>NW_026125444.1:5062500-9862500 GCF_943737965.1 Phodopus roborovskii
TGTTGAACATTGGTATGATTTGTGCTCTGCCCACAAAGGTTCTCTGGTAGAGATCTGGGTAATTAGAGTGTCAATATTGAAAGACAGAATGGATCTTTGAGAGGCAGGGAAAAATGGCAGGTCAATAGGTCATGGGATGTGTGCCCTTAACCAGAAATTCTCTTAGAATTCTTTAGTCAGTCTCATTGAGATTATTTGATATATATATGGTCAGACTCATCCAGATATGACTGCTATCCACTGACAATCAATTACTTCAACATGTACTTCTACCACTACCATCTAACATTTGCCATAAGATCTCCACAGATGTGAGCCCAAGGCAGACATCATACTCTTATGTTTCTAAGACTGTGCTGAATAAACCTTCTTTTCTGATTCAGATGGCTGCCTTAGGTATTTGGATGCAGTAACAGCAAGTAGAGAGATGAGTTAAGACAAGCATGATAGAACATAAGCATAGAGACAATTTATAAAATCTAAAGAGTGAGGTTGAAGAGTATGCAACACAGTCTCTAGAATTCAAAGGAAAGGATAAAGAGAAAAAAATGTACATTCTTGGAGGGAGACTGAAGAAATACTCATTCACAAAATTTACTTCTTTTTAATTTTCTTTATATTTAGTTGAAGAAGTAGATATTTTTGGTGAATAAAATTAGTAATATTGTTTAGAAATAAGATTTAAAGTGCGGATTGGTGAATAGAATAGGACTTCTGGGTGGGTGAATGATTCTAAGATTGAATTTACCCTGAAGATTTGCACACTTACTCATTTGTCTCATACATGCTTAGTCTGGTACCAAATTGGTATCCAAGTAGAGGAAGCTTCTTACCCTGACTCAGGCCCTTTCCATATCTTCTCATACCATATCCTCATAGGAATTCTACAAAACAAAAAAAATACTGAGTTTCAGAAAGGGTTAAGAGACATATCTCTTTCCAACTTCATATACATTCAATATTAAAATTCTCAGCAATGGTTTTATTAAAAATCCTCATTTCTTAGTTGAAAACTTATGCCAATCTCTAAGTATGAAAACAGCACCTACAGCATTATGAAATTGTTTCTGGCTGAAGTAAAAGTGGATACTGAAGCCCAACAACACAGAAAATCTTTAATATTTCTCTCCTTCTCTGATCACTTAACAGTATACCTCCTAACTCCTGTTCACTCATTCCCAATGCAGAAATATCTTAAGGAGCAAAAGTATTTACTTTATGGGAAAGATTTTAAGCACAGCTGTTTTAGGATATGTGCTATGTGGTGATGACGATGTCATCAACAACTGAAGAACACATGAGCACATACAGTGAAGAGGCAAATGAAGACAAAAGTGTGGCCGTGGAGGAAATGAACACCAAAAATATCGGCAGTTCATAGAAACTAGAAGAATTGTGTATTAAGCATATCTTGTAGTACAATGAGAATACTTTTGTTTGCTGTTTGATTGTCTTATAATGGGCATAAAATTATTTAACCAGACCTTAAAAGGTGATACAGTGGTTTACCAGGACGAGATTTTTACTTTAAAAAATTATATATATATATATATATATATATATATATATATATCAAAGATTATGGATACACAAAGGAAAATGAAGTGTTTGGGAACCAGAGTAAAGCTGCCTGGTGTTATTAAAGTATAACATACATGATATAAAATTATGATAAGAAGCTGGATAAATTTGTTGGGTCCAGACTTTTGAAAGCTTCATATGCTATATTGTAGCATGAATCATAAAACCCCCAAAACAGCAATTGGGGTTCAAACAGAAGATCAGAAAAGCAAAGCTACCAACCACTAGAGAATTCTCACCTCTACCAATGCTCAGACCAAGGGGTGAACCATTGAACCTCAGATTGAATCTCCAGATTGCATTGTTCCTCAGATTCACTCAGACTGCAATGCTCTCCACCAAACCCTCTGCTACTCCTGCCATATATACCTCTCTAGTGCTGGGATTAGAGGCATGAATTCTGTTAGTCTTATAGACTGATTCATTCTGGCATAGCCCGGTGGTCTTAGACTTATAAGATCTACCTGCCTTTGTCTCCTAGGTCCTGTGATTAAAGGTGTCTGCCACCACTGTCTGACCTCTATGTCCATGGCTAGCTTTGCATTCTAATCTCCAGGCAAGATTTAATAGATCATAAACAATATGTCACTACAGTATATGAGAAGGATTTTCTTTTAAAAGATCTCTGTAAGAACAAAGAGATTAAGTATTTTTAGTAAAGGTATAGTGGTTATGTTTTATATTAAGTATGTGGAAAAATATATTTGTAGAATAGCAGAAATAAAAAATACTAGACTTGGGGCAGGGGAGAGCTACTGTGTAATTAAGACAGGGTATCATCACTTCAATAGCTCTGGATTCCATGTGGAATAAGATTCGCAGTGGCTTCTCCTTTCAAACGAAGAGTATATTAAATAGAAAATAAAATATTTGATACTGATTTTTGGTAATTTGAAGAAATATTTTAAAAAGAAACATAAGAATAAAATCATAGCAGAGTGACTAAGAGAAAATACAACTTTGAGAATTAGACATGAAGGCCCTAAAAGCCAGAAGGGCATGTACAGATATTCTACAAACTCTAAGAAAACACAGATGCCAGCCCATACTATTATATCCAGCAAAACTTTTAGCCACAATAGATGAGAAAATAAAACATTCCCTGACAAAAAACAAATTTAAATATAGTGATGGGATATGCCATTCTGTATATATGTTTCTCATATTGGTTAATGAAAAAAGCACTGTTAGCCAATAGGAAAGGAAGATAGGTGGAACTAGTAGACAAGGAGGAAAGAGGAAGTAGTAAGGAGGAGTCAAGATGGAGAGTCTGGAGAGAGCTGGACGCCAGCCAGCTCTCAGAGGGTAAGAGGAGACCACGTGGAAATACATAGATTAGCAAAAATGGGTTAATACTTAAGACAAAGCTAGCCGATAAGAAACTAGTACCTGGCTAACAGCATTATATCAAATACAGAGTCTCAGTGTGTTAATTGGGGCTGGCGCGGCGGCAGGACAAGACCAGAAGCAGGAGGAAAAACCTTACTGCTTACAATATAGTCTAGCTTCAAATCCAGCCCTACAAAAGCTGCTAGAAGGAAAATGTCAACCTAAAGAGGTTAACTACACACACAAATGAATAACCACAGATCAACAAATCAAAAGAAGGGAAACACACACACCACCACCACAACAACAACAACAACAAAAATACAAACAAGAATAAATAAACACTGCTCATTGATACCTCTCAATATCATAATAAAAGAACAAAGACTAACAGAATAAAAGGGAAAACAGGATCAATCCTTTATCAGCATCCAAGAAAGAACTTGATATCAAGGATAGATGTTACCTCAGCATAAATGGATGGAAAAAGGGTATTCCAAGCAAATGGAACTGAGAAGCAAGCTGGTATAGACATTTTAATGTCTTAAAAAATAGACTTCTAACAACAACAACAAAATGAAGAAGGAGGAGGAGAGGGAGGAGGAGGAGGAGCAGCAGCAGCAGCAGCAGCAGCAGCAGCAGAAGAAGAAGAAGAAGAAGAAGAAGAAGAAGAAGAAGAAGAAGAAGAAGAAGAAGAAGAAGAAGTAGAAGAAGTAGAAGTAGAAGAAGAAGTAGAAGAAGTAAAAGAAGTAGAAGTAGAAGAAAAGACTAATGAGAAGTGATTGGGAAGGACACTGAATACTCATTAAAGGAAAAATCCACAAAAAGGACATCACAATTCTATTTTTTTTTTATTTTTACATATTGATCCCAGTTCCCTCTTCCTCCCTCCCTTATTCCCTCCCATGCCCCCTGACCAAACTTCCAACCCATTCCCCACAATTCTTAGCATCTATGCTCAAACACAAGGAAAAGCAAATTCATAAGAGAAAAACTACATAGCTTAAATCACACATTGACCCTCACAACGTCGATATTGAGAAACAACACTCTCAACTTTCCGAAATAGACATGTCATCCACTAAAAAATAGAGAAATGCTGGAAGTAACTGAAGTTATAAAACAAATGTACGTAGCAGATATTTTCATAACATGTCACCTAAACACCAAAGAATATACCTTCTTCTCAGCACCTCAAATAAATTTCTCCGTAATAGACCTCATACATGTATAAAAGATACATGTATACAGATAAAAGAAAATTGAAATAATATCCTTCATCCTATCTCACCATCACAAATTAAAGCTGGGTATTAACAATAAATGGAACAACAAAAAGAGTACAAAGTCATGGAAAATGACAACTGTATACTGAATGGAAAAAAAATGGTCAATATAGAAAATATGCAGAGATTAAAGACTTCCTAGAATTGAATAAGAAATAAAACACAATGTGTCCAAATTAATGGGACATAATGAAGGTAGTTTTAAGAGTCAAATTACTAGCAATAAGTGACTAAGCTCTTAAAGTAGTAACTTAAAAGAATAACTATAAGTCCTAGAATTCAATGACAAAAAAGTTAAAGACAAAACAGGAAAAAAAGAATTCAAATTTAAAGGAATAGATTGTAAGAAATAATCAAACTCAGGGCTAAAATCAATGAAATAGAAACCAATAAAAAGAATCAAAAATGGAAAAGTTAGTTGATTGATAAAAATCAATGAGACTGACAAAAACTTTACACAAACTAACAAAAAAGGCTGAGAGAAAAATCAAATTTGAAAAAATTACAAATAAAAAGGGGGACATGGAAACAGAAACAAAGGAAATCCAGAGAAGCATAACAACATATTTAAAAAATTCTGTACTCAAATAAATTTGAAATTTTAAAAGCAATGAAAAATTTTGTCAGTACATACCAATTATTGATGTTAAATCAAGATAACATAATAAATTTAAATAGACAAGCATCCCCTATTGAAAGAGAAGTAGTCATTAAAATTCTCCCAACCAAAAAAAGAATGGTGTGAAGTCTCCAGAAATTCTTTTATTGTACAATGTTTTGTTTTTGTTTTTCTTTTTCTTCAATCCTGGGTTTTTAGTTTTTCCATATAAAGTTGAATATTGTCCTCTCAAGGTCTGTGAAGAATTGTGCTGGGATTTTGATGGAGCTTGCATTACATTGAATCTGTAGATTGCTTTTGACAAGATTGCCATTTTTACTATGTTGATCCTACCTGTCCAGGAGCGTGAAAGGTCTTTCTATTTTCTGGTGTCTTCTTTAATTTATTTATTTAATGACTCAATATTCTTGCCATACAGGTCTTTCACTTGTTTGGTTCACGCTTTACTACAGAGCTATAGAAACAAAAATATATCGGTATTGGCACAAAAAGAGACGGGTAGACCAATAAAATCAAATTGAACACCCTGATATTAATCCAGAGACCTAAAACTACCTGATTTTTGACAAAGAAGCTAAAACTAAATGGAAAAAAGGAAAGCATCATCAACAAAATGCTACTTGGTTAACTGGAGGTGGAAGATTGTAGACAGATCCATATCTATTTCCATGCACAAAATGTAATTTCAAATGAAACACCTCAACATAAATCCAGCAATGGTAAACCTCTTAGAAGAGAAAGTAGAAGGTACCAGTGAATGCATTGGCACAGGAAACCACTTCTTGAATATAATACCAGTAGCACAGACACTGAAATTGACAATTAATAAATGGAACCTACTAAAACTGAGAAACTTCTTTAAGGCAAAAGACACAGTCAACAAGACAATACGGAAGTCCACAGACTGGGAAAAGAGCTTCACCTACCCTATATCTGACAGAGGGCTGATTTACAAAATATACAAAGAAGTCAAGAACCTAGTCACCAAAGCAACAAATAATTCAATTAAAAATTGGGGTATAGAAGTAAACAGAATTCTCAATAGAGGAATCTAAAATGGCTGAAAGACACTTAAGAAATTGATAAACATCCTTAGCCATCAAGAAAATGCAAATCAAACAACCTTGATATACTATCTTACACCCATCAGAACAGTTAAAATGAAAAACACCAATGACAGTTTATGCTTGAGGATGTGGACAAAGTGGTATACTCAGCTGTTGCTGGTGGGAGTGCAAATTTGTACAGACAGTTTGGAAATCATTATGGTGGTTCCTCCAGAAAATGGGAATCAGCCTACCTCAAGGTCCAGCAATTCCACTCTTAAGCATATACCCAAAGGATGCATATTCATGCAACAAAGACATCTGTTCATCTATGTTTGTAACAGTATTATTTTTAATAACCAGTACCTGGAAACACCAACATGCCCCTTAACCAAAGAATGGATACAGAAAATGTGGTACATTTACACAATGGAGTACTACTTAGCAGGGAAAAACAAAACAACCAAACAACAACAACAACAAACCAATGGAATCTTGAAATTTGCACGCAAATGGATATTTCTAGAAGAAACCATGCTGAATGAGGTAACCCAATCACAGAATAACAAATGTGGTATGTACTCACTCTTATACGGATATTAGACATAGAGCAAAGGTTTAGCAGAATACAATCTGCACCTCCAGAGAAGCTAGGAAACATGGAGGAATGTAAGGGAGACATGCACAGTCCACCAATGAAGGGGAAAGGGACAAGGGCTTTGAACATATTGGGAGCATGACGGGAAGGGGGTAGGGTGATAGGAGAAAGAGGAGGGGTGAAGAGGAGGGGGAGGAGAACATGAGGGATCAGCATAATTTAATGGGGAGATGAATAGAGGAGAGCAAGAAATGAGACACATCAATAGAAGGAACCATTATAGTTTTAAAGAGAAATCTTGCACTAGGAAAACATACAGAGATCCACAAGGATGACCCCAACTAGGAATCTAAGCAATAGTGGAGATGCTACCTTAAATGCCCTTCCCCTATAATATGAATGATGATTACCTTAAATGCCATCCTAGAGCCTTCAACCAGTCGTTGATAGAAGAAAAAGCAGAGACCCACAGCTAAACACTAAGTCAAACTCTGGGAATCCAGTTGCAGAGAGGGAAGAGTGATGAACAAAGGTGTCAAAACCACACTGGAAAAATCCACAGAAACAGCTGACCTGAGCAAGTAGGAACTCCTGGACCCTAGTCTGACAGTAGGAGACCAACATAGGACCAAACCAGGCCCCCTGATGATGGTTGTCAGATAGGAGGACTGGGCAGTATATGAGACCTTTGGCAGTGGAACTAGGATGTATCCCTTGTACAGGAATGGACTTCAGGAGCCCATTCAGCGAATAGAGATACTCCCTTAGCCTAGAGACAATGGGGAGGACCTAGTCCCTACCCCAAATGACTTGCAATATTTTAATGATTCCCTCATGGAAAGCTTCACCCTCCCTGGGGAGTGGATGGGTGATGGGATTGGGGAGGCAGTGAGGGGCATGGGAGGATGGAAGGGAGTGGATATTGGGATTGATATGTAAAATTTGAAAATTAAATAACAATTGTTTTTTTTTAAAAAAAAAGAATAGAGACAATTTTAACAGAATCTATTATAGTTTCAAAGAAAACTTAATTCTAATAAATACTCCTCAGATTATTCCCCAAAATGGAAACAAAAGAAACACAGGCTGGTTTGTTTTATAATGTCACAGTTCCCCTGACACTCAAACTACATACTCAACTAAGAAAGAGAATTACAGACCAATTTCCCTTATGAATGTAGAAGCAAAACTTTTGAATAAAATACTTGCAAACTGAATACAAGAATACATCAAGAGGATCATCCAGAATGATCAAGTAGTTCATCCAAGAAATGCAAGGATGGTTGGTTTAACATGCATAAATCAATGAAAATAATTCACAATAAAAAAACTGAAAGAAAAAATATGATCATCTCCTTAGATTCAGAAAAGACCTGTGAGACATTAGGGATTAAAGAAACAGAATAAAACCATTTTACAATAATCCTATAATACTATAGCCAAAAACCGTTTAAATGGAGAGAAATTCCAAGCAATTCCAACAAAAATCAGGAACAATAAAAGGTTGTCCCCTCTCTCCATGCATATTCAATCTAGTACTTAAAGTCTCAGCTGTCAAAGTGCATCGGAAAATAGAGTAGGTGATAATTAGTGTTCAACAGGCCAACCTACCAGATGCGTGATTCTCTGTTGGGGGAAGCCCCACTTGGCATGGCCATGGGGTCACTGGCTATAGATAACTATTTGTCTCAGGTTTGTAATTTCTGTCATGAGTCATTTCATTTCTTCCCTGAGAATAGCTTTGGGTTTTTTCTTACTGCTTGTGTGTTAATGTCATGAAAATATTTCATCTACTGTGCACACATATACCTGTGGATGATCAGGAAGATGACTTATTATCAATCTGTACAATTTTGACATGCAGAACATACTTCATAACTAGGTCTATTGTTCCATGAGTCTGTAAAACACTTTAAAGACTGCTTTGTTCCTTTTGTTCAGACTAACACAAGAAAATCACTATTTCCCCACAGTCTAACACATACTACATATACTACATACAATTAGTTCATTTTTTTTTACCTCATAGCAAGTTCAAACTAAACTAAAAGTTTTTATAAATGTATAGTAAGTTAAAAACTTTACAGTTATACACAAGGTCAGAGTTACAGATGTCTAACCAAGGTTATTTACACAAAACGGGCTAAAAAGGTGTCCAATACTTAGGCTGCCAAGTTTGAATGATAAAAACATTGCCTTGAAGCTTGTCTCACTGGGCATTGAGCCCCCACCCTCTGGTCACAAACTTACTCCAGAAACCTTCATACTTTGTGTTTCCATGGTAAAGGGCTCTCTCTGTCCTTATCCCTGACCCAAAGGAATGCACTTTTGACCAATGAGATGTAAATCTTGTACCTTTTTTTTTTTTTTTTAATTACTTCAACCTCCTGTTTAAAACATGTATTGAGGCTAAGGCTAGAGGAACAGAAAAGCAGGGAGAAGTGAATCAAAGACTTTCAAACAGAAAATTAGGAAAAGATTTAGAATTACAGAATTGGAACTAAAGAATTAGAACATAAATTATAGAAAATTAGGACAAGAGAATTAGAGTAGCAGAAGAATAAAGAGCATGACTCAAGCAGCATGAGCACCTTTTGTAATCTGTAACCCCTCAGACTAGAAAATCCTCTAAATTCCCTTGCTATATTGTATCAACTAACCTGACTCCTGGAATGAGCACTTTTTGTAATCTGTAACCCCTCAGACTAGAAAATCCTCTAAATTTCCTTGCTATATTGTATCAACTAACCTGACTCCTGGAAGGAGGACAGCAGAACTGGACGCTGCACGCTCCTGAAACTCAGCTAGAGCAATAAGACAACTGAAGGAAATCAAGGGGGATACAAATTGGAAATAGAGAAATCAACGTATATGACAATATACATAAGTGACCTAAAAGTTCCACTGGGCAACTCCACCAACTGACAACCACTTTCAGCAAAGTAGCTGGATACACAATTAACTGACAAAATCAGTATCCTTCCTGATAGAATCAATAAAATGGGCTGAAAAATATATTAGGAAAGCAATACCTTTCACAATAGTCACAAACAATATAAAGTACCCTGGGGTAACTCTTATCAAGCAAGTGAAAGATTTGCATAATAAAACCTTGAGTCTTTGAAGAAAGAAAATTAAGATATCAGAAGATGGAAAGCTCTCCCATGCTCATAGACCAGTAGGATTAGCAGTAAATTGGTCATCCTACCAAAAGCAACCTACAGAGTCAGTGAAATCACCTTCAAAATTCCAGCACAATTGTTCACAGACAGACAATCTCCAGCTTCTTATGGAGCAACAAAAAATTCAAGATAGCTAAAACAATGCTGAATTGCTGGAGGTCTCACATACTTGATTTCAAATTGTACTGCAAAACTATGGTAATACAAACAGCATGATATTACACAAAAATAAGCATATTGCTTTGTGGAATTGAGTTTAGAACCCAGAAATAAATCCACACACCTATGTACACTTAAATTGTGATAATGACATAAATATGTACTGGAAAAAGAAACTATTTTCAGCAAACAGTGCTGGTCAAACTGAGTAGCTCCATATAGAAGAATTCAAATAGTTCAGTACTTATCACCCTTCACAAAACTCAATTCCAAGTGGATCAAAGAACTCAACATAAAACTAGACAGGATGAACATAATAAAAAGAAGGTGTGTAACATCCTTGAACTCATTAGCACAGAAAATGTAAACACCAAACAAACCACCATCCCTTTGGTCTATAATGGTGTTCGGCCTACAAGATATGCAAGTGCTTGTGGGAGTAACCAACTAATATCTGATTTGACTTAAGGCCTTCTCTGTGAGAAGGAACCCATCCTAGACACTGCCTGGGAGAACTAGGCCCTGAGATTACATAGCACAGATCTAGAGTAAAACCAAATACCGCTGCCCTAAAAATAAAATATGTATCAATATAATGACTCCTAATGACATTCTGTTCTACTCATTGATGAGTGCCTCACTCAACTATCATCAGAAAAGTGTCCTCCTGCTGCAGATGGGAACAAACACAGAGATCCACCGCCAGATATTATGCAAAAAGTGAGACACCCTGGAACACTAAACCTTAACTAGGATGTCTCTATCAAATCCCTCGTCTTGGGTTTCAGGAAACCCTGCAGATGAGGAAATGGAAAAAGTAGAAGAGCCAAAGAATATGGACCCCAAGAAAGCAAGCCTCTCTAAATAAATAGCACCAATGCATAAATGAATTCACAGAGATTGAGACACCATGCACCAGAAGGAGCCCTAAAGCTAAGAGGAGAAATGGTCACATGTCCCCATCCTTAAACCAGAAGCAATCTCCAATTACTAAACATTTGCAAATGAAATTTAGCTTCCTCTAAGGGAGTCTTGCTGGGGAAACAAATTACTCTTGTCATCTTACTGCATGCCCAGCACTAAATGGAAAATTAAAACTGACTTAATAGCTTCTTTGGAGATTCTTTGTCTCATAATGTTATGATAGAGCTTTTCCTTAAAAAATATTTTACATTAATTTTATTTTAATAAGTTAATTTATATTTTCTCTATTTTCACCCTACACCTTTGCATATATATGATGGCTTCTAGTTTAGTGTTTTTATTTGATTTATGAGTTTGTGAATGAATGGGTTTTTTGAGTCTATATCAGGTTCTTGGGCTTTTTTCCTTGTATTTGTTTGGTTTTCCCTATTCTAATGTGTTTGTTTAACTTATTTTCTTTTTATACCTTAGAAGCTTGTTTGTTGTCTAATGAGAGACAGAAAGGGAGTTGCCCCCATATACCATAGGGTATATGGGGAAGACATGAAGGAATTAGCATATATTATGTGGAAACATCTAATTTTAATGAAAGAAATAGATAAATAAATAAATAAGTAAAAGGGAAAGGAAATTGGGTTGAAGATATACCTCAATGGGTTTGGGTTAAATCTTCATTAAACACACACACATACACACACACACACACACACACACACATACACAAGAGACAGATGAGAGACAGAGACAGACACATAGATGGGGAGAAAGACAGAGACAAAGACAGAAGAAATAAGATACAGACAGACACACAAACACAAAGATGAGAGAAAGGTAGAGAGATTAAAAAGGGAGAGAGACAGATCTATCATGCTAAAGATAAAGCCAATTCTGACCTAAAACATTTATGGAATTTATTGAATGAATATTATTTTGATTATTACTTCCATGACTATGGGGGTGGTTAAAGTAATCTAGATTACATAGGACCAAGTAATAGATGGGAAACGGTGGAGGATATCTTTAAGTGGGGTATACCATACTCCTCCATGATCTTCTGAGGGTCTCAGTACCAGAAGGATGATAATTGAACCATATGCAGTTTTGGACCTTGAAGAAGTAAATTATGATGGAAGACAAATGGAATGAGTATAAGTGCAACTGAGAATAGGATCATTGTACAATCATCATCAAATTAATAAAAGGAAAACAATTCTAGGGTTAATTTGCCATGCTTTGGTTAAGTATGCTTCATTTGCTTAAAATCATATCAGAACCTTTTAAAAATAGGTGATTCTACCAGCCTTCATTTTGCTTATAAAGTTGTTAGTTTGTTTTTAAAAAGTCTATGGCTGATTTTTCATTTGTTTCTGAACTATATGAAAGCTGCCATGATCTTACCAAGTGCCTTTATAAAGAAACTGTACACATTTTAAAAATCCTACTGTGTTTTGGATTTTCCTTGTAGTTGTTCAATTTTTTATAATTTTATATTTTGAAACCATATTTTTAAGGAATAAGAATTTTATTATTGCATATTCCTGGAAATAGATTATTAATTTGGGGGGTGTTTTTTATTTTTGTTGTTTGGTTTGGATTTTTGACACTGGGTTTCTTTATAGGTTTTGGAAATTGTCCTGGAACTCACTCAGTAGACCAGGCTGGCCTCAAACTCACAGAGGTACACCTGCACCATTCAAACCCAACCTGTAATTAATAAGTACTCTACAGCAGTCACAGGCTTAAGTATTGGTACTACTTCTAAGAATTTTCCTTTTGCTTTTGATAATGCAGTTTCATTTGATGGCTCATGGCATCATTTCCCTTATCCTGAAAACTCTACTAATATTATTTCTTGCTAATAAATATATCTTTTAAAATATATTTTTTATCTTCTGTCATTTAAATCAGAGAACTGTGATGTTCAGGTCAAGTATAATGCCAGGCCTCTTTCATAATGAACCTTCATAGGCACATAGCCATATTTGTTCATTTATGTGTTTTCATGGCTGATTTATGCTCCTGACGCACTGTTGAATAGTTGTTATGGAGATCATTCAACCCATGGGATTGAAAATATTTGCTTCCTGACATTTACAAGGGAAAATTTCTAATTCCTTGATTGAAACCATCAGCAACTAGTTTTTCTCATTAAAAAAGATTTCAAACTTAATAAAGCCATAATATACTATGGAACCTGGAACTTCATTTATCTAACATATGTGAGCATTCATATAAGTTTGACTGCCATTGCAGCAAATTGGAAACCCTTTGATGGCACCAATTATATATGTAAAAGGTTTGAGAGGCAGATCCATCATAGGGATATACTTAACAAATGTCTCTCGTGGTGAGGAGGAGGATGGTGACAATGACATCTTAAATTCCCATAATTTTCTAATCCATGACAGAAATAAGAACAGATATCATTTTGGAGATTTAAATGTACTTGTCAAGTCATTTTGGGACGTGGTAAATCACCTTAATTGGGTACGTTTAGCCTCCAGGAATCTTATCTGCTTATGTTCTCTGACACTCTTTCTGATAAAACTCATTGCCATAGATTAAAACTGGAAATGTTACTCACTTTCTATCATGGTAGATTTTATTACAAGTGAGTATATATACTATGTGTGCAGTTTCCTGTGTTCTTTCACACCTTTGACCAGAAATAATACAATATTCTAGTGATGGCTCTTAAATATCCATTCTAATAGTGCATACAGCTCTGTTGTACTCATTCTCATAGGAAAAGAAGTTGATAACTACCTTAAAAATAAAACCATATGCATTCCTTTTAAGATACTCCTGACAGAATATGGAAATGTATATTGCATAAGTCAAAAAAATTGCCTGCATGAGTAATTATTTAGTAAAGGAAAAAGAGATAGGTCAGAAAATTTTAGTCCCATAATTGGAAACATAACACCGGATGAGATAAGCCAGAATGAATGAATGAATGAATGAATGAATGAATGAATGATATTTGCCAGATAGAAAATTGTTACAAGTAAAATGAATTTTTGCAAAGTGTCTGTAATAGAGAGACAGTGTTTTAGATCTAAAGGGCAGTTGGCATTTGCTGGAACACATGAGTGACGTGTCCCAGGAAAAGAAGGAATGTGCAGGCTGTTATGGCAGCTAGGGTAGAGAGCCTGGACAGCAGATTTTCTGCAGAGTAGCTGTGTTCTTGGCTAGCCGTGATCTTTGGAAAGTGTAAGCGAACAGTTTGACAGAGCAGTGTGTGAAAGGGAAGAACTAACTAGAATGTCCGGCTGCCAAGTGATTGACTAAGGAGAAGCTGTGTGGGGACAAAACAGCAATCTGTAATCTCCCAGGGAAACAAGCAATAAAGCCGAGGGAGTAAAAAGAACATGTCTCTGGAACAGACACAGGTAGAATGGTGTCTGAATTCAATACACTTAATTTGTATTCATTTCCCCCCCCTCCATCCGTCCCCACCCCAGCCTCATCCCTCCTGTTCCCATCTCCACCTGCCCCTAGTCCACCCACAAAATCTATTCTATCATCATGACAAACATGCATGTATGGTAGAAACACGTAGAATACTTTTGAATATGTTATAAGCACTCATAATGTACATAACTTTATTATGTTATTCTCTTACTATATAACTTTCTGTTGTTGTTGATGTGGCTTTTCCAAAATGAAGAGTATTTACAAAGTTAATTCCACACATAGGCAGAAAAAGAACCAAATGGAGAAAGAACAGCATGAGAAATTATTCTGATGTGACCAGAAAGATTCTGGCTTGAACAGATTTCAGAAATTCAAAGATCATCTTAAATTTACCTTGAATATATGTGCTGTGGTCCGACAAGAATAGAGTCCTCGACACTAACAGAAATATACCAGAGGACTGCTTTGCAAAATGTTAAATGAAAGATCGAGGTCAATATTGTCAGTATATCCATGAATGCTGTTTGTAAGGGTCATTTAAAAAATAAAATCTGCCATCTCCATAAAAGTCCTGGGACATGAGTACTATTTTGCATTTCAGACCCTATCTCAGCTGTGTCTATTGATAATTAAACTTTTGTACAATTGCTCTTGGATGTCTCTTCCTAAGGAGGTAATGAATGTCTGAAATATAATAGCATTCTTGTTCCTGTTTGTGATCTAACACTCCTATAAGATGTCTTATTATAGAAGCTATTACATTCGTAAGTATCATAAAACAGTGGGTAAGTATTTGTAGGGAGGATTCGGCGGACATCAAAATGACTCCACACACAGTATCTGTGAAAGTCTGACAAGCTACATATGAAGAGGGCTCTCCAAAGTGCTGACAATACCACTGCAGCAGATTAGCTTAAAAGAAAACACACGTGTTTCCATTTTGTGCCTTTCGCTCAGCTAAATATGTTTAGAGGCACCAGCTTGCAACCTGCTGAGTGGATCCTATTTTATCCATATGTGAATTAGAGAGCTGAGGAAACAGCTAAAATTTTATTCAGTAACTTTAAAAAAGAAATTCCAGATGAATAGCGTAAGCAGAGAATGGATTTGTCTAACTTTCATACCTGTTTGGCACAAAAAAAATTAATTTCATTCCTCTTCGATAAACTACTTACTGGCCTCCCTAGGGCCCAAATCTCTGTGACCTTTGATCCTTTAAGACTCATACTCTCCCACAAGACATGCCTGAATTAGGAAGAACATTCTGTATGAAGATGAAGACAATGACAGTCAGTTATATTTTCAGGTTCTACAATCTCCCCATCAGCTTATATCATTTTCTACTATGTTTAAAAGCAAGTCACCCATTCTGACTTTTCACTATAGCCACTGTCCTGTACAGGCATGTTAACATTGTTGGCTACTGTCACTGTTTCCATTACTTCCCATTCTAAATCTTCCTTTGTAAATGATTGAGGCTGGCTTCCTCTCTAAAACACTTTTGAAAAAATAACTCCAGGGAAGGAGCTCAACAGATAAGGCACATGTTGCTGCAAAGGCATGAGGAATTGAGTTAGGTTCTCCAGAACCTACATAAAATGAGGATGAGGTAGTACACACATCTGTAAAGCTCCTAAAGGGAGGGGAAGGGGGGGAGAAGTGGGAAGAGGAGCATCCTCTGGGGATTGAAGACCAAAGAACCTCCCAGGTGAACAACAGAAGTTGTCTCAATCAAGCAACATTCACTATGACATGTGCACCAATATGCACAAACAACAGAGAGAGAGAGAGAGAGAGAGAGAGAGAGAGAGAGAGAGAGAGAGAGAGAGAGAGAGAGATTCCAATCTGAGCTACAGAACAATTTGGTTTCCTTTC
Organism: Phodopus roborovskii; assembly: GCF_943737965.1. Taxonomy (NCBI): domain Eukaryota; kingdom Metazoa; phylum Chordata; class Mammalia; order Rodentia; family Cricetidae; genus Phodopus; species Phodopus roborovskii. The sequence continues at coordinate 5,078,517 of NW_026125444.1, forward strand.
TTGTCTCAGAAGAAATATTAAGCTGAATAAGTCCAAAAGTTACCGACATATTATGGTCCATCTTCCTATATTATGGGGAAAAAAAACTCTTTTCCTATGTCTCATTTAGAAGCTTTGGGATGCACCTGGACATGGTGTATGTCCAATTTACCAATTTTATAGATCTTGGAACTCTTCATTTTTCTCCATTATTGCTACTACTGTCCATAGAGGGTGTTTCACCTATTTTGGCTCTTATATCTCCTCCAATTCCTTCCTATCTTTCTGAGCACATGTCACCTCCTGTCATAAATTTGAACTAATTGGGAAAAGCACATAATAAGACTCATTGTCTCCAATTTTTCTTGAATTCAATCACCTACTATATCTATGGCTACTTTCTCCAACTGTACATTTTGGTTTTTAAATTGTAAAAAAGATAAATTAGTGCCTTTTTACATTCATTTGATCATTATTAGTTATATGACAATTATAATCCCATTATAGTAGTGACCTTTGTCACTTATTCATCTTTGTCCAGTCCCACCTTACAACTTTATTATTTCTAGTTATACGCCATAATGAACTCCCTTGTCACCTTTCTTTGGGATTGCCTATTCTTTCTGATACCTCAAACTTGACAGTCTCTACCTTGCACACCCATTTTCAGGACATATCTCACATATTACTTGCAGGGGTCTTTTAGTGCTCCAGGCAGATTTCCAAACATAAAAACTAAAATACCTATTGGAGCTCAATATTTTTTGTTCATTTGTTTGTTGTTTTGTTTTGTCTCTAGTATGCCCATAGTTTGTCCTCTGCCTGAAACGGACTTATTCTTCTTGCATGTTCTTAAAGCATAAATTTACTTTTCTATGCTCCTACAAATTATGTCAGCAGTCATTTTATATGTGGGCATGGTACTTGACATTTCTTCACCATATGCAAACTGTGTTATTTTCTGTTAGTGAATCTGTATCTAACCATCCGTTATAAATTGAAACAGAAGTGCTACATTTCTTCATTATATTTTTCACCAATATCTAGTCCTGTTCTTGGTACATAGTAGAACTTCAGTAAGTCTGAAATGACTGGAATAAACACTAGGAATTTAATTGTCACAAATATTAAGGAAATATCAAAACAAGGAATTAACAACCTAGGCTCCTCTAATAGTATGTTTTCCCATAACCTGACTTCTGCTAGGAACTGTTTATATCCCTCTGCTTATGATGTCAATGGTGTGTACTAAGATGAAGGACACAAAATATAATCCTTTTCTGTCTTATACTTTACATTATTGTGCTCATTCTTTTGCAAAATGAAATACCTGGTCACGACCTTTTGAATATATCCTAATATTCTCCTTTCTTTGGCATCCTAATGCCAAATGTTTGACCTAGCAAGGTCATAGACATCATCAGTCTCCTGGTCCTGGCTTTGATGTTATAATTTCTGGATTCAGAAGTTGATGCCAAGAACAGAGTGTCCACGTTTCCATTGCCTTCTAGACTTAGAACAATTAGCCATTCTCAGATTGCAACAACCTGAGGATCCTTACTCCAACATTTTATTTTATTGTTATTGTTGTTTCAGACTTATAAAGCCTTATTTCAAGTTCCGGTTTTTGTTCCTTCTCTGACATCATCAGTCATCACTTTTGCAAAATCATCTTGGAAAACCATTGCATTAGTTTAATTTTTTTTTTAATGATGATGACTGAAGAAGGAGGGTTATATCAAAATGAACATTTAATATAAAAATTAACATGATGATTCATCACTTTCCATTAGCTTTTAAGACAGAACTCTGATAAACTGATATCCTGTTTCCTACAATACAACTATGGCATATAAAAGCAACTGATTTGTTGCAAAAACAAATATATTGGTATTACAGCAGAAAATATGTGTTTTGATCACAGTAAATAATTTACTCTGAGTATTTTTGAGGTTAATTTCCCTGCAGTATTAAAGATGCTAGCTAATTTGATATAGGGCAGGTGGAAATTAAATATTTTGTGCTTTCTTTCTAAGTTTTAAAGCCCTAATGAAGTTACCAAAAGCCTGAAATGTTGAAATTATACACTAAAATGTATGTGGAGCTGAGAGTAATCAAGTTAAATAAGATGATATCATTATGATGGGGAAGTGGGAAAAAAAATCTCAAATCCTACAACTGACCTCAAAAATGAGGGACTGTTATAGGCACAGAGGGGATCCCACTATATATATATATATATATATATATATATATATATATATATATATTGATTTTATCAATGAAACATTCACTAGATACCACTGGTTACTGTAGAGTTTCTTAAGAAGGCCACTTTCTGTGTTTCTGAAACTATGCCTGCTTTTACCTATAATGTCAGAGGAGTGTCAGCACATTCATTACAAAACTTTTATAAATATCTGAACCCATACTTAGCATAAAATTATGATTTTTACTGCCATATAGCTTTTTAATATAACCATATACTATAATCAAATAATATAAAAAAAGACAGTTGGCATCGGCCGGTACTCAAAGTCCTTAATTAAAGTCAGTATATCATATACCCAATGCTTGTCTCTGCCCCCAATACATTCAAGACAAGGAATAAGCTTAATAAAATATTTCCAGTTAAATATCTACTTCACTATATTGTACTTGATTTGATTTTTATGAGTAGGGCAAATAAATTTCCCCACTGAATTTTTCAAAATCCTTATTTTAAAATACATTTAAAACTTCGATAAGGTGCTTATAACTGCTTATTAACATACATAAGTATACACATGGATATGAAAATACAAGCATATATGTACAAAACACATGTACTTATTAGGATTGAAGTTTAGAAATGACCAATTAAAATGTAGAAAGATGAAAGCCTTATAAGTAATAATTTTATCTGAAATCAATTTATTTCACATAATAAATGAATGTAAACTAGAAGCTATTTGTTGCGTTGTATTCATCAAATTATCAAGGATGTAAAGCCCTTTGTAGAGTTAATCGATGTTTTCCTTATAACTAACAGAATTAAGGCTCTCCCAGAGAAGAAACCAAAATTTAAAAAGACTCAATATACACCATAATCAATAAATAACTGGAAAATAACTGCAGTTCCTAGAAATATGTATCTTGACACTTTAACAAATCCTTATTTTTGAATAATAAAGTCTCTATATTGTAAGATTAAAAAAATAATGAGTGAATCATTGTATCCTATTTATTCTGCCAGTAGTAAAGTGGAGGGGAACCGAGAGAGTTAATGGAAAGTTAATAAAAAAAAAAAAAAAAAAGAAAGAAAGAAAGAAAAGAAAGGCAGGATAAAAGTGATGTCAATAACGTGTTGGATGAGATATCAGGTCATAGACATTTATATCGTCAAGCGGGTAGAAGAAGGAGGAGGGTTTGATCACAGTCTATAAATACCATGCCAGCGTCTGTATAAATGAAAGAATGGGATGATTCAGGGCATCAGGAGACAGAAGGACAAAAGGCACTGATCTGAAGCTAAAGAAGAAAACGTTCAGCCTCGCGGTATATTAAGAAATCCTCTGCGGCAGGGAGAGGATGGGTATGAAAAATAAAAATCAAGGACGATGCATAAAGTTTAGAGAAGGTTGGAAATGATGTGTCTGTATCACAGAGAGTAAATCAGAAATGATGTAGGGAGAACAGGAAACACCCAGGACATGAAACGACACGGGTCTAGATTTGTTAAAGTCTTCCCATCATTCATTCTGTTATGCACAGTTCACAAGAAAATCCCATCTAAAAATTTACACCAAAATTTGGAAAAGAGTCAAAGTGAATGGAAAGAGAAAATGCCAGGGTCTGGTACCTACTCTCTAAGCATGCCAGGCTTCGACTGTCAGTACCGTAGCCAAACAAACAGCATTCATCAATACTGTCACCAACTCTTTTGCTTGAGTTGGACATTTAGCCATCCCCAATAATAAGCTGTGTACTTATATTGCCTAAAGAAAATACAGAGAGTGCAGCTGGAGTTGATGACAACTGAGGCATTTACACTTTCTATTTGAGTAGAAAGCTCCTCAAATGGCATGCTTTTTTATACTTCCACTTATGATGCAGCTTTAGTCCGTCATCTACATAAATATTCATAATTACCTCCCTATGGAAAATCTGTTTCTTTCTCAGTCAATGTTTCTAGTTGAGAATAAAGAAAATCTATTAATAAATTGTATATATCACTCTTACACAAATTTCCAGTAAACAAATGTTAGCCCTCCAATTAAACAACAAACACATGTTTATTATTGCACATGACAGAGCTCAAATTTAAAGTTTGTTGGCTTTCTCCAGATTTCCTCTTGAATGGCTCTGGTATAGCTTGGGAGTCTTAGTGTTCAGGGAGTGGCTTTAGAAATCAGAGGCTTTCCACTTTCTTAACACATGCTGTTCTAAAAGTAAAGGGATAAAGGGGCTGATGTGACTACAGATGTGTCACCCTGATATTAAGTGAGAACTTGCTGTATATCTACTTCAAGAAATCGGAAATAATAATAGGAATAGTAATTAAAAATAAGTGAATCCCTAGACACCTCAGGGCATTCCATAGATGGAAGAATGTGAAAAAGTTCCAGCTGACAGGAAATTTGTCCAGTCCAGGAGAGGACCTTGGCCTGTCTTCACTTACCCACACCCCCATATCACTGCTTCACAGAGAAGAACCTGGATATTGGTCTTAGAGACAGATTGGTCACATAGGAGGCTTCAAAGGCAGAGCATGGCTAGGATCCCAGTGCCTTCTTGCTGACAAAGTAACTGAGAAAAAACACAAGTGAAACCAGAAGGAAAGGTATCTTCAAGAAAAAGAATGTTTTTTTCTAAATATCACATATTAAAGAAAAGATAAAGGAAGATAGGAGGAGGTAGAAATCATAGCACTAAGAGGTATGCAAAAATATAGATTTCATAATCTGAGACTTAAATGGGCCATCATTTGCTTGCTGCTAAGGACTGGTCAGTAAAAGGACTGTGAACAAGGAAATTGAAAAGTTCTTAATTGAGTGAAATAAACTGTTTCATTAAATAATCATTAAAGTTTCATAACTGTTCTTTCCATGCCTTAAGAATTACACAAACAGAAAGTGTCTCAATTCTTTAGGTGCTGAGCTGAAAGGAATAATTGCAGTTGACTCTTTCTTCTTGTTGTTATTTTAGAGAAAGAGTTTCTTTCTCTGTGTATCCATGCCTGTCCTCACTTGATAGACCAGGCTGGCCTCAAACTCAGAGATTTACTCTGCCTTTGTTTCTTGAGTGCTAGGATTAAAGGTATGAGCGAGCCATTACTTCCTGATTGCAGTCGATTTTTATGCAAGAATATTACAGCAAAAATTTAATGGATTCTTTGTTTTGGTTTAGTTTATTGAGACAAGGTTTCTGTATGTAATAGCTATGCCTGTCCTGGAACTTGCTTTGTATATCACAGAGACTCACCTATCTCTGCCTCCCAATTTCCTGAATTAAATGTGTGTGCCAACACCACCCAGCAAAAAAAAGTATTGATTCTTTGTCCAATGTATTTCCATGACCCATAACTAAATCAGTTAGAACTCAGGTGACTGTCCTAGGATCATGTCACAACATGTAAAAAATAATCTTTCAATAAATAAAAGAATTATAGTTTGTGAATACACACACACAAATACGCTAGCTTAGTGATTTTTTTTCTCCTCCATAGAAATGACCATTGCCCAAAAAGCACAATTCCAAAATATTTTTCTCTTCCCTTTTCCCTCCTAGCTTTGTTGCTATCTCTCTGTCTCTGTCTCTCTCTCTCACACACACACATACACACACACATACACACACACACACACACACACACACACACACACACACTTTCCTTAATCACCCAATTTGAAATGTGACTTAACAAGATTTAATCAATTATGCCCCATACTTAAGACTGGCCTATAATATTATTTCTTAAATCACATATTTTAGAATCCTTCAGTGCCAAGCTAATGGAATCCTTGAAAAACCTATCAAAGTGTTTCAGAACATAAGAAATCTATCAATTGGACAGAAACAGTTCTTCATTATGCTTTACACACAATTTTGCTCAACTGCTTATTTTAATTAGAACAGAACTGTGGCTTCTGCTCATTGGTTTAGCGTGAGCAATAAAATGAAGTTTATTTAATTTTCTAAAATAAGTAAAGCAGAGTAAAGTTAATTAAAAGTTAATTACAGCATAATGAATCACCGTGCCTTGCTGTGCCCATGGTGCCCACATGATTAGGTACCATCCTTTCCCAGCACAGTCCTGCTCCCAAAGCCGGATGCTCCCTTTCTTTGATACAAAGATTTCCGTTCATGTATTTTTGCAGAAATTTTGAAGTCGTTGTTTTCCAAAGGTGTCTTTTAGGAAATATGCAGAGACATAGATGTACACACACATTCTGGATAATACTTTTTCTTATATGCATTCTCCAGGCATAATTTTCCTTTCAACTTTTGATTGCCTTTTACATTTCACAGAATATACCTATAAAATTCACTAGTAATTGTTTCATTTCCCATCATGGCATGTGTAGTTAACCTTGAAAGACAGATTGGGCGTTCAGTGCAGTGAGGCCAACCTTTGACAGTATTGCAAAGGTCGGGGATGCAGTCCTCTGGTCTTCTGTCTTTAAAGTGAAGGTTCTGCATATACTGGAATTAGAATGCTTTTACTGCTCATTAATTCATCATTAAAATGGTGTTAACTAATCATTCTCTATAAGGGTCTGGTGTTCAGATTTTCCGGCATGGGCTGCTTTGGCTTGCTTCCCAACCACTCACAACTGGCTGCAAATAACAGCATTCATGTTTGTTGAAAACATACCTTTCTATAAAAATTCATTGTTGAGCATCAGTTCTTACAAAGTCTCTTTCAGAGAGTAGCTTATACTAAGAGTACCTTAACTCAGTGAAGGAACAAGTGTATGAAAACATGGGATTTATCTTTGTAATAAATTGCATGTAAGACAAGGAGTGATTCGTGTGTGCTGAATATTGTATCCTCATCCCAGTCACATGTCTCACATTGTGATGTCACATGAACTAAAACTTGTAACAAATACTTTTAGGTAAAATATGGGAAGACAATGAACTTGACATTCAGAGTACCTGAGTGGATGTTCACTTGTGCAGCTTTCGTACTCTTCGAGGAAAGGGAGACTATTAGTTTTGTAAAACTATAGGATTTTATGATAAAAAAACGTGTTTGAAGTAACTATGAGCAGCTGAGCTTTTTAACCCTTGTTTAAGTTTATTTGGCACTTTAAGTTTTGAAATAGCGCATCCTATATTTATAGCTTTTCAACCTTCTGCTTAAGGACGGGTGCAGGAATAGCTGTTTGTACTCATTGGTGCTAAGTAGAAAGGAAACAGGTGGGAAAGATCTGGTGCAAATATTTTTGGAAGATGTTTTTCAGCAGTGACAGACTGAATTTGGGAGAGAGGGTACAGACTCAGCCTGCTTCCCTTTCTCTCTTTGTGGGGGTCTCTATAATTTCTCCACTAACATCTGTTCACATTGTCAGGGATTATTTCGCTGTTTTTAATTTTGGACTTTGTATCCAGCTGGTTTTTTTTAATTGTTGTATTCTAATTTCTAACCTTGAATTTAGATAGAGTAACTTTTAATTGTTTTAAAGATTTATTTATTTTTATTTTAACTATTAGTACTTGCATGTATGTTTCGCCTTAGCGATGCCGGAAGAGGCAAGAAGAGGGTGTTGATCACCAAGAACTCAAGTTGCAGATGGCTGTGAGGTGCCACATGGGTGCTGGGAGTCAAACATAAGTCCTCTGCCAAAGCAGCAAACGCTCTTAACTGCCGAGCCATCTCCCCTGTCCCCAAGTTTTTCTGTGTGTGTGTGTGTGTGTGTGTGTGTGTGTGTGTGTGTGTGTGTGTGTAAGCTTGCATGTTGACTTCAGAGATGAATTAGTAGGAGTCAGTTCTCTCTACCATATCAGACCCAGGCTTGAAGGCAAGAAGCACCTTTACCTACTTATTCATTTTGCCAGCCCTATACATGCTAACTTCTGTTTCTTATTTAATTTAAAATCCTGGAAATAGTTTTCATTTTCTCATGTAAGCGTGATGCATTGAGAAATTTCTTACAGTACAGATTTTGCTTTACCACCCCTCTTCCCACATGTATTACAGTTGTCAAGATATTACTTATAATTATGTTTATTTTGTGTGCTCGGGGGTGCACACATGTGTGTGGAACTCAGAACACTTGCAGGAACAGGTTCTGTGGGACCTACCCATGAGTCTTGTCCATGAAGCTTTAGGACAAACACCTTGCCTTCTCATCCAGACCAAGACAGTACATTAGATCTATTTGATTCTAGTATATGTTTTTAGCAACTATTTTTGTAGAAAATAATTAAACCATTCAATTGCTGACATAAACTGAATAGAATCATGTGTAGTTGGCTAGAACTCTGCAGAAATAAGAAATGTGTAAAGAATAGTGGAAATTTCTCCTGCAAATTTTTTTTGTTATAAAGAGCAGTGAATCAGATGACAAAAGTGTTGAGTTTTGTTTAGAGGTAAGCAAATTGTGTCTGTGTTATTTCATTTCTGAACTACATATCTCATCCTTGACATGCATATTAAGTTAATGTTCAAATTTAAGTATGTATCTTTCCATAGCAGAAATAGTAATGTGACAATTTTAGTGACAATTTTTGAGTAAACACAGGCATTTTTATTAAAACAAGGAAAACAGGAATGCTATTTAGATTGTATCATCAAAAATAAGTCACTTTTCCCATGTTCTATATTCAGTGTTCTTTCCCTTCGTTTTATTGAAAATAAATATTTTACTCATATAATATATCCTGATTATGGTTTCTCCTCCCAATAATCCTCTCCCATCAAGATCCACCCCCTTCCTGTCTCACATTAGAAAATAAACAGGCTTCAAAGGGCCAATAATAAAATAAAATGATATATAATTTATAATAGAATGCTAACACATCAGAATTAGATAGAACACACAAAGAAAAGGAAAAAATCCAAAAGAAGACTCAGTCTTTCTCATACTCAGGAATCCCATAAAATCATTAAACTGGAAAGACCTGTAGACCTGTAGAGTTAAAAGAGAAAATATATATATATATATATATATATATATATATAGAGAGAGAGAGAGAGAGAGAGAGAGAGGAGAGACAGTGAATATAGATAAATATATAAATAACACATTAAAAGTAAAGATATGAAATAATAAGACAAAAACTAAAAAGAGAAGAAAACATGTTATAACATTGTGATCCATATCTTTTGCCATGCACAAAACTTAAGTCCAAATGGATCAAAACCTCAACATAAATCAAACCACACTGAACCTCTTAGAAGAGAAGGTACCCTTGAATGAATTGGTACAAGAGAACAATTCCTGAACATAACACCAGTATCATAGACACTGAGATGTACAATTAATAAATGGGACCTACTGAAACTGAAAAGCTTCTGTAAGGCAAAGGACACAGGCAATAAGATAAAACAGCAGTCCACAGAATGGTGAAAGATATTCCAACCCCACATCTTACAGAGGGCTGATTTCCAAAATATACAAAGAATTCAAGAAGCTAGTTACCAAAACACCAAATAATCCAATTAAAAAATGGAGCACATATCCAAAAGATGCACATTCATACAACAAGGATATCTGTTCAACTATGTCTATAGCAGCATTATTTGTAATAGCCAGAACCTGGAAGCACCCTAGATGCCCCTCAACTGAAGAATGAAGAAAATGTGATAGATACATTTACACAATGGAGTGCTACTCAGCGGAAAAACACATTGGAATCCTGAAACTCACAGGCAAATGGAGGGAACTAGAAGAAACCATCCTGAGTGAGGCAACCCAGTCACAAAAAGACAAACATGGTATGTACTCACTCATATATGGATTTCGGATATAGAGAAAAGAATTATAAGCCTACAATTCACACTGCCAGAAAAGCTAGAAAACAAGGAGAACCTTAAGAGAGACATACATGGTCCCCTGGAGAACAGGAAAGGGACAAGTTCTCCTGAGAAAATTGGGAGCATGGAGAGAGGGGAGACGTTAAGAGAAAGAGAAAGGGAGAATAGGAGGGGAGAGGTAGGCATGAGGGAACAGGACGGTTGAGACAGGGAAAGAATAGAGGAGAACAATAAAATAGATACCATAATAGAGAGGGCCATTATAGACTTAAGGAGAAATCTAGCACTAGGGAAATGCCCAGAGATCTACAAGGATGAACACAACTAATAATCTAACCAATAGTGGAGAGGCTACCTTAAATGCCCTTCCCTGATAATGAGATTGATGACTATCTTATATGCCATACTAGAGCCTTCATCCAGTAGCCGAAGGAAGCATAAGCAGACACTCATAGCTAAACACTAGTCAAACTCCTGGAATCCAGTTATAGATATGGGGGAGTGATGAGCAAAGGGTTCAAGACCAGGCTGGAGAAACCTACAGAATCAGCTGACCTGAACATGGGGGAGCTCATGCAACTCAGTCTGATAGCTGGGAAACCAGCATAGGACCTACCCAGACCCCCTGAATGTGGGTGTTCATTAGGAGGACCGGGTAGTCTATGGGGCCTCTAGTAATGGAACAGTATTTATCCCTAGTATACGAATGGAAATTGGGAGCCCATCCCACACAGAGGGATATTTTTGCATCTTAGACACATGGGGAAGGGCCTAGGCCCTGCCCCAAATGATATGACATACTTTGAAGACTCCTTATGGAAGGCCTCACCCTCCCTGGGAAGCAGAAAGGGATGGGCTGGAGTTTGGTGGAGATGATAGGGGAGGATGGGAGGCTGAGGGAACTTGGATTGATTTGTAAAACAACCTTGTTTCAAATTTAAATTTTAAAAAATGGAAAAAATAGTATCTAGGAAAAATATGGAAATTTTATTTGTTTATCAATTAAAGAATGTATGGAAAACACAATTACTACAAATTTTAATTTAAAAAAATAGGAAGATGATACAGCTCAATGGTAGAGTAATTCCATGGCATGTATAAGACCCTGTGTTTAATCCCTAGAGTTGGCAGAGAGAGAAAACATTGCACCTCACTGCTGCCCAATCATAGCTCCCCGCTTATGCTGGTTGGATGGCTCAATTTTAAGGAATCTGTCACCAAGCCTAACAACCTGTGTTCATCCTGGGTACTCACACTGTAGAAGGACATAACAAACTCCCATAGGTTACCCTTTGATCAGAGTATATGAGCCTTAGTATATATCCCTACACTAAGCTAAATAAAAAATATATAGCAATACAATATATTTGAGAACTATGGAAAACCAGAGGGAACTAATGATGCTCATTTAACAGTGATTCATAATGCATATACATATTAAATAACATGTAAATATTGCATTATGATTATTAAGATATACCAGAATAGCTAGTTTAAAGTATTAGCCACATAGACTATAAGAGACAAAAAGTTGGCAAACAAGCAAAATTCAAACCAGTTAGTATAGTAAGCCAAGTATGTTTCTTTCATATATTTAAGAAATGAGTAGTGGGAGAGCAATAGACATAATGTGTTTGTTAACATTTTTTTCTCGCTTCACAGAAATTTTCTGCTCAATATGCTATAAGAAAACAGAAATTATGCAAAATTAGTCTCAAATGTCTTTAACTCTGCCAGCTAAATTAGTCTCTGAAGGAAAATACGAATTCAGAAACCATTGCTGATCTGTGCATGGTGTTTAGGGAGGTGTGTAATACAGTAACACTGAACAGATTGGTGCATAGTCCTACTCCAGCTTACTGTCATCAGAAAAAGAAAACTTGTGTTGGACTTTGTCTCTTTTGGCATCTCTTCTTTCAGAATCCGAGTAATCATCTAGCTGACTCTTTCTGAGTCAAGCTTCTGCCAGAGATAATGGGGCCATGGTCTAAGAGTAGCTCAAGGATTACTGGAAAACTACCAGAGTAAGTCCATTCCTGTAAGCCCAGCCCTTAAGAGGCACTAGCAGGAGGATCAGAAGTTCAAGGTTATCTTCACTAAATAAGGACATTGAGGCCCATTTGATCTGTATGAATCCCTGTTTCAAAATCTTACCCTACTTAAAAAGTATATAAAATAGTAACCAATAACCAAAGACTGTGCCCTGAGGAGAATACGTGGCTACAGCTAGTTGCTTTCCCGCTGTCGTCTTCTGTTTCATTCCATTCAATTCGCAGTCCTACAGGTTTCCTGATTGTTCCACAGACAAGCAAGCGGGTCATGCTTGTTCTTCTTGTTCTTCATGGGCAATCCTTCTTTGTGGCATGCTAGCTTCTTGTGTATATCTGTCTGTACATCACCTCCATTATCTCCTGTGTCAGCATCTCGGTGAAGCTCCTGATGACCCCCTCCTTAACCTTGAAACCTCCCAATTCTTCCCATCCTGTCATAAATAAGGAATATATTTATTTGTCTATTTGTTGTCTAAACCCCAGAATGTAGGCAAAAGTTTGTGTCATCTTTTTCCTTATCGTGGTCGCCAGGTTTACATCAGTGTTTGGTACTTACTAAGTTATTTTTTGAATGAAAGAATCTAATCCGTTCTGTTTATGGGTATTCCTCGGTGTTAGAGCAATTTACCTAGCATGTATGTTTCTGTGTTAGATCACCTCGTAAGATAAACAAACAATAATATTGAAGGAAAGAAGAAAACACTCCCTCCAAAATAACAACATACACACAGAAGCAAACTTTCTAATTAAGACAGAAGCTTTGAAGCAAGTTGAAGCCATTCTTTGGCCACTTCTCAGTATCTTGACTCAGCCAGTTATGCCTTTCCACATTAGCAGATCGTACGGTTTTCTCTGCTCCAGTGACATGAAATGCTAGACAGATGCTCAGTGGGATTCATCTCTCACATTTGTGATATTCAACCAAGAACATGAACACAACAGATAATATGGTTGCTCCCTTCATTAAAATGAAACCCTAATGGTCACATCTCAGCACCACACCCACCCACCCCCATTCCCACAGGATTTGAAAATCAGGGAAAAGTGGGGCAGTTTTGAGCTTAATATTAATTAAAATAATTACAATTTAATAATGTCCTGTAGTAAATACTGCAAGAATTTACATTAACTTAAGATAATTTGAACCACAATAGCTTCCCTTTACCAAAGAAAAAAACTAGCCAAAAATAATCAAACCTTTTACTTTTATTCACATAAAACTTATTTTCACAAGTAAAATGATCAATTCTATAAGGAACTACTTGGGTGGCAATTAACTAACTAACTAACTAAGCAGATGGTAATTCTTAAAGCACAGTGTGACTGGGGTGAAAGTGAGTTGAAGGAGCCCTTCACTAGCACGTGTGAGTTTCTGAGTTTGATCGACAGCACAATCTGTATACAAGTAAATAGATAGATGATCTATAAAAGATAGATAATAGGTAGGTTGATTGACTGATTATAACCAAGAAAGCACAGGCAAACTGAGGATAAGGAAAACTTATGTTCTTAAACAGAACTGAACATTTTTTTTTCACCTGTTCAGAGCACCATGCTATTTAAAATTTACAAATTCTTATTTTCATATTCTTCCACATATTCTCAGGCCACAGGTGATTGAAAGAATGGATAGTGATATTGTGGATAAGGGGGGGGGATGAATTTCATTGTTTAACTTTTCAGTTTTGTGCAGAAACCTAAAAGGCCAAACAACTGTAGATCCTAGTAATGGTGGAGCTTAAGTTAGGGTTCTCAGGGGGAATGACCCATGCATTCATCACGCTCTAACAGTCCAAACAGAACACTTCCACAGTAAGTGTTGGAAACAAATAAGTTTGCTATTTTAAAAACGAAAATACTTATTTAGAACCTGGTTAAGGCCATGGCCATTAGGAATTTGTTGAGAGTCCTATGACTGTGGGAAGCCTACTTGATGGCCCCATTCCTTGATATACTCTCACAAATGAGGGTAAAAGTGATATAAAAGTCCTAAGACTGTAGTAATAAATGAAATGTTGGTGTTTATTTGGAAGCTTCTCTAACTTGCTTAAGAAATGCCTTCTCCATAATTTTTGTACAGACCATAGAGGACAAGCAAGTTCAGAGTCAACTTCTCTGGAAATCAACAAATCACATCCCTTGCCTACTTGAAAGAATCTGTCTTTATCCTACAAAGACTGGAAATTTGTCCAGAAATCACATGTAGATGCTGATGGCCATATATTCTGGCTAATGAAAAGATCCCTAAAAATGCCATGATCATAGAGGCTGATACTCAGCATTATTTCCCAAGCTATTCAGCCAATAGGGATAAATGAATTTGGAATTTGGAATTAAAACAAATGTAGATTTAGAATTATCTGTGGTCAGTAACTTCATTGTTTTTAAATGTAAAAAAATTACCCAAATGAAAATTTAACTTGAGCTTAATTGTATTATATTTGAAAAATACATATATACATTCTATGTGTTGTAAACAAATTTCCAACTAATAAAATTACCCTGTCAATTTTCTGCTGCCTTTGTGGTTAAAGATAGTGTACACCAACTGTTTTGAAAAAACAATTTTTTTTGTTTAAAGTTTAATGCAACATGCATTAGAAATCATCATTGTCTACACAAGTCTTTTCCTTCAGTTTTTGTGTAAAATACATTATGAAACACAACTGAGACTTATTATTAGTTTCTCAGGTAAACCCACTTAATAGCTAAACAACTGTTTCAACAAATATTTTCAGGTGAATAAATATTTTATTGTAATTATAGAAAAGTTAATATTCAAATAAATAGTAGAATTTCTCTCCACTTAAGATATTTTAAGTTTATATGTAAAAGCTGCCCACTTCCTATTTGGTAATTCATATTTTCCTAGAGCAATAAAGTTATTTTTAAACCCTTAGAGACATGGTGCTTCTCGTGTATTTATAGTGTTTCTATATGTTTACTCTGTATTTAATGAAGGTCAAGAATATAACTGCAAATGAGGTTTATAGGAGTATTGCAAGGGTTCATTACTGCCATTGTGTGGGAAAGTATAATTTTCTTAAGAGGAATGATGACATATACATAATAAAGTCCCTGTCCGTGTCATGACAGCTCAAGAGCATGCCATCGTTACCACCTATGTCACGCTGCAGGTGTGCCTGCTATATGGGTGACAGCCACTGACTTCTCTGATCAACACATAATTATCTCTGAATAAAAATGTGCGTTGAAGTTAGCTGGACATAATGGATTGAAGACCCAGGGCAAAATTAACTTCATCATGGCACATAGCACCACCTGGGGGTGGGAGAGGGTTAGGGGGAGGTGTTGGCAACGATGCAACCTTGAGAAGCCTGCTGTGGTATGGGCACCTCTGGGGTGTTGGCGTTTATTCTACTTGTCTTCTTTTGGATAGAAGAGGTCACTCGGTTAATGGCAGGATGCTCCTGATGGAGGAGGGTCTTGCTGATCGTTGCTATTCTCCACTGATCTATCTGTGTAACTGGCTCTCTCGGCATCTGGAGACTTTCCATTTGCAGAGTCCCCTTCCCCCATAAGATAATAAATATCATATCACAAGGATGGCAGTGCTCCTTCATGGAACACTGACTGTTTATTAGAGGCAAAAAAGTTTAAGAGAAATGCTAACAATGTTCATTAATGGCCCGCATCCAGGTTTAATGAGGCATGTCAATATGCGGACTGGGCAACATCAGTGGCATAATAGTGGTGGTAAATGGGAGTAATTGTATCCAATTGTACGGCACAGCTTCCAGGAATGAGCCCGAACTGCCAACTGACAATGACAGAGCAATTATGGAAAGGCAAGCGAGCTGTGTCAAATTAGCACTTGGTGAGAACTCATTTTTCAGAGATGTACTTGCTCTACACCACCGCAAGTGATAGCTACTTTATTGTGAGTGATGGGAAGACCAGCGCTTAGACTGATGTTCTGATTTGTCAATAGCTGTATTTGAAAGCTTAGTGTCACAAATATATAGAGATATTCAGGGAGAGAGGCACACCGCTCATGATCCAGAGGATAAGACCGTTGCCGAGAAGGTCATCTGTCAGTGTGAGCTGTCAGACTGAGATCACACTCTATGAAAAGGGAACATTCAGCCGACTTAAGTAATTACCTTTGCCTGAGATTTGAAGATGTCTTCTTTTGTTGGCCTACATTGACTGCATAATTTATAATTTACTGCAATCAGCTAAGGGCCAGGAATTGTAACTAAGAAAATTTTTATTTTATTTCCCATAATTACTTTTTCTCTCTCTCTTTTAAAAACTCCTTTAGCACTTCAGAAGTGTAAAGTGAGAAACTGAAGAAATTGCTCTTTTTCCTTAACAACTTGGTTTAAGTACATCAGAAATATTATATTTACTTTGGGCTGTTTTTCACAGGGCTGCAGCACTAAATCATCACACTAAATGACATAGAAAGTGTCTCTTATTTCTTTATTTTATTTTTTTTTTTTTTTGCATTGTGGGACTGAATATTAAAGAAGAAAAATAATTCAGCTTTGTCTATCTTAGTGCTGAAAAATATTGAAGGAAAGAACACAATTTGGACTATTGAATACAAAACTTCTAATTCTATCTCACTCATCAGTTTGTATTAGAAGCACAAACACATAACAAATATATCAGACTTTTCTTGTTGCCTTTTGCTATGAATATATAGCAATAAACGTTTGAACAATAATTCCTTTACCTTGGATATTTGTACAGAAAATTCACACTTTGTGGTTATTCTCTGGAGTGCATTAAGCACTGAGGTTTTTTTTATTTTTTTTTTTGTAGACTTTATAGAAGTCATTTGATTTTGTTAACAGAAATACATTAAGCATTACAGTAGTGCAGCTTTTCAATGATTTATTCCCTCGATCATGATAAGAAACTCTATAGATATATTAAACTTATGCTTTAATTATACAATTCTTGTTGCTTTGCTTTTATGTTTACCCCAATAGTGATGGATTGATTAATGAGTTGTAACTAAAACTTACCCAGATTAGCTGCCTTCTGACAAAAGCTGTTGTTTAGCTCTAGGAGTATTGATTTACTGTAGAGATATTGACAAAAGAATTAATGTAAGTATTTTAAGTCAATATTACTTTAGTGAAAACTCTTATATTTTAGGTTTTAAAAATACTCTTGGAATACTCTTCTATTAATACGGTAAAAGAATTGCTGTTGTATAATAAACATTCATTTTATTTTAATTAAAAACCACATGAATGTATAGTTTATATTTCTCTTCTCCTTCCTTCCTTCTTTCTTTCTTCCTCCTCAATACCCATTAAGCATACATAACTAAAATTAGTAATTATTGGTTTAGAATGTTGGTCAATGTATTTAAGTGATCTCTATAAACTTTAACAATATTGCTAAAAATACTTTCTTTTCTAGTTTACAATTTACTACCACAGATTATTTAAAATTATATACTTTTAAGGTCAGAAACATAGTTTTAATTATGTTAAAAATGTTACAGACTTCTTTGGGCCACTTGGCTCCTCTATGGCATGGTGCTATTTAATTCACATTTCCTTCAGTATGGGCCATCATCTGTCCTATAGTGACTGTGCCGCTTAATAATGGCACAGTGCATCAAAGTGGCACTTAGGTCTCAAATTGTTATGTATGACTGTCAAAGCTGGAAGGAAAAAAAGAATTAAAAAAGAGGGGGTATGGGAAAACCCTTGATTTGTCTTTACTACTGAAACGTGTATTTGTCACCCAGGTTCTAAAATCACAACAGTATTGCCTGCATCCCCAGCGAGATGTTGAAATCTTGACAGGTACATATTTTTTTCAACCATAAGTGCTTCTATAATGAAACCTAAATACATCAAATCTTATTTTTTAATTTCCTCTTTTTTATTTTTTATTTTTTGACAGATAGTTGTTGTCAGTGGGACTTAATGCTCAAGTTCAAGTTGTCAAGAGAAATAACCAATAAGCAATCCACAGTGTCATGATACATGTATTCAAAAGCAAAAGACCTGGCTTCTATGATCTATGAAAAGGATAAAGTGTACAATTATCCAAGCAAAAACACTGACACTTGATCTTCACACTAATGGCAACTTTTGCCCATCACCACCGCTTTCTTGGAGACAAACCTCTTTACCTGTGTAGAGGTCAACAAAGCTTTTGATGGACATTATCCTTCTTACTTTCTCACTTTAAAATGTTTTTGCTTTGGTTTGACTTCTTTAAAATTTCTCTTTGTTTATTCAAACATAAACCAACGATTCACTTAAATATGTTTATAAAAATCTCTAAATACCTGTGGATTAGGAACCGTAGTCTGAATGTGGCTCAGTGCAGAATCTGATTTCTCAGAGCATATTGTGTGTGTATTGAAAGTTCACTGACCACTGCTGCTAATGCTCACAGTGACGCTGGATGTGTAATAAAGTTCAGTGACCACTGTTGCTAATGATGCTGGATGTGTAGCAGTATCACTATTATTGGAACCCTTGTTGTTATGCCTGAGCATTTTGTGAAAGGAGAAGGAAAGAAGCCAACAATTGGTGTCACCTCCTGCTATAGACAGACAGACATATCTTGTAGAATTTCTTTCAATTCTTTCAATTATTTGCCTGTAGTGAATGATTTTTTTTTTGACAAGTAAATGAAATTTCACAAGCCTGGATAATTCTATGGAATAATTCTATACAGTTTCTTCATATGGATAATTTTGAAACTACAACTCCCATAATGCTCTGCATCTGAAAATTAAAAATTGTAACTCCAGCCAAAGATTATTTTTGAACCAGTTCTCAGTGAACAGGAAGTGAATTGACACAAAATTTGGGGGAACAAATTTGTATTACCTTAACTTTGAGTGATGTTCCTGTTCTCTCAGGCTGTTAGAAGCTGGAATGCTTCAGTGTCTATGCCTGGAAAGGAACACAAGGAACACTAATAGACTCAACTTGGACTTGGACTGTTTTGTTTTGTTTTGTTTTGTTTTGTTCCTATGTAATCTCTCAGAAGATCTTTCTAGCCTAGTTTCAAATCATCACCTGGAATTGTTCTCTCTCTCTGCTCATTGGATCCCTGAAACAGCTCTAAAGTTCTCCTTGTATTAACTATTCTCTTCTAAAATTTACTATATTTGCATTGACTGGATCTTCTTAAAAAATGTTACTTGTGGTTGTTTTGGTTACTCTCCTTACATGATGTTAGGATACAGGCCTTAAGAGACAGGCTACTCTTTCATTCCACTTCCTGCAATAGATTGTACCTAGTCACCAAGACAAACCTGTTACCACTTCAGGACACCTGTACTTGTTATTCCTTATGGATGTATTTTCACAATTATAAATCCTTCTGTACTTTTGAACCTCACTTAAATGTCATTTTCCCACAAATGCTCTCCTCAAATATACAGAGAGCCAGTCCAAAAGGAATTCTCCATATTATATACCACTTTTGTTTGCTTTAGAATTCTTGCCAGCATTTAGCACAATTTATTTCTTGCTTTCTTGCTTTACTTTCCCAACAATGAACTAGAAGCTTCCTATCATCCGAGTTCCCGAGAGGCTCTTGTGTACCTGGAACATGCTGCCCATCCTGTCCATTGCTTGATTTTTCACAACCATTTATCATGTGAATTTGTCTTTCATGTCTCAAGCTATATCCTTCACTGTGTCTTATTTGCTATGATAGTACAAATCATTTGATGATGCTTATTTTGGCTTTAGCTGAATTATATTTTGAAAGCCTCATGTCATTTCTGACAGTTCTTTAAAGTCAGTGACTCTGTAGCAAGTATGTGAGGGTGGTTTATACATATTTAAATGAACCCTGGATGGACCAATGTCTCGAAGTGTTTCCTTTCAACAATGTCCTAAATTAAAGATAAAAACAACTTACTTTTATATATATATATATATATATATATATATATATATATATATATCTGTGTATTATGTAATCAAAAAGTTCTATGTACTGGTTTTTAAAATACATTTCATATATTTTCTAAATAATTGGTCATATATTTTTGAAATGTTCTTTTGAATTTAAAGAACAAAATGAATTGAAACCTCCTGAAATTAAATTGTTAAATAAGATAATGTAAGCTATTAAACATATGACCTTGTTATTCTTTAAAGATCATATGACACACATTATTAAAATAAGTCATTTAAAATTTCAAGTGTTAGCCAAGTCAGTTGGTGAACGCCTTTAGTGCCAGCACTCAGGGTACAGAAGCAGGTGGATCTCTGTGAGTTCGAGGCTAGACTGCTGTATGGAACAAATTCCAGGACAGTCAGGGCTACACGGGGAAACCCTGTCTCAAAGAAAAAAATCAACAACAACAAATAAATGAAAATTCAAATATTGTATAGTTAATACACAGAAATAGTTATTCTGTATGTTTTGAAGGATGAAAGGTATTTTAAATATGCCCACAAATACTCTGAAAGCTTTTTTCATCTTCTTTATTGAAAATAATTCAAACAATGTATTCTCATCATTTTCCCATCCCACAATTTCTTCCCACCTCCCTACTCACTCCTGTTCTCTCTCTATCCTTCTCAAGAATTAATCAGATAAAAACAAGAAATACACACACAAAAATCACCCCATGAAAATGGGGAAAAATGAAAACAAATTACATCAGCAAAAGACCAATAAGACAAAAAGTGCCCAGACACAACAATGTGATATGAAAGTCTACAAAAACACAAATGAACTGTTCTGGGCTGGAAAACTACTCCTGAAACTGGGTCTGTCCTGAAGAGCAGTTAAAGCACCCAATGAAACTCCATTGGAAAGAAGCATGTTTTCCTTTACAATCAGATGTCAGCTGCAGATAATTTTTTAGATTTTAGAACCCATGTCCACTTCCTGTTCCCTGGACTAGGACCCTGTCTGGCTTGAATGTGTGCAGGTCCTGAGAGGACTACCTCAGTGCTGACTGATGCACATATAAATTTTTCAAGTTTTAACCTACTAAACATTAACCCGAAAATAAATTGCAAAGCTATAACTAAACTGAAGACTACTAGAAATTTTATTTGTTATGTTTAAAAAGAACCTATTAAAATACCTACTTTTTTCTGCCTCAAGAACTTTAAACTTGTAAAAATTACTCAAAATAGCAGATTAAATTAAAATTTTACAAGTGAAAGCATCAAATAATTTGTGAAATTTAAAATGTTCTTCATTCAAGAAAATGTCACACATTTTACACATAGTTTAAAGATTAAAATTTATACAAGACTATAGTTTTGCAATCTACAGATCATCTGTCAGAAATAACTTGGGAATATGTCTAATTACTGACGTAGTTAAATAACTAGGTTATTTTATTCTTTCACACTGTCAATTTCCTTTTGGTCATATATATTACGTTAGTGATGTTCATCAGCACAGAGACATTCTAAGAGCAGCCTTTGTCTTTTATAAACACTTGATCCATCTATTAACAACTGTATCAAATTAGGGCTGTAAGGAGATCAAGACTGAAGTTCTGAACTTGTACTAAGAACTTGTAGAATGTCCTGGTGAGATGATAGTTTTTACAATGCTTTCTTCTTGTTGTTGTTCTTTTTCTTCTTCTTCTTCTCCTCCTCCTCTTCCTCCTTCTGTTTTAAACAGGGTTTCTAGGTGTAGCCTTGGCTATCCTGGCACTTTCTCTGTAGACCAGGTTGTCCTCAAACTCAGAGAAATCGACCTGCCTCTGCCCTTCAAGTGCTCAGATTAAAGGTGTGTGTCACCAATGCCAAGCTCCAATGTTGTCTTCTATAAGGACATGGACAGCACAACATAAACTCTAGTATGGTATCTACAGAGGTTGAACCCTCCTAACAGTCAGCTATAGAAGCAGAATAAATGTACAGGGCCCTACCACATAGTGCCAATTATCGATGGCAAACAGATTCTTGAAACTGAGTAAGCATCCTCTCACATTGTTAACACCCAAAGAGGACCCCCAACAGGCTCTGATAGGCAGCGCCAGACTCAGAATCACACATCAAACTGTGGAAAGCTAAACAAAATCCAAACTAGTAAATATAGAGAAAAGATATTGTGAAGGTGACTGATAGGAGAGACAGGATGATGGGAAAGGATGGTGAGGCAGGGAAAGGGATAAAAATATATACTATATAAGTATAAAATTTAAAAGAACAAAGCACATCTAAAAACAGAGAACTTGTAGTATGGAGTTCAACAGTCACTTGTCCAAGACTGTCTTATCTTTCTGATGTATCTACAGGACTCGCTACTTAAACCTTATGAATCACCATTCACTCTACCATATGTCTTTAAATCTTCACAATAATAACTCCCCCAGGGACACAATGAGTGGAAAAAGTAGAAATGCTTGTAGGCCTTTGAATGTTTAGTTCTAAACTCCTGGACACCCATATACTTGATATACACAGTAGCATGGTTAAAAAAAAAAAAAAACTTTGGCTGCTTCTATGGCATGACTGGCTCTATTTGTCTCACCTGAAGATCTAACAAATAAGCTTCTTATTTGGGGATCAGTGATAGCATTTATTTTTCTGAGCAAAGTTTTCCTTCCTTCTCCTGACACTTCATGCAAGTCCCTAGAACTAGCAACACAGCATGGTGAATTCAGCTCTCTTAGAGCTTCTATAGCAGCAGATTGAATTTTCAGACCCAAACACATCTCTCTGTTAGAGAATATTAAAATCCTGAAAGTTGGCACTGGGTTTTACTCGTGTTAATGTCTGTGAAGCTTGAGAAGCATTTGTCGAAGAACCTTAATAAAGTTGGTTGAGTCAATAAATTAATGAGTGACCAAATTATTCACTTGTGTTCAACTTAAGTTATAGCACCCCAATTTAATACCTTACTTCCTGATCTCAAAAAAAAAAAAAGTTTAATGAGTTAAATAATTTAGAAAATAGTACTGGCATCATCTAACACAATTTTGGGCAAGGGAAATAAGATAGTAATTTAAAAAAAGAAGAAGAAAGAAAAAATTTCCAAGCCAGAACGGCACAGCAAATAAAACACCTTGCATCTCACCTGACAAAGTTAAGTTTGACCCCTCTCCACCCAGAACCTACATGGTAGAGAGGATCAACTCCCAAAAGTTGTTCTCTGACCTTTTCTTGTGTGCCATGATACATTTTCAGCCTCCCATCGCCCCCATAGATAAAACAAATAAATTTAAATGTAATAAACATTTGTAAAGAAATCAATTACATGTCATGTAGCAAGCCTTCAGCAATTTTTGGTATGTTTTTCATTTTATTTCTTTATTTTTAAAGTGAGCCTACCTTTTTAAAAATCACATTTTTCAGTTAACTTAAAAACAAAAACTAAACCAGCAAAGAAGAATTGCTGTATTTATTCTAAATTTTACATAGGTGTAGATATTCCCGTGTATGTCTTTCATGTCAACAGGTTTATAACAATCTTAGCATTTATACTTTAATTCCAACTTTTAAAGGAAGTCTTAATTAGTAACCAGTGTTTGTAACTCCATGTGGCTTGGCTAGTTGAACTGAGTAGCTCAAGGTGATCTGACTGAGGTGATGGGGTAATATTTTTGGCTAAGCAAGCAGCTTTCTAACATATTGTCAGGAATGAACTGAATAAAATTCTATAGCCGTCTTCTCAGAAAGAGTCATAATTTCAGAAACCTGCCATGTGTAAAGATTTGTAAGGAAATTCATATGAACTAACTATGCCAACAAAGAAATTTCATGTTTGAAAAACTTCTTTCTTTCTTTCTTTCTCTCTTTCTTTCTTTCTTTATTCCTTTCTTTTTGATATTTAGAGAAACTAATCCTACATTTGATTTATATTAGTGAAAGACAAGAGCCCTCTTTTCATAAAACAACTAATATAATTAATGTCTACAGAAACAAGTTAATATAAAAATCTATGTTCCCAAAACCTGTTGTTATAAGCATTGTATTTGGTTATTCAAAATACTTTTTATAAGGTAAGCTTCCCAAAAAAAACCTATTTGTCGTATAAATTAAGATTGTAATATAATTATCTCAATTACTCCTCCCCATTCCTCCCGCCAAACCTTCCAATGCCTCTTTCCCTTTCACATTCATTCCCTCTTTCTTCATTGTTTTTATATATATATATATATATATATATGTATATATATATATATTAATTATATACATGTGATATAATTATATACAAATGATATGTTGTTTGCCATCTAACAAATAAAGCTTACCTGAAGATCAGAGCACAGAACTAGTCATTAGTTGGCCATAGAATCCAGGCAATGGTAGCACATATCTTTAATGCCCAGCACTTGGGAGGCAAAGGCATATAATATAGATCTGAGTTAATTGCCACCCAGGGCTACATGAGAATGATCCGGTCTAAAAGAAACAGAGAATGGTAATGGCTCACAGCTTTAATCCCAGTACTTGGGAGTCACATGCCTTTAATCCCAACACTAGGAAAGTGGAGACAGGAAGGGATATGGCTGGATGGAAAGAAAGGAAAATAAGTCAGGAGGAGAAAGGAACTCAGCGCATTCAGTCTGAGGTTTCTCAGAGACACCTTTCTGTCTGAGGATTCATGGAGACAGGATCTTTACCCTTGCAGTCTGAGGATTTAGAAGATGTCTCTCTAATGGCTGGCTCCTTTATTTCTCTGATCTTTCAGCATTTACCTTGATATTTGACTCCAGTTTTTATTATTTATTATTAAGACTAATTAGAATTCGAGCTACATGTATGTGTTTATATACTTCTAAATACATAAGTACTACTCAGTCTTTATAATGTTTACAATGTCTATAAACATTTTCAAAAATGACAATTTTATATTAGATAACCAATTGGTATCATCTTCCTGTGTAGACTACTTCTCAAGCTTTTAGAATTTCTTAGTTCTTTGTCAAGGCTTGAGGCCTCCTGAGCCCAGAGCTCCCCCAGGCTCCATCCACATTGGCATATCCATTGGGATCAGCCTTGTTCAATCCACCTTTAGGTAGCCATATTAGTGAGACTTCCTGGGTGTTGTTTCTGATATTACTAGGATAAACAATCTCATAGCACACCCCCTGTTCTGCTGGGTCTTATAGTCATCCTGCACCCTTCCACATTGATCACTGAGCCATATGCAGTTGAGTTGTAGAAGCATCAGTTAGGACGAAGCTCCATAGTATTATGTTTTACTTGGTTATGATTAACTCTACTTACTTTTCAAGTTTGTACCTTATATATAAGATGTTTCAGAAAAGGCTAGAGTTGTAGCTCAGTGGCAGAGCAATCACCTAGCATAAGCCTCGGGGCTCTGATTTAAGACACAGCACTATTAAAAGCAAGCAAACAACCTCTCAAGATTGTTCAAAGTTAACACCACTGTCTAGTCCTACAATAAACATGTTTAAAGAGAAATTGTAAACTATAAAACATGTCAAGGTCAAGGCCATTTTTCTTCTTATTTCCCATGTAGGGTTCACTAACATATCACACATGAATTCAGATGCATCAAAACCAGTATTCGGAATTTAGTGGGTTTATTGCTTTTGCCAGATTAACCAGGTTGGCAATTAGTAGCTGAAGGTTTCCCTGGATTTCCTAAAGAATATTGAAGAAGCTAAAGATCTGGGTCGAGGGGTCTGTATGTCTTTCAAACTGCTTAAGTCTTGACCTCAATCATGATTTTTCTCTAACAGTTCAAAGAGAAAATTAGAAAGAAAGAAAGAAAGAAAGAAAGAAAGACAGAAAGAAAGAAGAAAGGAGAAAGGAGAGAGGGAGAAAGGAAAGAAGGAAGGAAGGGAGAGAGGGAGGGAGGGAGGGAAGGGGAGGGAGAGAGGAAGAAGGAAGGAAAGAAGAAAGAAGGAAGGAAGGAAGGGAGGGAGGGAGGAAGGAAGGAAGGAAAGGAAGGAAGGAAGGAAGGAAGGAAGGAAGGAAGGAAGGAAGGAAGGAAGGAAGAAGAACGGGCAAACTGGTGTTCCTGAAGTACAGCAAGGAGTTTTCCAGCAGGTACCCTGTCTTCCTCATGAACATCAATGATATTCCTAATCAGGCATATAACAAAAAAGGGAACTACAATAATACCCTGAAAGTATACAATCAGTCTCTAGCTGGAAAACGTCCTTTGAGTGGTAAAGACAGTCAATCAAGCTTATGCTTGCTTTCTGTTCAAATGCCAATAAAAAGCATTTTTGGGGGGTTGATTTTTAATTCCCCTTCCACAGAGCGCTATGCTAGCATTTACCTGCATTGTTATTTGCAGAGTATCCATCAGCTGAAGTTGTAAAAGCCTTCTAATTAGAAACATGAAGGAAAGAAGGAAGAATATAGAACAGAAGGCTAAAAGAAGAGGGGAGGGATAGAGGCAGTGAAGGTGAGGAAGGAACAGTGAAGATGACTGGGAACACAAGAGAGAAGAGGGCAAAAAGAAAGGGAATACAAGGGAGCAAAGTGAAGAACCCTAAGAGGCAGAGACGCCATCTGCAGCTATGCTGTAATTGTGACTTGGAAAGGCAAGTTCCACATACCTCACTTGCCAGCTTATATGTGTTCATACACAAGAGTGCCAGGAGGAGGGACTCTGTCCTTTCACGTGTGTTCCTGGAGATCAGACTCTGTTACCAGGCTTGGTGACGATTGCCTTTACCTGCTGAGCCATCTTGTCTGCCTAAATTTCACTATCAATTTTGACACATTTAAAAGAAAAGTCTCACTGCAGAAGAACACTGTACACAATGTCAGCGGTTACAATTGATTTCTACACTTTATCCTTACATTTTTGATTTCTAATAATATCATTCTTTGATCCTGTAAGACAATAATCTCCTTAGGGTCCCACCTCTGTGTTATACCTTCAGCCTGTTTTGTTTATTTAGCCTTGTGAAATGTCTGGATCCCATTACCCACAATGTATATTATTTCTTCCCCTTGCCTCATCCCTTCCTCTTCCTACGAGAAAATAACCTCCTTTTTGGGGATACAGTTAGTAACACTTTTGTTTTGAGTCTGGGCCCAAACCATAACAAAACCACAGGGGAGATCTCTAAGACACTGAATTAATCTTAACGCACAGTTCACCTTTTAGGGGCAGATAACAGAAACACAATCACTTAGTCATAATCCACATTTAATAATATTTTGTCATCACTCATGAGTAGCCCAGCAAAAATATATTGCTTTTGACTTTAGATTGGGTAGTCCATCAAACGCTAAATTTCTTCCATCATTTGAGATTACTAGTCATCTCTAGAGCAGTGTAGCTATTCACTTATTTTTTAATCTTTCCCCAGTTTCTCTAGTGCACAGTAGAAATATTTGTAGGGAGCATTTTATATGTGGGTGTAGGTAATAAAGAATGGAGGAGTTGTGACTGGTGCTTCCCCAAAGATGTGAATGTGTGGCTGTGTTTGGAAAGAAGAGAGGCACAGAATTCTTGGCCACGATTCTCCCTCATCTGTCTGAAAATTGATCTCTGTTGGAACTGAAGTCCTTACCGGCCTCACATCAACAAAGTGCCCAGATGACTTTTAAAAAGGGTACAGCTCAGACTCAGGGAGAATGAGAGGAAGGGCAGGTTTGAAACTTGCACTGTTTCTGTAATCAATACTCAGCTCCTGAACAAAAGTGTGAAGAGGAGTGCAAATGGACTAAACCACATCTCAGAAATGACATCGTAATTGCTGCCACTGCCCAGCACTGCCTGGCCTCAGCATCACAAGGTTTTAAATTTATTTCAGACTGTTCTTCCCAAGTCTGCCTAAATTTTTTTTCTTTTTCTTTTCTTTTCTTTCTTTTTTTCCCTCTTTTTTGTCCAAAAAGCAGCAACTCACAGTTAGTGAACAAAGCTTCAGTATTTTTTTTTTTTTACTTACAGCTAAATTTAACTTTACCCATCCAATAAAAAAGAAATAAGGGAGCCTTTATTATCTCCCTGGATTTCTGGGTATGATACCACATCATAGAGAAGTGGTTATTACAGACAATGGCCTACCAAGGTGAAGTTTGTAATAAAGCCTATTATGTGGTTTCGCCATTGACACTAATGGAATGTAACAGTGATTTAGAATGATTTAATGGCTCCCAGGTTGTGCTCTAATAGTGCTCTCTTTATATTATGATGTATATCACAAAACCTAATGCGGCTGTTGTGATATATTGACGGTATTCACGCTGTTTCATTTTTTTAGGGGAATTTAAAAAACTGTCAAAGAGGAAAATTGATAGGCTGCAACTGCCTTATTTTCAAGGGTTCTGTGTTTTAAATGTATGTGCATAAATCTCCATTTGGTGCCACTCTTAGGCTAATAAATTCATTTGCATTTTTATTCTGAAGTGATAAAGAAGCATGCACGTGTGTACTTTTGCTTGTGTGTTTAGGTGTTGTCTAGCAATGCATGTATGTTTATGTATAAAATCCAGCATAGAGAAGACTACACTGTCATTATATAATGTTTGTATATGGCTCTATTAGAATAAAATGTGCCTGAAGGAACACTACAGATGAAATCATAGCTTTCTTACATAGCATAAAATTATTTGGTTTGAATTGGGAAGGTGAAAGCTAGAGTTTTAGAACCAGCTCACTACAAACACAAAAATGCAGCCCCCTAGGCAGCTTGCATGGTACCATTTAGATTTCTGAGAAGAATGGAATGGGTTGAAAAGTCAATCAAGCCAGCAGTAATGTTCCTGTAGCTTGGGAGAACCACAGCACTAAATCGTGAATCCAAACAGGAAGTAGACAGTGTTTTAAAGTTGTAGCCCATTTCCTATAATGGGAGACAGGGTGTGGCTAGAGTCCTTGAAGAGGAATGGGAAGAAGGTGGCAGTTCCAACAACATGCATGCCCCATCATACTTTCAAACGTTATAACTCAGTATTATCTTGCTAGTTTGTTCTCTTACTTCTAAATTTTCTACTTCACCAGTGCTATGTATCATCTGTCTCTTAAGAAATCTAAAAGCCTTTATATAAATTCTACTTAATTTATGAAGCCATCTTCATCATTTCCGGTCCACTGCGATTTTCTTTTCTCTGGTTTTCTTTTTATGGTCAATTAAAACTCAGCTCAGTCATCACTGATTCATAAGTATATTTTAAGTAAACAGCTCCTAAGCACTCAGAGCATATTTTCTAACTGTCTGAGTGACTTACATGGTTGTACATAACACTCCAGAACCCAATTGTTGTTCAAATAGACAGTATGTTCTTGTGGAAAACAAGGCAATACAAGGCATGGTGAATGTCAGGTGCTTAGGCAATAAATTATTGAAAAACAACAAATTGAAAAACAAGAATGACAAGAACTGTTTTCATAGGAGAAATATATCACTAATCTTTATACTTCATTTATTATACATTTCCACAACATAGAAAACATGTTACTCTTACTTTTCACGTGAGGTACATAAATATTATGATATGGTTGAAATTGTATCTTAAATGTAAACATAAATATACTTGAAAACATACCTTGTACTGTAAATCTACCACTACCAGTATAAAGATGATTATTATATAAAGATGACTAGTAATGTATACACATAGGTTAACTTTGGATAGACTAAGAAAATTAAATTGAGTATGTGCACCTTTAACACACAGAGAACAACATTATTTATTTGCACATACATATTGACTCATGATATTTGTTTGTTCATTGTATTGGTATTTCTGGAGATTGAATTTAAGTCTTTGTATATGCTGTGCAAAAGCTCAATCACTGACACAAATCTCCATTCAGTTTTTGCTTTGTAAAACGAAGCCTCACTAAATTGCCCATGATCATCTTGAACTCACTCCGTAGCTCAAGATAAACACGAACTTTTGATCTTCCTGCCCCAGCTGCTTAAAATATCTGGGATTACAAGCCTTAATCTCCAGGATCAGCTAATTGTTATTTTTTAACTATCACAACTATAATTGTATGGCATTTATTAGTGAATTGGTTATTAAATTAAATATAAAGTTTCTACCTGAAAATCTTGTATCAAAATATAAATAACCACCTTAGGTTCTCTTGACCAAATCTGGATAAATAAATAACTAGAAAAGCAAAGTAAGGGATAAAAAAATGTGATTAAATGAAAAAATAATCTCTTACTAAATAGTAATACTCAATACTTCAAAGATTCTAGTTTTTCTCAAAATAAATGAACAATATACCATTAATGTCCATGAACTTTGGTGAGCAGTCAACAAAAATTTATCAAAAATTCATTAAATAAAGTAAATGCTAACCACAATACTACTAAAAAAGTAAAAATACTAAAGTATTCTTAAAACCAAATTTAAATATAATGTATCATAAGTAACATCTGGCAAGTCATGAAAATTTAGCAGAATAAAAACAGGAATCATGGGAGGGAGGGATTGATATGTAAAATAATATATGCATATATATGTGTGTGTATATATATATACACATATAAACAGTAATCACTAGTCAGTGGAGTATGATCGATAAGTCAGTTGTTTATTTGTTTTAATTCAACTACTTCATAAGGAAAACATTTGGAAAAGGATCACAGTTGTTAAAAGTATTCAGTCAGGTTTTATGCATATTACTGCATGTGCAAGCAGAAGCAACATCCCTACATCAGGTCATCAGGGTACTTCTAGATTGTTCTGTGAGTGCACAGCTGTACCATGGCACTTCTCACAGGGCAGCAAGAGAGGCAGATCCTCTTATAGCAGGCAAATTTGTACGCCTTTATATGCCAGCCTGAAAAGACCAGATCCAGAACGACTATTTGCCTAAGAGCAGGTGGGTTTCATCAGGAGTCAAATTGTAGACAAAAAAAAAACTGTAGTCAAAGCTTAAGACAAATGTATAGGGGATTGGAGGTCTAGGCATGAATGTTATTTTCAGATAACAATGTATTAAAAGAAAATAATGCTTAGCACAGGAAAGATACTGAAACTACAAAAGATCTTGAGAAAAACATCAACACAATTTATAAAGAATACTGCATTTTGTTTATTTGATTGAGAAAACCATTATAAGTACAGACAACCTGGAAAGAGACAGTTTTCATTTGGGGAGTGGTCATAGTAGGTTTGCCATATTCCTCAGTGGATGACTCCACAAACATGCATATATGGGCAGCATTAATTAGACTTGGTGAGCCTAAACAAACAAAAAAAAAATCAGTCATGAAGTTGTAAGATGTGTTGAGGTTGGTTTTTGGGTGAATTTGAGCGAGGAGTGGTGGTTGTATATAATCAAGATACACGCATGACATTTTCCAAGATTATGTTTAAAAATTAAACAACATAAAGAAAATTATCTATGAATTTGGTCACTTTTTTATTACAACGCTAAAAATAAAGTCAAAGGGCAAACTAGAAATAAAATAGACAAAACCAAACAAGAATCCATATAGAGTTATGCTCAAATTCAGTTGTGAGAGCTATATATCTCAGTAAAACTGATTTCCTCTAATTTAAACTTTGAAAGTTCTCAGTACTTTCAAGTGGAGAACACACATTTCACATTATCAATTGTATCAGAGTAGACTGTAGGACAATTCAAAATCCTACCATAATTATCCAACAAATATGAAAGTTATCTTATCTTCCCTAGTACATGACAATGTCACGAGAGAGAGAGAGAGATGCTAATATATGCCCCACCCGGCATGGCTAAGAATAATAAAACATTTAACTTAACAGCCAATTACTGGTAGGCTATAGAGCAGGAACTCACATATACTGTTATTAAAAGAATTGGTGCAATCAGTCTTGAGAACTAATAAAGGTTTTTTTTTTCAATTTGAACATATGTAATAGAGCAAGGTCTAGCATCTTACCTCTAAGTTGCACTCAAAATAAACTCATGTGCATTATATTCAAAGAACCATTTTTATAACATTTCTCAAAGAGAAAAACAATCTTAAACATTTACTTGGAGCCACATGATGGTAATATAATGAATCCCATGCAACTAGAAGGAGTGTGCTATTGGTTAACCATGAAGGGTCTGTCAAGCATCCTTGTTCAAAGGAAAAGGCTAGAAATGGAAGTGATTCTACACCAATAAAGAGTAAAGATGAAACAGATATTTAAGTCAAGAGTCAGAGTCAGGCAGGGTTGTGGTGATATCATGCTCCTGGTGGCCCACACATGCAACACAGTGCTCCAGACACCCTAGAGGCTGAAGAAGGAAGTCCACGAGCTAGAAAAGGGAAATTAAAACATGGGCTGTGGTCTAATCATCCAACTTTTACCTGATTGGTTCAATTTTTGCAACAAACATGATTTATGAGAGTCATAGAAAATAGCATTTACTGTTTCAAATGTAGACTTTTTCTTCTTCCCTACCATTGTAATTTTGTGATTAAAGTATTTAAAGTTAGGATAAATACAAATAGACTATGTACCTTGTTGTCTAAAAATTTCGATGTCTTCTCATCACTTTTCACCTTAGTGGTATTATCTTTGTTCTCTGCAGTTTGTTCTGGGTGATAACCTCTAAGAAAAATAGCAGACCTGAAGGGAATAAATGTACTCAATATTATTAAACCCCTATATTCAGATGAGAATAAGGAACAACATTGTTCGTGATGCCACAGACCTATGGGTCAATTTAATTAGAGAAGAGCCCACAGAAAGGTTGCTTTGTTTATAGAATACAGAATAATTAACCCTTGAAATCTTATATTTCCTTTCAATTAAAAGCAGGATTTCAATTTGTCAGTGCTTCAGTGGTGTGGGGGATTTTTGGCAACACTGTACCTATTGTTCAAGATACACATTTGCTAGGATAACATATGCAATAAAGCATGTGTTTTCAATACTACACTGGCTTCATAAGAAGGTGACTTTCCTGGATGTTAGGAAAGACAACTTAACAAATAAAAAATGCTAGCTCTAATGTGCCTATGTCTGTTAATTATGTAGACCTATGGTCTAGCTGTGAGCGCCTAATAAGTTGAGTCACCCTCTCTGCACAATAGTTATTTGTTTAGTGTTTCACCTCCACCCTGCTCTATAAGCTTTTTAAAATTAAGGATCACATCTTACTCTTCTTGATACTCCATCAGATCTTGGCTTAGTGCCATGTGCAGAACTGAGCTTCCATATTTGCTGAAAGGAGTAAATTCCTTTCCAACCACATATTGACCATAAGGAATGACACATGTGCCCTTAATTCTCCTGAAGCTAAAGGAGAAACTACTTAATTAACCCAAGCAGAATGATGATCTCCACATTTGTTCTACAGAAGACTAAATATATATTTAACACCTGTCAGCAAGACCATGCTGCTATACAAAGGGAAAGGGAGAGAAGCAACTTGCTGATTTCTGTGAAGGTACAATCAATAGGAAGGAACGAGACTTATCAGGGAGGCTTGCAATATGAGCTATGGCCAGAAAATATAATTTTCGTATTTGGACTACATGATTAGATGCTTACTTTAAAGATACATTGCTTTTTTTTCCAGGAACAAATGATACTGAATTTGGAATCTTTGTAAAATATGCTTTCACCTGGAATGGCAAGAGTAGAAAAATTAATCATGAGCTGGTTTGAAGTCCTGTGATGCTTTTGACCTATTTGGTTTTCCTCTCTGTTTCACTTCCTAGGTAAGGCTGAAAACGTTAAAAAGATAATTAGACAGTGAAAGAAAAAAAGCCAAGCCATGGCTGGCTGACTTTTTCTCTCATTCTATCAAGGTCCATTCTTAATGAAGAGTATCAATGTTGTAGGTGACAAAGGTCACATATAAATATATATATGAAAAGGTAATAGGTAATAATGGTTTGTGTTAATAGCACATCGGATCCCATCATGCGGTATTTGAAATACCCTTGAAAACAACAGCCTGTGGTGAAACAGCCTGTCATGGGAACTGATGTAAAATTGCCTGAGATATCCTAATGGGACTCTCCCTGCACTTTCTCTGCCCCCAAGGTCTTAGGATTTATTGAGCTTAAAAGTAAGATTTTCCTATTGTTTACCCTTTATCTAAAAATAATTATAATAATGATTAATATTAAAATACATATAAAATACAGATCACTTTAAGTAGAAAACACAATATTTATAAAAACTGAGTTTTAGAACACTATCTTGCTTTGGTTAAATTTTTTTCATGTGCTAAGCAAAAGAGGTCAGAGAGAAGGGCGGTAAAGGTCATTTGTTTTTTGAAACCAAAGTTATTTCAGCATCATGAGCAAATAGAAGATCACTTTATTCCTGATTTTCTGTAAAACCTTCCTTATGGAGACCTGGCCACACTCCTACATAACAGGAATAGGAAAATGCTTCCTCTTATGTAATCTTAATGTTCTCTAAAAATAGTGGTGTGTTTCCTTTGCTGCAGCATCCTCTTTCCAAAGGTTCTATGGATCGGATTCCAAGAAACCAATGAGAGGATGACTAAGGATTATAGGCTCTTTGTAAGATATTAAAATGATTTTTTGAATAATCATTATTCCATTTTGACTCTTCAACTTTAGAGACTCTAAATAGGTCAGTTTTTACTGGTGTCATTAGTAAAATAAAAATAACAAAAAATGGCAATTTCCTACATTGTCAGTTTTTTTTTTCTCAGTCTATACCAATAATTATATTTCACAAATGCAAAACACCTCATTTAAGTTGCAAGCTTCCCAGAATTTGGGCAACTCTTATGGGCTCAAAATGGCAGAGATAACTAAAACTTTTTTTTCCCTTTGTGACATCTTCCCCTATTAAAACCCTTTTTTGTCACCTTACTAGATATGAATAAGCCATGTAAATAAATGTCTGTGTCAATATTTTTTAATAGTAAAACATTTTACCCATTGGACAAGAGAAGAGCAAATCAGATAACTAGCACATTTCTAATTTCTAGATGGATAGACTTTGAGCTACAGCTGACCATATATATATATATATATGGAAATAATTCATTACGTTACCTCCTTTCCTTTGAAATACACTTGTATTGCTAAAAGGTTGAGTAAAGACCTCTGGGGAGCATGGGCAATTTTTGACATGGGTCTCACCAGATTAAACTATGCAGGGACAATATAGAATACATTGGAGCAATAACATTATCACATTGAGGCTGATTGAGAGGCATTTCCTTGCATTTCTGTCCTTTTACCATAAGCCAATAGTAGCCACAGGCATTTGACTGGAGAGCCTGGAGGATTGACAGGCCTGGCAGTCATTACACGCTGGATTGAATACTAGATTACTCCAAAGTGGCTGAGGGTCAGGGATCAGTGTGTTCCCTTTTGGCACTAAATGACTTTAATATCCTTACTGTATTAGTCAATTACTTTAAAGCTGCTGCTCTCTGAGCTCTCTCTGCCCCCCTGCAGTTTACTATGGACATTTGAATTGCTCTCATACTTAACCCACACATCTGCTTTTAGCTGTCAAAAGAACAGTGCTATCACTGGGCTATTGACAATATGAAAGGAACTGAGACACTTGCTGGAAGAGTCAAGTGCCTCTCTCTCTTTTGGCTGCTTAGTTTAAAAAATAAAAAAAAGTAGAAAAAAAATAAATAACTCAGTTACAAAAATGGTCCTCCTGGATAAGGGATTCAGCTTCAGTAACTCTAGTAGTGCATAAAGTGACCAATAGCAAAAATAAAAAAATAAAATACTAAAAGAAAGAAAAGCAAAGAAATTTGTAACTGTGGTGGAAGCAATCTGCCCTGTTTGTTCACCACTCACTCCCACACCCACTGCACGCATCTATGCAGGTGCTTTCTTAGTTTCCTGAACCTTCACTTTGACAACAGCTGTCCATAAGTACACACCG
Source organism: Phodopus roborovskii (assembly GCF_943737965.1). NCBI lineage: Eukaryota > Metazoa > Chordata > Mammalia > Rodentia > Cricetidae > Phodopus > Phodopus roborovskii. The sequence continues at coordinate 5,114,222 of NW_026125444.1, forward strand.
GGGCAAGCATCTTGATTTGTTTCACTTTACAATGATCCCCATGATAGCACAGAATTAAGCTGCATGCCTCAATTTATTGGTGCAACATAAGGAAGAATTTTATATTGCAGCCACTGAACTTTAAAAGGTCTGGAGTGGCTTGGTGTTAAAGCAACATGTCTAGATTAAATGTGGACTAAGCTGATTTGAAATTTAAAACTACTTGAAAGTCATGCCTTCAATGTTTCAGAAAAAGTGATATGATGCCCACACAAGAGTACATCTGTTGAGTGGTTCCTGACTTGTGAACATGTGCATCTGCTTGTGTGTGCATGAGTAAGTGTGTGTGCATGTGTGCAGCATGCATATGTGCATGTTCGTGTGTGTGTGTGTGTGTGTGTGTGTGTGTGTGTGTGTGTGTGTGTGTCTGTGTGTGTGTGTTCTGGCCCATCTGCTTTTAGGTGTCAATGCAAGTGGATATGAGAAACGGAGTGATCCAATGATAAAATAGAAGGTGCCCAAAGTTTGTAAGAAGGTCATTAAATTCTACTTCATGTAGAACCAGAAAAGCAAGGTAGAAAAATATAGGAAGGCTTGGACATTGTCAGTATATCACTTACAGCAACTTCTTGAAAAATCACAGCCTTGCTACTTACAAGGCATCCCTCCAGGGGATCTGACTACTATTTAAAAAGTGGTCCTGCACTGGTTTGCTAACTCTTAACATAGATTTTGATTCTTGCATATGATTAATTATAAACAAATGTAAAATAAAGCAACAATTTACAACATAATTAATTTTCAATGCTTTATTTTTTTTCAAATGCTCAGATTAATATATGTGGTGGGCAGATATTTTTGTTTGCTTTTACCTGGAGTTTTGCACTAGTGAGCTGTGATTTGTGATTTTAAGGATTACCTGTTTCTGTTGCTTTGAAAAAGATTCTAAATCTCACTCCAAAAACAGAGCAGAAAACAGTCTATCATCACAAACATGATTCTGTAAACTAAGCTTAGGTTGTATTAACCCATTCCAAATGTTAGTTTTTGTCATCACAAGAACATTTGAAAGGTAATTTTAAGAGATAATAGCAAAGAATTATAATATTAGTAAAAATTTTTGTACTGATTTGACTTAATGAAAATAATATCAACTAATCCTACATGTTTAAAAATGTACAGTTAAATTTATCGATAATACCAAACAGTTGCTAATTCATGCCATTTTCTCATTAGTTCAAATATATTTTCCATCATTAGCCTGGCTTTTGTGACAACTAAAGAGGAAATGTGCCACATCATCAGAAAAGCCTATTTAACTCCCACAATAGAAAAACATGGCGACTGGGAGGGGTGGAGTGGGTAGAAGAGGACACTCTTTCCTTTCACTGGGCAACCACAAGACCTAGAAAGACGATCACCTTGGGAGATGAAATTCATGGCTTTGCTAATTTAAAGTATAGTCAACAATGTCCTTAAAACCCTTGCTATCTCTTAGCAGTCATGTCCACTGGCACTCTTCCATTCATTTGTATTTTGTTGTGTTTGGGGAATTGAGAACCCTGCAGAAGAAAATTATTCTGACAAGAAAGCATTTGAATCGGCCCCCTTGATCACTGGGATAACAGAGGGTGAAGCAGCGTAGCCTCAACTGACAATGACTTTAATATGAAACACTTATAAATATTTACAATACATAACTCAACCATAACTCTGTGGGCAGCACAGTAGCACAGAACCCATTGGTTAAGTAAGAATCCCAATCATTGCTGTTGTGATGAGCGTGTATGTCTATGAGATATTGATTACTGTTAGTTCATTTGCTCTAGTTGTCTTTCCTAGGTCATATTCTGATTTCTAACAGTAAAAAAAAAAAAACTCTAATTGTCCTTGGTGTGTTTGTAAGAACAAGTATTTCTCAGTCCTGAGAGTGGGGCTCACTCAGAATGTCAGGGTTCAATGAGTGCACACTGCAGATGTATTCCTTCAGAATAAGGCACTAAGCAAATGGAGCTTCTGCAATCCCTTTATAATAGTTACATTTTAAGCATGAAAATGACCATTTTGTCTGCAAGGTAAAACACTATAAATTGTCTTATGGAACACAAAAATCTACAATAGTCTCTTAGTGCTGGAGTTAATCTTCATTTGCATAGATTCCATTCTTGCTCTCTTAATGTAATCAGGGCCCTGAAATGACCAATTCAAGTGAACACTCTTTTTTACAAGACCTAGCCAGTAAGAGGACCACTTACTCCCAATTGTGCAATTGGAAGTTCTGCTAGCATTCATGGCATAGAAAAGGGTAAATATATTTATGACAATGAAAAATAAAGCACATGTGTTTACCATCTCTGCTAAGTAGTCAGTAGAAATTGCTTAACTTACAGGGTATTTTGATCTTCCCCAGTTATAAAATATCACAGTTTTATATTCACTTATTTAGTACATCATTCAGTTTTTCTGGATTTAGGGAAAATAACTTTATAACCTCCAAACCAGAGAATATTGTTCTAGAATGTTATGAGTTCAAACAAACAAACAAAAAAACAAAAAACTCTTTTAAACAGCAGCAATACATAGCATAAGTGTTATGCTTTTAGAAACCATGATCTTTAAAACTATGTCTGTTTCCTTATGCAATAGTGATTGTATGTGATGTATATGTACATTTAATAGCTCAGTTATAAAGAAAACGACACTTGCATAGGAATGTCTCTGATTATCTCTATATTTTAAAATATTTTTCCCATGTAAAGAAAAGTCTACAGACCCCACCTCCCAGGTCCAAAACTTCAATAGGTAAACAACCTGCTGGCTGCCTTGCCTGAGAGTAGGGCTCATAATTTTCAGTCTGAGAATGACATATACAAATAAAGGAACTAAACCCTGGAAAGTAACATATTTTGGTCTCATGACTAATGGTAACCCAGTGCTATTGAATTACTGAACTGTGTCTGAGAACTAATGAGAAAATGTTCCCAGGGGAATCTTTATCCGGTGCACTTGAAGAGCACCTCAGGGACCCATTCAGAGTCTGTCACCTTCCCCGTCTCATTGACACTCTACTTCTTTGCCACAGTCACACCGTGCAACCGTGCAACCCTTTCACTTCACACCTCACGATTAGAATATTAAAAGGAGAGAATACTACTGCACTCACTCTGGAGAGCAGACTTGTTTTTTGACACTTGGAATAGAAATTGTCACCAGAATATCACAAAGACACGAGAGTCTCCAACTGAGTAGAACGTTCTAAAGCTTAAAGCTATTTTATTTTATAGCTTCTAAAAACTTGCAAGCAATTTCTTAGTAGTCAATGATTCGTTTACTCCGCTGTTTGAAGAATACATGATTTTAGTCAGAAGAAAAAACAAACAACTGTCCTTTTAAAATAACAAAAAAAAAATTGACTCTGTCATAGAAAGCTGGTATGGGTCATGACTGTTTTGATCTTTAGTTGGTCCTGTTTTCTTTGGTCTTAAGTGTTCATGGATAGAATTTCTGCTCACAAACTAGGGGTGGTTTGGACAATGTTTGAAGACAGCAGTACAATCACCTGCGTCTTCCAATAGTGAAAAGGGTACAGTTATTGTTTCTAGAACTGATAGGGAAATATCTAGTGACCTATTCCTACCTTCTGACAAAAAGCAACTAAGAATGTGGGAATCTACATGAGGCCTTGTGTGGATGTTCTGCACTATTATAATTTATAAACAATATCTACTTTGCAATAAATTATCAATTGGAGGATTCTCTTATGAAAGCCTAGAGTTTTCATTATAATCATATGTGAAATCCCACCAGCAAAATTAGTGTTGACCTGTTATCATGCCTATTTGTGGTCAGGGTCTATTACATCCCTGTAGCTCAGCAAGTATTTTTATTTCCATTGCTAAGGTCAAGCCATTCAATTAAAAGCATCACACTTTCATGTAAAGGGCTCTACCATGCATACTTTCATTGAAATTTATTAATTCTGCCAATGACTTCAGAGGTTATCTGTATATTTTGCAAAAATATTTTTGCATAACAATAGAAAAATGTATTAATATTTCTTCTACATTTAATTTAATGACAAATTAGGCAATAGCTCATCTTCTTAATAAATAGTGAAATTCATATACTCAGATACACAAATGTAAACAAATGATCTGGGATATCAAAAGTTCTACAAAATAACGAAATTTGAGAGCTATTTACTTCCCATAGCACAGTATCACGTTTCTACGACTTAACATCTTTCTTCATTAGAAAGTCTTTGAGATAAAAAAAAAAAAAAAAAAAAAAAAACTGTAGCCCTAATTTTGATTCTATGTGTATACCCTGAGAGTGCATTTTAGGACTTTATTGGGGGATTTTCTTTATTGTTATTTTTATATATCATTCTAAGAGTGTTTCAGTTATTGATATGTGCTTTTATGAATCTTACTGGTCTGAGAAAATCTGAAGCTCTCTGGATTCTTAACGAACACATGTAGAGAGGCTGATCACCCTGACAAAAGTAAGCCTGAAAATGCTTCATGAAAATGGGAGAGAAGAAAGCTTAAGCATCTGGAATCCGTAGGGTATTTTCAAAAGTAGGTATCTTGTAATTCTAGGGACAGAGTAAAAGGCCTATGATGTATGCTAGACAAATGCTCTATTATGTAGCTATACTCCAACCAGGTGGGATGCATGGAGCTGTCTATAGAGAAGTATAGAAGTGTGCATCACAATAAATTTTAATTCATGTAAAGTTTGTGGTCATCTAGCCAATCCAGGGGAAGGGAAAAGGAGAAATTAGGTTTAGCATTCTGGTGTCGGAGTTCATATTTTTTTTTTATTTCAGGGGCAAAAGTCTGGCTTTACCATTCTCAACAGTCTAGACTCAGCCACCTTCCCAAATACACTAATTACAGAGTTAAGAAATGTTCAAAATCAGAGAAAGGATAAATACTAAACATACATATTGGGAAAGGGAACATATAAAGGAACTTTTGGCCTTGTTTGTCTTTATGATACTTATATGAACTTAGATTAAAATATAGAAAGAACTGGAAAGAGAATAAGAGGCATGTATACTTAAGAAACCATGATAAAGTATGTGAACCACTTAAATTCTTGAGTGATTAACATGTGTAGGTCAGATGTAATCAATTATTTTCCCCAGAAGAAAGGAGACAGCTGAAAAATGAAGGTAGAAGTCTCAAATTTGCTTCTGCATTTAGTAATCTTCTAGGATGTTGTAAGAAGTCAATGTTTTTGGCAATGTAAATTTTTAAGTGTATCTCATACCTATGGAGAACCAATGTTTTTGTTTTCTTTGAAACATTTTATATTATACAGTGGGATAAGAACTAGGCTTAAACCTCAGTGGATTTCAAAAACTCGGGTTCTAAATTTTGCCCCCTGTCTTCTGCTATATATTCAAAATCTATTTATATATAAACTATTACAAGATCTTTGCATTTAATGTTCTAGAAGTAGGAGAGAGAGGCCCAGAAGATACTATTTCTTCCATAGTATGTACTTAAAGATACAAGTGTTAGGGTTATAGTTTCCTGGTAAGCTGGCTTTAGATTACTTCCCACACAGGTATCTTGCACTTCAGTAAAGAAAAACCTTGTGAGTCTTGAGCTTGAATGATTCAAGATGTAATGTACACAAGGGAGTTAAAGACACACTCACAGTGAACCTCCACGAGTCATCCATTACAAGGGCTTCCTTCATTTCCTATGCCAGAGTCACAAAATAACTTCAAACTTTGTTCCAGATATGAAATCAGAAGTCCACCTCACACACATAAAAAGGATGTCTCTGCAGATTTAAACCAAGATCTCATTATTCAGGAGCAGCTTATTTGGCTCTTGGCTAAGTCAAAGTTTGCTTCTTCTGGGCGTGTTTGACAATAGGGAACTCGCCCTCATTTTCATCCCTCTGCTGTTCTGAAGGATGTGCAAAACACACAACTTCATCTTTTTTACTCATGTGGTTTCAATGGGCTCATATTTGACTCATCTTCTTTAGAAGTGAAAAAAAAATGAGTAATTTTTTGCCTGCTCAGGTATTTAGAGATTTCTTTTCTTTTTTCTCTTCTTAATTTCTTTCCCCCCTGAACTAAATTTCTAGTCTTTAGGCATTTGTAAGGTCTCTGTTTCACTCTTTCAAACCTAATAGATTGATGCTGAGATGAGAAATGCAGGAAACAGAATGGATTCTTTTCCATGGGATCAGTTAGAACCTTGGGGACCACAGGCCACCTCCCTAGTCAGAACAGTTCAAAGGAAAGTACATCTGCCTAGCTTAGACATGGTTAAGTGACAAGATTCCCAAGGGATGGACCATCTCTGATGATTCCTACTGAAATAAACAAACCTCTATTGGCACTTTGAACTATCTTTCATACATTACTAAAGAAAGATTACTCTTTTCTCTCCTTTTAACTCTTTGTACTAGAACCTCCTCCAATTCCTTTATTACAAGTATTTTAAAAGTTTGCACTAAACCAGACTTCTAATAAAAATAAAATGTGTTTCTTTTATCCAAGTTCTAGATCATGGCAGCCTAATCAGTCTCTTCAAATGAAACAAAAATCAGAAAACCACAGTGTTCAGGAAAAAGGATTGGGAATCTTAGAACAGTTTCTGCAAATACAAAATGTATGCCCCATGGGGAAACACTGTGTGAAACTTTTAAAATATGTTGACTCAAGCCTGAATTCAGACAAAAACAACCAATTTGAACTTCATCAATCAGATCTGCTCATATTACTATAATAGTATAAAAGGAAGGCTTGTGCTTTTCATTGCTAGACTTTTGTACATTTAGTACGTTTGGTATTTTATTTTCAGTATCAGAGAACATAGATGACAGTTTGAATCAGTGTCAATGTGCTTCAACAAATATTATAAATTGATACCTGGTTTACATTTCTGTTGTTTTGATAATCCATGGCTGAACTGATTTCCCCTCACTCTACTTCTGTAACTTTACAGTGTTATTTGAGAACAGAGGGATTTTATTTTCTCATGATCTTATTCAGTTGAAGAAATTTTTCTTTGAGGTGATTTTGGAGAGATTTCTTCTTGGCTATGTCTATTCAATGTCTAAATAAACAATGAAAAGTTGAAAAGTTCAGTCAATTCCTCTGTCACTGGCTCTCTCAGTACCAAAAAGAACTTAACTAAAACTAAAATGCAAACATTAAAATGACCAGGAACCTAGTGCACTTGGTCAAAACCTGGGCACATTGCTGAAGTTCTTGCTACCTAAAGACTGTAGCAATTTGAACACAGCCAAACACTGTCTGAACTGGAACTTTAGTGATATGTAAACCTCACTCTAGTGTTTTCCTGCTTTTAATTTTTCATGGAATTTTCTTTATAAAATTGTAATATGAATTGTAAAAATGAAGAAGAATTCATTTTATTTTTACTCTTTTGGTTTTGCAGGGTAGGCTAGAATGTTGACCCTTTAAGAAATATATATCAAATATCTAGATGGCAGTTACTTAGGATGTTTGATAGATGGCATGAGTCAAAAAAGTAGTAGCCAAATAACTTAAGTACAATCATGCAAAAAGAGAGTAATTGAAGCCCAAGTGCAAAAAGTAACTTTTAGGGAAAATTTGAAAAATGAAGGAAGTTTAAAGAAAAATGAGTACTTGAAGCTAGAAGTAATTTCCCAGTGAGATTCAAAGTGCAAAGTAAACTCATTCAAAGTAAAGGAACAGAGAGGACTGTAACAGTCCTGGAACTCTATAAATTAATAAGATTGTGTGATTTCATAGAGTGTCAAGAGTTACATAATAACAGATACCTCCTGGCCATAAATGGGACAGTGCATAAAATGATAGCATAGTTATTTATTAGAGGCTCTGAAGCAAGGCATTATATATCTTTCATTGTATGTTTCATTGAAACAAATTCCAAGTTTAAACTTAACAGTCAGTAAGATAATGTATCTCTCTCATGTAGCACAGTATTTACATATAGTAAAATCCATCGGTGAAAAGGCAAACTTATCTGATTTATATTATGGTGAAACTTTTTTAAATGTCATAGTTAGAGAAAATTGTCAACAACAGAACATAGTTGCTTTATTAGTAAAAAGTAGGGGAATAAATTTTCATCCAAGTTACTTCTAGATGGTATAACCCCTATTCTTTTTGACAATGGAGATAGAAATTATTCTATGGCTGATGGTCTGGAGGAAGAATTAGAAAGTGTCCTCCTTCACTACTCCCCAGATTATTTCGATTCTCTGTGGCTCTGATAATGCTCTGTGTTCTTTTTGTTAGGTCCACTGAACCAGGACTATATTAATACAAGGACAATGTGCTTCCTGGAGTTGGTCTACTTCCGACTCCAACACAAAACAAGTGCATTAATTCTTGGAACACTTAATTGCTACAGTCGTTGCTTACATGAATATACGGTTGTCCTAATAGATGGAGATGAAACTGAATTTTTCGCCATAAATGCACTGAGATACTTCTTTCTGAGGCTCAACAAAAAAACTACCTGCCAAAAAGCCTGAGGAACTGAATTATATACCCTGCTCTTGCATGGAACAAGCTGAATTGTCCAATGACTTTCATACACATGCCCTGATACATGGATGGGCCCTCCCCAAAATATACATACTTAATGAAGGTAAAACATGATAAAACCACAAAATAATTACTAACGAAAGCACTGAAATCAAACAAAGAAACATGTCTCGTATCTAATGTTTGCAGCTTTTTGTAGAAATTTCCAACCATAAGGTCAAACTACATAGACTTCCTGCCAAACTTTTTTTTTAATAAAACATTCAGAATATGAACATCAAAATTAAATTAATAATAATTTTCTTAGGTCTCAAGTGGACATTCTTTTGGGATTTTCAACCCATCGGGGAAGCCCATAAAAAAGAGTTTAAAGCATGTCATTAAAAACAATCCATCTTACAAAAAAATGACAAAATAAAGACTGGATGGGATTAGGTAATCCATCTGTATACAAAACAAGAACCGCAGAGGGCACACTAGCAGTGCCTATACAATGGCTTGCACTTTACCATTTTCAGTTTTTGTTTTGCTCACTTGTACTTGGAGATATTTTGCTAAATATTTAGAGAAGGGCTCAGCTTGCTCCATCCGATGCAATAAATAGCGATTTTTATGCATTGTTTTCCTTAAAGCATTAAAATCACATGTTAAAATCATGACCACCTTATACAGAGATGTTGAAAGACCTTTCATGTCATTCTCTCCCTCTAGTAGACAATGAGTAAGCAAGGCCATCTCGATTCTTTTTCAGGTGGGCCCCTCAAGCCAACTTAATGTAAAAGTGGCTTTCAAATGGGTGCTGAGGACTTAGTAACAGAACATTATAAAAATAAATAAATAGGGCTGGAGAGATGGCTCAGCCGTTAAAGGCTAGGCTTACAACCAAAAACATAAAAATAAATAAATAAATAAAGCCATGCACTACATGACAAAATGTTGGGGATTCATCTAACATTTTACTTAATTTTTCATAAATTTAAGTGGTTAATATTAGGTAATTTCCAGAAATTCTAAATGTCACAGTCTAAATGGAGCTTAAGTAAGTTTGAGAATATTAAAATAAATCCTGAGAAGCACAGTGCAGAAAGTAGAATCTGTTCCACTAGAAAACAAGGAGAAAACTGAAAAAAAAAAAAAGGTAAGCAAATTAATTTCTTCAGAAACTTAATCAAAAGTAATGAACTAAACGTTTACAACATCCTAAAAAGAGCTTGTTCAAAACTATCACTAACATTAATGAGAATTATAAATTTTATGGCATTTTAGATTGTTCTATTCCCATCTACCTGTCCTCAACTACATCAGTCTGAACAAAGCAGCAGCCTCATGGCAGTACCTGTGTAGCTCAACAACCAAGGAGTCACTGGGAGTGTAAACAGGTTTGGAAACTACCAGAAGTCCAATTCCTAAGGAAGAATATCGGGAAGTAGCCCCCTTGAAAAGCTCAGTTCTTTATTTCTGCTTTATTTGGTCTGACTCGGTGCTTGCTGTGCAATAATAAATCTATCTCTAGTCATGTGTGGAAAGTAATTGGTGGAATGGTAGGCAGCATCATTTGTTTTTTTCTGGGTGGTTGTAAACAATTACCTTTCCTATCCTGATAGAACACCAATGAAAGACCAAGGAAACAACTTCACCCAAATCTAGTTTAGAAAACCACTTAATTTATGGGGATAATTTATAGGAGGATGGGTGGGTAATTATGCACAGGAACACAGTGATGTAAAGGTAGCACCTTTGTTAGGGAACCCACCCAAGGGTGGATGATGATTCCCAAAATCTACATCCCTTAAAGTCCTTTCATGACTTACAGGCAGCTCCAAGTGAGTATCCATTCTCCCTACCCATTTTTCACTGCTCACAAAACATAGGAGAGAGGGTTCCTGAATCTTGTGGGTTTCTGGCACTTCTGGAAATTCTAACTTTAGTTTACATCCTGAGCCTTAAAGGTCTTCTTTCTAGCTTCAGGAGGAAATGTTTTAATTCAGAGGAAACAGCAACACAACAAGCATTAACAAGTATATCTGCAACTCTTGAAAGAAAATGGGAACTTCATTTATACAGGTGGCTCTAAACATCTCTGACATATTCCTGGGATCTAGTGTGTGACTGTATGTGCACATGCCAAGGAAAGAGATCAAAACACTCTCTTCTCTCTTTTTTAGCAAATTTTAGGAATCTCCACAGGTGAAAGCTTACCTTGTTGTAGACAATTTTTAGAAGGCTAGGACATTCCTCTAAAAACACAGAGGACCACCTGGAAAAGCCTGAGGGACTTGCTGGCAGCAAGATCACCGCTGTCTATTCATTGGTTGTTCCTTAAAGTTACTGAGAAGACAGTGACTGAAAAACTATAGGCTTTGCCAACCAATTCCAGGGTACTTACTAAGCAAGGAAAAACAGCAGATGCTAAAAGGAAAGAACTGACTTTTCAATGAATGGTATTGCGTTGCCATGTGAAAACAACTGAAACTACACCTTTAACGTACTGTATATATTAATATATATTCACCCAAAATATATCACAGAACTATTTGTAAGCATGAAAAACCAAATATTATTAAAAGAAAACCTACTAATATATCTTTATAACTCGACAATAGAAATGTTTCCATATATATATATATATATATGTTATCAAAATTATAAATGACAGATAAAACCATGAATATTATTTTACAAAAATTAAAGCATTATATCATATGATAAGGAAACAATAAAGAATGAGAGTGTATTTGTGCATCGCATATTTTATAAGCTGTTTGTAGCCAGCAGAAACGAAAAACTTAAAATTTGATAATAAAAGCCAGTTGTATATGCCATTCTGGTGATGTATATCATAAAATTGGCCCTTGCCCAAGGATAATACAGAAATTGTTGAAGTGTTTCATATTTTTAAAAAAATTTAACTAATAAAGTGAAATGTCCATATGCTGACCACCATGAAACATTGATGAAAGAAACTGGGGAAGAAATAAATAAATGGAAAGGTATTCTATGTTCATGACAGGAAAAATTAGTATTGTTAAAATGTTTAATTTAAATGGAGTGATTTATGGATTCTATGTAACCCCTGTCAAGGTTCCATAGTCATTTTTCATAGAACTTGAAAATCAATTATAAAACTCAAAGAGAATAACAGAAGATCTTGAATAGCAAATGCAATCTTGTGTGAGGTGTCACTCTTCTTACTTCCAAAATACATTAAAAGACTGTGGTGATCAAAACAACATGATATTGTAAAAACAGATACTAAGGCAATTAAAACAGACAGATTATCTGCAGTCATAGCCAATGAATTTTTGGCAAAGATGCCAATCAAACACTATTAGGAATATATTTAATGGGAACAAAATCAGTAGACAAAAGGGAGTTCTTCATTCCCTTATTAATTGCTCCAATATTTATGGCAGCCAAGATTTAGAATTAACCTAAACATCTATAAATAGATTCATAGATATATAAAAATTTGGTATACAAGCATAGTATTATATTATTTAACCTACAAAATGAAAGCAAGCCTATCATTTACTAAATATAAATAAACCTGTAGGCCATTATCATAGGAAGGGAAAGCCAAACTCAGAAACAAGAATGGTCTACATTGAATCCATGTGGAATCTAAAACTGTTGGACTGACAGAGCAGTTTCTCTTAAGACTATACATGCATGGCTAATAAATATATAAAAAGATGGACTTCTACAACAAAATACCATACCCAGTTGTGCTTTTCTTCTAGTTAGTTTTAGTGGGGTGTCTTCTGAGCTCAAGGTATGAGGAGGCCTTCATGATGGCAGAGATCATTTAACCTTGCAAACGGTGTCTTCTCCCTATGTTTTAACATTAATAAAAGCAAAGGAACTACCTTGCTTAGTCTAATAAGAACACTGATGCAATTCATGGGACTTTTCCTTCATGCCATGTTTAAGTGCTAATGAAACTGGAGATATACTAAGATTTGACAAAAAAAGTGTTAGTCATTGCAAAAATATTGAAAAACAAAACCATAATGAACTATCCAGTCAATAAACTAAGCTGAGTAACATTAGAAGATGAATTTTAAGTTTTGTCAAGGTTATAAAGAAATATGTTCTACTGCATTGCTGCTGGGATTGCACAGCATCCTTGGAAAGTAATATTGCATACAGACAATAATAAACAAGAACTCCTATGTAGTCAGCAGCTCACCTTATCACGGACTCATAAGAAGTGAGTATAAATTTCTGGCTCAGACATGTACAGTGATGTGTGTGCAGTATTATCATAACAGCACAAAATTTGAAAAAGTCTTAAAGACCATCCAGATAAAATGTGAAAATTTATAAAGCAAAATACTATTTGTCCTTATAAGTAAATAAGAAAAGATCCATGACATAATATGGAGAAGTGGAGAAGATTGTGGTAAGGGACAGAAGTCTGTTCCAAAGGTCAAAGATGGATTACTCCACTCATAGGCAATACTCCAAAACAGGCAGAAAGGAAGAGAGGTTGCTCATTCTAACAGAAGAAAGACTACAATGCCTATGGGAATACTTATCTTTGCAGCCATAAAATGGTATAAACTCAGAAACCAGTGATATCTACACAGTTCATAATATAGTATGATCAAAGCTGTGTACAATGAGAAGAAAAGTTTTTGATATGTAAATTATAAGTTCAGCAATTAATTTAGAAAGTAAACATTTCATTACTTATTAAAAACTTTAAAATTACTTTTGCACTTCCATTGGTAATTTTAACTACATAAAGTTACACTATGGTAGTTATTTGACTCTCCACCCTATATTTAATTAATTCAAAAATTGTATGTTCAAACTAACATGAAAATATTTGAACATATTTTACCACTTTAAACTTTAAAGTTTAACTAGGGTAAGTAATCTTTAAAGTTTTAGGAAAAAAAATCAAATAAAATCTTATTAATCAATTACTTCTCTTTAAAAAAAATATTTTATTTCATGTGTATGACTGCTTTACCTCATCTAATAATGTGTATTACATGAGTGTCTCTTGTCCACAGAGGACAAAAACTCATGGCAGATTCCCTGGTACTGGTGTTACAGTAGATTGTGAGCCATCACATGGGTGCCAGGAACAAAACCTAGTTTCTTGAAAGAGCAACAATGGGTCAAACTCCTGAACCCCAACAAATCACTTATAATTAAGTAATTTGGAATTTCTAAGCAAGTGAGGATGCCCTAGTTAGGGTTAATATTGCTGGAATGAAACACCATGTTCAAAGCAACTCTGAAAAGAAAGTGTTTATTTGACTTACTGTTATACATCAGTCTTTCTCACTGAAGGAAGTCAGGATAGAAGCCCAAACAGAGCAGGATCCTGGAGGCAGGAAATGGGCAGAGGCCATGGAGAAGTACTGCTTACTAAGTTACCTCCTCATGGCTTGCTCAGCCTGCTTTCTTATAGAAGGGAGAGCCAAGAACACAGAAATACCACCACCCACAATGGGCTGGGCACTCCCATGTCACTCACTAATTAAGAAAATGTCCTACAGCTAGATCTCATGTAAGTATTTTCTCAACTGACGTTCCCTCCTTTAGGGAACTCTAATTTGCGTCCAAGTTTTTAGACAAGATCTCTTTATTTAGCCATCACTGTTCCTCAAACTCACTGTGATTCTCCTGCCTCTGCCACCTCCTCGCTGTAGTTAAAGCAGGCACCAAACAGCCAGCTCAAATCTCTGTCTCATGATTTTTGTTGCTGTTATTTGTACTGGTGGTATGTTTTAGAGAGTGATATGGCAGTTTACATATAATTAATTTTTAAACATGGAACATTTTTATTACTGAGTCAATGACTTACTGCTGCCTATATGTCCATTTTGATCCATCCACAATGTTCCAGAAGGAAAGTTTTGTAGCATGAGCATTGAAACCAAACTCTCTGTGTTTAATACAAGCTATATTCTTGTTAGCAATGTAATTTTAGCATCATGCCCAGCTTCCATTTTCTCATCTAGAAACTGAGAATAGTAAGATTACTTTTCTTATTGAGATACTTGGGGGAAAAAAAACACATGTATCATGGTGATTTGCTTTTTAATTTAAAATATTTTTCAGTAATAATTTTATGGTCCATCTGCATTTAGTGATACGAATTTATAGTATTTTTGTAAACATTATTAGTCAGATCTTGGAATAATTTCAGAAGATCCTTGTATCTTTCAGGTCTCAAAATTTAGTGTTGAAAAAATTCCAGTTTTAACCTTAGCAGTGAATATTATTTTACACTCAGCCTCATTCTATGTTATCCTTATGGATTTTCCTTACCTTTTTTCTGAAAAACTATGCTGGTTTCCTCCTACCACCAACACAAAATGCTGAAGTTTAACAACTTACAGCAACAAAATCTTATTATATAAACAATATGATAAACAAAACATACAATATACTATATGTAACTATGTTCTATATAGTTTAAGTGTTGCATACACACATATGTGATTTCTGAAATCTGTCCAGGCGTCTGTGCTCCTCCTGGAAGTATAGAGGATCCATTTTTTTTTTTTTCTTTCCTAGCTTCAAGAGTATATCCCAGCTATGCAGAAGAGGAAGTGGAAAGATTTTAAGAGCCGGTGGGGATGAAACACATCAAGGAAGCAAGGCCTTTCAGACACAAGACTGACACACATATGAAATCAGAGGCTGTGGCAGCATGCACAGGGTCTGTGCAGTCCAGGCTAGATGGGGTCCCAGTGACGACAGAAGTACACACCACCCCTAATCCATTGTAGCGTCTACACTACAATCTTTTCCACTAATCAGCCGAATGCCTAGAAAATTAAATAAAAGTGCAACAGAAATGCTGGAATGCCAAATGCCATTTATCGAGGGGAAGGAGAGGGCTTATATACTGACTCATAGCCCAGTGGAAAACAGTCAAGGATCAAGCGTGCAAGTTCTTGGGTTTAGTTCCTCCCTAACAGATGCCTGTTAGCACATTAGGAAGAGTACCAGCAACAAATCTGAGGCAAGATGTTACAGCTGAGACTGAAGAATGTTCCAGCCAACAGCTCAGGCTTACTCAAGGTACCTCAGGGGTCCAGGCAGGGCCCTACAACCCATGGGTACTTTCAATTGTGAACCACTCCCATGGAGTCTCAATAAGCAGACCCCATATCCGGAAGTGTATGGCCAAAATAAAATAAACTCAGTGGTACTTTTGGAAATGTTTTTTGTCTCATAAATCTTGGGACATTTTTTTAAGCTTACTTGTCTTTTGCTTGTGTAATATAATTTCCAAATTTGTTCTTTTATGGCTTGTGTATGTGTGTGTGTGTGCTCACATGAATAGTTTTCATGTTTTTTTTTCCTTTATTATTTTGTTTGATTTTGGTTTGTTTGTTTATTTGCCTGTTTGTCTTCTAGAAGGCTTGGAGTTAGCTGGGTGGGAGGGGAGGATCTGATAGGAGATGATGGGGGGGGGATACCATGATCAGAATACACTATATGAAAAATACATATTTTTTTCAATTGAAAAAAAGTGTTTTTTAAATTGTGTTTTCCCCTCTCCGCTGGACCCCTTCAACTATTTAAAGCCAACTCTGTAACAGTTCTCCCCTCTAAACTCTGCTTTATTCTCACATTTCTTCAGACTTAAGCACAGTTGCCACCATCCTACAAGCTTCCCTATGGGAATGAGCCTTCTGGTTAGAGCAAGTCCGTTTGGATGCTGAGCTCAAGTCTCCAGTCATTTTCCACTAAGCAGACATTTTATCATAGTGACAAGTTTATGGGTTAGGATGTGTCATCTTCGGTATACTTAACCAGATTACAGATACAGTAAACCACCCATATCCATGGTTTTATTTTCCAAAGTTTTAGTCATTTGTCTTTAAAAATATTCAATGAAATACAAATCATTCATTCATAACTTCTAAATTTGTACCATTCTATGTAGTAGGATGGAACCTCAATTTCTATCTCCATCAGCCAGAACATGAAATGGCTCTTTATCCACCAAAGCCACCAATGTATATTGCTACCTGTCCATTTGTCAATCACTAGTCATCTTGTTGAAAAGGTTGATGGCCACAGTGTAACTGTGCTTGTTTTAAGTGACCTGTGTTTCACTTATCATTATCCTCAAAGAGTAGGGGGATGTAGATGTGCCAAATAGAATCTGTACAGGGCTTCCTTTTAAGTGAAGAGGCGGATGCTCTCAACTAGGTAAGGAAAGAAAAACATTCTCAGACTGCTTGATGCTGTCCAACAAAATTTTAAGAGACACATACCACATTCACATGCATTTCAGTGTAATATAGTATCATCATAATCTCACTCTATTACTGGATGTTGTTAGTTTCTTGTTTGATTTTCAAGATAAACTTTTAGAAATCTCATTTAAAAAAACAAAAAACTCCTGCTACGGTCATGGATTAAGACAGCAGAGGGAACTTGAGCTCTTCAGTGGACATTCTAAACTTTTAGATAAGCATTGCAACAAATATAAGAACAAAAATATACTTCATTGTAGATGATAAAATCCATTCTTTGCTCCTTGACTTCTTTGTATATGTGCTTGCAGTCCACATTTAGAAAGAATGCATATTTTAATTTAAAAGTAGCTAAGTAAATTGTGTTTTCTAAGTCTGCCTGTCAAATCAGTTTAATTTTTCCTATTTGCCTTGGAAACACTTGCATTTTGCCTATCGATGTTAAACCACACATAAAAATGGTGCCGCTTGTGGCATTAAGTTCTCTAAAAGTTTCAGAATCTACACTACTGCCTCAGCAAAAGCCCCATGCTGTTTTAGCTAGCTTTTCTTTAACCTTCTGGATTTCAGCAGAGATCAGATACTGACACCATGTCTGCAAGTTCTAAACTAAATGAGTTTGATGGTGTCAGCTTAACTGGAGCCAAAATAAACCTAGAGTATATGTTTATAGTGTCTGTTTTATACATGTCTGGAGCAGAGGAGATATTGAAGTTGTATTACTTCTCACCCTGGGAGATGGTCGTCCTTCAATGTCAAGATTAAGGTCACTGATAGGTCATCACGGAGAAAGCAGATCCTGAAAAACAGAATGCCATTTCTAAAGTATGTCAATTCTTCACAGTTTTAGGTTGGGAGGGGGAAAAAATGTAAAAAGGTTTGTGTCAGAAAATGAATAAATGTGTGCACACATTTGTAAACATTTACATGCACAAATGTAAAGTAATTCTCTCCAAAGTGGACATAAAAATTTAAATCGTTCACGAAAACTGTTGTATTAGAAGGTAATTTTTACATTAATTTGTTTGGTATGTTACGCGAAATAAGATCGTCACTTATGCACCAATGTAAAATAAACAAAATTAGGAAGTCCCATCTTTGCCCATGTTAATAATGAGCTTTATTAGCAGGTACCAGGCCAGTGCAAGAAGTTTCATCACTCATCACAAGTTCAGGACAGTCATTGTCTTTCAGTACACAAAAAGTAAATTTGCCTTCACACAGCCTTGATATTGTTTCAACTGTAAATTCCATCCCTCGTTCTGCTCTGCCTCCTTTTTCTAAACAAAAGTATTTGCCCTCTGTTGCTTTTGCTTAAATCCACATTTTTACAACAGAAAATTACTCAAAATGTATGTTGTATCCTAATTATTGCATATTTTATTATAGTGTCCAGTTCCTGGTAAGTGTAAGTAAACAATAAGCATGTGGTCCCAGTGCCTTCCTACAGCAGTGATCCCTGGATCTATCTGGCGCCTTGTTGCTGTTGCTATACTGACCTCTGCAGGCCTCTGCAACTGGGAACAATGGCTTATACTGTGTGCAGTGCTGCTGACAGACACTGAGTAAATGTGCTTGTCTTGGGCACCAACCAACATTTATAGAGTTAATGATGAATGAAGATGACTTTTTGTTGCTGTTATCTTGAAGAATTTTGCACACGTGTATTCTGGAGAATGATTTTAGAAGCAGAGTCAGTCATCCTTAATCACTAAACAATACCATTGCCCCACAAACTTGTGCAAGCTAAAAAATCCAGTTAAAAATGAATGCTTTAAACGCCTCTATCTTTATGACTTTAACAGAGAACAAGATCATAAATGAGTTAGCAGAGGTAATTATTTTAGTCGAGAGAGGTTTCCTTTGCACAAATGTTGACTGGCTTCTCCCCTAAAGAGATGGCTCACATCTCTCATCTGTTCCTACTTAATAAGCACTTTCACTTGTAAGTTGGAGAATCACTTGCAGACCTACTGAAGCTCCAATGGTCTGTGTACTGTGCTGTAAATCCTATAAGTAGTGTACACAGTTTCTGCAGAATCTCCATAGAATGCAGTGTAACCAGGAGAACCATTAACACCTGTAAAGCATCAGTGTGTTTTTGTAGCTTAATTCTTCTTACTTCTCTGATATGACACTTACAACATCGATTCCTTCCAAACTATAGCTTTCCAATTAGTGTCTGACACATCTTTTATACATATATATATCATGTGTAAGTCATTGTCTGCTCTGGTTGGTTTGCAGAGCAATGCTCCAAACTTTGTTTAGGTTAGAAACAAAAGCATGTTGAACCACAGGTCTGTGGGTGCCTATTTGTGGTTTAGCACATGACAAAATACAGAATACTTAAAAATTTAGGCCTGGAAATGTGTTTTTGTCTGGTTTATGTTTCTCCCTTGCTTCCTTCACACTTACTGATTTGGGCTATGTCACCCATTTGTTATGGCTATCCAAACTATTTCCCTAGGTGATAGCCATATCACCCCAGCTGCCCACTGCATGGTAAAGTCTTTGTAAAGGAGAACTTTCATTGCTGCCATTTGTGTCTACTTAAAAAGGCACAGTACATAACCTACTGCTGGTGGTCACATCATTCAAGGCTTTCCTGACAGCTATTTAAGAAAAAGTGTCTCTTTTACTATTTCTTCTCTCCAAAAGATAATTAAGTTAAATATGCATATATAACTAACTATGGCCAAAAGTAAGTATCCTTACTATGTTTTACTTGAGATCTGTAGACAATAAATAGAAAACTTTAGCATTTTATCCTTTACCTGCTATTGGAGGCTCTTTATGGATATTAATGATACTTAAGAGAGATATTTATGTTTTATGTTATCATTTTATTAATATGTACATTGAACTATTTTAATGCAAAAATAATGTTTAGAATTTGCTTAGGAACATCCCAGTAGTAGTGCTATGACGGTATGACAGGAATGAAACATGGTAAAAATATAGCTAAAATAATATTGTCTTTGAAACTGAAGCTGTGACAGTACAAATGTTCAGTTTTCTGTACCTGCTACAGGTTTGAAACTTTGTGATTTTTAACCTGGAAGATTCCAGTAACTATCTCCGATACCTTGTCCTTAGTCATTCAAATAAAGCATCACTGTTAACCAAGGATCTTGAAAAATGTGTTTACACCTACCCTTATGTTACAAAATCTTATGCATTATATACATGGTCAGCTGTCATACCTCCGGTCCTATCTTTGCCTTTTGTTATTCATCATTTGGTTTCTCAGAGATGCCACTCTGTGCTTTACCATGTGTTGTGTTTACACAGCAGTGTGAATTATCTCTGTCCCCCCATATACCTAAGCTTCCTCGTATGGCATCAGAAATAAAGCTAGATATGTTCTCCTCAAGGGATATATATTAGCTAAAACCAACAGCACCACTCTATAACTTTTATTGTTATTGGCACATTATATTTTAGTTTATACCTATACCAGAATTTACTACTTTAACATATTTAACTTATGAATCTTACTCCTATTTACTATTTCTCATCTCATCTTTGTTTATGATATCAATCCTTCTTAATTTTTAGTTAAATTATACCATTATAATCCATTTATGAAACTGTCTAAAAATTCATTTTCATACAACCTTGGGGAATGTGTGAGAGAATACATTTACCCTTATGTATCTGTAAAAAGGTAAAAATAAAAAGAGGACAGGTTAGTTTGGCTCCTGGTTTTAGAAAGGTTAGACCCTTGTGGGAAGGAAGAGGCTTGTTGGAGCAGTACAAACCTCATCATGGTGAACTGGGATGCAGAGAAAAGGCAATGGCGATGTGCACTCCACTGGCATACTTCTCCCCTTTATTCCTTTACCATGAGATAGTGTCATCCAAACTTGGCTGTCATCTTCTTACCACATTTAACCCTACCTGCTGAAAATGTCCTCACAGACACAATTAACTTGGCTCATCATTTCTAAGGTGATTCTAACTTCACCAAATTAACAAAGGTTATCTATCATAGTGAGTGATCAAACAATAGCCCTTTCAAGTTGTGAAACTCTGAAAAGCCATAGCCTCTTGATGACTTGTAAGCCCAGCAATTAAGTTGTGCTCAACTGAAAACAATTTAAAGAATGGCGCATAATAACTCATTTGTCATACAAGAAAAGATAGAGAAGGAAGACTACAGGAATTATCTGACTTACAAAAAGCTCTGAGGTAAATATCAAGATCTTCTTTTTTTCTATTTCATATCTTTCCATATGATGTTTTTACTTTTGTCAAATGGAGCTAAGTATACTTTATGGATTTGGGGCTTAGCTATTATCAATACTCATTATTCACTCATTACAATTATGTAGGATTTTTTCTGTTATTCTGGCTTTATCTTAAAACAATGGTTTAGTAGTGCAGTGTTGAACTGAAGTATATGTTATTCTATAATCCCTTTGTTAAGTAAATCCTGAGTTATCAGGACACTTTTGAACATGTTATTTTACAAACACATTTATATTACAAAGTACGGTTTTTATCTTAAACAACTAGTCTTACATTTATTATAGTGAACTTAATAATCAGCATATAAAAGCTATGGGAAACCAAAAATGTAATTCTGGTCTTAAGTATTTTTATATAACTTCAATTCCCCTTAAATAATATTCCAGGATTATGAACAATTATGTCTGTAGGCTATAAAATCTAAGCAACTTTATTAAAATTCATAAATTTTTGGTATAGGAGAATGCC
Source organism: Phodopus roborovskii (assembly GCF_943737965.1). NCBI lineage: Eukaryota > Metazoa > Chordata > Mammalia > Rodentia > Cricetidae > Phodopus > Phodopus roborovskii. The sequence continues at coordinate 5,135,690 of NW_026125444.1, forward strand.
ATATGCAAATATTTTTAATAAAGTAGATTTTTATGGTAGAATTCTGTCTAAAAATCAGTAGTATTATTAGATCATACTTAGAATGTTAAATTGTCATAGACACTCTTACATAAATATCATTTGGAATAGACCCACCTCTGGTTGTTTCAGGAAGGAATAAAGCTATTTCTGTAATTCTCCTGTCCTTGGAGTTTATATTTCTCCTAACAGTTTTTAACCATGACTATAAATAGAAGCAAAGGATTGGTTTTAGTACCGGGCCAGCTAAGGGTACCTTAGGCCTGGTACAACAAAGACTAAGGAAGCTGAGCCTTCCTTCCCAAACCCACAACCTGGGAGTCTTGCTGTGTCTTTTGGAACAAACAAGAATATCAGAAACTCCAACATGAGGGATCCTTGGAAAGAAAGGAAAACCTCCACTCCCAAAGCTTCTCTCCAGCTCTGTCTACAAAGGTGTCACTAAGGAACACATATGTGAGATGGGTAAGGCTCACCAAACTCCCCTTTCTTCCTGAAACCAATGGGAGGTCAGAGTAACATAATCACAAGACATTTTATTTCCAGTCGGCTGCCAATACTGTCAACACAAGGTCCCCTTATTGTAAATAGTTTCTGTAATTTCATATTGCAAGATAAAAACTGAATCTTTTTCTTTTGCTTTATTTTCTTAATAAATACCAATGAATAAAATTTTGAGTTAAACAATTTTATAAAAATCGTTATTGATAGATCAGGCAGTGGTGGTGCACACCTTTAATCCCAGGCAGAGGCAGGCAGATCTCTGAGTTTGAGGCCAGCCAGGTCTAGAGAGCAGTTCCAGGACAAGCAAGAGTGTCACACAGTGAAGCCCTATCTCAGAATACATACACACACAAAACAATCTTTATTGTTTTTTAATAATAATTTCTTTTCTGCCAAAGTGGTTTTATGTAAGACAATATCCTTTTACATTGAATTCAAACTTAAACACAAGTCTAGAAAACAGCAGAAAAAAAGTCAGAATGGACGGAGGACATGAAGGAATCAAGGACCGACATACAGAGACCACACTGTACAGGTCTGCACCAGATGGAGGTCTCGGCACTGAGAAGTGGACATGCCCCCATCCCTAACCCAGCAGCTATCTCCAATTGATAAAAAATTAGTTTTTTTCAATGAAGTCTCACTGGAGAACAAACCATGCTTAAAAGCAGGCCATGCCCAACAGTGGATGGCAAACACAATAAGGACTCAGTAGCATCTCTAGAGGTTCTTCGTGGCCTAATGTTTTGTCTGAGCATTTATTTACAAGTCCTTCCTTATATACGATGGCTTCTGATTTTGTGTTTTATGGGTGTGTGGTATCTCTGATTCTACATGTGTTTCTTGCTTATTCTTTGATTTGGCTCTTTTCCTTATGTCTGTTTATCTGTTTGTTTTGGCCTATTCTACTTTGGTTGTTTTCATCGCATTACTATTTTTTAGATGTTTTCCCATCCTCCTCCTAAAGGAAGGACATACGGGAGTGGAATGGATGGGAGGGGAGGTGAAGAGGATCTCAAAGGAGTTAGGGGAAGGAAAGCCCATAATCAGAACATATGAAAAAAAAATGTCTTTTCAATCAAAGAAAAATCTAAAAAGAGACATGCTGAAAATTAAAGTATTCTTTAAGATTTTATGCTGCTTATATCATAGGCATTATAATTTACAATAACATCATCAGATGTATGGAAGTTGTTATTCCTGTATTAAGTGAGTTTGTGACCTCAATTTTCATATATCCAATCATTTCAAAGTACTAAAAGCCAGTTTTAGATAAATGAGAAATTTGCCCTTTCGAAATATTGTGTTTTTCTTTGTATGATGTTATATTACTCTGAAATTCAGGGAGTTTGGGAGAAATGAGTTTGTCCTCCTCTAGAGGAGGACATTGAAGTCTACACAGACCAGTGAGGCTCTCCTGTAAGCAACAGATCTATGTAACGGTGCCTTCTTCAACTCCCAAGCCCAGGGCCCCTCAGGCACATTGTCTTCTGCTCAGTTGTGGTCAAGAACCTTTAATATATTGGCCCTTAACTAAGTAAGATAAAAGTGAAAAGGTACAAATGATTCAGTTTTCATAATAGCATATATTTAACATTTATTCGATAATAATAGAAACTGTCATAATTGGTGGGAGTATTTAATACAATAGAAATTTTTATGATTCACAAAGAAAATCTTGTTTCCAGAGTATTTTTTCCCACTTTCAAATTGACTTCAGTGAAAATAAAAGTAGAATTTTTTTAATATAGTCTGATAAGTTGTGAAGCAAATGATATCAGGTCATTTGTTATCAATTCACAATCGTACTATAAATGAATATTTTACAACGAATTACCCTTTGTAATTAAATACCCACAGAAAATTAAAATTCTATAATGTTTAATTATGTACATTAAATGTTTTTTATATATTATAATGTTAAAATATATGATATATTATTACATATTGTACATGTTAAAATGCTGAATTAAGAAAGTGTGATCCATCTCTAGTAAATAAAGTTTAGACTGCTGAGGGTCTTCCCCTGAATTCTTAATTAAGACCTAAGATTAAGAAAGAATATTCATATTACTTGTAGGAAACTACTGTGTGATAGCTGACTAATGTCATATATCTTCCCAGTGCACTTTTTCGAAAATAATCACTTTTATTTGATAGTTGCATTTGTTCAGTGCATTTCACTTATGGAGCAACAGAAGCACTTTTTCTCTCACTCCTGTAAGATGCAGTGAGACTCATCCCAGCCAGTGTCTTCATCAACATGAACATCACCAGCACCTCACACACAATGAGCTGAACAGCTAAGGGACCAAGATTTAAGGTATGCCATTGGCCCTAACAACAATGTACTCCTTTGTCCAATGAGAGATCAGAGCATCGTCTTGTGGATTGAACCTTAACAGTAATTTTATCCTAGCACCACATGTAACCACTTAATTCTTTACCTTATTTTGACTGGGGTCAGAACAGCTTTACTAAGTGATCAAATTTCTCTATGCTGTGGTCTAAAATGTGAAAGGTAATGAAAAAAAAATAGATGGCTAAGTGGCACATATCCAAAGCATTTTAAAATGATGATAATTGTCCTTTGTCAACTTGGTGATTTTATATGAAAGGTTCTGTAAAATAAAGCTTAGTACATCTTTATGTAAAAACAGAAAATTTGACATCCTAACCATAAGACCTTAAAAGGCAGCAGACAGGGTCTAAGTGGGTTTAGTTACATTTTGTCCAGCTGATTTGAAACAACTCAGCTGTGTCTGATGGTGAGTGTAGCCCAATCCTGATGATGATGTCATTAGTAAATTAAACAACACCAAGAAATGTTTTCACATTTCTATTTTGGCCTTTTCATGGTTCCTTTTCCCCTGCCACTTTGTTCTTTGTAAAAAAAAAATGTAGAATGGAAGGAACAACACTCATGAATTACTGTGTTCTTTCAATACCAGTAAACTAATTGCAAAACCCCTGAAAGTCTATAAACTACTTCATTTACTTTTATGTTCATTTAAGACACTGATGAGCTACATATTCCTTTGATCTCTCTAAACTCCTAAATTAAAGAATAGGGCCATATTTATGAAACAGACATTGGAACTGGATAAATGTTCACACACTTCATGGACTTGTGTGTGTACTAAAAACCCAAATAATAAGTAAATATGACTTTTTAGTTGATTGAGTTGAATGGCAGATGCAGCTAGTACAATTTTCACAGTTTCAGAGGCTAGAATTTGAGTCTCTGAAAAGATAATCATGAGATTCAGAAGACACTTGAATACTCATCTTAGATGTGACAACAAATACTCTATTTTAATAAGTAATACTGTATCATGATATGTAGAATTTATAAAAGGGGCATGTGATGCCACATGGTTTGAATAACACACTACTTACACACTTGGTTGATGGTTGTCAGTCAAAATTCTAAAATGTGCTCAGATACTTAATATTGAAAGGCTAATCATTTTGTCCAATTATAAAGGAAAGACTCATGTTCACTTCATGAAAATAAAATCAACAAAGTGATGTCTGCAGGTAGGGAAAGGAAGGGCCAGTAATACACTACTAGTTAGGGCTAAAGCACAACATTAAAACAAAATTACATCTCATTTACATAGAAACTAGACTAGATATAATTTTTTTTAAAACTTCACACAAAACATTACATATGACTTACTATGTTCTAGTCCCAACATTTTACACATATGTATCAATTCTCACACATTTGGTTAGTATTCTCCACGGGGCGTATGTATAATGGCTAAGTGCCACACTTTAACATATATTTTTTTCATAAGTTCCATGACCTGAAGCTACTATTATCTACTCCATGAAAAGTTTTTACTTTTTTTCTTATATCCTGAATAGTAACTGTTTAATTATTATATTATTTATAAAAACAAATACATTTGAAAATGATTGCATTTTCACAACACTGTATTTTACATATACATTTTTTTCTTTGATTTTCACAGAGATTTCCCCTTGAGTCACAAATCATTGTTGCATTAAAATCTTATAGATTGAAGTCATTTTAATGAACCTCATTTTCTACCTTCTAAAATGGACATCACATTTACAAGAATTTATGGAAAAATCAGTCTGGAGTAGAATACTGTAATTAGGTATAGAATAAGAACTTCACAATTTGCAATGAATGCATCCTACAGAGGAATAGCTGCATACTATGATTTAACTAGGACTGGGCAAGTGTGCAGCCCTCAGTGCCATTTATGAATTAATCAGGTGCACAAGCACCTCTTAGGAGCCTTCACACCGAGTGAAGAAATCTCCTCAGGGACATCATATTAAAACAACCCTACAAAACTCATTAGTAGAAACTACATCTTCCTATTTTTAATTTAAATATATAATAGAAAAAGAAACAACCTCTTCCAATCTATCACTGGACCTGAATTAGGGTCATTGTAATGCAGAATTACTAAAGTTTTTTTTTTGTTTAGTTTCTGAATAAATGCATATTTTATATCCTCACAATTCTAGACCAGAAAAAAAGAAATAAAAAAAGCAGTTCTTGTATCATCAATAATGTATATAAAGCATATATACCATTAAAAATGTGCAAATAAAGACATAAATACATGCTTTATTTATCCTGACAGTAACATAGAATGAAATGTTTAAAATATCTCTTTTATTTATTTCATACTATTTTCAATAAAATATGGATTTTAAATATCATTTACTTTGAAATTGAATGCAAAATTAAGCAAAGCTGTAAGAAGGTGCTATTTTTTAAAAACCAGCCATTGTAGAAATATTTTCTACAGAAATATTTTTAGTGCTTTCAGGCAGGGCAAGTAATATAAAATTTCCAATACTGACTTCTACTTCAGACAAGGTACATTTTAAGAGTTATTAGCACTCTGCAAAGTGTGTTAAATTTGACATTCATGATGTCTCTGTTATTAAATAGATACTAGTGCGTAGTGATTTTCTTATAAAACTTAATAATGATAATGACCTTTCCATTAGGTATTGGGTTTTCATGCCAAAAACAGAAGTAGAGATATAGAATTTGATGTTAGTCAGAGGCAGCGATAGACTATTGAGTTTTTTAGAAGAGAAGTTGAGATGTATTTTTTCACCTTGGATTTTGAAAACTGCAATACCATCATGGCCATCTACTGTATACACTTTAGTTTATAGAGAAGATAATTAGTGTTATATTCAATTTATTGCTTGATTCATGGTCTTTATGTCTCAATGTATCATTCTACCCCAATGATTTGTACACCAAGAAGTCCTATTAAAGTACACATGGTTAATAGTACACATTTGTTCTCATGACACTCTTATCTTATGTGAAAAACATCACTCAGGTAAACTTTTATGATTACATATAGTAAGTAGTTGCTAGACATAATTCACCAGCCCTCAAGCTTCCTCACAATCATTCAGGTGTAATCTACATAGTCTTACTAATGTATCAATTTTCAGACTAGTGTTTTGTTTTTCTCTACTTCAGAAATACTCATAATTAAAAATGTCAAGTATTATTTTAATTTTAACTGCATAAGGCATATATTAATGGATTTTTCACATTGGCTTTAAAATAAAATATCTATATAATTCCATCAATTGTATGATAATCAATACATAAAGAAAAAGATCAATAATAGCATAATGATATGTGATGGGAAATATCATTCTGTAAATATGTTTCTCATATTGGTTAATGAATAAAGCACTGTTGGCCAATAGGAAAATAAGATATGTGGGACTAGGATACAAGGAGAAGAGAGGAAGTAGTAAGGAGGAGTCAGCATGTAGAGACTGAGAGAACAGAGGTCCAGGCCCTCTCTCTGGTAAGATGAGACATGGAAATACTTAGATTAATAGAAATGGGTTAATATTTAAGACAGAGCTAGCTGATAAGAAACTAGTAACTGGCCAACAGAATTATATCTAATACAGCATCCCTGTGTGTTATTTGGGACTGGTGAGGCCAGGTGGGACCAGACAGGCAGGAAAACAACTCATAACAGATATGTGTCCTGTTGTAAAGTGGAAAATCAACCTGTTACATTCATTAGTATTCCAATGCTTGTTTCACTTATTTTTCTTCCAAATATGTAATACTGAGCAATGCTTGTTTGCTTTACAAATTGTTTTAGAGTTAGGGTCAGTTGTAGTCCAGACTATCCCTAGACTGGCAATATGGCTGGAACTTGTGGTGATATTTATGATTTATTAAAGCTTGCTTGATGATTCAGAAACCAAAGTCCCCCACAAGTCATAGAAGCCAAGCACACACCTTTAATTTAATCACAGCAGTCAGAAGCTGAGAGGTGGTAATACACACCTTTAATCCTAGGACTCAGGATTAAGAGGTAGATTGTAAGGAGTAAGGATTTTCCTCCCGCCAACTAGTCTTGTCCTGCCACCGCACCAGCCCCAAATAACACACAGAGACCCTGTATTTGATATTATGCTGTTGGCCAGTTACTTGTTTCTTATTGGCTAGCTCTGTCTTAATTATTAACCCATTTCTACCTATTTCCACGTGGTATTACTAGGGAGAGGCGGCTGGTGGTTCTGCCTTCTCCAGACTCTCCATCTTGACTCCTCCTTACTACTTCCTCTTTCCTCCTCATCTCCTAGTCCCACCTATCTTGCTTTCCTAATGGCCAACAGTGCTTTATTCATTAACCAGTATGAGAAACATATATACATAATGACATCTCCCATCAGTAGATTTCGAGTACAAGGTCACCCAGGGATACAAGAGATTGAACCCGTCTAAAGCAGTTACAGATCACCCGACATTAATCTTAGCATTGGGGTGGGGGTGGTTGGATATAAATGATAGAAGCAGGGTCTTCAGTATTCAGTAGGAGACATTCATTCTCCAGCCACACTGAATATAGGAGCATTCACTCTCCAGCCATGCTGAGAAGAGCCAGTGTTTTGAGGCTAGGTGAAAAGCTCACACATGGATCAGCCCTTTCAGCCTGAGCTTGAGGTAAGAACTTGCTTTTCTGATATTTAGCTTGACGTTTGAACCCCAATATCAGTGTCCAAAGTCCTTTTATTTTTCATGTTACACGAACTACTGACTCCCCTCCCTCTATCTTCCAAGTGCTAGAATTTAGGCATGTACCACCAACCCCAGCTCTTGGCCTCTATTCCATAGGTCCTGGTTTACCTTACCTCTAGCCATTTGTACAAGATTGTCTTTATGTAATTAGAAAACAAATTAGACGTGTACATGTTAATTTTGTAGGGAGCAGAGGAACCCTGAAAGAGTCAAGTCCAGACTGAATGTGTATTGTAGACATTGACATGGTCATATGGAGGAGTTCAAGATGTCAGACCCATGAGACATTGGTAAGGACAGTTTCCCAGGCTTCAGAAGGGTGGCAAAGCTCTCCTGGGGAGTCCTAGTATGATGATTATGAATGATTGTTCAATGTTCAAAGACTAGCAACATAACACACTTCCTGCTCCCTGATATTTATAGTGGGATACTGCTGCACCTACCGAGAACATCTTCTACTTCTACTAAGACAAGCCAACTCCTTGCATACATTGCTTGATAAGCACACTGACATTCCAGGTTTCCAAAGACAGCATATTTCCACCTGATCAGTTTTACTGCTGCGTATCTGTCCTCCATTCTTTAACCAATCTTTGTAAGGGTTCTAAGACCCAAGCCAATCGGGACACAGCAGATTTTTAAAAAGTTATGTAACTGACCACAATAGATTTGAGTCTAATTCAAACATGTTATTTTGTTGTTGTTTCCTGTGTTAATTTCTGTGAACTTTTGAGGATTCTTTAAGATACAGAGTCTTGACCAGGATGTATTCCTGGTGCACAAAAGGACCTTGGGGACACATCCCCCATAGAGGGGCACTCCCTTAACCTAGAGACAGGAGAGAACTCCTAGTCCCTACTTCAAATGACTTGACAGATTTACATGACCCCACTTGGATGGTATAGCCCTACATGTGGAATGGGGGTAGAGGGATAGGAGGGGAGGATGGTCAGGGTGCATGTGATGGGGAAGAGAAGGTAAGAGGGAGAGAGGGAAGTAGGGAGGGAGGGAGAGGGAACTGGGCTGGGATCGACAGGTACAATAAAAATAATAATAAAGTCAAAAAAAAAAAAAAAAGATACAGAGTCCTGAGTCAGGCATTGGTAGCACATGTGTTTAATCCCAGCACTCAGAAGGCAGAGGCAGGAGGATCTCTGTGAGTTTGAGGCCAGCCTGGTCTACAGAGCTAGTTCCAGGACAAGCTCCAAAGCAATACACAGAAACCCTGTCTCAAAACAAAACAAAACAAAACAAAAATACAGAGTCTTGGGGACTCTTTCTACATGTTTATTCAGGTGCTATGTGCAGCACACTCAATAGTTGTATATAACATGAATGTCTATTCCTTTTTTCACATGTTGGGGACATCCTTGTTTATATTATAAAACACAGATTTGCTGCAGTGGTAATTGATTTGTACTTTAAGGCACTGACTAATCAACAAACAAAAGGGGAGCTTATGTTTTTCTTTCCTAGAGACCAAGATGACAGACTGGGAATCTCATCAGAGTATATATCTCTAGGGAGATGTTGGGGCCATCTGGAAATGAAGAAGGAAAATATGCTTACATCTTGCACACAGTATATTGACCACCTTGAGCTCTGTAAGTGCCATAAAATTGATGTGATATGAACAGGGATCCATGGTTTGAATGTTGTCTGTCCTGCTTGAAAAATTAGTGCTAAAGGTTAGGACTGCTGTTTCTGAGTGATCTGTCTTAATATGCAATATAAGATATCACAGACATATTTAACTGGCTAAGTTTTATTTTCTTAATTTTTGATTGACCGCATAATTTTATGCATTTATGGAGTCCAATGTGATTAGACTTTTAAATTTCTTTCAAATGACTGGTAGTAATTGTGCTTATTGGGTTAGCCTCTGACATGTTGATGCATATTTACATTCAGGGTAAACATATCTGCACATTCAAATGTTAAAAATATTTACATCTTCTCTTCTAAAACAAAGAATCTAAAAAGTAAATGCCTTACTGGCATTGAGCTCAGTGAGTATAGTGATTCAGAAAAAAGCCTAAAATCAAAGGAAGGTATGATAGTCTTTCATTGTTGAAACCTGAGCACTGGTGTGGTTCACAGGCCTTTGAGAATGGAGCTTAATGTCACCTGTAACATAATCACAGATAGGGATGCTTGGGTCTACCTCAGTGCCATCAAGTTGCTTTATAATTTGAAATTCCTCATTTGATTTCTTAATGGAGTGGCCATGCCATTGAAATTAAAGTTTCCAGGACTACATCTCTATGATCTTTACAACATTTCACTGCCTTTAAACAGTATTTGTTTTTAACAGGCTACCCATTTCATGTGAAGTTTTATACAGCGTCTCAGTGACTCACCTAAACAAATACAGGACATAGCCTTTTTATGGCTAGCTCTGTTTTAATTTGTTTGTAAACAATCAACTCATTTATTCCTCATAGTGACCTTTCTAAATAGATAGCATAGAATGACCACTATTTTGTAAATATGAGTTGGCAGAGAAGGTAAACCACCTGGTTTCCATCAAAGGGAAAGAAAGCCATGTACTGGGGCTGGAGTCTAAGCTGCTGCTGATGGCATCTATACACATTTGATTATTCTGAATTATTTGAGATATGTTAGTGTCACAAATGTATTTCATTGGACAGAACCAAAACACATCAATTACACTGAACCATGAAAATGTCCTTAATTATTCTGTTAGCACTTTAGGAGATTATGTTAAGTGTTGACTTAAGTTTTAAACAAATTCTGACACTTCTTTGGTCACAGCAAATCATGTGATCAAGGATTTTACAATTAATGAACTTTTCATCTAATAATTTTTCTCCTTGAAACTCTCAATTTATAAGAACATGTCTAAGCAATCAGTATGGCGGTTACTCAGGAAAATGGTAATCAGTTTACCACAGGACCCAGCAATACCCCTCTTAGGCATATATCCAAATGATTCACATCCATGCAACAAAGACATGTGTTCAACTATGTTCAACTATGTTCATAGCAGCATTATTTGTAACAGCAAGAACCTAGAAGCAACTTAGATGCCCCTCAACTGAAGAATGGATAAAGAAGATGTGGCACATTTACAGAATGAAATACTACTCTGCAGGGGAAAAAACAAAAAACAAAGGAATCTTGAAATTTGCAAACAAGTGAATGGAACTTGAAGAAAACATCCTGAATGAGGCAACCCAGTCACAAAAAGAGGAACATGGTATGCACTCGCTCATATATGGATTCTAGACATAGAGCAAAGGATCACCAGCCTATAATTCACACCACCAGAGAAACTAGGATACAAGGAGGATTCTAAGAGACTCATATAAGGTCCCTCACAGACAGTGAAAGGGACAAGATCACCAGATCACATGGGGAGTTGGGGGGGGCAGGCAGTAAGTGGAGAGGGAACTAGAAGAAAGTGAAGGGGAGGAGAGGAAAACACATGGGACTAGGAAGATTGAGTCAGGGGAGGAATAGGAGAGAGAGGGAGAGAGAGAGAGAGAGAGAGAGAGAGAGAGAGAGAGAGAGAGAGAGAGAGAGAATAAAAGAGGAAGCCATTATAGATTTGAAGAGAAAAATGAACCTAGAGAAATGTCTAGAGACCTACAAGACTGACCCCAACTAACAATTTGAGCAAGAGTGGAAAGGCTACCATAAATGCCCTTCCTTGATAATGAGATTAATGACTAACTTATCCACCATCATGGAGCCCTCTCTAGTAGCTGATAGAAACAGAAGAAAACACCCACAACTAAACATTGAGCCAAACTGGAATCCAGATGCAGAGAGGGAGGACAAGACCAGGTTGCAGAAACACACAGGACAGCTGGCCTGAATGAAGAGGAGCTAATGGACCCCCAGACTGATAGCTGGGAATCCAGCAATGGACTGACTCAGACCCCCTGAACATGGGTCTCAGCTAGAAGGACTGAGCAGTTTTAAGAGACCTCAGACAGAGGAACCAGAATGTATTCCTGGTGCACAAAAGGACTTTGGGGGCACATAACCCATGGAGGGATACTCCCTTAACCTAGAGACAGGAAAGAAGGCCTAATTCCTACTCCAAATGACTTGACAAATTTAGATGACCCCTCCAGGAAGGCATCACCCTACATGTGGTGTGGGGGGTATGGGACAGGAGGGTGGTCAGGGGCATGAGAGGGTAGGAGAGAGGGAAAGAGGGAGGGAGGGTGGGAGAGGGAACTTGGACCGATATTTAAAATAAAAATAAATTAATATAAAAAAAGAAAAAAAAGAACATGTCTAAGCAAGGAAAGCAAATGAACATTCATTAGCTATCTAGACTTATCTGCAGCAATAAACATAAGGACATGAGAATGAAGGTCAAATTGTCCAATTGAATATGCTAAATAGAAGCTTTAAAATTACTGGTCATGACAGGGTATTCTGCCTCACTATAAGATAACATGGATATTGTAATAGATGCTAGAAAGTAATATATTAACATAAATTTGTAATTTCTTTTACTATTATCATTGGTTAATAAGCCACATTTAATTCATCTAACATTTTAGAAAACGATCTCCTTCCATCATCATAAGGTCGCTTGTCACATACAAGCACAGGACAAAATATCTTTAGATGGACAGCCACATGACTAAGAGTTGTTTCATCTTGTCCATGACAGAAACTATCATTCTAAGCTCCAAGAGTAGCATGAACAGCAGTGCTTCTTGGACAAGGATCAAAGCATTCAACATTAAGTCTCCTGAGAAAAAAGTTCCTTATCTCTGAATCCTTCTTCCAAGAATTCTCATTTAAATCATTCATTTGTACACTAGTTTTTTTCATCTTCATTTCTCACTTTTTTCCTTTGAGATCTTTGGGGCTCTTCACCAAAAGAAGAAATCAAACAAAAATAATGCGGTAGAGGTAAAACAAATGGAAAAGCACTAGCTAAAGCAGAAAAACAAACTCTAATATTAGTGGTTAATAGCATTACTGTAACTGAGCATGGAGGCTGCATTCAGTCTTCTTGAAGGCAAAGAAAAAACAACAACATCAAAAAAGTTACGTGCTTCTCAAAGAGAAGTGAACATACCATTTGCTTCTGATGAAGTTTTCTCTAATACTATCTATCAGAGAAACAGCTCACAGAAGGGAGTGTTTGCTGAACTGTGGAAAATAATTCAAAGCCCATGAAATAAATTCAGAGTATGTATTATTATTTTATATGTGTTTATTATTTTTGTATTTTTTTATGCCTGGCTCTGTTGTGACTTGTTTGTAAACAACTGAGTTGGCTATTCCTCATAACTGCCTATGAGTGTTTTGTAATGTGTGGGTATGTAGTATGCATGTGTGTTTATGTGTATTTGTTCGTATGTGAGAGTGTATGTGTGCAGCCATATGCCTATGATGACCAGAAGACAACCTCAGGTGTCAGGCCTGGCCTTTTACCTTGATGGAGGCATGGTATTCTGTTGTTTGCTGATGTGTATGCCAGGCTTATTGGCCTATGAGTGTCAGGATTCTCCTATCTCCATCTCCACTCTTCTTACAAGAGCTTTAAGATGGCAGAGACCTGCTAAACCAAGAGAGCTAAACTAGGAAAGATTTCTCATTTCCCTTGCATGGTGGACACCTACCAAGCAATGATGGAAGGTGTTTACCACTCTCTGCTGACATGCCTATCCAATTGTAAAAATCATCGTGAAATTGAATTTGTCATGAATTTGAAATTTAAAATTTACAAGTATGGGACACCTTAGAACTGAGAACTGCTGGTGTACTAAAAGAAAGTAGATGGGAATAAAAAATTAAAAACTATATCCTTTAAAGGTAATAATGATAGATGTTCTTCCATGGAAGATTTTCCATTGCTAATGTAGATACAAAATGATACAGGTAAAGAGATTAATATTCACATTTATAGATTCATAATAAGAATCATAGTGGAAACTCCATCTTTTACCTTTTTTGATTAGTTGGAAATCATTGACTACTTGGTAATGTGTACATCTGGATAAGTTATGAAAGTTAATGTATCATCTAGGTCTTTTGTAGGGAAATATGACTTGAAAATATCATCAGAAAACATTGGAAGAATCCAGGAACACATTAATAAAAATGTCAGTGGAGTCAGTTGTGTAGAAAAGGAAGGAACAAGGGAGATAGAAGAATCTTGCCAAAGTTCTTGTGATTTACTGTGACTTCTCCAGTTAAGAGGAGGAAATCAAAGACTGGTGGAACATATAAAGTGGAAAGTCAATCTATCTAAAAGTTGGAGGACCACTCTTTAAGAAAGGATATATTGTAGAAAAAGAATATATTGTTCTTAAGAAACTGAAAAATACAGTAAATGAAGATTAAGAATGAAAAATAAATACAACTAAATCTTTTAATTATTTCCACTCCCTCCTATAAAAGGAGAAAGCAAAATAATATACTAAGTAACATGAGTAAAATATACTAATGGAAGACCTTATCACAGCTGGTCACAAACAAATGGGCTTAAATTTGTGAAATATTGTGTCAGCAATGTTTAGGGCTAAGGATTTAGCACCAAAAGAGTATATCTTGTTTGGAAAGGAAAAAATATTATCTCACTTTTTAGCTTAGAAGACAAAAGAAATAAGGCTTCATGAGGAATTGTAGGCAGCATAAAGAAAAAAACACACAGATAAGCAAGGACCATGAGGTCCTACAATCACATGAGGAAGAACCAGTCTACTGGCCACAGGAGGGCAGTGATTGACATTGCTGCTATCCTCACCATACTCAGGAGAACTCCCAGGAACTTGGAATTGTGGGTCTTCAGTGCAAGAAATACTGTCTTAATTAATGTATTTATTTTCTTCCTTTCTTTTTTCGGCTTTCTTCTTCTCCTTTACCTTCTCTTCACACTTTCCTGTAAGACATTTATGGTAGTAGTCCTTGGATAAAATGTTTCAAGATCCTCAAGATGTAGCATTTCAATGTCAAAATTTCCCACATGTGTTGCTTCTGTAATACCATATAAGGGTCTATTTTTGTTTCCCAGTATTTATTATTTTCCTTTGGTTGTTGTAAGATTTCATCTCACTAGGTGTTCTTTGGCTTCAGCATCTAACTTACTTTAAAGGAGTTGAACACATTCCCTCTGGCCACAAAAATGGTTCAGTGACAAATATCAGAAGGATGCCATCAGAGTTCTTTAATTTCAGTGCATTTACAGCTCGATTATTGATATCACTTGCTTACAGTTTGCAAAATTCTTCTCTAACTTGTGAGTTTGGGTTTTCAATTAAGCACACTCCAAGTATGCTTTCCACTTAAGAGTACTAATATTTAGTTATATTTAAAGATAAATTACAAAACTGCTATTAGTTTAAAGCCATAAAACTAATATGGTACTGTGGGGAATTATAGTAACACAATTTTACATATTTTCTCTATGTATACAGAACTTCATTACATCAAATAAGATAAACATACAAAACTGATGCGCTTTAGTGGAAACTTCTCTGTATGTGAGTTAAGGTTCACTAAAATAGTGATTTTCTGATTACCTTCCCCTCTTCATTTCAACATTTTGAAATCTACATTCAAAGTTTCTTAAATATCCTTTATTTTTACTTTTTCATATTTGTTATTAATCTTCACTGAATTAGCGACAATAATTCACATTTTGTGTTTGCCTAAAGAAAATGCATTGCTTCCATTCCATATTAGGAATACATTCCAAAATTTTACCTTACTCTGCTGGAAATCCAACAGAGCAAAGAGGAATTTCAAGAAAAAATAAACTATCGTGCAATATGGAAGTGAAACATAGCTTTAATTTTTTTCATCTTTCCTGTTCTATCGGCTTTAACCAGGTACAACTAGTACCCAACTCCCTCCCTGCCATGACCCCAACCTTCCACCCCCATCTTTTAGTTCTTAAGATTGGCTCTGTCTCTTCTTAACATTGAAATAGCACCTTAATGTTATTAGACAGATTTATTTAATAAAAACCACATTATGTCTAAATGGCATTCACCCTTCCAAAGTTTAAATATCTGCTAGAAACTTACCCTGGTGCTGACCTTGCTTTCCTTAGTAAAGTACACGCTTTCAATAAAACACTCTGACAATCAACAGCAAAAAGCTGCTGCCTCACCTGCATGTATAATAACAAGGAGAAGACTGCTTTATATGGGTGTATTTATATAAGCACATATTCTTTGGGGGCTCTTAGCTAGTACAAAAAAAAAAATACACATTCCAAATGCTCCTCACAGTCAAATCCAGCAAGTTATGGTTTGTTTTGATCTCGGAAAATGTGCTGGATGATTTGAATACATGGAGAGCTTACTTCGTGTAGTATGTACACTTCATTTTTAATGCAAACTGACTTCTCCCTTTTCATAGACACTCTCCAAGTGCTGCCAATCAGTAGGCACACTGGATAGACAAACTTAGGTCAACGCTGCTTCAGAAGCATGAGAATCCTAACCCATTTCATAGGCTGAAAAATAAAAGCCTAGATTGCATTTCTCTTCCTTATCTTCTTCCTTCTCTTCCTCCTACTCCCCCCACCCTTCCCCCACCATGCTTTGTGTGTTTGGGACTGTGTTACAATGCAGCCCAGGCTGAGTTTGAATTTGTAGTAATCTACATGCCTCATCTTCCCTACTGTGGGATCCACAGACATGTACCACCACATCTACTTCCAGAGTATACTTCAAGTCAAAATAAAAGTTCCTTTTGGGCCGAGCATTGATGGCCCATGCCTTTAATCCCAGCACTCCGGAGGCAGAAGCAGGCAGATCTCTGTGAGCTAGTCTACAGAGCTAGTTCCAGGACAGGCTCCAAAATAATACAGAGAAAACCCTGTCTCAAAAAAAAAACCAAAAAATGTTCCTTTTGATACATTCCTGTATTCCCCCACTTTTATTACTTATTTGTACAAGTAATCGAGCTAAAGCGTAAATAAGTATTCAACTATAAATTTTAACCAAAATGTGATATTCCTACAAAGCCCATTTATGCTTGTGTTTGAAAGAAATATGAGAATGGGTAGGGACACCTAACTATGAGGATAAGAAGATAGTTGTTCCATCAAAAGGATAATCTGATATCTAAGTCTTGTTTGGTTTGTGAAGTTAGTTCAATGGGTTTTAAAGTAATAGAATATTTGTGTTCTTTTTTCACTTGATGAGGTCCCACTACTCGGCACCACCTAGTGCCTGGGATCCATCACCATCCTACTTCAGATGTTCACTAACTATGCTATTCCCTTTCAGATTCCTAATGGCCAGTATTTAGCTTAGTGATCTGGCATAGCAGCAAGCATACACTGAACACTGAGCATAGGCAAGTACACTTTGCTGAGTGTACTAACAAGAAAACATTCACTCACCAAAAGTTGAGATGCAGTCTATGCCTCCTCCTCGTGAAACCTCTCTTGAATTCTATTGAAAGTAGCCTCTTTCTGAGTCTTTTGTTGTTTATTCTTAAAATTTATTCTTCCTATTAGTCTGTATTATAGTTCTCTATATATTTGTATTTTCCATCCAATAACTAACAATCTGACCAATAGGGGAAAGGCTACCTTAAATGCCCTTCCCTGATAATGAGATTGATAATTAATTTATATGCCATCCTACAGGCTTCATTCAGTAGCGGATGGAAACAGAAGCAGACACCCACAGCTAAACACTGAGCCAAACTCCTGGAATCCAGTTGAAGAAAGGGAGAAGTAATAATAAAAATGCGTCAAGCCCAGGCTATAGAAATCCACAGAGATAGCTGGCCTGAACAAGGGGAAGCTGATAGACCCCAGACTGATAGCTGGGAAACCAGCATTGGACAAACCCAGATCCCCTAAACATGGATCTCAATTTAGAAGGCCTAGGGAATCCACAGGACCTCTGATCGTGGAACCAGGATGTATCTTTGGTGCACAAAAGGACTTTAGGATCACATTCCCCATGGAGGGACACTCCCTTAACCTAGAGACAGGAGGGAGGGCCTAGACCCCACTCCAAATGACTTGACAGATTTTGATGATCCCTCCTGGAAAGCCTTACCCTCTCTGTGGAGTGGGTGGGGGATGGGATGGGAGGGGGGCCTGGGAGCATGGAGGATGGGAGGGAGAGGGAACTGGGATCGATATGTAAAGTAAGAAAGAAATAATAAAATAAAAAAAGAATGAGATTTTATGTAAGTGTAGAAGAGAGGAACACAGTCAATGTCCGGTGGATTGCTGTGGTAATGGTTCTGTACACGGAGCAGAAATTACATTTCTTTAGTAACTTTGAACTACTTTGCATGATACTAACTGGGCTTATAATTTTTGTGCCATTTTATAGGCTATATTATCTTTATTAGTGGTTAGTTAAGTACACCACTGACCAAAGAAGCCCTTACCCTGGAAAGCTCACATATCTAAAATTTCACTGTGTCTCCATGTGTTCCCTCATTAGAGGCGTCCAAAGTGAAGGCTAACACTTCCTGACTTTGTGGTAGGTATGCCATAACAAGCTGATCGGATATGTAAGTGAAAATAACTGGAGATACAGGCCACGGTTTATTTCCAGCTGTTGCTAATCCCTTAACTATAAGGCTCACCTTCAAACAGGAGTCTGGAGGAAAGGTCAGCAGTCCAGACACAGGTGCTGTGATTAACACAGTAACCGGGCCATAAGGCTGTCCAGTGGGGTCAGCTCACTGACTTCTGACTGTCTCCAAGCACAAGCATGGGAAAGAACACTCCTGCACTTTGCTTAGCATTTGGTTCTCTCAGTTCTGAGTCAAATCTGTCAAGCTTTTTCGAAACCACAGTTGTTTGAGTGGGAAAATATAGCTCGGACTGGTTGTTGTCAGCAATGTGACCTCTGCATTAAGGAATGTGAGTATCTTTGTTCATGGACCTGTGTTTGTAACATGTCCACACTCATGACGAAAATATTTTGTAAGGACAGCGAAGCATATGTGTATATACACACATAAGAACACAACGTGTGAAGATGACTTTCTTTGTGGCCTAGAAAATTACCATCGCAATAGTTTCCTAATGCTACCCAATCTTTTTCACCATGTTTCAACTCAGTTGTATTTGCTGTTTGATGTTAAAAGCATATAAATAAATGCATGTAGCAGCAATTAATTTAAAAAGAGGCTTGAATTTTAAAGAGAGCAAGAAGGGGTACATGCGAGTGTATGAAAGGAATGAAGACAAGAGGGAGCTGGGGTAATTATATCATAATTTCAAAAAAAAAAAAATGATAAAACTTGTTTCCTGTCCTGTTTCCATATGCAAATGTAAGTTCCTATAAGAGCTAGAGGTTTCTTTGTCCAGATTACACATTTGGCATTTAATACACATTTGCTCACCTGAGAACAGCTTACCTGAGCCAGCTAAAATGAATTTGGGAAACTAAATGAGTCAGTGAGTGGCCAGGCCTGAGAAGTGAGATTTTGTAGTAGGTAAGAGTGAGAAATAAATGAAAGGGACATGTGTGACATGTATTGTATTCCTGCTGCCAAAAATCACACTTAATCGTGATACTTAAATACTCTCACCAAAGCAAGCCTCCATGACAGACTAACTTTTGAGTCTTGTGATGCAACTGTTAAGTTATTTTCAGGAAAAATTCACTCGCCAAGAGTAAATGACATCGTCATTTACCACACTATCACAAAGCAACTGCTATTTGAATGGGTCAAACTCTAATGTGGCTTGTAACCCCATTGAATTCTGTGCCTGAGAACAAAGGGTAGTTCCTGCTCAGAAATCCTCAGTGTGTATGCAAATGAAGACCACTGAAATATTCAGGAGAGGATTCCAATGCAAAGCAAAGCTCGATAATCTAAATGGGCCGCTGCTTCTTCCTACTTCTAATTACTAGCTTTAGGCTTTATTCACCAATATTTTGTCTCCTTGCCTTTCCAGTGCAAACTGAAAGGACACCCAAGTGCACAAGATCATTGCCATTTTGCATCACAACTTTCAGGCATTAGCTTTGTTAATGGCCATATCACCATCAAAGACCTGTTAGCAGAGTTGGCCCATGTGTCATATGGTCAAAGTCACATTTTGTGTGCACTAGCTGAGTCTTTATTACATGATGACAGAAGCCATTCTGGCAGGAGGTGGGGTACTCCCTGGTTACAGTGAGGATCAAAACTGGTCCAGGGCAGAAGGTGTAGTTCACCTGAAACTGACAGGCAATATCACCTTTGTTTAGAATGGCTGCTCACTGGTAACATAGGACCACTTTGAGGAATAAAACTCACAATGCAAGGGTGGAAATATATTTGGCTCATGCTTTCTCCCTGACCTATTGAGAAAGCACTCGCAGTCTTAGGAGTAACCTTCTAAACAGTGTTTGTGTCATGCATCCCAGAGCCCATCTTTCCTCAAATCCATGGCACAGTCAGCACTTGAGCCTCCTGATTTTTTTGGATTGTCATCAACCATGTTGTGCCGTGTCTGCCTTGCAGCCCAAATGTTGCTGATTTACTGACAGTTTTTAATTTAATTTATCACTACTATGCATGTGTGTGGATATATGTGCTATGGCACATATGTAGAGGGTAAAGGACAACTTGTAGTAGTCAGTTCTTCTATCATGTGGGACCCTAAGTTGAACTCCAGTTTTGGGATTTGCATTAAGTGCCTTTACCAGCTAAATCACGTTAGCCCCAATTTCTTATAATTTTAGGGACACAGAAGAGACTCCATCTGCCCTGGAGTTGTCCACTCCATTGTCTGTACTCATCTCTTACCAATCTTAGGCTTTACAATCGCCAGACTCAAAAGATGCCTTTTTAAAAACTTATATTTAGTACATGTCTATGAGGCTGTGTGTATATACCCATATGTACATGGGAATAGGGGACATGCCACAGTGCACAGTACATATGTGAAGGTCAAAGGACAACTGAAAGGAGTTGGTTTGCTTCTTCTACTTTATGTGTCTTGGGGGTTAAATTCAAGCTGTCAGACGTGGTGGCAAGCATTTTTACCTGCTGAGCATCTCGCTAGCCCAAAATTTGGTTTTCGTGTGTGTGTGTGTGTGTGTGTGTGTGTGTGTGTGTGTGTGTGTGTGTGTGGTTTCCAGGTTTACTGAGATATAATGTAACACAAAATAAGTTATGTTTTACATGTATGAGTGTTTCATCTGCACTTAAGACTATGGAGCATGTACACAGAGATCTGAAGAGAACATCATATATCCTCTGGAACTAGAGTTCTATAAATGAACTACCATTGGGTGCTATGACTCAAATTTGGGTCCAGTGCTCTTAACTGCCGAGCCATCTTACTAGTCCCTAAAATAAGCTATATGTTAAGTCCATATGTTCATGAATCTTTACAAACACGTATATGCTGGTATTTACTACCAAAATCTAAGTTTTATTATTTTTCTGATTTTCTCATAAGTGTTAGATCAGTGCCCTAATACAGTCACAGTGCTTCATAATTACTGATATGTTTTCTATACCTAAAATTTTTCCACTTTTTACCAAAATACAGAGCCAAGAAATTCACCTTACATTTTGTGATATCCTTAACTGGATAAACAACAGAGCTTTGAGCTTCATCCGTGGGTTGCAGGTGCCGGTAACTACTTTTTAAATCTATTTATAGTTGTGTAGTGTATGGAGAGACAAGAGCTTGTCTAGTTGAAAAACACTTTTATTTTTCCAGTCTGGTGCAATTAAGAAAAAGATCACCACACATTCTCAAACCAACACAGGTGCTGAGAACCAAACGTGTGCCCTCTGGAAGAGCAGGAAGCACTCTCAAGCAGAGCCACCTCTCCAGTCCTGAACATGCCTTTGTGTAAACATGAAGAATATGTTTTTAAAAACCTTCCTAATATGACTTTAGTTACATCTCTTGATAATATTTCTTTGTATTCCATAATGGCACCAAACATATGTCCAGTTTTTAGTGTTTCTTCACCATTTGCTGTCCAATAGGCCTCTTAGCACAAGTTCGTTCCTTATATTAATATAAGGTAATGCAAAATAAAACAATGCAAAACTTTCTGAACACCCCACTCACTGCCCAACTCATTTGCACTGTGATATTGGCAATCTAATATTAACTTCTAACATAGAAATTTCCCATTTTTCTACATTGATTTTCTTTTCACATAAGAACATTATTTTCTCCAACCAGACTAAAGTCTTCAAAAGACAGTAAATAAGAGATATTCATTTTAAACTTTGTCTATCTACAGACCTTCATCCACACATGCTCGTGAAATAAATTGAGAGCATTTAAGTCACCACTTTGTCTCGCCCTTCTCCAAACTAAATATCACCAGCTACTGAAGGTCAAAACTGAACAGAAAAGATGGCGAAGGAGGAAGTGGTGAGGGCATGAACACATTTGAGAGCATAAGTGAAGACTGAATAGAAGTCTAAAGAAAGTTGGAAAGGAGATGTAAAGTAAAATATTATGCAAAATAAACAAAGAACAGAAAAGGAAGAGACATTAGAATGAAGGAGAATATTGAAAACTATAAAAAAGCATTTATTACATAACAGGATAAATTCAAAGAGCATAAATAAATGATTATAATACACATAAATATATTGATTTTTCAGAAAATAGATAATTATTTTACCTATAAGCTAAAATTTTAAATATTTTAAGTTAAATATTTTCAGTTCAGTTTTTGATTGGGATCAAAATATAGTAATGAGTTAATAATATATCATTATATATATTTATGGGCATCATATTTAATTAGAGGGGAAGGTTGCCAGCAGAGACCAGAAGAGGACAATGGATCGACTGGAGCTGGTAGTGAGACACCCCTGCGTGGGTGCTGGGAACCAAACTCAAGTGCTCTGGAAGAGCAGGAAATGCTCCAAACCACTGCACCATCCCTCCAGCCTTGCACATGTATCTGCAACTAACCACCCAGTACCAACATTTCCCTTCAGATATTTTGTAACATGTAAAGTAATCAAACAGAATGGGTTACATACACTTCATTACTGTTCCCACTGCATTTTCCTCAAACTCAATGATTTGTAGGGCCAATCTTACTACAGTTTACTTTCTCTCACAATTCTGAGATTCTACGATTTGTCAAAATTTTAGAGTCGTTATTCGTACTTTCTTATATTTTGCTCCAAGCACGGAGTCTCTACAGTATATGCAGAATCCCTAAATACTGTAGAGATCATTTGTACACATGGAATAAATAATAAGAAATTCTATAGAATATTTTTCTTGAAATAAATTTTGATAAACTTTATGCTTTATATGTCATATATAATTTCTGCCTACAATGTGCATATATTGTGATTATAAATGCAATTATTTACTGAAACATTCTATTACCATAATATTTCCACTGATTAATTTCCTGTTATGGATAACAAATTACCAATGCATTGGTGAAATTGATGTACACTTACTTTCCACTGGTAGGACAGTCCATGCATCCAAGCATTCAGAAATTCAAATGCTGAAGAATTTGCTTCCAAATCATTTATGGTTGAAAGAGTTTATTTATTTATTTATTTTCTGTTATCTCATAGCTGAGGACCTTGGGTCTTAGACGTTCCATACATAGGAAACAGGGCTATTCATTTCTTCACTACTGAAGGGAGATTCTGTGCCCCAATCTATAAGGGAAAATGCATGTGTAGCAAGTCACACTTGTAGAAAGGACACTCTTTCTTTATTCCTTACCATAGTTGATACTTGGATACAGGTTCCTTCTACACTCGTGAGGAGACAGTTCTACAAGGGTTGCCTGCTTGTCATCACCTTAGCTTATGTCTTCCTCACACAACATATCTTAGTTGGGTTTCTATTGCTTCAATGAAACATCATGACCAAAAAGCAATTTGGGGAGCAAAGAGTTTATCTGGTGTAAACTTCCACATTGCTGTTCATCACTGAAAGAAGTCAGGACAGGAACTCAAACAGGGCAGGCACATAGAGGCAAGATGTGATGTAGTGACCATGGAGACGTCCTGCTTACTGGCTTGTTTTTCATGGCTTGCTCAGCATTCTCAGACTGCTCTACCATAGAACCCAGGACCATCAGCCCAGGGGTGGAACCACGCACAATGGATAGTTCTGCCCCCCATCAATTACTAATTAACAAATGTAGCCATATCTTATAGAGGTACTTGCTCAATAAAGTTGCCCTCCTTTCAGATAATTCTACCTCATATCAAGTTGATATAAAACTAGTCAGCATAACTGATCTCTTGTCAACTCGACACACAAACATATCACTATTAAGCCACACCTTTTCTTTCTTATTCATTCCATAGATTCCACATTAAAAACATAAGTGACTTTAAAAGTCCCACAGTCTTTACAAATTCAAACACATTGATATCTCAAGCTCTTTCAAATATCTAATCTATCGAAAAATACATAATAGCTTTGAAAATTTCAAAGCCTTAAACGGTGGGATCCTGTAAAAAATAAATAAATAAAAATTAAATTAAATACCTTCTACATGAGGGAAGAACCAGGACATAGTCAATCTGAACAGACAAACAAACAAACCTCCAACAATCAAAACAACTCCCTGCCCAATTTTCTGGGGTTCAATCACAATCTTCTGGGCTCCTCCAAGAAGCTCGAGGCACTTCTCCAGCCCTGGCCTCTGCAGCATACACAGTTTATCTTCTAGGCTCCAGGTGGCTCCACTCAGTTGCTGCTGCTGTTTGTGGTGATCATCACATAGTGATGCCATCTCCAAAACTCCAAGGTCTTCTGCTGAAACTGAGCTGCACTTTTACCAACAGACTCCAACAGGCTCTCTTCACCGTACCAAGCCTCAACTTCTTTTTTGCACGGCCCCTTCAGTTCTGGGTCTCCCACTTCCAATAATGCTCTGCTTTCACCTGGCCTCTTACAGTACCAACCCTCAGCTGTTTCCTATTACTTCCTCATGCCTTCAAAACCTGCAACATAGGGATAACTTACACTACCAAGTTTAGCTGCCAGCACAAGGTACAACCTTGGCCACTTTTAGAACATCGATTGTGTGTGCTGGGCTGAGCAAAAACTTCCCGGAAGATTTCACCTCAGTGATGCTGGTCTCTTCTCAATCACTGCTATTTTCTTAGCTCCAGCTAGCCAGTATCAAATGTCCCACTAATGCAAATGTTTCACTTCAGGGGTGCCAGTCTCTTATTAATTATGATTTACTCTTAAGCCCCAGCTGACCAGAACAACAAGAATCTCAATTTAAAATAGCAAATGGCTCCAAGGGAATTTTTAAACGTCCCTCTGAAAGCTCACAAGCCAGAACTCCATCTTCTGCGCTGATCTCAACATTTTTATCTTCCAGCCTCCTGCAAGACAGTTCACTGAATTCTCCACATTCGATGGCTTTTCTAGTCCAAAGTTCCAAAGTCCTTCCCTATTCTACCCCAAAACACAATCAGATGTGCTATGTACCTATTCCTGGTACCAAATTGGTTTAGTTAGTGTTTCAATTACTGCAATGAAACACCGACTGAAAAATCAAGTTGAGGATAAAAGGGTTTATTTGGTTTCTACTCCCATCTTACCGTTTGTCACTGAAGGAAGTTAGGGCAGGAACTCAAACAGGGCAGGAACCTGGAGGCAGGAAGTGATGCAGAAGCCTTGGAGGGGGGCTGCTTACTGGCTTGGTTTTCATGTTTTTCTCAGCCTGTTCTGCCAGAGAACCTAGGACCACCAGCCCAGAATTGGAGCCATCTATAAGAGGCTGTGCCCTCCCATTTCAATAACTAATTTTTAAAAATGTTTTGCAGCCACAACTTAAGGAAGCATTTTCTCTGGTAAGGTTCCTTCCTTTCAGATAACTCCAGCTTGTATGTCAAGTTGACATAAGAATAGTTGGCCCACACGATTATTTGAAAGAGTATCTAGAAGATAGATTTTGGCTTCAAAAATGAGATTAAATGTATTTTTGTAAACCTAGATGAAATATGCCTTTGCTTCTAAAAATTGTATCAATTGACCCAACTCTATCTACTTATATGTGGGAATTTCTTTTTAGCATTTCCAACCTGACTACAGACAGATTAAGATGTAGGTCTCAGCCAATAATTACAAGTAGATTTGTGAGGTTTTCTTTTCTTCTTCTTTTTTAAATCTCTGTCCCATTTCAAGGCCATGAATATCTATTTCTGTTAGAAATAATATTGTTCTTGGGGGACCACGACAAGGGTAAAGAGAGGATGCGGTGGGACCAGGAGGTGACTGGAATTGGGGTACATGGTGTGAAACTCCCAAAGAATCTAAAGGAAGTTACATAAAAAAATAATAATGTTCTTATAATAATATTGGAAGCATCATCTTTCATCGCCTTCTTTTCTTCACCTATGGCCAACTAGTCTGGAGTTGGCAATTCCCAATCTCATGTACAGGAAAATGAAGATAGAAGGGACAGTTCAATGTGGTTGTAACACAAAGCAGTAGTCACTGACAGGGCCAGGATTAAACCTCAACATTTGCAATCCTTTATTCTTTGTTCCTTCCATTAGGTCATACTGTTTCCAATTAGCTAGAAGAAATCTTTTAAAGAAGTGATCCTCAAAATGAAAATGAAAACCTTAAGAATGCAGGCAGCACTTAAAACCTCTGAAGACTGTCTGGATGAGTAATTCCATCTGGAAGGGGGGTAGTGTTTTTATTTTTAACTTTTCAGAGAGGGTCATTAGATCACTTACCTTCTCATAACTGTGAGTTAAGAGTCTATCTCCCCTGGGCCAGAGTTCTCAAAGGAAATCAGGAAACAAGAGCTCTGTTCACAGGTCAGTTTGTACAGTTCCGTAAGGCTCTGATGCAGCTCCTTCCAGTCGATTTAGTTTTCAAGACAGTGTAGCTACAGCAAAGCAAAAAGTAAAACAAAATAATGTTAGACCAAGTGTTAATATAATTTGGGTTCTAATTGATCAAATATTTAGCAATGAAAGCAAATGATTTGTTTCTTTGATATCTGGGCCTTCTCTTTCATACAATTGACAAAGTAACTCAGAAAAATATAACAATTCTTGTGTACGTGTTGTCTCACTTGTGACATAAATACAAGAGCAACATACAAAACGTGCTCCCCACAACAGCAAAGACAAATGATCGATAAGGTTGTGAAGATATATTCCTAGGATGCAAATGGTCACCTCTCCAAGAAAAGAAGGCATGACAAGTCTTTAAGGTTACCCAGGTAGAAACGTCTCCCAGGTTCTTAGTCTCTGAGCTTTGATATCTACAAACTCTGGCACTATTTTTATGGCCTATTTCCCAGGAGTGTATGCATGTGGATGTTACAATTGAGATTGGTGGTCTAAGGGTGGTAAGCCCCCTGGGATATCTGATCCCCAAGAAGCCCTGATCAATTTTAACCTCCTTCCTTTTCCCTGGCTAACAATAATATGAGATAACAGCAACACTTGCTTTTGTTATAGGGAAATTAACCTGCTGTTGCATTTGGGTCTGTTTTAAACCTCTTCATCATTTAAATTAAAATAAAGCAAAGAATAGAAAGAGAAGTTTGCCATTTCTCATTTAAATCAGTTATCCAAGAACAAAGTGAATTTCTTCAACATTGTTAAGGTTCACGCAGGGAACACTAAGAGATCCTTTCAGGGAAAGAGTGTTGGTTAAGTCCGCTGTCATATTATGAGCACATTTTAAAATAATAAAAATGATCTTTAATCCTGATTTAACATAATTTCTAATAAATTCAAACATATATTTGTTCCTCATTGAATTTTAATGTCAGTATTTTGTAAATGAGATGCCAGTATTTTCTAATTGGTTCTCTGATGATTTTTTTTTTTTTTTAATCATCAACTGTATGATACATTTTGGGAGTTCAGAGGAGGGAGTACACACACATTGCATTCTGTCATTTTTTTAAGTCCCCCCTAATGAATTCTTAATTACATTATTCAAAAGACCCATTATTCAGCATTCATCTCACTGCTAAATGAAAGTCTTTACCTGACATGTGAATGAAATGAGTCTAAATGCTTTCAATGCCACCTAGGGATCCTGAATAGATGCTTAGCTGAGCAGCGGTGAAGGGTTTCATTTCTGCTGTAGATTTGTACAGACTGCTTTAAAGACAGGTAGCTCTGCAGTCCTCAGCTGAGCCTCACTTGGCTTTCATTGTGTTCCTAGATCTACCATGGGCCAGAAAAACAGCAAACAGGATTCAATGGTTACTGTAGGTGGGAAAATGGCCACATAGGATTCGATAACCTATATAAAGCTTTTGGTGAAGGCATGTGTCACCTAAAACACTAGTACCAGACAAGGTGAGTGAACTTCCAGAGTTCCTTATAGACTTTCCCTGTTTTATTTCATAGCATGAAAAAAAAAAAAAAAAAATAGAGTGCTACATGCTAGCAGGAGGAATTCTGGGACCCTTCAGCAGATAACAAGATCCCTTTGTATTTTTGACATACTTTCATTGCTTTCAACAGACAAAGGCACAGTGCTGCAAGAAAGAGATGATCTCAGGTCCTGTGTACCTTTTGACAAAGAGCCGTGCTTACTAGTCCATGTATCACGTTTCTCTACAGCTATAAATAATAACCACAATGATGCTTCCAAGAGGTTAAGATGATATAATGGCAATCTGTTACAGTCTATACTCTGAAAGCTCAAGCAAAGTTTATAAGGAACTGTCTAGGGAAAGCAAAGTTGGTTCAAACCAAGGCTTTACAATCTTTTTCTACTTGTAAACCCTTTACCACCTAAGCATTTCTTACATGGCCTTTCATATAGAGGTCTATGAAACAGGTAAACAAGTCAAGCATTGATTAATAATGAATCACACACACAAAAAAAAGAACTTCTAAAAGTAATTCCAGGCTGAGGAGATGCCTTGGTTGGTAAGATGTTGATCACCTAAGCATGAGAACCCAAGTTTAATCAAAAGAATCCATGTGGAAGAGCCAGGTGTTGTGACATGACACATACTTGTCATTCCACCTGGGGACACTGGGACAGGTGGATCTCTAAGGCTTCCTGGCTAGAGAGTCTAGCCAACTTGATGATCTCCAATATTTTCTTGAATATTGATTTTCTTGAATCAAGATGGACAGCATTTTAAGAATGATACTCAAGGTATACTCACTTGTGCACACATGGGTACATGCACATGACCCCACAGGAAAAGACATAAACACAAAGAAATAATCACTTACTAAATAAGTTTACACACTGATAAAGTGGATATACTTATACAAATGATTAAATATGGGCAGAATATTTGATACTACATAACATAGATCATCTTCAACTTATTTTAAGAGTTGAGCAAACAGGATTTTATAGTCATCACTGTTGAGAATGCTACTTTGTAAAGTATGCAGGATAAAATGATATATGTATGTTTAGGATCGTTTCAGAATTTTGTTATAATTCTCAAGCACCACAATTCATATTCATCCAACAAGTTTCTGAGACTCAAGTCAACAACTCAAACAGCAAATTTTTTAAAAAAAACAAACAATTTAACATGATATAATCCAAAGGTACCCTAATATGATAGTTTCATGCTGAAGAATGATGGTAGAAAAAGACTAAAAGTCCTTGTTTTCGGTAATTCAACCACTGTGTTTCCACAAGAAAAGCAGATTTCAGTTGAAGGATAAAAACAATAGAATTCATAACATGCAAGAGTCTCAAATGTGAGTCCTGGTGTTTCAGTATCACATGGTGTGATAGCCCATACAATGGAAACTGCGCATGATGTGTGTTCAGAACAAGGTCTGCAGTGAACTTCCACAATGCAGAATGAATGAATGTTGCCAGTAACATCACATTAACACATTGGGTTTTGAATTGTTTTTCTTTATTGAATGTTAAGAAACCTTTCACTATTGACAAATTAATTTCTATCTCCCCACATTTATTTACATCACCCACAATTTAAAGGTCTAAATAACCTAAAGGAACAAATGCACCTTTTATATTGCCAAATCCAGGGAGAAAATTACTGATACCGATAAGTTAAACATGCTTTTGCTTTTGTTATTCTTGGTTTGCCTTAGCCAAGCTTGAGATGATATATGAATTAAATGGGGCACAGGTAAACAAAACACCTGTCCAAAATGCATGTGAAGGAAGGGGTACATACCTGTTATTCCAGGCTTATGTTGGCAGTGTGTAAGTCCAGGTCAGGACTAAGTTCGTTCCAGAGTTGTATGGAGCCTGGGGATTGACATTCCCACTCAACTCAGCTCTAAGCTCACAGCCCAGAACAAAGGCCAAGAACAAGAGAGAAAGATAAATCTGATATGAGAGAAACTAGAAAAATGTAAGAAGTAACTAGATGAGTCTAAATAAGGCCTATGAAATAAAGGTCAACACTGATTCTGCTTTCAAAGACTTAACCACAATTATTAGAAAAAAGTTTTATGGTATAGGTAAAATTTGATTCTCATTATAAACCTTCCTTCATCTAACAGAACACAGATGGCACACCTCTGTGGCCTTGTAAGACTGTCATGGCCTGCTGTCCCCATTCTACAACAGAAGGAAAGGGAATTTTAAAGATTCAGAGAATCAGGTGACCCTCCACAAAGGACATGTGCAAGCATTAGCAAATAAAAAGATGAGTTTCAGGGAAAGACAGAAGCTGTTGAGGAGAGCCAAGAGAAGAGGTAGCCCCTTGCTCTTTTCAGACAGTCCCAAGTTCTCCATATGCTTCGTTTTTCATCTGCACTGGAACAATCTATATTTGTCTCTGCTCCTGGCAGGAAGAAAAAATGTACCAGTGAACTGCTTATGAATAATGGTTAAAAGTGAAAGAAGCCACAACCATTTAATTATCTTGTTGTTTCTTCTAAAAGCTGGTGTCACCTCAAATCCCCAGGGCTCTTTCTCTGTTTTCCTTCAGAGACATCGTAAACATCAACTATTGTTTACTAGATATAACTTAATACTTTCAGGATGTCATTGCATTTTTTTTCTAAATGAGGTAATTTGCAATTCCCTGTACCACGCACAGGCCTCTCTTTCTGAACCCCGTTAAAATGGAAATTCATGAAATAATAATACAGCTTGTTTTTATGTGACAATCCCGTTTATTTTTTAACAGATCTTTGCTGCACTGTAACCTTTTGAGTGTTTACCTTTTAAGTACCTCTTAGACAGAGTAGTCACACTGTGGAATTTTTTCCCTCCCTGCTATAATGATAAACGGAATGAGAAAAAAGAACTCCCTTGATAAAAGGCATTTGTTCCCAAGCATGGTTACTACCTTCTTCCCTGGTTAAAACACAGTCAGCTCATGTTTGTCTCTTTTCATCTCAATTTCACCATTCCTAATGTTTCATAGAGGAAAATCTTTGATTTTTTTCTCTCCACTAGAGAGCAAGCATTCGAACTTGCCTCTAGTCCAATGGTATTGGCTTCTAGTCCAATGATAATAACTCTGGCACACTGTATACAACAAACTAACATGGAAGCCAGAACCCTGCATTTGTCAGCAAGTGTTCTGAAGGAGCATATATATTCAGGACAGTTAAATAACTGTTTTCAGTAGCTTAACTATTCTTCATTACATGGTTTTCTATAGACTTTTTCTCAGGCACATTCCTTGCCGTCTGTGTAGTCCTCAACATCCTTGTTAGCCCTGGAAAACTTCTGCTGCTCTTCGTGAAATTCTTCCAGCATGAGATGTGGGTGTAAGTTCCTCACAGGCATCAATGTGTTAAAAGAGATGCACACTGCATAGCCCCCCCCCCCACCATGGGGCAACTTTAAATCATCTACATACAGCTTAACAAAGCACTCGCTTAAAACCACTGACCTCCTTATCTGGTTAAAAGAGTTTAATCCTCTCAATTATTTGAAGACCTTTGAAGTGAAACACAGAAACTCAGCCCTTCTGCCTGTTTTCAAAATTCTCCTTGACTGTAGAAGAAATCACAGGGGACCCCAGGCTTAGTTCCCTCTGAGAGCCCCCCTCCTCCCCACCCGTCTGCTCAGTGAGCAGCGAATTGCTTGCCTTGAACTTTGCTCCAGCCAGGACATTTTAAGGCTTATAAATCTTGAATCCATCTAAGTTCACCTTAAATTAGTCTTACACACTCCAAACTCCAATTGTCAGCCCCGTGGCTTTTGGCCAGATGCCACTCAGCAGCTGAAACATTGTCATCTTCTCCTACCTCTGTGTGTGCATGCTCTACACAGTTTTAAGGGAGAAAAGGATATGTAAATGGCAAACAATAGGCAGTGAACAACAAGAGCTGAAGGATGATTCCCTTAGTAGGGTGTCCTATATTTACTGCATCTGTGCTAAAAACAGGGGTTTGACCGTCTCGCTGTGTATACAATCCCAGTCTACCGCACGAGGCATTCGGAGCTAGGCCAACAAGCCATGCCAAGATACAACAGATTTTTCAATTTTCCAGCAAATAGAAACAAAATACTGGTTTTAGGAGGTGTACTCCACAAACACTTCCCAATGTGTTTCTGATTTGTGGTCAGGGGAGTTTTACTGCTGGTGCCCTGGCACGTTGGAGACATTTATTTTGTAAAAGAAAGATTCCTTTCTGTAAACCTCAACTGTCTGTTTTTCAAAGCAATTTAAAATCAAACACACAAATAAAATTCTTAACATATGGAAACCTTCATATAAGGCCTTACGTATTCAGGGCTAAAATTGTTTTATAAACTGTAATGCTTTGCAGATGAAAATACAGAAAGGGTGACTGTTCTTAGCGCTAATGCCTTTTGACAGTGTTAAACCTTGTTTTAGTAATTGACATCAAAATGTTTGGTGGTTTTAAATGGACCATTAATAAAAATGGCATGTTTTAAGTTTTTCTAGAAATTGTGCTTAATACTGTGAAGTATTAAATTGCAAATGTAATATGGTGTTTTATTATTAAAAAAAAAACTTCTTAGAACAAAACAACCCCAATTCTTAAACCAGTGTCTCTCAAGGCAGTTATGACACCCAGAAGGAGAAAGCAGCCCCTTCATCCATGCTGAGACTCTGTATGACAGTTTATAGCCTCTGTGAGCAAAGGACAGGAGCAGGACAAAACCAAGAAAAGTTCTGACGTGATGGCTCAGGAACCCCTTTGCATCTGAGGACACCAGGAAAGTGCATTCAGTTCTCTAAAGGCATGGATTATAGCACTATCTGAATTAAACTGCCATCAATAACCAGCAGGTCACTTCCAGTTGTTTATCCTCAGTGTTGCAAAATGGGAATAGTGATGTTTCCACTGCCAACATACAGGATTATTGTTATTTAATGTCACTTAACTCAATAAGTATCTACCCATCAGATCTCATCCATAGTGCCCAGAACCAATACACATAAACGTTATGAATTCGAACGAGAGAAATGACTCAATGTTTAAGACTATATACTGTTTTTGCAGAGGACCCAAGTTCGGCTACCAGCACCCTCATCAGGCAAATCACAACTCTCTGGAGCACCAGCTTCAAGAGGCCAGCACCTCTCTCAACTCCTACAGGCCATACACAGAGTCACATACATACAATAAATGTAGAATTTTGAAGAAGGAATTCAAGTAAATGAGATTGAATATGGCAGGAAGCCATTCGCTTCAGAGAACATTATTTTAAAAGAGAAATGAGGGCAATAAACACAGAGAACATTCTGTTTCTGAATCCTTGAGTGGTATGGCCTTGCAATATGAAAGCAGATTAGTTGTCCTGGCAAAATGATTTAGGCTTAGCATAAAAGGTTGCAAAAATCGTTGTTTATTGCAATATTTATGGGGTGCCTTAAGGAGCCTCACTATACTAGCTAGTCACTAATTGAAACTCAAGGAGACAGACCCAGGATCTAAGCTTATCATACTCAGAGTCAGGGTGGGGAAGCTGGACTTGAACAAGTAGAAAATCAGAGGTTTTGGGTGCCTGTTGTGTAGAGACTCTGCTGTCCTGCTGCATGGGCGAACTTAACAGTGGATCTGGGTCCCTGCTTCACTCCTAAGCCTCTTCTACGGCTGAAATTTATGGGAAGTAAAAGCAAGTAGAATTTCTTAATGGTGAGAAACGGAGGGTTGGAATGGAAAGGAAGGAACTAAGTTTTATGTACAGAGGGCAAAGGACAGTCAGAGAAGCAGGAACCACTCATTACCTTTTTTGACATGAATTTAAGGTTCCACACTGAGACACTGGTGAAGGTTTGAGAGGAGGGCCTGCCACCACCATCAAGATAGACAGTGGCAGAGATGACAAAGAAAGGTAATGGCATAAGGAAATGGAAACACTGGCCCTGACTATGCTTACATTTTTGTCAAACAACAGAAGACCTTGAGTAAGATAATCTTCAGCTGGAACTGCCATTGAGAAAAGTGTGGAGAGCCCAATTACTGATGTCTCTGTTGTGCACATACTCATTGACTCTCATGACAAGAAGTATAAAAATGTGCCCTTGGGAATTCACCTTAGTCAATAAAGATAGAGAAACTTCAGAGATAGCATGACACTCAAGGAATCTACAT
Organism: Phodopus roborovskii; assembly: GCF_943737965.1. NCBI lineage: Eukaryota > Metazoa > Chordata > Mammalia > Rodentia > Cricetidae > Phodopus > Phodopus roborovskii. The sequence continues at coordinate 5,169,702 of NW_026125444.1, forward strand.
TCAATAGCAAAGGCAGATATAATTATGTATTATTTTTAACTAAGATGTAATTAATGTATGAACTCTTTTCCATGTATTTGTGTATACATATACATATTTCAAAATACTTGACAATATATGTGATTTTTTTTGTCAATTTTTTGTTTTTATTTTGGTTTCTTTTGTCTCTGATTTGTTTGGCTTTTAGTTGTTTTTTCTTTTAAATTTGGTTTTGTTTTGGTAGGGAGATTCCAAGGACAGAGGAAGGATTCAAGGAAACAAGGTGGTAAGTGGGATCAGAATGCATGATATGAAATCCACAAAGAATAAACTAAAGGAAAAAGTTAAAAGAAAAAAGCGAAAAAATAAAAATAACAGGCATAATTACCAAAAATGTTATGATTGGCAGATAACAACTGCTTTTCAGTGTATACCATGATACTTTTCTAAACAAATGCATTATGACATCATTAACTCAAACCACTTTGCAAATTACAAACTTACCACTTCTGTGTTGAGAATATGGACCATCGACTATCTTACAGTAATTTGCTGCTATCTATGGTCACCATGTTGTATAAGCTAACCACTGAATATATTCTCCTGCAATGAAACTTTGTGTTCTTTGAGCAACATCACCACATCCATACCCCAACATCTCGCCCTTTGCAACTACTATTCTACTCTCTGTTGCTATGAATATGATTTTTTAGATTTCACATGTGAGGTCATAAATTATTTGATTATTTGCATTCTGGTGCATGGCTTATTTCATGTATTATAGTGTCCACTGGGTTCAATCATGTTGTTTTAAATAAGGATTTTGTTATTTCTGAAGATTAAATAGTATCCTATTGTACACACATGCCACACTTTATCTACTCTCCGTTGGTAGACCTTTGGACTGATTCCCTATTTCCCATCAACACTTTATAGGGCTTATTTCCTCCACATGTACCTTCATCAACAATGTTTTCATTTGTTGATAGTACCAGTTTTAATGATGTACAAGAAACTCTCTAGCTGCTCTGAACATGTCTTGGAGGTAGTGATAATGAGCAAACTGAAAACGAAAGCATTTGGAGAAGTACTGAGGCAATCCAGTCCAACTTCTGGTAAATGGGAAAGGGACACTTGTTTGAGTAGAGAAGGTGAAAATGGGCAAGACAAATCAAGACTCCTGTTCTGCCAGCCTAAATTGATTACATTCTCTTAGGTATGAAAAAAAAAAAAAAATCCAAATGCTTACTCATAGAAAACTGTCAAGAAAGCGGTTCATGAGTCTCAAAATACTACTTGATCCAGGAGTATTGGTTCATAATTTTAATCCCAGTACTTGGGAAGTGGAAACATATGGCGCTCAAGCTCAAGCTCAAGACTGTTCACACCTATATAGTGAATTCCAGGACAGCAATGCCATTGAGTGAGATCATGCCCCCCCACACACAAAATAACCTGAATCCAAGAAAATATAGAAAAAGTAGGGGAAAGAGTAAGAGCAGAGATCTCTGATAAAATTGAAAACTTGTTAAAGAAAAAAAAAATAGGCAAAGGAAATTGAGGGAAGGCTACCCTGACTAGACTATATCAGGAGTAAAGAGGCAGACAAAGCGTTAATATACTTGCGAAAGAACAATACAAATGAGAGTAAAAATGACCACTGACTTGGTAAAATGAAGGAAGCTGGTAACTTAGATAAAATTCATCGAGTACTGTGATGGGGCTGCCCAAAGAGAGAGGGGATGGCCAGGCAAAAGCCCTGCATCCTGAATCCTTACCAACTACTCTCAGGAGTCTTCCGGTAGGTACCCTAGGTCTCAGCCACTCCCATTTTCTCTTGGAATTTGTTTCTCTGATGTTCTGATTTCATTCCTGGAACTGGAGTTTGTCACTACTGGTACTAGACCTTCTTACCTAAGGCAACAAGAATGTGGCTTAGTTTTTACTCATCTCAACAGATTTTTCTGACCCTTCCCTCTTCATTCCTTTTCCTACCCCAGTGATCCACTTCCCTTCATAACAAAAATGCAATGTTAACTGTGCTTTTTAGACAATATCAAATTTATCAAGAAATTAGAGTTGTCTTTCCAAAGACGGCTGCAGCATAATATTCTGGAAATTTTGTTTACCCCATTGTGGGGGGAGGGGGTCAAGTTGGCTGTGATATTTGTGATTCATTATTATTGTGGACATGGAACCAGCAATTGCTCAGAATTACATTTTCATTAATTTGCTTACTTATTTATTTGTATGTGAAAAACATGTGAGAACACATGCGTGAAACAAGGAGTTGAGTGACAGGAATCGGTCCCTTCTTTCTACCACATGGTTTTCAGTAATGAAAAGCTAGGCTTGCTGGAAAGCTCCTTTACACACTGAGCCATCTTGAAGGCCCCCTTTTACTCTTGATTTGGTGATGCCACAGAAATTCTACAGAAATGCAAAGCACCTGAGTCAATGCAGGCTTCTAAGATAAGCACTCAAAGGACACAGTACTCCAGAAAATTCCCTGGCTGGGGGGAAAACAGGTCCTCTAACACAGTGGCTAACTCTGCTGTGACAGTCATAGAACAGTGTAAAACATCTTGCAAACATGAGATAAGCGACACTAAAAATAAATAAAAACGGTTTCACTTTTTAAAAACTCAAATTCGAGATATTTTCAAGGATCTTTTATTGCGCAAACAGAATAATGCAGTGCTGCCCGTTCTGTGAGGATTTCTTACTTGGTACACAATATCAAGGTTTCATCTCTTCTAGCTGAGTACAAAACCAATCTAGGCTAAATTAGAAGAATGAACTCAGCACGTTCCATATAGGATACAATCAACAGAACAATCCAATCACTAATAGATCTCTGGCGATTCACATTTGAAAAGGTTTTGACAGAGGTCCCTGTGTAGCTAATTGAACATCTATAGAAAATAATTCAACGAGAGAGCTATCTACCACCCTTTCCTGGCTGGGACCCACTGAATCAATGTGTTGTGTTACAGGTGCAGGAATGAAAATGTTGAAGTTAGACAAATGAGATAACCCATGAACATGAAAAGTAATAGGAAGAAGGTATGGCTTCTGTGGGGAAGGGAAGGCTAGACCAACAGCTATTGTACAAAGAGGAGGAGCTCCCATCTACCAGGAGCAGGAGCAAAGATCTGCAAGCAAATGTTAAGAGTTGTCAATTCTCCTACTCCTTCTGCCTTTCTATTTGCTTTCTCCTTACTCTTCAGCTGCTTATAAAATCTGAGTCTTCCTGCACAGACCAAGACCTTCTGGGATGATGAACCATGAGGCAAATGTGGAAAAGGTTGTATTATGAAGAAAGGTAGAGTGTTTATAGGGTTGGTACAGGAATAGTTGAAATTGTGGTCTGGAGCTTTAAGAACTGTGCTTGGAAAAAGCCATTCTCATCTACATTGAGAACAGGCTTTCCCTGACATATTTTCTGATTAAATTAAGCCAAGTGATATTAGATTCAATATTGAAATTTATTTTGATTTTATCTTTTTCTTTTAGCTGGTGTTTCTAGCACTACCAACACCACCAGCATGGATGTATACACATCATTAGAGTCATCTATCTTTCCAGATGTAGTGGTTAACTACATGAGAATATAGGATATTTTCTCTTTACTATCTTATAGGAATACTAAGCAAAGCTAAGGTGTAATTAATATCTTCCTTTTTTTTTTTTTTGTTCCCAAGTTCTTGTGGAAATGGCTTTCATGTGTATAGAAATATGGAACATTACCACTATCCACTCATTCAGACGTACATATTACAGATAAAATATTGGAAGACTGTATTGTCCTTGCTGGGACTGGTAATGAAATTTTAAACAGTCAGACTCAAAAGAATTACACCAGTAGCTTTTGTGGAAATGAGTCCTCCTAAAAAGTAAATGTAAAAAGGGCAAACCACCAAACGCTCTGAAAACTGCTGTGTACATGCAAATGTACAACTGAGTCCAAAACCAACATCTCAAGAAGATAAAAGCTACGATCCTGAGTGAAATCCAGGACAGTGAGGATGATAGATGGAAAAGACAAGAAGAACCATCTCCTGAAGTTATTTTTGAGTCATTTGAGTAGCCTCTGGATATCCTGTTTGCAAGATAATTGATCCCAAAATGTGGAAATATCTGAGATGGCTAAGGAGCCACAAGCAAAGGAAAGAACTTCATTTCATTTTTGTCTATCTAGAAATAAAGGAGACTTTGAAGAGCAGAGACGGGAAAGATGACAAAGGCCTAGCTAAAACCCAGTTGTCTGCCATGAGTACTCTCCTAAAGATCACAGAGTCAAGCTGGGACTAACACTGGATTATGTATATGTCCTTCCATCCAAATTTAATTTTAAAAGCCTTTTTGAAAAGCTCATTAAAACTGAGATTTGGCGAGTTGGACAGAGACCAAGTCTAAATGCCAAGAAGTGTTACATGTAAGAAAAACTGCAGACTACTGCCCAGCACTGTATCACCGGGATCACCCAAGAATTTAAGAGAAGGCCTGAGTCTCAAGCTCTGCTGAGAACTATTTCATCAGAATTTACACTTTAACAAGATTTCCAGGTTCTTCCTAAGTCCACTAAAATTCAAGCAGCATTTCTTTAGAACAAAGTTTTTGAATATAGTTATTAGCACACAGAACTGACCAGAAATAAATAAACTTGAAACTTACTAAGTTCTTTTTTAATGGATTCCCAGTGTACTTGTTGCTTTTTGCTTAGTGCATGCAAACTCATTCATGCCTAAGAGAGGGTTTTTGAATGGAAGAAGTTTAGCCATATTTATAATCTAGTTTTTTTTTCTTTTTTTAGTGTAGCAAATATTCATAGATCATAAAGTGTGAAACTATAAAGAACATTAACATTTGAATTCTGAGTGTAAGGATTCTGTAAAATGAAGGGATAACTACTGGGGATTTGGAACATGAACACTAACTTTAAAAATACAGTCAAGTCATAATGACCTGAAAGTGATACAGACTACTTAACAAATGAGAGTAACTCAACAGCATTGTTGATATTGTCTGAGTGCTAGGGACAAAATATGAATGGGCAATCCTTGACTTAAGAAAACACATAGTCTAAAATAACTATAATCCAATTCTCAGATTAAAATGAGCAGAACCAAGCAAGGGGCATGGTTTTGAAAGACCGATGTGCCCTGCATGACATGTGATTGTGGTTACAAGGGATGAAAGAAGGGCAGATGCAGAGCCATGTACAAAAAAAAGCTAGGATCAGGTACGCTGTGCTCAATCTGATGGAGCAGCACCAAGTACACAACAACTCAGAACTTCAGAGCAAGTATTAAGTTAGCTAGTCTAGGTAGGAGGTCTCTGTAAAGGGTCAAGCTGTGACCATCAGGAAGAGGAAGTTGCCACTGTGTTAGCAGTCACATGGATGAGAAGAATGCTTTGTCAATTCTTACGGGTCTAACACGCATTCACTTAGGACTTACAAATCCACTCAGGGCTTCCTCCATTCCCCACAGTCTTCAAGCAATAGTCACGGGAATCCATGTATTCTTTTGCTTTGTTTTACTTCCACATATAGTCTATCCCAATTTCTTTTAAGTGCCAACTCTCTTGCAATTTCCATGCAGGGATTTACAAATAAAGCATGCTCCAAGGTGGAAGCATGAGATACAGGCCCAGACAGCCAGACACATGTGAGATGCTGCAGTGCTTTGAGGCTGATCCAGTCCTACCTGCTGTATCCACACCGACTCTTTTGGGAAGAGCTTGCACCCAGTTCACCATAATATGTAGCACCTGTCCATCAAGGTAGAATATACTATAAAGGGAAAAATCACTCTCCAGAGTTATAAGTCTGGTTAACCAGAAAAAAATGGTTCCACAGGTGCTGATAGAAATGTCAGTAAATGGAGAGCATTTGGGAAGGAAGACGAATTCAATTTTAGATAATGGGATTTAATTTAAAATAACACTTATTATTTCTCTTTGATTATAAGAGTAATGCCTGGTTTTGGAGATAATTTTGAATATAGAGGAAAATTGTAGAAGGCATTTAAAAATAATCTTGTTAACATTTTGATTTATTTTCTTTCAAGCCTTTCCCTTTATATCTAAATACATAAAGCAAAAAATCATTATATTTTATTCATATCCTTTGGTCTCCCTGTTTTTTCACTCAACATTCTGAGTATTTTATTATGAAGACATTTTAAACATAGGGCTTAGAAATAACAATTGCTCTTGGATTTATTTTTTTAATTTATGTTTACGGGTTTTTATTTTTACATATATCTGTGTAAAACATGCATGTGCATGCTGTACCCATGGAAAACAGAAGAAACTGTCATATTACCTGGAGCTGGAGTTACAAATGGTTATCAAACTCAATGTAGGTACTGGAGCTCAAACCTGGGTCCCCTGGAAAAGCAGTTGATTATAACCACTGAGCCATCTTCCCAGCCTCATATAAAATTCCATGTATATGTGTTTAAGTGTATATAACGTTCATCGATAACACATTTCTCAATGTTTGCATAGTTACAAGTAATAAATCATACTATAGGCAGGAGAAATGCATCCATGGATAAAGTACTTGCCTTGCAGGCATAAGGACCTGAGTTTATATCCCTAGCACCCTCATTAGAAAGCTAGGAAAGGAAACACATGCCTGTAATCTCAGTGATGGGAGCCAGAGACAGGCATTATCTCAAGGGTTCCCAGGCCAGACAGTCTAATCCATTGCTAAGTTCAAGGTTCAGTTAGATACCTTGTCTCAATAAATAAGAAGAAAGAGTTAGCTAGATGGAGATGCCCAAAGCCGACCTCTGAGCTCCACAGATGCAAGCATAGGTGTGCGCACATAAACTCACACATATTCATACCACTCTACACATGCATTCCTGTGTGTGTGTGTGTGTATGTGAGCTACACACACACACACACACACACACACACCCTCACACATACACACAAGCATTACATTCCTATTACACTAAATTTACAGAAAAATTTACAGGAATATTAAAATAAATTATGTTGTTATAATATGACAAGAACACTGTACTGAAATTTGTATTTAGCTGTAATAATTTCTTGGGGTAGTTTAGAGACTGAATCTTTGTGTTACAGAGTATAAATTGCTTAGAGCAACATAGAGATGTATAATGACCTCCAAAATTTAATTCCATGGACCAGTGTTCTGAAAAGCAGTTACTCAAGTTGTTATTTATTACCGAGAAACACGGGAGAATCAGATGCAGAGGTCGCAGGGGATGTCTGAGTGCCTATGGACTCTCATTTACATTATTAAATATTTTCTGAGATCTTTAAGATTCCTTGTGAAAAACATATTATGATCAGGCTGGAAGTGGGTGATTGATACTGGGTTCTTGACTGTACAAGTTGAAATAACTTCCATGAGTAAGTATTTAAACTTCAGTGTTGAATCACAGAGAAGGGAATATTATTAAATATAATTGCACATATAGGTGTTTAAAATTCCATTTAAGTTTTACATTGACAAATAAAAATCATATTGCAAGCATGCACTGTATTATGAGTTTTGACCAGTGATGAACCAGAGAGAGGTCCTACAAGATTATAATGTGTCAGAAGCCATGGCAGTTTAGCCTGAGATCAACATATGACTACCTGTTCAGTGGGTTTCCTTGGGGCAAGGCACACATGGAAACGGACTCTCACTTGGCTACTACTAGTAGTCCACAGTACAGTATAGGAATTTGCAAAATTCATGCAGCTTGCAGGCTCTTTTCTCTCTCGTTATGTTAGTGATTCTCTGGGCAGGTTTTCAGTTTTAGTTTGTCTGTCACACAGGCAACAATTGTAATCTTCCCAAGAAATTTTGTTCTTTCTCAAATATCTACCCCCAAGTTTCAGCAGGAAGACTAATTCTTCTCAAATCCCTTATCTAAAAATTACTAACTACAACTCCTAATCCTGGGAATCTTTCTAACTCAATAGAGACAGGTACATATGAGAAAACAACACTTGGGACAGTAACCATGTCTCACAATGCTGGAAAGAAGAGTAAGGCATGCATACACAGAACAGAGGGAAGGACACACACAGTGACAATTGTTGACAGTAAATTCCCTGGACACCAAGCATATAGAATAAATGATAGAACCTAATACGATCCAATGGGAAGAATGCACTGTAAAATATGGGATGGGTAGATCCACTTTTATAATACCCAAGAGCTAATACTGGTGGGAGAAATATGGTATCATGGGAGGCAAAAAAGAGTGTTTTATCAACGTCTGCCTTGTATGGACAGATTGAAACATGGGACCCTTCTGCCAAAGAGGGAACTGTACGAAAGCATATCTTACAAACATGAAAAAAAATGTTTGGGTTTGAATATTGTCCTTAAACCCTGTACCCATGTTTATTGCTGTTTAACTTTGTAACCACAAGTAGCTGCCAGCTGACATAAGCACTGCCAGAGCAGGATATTTAGTTCAGCCTGCAAAAATGCTGAACTCTGTGTCTAGAATAAGGTTATGTAGTGGGTGGGAAAATGTATGTGGGGAAGCAAAAAGGGGAACATGGGGACTTTTACAATGACTACTATGTATTTCTTAAAATATGATGCATTTCTTAAAAGTCAAAAGTAGGAGCCAAAAATCATGCTGTTCCTGTAAGCCTGGTGGAAAACAAAACAAGAACCAATTCTGTTAAAGTGTAAATAAAGACAGCTGCAGCTATTCAGGGCCAACTGCGTGCATTCCACCTGGTGATCAGAAATTTTCCTTGCCAACACCCCTTCCCAGTCTCAGGACCTGAACCTGAGCTGAGACTGGACCCTAGCAATGATGGAGCTGATAAATTCCTATCACCTAATGCACAGACAGCCAAAGAAGATTGAGGAGGGAGCCTGAGGAGGGAGCTGCAGAAGAGAGCCCCCAAGAAAACCGAGGCAAAGGGCTCAGAAGGAGCTCTGGCATGAGACTGACTGAAAGCCTATTTCAACACCAACAGGTTTCTCACTAACAGAAAAACTTTAGCTGTGTATTTGCTGCTGGGATAAAAGAGGAGACAACAGCAAAATCACCATAAACATATTTCTTAGAAAAATGAAGCTTACTCAAGGCGGGACCTTGGGGAATATTCCTGGAGAAAGTGCAATAGCCCTGAAGGAGATCTTCTGTTTTATTCCTCCTGAAGATTTCCAATTGGCAAAATGTGGAGGAGGACTACAGTAAACCCGCTGGTCACAACACACTAGGTTTAAGGCAATGAGTACGTGTATGTGTGTGTTCTGTAATTTTTAACTAAAATTTTTAAAAGCTTAAAAATCATTGCATAAGAAAGTATTCTATGATTATGAATAAGGAATATTTTTGCATAGCTGTGCAATGACTTTAACTAGTTTTAAGCAATAGAAAGCACTCACACAATTTTAAAGTTTCAGTAATCTAAAGTCAATTTATTTTTATAGAAATAAAAGTTTCTATAAATCGAGTGTAGCCTTCAGCCATCAAGATGGTCCATGAGGTGAAGCCAGCTGCTGCCAAGCCTAATAATTTGAGTTGGAAAGAATCAAATCTTCCAAGTCACACTCACACACTCTGACACACAGATATGCAAGCACACACACACACACACACACACACACACACTTATTAAAGTATAAAGAAATAAATGCACATAGTGAAGCTGAGTGTAGAGAAGCCTGCAGTAGTGCACAGTAATGTCCTGGCTTTTGCATTCATTCACCCCTTGCCACTGGCACCCACCATCAACAGGAAATCCTGGAAGCACCATTCACACTGAGTGTCTTGCAAAGCTGAACTGCTTTTAAAAGTCTTCCATATCATATTGTCACTGCATAGTTTCTAATCACTCACTATTGTGTTACCACTGACAACAAGGTACGGTTCTATAATACAGAGTATAGATTTGTAGCCTAGGAACAAGGGCTTCAATTGGACATCCTAGAGATATTATAGACTCATCTTGAGGTATAAATAAATATGCTGTCACTACTCCAAAATGTTTGTACAAAGACAGCATTACCCAGTTAGGTGAGCCTCAGAATGTAACCCCACTATTAAGCTATGCCCCCAATGTGTGTAATGTAGAGGTATGGATAATCCAGCAAGTTCCAAAGAGAGTAAATGAAACTGAAAAGCAAATAAAAGTTATGACCCATCAGCGTGAAACAGTAGAAAAAAATAATGGCACAAAAATTGCCTAGATAGAAAAGACAAGTTGCCTTCAGACACATGGCAAATAGGCAGACAGATAAGTTTATGTAAAGTCATAGAAAAATTCATTCCAGCTAAATGTTAACTAAATCAATTGGCTTAGCATTTGCATCAACTAAAACAGAACTTAGAGAAAAAGAACATATTAAGACATAATTTTTAAATCCATCCCAAATAAAGATATCTTAGCTGTACAAAACTAACAAAGTATATTTGAGAGTAAATTTGGAGAAGAAAAGGATTTCTATGTGAAGTTTGAAAAGATAAGAGGATAAACTGTTCAGCGGGGTGAGGGATTAGAACTCAACACTGACTTCCAAGATAGCATCAGTGTGGCTTACTGAAGAGTAAACACACAGCAAAAGGAGGGAGAAGAGTGATAATACATGGGGGCCTTTGAAACGGTTCAGCTGGTACAGGTACCTGCTTCCAACCCTGACAAACTGCGTTTAATTGCAGTGACCCACATAACGAAAAAGAACCAATTCCTGAAAGTTGTCTTCTGACCACAAGTTATCCTCTGACCTTCCTATTAATGCCACAGCACATGAGCGCACCTCCCACACACAAATACACACAAAATAAATAAGTGGGGGGGGGGAGAAAATGGAGCTTTTTTTGTAACAAAAAGATTTTATGATCTTCTTGTTCTTACATTCTAGGAGTTAACATGCTTTTTTTTTTTCTTCTTGGTTTCTGTAGGAAACTATGATGGTAAACATGGGACAGCATAATGTCCATCGGAGGCTAGCTTTGGGTCAAATGCTTCTTACTCGTGTGAAAAAGTTGAGTCTTTGAATCAGACCTCTGTGTGGCTTCCCACTGCTCAGTTGAGCAATTGCCTGTGAGAATTCTGGGTACTTATTGACCAGAATAAAGCATTTCTTTCTTCCTTCCTCTTCCTCCTTTCTTTTTTTCTTTTTTTCCTTTTTTTCTTTTTCTTTTTTTCTTTTCTTTTTTCTTTTTTTTTTTTTGGTTGTTGTTGTTTTGTTTTATTTTGTTGTTTTATGTGAGGGTGAAGGAGAAACCAAGTAGCTGCTGGAGGATGAATTGTGTCTGCCCAGCCCCAGGGTCACTATTATGGTCTAACCATGTGCCTTCCCATATTCAGGAAGAGAGTCATTAAAAGGTAAGTCACATTGAAGTCCTGGACATGGCTCTTAAATCAGGGTCACAACTGTCTAATAAGAAGCAGAAATGATGGCAACCCTCCCCCCAACACACACACACACACACACACACACACAGAGAGAGAGAGAGAGAGAGAGAGAGAGAGAGAGAGAGAGAGAGAGAGAGAGAGAACATTGACAACACCAAAGAGAATATCCATCTGTGACTCTAATGACAAAGAGCAGGACCTCTGGAGAAGCCAACCCAACAAACCCCAACAGCACACTTCCAGCCTACAGATGTCTGAGGAAAATAATGCTACTTAAGCTCCCCAGTGGGTAGTCCTTGATTATGGAAGTCCCATAAAACCCTTAACTATCCCTTATTCTGGGAATTGTACAAGCGAAGGTGATCAGAAATCTTCAAAATGGTGGGGGGGGGGTGCAGAATCTTTGTATGTAATGTCAGAAACAATTAAACTTAAAAATAAAAACTTCCTTGTAACACAAACCTTGTGAAATCTATACTGGAAGTGCTTTTCAATCACTGGTATACTGTCCTTTTTCACGCTCCTCCGTGGGTTCAAATTTTCAATCCAGCCCTGTTAATGGTGTAAGGTTTGGAAAATAACTTTAGTTCTCTGGCTTCCACAGCTCTTGTGAGAGCAAACAGGAATGTAAATCATACAGAAAGGGTAGGGATGTCACACCTTTAATTCTAGCACTGGAGTGGCAGAGGCAAGTGGATCTCTGTGAGTTCAAGGCCAGCATGGTCTACAGAGCTAGTTCCAGAACAACCAGAGAAATCCTATCTTGATATACTGAAGGAAAAGGGAAAAACACTAAACTGGTTTGGGAAGATCCCTGGGTATTTGTTATCTTTATGTAAATAAAGGCCCAAGGACTCTAATTAATTAAATTCCTACAGCTGTTAGACAAAGCCTTTCTTTCTTTCATATGGAGAGTGTAGCAGTTTCTTAAGACATCACTGTTGAGGACCTTGATCACCTTTGTCCTGAATACACCCAGCTACTAAAATTTCCAGGAAATCCAAATTTCCTCTTTTCTAAGCAATTTGCCCATGTTTTGCCCTTCACTATATATTTTTATAGTAGGTAATTAGAAGCAATGGTTATTCAGGTTTGCTGTAGTCACAGTTGTTATATGATGGGTAGAGGCTTGTAATGACCTTCCCTCAGAGGCCAATGGAAGTGAGCCTTGACGATTAACCTCACCCCTGAGGTCCTGTCTAATTAAACACTTTAGCCAACCAAACACAAAATAGGCACTGTTGCTGAAAGAGAGGTTCATTCTGGATTTCAATTTAAAACCAGGAATGGGCTCATATGTTGTAGACTGTATTTAAGATGGGGTTTTAAGGTTGAAGTTCCAAGTACCCATAGAAGCAGTTCGAAGTTGCTTGTTACACAGCTAAATATGGTGTACCTCTCCTCTCGAAGTTAATGGTTTAAGTTTTCTAGTCTTTAATATTTATGATGGTATAAAGAAGGCTGTGTGTACTTGACATTTTCAGGGCCACATTTTGCAAATGGTCTTAACCCAGCCTCTAAATTCGCAAACACAAATTATTTGGGCAAATATTTCTGGTAGTTAGATGAATATGCAGTGTTTGAGGATATTATTTGATGCACATAATTTTAGGGGCCATACCCAAATTAGGGAGAGCAGACGTTTCCCTGCCTCCCAAACCCTTACAGATCTCATTTACTTATATCCACAAGTTTTAACTCAAAAGTACAAGGAGATGATTGGAATACAGAAATAGTTTATTATACACACTAAGTGAGCTCAGATCTCCATGTGTGTTGTCACTAGTTTAGTGTAACTTCATAAATGAAAGCAGGTGGCAAATTACTGTCTATTTCTTTCCGGTGATACGGATTTCCTCGTCTCTTGTTTCTAAATAAACATAATGAAACACCCAAAACTGAACAAGAGAACTAACTACGGGCTCAAATGAACAAGAAGAAAGGCACTCTTTCTAAGCTCTGAATGGGCGCAGGGAATGGTAATGCTTTTTCTGGGCATTGACTGGCCAAGGGACTATTTAGGTTTTTTTTTAATGCAGCTATTTACTCAAAGCATCCATTTGAACATCAGCTTAATAGAGTCATGATGTTCCTTTCTGAATTCCAGGGATTAAATCAGTACAAAATGGAATTTTCCAATCTACACCTATTTTAATTGTGATTTTCCTTTACTGTGTGAGTGCGTGCGTGCATGCGTGCGTGCATGCGTGCGTGCGTGCGTGCATGCGTGTGTGTGTGTGTGTGTGTGTGTGTGTGTGTGTGTGTGTGTGTGTTTCAAATCTTTTCTAAACCTCGGTGAGTGGTCTGCCCAAAGTCTGAGCACCTGATTGATTGACACATTATTTTACAACTAGTACTTATTACTCCTTTCTATTAAAGGCTGAGTGGCTTTTAAAGTGAAAACAATAGGGTGAAAAGGGGCTCTGTGATTCATTTATTTCAAGTAGAAAATTGAAGAGAATCAAATTCTAAAGTCAGTGATTTTGACAGTATAGGCATCTCTCTCATCACACATTCATTGAGAATCATAAATTGTCACAAGTAGACATATAAAGGCAAAAATGTATGGAATGATTTCAGAATTACATGTAAGAGTAACAATTGATCTTCCTTTCATTCTTATGAGTTTAAACATAAAGCTAAAATAAATGGTGGGGAGGGGTGGGTTTTGAGCCCAGTGCAAATTCTTGTGAACTGGAAATTAGTTTGTGAGGGAACTGCAGGTACCACCTTCTCTTCACAGTCTATAAAATGATTCCCTTTAAAAACAATCATTTCTTAAAACTTAATAAGATAGGGAACTTTTCTAAACTTCTGTCGCTCTACTGTAGCATGTATTATATTCCCATACAGATTTTGTGATTTCCTTTCTGTCCCATTGTCTTATGGCTATTAAAAAAATGCTAAATTCTTGTCTTCACAAAGCAACTAATAAAACATGCATAAATTACGGTGCAGAACCATATTGAGCAAGACTGGAAACTAGAACGTCAATGAGAACAACTGTAATATTTCTCCGGGTGATTCAAACAGATGCTTTGAAAGCTCACGCTACCAGAGTCTCTCTCCTAGTCAGCTTTGACTGTTAACATGGCAGGGCCTATAATCATCTGAAAGAAAGCAGCAACTGAGGAAATGCCTGGATCAGATTAATCAATGGGCATGTCTGTGGACAATTACATGTATATTAACTGGTATAAGGGAACCCAGACCCACTGTGGGTGACCCTATCCATAAGATTGTGGTCCCGAGCTGTGTAAGAAAGTTAGGTGGGCATGAGCTTGTGAGCCAGCTAGGAAAAAAGCTATAAAGAAATGTTCCTCCTGCCTGTATGTTCCTGCTTGAGTTCCTGCCTAGACTTTTTTCAGTAATACACCATAACCTGGAAGTGTAAGCCAAATCTTCCTGTGGGCCAATTTTGGTCTTAATGCTCTATCATAGCTAGAGAAGGAAAACTAGGACAATGTCTACAATACTTTTCTCTGTGTGTGGCTACCTTTAGAGGGAAGACTGCTGTACAACCACAGTTGTTGCATTATTTTTTTATATATATATATATAGAACTAGATGGACGTCACGTAAAGAAAGGGAACATCACTGAGGCAGCATTGTCAGAAGAAAAAAACTGAAGTCTGCGGTTGGGCTCAACCCAAGTGGGGGAACTTGACTGTGTCAATTATGCATTTGATCACAAAGCACTGGACAAATGTGAATGACTGAGGGATACCAGACAACAAAATTGGATGCCGTTTGCAAGCATCAGGGTATTATGAATTTATGAAAGAATGGATGTTCACGTTCACGAAAATAAAATCATTCGATGACATTTAAAGAAACTTTTATTCTAGGCAAATAAAATGCAAAGTGCAAATATTATCAAAGGGAATAACACATGACAACAATGAAGCCAAGTCTCACTGTCCATCAACAAATAAACAGACTGAGAAAGCACAGTAAGTGAGTGCAATGAAGCCACACAGAAAAACAGGTATGACTGGAGACTTTCACATTAAGTGAAATAAACTAGACTCAGAAAGGCAAATGTCACATATTTACTCTCATTCTTGGAAACCAGGTTGTACATACACACATGCACATAGATAGTCACAGACATAAACATATACACTCTGACAAACACAGACATAAACATACACAGAAAGACACAGACATAAACACACACATACACACAGACAGACATACACACACAAACACAAATGTGTATGTGTGCACTGTGTGCACAGCATATCTGAGGAGAGGAAGGGCCTAGCAAGAGGAGGAAAGTGAAGAACAGAGCATAAGCAAGTGAATACAATGAAAGTTTATTATAGAATAAAAAATATCGTTTGTATACATTGAATATATGCTAATGAAACATTTTAAAATGGTTGAATGTGGCCTAGTGAGAGGGCTCACCCAAATATGCACAGATGCACATACACAGACACAGAAATAGTTATACATACACCACACACACACACACACACACACACACACAAGTTGTATCAATTAGTCAGTGAAAGAATTAGGATAAAGTGTGATATTGCAGAAGGATTATTTTCTGTGAAGAGTAAAAATTCTACTTATCTTGCTGTGTCTGATGCTTATTTGAATGCAAATGATTTTTTACAGTCTCCAACTGTACACTTCAAACATATACATAATACTGTGCAAAAAGCAGCCATGAAGGTAAGAAGGAAAAACTACATAGAGATTCCATGAAGGAACAGTTGGCAGCATTAGAGACCTGCATTCAGAATTGTAGCTCTCAATGAAAAGTGTTCATTTTTAGCAAGATACTCAATGTTTTTAAATGTTAGTATCACCAGTAATAAAATAAAAACCCTCACTTACAACACAGATAGAGTAATGAGATTAAATTATACATTGTGTTAAATCAATAAATATTAGCTCCTTTCATTTCCCCTCTCTTCATGATTCTAGACAGGACTCTTTTGAACTATGCTACAAGGTAGGCTGTTTATACATGAAGGTTCCAGTATCTTTTGGGTATGGGAGATATTATCTCAACACAGCATTTTTTTTCTAATGGAAACACCTAGAGAAAAAATAAGTATAGTACATCTCCCATTTTTGAATGAAAACTTCAGTCACTTCCAGTACAACCCAGAAATAGTGAGTGTAAGATAAGTTTTCTAGATGTCGCTGCAGCTCTTGACTTGTTAATTAGGTCCATTCATGTGTATGTGTTCAGCACATATTAAAGTGATCCTCCAGGTTAGACTTGGACATCAGCTTGTTTTAAAAATCACCCAGGTTATTCTGCTCTATATTGTGGTCTAGGGAATAGAAACTTTATTGTTCTGATGATTCCATTGCCAAAACTATCTAGTATTTTGTACTGTAGGAAAAAAAAAGAGTCTTTTTTTTTTTTTTTTTTTTGCTAATGATTGTTAGTCAAAAGAATGCCTATACGAAATTTCTTATTTAGGGGTCCTATCTCTATATAATATGCCTGTAAGCATCAAAATGGCATTTCAGGATATAGAGAACAGTAAGTCCATTGAGAACTGCTGCCCCAAGTCATTAAGATAATTCAGAGAGTGGGAATTTTACATACTACCCTCCATCTATAGTCATTCAGAGCTTTCATACTGGGTATTACACCCTAGCAATTTGTGAACATCTGGGTACACGGAAATCTCTAAAAGACTTTTTCATTGTCTTTAAAGATAATAATTTCACAATTTAACTTCATTTGAACAATTTTTATGTAAGTGTACTTACCAGGAAATTAGATCTTCCCAAGTCACTAATTCATACTAAGGTTGGGACAAGGCTTTTAAAGGCAAACATTAGTCTTCTTTCAGAGAAAGAATCAACCATTAATGAGGATGCTTTCAAAGTTTCCCTCTTCTAATACATGCAAGAACTTACCCCTGCACATGCCATAGGCAAGACAGACTGTAGCTTCAAAGTTATGTGGCTGGACTGGTGTCCTGATCCATTCCCTGAAGTCTTGCCTGTTACAGGAGACAGTCAGTTCAGGCTCTGTATTTATGAGTCTCAACTAAGGTCACCCTCGTAGATTCCTGGGAGATTCCATTGTGAATTTCAGAAATGCCCCTAATTCCATTGTCTTTCCCAGTACTTGCTCCAGATACCTAGGAGAGAATTAAACACAATGGGGTGGTGGAGATGTCAATGTAATGATACCTAGTGATAGTCTGCTATACTCATAGATTAGTGCCTAGCCCAGTTGTTATCAGAGAGGCTTCATCCAGCAACTGATGGAAACAGGTGCACAGACCCACAGCCCAAAATTAGGCAGAGCTCTGGGAAACCTGTGAAAGAGGGGTAGGAAGGATTGTAGGAGCTAGAGTATTCAAGGACACCACAAGAAACCCCACAGAATCAACTAACCTTTGCTCATAGGGGCTCACAGAGACTGAACCAACAACCAGGGAGCCTGTGTGGGACTGACCTAGACCCTCTGCATATATAGGACAATTGTGTAGTTTAGTCTTCTTATGGGACTCCTAACAGTGGGATCAGGCATTTTCTCTGACCTGCCAGGTTTGGGGAATATTTTCCTCATATTTGGTTGCCTTGTCCAGTCTTAACAGGATGGGAGGTGCTTAGTATTAATGCAACTTGAAATACTATGTTTGGTTGATATCCATGGGAGACCTGTCCTTTTCTGAAGGGATGGGGAGGGGCAGAGAAGGTGGTGGGAGGAGGGACTGGGGGTAAAAAAGGTAGGGGAAACTGTAGTCAGGATGTAAAATAATGATGATGATAAAATAAAACTGGTACTCAATTAAATGCTTTCAATGTAGTAAATACTAAATGATTTTTTATGTTAACAATGTTTTGACCAGAATGAAGTGCCTTTTCTCCCCCTTCCATGGTGTTAGGAACACAGGGCTGTGTGTTTACTAGGCAAGCACCCTACCACTAAGCTACTTCCCCAGACACTCAATGTAGTTTGTTGGGGACATGTTACCGTCTTAGCTGATTTGAACATAAGTAGTTTAGATTTTACTGCTTAGTAATGAGAATACTTTCAGGCTTAGGCAGGAGATTTTATAGAGAAAGTAAAAATCTATTAATTTAAAATATACTAATATCAGTTAATGGGACAGAGAAGCAGAGAAGGTTGAATAGATATGCCAGGAGATGACATGTTAGAATTTCTTTAAAATACACCTCCCAATTATATAGTTATTGCCACATTAGAAATATGAATATTGGTATGTTTTGCAAAGAAAAGTCTGTCTTTCCATAGCCATACCAGATTATTATGAGTCAATCTCTCTCTCTCTTCCTCTCTCTTTCTCTGCTTAACTTGTCAAATGGTTGATAATAGATATATACTGAGTATAAAGCATTAGTTTTTATAATAGCAAATGTGATTTGTGATAGTTATTTGTCAATGGAAAGCATTATAATACTACTATAGATACAACTTTTGTAAACCTTACCTTGTATAATTAAAATCATGGTGGCCATTAAACCTTTACAAGCCTTAATTGCACTTCCATACTCTGGGGATCAGTGTGAGCAATTGTGTAAATGACACTAGACTCAGTGATTAAGTTATAAGAAAAGAAAGAGAAAGTTGAGCAAATTGTCAGTGGGAAATACAGCACATAGCCCAATTGAACTTTAAAAAGTTTTAAGGTGGATTGATAAAATTGATCCAAGCAAACTCTTTATGCTTTGAGACCAGAGAAGTAGTAGATATGATCTGAAAATTGGAAAGTTAGGAACAAGGAGGAAAAAAAGACCAAACTCTTTTACACAAAGGATAATAAGCATATGGAATAAATTACTATAAAGGGCCCCTGAAGCAAGGAGCATCACTGAATACAGGAGGGAATGAAATGAATTTCTAAATGAAAAAGGGAAGACAGAGAGAAGTGGGAAGAAAATAGGCTAATGGAAATAAGGGGAACTTTAAAAAGCAGGTATGCTGAGCAGAGGAATGGTTCTTTGGGATCCCTCTGCCTCTTTGTGATAGAACTGTTAAATGGCTTTTGGCATAGCCTGTAATCTGAAATAATGTCGTAGCATGGTGCTCTGTGCTGTCACATTTAACCAAATGCTACATGGCACTTAACATTCTGTCTTTAAGGGTGTCAAAATACAAATGTGTAGAAGACTTCTCGACTCTGCAAATAGGTGGTTGAGGTGCACTGCTCACCTTTGTGACCAGTGAAGCTTAACTTCCCTGTGCCTATTGTATATTCCAATAACATTTCCTTAGTCTGTTGCTTTAAAAAAAAATAAATGGAGAATGATTCATAAGCACCTATAATCTAGTGCACATCTTAATAATAGATGAGATGATTTTCAATAAGACAGGCAGAAAAATATGAAGCCACATTAACCATTGGTAAACTATTCATAATGGGACCAATTGTCTCTCCTTGAGCACACTGTAGGCTGATACATTCAGAGAGTCCCCTGCGTTTTTAGCTAGAAGCATGAATCTTTTTTTAGGAAAGGGTGCAGAGGCTGAATTCAGGATTTCAAGTGATAGATAACTAGAAACATTAATATGGAAGGTATTTCTAGCTAATTATGCAACAGTTACTTCAGTGATTTAGACAGGGATTGAGTTACCTTTGGGAGAAAGGATTGTGCTTTTAAGTCACGCTAAGTATCATTACTAAAAATTAGATAGCAGTGTTACTGTTAACTCTATCCCAAAAGGTATAAACACACTCGTGGCTTCCTTGTCTAAAATATAAAGTGCTTTACAAGGATACACTTGTCAAATCCTTAAAAATTATCTACTTGGTTCAAACATGCAAGAAAAGAGAGCTTTACTTAATTTGGGCATTGTTATGCTTCTTAAATATTCTCTTTATAGATATGGTCTTTTCTAGATGCTTGGATAATACTAAATATTAATTTTACAACATACCAAAAGGCAGAGTTCAGGACAATGGTTTGTGGGTGACTAATCCATAACTTTTGGGAGTACTTAACCATAAAAAGACTTTGGCAGATGCAAATATTCAATAACACATCAGAATTCTTTTCAAAGTTTGTTGGCCTGGATGACCAACTTCAAAATGCCTATCATTTCTGAGACCTATCGATTATTCACAAATAAGATTAGTGTAAAGTAAATCAGTCAAAAATGGTAGCCCAGCAATGGTTGGTACTCCCCTTTATTCCCAGCACTCAGGAGACAGAGGCAGGCAATTCAAAGCCATCTTGTCTACAGAGTTCCAGGACAGTCAGGGATAATGGACATTCTCTCTCTCAAAAAAGCACCAAAAGTTAGTTAAGACATACTTGGTTTGTGGTGTTATGGTCTCAGGAGAGATTTGTTTTGTTTTTCTTTTACTTGGAAGTTTTTTAAATCTATTTTCCCCAAAGAATAGATATAACTTGTTACATGAATAGACAATTAAACAAACAGGTACATGAGGAATAATACCATTAATTTATCTTAATGGTAACACCTTGAGAATTTTGTTTTTCAAGGTAACTATGTGATACAGAAATACAAAGACAATAATAATATATAGAAATATTTGTCCCGTGCTTCAATTTCAGGATGACAAGGTTTACTATGTATAGTTAAAATAACACATTGTATTTTGTGGATATTGAGAGTAATTTTCAATACCCAATCTCTCTTGGGATATTTATATTCTTCCAATCAGCATGGAACTGTCCATCAAAACTAACAGTGTATTTTTTTTTAACTTGGCACTGCAAATGTTTCAGGGCTTTCTTAAAACAGCACTAGACAGATTAGCAATCTTCCTGTAGATGTGACCTGTGTCAGTATCCCTAGTGCTACTTAGTTATTTCAATGCGGTTGAATTCAGAGGAGGAGATGGGCTTCCTTTACATTCTCTCTTACCCTTTGAGAGCACTTTATAACAATTTTTAAAGCACAGAACTTATAGATATTTTGCATCAGTGTTGTTTTCTTAGAACGCAGCCTACGTTGAAACTGAAGGTTTATTAAAAGCAAAACTAAAATCCAAAAGAAATCCCTCCCCTTGCAAATTGCTTCCATCATTTTTGAACCCTGCTAAGCATTTATAGTAGATCTGTGCCCTTAACTCATCTTTTTGCATGCTAACAATTTAATCTGAATACCAATATAGACACAAAATAAACGATTGTTTCCTGCCAGAGGTATCTGCAGAAGAAATCTTGGAGTAAAACATTGTCTTTGCAGCTCATTGTGTCTCTAATTAGAGTGGAAGGAGGCAGAAGCTTGCTGGTGTCAGTCTGTGTTTAGCATGCCCCGGAGCCTCAAACTCCTGTGGGTATCAAAGTGCACTAATTAAAAGAGGGGTCCACAATACGGCACTAAACATCAGAGTGCGAGAAAGAGTCCAGTGTCCTCGGTGCCTTTGAGAATCCGTGGCCCACGCTAATTACCCATTGTTGAATTGGCTTTCCATTCTGCCAGGAATGAATGGTTCCACTCTCCCTCCCCCCCCCCAACCCGCTCCCCCTTTCTATTTTACCATCTTTGCTTTGGCCGCCTAATTAATCTTATGGAAATCTCCCGAAGCCAGATTCCAGCAAGGTTGCCCCGATGTTTATAATTTGATTTGTGATGATAAAAGTGAAGGCGCCCGGTGATGGAACAGTGTCATTTCCAACACTCTCGAGAATCGGAGAGGCTATCAATCTTTCCCACGTGCACGGCAAACTGATATGCTAGAAAATTAACTTCAATTAATAACAGAAATCCCCAGACACCGGGAAAGTGGAGCTGCTTTGAAAGAGAACCTTCAAAGATGTCTCTGGACTGTCTTTCATACGCAAACCTTTTTCATAGAAGAGACCCTCAATGAGGAAATACGTATGTGCATCTGTGTTTATTTATTTTTTTATTATTTTTTTTGATACTAACTTCAGTGACATATGGTATCTTCAATATCTATCATAGATTGAATTTACAGTTGACTTTATTTAATGCCAAAATCTTCATATCTTGAAGCTTCAACATTTGGTGCCTTTTTTTAGTTTTGTTTCATGAGCCAAGAGATATTAAACATTATTTGAAAACTTTTACTTCACCTTTAAATCCTTTATGTGAGCAATCAACATGTTAATTTAAAAGTGTGTGTGTGTGTGTGTGTGTGTAGATGTACACTCACCAATACCATGACAACACTCACCAGTAGTTATCATAGAAAACCGTTCAATAAAACCTTTCTAGTGAAACCCTTCCACTATGTTAATTAATAAATAATATAGTAATAAAGACCTCTATTTAATAAACTTTTAAGTATTACCTTATGCAATATGTCCACTCCCTATATGTCTAATTGTTCATTCTGTATAAAATGAGACGTTAATTATTCTTAACAGTACAATTTCAGCTTATGGAATAAAGTATTTAAAACACTTATAGTATTTTATCACAAGTAGCATGAATGTGCACCAGAATAATTCCATAGATGCCTCATCTCTTCTCCACTTGATCCATCGCTGTCTTCTGCTTCTTTGTTTCCTTATATTTTGACCTACTAAATTTCTTTGTCCTTATAAAAGTCATTGGGTTACAAATCATAATTCTCAGAATTATTAAATAGACAATTACTACCAATAAATACTAAGCTTCTGTAGGCCATCAGGCTTGACACACTTGGTCAGAGAGGGTGTGAGGAACTGGGTTTATAGCTCCTGAAAATAGAAATGGTAAAGCAGGACAGTATGACACACAGTCATTGAAGTTTGAAGAGCAACACACACCACATCGCAGTACTAGTACAAACTCCTAAACAGAAAATATTAATTTCTTGAAAACTCACTTCTAATTTTATTTTCATTCTATTGAAAATATTACAGAACAGATTCAAATGGCTCTGCGTGGTATCTGGAAATTCATCCCAACTATAGGCTGAGTGACCTACAGGCTGGAATCCAGAAGCTTCAGCTTTTTCTGGTGTCAGGAACTACCTACCTCAATGATCTGATCTAGGAGTGAGACCTCAGGAACATAATTACCTCTCCTCTTTCCTCTCTCAACACCTTGATTGAGATGCCTCTTAAGGGACCAACCTAAGCACCCCACCACCACCACCCAAGTTTGAGTCATCAGATGCATGACATAGTTAAGCCATTTCTTCTTGCTGGGAATAATGGCTGGTGATCCTAGCACGCATCTTGTAAGTACTTCTGCATAATGAAGTGCCACCTTCTTCAGCCTTGGTTCAAAAGCAGCTATGTTGTTGGTCATGGTAAAAGAGCAGACTTCTATTATTTTGGAGTAAACAACAAAAGAAGACAAAAACCTATCCCTTAGCCAAGTGTGAATTCTAACGAAAAGTCAAGTTGGATTTGCAATGAGAGCTGGAAGACCCTGCACATCTGGATGGGCAATTCCTCAATATTCCTATAGGAAACACAATTATTTTCTCATTTTATAAACTTTTGATGAATTCTCTTTTAATAAAGTGAAAATATTGACAACTAAAATTAGTCACTAACATTATTTTAATGAATCAAAATCAGGAGAAAACGGAGAAAATACATTGAATAATAAGCCTCTGAGGCACTGGATTCTTTACTAGGCTAATTATATTGCAGAACTTCAAATTCTAAAAACTGTTGTCATATGACTGAATAGCTTTGGTATCAACTCTCGTTCTTCAAATTATTACAGAATTAGGCAATTTTAGGATCATTCATGGATGCTATGATGCTATACATATAAACTTGATCATTTGCATATGCTGTTTTCACTGGCTGAAATAATATTTCACCTCTTGACAGCAAGAACTTTTTTAAAAAAATAGAATCATAGTCTAGTTTTAAACTGCCAAAGAGTACACAATTTACGTGCTATCATTTGAGGTTTTACTTTCACATTAAAGACATTTTGAAGTCTCTCCACCAAAAATTAGTAATTATTTATTTGTAAAAAGAAAATAGTGTCAAGTTTACTGTGTTCAAATTCATATGTTAAATTTGTTTTCCTACTGTCAGAGTAGAAATGGCCAATTTTACATCTTGTTAAAAAATCATATCTACTCTAGAAATTAAAAGAAATTTATTGTATTTTGCTATTGGTAGGCAATAAAACATCAGCAACTGTGATTTTTCAGAAATAAATTAAGTAAACTTTCACTTATTTTTTTAACATCTACTACTTTTAGAGATAAGATTTCATCTAAGTAGACACATTCATTTAAGCACATATTTACTGTATATAATTCAATCATAAAACACTATTGATCTCATACTGTATAGAATACAGTCAATTAAAAATAGGATTTTTCCCTATGAAATAAACATGTCCCTAAAATGAGCGGTTTTAACGAAATGAAAAGAATCAAGACAGAATAAACCAGAGGCATCATGCAGATTCACGAATACTATTAGCTTGATTATGCAAAATCCATTCACAGACACCCTCACAGAAGAGACAATGAAATATTACCATTTACATATGTATTGTTGTGATTACTACAGACCTGTGCAAATGAATTGTGAAGTCTAAAATTGATATATACATGATCAAAGCATTTCCCAAAACATCAAGTGTGTGAGAATCAGAATTCATGGTGACTTTCAAAAGAAATGTTTAACCTAAATACTATCAGATTATACAACCATAGTTATCAATACCCAAAGGAAAACTCATAAAAGTACAATCATTGTTGAAAAGATACCTACACTTTTAAAGTACCTAGGAATCTTTATTATTGTTGTTATTATTATTATCAAAATGACTGTCATTTAGGGTTATACTCAAATGCTTCCAAAGCCTAAAAAAGAGGTCACATATGTATTTCCACCAGATATTAGGGAAATCCATTGTTAGTTTAGAGAACTACATAAAAATCCTGGAGTGTGATTATGAGTAGGCTCATATTATTTAGCAGAATTTCTGAGTTAGTACTAGATCGTTTCCAGATCCAGTAGTTTTCCCTCTTTGCAAGCACTGGCTACCTCCACAGAGTGTGATTACCTCTCATCTTAGATATTGTTTAATACATTTTGTGTAAAATAAAAGGAAACTGAATGATGTAATAAATGTTTTATATTCAATAAGATAATCATCATATTTCATACATTCATTCCTAGAGAGTGCCTGTTTCCA
Source organism: Phodopus roborovskii (assembly GCF_943737965.1). Lineage (NCBI taxonomy): Eukaryota > Metazoa > Chordata > Mammalia > Rodentia > Cricetidae > Phodopus > Phodopus roborovskii. Next base: position 5,195,101 of record NW_026125444.1, read on the forward strand.
TCCTTCAGAAATGACCTGCAAGGAGCCAGCAATAATGTTAACTCTATATGGGCTTTATTCTTTGCTCAGTTAATCACACATTCAATTTACCTATCTTCCTGCCCATGTGCATTATAATGCAAATCAATTCAAGTAGAGATGTGAGAGCTTAGGAAGCCTGGCCTGGCAAGCAAGCTTCCTTTATTTCTTGCCTTAGAGCTAGCCAAGCTCCAGAGATGAAGACAAGCTTAATTAGAATGACAGAAGGATTTAAAAGTCAGTTTTAAAAAATAGCAATGTATTCAAACTGAATCTTTAATTCTCCATAAAGTAAAAGAAAGCTTTAGCTCCCAATGTCTAAACATCTCAAATCTCATAGGGCCAGAGGATGGTCTGAAAACAGGGCAGTTCTGGGTATCCATGGCAGCCTGGACCCAAGAACTGTATCTCAGATGATGCTCTCCTGGGGATGAGCTGACAGGCACCTGGGCAGTGCTGTGAGCACTTGTCACGTCATTTGCACCCCCAATTCTGCTCCCTCTGCATCAGTGTCCTCAGGGGATGTGACACAACATGCCCATTCCACACCCCAGGAAGCTAATGGGATTTGGGCAGGAATGTTGCAGATGGAAGGTTTCCCAGCCACCTGGAGAAACCAACTTCTACCCCAGCTCTGAGGGTTAAACACTCATTAGATCATTCACTCCCACCCACTAAGGCCAAGAAATCTTTGGCTCCTTTCCTTTCTAGAGATAAGGCTGGCTCCTCTCCTCTTCATTTAGCTGTGAGAAGACAACATCTACAGTCCTGTTTTTTGCTTCGTAAATGACTAGCTAAATTGCTGTTCCCACCCATCAGTCTGTGCAAATCACTCATTAACCACACTTTAGCTAAGCTTCTCTCCTCCCCAGACCTTGAACTTTGGCCTGCCCTCAGCCAAAGCCAGCATACAACTCCTCACTGCCTTATATAAATATATTCCGTAATATGCTCTCCAATGAGCCTTCATTCTTTCTTTCCCCTCTCCCACACGTCTGTTCTTTTGAGCTTTGTTCTTTCTATATAAAATAAATCTCTTGACAGGTTCTCAGAATCTTGCAGACCTTAGAGTAAGCAGTCCCTACAGCCATGGTCCTCCACTGTCATCAGCATCATGTACCCTCCTTTTCCATGAACCCTTTGGAATGGGCTCCTTGCTAAATCCAGACATAATTGTTGTTTGAGCAGTCCCTTGCAGCATGAGTTCTCATAGGTCTTAATAAAATCCCAGAGTCAGATGTAGCCTTACATGCTGAAATCAGAGATATAAAGGAGCAAATCATAGCCACTTTACCTCCGCAACTTCCCAGATGAAAAGAGAGTGAGCTCCTCCTGTCTCCTCCCACCTATATTCTTCTCTCCATCCAGCCATATTACTTCCTGTCTGTCTATACAGACCTCCAGACCTCTAGGGTTAACTAATGGCTAGCTCTGCCCTCTGATTTTCAGGCAAGCTTCATTTGCTAGAGTACAACCAAGATATCACCACAGTCTCTATAGCTGCTCCTTCCTTGCTTGCGCAACTTTTCTGAACTAAGAGGAAGCCCTTAAAAATTCTCTAAAACTATGGATCCCAAATTATACACTCAGGTTGTTATGGGTGAGTTTACGTGGCCAAACTTCCAGAGTATCACTGTTATCAAAGATTAAACGGGAAATTTTTCCCCCAATGTCTTAAAGTTCATTAAATATTCACAAAAGCAAAATCTACAAATACCAGTGAGGTAAGGCAGCAAGGAATTTTAGTAAAAGTTGGGGTTGGGGGGAAAGATATGCAAAAATCAACAACAAAAATTTCCTAAACTATCCTGTGCAGAGATGACTTCTTACTGCAGAAAACAAGGTCACAAAGCACAGATGGCCAGTCATATCAGAGTAAAAGCACCATCAAAAAGCCAACAGTTCCTGCTATACTGTCAACAACTGCTCACATGTTCTTCAAAACAGCTAGAAGGCAGCCAGCCACAAGGAATAGTCTGATAATGGAATTTGTTTTGGTTGATTCACACACACACACACACACACACACACACACACACACACACACACACACACACAAAGAGAGAGAGAACATTAATACTAGTTGACCCCTGCAAAATTGTTCTGATAATTTAGGAACAGAGAAAACAACAGCAAAACCTTCATATATTTCTAAATAATCCCTGTAAATGTGGCAGAATTATTGAGATTGAAACACTGATGAAATACTTCCAAACTCCTCATGGGTTTGCATGAGAGTGAGCTCACTGAACTCACTGAACTCAGTAATGACTCAGACTCACCCATTCTCATGGGAAGGTCTAAACTGAGGCTGGTGAAACTTCTTACACCCTGCAGGGTTAGGGAAGTGGAACTGTTAGAACCTTATTTCTTGTGTTGTCATTTACAGCACAAAAGAATTAACCTGTGGGAAAAGGCACGGCCCAGGGCCACAGTAAACAAAGATTCTGGATCAGGAAAGGGAGCTCATTTCTACTCCTGGTACAGTTTTCTGGTCTCAACTAGGACTGTGTCTACTAAGGAGGGTGTTTAAAGATAGAAAAAATTACTAAGTAACTGTTGCAGCTGCTGAAGGGGGTGAGAGGGCTGTGAAAAATTCACAACTGAAAGACACAAGACAAGGTCTCTGTGATGTACAAATCTGAGACTGTTGGAAAAGGTCCCCCTTTCCTAGTAATCGAGCTTTTGTTAACAGCAATACTAAGGCATGGTAGGGACAACTCAGTAAATTACCAGAAGGAAGTCTCTAAATGAAAAGGAAACAAAATAAATAAATAAATATATAAATAAATAAATAAAGGGTGGCTGAAAGCCAAAGTCACCTCCAACACCCAAGACCACAACAGACATCAAGTTATAGTCCAACTATTGGGCAGATTAATGTGAATTTACACATTTAGGACTTCAGATGCTACTGTTCTATACAACAAGTTTGTCTTACAACAAAAAAATTGAAAATCTTATCAAAGGCAAGAAAAACAAAAACAGCCGGAAAATGACAAAATCAGATTCACACAGATACTAGAATATTCAAACAGGGAATTTAAAATAATAATTAGCATCATGGTGAAGGTTTTAAAGGAGAAAAGTAGATAACAAGACTATAGGGCAATGTCAATTAAAAAAAATATGGGAACTATAGGAAACATAATTACAGGTCAGAAATAAAATATGTATTAACAGAAATGAAGAGTGTATTTGATTTCACTTCAGAGGCTTGACACAAGTTAGGAAAGAATCTATAGTCCCCGAGATGGGTAAGAAGAAATCACTCAAGCTAAACTGTAACTAGGAAAAACACATCTCCAATAATAACAATAAAAACAAAAGTGTCAGTTTCCTTTGGATCTCACTTCTCATTCTGTGCAGCTATCAACATTTGCAAAGATGTTTCTATTTGCAGTTGGGCATAGTTAAAGCAAGGCCTCATAACTAGTCAAAGTGCTGAGAATCAATGATTATAAGTGCTCACCCCTAAATAGGTTATCAATATCAGTCCCTTCCTTCTTCATTCAAGATTTTGAACATCCCGAGTAAAACAAAGAAAGAGTCAAAGGATAAAGTGAAAAGCTGTGAAATGTTATCTTCTGTATATGTATGGTAAATGCACAAAGCCACTCATGACAGCTGGTGTTGTCTACAAGATCTACCCATGATCAAATCACATTGGTAATTGTTATCAGAGTCTATCCAGTAACTGATGGAAGCAGATGTAGAGATCTGCACACAGCCAAGCACTGGGCTGAGGTCTGGGTGTCTTGCTGAAGAGAGGGAGGAGAGATTGTATAAATAAGTGTGGGGGGTCATGACCTGGGCACTTACAGAGACAGCAGACCTGAGCTCATGGGAGTTCATGGACTCTAAAACAACAGTTAGGGAGCCTCCACGGGACTGACTTAGGATCTCTGAATGTGTGACAGTTTGTGGAGCCTGGTCTCTTTGTAAGGCTCATAGCAGTGAGATCAGGACCCGTCCCTGGAGTTTAGCTGGCTTTTGGAAACCTGTTCCCCATGCCGGATTGATTACTTGGCCAGCCTTGACACAAGGCTGATTACCTTGAGGCAGCCTGTCCTTGATGTGTCCTGCTTTGTTTAAGTCCATGGGAGTCCTGCCCCTTTCTGAATAGAGATGGAAGAGGAGTAGAGGGAAGAGTATGAGATGGGAAGGAGGGCAGTTCAGGAGGAGAGGAAGGGAGTAAACTGTAGTCAGTATGTAAAGTAAATGGAAAAATACATTATTTAAATAAAATAAAGTTTGTTTGTTTGTTTGTTTTTTTAAAAAGAGTGCTTGTTGCTCATGCAAAGGACCAGAGTTCAGTTCACAGCTATACAGTAGCTCACAGACATCTATAACTCCAGTTCCAAGGCATTCAACGCTTGTTCTGACATCTATTATCTCCTGTATATCCTTAGCACACATATGTACACCCAGGCACACAAAACAAATAAAAATGAAAGCTCTAGTACAGTAGACAATGGAATAAGATGGGAATATTAGGAGGAATGGAAAACAAGGCAGAGGAAATATACCTGAAGTCCTTCATTCAAAGGATTGATAACGTGTTTTGAAAGATGGATCATCTAGCTTCTTGACATGTTGAGAAAGGTAAATGACACATGTTATAATGTGGAGGTACATCCAGCCTCTGTAAGGTGTTAATGAAGAGGAAAGCAAATGAGGAAAATCTGATGCAATCAAGGTTGCTACCTGCAAACATTTGTATAGTTAAACATTAAAAACATTATAGAACACAATTTAAACAAGACATAAGATTCTAGCAAGTGTGCAATTAACTAGAATAGCTTTTAAGTTGAAATTAAAATATGACATATATTTTTCTTCCTGTCTCTACCTCTAACCCATGCACCCACCCCATGCTTTTTTATTACAAAAATTTAAGTACTATGAAGAACCATGAAATGTCTATGATTATATTATACTACACACTATCAAACAAGCCTGTTAATGTTTTGTGGCAATTCACAAAAGACACAGAATTCTGAGTCACAGAGGAGTAAGACACTTTTATTTAATGCCAGCATGTTGTGTTTCCATTACTCTGTAAACTTCTCGTGCCACCCAAGTCTCAGAGAGGTGAAATGGAGGCATATTACATATGTTAAGCAAAGTATTACACTAGGGTGGATGAATGTTGAGCTCAAGAATCAATCTTTTTAAACAGTCTGTAAGGAAAGCTACCTAACACTAACCTACACAAGATCCCAGAAGAGCTGTCTCCCTACCAGGCTGTGTGCATTTAAAAAAAAAAAAAAAAAAAAAAAAAAAAAAGATCAGGTAGATGACATATTACAATTTGAAAGAAGGGCAGAGCAGCAGTTAGTGGAAGCACTTCACTCTAAAGCATCTTCATTGCCACTTGTGAGAAAAGAATAATTTGTAAAAGGAACTTAAAGTAGACAAACAATCAAAACCCCAACAATATGGGGCTTTGTGTATGTAGGGCAATGCCACAGTCCTGGATCACTTGCATGAAATGTGAAGCCTTGGTTCAATGCTTAGTACTGAAATACATGCACACACACACATATATACACACAAATATGTATGTATTTTGGCTGGTCACTCTTTCTATGAGTGACTTAAATGCTTTGAAAGATCACTTCCAATTCTAAGGCTCAGAATTCCTAAATAGAAGAGCAGCAGTGTGCAAGATCAAATTACTGAGCAAACAGGTTCTTTGTTTTCGTTGATCGGATAACCTGCCTTTTGGTTGTTGTTGGTGATGGGGTTGGTTATTAAGTACTTTTTCTTTCTATCACCTGAAATAAATAATGATGCAACAATAAAGTGGACTTACAAAACAAAATGTTCACCAATAGTAATCTAAATAATCCTTCTGGGAGATCTTTTCTTGAGGAATGAAAATTATAATGCTGGAACCCATGTATTAATCTGAGTGGGGTTCCCAATATTTTTACTATTAATAAACAGAAAAGAAATTCCCTAGAAGCTGCCTATTCTATGTCATAATTAAGTATCAATTATCTTAAATAAAAAATTCTGTTACGATCAGTTTGCCCGCCAGCCTGGTCCCAGAGCCATGTCAGCCCCAAATAACACACAGAGATGTTGTATTAGATATAAAGCTGTTGGCCTGTTACTAGCATTTCTTATTGGTTAGCTCTGTCTTATATATTAACCCATTTCTATTAATCTAAGTGTTTCCATGTGGTCTTATCTTACCAAAGAGCAGGTCTGGACCTTCTTCTCCCTCAAGTCTCTACATGTTGAATCTTCTTCTACCTCTCCCCAAATCTTTCTTGTCTCCTAGTCCCACCCATCTTGCTTTCCTATTGGCCAATAGGGCTTTACAGAATGACATCTCCCATCATCACATCTTTTCTGTCTATAATAAAAAGAAGGGTTTTAACCTTAACATAGCAAAATATATAACAAAACAGTTATCAAATAAGAACCACAGTTAACAATATTTAGTCCATTAACATTTAGAAAGATTTAAAGAAAATATTTTATCATCTATCCTATCTTTGTGAGTATAAAGTCCTATGTGTAACTTATCTTTAATCCTAACTAAGGACAACTATTAATGTAACTATCTGTCTTCAACTCCTTCAAAGACCACAGAAGGATAAAATATAAACTCTAGAACTGACAGAGACATCTTGCTACCTAATCAGTCACCTGAAGTTTTTCCTGTAATGTTCCATCTTCAGCCTATAGGCAGTTTGTCAGTCACTTTTCTCTGTGTCCTACAGACTGTCTGGCAGACTCTTCCATGAAGCAGGAACTCTGTAGCAATGTCCACCTTGTATCAGCAATCACTTTGCTATGGGTTCTGCATGTCCAGTTTACACAGTATATAAATCAGACAGTCCAGACAAGAGCAGTATCTTGCCCAAATGGCTTGTCTTGCCATATTAGAAGTAAACTCCGTAACGAGTTTCTTCGATATCCTTCTTCCTTTCTGATGCAGGTGGTGTTGCCAGAAGCAGTTGTGCCTCACTATTAAGAAAAACCCTAAACCATTTTCAATGACATATTCTGTAGGTCTTTGAAAGGTTTGAAGAATACCTATTCATCTCAAATACATCTCTGTATATCTAGAAAACCTAACTCACCTAAATATAAGTTTTGACTATTACAGGTAACTATAATCTGTACTTAATTATACATTACATTTTTAAATGAGCTATATAAACAAGATACATAAACAGGAGGAGAAATATACATATCAAAAAATTGACCTTAAATTTGTATCAATAAATGAAAATCCATTCCAAAACAAAGTATTCATTTCTAGACTATAATTCCTCTTTTTTTACCTTTGAAAAGAAATTGGTTGTAGTCACTTAAATGAAACTCCACTTAAATGAAAACAAAAAATGTATAGACAATATTTGGGAATTTGGGCATTGTTCTTTCCAAACTGCTTCCTGCTGGTTTGGGGCACTGTCATGGGAATCCTAAAAAGACGCAAAAATCCTGGCTGTAGTGGTTTTTAAGGCTGTCTTGTCCCAGCTGTTTTGAATGTTGGATCACGTGGGACACTGTTTCTGTGTGTCTTGCTTGGTTAAATCATGTTAATCTGGAAGTAATCCATAGCTTTTTATTTTCTGTGGAAACAAAAACTGAAATTCTTTTCCCCTGTAACCTGTCCTTAGACTTAAATTTTGGAGTCAAAGCATTTTTAAAATATATAAATTGGATTAGTCCAGCAGCATTTCTTTTAACAGTTGTTGCTATTTCGTCAGCAGTCAAACAATACAAAAACAACACAATACCATACCATATCCAGATTCTCTCTGTGCATTCCATTTTATTAGGCTATTTTGTTTTTATTATTACGCTATGTCTTCTACTTCTATTTTTTCATTTTTTGAGACCGGATTTCTCTGTGTAACTTTCGACAGTTCTGAAATTAACTTTGTACACCAGGTTCACTTTGAAATCACAGAGAGCTACTTGCCTCTGCCTCCCGAGTGCTGGAATTAAAGGTGTGTGCCACCACACCCAGCTACTCTCTTTTTCTTATTTTTTTTAAACCACTTTATCCTGTGTCTTTTTCTCTCCCAACTCTACATATATTTTTAAACACACCGTAAATAAACCTTTAGAGGTTTTTCTTTATCTGAATCTGTCTTTACTGTATAACTTTATGTTTTTCTGTCCATGTGAATCTTTTATCTGCTAAACAACATTGCTAAAATTAAATCCACAGCTGTATTAGCCTCAGTCTATCAGAGATGGTGGGGGGTATGTTTACCACCAGCACTGAGAGCTGTGCTTACTGCCTTGGTCTATGCTAACATCCAGCAGCATGCTGCCAGCTTGGAGATGTGGTCACTGTCATTGCTGCTTATGTTGAGTCAAGAACTCTCCTTTAAAGGAGCTGCGCAAAGTTCTGCTTGTCTCTAGCAAAACAGACCCCAACTGAGAAAAATGTCCGTTATTTAGAAGCCTTGCTTGTCTCTTTTCTTTTGTTTCTAATACCCCCTTTTAAGCTTTTGTCAAGTTTTAAGTGAAAGTTCTTAGTACCCACGTTGCAGGCACCATTTTGTTACAGTCAGTTATAATGATGTAGCAATAAAGTGGATTTACAAAACAAAATGTTCATCAATAGTAATCTAAATAATCCTTCTGGAAGATCTTTTTTGAGGAATGAAAATTACAGTGTTGGAACCCATGTATTAATCTGAGTGAGGTTCCCAATATATTATCAATAAGCAGAAAAGAAATTCCCTAGCCTCTTCTATATCATAATTAGTATCAATTATCCAAAATAAGAAATTCTACTTGTCAGAACTTGTTGCAATCTGAAAATCTTTTAGCCACAGCAAAAGTGGTTCTAAATCACATTTACACATACCACTTATCAAGGAACAACTCTTTAAAATTTAGACCACTAACAGTAACACCTTCAAATAAAAGTTTATGACTGATGTCTGACAATTGTATCTATTTGTCTATCTATCACCTATCTTCTATCCAGCTATCATCTATCTTTCTATCTATCCAGCTGTCATCTATCATCTACCTTTCTATCTATCCAGCTGTCATCTAGCTAGCTATCTAACTATAATCTATCTACCAATCATCTATCTATAACCTACCTAGCCATCAACCTAGCACTGTTACATATCAGGTATTTTTCAAGTAAATGAACTAAATACTGAACTAAAATATTCTCCATGTGCAGAATATATTACCTTTTGCCATACTTAATATTACTGAGATTGAGTGTTCTTATTATCTATAAAGTTCAGAATTAGAACAAATTATTTAATGATTCTTCCAGACCAAATGTTCCTTTCTTTAGACAACCACATGCCCTGGCTTTACAACCCATATTGTTTTTTCTGAAGTATAGTTATCAATCATGAACCCCAAACAACTTCTTCATATGTGGTATATTTAGGCTTTTCTCTATGATCCTCAGAGCCAACAGGTTGTCTAGTAATACGTACTTACTCTTTCTACCTCAGTATCCCATTGCCAGTCTTAGGGCCATTGCAGTTACTAAAGCTTTACAATATCCAGTTGCCTATTATAAAGGTTAAAGTCCAACTCTCCTATACATTGACTATTATATCTCTCACTTGTTTGGAGGCGGGAAGCTTTCTGGGAAAATTAGTTTAGCTGTAAGTTTTAATACCTGCTACTGAATTTAAGTACACTTCTCAGAGCTTTAACGGTAGATTCCTGGCCATGTGTTTCCTATAACCAAAGGGCCATGAGTTGTTTTATTCATTGCTACCATTTATCTGAATATAGCAGAAAAATTCAAAAATGCCTAATAAAACAAAACAAAGAAAAATACATTATGTTGCTTTTATGTTTAGAGTTTATTCATGCTGAAATGAAGATCCGACAGAAGTTTCTGAAAGTTGGAATTCATTTTAAGTAGACATTTTCAGTGAAAATTCAGTTACTATGCATAACAGAAAGAATATGAGATTTGAAACATAACAACGACAAATATAACAAAACCCATGCCCTGTCAGTGTGCTCTAAATTTTCCAGTTTAAACTATGTTCTTTGTAGTTCTGTGATCAGTTAAACCTAAGAAAGTGCAATTTTTATCCTATGTAAATCAAATATCATATCCAGATATGATGATTTGGCCTATCACACAACTGATGGATGTGAATTAGTGGATATTTTGCATATTTATATATGTGTGTGTGTGTATTTGTACATATATGCATGTATATATATATTTATATATATTTATATGAGAGAGAGAAGAGGAAGGACAGAGATTTGAAATATATTGACATATATTAAAATTGCTGCAACTGAGAATTAAAAATGAAAAAGGTTTATGAACGTTTTTCCTAAAGTATAATAGCTGGGAAATACACATAACCATTCTAACTTCTCAGTGCTCTTCAAGATTACCTGAAAGTTTTCCAAAAATTGTACTAGGGCAAAGAACATCATCAATATGTACTTGGTTTGCTACAGAAGGACTACGTCTACCCACAAGCACACCTGTGTCAGGCTGGAAACACAGGACCAGCTTAGATGGGCACTAGCAACACCTGTGACAAGTAGCCAGGAAAATTATTTGAAAATGTTGACAGACTCTACATTAAACACAAACAACAGAAAATAAACAGAAACATCATAAAATCAAAGAAATATTAAAATATCCACCTCCTCAAACCAAGCTAAATTTACCTTTCCTTGAATTGCTATTTTCCTCTTGTGAGGAACTATGCCCTCAGGAAGCACATTGGTTGAGATCTTAACTTCTGGTGAGTCCATTTACCTGGGCACACTGTCCAACAATTAAATCTTTTCCTATTCGGCATAGACTTGATAGTTTACTTCCAGAATGTGAATTGCTCACCTTTGTCTCCAGCCGCTATAGCTGTTGAATTTTCCATTATAATCTAAACCTAAAGGACCAATTTTTAAAAAATTCTTAATATCCCAAGGCACCTTGCTTCTTTAGACATGAATATTAAATAGGGTGAAAGCTTAAAACCCTTGGTGGCAAGTCTCGTCAAGAAAGGCCACATGAGGACATTCAAAATACAACTAGCCAAGTCACATCCTATTGTGGGATTAATTAGCTGTGAGCTACAGAGCCAATGTTGTAGTGAAGGTACTGTTCCACAGAGCTTTTGTGACATGCTTCTGCCAGATCCGTTTCTCTTCTTTCTCAGTCTCAAGCCACAGTATGAGGAAAAAGCAGCTGGATGTGGTGGGGCAAGCAGGAGACAGAGGAGGAGGGTTCTGGATTGTCCCACTCTCTTTACATTATGCTTTTCACAAACAGAAACTGACTAGTTACTTCCTCTGAGAAAGTATCGTCTTCCACATTTGACACCATTAGAGGAAGCTATTCTCAACCCCTAGATCAAGTAAGCTGGCTAAAAATGAAAGAGAAATCTTTTAAGTCTGAAAATTTTATAGCATTGTCAATTGGTAAGAGGAAAAGAAAAAAAATTCTCCATCTAGCAGACGAGAGAATAAAAACTGTCTTTCTTTCGAACCCTTATGATGTTTTTCAGTGTCTTGCTCAGCATTGAAGAAAGGGCTCATTTCTTGACTGTTGCCACGATTTTTACTGGATTTATATTCAATGACACCTGAAGATTACACATAAACCCTGACACTAGTGTAGGCAAGATCCTGCTGCCTGAACTATGGAGAAGGATGAGTGTAGATGCATCACGGGGCTCATTAGAAAGACTTTGCTCCTCTGCCCAGCTAGCTACGATGGCTTTCTGTTATTTTTATCAGAACACCTCTCTCTCTCTCTCTCTCTTTTGTTCTACACCTGCTTTGGTTTATAAATGTTGGACATTTTAAAATGCATGTTATTACAAATAGAAGAATATCATAAAAGTGGCATTGTTGAAAAACTATGCTTTACTGAAGCACCAATTAACACTGTGATTTTAGTTTAATTGGCACATTTCTGTTTTGAGCAGACTGTACCAATTAGAATGAATACATGAAATTTTGAAACTTTTAATAGTACTGTTTAATAGTTAAAATATTCTCCTATGGTTGGAAAGTTTCACTCCATGGCTTTGAAAATACAATACCTTTTACTTGTTTGTTGCAGGGTGGATTATTTCCCAGGAGTTTTTAAATACTACTGGACTCCTGCATTGTTAAAGTGGTTTCAGATTCTGTGGGTTTCTCTTACAGCCTACTCAAGTAGGCATTAGTTTCTAAAACCCATCTAATTCCTAAATGCTACAGAAATGATAATATGTGGTTCAATTATGGATTCTATTAAAAAAGAATAAAGTCAAATGACAGTGTCATTTAAATGAATATATTAGGATAGCTAAGTTATGGTTATCATATAACAAAATACATGACTTAAATGTATCCACAGCGATTGGGAAAACTAACTTTTTGCTTAATAAAATAATATTTCTTACTGAAACTAATGAACCTAATGACTACTGTTGAAAGACATCAGTGATGCTATGAGTATCTGCATTGTCCTGTTTCCTATTGTATTTGAATGACAACTGCCTTTAGAGCCTTTAGTCTATATTAGTGTATTGAAGACAGCTAACATAATAAGTGATACAAATTTATCACTTTGTTAAAAGGAAGATTTAGAGTCAAAATCTAGAAAAGAAGAGAATAAGCTAGTTTATAAATACTTGAAGAGATCTTTGCCAAGTAAAATGTACAAAAGCTAAATGGTTAAAATAAATGAGGGTTGGCCAGTTTATCATCCCTCTGCATGATACAAAAAGGCCATATTTAATTATCTTCTGAAACTTCTATATTACTAAAATCTTGTCTAATTAGATATGAAAATATTAAGAAATATTAACCACCTATTGTAAATTAGAACTATGTATATAGTAATCTCCTAGGAAAACATTTTATTCTTGTTCTATGACATAAAATTCCGTATTCACAGAAATTCGACATTAAAGACTGGTGATTCATCAGCCTTTCAACCACTAACAAAGACCCTATGGATAAGGCACTCCCCACCATGCTCTTACCCTATATGCATTATGGTAACCCTGCTTTCAATGATCCACCTCATTGCACACTTTACTGGTTGGCATTTCTTTAAAAAAAATCAAACATAATACATATTGTGAGTGAATTGGAGTCCAGTTTAAAAATTCATACATAAAACTGGCATTTTTAATTCACAAAAAAATTGGGTTTTACAAAAATATTTTTTAAAAGACTCCAAAAAAAAAAAAAAACAAAAAACAAAACACAATGTGCTTTTTATAGAAGAAACAATGTCGACATTGGTGCTAAGTGTCAGGATTAGTTTCAACATATCACTGCATTAAATGCAGGGTATGAGACACAAATTTGCTCTCAATCTGTCTTTAGCAAGAAGATGATGCTTACAACATAATCAAGGGATTCCTAAGAACACTGGCAGTGGAACTTCAAAACTATGTACTAAATTTGCTCTGGTTGCAAACAAAAAGCATGCATTGTCCCTTCTACTTCTGCTACAGCTTCCCCATGGATCTTGACTGAAAGTCATTGTACATAATTAGGAAAATCAAGGCACCAATCTACATGGAATTATAGGGCTTGTCATGTTTAACTCTACTGTCTCATCTGAACTAAGTTGAGCATGCCCACCTAAAGTATTTCCAGGAACAACTTTCCATGCTTCTCATTACTGGACACTAAGACATCTTCCTCTCCAAGGCCATTCTCTCTAGAGTTCTATGATATTGCTGTTTAGAGTATGTTTCCCGCCGGCCTGATCCCACAGCTGCACCAGCCCCAAATAACACACAGAGACACTGTATTATATATATATAAAGCTGTTGGTCTGTTACTAGCATTTCTTATTAGCTAGCTGTCTTAAATAGTAACCCATTTCTATCAATCTAAGTATTTCCACGTGGTATTATCTTACTGGAGAAAGGACCCAGAGTTCTACCCTGTTGGTCCTACATGTTGAATCTTCCTCCTCCCTCCCCCGAAACCTTCTTGTCTCCTAGGCCTGCCTATCTTGCTTTCCTATTGGCCAACAACGCTTTATTCATTAACCAATATGAGAAACATATTTACAGAATGGCATCTCCCATCATACTGCATCTTCAAGGTCTCACTCACTTCTGAAGTGTCACTCCCCTGTTATTGTCCACCTCTCCATTATTTCTTTATTTACAAGTAAACACTAGAACTTTGACAGCCCTCTTCTCACACTACCCTCCTTCTCTTTATGACGATAATCCCATTTCTTACCACAATTTCATATGCTCGGATCAATACTTGGGAGCCACATGCAGGTCAGAAGAGAGAATTCCCTTCAAATACATCTAGGCCTATGTCTCCTCAGAATTCCCAAGCTAATTTATGAGAGTCATACTGGGACTTCCACCATTGTCCTGCAGTATTTAAGATGATTCTACATCATGGAATCTCTCATTTATAATGGCAGGAGCTTTACACAGACTTGGCTGTAGTTTTTACACTTCTGGTCATATAATTCCATTTTATCAAAATTTGCAATTTCTCCTTGACATCATGGGACATTCCAGCTGCTTAAACAACATAAATGAATAGCATCTCTCCCTTCTGAATATCTGTCTGCCTCTGCATCTCTGTCTCTCTCTCTGCATTTTATACATTCATACAATGCATTTTGATGAAATCCACCTCTAGTATCTATTTTAATGCTATTCAGCTCATAAACATACTCTATAAGACTTTTGATACTGCAGCTTGTAAAGTCTGAAGAATAGCTCTCATGTAGAGAATTAAGCAGTCCTAATATTAGACTGTAAAGCAAAAGCCATTCATCCACAAAATACAATCACCAGTAAATATTTGTTGAGGATTTATTATTATACTCTAAGTATATAGTAAAACAAAAATGAGAGGAGTAGAAAAGGAAAGAGATAGAGAGAGGAGAGAAAAAAAGAGAAAGTCCTCCTTTGGGTCCATAAAGTTTACAGTCTCCTAAACTGACATAAATTTTAAAAATGCATAACAAAGAAAAATAAGATAAAATTTGTGGTATAATATTATATAATGGAATATTACACAAACAGTAAAATATACCCCAACATAGTATCAGGTAGTATGTTAACTGAATGTGCCCACATCATTTTGTACTACAGGATAGCAGACATATCACATTTTACATAAAGAAAAAAAACCTTTAAAGTAAGAAATTCTAAAGCTAGACTCCCATTCATGTTTATTTATTGTTTCTTCTTAAATGACTGAAATTTATAAATGTCATTTACATTTATTGACTTAAAACATATTAATGTGCCATATAGTCAAATGAGTAAATGTGAAATAAATACTAAAATAGTCAGATTATAATTGACCCACATTCCCTATGTACTCTAAGTAGCTACTGATGTTGAGACTCTGACTCATGCCAGACAGTACATCTTCCTTCCAGGTTCAGCTGGTCATACCACCCACATGCTTTTGATCATTACCTATGTATGCACTGGTCATGTCAGTAGCTAATTGCCCACGTTACTTTCTTCATTTTTCTTGTTAAAGAGAGAATTTTAAAATGAGCTTCATATATCAACCCTTTTAGCAGAATTATTAATAATATGAATAACCTCATTTATTATTTGGTCTTTTTTCCCCTGAGCTCCTCTTTCCCTGATAAATCTGGAAAACCTCTCAGACACTATTACAAAGTATTTTGCTCTCATTTTGGCTTGGTCCTATTTTCCTAACTCCAATACGTATCTACAGTTTCCTCTTTCTCAGCTATGCTATTCTGAAATTGACCGGTCAGTGTAATTTATTGTTTTTTATTTTTTAACTTTAAAATTATAACCTTTTCCCAGAAATAGTTACAAAACTCTTTAGTGTACAATTATGAAAGAATACACAATTAACTATACAAAACATAGATTTCAGCAACCAAAACTCTAATCGTATGACTTAAATGCACTTACCTAAATTCAAGTTTAAGACAAAAAGAAAGACATGACTTCCTTACATTTCCCCCCAAAGTTTATGTTTTTCCTCTAGAAGAAAAAGCCCAAAAGTTTTCAGTCTTTATGTAAGATGACTGAATAACACAAGTACAGGAGTTTTACCAGTTAATAAAATTGCTGATTCCTGTTCTTGATCCACAAAATAGGTTAATAGTGGTTTTATATTTCAAAGCAGATGAGCTAGTAAATGTGAACTGATTTTCCATTTATTGCATTTGAACTGTTACCTAGTAGTTCAGATAAAACCCAAATGAAATTTTTATGTTACCCAATAACTCTGAAAGAAAAATTGGGATTTCCAAGAGGAAAGTATTTTTAATCTGTGCTAATATTTAGTTACTTGTCTATTGTTGAGCTAAACAACATAACCAAATGCAACTTGGAGGAGGAAATGGTTTATTTGGCTTACAGTTTACAGTCCATCATTAAAGGAAGCTAAGGTAGGGATTCAAAGTAGGAACTTGAAGCAGTAATCATGAAGGAACATTGTTTACTGGCTTTTTCTCCCTGACTTAAATAGCTCACTGTCATATATCCCTTGTCCACCTGCTCAGAGATAGCACTGTCCCCAGTGGGCTGGAGCCTTGGGTATGAATCAACAATCAAGAAAATGCTTCAACAACCTAACCATAGTCTAATATAATGGAAGTAATTACTCAACAGAAGTTCCCTCTTCCTAGGTGTATCTTCATTTGTGTTGAGTTGTCAACAACAAATACAGTTTAATAGTCAGAAACTTCTAAAGAGGGTAAAAATATGACCACATACTTGAATCAGGGGGAGAGCCACATAAGTCAAAAGTACGGCAGTATCTGAAGATGAGATTTCTACAAGAGGAATCAACGCAGATTCTGGTAGTGGGGAAAATGTAAATGATATCTTTTTTCCACCTGGTCCTGTTGCTCTTCAGTCCCAAATAAACACACAGATGCTTATATCAATTATAAACTGGCTGATGGCTTAGGCTCCTTACTGGGTAGCTCTCATTTAATTATTAACCCATAACTACTAATCTATGTGTTTCTACATGGCCTTACTGTACCAATAGAATAACCTGGTGTCCTACCTTCCCAGCATCTACAATGTTTCTCTGGTGGTTTCTCTCTCCCTCCCTCTTTCTAGCATTCACCTTGTCTCATAGTCCCACCTATACTTCCTGCCTTGCTATTGGCCAATCAGTGTTTTATTCATCAACCAATAAGAAAAACATATGAATGGAAGGACATCCCCTATCAGGAACATGCTGGTTGATGAAAGCAGAACCTACCATAGAAGGAAAAGAAACAAACAAATAAAATCATGGCAGTGACAGGTGGGTATCCTTTTCTATCTATAGCAGGGAGCCCAGAATGTTATTCTATTCTGAATGGAGTTAGTAACCACTGGACTATAGCATGACTTCATATCCTATTTATATTTAGTAAGAAAGATATCACAATGGTATCATAGTTTAGAAGTAGCTATACCAGAGTAAGAACAATCCCAGGCGTCAGCTGGCTAGCTCCCAGAGTGGTTGAGGAAGTTTGGACTGGAGAGATCAAAAGAAGCTACTAATTTTATGTTGTGTTGATGATGTCATAGCTGACAATGATAGGATAGAAGTGACGTATCATGATAAAAGGAATGCATGAAGACTCCATGAGAAGCTAGTTTGATTAAAAAATACTTCATAACTCTGATGAATTAGGATGCTCATTATTCACCCAAGTGGAGATAGCCAGGAGGGGACAGGAACATACCAATCAAGAGCTGAAAAGTCATGCTTAGTATATTTCTATGAGAGGATATGAACAGAGAAGCTAAGCAAAAGATCTAACATTGGAATAGTATAACATTTAAAGGACAGAAAGATGAGAAAAGTAAAATAAACAAATAAAAACATGCCACGTTTTAAAACAAAATGCAAGGGACACTAATGATGTGACACCCTGTTCTATGAATATAAGTAACCACTAATGACAGATGCTATGGAGAGCAAGAAAATTGAGATTTAGAATAGATTTTGGATCTGGCAGGGTAGAAAACACCCATGACCTGGACATGATGCCTTTGCAATCTTGGGTGAAGCCAATTTAAGACAGCAAAAAAGATGAGCTAGGAAATGAGGACAGAGGTTTACTAGAGTGAACTTCATGCTTTCTATCTATTCCATCATTTACACATGACTTTCCTAGAATTCATGCCCTTAACGTTCCAATCTTGCTGCTTTACCTCCTGAGCAACCAGCCAGGAAAATTACCACCACCTATAAGTCACATTTAGTTTCCATTTTCCAAACAAGTGAGCAACCTGGTGAATTAACCCCCAAGCTGTGCCCAGGGGTAGAGGCCCTTTTCATCATTCCATATCACTTCTCAGTCAAGCCACAATCCATTTTTCATCAGGCATATACATAAAGTATAAGCTTTTATTTTACTCTTTGAGCTGTTCGTACAATATGTGGTATGCCATAGGCATGAGCAGTAGCTATGAATAGGGGATACCAAACCATGTATGATGAATGACAAGAGACTGTTCTTTGATACTGATCTTTGCTTGCAGTTGTAATATTCATTTGTTTCAAAGGGCTACTAGGTGAGGGGGACGTTATTCCTTTGATGACCTAAAAGAGCTTAGGTCTGCCTGTATGACCACTTCAGATCTGAAGTTCAGATGGTCATAATTTACTGAATTCCAGAATTATTACAGCTGATATTTTTTTCCAGTGGTATATAACTTTCATACTAGTGATCTCATGCTTTAAGAATCAAGGGCTCTGTATCTTCATTAATCTCCTGGGACTTGCCATAAATTCCACATGGCTTCTTTTCCAATCACAGATATATCTAAAAATCAGAGTCTTTAATCCTCATCTCAGAGGCTGCTTCCTGAAGAGCCAAGTGCAATGGGCCTCTCATAGCTTTCATCTTTAAACGAATTTTAAAGCAATAGGTACATTACAATAAAACCATTATTTCTTTTACATGATAAAGAATAGACAAAAAGTTGAAACAACTTATAAAATCAAATATAAAAGATTATAACACAACCTACCCATAATAACATTAAACTGCCATACTTTCCAGGAAATTTAATACACCAGTCCTTCATTGATATTTTGAGAGTAGAAGTAGATAAGTCAATCTGATGAATGGCAGTGGTGAATGTTAATAATTTGTTAGGCTAAACTCAGTTTAGAACCACATATTCAATCCTAATGTATTTTATCGCATGAATTACCGATAACCTAAAATATGATTACATGTAAAGTTAAAGTTGAATCATTCTTTCTATTCTCAAAATATTCTAATATAGATTCTTTCTGTCAGTGTAGAAAGAGGATTTCAGAAGCCAGGCCATTTACTTATGACATGCTTCATATCTTTTCCAGATAGAAAACTACCAATCTTTAATTGCATCTCAAGTCAATTTATTTAACATAATACTATTTTGCTATAAAGTTCATGTGACACAAAAGAAATATTTACAGAAAGGGGGGACAGGCATTGAAAGCTTAATTATGTTATCCTTAGCTCATATTATAATTCCAAAGCTCAATTTAAAACATAAAATTGCTAAAACAAAGTTGTATGAGCTCTGACATACAAAGACAAGCCCAAGAAATGGTCCACGTCTGGTCATCAGGACATCACAGTCAAGGTTCTAATAGCATCTGCTCCCTTTGACTGGATAAACAAGTGCCTTTTAATTGTATTACAGAGCGAGATGAGAGTTCAGGGATCATGACCACCCTCACCCTAGCTCGATGCCAGGCTCTATCAAAAAGCAAAGTATTTTTGCTCATTTTGCCTCCTAGACTCTTGATAAACAGTCCCTGTGGAAGAACCCAGGTGGTCAGATGGGACTTAGCACAACTTTGTCCTATGCTTGTTCCAATATTTCTACAGCTGAATTATTTGTGTTGAAACTGTAAGGACAACATTGGTGGTAAAATTTGGGTCTCATCATCAGTGCATCTAATCTAGTTGACTTGGTGCAGGTGATGCAAAGGTTTTGAGGGACGTGAAGGAGATTGAAAAGTTTGTGCATGGATAACAGGGTATTTAGTATTTCATTTTGGAGACCAGAGTTGATACTCAATTTAAAACTTACAAATCCAAAATTCCAATCATCCTCTAATCTTTATGCTCAATGTGGTACTCTAAATATCATAGTGTGATTGTACAGGTTTTAGTAAATCCTTTTAAAATAAAAATCTAGTCTCTTTCAAATGCATATATTTCATGCCATATAAGTTCCATTTATAAATGTTTATGTATTTTTATAATTTTATTCAGTTTTAAACATTACCTGCATTAAATCTTTAAGAATTCCATATGCTTAATTTGTATATATTCACCAAGGTCCCCCCCCCCCACAACTCCTTTCAAAGCCACTCTCGGCTACCTACCCAACCAACTTTGTTTTCTCCTTTAAGAAGGAAAGCAAGAACAAAATCTACAGTCAAGTTTGTGTTCCTCATTGAGTATAAGGCCTTGCCTGGAGAATGGTTGACCTACCCGGTATCGCATTCTTAAAGAAAACATCACTCTCCCTCTCCCAGAGTTTCTCAAATGCAAAGCTCCTTAGCTAATGGTGGGACTTGGTGACTGTCATTCCCTTGCTGTGCTGGAATTCTGCTTAGCTTGAGCTTCAACAGGTTTGAATATGCATAACTACTGCTATGTTCAACTGTCCTGCTGGATCAGGAAAACACTGTTTCTAGGAAGACATCTATTATCTCTGGTTCTCACAATCTTTCCATTCCCTTTCTTCCACAATGATTTCTGAGCCTTGGAGAGATGGGTGTGATATACATGTCCCATTTAGGAACATTTAAAATGTCAAGTTTGGTTCCCTCACATAAAGCCATATGGCATGCCATATACCGTACTTTGTTATCTCATGAGATTAGTTTAGAATCAGTTCATTAGGTATAGTCTCATTTTCCTTTGCTCAACATCATAGGATTGCTTTCTAGAAAGCTCATCAAAACAGTTAAAACAGGATTGATAATCTCTGAAAGAACATAAGAAAAGAGACTCATATATTTAATTTTCTCTGAAGTCATAAAGGATGAAGACCTGCTATGTTGGTCTGGGTTAAATCTCATGGCAGTGAATTTGGAGTTGACTCTAACTAGCTTTGCAAAACCTATAATGACAAGACAGATTAGATATAGAGTCATTTCAGAGATGAAGGAAAAAACAAAACTCAAATAAGGAAACACAACTTTCACGGGGTTGTTCTGTTTCCCTTTGTAAATGAAAGAGCCAAGACTAAAAGCCAGGTTCCCTGAATCTATAGGCTGTGCTCTTTCTACTCTGCCATACTGTCCATAGGTGTTTTTCACGTTTTATAGGAAATGGTGATTTCGTTCATGTACAAAGAAAAATGCAACTACTTTAAAGACGCACAAACCAAGAACTAAGAACGTATTTAAAATTATCCAAAGGTGATCTATTAAGAGTCCCAATATCACACTTATTGTCATTTACTTGTATGACCCTGAGTGCTTGATAATGTTTTTCATATGACCTATGTGTTATGTTAAGGCCCTACCAAGGAAGGAATAAATGCAACGTTCTAGGTTGTAGTGGGAATAAAGGGGCTTGTTTGAAAAAAAAAATTCTATTTAATTAATATTCAACCTTCCCTAATATTTCTGTGAGTCTCTTTTCTGTAGTTATAGATAGGGTTAATTGATATCCTGAGGCATCCTGAACTTCTGAAGAAAAAAAAATCAGAGAATAAAAGGAATTGAAGAAATACTTTTATATTAGGCTTTGTGAAAAATAATAGAAGGAATTAAACCAAATAAGAGAATAATTGTCAATTTTACCATATATTTTCACCTCGCTTCAAAGAAAAAGCAAGTGTGTGCGTGTGTGTGTCTGTGTGTGCGCGGGTGTGTACGTATATACATATATGTATATACATATATATACATATATATGCCACTTGAATTGAAATAAGCAAATAAAGAGTGTGACTTGATATATTGTGAAAAGATGAAGAATTTAAAACAGTGTAGCAGATACATCAGGGAAAAGACAGTAACAGAAAAAAAAATAGGGTAACTAATAAATGAGAGAAAGCAAAGAATTAATTATTACACTAAGAAGGCTGATATATTGAACTCATTTTAAAAATGTCTTTTTAAAAGGATGAAGAAGAAAAATTTAAATAAGGATGAACTAATGAAAGACAATGTAAATTGCTAATAAAAAATGTTGAGAAAGAAAATGTGGAATACATTTTAAACTACAGACAGTGACTCACAGCATCTCAAGCATGAGCCTCCAATAAAGAAAATACTGTGGCCAACATACAGTCAGATATATGAGCACTGCCTTGGATTTAATATATTTAATTATCTCAAAAATTTAAATGCATGTAAATCATATTTTGAAATATGTATTATTCAAGAAGGATTTCAACATAGGTGCAGAATCATAGCATATTTCTTTCTCTATTGTTCTTTTTCCCCTTACTCTTGAGTGTCTATCTGTTCAAATTTCAAGAGATTTCTCACATAAAACATAATCTGACTAGCACTCACCAATGCAGCCACTCTAGTCCTTTATGAATATATCCAGGAAGACCAGAAAACAATGGAAGCTCACTACCTAACAACTGAAAGTGATTAATAAGCTACTGCCAGTCCAGTGAGAAATGACCATCAAGGCTATGAAGCGTAAGTGCGGTGTAAAATGAAGGCCATCTATTTAAATGGTAGAGAGAGGCTTCCTAATTCTGTATTGTCTCACCACTGAGTTACATGTTATATGAGCCCCACCTCTTTAATTCTTCATAAGAGAAAATTACTAAACACCTTTCCATGCTCTCCATTCTTGTTTTTCTTTTTAAATTTTGAGTGTGTGTGTGTGTGTGTGTGTGTGTGTGTGTGTGTATTACATTATAATTAATCTCATACCTCATGCTCTTTTGTCTCTTTTGTCTTCAACCACCCAAGCAAATTCCTCCTCCCTCCTACAGGTATCTTTACAATGTTCCTTTCTCTTTATTTTGTCTTGTGATGCACCGAGTTTTACTAGAGCCATTTGTGTGACTGTGTATAGGGCCATTCTGTGACCCTTGGATGTCTCACCAGTGGGTCTATTGGAAGTTAATTACTCCCTCTCCCTCAGAATGCATCAATGGCCAATTGCAGCTGCCTTGCTGGTGAAGCTGTAACAGTGGCCACACCCCTTTGGGAGGGCTTCAGGTCCTTTCTCTTGGATCAGCCCATCTGTTAGGAAGAACAGAGAAGTGCCCACATGATTCATTGTATTTATCTGTGTAAGTGTTTCCCAATGAATATCCACTTATCACTTATCTTGGGTCTAGCTGGGCAGGGACTGAGGACATGTGACCTATTCCTCTATACAAAATTAGTTGCTGATAGCCCAGTCTTGTGCAGGACCCATGCAGGCAACTATAACTGTTTTAGACTTAGACAGTGACTGCAATGACTGTGTCATGCCCAGAGATTGCATTTTGTAGTCCTTCTCATCTCTAGGCTTTTTCATTCTTTCCATCTGTTTTCCCACAATGCTCCTTGAGTCTTAGAAGGAGAGAAACTAAAAAGTACTATTCAGGGCTAAGCATTTAACACTCCCTTATTTTCAGTACCTGTAGCAGGCAAGAGTCCTTCTCTGCATCCTCCATTGTGCAGAGAAGCTTCTCTGATTAATTCTACCTCACTCTGTCCTTCTGTGTGTCTTAAGAAACATCAGGTCTCGGAGATCATAATGCAAGCATAGGCAGGGAGTATTTTGTCTATCCACTCTTACTTATAACACACTATCACAGATTTTGTGAGTTACATAAATAAATAAATAAATAAATAAATAAATATGGGAGCTTACTATGGTTTACAGATTTACTTGAATGTAGATAGGCCTTACCTGCTGATGGCATTCTTGCTGGCTGAGACCATAAGAGCACCTGAGCATCATATAGAAAAATGATCATAAAATACCTGTCCAAACTGAGTTTTAAAGTAGACATACCATTAAGGCAATCCATTACCAGAAGGACAAGCACTTCATGTTTTCATTTACATATGGATTCTAGCATCAAATGTTTAGCTATGTGTGCTGAACCTGGATTAACCATGGAAGCCAAGAAATTAGAAAGGGGCCAATTTGGGGAGGGCAGTAATAGAGCACTGGCCAAGAGAAACTAGGGTACCAGGTAGCTTAGACAAAATCCTGAAACCTCTCAAGTCAAGATCAAAACATATGCACTTTCTCTTTTGTCACTTCATTACCTTTGGTACTTTGTTATGGAAGACTAAATACCACAGCCATACCAGGAGTTGGTATCCATTCACATAAACCATTAGTTTGACTAAGAAATGGAAGCAGAAGATTTTACATCAGTATATACTGAAGGAACAGAATTAAAATGCACACGAGCAAATTTAAAACCATTCCCAGGAATTATCTGACCCTCCAATGGCAAAACAAAGAAAATAAAAGAGTAACAATTAAAAATCCCTCATCTGCAGATGGAATAACTCTCTTCTTAGTAAACTCTGCAGAGTAGATGGGAAGGCTCAGTCATTGCCCATTCAGTGCCCTTTAACCTGCCTCTACTGGATGGTAAAGACAATAGCTTGGTACAACCAGATTTAGTATTAGCTTGTAAATCACATTCCGAGATCTAGAGGACAGATGCCTCATTACTGTGAAGGCAATGCTGGCATCTTAATTATTCTTACATACTTAATATTGTGTGACCAAAAAGACATGAGACTGGAGAGAGGGAGGGATGGAGAGAGAGATTTAGCAGACTTTAGGAAAAGAAAATCAGGGCAAGATCCTTTAGGAAGAGTGCTGTTGCATATACTGTCCCCAGAAATCTGCCACAAAGTCAATTAGAGTACTTGCTAAAATGCATATTCCTAGACCACAACTCAGAAGAACAACATCAGCATTTTGAAGAAGGTCAGTAGGATAATGGATGTGATTGTAACATTTGTTGAAGACTGGAAACCATCACCTGAGAGGGATAGCTGACACTAAGACTCTGATACATTTAGCTTTGAAGCCAGGCGATAGTGGGGTATGCCTTTAGTCCCAGCACTAAGGAGGCAGAGGCCGAGGCATAGGCAGAAGCAGAGAGATCTCTGTGTGTTCAAGGCCGGCCTGATCTACAAAGTGTGTTCCAAGACAGACTTCAAGCCACAGAAAAAAACCTAAATACCAAAACCAAACTAAACAAAAATTTAGCTTTGAGAGAATACTATCACATTATGGACCCCATTAGTTCCTTAGCGTGTAGTTAAGTAAAACAAGAGAAAAATAACAGTGTCTGCCAATTCTATTGATGTGCAGCATCCAGAAATGGAGAAAGCACTGATAGAGAACAGGGCCTACTAGGAGCTGAAAGTTTGTGTCCTGGGCAAAATTCATGTTCAACATAACTTGCTAACTCAATAATATGAAGAGGCTGTAACTTTCCATAAAGATTCAGTCATATATACTCCTACCTGTCAGGGATCCTCCCTGGGGACCTGAGTCACAAGACCTGTTTGTCCTCTTACCTTATACCCTTTGAGAAAACAGTGTCACTTCTTTTGAAGGATAGAGCACACAAGACATCAAACTTACCAGAGCCTTATACCTTGCCAATGGCCTAGATCTCAAACCTCTAATTCAGGACAACGAGGAAAACTTTATTATTCATAAATGATAGAATCTCAGGTATTTTGATGTACTGTGAAAATGAAGGTAAACAAGGCAGGGGGACAATGTGTCGATAATGAAGCAGAGCAGTTGTCTTTGCTTTCAAGGACAATATTGACAAAAGTTTGTACATAAAACAACAGACGATTTCCTCATGCCAGTCTACATGAAAACATCTACATGGAAAAAAAAAATCAAAAATCAGTTTGAATTAATGGACCAAAGGCTCAAGTAACTATTGAAAAATGTCTCTTGAATTTTCTTGCAACTTACCAACAAAATTTTCAATGAAGTGGCAACTTCAGCATCCATTAAGACCACCCATTTACTTCAACCACATTTTCCTTTCTTCAAAAGAGACACATGTAAGCTCGTATGTCAGAAACCTAAATTCAGACAATTTTCAAGGGGCAGCCGTTTTCTCTAAGTGGACCTCACACTAAGTGAACGGCATGTCCAGTGAAGAGCTTTCATAAATATGATCCTTCGCTTTGTGCAGTTCAACTATGCATCCAGAAGCAGTCACAAAACTTTACAGAAAATGAAGGTTTTAATGGCTCCAAGAAGAATATTCACAGTCTAACCATCCTGTCAATCCATCCCTGGAACCTCCGGGGTAGAGCATTCCTACCAGTTTCATCGAGGCCATTTCAGTCTTTCCCTTCCATTCTTCAATCTCCCATTGTCAGACAGTGTTGGTAATTGGTTTTTAATTGGTTCATTTACCCGAATGATTTATACTGCCTCAGGTAGGCATGATTTAATGACACCCATTACAGTGCTTCAGATTATTTCACAAATAGATATGCTGTTGTCCTTCAACAGTGAAGATCCATTCATACGAGTGCTATCATTCATACTTCTCAGATGTGAAAAAGTCAGATGCATGACTAATAATGATAAAAAATAATAGTTTATCAAGTGCGAACTATACACTAGACATTTTCTCAAGCACTGTGTTTGCATTATCTTATTTAACAAGAAACAGAATAGGACAGAAATAGAAACAATCATTGTTCCCAGATATGCACATTTTTGACTCAGTGTTTCAATTGTTTTTCCTCAGTTTCCCAAAGGATCCATTCTTTTGCTCCAAATTAGTGTACGCTAGTATTAATGTGCTGGGGGAACCTCTGGACAGCTCTGGAAAGAGACCTAGAAAAATTTTTGATTCTGACAAATAATTCTGAGACCTTAAATCCAGTTACTTAGCTTTCAACTTTCAGCCACCACTTCAGAAGGAACTCCCGTAGACCCCAAACGATGCGGCTCACTGCATCTTCCAAATTCTCATTTTGATTGATTAGCTACTTGGAGTGCTGTCAAATCTTCTATAGTATAACCTTTGCTTGAATTTCAGTGTTTGCTAAAAATCTAATTTCTGCCTTAACTGTTTCAAAATATTCTACTCATCCTTCTGTTAACTTGGGAGTTATGTATTGTCATACAAACACCTCTCCAATGAAGGATATGTTCTCAGGAACTTTACTGACTATACAGCTCAAGGTGAAACAATAAGCAGACATCAACATAAATGTAGCAAACTTAAGAAACATTCTCATAATTAAAGAAACTAATTGTAACACTAACATGTTGTCCTATCTGATGGGAAATGTCATTCTGTATATGTTTCTCATACTGGTTAATAAATAAAGCACTGTTGGCCAATAGGAAAGGAAGATAGGAGGGCCTAGGAGACAAGGAGGAAGAGGAAGTAGTGAGGAGGAGTCAGGATGGAGAGCCTGGAGAGAACAGAACCGCCATTCCTCCGCTCTCGGTAAGACCACGTGGAAATACATAGAAATGGGTTAATAATTAAGATAGAGCTAGCCGATAAGAAACTAGTAACTGGCCAACAGGATTATATCAAATACAGAGTCTCTGTGTGTTAATTGGGGCTGGCACGGCAGCGGGACAAGACCGGGCGGCGGGTGGAAAAACTGTACTCGTTACACCTATCTAAGCAATTAACCTAAAAACATAAACTATTTTAATTTTTTTCTTAGAATTTGCTCATGTGCGCAATTGAGTAAATTAAGAGATATAATTGATACCTGGTAATATATCCACTCCAGTGATGTTTATATGGAACAATAAATTCAAAGAGATGATTTTGATCAATTTGAGTTAAAATTTAAAGACGAACATTTAGAACTGAGGATTCAGCCATAAAAAACACAAATAGTAAAAATATGAAATGCCTTAAACAAGGCAAAACATTTGCACAATATTTTTCTTACTCAGATCCATTTTTTCCCAGTGTTTACCTTGTATTTATAGTATGAAACAGATATTTTTCAAAAGTCATAGCTGGTATATGTATAAAACTTTTGCAGATAACTTTTTTCTTTTTTCTCAGAATGTCTCAGGCTTCGGACAGTGGTACTTCAATATTAAAGTTTCACCACTGTGAACTGGTGAAAACATGTTTAATTGTATACCAGAACTATCTTTACACACAATATCTTCATTTCTTCATACATTCAGTTACAAATAAATGTAAGCAGAACAGATTTTTCTGTCATACAAGGAGAGAGAAAAATAATATTTTAAAGGTAGTATTTGAATCTTTTTTATAATGATATACACGTATGACTAGAACAGATTTAGCCATGTAGCTAATGGCATGTACGTATGTTTCTCTTTCTTAATCTAGCACTATTCTCTCTAATACAATAGTCAATAATGACATATAGTTACTGGCCACTTGCCCAAATGGAAATACAGCCTAGAAAATGAGGTATAATTTAAAATATAGGTTGTACCACTAAGAGTTTTGCCTTGATCATATTAAAATCATGGGTTTTTAGCTATGAGGATGAAAACAACCTATGAACATTGTTATCCTTTTGCTTTTAAAGATTATGGCTACCTAAAAAAAAAAAAAAAAAAAAGAACATATCTTGCTCATATTATGTTTCTACCAAATTGCGATGATCTAGATTCAATCCACATTATGCATAACAATTATTTTTTGTCACCAATATATTGCCATGATGTAACTTTTATTTTCAAAATGCAAAGAAGCAATACAATGGCTTGCAGCCACCCAGCCCTGGAATGGTCAGAGCTCCTCTGAGCTTTCTAGACAAAACTCTGTCTTTACCACTGTTAATCCCACCAGTGGAGAGTAAAACCACTACCAGTTTAAGGCTTTAATTAAATATTGATCAGGTTGACGGACTACCTGGCCAGGTCCATCTCTGGTTTCCCAGAAAATGGCCCCAAGTCATGTTTTATAGGGACTTAAGAAGGCAAAACGCATAATTCATCACATTTCCCATGAGGTCCAATCAGGGGCAAGCATACATCCTGACATATTCCTGCCCCTGTTTGATCAAGCACTCCATGTGCTGACAGATGGGTCAAACAAACTTGTTTAGGGGAGTGAAAATATGTGGCTTCTTATTGCCACATCTGTTATCAAACTATCTGTCCTTGGGCAAGGGCTTGAAGATCATAGGCACTTTTGTATAAAGAATCTCTTAGGCACAGTAATTAAGACTTAAAACATAACTTTGGCTCTCATACCATATTTGTCTATGATCTCTTTCACACCCTCCCCCCATCACTCCAAATAATTTAGGCTTTGAGAAGACATTCTGCAGAAAAGTCTAATATTAGATCTCAGGCCTAGATCTCAACCCTTCACAATTCATTTCATTTAATTCTTACAATTATATGAAGTAGGTTCTATGAACCTTATTTTATAAATGTGTAAACCAAGGTATACAGAAACTAATAATCTACCTAAGGTCATAAAATCCCTAAAAAATAAAAAATGAGGCAGTTGATCCATAAGCTGATAATTTCACACACACACAAGTATAATATATATATACATATATATGTGTGTATATATATATTAAAACTTATAATGAAATGTGCTCAAATCCTTGTCAAACTTTGTTGGGAATGCCAAGCCCTCTGAACTAGTGTTGTCTAGCTCTGCCTTTCTCATTTTCTTTGACCAGTACCCCATTTTCCCTCCTACCCCACCCCAGTTTCTGGGCTCTTTAATTAACAGATACAACTAGGTCCCTCAAATTTTCTAAGAAAATGTAAACTCTATACATTATTATAAATCTCATTTCAGCTAAAGATTGCTTTTTCCCCACATGTACCCCAAAACTCATCTTTTAAAATGCAGATAAGAGGAAAGGGAAAAAGAAAAATAAGGACTGTAACAAAGGTCCCTCTAAGAGATAGAATCCATATGTTGTTATCCTTATAGAGTAGAAAATGGGAGTCAGGTAATATTATAAGGTTACTCAGTCATCAGGGGTCAGAATATAGATTCCTCTAAGATAAGATTTATAACCTAAGGGATTAGCTAGTATTTCTTTCTTGCACACAACACTCAAGGCTCTTCCGAGTGCTTTGCACTGGGGCCTTGCTGCTACAAAATTATAACATTTCCCCATATAAATGGCTGCATCTTTGTCAAACCTGCATTATTACCACTCTACTACCACATGCTGAAAGGATGCTTGAACTACTAGATTAAATAGTGTGGCATCTTGTTACCCAATATATCGGAGAGCCTTTCTTCCCCACTATACATGTTAGTCGTTCTCCAGATTGTAGGAAAATAATTGGAGTTCACATTTTGTTGAACAAATGGTATCTTAATAGAAAAAGAACATGTAAGTTAGAAAACAAAACTTTCCATGATTCTGTTTCTGTCTCTCTCTGTCTCCTGTCTCTCTCTCTCTCTCTCTCTCTGTGTGTGTGTGTGTGTGTGTGTGTGTATGTGTGTGTGTGTGTGTCTTTCTCTCTCCTTCTTTGGTGTTCTAATTAAAGAAATAACAAATGCTTTCCAGACATGGAAAGATGGAAAATGGAGGCTATTAAAAAAGAAATTATTAGTAGATCAAAAATAGTTAAAAGAAATATGAGTGTTCAGAACTTGACTGGAGAACAAACTGATCAGCCAATGAAACACTTTGGGGTTAATAATGAATGTCTCATCTCAACTTGAAACAAATCTGTCTGCTCTATTGGAAACATATAATATCAAAGGAGAGGAGAGCTGTCCCGTAAAGGCATGGTAGCATTTGAACATCAATTTGACAGGTAGCGTAATTTTCTTACTAAGGACTGTGAATATCATATTGAAGCCTACTACAGAAATACTACTCCAATTCACCAGCATAAGTCATCTGAATAGGAAAAGTTTCTGCACAAGTCAGAGGAGATATAGGAAAAAAGTCTGAGGCTGATGAATTTCACTTATGACCAAAAAACCATGACCTTGACTTATTTCCATTTAATACTAATCTATTATCTCTAAACCAGGGACAAGTGAAACTGAAATCAGTCAGAAGCCAGAGTTATTTCTGCTCCAGATTTACTCTAAGTAGTGCTATGTCATCTGAATTCATTTGTATGCAAGTGACAAGAGCCAGGGAATGTTCAGTTCTGATCTGTGCTTTTTCTACTATTTTAAGTACCAGGGAGAGATGATAGCATTTTGAACCTCTATGCTTCCAGCATATAGACTTGCCATGCATGTAGAAGATGAGAAAAACATTTTATGAATCTCCTTCCACTCCACTATTATGTTTAATATATTCAGAATGTAGCTTTTTATTATCTGTACAGGACAAAGTTTTGAGAAGTGTCAAGCTAATATTTCAGCTGTATTAAAATATGTTTCTCTCTAGGCATCCAAAAGTGTGTCACTATGTGGGAAGGGAACCCTTCATGTAGGTATGAGTTACCACTGCAATGTCATTTAGCACAATAGCAGAAATTACAATATTATCGCAAATCCCTTAAGGTCTCCAAATTCTGGTTTCATTAGTTTCCTCCACCTCCCACTCCTCCACCCTTGCCCCCCAACAAATCAGTCATGCTTCCTTCAATAACCTCTGAATGGCCTGCACATACTAGGCAAAGTTTACTCTTGTAGGGAGAATATGAGAGTCCACTGCCTGAAAACTTATGCCACAGCTGACCTGAACAAATGTTCTCAAGGAAAATCAACTACAGCCCAAGTCACACAATAGAATACTGGTTGTTAACAAAGAACTGTGTTTTGTTTTTGAAGCATCAATTGTTTTACGTTAGGTAGTGTGTTAAAAATTCAATGATATGACTGTTGTTCTCTTGTTATAGGTTAAAAGATGAAGGGGGGGGGGGTTGGTCCCACGCATGGGTCCCAAGGTAAGGGACTACATGGGAGAACATAACAGGTGAGGGAGGATTAGAGAATGACACACCAAGCAGACAGAGCTTAAGTGAGAAGTTTATTTAGAAAGGGGCAGGGAAAAGAGGCATAGAGAGACTGGGGACAGAAGAGAAGAGAGGAGAGAGAGAAGTGAGGAGAAGATTAAGATCAAAAGGACAAAGAAAGCAAAAAGAGCATACGTGGACGGGGATTTGACTTTTAAAGGGGTCCTTTACACCTGAGTGCAGACTAGTACGCATGGAACCCTGGGCTGAACAGAGTACTGCCTGAGTGCATTCTGCCAGGTGACAGGGGCAGCTCAGCGTAATGCCTGAATCCTTACAATGACTTCTTGTGATATCTTTACAGCACTAATTTGCTGAGTCCACATATCTGAATACTTTTAGCTATCCAGTTCCCCACAGTTCCATATTTCTCAAGTAACCTACTGACCAACATCACTAACTCTATGTTCATATGTGTGACCACCAGTATGCACATGTGTGTGAAGATGTGTCCAGATGCACATGAAAATGAGAAAAGAAGCACAAAGTATTATTTTTTAGTGCTGGCTATCTTCTTTGTTTGTTTGTTTGTTTGTTTTTTCCAGACAGGCTATCTCACTGACCAGGAACTCATCAAATAGGCTAGGCAGGCTGGTCAGGAAGAGCAGACATCTATCCATCTATCTCTGTTTCCAATGCTAAGATTAACAGCAAGCATCACTACACCTCACTGTTTTATTTGGCTTCTAGAATCAAACTCAGGTCCTCGTGCTTGCAAGACAAGCACTTGTCCCATGACCCATCTCTGCCCTGAGGTCATTATTTAAGTGACTTACAAATTCTGTCTGCCATTTACCTTGACCTAGACAATCCAGATCAATGAATATCCTGCCAAGTTAGAGCAAACCAGGAAGATACAAGTTTACTAGGTTGTCTGCTCTTGCTACTACCATACTAAATATTGCTTCAGGGAGACAAAGTTATGAAAATTAGCATTCCTCGGATGTACCTTCATTGGGTACAGCGGTGTTTCTACTTGCTTGAGAGAAACCCCAATGTACTTGCTGGAAAGCCTACTCCCAAGAATTCTCAGATCTCCTGCCCATTTTCCACGTGCCAATTTTTATGAGGAAAGAAAGTCCATCACAGGTGAATCACTTTTCTTACCATGCTAGCACAGTCTTTGACTTCACTTGCCCTGAAGCTCTTAAAATTTAGGGAACCCTTTGAAGAAATTTTCTAATTTTCATTGAGCTATTGGATCCACTCTGTGGTTTCCTCTATATGATAATTATTAAATAACATTAAGCAAATAAGCACAGCCGAGGAAAATAAATGCATTTTGTTTTGGCTCTATCTCTTGCATCCATTTTAGAGGATGAGGAGATCTAACCCCATCTACATTGACATTTGCTAGATATTTCTTCTTTAGTGATTCATCCTGCTTAATTGTCACTTTCGGGGAATTTGAAATATTGGTATTCCATAGGATTACATGTATGGTCATTTTCCACCTCATATATATGCTTCTAAGATTTTCTCCATCATCCCCCAAGGATCCTGAAGACTCACATCCCCACATCTACATATCAAATGCCCTTTCCACTTTAAGGGATGAAAAGTGTTGCATATGCAAAGCGTGAACACCTGCTAGGAAACCTGCCTTGCAGTAAGATAGTGGCAGTTACAATTCAGTTCACCAAAATTTATCTTCGCCTATTTTACTGAATTACTCTTCCCAATCCTCACAATAGTTATTTGGTAGTCATCAATAAGAAAAACAGAGGAAATGAGAAGCAGTAAAAGTATTATATAAATTTTGTAAATGGTAAAACTATAGAGTCAACTTCCAAGGTCCATGCTTTCACATAATACACAAACCTTGCAGTCCTTTAGTAATTGTGAGTTAGTGAATGAATCTTTGCTGAAGACCACACAATGAACTACTTGAATACTATGTACTATAACATGCCTTAAACATTTGAGTTATTTTAGCCCTAGTTTATTATATCTAATTTAATTCATTTTTCTTTATTAACCCATATTAAAAAACAATATGCTAGAAATTACTTTCATAAATAACATTGCCTGTTTATTAAAAAACAACATATTTTAATTTGTCTTCAATAACATACAATTTCATATGTTTGTGTTTTAATATACCATGAAACAAAAATTTTAAATTAATGCCAACTAACCCAGCTTCTGTTTGTCATTCTGTGTCTCTGTCTGAAGGTCTTTCTTATAAGCTTATCTTTTTAAATTATTGTAAATTGTGTCATAGAAACACCCAACCCATCATTTGTGAAAATTATCCTCCCCCATGGCAGAATGTGTCTTTTTTATTTTTTTATCTTTTTTTTTAATTTAATTTATTATTTCACATATCGATCCCAGTTCCCTCTCCCTCCCTATTTGTAAAAATTATTTTAACAAGGTAAACTCTACTAGCTTACTAAATAGTGTCAAATATGTAAGGTAATCTTTTCTTACTTCACATACTTGCAAACATATTCCCTTTTTAGCTACACTATGAAATGCTAATCTCAATGCCATTAATTGGTAATACATATTCATTGAAATTTAGTGACTTAAGGACCTATCTAGCTTCATATTTTTGTTACCCTTTGGGACATCTATTCCAAACCTAAAATTACATCCAGCTACAGACAGTGAGAATAAAAACAGACATGGTATCATCGAGTTAATACAACGCTCTTATGACAAAGACAAAGAGGACTAGAGAGTTTATGCATCCTTTGTCCAAAGCAATCATGGCAGTAAAATATCCAAGGACTAGGATTTAGGCCCAACAGTTCTATACCAGTAAATACCTTTTCTACTAAACCTGAAAACTATTTACTTTCAGTAATAGAATAGTAGTGTTACAGGGAGCTCACCAGAGATGATCATTCAGAAACAGTGTAGAGCCAACAGACAGTCTTTACTCCAGAGCACTGGAACCACAGCCAAGTGTGGCCCCAAGTGTCTTGAACATGGGAATTTTAAAGGCATAGACCTCTTCCTGGCTTCTCCTTCTGCAGGAGCAAGCAGGCTTCACTGAGTAAGTAGCTTAAAACAAGTAGTTTTAACAAAAGCTAAGATAAGCAGCTAGCTAGCCCCAGGTGGCCACCCCCACAAACAGGAACTAAGATTTAAAAAAAAAAAAAAAACAACTCCCTGTAGGAAGTACCTCACAAATAAACAATTTTAACAAAGGCTAAGATAAGTTAGCTAGGACATCCTGACCTTGGGTTTCTAGAATATTCTCTATCAAGGAGATCAGATTCTAGTTAAACCCAAAAATGGCTTCAGCAAGAATGCAGGATGGAGGAACCTTGCACTAACTGTGTTGCTCCCTTACAATAGAACCAATTTTGATATAGTTCCCCTTATTGGAGAACTGAGACTGTTTTCTTTTCTAAGTTACTTACTAGCCACTACCACAATAGTGTCAGATATGCCTACACAAATCCACTTATTTACTCAAATATGCATAAGCAATTGTTTGACTAGTTACTTGTTACTAGTTAACAACAACTTACCAAATGGTGATCAAATAACTAGTGATGGATTATTTGTTTGTAAGTAATGTAGCCACTGCTTGAAGAAATATTTTATCCTTTGTTCTATTGATTTGTGGCAAACAGAACTTCTGATTGCTAGGTTGCTAGGTTGGGGGGAGTGTTATTTTTGTTTGTTTGTTTTGTTTTTATTTGTTTTTGTTGTTATTTTTAATGGACTCAGCAATTTCTCAACTTGACACCGCATGGACTCTTCACGTAGGTGTCATCTTTCTGCTGAGTGTCCTGGAACGGTTCCCTAAGTGACTGTTTCTTTTATTTCTTTTGTTCCCTCTGGAAATCATCATGGTGAAGAAAGGTGGCTTCCTTTGCAGCCTGGGAAGTCAGACCTGAAGGAAACAGACAGGAAGCTAGGGTAATAGCTCAAGGGAAATAGTAAACCAAGTACAGACCCTTAAAGGGAGAGGAGAAGAAGGGGGGCAGGAGGAGAGAGAGGGGGGAGACAGAGAGAAGACGGGGGTGGGAAAAGAGAAGGGCATAAGAGACTGAAGTGAAGGAAGAAGGAGGAAGGAGAAGAAAGCAGATCAGAAAGAACTGGAGGGGCAGAAGAAGGCGAGGGGAGAAATTTTGTGACTATGAAGTATCACCAGTCCAGTATGAAGCAAGACTTCACTAGGGATTCTCTGCTTTCCTCCCCCCCCCCCAACTCTCTGTAGCAACTAGAAGAGCACCCTAATACTGCAATGATGATTTAACTTTTAGTTCAGTCACATCTGTGCCAAAAGTGGCTATCATGTGAAGATGTCCAGGCAAAGCTGTGTAGGTGTATCAAAAACCTGAACACGTGATCTGGCAGCTAAGGTCTCCTCGCTGCAAAGGGCAGAAATTATTCTCCACAAGTACTCTCTGAGCTTCAATAAGGTGCTTGGCTCCCCAGCTACCACATATCCACTATATCTCAGATGCACACTGGAGAATTATAACCAGTAAAGCTGGGGTAGAAGAGAAGTGACTGAGCCACCTCTGAAGATTATTTTCTCTGGTGCATCCAAATCAAACTATCTGAAACATATATATCTATCCATATATTCTCATATTAGAAAGAAAAACACATGCACTTCATATATTAAATATACTTAATATATACATTTTTTTAAAACTGGGAAACAGATTTGGGTCTCGTTTGTACAGAGGATATAGCACGAGAGAGAGAGAGAGAGAGAGAGAGAGAGAGAGAGAGAGAGAGAGAGAGAGAGAAGCACATGCCAAAAGATAAAAGATTGCTAGAGAAAGATTCATTGCCTAGGTAACTTTTTTCTTCTCTCATTTTTACTTTGCAATGGGTTCTCAATGGACTGATTCATTTAAGCTATGATTTTTATTCATATTTTTAAGCTGTTGGGCCTAATGTTGAAATCTCCCTTGTCACCAGTTAGACTTACTAGTTTTAATGATTTGAGTTTTAAATGAAGGTCATTATATAATATCCTGCATTGCATGCAGATTATAAAGTTCCTGCCGGCTTTGCCTTTTAATTAAATTATTCTTTCAAGTGGAGTATAGGAGTAGAAAACTCCATCTTCGTTTTACAATGAAGAGGCTCTATGGCCAAACTTTGCTGCTTTATTACTAATGGATATTTAAAATACTGGCCTTAAATAAATGTTGATTGTGTCTAAAAGAATTATTTATTTAATACATCTTTTTATCTACCTACCCAATGCAATTACCAGTAGTCTGCAGACAATGTATTTCAACAGAAGACATACTCACATATTCGTTTCTCTACCTTGCCCTCAATTTTCAGATATCTCTGATATATAGCTATTGAAGAAGGGGCCAAGTGAGACATAGTTGTGGATTTATGACATTTTAGAAGAGCTCCATAAATTTGATGAACTCTTGACAGATGAGTAATCATACAGCCACAATTCTGAAGGAAAAAGGCAGGAGAAAGGTTTACCAAAAGCTAAAAAATGATGGGAGAAGTAGCACTTACCCTGAGGACGGGGAAAGTCTAGCAGGTTTCTTGCAGTAGGTTACCTCTTTGAGGTGTACTGTACGATCATGCAAGGAAGGGAAGGAGATACTGGTTGGGCTTGCCCCGAGCTGAAGAAAAACCTGCCTGTCACCATACTATGTCAGGAAAACAATGACAGCCCACTTGTCAGAATATAGAGTGTTTCTAGGAGGATTACACAAGGGTTCCTGGCTCAAATTGGTTTATACCTGTGGAGACCAGATCAACAAAATGGAAAAACAAGTCATGCTCAAGACGGAGGAAAATGGCAACTTTCAGGTTAAAAAGTGGTTTCAAATTAATCTGGTAAATAGTCATCCCAGGAACAATCCATGCAGAAGCCATGAGTCAGAGCTAAGGACTTAAAAACTCAGAATAAAGCCTCCATCCCACAAAAGTGCAACTGACCTTAAAAGAAGGTTAAGTAGAGAGCTAGAAAATGGATATGGGTGGGGGACAGACCAATCTTTCTTTTGTCTTATCTATTGCTATTTGATCGTGGCCATAAATCTCGACCCGAAAGGTCAGTTGATGACATGTGAATGCTTTTAAAATCTTTTCTGAGAGTTAGTGCTCTAATCTCTCTGAACGGCGCCTTCTATCTGGAATAATAAACAATGGTTAAATAGCTCTCTTAAGTCAGTGACCTGTTGATACTACCACCTTGCTATATACCTGCAGCCCACAGTGTCTACTAACCACAGGGTAGGCAAAAAGCTTCAGTCTCCGGGCCCTGCTGCTGTAGCCATTTGCTGATGAATAATGCCGGTCTCTTGTTTATTTGCTTGCTCTGAAATCCGACACTGTTTTTCGGCACCCCTTTCCAGGTCTGATACAGAACAAATTGTTGGCAGATGTGGATGGGGTATTTCGAGCCAAGATAGAATTTGTTTGCACTGTCTGGTTTTTCAGCTTTGACCAGTATCAGGTCATAGCAGCTGGTTTTTATCAGTGCCCTATATACTATCGACCATCCACCTGACAAAACAAGAGTTACTCACATGACCTCCATTGGGATCAAGGACCCAAACAAGGTGGCATAGAAATGTTGGGAGCTCCTAATCAAATTAATGATCGTCTTAATTTAGCTTGGGTTTGTTTATGTGAGAGTGTCTTGTAGCATACAGGTAAAATGTACACTCTTAAAAACATTTGTGAAAACTTTTGGTTTTATAGCTTATTATGAAATTTAATCTGAGGCTTGAAAGCACACAATTTCTTTTCCTTGACCAAGGCATCACTCATTGAACAAAGTTCACCAGCACTTTCTATCCTTCGAGAAAACGAGTGATCTTGTGTCAAAACTACAGTAAACAGCCTGAGTTGGACAGCACACTAATTTAGTATTATGATTTCTTTCTTTACTGACAGGGCCTTCATTTTCCTTCTACATGGCAGAATCAGTATGGTGAATTATTTTCATGACCTTCTCCCTTGTTTTAAATAAATAAAAGATTAGCATTTCAGCCACCCTGTTTACATTAAACTAAAAATTCCATAAGCCATGGTAGTGTTTATGTTTTCAACTTTTGTTCAGTTTCTCCCCCACAGGGGTGCTTGAGTTCGTTGATTTGTTTCAACTATCCAAAATATTTTAAGAATACTGTGCTGTGGAAAAGTATTTATTTGAAGTGCTGTGGATAATTTGCAAACTCTATGATGATATAGTGGCCGACTTTAATGAAACAGAAAACCTTTTACTCTGAAGTCTCCCTGACACTGTGGGAAATAAAATCTCTGAGAGACCTAAACTTTTAGTAAAAATAATTTCAGTTTTGGATTGTATATGCTCCTTGGGCTGTAATGCATCCAATGTGATTCAAATTTTACCTGTTTTTAATGCTATGTGTGCAGCTCAGAGTGACTTCATAGTGACGTGGGATAAACATCTGAATCTGAAAGCTTTACTGGATAATACAGTAGAAAGACAGTACAGTTAGGAAAGTGTAATGTAACAGGATTCTCACTTTCAGATTTAAAAAAATATTAAAACCAAATCTTTGGGTGAAGTTTTAAAATAGCCGGCAACAGCAAATGTAAGGCGATTGAGAAATAAGACAACTCTGCTCTTGTGATGAGAAGACCCAAAAAAGAATGATTTCAGTTTGCATCCTTAACTGTGCAGAGGTAGGAGGCAGTTTCCTACTTGAAATAGTTACCTGAGCTATATACATTTAAGAATAATTTTGAATAGTTCTCACTACCTTTTGTAATTTCATAGAAAAAAATCCTATCTTTACATACCTTTGAACCTTGTCGCTTGATCATCTTTAGAGAAACTTTCAAAACTATTTAACACTTTTTCCAAGGGAATTTGACTTTTAGTTTTACCAGTTCTTCTTGGGATGGCCATCTTTTCCTTCTTTTCACTAACTCTCTAGAAAATAGAGCACAGAAGGAAAGGACCACTCCGGGGGGACATTGGGATGCATTTGCACTCCTATTTTTGTGTCTAAGTCATAAAATACATTATTTTAAAGCCATTAACAGTACTATTAGTAGGCTGTTTATAACAGAACCTCATAACATAACAAATAAAGCTCTGTTAAATTTCTTTCCTTAAGTGTAAAATCCCATTAGTAAAAGGTAGCATTGGTTTTAGCACTAATAGGGTGACTTTGAGAACAACACATTGCTGTTCCAAATGTGGTAATTCAAGGTAAGTCAAAATACGAAAAACACCTAAGCTGAAGCCATTGTGTGCAGCAAATGGATCCCTCCCTTTGAGAGATAACAGGGACATGAGAAACCTCCTTTTGTATCCCACCTTCTTCCTCAAAATCATATAATAATTCAAGCAGTACTTCAACTTCCTAGGTATTCACAAGACATTTCATTTCAGCCCTTGTCTGTTTTTACTTGTAGCTTGAAAAATGCAGTACTTTGTCTTTTGGATGTCCCCTGACAATAGTGAAAGAGCCTTAGATAATTTCCGTTTCCATTGGTGCTTCTAAGATGCTTGGTAATCATGAAAACCAAAATAGTAGTGAGCGCTATGCTCTCTTCTTTGTACTTCAAAACTGTGACTTAAGATAGCTCACTAGTCTATACAATACGATGAGTCTAGATGTTATCTTTATTATTATCATTTTGGTTATTAGAGACAAGGTCTTTCCATGTAACTCAACTGATCCCTTGCCCCAATGACAAATCTTATGCCCCACTCTTTCAACCACATCCAGCCTAGAAATCAAACATTGTCTATGTCATACAAATCAATATTTTTATTCTAAAGTTGGAAGCAAATAGCTTTTCCAATGTGTAATTAACTTACATGTAGATTCCTAAAGAATGTGAAAATTCTGTTTTTTGGACTTATCTTTCATGGGAAAATTCCAGAATTTGATAAATGTAGCCCCATGGAAGCTTCTGCTTTGCAGAAGTAGGATGTTCTATAAGGCTCCTGGACTGAGCAAAGGATGTCACAGCTCTGCTTAGGGTACAGAAAGGACCAGAGGTCAGTTGTATGTGTCAGAGGAGCCCTCAACCATAAGAGGTCAGTTTTGTGTGCCAGAGGACCCCTCAACCATCTTCCTGAAGATGTTCCTCAGCACAAAGGTGGGAATTTTCCTTTCTGTGATTTGTTTAGTGTTTTCTGCTGCCTTTATTCTTCATTCCACTATTTTTAGTGTGAGTAACACCTATGTTCTATTTATTCTTGTCCTGGTTTTTCCTTTTGTCTCATTCAGATAATGCTTACTACTTCTTTTGTAAGTTCTTCTCAGCAAATAATGAGAATAGATACCCTCCTAGTCGCCTGTTTAAGTTTTAGTCTGCTCCTCTGCATCTGGCCACTCCATTGTATAGCCTGTAGACAAGAGCCTCACCTCAACTCTTACTTGCTTAAGATGTTTCTGGTCATACTAAGTACCAGTGAGAGCTGCACAATAATAATACCTTCTAAGTGTGAAGGCGATTTATTTATTCATTTACCTACTTAAAACATTTTTCATTTCCATCCTTTTATTTTGTTGAAAATAGATTTTTTTCTTCTCACATAATATATCCTTATTAAGGTTTCCCCTCTATTGCTGCCATGAGGACCAGTCTTTAGCAGTTCAGGGATTAAGGAGGATCCACAGAGTTGGAGAACTAACCACTCAACTTGACCTTTCTATCTGATGGAGTAAAACAAATCTCTGGGACTGGCAAAAACAAAACAACACAAAAAACAAAAAACACACACACCTATAGGGTCTCTCTATGTCTTTTTTTAAATCTCTATTTTTTATCTCTATCTAGATGTATCCCTTCTGTCTCTCTTGATGTTTTCTTTCTAACTTTATTTTTTCCCTTACAGCTTATACACCCCAGTAAAATCTTTCAGGTAGTATAAAAATTGCAATGTGGTTACATTCTGTTTTTTAAGTGAATGATTAGAAAGAATACAAGTAAAAAAAATCTCATGTTTTCCATGTCCCTTACAATTGAACACTTTACAAATTACAGGTGAAAAACAAGTTGTTGCAAAAACCCACATAAATTCATATGTAAGAAACTTATTATAGATTATCAGAGTGTGGGGGCTGGAGAATGGCTCAGCAGTTAAGAGCACTGACTACTCCTCCAGAGGACCTGGGTTCAATTCCCAGCACCACTGTCTCACTCTAACATCTGATACCCCACATACAGACAAACACACAGACATACATGCAGGCAATACACATAAAACAGCAATACACATAAAATTTTAAAAATAATAATTAACAGAATGTAAGCAAGCAAGGTTTTTTTTCTCAGCTAGTTGATTTTTCCACGAGGCTACATTTTGAGGTTACAAAGAAAGGATTAATCAATCACTTTATTATTTATCTCAAAAGGTATTCTTATAAGAAATCTTAAAAGAATCACAAATTCAAATTTTTACATATGAAAAACAGTCAGGAATCAGCTCTATTTTAAATTCTAAGGGTGCATACCTACTCATCAACGTTTTGGTTTTGTTCTTTATTTATTAAAATATATATATATCAGGAAACTGAGGGCAGAAATAAATACAAGGCATTAATCACCTCTTTGATCATCAATGATGCTAGAATGTAGGGGTAAAGACTCAATGTAGGCTTAACTTCTCTTTATTCAAGGAGTTATGTAGGTGTTGTTTTCAACTATGGATTAGTTTATAGTGAGCAAACTATTGTATTGGCAACAGCCTGGGTTGATTGAGAATTCCCATGGAATCTCTTTGGTCAACAACTCAGTTATGTGTACCCTAATCCTAGTACTGGAAGCTTCATTTGTTGACAAGAAATGACCAGTTGAAGTCTTCTCCATTATTTGATTATATCATTTAGATCACATTCATATACGCATATATTTAGGAAGCTTCTACTTTATTAGGTTCCCAATGTCCCTTAATTTTATCTGTCTCTTCCCAAATTTCCTCCTTCATCCTCAACTCCCCTTCTTCTCCTGTATTGATCCTCCCATTCTAGGCCCCACCCCACCCATCAGTAACTATCAATTCTATTTTTCTTTTCTAATGAGATCTATTTGTATCTCCTAGTCCCTTCTTTTTTACACCTAGCCTCTGTGGCTCTGTGTATTGTAGCTTGGTTTTCATTAGTTTAACAGCTAATATGAGTGGAGGTGATTTACCCTGCAGAGAGCAATAACCACGTTAGAAAAAAAGGAAAGCTCTCCCCAAATTAGAGTGTATCTTTCAAAACCAACACTTTGCATAAATGATTTCCTAGTCTATGTTTGTTCTGTATAACCATGTTGATTTAATTCAGCAGACACCTTAACTGTCAAGATGAGAATAGCTTTGTGAAATAACAACTGGAGTGAAACCAGATATTTTGATTATTTTGATAGTTTTTTTCTTTTTATAAATAAGTAGAGAGAGGAACAGGTTTTAAAAATTAAAATATTTTTTAAACTGATAGAATTAAGAATTTCCAGCCCTTTTATTTTCTCTCTTTTTGGATGAAACTCTGCAAGGTTACAAGCACTACTATGAAGAAGCAGCTATTCTGAGCAATCAGGGGACTGTCTGACCCACTAGATAATTTTTTCCCTCTGCTATTTGGTCCAGGGTCCATAAAAAATTGATGTTCTCTTCTCAGGTAACATGCTTATTTTTATCTACATGAAACTCATCGATCTCCTTCCAATTTGGTGCTGGCCTCTTCATTCCACTATCATTCCCGAGGTAACGAATGATATTTTCATAGGCATGGCTGGTAATCAATACAGACAAGCTCTGCCCATTGATCTAAGGAAGACCTTTGATCTGGAAAATCACCAATTATGGCTATTTAAAGTAGATTCAATTGGATTAGGGAGAACAAAAAAGAGCTGGCATCTACAGTGTTCTTTAATAGTTTCAAAACCAGAAAGACACAAAGTTAAATATAAGGCCGCTTAAAGAATAAGGGTTAATTTTCATTCTTTCAATATTAAATGAAGATTTTCTTGCACATTCTACTTCATCTCTGAATTTTTTATGGCCATGTAATGTGATATTCTTATAAGGGACATCCCAGGTACAAGGTAATTGACGATTTGTACTGAGTTTCTGACAACCTTCAAATTCTAATTAATAAAAATAGATTCAGTTTAAATATTGATATGTTATGCATTAGTCTTGTTTTAACTGAAAAAGGTGGACTTCTGGTCCTGGTAAATTAAGTCTTTAATAGTATAGTATGTAGGCTACCTGGTTGATTAATCAGTCACCTCTTCTGGTGAAATTTCTGGTCACTATTATCTTCAGGTAGTGATAAAATTTGAATTAGAAATGAAAATATATTAGGTTTTGACTCTCTAAGATGAATTTGTATCAAAAGAGAGTATATTACTTAATATACAGCAATCTCTCCTGCCTCAGAAGATCATTATTATGAGAGATACTAAAAGAGGTGGCAATCCCTGCCATGTGCATCTCAACCTCTTCTCTACACTCAGAGAGATCTAAATTTTAAAAGAAGCCTCATAGTTGAATGTTTTAATTTATGATTGACACCATCTGTAGTAATGCATCTGAATTCAGATTCCAGCTTCATACTCTGCTAGTTGTGTGACTTGAACGTTTAATCTCAGTCTTTCTCTAATTTTATTGTAAACAATAATAATAACCCTAAAGATTTCAAATTTTAATGTAATCAGCAGTTCATGACAAGT
This sequence comes from Phodopus roborovskii, assembly GCF_943737965.1. Classification (NCBI taxonomy): domain Eukaryota; kingdom Metazoa; phylum Chordata; class Mammalia; order Rodentia; family Cricetidae; genus Phodopus; species Phodopus roborovskii. The sequence goes on from NW_026125444.1 coordinate 5,239,565, forward strand.
AATCATTCAACTATTGCCTGTATAATAAATAACATTCTAAACACTTTATCTAAGCAACAACTCTAGGAACTTGGTCTTACCTTGTATCAGAGAGGGCAAAGAACTACAGAATTTAAAGTCATCTTCCAAAAGTCCTGAGCTAGCCAATGGCTCAGTACTAAATACAAATAGTTTCCTTCAATAGCCCACCCACTTAATCACATAGGCACACACATAGGCAAATCATCTAATATAGGAAATAACACACATCAAGTGCGCCACAAAAAGTATCAGATAAGATATTCCAAGAGCTATTCTTACTTTTAGATGTAATAAAAATATTATGTCTATACTTCATATCTCATTTCTCTTCTATGTAGTTTTTGTCTCCTAATCTTTCTGTTTTTTTATTATACCAACCATAATACAGGCTCTATCTTGATGTTTTTATTCACTCTCCCCCATGACCACTTCTTCCTTCTTTCTTTCCATTGCCCATACCAATCTCTTCCTTAGGCTATGTATCAATTAATTTTTAATTTGTTTATTTTTATTTTTAAGGAAATGTTGAACAAGCACCCTTGGCAGAGAATACCTCTCCTGGTCTCTGAACTTCTCAGATCATCTTGCCCTCCCAGGCTTCAGGTTAGACCATTGGGCATTTATGAACACATGTAGTACTTGGACTAGTCTGAGGTCAGGGATGGTATACAACACAATAACAGCCAATGAGATGTTAGAGTATTTGGGAGCAAAGACATTTGTTTTCTTTTTTCTTCTTTTCTCCTCTGTTTCCTTCCTCCCTTTCATCTTCTTCGCTTTGGGATGATTTTTGGTGAGTGGTAATGGAAATTGTGAGCATCTTGACTATTCTATAAGCCTTAGATATACCCTACACTGGGCTCCACTCAGGAGAAGCAATGACAGATTACTGGGTCGTGGTGTTAGCTCTGGGTGTGATGGGAGATGTCATTCTGTATATGTTTCTCGTACTGGTTAATGAATAAAGCACTGTTGGCCAAAAGGAAAGGAAGATAGGAGGGACTAGGAGACAAGGAGGAAGAGGAAGTAGGAAGGAGGAGTCAGTCAGCATGGAGAGACCAGGGAGACCAGACGCTTGCCTCACTCCCCGGTAAGGAGACCACATGAAAATGGGTTAATACTTAAGACAGAGCTAGCCGATAAGAAACAAGTAACCGGGCCAACAGCATTGTATCAAATACAGAGTCTCTGTGCATTATTTGGGGCTGGCGTGTCGGCGGGACAAGACCAGGTCAGGCGGCGGGAGGAAAAACCGTACTCGTTACATGGGTGTCTGCTTCTGCTTTCACCAGCTACTAGATAAAGGCTCTAGGATGGCATATAATGTACTTGTCAATCTCATTGTCGTGGAAGGGCATTAAAGGTAGCTCTCCACTATTGCTTAGATTGTTATTGGTTCATCCTTGTAGATATCTGGGTATTTCCCTAGTGCCAGATTTTTTCCTTAAATCTATAATGGCTCCTTCTATTATGATATCTCTTTTCTTGTGCTCCTAGCCGAACTCCTGAAATTCAGTTACAAAGAGGGAGGAGTGATGAGCAAAAGGGCCAAGACCAGGCTGGAGAAACCCACAGCATCAGCTGACCTGAACAATGGGGAGCTTGTGCACCCAAGTCAGATAGCTGGAAAACTAGCATAGGACTGACCCAGACCCTCTGAATGTGGGTGTTAGTTAAGAGGACTTGGCAATCTATGAGGCCTCTAGTAATGGTTCAGTATTTATCCCTACTATAGGAATGGACTTTGGGGCCCCATTCCACATAGAAGGATACTTTCTCAGCCTAGACACATGGGGTGGGGGAGGGCCTAGGCCCTGCCCCCCAAATGATATGACAGACTTTGAAGACTCTCCATGGAAGGCCTCACCCTCCCTGGGGAGCAGAAAGGGGATGGGCTGGGGTTTGGTAGGGATGATAGGGATAAGGATGGGAGGGAGAGGGAACTGGGATTGACATGTAAAACAAACTTGTTTCAAATTTAAATAAAAAAGGAAAAACAAACAAACAAAAAACAAAACAAAAGATCCCTAGAGTTAGCATTCCTGTGGGGATTTATATCATACAGCACACAATTTCACACCACTTGAACAAGTCACTTCCATTAAGGTTTCTTTCACACTTCACTGAAAGTGTTTTTTAGACCATTTCTTGAAACATTGATGTAACGTTATTTAAAAATCTATAAAGCAAAAATGAAGCCATAACATTATTTTAATTATTTTATCAGCAGTGGCTTTTAGTAGTTTTGATGAGATACACTTTATGAGTCTATGGGAGAATTATGCAACATCAGCCAACAATATTGTTGATACTCACCTTCACAATTCTTTAAATCAAGACCCATTTCTAGAATTTCTTCATACTTATATGTAGTCTTCTGCACAGCCTCTTGTTCGTTTCATTCTCAATAGAAGAAGCACAACTTTGCCCTTGGAGACTATATAATGCCCCTTCTAAGGCTGATACTTGTGAGACCATTCAACTACTTTAAACATTCCTCTTATTCCCATGGAGCACCCATTATCAAAAAACTTCATGTTTTCAAGCTCAGACTCTTTTCTGCCTCATTATTTCCCTAGCAAGTGAGTAAAGGCTGATTTAGAAATGTTGAGGCAGTTAGTTATTTTTGGAACACAAACATGTAGATGCAAAGTAAGTCATAGCCTGTGAGTCATAGCTCAATGGTAGAATGATTGCTCTGCATACATGAAGCCTAGGTTCAATCCCCTAGGCTTACAGTTAATAATAACAAGAAGAAGAGAAAAAAGAAGGAGGAAGAGAAACAGAAGAAGAAGAAAAAAGAAGTAGTGGTCTGGATTCTGGATCAGAGATCTTGATCCACATCACAAAGGAAAGTCTACATGGTGGGAAAACTATATTCTGCCCATGACAAAAGACTATGGTTTTGCTAGAGCTGTGTGATGTTACCTTTCCAGGCCCTTCTTAGTACATCACCCCACAACCTTCCTTTTGTCCTTTTACTGACTTCAATTATTAGAACAAGTTTTGGGATATTGCTCAGTGGTGTTCACAGAGCATGTGTGAAGTTCTGTGTCCAATTTCTGATACTGATGAAAAAAAAAGAATGAAGTGGTATGCTCCCCGCTCTGTCTAGAACATAGTGCAATTTATGTTATGCTTCTGCATAATCCCAATCCCGGAAAGCAGTGCAACTCACTAACAATAAAAGAAAACTTTAGACGTCTGAACACATACAGATGTTATAAAAGACCTGAAGCCATTGCATAGATTACAAAGTAAGATAGAACTTACACACAGATGCAGTGAAAACTTGCTCCACACCTGGAGAATGCTGACCAAAAGAACTAACCCCTGAAAATCTGGTACCTAAATTTAGCTCTTTCTACTAGCAAAACAAAGTCATAGCAGATTCTTTAATGTCAAGGCTAAGATCAGGGTGTGTGGGAAGATTGGTGCAGTTCTTTAAAAATATCTCAGATCCATGAATATTTTTGATAACCCTTGGCATTTAAGTGGGATATTCGATCTCTGCCCTAATGACAGCCTACACTATTTTCTTAGCAGTGTGAATATTTCCATTTATATACCTTCAGCTTTAGCATATACTTCTGTCATTGACATACCATTATCCTTCAGAGTTCCAAATCTTTAACCTGTTGGGAAAAACACAAATGGTAGTCATCTCAACCATTTTAAACCTTTACAATTATTCTTTTAAAAATTATAACTGCATATGAACTATATACATCAATAGACTTCGCTGTGCCTTTCACACATGTATACATTGTGCTCTGTCTATACCAACTTCCTGTCTTCTATTTCCTGCTCCTCCCCTCTACCCCTGACCCTTCCTTAGCAATCCCTCTACTACATTGATAGTTTTCCTTTCCTTTCATTTCTGTGTTCACATACCAGAGAAACTTGCAATATTGTCGATGTCTGGTTTATTTTGCTTCATATAGAGAGCTCTAATTTTACCCATTTTTCTATCAAATAATATTTTCCTTTTCTTTGTAGCTTAATGAAACATTATTCTGTTTTCTTAACCCTTTCATGTGCTGTCAAACTCCTAAGATCCCCTATCTTGACTGTTTGCAATGCTGCTACTATAAATAAGAACATTCAAGTACTGACCATATATAATCCATGTAATGAATTAAATTCCTAAATCAAAACATGTTATAGTTGGGTCAGATGGAACTTTTGGTTTGACTTTCATGAGGACCCATAATAATTATTTCTGTTGTGCTAGATTAATTTTCATTCCCACTAACAGTGTATACAGCTTCCTTTTTCCATTTTCCATTTTTCTTTTTTTTTTTTTTTTTGAGATTATAATCACTTAATTTCCCCCTTCCCTTTCCTTCCTCATAATCCTCCCATGTATTGCTCCTTGATCTTTTTCAAATATGTAGCTTTCTTTTTTATCATTGAAACTCTGTCTCTCCCTCCCTCTCTCCCTCCCTCCTTCCTTCCCTCCCTCTCTCCCTTTCTCTCTCTCTCTCCCTGTGTATGTGTATTCCTGCAGAACTCTTAACTGTCCAACATATTTATCCTTACACACACAGATGAGTGTAGTTCTCACCCCATATCAAGGAAACTTTTCTTTCCAACAGAGATGTTACAAAAACCCACAATCAACCAAAAACAGTGTTGTAGAGCCCAGTTACAAATCTACAATACAATTTCCACACCTACAGAGGGACAAGAAAGATTTAAGAGTCAGAGAACCAGGAAGTTTGCTGTGAGACTGTGTCTCATTACACCAACAATAATAGGCATGACAGTGTAGACAGTCAAGCCACTATGGCTGAACTCTATAAAAAGAAACTACAGGCAGTCAAGGAATGCAGGGAGTAGAGATTGTCTTCCTCTGGGAAGAACACACTACTTCTTCCAGTGTGGTTATCCAGTAACAAATGGTTATCCAACTAGTTACCCAATAACAAATGGTCAATCCTACAAACATAAAGTTTCCTTTTTAATATATAGCCTTGCCACAATTTACGTTCGTTAATAGCTATTCTGATAGAGCTAAGGTAGAATGTAGCTTTGACTTACATTTTCCTGATCTCTAAATATGTTAATTTTTAAAAATTATTTGTTAGTCACTTGTATTTCTTCTTTTTGAGAAGAAGTATCTGTCAGGTTATTTGTCCATTTTTTTTTCCATTGAGTTACTTAATGTCATTATTAAATGTTTTGTGGTTGTTTTCTTTTCCATGAGAACAAAATTTCACACAATGCAGGCTAGCTTTGAACTTGCTATTTTGCTGCAGCTGCTCTCAAATTTCTGATCTTCCTTCTTTAATCTCCTGGGTGGTAGGATCAGAGCTCTCACCGGTAGGATGGTTACTACTGATTGTCAATTTAGCAGGATCTGAATCACCCGTGAGACAAGACTCCAACCACACCTGTGAAGGATTACTTGCGTACAGGGCAGGCCTGTGAACTATTATATTGATTAGCTTAATTCAAGACCCACACTAAAAGTCAACAAGACCATTCCAGAGGAGGCTGGGGCCCTAGACTGAATAAAATGGAAAAGGAACTAAACACAGCACACATTGTTCTCTGCCTCATGACTGGGAGTACAATGCGACCAGATGCTGCTTCAAGCTACTGCCACTGGACCTTCCTCGCCACCATGGAAGTCAAAATAAACACCATCCCCCTTAAGTCTACTTTTGTCAGAATATTTTGTCACAGACACAGAAAAAGTTGTGACAGTCATCATGCCAGGTTTTCAAGGGTTGTTTGCTGTTGTTGTTTGTATTTTCTGAAATATTCTGCATACATATCGTATCCTCAGTCAAACTTTTCTCTCAGTTTGCAGGATCTCTCTTTAGGCTATTGGTATCTTCCACACTGCAGAAGCTCATTAGTTCTGTGCAATTTTCTGTATCAATTCTTGCTTTTCCTATGTTGGGGGAATCTTACTCACCAAATCATCCTCTGTGCTTACTCAGGGCGTTTCTATAGTTTCATGTTGTAGTCTCAGACTCTCGGGTCTTACCCTAAGGTCTTGGATCCATTTTGAGTAGGGTGAGAAAAAGGGATCCAGATTCCATCTTCTTCATATGGACATCCAAGATTTCCCCTCAACATGTGTCGAAGTAGCTATCTTTTCTTCTTCATATAATTTGCGTGCCTTTGGAGAGAACTGAGTATACTCGGGTACACTTCTTACTGGGTCATTTATTCCATTGGTCCATGGATTGGTTTTTGTGGCAATATTATGCTATTTTTGTCATTAAGTATCTCAAACAAAATTGATTCCAATCTCATTTAAGCATGTGGTCATTTGATCTGCAGAATAGGCAGAAACAATGTTATTATGAGGAGTCTCCCAGGTATTATCTGTTCCCTCCATCCCTCTTTTGCTTTCTGTCTTTAAGTCTTCATCACATTGCACTTAATGGCAACCATCCATGTGTGGTAGAAACAATAGGAATATGCTTGTTTTCATTATAATCAATGATCTTCTGTCAAAACCAATTTCAATTTGAAAAGAGAAGTTGAGAGTCTGGATTATAATCACCTCAGTTCCAAATGCTTGTCTCTCTTCACTGGAGATGAGGACAAGTAAAAAATAATAATAAACATGTTTCTTGTGTTTTTATTTTAACATTATATATGATGGAGATATAGATTGGTCTTTGTTTATTCAGCTGTTGTTTGAGACAAATGAGAAATACCATAACCTTTCCTTGGCATGAGCACCTATGAAGGAACTTGACAAATGATTCCAGCATTGATTTTTAATTTAGTAACACCTGTAACCAAATTAGCTTATTTTGCTTTTTCATATAGTATACAATTTTTTTTATCTGTGGCGTATATTTTTCGTATATTTTGTTGGGTTCAATTTTCATAGTGCATTTATTTTTTAATCTTAAAAACAATAATACTTTACTATTTATTTAGAGTCAACATTTCCAAATTTATCTACTTATTTGTCTATAAGAGGGTCTCCAATAACTGCAAGGCCCATGCTATTGAAAATGCCAGTAATAATGAAACAGAATTCAGAATTTCTGCATGTAAAATACTTTCTATTCTAGCAGGACAATAAAATAATGTGAAATATGGCTGTTCTTCACATGGATGGCCACCGGGTTTACTTAAGTGGTGGTATCTTACACAGCAGTCAACTATATTTCTTGACATTGTGGAAGTTATTTATTATAACCTCCTTTCAAAGCCTTATCTAACTAAGACTAAGTGCTCCTGGTTATAACATGTCTTTAATGAGCTCTTTTATTTTATTCTAATTTTGAGACACTGCTCTTCCTGTCTTAACCTAGGGCTAAAATTGAGTATCAAAATCCCATTGTGGTTTCTGGTTCATCAAGACACACACTGAGCTCCCCCACAAGGCATATTTCTCTACTTGCCTAACAAAAAAGTGAGTGAATCTAGGATATGGAATGCTTTCCAGTCTCCTTTAATTATTAGAGGCAGAGCCCAGACCTGACAATGGCTCTGCACAGTTGATTTGGCACTGAGGTCTAAGGTGAACACTTGCTGCAATGGGGAAAAAGACATTTGCTCAGCTAGTCACACGTTCGATCCCACTCTTTTCCCCAGATCTTGTTAAAACACACTTCCTGACACAGAGGTGCTGTGTTTGCTTCAGTGGAGTTTTTTTGTGCATCATGATGCAGAGTATCTCTGGTCCTATGGCTCAGAAGACATCACCCTTCACCACAGTGTATTCCGTGTCTTACAGCTAGTATTTTCTGACAGAAGATGCTACAAAAGGGCCTTTGCGTGACTCATCTAACCTTTTCTTTTCTTCATGAGATTCGGCTCATTGTACTGAAAAATGATCTGGTAGAATATATTTCCCCAGATTAAGAACTATGTATTTCTTGCATATCAGGAGGCTCCCTTTGAAATCTGTAGGAGTTTTACATTTATAAAAGGAAGGACACTTTGGACCATCCTGCTCTTCATTCCTTAATGGGCTCCTGCAATTTCCAAGGCATTTCTCATGGATGTATATTAGAATAGGCTTTAATCTTCATGGAAGAACTCTGATATCTTCTTAAATAGTTGTTACAGGTATTAATACAGTAATTATTATTAATACAACTAGGATTTAGAATTCTCTGCCTTTCTTTGCTAATATCAGTTCTTCTATTATTTATAACCTAGGAAAAGCCCAGAAAAATGGTAAATACATTAATGTGAAATGAAGAAAAGATCTTGCCTTCTTTAGAGATACATTGATTTAAAATACATCATTGACAATATCCCCATCATTCAAAGTGCTCTACTTTATTCAGGTGGCAGGTACTATTTGCAAATGCAGAAGTCATCAGACAGGGCTTCTTTTTCTTCCTTCAGTCCCACAAAACTCTTCTGTTCCATTAAAACAAAGAATTAGAAAAATTATGAAAAACAGCCTGAAGCTGCTTTCTTTGTTCTTTAACCCGCTATGCTTCTATTGAGAATTTCAAATGGAATTTATTCATATGTCAGGTGCATGGGATAGGATTGTTTCCATTTTGAAAAGTTACATATTCTTCATTACTCTTCTGCCTCCATTTTTGAACACATATGTCACATAAGCTGTGTTGGATGTATATTATGTTAACAGTTTAAATTCACATCTCTGGCTTTCTCTCTCACATCATGGTGGACTTCTGAATGGCCCACTATGTTTATTTTAGACCATTCTTCCTAAAGTTAAAAAGAATTTTTGATTACCCTTTATTCTTTTTATTTGTGTACATTCAATAAAAATGAAAGAAATACAGACAGAGATGCTTTAATATAAAAATTAGAAGGTTTGAAAGCCTCTATTTGTAAAACATTCCTCCTAATTTTGAATTTTTCATTTGTATAAACTTAAAGATAACTCATAGCTTACACACACACAAAGGACAGTAAGGGTATATAATTCCATGATTTGCATTTATTTGTTTGTTTAGATAGATAGATTTAGCTTAGACAAGTAAAGAAACAAGACACTCTATGTGAGATTTTAATATCAAGGGTGGAAAAATAAAGTCCCACAATGCAGTTTCATTGGAAGTCAACATCTTTACTCATTTACATATTGTATAAGGTATAGTCACCTAAATGGCAGGATGGCAGGACTACAGTGAAGACTATGTAGCCCTTGAATATTAAAATATTATCTGGGCATTAAAGCAAAAGTCTGAGTAACCCCTTTATGAAATACTTATTACAACAATACACATATGCAATAAATCTCCAGACTTAGATGTAGATGTTGAATGTTACAGTCAACATTTCTAAAATAGAGCATGATATCACAACCTGTAACACTCATTCTTCCTCCTCCTCCACCTCTGTGTGTGTGTGCACACTTGTGTGGTGTATGTATGAGACGTAGAAAGAAAGAGAGAGACAGAGAGACAGAGAGAGATTTTCAGAGAACCACACATTAGAATTAGACTTGGCAAGTAGCACCAGCTCATACAATAAGCAGAAAACCCCATCTCAAAAGTTATAGCCATTTGAGCTATAAAGCAGCAAACTTTCTGTTATAGACACAATGCAACTGCTTGTTAGCTCTATAAAAGACCAATTGGAGAGCAGACATAATCAGTGCTTGCACAAAATCGTACAAGGCTTATTCTAATGTTAACTAGCAGTAAAACCCATGCAAGCTAGCAGGTCTATCCACTGTTCTTTCCTCCAACTCCATCCTTCACCAGGAAGACTCCTCAGAATTTGAGATGGGATGGCCTTCCTCTGCTCTCCTGTGTTGCTTGTAGAGCTTGCTCTGCTTCTGTGTTCATGCCATGATGTTTGTTTTAAAATTTTAATTTACTAAACTTCCACTTGCAATATTTGTTTCAGTAACTACAATTTTGTATTCGATTTTCCCTTTTTGATGGTTTAAATATAACTCACTTTTAGCCAATATTTTAGACTTTATTCTTAGAAGTTTTCCAGATGTATTGTCTTAGTAGCCATGGCTCTTAAGATTTTCTACTTAATAGCTGTTGACAAACACAGTTGTTCTTTTGAAAAAGAAATTTGTCTTCTGCTAGGCAGCTGTGACTCCAATGGGAGCATGAAAGTTTCAATGACTTGATATCGATATGTTCAATATGCAACAGTCTGTTTTGGTTAAAGATCTAATCTCCGTGTTTCTTTGACCTCGTAACCCTCCACCTCAACTTTCAGTCTGGGTTCCATTTAAAAATGTAAATATTATTAGTGCATATAGCAAAGATCACCTCTGTTTGAAAATTGCATATAAATAACTCCAGAGGCCTGGAAAGAGTCCTAGGCTAGAGTTATTGCATACGGATTAGATCTGTATTACATTAACTACAGAAAGGGAATTTCATACATTAACACATAAAGAGCTAGTAAGGAGATTTGAGCTCACATTTATAAACAACACAGATGTGAGCAGGTCAGCGATGCTCACACTGAACAGTCTTTCCTCCACTGTTGTCCCTCTGAATTTTAAGTGGCCTGCCAGTTATTAACTATCAATACAGTCAAGTGATTAAAATGAAATGAAGGTTCTTCTTATGCTCACAAAACTGAGAAAGCTGATAATTTGAGTCCAGGGGTCTAATTTTCATCCTGTTTCATACCTCCTGAAATGGCCAAAGGAATATAAAAATAGACACTAATCTGCATCAGTTAAAAGGCCAGACAAGGGTTATCATTTCCATTGTCAGAAATAGCCAAAGATTTCTGCTAGATTTAGTGCAGATGAAATGACAGTTCAACATTCTCCTCTGGAGACAGTGGTCAGATTCTGGTGTAATCACAAGGTAGATTGGCCGACCACTCACACCCTTTTAATTTGAACATCAATATGGTGGGGGAGGGGCAAGACTCATCTTGGGGAAAGTAGTGAGCTGAAGTTTAGTATTCTTTTTCTTTTGTGTTCTGTAACATTTTAACATAACTTTTTAAAAAGATGATAATATAATTACATCGTTCCTCCCTTCCCTTTTCTCCTTTCAAACCCATGGAGTGCCTCCCCTTAATACTACCTTTACTTTTCAGGTAAACAGTGTTTCTAATCAGTGCTCTGGGGGAGATGCCAGAACTTTGCTTCTTAGCAAAATTAATGACTAATAACTAATACTTATAAAGGTTTACTAATACTTATAAAGGCTTATTATGATCTATTATTTTTCTAAATGCTCAGTGCTTAGTGTGGATTGTACAGACTAATGTCCTTCAGATTTAAATGGTAAGTTATTGGCTAACTTAGCAATGTCATCATCTATATTGGATTATTGACTGTACAAAGGACCCTATGGACTATGAAGCACAGTCTTGCCACATGCCTCAATGAATACAGGATACCACATGCTTATATTTGAAATAAACAATAAAAATTTGCTACACTATCACTGTTGCATATGTTTTAAATTTTTTATTAGTCTCATTAAATTATAATATGTTGTTCAATATTGCACCTGCCCTTCCTTGTTATTAAAGACAAGGAAGCAGGCATGACAGAAAGAGCCATGATACAACCTAGTGACATCTCTGCCATAAGAATGGGTCGGTCAAGAGTGCTGAGCACTGTATCCTGCTCTAAACACTTTTCTAGACCCAGAAGAAACTTTAGTGAATTATTTCCTTTGCCAGTCAAGCTCTTCAGTTGAATGTTGAACCTGCTCCTTGAGTCTCTGGGCAAACTAGGCCTCCACATGCTAAATATAAGCTGTCATTCACCAGCCCTGAAGCTGAACATCTCAATTCAAAAAACGGAGACCAATTGAGAACATAATGTGGGGACCTAAAACAAAAAGCTGTGTTTCTGAACAGACTTCCAGCCTATGATGCTTCTTCTTTCAGGGACAAATGAAGTAACAGAACCCAGGCTGAAAATAAAAAGAGATTCTGTGATATCCAAGTGAGCATACACACTGGGAAGTGATTTTCTTTTTCTTTCATTCAAAGGTAGAAACAGATGGGTAATAGTATCTGTTTTGGTCTATCAAACTCCAGTAAACTCTAATAGTAATAGGTCACCTACTAGGAGCAAAGAGCAAAGCATGTTCTTATATAACCCAGATAATGGTCTGGCAACTCATGAGATGGTACACACTGGCAAGTGTTCTGAAGTGAATGGACAATTCCAGGGGAGGGAGTGACTCCATGTGTGGGTGAAAGGGCTGCAGATAGGAAGATGGTACTGCATTTAGCTCTCTTCACTGTACCTCTTCATTCAGTATTAAGGTATAAATCTTAAAGAAGTTTCCTACACTTCTCTACCTTGAACTTTAAAGATTATCTAGGCTCCACAATTGTATGGCTACTTTAAGTGAGACTGAAAAACAGGGTAGCATTTGTCTTACATCTGCTGCATGCATGCCATAGGAGAAATGTTTATTTTCATGGAAGCCTAATTAGTCAATGTCCTATAAAGTATAGCTGGATGTTGAGAGGTAGGGTTTGGGTATAGTAACCATTTCCCTCAGGCCATCTACAAGTTCCAGAGTCCCATGGGTTGGATTGGTATTCTAGTTTCTAATCTGTACTGTGATGGATATACTTTAGTGTTATAGGAAACAATAAAAGAACGCAGGGCTATATGACTGATTTCCTGAACTGGTTGAACTTGCAGGGTGCAGTGATGTTAGTGTTAACAAGTAGACCTATCATGACAAGCAATGGCTTACACCAGCATCACCATCATCAATGGAAAGTATGAACTCCCATTGATGTTTTGGGCATGCAGAACCCAGAGCTACATTGCCAAGTTGGCTACTAGCAGTTCAAGGCAGATTGATTCTACAGGCTCCTACATCCCATGTGAAAAGTTGATTTATTAGCTATAATGTATATTATGTGGGGAATAAACTTTCTTTGATTTCCTATTATGCAAAACAATATTTCTTTATTCACTGCAGAGTTTATTTTTAGTCCTGGTATTGCGATACAATTCAATGCCTTACTGTTAAATACATTTTATATGAAGAAAAGGTGAGAAAGTGGGCTGTCATATAAAGGGTTTACTACTCTTAAAATGTACTTAGAAACAACAAAACTTTTCTTTTTGTGAAGACAGACTAGACACCTGAAAATTACCAATTCATGTCTTAGCTAAAATAGTATCTATTGGGTGATGCCTGCTTTAAGCCCCCAAATGTTGTGTTGTACATGAGATAATCCTATTGTGGTTTTTTTTTTTTTTTTTTTTCTGTCATTTCTGCCACTGTTCCTCTGTAAATTTAGAGGTCACAGTACCCTAGAGAGAGAGAGAGAAATGGCTTCCACTAAGAACATACCAAGAACTCTCTGAACTGAATCTGAGGTATGGAAGGGTATCTGATGGATAGAAAAAATAAATAATAATTTTTGTCTTAAGATTAAATGCAGAGATAATGACTAAATGTATAGTCTTATTCGTGAGCTCCTAATATGTTAAAATTTTTCTTCTCATGTTTTCTCCTGTTAGTTTACAAAGGTGACTGTGATGTGTTTTGGTTTACTTTATACCTTTTTTCCCTAAATTAAAGAATATCAAAGTGAGACAAAAATTGGATATAAGAGAGGAATCCCAGGTGGAACCCTGAGTGAAGGTATATTGCTGACATTGACTTGTCCATTTCAAGGAATCTAAGGCTTCAGCCCCATGCAAAATTATCAAGTCTATTTCCTCACATGGGTCAGGCTCAAGAGGGATGGCAAAGATATCCTCAAGGTATGAGTGTTCATGGATGACTGATCAGTATGCACAAAACCTGGCAAGTACAGTTCCCTCCTCCTAGTATGTTCACAACATGAGGGTGTGCTCTGCAGATGTTGCCCACTGAGACTGGTTAATGGTTCCTCCATGTTCTTCCTGATGAACAGGCTGAACTTCTGGGTTGCAGATCCTCCATCAGAGCACATCCCCTGGATCCCAGCTTTACTGTACCTGTGCCTACTTGTCTGTCTTTTCGTCATTTTCTCACTGCCCCTAGCCAGCGTTCCAGGCCCCAAGCTGCTCAGGTCACAGCAGTGTGTGTGTGTGTGTGTGTGTGTGTGTGTGTGTGTGTGTGTGTGTGTACATGCACACACAAGCAAACAGGTACACATGTTTATGTGCTACTTTATTTTGTAACTTTTCTTCATAATTTAAAATTTATCATGGCAAGACAATTAGATATAAGTAGAAATAAGCTATAGGCATTAAGAACTGGCATATGCGATGGAGGTGAAGGGATTCTAGACCTTCAGTGACTGAATCATCTCTCCAACCCAAGACCTTCTCTTTTAAAGGGAAGACTTGATTTTAGTTGGAACTTCATTAGTGACGGAAGGTGCTTTGTGGTCAGAAGCATTTGCTGCTCTATTGCTTTCATGTGAGGGCTTAAGGTTGTATATAAAGTTCACATATGAAAGGTAGATTCGTGTAGATACAGATTCTCTGAACTTAATATCTATGTAAAGTTATCTCAAAACGTTACCAGTATCAAAGCTGCAAGCAAACAAGCAAGCAAGCAAAAATCACAGTAAATTTCCAGATTGCACTAAGATTCTGGATAAGAATATGGTCTACTGTTTAGGAAATACTCTGACCTAGCAGCTGTTTTTAGGGAGATGGAAATATAGAAGGTATCTTTCTGTGTTTACTGCCAGCCACAGACAGAGGTATGCACTTTTTTCTTGCTGCACTACAAGAGATCAATCAGGTAGGATATGTTGCATCTGCTTTAATAAACATATTTAACATATATAGTATTGATTGGGGGCTGCTTTGATGATAAAGGAAATTTCCTTATCTTGATTAGGTTGATTTCTGAATTGCAGTAATAGAGGCAAGAGTCTGAATTCTGCAGTTGCCATGACTCATGTGGAAAGATAGTGTTCTTATGCAGAGAAAAGATAGATTACCTCCGATAGTCAAAAGGTTATATAGAATGTTGATGAACATTATACCTGAAATCTCAGCTTTGTTTTGCTTCATAAGGTCTGCTGCTGATTCTATAAGGCATTTGCCTGATTTAACACCAATTTCAGCTTATGCTGGTATCTTTTTTTTAGCTGTAGGTTTATATTATTGTGATAAAATATAATGAACAAAAGAAAACTGCAAAGGAAATTTATACTTCCAACATTCTGCCACTAAGAGAAGGCAGGATGGGAACTCAAGGCAGCAACCTAGAGGCACAGATTGAAATATTTAAAAACTGGAGTTCCGCTTACTGCCTTGCTCCTTATGGCTTGATCAATCTTTTTTCTGATAGCACCCAGGACTAGCAGTCCTGGGGTAGCACTACCCACAAGGGACTTTGCCCTTCTATGTCAATCATTGATCAAGACAATACTCCAGACTAGCCTACAAGCCAGTTTTATGGAGGCATTTGTTTTTGTTTTTGTTTTTGTTTTGTGTGTTTTTTTTTCCATTCAAGATCTATGTTTGTGTCAAGCTGACATAACCAACCAGCATAATTGGTCCATTGTCAGTTTGACAAACAAACACATCACATGTTATGAAATAACCTTTTCTTTCCTTTTATCCCCAAGATGTTACCGTTATTAATATCACATTGTAAAATGAAACTTTGTAAAAGCCGCACTGTTTTTGAAATTCAGTTTCTTTAAAATACCCAAAGTCTCCTTCATTGTCCAAAGCCTCTCTGAAATACCAAAAGTTTTCTCAATGGTTTTTCTCAAGTTTCCAAAGTTTCTGTGAAATTCCAGTCTCTTAACTGTGAGCGTCTGTAAAATAAAAAATAATATACATTTTTTTCTTATTCCAAGAGTGTAGAACCAGGGTATGGTCACAATCAAATTAAAACAGTTTAAAACTCAGTTTTAGACTCCTGGAACTCTCTCATGATCTTCTGGGATTCTCCAGCTGTCAGCTTGTTTCCTTAAGCTCAGGTGACCCCACTTCACCCACGTTGCTGCTCTTGGTGGTCACCCCATAATACTGGCATCTCCAAAATGACTGAATCTTTACTGTAAGTGGGCCATACTTCCACCAATAGCCTCTCCTATCATCTTTTCTGGGACTTTGACCCTGCCACATGGTGCTAACCCTCAGCCACTCTTTATGATTGCTTCAATTTCTGGTTTTCATTTCTACTGAGGCTGTCTTGGTATCTTATGGGCCAAGCTGCAGCTGCTCTTCATGGCTTGTTCATGCCTCCAAAAAAGGTTAACCTGGTAAATTCTTACACTACCAAGTTCAACTGCCAACATGAGACACAGTCTTAGCTCCCTCTGAACTACATCTTCTGTTTGCTGACCATGAGGAAATAGTTTCAGAAGATTTCACCTCCATGATAATGGTCTCTTCTTAATTACAGCTGACTCTTCAGTCTGTTGAATTTCCATGGTCTGTTTTGATGTGTGTTTCCTAGAATCTTATGCCTGTTTCTATCCCTCTCCTTATTTTTTATTACCTTTTGAATTAATGGAATATTTTCTTGTGTAATAATTTAATACATTTAGAAAATTTTAACTTCATATACTAATTTTTTCAAACTGATTTGTCAGCATAGATTTAAGTTAGGTTTTTCATAATATTTGTAAAATTTAATATCAGTGTGATATAGAAGCTTGGCCACTAAATCACTTTTCCCATCTCTATTTATTATAAATTGTACATTTATGTGTACCATAAACAGATGAAACACAATTACTTCATTTGGGTATTTTACCTTTTAAGAAGCAAAGACAGTAAAACAAATATTTTTATGTAGTTTGGTATGTTATTTAATTCTTTTCATCATTCCAAGGAAAAATCCATTATTGTCATACTCTAATATATTTTTCTTCTCATTATTTTATTACATGTTACATTATGATCTAATGTATTTTATTTCTATGTTTTTTAGCCTCGCTGATAAAAATTAAACTCATAAAAACTTACATTGTTTTGAATCCTTTAAGCAATACATATGCATATTACTTTAATTATCTAAAAATTAGTTTTACTTATAGTCAAGGCATTGTGTACCTAATATATCATCAGACGTCATTAAATAGTATACTAATATATTGAACAGAAAGTACATAAGATTTTCTTGATATAGAAGAAAATTAAGAATAAAATTTAACTAAAATGTATTTTACTGTTATTTCTAATTTGTTTCCATTTCAAGGGTTTTTACCTTGGATTCATTCAAATTGACTATTTCTGTAACTTCTTTGTGATGAACTGTATAACGTGTAATAAAGATATGATCTTTTGAATATAGATTTTAAGGCAGAATATCCTGTTTTTCAAAGCTTTAATGTTTTCTCTGAATGAACCACTTAGCTTCAAGAGGCTTGGTAATGATGCCAAGATGTCCAGACCATCCTCAAGTCTCCATAGAATTCCACAAAAGTCTCATCATTTTAATCACTCCTGCCCAAAATATTTACTGTCTTCAATAAATATTGTTGCATGTTGTCTAAAAGAAAATATCCTCCAGGAGACTTGAAAACACATATCAATTGTGGACAGTTAAGTGACATAACACTGAATGGGTGCCTATCATCCTAATGAAACCTATCAAATCCACGTTAGGAGAAGTAATACAAACGCAGTCAAACATCTTATCATAACAGGGGACAGAGGCATTTGACTGACACCATATCATATCTGTTTTTCTGAATAACACTTTAGACCTTTGCATGTCATTCAACTTCTTTTGTGGGCAGTTTCAATACATTTATATCTGTGTTGCTTTGATGCTTTCTAAAGATTTTTTTAAAAACAGGTTGGATTTATGGATTAACAACACTTTCATTTATTTCTTAAATATGATGGTTGCCTTTCAACAAAGTCGGGTTAATAACTATTAACCATCAAACTGCATTTATTCTCATTTGGGTACTCATGCTATGAAAAGTTGAGTTAAATAGTAAGTTGACCTTGATACTTAGACCACATAGTGAGAACACCATTAATTAGAAGCTACATTTGGGATAGCAAGAATTTTAATGATAAAAATATGTAGCCAGTAAAGGAATTTATTTTTAAGTAAAAGGAATTTGGTAGGAAAAGAAACCTCTGCAAAGTTCAAGAAAAAGTAAACTTTTAAGAGACAGTAAATGGGATGAGAGTTAAGAGTTTTACTTCTCAAAATATTGATGTAATTCTGAGCCATAACTTCATTACGCTTGGAGTACTGGAGAAGAGGCATGTAGATTCTTCAGAATAGTGTACTAGTGAAACTGAAGGGCTTTGCCTTATGCTCTGCACATTCTGCGATACTGGTAAAGCCCACCTGGGAATCCTTGTGGTGTTGATTGAAGAGAAAAAGATGCAGTCTTCTCTCAGAAGCTCTTTCCAGGAGTCACATAGGAAACAAACTACCCATGAAGCCTCACAGAGGGATCTGTTTAAAACTCTCACATCAGACGTAAACCAGCTTTAACTTCATTCACTAAGAACTACAAGAGCATTCTTTGAAAGAAATGGGTATGTTTCTGTAGTCTCCATGATAAATAGGTATGAAAACCAAATAATTGTATGACTATGGAAACCAAAACCTGCTGCCGGATTGTCATTTAACCACATAAAAAACATTTTGAGATTTTCTTCAAGTCACTTTTGAAATTTTGAGTGATTTTAAGCAATTTTACTACATTTTAAAAGTTAGTTTATGTGCATGTGGGTGTATATGTGTGTGTACTCTTGGAGAATAGCTTGTTAGGGTTGAAGCTTTCCACCATGTAGGTCCCAAGGAAGAAATGTCAGATTCGTTAGCAAAAGCCTCCACCAGATCAGTCATGTCCTTAGCCATCAAAGGTTTTAATAAAACTTCTGAATACAAGTTGATACAACTGCCCACATGGCTGCACTGCTAACTCTGGGTTGGAAATTTTAAACAGCACAGCCCTGAAAATATCAGGAACATCTCCTTACAGAGCAACACTGCTTCTGAAATTAAAATTTAGACAGACAAGATTTTTGTTGTTTTAAAATTGTTTTAAGTGTTTGGTGTGTGTGTGTGTGTGTGTATGGGTTTCTAACCTATATGTGTATTTATGCACTACATGTGTGTGGTGCTTACAGTGGCCAAAAGAGGGCACTGACTGTTAGTTGCCATGTGGGTACTGAGTATCAAACAAGCATCTCTTGTAAAAGAATAGCCTAGCCCTATTGTTTTGTTCTGGTTTTGATTTCTCCTGATTATGTTTTGTTTTGTTTTTCTCCCATGGGTGAAATTTGGAATTGTGAAACTTTTTCCAAAAGTCTTGTTGTCTACCCTGCTGGAGATTTTACAAAGAGCCTTTTGGGAGTTTCTATTAGAGTTGTGTCTCTTGCATCCTGTAGCTGGTACCATCTTGTGCACAGAGCCAATTATTTCTTGTTCTCTTTTGTTACAGGCAGTGCAGATGACTCACTCTTTCAAAAGACCCAAATTCAGCTCCCAGTGCCCACATTGGGCAGTTCTCAACTACCTGTAATTCCCACCCTGGGAACCCAATGATCTTCTGGCCTTTATGGATTTCTGCATACACATTTATGTATGTACACACACACACACACACACACACACACACACACACACACAAATAAAATAAATTCTATTTTTAAAATTCAGTTTAATTACTTTAATGCCAGTTTTAAATATGTATATAGTTAAATGAAGTAACTACTGCACCATTCAAATATACATCCCCAAGCATATGAGGGCATGTTAGTAAGAGAATAGAGCACCAGCCCAAATGATTCTTTGTAAATTTTCTATTTTTTTCACGTGAGTGTAGACCCTCTCCTATTGTATATGAGCCCTTCCAATTAAGAAGCACTGTCCATAATGTACCACCATGGACTTATAGTTCCACAATCGAAAGGACTATAAAAACAGCACGAAATATATTGACTATACTTTTCATTATTTACATCCTATTTGGAGTGTAACTTGCTTCATATGCATGAATTTTTTCTTTAAATATTTTACATATAAATAGCATTATAATTAACAAGGTTGAGGACTGAGAAGATTGCTTAGTGGGTAAATGCCTTCTATATAGCCTGAGGATCTGAGCTCAGATCGCCAGTATCCTGTGTCAATCAATGTAAACACAGTGCTGGGTGAGGCAAAATGGGCAGATCCTCAGGCTTTCAGACCTACTCCCTGGATGAAATGTTGAGCTCAATGTTCACAGAGAGGCACTATCTCAAAATACAAAGTGGAGAGTGGTAGAGGAGGGTTACCTGCCACCCACCTCTAACCTCCTCACACACATGGAGGAGTGCTCTCCCCATGCGTGATACTTACACACGTGCACACATACATATATACACACTAACAGTAGAATAAAATAAAGAACATGGTTTACAAATTTTTTAAAGTGCCAAACAGGTATGATAAATGCGAATCATTTGAAAAAGTTTTCCCCCTTACACAGCATGTAAAAATAATCTTTAGTTTTGTTGTCCAAGTCTGAATGAGTTCTTGGAAAAACCTTAAGAGTTTTTCACTTGGAAGAAAGGGCTAGTCAAATTGATCAATTCACTGTCTGGGTGACATTAAAAACACCTGTAGAGTAGACACTGACAAGAACACACTTATGTGATGACACTTACAGTGCTAATATTAAGTTGTTGCTGTTGTTTTTATTCACTTGCAGTAATTTAAATTGGGAGAATACAGTTAGTGGTTTTCTTTTGTGATATATATATATATATGTGTGTGTATGAATGTATGTGTGTGTGTATAGAGGGAGAGATGTCATAGTATTTCTAGCTTTTATGATATTTTATATCTAGAAAGTAAACATATTTATTTTTAAAATTAATTTCCTTTATTTTTCCCAATGATTACCTTTTATTATAAGCAAACTGTGAGATGGATAATACTTGAGAACAAGAAATCAGAAAGGTAACTTTCCTTTTTACATGAAACTTGAACCATTAAGATTTGTCACTATCAATTATAAAAAGTTATAATTCTTTCAATGAAAAGAAATCTGAAGAACTACTTGGATATACACATGTAGATCAAATTTTAAATCATCCCAGGCTGAGCAGTGGTGGTGTACACCTTTAATTACAGCACTTGGAGGCAGAAGCAGGCAGATATCTGAGTTCTGTGGCGTAGCCTGGTCTACAGAGCAATTTCCTGGACAGCCAGAGTTGCACATAGATATCCTATCTCCATAATAACAAAACAAAAAAAATATTAAATAGAATCCTCCCAAACTTTAATTACATACTATTTAGTACAGTAAACTTTATAATTATTTAGTTGTGTCAATACCATGAACACATTTCAAACACAGCCGTCTCTCAAACAATAATTTCCTGCAAAGATCAATGCAATCTCATATTGACATATCTACCTCAATGAATCAATTTTATACAAGGAAGGAAAGATCTAATTTTGCTTTTTTTTATCCTACAAGTATATTTTAAAGCTTTTTAAAAAACAAACACAAATCTTTGGAATCACATGGAAGCATTAACTTTTCTTATCAAGTTTGATCAATGTCATATTTTCATATTAAGTTCTAATGGTTTCTTATAGTAGATTTTATAGAACTAATTTATTTGCAAAGATACTATCGTTTGCCATCAGTAAACTTGAAAGGACTAAAGGTGAGTTTAATTTTATGTTTATCTACTTAATGACTCTTTTGGAAGATGATGACTAAGGTGAGAACTTAGAAAAGAGAACAGTTTAAAATACACTGTTCCTCCGGGTGTATCCCTGGTACACAAAAGGACTTTGGGAGCACATTCCCCATGGAGGGATACTCCCTTAACCAAGAGGCAGGAGGGAGGGCCTAGTCCCTACTCCAAATGACTTGACAAATTTTGTTGATCCCTTCTGGAAGGCATCACCCTCCCTGTGGAGTGGGGGGGAGTATAGGATGTGAGGGTGGTGGTAGAGAAGTAGAAAAATGGGAGGGAAGGAGGGAGAGAGGGAGGAGAAACTGTGATTGATATGTAAAATAAGAAAAAAAAGTATATCTTCAAAACTAAAATAATAATAATAATAATAATAATAATAATAATAATAATAATAATGAAAAAATTACACTGTTCCCAGTGTGTATGTGTGCACAGGAGATAAATAACCAGTAGGCATTCTTACTACAGAGTTCCCTGAACTCCGTCCCTTCTGTCTGGCTCTGTCCTGTGCATGCACCATCTGTGAAAAGTGGAGAAAGAAAAAGGTTGGTGGTGAATCAGGAAAGATCTAGCACAACGAAGGAGAAAAAAAAAAAATTCTAGAAGTTTGCTACAGTGATTTATATCAGCCACCTTTAGACATTTATAGAAAATAGCAGCGACTCAAATCCTAGTAAAAATCATTACTTACTAATCAGCTATATGATTTCTTTCAAAGTTATGTTTTAAAATGACATACTTAACACCATGTGCATAGTTATTATCAATTATTTTTCAGACATAGAATGGAGTCCTTCAAATAGAGACCTAGGTTTTTATTCTGCTTTCATCAAAAGGATTCTTTGCACAAATGCATGCTCAGGGAGATTAAAGAACAACCAAGATAATCCAGGCATTGGTAATTCCTGGAGTCACTTCAGAACACAGGGCAAGTGAAATTTTCTAAAATGTAAATGATGTATCTTTGTCCTGTTTTACTTAAGATTTTTTATGACACCGAAATTGCCGAAACAGGAGGCAGAAAAGGTGAGCGCAGTAGCAAAAGCCTGTAGCTAACCCATGCACCGGAATCTTAAATCTGAAGTCGAAGGAATTCCCAGGAGAACTCTGAATTCATTGAAAATAACCTGTGTGTTTTCCAGGCTCAATCTTGGCATGCCTGTTGGCTATTTTGTCCCTCATGAAGGTATCTATGTCCTGTTGGCAGGACAGTGGCATTTCACACGTGTCGATTGACTTTGGCACACTTGCTTTATCACACTCATACAGGTAACAGACATTATTACAGGCATTTCTCGCATGTACAGTTGTCCATCAGTCATGGTTGCTTGTCCATCAGTCATGGTTGCGCGTGTTTGATCTGAGCTTCAGAAACCAGAAGTTGAAACCAAAGGACCTCTCTGACCAGATCTCTAAGAACCTAACAGAATAAGATCATCAAGAAAAGCTGGTGCAAACAATTTTAATGAATTAATAAAAGTTGAACTATTAAATTTTAGATGTTTGACAGCATTTATCGGATTGTCCATGGTTTTCTTCTGCTCCAAGTTTTCAATGGTGTGCACAACCAGTATATTTATTTCATTTATGAAACTTGTCAAGACACAGACTGTGGCTTGTGAATAACATGGGCTTGGCACTACCTTACGTGCATTAAGACATTACACATTGATCTGACCAGATAAACCAAACATACTCCTCAATATGTAGACATAGTTGAGCTCATGCTGACAATTGATGCATGATTTACAGCACCAAATGTACAAGGCATTTGTACTGATTTAATATTCATATTTACTTCTTTTTACCAGAATTTAGTTATATAAATGATATATCAGGTAACCACTGACAGTGTTTTTAAGGCTGTTCATATATACTTTAAAGAGAAAAAAAAAATCACATAAATATGTCAAAGCCCTAAGAAAATGAATTAGCTCTTTCTAAAAGCAGAACCAAGCAATGACCCCTTCTATATGTTTTCTGTGCCATTTTAGTTTCCTCCAAACTGTCAACAAGATGGTTCAAACATTTGCTTCAGAAAAGCAATCTTTGTCCATTAAGAAAAAATTCCTTTAAAGAACAAAGAGCCACATTTTCCTTTTAAGTTCACTCAAGTCAGAGTCAGTACCCGAGCGCCTGTTGCTCTTCCTTCAGCAACTTCACTGTGATCTGAGCAGTGAACAGTCACAGCCCAGGCAAGCTAACGAGCACCTTTTCACTCTCACAGCCGCTGTAAATTACTCCATCAAGAGAAACACTTGTTAAAAGCTTGATGTTCAGAGAAAAACACTGAAATTTTCTGAGAGGAAAACAAAAAGAAACTTCTCTGTTTTCGGAGGCACCTGAACGGCCACACAAGATCAGAAACATCCTAGCACCTGGGCAATCTAGTAAAGGTTTACATTGGAGAGAAACACATGGCTGAGCCACATCTTCTTGATATTTTCATCCCTGATCAGCTATTTCTATGATCTATAATTTAATACTGGGAGAGAAGGAATATCTCAACGGTTCTATTTCTACCATGGACTCAAAAATTTGAAGATATGAATTAAAAAACACGTACCTTTAAAAAAAATCACTAAAATGTATTTACATTGTCTTGCAAGAGGTTTCACTGACCTCGGGAAAGTCATCCAGTATTTAAAATGGAAGATGTGAACAAAAGTTAAGTAAATAACTTTCTAAAATGTCACAGGATAATGAAGGAAACGAGAATTAAAAGAGGGATTAAATGATAGAGGGGGAAATAATCAGGGATGAGGAAATGAGAAAAACCTTATTTACATTCCAACTTGTCTTACCTTTCTCTGAAACACACTAAAAAGAAAAATACTGATGATTAAGGCTACAGGCAAGCCTGAATCCATCTACCTCAAACCAAATGCATTCTTTTATAATTCCCTGGTCAGAAAGAAATACAAATTGTATCTATAAAATTACTGAGACAAAAGGAGTAATACATCATTTTACAGATTTAAATGGTGCTGATATGCGCCGCCCCCACAAAAGCTATCAAATTTAGTATATGCGCCCGCCCCCACAAAGCTATCAAATTTTGTATAAATAGAAGTAACTACATAGGCATGTTACCATCAGCTGCCCTGTTTATGAACTATATGTAGAGACAGACCCCAGGAAGCCATAGCACTGGATTCTTTCAGAGAGAAACAAAATAAAACTCTTTCTTAAGAAGCTTTCTGCTTGTTTGTTTTAATGCAGTAATTTTGCATTTCATCTTTAAAAATTTAACTTTGAGATGTACAGTTTTGACTGTGGACTAGCCTGAGCAAAGGGCTGCCTAGGCAAAAAAGCAAGTAAGGCACCCTTGTTCAACAGCATAGTTCTTCTGGCTATCATGTGATGGATTTTGTTGTCTGTCCAATCAGGGTCACCCACCAGTTAATCTTTTCCGTTCTCAATTGAAATATTCTTTGCTAAACGAAAATAACAACTGCTTGAAGGTGCTCATACCATCTCAGAAGTTGTTGAAAGAAACAGGCATGGAATTTGTCTTTAAGAGCAGTATGTCTGCTAACAGTTTAACCACCCCTGCATATAACACCTATCCTGAAAGCCCAGCTTCCCTAAAGATCACATTTCTTTAACGTTTCACTAAAATGAGCCAATCTTTTTTGTTAAAAATATAAAGTGTTCTTCATTAAAATGCCACTAACATGTCCTTAAGCCTCAGCCTTCCGTATTGTGCGTTTTTGTGGTGTCTATATGCTATGATTCTGCCATGCCGATGCCCTTTTGTATGCTCGCTTGGCTTATATTTAAGTCGTTGGCTCTTTTCTCCCAACAAGCAGGATAATCTGTTTATAGAAGGTTCCTACGATGGTCGCTTTACTGTATTGACTCCTGACTTTAAAACTAAAACAAACAAAGCTTTATTTCCCTGAACTAAACTTCCATGAGTCTGTGATGTCTCGGGATTCTTTCATCCACTGAATCTCTCAAACAGATCATCTGACCTGCCTGGGCTACCACCGGGTGTCTACCAAGAACACAGGAGAAAACAAAACTTAGGAAAGCAAAATATGTGTGTCTTTTAATCTCATAACTGTATAAATAGTCAAGCAGTCCCACACTTGGTAGTACTCAGGATTTCTAGTCACCAACCAACCTTCCAACAGCTGGAGTGATTGTCAATGCAGGCTCAGCTTTGATGACTAAGTGGTACACTAAAATGGTATTGATAGAAATATGTATTTAACTGCTTAATAATTTATCGTCCTTAGAAGAGGTATTGGGTACACTCTCAAGGGAGCCAAAAATAAAAAAATTGGTAATGTAAACAATGCATTGTGTATTTTCTGCTCCAACTAAAACCCTTTCAGATTCCCAGAATGGTTGCTTGACATCTGTGCTCTCCTGGCCAGGTTGTGGTACATTTTGCAGCTTGTCAAATTTCCTTGCTGACTCGCGCCCTTTTTCATTATACAGTGTTGCTCTGTGCTTAGCCACTGTATCGGTTCCTGCAGACATACTCTACCCTCAGTCTAACACTACAGTTGATTTGCTAGGCACTCCGTTGCTTCCTCACGTTTCACATCTTCCCATTGAATTTTTCCCGTTGAGGACACAGTTCTGTCTTTCTGTCTCCATCCTCAGACATCTGAACATTCTTTGGGTTTTCTGAATATTTCAATAGCTTTGTGACAGATGTCACTGTGTCTCATTCTATACTAACGAGCTCTGTGAAATTTTCTGTGCTTATTTTCATTTTGAATTCTTTCTGTTTTAAATTGATGGGAACGTACTGGTCTCTGTGACTAAGTTAATGTTATGGGAATCTTTTATCCTGATTAAAAGCAAAGTTTCTAATTAGTACTTCCTTCAAATGGCATTAAAAAAAAAACCCAAGAGTTCCATAATAATATATGGGTTGTCTTGGAGTTAATAGTTTATTGTCTATGCAAGGAATAGATCAGGAACAGACAAAAAGAAAACCTGAATATTCCTATACAAATGGGAGCATGTTCCCTTTTTCACCCCTACAAGTGTAAGAAACGAACATTAAGTAGTTCAGCCTTGCAATTCTGAGATCTACATTGACATTATATATTGGGTGTTATCAGGGGAGTGCAAAGCCCTGGCATTTTTTGTGCTCATTGATAAGAAATATTTATTTTGGCAAACTGTTTCAACTAGTCAAATCGCAAAACTTTTGGAAACATAGGTGAAAGTTCAAACTTCAGGCCTAAAGTGTAGCCATTGTGTAATGAAATACCCAAAGTGATTCATTCAGTCACCTTAATATCTACTCATCAAGGAGGAGGAGGAGAAGCGAAGGCGGCATTCTATCTTTCTCTAGCATAACATGTTAAGTGCAGCATTCTAGTCTAAAAGGTGGAATTGTTCCTTTGAGTAAAATAATTAATGAGTCCAACAAAAGGAAAGCTGTTACGAGAGAGACCTCTAGTGGGAAAACATGCAAGTGTCTTGGAAATCCGTTTTATTGTTTATGCTTCTCCCGAAAAACAGAACTTGAAGCACGCGTTATTTAAGGTAGCATCCACAAGGCAGCCAGCCATATGCCTCCTGTATGCTCTGCCCGGGAGATTTGTTCACGCCAATGACACGTTTCTGAGGAAAGCAAGCCGTGAAAGTGCCTTAGAGGTAGATGCTCAACTCCACTCCATAGCCATTAGATTTTGAAAACTAAATTTACAGATATTTAAGATGTGTGAAGAGGGGATACCCAGACACTGGAGGAACTCAATCTTTGTTTTGGTTTGGTTTTTACTGTGTAGAAGTTGGGCTATGATTGTAGATAATTAATTTTACTTATCATAACATCAAAGTACTTTGCTGATGGAGGGGTCTCCAGCCTTTCAAAACAATAAATTCAGTAATTTAACCATCCAGCCAAAGTCCCTGCACTCAGACTAAAGAGGTGCCAAATACAGGTTAGTCAACGAAAATCCTTGCTTCTAGATTACAGAGTAGTTTTTTTGACTAATGCATCTCCAAGATTATTTCTCCTTTGTTTCCTATGCAGCTGCTTCTAGGTCATCCTCTGATACATTTAGTTTAATTTTAACTGTTTTTTTAAAATTCCTTTAAACAACATTAATGATAAATATGGAAATTATGGTATATTGTCTGGCTAGGGATGTAACACTATACTGTGAAGAAATTTGTATCATAATGTTTGTTAGTTGGGAAGTAGTATAAGTCCTATCTTAGAAGAGCATTAGTTTAGGGGGACAATGTGATCAAAAAACATGAATCAAAAAGTACTCCAGACCAAGGCCAAAATGAAAGCAGTTAGGGATCCAGCATTACCATGTTAACACAGCAACAGACTCGGTCTCCCTCTGCTTTGAGGAGAAACTCTCTGGCTGTTTGCTTATCATAACAAATCCTCAGGTTCCAAGCTATCTATGGTGTTGGCAGATGTAACCAGCAGGAGTACCCCCCCCCCCGACCTCAGTGAAGCTTTGCAGTGTCTCTACTGTGTTGTACACATTTAGAGCAGAATTGTTTACTCTGTCAGTACCCTAGATTCTTATCTATTCTTTAAATTCCGCCTTTTGTTTTTAATAATGAACTCTGTCTGAAATGAAATTTCATGATGAAAGTTTAGAGGCTATTTGCCAGGTAGCTCTTTCCCCAGATAATGGATTGCCACCAGCTTCGGGGAGGTCTGCCTTTCCACTCTTACCAAAGTTGAAGCAAGTCTTGGAACAGGACATAATTATTCAGAGGAAGCACAGTTCATGACTCCAGATTTGAGCTGGTGACTGGGAGCCACTTAAGCGAGAGGAAAGAAGATAGGAATTAATGAGTGTCACGTATTTTATTTCTCCCAGTATAGGATGGACATTTTTCTGGTTAAAAAAAGATAAAAAGAAAACACCAACAAAAAGAAAATAAATTAAAATTTGAAAAATATGGATGGGATTTGTTTCTATCTAAAATCAACATGCTAGCTGAAAAAATATCCTGGAGACATGAAAGTATATTACATCATGTTTGTCTGTTCTCCTGCACATTATCACCTATTAAACTTGAATTCACTATACAGCTGTGTTGCCTTTAAATAAGCTAGCACACTTCAGTTCACAGCTGCCCCCTTCCCTTCCGGAGCTATGGAACATGGACTGTGCTGGCATGTGCATCTCCTGAATCCTCTCCTGTCTTCCTTCCTGTCTGATTAGGTCTCACTCTTCTTTCTCTGTGAAAAATTGAATCTCAAAACACCTTAAAGTTTAAGGAAAAAATGAAGGCAGAAACAAAACATCAGAGATTGCTAGAATACACACAAGAGAAGACTGAGATGCTAACCTTCCCGTTACAACACTGTGACCCTTGAGACTTCAGGACCTCTCTACGTAGAAAAAGTTGGGGAGAATACAACCCAGAGGATCCCAAGAAGCCTCAGGCCAGCCAGCCTAATGAAATTGATAAGACCCAGATTCAGTGGCATACCCTGCCACAAAAAACGAATATAAGAAGAGATTGAGGATGATATCCAATGATGATCTATGGTTTACACCCCTCCCCCCCACACACTTTAACTAAAAAGCAATTATAAGGATAGGTAATTGTTTTCACTAAGGCCAAAGGTTTTTGTTATAAATAGTTTCCCTGTCTGAATAACAATGAAAAGATAGAGTGTTTGGGAAAACATAAAGAGCTCACTAGTGCTCAATATCACTGTACAAGAAGAAGGTAGTTTTATGTCCCAGTAGCACTTGCGAAGAAGGGATGGAGGATCTGGCTTCCTCTAGTTAACAGTGTTTCATTCTCAAGGAATTTCACACCTAGAAGATCATGTAGTCCATTCACAGCAAAGAAATTCCTGAAGCATCTGAGAGAGCAGACATCTATCTGTTTTGTTTCAACAACAATACATCTGGGAGGAAAATGGTTTTTTTTTTTTGTTTGTTTGGTTGGTTGGATGGTTTTGTTGTTATTGTTGTTGTTGTTTGTTTGTTTTTTAAATAGAATTATTCTAACTGGCTCTTAACCAAGGTAAGACTTTTTTCATTATGTTTAAGCATTAGGTTTATTTTACCTTTCTTATGAGATATCCAAAAGATCATCAGTATGGCACTATTTCTGCCTCTAACACAAGGAAATAAGAAATAGAGCTGGGGCATTTATCTTCCTTACCAGAATGCATGCACAGTCGAGACTTAATTTCCTATCCTAGCTTACCTTTGTGCTGCTTTGATGAACACCATGATTGAGAGCACCATGGGAGGGAAGACGGGGCAGGTACTCAACAGAAACCTGGAGGCAGGAACTGAAGCAGAGACCATTGCTTACTGGCTTGCCCTGTTACTTTTCTCATCCATACCAGATTCACCTGGGGGAAGGCTCCATATACAGAAGGCTGGGTGAACTGACTGTTAGCAATCAGGGCAACTCTTCTACTTAGCAGATTCCAGTTGTGTCAAGCAGGCAAAAACTAACAAGCACACTTTGCCACTCCAGACATCATCAAAACATTCTATCTTAATTTTACATTTATTCTCTAAAAGAAAAACAAAATCTCTGGCAGTATTATTATTTGTTTATGTAGCCAGATTCATAGTTTTGTTTGTTTTTGTTGAAAATAATTTGTTTTTCAGGCCTTAAATTTTGATCAAAATTTCATGTCCCTTATCTCTTCCTGGATCCTCAACATCCCCCCCCCCCCACGCCTTCTTTCTGTCTGAGTTTAGAAAACAAACAGGAATAAAATAAAAGTGAACAAAGAAAAAAGCACGAGACACACATACAAATCAAACATACTCAAGCACAGGCACACACAATCATAAAAGCACACAATTATACATTTTACCAATGTATAATTTTTTACCAATGAGGTAAAAAAAATGGCAAACAAAGCAATATAAGAAAAAGAAATCTACAAAAAAGTCATTGAGTTCACCTTGTATTACCCATTTACTGCTGGACACGTGACCAGGTCTTAAGGGTGAAACTCCACTCAAGAAAACAAATTATTCTTTTGCAAGTGGTTAAAATTCACGGAGGCTTTAAATTTATCTGTTAATATGAGCTTGAATGTGTATTTGCATATATATGTATATATATATATATATGTATATATATATATTTGCACATAAAAAGAAAGAATAGAGAAAATAACAGAGAGGTGTAGAGGTATAATTTCAAATTATGTTACAGTACGCTGCATCTCTACCCATCGCCTCTCTTGATTATGGGTTTGTTAAGAGGAGGAACCGTATTAATCTATATAGCTCCAATACCCTGAATTTATCCATTCATACATTTCCTCAACATTTATTGAGCATACACCACATGCCAGCATAGTGTTGCATAATTATGTATGAAGATGAATCAATATGATCCCAGCTGAAGTAGATATCATGGTCTGATGGACTTAAATAATTTGAGATAATTTGAACAAATAGAAAAGCACCTTTACTCTGATGACACATTATGTTTTAACTATCACCATTTTTACAGATGATGGAGATGTGTTTCAAAGCTGTTAGTTACATGGATCCAGTTAACTCAGCTAATCAGTGGCAGATCCTGGGCTCCAGCTTTCTCTCTAAATTCTGTAGGTAGGTGATAAAGATTTCTGCTAATCATACATTATTGGGTTATTAACACTATTGAATTATTTATCTTATGTCTTTTTCTTCTTAATGGAAGTTCTGAAAATACTTATAAGTTATCTTCCTACTTCCTTCCTTTTTTTTTTTTTTTTTTTTTTTACAATTTTTAAAATTTAAATTAGAAACAATCTTGTTTTACATGTCAATCCCAGTTCCTTCTTCCTCACCTCCTCCCCTGTCCATCTTTGACCCCCTTTCTGCTTTCCAGGGAGGGTGAGGCCTTCCATGGGAGAACTTCAAAGTCTGTCACATCATTTGGAGCATGGCCTAGGCCCTCCTGTGTCTACTGACAGAGTATTCCTCTACGTGCAATGGGCTCCCAAAGTCCATTTGTACACTAGGGATAAGTAATGATGATTCACTACCAGAGGCCCTGGGAAACCTAATTCCATCTTAAATCTATTCCAGGAGTAAATTACATGCCATCAGAGCTGGACCTCCTCATAGGACCAGATGATTTGTGAACATTGAAGCTTTCAAACTGAATCAAAATATTCACTTAATTCCAAACATTTAGCACCACAAATTTGAGCCAGTCCATTTCAACAGTCAGAAGAAGAAAGAAACCAACAGCTCTGCTCTTTGTGCATGTGATAGAAAGGAGACATTACTACATGGCCTTGTGTTTCCAGTTCAAAGAATTACAATGCCAGAAGCTCTGTTACAGGTCCAGGAAAATGTGATTCTTGTTAGTATCACTTCCTATTCACACAGACAGAAGGAAGGAGAAGGCTGTTTTGATTCAATCCAGTCTACAGGTCACATTGGGCCTGCCAGACTGGATTCATATTAAAAATGAAAAAAAAATGAATACTCAAAAGGCCTCTGTGTTACAACCAGAAGAGGAAGTAGAAAGAAAGACTGGAAAATGGAGGCATCTAGTGTGAACTGAAAAAAATATCAAAATCACTTAAGAGCATTAGATTAAAAGATATGCATGTTGACTAGCACCAACAAGGGATCAACCACATATTAAGGCTGTCGGAGAACCTATCTGATGGAGAACTGCTGGAGCAACACCTGCAATTTTTAAAAGGCAATGTAACAGATCTTGTTTGGTAGATCATGCAGAATGTTCTGGGAATCTCATCCTGACGTTGAATATGTTTTATTCTCAGATGGCATAGCTGTGTTGTGAACAAAGACATCTGTCAGCCACATTTGAATTGAGAGCTTCTGTTGCTTTCAAAATTTTCCACATCAAGGTGTGGGAAAGGAATAATGTTCAAGATTATATGAAATACTGTGGCATGGTTTGTCTGAATATGTTGGGTTGAAAATTACACTCAAATATAATTCTACCATCTATTGTCACATTTATTAGCTTGTTCGTTCTTTAGCTAAGTTATTAATTCAGCAATTTTTGTTCAACATTTACCTTGGAAGTAAGAAAGTGCTAAAAATTTTTCTTTCTCTTTTGGAATCTGCAGCTTGTAAGCTCAAAGTTTAACCTAGTTCCTTCTTCCAATGGGCATGTGACTAATAATGGAGATGACAAGTTGAGATGAAAGTGACCAAGCCATCAAATGGGGGTGTAATGCTAAATCCTCAGAAGCAAAGGCCCTGAATTCATCATTCTGGTAGACTGCACCATCTAGAAGAGTTGCTGATACATTTAGAATGAATAAAAGAATGAATGGACGGATTTATGAATGAATATTGCAATTCTAATTTTCAAAAGGCATGAAGATGACTATTTTTCCCAGTCCCATTCAATAAGTCAAGGTAAAGTTACTGGTTGGTAAATAAACAAAATTAAATCTGTAGGACCGATCCTCAAATAATCTAGAAAAAGCTAATTAGGAGTGTGAATACCACAAGCTCACAAACACAGTTTTCCTCACCCAGGTACCTAGTCATTTCAGAGGATAGACAGAGAAAGAAAAAGTAAATGGACCAACTTGACAGAGAAAACATGCTCTGGGCCCATCTTGACCACTGTCGTCCTCTGCTTCAAAATGTCATTTGGGTTTTATGGAACTCATATGCTCTGAGGTGGTTTAAATGCACAACTGAAAAAAAATCATCTGCATTAGTATTGTGCATATGATGACACTTTGTAATGTTGCAAACATGTGCACACATTATATGACAATGAAGAAATGAGCAAGCACAGGAAAATATTCTTTCTTCCATGAGTTTGTCAGATCTATTGTATAGTCAACTAAATTTAGCAGGAGAATTACTTTCAGAAATGTGTATAAAGGAACTTCCTGCTTTCATCTAACAAATACAACTAGTCACATAAAACCTCAGTGATTCCGTGAAAATCTATCATGTCCTGTTTTAAAAATGTATTCTCTTTTCTGCAAGGAAGATTTTACTCTATAGTCCTGATCAGCTTATGACTCACTTTCCACTCTCAGAATTCAAAGAAAGCACGGGAACTTGAAGAGTTGCGCTGATGTAAAGGGTTTTTGTTTTTTGATCTGCTCAAACCTAGTTACAGCTATGGGCTCATTCTCACCTATTAAAAAAAGACATTAGGAATCGAAAACGTGAGAACAAAATGGCAGGAATTAAATTCAGCGAAGAGCACAATACGAGAACCCGCAAAGTGGGCAACTGTTGGTGGGACCTTCTGTGAGCACCTTCTCCAATGTGGCCTGAGGGATCTTTATAGTTCTAGGATGCCCAGTTGATTCAGAGACAGGCCAAATGTATGAGACTTTAAAATGCCACAGGGCGTGTGGCTTGCTGTCCAGGTTACTCAAACTTATACAAAACAATAGAATGTGTCAGCTAATTTCTAAAAGATTCAAAGGCTCAATCTACATACAGCATTCTAATTGCTGGAATTGCTCACTCACATTCAAATTCCCTAAAAGCATACATTTAAAGAGAGTTGGTATGTATTGCTTAAGCTAACAGCCCCAGCATATCCTGGGGCTGTATAAGCCATCCCTATAATAAATGTTGGTGAAGAAAATGACTTTTTAATAGGTTTAATGCCTATTTCACCCTAAATATTTTACTAATGTAAGGTGCAACATCATTTTTTTTTGGAAGTTGAATGCAAAGAGTGTCTGATCAAGTTCAACGAGTCTGATATTGTTTAAAGTTGTGAAAAACTCAACTCAAATTTGTATATATATGTATGAAAAATGATATGCTGGAAATAAAAAAGAAAACTTACTCCCTGAAGAAAGCATAGCAGATAGCAGGTTGCTTTCCACCATCTAGCTGCTGACGCAGAGGAATCCTTTACCCTCACATTCATAGAGTAAATTTTTATTTGTGGTATTGAAGCCTATATTTTCTTATTTGTTTCTGTTCTAGCATTTGCTGAGGCTATATAGTGAAGTTTTTAGTTACTTCAGTAGCTCCTTATCGATGCATTTTATGCCTTTTGTTAGCTATAATCTTGTTCATTTTAGTGCAGGGCATCCTATCGTCAAGTCTGTCAGTCCCATTTTGCATTTTATAACTGTCATTTCCAAGGACATCTGGAGAAGATGGATTTATGACAGGTTACCATGCATTCTAAGAAGTCTAGGAATTAGCATGACTTTCTAAAGGTTCTTATAAATCGAGTCCCAGCCATGCGCTGGGTGTATTTTGCTTTTGTCGAGTATCTTTATTTAAATATTAAGGGAGAGATATGACCTTTGGCCTTGGAGATCAGTGTGACATGGCAACGGCCCAATCTACTAGCTGTCAATGGAGTGCGATAGACTTACTCTCTCAAGGCCCCTATTTGTGGACAGTGTTATAATAACCCTTCCATTAGGCATCCCCAAGGCAAATAACCTCAGCTTTAACGGAGTCAGTTTAAACCCCTCAGAGTCACATTAGGGGACTATCTGGTTTTTGTCAGCTGAAGAGCAAGTCTCTGTGAAGAGAATGAATTCTGTAAATTTTAAGTAGCCCTCAACATTTAAGCATTATTTCACATGTGCCTGGAGGTAAATATTAGACACATAGAATATAGAAATAATCTCATCCATTTCTTTGGTTTCTTAAGTAGGAATTTTAGTGATTACTTGAATCTAAATAGGCCTTTAAAAGTAATTTTAAAGACATTATTATACATCTGCCTATCTCTATCTATAGATATATGCAGGCACATAGGTAGATAAAGACATTTTTGTTAAAAACATCACACTTGCTGCAGTAATATGGTCTGATAAAGGACTGGAGACATCAAATGTCCTCACAGTATCACAAATGGAAAATTCAACATAGTCATTGGGAAGCAGGAATGCTATTCTATGTAGGTGCTAAGAGTTGGTCATGGTTCTCTTATGCACATTTACCCTCACTGACTGCCTTTCCCAGTCTTAGCCCATCTATATCACGTGGTGATGTTCAGATGAAAAACTTACACTTGGATCTCAATGGATGGTCCTGATCTCTAACTACTTAGGTTAACTGTTAGGCTCATGGTTGGAAATATCTTAGGTCAAAAGACTCTTTAGTCTCTGAAACAGCAAGGTGAACCTGCCATTCTCTCTTGAAATGCTTTAAAAATTTGCAGTTGTTACCATGATTCTGAAATATATTATCAAAGATGACAATAACCCTATAATGATGGGCCACATGAAAAATCTTGTGTCTTCTCTAAATAGAATTATTTTTCAGAGTCTGTGGCTTATTTTATCAAACTGTGTAGTTCAAATTAATATTTTTAGCTTATTGGTGAATAAGTTCAGCTTCTTTGGGACAATTTTCATCCCACATTAAATACTAATAGATAAAAAATGTCTAATTTTGATTCATTATTACTAAAACTAATGTAAGAGTCAAGAATATTTTAGAGCACTCACACTGTATACATTTACATCATCAGTCTTTTTGTCTATACAGTAAAAATGTGATCAATACTTTGAAGCAAACAAAACAGTTTTATTAGAAAAAAAATATATTTCCAACACCCAGTTTTATTTATTATTATGTTGTATAAATAACTAGATTTAGTATTATCAACATTAATATTAGTATTAATAATGAAGACATTAAACTTTAAAGGATTATTAATTCATTTAAATTTTGTCCTGTAACAGGTAAGCTGCTCTAGAGTAAATAAAAACAAGTGAAATGGTATCGTGTGTTAAATTCCTAGTGCTCATAAACCACACCTATACTTTGATTTATAGTGAAATCACACCTCTAGTTCTTGCTCCCTCTGTCTCTGACATTGCACATGAAACCATAGGGCAATACATGCCTTACAACATAATATAGGATGCAATTTAAGGCATTCTATTGATTCCATAAATCACAAGTAGTTCTTCCTGTTGAAGCAGTTTATGAATGGCAGTAAAACGCTAAGAATGCATTATATCATTAGAATTATGAACCACGTGCAGGTAATGCTATTTGTAAGTAAGGATAAAGTGTAAAAAATGAAAATGGGGACATAATTTCCTTAGTACTTACAAGATTCTTTTATTCAAGAAGGTGCATTTTAAAACACAAATTGGAAGTCCGGAGCTGTAAAGCAGCCATTTCAAAGGGAAGATTTGTGTAAGCTGGGAGTAGATCATAGAAGTCAGACATATTCTGATAGGTCACATGTAACCTAAGAGTTAGAAGCACAAAAGACCATTGGCTGCATGCTATCAGCAAACATGAGGAAGTTTGTTAGTATTCAACTAAATCACATCACACTGAGTGTGTAAGCATGATGCCCTGTAAATAAGATGAAGGCAGTGAATGGCCAATCAGTCTAGTACAGGTCAATCAAAGAGAATATCCTATGGGCCTTACACTGTACTGAATGGGTTTTGTACACTGAGTTATACACACAGGAATTCTGAAGCTCTAAAATATTCTGGACATGCAGTTTTCTTTTTGAGGAAGATAAAATAGAAATGACACTTCTTCTCTCTGCACATGTTTGATAATGAAGAGGAATTCCAGTCTGCCATCTCTTTTAGCTGTTGTGAGACTTCTGTTGTGAGTCAGTTGTCCCATGCATAGATCTGTGTAATTAAGCAAGAGGCCCCAACTGAATGTCCACAGAATTTACACCTACCATTGGTCTTTTCTTCAAAGAAACAAAATAAATGACACACAGTATACTGCCAACATTATTCTGTAACTTTTAGGTGAGTGTTAGGGTTTTCATATTAATTTCTCTAAAATAAGTTAATCTTGATTTAAGTCTAAAGAGGTCAATGTTTGAAGATGTCCTCGCTTTCTTTCCTAGCCTATGATCAGCATCACCTAACAATGCCAAGATGCCCTCTAACTTCCTACAAATAAAATAGGCCACTGCAGACATTTTATCTGGATTATCGCCTGTCAGAGCACGTGGTACCATTTTGGGCTTTTGTTACCATTCTCTTTCAAAAGAAAGAATTAACTCAAATAACATTGCTTAAAAGTAAAGATAATAACTCACTGACTAATAAACTATCTACATTCATTTTCCAAGCAAAGGATTACAGTACTGTGTAGATTCTTATGAAATGGTTTACTAGGAGTAACTTAGATTGGGATAATCCAAGGATTTAAAGGGCAGAAATAATGAACTCCGACACTGCCAACATGATAAAGCCGACCTCCTGTTAAAGGTTCCATGGAATACTTCTGTGAGGAAGTGAAATCTAACAAAATTATGAATGTTAATCAGCACAGAGAGATAAGCACAGTCACCATAGAGGAGCCTTGATTAGCCAGGCCTCTGAGCAGGAAGGTAGGAAGTTCTGGTGTGCAACAAGAGACTAGGAGACTTCTTCTCTGGGAATACTATAAAAATACAGAAACGTAGTAAATAACATGTTTTGTCACAGTGCTATAATTAATAACAATCAGTGTTAATATTTTTATATTTCAGGTTATTTTATGCATAAAATCTCACTGAACAATTGGTACTATAGTATATATAATTTACACTTTAAACATATATATATATATATATATATATATATATATATACTTTATTAGATGAGTATTTCACCACATGCATGCATGGTGCACACAGAGCCAAGAAAAGGCATCAGACCCCTAGAACTGTAATTATAGTTGTATATTTGCAGTTGTGGGGTTCCATGCGGGTGGTGGGAATCAAACCTGGGTCCTTTGCAAGTACAGTGAGTTCTTTCAACCTCTGAGCCTTCTTGCCAGCTCCCTATGCTAATTACTTCTAAGTATAGAATTATATAATTCTAAATTTATAATTATACCTCACTCAGCCTAAAGAAACTAAATATCCTAAAGCTACATAGTTAAAAGTATGATTAATATATCATCGTCAATATTCTAAGCTGTTGTATCTTACCTTCCTGTCACCTCCATGGGTAATTTATGGTTTTGCTTATATTTAGTCATTATTAATAAGACTGATTTCTCTTTACATGTAAATACTTTTATACTTACATATAAATCTTTGCCTACATCTGGAAGTGTTTTCTTAAGATATGTTCTGTGGAATAAGTGTCCTATTTCTGTTGTATAGTGTGCCGCTGAAATACGCAGAAATCATATTCTCCTCCAAGTGATGAACAAAGTTGTCTCAAAATGTGCTGCCATCATTCATTAGTCTTAAAGTTTCAGTTTGGACTTGGATAAAATACCTGTTAACTTTATTAATGAATGATTCCATTTCATTTCCTTACATACATCTTCCCTTTCTCAGAGGCCAGCAATCCATCCACCTGTGAGGATGTTAGTAGTTATCGTAGGAAAAATAGATTCTTCTTTACTTTTAAATCAAGATAGTATTTTTGAAGAATTAAAAATACTTAGAAAGTTACACTTTATTGAGAGAAACAGTATATTTGTTAAATAAGATTCTTAAGGTAGGAAAGGTCGACCTAAACCACAGAGCCCGGGCAGCATGCTGAATTTTTCTTCACTGTTTTCCTCCTGAGAGTTCACTGCATTTCTGGGCGAGGTTGTATTTTATGCAAATTAGGGATGTCTTGTCCTTCATTTCTTTGGACATCACTTTGTCTCTGATCTTTTTTCCCTCTCTCTCTCTGTGACTATTTACTCAGAAACTGGACCTTTCTAGGAATATATCTTAAGAAAACATTCCTAAGTATGGACAAAGATTTATACAGAGGTATAAAAGTTTTTACTTGTACACTGAAATCAATCCCACATTTCTAATGCAGGAATGATACACACACACACACACACACACACACACACACACACACACACACACCTTGACATATCTTAAGTACACATCTACAAGAAGAACGGGAGCCAATGGACGAAAGCTAATGAGCTGAAGGAACATAACGGGCACATCACAGGTATTGACTGGCTCTTCAGAGCGGCCGCATCATCACTTGTGGGGCGGTTGGCATCATACATCTGGATTCAGAAAGATGGCATCTGGAAGCACACCCTGAAGATCCTAAGGATTAATCGCACTGCCACTTTTGTGAAATGGTCCCCACTGGAGAACAATTTGCTGTGGGGAGTGGGGCCTGGCTCATTCATCTCTGTAACTTTAAGTCTGAAAATGACTGGTGGATGAACAAGCACATTAAGAAGCCGATTCGCTCCACAATCCTCAGCTTGGACTGGCATCCCAACAACGTTTGGCTGGCTGCAGGCTCATGTGACTTCAAGTACCGAGTGTTTTCTGCCCACATCGAAGAGGTGGATGAGAAGCCAGCCAGCATGCCTTGAGGCAGGAGGATGCCTTTTGGTCAGCTGATGTCTGAGTTTGGAGGCAGTGGCACCGGTGGCTGGGTGGAAGGAGCAGCTTCTCTGCCAGTGGGAGCCACCTGGCCTGGGTCAGCCATGACAGCACCGTGTCTGTTGCTGATGTCTCAAAAAGCGTGCAGGTTCCAGCTCTGAAAACGGAGTTCCTGTTGATGCTGAGTGTGTCCTTCATATCAGAAAACAGCGTCGTGGCTGGTGGGCACGACTGCTGCCCGATGCTCTTTACTATGACAACCGTGGCTGTTCGACCTTTGTGTCCAAGCTAGATGTCCCAAAACAGAGCATCAAGCATAATATGTCCGACATAGAACACTTCTGTAACATGGACAACAGAGCCACAACTGAGGACCACAGCACATCCTTGGAGACACTGAACTCGAGGTGGACAAGCAAGATTGTCGAAAATTTTGCACTACCGGCATCAGTGCAGCCATGACAATTTGGGATTTCAAGACTGTGGAGTCTTCCATCCAGGGCCTCTGGATAATGTGAAGCTGAGGGAACCTTTGTCCTGCATGAGGAACGGACAGACCTGCTCACACTCTCATTCATTCACATGGTGATGAGGATGGCCTGCCCGTGGAAACACTGCCACACTTTCAAACAACTAGCATGTGTTCCTGTGGATGCTGTGGTTGCTGAAGACAGAAGGGGTTTCTTTTCTTTTCTCATTTTTGTTTTGATTTTGCAATCTCATTCCATTTTTGATCAAAGCTTTCTCTTTAAGTAGTTTATGATGGAAGATTGCCACACTAACTTAAAGGGTAAGGAAAGTGTGTACTGTCTGCTTAAAAAAAAAACAAACCCAAGTGTGAAAAAAAAATTTTGTAAACCTTATTATTATTATATGGTCTATTTTTGGATCTCTGCATTATTTATGTTATTTTGTTTTGTTTTGGTTCATGTAACAAAAACCTGAGAAAAAACAGCTTCAAGAATTTATTTTGCTCACATCTTCAGAAGTTTAAATGCATACTGATAGAGAAGAGACGTGTACAGTATGATAGCTGGTAAGGGCTGGAAGCAGAAGCCTATGTTTTCAGACGATCTCCTTATCACACTTTTACTACAAATGAGTAGTCAGCCCATGTGTTGGTGACACCCATCTTCAGAGATGATCCTCCACCATAGTGAGCTCTCTCTAGGGAGCATCTCACAGATGTGCCAGGGTCTGTTTTACATCACATTATAACAAAGATTAACTTTCAGTGAGTTTCACCATGTAGCCGAGGATGACCTGGCCCTCCAGATCTTCTTGCCTCAGCTCCCTGAGTGCTGGAATTACAGGATGTGCTATTATTCTCTTCCTACTGAATTTGAAGATTTTTCTTCTTCTTCTTTACATACATAGTGATACTATGTTCTATTGCAAACATATTAAAATACATCATAGCAAAATTGTGGACTATATTATTTTGTAGAGCATAGCATTTACTTTTGTCTGTACTATTGATTTTAGAAGACTGACAAATTGTTGGAAGGTGACTTGGATCTGCTAGGCCCTAGTTTTAGGTTTAAAGTGAGATCCATTCCAATCTAGTGTTGTGATCTTTGAACCCAGGACAAGTCTTCCTGTAGTAAAAACCAGATAATGATCAAGAGTCATCCACTCCATCTGGACCTCAACTCAAATTTCTATATAGATTTTCATGCATAATGTAATTTATACCCAACTCTTTAAAGCTTCTGCAAATGTTTTATGTGGTACTTCCCAGAGTTCTGTTCTGTACTTCATGTTTAGTACAGGCATTGGTTAAGACAGAAGAGAAGATGGGTTTTATCTAGATGTTGTTAGGCAATGGTTCTTCTTTTGCACTTGCCTTTCAAATCTACAAGCATCAAAGTCCAGCCCTAGATTCTAGCTGCCTCTTCCCCCAAATTGATTTTCATCAGTTTCTAATTTTATATTTCAGAAATGTGAAAACCAACATTTAGACTTTCACACTTTCAAAAATTATAACAACTTTTATGTGCTGTTCAATGCTGCAAAGAGTTACTTTGCTTGTTTTAGATAAAATGTGTTGATGTTTATAAAGGGAAGCTAATTCTGACACCAGTAACCCTATAGTGTTTAAGACCAACTATCACGAAATAAAAATTGAACAGGCAGAATGTGTATTTGAAAGGGGAGAATAAAAAAGTTTTAAGTTTGGTAGCTATTCACTGGTTGTTATGACTGGCTTACTATCTAATTACTAGGTGGACATTTGTATAAATAAAGAATTGTTTGTGTATTATAAATGAATACTTTATCTGAAAAACTAAGACACACAAATCATTTTTATCAGACAATTCTAGCTTTGCAATCATCTGATACTTGCTTTGTGTATTCTATTGTTTGGGGTTTTCTTATTCTATTACCTAAGTCACTATCCATACATCCCCTTACATGCAATTTTATAAATCAACTTACAACTAAAGATAAATACAAAGCATGGGAAATAAACTTACGCTTCCACTTGAAGTAATAGCTTTCTCTTAAGATGCAATCTGCATGTTGAAAAAAAGATAAAAACCAATTAAGAAGACACAGGACATAAGGAGGCAAGGCAAGCATGTATGAGGAACAGAATACAAATGAAACAACTTGTGACTGACCCAGCTCAATATACTGAAAGAGTTTGGAGGCCATGTACAAAAAAGGCAATCCAGGTGGAACTTAGGGATGACCTGAGTCAGGGAGAGAGAGCTAAGAATCTAAAGAGTGAAAATTCTGGTAGTGGTTGCAGAATACTAGTAAGGGGAGTCCTAGACAGTGAGAGATGCCCAGGGTTGGACAGCATCTTCCTTGGATGT
Organism: Phodopus roborovskii; assembly: GCF_943737965.1. Taxonomy (NCBI): domain Eukaryota; kingdom Metazoa; phylum Chordata; class Mammalia; order Rodentia; family Cricetidae; genus Phodopus; species Phodopus roborovskii. The sequence goes on from NW_026125444.1 coordinate 5,282,126, forward strand.
TCACCAGAACATTGTTCAGCATATGTGCCCAAGGAGGCAGCAAGCAGAGGAAAGAGCCACTGGATATCGAACTGACAACGCATAACATGGACAAAGTGCTGGAGAGAGTTCCTGTTTTCACCAACAACATAGAAAGGAAGAAGTAAACACATTCTTCCATGAGCTTGTGGGAGAAATAAATAGGATAATTTGAACATTTCTACAGATATCCCCCAAAATCCACAAATCAAGAAAAAAGGAACAAAATTTTTACAGGTGACTGAGCTTTCTTCCAGGATAAGGCACGTGGTGAGTGCCCTGAAAATGGAGCCTTTCCTAGATAAACCTTGAGAGGACTGTAGATTTATAAAGGCCAAGGATCAATGCTATAGCTCAATCCCAACTCCGTCTGACCCACTGAACTCCAGGGTAATTTTTTTCTAAGCCAGTAAGGTTTGGTGCAGCAGTAGATATCAAGGCAGGAAGGGAATTTCCTTTATCTGGTAAACACATTGAGGCAACAGTTACAACAAACATACAATGGAGGACTAGATACTTCTCAAGGCTGTCTGCTTCTACCCCTTGTACTGTGTATGTGAACACCTGTGTATCTGTCTTAAATGAGAGTTTCATTGTATAGCCCAGGCTGACCTGGAACTCAAAACCTTCCAGCCTAGTGATAGGATTACAAGTGTATGTTAAGTTAAGCATCACAAATGTTATTTTTTAAAAAATAGCACAAAATTATTACAGGCATATCATAATTGGAATTAATTATACAACTAGCAGACAAAACGGATTTGCATCATATATTTGCTTTGGTAAAAGAATAGTAGTACATTATTAACAATTACTTGTAAGTTTCTATTTGTGTTTTCAAAATATAAAATACTTGAGGAATAAAAAGACAGTCAAAGTGATGAGCTCTCTACACAGTGGGAATGTAAATACTTCATCTGACCTCTCTTGAAGAAATCCACAACAAAGCAAATGCAGAATTACAATGTCTAGTCCCAACAGTGATATATAACACACAACTTCTGAATCCAAAGCTTAGGGATCATTGTAAGAGAGTGGTACAATGGTAAGAGCCAGGGGAATGGGGAGTTTTTCTAAGATTCTGTCTCCTAGGGATGTCACAAGCTACATATGTAAAGTCTCACCAACATGACTACCTAAACACAAGTCAAGCAAGAACAGTAGCAGTAGGCATGCAAACGCAGACAAGGGAAAGCCTTATCTCAACAGTAGGCAAACTACAGACAACAGGATTTCTATGACCTAGAGGAATGGTTCTCCCCAGCTAAGTGCTCAGCACTTGGTTATTTAATACTGAATTATCAGTCCAGAAGACTTCTACATGAGCCACATTAACTAGACTGGGTAAATGAATCTATTCATATATTTAAGAATACACACACACACACACACACACACACACACACACACACACTCATCAGAGGGGGAGAGAGAGAAATGATAACTACCTAAGAATAAACGATTGATTAAAAGATACCACGGGAGTGCATGGGAGTGCTTAGAGAGAGAAACTGGAAGGGGAAATGAGGCAAATATGTGATACTCCCAAAAAAACAAAAAATAAATGAAGTACTCCTGTCTCAGATTTTAAGAACACACTTAAAACAACACTTAGCACGACTCAGCACAGAAAACACTAAACATTTTCTCTTCATTCTTTATGAGTGCTGTTTACTTAGGCTTCCTGTGTGGTTACATGCTTACTAGGGTTCATATTCATCTACTTTCTAAATTCCTTAAAGATGACAATGAAAGAAATCTCCTCTTTGTGTACCCACTGCTGGACCAGGTAGGCTAGAAGAAGCCATGTTTTCACACTAACCTCTGCATTCTCTTTGAAAAATAGCATGCAGTTCTGTGATTATCAACATGTAGCTTATGTGAAATTATTTTTTTCTATTAGGAGAAAGAATTCAGTCACATTAAGAACTATTCAAAAAGGAATTATGAGCAAGTTCTGCTCTGAAAAGGAGACGCACACACATACACACACACACACACACACACAGAGAGAGAGAGAGAGAGAGAGAGGTCAGACATCTCAATTTCCTTAAACAACCGATCTCAAGCCAGAAAGGAACTTGGCACATTGGATGCATAGTCCTAAAATGTGGGAACTGGGAGTTTAACAAATGAATTATTGCTATTGTCTAGGACTGGCTTAGAGGAAGACACTCTGGAACTCCTGCTAGTCACTTAAAAATGATCACATGAGAATCATGTTTGGTTGCTCTAAAGGTGGCTGTGTCTCATATATGCTGCAAGTCTATCAGAAGAATAGGAGAATATCCTTGGTTTAAGGGCATCTGTTAGCATATTTTCATTTCACAGTAGAAATTCCAACTCAAAGTGTTTGAAACACATTAAAAGACATCTTCCATGTGCAGTGACGTTTAAAAGACACTTGCTAGAACAGGATATTGATAGGATTCAATTAGAGTTCCAATCCAACTCCTTTGAAATTCTCTAATCTCCATTCTTCTTAAATATGCCTGCTTTGCCCTGAGATGTACGTTTGTCCAGAAAACAAGATGACTGACAGTGTGGGCCCTTCATCTGTCTCATTCACAAACATGGGTAGATACCAAGCACATAACTGCAGCATCATTAAAATTTCTGAGATTTCTGAGAAATGAGCCTCCTTGCAACCAAGTATCTTGCGAAGAAAAGATCATTAACTATTTTACATCTGGGACACTTAAATCTGAGATGCCCAGACATATGGCTAGAAGCCACACCTAAAACTCAGATGAAATTATTCCCCCCAATGTTACCTAGTAAGGCCTGAGTTGACTGAAGGCTGATGCTGTATTTTTATTGTTAAAGATGGCCAGAGTAGCTTGTGTTTATAAGAAAATATCTAGGGGTAAGCTTTCATATGCCTATTTATACCTATTTATAAGAATATATTACACCTATTTATAAGAATATAACCAGCTGAAGCTACAACAGGCAAGATGAGTCACCTATGCAAGAGTGACATGGCAGTTATCAGAGTAACCAATGGTTTTCTGATTGTATTCAAGGTCTGCTCCACAGCAAACCATGTCTGATACATTATACAAGATCAAAATCACATAAGTAGAGAAGTCATAATGCCTGGAAGGAATTGACAACTGTGGCTTAGCTAAAAGGGAATAGTATCAAATTACCTTATAAGTATCTATTTACATCCTTAGGCAAATGATATTCTAAGCCTTAATCAGAAAACCTTTCGATTGGATTCAATAAACGCAGACTCACAGCTACCAGGATTTCAATCTATTCACTCTTCCTTTGTGTCTCTGGTGTGTGTGTGTGTGTGTGTGTGTGTGTGTGTGTGTGTGTGTGTGTGTGTGTGTGTGATGCATGTGTGGAGGTCAGAAGATAATCTTATGGAACTGTCTTTGCTCTCCACCCTCCACAGGGCTTTTTCCTTTTTGTTTGCTGCTGTGGGCTTTAGACTAGTTGGCCAAGGCTTTCGGAAATTAGGTCTCTGTCTCCCACTTCATTGTAGGAGAACTGCAATTACACTACAGCATGGTTTCTGGGATATTGGAATTTTGGTCCTCACATTTCACAGTAAGCCTTATACCCACAAAACCATCTAGCCCCACACTGGCTTCTAATTTTTCTTCAGATTTAGTTCATTTGTATCTAGCTTGACTCCCTTTTAACACTTAACTTTTTCTCCATTTTGATCCTTTAGATAGGTTTCATAGTCACCATCTGGTGAGCTCAATGCCAGTTTCACCTGGCATGGGAAACCCTCACCAATCATGGTCAAACATTGTTATCTCCACTGCCAGCCATGTCTTCCATTTTATCTTCCTTTGTGTTCTTCATAGTAGTTATAGAACACCATAAAATGTCAATGAGTTTGAATAATGGAGCCACTATAGGTTTTAAGAGAAATCTGGCACTAGGAAAATGCCCAGAGATCTACAAGGATGACCCCAACTAACAATCTAAGCAGTAGTGGAGAGGATACCTTAAATGCCCTTCCCCAATAAGGAGTTTGAAGTTTGATGACTACCTTACATGCCATCCTAGGGGCTTCATCTAGTAGCTGATAGAAGCAGAAGCAGACACCCACAGCTAAACACTGAGATGAACTCCTGAAATCCAGCTGCAGAGAGAGACAGCCAGAGAGAGAGAGAGAGAGAGAGAGAGAGAGAGAGAGAGAGAGAGAGAGAGAGAGAGAGAGAGAAATTATTAACAAAGACCAGTCTGGAGAAACCCACAGAAACAGCTGACCTGAACAAGAGGGAGCTCGTGAACTCCAATCTGATAGCATAGGACTGAAAGAGGCAATATGGGTGTTACTTAGGAGGACTGGGCAGTCTATGGGGCTTTGGTAGTGGATCAGTACTTATCCCTAGTATACAAATGGACTTTGGGAGCCCATTCCACATAGAGGGATACTCTCTCAGCCTAGGCACATGGGGGAGGGCCTAGGCCCTGCTCCAAATGATGTGATAGACTTTGAAGATTCCCCCATGGAAGGCCTCACCCTCCATGGGGAGCAGAAAGAGAATGGGATGGGGGTTGTTAGGAGAGGGACTGGAGAGAATAAGAGGGTGAGGGAACTGGGATTAACATGTAAAACAAGCATGTCTCAAATTTAAATAAAAAATATTATATACAAAAATAAAAGAAGAAACAGTAATGCAGAGAAACTCTCATCTTTGAAACAGTTCCCAGTCCATGAGACTTATCGACAGTAGACATTAATGTTACATGTATGTGAAAGACGGAAAGTTTAAGAATGGAAACTGAGTGTCCTGTATGGCCTGTTTCCTGACACTTAGGTCTGTTTCTCTTTCCTGTGCCCCCACCTGTCAGGATAGATGAACAGGTTGTGAGGATTCTTTTTCATGAAAATACACATTCTACTCAAAGAGGACCTGCTCATGTATATAATGGTTCTAAAGTTCCCCTCTCCTACTATGGCCAGCTTCTATACATGGAATGGCAGGATGGTGGCCAGGGTTTCTAGCCCAAGATCTAGCTCTAAGTTACACCGCTCCCATCTTAGATGAGTGGAGAGTATTTTGGCACTCTGAGCACAGGTGTTCAAAGGTCACATGTGGTTGGATTATACCCACCTCAATATGACATTATCTCATTTGAAAGGTCTGATTTTAAACACAACTAGGAGACTTTTGTTATCACATGGTAACCTATTCAACAAAGTTCACAATTAGGATGAGGCTATCTTTTTGAATCTTAACAACTAATTATCACTTCTTAACAACTTAAGAAAAGCTAGTTATCCATGTCATGGTAGAGATCTACTTCATTCTGAGACCATGCCACAAAATAAGTACAAGTAGACCAACCCTGTTTTGTTTCTGCTGCTTAGTTTTTGTGTAAACACATAGGCTAGAAAGATGGCTGGCCAGAAAGAATCAAAATATTACATCACAAAAGGTACTGTAGGATGATGGAAAATGAAACCGAGCAATAAACCATTCATATAAATTTAATGACTCTTGAGGTTTTCCTTTGTAACATATATATTTTGGTTTGGGTACTTTATACCCTTTTCAATTGCAAGCACTTCTCTTTCTGGGAGTCATATTTCATATAATCCTCAGAAAGATACAGAGATGTACTCAATGCATTTGAAAGAACTGTAGGAATGACAGAAAGTTTAAGCTTATAATGGGTTGTCAGAGGCCTGAGGAAGCACTATCTTGTTATCTGAAAAATCTGACACACAGGCACTTCTCTTATCAGCAAGGAAGAATCATTAACTATGGATACAGTATGTTAAGCAAAACATAATGATGAGTAATGTAGAAGAAAGAGATAGCGGAGGAAGCTAAATACAAGCACAAATATACACACATAAAAACAAACACCCATACATGTTCATATCTGCTTGTGTCTATGCCCATTCATATAGACAATCTATGCATTATTAGACAGCAATCCAAGAGTAGAATTTGAGGGTCACCTGGCTGGTACATTCAGAAAGCATTATGACAGTGATAGCCATTGACTACTGTGATTGATGAATAGATAGATATATAGACAGACAGACAGACAGACAGATAGATAGATAGGGCTTAGGGCCTTGTTAGAGAAAGAACATAAACAGACTAGGCAGTCATTGCAAAGACTGACATATTGAGTTGAGGACCTACATGGAAAAGATAAGTCTGCATTCCAATGCAATTCTCCTGTTTACTCATGAATAAGTAGAAATATAATTCCAGAGTGAATGTTTTGGCTATCTCCCAAACTTGTCCCAGACATACAGGAATGGGCTTTATGTAACTGAACTGCTTCCAACACTTAAAGTGACTGCAAGTCTTGAAGATATTAAAAATCGACCTCTTCTGTCAGGTGGTGGTGCACGCCTTTAATCCCAGCACTCAGTAGAGAGAGGCAGGTCGATCTCTGTGAATTTGAGACCAGCCAAATCTATAGAGTGAGTTTCAGGACAAAAAGCAACCAAAACAAAAACAAAATACCTACCTGCTCCATATAGTTATACAAAGATTGAAATAAAACACCAAACACTATTTTATCTCACACATTACTTTTCACATGTAAGCAAATAAATTACAGTCTTGACTGTAGTATTGTTTGCAGCAATTTAATTTGTGTGTGTGTGTGTGTGTGTGTGTGTGTGAGCATAGCTCTTATTCAATTATAATGCTTAAATGATTCTCATGCATGTTTCCAATCCACTTTTCCTGGCTTGTGAAACTTTTTAAGGAAACATTAGCATTTGCAGGCACCAGATGTTTTGACATAAGGAGAAGTAATATGTAAATTTTAATCCATGCTAGGAACAATAGCCCGGAGGCAACTTTTTCTTATTATGTGAATCATATACTTAACCACAACGTGGTAGATTCTCTCAAAATCCTCACCATCCAGAAGGCTGTCATCTTGTCTCATGGTTGCCAATTAATGAAGCTGATACCTATTTAACAGGATAGGTATGTTATGTAACAAGTAAATGATAGCATGTTATACCCTTTAGCCAGTGCATACTCAGAACTCTGAAGGTGATTAATTTTTTAACAACTTTCAAGGAGGGTTTTAACCTTCTTTCTGGCGATTAACAAAATCATTTGTATAATATCTTCATGTATTAAAATTACAAACATCAACTATTTTAGTGGGAAATACTAAAGGGTATTAAAGCTTCCTCAAGTTTTGCCTTAACTTAAAGTTGTATTTATGTGCACATATAAGTGTGTTCCTCTGTGTATGTGTGCTTTGATGTGCAAGTGTATGTGTCTCGTGTGTGCATGTGTATATATATGCATGTGTGTGTTTCTAATAAAAGAGATTAAAAGATGGCTTCAAATGCTCCTTCTAGGTACGGTTTTTATAACAATTAAAGAATAGCATACATTTGTACCAAAATCTTTAGAATATAAAGAAAAGCTCTCACATAAAGAACATACCATCTATGTATATATTCAAAAGACAAAAACAAAATCCTTCTTGCCTTCTGCCTTTTTAGTCTGTTTTTAAAATCACTTGGCTATTCTTTCTACATAAGTGTTATAATATTGATCTGTATTTTGAGAACTGATAGTATTTTACAGCATCTATTTTCTGTTACTTATTCCTAAAATGTAATGAACTTATGTTTCAATGAAAGTACCATTTTATAACTAATTTTTTTTTCAGTTCTTGGCCTTTTATATAATTGACAATAAGGGGTCACACAGAATTGCAGAAACACAAAGCATTAGTATAGATTTGAAAAAGGTACACTCTCAGTACAGCAAGGCACATGCTTATACCTAATTTAAAATAGGCCTGCTTTATCATTTTTGTTACAAATATGCAAGAACAAAATCCAGAAACAAGGTCTTAAATATTAGAAAGTCTTAACGCTTATTAATTTCATTATCAAGGGATGGGTGTAGTCAATAGCAATTAGCAGCTTTAAAACGTTTTACATATTGGAATACAGTATTCTATTTATCCTAGATTGTCTGGGGAGCATCTAGTATATTAAAAGGCTTTGCAGTTTCATGGTGATTTCACTGCCACCGTTATGCCTGTTAGCAATTTTGCAACATCCTGATAAATATTTTCCATAAATCAAAGCCATAACAGCACGGAGAAGCAGATGGCAGGAGACTGTATTAGAGAACGTAACAGTTACTTTCCATAATGGGAAAATATTGGATCATTGTTGTCGGCCTGGCCTGAGTAACAAGCAGTTGTCAGTTGTGAAGTCTTGCGGCACTTAAGTATCCTGTCAGATGATTAACCCGTATGGCATCTCCTGCAGTCGATATGCAAGGACAGAATAAAGAGAAGTATATTATGACATGTAATAGTTATGCTCTTTCACTTAATACATTCAAAGAAAATATTGGTACATTTAAAAAGTACTTGTACAAAAATCCATATATGCATTTAAAGTATACCAGTGTTCTTCGTTTTCATAGAAAATAAGACACATTACTTTGTTATTAAAATGAAAAATAGCAATAATTATGAATTCTACAGTCTTATTATATTAACAATGTTTTCTTGATATAGCCAATGTTAGACTAAAATTATTGCAATGTTACTTCAGCTAATCATATATATGTAATGTTATTACAGTCAAATATTTTTAACTACATTGTTATTAAGATTAAATAGTTGAATTAATTTTTAGCTTTGTATGCCATAAGCAACCTCTGCTGCTAGATACGTTTCTGGAATTTAGTTTGTCTAAACCTTCATACTCATATTTTTCCAAGTAAGAGATAGATTGTGATTATATACTTCTTTTTTGGAAAATAATGGTCTTCTCTTTCTTTTAACTATTTTATGTTACACAAAATTAGATTTAAGTAAAATACAAAGTTTGTTTTGGTAGAAAACTGTATCATCTATATAACTTTAAAGATAGCATAGGAATAGACAGGGAATTTTGCAAACAGTAAAGTCATTACTTTTGTTCTTTAAACCATCTAAGCTGTAAATAGAAATTATTTGTTTGTTAAGAAATACATATAATTCCAGAGAGCCCTCATCTAGTAGCTGATGGAAACAGAAGCAGACACCCACAGCTAAACACTGAGCTGAACTGGAATTCAGATGCAGAGAGGGAGGACAAGATCAGGCTACAGAAACCCACAGAGGCAGCTGACTTGAACAAGGAAGAGCTAATGACCCCAGACTGATTGCTGGGCCCGACTCAGACCCCCTGAAAATGGGTGTCAGTTAGAAGGCCTGGGCAGCCTAAGGGACCTTGGAGAGTGGAACTAGGATGTACCCCTAGTTCAGGAAAGGACTTTGGGAACACATTCCGCATGGAGAGATACTCTCTTAACCCCAGGAGGGAGGGCCTAGTCCCTACTCCAAATGACTTGACAGATTTTGTTGGTCCCTCCTGGAAGGCATCACCCTCCCTGTGGAGTTGTGGGGGGGAATGGGATGGGAGGGTGTTTGGGGGGCATGGGAGGGAGGGAAAAAAGGAGGGAGGGAGGGAGAAGGGATAGGAGGGAGGGAGAAGAGAACTGGGATCGATATGTAAAATAAGAAAAATTAATTAATTAATTAAAATAAGGAAATATATATAATGAGTCCTCGATGCAAGAAATGCGCAAAGTGAGACCCTCAATGAGGATAAAAAGTTCCTCCTTATGTATAAAGTACACACAAGGGCATTTTATCCTCAAATAATATGACTTCTAGGAAAGAGTGTTTTTACATCAAAACAACTCAGTTCTGGTAAGGTCTCATACACATTCTATATGAAATTCACAGAAAATAATAGCACATGTGGCACAGAAACTGTGAAATAAGTTTTGAAAAACCAGACTGCCATCACCAGCAAGTCAGCAGCTGACTATGTTGACTAGCCTTGAAACCGTCCCATAGCCTTCTTGGTTTTTGAACTCCTGCTTCACCTATTACAGCTTCCTAAGTGCTCTTATTACTAGGGTATACCACACGATCCAGATGAAGGATAGCTTTTTGTAGGTTTTTAACCCCTCAATTAGTTTAAAAAAACAACATGCAAATAAAAATACACATAGTAATAAATAATGATGAGAAGTTTATGACAGCATCAGCTTTCATTTGATAGGCAGTGGGATGAAATCTCTGTACAAGTGATGTCCATGAACTTAAGTTGATGTAATCATATGAAAAGACCAGGCCTTGGGGTAGGCCAAATGATGCTCCTTCGTAGTGTCTCCAGACTCTTCCCTCATCAATACTGAAGGAAATACAAGCTTCTGTTGTTTTCACCAAACCCAGACTGAGCTAATACTCATGAAAAAGCAATGTGATTAATGGATTTCAGGTTTCATGCACATCTCAGATGTTGTGAGGAAAGAAGATATTAGTGTAAAGATACTGTAGAAAAGTTCAGTGATCTCAAATTCTTTTTGAGACTTACAATGCACTGTGTATTGGCCCTAAAATCAATAATACGTGTCCAGTTAAAAATTAGAGTAATCCAGTTATGGCATCCACTTACTTAGATTTTTAAATCCCTTGTAATATTACTAGAAAAGGACCATTTTTATAATAGCACAAAATATAAGAATATCCTAATATTACTTATATTAAAGAAAAAGAAAAAATAAATTATTTTTCTTTTATGAAAGGTAACTTCTTCTAGGCTTGTGGTAAATGGGCACACTAATCAAGAAATATGTTATGCATATTTTTAAGGAAAATCCCATGAAGCATTTTATGTACCATCACATATGAGCATGAATAAATGACACTAAAAATGAAGAGAAAGGCTCTTTCTATCTCCATCTCATTTGGCTATTTATTTTTCATAGAAATTATTTTTACCTTTACAGAGAAGGCCAGGGTCACCGATAAGACAGTCAACTGATGGAGTATGTCCTGGGCACATGTTTTCCAACTGATACAGGAAGCATTCCAGAGAACAAGCATTAAAGAAAATGAAAACTACACAGTTACATGTAATCATTGGGGTCTTCATTATTGTCAGGGAATTGGGAAATGGAAAAGGCTGATTAATGCAAATCCATGAAAAAGAATCCAACATTTTATAATAAATGGGCGAATAGATTGGCCTGGTCATTATCTTGAAAATTTTACCAAAGTTATTGAAATTTTGCATGATTAGCAAATTATTTATTAATAGTGATTTAATAATCATTCTTTTCTGACAGAATTCTTTGACAAATGATTTTTCTTTCTCCGGTAGGTAAACTCTGCAACAAAATTCTTTTATTCATCAGTTTTCGTAAAGTTTTTTTCCCCCCCTAAGGCTACAATTTGCTCAACTAACTTATTTTTCAGTTTATATTACTTTTACCTTGAAATTTACATATCATGCCAAACTTTATTGTGAGGCATATACAAAAATCTAATATTTACAGAAAAATAATTTTAAATATACGACACACAAGAGACATAATTTCTTGAGTAAGGGTTGTTGCTTGAATGCCAACTACTTTGTGAATGGACATCGTCTAACAAATAATTTTATGTTTGGCAGGCTTCTCCTTTCCTATTCATTGTCAGCGCTGTTAGGATTGGAATGTTGATGGTGTTAAGCTGTCCCTCCTCTTTAGAAGGTGTCGTCTGTGAACCAGTGTTCCAACAGAGGATAGATAAATAGCTGTGTGTGAGTTGCAGACATGATACAGAAACTTTTCATTTGGTATCCATGGAAACATTGAGGGGGCTTTAAAACCTTATGATGTGGGAAAATTACTGTCCATAAACAGTTCTCTATTTTTTTGTAGGAAAAAAAATAAATGCTGAGTTCTCAAGGCATCTATGCCATGAAAAGTTAAAAATTACTGTCTAATGTTTTTTAATTATTTTTTGTCAATAGGGGACATAAAACCATTCTACTCTGTCTTAAAAAGCATCTTTGCCATTTTTTAAATCCCTGAAATCACACATTCTGAATGGAATATTAAATTTATTAGCCTCTTTTCCAGTATGCTATCCAATACTATGAGACCTCCATTTCATGAACAAGCAGTATTACTTCAAGAGAATGGACAATGATGTCAGAGTAACAACATCACCTGAGCAAGCCTTAGAATATGATGAAAGTGGACCACAGAAACACAAAAGAAATAATCCTCTAGCTAGAATGGCATGGTTCCCATGGGCCACAAAACATTCATTTCCCTGTGATTTGTGAAGTCAAATTATCACCACTGAGGGAAATTTTTGTCACTATTATTAAAAGTGTTAAATGCCCTCTTGAAAAATATTAAGAAAAATCTGTTTTCAAATGACAGACACATTTTAGGTTGAACCAATCCATCTGACTAATGGCCATTCTTAGAAATTATGAATTATTTTTCTAAACCTAACAGTTAAATTATTTGAATACTCCCAAATCAGCGCTGGTATATGGTAAGCAAGAGACAATTGATATCCGGAAGGAGTTAGTGTTTAATCAGTTTTCATTAACATAAGGACTTGAAAGATTTGGTGACATACTGTGGACAAAATACTAAACCCGTCTGAATATTTTAGGTCTCGCAATTCAATCAAGAATTACACACTTTGTTATTTAAGTTTCTCTTCTAGTAACAAATTTAACTTCTAATTTATTATGACAGCCTAGATTTATTTGTCTCTATAGCTAGATGTCAACATCAGTTTCTAAAGCCTCTTGAAGAAAGGTATACAGATTTCCGTCAACCAAGCATCTCATGAAGGTATCTGCCCACTTGCTTTCTTTGGCCCTTTGTGTTATATTAGTCCCATCTTAATCCCCCTTGCATTCTTAATGTGCATTGTGCATGCTGCAGTTCCCATCAACTTTGCAACCATCTTCATTTTCTCTGAACTCTTCTATTTCACAGCTCATGTTTAGATTTTAACTCTGCACATCCTCTACCCTTTTTGTTTTCATGTTGTATTGTTAAGTGTCTCAAGAACTAGAAAATGTACTTACCTGTTCAACATTTTCACAGGGCATAGTGTGGTTATAACTATTCCTGCATCAATGCTGATAGATTCACAATCATTCACTGAGGTCCAGTCATAATGCCGGACATAGCAATATGTGTACTGGCAAAATTCTCAATGTTTAGACAACTTCTAGAAATAAGAAATGATTGGAGAACTGCATATATGAATACTTGTACTAAATGGTGACAGAAAGGAAGACTAAGTAAGGGCACTCTTAAGTTTCGAGAGAAAAAGAACTTCATCTTCCACTCGCATTTGGATAAAATAAAATGTAATTCCAGCTAACAGATTATCAATTGGTGGTCTAATATTCAATATTTAGTCAATGTTTGAGATAACCTATATCAATTAGAAAGCTATATCTCACAGAGGGCATGATGACAAATGTCAAATCCAGATAAATTTTTATAGTATAGGGACATTTTATATTTTAGATACTAAAAGTTATTATCCTGCATCTTTTGAAGAACAAAGAATATAGTTTGTGACATTGATCAGATAATCAGAGAAATGAAACAAAATAAAGTAATATATCCAACCTATATTATGTGTATTTGTATAAAATGGTTAAAACAGAGGACCATGTCCTGGAGGAGAGTCCTCATCATGTTCCTTTTCCCAAAGAGAACATAGATACATAAATCTGCAAGAAGATGTTCAGAATTAATCTCATTGAACAGATTGAAAAAGTCTGAATCAAATTTTAGAAAATCACATTATAGAAATGTTCATTGTTTTATTTTGAAAAATTCTCATGTTATTACAGACTTTCAAGTATGTGACAAAAATATACATTTTATATTTATTTTCCTGACAAGTGTTCAACCGTATGTAATATGCCCACCAGACAATGAAAAGGAAAATACTGCCTAATTTGTTAGTCATGATTCTTAAAAAAAAAAAAAAAAAAAAAATGTTCTAAGAGGTGGCAGGGCAGATAGTATGGCAGTAAGAGGAGAGTGTTATATTGCAGTCTCTTTAAAGACTATAGTTCCAATAATATTGCGTCACTGCTCTGAGGTATCACACGAGAGCCATTATTAAGTTGAACCACTTTGTAGGAAAATCAAATTTAAAGAAACCTGGACTCTGTAGATAAAGGGGAAACAACACTATGATCTTCAGCCACTCTATAACACCATGTTTCTTCTTCCCATGAATTCTCCCATTGTTTCTAATCATTTTCCCCACCATGGGGCAATGTAATTCCTTTTAGAGAATTAAGTGAAAATAATGCATGAAATGCAGATCATGATTGCGTAGCACCAGCATGGAGTTGCTTCCTGGTTGATGACTTGATCATGTTTGTGGCTTATAATTCATCACCATCCTCCGAGCTAAAGCTGCTTCTACTGCTCGCTTTAGAAACTGCAGGGGAAGTGGCAGAGAGGAGTGGGTCTGTCCCAAAGGGGCAGATTGTATCACTTAGTAGCATGCCGTCCAATCTTTGTTCCTCTTTCAAGGCAGCACTAAATGATAAATCTGTGAAGTGAGACAAAGGATCAGAGAAGGCCACAGCTTGCTCACAGAACTCCGGGCTTGTCCCCTGAGATGGAGTCAGTTGTTGGTAGCAGCCTATTGAGTTCTTCTCAGGATGGGCCTGCTGTTTGGTGATGTGGGGACTGAAATCAGCTATGCCAAGTGAAGCCAGCATTGGCAGACCATGAGCACGTGCTTGTATTTCCAGTTCCTGCAATTTCCGACAAGAGATTATAAATGATTAAATAATGCACTGAACAAGTTGACGTAATTGTTGAAATCAAACTGGAAATAAAATGCTACCTAATGAACAAAATGAAGAGGAGTGCAAACTATAAACACATTTAATAAATAAATAAATCTGGTGTAGTTGCAATGCCTAAAAATTACTTAAACTAAAATAAAATTTTAAAAAAGTTCTTGAGGTGTCTGTAAATTCCATGACATGCGAGGTAGCATAGTGGCTTGGGCTAAATAGTGTAATATGTAACTTGTGGAAAGTCTTCCAGTTCATCTCCTGCCATAACTCAAGAGCATTTCACTGAAATAGGAAAAGTATATGACTTGACTGTGTGCTTGCTTGTATTAAAAAGAGATACAGTTATAAAGCCCGTATTTCAATACTTTGTGACATATGAACAGATGAATGGTAACAATGTAAACTGGTAGAATTTGCCTTGAGGCAATGAAATCCATAACAATGTTACTAAAGAAATTAACGAGGAGGAAGAAATTTAGTGTGCAAATTCATCTAACAGCAACATATGCTTCACTCTGTTTGGTCTGTTTCTGTTTTTCAGTGCTGAATGTGTGTGATGATATCATGTGTGTTAAGTGAACATGAATTTCTTCACTTGGTAATTGGTTCTCATCCATTCTATGTCTATTTAAGTCATCTTGATCGTGGACCTCCAATCAAAATCAAATTGAAACAACCCAATTCAGAAGCTTCTAAAAGGCAGTACTGTTATTTTTTCCAAAGGCGGGAAAAAGCTGTTAATAAGAAAATGTATAAATGAGACCAGTGAATGAAAGCAGTGCCAGGATAGTCATATGTTCGCTGTGCAGTGTGGGGCAACCATCTCATAACAACCTGAATCCGGAGCACAAGCTGCCGGTTAGCCTGTTCCAATTTCTTCTGTCTGTGTTCTAACTCCCGGGCTCTCTGTTGTTCTTTTTGTAGCCACTTGATGTACTCTACTGATGCCTTCAGAATGGTTCCTTTGTTCCAGCGCATATCACTGTAGAAGAAGGAGATAACCTTTTCACAATTGTGCATGTCAGCAGAATTCATAAGAACTTACAAAATCTTTTACATTAATATGAAATAATGATTTACATGACTATTATTCACTCTTAGATATTATTGCTTCTGAATAGAAATTTTAATAGAATAGTTAAGAAGCCCTTATATAGTAAAATTAATCCCAGAATGAAAATAAGTGTCAAAAGAAAGTAATAAAGTGACTTTTTGTGGGTTAGCTAAATGCAATATCATGATTCTACCATTACAGTTTTTATATTTTTAGTGAAAATTGCTTTTATTATTAACTCTAAGATTAAAATCTATGTGCAGTATTTCTGCATTAATGAACTAGGAAATGTACATTACTGACGACTTAAGCCTAAATTTTTTAAGATCATTTCAGATGTACCAATCTTTGAACCTATTTCCTAATATGGTTGCTTTTGTTTCTAAGAAAGAAAAAAATGTATTCTCCCCTGAATGGTGATCCTGAGTGGTTGTGAAACACAACAGAGTTGGGAAACACTGCTTTATGCAATAGGGCAAGCTTCCTGAAACCATTTAATCAATTTGTTTCCACAAATAATATTTTTTTAAAGGCTAGATTCAGAACACTATTTTTAACATCTTTAAGTATCCTTAAATATCTAAATAGAATTTAGCATTTCTGAACTTTTAAAGTTTTGGCATAGAAAAATATTAAAATGCTTTTAATATAGGAGAAATAATAGCATAAAAGTGTAGAAGAGGCTAAAAGTAATCTTAGGATCTGAAAACTCCGTCCCGTCCATGCAATGCTGCATGAGAACTATTAACATGCATTAATAATAAGAACAAACTAATTATCGAATGTTAATTAAAGTGGTTAGAAGATGCTGGTGACTTATCCTGGAGCTCACTGACTCCATTAGACTGGCTGTCAAGCAAGCTCCATGACCTTCCTGTCTCCAACTCCCAGTAGAGAGATTGCAGGCAAGCACACTCAAGCTGGATCTTTAAGTGGGGGCAGGGGTCTGGATGCAGATCCTCATGCATGAGCAGCAAGTACTAACCACTGAGCCATGTCCCTCACTCTAAAAATTATTTATATACAGAATAAAGTAAGCATATAGCAAAAACCAAACACTTCCCTACAGCTGTTTTTGTTTTTACATTGTCTAAATATATATTTAAAATAGTTCTGGTTTGTATAATCTTTGTAAACTATAATAAAATTAATAAATTACTTATTATGGATCAGATATAGGAATATAAAGTCTGTGAAACATCAATTTGAATATGACTCATGGAAACAGCTTGGGTGGACTTATCATTAGCAGCAGCAAATGAAAGGGAGATACATTTTTATCCATCCGGCAGAAAGGTATAGAGAATTTTGAGTGGCCAGCCATCTACTGAAATGTACCAAACCACCTCCGTGTTTGATGCTAAACTAAGAGGTATCTGTAACTGAGAAATATTGTGGTCTCCTGAATTGGAACTCATAAATAGTAGTAGGAATCCTATGAAATCTTATTTTTGTTTCATTTCCTCCCATGGTGGGGAGGGCAAATGAAGGAGGAAAAATAAGAAGCAAAAGACATAGCCCACACCCAGCACTAAGTGGACCTAGATGGATATATAACATATACATATATAATATATACATGGATGCACATGCATATATACAACATGAAATTGGGAGGGGTTGTTGTTGGGAGATATGGAAGTGTTTATGAAAGAAATGAGGGAGGAGTATGTTCAACTTTCTTTGTATACATGCATAAAATTTCCAAAAATAAAAAAAATTAAAAGCAAAGGATAATATCAGCCATATCTGAACCCTAAACCACTGCTAATTTAAATCTAAAATATATCTACAAAATGGGGAGGGAGAATACAGTATCTTTTTATTGCACCTTATAGCATTCTGACTGTTTTTGAAGTTCACTATGTTTGAGAGTATTTGACTAGATAAGGCTTTGCTCTTCAAATGCTCAAAAACGTTTATATATATATATATATATATATATATACATATATATATATATATATATATATGGTAATACATATATATTCCCATATATGGAAATGTCCTCTCTTCCAAAATAATTTCAAATGCTTCAGGATTAAAAGTTTGAAAGAATATAATCTTATTATAAAAATGTGGCATGTCAAGTCATGGCTAAACCAAGAAGAGAGACATTGTCCTTTCATTTTCCATAAGGCAATTTTCCTTGAAGACCTTAACACTTCTGGGAGGACAGCTAAAAGTCTGAAGGTAGGGTCAAGACAATAAGACCTAAGGTGTAAATTGGTGTAGGATTTCCATCAGGTAAAACTGCAGAAAATGCACACCAGCTGTCACCTTGTGTGTGACATCCACTTCAAAGCCTTAGAATCTTTTAACCAAAAACTGCAGAAAAATACAAGGATACATCGGATTTGCATTTTTCTCAACAAGTTATATTTCTTAGCTCTAGTTTTTGTATATAATTTTCTCTTTTAACGCCATGATTTTGATCTGCAAAAAAATATGAATGGCAGTGCCATTGAATTCAGCATCTTCGAAGTAGCTCTGGCTTCATTCCCCAAAGTTTAGTCTAGAGAGCTAGAAAGGCCCTCAGCAGGGGATGCTCCACCATGCCTGTGCCCAGGGACAGGTGACATTTAGAAGGTGAGCTCCAAGTCTCCTTGCTCACTTTCCTGGTCTTCTATAGACATGAGGCTATATGGCTTTTTTTTTTTCTTTTTTTTTGAGACAGGATTCATTATGTGACTTGGAATAGCCTAGAAGTCACTACAGAGTCAAGATTGACCTCATACTCATAGTGATCCTCCTGCCTCTGCCTTCTAAGTACTGGAATTATGGATATGAGCTCCCACACCAGCTATTTTCTTGAACTAAAAATAAATTCTTCAGTCATCTTAACGGTTATCACCTATGCAACCGAAACTGATAATTTCTTGATATTTTTTGGTGTTTTCCCACTGAGTTTTTAGCTTAGCCATTGCCATACATAATAATGCTATTTCTTATTCATTTTACTGTCTTCAAATGGAATTCTGCCTCCTCTGTACTGTCCCTACAGTCTTTCCCTAGCATTTTGCCAAAGCTTTTAAATGAACTGTCTTAACATCTAAAACCAATCAGTCCAAAGTGTTTCATAGACTAGTTATTCCAGGGGTCTTTGGATCCAGAGTCTACTCTAGTAAAAATCCTTTTCAAGATGCTACATTCTAGATTCAACCATGATATCCTCACCACTGAATGCTAAAGGACATTGAAGTAACAGGTGAGGTCTCTGCAGTCCAGAGAAGGAAATGTACTAAAGCCGAATTTAGTGTTCAGATATTTGAATGACATGCTAACAGACATATGCAGAGAAATACAGACATATTCATCATTTGACTATTCAGTGTGTTTACAGTAAGATCTTAATGTTTGCATACAGATAGCATTATCAAACATGCGAGTCAAGAGGACTGACTGATTTCCATAATGAAGAAAAAGATGCTTAAGAATGCATAAAATGAAGGTTTTGCAACTATCTTCTCTTCCATCTGAGTCTGTGATAAATTGATTTACCATATTCTAGGCCAGAATGAGAAAATGATAGTCACAGACAGTTTTTGTCAATAGTTTTGTGGCTGTAATCATTCTCACTCATTTACATGTAGTCTTGTTCTGATTTGGGGACTATAGTGGCAGAGTTAAATAACTTCAATACAGTCTACATAAAACATAAGGGAGATAGTTATAGGAATAGCTTGCCAGGTGCTATGTAATGAGTTAAACAAGAAAGAATTCTATTATCAAAGTAGATATAAAATGTTAAAGATTATAATAGTTTAAACAATCTTTATACTCTATTCCCATATACCTTACTGATATTTTTACAAAAGCAATTTTTGTGTACATGCAGGGGATAGTTGGCTCAGTGGTTAAGGCACTTGTTGTTACTGCAGAGGACTCAGGGGTCACACTCAGCACCCACATGGTAGCTAACAAATGCCTGTAACTTATTAGAGGATCTGATGCCTTCTTCTGACCTCTGTGGTGTTAGGCATGTAGTCCGCATACATACTTGCAGGGAAAATATTCATACATATAAGACATATGTATTTATATTAATACACCTAAAGCAACAACATAAATAAACCTAAAAATAAGTAAGTTTATTTGTACATTCGCCTGTCTGTGTGAATGTATGCCATGTGTGTCCAGGTGCATGCAAATGCCAGAAGATGCTGGATGCGTGATGTTGAGTTACAGGCAGATATTAGCTGACCAACATAGGTGCTGGAAACAAAATTCAGTTGCTCTGGAAGAGCAGCAAGCATTCTTAACCATTGGCACATCTCTCCAGACTCAGTTGTTGTCTTTGAGTGACTTTATCAGGTTTGAATGTTTATCACTAGAGCCCAAACTTGGCCTGAGGTCTTCAGATCTCTCTGCTGGGTGGATCCATCTGCCATGTTCACCTCAAAGCCCTACTCTTTTCTAACATGAGTTACTTAATTGCCCAGGTTAGTTATAACATTTAGATTTAAGGAAAGACTATTTTCAGTTCTCACATGTATCACTTCATAAAACACCTCATTTCCTGATTAGGGAAATGCTGATATTTAGAGAGATCATTTTTTAAATCATCATCAAAGCTGCAGATAATGACTTTGCTTTCTGTACAAAAGCTCTAATTTCAAAATTAAAATTTTGATTAGTTACTTCTTGATATTTACAGTCTCAAACACCACATTTGACTTTGTATTTGCCACTAAATCTGGCTGGCATCAATCAGCAGTATTTTACAATCCCATTTTAACATGTGTATACCTAGAACTGGAACATATTTGATACTGTGACAATTTAATTTCAATGTTCATGTAAATCTTAAGTTGGAAGAAATGCTATTATTGTAAGTTGAATAACCCAGTCATTATCATAAACAACTTTTGACATTATCATTAAATTGCCAGTATTGTTAGTATGCTGATAACCACTATGATCTGAGGGCAACCCATATACTTATTTTTACTATCAGAAGGATGAGTCTAGGAAATGACTTGCTGCTTAATATCTATCACTCTGAAATAGATATTTCAAAGGGAGACCAGAAGTAGACGTGTCTTTGCTATAAGATGCTTCATTTCCTGGTCATTGGAACTGTCCTCCCTTTCCCCACCCACCCATTTGTAGGACACTGAAACTACAACATTATTGCACAAATGATTTTGAACTCACGGATCATTAGACTTTGGAATAAGAGTGCCAAGCTCCTTGATTCGGTAATTAATATTATACCTTCTTCTTCTTTCAACTATTAAGAAAGAAATATTATTGATTATTCTCATTAAAACACAGTTCACTGTTGGTCAGCTGTAAATGTAATAAACTTTTAAAAACAGTAAAAAAAAAAAAAGATATTTCCTGTTAGTCAAAGGACAGTTTTTAATAATAAGATAAAAATTCAAATAAGTCTTATATTAGCAGGAAAAACTGAAATAATAGTATTGTGAATATGTTCTTCATAACATGATAAAACATTTTGCCACAAAATACTTTTATTCTTTGGATTCACTCAGTGCTGTATACATAGACACACATATATTCATATGCTTACTCTATTTAGTTGATGTATCACCCATACACATTCTGGCAGTCTATCAATGAAATTTTTCAAGGCCATTCGCCACGCCGTACCCTTCCCATATATTCTCCTCAATGTTTAGCACATTGCAAGTACATGTGATCAGTTAACTAAAACTGTAACCCTTGGACTTGAGAGTTGGTTCAGTAGTTAAGAAGAGCACTTGCTGTTCTTGAAAAGGGCCCAGGTTTGATTCCCAGTACTTACTGGAAGCCCACACCACTTTGGGCATCAGGCATACATGTGGTGCAAAGCACTCGTGCATATAAAATAATAATAAAAATTAATCTAAATAAGTAAAAATTGAAAGTTAAAAAAAAGCAAGTTGGTAGAAGCACAAGCATTTAACCCCAGCACTCAGGAGAACAGGCAGAAGCAGCCATATCTCTATGAGTTCAAGGCCTGGACTATAGAGTTCCAGGACAGCCAAGGCTATGCAAAGAAACACTTAATCAGAAGACTACCCCCCCCAAAAAAGAAAGAAACAAACCCAAAACTATATCTCTTAAGTAAATGAATGTATGCATGTGAATTAGACAACAAGTTTGTTTTTCTTTAATTAACTTTTAGTGTGTGTATGTTTGTGTGTGTGTGTGTGTGTGTGTGTGTGTGTGTGTGTGTGTGTGTGTGTAGATATACATACAATAGCATGTGCAGAGATCAGAGGACATCTTGTGAGGACAGATACTCTCTTTGCATTTTGTGGCTCCTAGGGATCAAACTCAGCTTGTCAGGCTTGGCAGCAGCCCCTATACCCACTGAACCATCTCTCTGTTCCTACTTTCCTACATTTAAGGTTTTTTTTTTTTTTATAGCTAAGTGGTTTTCAAATTTTTGCTGGAAGTAAACATATCTGAAAGGATTGTTGAACCAATTTTTACCTTATCTAGGAATTCTGATTTTTGTAGGATAGGAATATGCACTTTTGAAATTTCATTAGGTGAGGTTGTTATTATTATATGTGTAATGCTAGCCATTCAAGAAATATGGATATAATCTCTTTAAATCTTCTCCCTTTTTATTTTTCTATACATTTATTACGTATAGCAATTTTGTGTATATAGAAACTATTCACTGTCAGTGATATAATAGTTTCCAATATTGACCCTGTATAATATTTTGCAGTGGGTCGCATGTTTAAAGTAAGTATTCCAGGAAATTTGCACCAAAAAAAAAAAAAAAGCCATGAAAAAAGAAAAGGATAGTTCAAAAACATTGTAATACCCAAATAATGTCTCCTCAAGAATTAAGATCTGCTACATGAAATAAGGGAAGTCATTATCAAAAATCATTTGTCTTCAAACCATTAATAAGCATGGTCTTTGGGAACAGCACAGTCAAGTTAGAATACAATCAATCGTTGAGCTTGTTCACCCTCTTCACTAACCCTCCTGGTTCTTTGTATATGACTTACAAAGCAGCTAAATGTTTCTACATAAACAAGTAACAGTAAAACTGATAGAAAAGCATACATGCTTTAGAGTGAGAATTTGATACCAATTCTGTGTTCACATATATTATTGCTATATCACCAATGAAACATACAGCAGCAATAAAGAAAATTTGAGATTTTACCCCCAAATAGGTTTCTTTTATGTTTGTTCATAATATTTTACTTAATGCCACATTGTGTATACTATCAAAAACTTCTTTACTCTCCTTAGATTCTACTTATAGCACTTTAACTAGGTAATTACAACTTCATTTGTTCTTGAATATACAAGTTATTAAAAAAATAACAATCCCTTTAAGAAATTGCAAAATGTCACTATTTGTTATGATTTTGGCATATTCAGACAATATAATCCCTAAATGCACTGGCATTCCACTGGCATTCAGTAGACCACTTTTTTCTTTTCTGTCCACACAGACACCAAAGGCAGATGAAGGCCATCAGAATCCTGCTGAATGACACTCTAGCTAACTTGCACAAGAAATTTCCTCTTTTGCTCCAGGGCTCATTTCCAGGTCCAGGACAGCCTATGACATGAGCTCTCCTCTCCTGAGGGAAGGAGCTCATACAGATAAGTGGGTGTAGCCAAAGGGTTGCTAATGTTTGAAATATTCACTCATGTTCAAAGCTACTGGCAGCATAAAATAGAATGATATGAGAAGTGTGTTGCAAGATAAAAGCTGGCATCAGTCTTCCCAGACCAAACTCCGAGGTCCTGAGAATTCTCAAACAATCCTGGCCTTCCAGCCTTTAAAAGGAATTTAGAATTTTCAAGTTTGATTTTTAAATTTTACATATTTAAGCATCAGGTAAAGGAAATCGCCTTTGTGGTTTTGCAATGTCTTCACACATTCTGTAGTTTTAACTGCTTTATATTCGTCATATATAAAATACAGGGTACTAAATTTTAAACATTGATTTACCTCAAAATAAAATGATTTAGCATGAGAATCCAATTACAAAACATTCTGATAAGACATAGAGTAGATACCAACCATGTTATGCACTAAAGACCTGTTGAAAAGCTGACTATATAGAGGACAGAAGAAGAGACAGAACAGTAACTCCTTGGGATCCATGGTTCCCCCAGCATATTAATTCCTTGTACCAACTATCAGCTCTGTCCATTCATGCTTCCTCTTACCTTATATTCTAAATTGAAGTTGTCTGCAATGCCCTTGAGGGCTAAGGGAACCCAAAGGTTGTGGCCCAAAAGAGTTGGTCAGTTAACTCTTGCCAGTCTAATGTGGCAGGTACAATAAGGACTGATAGGGGTTTCATGGGTGAATGAAGAAGGCATCTCAGTCCATTACACATAAGAAAATTAATGGTTTGACTTAAGGCTTTACTCTTTCATTTCCATCGCTACTCTATCTATTGAGACTTGTCTCTAAGAACAAAGCTGTTTCACACTCACTTAGTAGAAGTCACGTGAGATACTGAAGCTAAGACAAGACTGAACACTCTGAATCCAGGCCTTGCTGCTAGTCTACCTCTCTCACCAGCATTAGCATTTCTCCATCTCTTGTGACCGTAACAAGTCAGAGTCACATTGACCTAAAGGAGGAATGAGGGATTCAGCATTACAACATAAGCTATGCCTTTTAGTTGCCATATCATTGAAAGGGGAGGAGCAAATTAATCCTGAACAATGAGAAGGTACACTTGTTTCTGAGAACATGAAGTACATTTTATAGCCAGTTTGCTTCTTTAAATCTATGAGTTGGTGAATCACAACACTGCTCAAATGTAACCAAATGCACTTATCTCAGTCAAGCACACCCTGCCCAAGAATGGTCAAAGGCAATTCAGCTTGCCTCATTTCAAGAGATCTCAAGGTTTGCATTTTCAAGACTGGTTCAAGTCGCTAAGCATGTACAATTAGTTTCAATCATCCAACTTCAAGTAATAATGCTATAACAGCAAAAGACTCCCTACTTTATTCTCCATGCATTTGCTCTTGTATTACTTTTGTTGAAAGAAAAAAGAAAATATACTCACTGAGGTTGTGGTTGTCCTTTTTCTGTCTCTCTTTCGCCAAAGCTCTTGTGTCAGTTTCTGAACAAAAGAAAAATAATTGAAAAGGAGTTGAGTTCTACTTTGAAGCATTTCCATGCAGCATTCAGAAACACCAAGTAGAAACAGAATATTGCTTGTTCTAGAATGGTGTAATAAAATTTTTAATGGTAATATGAAGAAATATAGGGAAGGGAATATTTTTAACAAACAATGACAAAGTCTTTATGACATGGAGCAGCAAAAGCCTGATCTGGTTTTAGCTTTCCATATTTCAGTCATGCAGTCAGTTACCTAATTTCTTGCCTAAGACTCCTCCCCCGTGAAATAAATATAATACAATAGCTACCTGAAAAACAATGGAATGGTTCTACAAGCATGTTGCATGGAAAACACTAAGCTCTTCACTAACTTCCACTATTATTCCCATAATTTTGAGATTCAAGAATTAACCTAGTCCCTTCAAAATTCTCTACAGATTGACAGGACATCAGTTTTTAAAAAGAGTCCACAGTAATTCTGACTCCCTGATCTTCATAACACAGGTAGTTCCTTCATCAATTGGGATTTTGATAACAACAGAATGTTAAGAAAATGTCCAAGGTTAGTCTCAAAGCTGCCTCTATTGTGTCATCTATAGAACTTTCTGGAGAGGTGCACACAATTATAAAATAATTATATATTATATAGTTATATATATTATATAGTTATAAAATAACACTATCAACTTACAGTATTTTTACAACCTATGCATTTACCAGCTTTGAATGTATTGTCTATTCACAGTCACATGTCAAAGTCTGTATTCTGAATGATTTCTAGAATACAGCCCCATAAGAGACTCCAAGTCACAACAACTGGCTAAACTTCTCCTGGATCTGGATCCCTACATGGGGTCAAAATATTAATGGTCAAGAGAAGTGTATGAGCAGCTACTAAGATACCAAGTCCATTCAATTAAAAGGTAAATGATAATGGCCTATTGTGTCATGATATTAAGATGTGGTAGACTTACTCTCAACACTTCTTTCATTTATTGTGATCATACTTAAAAAAATATTTAGCATGACACTATGTCATTCACATATTATGCAATTGATAAAAATTTTCAAAGGTTAAACTTTTTAAAAATCAACATTACCTGCAACTTCCTTTTTCATGGGCAGAATGCTTGGACAGGAAGTAGTCATCAGATTTGCATTAACTGGAGAAATCTCTTGCTCACCACTGTATACATCCAAAATACTACTAGATAACTTTTAAAAAATGAGAGAAAAGATCAAATAATTAACAATATATTTAATATTGTGCAGTAAATCCCTTGATTTAAATTTGTCACTTTGTAATGATCATGACAATAGATACCATGTTAGTTTTAAACAGAAATATACATTGACTACTTTTAAAAGCATTGTGGAATGCATGTGAATAAGATATGCTGAAAATAATATTTGGATTGCAATAAGAAGAGAGATAAATTAATGCATGGAGGAAAATGCTGATGAATATTCACAAACCTATAGGGGTTTGAGCTAGATTATGACATGGTTGTAAATTAGTGCTATTAAAATATCTTTTTGAAAAATCAATACACGTCTTAGCAAATCTGGAAGTTCCTTGCAGACCACAAGTCAAACACAATGGCAAAAGCGTTGGGAGCTTCAGAGTGCTGACAGCACTCTCAGCATCTGGCTATCAAAAGGGATTTTTATATTGTTAATGAAGTAGGAAGCTATGCTTTCTGGAAGATATACTTATCCCCACTGTACACTAATGTTTTCAATTGATATATATATATATATATATATATATATATATATATATATGTACCCCAGCTCGTAAGCAAAAGCACCCTAAGACTTGTTTGCCTCTAGTGAAGATAGGCTCTATTAAATTATAAATTTTGCAACTCTTGACATTCTTCTTGGGAACAATTTCTCAGAAACCTAAGGTGCTTTATATACAATTTAAAATTGTACTGATTCATTAATCAATACGTGCTTATTAATCACACAAAATATTTTATTTAAATAATATTCATATTTTAAATAAATACCCATTATTTCAGAAAAAGTTACATTTACAACATAGGATTAAAAATTATAAACTATTTCTATTTTACATATTTTTATTCTATTTCTAGCTATTTAACCAAAAGTTCAGTAAGAAGCAACTTTTTCTTTTCTTAAGGTCTAGCTCTCTCTCTCTCTCTCTCTCTCTCTATATATATATATATATATATGTATATATATATATATATGTGTGTGTAGTAATTTAACACAGTTATGTCAAAATTATTGCAGAGAAATTAACTTTATATTTCTCCTTATTGTGAAATTCCAGTTCAATCTGAGCAAGTATTTCAAGATTTAGAAAATCAGTTTGGCAATCAATATGAAGAAAGTATTCATTAAGGCTGAAATAAATTTTCAGGAGAACAAGTTATTACAGTATACTAAATACTAAATAAATATGTGTTTCTAAGGAAAATCAACTGTGATTAAATTATCTAATACATATATTTTTTAATGTTCATATGGAGAAGTACATTCTAGCCTGCCTTTGTTACTATAGTATATGTTTTGTATACTGGTATCTTCATCATTAAGTTTTTTCAAAAGCCTCATATTTAACTTATCCAGTTTATATTTTACTTATGTTCACTTACATTGATTTTTTTTTCCAGTGCTCAGGGTCAACCCGGGGCCTTAAATATGCTATGCACATGCTCTATTGTGAACTACACCCTCGACACTACAAACTCATTATTTAAAGTGTGTTTTTACTTGATGGATTTTAGATGTGGGATATTGAAGTACTTACTCCTTTTCAGTTTACTTATTTTAAAAACAAACAAAGGTTGACTGAATTGGAAAGATGATGTCTGCGAATCTCCAGCAAATACGATTAGGTGGTGTTCCGCAACACAGACCGTTCCCTAAGACGTGCGTCATTTAAACAATGCTTTAAACATACACATTTTCCATGGTCGTGTTTGAATAGCTTGTTGGTTATGAGCCGAGGTATCCCCACCTGAGTTGTACATTTCCACTGTGCCTTTGAGAAATATAATGGACAAGCGGAACAAAAAGACAGGGAGTAGAGGGGAAGGAACTAGGCAAAGGGCGCTTTTCTTCTGAAGAGCTTCAATTCAGATGAATTTCAATGAATACTGGCAAATTGCGGAAATGTTAAAAGAAGAAAACAGGCTCTAGTCCATGGACTGTCAGACTGTCCTCCTACAGAATTCCTTAGAAACGGGACAGGATTCTGACAATGAATCTAATACTGCCTAACTCTAGCGAGGAGACATTATCCCCTGACCTCGGTTAAATTTAATTCATGCCTTAAAGCATGGTGATTAATACCCTATTTAATTTTATGCTGTAGGTACTGTTCTATTTCATGTAAATGGTTAATCACTTTTTGACTATCATTAGACTGTTGAGTTTCCAAGCATGTAATACAATTCAGGTCATCTAAGAAGGCTTCTCCCCCATTAAAAGTTGTAAGAGGGCAGGGTTAGTTAGCATTGAATGCATACATAACCATCAGGAAGCTCTTACAAATCACATATGCATCTATACTATGTCAGAGGTGTGCCTTAATTCAGCAACAACACCTGTCTTTGTAGATCAATAAGCAAATAGATAGGCATTTGGTGAAGATGTTTTTCTTCTTGTTAAGAAAAGGCAAACTGATTTCTCAGTAAGGCAATATATTTGATATGACAGTGATGAACATATTGTTACCAAACCAAATAAAAATAATTTATCTTAGAATCCATTTAAAAGGATCAAGTATACAGCTGCGTAATAAGATGCAACTCTCTAGTAGAGAACGAATAACATTTCTAAGAAGCTGCTCAATGATGAACTGTGGTTTACAGTGATCTGATGGTATCTAGATTTTATTCACATCTTCACTCCTGAGGTCTGAGGAATAGAAATAACCTGGATCCAGCCTTAGCAAGTGATAGATCCTTTCAAAGCAGCCAGTATTTCCTGGGAGGGGGGCAGTATTTACAGGTCAAAATAGCAAAATATAGGAATGTGATTATTTTGGCAAAAAAAAAAAAAAACCAAAAAAACAATGCAGCATTAGAAATGATACAAAGGGAAAAAGGAAAGAAAAGAAAAGAAGATCTAGTTTGTTAAATTAGCCTAAAATAAATAAGGGGAAGTTTTTAAAATAATAATCTACAATAAAATAATAAGTAAACATAACAGTAAACATGCAGGAGGGAATTTTATGTCTGGTACTGTAATCCTGTGGCAGAGGTAGTCTTAGACCTTTAGGAACCACCTGCTATTGCTATTTTGCTGTCAAATTGTTATGCTGTCAAATTACCTTCCAAATACTTAAAATGTTCATATGGATAGACCTGGGCTGAGATCCTCCAGGTCAAAGAAGCTTCCTTTATCAATAGACAGCAGCCACTGAGTGGGGCGGATGATTGTTCAGTGTGTTGAGAAGAGAAAAGAAGAGAAGAGAAGAGAAGAGAAGAGAAGAGAAGAGAAGAGAAGAGAAGAGACACTCATCCCTAAACAGGACATCTGTCTTAAGCCAAATCCAAGGTTCCAGAAACATTGCACATTCCAGCAGAGGAGAGAGGAAGAATGTAAGATCCAGGCAATGGGGAATAATGCTGTGAAAGGCAGTTTTCTGACTACACCATAGCCATCCCATTCATGAATTCACAACAGCTATGTAACCTGTGCAAGATGAAGTCAGCCCAAGTCCCAGCACATTTATGGCAGATGACCACCAGGTTTCACTACTACAGAGAAGCAATTGGCAGTGGGCAGCTGCTGAGGTAGAGACATTCTTTTGATATTGATAAGGATATGGCCACTGGTAGGGTTCCCCATACCCCAGGAGATGGCCCATATTCAAGCACAGATGGACAGTACTAACCAGAGTTATCAAAAAAAAAAAAAAAAAAAAAAAAAAAAAAAGATGTTCAGTTGAAAAGAAAATGTGTTGGGGATTGAGGGAAAGAAGCAAGATGGGGACATAAGTGTAATTGTGATCATATTACATTATATGCTAGTATGAAAATCTCGAAAATAAAGGAAAATTTTAAATTAATAAAACATTAGGACTATAAAATGTCCTAATGACAAGAGAAAATCTGTAGGATTTTCTTCAATAACACAATAAAGAATTAAGTGTAAAGTGAAAAATAATGAATTTTTTAAGCATGAAGGAAAATAATTATACATGTCTTTTAGTCCAGCCTTGATGCCATGCACATATGAGCCCATAATAATAATATTTCTAAGTGTACAATATTAAGTTTACTCCACCTTCGAAAAAGAAAAATCAAAGTTGGGTTGTTAGGGAAGTGAGGAGGATCTGGGAGGAGTTGGGAGAAGGAAAATACACTATCTAATTTTTAAAGAATTAATTATAAAAAGCCTTACTTCCACAAAGAGTAACACTGAAAACAATGGGTGAAGTACTAAGAATGAGGACCTATTAAGGCTATGCTTCAAAAATATGAGATAAAATTGATCAAATACCTTAGAAAAGTGATTGTGGATGTAAGAAAAAGGCAACAGGGGAGATTGAGATCAAAGACAAGAGAAAAGTATTCCGTTTTCATAATTTCAGCCAGTGTGAATTGGGGTAACAAGGAAGTGATAAGAAATTATTATGGAAAAGTATTTTTGGAAATTATTTCTGTGTATGGCTGTTTTGCCTAATGTATATCTGGCACCATCTGAGAGCCTAGTGGCCCCAGATGTCAGTAGAGGGATCCATATCTCCTGGGACTGGGATTACATACAGTTGTGAATGCCACATAGATGATGGAAATTGAACTTGGAACCTCTAGATGAGCAGCCAGAACTGTTAATTGCAGAGCAACCTCTCCAGCACCAGGAAATATGCATTTAAAAAAATGTTCTTTTTTTTTTTTTTTTTTTATAAAAGTTGTCATGGTCATGGTGTCTCTTCACAACAATAGTAAACCCTAAGACAATAACTAATAAAAGAGCATAGTGACTACATCTATGAAGTGAATTTTTAAAGAAAAGACTAATTATAAGCATGCATGTACCTAATGAAAACTACACCAAATATGTGACGAATATCAAAATCTACAGAAGTTTATAACCTAACATCAGAGTAGAAGATTCCTATATATTCCTTTTCATTTCTGAAAAGACAATCAGTCAAAATAATGAGGATGTAAGATAGAGTTGAATGAAAGTAATAATGTGACCTCATAGATATGTTTATTGAACTTGCAAAAATAGAGAACACATGACTTTTCTCAAATAGTGTTGAAATATTCCAACACTGACTATATACTCAGACAAAAGAAAACCTCAACACAAAGTTCATGCAGCACTTGATTTGGAAATTTTTAAAGTTATTAGGAACTCAAGAGTAAAGATGAATTTGAGATTCCATCTTACACATGTCAGAATGAATAAGGTCAAAAACAAGTGACGGATTGTGCTGGCAAGAATGTGGATCAATGGGAACACTCTTCTACTGCTGTTTGGAGCACAAACTTGTACAGTCACTTTGGAAATCAATATAGTGGTTTCTAGAAAATTTGAAATCAACCTACCCCAATACCAGACTGTACCACTCATTGGATGCTCAAATATACCACAAGGACACTTGCTCAACCATGTTCACAGCAGCTTTATTCATAATAGCCAGGAAATGGAAAGAACCTAGAAGTCCCTCAACCAAAGAACAGATGAAAAAATGTGATGCATTTACACAATGGAGTGTTACTCAACTGTTAAAAGCAATGGCATCATGAAATTTGCAGGCAAATAGTTGGAACTAGAAGAAAAAAAAAAAAAAAAAAAAAAAAAAAGATCCTGAATGAAGTAACCCAGATCCAGAGACCCAGAAAGACAAACATGGTATGTACTCACTTATAAGTAAGTATTAGCTGTAAAGTAAAAGATAATCATGCTATAATCCACAAACCTAGAGAAGCTACACAACAAGGAAGGCTAAAAGGAGATGGGGATCTCCTTGGGAAGGGGAAATAGAATATATTTTGCGGGTGGACTGGGAGTGTGTGGGCTTGGGAGAAGGGGGGCTCAGGTGGGGAAGGAAGAGAAAAATTATTGGAAACAAGTGGAATTTGGGGACATTTTAGGGGTGAGGAGCAACCTACCAATGAAAACTTCATGAAATCTACTAGAGTAACCTTAGTAGCAAAGACACCTAGTAATAGGGGACATGAAGCCTGTACCACTCATTTTCTGTAACCAGTCAAGGAAGGATTGAAACTCCAACTCAGTCACAAAACCTTCTACATACATTTTTTTCCTGCCTTCAGAGTGTTCTGGGATCAGAACCTAGCAAAATCATCATCAAAGAGATCAGAGAGTGTTCATCCAGAAACTGATGGGAGAAGAGGCAAAGTCCCACAACAAACATTAGGAGGAGCTCAGGAGTCCTAGGGAGGAGAAGGAGAAAGAATCTGAGGAACCAGAGGGGTGAGGGACACCAAGAGAACACAGCCCACAAAATCAACTGACAGGTGGCTCAGAGAGATCAGCCTGTAGAGGTCTGAACTAGGTCCTCTGCACACATATCATGGCTGAGTAGCTTGGTGTTCTTGTGGGATTCCAAACAGCGGGAGCAAGCCTGTCTCTGGCTTTTTTGTCTACTGTGAGGCACTTTTCCTCCTACTGAGTTGCCTGGATGTTATAGTATTTGCCTGGTCTTTAATATTCAGTTATCTGTGAAGAAGAGGTAATAAAATTTAAGACCCAGAGGTGGTAGCTGATGACTCCACAGAAACAATAACTTATAGACACGAGATAACTAATACACATGAGTTCAGAAAGCCTGTGACAGCATGACAAGACCTGAACAGATTCAAAACCACACAAAATCCCTGCATTCAGAAGGGAAAGTGGACACAAAGCCCCATCCCTAAGCAAGAATCTATCTGTAATTGATACTGGGAAAGGCAAAGTCAGTTATTTCTAATTGACTATCATTGGCTATATCAACCATACTCCAAGTCAGGCCCCATGCCCAGGAGTTGTTGGCCAACACAAAACAAATGTTTTTCAGGACTTTTGTTTTTCATTTGTTTGTTTGATTATTGATGGTCGAATTTTTTGTTTGTTTAGTTGGTTGGTTTGTGGAGATATATAGGTATTTGTGTGTGTGTGTGTGTGTGTGTGTGTGTGTGTGTGTGTGTGTGTTTCAATTTTCACTTTTTTTAGATAGAGAAATCAGGAAGTTGAGTGATGGGAGATGGGGAGATTCTGAAATGAGCTGGGGGAGGGGAAGCTTATAAGGCAGAGTCACTTGCCTGGCTGCCTGGAACTCTATGTATACCAGGCTGGTTTTGAACTCACAGAGACTGATCTGCCTCTGACTCCCAAGTGATGGGATTAAAGCATGTGCCATCATGCTCAGTCTTATATGAAAGAATTTTTTAATAAAATTAAAATACTAAATAAAAGTCTAATAGCTGGACTAAGATAAGGATGTCTGCTTTTGTGTGTGTCATTCATCAGATAGTCTAGAAAGAACAGTTAGTCAATAAAAACAAAGTACTCAAAAGTGTCTGCTTACAGACAACATGATTCATGATCTTATATTTAGAAAATCCAGAGATTACATAAAAATGAAACACACCAAAACAAACCTACCCTTATTTGAGCTAACAAATGAAGCTCTTAGCCCAGTCACAAAACATAGAATCAACACATGAAAATCAGTTGTGTTTATATACCTGAGCGATGAGCAATATGAAAAAGAAATTAACACATTTCCATTTAAAATAATCTTAGAAGGAAAGACTTCAGAATAAACTTAATTCCCATAAAGGAAAGGTATATAGGCTGAAAAACCAAAAAATATAGATAAAATTAAAGAAGTCATAAGAAATGGAAAAGATCCCATATTTCTGGAAAGAGATAATATTGTTGAGATGATACCACTACACAACGCATTCACATATACAATGCTGTTGCCATCAATGCCGACCACATTTTTTAGGAGATTGAAAACATTTGTTAAAAATCACATGAATTATCAAGGAACATAAAAAACTAAAAAGAGTACTGGAATAGAACAAAATAGAGAATACTTATGAATTTCCAAGCTGATTACAGTGCTATGGTAATGCAAAGAGATGTCACTCTGACATTAAGACAATTATATAGGCCTGTAGGGCATAATAACGAAGCCAAAAAGAAACTTCCTAATGTAGCCCAGCAATTTGGACAAGGTTACTAAGACCACCCAGTGGCAAAGGGCGGTCTTTTCAATGAATGGTATTGGTTTCAATGGATATCTATGAATGATTCTGGGATCTTATCTTCCACATATTTAAAAATTAACTCAAAGTGGGTTAAAGAACTAAACACAAGATATGCAACTGTAAGACTCTTAATAGAAAATGCAGAGCTCTTGACAATGGTACATTCAGCAGAACACCATTTTGCCAAATTGTAACTTTTAGTGACACCAGAGAAAAACAGCTTTGACTT
The DNA here is from genome assembly GCF_943737965.1 of Phodopus roborovskii. Lineage (NCBI taxonomy): Eukaryota > Metazoa > Chordata > Mammalia > Rodentia > Cricetidae > Phodopus > Phodopus roborovskii. Next base: position 5,316,344 of record NW_026125444.1, read on the forward strand.
TGTTTACAGTCAGTGCTGTCTGGGTAAGAAAACATTCTACAGCCAAAATGATTGCAGAAGCATCTACACAAACTATAAATTGCATGTACAACCATCGTCTCTTTCCAGGAAACCACACACACTGTGACCTAAATTCCACTTTAAAATGACCCTTCCTCCTCATGCAATCTGACCCCTGACATGACATTTCAAAATAATGATATCCACTCTGGAATTTCGTCTCTGGTTTTATTCCTCAAGCTTTTCAGGTCCCTACACCTAAATTATGCCTCCCCATTTAGTGCATCTACACCCCTCCTAATAAACTCCCACCTTCCTCTTCTACCAACATATTTTAAATACCCTTAAGATCTATTTGACCCCAAGAGTCTGAAGTCTAAACTCCCTGCCATTTAACTCATGTGTAAACCCCAACTCTTATATCTAGCTTTCAAAATGCCATTACAGCCTTTTTCTTACTGATTCAATGTTATTTCCACTACTTGTAAAATTTTAAAACCTGTCATTATCATGCATACACATACAAGGGTTTTCTTTTTCTTTTTATCTATTTTTTTAAATTTCATTTTACATTCCAACCATAGTTCTCCCTCCCAACCCTCCTCCAACTTCCCCCTGACTTCCCCCACCCAGAGCACACTCTCCACCCACTCCTCCCAAATGGGGAGTCAACAAAGACTGGCACATTAAGTTGAGACAGGACCAGGTACTTCTCCCCTGCACTAAGGCCAAGCATGGCATCCCACCATAGGGAATGGGTTCCAACAAGCTAGCTCATCTACCAGGGATAGATCTTGTTATTACTGCCAAGGGCTCCTCAGATAGACCAAGCTACACATGTCATCATAGAGCTTTTATCCATTAATTGATGGAACAAGATGTAGAGATACACAACCAAGTACAAGGCCAAGCTCCAGGAATCCATCTGAAGAAAGGGAGGAGGGAATGTATGAGCAAGGGAGGCTAAGATTATGAAGAGGAAATCTACAGAGACAGCTGAACCAAGCTCTTGGGAACTCCTGGACCATACTAGGGTTTTCAATAGAAGATTTCAGACTTCAATGTGAGTAACGATTATGATTATAATGAATCTGTGAATTCGCAGAGGAAGAATTTTTAGAAGACAAAGTAACCCAACATGTTATGCCAGAGTCGATAATTTGTTACATGTCAAGTATAGTATAATATAACTCAAACAACATCTTAAGTCATCTTTATAACAATTTTGTAGGGTACACATGACTATCACTCTATGAAGCAATTGCAGCTCAGAACTGAAGTAATGGTCTAAGAATAATATACCTACAAAAGCAACAGAGGTTGCAATGAGACAGCTCAGTGTCTTGTAAACACAAAAGACGTAAGTTTGATCTCCAAAACCCATGTGAAGAAAAATCAAGTAGCATTTGCTTATAATGCCAGCAGCAGGGACTTTGAATCAGGTGCCTGGAACTAAGAGACCACCCAGCCTCACCTACTCTGTGAGGTAGCAGAGGTTGACATAATAGCCTAGATTCATGCTTGTAAGATACCAAGGCTGGGTTCTCTACTATGTACTCCACTGCTGGAGCATTCCTGTCTTTAATTTGTTTTAGTGTTTTGAATAGTCAGAACGATTTGAAGCTACTGACTGTATTTCTATCCCTCACTGCTCTTTTCTGAAGTCCACCCCACCCTTAAGTATCACAATCAAACAGTTCTGTCTCTCCAGGGCTTAACTCCAGGGCCCAGCCCTATCCAACAGGCTCCTGTGAGGGATAACCTGGCTTGTTTCTCTTCACCAACATACTGTAGGACTCATAACGTAAATGAAACTTTAAATGTAATTTATTCTTAGTACTGTAATGTTTTACCTTTACATTCAGTTAGCAACAGAAAGGACCACACAGTATATACTCCATATGTTCCTTAAAATAATTTTGCTTTGGAAAGCTCTGGTTTTTTTGAAAATGCATTTGTATCACCTCCATAATCTTATAGACACTCAAAAATGAGCAAAACTTATGGAAGGTTACAATGTAAATTTGCAAGTAAATTTTCAGTGAAATAACAAATGGCAAAAAGCACCCTAATTGGTGTGTGTGTGTGTGTGTGTGTGTGTGTGTGTGTGTGTGTGTGTGTGTGTGTGTTACATCACATATTTACTGTGAGTTTTCAAAGGATACTGACAGATGTATTTGTTTAGATCCTCGCCTTCTGCTTTCCTATGAAGATATTCACTGAATCTGAAATGGTAAAGCTGAACAGGACACTGTTTGATAGAGAACTGGGGAAAAAAGGAGATAAACTCCTGTTCTAAAGAGGCCCACGGCAGGGAAGCATAGGCTGGAGAACATATGCGCACATGAAACACGGACTTTCCAAAGATTATTTTGCTTCCTTGTGGGTGTTGATTCATTTAGATTCAGTGAGGCAGATTTTTCCAGCTTTAGGATATAAACCACCAATTGCCTCAAAGTTTATTTCATTTGTTGAAACATCACTCCGAGGCTTAAGTGACAAACACTGAGCCATGAAATCCTGCTGTGTTATTTTGTTATTATTATTTTTTGTTCCATTGTAAGTGAATAAAAATAATGAGTGGGGCTGGAGCTGGCGTTTCTTTGGCTAGCTAGCTTTAATACAAATAGGAAAATACAAAACTGGATGCTCACAGCTTCAGATCACATATACTACACGTTCATTATTCTTTTAGCACTAAAATAACCAAACAGTTTTTAGCGTGAGTACAAAATAAACAATTAACTAAACCCTCACATTTTATACAATAGTCATAATAAAACATTAATTTCAGCAGGTTTTGACTAAATAAATTACTTAGCATACCCCAGAACACTCCAAAACTGTTTGTAAGTAAACAAGCTCTTCAAAACACGGTTAATTATAGTTTAAACATTTCAGTGTTAACGTCTACGTCTACATAGTTTATTTTTACCAATTATAACTCTATAAATTTAAAATCGGGGGTTAAGCCAGTTTCCTCTCCAAACAGTGCAAGAATTTCAAATTTTGTGTACTCACCAGTTTCAACTTGGAAGGGTCTATAACCTTCACAATAGCAATAGTTTTCTCTTTCTCCTTCATCATTCTCTTCTTCTTGAGCTTGCAAACACTAACCAGGAGAGGCATACAGAAACTCCTGCACTAAGGTGAACTTTGCTTCTTCCTTGGACTTTAAGACTAATCTGGTCTAGATTGTGACTGACAAAAGCTTGCTCATTGATGTCAAGCAGTCCTTTCAAGTTCCAAGCAAGCACGGGGGCTTGTTAATATTTACTCAGTCCTTGTCTCTGGAATGGTCTTGAACTATAACAGTTTACTTAGATTGCCAAATGCCACCAGAATTTACAGATACCTGACTGAAAAACACCTGAGCACATTAACATAAATGAGTTACTATCCACCACAATATCTCTTAATAGGAAAGAATGGAGTAAAGCCAATAGGTAAAAATGGGATGATATCTAAACTAAGAAGTTAACTAGTCATCCAGCTTCAATGCAGCGGAGAGTCAGGCCTGTCTCGGGTCCTCCCACATGTCTAGGAACTAGCTACCATTTTTTTTTTTTTTTACAATGGCTGACACAGAGGTATGAGACCTCTATTGAATGGGTTTCTTACAGGGATGGAAACCAAGCTCTGAACCTTCTATTCATTTAAAGAATAAGTTTGACCATATTCCTGAACTTAGTGTCTTTCTGCTTTGTAAAAATATAATCAGTGTCTATCACACCAATTTTTTTTTTCTGAAAGACATACACAGCTTTTCATACAATTGCATTATAAGCTAGGAAACAAGGAGAACCTGAAGAGAGATGTATATGGTGGCCCACAGAGGAGAAAGGGACAAGATCTCCCAATCAAATTGGGAGCATGGGGGGAGGGGAGAGGGGGTTAGGAGGAAGAGGAGGGCATGAGGGAGCAGGAAATGTCCAGAGATCTACAAGGATGACCCCAACTAACAATCTAAGTATTAGTGGAAAGGCTACCTTAAATGCCCTTCCTCTATAATGAGATTGATGACTACCTTATATGCCATCCTAGAGACTTCATCCAGTAGCTGATGAAAGCAGAAGCAGACACCCACAGCTAAACACAGAGTTGAACTCCTGGAATCCAATTGCAGAAAGTGAGAAGTGATGAGAAAAGGGATCAAGTCCAGGCTGGAGAAACCCACAGAACAGCTGACTTGAACAAGGGAGCTCATGGACTCCAGTCTGCTAACTGGAAAACCAGCATAGGACTGACCCAGAACCCCCAAACGTGGGTTATTCAGAAGGACTAGGCAATCTATGGGGCCTCTGGTAGTAGATCAGTATTTATCCCTGGTGTAAGAATGGATTTGGGAAAACCAGCAATGGACTGACTCAGACCCACTGACTTGACAGATTTTGTTGATCCCTCCTGGAAGTCATCACCCTCCATGTGGAGTCAGGGGATGGGGTCGGGGATGGGATGGGAGGGTTGTCGGTGGGCATGGAAGGGAGGGAGGGAGAGAGGGAGAAAAGAGGGAAGAAGGGAGGAAGGGAGGGAGGGAGGAAGGGAGAGGGAACTGGGATCGATATGTAAAATAAGAAAAATAAAATAAAGTAAAAAGGACTTTGGGAGCCCATTTCCCATAGAGGGATACTCTCTCAGCCTAGACACATGGGGCTTAGGCCCTGCTCCAAATGATATGACAGACTTTGAAGACTCCCCATGGAAAGCCTCACCCTCCCTGGGGAGCAGAAAGGAGATGGGATGAAGGTTAGGGGGGACATGGGTTCGGGAACTGGGATTGACATATAAAACAAGCTTGTTTCAAATTTAAATTAAAAAAAAATGTCAATCTTAAAAAAAGGAAAAGAAGATTATATTGTAGTCATTACCACACTGTGTAATGAAGGAAAAGTGGCTATATTTTATTTTTGCCCTTGTCTTGATACTGCTGCCTTTTAACCATTATAGTACTCATTAATAGGAACCTAGTAAGAATAGTTAATTTAATATTGTACCTGAGTTTTCAGTACTTTAGCATTTAGATGCTGACACTCATGTTGTGTGAGACACTTTGCTAACTGCTAATGATGGACTACTGAGCAGAGTGTTGTCTGAGGAGAGAAAATGCTTTGAAACACAGAGATTTTAGAAATAATTGGATTTGATTGGAACAGACTGTAGAAATAGAAGAGAATGGAGCAGAATAGAGTACAGCATGATTCTTGGAGTTCTTGATGTAATTATTATTTTTCCAGATCACCCAAAATATATTTGGGAAAATGTAGTCTCCAGCCATCGTAAGTTTGAGACGTTTGTTGTAACACAGTGGGTATCAAACATGCATAGGACAGATAATATGGAGAGGAAAGGCCTAGGTTGGAGGTGGCATGGCATCATCTACAAAGATAGGTGAGAAGAAATGTCTGAAGGCTGGTCCTAGAGACACAGCATTTTGTCATATTTTAGAAAATAAAGAGCTATGAAAATTGATGAAAAGTCAGGTGATCTAAGATGGATATCAGAAAATGACTCAGGGTATGATTAACCATGTCAAAAGCAACTCGGAAGCCAAGCCAAATAAGAATAAAGAGTTTGGTAACAGAAATTAAATATATATGTATATATACATATATATATATATATGGATATATATATGTACATATATCCATATATATATATATATACATATATAATTTTGAGGGTTTGCAGGAAGAAAAAGGAAATGGGGAAATTATGTAATTGTATTATAATCTCAGACAAACTCAACTGATTGGTGTTAAGAGCCCTTTTAAAATCATGAAGACAAAAGCTTGATTGGAGAGGAAAGAATTGGCCATCAGATGATGCTGAAAGGGAGGAAATGGAGGCAGTGAGGTATGTGAGTGTATGTGTGTGTGTGGGGGGGGTGTTTATGTGCTGAAATAATATGGTGGGCAGAAAGCAAATGTGTGCAGATAGAACTATTTGGTTTGGTGTGATTTGAAGAGCTTGTAGAAGACTAGCACAACACTGATATGAGTATTCCCATAGATTAGCATATACTGATAATGTGGGAGATGTACATAGAAAGGAAAATTGTTGGGAATTTAAGAGATTGAAACTGTATTCTATTCTAATAGGGTGACAGAAAAAAAATGAAACAAATGTGGAGGTTTAAGAGAACTGCTAGAGCTATTGAATGAATTATAATTGAACTGTAAATATTTTCTCTCCAGAGAATTATATATAGAATGTTTCTGAAAGGTGGATACTAGATAGGGAACTTTAAAAGCACAAGGAGAGATGATATTACACAGTCTTCATTACTGCTAATCTCTAGGGAATAGTTGTAGGCTTGTCTTACAGTAGTAAATACTTATGTGAAATTTGCTGACGTATTTAACATAATCAGCATAAATGGTATGGTGGGTGTTCCTCGTTTATTTGCTTAGGTAAAGTTGTGGTAAAATGAGTTTATTCAGTATTGAAGTTTAACCAGGATATGAAAATGAAAAGTTTATGGTGCTTATAAAAGAAAAGGGGGGCTATATCTTGGACTCTAGACAGATTAAAGATATATATGTATGTATACATATATATATTAATTTTGTGAATGGGAAATCATAGCCATTGAAAACAGTACCATTGTCAAATAGTATGTCTTCTCTGTGAGCTTAAACAAGACAAAGGAAATATACTTAAAAAATTGGGATAGTATCATAAATGAATAAAATAAAACAAACACTAAAATTATGAAGAACTTGGCAAAATCAAGAGCTCAGATGGATGTATACTGAGGAAGTAGAGAACGTGAGAAGTCACAGTTGATGAAGCAAGAGTGACTGGGCTGAGCATCATCTGTTTCTGGTGTTCGGGGTCCTTGTGCTCTACTTTACACAGAAGTTGCATAGGAACCAATTCCTTGTAGAGGTGACCACCTCTCCAGAGCACACAGGAATAGGCAGGTTCACGCCATTTCAGGGTCTAGTCACTCAATAATCATTGTTAGGGTAACAAGCAAACCCTTGAGCACCTCTCCTGGAAATCCAACAAAAGTAAACTAAATTAATTAGAAATTCTTTTTGTTGTAAAGAGAGGTGGCTACCTGTCCAATATTAGATCTCATCAGATCCTCTGTGTGTGATTCCAAGTCAGCTGTGATATCTGGAGTCCTGTGTGCTAGAGCAAGGAGGAAGAGACAGTTCTCTCAATATAAAGTCTATTTAGATTTAGTAAAAAAGAAATAGATGCTTTCATAGACCATTTCTCAGGGCCTGAATTTCAAGCATCTATTTTTAACACTGTTTAAGTAAATGATTGACTGATCAATGGGTGACCTCAGCCTACAAAATGTAGTCACCCATGCTCTTCAAATGAAATCTTTAAAGTAACAATTTCATCAAAACCTTCTATATTCCATCTTGCAATTTCTAAAGGATTTTAACCCACAGACTAAGCAGCCAGTACTCACCCTTCAAGATATGTGGAAAGAGTATACACAAACTTTACAGATAACATTTCTGAGAATAGTAATTGGACACTGAGTAAAGTAATCAAATAAAGATAAGATAACATCCCTTCTTGGAATATGATTTCAGGAATTAATACTGACTTTGACACAGAATTCTTTCCACATTAAGGTGATGAGGCCTCTCTCCTTTTATTCACCTCTGAATATTGGCTCAGAAATAATTCATATTTTATCATAGTAATTTTTTCTGTCTTCAACAAGGGAGTAAAGCCTATGAATCTCAATCTATTAATCATAGTGAAAGAGTCAAAACTGAATCAGGACCTCATGAAGGTATTCGGTTATAGGCAAGGCTTCAAATAGGAAATGTCAAAATTAAGTCATTCCTGGATAATTCTACAGCAGATTAGATAAAGAATTGTATGTTTGAATATAAGGTGGATAGGTGATAGATGATATGTAAATAGATAGATAGATAGATAGACAGATATGTACCTACATACATACAGATACACACACACACACACACACACACACAAAGAGAGAACAGGGGAACCTTATAATCTTTATTAATATTATATGATCTTTTTATATCAATTATTTAGTAATATTCATTGTAGTCTACTATCTATTTCAAAAGTACAGAAGAAACACCATTTCCCAATCAAATAAGCTGAACTGATTATTAATTTTAGTACTTTTGACCTTTTGGGGTCTATAAACACTGTTCTTTACATTAGTAGAAGAGGGTCTGTTCTTTCCTCTGTAAAATAATTCCATATTGATCATAACCCCAACAATTTCCATCTAACAGAACCCAGTGCATTCAGAATACTGCAAATAATAGTTACAGTGGTGATTTCATTTGAAATCACAGAGAACTTTAGTGAAAATTGAAAGTTTATTTTGTATCTTTAAGTTTTAAAACACTTAGCTATGTATATCAAAGCCCACAGTATCTGAAAGCTGAATCCCTGGCTCCAATAGGCTGCTTTTCCTGCATCAACTTCCCTGCACTCCCTAGTGACTACTATACAAGGCTCCCTGGGCCCACACTTGCTGCAATCAGCATCTATATCAATAGATTGCATCTCGAGAAGTGCTTCAAACCAAAGTCCACAGCCTTAACATGTTGACAGAGGACTTCTATATCATCGTTTTCTTTTAAAATGTTTTGTAGATGTCCAAAGGCCAATGGTGAAATTTTAGCTGACTAATCCACATGGACTTGGATAATCTTAAAACATACTAATCTCTTCATCTCTGTAAGGAGTGACACAGTCAACAACAATACACATGGACCCCTTAAAAGGGCAAAAATACTACACACCTGTATAGGGCGGGAGATGTGCTAGGCACTGTCTCTAATGCTTAGCATAATACAATAATTTAATCACAGCAGCCCAGGAAATGAATTCAAAACGTATCCTCATAATATAGAAGAAAATCAAAAGGAAAAGAAATTGTCCACTGAGTACAAACATGTACAGCCACTTTGAAAATCAGTATGGTGGTTTCTCAGGAAAATAGGAATCAGTTTACCACAAGATCCAGTAATTCCACTTTTAAGCATACACCCAAAAGATGCACATTCATACAACAAGGACTTATGTTCACTTATGTTCAAAGCAGCATTATTTGTAATAGCCAGAACCTAGAAGCAACCTAAATGTCTCTCAACTAAAGAATGGATAGAGAAAATGTGGTGCATTTACACAATGGAGTACTATTCAGTGGAAAAAAAAAATAATGGAATCTTGAAATTCTCAGGCAAATGGATGTAACTAGAGGAAACCATCCTGAGTGAGGTAAGACAGTCACAAAAAGATAAACATGGTTGTGAACCTAGCTTTTAATGGCAGAGCCATCTCTCTAGCAGAGAAAGAGCACAAGACCAGGCTGCAGAAACCCACAGAGACAGCTGACCTGAACAAGGAGGAGCTACTGTGCCCCCTAACTGATAGCTGGGAAACCAGCATTGGATCAACTCAGACCTCCTGAACATGGGTCTCAGTTAGAAGGCCTGGGAAATCTAAGGGACCTCTGACAGTGGAACCAGGATGCATCCCTGGTGCACAAAAGGACTTTGGGAGCACATTCCCCATGGAGGAATACTCCCTTAACTTGGAGGCAGGAGGGAGGGCCTACTCCCTACTCCAAATGACTTGACAGGCTTTGTTGACTTCTCCTATAAGTCATTACCCTCCTGTGGAGTGGGTGGGGGAATGGGATGGGAGGGTGGTGGGGGGACATGGGAGGGAGGGAGAAAGGGAGGGAGGAAGGGAAACAGGGATCGATGTGTAAAATAAGATAAATAAATAAATAAAGACAAACATGGTAGTTACTCACTCATATATGGATTTTAAAGATAGAGCAAAGGATCACCAACCTACAATCCACACTGCCAGAAAAGCTAGGAAACAAGGAGGGCCTTAAAAGAGACATACATGATCTGTTGGAGAAGGGGAAAGGGACAAGATCTCCTGATCAAACTGGGAGCATGTGGAGAGGGAAGAGGAATTGGGGAGAAAGAGAACGGGAAAAAAAGGGGGAAGAGGAGGGCATGAGAGATCAGGAAGTTTGAGTCAGGAAAAGAATAGAGGAGAGCAAGAAAAGAGATACCATAGTAGAGGGAGCCACTATAGGTTTTAAGAGTAACCTATCTTTAGGAAAATGTCCAGAGATCTACACGGATGACCCCAACTAACAATCTAAGCAATAAATGCCCTTCCCCTATAATGAGATTGATGACTACCTTATATTCCATTCCAGATGGTACCTTCTAGTACCTGATGGAAGCAGAAACAGACACCCACAGCTAAATACAAAGCTGAACTCCTGGAATCCAGTTGAGAGAGGGAGGAATGATGAGAAAAGGGGTCAAGTCCAGGCTGGAGAAGCCCACAGAAAGAGCTGACCTGAATAAGAGGGAGCTCATGTACTCCAGTCTGATAACTGGGAAACCAGTAGAGAGGATTGACCTACACCCCCTGAACAAGAGTGCCAGTTAGGAGGACTGGGCAGTCTTTGGGGCCTCTGGTAGTAGATCAATATTTATCCCTAGTATATGAATGGACTTTGGGAGCCCATTCCACATAGAGGGGATACTCCCTCAGCCTAGACACATGGGGGAGAGCCTGAGCCCTGCTTCAAATGATGTGACAGACATGAAAACTCCCCATGGAAGGCCTCATCCTCCCTGAGTAGCAGAAAGGGGGTGGGATGGGGATTGGAGGGGGAACTGGGGAGGAGGGGAGGGTGAGGGAACTGGGATTGACATGTAAAACAAGCTTGTTTCAAATTTAAATAAAAATTACCATTATAAAAGATTTAACAAATACAAAAAGAAAGGAATGAATTGCATTAATTGAGGTGAGAAGACCCACCATAAATGTGGGCACCATTTCCTGGACTGGACCCTGGACTGTACAAGAAGGAAGAAATGAGCTCAGTACTTGCCTGTATGGATTTCCTCTCTCTTCTCTTGACTATGGATGTAATATGTCTAGCTACTTCAAGTTCCTACCACCTGACCTTCCCCACACTAGTAGATGGTAACCTTCAATTGTGAGCTGAAACAAACCACTTCTCCCCTTCTGTTCATTTTGCTGGGATATTTCTTCATTGAAACAGAAATGAAAGTAGCAACCACTGAAGCTAAGTTTTCTTCTTTCTATTGCACTGTCTTTAGTGAAACACTAATATATATTAGTATATAACATATATATATATATATACATATACATACACATATATATTAGAGAATATATATATATATATATATATGAGAAGGTGTGAATGCTGAATTGAGGTACATGATCCAACTAGGAGTTTCTCATGGACATATAAGGAAATAACCTGTAGTAAATAGTTTGAAATACATGAAACTACCATAAATATAATCTGAGTGGTTGGTCAACTTGAGTCAAGTGTTGAGAGACTCTATTAGGATATGACAAAAATATGACTTGCCAATAATTTCATGGAACCATTCAAATAATAATTACCAAATACTTATCAAGCAATACTTATTTTCAGACCTTTCAAGAACTAGAGGTATTATTATAAGAGCCAACAGTGAGGAGTTCTTATCATCATGGAGTTCAAGCACTGTTGAAGAAGCAAACCATTGAACAGTGGAACACATCACATGGAATTGATTGAACTCATTTTTCATTCATTCCCTAACCTGACAACAGAATTCACTAATTACCATTGATGTAAATTTGCCTGTGAGTAAGATATGACATTTTGGTCAGTGAAGTAACAAACCAAAAGAATGAAAAAAAAATGTTACTGAATGTTTAAGATGTATCGTGTGGTGTGAAAATGAGTGCAGTCATGGAGGTACCAAATCTATATAAAGAATCATCAAGGAAAAATCTACAGGGGAAGGGGGCATCTCAAGTTTATCTTTCAGAGAGAATTAAAATCATTCAGACAAATAGTGAAGAGTGAATGAGAGAGGGTAAAGAAAAGATGTAAAGAAGATCTGAACTCTGGAGAGCCACATGTGGTGTGGGCCCATATGGCAAATCTCAGAGTAGTAAAGGAATGGATGAAAATTCTAGGCTAGGAGCAAGGGTTAGTGCAAAAGTCACTTGTCACTCTTGTAAGAACAAATGTCAGTTTCATCCTGGAAAAATATATACTGTGAAGTGCTCCTCTTAATAATACCTATCTCTGTGCCAGAGACCCCTACTCTCTCACTTGTCTCCTGTCTGAACCTCAGCATACTCTCGCTGATCTATGAGGTGATACTATGGTCAACATTGGATAAAAGAAAAGAAGGAATAAAACAAAGAAATATCAATAAAACCATTTCCTGAGCTCAGACCATGATATTGTGTTTGGAAGTTTTAAAATACAAAAATCAAACTAACTCTTCTTCCAGACTACTTGTTGATGGGAGATGTCCTTCTGTATATATATTTCTCTTATTGTTGATGAATTAAACACTGATTGGCTGATTGGCTGAGCAGGAAGTATAAGCCAAGATAGGTGATGAAGAGAATTCTGGGAAATGTAGGCAGACAGAGTCACCATGTAATATCCCAGGAAGAGAGGACACACCAGGCATTCTCCAGTAAGCCAAGAGCATATGGAAATATATAGATTATCAGAAGTGGGTTACTAATTAAAAAAGAGCTAGCCAATAAGAAGCTAAAGCCACCAGCCAACAGTTTTATAACAAATACAGCGTCCATGTGTGTGTTTGGAGCCAGACAAATGGGGGAAGCTCCAGCAACAACATGTTATATCGTACTTCTGTAATTCCAGTCCTGGAAAGGTTGAAGCAGAAGGATCTTGAGTTCAAGGTCAGTTTAGACTATATAGTGAAGTTCTATGTTGAACAACAAAAATAAGCTCTAAAAACCCAAACAACAAATAAACAAAATCTTCAACATATAAGAAGATAAGCCTGGCGTTGGTGGTGCATGCCTTTAATCCCAGCACTCAGGGAGGCAGAGGCAGGTGGAGCTCTGTGAGTTCGAGGCCAACCTGGTTCCAGAGCTAGTTCCAGGACAGGCTCCAAAGCAATACAGAGGAACCCTGTCTCAAAAAAAAAAAAAAACCCAAGTGTGTGTGTGTGTGTGTGTGTGTATAAAATTAGTCTGAGAACATCTAGCTTACAGCTTCTTTGACACATATGAATTGGCATATTTATTACCTTTGGTACTTGATTTTTCTTGAAAAGCAATAATCCTTACAAAAAATAAACTTTGGAAGAGGTGGTTGAAGGATAAATTGTATTGGGTATAGTTCTAATATTTGCAGTGCAGGTGGCTCTCATCCCACATGTAGTTTGTTCTTCATGAAGTGAACAAGGAACCTGACTCTGTGCTCCACTTTTGAAATATATATATATCACTCCAAAGTAGTTCCATATGCACACACACATACACGCGCGCACACACACACATTCACACACACACAACACACACACACACCACTAAATTGTCTGAATACACATAACAGAGATCAACTTTAAGTTTTGTATTTCAGAGAGTCCTACAGTGTAATAATTTTGTTTATCACTGAATAATCTATCAGGTCTTCATTATTTCCTACTTTCCAAGTTAACATAAAACTCATTCTTAAAAGTCTTCCTCTTTGGGTTCAAATGATACCCCAAGTTCTCTGCCTTTGTTCTCCAATGCTGTGAATTTAATGTTAGAAAAGTATCAACCTGAAGAGGGAGCATTCACAGGTGACTCAGATTAGGAGAGGATGCCTCAGGTGTGAGAGAACCCGGCTCCACCAACCAATCAACATTAACAAGGAAAGAGAAAAGAAAGCTCCATAATCAGTATAAATTATCTACAAGAAGATGCTAAAGGTTTTTCCAAGTTCTAGTTATTTCTTACTTTGTATTATTTTTCAGTATTCTTGAAGATTCATTTAAAAGCAAAACACATTCCATGACTTTTATTTTGAAGCCTCAGCATCACTCCATGCCAGTTATTTAGTAAGCGATAAGGAAGAATTTGTTTAAATTTTTAAAAATGTATAAAAAAATCAAATGTAAAAAGTCTATTTATAATTCCATGAAATATTTAGTGTGGTAAGGTAATTTTATTATAGTTAGCATTTTAAGAGCACAAACTTGGTGTTCTTTATATAACCTCTATAGGTTTCAATTCCATGACTATTTAAGATATTGATATATTCAACTTAAGTTAATTGTAAAAGCTAAACCTTTACAATTAGAATTAAACCTTCTAAAAATGTAGGATTATTTGTGGCTCATTGATAACTAATTCAGTATAAAAATAAATTAGCTAATTTAGTATTGAAACGAGCACTTATAATTTAGTATGCATAATTAACATGTATGCGATTAATAATAGCAGACTAATTAGTGAAATACACATTTCTTTTCTTATACTATCAAAATAATTACTGCAAAATTGTTAACTTCAATTTCTAGCACTTATGATAGACTTCATAACCAACCATTGAACATACGTGCCATTCTGCACCACCATCTTCTCTCCCATGAGCCAGCAGTTTTGAAAATAGGTTTCCTGCACAGCCAGCATCACTGTCCGGGCTCTTGGGTCCATGCTCCACCAAAGGCATACAGCTTGGTGCTGGAGGTGGTGTCCTCTTGAGAGTCTGACTGAATACCTGATGGTCAAGGGTCATAAAAGGTGTTACTTGCTGTCTCTGGACCTTCTGCAGCTGAGGCCTTGTAGAGTTTTCCAAGTGTGCCTGGACCTACAGATTCAAACACAAATGATTGATGACACATGGAACACAATATTGTTAGCCAGTTTTTTTCCTGAAAAGGTAAAACACACTATATAGTCTGTATTCATTCAGATTATATTGATGCTTCTGTCCTAAGGTGAAAGGATTTTAATGATCTGATTATTTTTAAGAAAGGAGTTAAAAATTAATAATGTATATAGAATTAGCAAGGCTTGAAAAGTGGATATCTATAACAATTAGGAATAAATATGAAAACATCAATTCTGAGTGTCTAGAAAAAGAAGTCTTAAAATGTTACAAGGAAACAAGGCATATTCAACAATATAAGTTGGTCTTTATACAAACTATATGTATTATATATTTGGTTCTTATGTACAATAAATGGTTTTTATCAAAAATTATAAAAGTATCCATAAGGGAGTAGACACTAGAAGTAGATATACTATTGAAGTATGATAGTGTAATAGTGGCAAAATCCTGGGTGGTTTTTTTCTTTTCTACTTTTCTGTATTTTTCCAGTGTTTCTATACTGAATAGTATCTTGTTTTAAATTTTTTTCATTTTTTTCTGGGTTCCAAAACAAATAATGACAACAAATTGGTGTGTATTCCCATGAATCAACAGGTAAAAGCACTGTGAAAAATTCTAACTATTCTGGTGTGCCAAGTAAACGACTGTCATGAAACTCTTTTACATAATATACCGTTAGAATTCTGGGCATCCATGCCCACACAGATGGCCCTGGTTACAAACACTGGGTCCCAAAACAAAACAAAAGCCATAAAAATGGAAAGAGGATGGGTAGGAAAGAGAGGGTTTGATAGAGGCAGAAGGGAGGGTTGGGGTGGGGAGAGCAGTCAGAAAACATTGTGTGCAAGTATGAAAATGGCAAAGAAACAAATTTAACAAAGAATTCTGGGCATACACAGTTTGATTGCCATGGTTAATATTACCCCATCATTTGTAAAATGATAGCTTTAAGCACCCCAGATTTCTCTTTAAGAACCTGCAAATGGAGTATTTATAAGAACCTGTAAAATGGAGTATTGCCTGCCATTTGCCTTTATATTTATAATTCTGTGGTATGGTTTTTAATACATTTTCCTCAAGTGGGCAATACATAAACCTATTTAATTTTCCCTCATGTTAAACAATAGCAAAGATTGCTGTACAGTGCTTATTTTTCTTTTTATTTCATTACACAAACTACTCCTTAAATCCCTCGCCATGTATTAGTTCAAATAAATAGCCTGTAGAAAGTATTTTGCATTTATATTAGCTGGTTTGGCAGACAATATTGTAGTAGTTACTTTAGTCTAATTCTGTTATGCTGACATTTTTAGCATTATTTTAATTGTACTACCATAAAATAATTTTTCAGTCATATAAAAAAGATTAAGACTGGTCATAAAGATTACACATATTACTAATTATACTGCTATGAGTTTTAAAGCTGTAAAATAACATTTCATTAAAATGCCAATAGTAATTTTAAGGGTAGATGTTTAGATAATCCTAAATTGAAATTAATCCCTCTTAGTCTATACACAGTTACAAAATAGATAACATAAAGAATACTTACAGTTTCACAAATCTGAACAATCTTTCAGGCTATGTAACCACACGAATTGTATGTAATATTAGAGCATTGTACTGACAAAGGGGCCATATCTCATCTTTTAAGTAAAGCATTTAGAACTAGAATTCAGTTCATTAACTAATTCATTTTTCACCTTTCACCCATTGATGCCATACATATTTACTGAACTTCATGCTTCCATGAGATATCAAGAATAAATGTTCTCTATGTGATCCTAGAGTTCTTAATCTATTGGTTCGAACTAATTTAACTAGAGCAACCACATCAATCACAACAGTAAGCAAAGCAACAGTTACTGGTCACTGGGATAGACAGTTTGCACATAGTGGTGTTGTTTTTTAAATCAGGAGCTAGGTACCCTGAGTGTTCCCACAGAACCATGTTAACTGTATCTGAGATGCAGAAACATGAGATAGCATGCCTGTTACCTCAGCTAGTAGGGGAGAGAATTAGAATACACAGCCAATCCCCTAAGCTTCTGAATGAACTATCATATTAGCAGAGTACAACAGGAAGTTGTACTGTATAGTATACTCAATGAATTTCAAATAACGTGAAAGAACAGTGCATTTTATGAACATCTTGGAAGAGTTTGTGGTTAGAAGCTAGGTGGTACATGGAGAGACCGTCCTACAGAAGGAGAATGAAAGGGAGTATTGGACGGAAATGAGATGAAATAACAATGGAAACAATGTCACAAATCTGTCTCTGAGAAGCCACACAGATACCCTTCTAAACAGAGCTTTGTCTCTTTCAACTGCTCTGTAATGATAGAAGAGTCACAATAGGAACAGCCTATCTGAATGGTTGGCCACAATGCTGAGCAAGCAATTAGTGGGGATTGTGTTGGGTGCTATCTACACAACATCAGTGAACTAGGCAGGAAACTCTTTGTTTCCTGCCCACAGGAAGAGTCAATAAACTGTGATAACAACCCCTTCCCCACCCAGATCGCTGACTTTTCCAATCACAGACTGATATCAAAACAATAGGACAGCTCAGGGCAAAACATACATCAAGCAACATTCATAATACTTACATTTCTTGGGTCCTAAAAAATGCAAAGCATGTGCTCACTTTGTTTTACTGAATACCCCAATCTTTTCTGATATTTGATAAGTTTAATTATAGGTTGTTGTTCATATATCCACCAACTCCGTGTTTGTCTTTAAGAGTCAAGTGTGTGGCACTGAGCAACATGGTAAAGGTAGAGGGAGTTTACCATTTGTATCTGAGTTCAAAGGTCTTTGTCTAGGCCAGGAAGGAAGGAAAGGAACTCACTACAGGCAAAGACTAAGCTCTTCACACTGGTTGCTCTGCTGTCATTCCCCTGGTCACAGCCCAGAGAAGACACATAACATACACCTAAAACAGTATGTGTGTCATGACCAATAGATCATGAGATTGCAGTGTGTATGAGTGCAGTGAGGAAGGCAAGTAGCTTTGGGGATCCATGGACCTGCTGCTTCTCAGGCATAGGCAGAGTACCAGCCTTTATATAGAAAGCTACAGTTGCCATAGTTTGCAACGCATGTCACTAGACTGTCATTGGACCATTGCAAAGAAAGGAAATTATACTGTGGAAAGAGACCATGAATTGGAAAGAGAGAAAGGGGATCATAAGGAGAAATTTAAGGTAATAAAGAGAATGAACAAATGATGTAATTAAATTATAATCTCAAAATAAGTAATCTTTCAATAACAAAAAATAAAGAAAAAGTAATCCCTTTTCAACATAAAGGCATCCACAGATTATAAGTAAATGAATAGAAAAATATATTCTGTGAATACTAGTCTCCCCTAATAAAGGAACAACTATAATAATTTGAGATAGAGCAAAGCTCAGATAAGAAAGTTATCAGGAATACTGAGATCTAGCAGCTAGGGAATGGTTCAGTGGGTAAGGGTTCTAGCTTGCTAAGAATAAGTATCTGAGATCACATCCCCAATTTCAGGTATCCCTACAACTTCAGTGATGTGACAAGTGGAAATGGGAGATGGCTAGGGTTTGGTGGCTTCTAGACTAGCCCCAAGTTCAGTAAGAGACCCTGTCTCAAGTGAATAAAGCACAGAATGGTAGAATAGAACTCCTGATATCTTCCTCTGGCCACTGTGTACTTACAAGTTAATGTGCCACAACACACACATACACACAAAAGAGAAAGAAAACTGGTAGGAAGGAGGAAGGAAGAAGATATTTCATAATTATAAGTGATTAGTTTTCCAAAATGATAATGAAGTACTTAATGTGTATGCATTAACACAATACCGAATCCTGTGGCAGAAGAAGATAGAAATGCCAGCATAAGGAATGAATCCACTATTGTAGCTGTGGAAGTCAATGTGCTGTAATGCATAGATACAGAAGACAGAAAATCAGTGAGTATACAGATGAACTCAGCACCATCAACAAACAAATGAATATGGCTGACATCTATTGACTACTTCATCCACAAGAGCATAATGCCCATATTTCTGAAGCTCACACAAAGTACTAAATAGTCCACATCTAGGGCCACAAAACATTTTAACAACTTGAAAAGAAATCATACAATGTCTATTCAGAGAAAGCAGAACGCTACTAGAAATACCATAACAGAGCTAATTAAAAATCCCAAAGTACTGAGAAACACAGTTCTAAATTACACGAGTCAAAAATTTCTCAAAAGGACTTTTGAAACATTTTTTAATGAAATAAAAATGAAAACAAAACTTTTTAGATTTTGTGGCTTTCAGTGAAAATAGAAATATGTAACTATACATAGAGATATGGATTGCACACAGTTCTAAAATAAAGCGTCCTTATGGGCTGGAGAGAAGCTTTAGCCATTAAAGGCTAAGCTCAGGCCAAAGATAAAAAATGAAATGTGGCAGGGCGTTGGTTGCACACTCCTTTAATCCCAGGACTTGGGAGGCAGAGGCAGGAGAATCTCTGTGAGTTTGAGGCCTGCCTGGTCTACAGAGCGAGTTCCAGGACAGGCTCCAAACCTACACAGAGAAACCTTTTCTCAAAAAACAAAGACAAAACAAAACAAAATGAAATATTCCTGTTGGTCTGTGGTTCCTAACTATAGATTTTCTGATAGAAGTGTATCTACCACACCTCATCAAAGAAGCTTCATTTTACTGCAGATCCATCACCCAAAACCACAAGTGGACAGAAAGCCAAATATCAAGGTACAATGAGGAGGCCAGGCTCATCTGTATCACAGCTCCTGCATCATCTATTCCTCAGGGAAGTAAAGGAAGAAGGGGCTGAAAGACTGTTAAGAGTAATAACATCCAGAACTCTGGTTTGAAACAGTGTCTCCTGAAAGTGACTGTATAAACAAGACCAGAATAACAGCAATAGCAATATATATGCTAACATGGAAAGGGCAAAATTTATGGGATCCCATTCCTACACAAAGAATTATAGGTAACTGTGGTGCTTTGAATAGAATGGCCACCATAGGCTCCTATGTTTGAATTTTTGTTCACCAGGGAGTGGTATTATTTGAAAAAAAAATTACAAGGACTGGAAGGTGTGGTCTTGGAGTAGAAGTCCTCTTCTTGAAGAAAGTGTGCCCCTTGGGGGGGGGGGGCAGGGAGCATTGAGGTTTGCAAAGGTCATATAGGTCCAGTTCTCTCTCTCTCTCTCTCTCTCTCTCTCTCTCTCTCTCTCTCTCTCTCTCTCTCTCTCTCTCTCTCTCTCTTCTTTC
Source organism: Phodopus roborovskii (assembly GCF_943737965.1). Taxonomy (NCBI): domain Eukaryota; kingdom Metazoa; phylum Chordata; class Mammalia; order Rodentia; family Cricetidae; genus Phodopus; species Phodopus roborovskii. The sequence continues at coordinate 5,336,289 of NW_026125444.1, forward strand.
TCTGTGAGCTGCTATGTCCCAACCATGATAATCATGGACTAAACAAACATCTGAGACCTTATTAAAGGCTCTCATTAAATGCTTTTTTTCATAAGAGTTGCCTTGGTTGTGGTGTCTCTTCATAGCTATAGTGTTTATATTTACATATTTGTCTGTATGTGTGTGTGTGTGTGTGTGTGTGTGTGTGTGTGTGTGTGTGTGTGTAGCAGCAATAATAAAACAAAAGAAGCTATCAATGTCAAAGTGGAGGTAATTGGGAGAGGTTGTAGAGGGAATGGGAAGGGTTGGAATAATGTTACCTTGGAGAGACTAAGAGAGAAAAGTGAGGTAATCCTTTTTTAATTAAAATATATCATAAAATAAACACCCCAAAGAGACATCAACATTTTCATCAAGACTTTTGAAATAAAAATCTACTTCTTTTATTTATATGTCGCATCACATTCCATAAATTCAATATAGACTATAATGTATAAAAAGAAATCAAAACTTTGAAATTAAAAAAAAATCTAAAGTTACATTTTAGTAAACTAAATGCAGAAACGCAAATCAGAATCAAGATAAACAGTGGAATCTAATAACATAATTAGAGTTGGAACATAGGGTAGATGAAAATCAGAATTCAGTTGAGAAAACAAAACCAAAAGCTGATTCTTTAAAAATATTCATGAAAATTAATAAGCCTGTCCCTAAGTTCACTAATAAAACTGATAAATGATTCAAACTATTAATATATGAAGCCAGGCATGGTGGTCCACACCTGTTGACTCAGCTACTTGGGAATTTGGGGTGGGTGGCTTATAATAGCCCACAAGTTTGAAATTAGGCTGGGTAGCAAATCCAGACTTTGTGTCAAATAAGAAGAAAAATGAAACAAAGAATAAAAAGTAAGAAGGAGGACATCCTCAGTAAAGGATATCAAACTAATAGTGATTGAAACAATTAAAAGACATGAAGGAAACGTAAAAGCATGCCACTCAGTGAAATAGTCAATCTAAAAAGGTTACATCCTACATCATAACAACTACGTGGCATTTGGAAAAGGAAAAGCACAAGGGCAATCAGAATGCTGGGTGGGCACTAGTCTGGAGGGTGAATAGAAGTGGGTAGACCACAAAGTGCTGGGCATTCAAAACAGTAAAACCAGTCTTCACAGCATGGTAAGTACATGTCCTCCATTAAAAAAAAAATCCATGGTATAAACAATACCTTAATAAACCCTTACTATAAGCCTCAGACTGTGAGGAAAGGTGAGGAGGGTTCAATGTAAGTTCATCAATTAGAACAAGCATCCCACTGTCAGAAGAGATGTTGGCAGCCAGACAGAATGCTGCTTGAAGAGCTACTGACAAAGGAGTGTAAGACAGACAAGTGTGACTTGCAGCAGGGATGCCTGTATCTCCACCTGGAGATGCATGCCTTTTCACACAGAAACAGCAGTTTCCACATTAGTAATTCAATGTACTCTTCAGTGTGCAGTAACAAAGCACACAAAACAAATCTTCCATGGATTTTAGAACCCATCAAATAGGTAAGTGGTTCTGTTTGCTTGTTTGTCTTTGTTTTGTTTTACTTTCTGCAAGAAAATTTAAGTTACAAGTGGGTTATTTATGTTAAAATCAAACAACTCTACCCGGTGACTTTAGTATTCTCTAATACTGTCTCTTATATTTTTTTAAATCTTGCTATGAATAATATAAATTACTCTATATTATAGGATAATATTTTGCCTTCTTTTGAAAGTTATCTTGTAATAGGCAGAAAGAAGAGAACTAATGAAAGCTCTTGGCTAATTCAACAACCACCCAACAAACATTTAAGTGTTTCCTTTCATTAAAAAAAAAAAGGCAGAGAATGCTATTCCCTTCTAGAAAACAAAGCTATGACCCACATGTCGTCATCCATCCAAAGACCACTTGCCCAAACTGAAAATAAAGAACCTGTGAGGAGATGCATCCACCTCTTGGTACCACTTCTCTACAGAAACTCAAAACCAGAGTGACAGCAAATATATCATCACAGTCATTTCAGTAACAAGACATTTGCCACCACTATTTTGACTAGCAAAGCAAACATGGGCCCACAGCTAATAAGATCATCGGTAAAATTAAAAATAATAAAATGCACTGATAATTAAATATATATAACTTGGTGATAGCAAACAAAGCTCATATGCAATCACCAGCTATACATATGCATGCAAACAAATGTTAAGAAGGATGATAGACAGCCATGTTCTCTACAACATGATAGTTCCTAAGAAACTTTGTTAATTTTATACCCCATTTAAACATAATAAATGAAGTAAAACATTTGGACTTCACAAGTGACTAATAGGTAATAATTAATTATGTCTCAGATATCAGAGGTATATAGGAGGAAATCTATTTTGGGTGGCTATGTATCCGCTACCTCCTAGGTACCAACTTATAATAGCCACATGACATTTCTTAATGTTCTGCGGTGAAGATTAATAACTCATTTCTTCAAATCCTACTTTCCTCAAAGTAGCCTGGGAATATGATACACCCATAAATCTCATCTTGACTAAACCTAAAATTATACAGCAGGGCCTGTCTGATTGAGATGTAACTACCGAACTAAAGTAGGACTCAGTTCATCAAAAGTTTTACTTAGGCTTCTGAATAACTGTCAGCATATTTCAGTAGAGTATTATATAATTCAGAGCCATTTAATGGATAATGATGTAAAATGTGATTGCAACATATTCCTTCAGCTTCAATCATTTGAATTCAGATAATTCCAATAATGTGTCTTTAAGGAAAAAATCTACGCTTAAAACACTTTAGCAAGACATGAATATTATTATTAAGCAAAATTTTCCAAATCAATATCATTCTAGCAGTAAAATGTTTACTTTGATGATATTCAAAGAAATCTAAGCTTCCTTTATAACTCCATACAGCCCCATTTATACAGGTGCTTACTGGTTTGGCTTATATGAATTCTTCAATTAAATTATCAGTTCATACCAGGAAATTGTTGTTCAATTTGACCTATTCTAAAAATACGTTGAAATGAAAACTTGTGAGGCATAAACAAAAATCTGGAATACTCTCAGAAATTACCTCCTTCACCTGGATTTCAAAGTAGTACGACACTCACACACACTGTAGTTAGCAAGTATTGTGAATAACTATATACTATTCAGAATACTTTAAAGTCATGATAATTTAAAATTGCTTAATGTTATATTTACAAGTGTAATATCCACTAGTTATTTATTAGTTATTTTTCTCCATCCCAGTGGTAGAGACTGAACCCTGGTCATATTGAATGAAAACTAAATAATTAACCTATACAACTCTCAGCTCAATTCTACAAATATATACATATATATATATATATATATATATATATATATATATATATTCTGTGCCTGGTACATGTCAGATACAACACATTCTTCAAAGAAGTTACAGTCTGAGAGATCAATGTTTAAACATATAATTATAATTAAATGTGACCAGTTCAATGAAACCAAATGATGCCATGTAATCAAGCATGCAAGTCCTCAACAAAATGTAAGCAAGTTAATCAAATGAAAAGTAATTTCTGCTAGTTTAACAAATGTATGGAGAACTGAGTCCAGTAGATATTTAAGCTGGTCACAATAGTCAGAAAGTTTAATATGACCCTTCTTGTAAAGATTTTTATTGAGCAATCATAAAGATGACTATATGTCTTCAAATGCTCTAGATAATAGTAAGAAAAGATAAATATGACTATGAGAATGTGGAAAGAGATACCATTTTAGCAGAAATTTAGGAAGCTATCATGAAGAGGTTGAGGGCTAGTAGTTAAGTATGTAGGAACTTGAAGAATAGTATAGGAGGGAAAAGACATTGCAGCAAGATGTAGCATCTTGTGTAAGGGTCATGGAATAGGAGGAAATAGGTAAGAAAAAAAATCACTGATGAGAAGAAACTGGACCAGAGCAGATATGCCATAGAGTGAGCCTGCAAGCCTGATTGAACTTTCATATTTGGGGTATTTAATGGTTTCATTTTCCTCATCCCAAGGAGTAAGTGATAGAAGTTTATCTGTGATTTTTTTTAAAGGGGTAAATAAATTTTGGTTAACAAAAAGTTGCTTAAACTAAGAGTTGGAATGTGATAAGAGTGAAGACGGTCAAGTAGAAAATGGAAATAGATTGAAGACATGTTTCAAAATGCATTATTGAAAAACCAAGTTCTCTAGCTTAAGAACTAGATGGATAGTGATTCCCCTCACTATTCTACTGGTTTTTTGATAGGATTGGGAATTGTGTAATATTTTTGCTATTCATCTGATAAATGATAAATGATTCAGGATAAGAATATGCAAAGAATTAAAAAGCTAGGTACCGGGCTGGAGAGATGGCTCAGCGTTAAAGGCTAGGCTCACAACCAAAAATATCAAAAAGCTAGGTACCAAGAATCAAACATTCTAATTTTTTGAATGGGTAGTGGCTGGGGGGAGTTCAAATAATCAACAATTTAACCCAGATGGGAACGCTAAAAGCTACAATGATAATGCCCGTTCATGGTATGTGTCCACTGATACAATAGTGGTACAAATGTTATGAAAGTAGTCAACTGTTTTCTGATAGGATTTAAGACTCATTTATGTCCAGTACATTTAACAGGATCAAAATCTGTGGCTTGGACATAGGAACTCGTAGAAAATATAGTATTATTTTCCTATTAAATGCACATTGAAACAAATTACACATAAAATTAATACTATATATATAGAGATTAGTGCATCTTTAATTGTTAACTAGAGAAGCTTCCTTATAAAGTAGATGGTGAGAATCACAACTGGTCAACATATGGAGATTAAATAGGGTAGTAATGGTACAATCTGTCCCAGCAAAGAATGTTAGATATCATCACGGAAGAGGGAGCATGAATACCATAGGAGCCAGAAGTAGTGGGAATCTGTGGGAAAACAACATTTTACAGACACGGCAACACCAATGCAGACATGAACTCTCAGTACCTGAGCCTCCACGCCCCAGAGCTGTGTAATTACAGGCTAGACAAAATCATGATATAGATGAGGCATTCTCAAGAGAAAAAGTATAAAAGGTGATGGAACACCACTATAAGATTCCATGTCCCCCTCATCACAATGAAGAATTATTAATAATAATCCCTGAGGTTGTAGATGTGGGGAAAGAAAACTCTTACACACTATTAGTGGAAATGTAAACTATTGTACACTATACTCTGTGACATGAATACTTACATATTTATGTTCATTGTTGTTCTATTCACAATAACTAAGAGATGGAACAGCTTGTAGGTCTACTAACTAATGAATGAATAATGAAAGTTTTATATATATAATTGAATATGACACCTTTGTAAAGAGAAGTGGGTAGAATTAGACAAAAACAATACAGGGTAATGTAGTCCAAGTCCATAAATACAAATGCCACATGTACTCTCTTATATGTGGTTCCCAGCTTTGACTCTTCAGTTATTTTAAGTTAGCTTTATCTAACATTGAATACCTGTGGAAACTCAGAAACAAGAGGACATGGGAAAGAGCTTATCTGATTTCTAAGAGCTTAAATACTAATATTTATTAAAAGGAGTCAACAAATATGTTTAAATAATACTCCGTATTTCTTATTCACTTACCAGTTAAAGCAAAACTCTCCTGTAATGCTTGACTGTACTATTTTTCATCCCCAGTGACCTTTTGATATTATTTTCATTATGAAGTAGCAAATGTTCTTTCAATGGTGCAGAGAATAAATGGGAAACAGGACTGGCTTCTTTAAAAGGTCATGTATCAAATATTTTTGGAAAGTTACCAATGTACTTTTTAAAAAATTCTCGACATTCTAAAATAGATCTGAAGTCACAAAAGAAAATGTTTGTGATAAAAATCCAAAACTCACTGGTTTTGAAATGTCTTGCATCATTCTGTTACACATGTGCTACATTTATCATTTTAATTATATCCTAGCATTTGCATTTGGGATGATACAAGTATAATGTCAATTTATTTGAACTTTATAAATGAAAGTCATGAGCTATTTAATTTGGTTGAAATTAATATGTATGTACACATATGTATGAAATTTTCATATTTTTTGTAAGACCTGAAGTGTCATATCAAGGTTTACGCTTTACGAAAAAAACCAAACAATTAAAATAGCTCTAAACTCTCTTTGATTTAAATTTTTTATATCTTTTATCTACTTTATGGGTTGATATATGATCATCAATTAATGAAGTCATTTCTATCATAATAAAATGTCATCATTAGAACTTTAGTATTTTAGTCTAACAATTTTCTAAAGAATATGATTGGGGCATTTTAGGTAGTTAAATATTAAAATAATATAATTGAAAATGAGACTTTGAGATTATTCATCTTGATTGACAAACTACAGGCACTGGCTTTGTTCATGAGTACATTTCCATCATTCAGTTTTTATAGAGATTGCTAGCACTTATAAGAAGAGGGTAAAACTGATCTTGCCTTTGTTTTACTTAACAGGATATAGTTTTTTTTTTGGGGGGGGGGGTTCTATGGTTCATGTGCACTTTTTATTGTAATATCCACAATATCAAATCCCTCAAGTATTGTGTCACCTTAGGAACGACCTTCAGTTGTACAATTGTTACAGATTCATCTTCCCTTGTAACTGAAGATCAATATTTTGTTGAAATCAAGGAAACATGCATCTGCTTTTAATTTTTATGGATACAAAAGGTATCCAGAAAACATTAATTCAATAGGAAGTGTCAAAGAAGTTGGTAGGCTAGTTGAATGACCCATCACAAGTTAAATCACACATTCCTGTCATTCTAGTAATTGTCTTCACACTTCTAGGAGGGCTGTCAGATGCATGTAGGTAACAAACCTTGCCTATAATTTCACACCAAAAAGTATGCACAACCTAACAAAATTGTCCTCTGATGTACACATGTGCACATGTGCACACACACACACACACACACACTACAAACTAATAAAGTATTTTTTAAACTATAAGAAACTGGATAGAGTTACTGTGACAGAAAGAATGTCTGCTAAATCTTTCTTCTGTAGCCTTTAATGTAGACAAATAAAATAAAACCTAAATACTGTAATTTGGAATATACAGAGAAATTTGTAGCAGAGTTTCAGAATTAGGATCTCTTTTCCATGCTTTATGAACAATGAAATAAGAAATAAAGAGAAGCATCTTTGCACTGATGACAGAAAAGAGAAAATTGTATTACAAAGACAGTTTAACACTTTATGATAATTTTCTGTGACTTTGTAGTATAATATCTCCCATCAAAGATGCTGATATCTTAATTTTCAGAATTTCAGAAGATCCTAGAAGAAACCTGGATATGCAATTTTCAAATGCACACGGAACTCTGTAGATGTAATAAAGTTTCTTAAGATGGATATATAACCTAGGATCACCTGTCCAGGTCAAATGTAACCCTAAGAGTCCCACAAGAAAGGGATAGGACAGTCAAACAGAGGAAGATGTGGCAATAAGTGCTGAAGTCAACATGATGCAGGAAACTAACCAAAGAAGCTGGAGAAGGCAGGAAAGAGAAATTTCTCAGAGCCCCTAGGAAGGAACTAAGCATTGCCTGAGCCCTGAACATAGCCCAAGACAACTCTTCAAGGTCTTTGCCCACCCGACACCAAGACAACAGATTTCTGTCCTAATTTCAAACTACTAATATGTTAGTAAAATAATTATACCCTCAATGATAAAGAAATGGGGATATGTATTTATTAATTCTGTGTCTTGTTTTCTCCTTCTAGTGACATTATGGATTTTGTTGAGGACTTCTAAGAAACAGCCAGCCTGCAAATGCTGAGAATATGGGATTTCCCAATCATAGCTATACTTGAGAAAATGCTGGCCCCAAAAAATAGTTCCCCAAATACAATGCCTTCCTTTAACCTCTTGATGCTACTAAAGTGCTCCTAGAGCAGAAATTTCGATGGCGAAACTACTCTCTCCATCCCTCCCTAACCCTTACACCCACTCTTCATCGCTCTCTTACTTTGTCCCTAACTCAATCACTAACTCACTCACTCTCCTTCCCCTTTTCCCTCTTTCTCTCTTCCCTTTTTTTCTCTCTCTCCCCGTCCCTTCTCTTCACAATGATCTCAACAAAATATAGAAGAAAATAAATAAACTCAGAAAATGAGGCAGCAGACAACTGATAAAGAGTTGAAAGCACTACTCTAAGCTTTGTTCTTAAAGCCCAATTAAAACAGTGGGAGGTTTGTGGAAGATAGTGTTACAATCAGTTTACCTTTCAGAAATATCCCTTCAGCGATTAAATGCAGACTAAGTTATTAAAAAGACCATCATAGTACCAAGAACAAATAGCAATTTTGAATAACTTGGGAGAATATAACAGAGGGCTCAAGAGAAGGCAATAGCTTTTGTAGTGGTAAAATATAAGCCAAGCGTTAATCATAATATAGACGAAGTAATTATTAACAATGCATGTAGTTGTGACAAATTTACACAGGCAATAAAGAGGAAGAATAGTCCCATAAGAAAAAGTGTAGAGGTGAATTACCAAATGAAGTGTGTTTTGAAGACATTAAATTTAGCATAAGCTTAATGACATTGGAGTCCGCGGAACATTTCAGAGGGAATTCATATGTAGCTGAGGTACAGGTAGAAGGATGGACTTGGACTTGGAAGAAGTCACTGAGACTACTTTTTTCTCAGTCATCCAGGAGAACAAAAATCTGAAGGACAAGGCACTCAGAATTCTGAGGCGCGCCAAGAGGTGGAAGAAACAAAGAATCCCACAAATGTACTAGGAAATGAGGAGAGTATAAGATCACAAGGTTAAAATAGGGCAGAGTTTGGGGAAAAGAGTGTTTAACAAAGCCAAATGCCACCGAGAAGACAGAAGACAATGAGTAGGAGATGCTGTTAGCAGACCTGGAAATAAATGGGTCACTGGGGATTCTCAGGAGAACCCTTCTCAGGTATGGACAAAGGGTGGAAAGCAGCCTGCAGGAACAGTGCATTGTGAACAAGGAGATGGCATGCCTTAGATGGAGCACTGACCCTTCTCTCTCCACAAGCTTCATGGAGGATCTAATCTGATAGCTCAGTCTGAAAGGTCAGCTACATGTCAATGCCTTCCAAGTTTGTTTCTCTGTACAAGATCTCTGTGTGATCTGTGAACTAGGTAGCACCTCTCCTTACCTTTGTGTAGGTAATGCCATCCAGTTACCAAGGAATACTTCAAAGGTGGGTTCATGCTCTAAAGCTCTTATTTTTTTAAGTTCATGTGTGTGTGCACTGGAAGTTGTGGGTGCCTAATCATAAACAAGAAGATACATTTTGTGGTTTTCAGTTACTGCAATGGTTCTGGGCTAAATAGAGGTGTGTGTACATACATGTTTGCATGGGTGCTTACAGACAAAGACACCATAGTGATTATAGGGAGAAGGTAATTGGTTATTAAACACAGGCAGAAGAGCCAAGGGAAAGGGGTGATGGATTAAGTAGCTGGCTGAAAACAGGTTTTAGACCAAAGCAAAGACCCAAGCATTATCAGAAATATTCTCTATCTGGGGGAGAGAATCTAACACTTTCAGATTTCTGAGAAGGGGCAGAGAATCTCTGTATTGTATTATCGCAATATGCATATTTGCACAGTCATCTACTCATAATGTAGAGAGGTCTAAGAACATATGAAGCTGGAGAAGAGAAGCTAAATACAAGAAATTTGCCCAATGAGAAGGAAGACAGGCTAGAGTGCTGACAGATGGACTAGAAGGCCCAGCTGCAAGTAAAGATTTGTGGAAATAGTATTACATATTGTAGGACTGTCTTCTATGACAGCAACATGTGGACTGCACTGGCCGTGGATGAGCTAATGAAATAGCAGAAGAATGAGACAAGACATATAGTTCTAATTAGGAAAAGCTGGATGTGAAAGTGAGTGAGGGACAAATCAAGTAGGAAGAGCGTGGAGGATCCAATGAATGAAAGGACTCCATTAGACCAGAAAGGGAAAGACTGAGCTCTGGTGTCTAGTTTAGGGCCTTGGAACCCTTCAGAACACACTTCAACCTCAGAATCAAGATCTTCCTGATCTATTCTTATGGACTTTTCACAATACTTGCACCTTTCCCTGCAATTGTTCACTAACCATTTAAGGAAATGCTCGACCTAACAGTAAATTTGCATGCTTGTTAGCACTGACTGTTTTGTTCATCACAGAAAATACTTTACCCTGAAAGAGGTATGGGAAGTAAGCTTGTCTATCAACCATACCTCTTCAAACTTCAGGGGGAAAACATGGCTCTGACTTCTTTGTTATAACTTTTAAAGTACTCTACAATGACAAAGTGGAAGACATTTTCTTAACATTAAATATTTCCACTTCACATCAGCACAGCAAAAATAGTAATATGGTTCACAGACAATATGGTGGCTCAATGTTTCCACCACAGCTTCCACCATCAGAGGCTTGGTATATATAGCATACAGGCTGAATTGTTAATATGAAGTTATAAGATTATAGGATTATATTATAATGGCATTGAATTTGATTCTTATACAATAATATTTATTCACAGACAATTTGTATGCCATTGGGTCTTTCTTTTATGATCTCCAACTTAATTACTTATAATAACCGTTCCTTACTTATACTTCAATTAATTAGCTAAGGTGTAGAGAAATAAAGACTACACACTTAAAAGCAAACCAAGTCTACTTACCTTTGTTCTTGCATGCTTTGAACTTAAAAATTACATCCATAGTCTTAATGATAACAGCATAACTTGGTAGATATATACTGTTTGCTTTGAATCACATCCATTTCTGTCTGTTCTGTCTATCTTTTCTCATCTGACCATCACATCCAGCCACTGAGTTGAAAATCCTTACTAACTTTGCCCTACACAATATACTAAAGATTAAAGTTTGGAAGTAGGTGATGGAACAAAGCAAGCACCCAAAACCAATTCCTAGCTTGCAACTAGTAGCCATCATTGAAAGTTTTTCTACTCAAGTTAACAAATACCTTCATGAAAATTGTTTATGCTGAAAGAACATTTCAAAAACCATCCCCCAGTAAGGTAAATTGTACAATCCTTTTGCATAGCCTACTAAAATACTCTTAACTATGTAAATGATGTTAAGCATCAAGATGATCACTGAAACAGTATGAATAATGATATTACAGTTTGTTTAAAACATGTGATATTTGAATATATACCCCAAAGCCCCTCCGACAGTAATTTTTTTTATAGTAAGAAATTTTATATAGTTGTTTCACTCCTCCTATAAAAGGCTTTATTGCTAAGAACAATTATTAAAAATATGGCTAGGAAACATAAACTTGACAGCAAAGCCAAAGTAAGCTTCCTTTCTCTTGATCAATCACAAATTTTTTTTTTAAAAAATAGCATGATGTATTAAGTGATTCTAACATAGAAAAAATACGAGTGTTAGGGTATCTGAAGAAACTTATCATTATTTTAAAGTCTTTGCAAACATTCTGCCCCTAACTTCTACCTAAACTTACCATTGAATTTATTTTTTTAAGTACATAAGATACCATCTAAATCTTGACCATTTACAAAACATTTTCACATGAAAAGTAAGAATGTGGAGGGAGTTAAGAAACAGCACATAAATAATTCGTCCTAAAAATAACAGGATATTTCAGATTCTTAATGTAAATACATTAGGCTACTCAACCAACATAAACCAGACTTTATAAAAATATGCTTAGAGCAGACAATAACCTCGTTATGTCTTCCCCATAAAATCCAAGACTATACTATAAGCATAAATCATTCTTTCCATTTTTACAGTGTTATTTTTGTCTTCCCTGAGTTTGGGAGTCATTACAAAATCAAGTTTTTGAGGGGACATTATGAATGATACCTGAAATGGCTTCCTTCAAAACTAGCTCAAATAATAAGTTCAGCCAAATTTTCTTGCCTCTTATGTTCTATTGGGTATTTTGTTTTTGTTTTCTCTCATCAGTTCTCTCTAGAAGGACCTTTACTATTGTCAAGGTCAACTTTGTTTACTAAAAAACACTGCTGATAAATATGCTGTAAATGAGTTACACCGTATCTGAGAAGCCACTTAATGTCATATGTCGATTATCAACCCTTCAGAAAAGTCAGCAAAAGCGAGGCTTTCTTAGGATGCTCCCAACTTGGAAAAAAGTTTCAGTCCTATTGAACTGTGTGTGCATCAGGAAAATGTGATTGTGTTGTAGCCTATAAATACATATTGCCAACTCTAACTATTGCTGAGACATCTCAGTCTGGAAAGTCAAATGCTGTAGCATGTCACTTTCAAACTTCTCTCCCTGGTCCCAGGGAAATAGGTGCAGATTTCAAATAAGTTATTTAAAGTAGGTTCTGGTATACAGCCACCCACGTCCTCCTGAGTCAAATTTGTCTGTTAGGATATCTCCAGTCAATCTGACCACTTCAGCCTGACAGGCAAGCCAACCAAATCAGCAATCTGCCGGCCAAAAAAAAATCTGTCAAGCCGTTGCCTTCCCTGGTGATTACATTTTGACTGACTTGAGCAGTCAAGTCAATCAAAATAGTCAAACCAGGTTTCCCATGTATACAATCTTGGGTCTGCTGTTTCTGAAGGTATGTTCTGTTTATGCCTTTGAAGAGATTTTTATTACATGGCATTGTTTAGGAATAGCAACCCAAAAAGTTGTGAGCTGCTAGTTTGACACTCAAGAGCTCTTGACACTGGAGTGAGTTCACAACTTCCGCAAAGGGAAAAAGGCTCATAGACTGTCTGAGAGCTACAGAAAAGAGGCAAGTGTTAGGAGCTGTAGAAGAGAACTTGGAACCACATACAAGCCCACAGAACCACAATTCTTAGTTGGGAGCTTAACACGTGTAGCAAAACACAAAGGAGAATCCCAAGGAGGGTGTGGGAAAGTGATGCCAGTGTCGACAGTTCTTTGTCATTCTCAGTATGAGCAGCCATTTTGTCAAAAGAGACATTACCGTGAAAATGCACACTTAACTACATTTGAAAATACTTCAAATGCCAATGTGGAAATGTGCTCCAGAGATTACAAAGCAGGTGTTAGACTGCAAGTTCTAGAATCAATCCAGCTCATCATAAGACCTGATTCCCCACTGAAAGGCAAGCCTTGTGGCTTTGGACCAGATATTCATTACCAGTACGCATGTACACTAAATTGCAATATATATATAACGATAATTTCCAGGCTTGTTTCAACCAAAACTACTTAGTTTTAAAAATCATTTCCAATATTGGGTGATACCTCGTGGACCACAGGAGAATGATCCGGCTCAATTGCACCATAATATTGAAAGCCTCCTGTTCAAATAAAGTATTTTGTTATGTAGTAGCCTAAACAGCATATGTTGTTTTGGTTTAGTCCCATTAATAGTTAACCATTCAATATATTCCAAATATCCAATAATGTCACTAATAAGCATAATGGCCAACATTGCAAGATTGGTATTTTGTGCAGTCATTAACTGATAAGCTTTGTCCTTGGTTTCTACTTTAACAGCCATAAAAGTCCAAGTAGACAGATCAGATTCACAAATGAAGAAGCTAAATTGCATAAATCACTTTACCTACCTAGGATCAAATAGCTGAGATTACAGGGGCACTTTGGAAATCTAACCATCTTGATTTAAAGCTTATGACCTCCTAATACATGTTTCTAAGAATTGCCTGCATTTTGGGTTACCCAGCAAAGAGAGTGGTGGCTATTGAAGGGTGGGAACTTCCTGAAGAGACAGGTGTCACTTGGAAAGAATTGTCAGTAAATCATAGAAACTAGAATCACCTAACACTCACTTCCCTTTTGCAGAATTCTATACTAGTCTACTTTCTAAATTGATACATTGGGCTCCAAAACAATGAGTGTTTGCCGGATAAAGCTCCCAGGTTTCAAAGGACTTGGAGCTATAAAGGACTTTAGAGACTAACTTTTCTAGCAAACACAAGGTACAATGCCTTGTCATGAGATAACTCCAAAGTGAATAGGCAAAAAAACTGAGAAATGTTTACAGTATCAAAATTACTTCATACTGCTTTCAAGGGTGACTTTTCAGTCCTCTCTAGAGACCATAATCTCAAAGAGCAGTGTGCAAAAATCCTATAGACTGAAGTAGCAGGAATAAACTACACTACTGGGAAGAGCCCTGGCTTCCAGCTAAAACTCAACATTGGAGGGTATGATCTAATGTACAGGATTAACATCTCAGGGGACTTGCCCTGGGTCAGCTCATCGCTCTGTGATGCCTTATCCTCTAGATGGAAATAAAAACAGTGAACTCTTTTAAATGTGCCCTATGGTCTGATTAAAGATTGAAAAGGGCTCTAAAAATCCACAGCACTCCCAGGGAAAATGCTAAATATCATTATCATTATTACACCAAATGCCATAATTTGGTCTCCTCAGATTCCCTTTTTATGTAGATTCCATCAAACTCTGACTTCTGACTTTTCTCCTCTCTGACCAAATCTCCAATGACAAAGCAAAGGGAAATGTTGAGGCAATTAGTGGGAAATGGAAGCAATTAATTCCCTTTTTTAGTGGAGACCTGGCCTCTGTGAACCAGTTTAACCAAAAATAATCAATGACCTTTCTCTGCCCAAACTGAAGCAAATCTACTTGATATTTGTCACTGGTTATCCATCTACTGCTCCGACATTAATGAGTCTCTTCACTTTGCCCCTTTCTTTCATGAAATGCAGACATTTTCCTGGTCCCTTGTTACCTCTGCATCTGCTATTTTTGCAAATTGAATACAGTTAGAGGTCTCGTTATCCTGTGTGAGCCTAGGAAACAGTGTAGCATGGATTTTGATAGGTCCTCTCCTCTCCTACCTTAAAGTTTCCCTTTTTCTGCTGTAAAGATGAGGGTTTGTATACAGCAAATGAAGAGTTTAAGTGCCTACAGACCCAGATCCATTCCCATCCTAGTCCATTGCTCAACCATTAGCCATTGCGGGAAAGTCAACTAGTCTTCAAATCATCGTTTTCCCTTTTGAGGAATAGTGATAACACCACTTGCTTCAAGAATGTTGTCAGATTCAAATATAGCAGCTCATGGAAAGCTTTTAGTCATAATTAATACATAATCAATGTTTCTTATCATCACCTAAGGAAAAAGCAGCTACCAGAAGAGATGAGAGAATAAAAGAGGTAACGGAGAAGAGGGAAGGTGAAGAGAGGAGAGATGGGATGGGGAAGAAGATTTCACCAAAAGTAACTGTTTGTTCATGTGTTAAAATTTATCTAAACAGTTAAAATTCATGCTACTCAGGCAGGAGTGGTTAGTACTAATGGGCTCTCTTTGGTTTCCCACTGAAAGAATTAATATCAACTTACCTACTATTTTCTAAGTATTTCCTTTTTCTGAGAAAATTGTGGATAATGGTGAGTATGGTTTTTGTTGCTGTGGTGATTTGTTCCATCTCTATACAAATGGATGAAAGCATCGTTGTGCATCCCATTGGCTATGTTTAATGGGGTGGAGAAATGTCAGTACAACCAGTAGAAATAAAATGAATTAGCATTACATTTTGGAGACAAGGAAGATGTATAATATCTTACAGAGAAACAACAAAGTGACAGTTACTTCTCAAGTTATGCACAGCTACCTTATTCTCTGCTTCATTGTGCTCTGAAAGTTCTATCCCAAAGCAGAGCTCTCTAATAGGAGACAATATTCGGAGGTTCAGTGTGAGGCAGGAGCTCATTGTTAAGATTTGTGCTTTGAAAATCTGTCAAAAATGTGAAATCCAGACTTCATAAGGAGTCAGGGAAAGAAAGGCCTCTTGTTATACTCAGAGGTAGACTTCCAGTCTCAGAGGTCCTGTGTCCAAAGCAAGTTTGACCTCCTAAGAATAAATTCAAAGATAGCCTCAGGTACAAGAGTGAACTTTAAGCCTCATGAGATTCTTTATCCTTTACCCACATGCTGGGGCCTGGGCCTTCACTCTACATACTAGGCAATAGTTCTTCTAGTTACACAAACAGAAAGGGACTTATTCAAAATCACATGGGAAATGAGTAAGAAACTAAAAATGCTGATCATCTGACTTCCTATTCACTGTGTGTTCCACCAACTCCACACCAGGCAACCACAGAGAAATCCCTGAATCATTGGTTTGATTGAACAATTTGTTTGAGAGATAATGTATGCTAGCATAAATGAGTTTTTCTACACTGAGAAATGTTACAGTATACAACTGTCAGTTCTCTTATGAGGTGGGGGTCTATCATATTTCCCACAATGTACTTTTTGATTGCCAAAGATGCACCTCTTTGCAAAATATGAAATATGACATATATATATATATATAATTTTATTTTAATTTTTTTCATTCAGTATAATCTGATCATGGTTCCCCTGGCCCTTAACTCCTCCCAGATGTTCCTACCTTCTCATCTACCTACCTATCCAACTCCATGTCCTGTCTTTCTCTCATTCTTTAGGAAGCAAACCAACACATACACACACACACACACACACACACACACACACAGAATAAAAAAGGCAAAAAATAAGCACACACACACACACAAACCAAATAAAAATACAGTATCAGAAACTATGATATACAAGCAAAACACTAGTAAGATTTTTAAAAAAGCAATATGAAACAAAATGTCTACAAAAATACTATTGTGCTTATTTGTGTTGACCATATACTACTTCAGAATAGACCTGCACTTAAGTGGTTAGTGGGCCCAGTGAGATTTCTTTGGAAGGAATTAGATTTTCTGTTGGAAGCAGATGGGAATTAGAAAAGCAATAGGGGTAGGAGATCATGTCAACTTCCCCATCTTAGCCCTAGGACCCCAATGGGTTAAAGCAGACATAGCAGCATTCTGCAAACAAAATTACACAGCTAAACCACTCCAGGCATTTGTCTTTTAATCTCTCCTCTGAATGGCTAGAGTCAACGAGGCTGTGCAGATACTGATACTGACCCATGATCAGATCAAGCTATACCTCTCATAAAATTCCTTCAAGTCCTAAAATAAACAGAATTTGTCAAGGTCTATCCACACCTTCTTCTTGCTGTTCCTCACAATGGCCCCAAGTTCTGTAGGAAACTTTATGCCTCATTTTGCATCTGCTAAATTTTTGGTCTAAGGCTTTATTTCCATTGTTTGTCTATTCAGAGAATAGCCAACTGTTGTACAAGATACACTTCATCCTTCATATCTCAACGATCCTCTCATACGCCCAGACTCAGAGAACTCACCTACACTTCTAATATGACACTTGTCTCTTTATATAATTGTGGGAATATTAGAAATTCCTCTATTTCTAAACCTTCCACTTAATTAAATTTACAGAGATACTAATTTAGGTAGACGGCATGATGTTCCACTTCTGCAGATGGTGTCATTGCTTAACACATTGGGCAGACTTGTCTACTAGTTTTTTCATATTCAGTTTAATTTCAAGGCTTTCCAAACATTTTATAAGGAGCCTTTCACAGGAAATACACAAAAGGTCACGAGTGATGGTTATTTTCAGTTAAAACGAAGCAAGAGAGGGAGAGTGATGCTTTCAAATTTTAAAATACTCAGAAAAATTCAAAAGATTTGAATGGGCTTCATAGAAAAAAACAATTTATAATGGTAACCACAATTTCGATAGAAAGAACAAATTATCCTTTGCTGGAAAATTGCCTGCAAATTATAGAAGAGGAAAAGTGATTTTCAAATTGGAGAGGAACTTGTGAGAGAGGATGGTCAAAGGGCCAGATGCCTGTTCACTAAAATTTATTAAAGAGAAACCTAGAATTTTCCCAAAGTTTAAAATGTGATAGTTGAAATGCTGCCTACCAGGCAAGAGGTGCTGCTGGCAAGAGGTGGTCCAGAGGGTTTGAATGTGTTTGCATTGGCAAAGCCTCTAGGACAGAGTGGTTCAACCTTTCGAATGCTGTGACCCTTTAATACAGTTCTTCATGTGATGGTGACCCCAAACCATAAAACTATGTTCATATTATTATTTGCTCCTTCTTAACTGTAATTCAGGTACTGTTATGAATGGCAATGTAAATATCTGATATGCAGGATATCTAGTATGCAACCCCCAAAGGGATTTCCACCTACAGGTTGAGAACCCCAGTGTAGCAGATCCTGATCTAGATTGTTGTGTAAAGCTGCTTAATGAAATAAATATTGGTAAGGGGCAGACAAGAAAACAAGCATCTAATTATATAGAAAGTCCTGGCTCACGTTCTTATTTGGGCCTAAGTACTAACAAAACCAAATATTTATCCATGTGCACAGTCTCCTAAGCATCGGAAGCATGTTTGTGCAAGAAAGAAATAAAGGAGGAAGTAGAAAGCAAGGCAGAAGTGTCTGGTTCACTGGAAGCAGATAAAGCATAAACATAATGTCTAAATCGGGCAAGCTAAAGAGTGCTTCAATCAATACAAGAGATGGTTTGTAAAATCCTTCAGTGTGACTCAGAAATGGACATGAGAGCATGGGAATCCTAGCAGAGGTCCACCTCTAGTCCCTTGAATGCCTTTTGTTGCCTTGCTTGGATCTATTCGCAAAAATGTAGATCAAGTGAAACTTCTACATGAAGTTCTTATCTCCTCTTTCAAACATGAAACAATAAGAGGAAAAAAAGTGCAACCTAATGGGTCTGGGAGTGATTTTTGAAAATCAAGAGTAAAGGCTTCCTCTTCACTGGGATTCACTGTTCACCCACGTTGACCTGGACTGTGAACTTATGATCTTCCCACCTCTGCTACACAAGTACAGGGTCACAAACGTTCACCACTGTGCCTGGTAACCAGTCTATTTTTAACATTGGTCCCCTCAGGAAACTGTGCAACCCTTTCACCTTTCCAATTCTTGCCTTTCCCCAACTTTCTTAATTTCTCATATAAATTGCCTCCATTCTTACATTGCTCTTGTGTAAGTTGTAAGTGTCCAGAGCTTTCCATGTCTCAAAGAATCCAATTTCATGGAATGATAAGACCAGCTATCAACTGCATTCACAATGTGAGGTCAGCCAGATGATGAGGCATCTCCAAACACCTGCAACTCGCCTTCACCGAGTCCTGAATTGTAACTCACAACTGTGCAAAGGGAAGTTTTGTACATTCATTTGTTTAAGGATGCCTTCATTTTCTTTTATTAAATGTCAATAGGAATAAGGTCTACTTAGTTTCAGAAACTGTGGTAAAGCTACCTATTGTGGGTTTTCTGAGGAGAAAGAGAAAAATCTCCATGACTGTCTATGAAAAAAAAAAAAAAAAAAAGATTCGTTTTAAAAGAGTGCTATAGGTTAGTAGGAAATAACTTTCAGTCAAAAGGAATTTCTGAGGGTAGCTTAGCTCTAGAATGGATTTAGGAGAGAAAGAGAGAGACTCATTTCTTGTTCACTACCTTACTCTCTCTCTCTAACAAATCTACTACTACCCAGTCTTCATTGGTGTTATTGTTTTGTGCCTCTGTCATTGTTTATTCCTTGAATTCCTCTACCTGTAAAACCTGAGTGACAACATTTTACTCTTTACAGTAGCTTTGTTTGTTGCCAACAGGTATCTATAGCAACGAGTCATTTGTAAACTGGCTGACAATAGCAATCTGTTGTTTGTAAACTTTGAGCTTTTCTAGATCTGTCATCTCTACATTTCTTAGTCTGGAGCTGTCTTGCTTGTTTTTAACTGGAAGAGTTGATCTCCCTGAAAATTCTGCAATATTGAGCAGATTTGAAATCATTTTAGTTGTACACTGATGGACAAAAGATGAACCTACAGGATTTCCACAGGTATTCCATCAGTATCCATATGACTCCATGTGAAGCAACTTTCATCCATGTACTCAAACTGTTGTGTAAAGACACTTCGTTCTTTCAGTTTCTGCTTTCCCTATTTCTCCTTTCTGACTTTCCAAGCCACTGTTTTTTAAAAGCATTTTCTGTTTCCACTATGCAAATCACTACAATTCCTGAAAAGTGCACTCGTGCTAAAATTTGGCATTATACAGAAACCTCTTGAAAGTATCTTGGCTAGTTAGAATTTAAACACTCATCACTAAGACATCAGAGTTCAGCTAACTTCTATGAAACTTACTTTGTTTTTAACATCCATCACAAGTTTCAGTTCAGTAAAATGGGCTCATATACTACACTATTCTACTGCTTCACGAAGAAACCAAAGACTAGGAAGTAACAGTCAAAATCCAATGTGACAATGAGACAATGTGAAGATTGTATGTATTCCATTGAGTTCATAGCTTTAAACATCTCTTTAAGCATGTAAGTGGTTGAGTTCCAACCACTTACAAGTTTGACCTATTTAAGGTTGCCTTCAGCAAACATGGAAAAGATTTAATTCAAAAGCTACTTGAAAGTGTCTAGCCACAATCATTTTCATGTAAGATCCAAGGGAAGCAGCCTTCTCTCATGATCTTGCTGAACCCTCCATTTCATTTCAGCATGCTTTGTTGACACAGCCTGTGAACAGCGAAAAACTGTCAAAGGCATTGTAAATTCTTTTATCACTAAATGAAGTTTCTAGTAAATAAATCACTATGAACTACTTTAGCAAAATTAAATATTATCTCAAATCCGTTATTGTTCTCAAAATGTCTATTCCTAATGAATACGTGAGACAGCACTGATTACATGGAATAATCATAGAAACAAATATATGTACATATTCATATACAACACTTCTATATTTATGTTTGTGCACATATAGAGAAACAACTCTGGCCTTAGGCATTAAGACCTTATAGTAACTCTTATGTGTTCCTATTTAAAATTTTTACTTTAAAAATTACTAATTCAGTATACTTGAAATCTCCTAAACAAAATAGTTAAACCTATATATGTTCAAAAAGAATAGAATAGCCTACCTAGCCTGGGGGGAAGGGAGCATTAAATGAAATCATGCCTGGTGTTACTTCTGCTATGAACAAACCTTTAAAAACAAATAAAATAGACATTGCTAGAAGGTAAACAGAAGTTATAGAACTTAACACTTACTCAAAAAATAGTATACGATGCAATATAATGCATATTATATTCCAATATAGTAAATATCTGAGGATATTAAACTGGAAAAAAAATTCCCTTGGTTACCACGAACTAAAACCGTGATTTCTACATCTTGATTAAAATAAGACACTAATACATTCCAGTTATATTTCATCTACATTATAGCAAATCATAATTTGACTGCTTTAATATCCTGATAGCTGGTTATCACACAAGAAGAAAGCATAATTACAAGAGAGTTCTACATATCAAAGTGAAACAGGTATTGATTGAACTCAGCTTCATATTTGTTTAAAGTACAGAAAATTAACCTTCCAGTTTGGTTACCTACCAGCAGTGATTGGATTCTAGCAGTGTCATCACCTCTATGAACAGCTCCAAATTAAAGTCCCCCGTCCCATAACTTGAGCACAAAAGTCAAGGGTCTGTTCACAAGTAATGAATGGCTAGAACTGCTTGGAATCCAATAGTTGAGGAAGCAGAAAAGAGAAGTCACTCATTAGGGCATTTCCTGAACTCTGGTTGGAATTTCAGTTAAGGAAGAAGAAATGACACAGCAGTTTCAAGTTAAGGCGACTTCCTTTCTTTATCAGAAATATGCTACTAATTTGAGAAACGGCATTCCAGCTGAACTACACCTCAGTGCTGTGGCTACAAAGAGACACTCTGCCACTGATGCCATGATTGCCCCATAATGAACATTCTCCCCCCAGAATTTACAGAGGCGGTGTGTGGCTGTTATCAGAGTGGACTAAGACCCCACAGTTATTGCAACACATCTGCTGTACAATGGAGTTTCTTCAGAAAGCTGACCTTCCCCACTTTTCAGTTACGAATTGCACTTTGCGCCGAGTACTAATAGACTGAGGTTTTGCTTTAAGGCGATTTCCCAAATTTCACATAATGTAAGTTTTGTTACATCTCAATTGCTCTCAAGGACTTCATGATACATCTTGACCAAGAGTAATTGATCTTCCCAAGCATATTAGATAGAAATGCAAAATTTAATTGCTGAGATAAATACGTTCCTTCACTAAAAAGGAAACAAAAATAGCAACACCCTTCCTCTTAACCCTCAATGCTGCTCTCAAACCAACTATCACCTGTATTTATTTACTTATTTGTTTGTTTATTCCTTTCTTGTACTCAATCAGATTAGATTGATATGAGTGGCTAAATATGACCTTTTAACCAGAATCCCAAATGATTCTATTAAGAATCCAGGTCAGGAGCCAGTAGATGAGTCTAATTTTGAAAACAAAACACAAATGTCTTCCATAAGGGAATTTGAAACACTTTGCTTGCAAAGAATAAGATAAAACATTGTGTGCTTGTCAAAGCACACACCATTTATGACTCCTCAGCTCTATGACTGTAATGGCATACTTACAAACTCTACAAATGGATGGCTACAGTAGCATCTGATTCCTTTGTCTCCATTTGAAAGCTACAGAGAAGTGTGTGCTCCCTGCTTGAGATTCCACATTTTATGTACTCTTTTAAAAACTTCTGACCAGAACACTTCAACTAGCTTCACTAATATTATCAGTGGCAGCCATTTTTCAGTCCCAACTTCTTTTCTACACCAAAGGCATATATGTATTAAGCCTTTGATGTCTTCCTCCATTTCTATCAGTGAATATCAGTTGTATAGAACCTTCATTGTCATGTTCTTTCAGGGTAACATACTCAGACACTCTCCCATCTCGAAGGTGTTCAGATGAGCTCTTCCATTTCCTTCTTTTTTTCTCCGATTTCTACAATGGAAACATCTGCAGGGTCTTACTTCCTTCTGCAGCTGCACTCTTATCCACGGCTTCAACAAAACCTCTGTCTGCTGGAAAGGAAACTGACATCCGCTGAAGTATAGGCTATTGCTGTGGTTCAGATCTCAAATATTGTCCAAAGGCTTGTGTGCTAGAAAGCTTGGTCTGAGCTTGGCACTCCTGGGAGAGAGTAAAACACTTGCACAAGCAGGAATTGGTAGAAGGCACTGAGCACTGGGGACGTGCATTGAAAGAGTTCTGTGGGTTTCCAGTGCAGGTCCTTGTGCTTTTCTCAGATCCTGAAGTGAGCAGAACCCTTCTGGCAGCCATTCTTCCCACAAATCACCTTCCAAGCCCCAGAGTAGTAAGTCAACTGATTTTGAACTAAAAACATCCTAGTATTGTGATCCCAAATATACACTTTTCTTTGGGCATTTGTTTCAAAGACCAAAAAAAAAAAAAAAAAAAAAAAAAAAATCTATGGAAGTACAGATATACAGCTATTGTGACCACTTAGAATAAGTTTTGGCACATAGTAGATAATATGAATTAAAAACAATCCATAGTTTTAGTTACATTAGCTTCTACAGCAAAACAATACTTATTCATTTATTTATGATTTTGTTTTCTATATTTTGTAGGGTAATTCACTCCTGAAATTTCAAATATATGGCCACCTAAACAAGACCTGCACAATGAAAATACCGGCTGACCTGCAAATAGGGATGGGAGAAAGGCCCAACTGTTTCTACCTTCCAAGAGCTCCCACCCAGGTGATTTTTTAAGGATAAATCACTCACTGTTTAAATTAGTTTGTGACAGTAAATTAATGATTTGGTTAAAAACATTGTGAAATAGGAAATAAAACTGATGCTAGGATGAGAGTCTTTTCATTAGACCAGGCCTTTGGAAAGACAGAGGGATGAGGTGAGAAAAAAAGAGAGTTTGGTTTGCAATAGTCATGAAGGCAGCGATAAGTAAGAGATGATGTTTAAGTCAAAAATATTGACAACTCACACAGAAAGGTTTCTGGTTGTCATATAACAGATAGCATAACTTTGTAAATGGATTCTGAAAATATTTTTACTTACAATTCTTATGTTAAGCCTTCAAAAGCAGGAAAAACATATATTTCCTGTTATTTCAGTTATTATCTTCACTTAACTCTCAAAAGTAAAAGGTCTTTGAACAAAAATTCCTTCTAACAAGAGTTGATTTTTTTTTTCATGGAATTGTGGTTATATTATGCCCATAGGAATCCCCTCGTGTGTGTGTGTGTGTGTGTGTGTGTGTGTGTGTGTGTGTGTGTGTGTGTGTGCGCGCGCATGTGTGTATTCACGTGCATATGTGTTTGTAATTTATACATATCTAGTAGTTACAGATAACAATTATTTTATTAAAACTTTAAATGTCAAACATTGAAAAGAACTATAATATCCTAAAAATTTAAAACAAAGGAAAAGACAAATTTCATAACACAAACTCTAAACTCAACATGTCAAAATAACAAGTCAAAAATAAGATATAATATGTAGAACTATTTTATGCTACTTGTTGATAGAATCTATATCTAGAAAGTTTAATGTTATATACATGACTATTGTCAAAGAAATACCATCCAAAAGCTTGATTTCATTGGCACTTTGGCTAAAGACAGAACTTAAAAGCTTTTTTATATGTGTGTTGAGAGCAAGTGCTGCTTAGATAACACTTGAGGAAAAATAGTAAATGGCAAATCTAATATGAGGTCCAGTATGAGTAGCATTTTAGATATTATTAGTAAGCAAACTATTTGTAAACATTTAAAATATCTTTTAAAACTGCACTAAAATATACTAAAATAATGAAGTTCTTAACTAGAAATACTCCCTGCAGAAGTGCTACTGGATATGTTCTATGCATGGGCATTGCTGTAGAATGACAGGAGTAGAATGTCTTCACTTCTAAATACTTTTCGTCCATGTCAACAAAATCTGGGAAGATAAACCCATTGATTTCTCAACAATCTCAGCAGAAATTCATACACTTGCTGTTGTTCCATCAATAGCAGTAAAAATACTCAAAATAAGCAAATTACTTCCCAAAGTTTTCTGTCCCCAACATGTCAGGTTTGAAGAATAGAAACTTCTAGAAACCCTATGGCATAAATATAAATTAATTTTCTATAATTCTAAGAATGTTAAGATTTCTCTAGAGCTTAGATTTAATTGTAACATGCACTAGAGTATTAAACAAAGATGAAGTCCAACTAAAAATTTTCAAGTAGACAAAATTAGCTTCCAACAATCAATCTCTTTTCCCTTTTTCCTGTTTCCAGACAGGTGCCACGGTCCCTTATTATCTCTCCATTTCTTATGCTATCTAAAAGTATTTTTAGAAAACACTTTAATTCATTACATACCTTAGTCACTAAGGAATAAACGACTGATAAGAATTAAAATAACCTCCCCAAAAGGAATTTATATTCAAAGTTAATATGACCTTAAAGAAGAGAAAATAAACTTAATGTTGAAAAGGAAGGGTTATATGCAAACATCTTCAAACAAACAAACAAAAAATTCTCATGTAGTCTTCCATTTACTCTGAGCATCGTACACAGAGATGTGACACCATGCTATCTGTAAAATAATAAAAGTATATCTTCTTTCTTTGTAATGTTAGGGTACTCCAAATTAGATAGCATCTCTCATGATTGACACATCAACTCCCTAGAGATTAGAAAAAAATGACAAGTCTTCTACAATTATCCTCTGTCAGACAGGATAGAATGGAATTAGCTGTCATAAAAACAACTCCAAATCTCTGTGTGTGTGTGTGTGTGTGTGTGTGTGTGTGTGTGTGTCCCTCCCTCTCTCTCTCTTCTCTCTCTCTCTGTCTCCCTCCCTCCCTCTCTCCCTCCCTCCCTCTCCCTCCCTCCCTCCCTCCCTCTCTCTCTCTCTCTCTCTCTCTCTCTCTCTCTCTCTCTCTGTGTGTGTGTGTGTGTGTGTGTGTGTGTGTTGTTTGTAATAGTGGCAATGTTTGTTCCATCTGGTCACTTAGGGACCTAGGATGACAGACACTCATCTCAAAATATGATTTCTGCACACTGAGGGTAGAACATAGAGTGTGGAGAATAATAAACAGCTCTCGAAGATTCTGTAGGAAGTGATAGTCACAATTTCCATCCATTGTTTATTGTTCAAAGCCTCAATGGTTCTACCTGCTTCTAAAATCAGTGAGCATTCAACCTTAACACGAGCTAAGAAGAGACAACTTGGTTTATTTCATTGGAACAGAGGCTATGACAATCTGACTTGTTGCCAATAATTGCATTTTCAGCAAACATAGTTCTCCTATAATGTTGTTATATTGAACAAACTTAATCCATGAAATAAGCTGTAAGTGTATTTCTCATCCTTTATAGGAACTAAAAATGAAAAGTCAGAAGAAAAGATCAGAAAAGAGTTATCGAAAGAAAGGAAGAAGCATGAAGAAAAACACTTGACATTGTTGGAGGCATCAACTGGAGATGATACTACAACTAATCCACGTGTGCATATTTCAGAGTGCCTTAAAACTGAGTCAGAGAAGTGGCTCAGTGGTTACGACTGCTGAATGAATTTCGTACACTCTTTTAAAATAAAATTCCCTTCTTGAAATAGAAATCTACTATGACTGCCTGCACAAAATCTGCACCAAAAAGAAACGCGAAAGTAGGAAGGGCACTAGTTGCAAAGAATCAGAATGTTAGCGGTAGTGATGGGTCAAGAAAAGGAGATCGGGGTAGGCATAGGATTAGAATAATATCCACACATGTACAATATTGTCAAAATTAGAACGATTTTTAAAGACCATTATAGACCAAAATCGCACATGCTGTGATGTCATCTTTGAGTTCCCGAATCAAAAACACAGAACCAGAAAAATACAAATATGAAATCCCAACCCACATGCTGGGCCCATCCTGACCCTTGAAAACTGTTTGCTCTTTTTTAAACCTCTTCCCCAGCTCTCTCACCACCACTTAGAATTGAACTCTATGGCTTAACTCCAGATTTTCTCACTCTCAACATGGCGTGGGACTACTTGGTGAGTGTTGAAAAATTTTACACTGGTAAAGAATGAATATTGTATTTCTTTTTACTTGAACAGAATTAAAATAGAAAAAAAGATACATTTGTACAGCTGAAAAAAGAATTTTAAGTGAACTCCACTTTTATTTAGTAGAAGTTTCCATCAAGCAAAAGTGAATCCTCACTTGTCCATTATACAATTCATCTATCTCCAGCATTGTCCTTGTCCTCACACAAAGAACAAAAGATCTTTTAAATCTGCAAAATGAAGTATTTGCCCAACATACAAGTAAATGGGTGTAACTATACTAGTGTTACTAAATATACTAATTGCACTGGTTGGTACATGAGTGATCTTATCTCTTAGTATAACAAATGTACTGTAACCTGTAATTTATCCTTTCATTTTGCTAGTGACAACTAACAAGGAAGTAAGTCATAACTAACAATGGCAAGAAGGCACGAAGAAAAAACAAAAGAAACATTCAAAAGGGTGAGAGAAAGAATATCAGAAGTTTTAGAATGTAAACACAATTATAAAAATAATATTGGTCTGGTTTCAAGCAAGTAGCACCCATGTATTGAATGCCAGCTATTCCTTGCCTGTGCTATAAAAGACAGAGGTTTAAGAAACAAAGCAAACTGAAATCAGACAGAAAACTTTAGAAATTATAAAATTAGAGCATTGAAAACTGAGACCTCTTGAAGAACTTCCAATTTAAACAAGAGAATACTGACTATTCTCGGTGTCTAGACCTTGCTAAATGTGTAGAAAACTGTACTTCATGGTCCAGACAAAGCAGTCGGCGCCTTAAAAGGTACAAATGGCACAGCTTTTATAGTCCTTACTGGGCATCTGTATTTTAGTTGGGATATCTGAAACAAAGAGGCATGGCCTGTGCATGCTTGCACACATGCAAACAGTTTGCCTGTAGCTGACTCTAACTCCAGTACACAGTGAGGCGGTTCCCAAAACACAGGAGAAGAGACACCCCTCTCACTCACAATGTGCTGCCCTACAAATGTTCTCCTTCAGCTGCAGACGCAAAGCGACCAGTCCGGTAGGAGAGAAAGACAACAGGCGGGATAGAGGAAGGGCAAAGATAGGAGTGAAACCTAGTAACCTTCATTTTAAGGGGGGAAAAAACAGGGTGAAAATATCAGACACAGTCAGATTTTAGATGTCTAAATCATCAATTCACATAGTTCAGGAAGAAAAGTGAAAATGACATTTTATCACAATGGGAAAAGTGTAATCCCACAGGTACCACAGAGTTGGCAGGATGGCATTATTTCCTAGAATAGAGCTGTGGAAGAACATTCTTAGCTTTAAAATACATATACCATAGCATAAGCATTATACATGACAAGAAAGCAACTAAATAGCTCAGGGAGACACAGCATATCTGACTATGAGAAGCAATATGGAGTAAGCAGACTACAACATCAGTAATTCATTAGGGGTCTTTGGCAAGTAGCATTCAAATCTGAACAGGCCAGGTTTAATAGAAGACTAACTTCAGGGTTAAAATAGATAATTTGAGTTCGTGGGTGATTTGTGAAAAGTTTATCCCAATCGAAATATCAAACTTAGCTTTCGATACAATAAATAATCTGCAATGGCTTGTTATTGCTAATAATCCCCACAGAGCACCTGGAAGCTAAAAACTAAACATTTCTTAAGGAAAGAAGTCACAGCCATCAAGCAGAATGTAGAACTCATTCAGGAGATGAGGTGAGAGAGAAATGAATCAGAATAAGTCAATATCTAGGTCAATAGTGACTCTCCTCTTCTTAAATTCCATTAAAAAATCTCATTAATTCGGTAGTACATTGCTGAAAAAACCTCAAAATTACAAACTTGGATGACATATTTGGACTTCTTTAAAGCTAATTGTTCATATCTTCTAGAAATCTAAAATAATATTTCCTCACATTGAGAAAGAGATAGTTACGATATGGGAGAGAAATTATCCATAAATACATGTATCCTTGTTGCTAAAACTTGAATATCTTTACTCATTAATTCAAACTGCCTTGACTTCTCATGTTTATGCAAAACAGATTTTTTTTTTTGGAGAGGAAAAAAAAAAAAAGAAAGGTACTGTAACATCAGAGGATATCATCAAAGAACTGGTGGTAACATCTTAGGGCTTTTATCAAAGTAGTGAGGGAATGCATTAAAGCAACAATATCTGCAGCTCACGTGTGATGGGACTACTAAATTTCATAGTGAATCTTAAGAACATATGTGGATATAATGATTTTTCTCTAAGAATACTCCTGTCCAAAGGACTTCTTTTTCAAATAAGAGAAGACTATTCTTTTAAGTCAATTCAAGGAGAAAAACACCAATATTTCATTAATAGTAGATAACTCGCACTACAAATCAAAAGCCAACTTTTTTTAAATATAGCCACTGCACGCTTATTATAAACAACAATAAACTTATGAATAAGGCAATGGTGTGTTAAAACAAAAACAAAACTGTTAAATGTGGAAATAATGCACAGGGATTTAAGTGAAAGTAAGGTTTTTTTTTTTTCTTGTTTTATATATCGATCCCAGTTCCCTCTCCCTCCCTTTCTCCTTCCCTCTCATACCCCCTGACCACCCTCCCATCCCATTCCTTACAAATTTCACTAAGTAAGCTATGATTGATTGCTATCAATTTCCATTTATCAAAATGGAGGAAACATAAACCATCTCTTCTTCCTAAAGAAACACTGATACATAGCTGCTATACTCAAAGAAATAGAATTAACCAAGTGCTACTGAGCTTCAGGATTAAGGAAGCAGGATATGAGTACAGGAGCAGTAATTGTGTGGGGTGAGACCGTACCAGGTGCTGTCAAGATCTTTCTATGAGTGTGAGACTCAAAGCCGATAGGAAGCAACTGCTGGAAGCCTCAAGCTTCCCTCTAATGCAGTTATTTCCTATAATCAAAGAGATGGTCTACACTTTTAAAAGCATATCGTCTAATTTCAGGGTGGAGTTCAGAATCTTCCATCCTAGAAACTGAAAAGTTTTAGTCTGCAGCTACAGACTTTGACCTCTGAATAATAAACGTTAAAGTGATTTTCCCCAAAGAAGTCGAGAGATGAATTCATTAAATATCCCAAAGTTCTCTTATGAATTTTTTCACAGTGTGCCCAGAGCTAATGGTATAGGCTACCAGTCAGACAAATAATGATTACCTGTTTCTAATATTGTAAGTAATCTGTATAAAACATACTTGAGAAACTTATTCTAGATAATAATAATAATGACAATATGCTAAGTGATAGACAAAATAAATTTATTTTTACTGTAGTGATATAATACATTTATTACTTGCCTTGAACATGACATTTCAATAATTTGGAATATTTTACCCTGACAATTATAGGCACAGGAACCGACTTACAGAACTTACAATTAACTTACTATAAAACATTATCAGAATAGAAGCTCATTGTCTCCAGATACTATATCAGCAAAATGTTCTTCCTTTCCTTAGGTCCTCCTTTCCCCACTCTTATTTGGGAAGGATGTTTAAGGTTAAGGAATGAAGTAAATTGCCTGCTTGTGGTCAAAAAACTATGAGCATGAATGTCTAGCGTTCGGGATGAGCACACATGCCACATACCTGTGCTCAGGCTCAGAGGCACAGTCTGCAGTCCCATTCTTGACCTCCCCATTCCAGATGCAAAATATTCAACTAGGATTTACTTACACTGAGAAATACTGTCTACTCCCATGGAAATGAGACCAAATTAGATTTGACCAGCTAGGTGAGAAATTGCATGAAGGAACCTGCGCAAAAGACTAATTTAGTCCAGTGACTTCCAGTGTTTTTTTTTTTTTTTTTTTCAGCGACTCCTAAATGCTTACATCACATCACATAGTGCAAAAAAGAAAAACGTATTCATTGTTATAACTTAATCCAAGAGGGATTCTCCAAGGAAAAGAAAAGGTTGGTCTTACAGCCACGTATGTGCAATGTTTCTCTTATTAATTTTTCATAAAAGCACTGTAGGAGACTCATAATTATGACCTACCCATACCTTAGCATCACACATAGTGTTTAGTGTTTAATAACTACTTGTTGGATGAGTGAATGTGGAAAACATTTAATACATTCCTTACACTTTTAGTACAGCTAAACATCATTGTTTTCTTGTTTCTAGGTACTTTTCAAAGGAAAATCACATGAACAGTTCAAAACAGAGAAGCTTTTCTACAAATCTAGGACAAATTGTGTTTTGTTTTATGCTAATAGACATCTGATGACTTTTAAGCCTGTTATATTTTATACTTACGTGTTTTTCTATATCAGCACACTCTATGTTGATTTTATTTAGGAGAAAATGTGTATTAATTTATTAAAAATAGGTATAATTATTTGTTAGTGTTTTCATAAAACTGAATTTTCAGGCTTTTCATGGGCTTCTGATTTAATTCTTCCATGAATTTTGGCAAGCATTACTTATTTTCTATAATTTAATCTTTCCAGACTAAAGGACAAAATCATTAGGTAAATTAACTTTTTTATGTAGGAGGACAATGCCTGGGGCCGTGTGCAGAAGACATGCACTATGAGAACAAAGTAGGAACCAAAGGTTTTGTGCTAAGGAATTGCAAGGTGGAACTTGGGATGTAGCTGATCTTCTGAAGGAGTCAGGGACGTAGCGTTTGGATGTGATAGTTTGTCATGTCTCCTAGGTGTTTGATATAAAAGAAGGGAGGAGAGATAATGCACATGCAAAAAATAAGTAAGGTGAAGGAAAAGAGAGAGTAGATCTGGAGACAAAGGGTGGAAGCCAGTAGCTGCAGATTGACACTGAGCAGGCAAATGGGGTAATGAGTCTGTGGAAGTTTACTTCTATCTACCTACATTAACTCAGCAAAGTAGATCAAAATATTAAGTAGAGATGATCACAGCTAGTGAGCAGGAGTTGGAATGAGTCTCTGGCATACAAATCCAGTGTTGGGTGGTATAGAGGGCCAAGCCAAGTTGGGGTTCTTATTTATTAACCAAAAGCAAAACTTCTCTTTCTTAATGTTTGTGTATGGAGTACAGTAGAATATAGACAGGTTTGATGGTTTTAGGAGATTTAGGTCCTGTTGATGGCCATAAAGGTGATGATGATGGCAATAAATATGATAATAACAAAAAACTGTTATAGTGCTTATCACGGGACAGGAAAAAATTTTCTTTGTACTTTACACACAATATTTAATCATGACACCTACCTTATGTGCCCTGTCTCATTACCATTTCCATTTTGCTGATGTCTGCAACTGAAATGGATGGTAACTTGATGAAGATTACAACTAGTAATAGTAAAAGCAGGAAGAGGCTCTGGAAATCAAAGTCATCTGTTTCACATAACAATAATTCTGTACCACCGTAAAGGACTATGATGCACACTGACTGAAAAAATAAAGAACTAGTAACATTATAGATGGACATAACAAAATGCCAGATAAAGGAAAAAAAAAGATAAGACATTAATTTATTTTAAAAGTAAAAGTCAAATGTTGGAGTTGTCTAAGAGACAAATTAGAAGCACAGCAGTGTTAGTTAGAGAATGGGATACTTAGCATTGAGGATTATATACTACAGACAAGTGCATTTAGTTAGAATGTTAGGGTCTAGCTGATAATCATATAAAAATGTAGCTAGTGTAATGAGAACCAAAGACTACTAAACAAATATATCATGAGATAGGGAAATGGCTTGATAGTTAGGAGTATGCTGTTCTTTTAGGGACTCTGGGCTTAGTTGCCAACACCCATGTTAGGTGGCTCACAAATGCCTACTATTCTGTATCTAGGGGACTGGCTACACCAGCACACATGTGGCATACACACACACACACACACACACACACACACACACACACACACGCATGTATGCAAGCATGCACACACACGAGCAAATAAATCTTTTAAAACAAAAAGACAAAAACACCAAGGGAGAGACAGAAAAAAAATCTGAAGATGCATTGATATTACAAAGATAGATTTTAGTTTGGGAAGAATAGTTTAAATCCAGGTCTACAAGGTTATTGAACAGGGAGTTGACACTACCCTGATGACTGGTGAGTAACAGTCTTTCCAGAACTAAGGAACATAAATGCATTTGAATTTCAGATTTTTGAAAAAGAATATTTTAGTGTAAGTATCTTTCTAATGTTGCTTGGAACATATATATGCCAAAAATTATTTATTGTTCATCTGAATTTTAAATGTAGCTAAGCATCTTGTATTTTATCTAGAACCCCTACTAATGACACCCGCCTTGCAGATCACATTTGTCACACTCACACACCAAGTTCCAAAACTGGATATGACAGGTCCTCACCATAAGCATAAATTTAAACAAATAAAACGGTGAACAAAACCTTACCAAGTCAAAGTTCTGCTCCTATTTGCTAAATTAGAGTAAATGTATTCCTAATCATACAATAATATATTCTCACGGAAATATAAATGCATATGACATTTTATGAAAGCAAAAGTATTTTGATGGCATCAAGTGCAATCTAACATTTTTATCACTGCTTAGGTAAGTAGGAAGGTATTAATGGGCAGGCTCCCTACTCATCTCTCTGTTGTTAATTCAGTTTGGTGAACAGTCCAATTATGATGACAGGAAAATAGCCTGTGCATTATCACAAATCAGCTTTCATCTTTGATGTAAATGGGAAAAGATTCTTCTTGGCAACTCCATAGTTACATTTAAAACAAATCTAGTATTGTGTTTGAAGTTATGCTTTTAAAAGTAATGGGCCCCACAATTTGGGATCAATACTGTAAATGCCTGTCATTAAAACATGACTCTTGCTTTTTCTAATGCTGTTTCATGCTATTTCATTATTAATTTAAACCTTATTGAATTATGTAGAAAAGTTGTGAAAGACTGGAAAATATGTGCATAAATAGAAAGCTATGTGATTCTAGATGAATTAAACATACAAATATTTTCTAATATTAGTTGTTACATAGTAACTACTATTACATAGTTACATAGTAATTTACATTCTTTTGGTGTTTTCATAGTTTGGGCATTTCCTATGAATGAAATAAACAATATTGTAAATATCCATGAATTAAGTAGTACAAAAATACTTTTAATGAACATTCTATAAAGCTAAATTATATTTTAAAAGAAATTGCATATTGCATGTACTGTTTTTTCCAAGTGGATTAAAATATACTGTAGCAAGTAACTGTCACAATTACATGAACATTAAAATTATTATCATTATTTGGTATATAAGAAAATCAAGTATAAACAGAAACTTTCCAAAGTCCCCTGCTAATCCTTGAGATATTTAAGAAAAAGATATCCTTGTTATCTATAACCTTTCTAGTCCACTGATATACATACATGCTATACTGTACTATCACTTGCCTCTGTTGAAATTATAATTATAATTAACAGCTGTTAAAAAACACCCATATCCCACATGGAACGATACTTTCTCAATCTAGACACATGGGGGAGGGCCTAGGCCCTGCCCCAAATGATAAGACAGAGTTTAAAGACCCCCCCCCAGGGAAGGCCTCACCTTCCCTGGGGAGCAGAAAGAGGATGGGCTGAGGTTTGGTGGGGGTGATAGTGGAGGATGGGAGGGTGAGGCAACTGGAATTGACATGTAAAACAACCTTGTTTCAAATTTAAAAAAAAAAAGGAAAAAAAGAAAGAAAGTAACCCCATTGGTAGGACTACTCTCTCAGCCTAGATACATGGATGAGGGTTTAGGCCCTCTCCCAAATGATTTGACAAAGTTTGATGAAAGCCTCACCCTCCCTGGGGAGTGGATGTGGGTTGGTGGGAGAGGGGAGGCATGGGAGGATGGGAGGCAGAGGGAACTGGGATTGATATGTGAAATAAGATTTTATATATATATATATATATACATATATATAAAATCATATGTATGATATGTGAAATAAGATTATATATATGTACATATATATATTTATATTATACACATACATACATATATGTATATAAAACACCCATTGGTAATTTTACAATACAAATAGGTATTTTTCATATTTTTCAGCTTTCATCAGAGAAGCTTCTGCTTTGCAGCGGGTGATGATTAATTCAGAGATTCAAAGTAGCCACAAAATGAGTAACTATGAAGTCCTCAACACTCAACGGGACATCTGTAGCATGCACTCTCCCCACATGGCTGAGGAAACCATGAAGATGAAGAGAAAAAGACTATGAGCTCGGCGGCTGGGGTGGACTACTGTGCAGCAGTGTCTTCTAGACATATCAGGTGTGTTGCGCTCATGAACCCACAGTCTCTCTGCTTGATCTGCTTTAGATCAAGCCAGCCAACATTTCAGTACAGGTGAGAAGGGACTCTGAGAACCACAATCCTAGCTGAGGAGCATTGGCAGCTGTTGGCAGCTACTTAAGAAGACTTTGTTTCTTCCGGAAAGTGGGCCCTAGTAGGTTTCCCACACTCCAGTTGGGAGTCCTACACCCATGCATCTGTATACAACATTAACTACACGCAATGAGCTCTGAAGAGAGAACATTAGGTGAGAGGAACTGGGAGACCAGACGGGATTATATAACCTAATTATATTTCAAATGTGTATGAATTCTCAAAGAACGAAAATTTTAAGGCACGTTATGGAGAACTGGAGAGACAGTAAGTGAAGAGCTTGTCTGTCACACAAGCAGAAACATGAATTCAAAACCCAGCATACACATCACAGGCAGGGGGCTCTATGAGATACTTCCTTGACACCACGGCTTGGGAGTCAGAAGTCAGAAACAGGCAGAAGATACCAGAAGCTCACTGGCCAGCCAGCCCAGCCAACTCGAGGCGTTCGAGGCTCTGTAAGAGACCGTACCTCAAAAAGGAAAGGGGGAATGATGAAGACACCTGATATCAAACACCACTATCCCCCAGGTACACGAGATGTTAACATATTGCTGAAAACTCACTAAAGTAGTGATTTAATTCTTTTCAAGAGCATACTGTTTGATTCCTACACGAAGAAAACTAACAGGAGTCTGCAATATGTCTATAAATGGGAACAAATAAAACACAGACAAAATACTTCAAACATAAGCTTTCAGTGGAATGGACATTAAAAAAAAAACAAAAGAAGTGATCCCTAAGAGATAGAAAGTAACAAGGAAGAAAGATGAACCCAGCGGCTGCCCTAGCTTAAAACCTCAAGTTTACAGGCTGACCACAGAGGTGAGGAAGAAAGTCTGACCACACAGACCAAACAGGCCAGAATATCAAAGGCAGTGGGCCCTGGAGAGGTGAGATGAAGCCACCCCTCTGAAAGTAGTTAGCTTCATTCTGATTAAAAGGGTAATGCAAGGAAAACACTAGAAAAGTCAGCTGCTTGTTAGAGCTAAGTGCCCAGGCTCACACCAAACCAAAAATACTGTCATTTTTCACAAACCATCCTGAAAATATTACTGTTCTTTGGGTCTTAGGCAGGAAAGACTTTGCCTCTGTTAGGAGAATAGTGATGTTTTAATTCTGCTCTTACCCAATAGAAATCTTTAATACATAGCATAAAATATCCAAATATTTCCAGGTAGTTAAATTTCGCTCCTTATGGAAAATTGCTGATTAGTATAAAAATTATCATCCAATAAGTAAATTTACAATCTGACATTCATGAAAGTAACAAAAAAAAATCAAGTTAACATAAATGTTATATCTAATAACAATACCACAGAACAATTAAAATAACTATATTGGTATATATGAGACATACAAAATAAAAACAAGACTGGTTGAGTTTCCTTTTAAAAAGTAATACAAAATATGGTAGATAAGAATTACAGTAAATTACTTTGTTTTATGGGAGAAACTACAAGACCTGAAAGACAAAAATGCAAAATAACACAGAACAAAAGGAGAATGACAGTAACAGAAATGCAGACTATCAGATAGCCGTGGCCCTAAAATACGGGCATCAACTATCAACTACCTAGATGAAGAATGGGGAAGTCTATGAACCAAAAAGCTGCTAAGTAAAACTCTGGGAGGAATGATTTATCCCAAATGATTCTGGAAAAATACAAAACAAAACAAAACAAAAAACAACCCTGTTCTTTATTGGATTCCAGTTTCCAATTTAAGAAATGAAATAAGACAAGTTAAAAGCAATACAGATGTAATAAAGAAAGGAGGAAATTAATGAAATAGAATATAAAAGAAGTTTAAAATCATCACCACAACACACTACAAACTCAGGTATCCTCTGGAAAATTCAACAACATTTTAATATCAATTTCTCCAGAAAATTTGAAAGACTAAGATGATCTGCTTTCAAAACTTAGGAAGTCAAATTAATCACAACCCTGTAGATTTACTTTAAAAGTGAAATCATAACCCAATGGGATAGAAGAGAGTCCCAAAATACACTTATAAATTTCTATGTGGCTTAATTGATACAACGTTTATGGTCTTTCCTACAAACTATCTTGGAAAACTCAGTAATCAGAAAAATGAAGTTTTGGCCTTAATGTCTATTATCTATATCTACATGAATTAACTAAAAGAAACTGTAAGTTTCTTTTTTATTTTTTAAATTCCCATTTGCTGAATAATCTAGTTGTAACTGTAGTTAAGGCAGCCCCCACTCCACTTAGGTATCACACAGAGCACAATCCAAAACAGTGAAAACTGATAACCTAATTTCAATACAATGTAAAGCATTTGTTCTTCCAAAGATACTACTGGGGGAGGGAAAAGAGAAGGTTAGAGACTGAACACCAAAATGTGTTCAAATTACATATCTGATAAAAAAGCTTGTATGCAGAACATGTGAACTATCTCCAAAATTAACACAACTAGCACAACAAGAGAGGTGGTAAGCTGCTTCAACAAATGCTTCACCATGGAAAGGATAAGGAGATTGAATAAGCAAATAAAAATGTACTCAATCTGAGTACAGAGATAGGAGCTTTTACCCATGAGGAGGGGTGGACTGGGGGGTGGGCTAGGGTTGGGGAAGCAGGGGGAACAGGAGAGAAATTAGGAGAACTGTGGAAAAAGAAATTAAAGTCAAATTTAAAAATTTAAATAAAAAAAATGTGCTCCATAGCAATTAGACAAATGCATTTCAAAATTACAATGATACCGCTACAATGTAGAAGAGCCAAAAATAAAAAAGATCACACTGAATGGCAGAAAGGATGTAAAACAGCTTCACCTGTGATCCGGCTAATGTATGACGGTAGAACCACTGTAAATAATTATCAGCTGACTCATAAAACATGAAATCTTCATCCACTGGATGACCCACTTTTAGGTATTTATTCAAGAAAACTAAAAACATGTCCATGCAAAGTGTGTGTGTGTTATATGCATATACACATGTATGTCTTTCATATACCTATGTAGTGACCAGAAGTAAGTTCCCTGTCTTACTCCTTTGAGACAAGATCTCTCAGTGTACCTGGAGCTCTCTGTTTTTCAGCTAAGCTGATGGCATCTGTTGTCTGTTCCCATCAGCACAGGTGTGCATGGCCATGCTCACCTCCTTACATGGATGCTCCGGATCCAAATCAGTTCCTTATGCTTACATAGAAACATTTGTACCCACTGAACTATCTCCTCAGTCTCTAAAACAAAACTACAAATAACTATAAAAGTGTTCTTGATAATAGCCTAAAGTTGTAAACAACACAAATATCCACTAACATATTCCCCCATCTGAGTGACTATCACTCACAGTGAACCAAGAATGTATATGGGTATATGTAACATTATTTATGAATATTGACACAATTATGCATAGGCGAAGAAGCCAGGCAAGAAAACAACACATGCCATATAGTTCCATTCATATGAACTCCAAGAAAATATAAACTAATGCATAATGACAGGAAGCAAATCAAATGTTGCCTGGGGATGGCAGGTCAACAATAAGGTCAAAAGAAAACTTTTATGAATCAAGA
The DNA here is from genome assembly GCF_943737965.1 of Phodopus roborovskii. Taxonomy (NCBI): domain Eukaryota; kingdom Metazoa; phylum Chordata; class Mammalia; order Rodentia; family Cricetidae; genus Phodopus; species Phodopus roborovskii. The sequence goes on from NW_026125444.1 coordinate 5,375,096, forward strand.
ATATATTCATTATATTGACAATAGTGCTAGATGTCCATGTATATGCATACATAAAATCTTAAAATATATTTAATACATCCAGTTTCACCCAGGTTGCTGAAATGCTATCATTTCCTTGTTTGTAAAGACTGAATCATACTCTCTTGAGTGTATACACTGCATTTTCTTTATGTATTATTTTGTTAATGGATATTGAAATTTATTCCATGTCTTTGGTTATTTTGAATAATGTTAAAATGAACACAAGGTATCTCTTCAATATAACTGTTTTATTTTCTTTTGGCATGTTCCCAGGGGAAATAAATGTTGCATAAAAAGACAAACACTGAATGACCTCACTTATATATGCAATCCAAAATTGGCCTCATAAGACAAAAATAATAGAATGTAGATTGTGGACGTAGAGATGTTGATCAAAGGGCACAAAAGTTCAGTTAGACAGAGGAATGAATTTAACAGACGTGCTGTACATCCTTAAGACTATATTCTTGAAAACTGCCAGAAAGGTAGATTTTGTGTTCTTATCAAAGAAATATCTGAAGTAATACTTTTATAGTTATTTTAAGTCATCCATTATGTTTCAAAATATATTATACTTAATAAATACATACAATTTTTATTTGCCAACAAAATTATTAATTAAAAATATACCCTTTACATGCATATAGTTTTTTCTATGTGAATAATACTTCAATAAACTGATAATGAGCAGAACACAGAAGATCACGTAGCAAAGAAATAAGAGAATGAAAAGTTAAAAGCAACTGACTAAATGGCACACACACACAAAATAAAAGTAAATTCACAGCTAAGATCAAGGAAAGTCAAGAAGGTCTTAGCATTGTGCCAAAAGCTCTAGAATCTTTCCAGATATTTCTGGAGATTACAAAGGAAATGATCATATCCAAGGTAATTAAAGCACCATTAGGAGTGGGGGCTTGAGAGTTGACTCAGAAGCTAGCGGTATATACTGCTCGTTCAGGAGGATGCTGGGTTCAAGTGCCAGCATCCTCCTGGGATGATTCACAACTGTCTGTAACTCCTCCTAGGCATCTGACTCCCTCCTCTGGCATCTTCAGGCACTCACATAGACACACTCCCCCAAATCCCCTCCAACCACCCCCACAGAAGGAGCAGGGGACAGAACGTGATTTGAAGAAATGATAAACAAAATGTATGAGGAAAATCTGAGAATTTAAAGATATGAGTTAAAATCCTACAAGGGCACATAAGGAAATGATGTACATCTGGGGACAGTGAGATAGAAATGGAATCCTACAAGCCTGGGGAGAGGGAGACAAAAGCTAAGGCTATGTGACTTATTTTTCATATCTGTCATTGAAAACTTCTGAAAGAAAACAGTTTCTACCACACAGACAAGGAAATGGGCCAAAACAAGTGTAAGGTAGAACAAAGAATTTCAGATAAGAGGGAGAAGCTGAGATTCCAGGCTAATAGTAGAGAGATCCTGTATGACAACTCTGTCCCAGCTGTAAAGTGTAACCCATCTGTACTGTAATGCCACACTTCCCCCCAACCCCTGCTGCAAGATGACATTACATCAAACTAGTGTAATTTTAAACCTTTTGGGGGGAGAATGCAGACAATACTAGAAGGAGTTGGCCACTGAATCAATTACTAATCAATAGAAAATGGATTTAAATAGACAGTAAGAATAATTTGTAACTCCAGGAGACACAGGCCTTGAACTAACCAAATAACCACATTATTATGCTGTGGAAACTGCATTGTGGTAGTGAGTAAAAAGGTAACACTCAATCCTTTAGACTTATACATTAAATGATAATAGCTAAAACTGACATACTCCACAATAGACTTTATTTGTACCAAACAAATCAGCTAAAGTTACATGAATATAATTGCCTGAGGTAGAGAAGAGGGGAGGCAGAGGGCCGAGGGAAGTAGACGGCTTGATTTCCTAGTTTTAGTGAACTACTTAAACGTGTATCTTTTACAAAAATGGCAACCAGAAAACATATTTCTCCCTATTACCAATATTTAAATACTGTATCCACACAGAAAGTCATGAATTAGAAAGTAACTGGCACAGAATACATCACATTCTGTGATGCCTTGGTCTTCATCATCTATTGTGTATAAATAGATAATGGAAGGTGTCTAATAGTATGTACATATTTGTGTCTGGATTTACTGTAGAGAGTGTGTAAGAACAATGATCTCCTAATAACCCTACAGAGAATCATACTGCCCTCTGCAGTAGAATAGAAACACAACAGTTTCCACTAGCATTAGCATCCTTTAAAAGGGAAAAAAGAGAAAAAACACTTGTCACAAAACAAAAACAAATTCAGAGTGAAGAGTGAATAGGTGTTATCAACATATGTGTGTGTGTTTGTGTGTGTGTGTGTGTGTGTACATGGAGACATATATATGTAACAATAATATTTAAACAAAAACAGGCTATTAACTTTGGAGTGGGAGGGGCCATTGGAGGGGTAGAAGAATGGTAAATCGAATGGGTTGGAGGAGGAAGAGGAAGAAAGACAAGTGATGTAACTCTATTTCAATTAAAATAAATAAATAAATATAGTAATTTCATACAAAAATAAAAAAGTAAGGCAGTCTTAATGAGATTCATAGCTTTCCCAATAGAAAATAAAGAGAAAGAGCCTACATGGCTAGAAAAAAGCATGTACGAATTGTGTTGCTAATGTCTGCTCAAAAAGTGGTGAAGAAAAAACCCTCCTGCGATAATCACCCTATGATCCTGGGGCATTCTATGCCTCATGAAGGTTGGACTCACCCAAGTCTAGTGACCTTTAGAAGCACTTAGACAGCAGCCTTTCACTCTAATCCTAGGTCCATCACAAAGCTGGTCTACAAAGATCAAATGTGTTCCTTGGATAGTACCTATGATTGTCAAATTTCTCATTGGAAATTAATATAATTTACAAGTTTCTTTTGATCTAGGTTAATGTAAGCCTACCCCTGAGAGATTAATCAACATTTAATATGTTAGAAAATAAGCTTTATTTTTAGTTTGCAATTATAGGTTAGTGAAGATGAAACAGAGTATATTGTGTTTTCAAAACTGCCAGGGAATACACACACACGTGGGATAAATCTGGAGAGCAATATTTCTTCTAATTTTTAAATGTCAAAGTACATCTGGGAATAAAAATTTCCTTTCTCCGAGTTGTAATAAGCCTGGGGAGAAGTGTAAAATGCTTTAGGGCTTTGAACTTCACTGGGAAAGTATAAACTAGTTCAGATGAATCAATTTAACCAAATTGTAATTGTTTTGTGCATTTTTTGATGCCCTTCCAACTTTAAATTTTTTAACTCTAGATTTCAATGTGTAACATAGATTACATCTATGTGAACACAGCCCCATCCACGATGGGAAGAGTCCTGGTGGTATGGAAAGGGCAATTGCCACAGGCTTAGATTATTCCCTGGGGACAGTTCACATATAAACAATATATAATGCAGTAAGTAAAAGAGCAGTTATGTAATAGCCATATCATATCTTGGCTAAGTAGCATACTCAGTGAAATCTTTAAAGTCCACTCAGTCGCTCATCCAAAAATTATTTGTATTTAAGGAGGCAGAATATATTATCAGATAAAATTTTACGAGTGATAAAAATGCATCCAGAAAGATAATTGAGCAGGTTACAGCACTTGTCATACAGGCCTGAAGACAAGAGTTTGATGTCTGGAAGCCAGGGTGGCTGGGGAGAAAACCACCTCTCTAAAGATGCTGAGAAACATTTGATCCCTCACTCACACATCCATTACATGTACACACACATTAATAATAAGCAAAAAGGAAAGAGTGAAGGTGAATTTCAATGGACATTTAAGCTCTTGTTTATTTACTAACGTGCCCTAGATTTTAATATCTGCATGTAGAGTCATACAAAAGATGATAAGAAAATCCCAGGGTCAACTTGCCAGGCCAGAAGCAAGAGGCCATCAGAGTTGGGGCAAGGGCAGAGAAACTTGCCTTTCACAGTTTAAGTTTCTCAGGGGTCTCTCGTTCCCTACAAATTTTGTCTTACTTCTTTCAGATGGTTAAACATGACCCACTTTCCCTAGATGTTTCTGTGTCTGGAGCAGGAAGGAATGGGCGACACAAAGTGATGACTTAAGAAGATCGGCAACACCTGAGTTTCTTATTTCAGCATAGCACAATGGTGCCGATCTCAGTGAACAATCAACCACTCTTAACTCTGCTTTGTAAAACAAAAGATACACCAAAACTAAACACCAGACGATAAATATAAAACACGCTAAAGTTACTCAGCCAAGATTTCTGGATGTCCATGATTACGAGCATTTTCACTCAATGGATTTTTACATTCTGTTGCTCAGACCAGGTACACAGGGTAAGTCTCCATCATATAGATTGATCTGTTGTGCATTACCCTGTCAAACTGCTTTGGATACTGACACATGCTTCGACTCTCCATCAGCATGCATTCATTGTCAACTTATCAATTAATTTGAAATCTACTATGTAGCAATTGCAATTATTGCCAAGCTCAATTTTACCTAATCTACTTTAGTCAAAATGAACGTTTTCCTTGACTAAGTCTTCATTTACTCTTTGTTAACTAATAATGCCCTTTCCCCTTAGGATACAGCATGCAACTTGCAATTTGCTAATTGATATAGCCAATGCCCTGATGACTCATAGAAAGGGAGATGTGGAAGTTTTATTTCTAACTTAAGTTTCCGTGTGTCACCTGTACTGTACCTTCACTCATAATCTTGACCCCAAGTTTTCTCACCATTTTCTCCTTCAAAAGTCCTACTCTATCTGTGCAAAGAACCAAAGAGACTTAAAAAAGAATCTATCAATTCAGATGTGCACCATGGGGTCTTTTTTCTTGTTTGCTTTGAAGGAGGTTAGTATCTGTATCTCAAATGAATGCCTAATTTTGTGAATTGTCATAAAATGAAATGAGAATTTCAAATAAGACTGAAGCAAGTTCATGTCTGTGCTTTGAAGATGGTTGTGGAGAGTGGGAACAACTTGCTTCCCTTAAATTGAGTAAACGGAAAATTGTTCCTTTTTGCTTTAAGTCTAGCCCCGATCTCACTAAAGCTGGGCAAATTATATCAGTGTTACTAATTTCATTAGTGTATGGTTCAATTAATTTGCACATAACTGCAACCTAAAATAAGTGTTCAGATAATCTGGCTTTAAAAGCCTGCAATAATATGAAAGCATACATATGGTGTGGGTATCCAAGTAGGTGAGAAGGTAAAACTTCAAACAGTTAAATCAAGCTATGTTCCTGGTTATGAAGAGTTCTAATACTCTATATCTGAAATGTACTTTAGTCCTACTTTAATGGCTAAACTGGAATTTTGCTGTTGTTTTGTTTTCTGAGGCAGAGTTTCTCTGTAACAGCTCTGGCTGTTCAGGAATTTACTTTATAGATGAGGTTGGCCTTGAATTTAGAGATCCTCCTGCCTCTATCTCCTAAGTGCTGGGATCAAAGCTATGTGCTACCACTGCCCAGCTTAAGCTGGAATTTTTTGAAGTATGAGAGAAAAAAGTGCATTTATATATAAGTAGACTATCTGTTAAATAAAATTTGAATGATTATTTTAATAATATTATCAAAATGCTTTATCCTCATAAGTCTTAAACAGCAAAAAAAAAAAAAAAAAAAAACCACACAACTAACTAAGAAAGAAACTGTTGGCAACATAGCAGATATATTTAGCTCTTGTGTGTGACTCTAAGCATGAACGATCTCATTTGATGGAGCCATTTCTTTATTGTAAAGATACACTCACTTTTCATACACAATCATATTTTCTGGGGAAAAAAATATGTTGAAACAGACCACACCGAAAAAAAACCCTATAAATTAATGTAATTCCTGAACGTAATGAGGGAATAGAAATGCAACTGCAACTTTAAGAATAAGGAAAATATATAATAATATGTAGTTCTTCAAGTTTGCTAACCAAGGTTCGTGTTTTAAATTTTTCATGCCTTGATTTGCTTTTTAGCTAACATTCTGAGCTCTCACATACAGACATATCTCCCAAATTAAGAGAAATAGAAACAAAATGTATAAAGAAGAAAAGAGTTGAGATTGTAACTCTGTAGTAGAGTATCTGCCCAGCTGCCCAGCATGTGCAAAGCCTTGGTTTCAAACCCCAGCATCACACACTTGTGCACACGCGCGCACACACACACACACACACACACACACACACACAGCAATGATGCTTAGGTTGATTCTTTACCAATAAAATGAATAAATCTTTTGGAAAATTTGATTAAAAGGCAGCAAATCCACAAATGTATAACAAATTAAGAAGATTACTACAGATAAAAATAAATAAAAAGTGAAGGCAGTGCTAATATCCACATGGTCACACTATGTAAACAACAACACCTACAAGTTCTGAACTTGTCTTCTCAGAACTGATTATAATAACTGAAGAGCTCCAGGAATGCAATGCACTTGATACACAATCTTTTCCGTGCTGATGCTAAAGACATGGAAGATGTTGAAGGGTCCATCTTCTGAAGTGCTTGAGACTCTTTCCTCTGGCTTGACAGAAATTATTCATCAGAAGTTTAAATATCCCCTGCCGTGGCACAAACTATAGTTTTAGATTGATGTTGACTTAGAATTTTTAGTCACCCTCATCACCAGGTTAATCTCACTGCAGGAAATATATCAATACTTCAAAAATCTTTTATTTTTACCTTTCCCACTATCCCTGTCTTAGCTGTTAGAGTTTTGAGTTCTTGGCTGAAGTCAGACAAAAACTGCTTAAACTCTCCTTTACAAACCACAATTAATCCATCTTTCTGCTAACTAGTTTTAAGACAATTTCAGATGTTTTCCTCAAAATACTGGCCTAGCATAACTTTAATATATCAAAATATTTAACCACTTTTAGCATCTAGGAATTGTGATGATTCTTTCATACCTACTTCTTATTTAAAAGTTTAACACATAAACATACAAACATATTCATTTGTAACAGTGGTCTTCAACCTTCCTAACTCTGTGACCCTTTAATACAGTTCTTCATGTTATAACCTCCAACCATAAAATTATTTTATTGCTACTTCACAACTTTAATTTTGTTACTCTTAGAATTGTAATGTAAATATCTGTGTTTCCAATGGCCTTATGGGAACTCTCTGAAAGGTTCCACAGGTTGAGAATTGTACTTATACAATGGAATAAACTCATTTCTAAAATGTAAAAATAATACAAATGTATACACACAATTATTTCACATATAAATACATATATACATGAAAATAAATAATATGATTTGAAGTAATATAAATATGTATTTATATGTAAATAAATAAACATTTCAAAATGTCCAAATAAAACCAATCATATTCTCAATAACTCATACTTCACACATCTTTTCTTGTATTAAAATTTAAAATATATTTGTTCATTACGTTTTTGGACTCAGATAAACCAGAAGGTCAAGTTAATCTAAACCTCCAGCTCGCTTATTTTTGACACACATGCCAAAAACATACATTAAAGAAAAGACAGCATTGTTAACCAAAGCTGTTGGGAAAACTAGTATCTACACAGAAGAATGAAACTTGACCTTTCTCATCCTGAAGACAAATAAATCCCAAGAGCATCAAAGATCTTAGTGTTTGAGCTGAAACTTGAAACTTGTCAAAGAGTGGAGAAAGCACTTCAGAATATATGTTCAGGTAAGAACTTTCTAACAGGACTGAAGTCACCCAAGAAATACAACCAACAACCACCCGACGAGACTTCATGAAATCTTAATGGTCTATACTGCAAAGGAAAGTTGATGATTTGACAAAGCAGCCTCAGAATGGGAAAGCGGCCCAGCTATGCATCTGACAGAAAAATGAAATTAAATGAATATGCATGCAGGTAATATTATACTAAGTGAGGAAACTATAAAAGTCTTACTCATATGTGTATTGTAACATCAAATCTTTAGATTTCTGTGTGGCTTGGCATACTCATAGAATACAGAAAACCAGAGAGAAGCAACTGGCGGGGAGTGGAAAAGAGGAATAATGGGAAAATGTCCTAGTTGGTTTGCTATTATGGTAAACACTATGATAAAACCAACATGGGGAGGAAAGGATTTATTTGGCTTATATCACTATCAAAATTCACCACTAAAGGAACTCTGGGAAAGAATTCAAGTAGGCACTGAAGTGAGCACAATGAAGGAATTCTGCTCATTGACTTGCTCTCTGTGGCTTACTCAGTTTGATTTTTCATTCAACTCAGGACCACCTGCCCAATAGGCTGGGCCTTCCTACATCAATCAGTCAAGAAAATGCCCCAGTCTTAGCTACAGGCCAATCCAATAGAGGCAATTCCTCAACAGAGGATCCCCTTCCAAGATAATTCTAGCTTGGGTCAACTTGACAAAACATGCGCGCACACACACACACACACACACACACACACACACACACACACACACTTTTTAAAGCAATAAAGCTCTTCAGCAGCCAAGGTCAGAACATGCTTTGGTAACTGTAACAAATGTGGTCACGTTACTGGGCATTTGACTTTTATCAGGAAGGAAAGGGGGAAATATCCCTTCTAAATGTATCTGAAAAAAGTCTCATAAAAGGTCAAATACAATGGAAACTCGAAAGTACTACTCACACATCCTAACATTCAAATAATGAATAACAAAATTTGCTTAAAATGTGCCTCTAAATTATAAACATGGAACAATCTGTGTCCTCTTTGCAGAATGCTTAAAGAGAAAATGGGCAAAATTTCAGCAACATAATATTCACGTAGCATTTTAATCTGCTTTATTTGATTTTTAAGTAAAAAGAAATTTTTTGATGAAGTGATTAACATAGTAAGAATCAACAACAAAGAAGTTAACATTTTTGCTATCTGTATTCAATGGAAAAGTAGACCTAAATGAGAAGAGAAATATTTCTGATGCAAAAATAAATTTTAAGTATGACTTTTAAAGTTTAGAGATTCTGTGAATTCAAGCTTACCTCAACAGCTCCCACATAATGATATTCTATATATCAAATGAAATTAATACAAGATGAGATGACTCTTTCATCACAGCAGGCAGACTAAAGTAAAAAAAAAAAAAGCCTGAATATGGATCAAGGTATTAGGTGTTTAAAGGGCAACTCAGGTACATAGCAATACAGAATATTTATCCTGACTGACATTTTAATATTCTGTATAAACATAGCTACTTTAAAGAAATCTTTTATTATTTTAAAAATACCAAATTTGAAAACTATCTTTATTTTCTTTTTCTAAAAAATGTATGCTTGACTAGATCTAAGGACATTTCTTCAGTCACTTCTAATCATTGCTAAGCTTATGTAAAGCATACGGTGCAACAAATTCTGAAATGACCACATAAAGCATAAATCTCACTCTCAATAATTCTCTTATGAATGTTAATGTGTTTCTGGATCTAAACAACTGCCATCATCAGAAAGACTGCTCTCTATAAAGATGTGCTTGACTTTTCCCAATCTTAAATAATGAAACAAATTCATCTTCCATTGTGCGTTTGTTGCAAATTTGTTAAAGTATATATTATTAACTAGGAAATGTGTGTTACTCCTAACAGAAATATATACAAGGCAAAAGAAGATGTAAATTATTTCCCAAAGATAAAGGTTAACTTGTCTTCAATGAAAATACATAATAATTGTACTTCACAGCTACATACTTAGTTATGAGTAAGCATCTATTTAAATCTCATAAAATGATATAGTTGGCATGAAAGACTGGTATATTGGAATGCATGTAATTTTCTTGAATTTGGGCTCATTTTTCTTAGAAAAACATTGTCAAAAACAAAGGTATATTATAGGGATGTCAAAATACCTATTGCATATTTCATTTATTTACCTAAGAACTACAAAATGCAAAACTATTTAAATTTCATCTTATACAAAATACATCATTATCCCTAAAGGCAGAAAAATCATAAGACAAATCTGACATATTTTAATATTAAAATGAAAAACTCAACAAATCGGGGTTAGAAGTGATGTACTATCACTAATTATGAAAACATAACTAATATTACACTTAATGATGGAGAATAACATGTTTTTCCACGAGACCAGGAAGAAGATATGGTTGTCTATTTTTGCCACTTCTGTTTAACATATTTTAAATAGTCAAGCCAGGCAAACTATGCAATAATAATTTTTAAAATGCATGCATACTGGAAAAGAAAAAATATAAAAATATTTTTTGCAGCTAGCATAATTTTGCATGAAGAAAATTTTAACAAATGCACTAGAAAGCTACTAGAGTAAATAAACAAGTTAAGAAATGTAGCAAGATATTTGAGCTATAAACAAAGATGTTTTTCTATAGACAAACAATCCAAACATTACAGTAAGAAAACAAACCCGTTTAAATGCATCAAATAATATATTCAGGGTGAAACCATTCAAAAGGTGTATCTTAAAACTGCAAAAGGTCTAAATATTGGCAAGATAGTTAATAAATCCATATAGGAAGATATTCTGTTGAGATTACAACATTCCCTCAATTGATTTAAAAGTCTCAATCGCTATAACAATCTCAACTCCTTTAGTTTATAGAACCACACAAGATGATCCTGGAAATCCAATGGACCCAGAATAGTCAAAAGTGCTAAAAAGAAATTACACGCACGTGCACACACACACACACACACACACATACACACACACACACACACACACACACACACGTAAACTAGATAGAATACAGAATGCTTAAACATTGATAAGGATGAAATGACAAAGAACTTGGTTAGAAGGTAGAAGTGAAAAATCTAGTAAGAGACCTGTGGGGGCATGTCAAGAGAAGATAGATAGATAGAATATCAGTGATACAATGAGAGACTAGGAATGATAAAAGAGGAAGGAGTAGAGGAGAAATAACTAACACTAAATACTTTTAAAAATGTCACATGGAAACCTACTACTGTACATGCGTCCTAAAATATATTCATAATATACAACATATATGTATAAGTTTCTTGGAATTAGTCTATAATAGGGTGGGAACAATGGCTCATCAAGACACCACCAGCTACCACATAAAAAGCCCATTGCTACGCATTGGTTAGTTTTTGATGTTTTGTTGGATTTCCTTTTTTTTTTTTTTTTTTTTTGTAGAGCATGGTGTTTTAAATACATTTTATTCATGTATTTTCCAAACATAATGCTTTGGTGAAAGAAATTAAAATATGTCAAAGTGGACAGACACATAAACTTTATAAGACAAGTTTTCCATCTTTATACCAATCCTTATTGTATATTTAGTATAATGACAACTAAAATTTTGGCAATGTTTTTCTCTAAAATCTGACACATTGGTCCTAAATGCATTGAAATATAAAGAATGCAAAACAGTGCTTTGATACTTTTAAATAAGGAGATCGATTTTATACGAGCTGATTTCAATTTTTCTAGAATCAATATCATTTTGAGTTATTAGTCAATAGGGTCCCATAAATATTCCCAAACCTTACAGGCTGTTATCCTTATTATTGATTACTTTCCAGAACTTGATGGTAAGCTTGCATTGCTGAAGATACAACATAATTGACTCACAGATATGCAAAAGTCAACCTGTGACCAACCTAGAAGCTACATCACTACTGGCTAGCTGTCAGAATTCCGTAGGTCCATGCCCACTTCCAGAGAAGAAAAGTAAGAACATTCTTACCCAGTCATGAACCCTGTGGTTACAGCAGCAACTAGAGGTGAATACTGGTGCAATTAGTGGCATTAATGTTATGGGAGTATCCAAACACTTTGAGATTTTTTTTTAAAGCCCATTACACAGACAGAACACATGCCTGGTGCCATTAACTGGACCCAAAAACCACAACTGACTATATCACAGGCAATAATAAACTGCTACCAAACATAGCTTTATACCCACATGTTGGTGTCTCTCCCAATCCTCATCAGAAAAGTTTATTTTTTATAGTAGATGATGACTAATATCTTTATATTAGTCACTGCTCAACATGCAGAGAATATGAGGCTGTAAAATATTCAGATTGTGTGTGTATGTGTATACCTACATACTACCACCCTCACCAAGGCTCAGAGATCATCACTGAAGAGGAGGAAAGTTATGAAGGACATGTTCAGCAAAACAGTGTTGACCAGACATGACCATCCCTTTGCAACACATAAAGTGACAGTAGCTGTGCTTGCATGTATAAGACTTGTGAAAAATAATGTAGGACAAAATCCCAGTATGGACGTGGGAGCCCTGAACTCCCATCCATAGGCGAAGATGTATTAGCAATTATGGCTGATAGAATGGGAGTAAATTTTCTTCAGGAATGTGACCTCTGGGTGACTCCCTGTACTCCCACACCTATCTGCATATGGGTAGCACTGTGTGGACTCTGGTTCTAAAATAAAACAGCATATAAAGTTGGGATGGAAAAAAGGTTAGGAAAAGAGGGGAAGAGTTAGTGGAGAAAGATTAAGGGTGGCATTTGATCAAAATAATCAAAGTATATTATATGCATGGGCAAAATTCACAAGTAGCAAAAAGAAAAAGAGTTCCAATAAAGCTACAATAATGAAAACTAGGTAAGAATGGTCAAGAAAAAAAGTGAATTAATGAAATGGAGTTTCATTAATTACCAATGTACAAATAACATCAAATAGATGATAGACCTAAACATGAGCATTAAAACTGCAAAACCCTATAAAAAGATAGATCTATACATATATAACTAATTTTCCTACCCATGGGGGGAACAATTAAGAAGGTAAAGGAATATATACATACAAGACCCAAAACTCAGTTAAACTTGGTTCATTGTTGAAATGACTTGTAATAGCTTCCATGTAGTTCTGGCTGTTGCCACTACATCACAATCTTCCCACTCCAGCTGAGCAGTCTACGTATGTCTTCCTAAAGCACTTTCAAAATTCTTTCCAAAGCTTTAGTTTTAAAGCTTTGGAAACAAATTTGTAGCAAAGATATTGTGTGCTTTTCAGTCTGGCCCCAAACCATATATTAGCCAAAGAACATCTTCATTTTAAAACTAATGTAGATTCTCACACACTGCAGAGAAAATAGGCCATGGTGAACTGTTCAATCTAAGCTGTTCAATCAATTATTTTCTAACCATATGTGTATAACAACTAGAATGACGCCACCAAATATTAGTTAGTGAATATCAAATGCAATTTTATGCAATTAATATGGATTTCATTATATAAATACACAACAATAACCCCCACAACATGAATCTATTCCAATGTCTCATCTTCAAAACATCTTAGTAGATGATTTATTTATCAGGAATTACACAACTAAACCTGTAACTCATCCTCTTCTTTAATATTTTATTTAAATTCATCTTAAAGTTCCTATAAATTTTTAATGAAATATTAATAACAATTATATCTTAATGCAATATTATAAAATTTTGAAGGATAATGTAATAGCTAAAAACATAAAAGTATTTAATAAAATGTTTAAATGTGTATATATTTTAAAAATGGCAATATTTCATATTACTAAAATGTTTAAAATTTTAAATGACAAAAATCTAAGTTAGTTATTTTTAAACTGATCTTTGGAGTTTCATAAAAGTATTTTAGTCTCTAAAATTAAAAATAATCAAAAGTATGAAAATAAAAATTAATGGCTACAAAGATAATTTCTAAAGATTTTGGAGATCTCTAAAAAGAAATTTTCTGATGCCAAGTGAAAACTAAAACTGATATTGTCTTTCATAACCAATTAACAGATAAAATTAAATGTTAAAGCATAAATATTTAATAAACTGCATATTTTGGATGGTATAAGTGATCATTAAAATATGAGCTACATAGAAAACAAATTTGTCTTATTGAAATCCAGAACACTTGCATTAGAAATTTCTCAGGAAACTTCCCACCGATCTCCATTAGAATCATAAAAATGAGTAATCAGAGTGAGGCAAAATGTCTATGAACTATATCATTCAAAAACATAAAAAGAGCATAGAGGTGCATGCTTGAAGGGACAAAACACTCAGTGTTTTTAAGTATGGTATATCAGTAACTCATTGAAAATAACAGTGCATAAACACCCTCACAATGGACTCAAATACGACTGAATTGGAAATATACATACCTGCCCACACCAACCATATTCCAGCATTGTAAAGTTGGAGAATACAAAGCTTTCAAGATTGAAAATATGAGTGGAACAGCTGTTGATTCATTTAGAAGGACTCTAAATTTTTCGTCTTCAAACACTGGTGATCAGCTGCAACTTTGTCCTTAGCCTTAACACTGCTACATCCAAGCTTTGTTGAAATATTGTGCTCTTGCAGCTAAAACCTGTTGATAATGAACCTGAAGCCATTATTTTGAGTCAATGAATTGAAAGAAATAGGGCAAAGCATGAAAGCCACAGGGCCAATTATGAGCATTCTTTGATGTATTACTTGCCAGCATCCACCATATCACTTTGTGTCTTTGTCTTGATCCCTCTGTTACTCATTAATTATTCTGGAAGGGTTAAAGTTCAGAGAGCTAATTGCACAAACCGTCCTTCTTGGTAGGGATTCCCCGTCTCTGACACTTTCCCCAACTGTGCCCAGCCACCTTGCATTGTGCCAATTACCTAATTCTTGAAATGTTTGCTGGGCCTCCCAGCATCTTTTCAAGCTTTGCCTAAAATATTTGCTCTGGGTTGCCTAGAGAATAAACCAAACCAACTTAAGGTTTGATTCTTACTTGTGTCAGGATGCAAATTTTGCTAACTCTGATGTTAACAGGAAATCTGCTCTATGCTCATGTCCAAGCATATTGTCATAATACATAAAAACTCTTTGCTAACTTGATACTTTTAGTACTTGTAAATTATTTGTTCTACCCTCCAACATTGCCTACTCTTCCATCTAATAAAAATTCCCTTTCTATGTTTGCCTGTCAAGATCCAAATATAGAAAAAAAATTTAATATGGCATATTTGTCATATTCCTATATTGTGCTTACTAACTTCAAAATTATCAGCTTATTTAAAGAAGTCAATTCTAAATCTACATAGCTTCTGAAAATTCTCCAATATTTTGTGTTTATAAAAATTCCAAGTTCAAGTTCATAAAAACCTACACAAGCTTCCTGGAACGTTTCAGACTAAGTCTAATATTTCTGTATCATTTTCACCTTGTTCAAAACTCCACCGTCTACTATGTTTTCATATTACTAATCTCCTAGTGATGTTTTAAGACAATTATTTCACGGCTGTGCAAGATCTGTCAATTCATTGCATTCATTTCGTCAGTCAGAAATTGCTGACCAGCTTCTGTACATCAACCAGATACTGTGGACAAAGATTAAGCTAGTCAAGTTTAGGCTAATCAGAATATCACCAAATAAACACTGAATGCAAGTAAATGTATACGGAGGCTAATCTGGCAAAAGAACCAACTACTATCTTCAAGGACAAAAGAGAAGCAGCCATGCATAGAACTGGGCAGCATGAATAGCATATGCAAAGACTTAGGAAGTCAGTGCAGTGTGCTGTATTTGCTGAGCTGAACTGGGGCCAGTTTGCACACAATGGAAAAGGAAGGGATGGTTTGGGACTAGATTAAGAAGACAGATAGCAACCAAATCATGTAGGGTGCTTTATGCTAGGAAAAGGAATTATATTTTATTTAAAGAACAATGGCTGTAGTGTGATTGATTTTTGCACAGCTGAAAAGAATACATCAGAGTTCGAAGAGCAAGAAAGAAATGAAGCACGGGACCAGCTTTTAAATAGAAATCCCATAAATCTTATCATTTTTTCCTTACGATAGAAAAAGCTCTGCACAATCCCATAAAACTTTTCTTAAAATTCTAATTTATGGAAGTATTTTGACCAAATCATTGCATTTGCTAATTTCCTTGAAATGATGATCAAGTCGCATCCCCCACCATGCATCTCTCCCAGGAGAGCAGGCTCATTTCAAGGCCGAGTAGAACTATACTTAAAAGCCTACTTATAAAATTGTCGAAGATTCTTTTAAAGTTTGTTTGTAGACTTCACTAAATGTCATGGGGATGAAATAAGTCCAAGATGAAGCTAAAATGAGATTATTAGATCCAGTGAGATCAGACCAATGATTCACTCAAGGTTACATAGGTTTCACCTTTAGATGGAACCACGTGCAAGTATTTGGTTAGTTCACTCACAGTATTATCAATGACAGAACTTTTCAGATTGACCTTTTGATAAAGCTAACCCACTATGATAAAATAACCAGCTATGATTCCAAAGTTATTAAATGTATCCTTTTAACTTCTCCTTCATAAGACACTCTTAGCATTAAGATGGCAAAAAATAGTTCTCTGAATTAATTGACTCTTATGTAACCACTGCAAAATACATCTTTCAGAGCCGGTGACTTGCCTAGTTCTCATTTTTAGAATGACAATTATTCTCTTTTAAAATTAACTTCTTTCAAACATGATTTATTAAGATATTAAGCTACTTTTCCAAATGAAATTCAAAGGTAAATGATAATTTTTAAAAGTATTTTTGCTCTAAAGATTTTCCTTTCTTTCCTAACTTGAGACATGGAGATACACGAAACAGAGAGGGGTGATCTAGACTGATCTTCAGCCCCTAAGAATCCATTCCCTCCCAATTCCTCTATCCATGGACAGTTTGTCACACTAAATATTCATATCCCTCTATTTCTGGTTAGCCACACAATGGACATTTCCCTAAAATGATGGCACTACATTTTAGATGAGGAAATTTGAGAAAGCTCAGCTTGAAATGACAGTTCGAGAGCTCTTCTCTGCAATTTCTTGGCCATTGAGTGCTTCCCCATAATACATTTCCAGGTATTTTCTAAACATCAGTACTCAGATGCATCATATTCTCCCCAATTAACAGATTCAAAGGGACAATGTGAATACAAAAAGAATGCTGGGTTGGATTCTGGGTCTACTAAAAAATAGTAGCTCGGTGCTTAACAAAAACAGAAACTGGAAAGTTCTGGCATACCATAATGTAGACCCTTTCTACTATTACTAACCTGTCAGGAAACTTCTCCCTTGAAACAGAATGGAAATTATGTAATTAAAGAGATTTGTGGTCCTACATCTGTGTTCACAAATCTCTAAAGATTCTTCCAACATATTTCCTCCTGAATCTATAGGTAAGATAGTGCTAAGATTAGAGAACTAAAATGAAGTAATACCCTGTCCTTGTTTGCCTCCCTGTTGCTTTGATAAACACTAACTTGAGGAAGAAAAGCTTTATTCCATATTACACCTTATAGTCTATCATTGCTTAGGCAAGGAACCTGGAGAAAGGACCTTAAGTAGAGAACACAAAGGAGCAGTTTCTTATCAAACCTAGGACCTCCTACCCATGGTGGTACCACCCATAGTATGCTGGGCTCTCTCACAGCAAACATTAATGAAGAAAATCCTCCACAGACATGCACATGGGCCAATAAGATATATGAAATTCCTCAACTGAGGTTCCCTTTTCCTTGATAGCTTTAGCTTGTGTCCAGTTGACAAAAACTAACCAGCACATATCCAATTGTGATAGCCCTTATCATTAAGCCATTTTTATTTGTAACAATTAGTAACTTTTCTGGATTAATCATTAATTGTTTGATCCATGACTGGAAATGTCATGGTAAAACCATTTGATACGTGATCCTAAATCAGTGAAGAAAAGATTCTTCAGCCATTGATTAACGTTTTGAATTAAGTGGGTATGGTATGCACCTATGAAAACAGCTCACAGAGGAAGGTGCCAGAGGATCATAAGTTCTAATGCAGTCTGGATACCCAGCAATCCTGTCTCGGGATAACTTCAAGCTAACCATAGATGCCACCAAATCAGCTCTTTTAACCCAGGATTACACCCCAGTGACACTGCATACACTTATATTACATTTATTCAAAATAAACTGTAAAAGATTGATAAATGTTTTTTAGAGCATTTCAGATACCAAAGAAAATTATTTTACTTTTAAGGATGTAACAGTAAATAAAAGCAAATGTAATTTTTGGGCCCTCCTAAACATGTAACCTGTCAAACAAAATGTCTAGGTTACTGAAAAACAATGTCTTGAAGTGCCTGACATGTGTTTTTCCTGCTACACACACCTAATCTGAAATTGTGTTTAATAAAAGACAATGGGAAGTGGCTGGAGGGATGGCTCAGTGGTTAAGAGACTCACTTCTCTTGCAGTATACTGAGATTCCATTTCCAGTACCCACGTGGTAGTTCACAACTCCTTCTAACTGCAGTTCCGGGGACATGATATCCTCTTTCTGCCTCTGTGGACACTATTACACATGGAGTGCACATACAGGTACACACATAGATGTATGAAGAAAAATAAATAAATCTAAAAAACCAAATGCACAAATACATAACAAATAAACAAGTAAATGAAAGACAATAGATTTTATACTCCTTTACCATTTCTCCAAATATATAAGGTCTTGATCCATGAGTCCATGGTTTGAATCTAAAAGCATCTACAAATTGATTGTTTGTTAGATATCAACTTAATCTTGGCTTGATTTGGTTTGTTTTACACAAATAATTGAACCATGAGGGCTCCAGCTTCCTCAGTGGATGAATCCTTGATGAATTGATTATTAGGATGTATGCCAAGTTAGATGACATGTCATTGGAAGCAAGTCTTTGAAGGTTAACTCTTGTTCCCATCTCCCTCTATATTTTTGCCTCACAGTTTCCACACGGTGGAGCAGCCTTTCCTGATGAGTCTTCTCAAGATTCTTTGCCTCACTACAAGCCCCACAGCCATAAGATTAAGTGACCATGGACAAGAAACTCAGAACCAAGTTTAGTGAGCCAAATTAAATCCTTCCTGAAGTTTTCTTCAGTATTTCTGACACAGTAACAAAAAAACAAATCAACTAATTGTCAACAGAGAGACCTTTCGTCCAGTAACTGGTAGAAACAGATACAGAGATCTGTGGTCAAGCACTGGTTTGAGCCCTGGGAGTGCAGTTGACAAGAGGGAGGAGAGATTGTACAAGCAAGCTGGGGCAAGGAAGCGGGTCACAAGTTTGTGACAGGAAAACCCACAGAGGCCCCTGAACCAAGATGGTAGGAGCTCATGGACTCTAGACTGACAGCTACGGAGCCCCCATGGGACAGACTTAGGCTCTATGCACGTGGATGACAGTTGTGTAGGCTGGTCTGTTTGAGGAACCCCTAGCAGTGGGATCAGAATCTGTTCATGGCACATGAGTTGGCTTTAGGGAGCCTATTCCCCATGCTGGGATGCCTCTTTCACACTAGATGCAGAGAGAAGAGCTTGGTGCTGCCTCAAAGTGATACAACATGTTTTGTTGACTTCCATGGGAGGCCTTATCCCTTCTGAAAGGAGGAGGAGTGAATGGAGGTGTAGGTAGATGGAAGGTCCGGGGAGAGAATGAAAAGAAAAGATGGAGGGGAAAATGTGGTTGGTATGTGATATAAATGCAAAAGAAATTAATAAAAGAGAAATCAACCAGCAGAATGGGCTTTAAGTTTGCTCACAATCTTAATTATAAGCATTAGCAGGCTTTCCTACAGAATCTACACAGTAGATTAAAGTGTGGCTTATATTAGCCATCTCTTTACATCTTTACTGGGCTAGTAATGATTTCAGGAGTACATGAGATGTAAACTATCTTTAGAACAACTAAAATGTATTCCCAATGGAAAGGAAAAGAATCCAACTGGTAACTTAATACCTCCAATAGCAAAGACTTCATAACCATTCTGTTATTGGGTCAGTATAACTGCTGAAGGGCCTGTAGTTTTTATCTGAAATTTTAAGAAGGAAGTACTTTCTACCTCTGACATCTTAATCTTTGTAAGTCATTCTTCTTCTGAAATATAATGAGATGGATTTATTCTAAACATAATTATGTTTTAATACTATATCCAAAAGTATACTTTAAAAATGAGTGTGATCATTGCAAAAACTAAAAAAATTAAAAAAAATGGTTACCACACTTTCCATAGGTCAACAACAAAAAGTTAAGTAGGACCCCAAATAAATGCCCTTGTGTTCATGTAATGCAGTCCTAAGACCTAAGATATAATCACTTAAGTCATCCTTTACAAAGGTGAAAGAATTCTATCTATATCATTGGCATATTTATTCAACCAGTTAAAGTTTAGTGAGAGAACTCTTAAGACAATACCAAGAAGTCTCAGTGAATGTGCTAACTTTGTCTGAAAGGGAAACTTCAGGGACAAGATACGATGTTTATGAAATCATAGTAAATTAACACATGAGCTCTGTGGTATAATACGTAGAATATGTGTACAAAACAAACAAGCACAAAACCTGTAACTCAGTTAAAAGTCTCCAGGGAGCTAGTTTATGATAAAGGTTTTGATTTTTTTCCTCCAATAATAGGATTTTAATGTTAGTCTTTGTACTTTTGTACTGTTCTACCTTTTTATAATTTTTTGAAATTATAGTTACATCATTTTCCTTTTTTTCCCTCCTACCTCCACCCTTGAGCAAGCCTTCCCAGGGAACACAGAAGAAAAGAGGGACATAAAACCTAAGTCAATAAAATGGACAAGAATGGACAGCAAAAATGAAAGTATAAAAAATATGCAGGATTTGCAAATTTGAATCCTGTAGTTTGCTTGTTTGTTTTTTAAACATTTTTATTAATTTATTTTTTACATCCCAATTCTAGTTCCCCCTTTCTCCCCTCCCACTCTCTGAACTCCCTCCCCCCCAAACTCACCTCCCATCTGTTCCTCAGAGAGGGTAAAGCCTCCCCTATGAAGTCCAAGTCTATCCCATCATCTCCTTGAGTCTTGCAGAGTTTTATTTACCTGATCAAAAGTGTCATGACTGGTTCCATTTATTGATTCTAGAGTGAGTTTGCATTCTTTTCTTCCTTTGTTTAATTCATATTTTTTACCATACTCTTATCAACTACATTATCTCTTTCTAGCCTTATATTATTTACTTTTTAACTGAATGCTGCTATGTCTCAAATAATTTCTTATTTTCATAGAAAAAAATCTCCCTATTTTTAAACTAAAATAGACTTGCAAAGCTCTGTTAGGAAAAGAAATGTTTGTGTTAGAATATGTATTGACTTCTTAAATGAATTGTGAGCTCTAAATATTGCATAGGCATAAATCAACCTACAACACCATTGAAATCAACAAAAATTTTTGTTTGTGTTTACTTGTTTTGCCTTCCAAAGAGAGTAACTTACAAAACATTTATTCAGAAATTTTTTTGTGGTTTCATTTTTCACTTGTCCCCAGACTATCTAAATTTGACAAGGTTTATTTTAAAAGCAAGTTGAGTGAGCTTACAAAAATAAAAGCTATCAGAAAACTCTGGAAGCATATAAAAGAAACAGAAACCACACAGAAGTGGACAGCCACGAAATTATTTACAGCATAGTTGTAAGTACTTTAAGGATGCAGAATGAACATAAATAATACTTGATTCCTGAGTGTGAGACTATAAACACTACAGAGAATTTGCTCCCAGCAGCTAGTAACCTGAATGGTGTTTTAAGTCTCCAAACTGGTTTGAAGTCTTAAAGTTAAGACCAACTGCTGCTAATGTGATTGCTTTTTTCTCATTATGCCTAGGTCTAGACTAGAATTCAGGTTTTAGTGTCCCTTAAGTGCTACCATGTGATGACAAATGTATTTAAAAGTTTAAAATAAGAGTACATTTTTGTTGGGATGTAGTAGCCTTTCAAATTACCCAGCTTGTGGATAGATTATCTCAACTATTATTTTTTTATTCAATGGTCAATTTCGTGTTCATTATTATTATAACAGGAGCCTAGGAGAATGAGTTCCCCATACCTAACCTTTACTGGATAAATTGAAGTTAAATTGCTGACTCCCATCAGAAGGTAATTAAATGTAAGATCACTGATTTCATGTAGCACATTGTGTTTTAAAAATATATGCCTGGGCTATCCAGCAGGTGAATTGCTACTTATAGATACTAATAATGAGGATGTTGGTTATTTTTTCAACTCTTAATTAACAGGTGTAATACTCACTTGCAAAGGCATCATTAAAATGGTATCCAAGATTTACAGAAATTATAATACAGAGTTGGTTTCTTAATATCCCTTTCAGAATCTGACCTTTTCAAAATATACTTAATATTTGCCCACAAAACCACTGAATTTTCAAGACTTTGTTGCCTGAACTCATCTTAATACCTATTTTTCACTGCATGTTTTCTGTTTCACTGAAAATTAAGTCACATGGTCATGATGCCAACTATATCAACTATAAAACCAAAGGGGTTGGGAGTTAAAAACAGGCATGAACAGAAAGGTGACATTATAGATAAGGAGTACATATGTGGACACATACATGTTGTACACACAAACATACATTAAACCCTAAGATTTATAAATAATACCTAATGAGACCCAAAATGTGACTCATGAAAATGTTATAAACGGTGACCGCAGTTATGAAGCTGGCCCGTATTGTAGCCTAATATTATAATGTGGCATCAGCTTCCCTCCCTTGCTTCATTACTAGCCAGACTCTGATTCCCTCATATCACTCAATAGTATTTTTACATCTACCTCCTGTTCTGACGTCTCACGTTGGATATTTTCAAAGGCCATTCATGCTCAACTCAGCCAAGCCACCCTAAGTCCCGCATTTCCCTTGTTCTCTTTCCAGCACCCTTGGGTGAGCTCTGGCCTGAGCTTCTCACCTCCATGATATTGCATAATTAGCTTTCTTAGCAGCCACTCTTAGTCTTTTTCTTTCCTCCTCTTTGTCTCTCAGTCATTTTGCTTATTTTATCTTTATTAAAAATATTTTTTCATAAAATACTTTTTATCAAGTTCTTTTACTCCCCAACTAGTTTAAGATTCTCCCCAATTCCCTACCCACCCATCTGCATGTTCATTCTCTCTCTCTCTCTCTCTCTCTCTCTCTCTCTCTCTCTCTCTAGCTCTTTCTAGCTCTCTCCTCCTCTCCCCAAAAGAAATAAAAACCAACTAAAAATGGAAAATTAAGAAGAGGCAAAAACAAAAAACATACATACATGACAAAAAAAATAAATAAATGAGTCTCTTTTATGTTAGCCCAGGACCTTCTTTCAGTTGTGGCTGATATACTCAAATACACTCAGCTAGAGAAAACTGATTTTTCCTGTCCCAGTAGTTATCAGTTGCAAATAGTTTCTTAGTTACAGGTGGGACTTTTGTGTTTGCTTCTCATCATTGTGCTGGAATCTTGTCTCATTTGAACCTTAATTGCTTGTTTTCCCCTCTTTATCCTGAACTCTTAATTGTGACTATATTCCAGGATTCTATCCATCATATATTTTTCTTTTCAATTTGCATATTGCTTCTACAACTCACTGACAACTAAAATCTAATCTAAATGCTACCCTGGACTCAGAATAGACATAACTCACACATCCCTCCATAAACTGAGATCCATTGATTCATACAGAGCATCTGTTTTCCAGTCATTTTGACCAAAGTGTCTGCTCATGTGAGGTCAGTCAGCATCCACCCCTCCCTGACACAGATTCCCATAAAGAGTCATATATACTGAATTTCTTCATAATGTCTCCCAGTGCTCCTTCGTTTATTTGCATTGCTATTATTTCATACCAAACCTAAATACTAAAACTCTGTTACAATAAAATATTTAAATAAGATCCAGAGTTTCCTACTCTAAAATCCAAAATGCTGGGAATACAATTAAAAACTACTCATCATATGTTGAATCAAGAAAGGCACTAATTTAATGAAAAAAGACAGTCAATAAATTCCAACACTGATGTGACTTGACAAAAATCCAAAGCAGAACCATAGGAAATATTTAATTAACAATGCCCACTTCCTTTAAAACTAAAGAAAAATTGGAAAACAGGTGCTAAAAAGGGCCAACTGGAAATTTAAAAATTGCATAAATTATTTTTTTAATTTTTTTATTCATCATTATTATTATTATTGGTTTTTACAGACAGGGTGTCTCTGTATTGCTTTGGAGACTGACTGTCCTGGAACTAGATCTGTAGACAACAAGGAAATTTTGATTTGTAAAAAAAAAAAAATTGAACTTCAGAGACTGGTAGGATAATAACAACAAACCTGATTTCTATATCAGAATTTCAGAATAAAAAATGTGTGAAGCCACATGAAAAAAAAATCAAGTAAGTAACGGCTAAAATTTCCTCAAACTGTTTAAAGGCATCTATATACATGTTCAAGAATCTTAGATATCAGAAAAGGCCTGAGAAATAGGTACAAATAAACCCTGCAATTAAAATTTAAAACAGCAAAAGTAAATAGAAACCGTCAGAAAACAAAAATTGAGAGAGCTGGCTCATGACTTGCCAGTAGTCACCTACTCGAATAGCAAGGAATCTTTCATATACCATGAAAACAACATGCTCATATATTTGACAGGTTGTTCGTTAGAGATAGGGGCTACTTGATGGATTAGGAAATATGGCCTTATTGGAGAAGGTGTGGTCTTATTGGAGAAACTATGTCACTGGGAATGGGCTCTGTGGGTTCTCAAGGCCCAAGTCACTTCCAGTGTCTCTCTTTTTCCGGCTGCCTGCCAATTGGGATGTAGAACTCTGAGCTACCACTCCAACACTATTCTTGCCTGCATGACGCCATGGTTCCCTTCATGATGGTAATGAAATAAACCTCTGTAAGTCTAAACCAGCTCCAATTAAATGCTTTCCTTTATTAGAATTGCTGGGGTCTTGGTGTCTCTTCACAGTGACAGAACAATGACTGAAACAAAATTGCCATTTGATTTCCAAAGCAGCTGTATAAATTTGCACTCCCTCCAGCACTGAGGGAATGCACTGCAGGAGTGTTCCCCTTTCTCCACATCTTCTCCAGCATGAGCTGTTACTTGTGTTTTTGATCTTAGCTATTTTGACAGGCATTAGGTAAAATCTCAGAGTTGTTTTGATTTTCATATCCTTGATGGCTAAGAATGTTGAACACTTCAAGTATTTCCCAATCATTTGAGGTTCTTCTGTTGAGAACTCTCTGTTTAAATCTGTACCATATTTCTTAATTGGATTATTTGTTTTTATTTTATTTGACATCTAATTTCTTGAGTTCTTTATATATTTTAGAAATGAGCCTTCTGTCAGATGTGGTGCTGGTGAAGATTTTTCCCATTCTATAGGATGCTGTTGTGTCCTATTGACAGGGTCCTTTGCCTTACAGAACCTTTTCAGTTTCATGGAGTCCCATTTATTAGTTGTTGATCCCAATGTCTACATTATTGGTGTTCAAGAAGTTGTTTCCTATGCCCATGAACTCAAAGCTATTTCCTATTTTCTCTTCTGTCATGTTCAGTTTATCTGGATTTATGTTGAGGCCTTTAATCCACTTGGAATAGAGTTTTGTGCAGAGTGATAAATACAGATCTATTTACCTTCTTCTGCATGTTGACACCCAGTTAGCCCAGCACCATTTGTTGAAGATGCTTTCTTTTTTCCACTGTACAATTTTGGCTTCGTTGTTGAAAACCAGGTGTCAATAGGTGTGTGGATGTACATCTATGTTTTTATGCCAATATTGTGCTGTTCTTATTACTATAGCTCCGTAGCATAGCTTGAAATCAGGAATGGTGATACCTCCAGAATTTCTTTTGTGGTACAGGATTGTTTCAGCTATCCTAAGTTTCTTTTTTCTTTTTTTCTATATGAAATTGAGTGTTGTTCTTTCAATGTCTGTAAAATTTGTGTTGAAATTTTGATGGGTATTTCATTGAACCTATAGATTGTTTTTGGTAAGATGGCCATTTTACTGTTAATCCTACTGATCCATAAGCACTGGAAATCTTTTCATCTTCTGATATCTTCTCTGAATACTTTCTTCAAAGGCTTGGAGTTCTTGTCATACAGATCGTTCCCTTGCTTGGTTAGAGTCACCCCAAAGTATTTTGTATTATTTGTGGCTATTGTAAAGGGTGCTTTTTCATTGATTTCTTTATCCACCTATTCATCATCTGTATATATGAGGGCTACTAATTTTTTGTTGTTGTTGTTAATCTTGTATTCAGCCACTTAGCTGAAGGTGTTTCTCAGCTTTGGGAGTTCTTAGATAGAATTTTCGGGATTGCTTATGTATACTATCATATATTCTGAAAATATTGATACTTTAATTTCTTCCTTTCCAAGCTATATCCCCTTTAGTTGTCTTATTGCTCTAGCTAGAACTTCACGTACTATTTAGAATAGATATGAAGACAGTGGAATTAGAAATTAATCTACTTCAAGAAGAACTGTCTATATCATTCCTGGGAATATACCAAAAGGATATTCAATCATAATACAAGGACACTTGCTTAGCTATATTCATAGCAGCTTTATTCATAAAAGCCAGAACCTGGAAACAGCCTAGATATCCCTCAACAGAATAATGAATAAAGAAAATATGGTTCATTTACACAATGGAGTATAGCAGTTGTTAAAAAACAATGATATCATGAAATTTTGCAGGGAAATGGATGGACATAGAAAAAAAATCATCTTGGGTAAGGTAACCCAGACCCAGAAAGCAAACATAGTATGTGCACACTTATAAGTGGATATTAGCTATAAAGTAAAAGATAACCATGCTACAATCCACAGACCCAGAGTGGCTAGGTAATGAGGAGGGCTCAAAGGAAGACTCTTGACTCACTCTGTGAAGATAAAATAGAATAAATTTTGTGAGTAGACTGGGGGGGGGGAGGCAGGTGGGTATGGGAAGATGAGGGATCGTGTGGGAGCGGGGAGGTAATGGAGACAACTGGAGAAAGTGGATATTTCTGGGTGAGATAGAAACCTAGTACAAGGAAAACCTCCAGTAATCTACAAGGTTAACCACAGCTAAGATCGTTAGCAATAGGGGATATGCAGCTTGAACTGGCCATCTCCTGTGACCAGGCAAGACTTCCAATGGAGGGATTGGTACACCAACCCAACCTTCAACCTACAGTCTGTCTTGCCTATGGGATGTACTGGAGTTAGAGTGATGCAGAGATTGTGAGAGTAGCCAACCAAATGACTGGTGCAACTTGAGACCCATGCCATGAGGGTGAGCCCACCCATGCCACTACCTAGAGAGCCAGGATCTAGAGTCTGAATGGCTCAGAGACTCAGGATAGATTCAAACTCAACTGGCAAATAAATAAATAAATAAATAAATAAATAAATAAATAAATAAATAATGGCCGTGTAATGTTATCTAATGATGCCTCCACAATTGATAGGAACAGACAGAATGGCCCATAGTCAAACATTCGGTGGAACTTAGAAATTCGTGTAGAAGAGGAGGAGGAATAATTGTAGGAACCAGAGAGTCAAGGACACCACAAAGAAATCCACAAAATCAACTAACCTGGGCTCATAGGGGTTCACTGAGACTGATCTGAAAACTAGGGAGCCTGCATGGGACTGACCTAGACCCTCTATGTATATGTTACAGTTGTATAACTTTCTCTGCTTGTAAAACTTTTAGCAGTGGGAGCCAAGGCTATCTCTGACCTTTTTGCCAGGTTTAGGGTCATAGTGGATCACATTGTCTAGCCTTAATAGGAGGGGAGGTGCTTAGTCTTAACTGCAACTTGATATGTCATGTTTTATTATTATATATGCTGAGTATAAATGGATTGTTGGGGAGACAGAGGAGAGGTTCTGGGGATAGGCTGGGGCATGAAGAGAGAGGTTGAAATGTAAAAATAAATAAATAAATATTTTAAAAATATACCTGAATTATGATGATATTCATAGACAAGCTAACATGGAAGGGAAAAAGCTCATAGGTCAACAAAGGAATTCTGAGAATGGGAGAAATGTCATCCTCAGGGAAGAACCCCACAGTTGATTATTCAATACAGCCTTGCTATTGTGTACACATAAACAACATTATATAATCTAAGTGAGTTGTATTTATGTATTAAGGAACATACGTGTGTGTGTGTGTGTTGTGTGCGGTGTGTAACAACAATTAAATAAAAGGGCAGGAGTTTGAGACATAAAGAGGCACATGGGGAGAGTTAAAGGGAGGAAAGAGGAGAGGTGAAATAATGTAATTATAACTTCAAAAAACAAAAAGTATATAAAGAGGAGTAAATACCTAGGCTACTACTCTTCAATGTTTAAAAGGTGGTTAATAACTTTTAAAACATTTTAGAGTTACAAAAAGAATTACCAAGAAAATTTAAGAGTTCTCAAACATTTCTTCATTCCCATGCTCTCACAATTTCATTGTATCAATATCATGCAATTGTGTGGTCCACTTGTTATAACTGATGAAACAATGTTACTGTTAATCAAGGTTCCTATTTTACATCAATTTTCAGCCACTCCACAAATAACTGACACAGACTTATAATTAATCATAAATGGTCAGCTGATAATTTAGGCTTGTGGCAGTTGGCTCTTACAGCTTAAATTAACCCCTTTTTTTATTAATCTATATGCTGCCCTGAGGCTCATTCACCTCTTCTATGAACTTTCCATCTTGCTTCTTCCACATCTGCTCATGACTCCTCTGACTCTGCCCTCTTCTTCTTCCCAGCATTCTCTCTGCCCAAATACCTTGTCTAGCTATTGGCCAATCAGCTTTTTATTAATAATGAGAGTAACACATTTTCATAGTGTACAGAAAGATTATGCCGCATCAAGTATGGATTTAGACAATTCATAATTTCAGTTATTTGCCAAGATATATATTGAATTCAATAATTCAACAACAGTGTTGGACCCATTCATTCCCTCACATGTTTCTTGGATTCTCTATAAGAATGACTAACCTCTTCTATCTTTTCATAGTAATGACTTTCAAATATCTTCTACAGTTGAAATCACAAAGTATTTTGTCTTTCAGGTTTGTGACCTTATGTGATTTGACAGATAATTTTGTTTTATGATAAATATTATTTTTATATGGTTATAGCACAATTTTAAAATTGACCTAATTACTTGATGCTCCTAATTTGAGGCAGCTATACATTGAGATGACAGATCTTCCAATGTAGGTTTTTTTTCAGTTCATTTACATAAATTCAAAGAAACATGGGCATCTAAGTATTTGATATGACTATATTTTACCTTGTGAAAAATTACCCAGAATTTCTTTCAAAGCCATTGTCCCATATTGCTTGTTCACTAGCAATTAATGAGAATGATTCTTGCTCTGAATTCTTTCCACAGTATGTATTTTCAACATTTTAGATTTTAGCTGTTCCAATATTCACATAGAGACATTCCATTCTTGTTTTGTTTTGGAAACTTCCTAATAACATGCTAACTTCCAATTTCTATGTGTACCTTGACAAATATTCTCATTTTTAAAATTGAGTCATTTATTTCTTATCATTGAGTTTTCATTGTTATATGTTACAACATTTTTAAATAGTGTTTGATGTTTTGCAAACTGTGTGCTTTCTGTTGTATGGAGGAAAATTCTATTTAGAAAATGGAAAAGATAAAGGAATCTAAACAGAAGTTAATTTTGCATACTTTAATTAAAAACTACATAGTTCATAGTATTAGATGTGTGTGTATTTTAACACATAAAACAACATAATAGATACACAAATGAAACTCTAGTGATTCACAGAAAGAAAGGAAAACTGAAAAATAAAAACATGAACAAAGAAAAATCAAAGGATAATGTACTTGATTTAACCCTAAAATACTATATGTAGCATTAGTTTTAACTGTTCTATATCTATTAGTTACAACATAGAGACTGAATGACCAAAACATTGCCAAAGTACTCTGTCCACAAAAAATTTAACTTGAACATAATAATGACAGCAAGTTGAATAGATGAAATACTGCAATCATTTTCTCAACATATTTTTAAGAATTTCATACAAGCATCCACTTCACTTCTAACCTCTTCACACTTCAACTCCTTTCATGTCACCACTCCAAAATTTATGATCTCTTCTTTATCTATGTATGTATGTATGTATGTATGTATGTATGTATGTATGTATGTATAACCTACTGACTCCTTTTAACTTGGGTCCTATACACATGTATCCAGAGTTGACCACTTGGGTTTGGACAACCAATGTGGAAGCTTGACCCTGAGGAAGACTAACTCTCCCTCTAACAACAGGCCATCATCACCTCTATCTTTTTATTTAAGTGTGGGAACATGCAAAATTTCTCCTGTCTGTATTAGCATTTCAACTGGTGATTGTCTTTATGTTGCTCTTATTCATGCAACCATATTTTTGAGAGTTTGTTGCTTTTAAGTAGATATATTTATGCCACACAAAGTAAATTTTAAGAAAAATTAAAAAAGGATTTACATAGTACCCAAAGTATGACTACACTAACAAAATCATAATTCTACATGTATATGCACCCAAATACATGTCATCAAAATTTGTATAAGAAGTTACATAAATAAAAGGAAAAGCAGGTAAATCTTCTCCTTGGATTAGAATTTCAATAATGTTCAATAATGTCTGTTAAAGCAAATGAAGTTGTAATTCAAAACAACATCTCTGGATATAGGTGGTTTTCAAACAGAGAAATCTATAAAATATTAAAAATTGATACCAGGTCTATATAATTTCTTCTAAAAATAGAGCTAGTATAATACTACCCAGCTCTTCTTAACGGCATATTTTTCATCCTTTTGAATTTTATAGATGAACATAACGAGTCATCCAAATTCATGTCTGTGGATCCTAGCATGGATTTTTTAGATTTTTATGTTAATATGGAATATCTGTTGAAGCTATAACATCAGAAAGACACCATTTGTGGGTGTGGAAAGACAAAATTCCCAACTCTTTTTGGAGTTAGTATCACCCTAATACTAATTGAAACTAGATATCAATATAATTTAAGGACTTAGCTTCAAAAAACATTAAAATACTAGCAAATTGAGCCTAGTGCTCTTTCAAATGATTTGACAACAGTAACACAATTTGTGAGAGAAAAAGTGGTAAGTACAATTTGTAACAAAATGGAAAAACTACTAACTCTGTTAAGGACTTGTTAAAATAGTAAAAAGAGTAAGAGTAGGAAAATATTGGGAAACCATAAAATTCACAAAAGATCTTTCTGTATAAAACTGAAAAGGGGGGGGTAATAGAGAATTGGCTTCACTAATCTCTGACATTTACAAATTCAAATTGTAGATTTGTACTTCTGCTTTAAGTGGCTAGAACCTGCCCCCTTCTTGAGTTACATTTGCATAAACTTTCAGTTGTTTAGGCCTAGGAAATCCTTCAATCTTTTCTTATCATAGGTTGCAGAATTATCTGGATGGGGTCTTGCTGGGAGAGTGAGGTTGCCACTTCCTTTATTTCATTTAGCACCAGGATTTCCTATAAACTTTCCATAAACAAGGTTTGCCTCCATCATTACATTTTCTAGTATTCCTTTTCTACTCAAACTGTACATTTTTTATTTCTCTTTGCTTACCTTGCTCTTCATTGTAGATCTGTATAAGAGTTATTACTAATAACCACATGACACAGTCAATAGTAGGCCATCTTGAAATCTCCTCTGCCAATGATACTAGTCAAACATGCTTTTCTTTAGCCTTTGGCAGATTTTAAGGGCAAAGCAAAAAGGTGGCCTCCTTCTTTGCCAAAATAGCACAAGAATGTCCTCTAGTATTCTTTCCTTTGAAACCTCTTGAGCTGGGCCTCCATAGTCAACATTACTCTTAGAACTTCTGCCTTCCATGCTCCTACTAAAATGACATATTAAGCCCTACTTATGGCATTCAACTCCTTTTCTAGTCCAAAGTCTTCCCTATTTCTCCAAATACCAGCATGGTAAGGCTCATGGCAGCAATACCCCAGTCTCTGGTACCAACTTCTGCCTTAATTGATGTTCTATTGCTGTGAAGAGATATCCCAGCAAAGGCAACTCTTCTAAAAAGAAAGTATTTAATTGGAAGCTTAATGTTAGAGGGTTAGTCCATGGCCACCATTGTGGGAAGCAAATAGGCATGGTGCTAGAGTAGTAGCTGAGAGCTTTATACACTCATTTTCAGGCATCAGACAGACCAAAGGGAGAAATAGGGGGAGATAGAAGAGAAGGGGAGGGGAAGGGAAGGAATACAGGAGAAAAGATGGAAGGGAATGAGAGAGGAGACAGGAGGGAATGGGAGAGAAGAAGAGAGGAGAGGAGAGAAGAAGAGAGACTGGAAATGGGCTTTTGAAACCTCAAAGTCTAACCTTAGTCACACACCAACCAAAACAAGACTATACCTACACCAACAAAGCCACATTTCCTAATCCTTCCCACCAAAGAGCTCCACTAATGTGGGGACAAGTATTCAAACATATGAGCCCATAGGGGCCACTCTCATTAAAACAACCACAGTGCCTAATAGATGAATAAATGGCACCTTGCTATGTCTACATTAATTCTGTGTTCCTGTGGTTCATGATATTCAAGTGTAAGTTTATAGCAATGTCTTTATTAGAGCTGACCACCTTATTTCTTGCTTTAAGATCCATGGTACATATAATAAAAGACAAGCTATCTGCTAGAGATACCTAGATTATCCAACACCAACACCAGACTTCAAATGAGAATGAAACTAGCAATCCCTAAGATAATCATCTAACAAGGTATGGGCTAGACAGCAAAGACCCACACTGTGATCCACAGAATTATTATTATTACTTTGTTTTGTTTAGTTTTTCAAGACAAGGTTACCCTATGTAGCCATGGATGTCCTGGAACAAGCTCTGTAGACCAGGCTGACCTCGAACTAACAGAGATCCAGAACCCACAGAACCCTAAGGAGGCAAAAGAGTCCTCTGGCAGGGTCACTAATTTTCTTTGAGATTGTCAGGTGTTCAAAATTCACCAAAATACAAACTAAACAGGTAGATATGATTAGATAGTTGATTCTTTTCTTTTTAATGCTTCACATCATTCATTCATTCATTCGTTCATTGAGACTGGGCCTTGTCCATTTCTAGCTATTCTGAAATTTTCCGTGTAGCTAAAAAAAATTATCTTGAATTTTTTATCCTCTTTTATTTAATTCTCCTGTGCTGGGATTGGAAGCATAGGCTGCTATGCCTGGTTTATATGGTGTGCTGAAATCCAGGGCTTTGCACATTCTAGACAAGCACACTGTCATGTAAACTATATGTTTTACTTAGACTCGATCCCTTGGTCCTTAATTTTCTAACTCTTTCACAGTTTTACCATTCTAATTTCTTTTGAAATCTTAGTTTCATGCAGTAATAGAATCACTGGAGAGATTGCCAATATCTTTGTAGATGACATGAAAAGTAGAATCAATTGTAAACTTATACAAGATGTAATTAATATGGGAATTTTCATTCACCAATAAAGATTATGGCTCTACATTCTTCACACCTTCTTAATGTCAAATTGCTAGAATCAACCAATTCATTTTTTTTTCTCAGAACCATTGAATATATTTTAGTAAATATACCTTTATGCAAAGATACGGTCCCCAGATCATTACAGACTTGGGACTATGTGTATTCTAATCTTTTTTTAATACTTTAAAAGAAAAAAATGTATAGTTATTAAACATAATTTGTGGAATTTACTATATGAATTTGTGGAATACTATTATTTAGGTCAAGCAGTCTAGTAAGCATACTATCATGAAAAAAACATTTTCTTTTTACCATCTTAGCTATAATTTAATATAAAGTATGTCAATGTTCATGCTTTAGGGCATAATTTGGTTACCAGCTGGGGTCAGGAAGAAATTTTCCCTATAGTACAGTATTGCCAATTACTATAGGTATAGAGAGAGCAGGAGAGCGAGTCAGGGGGTTACACGACCCTCTGAAGCATCTGGTATTGGATGCTTTTGGAGTGAGAATTCAGGGTAAGATGAAACAGGCAATTGTCCTTGTGTGTCAATTTTCATATTCCTATGAGCTGCCAGAATGACACTCCTGCCCACTAGGGAGGGATTTCCTATGAACAGATGTCACTTACAGTATTATGTGGGCTATCTATCTCAACAAATAATTGCTTGGCACTTCTGCCCTATGGCAAGGGTCTGAAAATGTGTTATGGTGAGAGCACACCATGCAAGCAGATGGGCACCGATAAAGAGAGGACACAAGCACATGCAGCCTGCATGCAGCACATGTGTGAAAGCCAGGTGGGAGTACTGAACAGATGTCTGTCCTCAGCTTCCGCCAGTGAAGAAAGCCCCGAGTCAGATGCTCCAGTTACCAGCTATTTAGAAGTTATGCGCCAAATTTTATTTAAATGTGTTGTAGGGTTCGAATTATTCAAATAAAGAAACCTTCTCTCCCGTTCATTGGCAGCAATCTGTCCCTGCACATGATCGCGTTTTACTTAATGACTAAAACTGACCTGAGATTCTCAACACCAGCGCCTCTCCTTCCCACAAACCATCATCCCCCTGGGAAAGAAAGAAAAATGAAAGAGGACAAAAACCCTAGGTTGGGATAAGAGGATGGCACAAAGACTGACAATGAATGACAAAGGACAATCGAGAGGGGACTTCCCTGAGATAGACAGCAAGAGAGGAGAAAATGTCCTTTTAAAATATCAGTAAGGGAATCAAAGAAGGCAAGATCCTTTTTCTGATAAAAGGGGAAAAGTTAATAACAGTGAAGAAAGAGAAGGCAATCTGCTCCCAGTGCAAGGGAAGAAAAGGAGATAAAGGTAGAATCAGAAAGTAACAATTTTTAATAAGTTTAACATCTAATTTACTATTACTTTTTATTCATTTCCTAGATTAGTTTTCTTTCTTTCTTTTGTTTAATGTTTAAGCTCTTTGCTCCGTTACAGGCTCTTCATCACTAAATATCCCTTTATGCAGCTAGTAAATAGTTACTTAGAAAAAGAGGAAAGGTGTTTTTTATCACAACAATCAGCAAAGGAGGGTTCCTTTTAGAAATAGTCCTGACTGCAAGAGAGTTGGGGCGAGACAAAAATGAACACATTCTAAATCACTTTTTGAAAAGAGTTAAGCCTTGTATCAGAATTAGCAAAAAAAAAAAAAAAAAAAAAAAAAAAAAAAAGCTCAAGGATATTATCATTGATGCATCTCGTTGACCATAAGAAGATGGATGTGACAACTGCTTTGATTATAGCATTGGGTAATGTCTGAAAACTGTGATTCCAATTGAGCACTTCTCTGATTCTAGAACACATTCAGAGAAGGCTCTTATGGAAAACTCTGGGCTTGCTGCCTGCTCTCCATTGGTGTGGACACTCAAAGAGCCACTTCTCCTATTTTTATAATATTAATGCTATCACCTGTCCCTCTTTTTGAGAAAATGCTCAGAATTCATGCTTGATCTTTAATACGGGAAAGCAGTGTTTGGGGGTACTTATGGAGACTATCTCAAGAAAAGTTAATGTGGAAGAGATCGCCTAAGGAGCAGACATGTAATTTACTCACTCCTCCCAAAACTCATATCGAGAAATGTGAGCCATTAAAGATTCATGGCAATGAAAGGATATTGGAGGAGTCCTGGTGCTATGTTTGTTCACTGGAGAGAAGAGCACCCCAGTCATGTCACACTGGCATGGTGATTTGCCTCTGGTGCATGTGGTAGAAACAGATTGAATAGGACCCAAACTGGAAATAAGAACACTAATTTGAAGCACTATGGTCATGCATATGAGAAATGATGATGATCTAGACTAGGCAGATGGCAGCACCCCCGGAGAAAGCTGGACAGAAATGAAAACAATTTGCAAAGGACGTGGAACATAATATTATACCTACAGGGATGGAGGAGAAAGAAGAAGAAAGAATGATGTCAATTTCAGGGCTTGGGCAAATACATGGATAAGAATGCAGTTCTGAAGTGCAACACAGAGAACAGTGGGTGGAACCTGAGGAAAGCAAAATAGCACATACAGACCACATTGCTACTTTGAGCTCCATCAGTTTGTACCTAAATAGAAGTTATTTGTAAGCTGGTAGCGTTCTCGTTTAAGCCATGGTAATGCATAGATTTGTCTGGAATGGTATGAAAAACCCAAAACAGAGAGCCTCAAGAATAGAATGGCCAGGAAAATCGTTTGTTAATTGAGGTGTTCGGAGACATCCACTGGGTTCAATTCATAAGGGCCACACCTATAAATAGGGAAGACAAGGTCTTACTTCCATTTTCAGTGGGATTGCCAAAACTGATTTATTTCTTTTATCTTGAAAGCCACAGACAACTGCAGGATCCATAGTATAATAGGCTAGCTATTTCCTGGTAGAAAAAAAGGGAGGGGGGAATAAGGGAAATAGTATGATTTGAGAATGAATTCCTGGAAAACACCGTAAGTTCAATGGGCATGGAAAGTGGAAGGAAATACAAAGAACTCCCCGGAAGCAGAGCAGAGAATGAGAAAGTCTCCCTATGGCCCACAAAGAGGGCTACTGTGACTTGGATCCAAAGAAAACAGAAAACAGAAGGTGTGTGTGTGTGTGTCTGTTTCTGTGTGTCTGTGTGTGTATGTCTGTGTGTGGTGTATGTGTCTGTGTGCGTGTCTCTTTGTCTGTGTGTGTGCCTGTGTATGGTGTGTGTGTCTCTGTGTGTTTGTGTCTCTGTGTGTATGTGTCTGTGTATCTGTATATCTCTGTGTGTGTGTGTGTGTGTGTGTGTGTGTGTGTGTGTGTGTGTGTGTGTGTGTTTGTCTATGTGTATTTGGCTTGGAGATTTTTTTGTTTTTCCAAGACAAGATTTCTCTCTGTGTAATAGACCTGGCTTTCCTGGAACTCACTTTATACAGCAGACTGGCCTAGAACTCAGAGAGATCCCCTTGCCTCTGTTTCCTGAGAAAAGGGTTGTGCCATCACCACCCAACTAATATGTGCTTTCTTACTAAGATATCAAGAAAATGAAAACTGATTCTGGCAAAGCTGCTGCTGGACAGAGAACAGATGGTCAGAATGGCCATCTCAAAAAACTTGCAGAATATAAATGCCTGGTATCTAAACTCTAGAAAGTTCAAATGGGAACTGGAGAAATGAGAACTCTTTAAATTTGGTAATTAAAGACACTTAAGAAGCAACGAGTGATAGTTCCTTAAATCTTGCACCCTTAGTCTATTGCATGCAATTGTATGTTAATTGTAAGTACAGAATTTGGAAAGAAAAATAATACCACTCCCGTTTTTCTTACTTGTCTTTCCTTGATTCAAGGATTTTTAATAGGGATTATCATAAACTTTGTTTGATTATTATAAACTTGAAATAATTAAGATCCAGATATTTCTTGAAGTTTTGTCACTAGAAGAATCAATGGAGTCAGCAATACATGTGTCAATCAAAATGTAACAAATATTCACACACATACACACACACTGACACAGCAAATAAGTATAAGTAATACATAGGCATAAAACAATTAGATATAAATAAATTACTTGTATGCTCCTTATGTATTATCTTAGTCTAATAAAGACTTATTTTGTTAGACCCCAGATGCTTTTTCAGAGCAAATTGAATAGGAGAGGAGTCATCATACTAAATTAAAAGCTGAACCAGCAGTCAGTGGAGGAAAAGTTGAAAACAGACAGCATTTGTACTGCTATAGAGGTGTTCCTTTCATAAAACCAATGATGAAGAGTCTGCCATAGGACAAAGTGAGTGAAAGGGAGTTGGGCTAAAATTGCAGGGCAATGAGAGGGAAGAGAAACTCGATATTGTAAGTCCTCTGGATACTGCAACACATGGCATGGAGGTCTGTGTAATTTTCTCTGCATTACTGGCCAAAATTAGCTGCAAGCCTGAGTGTTGGTGTTGGTCTGTAGGACTCACAATAGTCTGTCTGCACTCTAAGATTCTAAGAGAACGGGCAACTCCTACACTAACTAGTCACAGCTTTGGTGAACCATTTGCTCCATTAGTAAGCTCTGGGCTTCTGTGTCTAGTATAGCTCCAACAACAGATCTGGGTGGAGTGGCGGGGAAATGAAGGAAAGACAAGTACACATAACACACAGAAAAGCAGGCATCAGTGGGCTCCTCTTTCTGATAATGAAACAACAGCTCTCCGGAAGCTCAGTGATTTTCTTATGTACAGTTGATCAGGAAGGCAGGGGTATTGCATATAGCTGAACACAGAGGCAGAGGTATTGCTTTTAGCAGGAATTGGAGGCAGATCAATAAGGAGGCTAGGGTTTATGTCATGTGACTGAGTAAAGGTGGTATGTTGAGCTAATCTAGATAAGAACAGTCTCTGTAGGGGAACCATGTTTAGGCCATCAATATCCAAGGGGGATGGCAGTTTCCACCCATAATATCAAAATCTGCATGTAGACCTCAGGAAGGCTTGGCCACTCCCACAGGGACAAGATGTGGGAGTTCTTGATGTGCCACACCAATATCAACAGTTCACATTCCCTCAGGGCTTTATCTGCTCCCTCATCTCCACTTTCCTTATTTCTTAGATGTTTAGAAAGGGTTTTCAGGCTTAGTCCAGGGGCAGTTCACACTGATGCTCAGCTATAGAGATGAGAAAATGACAAACAATGGAGTTGCTTGCTCAACAGAAACAGAAAGACTAACGAGTTAGAGCTGGAAGCCTTGGAGCTCATTAAGGATTGTTTTCACTGTATTAGTGGGAGAAGCCAACACAATCTGTTCTAGGATGAGCTGATGTAATACTATCATCATTGTGGGTGCAAACACCCTGGAGATGGATCCCTATTAAGTCTCAAATATCCTGTATTGCAGAGCTGTAGCCCATTTCAAATAGTTGAACTAGGTCAGTGAAACCAGATGGTTAGAGGAGTGACCCCCCCCCCTCAATGGAGGGACTCATTGGTGTAAACAGGTACCAGAGGATGTGACCAAGCCATGGGATGAAAAAAGCAGAAGCCCCATAGGCTTCTATAGTCAGCAGTCTCACCTACATGAGTACAAATGCAGAGTTACCAGAGAGAACCCCCCTAACAACTGCAGATGCTGAGAATTTTCCTTTTGGCTATGTACCTCCTCAGTCCGCATCCTTTGGCTACATTCTCTCCTTCAGTCCACCTCAGCCACCTGCTGTGGCACTGGGAGGCAGTCACCTTGGTGTTGAGACATCCCCGTATCAATCACACACTTCGCTCAAGACTTTATTCCCTAGGGGCTTCCTCTGCTCCCCACATCTGGGCTATAATGTTTTCTTCACATGGTCCTGGGTGTATAATACATTTTATTTAGACAATACCATGATAATCGAAGAGTTCTCTGTACTTCTTGAATGAGGTGTTGACCTTAAGTTGAATGTAACAACACAGCTGCCTCCTCAGCTCATGTATTACTCACTGTCAGATATCCGTAGCTACACTGGCTTGAGTATAAATTGTGTATTCCCCATCCTCCCATTCAATGAACTTCCAGGAAAACTAACCAACAACAACAACAAAAAAAAAACCCATATCTGTTATGATAAAAAAAACTATAGACAATGTATAGTTGCCATTGTGTGTTCCTGATTTTACCTTCTGTAATTTCTATCTCTTTTTTTCAACACTAAAGGCAAACTTTTAAAGTACATAAAGGTTAGTGTATAATATATAGGCCAACTTAACATAATCTCTCTCTCTCTTTCTCTCTCAGTCTGGGCTTTATTTTAAAAGTGTGGCTTGAAGAATTCTTTGAAATACATAACTTCTAAAGGGTGTCCAACATAAATTTAAATGAGATTCATATCTAAGGATCTGTCTAGATCTTACAGGCTATTTAACAACTTTAGAACATTCAAAGGACAAATGAATAATGGGATCTAAGCATGGAAGACTTAACAGCTAATCCTATGATTTAAGCTTTCCCATTGTCTGCTCTTGTTTTTTAAGTTTTATCTGTGTATCCATTAACAACTTTAATAACCAACTTTCAGTGTTTTTCTTTTTCTGCATCCTACTCCATTCCCAGTGGCTCTCTTAACCCAAGGCAACAAGAAATGGAAGACAAACACTAAAAATGAAGAATGGGAAGAAGTTTCTAGCAGGCCAAGCAGAAAAATAAAATCTTCCTCAAAAAAAAAAAAAAAAAAAAAAAAAAGAAGGAAAGAAAGAAAGGAAAGAAAGAAAAAGAAAAAAACACATATATAGATAAACAGACAGAGATAGCCAAGAGAAAAGAAAAACAAAATGAAACAGGCAAGCAGGTCCTGGTTCCATTTTCTGAGACAAAGCCATTAATTACATAATCTAAATGTAGTGGACAATTTGTAAAAGCCTGGAAATGCCAAAGAAAGAATATAAGCAATAAGAGTTTTGTGTCTCTTTCCCATGTAGAGTTCTGCCAGCCTTGAGTACATCAGAATATAGTAAGCAGTGGTTTACAAAATGTCCTTCAGGCCTCTGTGGGCACAGAGAACCTCATCTGGGTCTGCAGTTAAAATCCCTAGTCCCTCGATAATAAACCTCAGTGCTGCCATTGCTGTGAAAACAGGTCATGACAGGGAAATGACAGCAGCTTCGATATGTTTATGTATGCAAATAAGGGGTGTTCAAGTGAACCTATGAAGCAGCTGGATAAATGACCCCAAGAGAGAGGAACAAGGGAGGGATCAAAAGAGGAAAGGGAATTTGAGAACAGGTGGAATAAAGGCAACAAAAATAAATTTTGCTTCAGAACTGACAAATATTCTTATGCTAATAAAACTTTTTTGTTGTTGTTGTTAAAAACCTATAAGCCGTATTATCCAGAGCCTGGGCAGGAAGAGGGAGAGCCACACAGAGATAGGAGCATTTCAGACAGAGCCACTGGGGACGGGGATGCTTTCTCCACAGCCATCCAACTCTCTGAGAATACCCAGAAGACAAACTACTGCACTTTTAAGTGATGAGTAGAAGGTTTACTCCATGCTCCTCTCCAGGTAGCTACCTCCTTCAGATCTCTTACTGCTTACCACCCCCAGGAGGATTCATGCGCACTGGGAAGAGAGTGGGAAATTCATGAACACTGGAGTTATTGTAGAAAAGAGAATGGCTACACTTTTTTCTTCTAAGTTTTTACCTCTCTACACATCATCAACAAAATTAAGCCAGGTTTGGTAAGAAGAGTTCACCAGCGTGGGTTCCTCTATTCACATTCAGCGCTGGGCTAAGCTTAAAGCGTTGGCTTACGAAAAAAATATTAGGGGGCCTGGGTTTTTTCAGGTCTGTTCGTTTACCTGAAATCTTCATAATTTCCTTTTAATTGGCTGTAACAGGACCAGTCTCTCAGGGTCAGACTCGTTTATAGCAATGTAACTGAAGGCTTAAAAGCCAATAGTATAAGCTGCCTGACGACTTCAAAAGCAGCTTCATAGTGGGAAACACATCGGTACAGTCGCTACAGATGAATATCTGGGCCACAGCTTTTTAAATACAGAAATCCGGTTCTCATCATGTCACATGTTTTTAGTCAGGCCTCTGGAGATACTGGCAAATGCTAACAAAAGAGAGTTAGCCAAATGCACACAGTGTTCGTCCATCCACATCTCAGGTCTACATTGTGCAACCTTCAGGCTCAATGTTAACTTTAATTCCGTCTACTTTAAAAACCTGATCCTGCTCTGTAGCTCAGTCAGGATTTTCCACTTTTAGGTAAGTAACAAAATGCCACAGACAGAGACTGTATCTGGATCAAATCAACTTCAGATGTTTATACCAAACTTGACTGAATCCTTCCATCTTGCAAAGGTAGGTCTCACCTCCCCCACGATGACCTGATGGCATAGTAACTAAAGCACAAAAAACAGGTATCTTAGTGATTTCCTGTTGATAGCTACAAACTCCATGTCCTCTCCAGTTATGATAAGCTGATCCTTCCCTGTGACTCTGCTTATAACCACAACAGAGAATGTCTGGCCAGTAAGAGCTGAACGTAGCACTTACCATCTTGGTCACAAAAACCAGGTAGAGGGCTACACATGTGATCTCAGAAAGTCCTGGTCAGAACTTTCCACAGTGGAGCTGAGCTTACTACACCGTCATTCCTTTTGCCACAAGCTGTGAGAAAGCGAACCTGGAGGGGCTGAAAACCAGAGATGCCAGCCTGGAAACAAAGGCAGCATAGGAACCCTGACCAGAAAGAGATCCTTGACATTCTAGTCCCATGCTTGGCCACCTATCAGCTTTCCTTCCTGGTTATGGGAGCCAATAAATTATATCTTTGACTTAATCTGCTTCAGATTAGGCTAGTTGTTTTATAAACCACAGTAGACCTCACTACTAAAGCGAGTGAAGAAAAGGTAAGATCAAACAAGATGGAGTAATTTCATGCTCAGTCAGCATCACTTTTTGCCAGTTATGCAGTTTGTAATATCTCTGAGCCTCAGTTCATTATCTATAAAATGGGACTTACTACTTTATTGAAATATTGGACAAGTTGAACAATGGAGGTAAAGCTCTTAACGTAATGCCATTTCATAGTACTTGCTTAATCAGTGCTTTAAAAGGAGGATTCTTTCCATAGTAAGGACTTGGGGATAATAATGAATTCCTTAGGAAAATGGTATTATAGACTTAAGGACTGTATGTGCTGTTTGCCTACTCCAGATACATCTTTGCAAAGAAATCACAAGATATCAACAGAAAACTGAAGCATAAACAAAATATATTGGTTGCCTTCTAAGCAATGAATGTTTGATTAAAATAAATAACTTTCATTCAAAATGTATTAGAAGTTAATGGTATGGAGTAAACTTCAGGAATAGGTATAAAGTAACATGAAAATGGACTCAGATAATTGAAGAGGATATTTCCTGAATGTGGATCTGTTAAATCAACCTGATCCACATTCACAACTCAGCAGTATGACCACCACACACCACCATCCTTTCATTCTAATTATTTCCCTGTACATTGCAAGGTCTCTTTCCATGCTTTTACCTTACAATTACAGGTCAAGAATTTGGTCAAAATCTTATGCTCAAAATGTGGCAAATGAACTTGAATTCTAGAAATTCTACCAAGAGCAGAAGACATCATGAGCTGCAAACTAGCTTCTGCTGCCTGGTAGGTGATCAATCCAAGTCACTAATCTTGCAACCATCCCCAAGGTAGCTACTCTGAACCCCCATCCTAGTTCAAAACGTTTCACTTCCAATATGCTTGCTTCCTTCAAACTCAGAGACTACAAATAATAATAATGATAATAATAATAATAATAAAACAACTGTTTTTCACATTAAATAACTCAACAAACAAGTGCTTGACATGGCCCAGTGTACATAGACTAAGAAGTCTAAAGAACACATGCTTTCTAAATACCATATTACCTTCTTCATTATAGAGAGCTTTTTAAAAGTTCTTGTTGTCAATAATCTTTCTACTCATACAATACACCATTAATTAGTTTGGAGAATTAAGCAAGATTATGTGGAACTCATTAATAAAACATAAAAAGCTTCAAAACATCAGATAGTAGCGTGCGGTGTTATTATAGAGCTCAGAATGCAGAAAACAATGGGAACAGACAGGAGAAAATAACATGCTATGGTGTGCTTCTTCGTCCTTGCATCTCCCTGCTACTCAGTGAGCTGCTTCTTGTGGAGTGCAGTCAGCTTCAAGAAACCAAGACAAGGCCCTGGACTTTTATTCCTGTTATTATTCAGCTTTTGAAGACATGGAGTTTCAGAGGTACTGACCTACAATACTTGTTTAGAAAGTACAGCTCTAGAAGTAGAGAGATATGCATGTACCTTAGAAAATGAAAATAATTGACATGAAGAAATTTCAGGTCTTTCAGGGAAAAGTCTGTGAAACATGGATTTGTATAAAAACGGCATGTGAAACTTAATCTGCTAAGTCCTAGATCCCCAACCAAGCTGAAGTTTCAGCACACTTTCTCTTAATTGTGTTTCCAGCTGTAATTGCAGTCCATTTAAAGCAGATTCTAGGCATAGTTCTCTTCTTTTTGTCTCACTGCAAAATACATGCAAATAAATTATTATCTTTTAGCACCTCAGATTACACGGTGAAAAATAAATGCCAGAAATAATAGGAAGGCATCTGAAATAGAAAAACAAATTCACTCTTAAGCGGTTATGGTTTGCTCATGAAGACACAATTCTTAATGCTCAAGTTAAAAAAAAAAAAAAAAAGATGAGAAGAAACAGTTGGCATTCAGCTAACAATTGTGTTTGGAGATTTGTGCCTGACTTTGTTATTCTGAGCAAAGCCAGGTACCAGGCTCTTGGGATTATGTACAAAGGCAAGGAAAAAAGTGGACATGCACAAGCCTCAAAGGTGACTGCTGGGTTAATAAAACAGTCTGTTTTCTGTTCACCCACCCTTGCTCTCTGTGTGCAAGTATATTAAAATATGTCAAAAGGAAAACCATTCGCTGTGCAAAAATAATTCAACTACCAGTCACAGTCTCCAGCTGGTGGAGCTTCTCGGTGCATTGCAGCACACTAACAAGTGACCCGCACAGCTCCCTGGATGAAAGTTGTATCCTCATTAAAGGAGAAAC
The DNA here is from genome assembly GCF_943737965.1 of Phodopus roborovskii. NCBI lineage: Eukaryota > Metazoa > Chordata > Mammalia > Rodentia > Cricetidae > Phodopus > Phodopus roborovskii. The sequence continues at coordinate 5,419,522 of NW_026125444.1, forward strand.
AAACACAAAATAGGAACAACTGCCCACAATGGACACCGCGTCTCCCCCAGACTGAGGAACGCCGTCCTCGGGGTAACCTCTTAAATGGCAATGAAAGTGAAATGAGGATCTGCTGAAGGACTGTGTCTAGTAAACAGCCCTTCAAACCCTGCTCTGAACATCTGGGAAAGCATCTTTTCCCTTCTGGTCTTTAAAAACTTGCACCATGTAAGACATCGGAACAGTGTGAAGTGACCAGATTAATCCAACACCCTGGGGAATTTAGAATTAATATTGTGAGTTCTATCTTTTAAATAGCCCTTCTCATTTAAACTCTGGCTGAAGCAGTCATAATAGGTTCTACCTATCTTTTCTGATTTTTCTCTAGAAATATACTTCATTGTCAGGATTCTTCAAAGAAAAAAAGGAAAGGTTATTGTTGCTCAACTCTAATATTGTTGCTCTTACTTGACGCTCATGATACATCATTATAAAGCTAGAATGTGTATTAGATGCTCAGTGTGACAAGGGTTGTACCTAAACTCAGCACAATCTATACAATGAACATGATCTTCAAAGAATAAACAACTGGGAATAAGATAATAAGAAAACAACAATTGGAAAATATGTTTAATTAGCAGTATGGTGCTAATGAATATTTAAAGGATGGATACTAGCAACATCTTTGCTCAATTATTTTCATAGCTATAGACACACAATGTTCCCTGATCTGTTTACTTTTTTGTGCCCTCCTTGAGTGGAATGCAAGAATAAAGCAAATTTCTCTTTTTTAATTACATTTATTGTGTATATGTGTGTGTTTGTATGTGTGGGCCTGTACTTGTCACATTGCATTCAATCCCCCAAATCCACATGGTGGAAGAAGAGAACTTACTCCCACAAGTTTTCCTCTGGCCTGCATGCATATATCATGCATGCCATGTGTGCACACAAATAAATAAATACATGCATAAGTACATAAATGGGAAAATTTAAATTTGAGCCAGGCAATGGTGCTGCATTCCTTTAATCGCAACAGATTTTTGTGAGCTCCAGGCTAACACAGTCTATACAGTGTTCCAGGCTAGCCAAAGCTATATAGTAATATCATATCTGGAAAAAAAAAGACTGTAGGAAAACAAAATAGAACTCGCTAGAAAGAGTGAACGAAGTGAACAGTATGAAAAGACAGGAGGTCCTGAATGCTTATTTCTACTTAATTTCATGTCTTTTTTATTTTTGTGGATTAAATTATATCTCTTTCCCCCAATAAAATGTTGAAGTCCTATCTCCTGTTACATTTAAGTGTTAACTTCTTTGAACTAAAGCCTTTCAGTGTATTATTTACATGGATTCAGATGGTGTTGTATTGGAATATTGTAGAGAGCTACCTCTGTGGCTGGATGAGAGGAAGCAGAGAACATAGACACAGAAATTAAAGGTATTCTGGGAAGGAATCTTGTATTTCTCTCTCTAAACCCTGAATAATTTGATTTTTATTTCTGGACACAAGAATTATAAACAACACATTTCTGTTGCTTTCAGCCTCCCAGTTTGAGGTAATTGGTTAGAACATTAAGGCGTCCTTTCATAAAGTGGAATATGCCATGTATTTTCCTCACATGATCTTTAGAAAGACTGAACTAAAAAGCAATTCTCAAAGATTCTTGTAATGGTTTCACTGACAAAATTTTGTGAAATTAACCACTAGATTCAAAGTTGCTAAAACTGATCCAATAAAGATTGGGTTAAGAGTTCAGCATAAACAACCTTTCTAAAACTTCCCTTCCTGGTATACTGAAAATTCTCTAACCTCAGACCTTTGTCTCTCAAGATTGAAGCAAACCAACTTAGGAGACTGACTTGAAGTAATTAGTACCTGCAAAATGTGGACACAAAGTCTGAACAATCATTTGCTGTCCCACATACTTGAAAGTATCTGGGGAATACATTAAAAGCACGCTGTACAAATAAATACAGGGGAAAGCAAAGCTGGGAAAATGAAATACACAATGGAATTCTTACTACCTTAATAAGAACCATCCCAACAGTATTATATGACTTTTATTGTTCTTATAGCAATTGAATATTCTAAACCCATAATCATATGTGATATCAAGTAGATGCTCAGCAAGTTGCTGTCACCACTGATTCTGAGATAGGCAAAATAATAGCAAGTTGGAGATACAGTAGCCCTCACTTTCAGTGTTCCTAAAGAGGACCTGAATGTAATGGAGAAAAGGATATTTGACATGGGATGAAGACAAATGTAGAAGAAAAGAATAATACTCTTTGCACACGATTGTCATAGCATCACTGAGACTTGAGACAGGACATTAAGCGACTCAACATCAGAGCCATATTAAAGGGAGCATCACAGGAAAGGAGTACAGTGTACAGTGAGAGCATTAATGGGCTCGTTCTCTACATAACACTTGTTATGCTCTTTCTTAGGCAGATGCTTTGCAGAGGGCTTTACATTCCACATTGACAACAGTCCTAAATGGTAGGGCAAATTATCACCCCTATGTTACTGGAGAAATTGAAGCATGGGAAGTGTGGTTGACTCAAACATAGGTTTGCAATTATTTACAGGTGTGATAAACCTAGATTATGTCTATCACCTACATGGTCTTGACACCATATTTTAATTAAGGAAAAAATATGTTTTGTGAATTTAAGTAAAATAATGTATACAAAGTATTTATCTAAGTTCCTGGTTCAGAATTCACTGGCTATCTTACAGACTATAAAATAAATGCCCTAGAAATGTGGCCAAACACAAATGGCAAAGGAGAATTGAACTGGATAGGCTAAGAACACCGCCACTCAGAAACTGGATTGCATGTGATAGCTATGTGAAACATGTAATGAGTCTTAGTGTGAAGAGGAAGTAGATTTATTTTGATGTTTATCCATCACACCAAACTAAAACCTAAGAGTGGAAATTTCACAGTGATAAAATTCTGACTGGAGAAAAGAGAGGAAAACCTAACTGGAGTGTTCAAGCACTGGTCCAGTGATTTTAAAGCACATAAAGGAGAGACAGGATTTCAAAAGTTAAAGCGATAAATGTTAGAGTGCAACCACACATGTCTTCAGCAAACACTCACTGTTTCCTGTGTAGTCACAAGACTTCTTACAGCTGTTAGGTAATAGAATCTGTTCTTCCATGTGTGAGCAAGTAAGAACACATCTCCAAATGTATAGAATTTCATGCTGAATCTCCCTGGAATGACCTGCTGACTCATCACCTCCAGGATCTCTGACTTGGCCAGTATGGATGGCGGTAAGCTATTATTTTTACTAACATGTATCATTAGTCACAGAAAAACCTTTTTTGCCACTAAGAGTCTGTATCTCAGGGGGAAATTACCACTAATATATTCTGGTAGGAAAGTTATTTTCTTCAAAAGTGAGAATTAAATGCCACAATGGTGAGACTTTTTTTTTTTCCTTTCTGGCCTATGTGAATAAATAGAATTGGCTTCTTTGCATGCAATGAGGAGGGAGAAAAGGAGGACCTGAAATGCATACTTCATGAAGTGTTTATGTCTTTCCTTGTTTCTAGCAAAGATTTGGTAGTTTGAATGAGAATGGTCCCATATAGCTCATCTGTTTGAAAGCATGATCTACTGGTAATGGAACTATTTGGTAAGGATTAGGAGGTGTGGCCTTGTTGGAAGAGGTGTGCCCTGGGCATGGGCTTTGAGGTTTCAAAAGGCTAAGCCAGATGCAGTGCCTCTCTCCTGCTGCCTGTGGATTAAGATGTAAAGCTTTTAGCTTCTGCTCCAGAACACCATGCCTGTTTTCTTCCTGCCATGATGAAATCAACTAACCCTCTGAGCAAACCCCCACCTAAATGCTTTCTTTTCCAAGAGTCACCTTGGTCATAGTTTCTCTTCACAGCAATAGAATAGTAACTAAGGCAAAACATATGCACAGAATTACCTTCCTTCTGGACACATAAATAACTTGCATGCCAAAGAAATCTGTTGGATATAATTCGTCCAGGCAATTATTAAGAGGTTGTCTAGCTAGCCCTTACCAACTCTTCTTAACTGAAGGAGATTGTTTTTGGAGAATTGCCTGAATTGCACAAATATTCCAAAAAAGCCTCCATCCTGAACAGAATGTAGCCAGTATTTCTGCCACCCACAGGTGTGATGACATCAGTTAACACAACCAACAGGGACATTTGTTACACTGCTGTAAGATTTGTTAGGGGTAATTGGGTAACTGGGTGGTCATCTATTTTATTGTTGCTGCTTATGATACTTTTTATTCAGAAGACATACAATGCAGACAGCAACAGCTCAAATATGCATTGACCTGAAGTGCTCCCCCTGCCTGACCTGAATGTGCCTCCCCTGTCTGACTAAACCACCACAGGCTAACCTCTCAGCTAATACCTCTTGAAGTCACCTAAAGAATGTGGTGGGACCAAGATTAAGACCCAAAAAGATGTGGAGTTCCTGAACTCACATTGACTGATAAACTGTCTTGGTAGCCTTTAACCCTTCCCCAGGAAAGACAAATATGTTAGAAAAATACTGTGAAATCATCACAAGTCTGTGTTTGGACATGTTTCACAGACAGAAGGAAAGAGTGAGTCAACAATAGGGTTAGGGCCTATTTTGCAGGAAAACTTTGCCCCTGGTGACTGCAGAGATATTAAATGTTAAAAACTCAGTCTTGTGGTTAGCCATACCACTCCACTGTTAAGAACCTTGAAAGAGCCAATAGAGGCAAGGATACTTTTTAAAATATGGTAAGTTTTCTTCTTTTCCTCTTCAGAATGCCCTAAGGCACTCGTATACATTATGGAAACCACTGGTATGAAATTCTCAGTTGAGGGAAAAGGAAATTCCCTACCCCCCCCTCAAAAAAGAGCACTAAAAGCATCTAAAATTATAACTATTTTGCCCCTTTAACACCAAAAGATCAACTGATTTTTATTTTTCACTTGGAAATGACCTTTATTTAACCCATGGCATGCCAAAGTCATAGCCCCAAGCAATTTTTTTTTTTCAATGAATCCCTAGACTTGGGACAAAAAGATATATCTCACTCACCCAATCTGTACATAGCCATTTTGTGGCACTACAGATGGTCATTCTAACAGGGAAGGAAACATATATCAACTTTTGTTTTATACATAAAAATAGCATTGTGTATGCATCCTGAAGTTGTTTTGACCAATAAATCTCATGCTGGCTTATTTTCCTACTGAAGTATATTATTTATTTAAAATTTGTGTTTATTTTCTTATAAAAATATATCTTGATTTCATTTTTCTCCTTCTCCCAACTCTTCCTAGAACCTGCTAGCCTCCTGCCCCACATTTTTTCTCTTTCTTCTAAACAACACACACACACACATAACAAGACAAGACAAAATAATATGTCAAACAAAACAAATTAAACAAACTTCACACACATAAAAATCAAACAAACATGGAGTTGGCTTTGTTTATTTTAAACCATCCTGGTTTTTCTTTTTCTCCCAAGATATGGCCTATAGCTATATATATATATATATATATATATATATATATATATATGGCCTAGAGCTTCCCTTTCCTCAGAGTCATTGGCTACAGGCTCAGGGCAAAGGTGAGCAGTGTGCCTGCCTACAATCATCAAGATGATGGAAAGAACTTCTGGGAGTCAGCTTCAGAGAGACAGCTAATGTTATTGTTTCAGGGGAAAGGCATATAAGGGATATATATATATATATATATATATATATATATATATATATATATTGGGTTACAGGTTGGAAGAGCTGATTGATCATAACACTTAATTATAATATCGGCAGGAGCAAAGAGTCACACAGCATTTGAAGGGAGCTCTTATGCAGGACCACCCTCCAAATAAGTCAGGTATGTAAGCTTAAGGTTAGAGGAGAAGAGGAAGCCTACTTGAGAAAGGGAGTCCTCCACTTTGTACCAAGCTCAGAGAGCTATCAGGACATGGCGGACTGCAGCCTTAATAGCAGGAGTTATCCCATAACTATACACCCACCCAGGACTTCCCTACTATTTTGACTGTGATAAGATAGGTATGTCTAGAAGAATTTGACATGGTAAGTAAAATCTCCTCCAGCAAGCACAAAGCCAATAGCAAATCCTGTGAAAGACGGCAGCACCGTCATGTCCAAAGCTATTGTAAGAGGTTCTTACTTTGAGAGACAGAATTTATGGTTCCGTGTACTGAGGCGTATTGTAGGACACAGCAGGGAAGAATTAGGAAGATTCTCTGGAGCTTTTGAAGGCTACAGGTCTCTTCCCTGGGTGACATGAATGGGGTCTTGGGTACACACTCCTCCCACTCACTCCTCTTACTCCTCCCTCACCTCCATCCTCCAGACCCATACTCCTCCTCTTTTTTCCCTTATGAGCATTTTCTTTGGTTGGCTTTTCGGGACAGGATTTCTCTGTGTAGTCTTGGATACTTTGCTATGAAGTGAAGCTCAAAATCAGTAATTGTTGTTCCTTGGTATGCATTTAGATAGTGAAATAGTAAATCCAGAGTAGCTTGGCTTCAAGACAGTGTTCCTAATCTCTAAATAATATAGCAAATAAGTATTAACAAAAATAATAAAAAAAAAAAAAGTGTGGATCTAGCCAATGCAATAGATAAAGGAAAATAGTAGCAATTAAAACTAGTTTGAAATGGAGGTATGAAATGAAAAGGGATATAATCATGGACTGAAAATTATTCAAGTAATCATATAGGTAGGAAAAAACTGAGAAAGAATAGAAAGTAAGCAAAAATTGCAAGAATTAAAAAATTCAAAAGTGTCTTCATAACCTTTGGTTTTATTCTTAAAACAATAAACTGTCCATTTTAAAAAATGAATTATGTGGAATTTCAATTGTACTTCATAACAAGTTAAAGAATAATAATACCAATGATTGCATTATCAGCTGATACTGATGGATGGAAATATGGTTTTTTTCCTTATTGTATGAACACAAACTAAAACACAATTTTATGTTTCCAGGGATTAGTTAAGCTTTGGCCATCTAAAGCCATGTTACTGTATTTCATATTTTATTCTTAGGAATTAATTAGTGATGTGACCATAGATTTATAAATAATTATCTCAGTCAATGATTTGTTTATAATAGCTCCCTCCAAATAAGTTAAACAATAGACATTATCCAAATAAAAGAGTTTCTAAACAAAATTGTATGTATTATTCTGGCTTTCAACATGGTTAGATCCACAAGAAATGTTCGTGAAAACAGTGAGGCTCACAATTATAGAATGTAAGGTTAAAGAGAAAACGGGTCTCTAAAAAACAGAGTTCATCTACTTATGTATAGGGAAAGGTGCTGTTCCGCAGGGCCTGGTCTAGAAATGAACACTCATTAGTGTTGATGGGAAATCAAAGGAATTCTGCCTCGTACTGTGTTTGCATAACCTTGAATGTCAGGGAAGACGAGTTCTTATTCACCATCTTTTCCCCACCAAATCTTTGTCTCTCCCAGAATCCTGATCACCTGTTTCTTCTCTGTGGAACTTTCTTACCTCAGACCCTTCCTGGGCTCTTTTCTGATATATTTACATATCCCTCCTCCTGCTGCAGAGCCCCTGCCTTGGAAAGGCTCACCCACTCCAGCACAACCATCACATTGCCCTGGGTGAGGTGGGATCTCATGCTCCTGGATGGTCATGGTTATTGATCTCATGTACTTTTATTCCAATCTGCATTTTCACAATATTTCCAGATGTCCCTCACAAACTCTAGAATTTGAGCATTATCTTGTAACTCTTTATGTCTCCCTTCACAGATTTGTCCATATACAAAATAATTTCCTTTCATGAATGCCATTCCACTCAGGAATAATCCCACTTGTATTTTCCTCTGTATTTCAAACCCCCAAAATGAATCTTGATGCACTGTTGGAGCCCAACGAATGCTTTTAAAGGTAAGCACAGATTAGGGAGGCATGATTTGATAAACTTGATTTTTTAAAAAAGATATTATTGTTGCTATCTATGTAACTGTCTAAATAACTTTTAAGGTCTATAAATGTTGATGAAAGGAAAATGAGATTAATATTGCTCCAATATATCCCATACAAGCATGATGGTTACATAATAAGCTCTTACATAATAAATAGACAGGGCTGGAGAAATGGCTCAGCCATTAAAGGCTAGGCTCACAACCAAAAATAAATAGGCTTAATGACAATGCCATTTTTTAAAATATTAGCAAGTGTAAAGTATGTCTTCTCAAAAAATTAGAGAATTAACACATGACTCAAAAATTCCAAAATAAAATTGATAATAAATATTCAAATTGGAAATCATATGCCAATATTCATAGAAACAATATTCATAATGGCCAGGTAATTGGAATTACCCCAGAAGTTCACCAACAGATGAACAGACAAGTAAATATACTTGTAATGGCTATTATTACCCATATCAAGGAATAAAGTAAGGACATATGATGTACCATAAATGGAGCTTGGAGAGATTATATAAAATGAAAGAAATCAGACACAGAAGCCATTTGTGACCTCATATTACAAAAAGCAAAAAGCAAATATATGAAATAATGAGAGTAGGCAAACACAGAAGGAGAGAGCAAGTAAGTAACTGTCAGAAGCCAGGAGAAGGGACAACTGGGGATGTCTGATAATAGATGCAGCTTCCTTTTCTGGTGATGGAATGTTCCAGAATTACAGTTGTGCATTGCACATTGATGTATCAGTCAGTAGTGAATCACTTACATAATAGTAGACCCATGAGAAGGCTAAATAGAAACTGTAGTTTGGGTGAGTACACTCCTTAATGTTAACACAATAACAAGATTACCTAAGGATACATTAGTCAGCATTAGTCAGCACTGTGGGTGTGTGGGTGCCATATTTCATAGTTGGACTTCCATTTGATTGTGCTGGAAGTAACTGAATTAAAAAGTTTAGAATGATTAAGATTATGAATTTCACATTATGTGTATTTCACTTTAAGAAAATAAATAAAAGCAAGAAACTGTTCTGGAGCATTAAGCAGTGGAATGAATGTATTGACTTGGCATCAAGAAATTTTGCTTTACAAACTATTTCAGAGGTCAGGGTTCCAAATGATTAATATTATGTGATGATTATCTTTAGCAGGCAGAGATAACGCAGGGAAATCAGGTGAAAGAAATGAGTCGGGATTTGCCTAAGCCAGGACTCAGATTTCTCTGATCCTTGGCTAAAAGCCCTGATTGGCCCAAAAGGTCAAATGGAAAGGAAAGACAGTCAAGAATAAATCAGTAAAATAAAAAATTCATTGAAATGTAGCAGTTGGGAGGAAACGAAATAACCTCCGTTTCTTCTGCTAAAGAAAGAATTGACAGCCTAATTTTCAGAACAGGTAACAAATGTATAACTGTATCAAGGTATCAAGGCACTCAGAATTTCTTTTCTAAAGGGAAATGTTGGAAATAAATTAAGGAGGAGTCTCCAGACTTGCTGAAGTAACTGAAGTTGTAATCGTTGTTACATTTACAGGGGTTTATTAAAGATCATTAAGAAGCTTAGCATTAAAAACTATTTGGATAGATGAGACCCCTGTTTGCGCTGTGAGGCTTTACTGTTAATTACATGTTGTGTGACTAGGCACCTCAAAGATGACTTTCATGAACTTACTATTAGTTCATTTTAGAAGAACTTTTCCTAAAATCACAGGTTAATGAAAGTTCATTGGTAAGTTTGTGTTTGAAACTCAGAAAGGGTTTCTCTACAGAACGGGCTGCTTAGCCATGTTGGTTGAGTTCTTATGCCAGTGGGGTGCAGAGGATTATATAATCTGCCCATACGTTTTAAAGCATTGCCATGGAAAGAATCATTCAACATTCTGGGTACCGCGTTCCTGAACTAAATTAAGATGCTCACTCATTTCTTCATCTATCATTTCTTCAATATGAGTTAGCCAAACCTACTGTATACGAGGTCCTATCTCAAGTTGTCTGCCTTCTCACCTGTCAAGTATCGGGTGGCACAGTGTCAAGGAAGTAATGGGGGAGCTTTGTTTAGTACTCGGAACACTGTGGAGTAGAAAATGTGGGTCAGCAGCAAAGTGAAGCAACATATACTTGAGACCAGTAATTTGAGGTGGCCACATGGGACTGGTCATTGAGCCGAGCAGCTTGTGCCCCTCTTTCCTAGTCACTTTACCATGGCCAACACTGGATTAAGAACAGGAAGTTTCTAGAAAATAAAATCTAATAAGGCCAGACTTGACCAGGTTTGGACATGCCAAGGAGCCAAACAAACAGAGGAACTAAGAGCTTAATATCTGTATTCTTCCCTACCTTTCCTTTCTTGCCCGTGAGCCCTACCCAAAGGAATAAAAGAGATTGGGAGACAGTAACAGATAGATATCCATAGCCATGGATGCTAAATGCTCATAGTTGCATGAAACAAAAACATAAGATGTTTTCCCCCTTTACTCACACTGAATTGATCTTTGAAAAATCCACATTAATGACTGATAAAGATCCCCACCTAGTGGCCTCAGCAGGAGAACTGCACTTAAACGATATTAAAATTCAGAGTCGGGGCTTGTTCCAAAAATGTGAGGTAACAATAAAGCTTCTTTTTTTTTAATCCTTTGGACCCAAGCTCTCTTTTCTCTTGCCTTTAACCTTAGTGTCTCCCAGTGTGTAAATCAAAATTTGACAAATACACTCCATTTTTATTTACCTTTCAATTAGCTGTCTGCTCTGCCATACTAATTTTATTCATCTTTTATGATAACCCTTTTGTATCTTGCCTGAAGTAAGTGTTTTTAAATGTACTTCTCATTATTTCACTTCTTATTACAATCTTGAAGGCTTAAGTGGAGCGACTGTGTCACCTAATCCACATAGCACCACATTGCCTGGGTGCTAATATATTGACCAGCTCTCTAATGCTGTCTTTTTCATTAATGTTTCACCACTGTTCAACATAACAATTCTCCTTACCCAACTCAGATACTCTCTTCAAACCCAAATTCTACCTCTCTCTTTGTCTTCCTCTACTGCTGCCAAGGTAACTTCTCTAACTCTTTACACATAGTTTACCATTTAATTACTTTCTCCTTTTCATAAATAGGACCCTGGGGGAGGAATTCCATGGTTTACTTGTCGATGTGACCCACAAACATGGTATTGTGGATACCAGCAGAGCCCATTACATAAACAACTAACCAAGAAATAGCTGGAGAGGAGTCTCTGCAACCTGGCTAAAAGTAGTGACTCACTGATGAATGGCCGGGAGAAAAAGAAGCTACAGAAAGTTTTATCTGCAGTACCATGTAAAATACTGTTGACAAATTAAATAGAAAAGCATCCCCCAAGTGCTGCTGAGACACAGTAAAATGAATTCCAAAATGAACCATGGTGCATAATTACAAAAGCTTTCAAGGGGTATATTTGATTTAGGTGCAGATGTAGAAAGAGGGGAAAGCTGGTTGGGGACTGAGGGCATGTCACTAAACAATGAGTGAGCTGTTAACTTGCCTTCCAGAAGCAACAGAAAGCCTGCTGCAGGGTTGTAAATTAGACACATTGGGCAGCTGCATCTTGGAAACAACAGGACTGGGAAAAACTTCTGTGCACCCCAACTCTGGCATGCAGTTCAACCAACTCTGAATATGAATGGAAATATTTTACCCCAAATGTGAATAATAAAACAAATAAAATATTAAACTATCTATTTAAGAAGTCGGCAGAATAATGTGAATTTTAGAGGGGGAAAAATCTCATTAAGTGACGACAGAATTCTATTTCTAGTGCACTGCAAGTAGCCTTATAAATATGACTCCAATAAAATAATTAGACTATTTTAAGAGGAGCAACTGATTCTGTCTTGAGGAGAGAAAATATGTGTTACCAATGGAAAATTTTCTCCAGGTTTCCTGACATTTTCAAAGGAATCATAGGAGAACAATTATTTATATGTACATATATCACTTTTTCACAACAAAAGAGCAGGATATATACTAGGCATTGTACAACTTATTGTGGATGTCAACAAAGCACAGATATACCAAATCTTAACCACTGTTTGTTGTATACAGGAATGTAAATAGGAGTGTATACAACAAATAATAAGTAATCCCATGGAAACTCCAAAGTACTGTGTATTATGCAAATCATCTGTATTGTCAAAGCTTTATGAATATTGAAGGCCCACAATGGCAAAGGTGTTTTTCTAGACATGCTGGGGACACAGATAAGTCACACAACTGCCCTTGAAGAGCAGCAAGCCTTGAGGCGGAAAAATGGCTCAGTGGTTAAGAGTTCACACTGCTACTTGAGACTACCCACTTCTGGTTCCCAGTACCCACCCCATTCAGTTTACAAGAGCTTGAAACTCCAGCTCCAGGGGATGTAGTGCTGGATATTGGTCTCCAAGGGTGACTGTTCTCATGCGTATGTACACATATCCACAGAGATGCACGCACATGACTTTAAAAATAAGAAGAGAAGTGAGTCCAAGAAATGTACCAAAGATGTATTAAAAAGCACCCAAACTCCTTCATGGAAAAGGTATAATTTTGGTATACAGTTGTTAAAACAAAAATAAATATGAAAATTATCTTTAATGAAGCCGGCAGAAAGGGTAACATGAAACCATTGGAAAGAATATTAGGAAGCTAGACTAGAACTAGACAGAACATATATATATATATGAACTACCATGCTGCAGAAAGTGCACAGAAAGAAGCTGGCATTTTTTGAGTGCTCAAGTACCATAGGCACAATTGAGAGGTCTGTGACAGTTCCTCAGGTACAACTGGATGGCATGGCCTTGAGATGGTGTGGGTCTATTAAGAAAGTATGTCCTACAGATTTTGACAAAAATCCGTAGATTTGTGGGATTTGTAGAAGAGAGTGAGCAGAACACGGTGGAAGAAGCAATTCCAGAAGATCCTGGGAAGAAAAATATGGCTGAGACTTGCCAGGTTATGAAATATGAAGAGAAACAAAGAGGACAAACTCAAAGATGATCCCATCTAGATAAACCAATATCAGAAGAGATGTCTTTGGGGAATTGGTGACATCATTGATGCTTTTTGGAAGAAGAAAAAAGGCAGTTGGACATGAGACACATGGAATAATTACCATCAAACCTGAAGCTGTAGCTTTGAAAATATTGTGGCGTGAGCAAAAGGAGCTGAAGAAGATGGACTCCTGGGCTGGTGTGGGACAAGGCGAGCTGCTGCGCAGCCTCAGAGGCAGGGAAGTCATACTTCAGAAGGACCTGTGAGGAGTGGTTTGAGTCTGGTGTTCCTACCCTGCACTAAGACCTCATCTTACATCTTACATCACAGAGGTGCATCTGGGTAGGATGAAAATATCCAAATCAGAAAGGCATGAGGAAAATAAAAACTTGAAGAAAAATGAGGTAATGCTTTAAATAAAGCTTCAAGTGTGCAGCTTCAGAATAAAAGACTGCATTCAAAGAAGTCAGCATCGGGATACACTGAAATATGAAAATAGCAAGAAAGAAAATCCACAGATTATTTCAGAATGCAAAGGTTAAAAACAAAGTAGTAGCAGAAACAGAAGAAGGAAAACATGGATGATGATCATTTGCAAGATGACAATTACACAAATTAGAAATCCAGAAAGGAAATGAAGTGAATGATCACGGAATTCATCAGTGAAATTTTCTAGAACTCACATATTAATTTCTACATTGAAAGTCTACCAAGTAGCTAGCCCAAGAAATAGCAAAAGGCATAGTGTTAATATTGTTATTGAAAGGGAATCCAGGATCTGAACTCTGGGTGGGCTAGGAGTGATGGTACACACCAGTAATCCAGCACTAGCAAATCTAAGAATAAGGCTAGACTGGACTACATAGTAAGACCTGTCTAAAATAAATAAATAAATAAATAAATAAATAAATAAATAAATAAATAAGAAAGAAAGAAAGAAAATTAAAAAAAAGAACCAAAGTACACTAATATTCCAACCCTGAAGGCTAGAACACAATGGAACGGAGAGACATTATTTCTTGGGGCTTTTTTGTTTGTGTGGTTTGCTTTTTGATTTTGTTTTTGTTTTTCAAGACAGGGTTTCTCTGTATAACAGTCCTAGCTGTCCGGGAACTCACTTTGCAGACCAGGCTGGTCTCGAACTCACAATAATTCCTCCCTACCTCCCCAGAGCTGGGATTAAAGGTGTGAGCTACCATGCCCAGCTCTGACCTAGGATTCTTATCAGATTAATTATGAGGCAAAAAGAGGGGGGGAAAGACATTCATGCAGGTAGGAGTTAGAAATTTTATTTCCCTGGCATATCCCTCTGACCCACCATTTCATGATGTACTCAGTCAACGGTAGGAATAAACAAACAAAAGAAAGAAGTGTGCAGGGTTCCAAATATGAGAGCAAGCAGAAGACCAAATCATTATCCAGGGGCATTCTGACTGGGACTTCCAGCACCAGTCTAGAGGGGAACAAGACCTGGAAAGAGAACTCTTATACCTCCCACTGGCAATGATTCACTATCTGGGCCAGATCCTGTCACAGTAGTGGTAACTTCGCACTTACTCCTGCTGTCTCTGCTGTGTTCTCTCCCTCCCTCTTCCTCTAATTCTTTTTCGTCTTTTCAGCATTCTGCCAGGTGTTATTATTCCCTAAGTGCCAACATTTCTCATCAGCTGAATTAGAAGCGTAAGTGTTCTACTTCAGTTTTCTGTGTTTAACAAGTGTATTTCTTCGTAACATTACTCACAGATCTCTCTACTCGGTAGCATATTCAAGCCCTTATTTGGCACCCATCCAGTCTCTTCTCTGTTAGCGCACAGAAAAGCACCTCCCAAACTGGCACTAGTAAGCCTGTTTTCCCAAGTGTGTAGTGCTAAGGCAAAGTCCAGTGTCTACAAGAGTTTCCACAGTTGTTGCCAGGTTCTTCCTTGTGCCCACAAGAAGCTTACACAGAAGTAGAAGTTGGCTCGGGTGATCATGCTTTCAACAGCACTGATCTCAAAGTTTAGCTTTTAGCGTTGAGTTCTAAAAATTTCGTTATTATATGTTTAAAATTTTGGACTAATCATTATTTCCCCTTGACTACTTCATCCTACCTTGTCGCGGATGAGATGTCTCTAGCTTTTCACACTCTCAACCCTTTTAATCTCATCACCATTTCCTCTCCGCTAGCTTTCAATATTTTGCTGTATAAAGGATGTGCTGCGGGGTATGGATTTAGCATGGTTTCACTTCCTAGGTGTGTGAACTGTGACTACAAATGAGGCAACATCAGCCTTAGTTGCAGTGTATTACATCAGAGGATGTGTAGTTTGTGCTTAGGAAAAGTTATATCCTCTGAGGTACTCATTGCCAGTGGTTAATGTGCTGGCTTTGGTGAGGGTCTGCTTGTTTTGGCCTTATTTAGAAAAGGTATATAAACATCAAGAATGTTCAGATGAGTATTAGAAAGTAGTTTGTTAAAAGGTTTCTTTTGTAGGTAAATAATAACAAAGAACTATGTGGGGAGGAGCAGGAATAATAATATGTATGCAAGCCACAGCATGTTGTGGATGTATAATATGTAGACTATCACATGGAGAAGCAGAAGCCGAACAAGCGTAGCCTATATCCTGCTTGTATCAATTGCCTTTACATTGACACGACACCCTATTCCCTATTTCAGCAGAGAACATTAGATGTAACTTCTGTATTAAGATAATAAAAAAACAGGGCTGAGGAGATGGCTCGGTGAGTAAATCATGAATACCCCACTTCAGACTCCCAGATGTCCTTAGTCCCAGCACCCCCATATCAAGACAGGACCCAGATGGGGACAGCTTCTGGCAAACTAGCCTGGTGTACATGGGGCCAAACACCAAGAGACCCTGTCCCAAACAAGATGGAAGGTGAGGACTGACACCCAAGGTTGTCCTCTACACTCAGACACACTCATAGATGCGCATGTGCACGCAGACATAAGATAACAAAATTTATTCTCAAAGCTCATCAATAAAGCAGTAAAGGAACAAGACCTGGAAGACAATCTCCTTGAATCATTTCTTGCTTGCTGCTGTTGTGGTTCCTAATATTCCCCGGTTTCATAATTTCTGAGACAGGTTCTTGGCTGAATTGGAAGGGTCTGTCACTCTCCTCCTGCAAAGCAGGCTGGCCTTGGCTGGTGCTCTTTCTTGCAGGGGTGGTTCCTCCCCTCTCTGGTCCAGTTCTAGCCAGCATCATAGCCATGAAGGTGCCTCCTCACGTCTCCCTGCTTTCCTGTCTGTAGCACTGTATCCCCACTACACCATGCATTTGGGTTGTTTGGTGCATCTGTGCGTGCGCGCATGCGCGTGTGTGTGTGTGTGTGCGTGCGTGCGTGCGTGCGTGCGTGCGTGCGTGTGTGTGTGTGTGTGTGTGTGTGTGTGTGTGTGTGATGTGTTCCCTGTCACTTACTTCACTGATTTTTTTTCCCGTGATGTCCTAGTCAGCTTCCTGAGGCAGCATAGGAACATGGGAGCAATGCGAAGGATTGTCCCAAAAGCAGAGAAAAGGAACTGAAAGTGGTAAACGACAAGAAAATCCACACTCCACGGGGAAGTCTTCCTGAAAGCCTGGTGGAGAAGCACAAAAAGGAAGGGGGTTAGAATACCAAGCTCAAGAAAATGTTTAAATTTCCAGGGAACAATCTCAAATTGATCATAAATTTTAATTATATTCTTCTCCACATGATGAAGTAAGTAAAATTGTAGTAATAAAGGCCAGGGAGATACCTAATCAGCAGGAACAAGGGCCTCTGTTCAACTGCAAAGCCCACACTAAAAACAAAACATGTATGGGCACATGCTTGTAATCTCAGCTCTGGGAAGGTACAAACAGAAGGGTCCCTGGCACATGCTGGCCCAGTCTGGGTAGCCTCCTCATTGAGCTCCAGGTTGGGGAAAGTCACTGTCTTAAAACAGGTGTGTGATGCCTGGGGAATGGTGGCACATGAGATTGTTCTCTGGCCTCCACATGTGTGAGCGTACATATGTGCACATCTGTAAACATGAACACACACACACACTTACAATAGTTAATATTGAAAGAGAGACACCATATAATTCATGTGAAATCCAATAGAGCCAAATTTATAGAAGCAGGGATGAGGTTTAAAAAAATGCAATTAAGGTAAACAGAATGAATTCAAAAGATCTATTATGTAGCATGGTAGCTAATAACAATGTGTATTTGGAAACTTCTGAAAGAATAGAATTTAATGTATTCACCATGAAAGTAAAAGCATGTAAGACATTGGATATGATAATGGCTGTATTTAGTCTAATACACACACACACACACACACACACACACAAAGTCTATGTAGCCAATTTTAACTTATGATAGAACTCGAGAGAAAACCATTCATGAGTGAACATATTTGAGCTCTGTGTCACTGAGAATTTCATATATGAGGATGAGTCTTAGAAGCCCAAGTATGACTCATACAATAAAGCACCATTCTCACAAGTAACTTGGGAGCAATCTTGATGGAGAATCTGTATCTATATTCACATTGCTCCCAAATGAATCAAGTCTCATGTTTCACGATCCTTCACAAATCCACACAAAATCAGTCTCCCAGGCTTGCTTCTTTGTATGTCCATGTTTCTTTGTATGAAGTTCAACCCATTTTTCATATGGCCTTAGATCTTTGTGTTTGTTATAGTATCTTTTGTAGAAGTTCTACTTCATAAGAATTTTGTACTGCTCAAAATTTAATATCCTACCTTCAACGCAAAGCAACCTCTTTATATTGTGATAGACATGCCATCTCTGCTGTTGTTGTTGTGTCTTGAGACAGAGTCTCGCTGTATAACTCTGGTTGGCCTGGAAGTCACTTGGCTATGTTGACCAAGATGGATTCCAAATCACAAAGACCTCCCTGCCTGTGCCTCCAAAGTACTAATATTATCATGTTTGCATTGCCATTCCTAGCTGTCTCTAATTCTGTACCACATACATTCATATGAAAATTATTAATGCTGCAATACTCTTGCTTTCATCTTCCTCTTCGTTCCTCCCCCACTCACTACTCCCCTCTCTTTTCTCTTCCCCCTCCTTTTCTCCCTTTCTCTTTCTATCTCTTCTTGTTTGTCCTTCTCCCTTTTTTCTTCCCACATTCCCCTAAAACACCATGTTTACCAAACACTTGCCACACAAATGGATAAACAAACACAACGTAAGAATGAGAACCTAACCAAAGAGCTAGTATCACATAGCGATATATGGAAGACGAGGCAAAATAATTTTCAGTCTAGTTGCAATTTACTATTTGAAGCCATATTTAAAATTAAATAGTGGCTAATTCCACCAGTACAATTCAGTAAAAACTATAGGACATCAATGATATTGAAGCTATGAGTACACTGATTATGAAGAACTATGCTTCGACTCCTATATAATTCCTACAAATGACCTAAAGCCAGGAGAACTTCAGCTCCTAGAAGGAGACAACTGAGTAGTTATACCAATAGAACTGCCAATTCGTATATTAATCTCAAAGACTTAACATTCTAGCGACTGCACATCTGAGCTACTGCATGCTTTGACTGCTATTCTTACTCAACATATTATGTTCAAAGAGGCTCCTTCACCTTCAATCCTATTGCAAACTTTTGCCTATACCACAGCTTCTAAACTACAATGCAGATCGAGTGTCCAACACTGGAACCAACAGTGTTTGGGATTTTAATATGTTAAATTTGGGGGTGTTCACACATAACATGCAAATACATTTCAGAGATAAAACAGAAGTTTAAGTACAAAGTTAATTAGTGTTTCCTAAGTGCCTACATTTGACTATGACCCAATACATGAAGTCAGGTATGGAATTTCCCACTTCGTATCAGTGCCCCCAAATGTTTTGTTTTTGAAATATTTCAGATTTTATATTTGTGAATTGGATAGCGCTTCTTAAAAATTTATGGCTGGGTGGTAGTGGTGCACACTTTTAATACCATCACTTGGGAGGCAAAGGCAGGTGTATCTCTGGGAGTTCGAGGCCAGCCTTGTCTACAGTGCCAGTTTCAAGACAGGATCCAAAGCTACTGAGGAACCCTGTCTTGAAAAACAAAACAAATTTATTTGCATACCACTATAGGAATGAATTTTTCTCTTGCTTCATGTATTTTTACAATTCTCATGAATGGACATCAACACAAACTTTTATGTAGTATATTAATGGCAAGGTCTGAGGAAGGTCTTTATAATGAGTTGATTTATTCTTTAAAAATCCTAAAAATACACTACAGATGCCACCTATGTGGCTGTCTTTGCAAGTTGAGTCAATATGTTATCAGCCTTTTTTTATGGTCTCACCCAGAAATGAGGGCATGGCATAAGTGGCATCCACTAAAGACTTCAATCTGGAGTCAATAACCTGAACCCATTTCTTGGGATTTTCCTGATAACCAGTTAGGATTCATTGAAAATCCCACCATCCTGAAAACAAATCATTATCTTGGTCACAAACATCACAAAAAGAAACTCTACAACAGGTTTCCCTTTCTACAAGCTAAAACATACATATATCATTCATATACATATATGTACATGAATAAGTATATATAATGCATATATATCATTCATATATACATATCACAACAGTAAGTGTATTTAATAGCATTCTAACTAATTGCATGCAAAATACTCCCTAATAGAAAGAGTCCCCCACAAAAAGGAAAAAGGAATGATTTTAATTTGTAATTTTAAGATTATTTTAAAATACATTTTTTTTCTAGCAAACACAATTAACATTGGAAAAAAGTTATCTAAACATTATCTTTATCTCCATTTCCCACTAAGATTGTGCTGAGGAGTAGATTCTACCTTAAGAGGTACTTAGTGCTAATGATAATTTACAGTATCTAATACCTTGAACATGCTAAGTATAAAATAGCTTGAAAGCGTTCTCTCTACTGTGGATACAGTAAATGATGATGGGATCCTAATACTTACATCAGTATCTGCTCTCCTAAGAATTATGCTTTTAAGACTTACTCTTGCCTATAATCATGCATTGTCATTATGCTTTATTTATGCTGCAAACTCCACAGGGAAAATTTGATGGGTACATCAAAATTATTGATTTTTATTTTTTAATTTTTAAATATTTTCTTTTATTATGAGATTATAATACACTTTTAAATAAAAAAATAATATTTTTGTGGGCTGTAGAGATAAGTCAGCAGTTAAGAGAGTGTACAAATCTTACACTGGACCCAAGTTGGGTTTCCATCACCTATAGCTTAGAGCTGCCTGTAACTTCAGCACTAGGGAAGTCCAACACCCTCTTCTGGTTCCCATGAGTGCCTGCATGTACGCGCGTACACACACACACACACACACACACACACACACACACACACAGAGAGAGAGAGAGAGAGATAAGAGACAGGGAGGGGGAGAAATAGTGAACCAAAGGGGGAAAGAATCTGTAAAAGCATGACATCATTCACTGTAGATCAGGAGAACATGCCAAGAAGTGATAATGATATATTGCAGAGAGGCCAAAGCTATTATTTAATACATAAAATCCATGCATCAGTCAAAAATTTGCACATAATCATAATTACTTATTCCTAAAATCATTCATTAACCACATTCTTTGTGTTGTTTATAAAATGCTATCCACAATTGCTATTGTGCAGTGGTTTTTAAGGATTTGAACACATTTCTGATGCTTCAATGTGGGCTTCAGATGAAGGTGGTCATTCTGATCTTCAATGAATGAAAAGTACAATGTAGAAAAGATTAAAGCTACCTCTCAACCTCACAATAGCATCCAAAAACCTAAATGAGCTCCAGGGTAAAGGCTGAATACACCTAAGTCTTATGCCCTCTGGGAACAACCAACATCTTGAGTGTGCAAAGCATTGAGGAATACAATGACTCCTCTCAATTTGGTGCTGGCTGCCTTGATTCGTGAATAGCATCAGTAATTTACTCATTTTTATTTTAGTGCAGTCCATGCACAAATTAAAACTGTGAAAATGACTAAAAATATTTTTAATTAACATGACAATAACTTGAAGTGTAGATCTCCTGAAAGGGTTTTAGAGACAGTCTGTAGATCATAACATCAAGTCAACATTTAAATAAGGTACAGAATATTAGTAGCTAGAAAAAAAGAAAACTCTTCCTCACAAAGGCAAACAGCATTAAATTTTAGTGTATCCACAACAGATATTTAATGGATGTTCATATGAAACTAATCAAATATACACTATTACAAGGGATTTTATTTTTGCCTTTCTTCTCATTTTCTACATTTGTGGAATAGTGTTAATGTTATTGATTGGCCCAATTTCTCTTTAAAATTTTCTTTGAAAAAAAATTCAACTTACACTGGGAAACAAATCCATTATTGTATAACCAAGGGAAAATAAATTTGTAAAACAAAATCTTTACAAAAATTTGAGATTATAATTTTGAAGTTATTAATAACTGAGGAAAATTATATATAGTATAAAGAGGGATTTAATTTTTGATTGAGTCACAATAATTCATTTTTTTAGACTCTTGATGACAAAAACTACAGTTAATGACCAAACAAAAATAATTCTTTAAAGAATTAACTTGCCAATAAAATATTTGCTGAAAGAATACCATTTTTATATGTAAATAAGAGCTTTTCATGATGTTTTAGTTGATACCCACCTAAGCAATACACTCCCTTTTTTCCTCAACCAGGGCATATTTCAAAACAATAGAAAGAAAAAAATAGATTTTCTTTTTACCCTTTTATTTTGTTCTTGTGTTACTTTCTGGGACTTATCTTTTGGCTCTGTGATGCATTTTAAAACCTCATGCTGGTTTTAGATGCCTAAGACATCAAAGGGATTGCAGGGTCATATCCATGAACTACAATACAGTTAGATTCACAGAATGGCTGAACAAGAAGACAAGCCCGCAATCATGTAGAAAATAACAGTAAAGGAAACCGACACATCATACTAATATGTAATCATTCACAGGAAAAAAAAAAAAACTGTAATCCAACCCAAAAGGTAGAAAAGTCAAACCATACTAAAGGCTAAGCTAAAAATCAACTAACTTGCTAGGTCTCTGTAGAAAAATTCTACATCTTAGGTCTGACAACTTAAATGTGTCTGGTTTATGAATAAGAATAGTTAAGAATAAAGCCTGCCTATGTTAAAAAGAAACAAAATTAATAGAAAAGTCTGCTTTAAGGAAATGATAAGTTCGGAACTTTTTGATTAAGTAGTTGAAAAGCTCAAAAACTAGAGTGACAAGCTTTTATCCTTTGTCATCCATAAGGCAGAGAGTCTGTGCTTGACTTTTCTCACACCAGAAATAAAAAATAAGGTAAGATTTAAAAAAAGAAAAAGAGGATAGGAAAAGAAATAGACTAAGTATGACTGCCTCTATGCTAATTAAGTGTACACAAAATAAATCACTTAATCCTTACACAGAATCATTGTGTGCCACCAAAATGATTTCCCCCATCTCAATCCCAGCTAAAATTCTGTCTGTACCTCTTTGAAATTATTTTCATGCCTTTGACAATTAATTTCATACATCATGAGGAAGTGTGATATTTGTGAATCATTTATTTGGGAGGGGAAAAACACAAGTAAGCTTTAAGATTGTAAAGTATTGCTCTGTGAAAAATCAGAAGTCCTTTTTTAAAAAAATACTTGCAGTAAAAATATGAACGTAATTATTTTCTCAAACTGCAGTCATATTAATGAAAAGCAGAAGGCATACGACTGGTTTGCAATAGAGTAGCAGTAAAATGCACAGATCTGTACTTACATCCAAAATACGCCGTAATATTGACATCTGAAACAAAAACAACTGTTTTATTTATTAAATACCAGGAAAATCTCTTCCAACTACAGCTCAGAGAGCGGTACACATTTAAATAATGGCAGTCTCTGTAGGACTTAATTCTGGGCTGTGACTATTTGACCTAGGATGTCATTAACAACTTATACATTTTAAAATCACGTTTTGAAATGCACCAAAACTAAGATCGTGGTGAATTTAATTTCAAAGGCAGACTCTCCCTCCTTTTATGCTGTCTGTGGTGATCCTTGATTTTTTTTTTTTTTTTTTTTTTTTTTTTTTTTGCTATACTGATATGAAATGTTAATGAACAGAGGCACAGTGTACCGTTTCACCTAGAGCAATGAAAACATTAAAATCTCTTTAGAAGCCTGAATAAAACTTTATTTTATAAATATAATCCATGTTAAAGCGCTGCCGTTTCACTGCACGTTTGAAATAAGGGCGCATGGAAAAATATGGAAGCGTTTCCTTTGAGATCGCTAACTAAAGCCACAAAATGAGCGCGCTCCAACATTTCCAAGGAACACGGTTCAAAAGTTGTACGATTACTACTAAGGTTGTTTTATTCTCTCCCACATTTGGAACAGGAAGTCTGTGTTGTTCTTGAAGAATTCTGAAAAGCAATGTCACACTCTGATGACCTCTTCTCCTCATTAAAACGTTCCCAAAGATAGCGCTCTGCGTGATGTTTTGTGGCTTCGGCAGCCATGAACTAATTTGTACCTCTTATTTTGATCATGCGCTGGTGAAACCACCAAACAATATTTTCCTTTAAACACAGAGAGGCCTTTCAACAGCTCAGCATGCACTCCTACCCTCTTTTTAATCTTGGAGCACCTATTTATTTGCTCTTTTCACGGCTAAATCTTCTTTGCTCCTTTCTGTCCCCTGAAAAGCGGCTAGTTAAAAATCTTCAGTGTTTTTTCTTCATAGGCTTAAACCACTAAAAGGGGTATTTCCATAAAAACAGAGATGAGGGTTTATAGATAGAGTTAGGGGCAAATTTGCATTTCTAATTTTTAATCCTATTAAACTAAAATAATAGTTATTTAGTTACTACCTTTCTGTAATAGGCATGACCACTAAAACCAGCATGGAAAAATACACGTTGCTTAGGAAAATTAGTTTTTTGAAGTTTCCTGCAGTGAAGTTTAACAGATTTTGCTTAAAGCTTATTTGTAACTCTCCGATTCACTGGTTTATTTTCTGTGCTGTTACATTCTCTTTGGCACAGCAATGTCAGACCTTTGCAAAGGTGTCTCTGATGCACTGAGGTGTGTGGGAACAATTTCAGGCAATGGGTAGGAACTTGCCCTTACTGAGAGACATGTATTTAATTTAGTAAGAAAAAAAGAAGGAAGAAAACTCTAATAAAATGTCATTGGTAAGGTACATAACTTTTTAAACAGTGATATTGTAAGCCTCAATAGTGACAACAAGTACCGGCAATTTGAGGATTCACAAACATTGTCTTAAATGTACGTTCACATGAGAATATACTAACCACTGAAGAATCGATGGTTATTCCATGAAACCAATGGACAGCTATAAACAGAATAGCTGCTAAATTCAAATGTCTACTAAAGGAACACTCTGCAATACCTACTAGTAAATACATTCCTACTTCGCCATGATCTGGTCTTATAAAATGTACTTACACATTGGATTTCTTTTCAACATATTGAACCTACTAATAGAATTTTGCCATTAAATGATCTTGTTAAACCATTAAATGTGCGTTCAACCCCAACAAAAATTTCGGTATTATATAAAGTTGTTTAAAATGTTTACTCACTAGCTTTCAATTTTTCAGAAATCAGTTGATTCTTGAGTGTTGTATTACATAAACATGCAATTCATTTGAGTAGCTTTTTAATTTATTAGTCAAACTAAACAGTGGTTTAAAGGAAAAGCTAAGGGTACTACATATAAATATATTGTGAATATTCAATTATAGGGAATTCAATTTAAAATTTTCTAAGTAAAATCAATCAATACTGTCAAAATAAGTTATGTAGAACTTTCAAATTATTGCATGTAGTTCACTGATCTCTCTCTTGATTTCAGATCACTTCATTATTAATCTTTTTCATTGACTCATCCACTCCAGAGGCAAATTAGAAGTCATAAACATTGTTAATTTCATGTAATAGTGTTCAAAATTTAATAGTCAGCAAAATTTAACAGTTTTGCTGTTTCGAATTGTTTCCTCCATAATTGTCATTAGCTAATTTAATCCTTAAAAGGATTAACTTTGAGGCCAGCCTGGTCTACAAAGTGAGTTCAGGACAGCCCAGGCTACTTAGGGAGACCCTGTCTCAGAAAAAAGAAGTCAGGGATTAACTGTCCTATTGTGCCTCTATTGTCTCTTAAATATCATTTTTTCAAACACATATATATAGTGACCACTAATATATCACTTTAAATAATTTAAAATTTTTTGAGATATTCAACTCTAAGTTGTGTTTATTATTTGTGTTTTGTTTTGTCTTGTAGCCAATGGGCTTCTCTGGCCTCAGAGAAAATAAACACATGCTATCATCTTCCTGGGGTCCCTGGCTTACTCAATCATTGTAAAATGATTCAGATTATCCTGGATGTGAGCATAAGCCTTGCCTCTGAGCCTCTGAAAGTCTGAGCAAGTCAATTTATAAATTTGAGTCTTAACTTTCCCCAAGTACAAAGTGGGCTGAGCGATCTATCCTGTGAGGTCACTAAATGATTGGAAAGGCTATCAGTAAAGAAGATGATGATGGTAAAGAAGATGATGATGGTAAAAAAAAAAAAAAGAGAGATGATGACAGTAGGTGGTGTGTGACATTCTGTCAAACTTCAAGAAGCCTGGGTTAGTTCTTCACAAGCTAATTTGCCTTTCTATCAATTCATATGTGAGCTAAATTCTCAGTGCAGTTTTATTGAGAATAACCTTATATGATAGTTGTGAAAAATTCTTAAAAAATATAAGTAATATATAAATGACCATGATATCATACAAATAAGACTCAAGATTTCCAAACCCAAAGGACTGTAATTTTTATAACCCTGGACTTTTCATGCTAAATAGGAAGATTCAGAAAGATATTCATCAGACTCAAATAACTAGCTAAATACTTCATCCTTCTTTCGTGATATCTAAATCTGCCTCAACACCTTGATAAGGAAATACTGATTACTTTGTATAGGACATCTTAAATTAAAAGCTACACTGCTGTAAACTCAAACAAGTTTATGTATTTCATAAAACACTATCAGCTACTTCACTCACAATGAATTCAAAATAACAAATTGAGCTGAAAAAAGAAAGACACTTAAACATTTAAATTATACATGACCTTTTCAGTAAGGGTGCTGGAATTAGTTTGTTTTGTTTTTCCAGACTGGGTTTCTGGTTGTCCTAAAGCCCATAGAATAAACTAATCTGGGTTTACAGAGACTGAATGGACAACCAGGGAGCCTACATGAAACTGGCCACATATATGTTACAATTGGGTAGCTTGGTTTTCTTGTGGAACACATAAACAGTGGGAACAAGGGATGTCTCCGACTCTTCTACTGGTTTGAGGGACCCTACTCCTCATACTGGGTTGCTTAGTCTTGCTGAAACTTCATATGCCATGTTGGGTTGATATCCACAGGAGGCCTGCCTCTTTCTGAATAGAAATGGAAAAAGTTGATGGGATCACAGAGGGGATGTGGATGTGGAAAGACTGGGCAGAGGCGGGCAGGGGTGGGTGAACTGTGGTCTGGTTGAAAATAATAATAGTTTTTTGGTTTTTTTTTTTTTTTTTTTTTTTTTTTGCACTTTTGTTTGTACCCTTCTCTGGTCCATTCTGACATCTGTCCACTAGATGTCCCCAGTATGTCATATAGAAGAGCTCATCTCAGACAGCTTTGTTATGAAGAAGCCGCTGCATCTTTTTAAAGTGAATCCTGGGATACCTTGTCAAATGATTTTTATTTCTGAGTTCATTTCAACCTCCAAATTAGCAAGCTACTAATCTAGGGAGAACTACAAGCATTTAAAGGTTTGGGGGGGGGGGGGTTGGGAGACAGAGTGTAACTTCTCGGGTTTAAGAAGCAATTAAAGAATATGTATATCTTCTTTTCTGAGACATGTTTAAGGAATCAAAGAGCTAAAATGAGGTAAAAATCCTTAGAGAAAAAGTCTATAGCCTTGAAAGGGAAGATTCTTAACACAACTTTTAATTGTACTGATTTCAAAGAGTGAATAACATTTACACAAAATGGTTCAGAAAACTTTAGTAACAGCAGGAGATTTGTTTAATTTAAACTTTAATAAATTAAAGGATTTTTTAAAGCAAAGGCTTACACGGTCACCTAACGTTCCCCTTCCTAATTCACACAAAAAGCAAAGGCTATGAGACTGAAATACAATAATAATTGCTACACGGGATGTTCAATGAGAGCTATGCTTGAAAAATGCTGCCTTTCTCCCTCCCCCCAAAAATCCTATTGAGTCCATACTATGGGAGACTTCCACCTCTGCCCGAAAAAAATAGCATCCTCCGGCTTCTGTGGCTGTGGTACACCAAGCTGCTGAGAGCTTACTCCTCTAAAGTGAAGGATCCCTACAAGGTGTCTCAAAATGGAAATGCTCAGGCAGTGTGTCTCTGCCTCTCAGGGCAAGAGGTAACAAGTTCAACCTGTGAAGTAGAACAGTTTCTGCCCCAGAGCAAGAGAAGAGATAAAATACAGGAGGAGCCTTCTGATGAATTCTCTCTTACTCCGAGTTAATGCGGGCATCCAGGAACAATGGCCCCATCCAACCAGAGTTGAAGCCTCCATTCACAGCCCTGCACTCCACGCCCAGAGAACGAACAATGGGCCATTCTCATCCCTTCCCAACCAGTCCTGGCCTTTCAACAAGCCTCCTCCGTGGAGAGCTTCTTCCCTTCCAGTGTCCTTTGATTAAAGCACACTTTTGATCCCACTGGAGTCTTATTTTTATTATTTATTATGTCAAGAGCGAAGCTAACATTAAAGGAAAGTTCAAATCACTGAACTGAATCTTCAATATCTTTAGTTTATAATCAAGGTTAGAAGAGTCAATTCTATCTTAAGGAACCACTAGAAGACAATGTAATGATTAAATTGTGGAATCCTGGCACCAACTGATTCACGCAATGTGGTTGGTTACTTAGACCCTGGCACCAACTGATTCACGCAATGTGGTTGATTACTTAGACCCAATTAGGAAGGGTTTCTACAGGGTATGAAGCTAGTAGTAGACAAAAACAAAACAGCAAAAACCCTGAAGACCTGGACAGGTGATGGGATGCAAATGAGAAGCCACTGGGAACTTTCCCCAAGAGAAGATGCAGATATGCAAATGAACATACCCCAGAGAAAGGTAGAAACCAGCTGTACCCACATAAAGCACCCAGATGCACTCTAAATGGCCAAGACATTTAGAGTCATGGGTCATTAGAGTCATTAGAGGCTGGGTGGCACAGGTCCAAGGGTAGAAGACTCAAACAGAATCCTTCAGAGTATTTTAAGTAGGAACATTCTAAAATGTGGAAGGAATATTCTAGAAATACTACCACAGCAAATAAGATGAAGCAAATCGCATGGGAAAGGCAGTGTGTTAATCCAGCCATAAAAGGTAAAGGAGTGTCAGAAAACATATATACTTAAACAATCTGGTAATAGGGACAAAAGGAGAGAACAGAAACTGCAGGAAAAGAAGCGAACTTGTTAAATAAAGCATGGTGCAAAAGGAAACAGGTGAAAGTCATGGTCCAGGCAAGGAAAAAAACTTTCCACTCCTTGCTTACACCCAATAACTGAACATTCTCTGCCAGAGGGAGGGCCAATGTGTGTGTATGTTCTGTTAGCATCCCAAAGAACTAATAACCCTTTTTCATCACTTTGCCTCCATAGTAATGCCATCCCAGAAGACTAGTTCAGCATCTTTGAGAAAGCCTAGGATAAACTCACATAAGTAGATCCTTTGCCAAATCCCAAATTCCTGCTAAGAACAACATCTACACAATTTTAAACCATTACATCCTTAAAATTAATAAAATGGAAAAAGATGCATGCTGTACAAAGTAAAGCAACAGCAGGGTAGCACCAGATAAGTCCACCAGTTACTATCTTAAACATACTTCATAAATGAATATAGCGGTCCACAGGCAGAGCTTAGAGCCAAAACAATGAGTGAGATAGCTTCCCTTCTGTTCCTATGCGGGGCCTTCTGCACTCTGGAAGCCCTGGCAGTGTCCTCTTTTCATTATTCAAGAAATATTTATAGGGTGGGCCCCAGTGTGCCATCTCATCCACTGGAAATGTAAACCAGCAGTCTAGTGTCCTTTCAGGGCTATCAGCAACCCCCCCAATCCAGAAGTCAGCCATTCATTTTAAAAAAAAACAATTATGTTGTATAGGGTATCAACCCCTGTAGGAGATTAAGGGGGAAAAAAACTCTTACATGATTCACACCCTCTAGTCATTTACAATCCATGTAAATTACAGAGGCATACAAACAGATGCATAGAGCTAATGAATAATGCATGCTCAGGAAGTTAGTTCTGTAGGAACTGACCCAGGAGTTCACAGGAGGAATATATCAGTAAGCCAGCATAAAGCCAATAAAAGCCGAAATTAAAATACCATTTCTCAATTTAAATTGCCTGATCATTTTAAATACCCAAAATGATTAAAAGAGTGTAACCATTTAAACTACCATATTCTCATTATTGTGTTAATGCAATGAATAATAAAGAATTTTCCATATGAATTGTTTTCTGAATGTTAAATAATTTTTAAGAACTAAGTATTTTTATGACAGTATCTGTAACAACATTCTTTTGCAATGAACCATGAAGGCCTTCAAATTATAATATGTTTGTTTAATTACAATTTATACTAATCAGATCACTAGTCTAGTCTACCCTTAGTATCACTGAGTCAGAGAAGCTTCCCTGGGCAGTGGACATTCCTTAATGTGGAGACTTATCACTGGTCAAAGTGGTGTTCATAAGTGACGGTGAGTACTCGGCTGTAAATGGGACATCTATATCAACACCCGCCCTCCCCAATGCTTTGGGATCATCAAGAGAAAGGCAGCAGAGAGACTGAAAGAGCCAGAGGTAGTAGTAGACAGCCAGAGCTTCGCGGTATTTTCCAGACACGACTGGGCAGTTGCACACATGAACTCATTCATAGTGGCTGTGACTACCTGCCCAAGGCCTGTCACGAGTGTAAGGTGAAAGCAAAATCAAGTAGGGAAAAAAAATCCCTGTGTGTGTGTGTGTGTGTGTGTGTGTGTGTGTGTGTGTGTGTGTATTGGGGAGTCACAAAGTCCCACCCTAGCTAAGCCCAGCTAAAGAGAGAATAACAACTGGCCGCTGAGTCAGTATTATTCAAGGAGTCGGCCCCTGTGAGGCTACCCATGGTCCAATAGATTGTTTTATTCCCATGCATATACAGACACTACCTAGACTCAGAGAGAGAAAGAGACCATGAAATGAAAGAGAGTAGTGGGGTGGATTTGACTATATGCATGTATGAAAATTTCAAGCAATAAAAAGTGCTGGTAATTCAAAATTTAAGTATCAATACTCATCTTTTTGAAGTACCAGCTGTGACTCTACAGATATAACTGGTAAGTGGCAGTAGCCTGGTAAAGGGAAGCCATTCTACCAGATGACAGCATTCTGGGGCAGAACTGCTCATTTTCTTTCCCAAGTATAATTCTATGAAAATGGTACAGATGCCTGTATGTAGAGATGAAGGGGAAATGGATTCTTCAGAAGACCAAGACATTCTTCATTTTCTTTCTGAACGTTAGCCAGTGACGCTTTGCCCTGGGTTACTCTGGTGTCTACAAAGTCATACACTAATGATTAACTGACAGCTCAAGAAACAGACAAGGGCCATGCTGAAGTGATGGATTTCTGAGAATATCAACTAAACTGGAGAAGGCAGGCTCACTGTAGGGAAGATATCTCTTTTCTAGGATGTTCTCCAACACATCTTGGGGCCTCTATCAGTAATAACTTCACACTATGGCCCTTGAGACATGACTCTAGCTGAATGGGTCCGGCAAAGGCACTCAAGAGATTTGAAAGTGAAATAACCAGAACCTAAATGAACCCCCCCACAGAGCTGGCTTTGCCAAAGCTGAATGCAGGGACGCATAAGATGCTAGTTTTTGGTGACTCTCTGAGGGTTACAGAAAACTATGTTACAGGCAGTCAATAATTGAGAAACACAGAGACTAGCAGAGATGCAGCCGGGATGGCTGTGAAAACTTTCAGTTCCTGTTTCCAATCTCCTTTTGAGTACCAGCTGGCTTCTCATCCTGAGTATTTCATCTCCATGACATATTTTCTACTTTTGCTTAAACCAGCACCAGAATGGTTCTGTAATTTATTTAAAAAAAGGAATACTTTATTCTCAAAAATAATTTAATATCTGAAACAAGTTTTGTCCAGTGTTTTGTCCTCTCCACTCTTGTTTTTCTCTTTTACAGAATCTTCTAAGTTCTAGCTGGTTGCTCTATGCCCAGCCTTTTTTGCAGGGACACAGGGCAGCATGACTAGGCTTGGTCTAATAGTATGTGAGAAAATAATTCAAGCAACTTTAAGATTAGCTCCTGTAGATAGGCACCTCCCAGCTAACCGTCTTTCAGTTAGTTACTCCCATACTGGAGAATGACAATGACCGGAATAGCAGGAATTGTGGCTTGACAGAGTCAATCTAACCAACAAACGTCATAGAATCTCATGATAAAAGATTCTATCATTATCCTAGAACTGCTTGCTTAACTTTACAATAGCAACATAAAAGCAAAATAAACTTCTATTTGAAACCCAACACGTCTGTAAACAATGAGCCCGAAGCTACAATTTATAACAAGTGTCAGTCACTTATACTAACCAAAAGGTGATATTTTGGTCATTTTTGAGGTTCACATAGGGTTATTGTTTTTCATACAATTAAGTATGAGACTCTCCGTAATCAATACTGAGAGGTTGTCATAACAGACCTTCAGAATACACGCAGAGCTGGCTGAGCAGTGAATATGTGAGTAGCAATTCTCATTCCAGGATGAAAAGCTGAATGAAGTGCAACATGAAAGAGACAAGCATCCATCCTGGGTTTCCCAGCTGGAAGCAGATAGAGAAAACATGTTTAGTGACTGAAATTTCTGAAGTCTAAATCAAGAAACTGAGTAGATGTCTTGCCAGCTTCAATCCTGTACATCACCACTTGCTGTGTACATGATTGATGCTTCTATTAGGGAGCTGCGGGATCCTGGCATTAGGAGTGGGAATGGGAGGAGCCAGAGAAGTGAGGAAACCACCTTCCAGTTCTGCCAGCCATCACTATCTCTAGTTCTACACCACAGAGCATAATGGCCCAAATCATGTTAAGCACGGGTCTGGGCAGGAAAGGAAGACATTCCAGAGGAGACAAGAAGTGAGAAGCCTTCAGATATGCCTCCTTAGCCTGGTGGTTTTTGTTTGTATTCTTTGTTTGTTTGTTCGTTCATTTTACATACCAACCACAGTTCACCCCCTTCTCCTCTCCCCCCACTCTCCCCAATCCACCCCCATCCACTCCTCAGAAAGGGTAAAGCCGCTCAAGGGTAGTCAACAAAGCCTGGCACATTCAGTTAAGGCAAGACCAAGTTCCACTTCCCGTGAAGGTTGAGGAAGACATCCATTCATATGTATGAAATGGGCTTCAAAAAACAAGCTCATGCACTAGGGATAAATGCTGCTACCACTTCCAGAGGTCCCACAAGCAGACCAGGCTACAAAACTGTCTCCCACATGCAGAGGATCGTCCCATGCAGGCTCCCCAGCTGTTGGTCCAAAGTCTATGAGCTCCTGCAATTTGGGGCCAACTGTCTCTGTGGGTTTCTCAGTCATGATGTTGACCCCACCCCCTCACCCTCCCAACCCTCCTACCCCCGCTTTAATCATACAATCCAGGCACTGGGCCCAGCTACGGGAGTCCAGCCTGCTGTTTTGTACGTATTTATGGGTTCACCGCTGTTCTGGGAGTGAACAAAAGAAGAGACGGTATAAAGTCTCCACAGGTGTCTGGATTAACTTTAGGTGTGCATAAGGAAATGATACAAGATAACATAATTTGCTCAAAAATTGTGTATTTTGCCAATACAAATTAAATTGTAAATAAAATTGACAGGAATACATGTTGGTTCTATAACATTGGGCTACAGGGATAAAGGGTTTATTGCTGCTGGGGGGTTTATAAGAGTGAGGTTATTACATTAATCTATTTGGCTAGTTGTGGTGCCCAGTTCATTTGACCAGTGACTAATTTAGGCCTTTCAATGAAGTGTTTTAGGTGTGACTAAAATTTAAAAAAAAAAAAAAAAAAAACTGTAGAAGAGCCTGGAACACATTCACATTGAACCAATTGAAACCTTAAGAGAAAAAGTGCCAAGGTTCACCAAAGGAAAAGCAATGCTGCTCAAGAACTACAACACAGAAAGCCTGCTCCCATAGGCCTGCAGTGGCTAGAAAGACTGCAAACTGTCTCTTACCCAAACCCTAGCCTGACAGGCCACCATGGTCAAACCAGGCAGTCCGTTAAAATCTCTCTCACCCACACTGGGTGTGAGTGTATGTTTCTCTATTTCTGTATCTCCAGATATTTCAATGCATATTTTTATCAACATGTTTCTCTATCTACACACACAAACACACACACTCATCACTAAGTAAAACTCAAACATGGCTAATAATAACAAAATACAAACAAAAACGTATATTAAATAATAACCACCGTTCCTCGTCAGCTTCAACATGGAGAAGAATTTATGCTGCATATAGTTTTCCCATTAATACCCATAAAAATAAAATGAATAAACAAATAATCCAAAATTGTTTCACACTAGTTCCCTTTTTTCATCATAAAAGTCTCGGAGACCTAATCTCTTTCCCTTCCCTTCCCAAGTGAGGGTCACTGTGTCATAATCAAATCTATGTTACCAAGAAAGTGGGCTGAACTGAAACACACAAATTCCACCTCTCCAGAAAGCTATCGGAAAACAGTACCCATGCCTTTGTTCTCCTACAGGAAGTAGTTAACATGGTCCACCCTGGAGGATATGCCCGGGTAGCCTTCAGCTTATAGCACAGGAAGGCCTCCCTTTCTGCACACATATGCAGGGTCACAACTGCTAGACAGACACATTTGCAGCCAACACCTTGAACTCAATGAGTTACAAGCAATTTTGTGAAGTCAGAGTATTTCAACCCAGGAACTAAGACCCTAGAGTCTAAAAGAAAAACTTTATTTGTTAGGGGACTCAGGAGATCTATTCAAGTCCCAAATAGTTTCTGGCACAAAAATACTCTCAGGAAATAAAGTGATTTGGGATTAATGTAAATCCATCTGCAAGAGTAAATTGAATCCATACCTTGATGGAATAGAATTCCCAACACTGACCCAAAACTAATACAAAACTCGGGTTGCTTAAAATTTTAAATGTTCACAAACTCTGATGACAAGTAATATAAAACTTCAAGATGAATGAATGGATGAAACTAGAAAAATGTCTACTAATTAAGGTAGCCCAAGAGAAACAAAGGCTAAATATTCTCTCTCATATGTGGATATTAGCTTAAATCTCTAACTTTGTAAGTCCAATTTAGAGATGCTGTGAAGACCAGAAATACAGAAATAGGCCACTGGTTGGGAGGCGGGTTAACAGAGATGGTAGTTAATGTATTGTAGGTGATATGAAAATAGAGAGAAGGAATACAGGGCCTTGAAAGGCTTAAGTAGGGAGGGAGTGAACACATTGGGAGACAAAGGGATGGGAAAAAGCTCAACTGAAATGAAAGGCTAGGAATAAACAATATGGAAAATTTAATTGGAAAGGATATACCCTGCATGACAAAGACAAAACAAACACAAACACACAACCAAATCAGCCTTCATCTTAAGCTACGGGTTATTAAACAAAAAAATCAATGCTAGATTTGTAATAGCTCCTTACAAGTTGTTGGTCAAGGAGGCCCTAGACTCTACAGACTTGAGGCCACCAAATGATTCCATGATTTTATCTTTACTCTTATTTGCCCACCAGAACTAGATGTTATGACTCTTTTTCTTGATGTGGCTATGTACTTTGGTTGTATGATATACCAAAGCCAAGCTGGAATTGAACTGGAAACTTCTTCCCTGCTGGGTTGTTTCAAAGTGCTACATGAAGAAAGGCTGGCTGGGGAGAAAAAGGCATCCGTGATTTTACCTAGATGTAAAGCTATCAACCAAACTACCAACCACCAGTCAAGATATGTATACCTGTGCAATAATGGCCTGGCCATTGTTGGGGTAAACAAATACCATTTTATTTCACTTGAGGCCTGTTCCCCAAGAGGTTATCCCACAGATATTACTGCAAACCCACTCAAAGCTCTATGGCAAAGAAGGTCATAGGACTTCAGGGGGAATTTAATTCTATTGTTTAGCTAAATTTACATAGATCCAATCATTTTGTAAATATGTATGTCTGTAATCATGAACAATTACTCTCAGCCTCAATCAGAGAAGTCTCTCCAGCAAACTGTTCTAAGACATTATAACTGCATAAAGTATTGAGGCTACATGATGAGACTACATGATGGTTGAATGCTCAGCCTTAAGCATGACATTTATATTACCTCCATGGATCATAGAATGATGCAGAAGTAGGGGGAAGGAATAAGGGCTGTGAAATGTCACTTCCTGGGCAACACAGAGGCATGTAGATCACAAACTCTCAAACTATGAGTGATTGCACTGGGATCAACAGCCAGCAAGGATGGAGGAGGCTCACAAGGAGTCCTGCTCTTCACTGCTGAACTAGTTTCTCTGCATAGATTCAGGGAAAGGGAGCACCATGGCCTTCAGCTGTGTTTCTGAAGGCTCCAATGCACATTTCTAATCCAAAGCACCCATACATCACCCTGATTAATCTAAATGAGTAACAAAATCAAAAGCCATGCCACTGAGAAAGAACTATGTAGGAGAAGTGAAGATTAAGAGCTACAGAGTGGTAAATAAATGTGGGGGAGTAAAATCAGAATGCATTATACACACACGAAATAGTCCAATGGCTAAATTATTTTTAAATCTCCAAAGGGGAAGAAGGAGAAAAATCTAGCCATTGCCACTTTGTGTTTTTGAGCACAGAATAAAGCTAAGAAAGTTGGTGACAAAAGGAAACAAACACTGACAAGAAATGAAAAGTATTTCCTTCCTGTTATGTAATTATGAAAAAACTTGAGTGGGAGTCTACCAGGATGATATACCTCACACAGTTGAATTGTATTTTTTTTAATTTTTTATTATTTTATTTTATATAACAGAGTCCAATTAAATGAAAACAAACATTTATACACAATATTTGGGAATGTGGGCGTTGTTCTTTCCAAACTACTTCCTGCTGGTAAGGGTCACTGTCATGGGGGATTCGAAGAAGATTCAGAAATCCTGGCTGTAGTCTGTAGGGCTGCTTTGTCCAGCTGTTTTGAATGTAGAATCACCTGGTACTCTGTTTCAGGTGGTCTGGCTTGATCAAACCACATTAGTCTGGAAGGAATCCACATCTTTTCATTTTCTGTGGAAACAAAAATAGAAATCCTTTTCCCCAGTAACTTGTCCTTCAACTTAAATTTTTGGAGTCAAAGCATTTTTTTTATTTAATTTATTATTTTACATGTCGATCCCAGTTCCCTCTCCTTTTTCAATATGGGTCTCAGCCAGAAGGACTGAGCAGTCTAAGAGACCTCAGACAGTGGAGCCAGGATGTATCCCTGGTGCACAAAAGGACTTTGCGAATATACCCCCATGGAGGGATAACTGCCTTAATCTAGAGACAGGAGAGAAGCCCTAGTCCCTACTTCACATGACCTGTCAGATCTACATGACCCCAAGTGGATGGCATTCCCCTACATATGGAATTGGAGTGGGGGAATGGGAGGGGAGGGTGGTTAGAGTGCATGTGAGAGGGCAGAGAGGATAAAAGGGAGGGAGGGAGGGATGGACGGAGGGAGGCAGTTGAATTGTATTTTAAAGAGTCGTTTTGACATATTTCTTGACAAGGGGATGTAATGAAGGAATTCTTTAAGCATGAAAAATTATAAACCTACAAGGACCAATAAGTCCTGAAGTTGAGTTGGTCTGAGACTCAATTCCATTGCTGACAAAATAGAGATAGATATTTAATATAACAGGCTCACAGTTGGTACCTGAGAAACAAAGTGTGGGATGTAAGTAATCCCAGAAAATCCACCAAACCAGGACCCCTGAAGAAAGAGCAGTGTCCTGGTTTGTTTTTCATCGCTGTGATAAGATCTATGACCAAAAGGGACTTGGGAGATGGGTTTGTCTCATTTTATTCTTTATGCTTTATCATTGAAGGAAGCCAGGGCAAGAACTGAAGCAGGAACTGGAAGAAGGAGCTGAAGCAGAATCCACTAAGGAATGTTGTTTATTGGCTTGCTCCCTATTCCTTGTTCAACCTCACTTATTATACAATCCAAGACAACCTAACTGGAGCAGCACTGCCCTCCTACCTCAATTACCAATCTGACGGAGACACTTTCTTCTTCCAAGATGACTCTAGCTTGTGTCAAGTTGACAAACACAAAACAAGTGCAAGCAGCATCCAAAGAGCCTGAAGCATTGCTCTACTTACAACTTTCAGAAAGATGACCACTCAGCCTTGCTGCTGAGAAGGTGATGGGAGATGTCATTCTGCAAATATGTTTCTCTTATTGGTTAGTGAATAAAGCCCTGTTGGCAAATAGGAAAGCAAGACAGGTGGGACAAGGAGACAAGGAGGATTCTGGGAAATGTAGTAGAGGGGAGTCAAGATGTAGGAAGTGAGTGAAGAGATCCAGACCTTCTCTCCAGTAAGATAAGACCAAGTGGAAACACTTAGATTGATAGAAATGGGTTAATATTTAAGACAGAGACAGCCAATAAGAAGCTCTAGCCAATGGCCAACAGCTTTATAACTAATAGAGTCTCTGTGTGTTATTTTGGGGCTCACACGGCTATGGGACCAGGCTGGCAGGAAAGTGCTCATAACAAAGTTCAGCTTGGGTGGAACAGATGCAAAATTCCCCTGTTTATCTTTACCCTTCTTACAGAAATTTGGACTCCTGTCACTCCCCCCCACACACACACACTATTCTTCCATTTAAAAATGTAACCAGAGCATATTCAAGTTGAATTATCCATGACCTCACATGGTATTTCACTACCTTCTGATATGGAAATAACATTGGAAGGTACTTATTCCCTTGCAAGGGTGTAGTCCTGCAAACACATGTACAGCAGTGTTCTTATGTCTGCCTCATATCAGCAGCAGCTTTTAATGTGTAGGTTCTTTATTTACTATTCATGTAGAGAAACATAATTGGGATTTTTTTTTCTCTGAGCCAAAATGTCCTTGTAAAATTAAGGCAATGCTACCACAGAATTAAAATAAAACTGCTATATTTGAGCACCAATTGTCAGTAAAGACAATTGGCAATATTTTTGTGTTAGTTACTTTTCTATTCTTGTGATAAAGGGCCACGACCAAAAGTGATTTAAGAAAAAGTTTATTTTGGTGTATGATTCTGGGGGGCCCTGTTCTGTCATGATGGGGAAGCATACAGCAAGTGTCACACAAAGCAGCTGAGAGCTTACATCCTCAGCACATGCATAAGGCAGAGAAAGTGAACTGCAAGTAGGGCTGTATAATATCCAAGCCCACCTCAACTTAAGTACTGCTACTGCCTCCAGCCAGAAGCTACTTTCTAAACACCACAAACAGTATTGGCAAATGGATGTTCAAATACCAGAGCCTGTGGAGGACATTTCTCCTTTAACCATCATGCTTGTGATCTGTGGGGAATAGAAAGTGGCCGTTTTTCTAATGTTGGGTCTCTGAAGTGCCTGTCACCGAGAATAGCAGAGCTCTTGAGAGGCAGCTCCTAGGAATAAACCACATAACCACAACAACATCCCTTCATGTTTTACAAGCACTTAAATATTTAAAGATAAGGTAAACAAATAGTCTTATAAACATGAGTAATTTTACATTTTATAGTTCTCATAATTCAAAAGAAAAATTACCTGTGATGATGACTCAGGGCTATTATCTCTGAGAGTCAAACTCCCCATCTGCTCTTTGCACACACCTTCTATTTACTTACATTTCTAAATAAAGTCTACATAAACCACAATTTAGTTCCTTTTTTCAGTATTACATTCATTTATCATATTCACAGCTACATTAAAGAGAATAAGTAACATATAACAAAGTTTTAAATAGGTGGCAATTGCAAAAAAAGCAGCCCACGGATTTCTTTCTTATTTATAAACTATTATTTTATTAACATCATAAATATACAATATACAAACATTAGGGGTAATAAACATAAAAACAGCATGACAAGCACAAATATCAGTGTCAGGCAGGGTAGGCAGGGAGTCAGGCAGGGAAGGAGGGAAGGAGTCAGACAAAGAGGGAGGGAAGGAGGGAGGGAGGGAGGGAGAGAGGGAGGGAGGAGAAAAAACCAAAGAAGTCTTAACTAGTTGATAGCAAATTAGACCTGTCATTGATTATCTTTATGTTTGTCAAGGAGTACATATATTGCTCATTACAAATATTACCATTTTTATTATATTTCTAATTTACCCGATACCCAAGTAATCATGGGACTAGTCCTAGTCAATACAGTAGAAGGGTTTGAACTATTTCTGTGAGAGCACCTGGCTTCATGAACTCCTGTGCTGAACCCTTGGTGATTACCAATGATGATATCCAAAAAAAGATTTCATCAAAAAAGGCCATGGATGACTCTGATGAAAACTCACCCCCACAAGTTGTGTTTGACTTACAACATCAATTAAAAACACAAAACATTTAATTAAAAATACTGCGTTCTAGAGTCAATGCCAATTCTGACAGACTCAAAGGATAGGACTGTAATTGTTCCCTTCTCAAAAGTAGTATGTCATTTGATAAAGGAACAATATTTTCTGTTCACTTGCTCTTCTTGGTGAGTGGCTGTCTTCTCTCTGCATTGGGAAACAA
The DNA here is from genome assembly GCF_943737965.1 of Phodopus roborovskii. Classification (NCBI taxonomy): domain Eukaryota; kingdom Metazoa; phylum Chordata; class Mammalia; order Rodentia; family Cricetidae; genus Phodopus; species Phodopus roborovskii. The sequence continues at coordinate 5,459,413 of NW_026125444.1, forward strand.
CAGCATAATAGAACACAAAATAGACACAGCTGGACATTTGCTTATCCACAGGAATGCCAACTAGTGATCAGCAGAAATAAAACCATCATTGACCCCTTTTGAACCACAGTAAACAAGTCACTGAAGCATTCTAAACCTACTTCCCCCTGTACATTTCTCTGAACTTTATAACAAAGTTGAGTGTGCCACTGTTATCCAAGGATAAAAACATATTCTATTCTTCTCTAAAGTCCTGATTGCTTAGTAAATGATCTTATATTACAATGAGAAACAGCAATCTATTTAGTTATATGTGATTTACAATGCCAAAGCCTATGGCTATAGCTTTTTCAGGTCTCTGCCTGTAGCTCACTGAACACTGAAAACATGGGCCTTATGAGGTATGTTGCTCATAAAGTGTTAAATCCTTTGTAATGTATTCAATCCCCTTTTATCATCTAAGCACTGGAGAGGCAGTCAATGAACAGAATAGATACAGTCTCTGCTATGATAGAAAGAAGCAGTAGTCAGGAAAGCAGTAGCAGGAAGGGGGTGGGAAGAAAGTTGAATTTGAAAATTAAATCAAGAGGTGAAAACCATGTAGATATTTGGAATAACTGTTCAAGCTCAAGCCAATAGCATGGGCATGACCAGGAGGTAACAGTGTTCTTACGTTTAAAGAGTAATATTAAAGCCATTTAGACTGAGATGACATGATGCTATCAGGGATGAGGATGCATAAACAGAGCATGAGCCAAGTCCTACATAGACCGTAAACTGTACTGTACGGTAGAACACCATAGAAATTTTTAAGAGAAACATGATTTAAATTACGTTTTCGTGTGTGTGTGTGTGTGTGTGTGTGTGTGTGTGTGTGTGTTGTATGGTGTATTACACTGGGTTTATGCACATATGTGTATGTGATGGTCAGTGCACATGTGTGCATAAACATTGTGAGGCCAATGGTAGAAGTCTATCTGCTTCTTTGCTTAATCACTCTCCACCTTTATTTTAGGACACAGGGTCTAATAATAACCTGGAGCTGATCAATTTGGATAGGCTGGCTGGAATAGGTTCAGCGATCCACCTCCCTTCATGGCCCCAGAGTTGATGACGAAGATGGACACTGCCAAGCCTGGCTTGTTTAAGAGAACCTTGGAGACTTTAGACATGTTATGTGCAGAGAAGGAGCCAGCTGGCTGGTAGTGATGCAGGCTTGTGAAGTACACACAACATTTGTCTACAAATGCATAGATTAGATCATCCATAAGACATGCAATTTGAAACAAACTACTTTGCAAAACACTCATTAGTTGTTGGTTTTTAGTGTTGCAACAAAATTTCCCTTTGTTACATAAGATCAACAAGGTAAAGAACATCTGTATTTACAAATATCATATGTTAAGTCATGTTCCTAAATTTAAGTTCAAATTGACCCAATAGAAAAGTGACCTCTTTAAAATATATTTATCACCATTGAAAACAGGCTGTGTCCAGAATTGCAAACAAAAATCATTTCCCCAAATGATAATTCAAAACCACCTCACTGCTGTAATGAAAATGTATTCTAGAAAGGGGTTTGTGGACATCTAAACAATTGCTAGAAGAACATCAGAGGAATAAAATTATGACTAATTTCACTATGCATACACTTGTAGGGTGAAAAAGTAATACAGATTTTATATTTATTAACAAACTCAGAATTTTTTTAAAAATGAGTAAATGTCTTAGCTATCATTTGCTATAAGGATTTAAAGATCAAGCTAACTCCTTTCTCATGTGCATTTATATTGTTTGAATCTATGAAAAATACTACTAGTTATAATTTTATTCATATACATATTACTATAAAAATATCAGTGGTCCAAACATCAAAGACTAAAATCTATAAAAAGAGACCATGTCAGACATAGCCCCTCCTGGGTCCTCCATTTCCATTATTAATGAAGAGTCATGTTGTAACAAATATTTACAGCCCATATCCTCAAAGGAAAATCCCTCTGTGAAAAATTGTGAAATGTGTATGCTCTCAATTTTACCAAAGGCATCATTCATTCCCTTTAACAAGTGAATGCAAGTAATTCCTGAGTTAGGGGTTGTTTGTAATCCTTGAGCTCCATGTAAAAGCATATCTATTGTTCATAACAAAACATAAGGATTTCTTATATAACATGATAAATATTAGAGTGTTAGAGATACAGCACCATAATTATAATTGCCTAGAGTGGCTCTTAGTTTTAAAGAACAAGATGTTGCCATGTGGCCAAGTATGGCTTTGAACTCCACATCCTGCTATGGTTGCCTATGGAGTGATGTTAATAAAGGTATATGCCACCACATCTACCACGTAGGCATTCTGTACATATTACCTCTGCATCTGACAATATTTCGCACCTATTTTAATACTGAGAAGATAGAAGCTTAAAGAGTCTAAGCCCCTTGCCCCAAGTCACCCAGCTAGTGAGCTGGAGAGCAGGAAACGCAACGGAGAGCTTTCAGCACTGAAGCCTGCATGGGCTGCATGAAAGTGAGCTCCTTGTTCAGGAAGGGAAGTTCAGTTGCAGTTTCTGTTGTACCCCAGGGACTAAGAGGGACCATGAGCTTCTGCAAGGCGCCTGCATTTGAAATACCACAACTTCTGTTTCACAATCCCTTCTCCTGAGTGATCCTTAGCTTTCAATCCATTACTAATCATTTTCTTTTCATATTTTAAGCTGCTGTGAAGAGAAAAAGAGAAAAGCCATGTTCATTATAGAATTAGACCTTTCTTTTTGAAGATTTTTACTGTTAAATGAATACTTTGACTAATGGATTATAAAAATGGTGAATTTAGAAATGGCCCACATCTCACTTTGTTATGGTTATTTTTGAGTTGTTCATTCACTGGATTGCTTTGGGAAAGAGAATAGCATTGACCAAAATGTTCGAATTAGAGTACAATGCTAATCCTTCCATTGTATCAACATGATAGATAATTCGTACTTGGAAAATTGGCTGTTACTGAATAAGGAATTTCATCTAACATATAGAGACATAATAAATTAAGAAAATATCCTGAAAATAAAACTTTCCTCAAGATAGCTCTGCATTAATTACAATCAATTCATAGAGGACTTTATCCCTGACACACACACACTCACATTCAGGACAATTGGTATTTTTCATTTCTCTATGTTTGTTAATGTAGTTCCTGTTTGTTAGCCTTGAGTAATATTAAAGCAAATACCAGTCTTAGTTCTTGTAAGAAAGCCCCTGGTGACAGAGAGTAATGTAACTTACTCTCATGTGATTGTCCTGTGGAATCTTAAATTTGGAGGCCTTAGAAGAAAACACAGTATGTGACAGACGCAAGGCACCTGCAGATCTGGAACCAAACAGGCTGTGGCTAAATGGACTTTCCACAGCCTATATAATACACTTGAGTCTCTAATTGTCATGCAGAGGTCTCAGTTACATCTTCTCTGGATTAGTGAGTGAACACCTTGTTACAATCCAAGTAAGAAAATAGTAGAGTGAGCTATGAAATGTGTGTCTTAAAATGCTAAGTAATAGTATTGAGCAGGAATGCACAAACCCCAATATCATTACTAGACATTTGCCTAAATGCAGTAAGGGGAAACACTGTGAAGGCTACACAGTGATGGTATGGCTCAACTCACCCTCATCGAGGCGGAGGCCATGTCTCAGGCTGTACTTCTTGATGGTTAATCTGGATTGTCAGTTTGACAGGATTTAGAATCGCTGTGGAAACAAATCTCTAAGGGAGATTTTTCTAGATTAGGTTAACAGAGGTGGGAAGATCCACCCTAATTGTGGGAATCGTTCCATAGGCAAAGGTCCATGGCAGAATAAAAAGGAGAAGAAAGAGAGGAGCATCAGCATGCATTGCTCTCTTCATCCTGACTCTGCAGGCAATGCGACCAGCTGTTTCAACTTCCTGCTGCCATGCGCTCCAAGCCATGATGAGCTGTAACATCAAACTGTGAGTCATAGTACACACTACTTTCCTTTTTACATGCATTCCTGCCTTTGATATGTTCATGCATGTGTGTGTGTGTGTGTGTGTGTGTGTGTGTGTATTCATTGGTTGATGAGAGGACCTGTGCATGCACGTATAGCCCAGAAGACAACCTCAGGTGTCATCCTCATCAGTGCTGTCCACCTTCTTTTTGGTTGTTGTTTTAAAGTCACGAGAATAGGTAGGAGTTCATAGGCTGTTAGACAGTAATTTGAGAAAGGGTTTCTTACTGGCCTGGAGATTATTAGGTTAAGTTGGCTGGCCAGTGAGTCCCAGAGACTTTCCTATTTCTGCATAACAAGTTCTGGGATTACAAGTGCATACCATGATGTCAAGTATTTTGAAGTGAATTCTAGTTACCAAACGTGGGTCATTTTTGCACTCAGGGCAAGATCCCACCCAGCTAAGCTTCCAACTTATGAAGAGGAATTAAAGAACAATTTAGGTTCAGGCTAGGTGGTACAGACCTTTAATCCCAGTACTCAGGAGACAGAGGCATACACCAGCCTGAGAAAGTTCTACAGAGCAAGTTCCAGGACAGCCAAGTTTAGGCAGTGAAGGAAACCATGGAAAATAGAAAGCTGGTGAAGATGTAACTGAACATGGCAGCCATTTTCCAATCCCAACAAGCAACTGAACTTGGAAGTTTCAACCATGTGATTCTAGCTTTAAAGATGCAAAATAGGGTTTATGGAATCTCCCTCCACTACTAAGGAAAGGCACTGAGACCAGTTGTGTGACAGAAATGTCCCTGCAGAGAGGCTCAGAAAGGTCACTGTGTGAAGCTGTGAAGATGAAGCCTGGATTGCCTTAAAGATGGTAAGATGTTGATGATGCCCGAGTTATGGGATACTTGCTAAGGAAGCTTCTACAAGGGAGCAGAACAAGCCCAAGAAAAAGAACCATGTCACAGTGCAAGCTAAAAGGAGTTGGAAATCTAAAGAATGCTCTGATACCAGACATGAAGACGCAGAGTCTGGAATTTTCCCAGTTGGATTTTGGTTTTGCCTTCTTTGGTCCAGTATTTTCTTACATTGTGGATAGGTACTGTATATCCTGCAGCATTATATATTGGAAATATGTGATATGCTTTTTTTATTTTGATTTTATAGGGGATCACAGATAAGACATTACAAGAATCTCAGAAGAGACTTTGGACTCTGGACTTTTAAACATCATTGAGACTTTCATAGACTGTGAGGACTTTTGAAGTTGGACTAAATGTGTTTTGCATTATATTATGGCTATTAGCCTTTGGGGACCAGGGAGTGGAATGTGATAGTTTGAACAGGTGTGGCCCCCATAGACTCATGTGTTTGAGTGCTTGGCCCATAGGGAGTGGCACAATTAGGGTACATAGCCTTGGTGGAGTAGGTGTGGCCTTGTTGGAGGAAGATTGTCACTGAGGAGGGTGGGTTTTAAGGTCTCCTGTGCTCAAGCCATGTTCAGTGTCATAGTCTCTCCTGTTGCCGCTTGCTGACCCAGATGTAGAACTCTCAGTTTCTTCTCCAGCACCATGTCTGCCTACATGCCACCATGTCCTGCCGTGACATTAATGGATTAACCTCTGAAACGGTAAGCTGGCCCCAATTAAATATTTTCCTTTCCAAGAGTTGCTATGGTTGCTATGTGTCTTCACAGCAATAGAAACCCCAACTAAGACAAAGACAAGTGCCTCACTGACTGAACCGTCACCCTAGCTATGTCAGACACTTGGTCACAAAAACTAAAGAATTAAAGTGACACTCTATTATTGTATGAGGACATACTTCTCTTCTTTTTCCATTAGCATTCACTTGTTTGTTTATAAACTTGAAAGGCCCAACATTTACAACTACTATTTATACTTGTTTTATCTTTTTGATGGAGTGTTCTGTTTACTAATATGTAGTCACTGCCTTTGGCTCTTTTGGCTTTTCGGTTTGAACTGTTTATATCTTAGTTACTGTTCTATTGTTGTGATGAGATCCTATGACCAAGGCAGTTTATGAAAGAAGGCATTTAACTGGGGGCTTGCTTATGGTTCAGAGGGTTAGTCCATGATCGTCATAGCAAGCAGGCAGGCATAGGCTAAAGAGTAGCTGAGAATTCACATCCTGGCTATCAAACAGCAGGCAGAGACTGGGCTCGGCCAGGGCTTTGGAAACCTCAAACCCACTCTCAGTGATATACCTCCTACAAAGGCACACTTCCCTACCCTTCCTAAATACTCTACCCACTGGGAACAAAATATTCAAGTATAGGATCATTCAAATCATCAGAATGGATTTTTGTCAGATATTAAAACATCTAGGTTAGCTTGTTTGAGGCTTTCACTTACTTGTCAAGTTGACTTCAATACTGTTATTAGTCAGGACGTGCTATTTTTCAGCCACATGTATTCCCAGACACAATGGATAATTGCATCTTTCTTTTGAATGCATGTAGTTAAGCTGCACCACTCAATTGAGTAGTGAAGATTAATTGCATTTAAGGTTATTATTGATAGAGTCCTACCAATTTTTGTGCATGGGTGTGGCTGTTTGAAGGAGAAATGTTCCCCCACAGGTTCACATATTAAAGAATTTGGTCCATATTTGGTGGTTCTGTTCTGAGAAATCATGGAACTGTTAGGATGTAGAGCTAAGGATGTGGAAAAAACACATCTCTACTGGAGACCTTTGAAAGTTTATAGCCTTGCCCTACTTCCGGTTTGCTTCCTCTATACTGCTGAAATCTACTCTCCCAGCTTCCTGCTGTGCCCTGCTGCCATGCCTCCCCTACCACTATGGACTCTGTCTGGGGAACTGTAAGCCCAAACAAATACAGGCAAGATGCCCTGGTCATGGTATTTTATCACAGCAACAAAAGTAAGCAATCAAGAAATTGGTACCAGAGTGCGATGTTGCTATGAAGAACATGTTTCTTGTTTTTGTGTTTGTTTTGAGGAATGTGAAAAACTTTAGAATGATAAACTAGAACTTCGAGCACTCTCAGCCAAACTTGAAGGGCTATTCTAGTAGGAGCTTGGAAGACAATAGCACTGAGGATAACCGGGATGGTAGAGACTTGGTCTATGAGGTTTGAGAGGCAGAAGATATTAGCAACTGGGCTAGACACCATTCCTATGTGATGAATCTGGCTATTTTCTGTCCATTTCCTGACTGGTCACATGAGGCTGAACGTAAATGTAATAGAGTAATTTCTTTAGTGGAGGAAACTTTAGGGCAGTATAATGTTGAGTCTGTAGAATCCTTATTACTAATAACTCTTCCATTGATCTACAACAAAAATGACCAAACTGCAAGGGAAGAAATAGTGTTCAGTCTGGTGAGAAAAGGGAACTGAGGACCATTGAGGCTGATTAGGGGAAGGAGACCCACACCCCGGCCCAGGGCATTTAGAAGAAAACATGGGCCTCCCCAGTACCTTGCAGCACTGGGTGGTCAGGCACTATTATAGTGAGCAGATATGAGATGAGATATGGGGAGAGACACACAATGGTTCTTGTTCTGTGGAGACAGGCAGATCTGAAGGGGTGAAGGCAATGAGGAGTGGGTAGCCTGCTTGCCAGCTGGGACCATGATGATATCCGGGCCTGGATTTCTGCCAAGGATCACGTATAGGTCTGTGGCCCTGTATCAGCTGTGGTCTGTGTTGATGTCATAGCTTCTCTTACCACTGAAGACCAAGAGGACAGGGCTGCAGTGCTGGCCCTGCCCCTCACTGGTTGCAATGCTAGGGATAACTGGTCCTGCCCTCCACCACCCAGTGAAGCACTTAGGAGAACATGTGGTGTACCTTGCCTGGGCAGCACAATAGCAATAGAGCTAACTCTGTTTGTGGGGGCATGGCCACGTTGGCCCTGAGGGTGGGAGAGTTGGTCCCATCCCCTCAATTGGCCATGGGGTGGTATGCTTAAAGGGAAAGATGCCCTGTCCCCTCACCCTTCACCACCTGTGGCAGGCAAGAGAGCTGACCCTGCCTCGCCCCATGTGCAGCACTCAGGAAAGCGGGCCCTGGTGACAAAGGAGTGGGTGAGCAGGAGAATCAGCCCCACCACTTGTGGGTTACTGCCCAGAGGGAACTAGCCAGGGCAGTGCTGGAGTGCTCACCCTGGTGATGAGTTATGAAGGAGAGCTACCACTCAGGTCAAGAACAATGGCTGTGAGTTGGTCCCACGCAACATCCACACCATCTAGCATCTGTATAGTACATGAGTCCTGCAGATCCCAAACTGGAGGATCTCCAAATCACAGGACAAAAACAAGATATCCAAGATGAGTCCCAGGAAGGGCCCAGTACTAATAGTGTAGCAGAAACCAGAAGTCTTGAACCAGACCAATGACTCTTGCAAGTAATGATATATGGACAAAGGATATGCTGTGTGACTCAGTGTCATGTTATAGCTTCCATGATATTTTTTCCTCTTTTCCTCTCTCCTTTCTCTTGTTTTTCTTTCTTTCTTCCTTTCTTCTTTTTTTCCTTTCTTTTAAATTTTATTTCATTTTATTCTGGGTATGATGTTATAGGAGTAGAGGGTAGATGCTAAGGGACAGGGAACTAGGTGGTGTGATAGTTTGAATGTAATTAGCCCCATAAACACATAGGGAATGGCATTATTAGTAGGTGTAGCTTTGTTAGAGTAGGTGTGGCCTTGTTGGAGAAAGTCTGTCACCGTGGGGGTGGACTGAGGTCTCATACATGTTCAAGCCACACCCAGTGTCTCAGACCACTTCCTTTCCTCTGCAGGATAAGCTACAATTCCTTCTCTAACCTTAGCTCCTTCTCCAGCACCATGTCTGGCTGCACACTGTCATGCCAAACCATAATAATAATGGACTAAACCTTGGAAACTGTAAACCAGCCCCAACTAAATGTTTTTCTTTTATGAGAGGTACTATGGTCGTGGTGTCTCTTCACAGCAATAGAAATCTTAACTAAGACAGATGGAATAAAGATGAATGGTGTGAAAGCCACAGAGAATCAATAAACAGTTAAAAAGAAAAAAAAAGGCCCTGTGAAAATTCATGCAATAGCTAAAGCTACTGCAGAGAGAGGAGCTATAACACTAAGTAGATGCCTGCTCTGCACTGGAACAAAGGGAAAGACTCCACCCAGCTAAGATTCCAACTTGGGAAACAGAACATAGGGGGTTTTCTGCTCTCTGAAGCAGCAGAATGAAGATGCTGTTGCAAATGTGCTTGTCCCAAATGTGCTCATTTCTGCATCACTTTAAAAAGATGAAGATAATTTTGTTGTATTTAACAGTGTAGTTGGCAATGATTTGTTTTCAGGACCAGAAATATAGCAGTCCTGACCTCTGTCATTTTTGTTGGTAGGGTTGATCTTATTCTGGATGTTTGCCTTGTGAGTGGCCTGATAGCTTTCTCTTCTCATTTTCAATTGTGCTTATTTTTTCTTGGTTTTATACTTCTATTGTCTTAACTATAATGTAGCATAAGTAGTTCTTCTAGGGCCATGTCTATTTGGACTTCTAAATATCTCTTCTGTATGGGCATTTTCTTTTCCTGATTTGGGAAGTTTTCTGCTATAATTTCAATAGGTAGGTTTTATATACCTTATGTTTTGATAACTTATCCTTCTATTATATTTCCTAGTTTTTATCTCTTTATCACATCCTAGAGTTCTTAGAAAATGTGGCCACACTCCACCTATTAATTGTTCTTTATTGGTGCCTGAATTTAGACTATGCACTAGTTTTTTTCTCCATCCTTCAGAGATTTCCTTATAATTTGTCAAGTCCATTGATGTCACTTTTCACTACATTTTTTTTTAAATTTACTAAGTCATTTCCAACATTTTATTATTTTTCATATATCAGGTCTTTGATTTGCATCCATGTGGCTTTCATTTCTAGATCCTTACTTCATCCATCTACTTGTTCTTAATCATCTATCAAGATGCTGATCACCTGTACAAGTGAACTTCTGAGTTGCCATTTGCCCTTTTCCCTCATCTAGTACTTTTGGACTCAGGAATCGAGGAGTAATGATCTATCAGAGGAGTCATGCTACATTTATCATTGTTGCATTTCTGTGTGTTCTTTGCACATTTCTTCATGTTTTACATGGGTGAATTCTGATCTCAAAGACTCCATCTCCAGTAGGTGTACAGAGGAGAAAACAATTTGCTTTAACAGCAGCAACACCAAAGGAAACAACAATATACAGAGATATACTTAGAACCATGCTTATAAAAAATTATTTATCAAAGCTCCACAAAGACACCATAAGATAACCCTAAAAGAGAAAATGGCAAAGCTATGTATGTACTATGAAATTAAAATTTAAGGTAAGTGCAGAAACAGTGAATGAATGAGATAAACGATAGAGACAGAGAAGGGAACAAACAGAGAAGGAAGGTTAAACAAAATACAGGGAAAAGAACAATTGTAAAGAGCACACCAAGTGATCATTCAACACCAGGAGGTCAGCTCTGAAAGCAATTACATACATGTGACACTGTGCAGACGCAATGGTTATGTTTATGTATTTAGGAATACACACACACACACACCCCTCAATGACAACAATTAAATAAGAGAGGCCATGAATTTGAAAGAGTGCATCTGTGTACATGGGTGGAATGGACAAGGGGAAATAATGAAATAATCTTAAGAATCCAAAGAGCAAAAAAAAAAAATATAAGAATGAAAAAGAGAGGAAGAAACAGATCAAACAATATTGAAGAAATACAGAAGCCAAATCAGAAGTGTAATGATATTGAGCATGCCCTTAAAAACCAAAGTGAAGTTTTATGTTGGATGTGGGGTTGCACATTTGTAATCCCAGAATTCCAGATGTGGAGGCAGAAGGATTAAGAGTTCAAGCAAGTTTTAAGCCAGCCTGAGCTACCTGAAATCTTGTCTGAAAAACAAAACAAACAAAAACCTAAGCCAGAATTCATTACAAGCACAGCTAAAAGAAAAAAAAAAAATGGAGAATGAATGCAAAGCATTGGAGAGGCTTCTTCCTGAGTCCACCAACATTGAAGATTACAAGTAAGCACAAGATTGGAGTGGAGGCGGTGGTTGAGCCAGCACATCTGTAGCCCTGTGGTTTAGGTCAGTACCAGCCCGACTGCAAATACCAGGAGTCTACCAGAGTTGTCTTCACTCCAAGGCGATCAGACTCCATAGTCATTCTCAGGTGATGTCAACTCCCAGAGGCCTTGCAAGCCTCTCACTACGGTGGTCAACAACCGGCCCCCTCCTCACACTGCCACTTTTCTTTTCTTTTTCTTTTTAAAACCAGGTCCCCAGGGTAGCTTGGTCTTAATAGATTTGTTCTCAGACCGTGCTTAGCCACAGCGCTCCAAGTCCTGTGAGTGACAAAATACCCCTCAGCTCCATTGTTGCTCAGGCCAAGGAAATCTCTGTCTTTCCAGAAGTCCCAGGAGCATACAGACTGGAGAGAGTTGTCTGTGGCTGAGTGGTCCTGGCAGAGCTGCTAACCGCCTCCACCAGGGCAGGCAGGCTTATCTTCAGTGTGAGCCATCTGTCTTTCCCAGTGCTCCTGGGGCTGCTCGCTGCTCACTTCTTTGGCTGATTCTGTTTCTCCACACTTCTCAGCTGTCCTATCATTCCCTTTGTGGTCCCTGGTGCTGCACTGCATTTCCCTTGGAGTAGGGCCATTCTTTGTTATCACGACTCGTGGCCCACATTACCAGAGGCAGGGTCTGACTACCCCGGTGTTCCATAACTTGTTGTGTCCAAGAAGTACATCTGCATAGCAGAACTGCCCCCTTATCCCAGAACTTGTGTAGTAACCCATCTTTGGGGGCTTCGGTCCAGCGACTTGCCCGGTTTGTACCTGAGATGGGGAGTGTGGGTTGAGAAACGGCCGGTAAAGATACTAAGAAAAAGACAGACACAGAATAGGGTCGGGAGGGCAGTTCAATGAATACTTGAACACCCCAAGTTTATTCTTCAACATTCTAATATAACCAAACCCAAAAGGGGAAAATGGCAGACCTCTTCATCACAACATAAGAAAAAGATTTTTCTTCTTAATTTTCCAAACATTTAGTAACCTTACCTTAGACTAAACCTCTCATTACCTGGACTTGAGGGTTAAAAGTAACCACACCTCAGACCCAGGCTCTTGTTATTTAGATAAGACATCCATGACCAAGACCAAACATCATACAGCAGCCATGCCTTAGACTTTTAGGTCTTATGATTCTAACCTTGGAAGAGTAAGCATAGTTTTGAATTCTCTGACCTTAAGCCAAGATGAAGTGAAGGCATTTAATGGGCCCCGACAAACTGCCCCAATATCCCAGAACTGCCCCTGTATTCCAGAACTGCCCCTCCATCCCTTTCTTCTGTCTTCTGGAGTTTATAAAGTCAGATTTTTTTAAATCTAAAAGTATTGACTAACTCTGACACCTGCCAAGAATTATTCGCCTGTGAGGGAAAGGGGGTCAATACCAGTGCTTTAAATAATTACAATTTTAAAGCAGAAAAAAATAAATCTTGAATAATTTGTTATCTTAATGGTAAATACACATACATGAACAAGCACATACAGACGTTCCATGTCTGTCATGCATGGTTGTAATTTTCCTATGTTTTCTACCAGCACAGTATGTTCCATGTCTGTCATGCATGGTTGTAATTTTCCTATGTTTTCTACCAGCACAGTATGTTCCATGTCTGTCATGCATGGTTGTAATTTTCCTATGTTTTCTACCAGCACAGTATCCCCTCTTATTGTAGCTACATCTTCATCTCACTCACAGTCTATTAGAATTTCCTAAAGTACTTTAAACAAAATAGATTAACATCTATGAATCATCTACTAGATCACGAAGCCTTTATCAAATTCAAATTCAGTGAAGTTGAAAAAGACCAAATAATAATAATAATACAGAAATAAACAGGCATGGTGTTTCCCTTAAGTAACTACCGAGTTTTAGAAGCAGTTCAAGGCCATCTGGGCAAGACCCTGCCTAAAAATGCAAATACAAGAAGTATAATCAAAATGCATATTCCCCATAGCCACAACGTTGCTGAAATGAAAGTGTATGTGTGTGTATCACATAAACATGAATACAATTGAAATTAATATAAATCAACGTTGATTTTCAATTCAAGTGTATTTATGTTATGATGATAGTTACATATGGATGTCCCTGTATAATGGAGGAAATTACTTACTGATTAATGAATATACGTCTCTTCTCCATTAGGTGGCAGCAAAGTTCTTTCATACTGTTGGTTTTCAAAACTTATCATCTTAAAAAGTTGGGTTACACCTCCCAGAGAAATGATGTTCCCTAGAAGGATCAACTGTTACTTCTCAGGGAAAGGGACTCCATGAACACTAAGATTAGTGATGTATTGAATTTAAAGGATTATTAGTTAGTAAAGGAGGACAACCTTCAAATTTTAAAAAAGCAAGCAGAATTACTTTAATTTTCAATCCAATTTTAAGAACATGAGTAAGCCACCTTCCCCTCCTTTCTCATCAGTCCTTGTCATCCAAGCAATCATCCTGGTTACAGAATGTATCCCTATCTAGAAATCCAAACTTCCAAACCACCGTAACATATCATCAAATTATGATTAAACTGCATAGATCAAGATCAAGTGAGAGTTTCTATTCCCTTCATCTCCAATTTTAAGATGGTCTTGAAATTCACCTGTCCCTGTTTAGTCCATATCCTCAATGCAGGAGAAAGGAGTCCAAATAGGAATAGTACTTCCTGTGGGAGAAGTCCTACAGCACTTGTAGTGTGAGAAGCTCCTCCTTCAAGAAAAGACTCCTGTTCAAAGGACCAGTGGACCATAGGAGCAGGATTCCCTCCTCTATGGTACTGTAGGTAAGTCCTAGACCAACAAGCTCTTGGATGGCTGACATCTGCAATGTTGCCTCTTTATGAAATCCCAAGAGAACTCATGCCATGGTAAACCTCTGACATTAAACTGTATCCAGAGCCCTTCCTCCTCACACCACACTCCTACTTCTCCACCTTCCAAGTCCCTCTTGGCCTTTAAATTAAGGAAAACACTGATGCATGTCACACGATGAACACAAGGATTCTTGTATTGTATAAAGGGAAAGTCAGTAGTCTCCCACCCCAGTATTTTCTTCCTGATTCCACTTACCTGTATCATCAGCTAAGCTTTATTCTTCCTGTTCATCATAGTCATAGTGGTGAATTCTGTCCTTACTTTTTTATTTTATCAAACTAAATAGGACATAATTTTCACACAACATAATGTTCCACTTTTATGGTTACATTAGGATGAGCTTTTGGCAAATGTACTTATGCAAGAACATGTCTACCATGTGAGCCCCAAGTTGAGCAAAGTGCCCTGCATCCTTCTTTGGGTCCCCCTAGAAAGATAAGAACACAGACACCTCCCTTGAATGTCACACTAGGGTAAATTTCAAGGAATCCTCTTGGAAAACAAATGAATTCCCATAATTGCCAAATAGATTGCAGCCCTATTCAAGCTTAGCTGACTTCCTGCATGTGTCATAGTGGAAAAAGGGACATAGACATAACAGTAACATTTACTATGTGATTGTCCTAGATTATAAGAATTCAGAGGATCTTGTTTTCGTTTAGCTTTCTAGATTTTCCAAAACTCAAATAATATATTCATGTTGATTTGAATATAAAAAATTCAATTAAATATGAAAGCATTTAAACAATATATACTGCTTTACAGATAACTGGACAATAGTTTTATGTTTTCTCTACTTCTAACAGACTGTGGTGATATATTGTTTATGGTTTAATAAAGCTTGCCTGGGGATCAGAATGCAAAGCTAGCCACACTAGTTTTCCTTTAATCCCAGGACTCAGAAGACAAAGGCAGATAGATCTCTGTGAGTCCAAGACCACCCTGAGCCACATGGGAGTGAATCAGTCTAAAGGAGTAACAAGGCTCACACCTTTAATCCCAGCACTAGAGAGGTGTATAAGGAAGAAGAGGATCTCATGTGAGATTCAGTTTCCAGTCACAGGAAAGACAGGATCTCCATTTCAGCCACGGTAGATGTAAGAGCTACTGCCTGGCTGCTTTGCTTTTCTGATCTTCAGCTTGAACCCAGTCTCTGGGATTTTATTATTTGTGTTACAACCATCTTCTTTGTCCTTCAATGTCTGGTTCCCTATATTGTAAACAAGGGCCATTACTACACCATGAATTTTTTGCTCTAAGTTTCAGTTACTGTGTTGTCACTGGCTCTTGATCTGAGATTCTTAATAGGCCCAAAGTCCTGTCTTCCATGTCAGCCACATTATAGCTCCTGTCATTTCCATTATTCGCTCCTATTCAGAATCAATGGGGGCATGCTGGCACTCAGCTCCCTTTCTCCACTCTTAATACAGTCCAGGATCCTCTTGCCTACAGAATGGTGTCACCCACAGTGGATGAGTCTTCCCACCAAATCCACATAACATAAAAAAGATAATCCCTGACAGATGTGGTGATAACTTGCTTGTACAAATTAAGCCTGTGTAAATGTCAAAGAATGGAGCTTGCCACTAGCTAACCATAGAGGTCTGGAGGTCTGTACAGACAGACAGGAAGTGAGGTAGCTGGGAAGAAACAGGGTAATAGCAGAGAAAAACAAGAACTAGCTATCTTGTCTGCCAAGACACTAGGGAGGTAAGGTGTGGTGATGGCTGGTCCCACCCTATTCCTTGGCTTCCTGGGCCTCTAGCTTCATGGCATGGTGGAGATATTGGTGGGAGCTATGCTTACAGTCATAACTCTGTGGAGTTTCTAGGTCCATGTCAAAAAAAAAAAAAAAAAGCCATTGGCTCTTGGGTCCCCTAAACAGTACGCTATAACAAAAATAACCTTAACTTTGTATCAATATACAAAAATCCCTTAAGCAAGTGTAGAAACATATATATGCATATATATGCATATATATATATATAGAGAGAGAGAGAGAGATAGCACCATATAACAAAAAATAACCATAAATTTACATCAATATACTAAAATCCATACCAATGTAAAATATTTGAGCTTAATAGCTGCCTTTTAGTTTATAGTAGAGTCAACAATTTACCCTTTTATCCTATCCTTTACATAGTCTCCCTTTTTTCCCTCAGAAACAGATATCTGAAGCCAGCCTTCCTTCTTAGTTTCCTCCCTTACCATGACCACTAGCAATTTGCAACCAACCCCCCAAGTGAGACAAACCTTCATAACACAACAAACGACCAAAACCTCCCATGCCACCTCTTGGGAATGTGAGTGTCATCATCTTAAAATTACTTCATGTTGTCTGGGGGCAACAGTACCTTTAGAGGACCCTGAGCCAATTGATATAATGGTCAAATCCTGGGAGGACTAATTATATTATTTCTGTTGTTGTTCTTAATAATAAAAATTTGGAGTCAGCTAGAATGGGGTGAAAGCTGAAGAATCAGAGAAGAAGAGTGGCCAGCCACTAGAGTTCTTTACCTCTACTAGGGCTTTGACCAGAGGGGTGATCCTGTCCTCAGACTGCATCCTCAGACATCAATGAGCTCCTGTCTCCTCCTGCCTGCCTTATATTCCTCTCACTGCCCAGTCAGGTCCTTTGCTGTCTCCACCTACTTAGTGCTGGAAGTAAAGGCATGTGACTCCCAAGTACTGGGATTAAAGATGTGAGCTACCACTGCTTGTCTATATTCCCTTTTAGACTTGGTTGAGTTTGGATAGCCCAAGGTAGCCTTGAACTAACAGAGATATGTCTTCCTTTGTCTCCTGAGTGCTGAGATTAAAGGTGTGTGGCTACCACTGTCAGGCCTCTATGGCTAACCACTGTGGTTAGCTCTGGACTCTAATCTTCAGGCAAGCTTTATGTGTTGGATCATAAACAAAATATCACCACAGAATGGTTTGTGACCTTTTAACATTTCTCTCAGAAGCATTCCTTACTTTATAGTTTGTTTCTGAGATTGAAGGAATGTTCATTTGTGTTTTTCATTGTTGCAATAAATCATGTCCCCATAAATTCATTAATATGCTAGCCACATAAGGTTTTAATTTTCCTATCTGTCCCTGTGGCCCTAAACACTTGACCCATCCTGAAACTTTGCTTTACCTAAGATAAAGTTCCAATCTCTAGTAGCTGAACATTTACTTCCTGAAGAGACAAACCTGGATGTCATAATTTTGGTGAAATTATTGCTAGATCCTCAATTTCTACTAAACCCTCAATTTCTATGCCATTTATTTATGTTATTAACTTTTGTCTTTGATCATTTATAGTTTTATCTATTGATGCTCTTCTGGCATTCAGAGCAGTATGGTTTTTAACACAGGAATTATATCTTTTAACTGCTCTGTGGAGGGTTTTCCTAAATGCTGGCATGGTAAGGTTTATATTGGGGCTTGCATGAGTCCCCTCAGGGTATTTTCCAATGGAAAAGGGTTACTTTGTTTGTCCCTTGTTGATCTGCATTCCTAAGTCAAATGCAACCTTTGTCTACTCCAGATGGTTAAGGCCTTCTATTTGGATTATTTCTTAAATAAACATTGTTTCTAGGAAAATCTTACCTTATAATCCCTTTTCAGATGACCTTGTATATAATAACTAAAGCATCTAATATTTTGATTTTTCTTGATATTTTTAGAATGCAGTGCTCCTATCCAAGTGTCATTAGAAGTGTTAGAGTCCAATATCAACTGTATTTCAGATCCATTCTTCCTTGGCTGCTGATCTTGCCTTTAAAGGCCTAATCACCCTTTTGCCATTCAGAATTAAATTTTTCAAAAGCCAAAGATTCAATTAATATTTGTCTAACATTTGGATCTGGTATGATTCTATTTACAGCTGCTATCAATCTTTGTTAAAAAAAAAATAGTGTAAATTTCTTTAGGGTCTTGTATAATTTTAGAAAATGTCTCACTTCTCTTTCCTGATTCTCTTTCCTGGTCCCAAGCATTCAAAGCTGCTAAACAGAACAGAACCAAGGTCTTGTTTCAAATATCACCTGTCTTTGAAAATCAGCATACTGACCCTCACTGAGAATTTGGTCTTAGGAAATCTCATGACCTCTAGTCCTACCTTATTGTTCCTTAGCCCTAGTTTCTTCTCTCTGTCATGTAACTTTCCCCCTCATAACTGAGGACCATTTTCCAATGCTGCTGCAGTTAAATTCTTCCAGTCTTGTGGAATAATTCTGGTCCTACTTGCCCATGAATTTTTATTCATTTTTATTACTATACATTCCACACATTAATGCAATACAAATATTCTGTCCTGTAGGATTCTGTTTTCACTATAGTGGTGTGTTGTTTATTCATGATATGATACAAGAACCCAATTTCATTTATTAAATATAGTCAACACTGTTGAAAACTTTAATTTAGCAAAACTTTACTTTCCCTGTAACTCTGAAATATCTCTCTTTATTTTACTTTATTTACTTATAGAGTCCATACATCAACTATCCATTCTTTTCTCCAGCCTATTTTTCTTAGACTGACATTGTATTAATCCAGTCATAACAACTTTCTTTTTTAAAAAAATAAATTTTTATTTAAATATAAAACAATCGTATTTTACATACCACTCCCAGTTTCTTCTCTGTCTTATCCTTCCATGTCCCCACCAACCCCCCCATTAACTCCCCAGGGAGGGTAAGTCCTCCCATTAGGAATCATCAAAGTCTGTCACATCATTTGGAGCAGGGCCTAGGACCTCCCCTGTGTATCTAGGCAGAGAGAGAATCTCTCTATGTGGGATGGGCTCCCAAAATCCATTTGTGCACTAGGAATAAATACTGATTCCACTGCCAGAGGCCCAGTAGATGCCCAGGCCTCTCAATTGACACCCATGTTCAGGGGTCTGGTTTAGTCTTATTCAGGTTCCCCACCTATCAGCAAGCTCCCACTTGCTCAGATGAGCTGTTTCTGTGGTTTTCTACAGACTGGTCTTGACCCCTTTGCTCATCTCTCCTCCCTCTGTACAACTGGATTCCATGAGTTCAGCTCAGTGCTGTGAATCTCTGCTTATGCTTCCATCAGCTATTGGATGAAGGCTCTAAGATAGCATATAAGGTAGTCATCAATCTCATTATGGAGGAAGGGCAACTAAGGTAGCCTGTCCATAATTGCTTAGATTCCTAGCTGGGGATCATTCTTGTGGATCTCTGGACATTTCCCTAATGTCAGATTTCTCTTTAAACCTATAAATTGTTCCCTCTATTAAGGTATTTCTTTTCTTGCTCTCTTCTATTCTCCTCAGACTCAGTCTTCTTGATCCCTCATGTTCTTTTTCCTCTTCCTCTTCTCTCCTTCTCTTTCTCCTAACCCCCTCTTCCCTCCCCCCATGCTCCCAATTTGCTCAGGAGATCTTGCCCCTTTCCCTTTCTCAGGGGAAACATGTATGTCTCTCTTAGGGTCCTCCTTGTTTCCTAGCTCCTCTGGGGTTATGGATTTGTAGGCAGGTTATCATTTGCTCTATGTTTAATATCCACTCCTGAGTGAGTACATATCATGTTTGCCTTTCTGTGACTGGGTTATCTCACTCAGGATGGTTTCTTCTAGTTCTATCCATTTCCCTGCAAATTTCAATATTTCATTTTCCCCCCACTGAGTGTACTCCATTGTGTAAATGTACCACATTTTCTCCATTCATTCTTTGGTTGGGAGCATCTAGGTTGCTTCCAGGTTCTGGCTATTACAAATAATGCTGCTATGAACATAACTGAACAAATATCCTTGTGGTATGAATGTCATGCCCATGAATTTAATGTCTATTTTATAAAGGGTGAATGCATATCATATGAAATAACTGTGTCCTTTAATATTCTCAAATCTAACTGCTGCATAACTGGCTGGTGTGACTATTCCATCTAAATGGTCATGCTACACTTTGGTGTTCCAAAATGCTGTTTTACCTTCATCACAATGGCTTTGCTTTACACTGCTAGCAGCCCAGCAGTTTAGGCCATAGCCTGAGTGGAATCCCATTCTCCCAGAAAATGACTCTGCTGCTAATGCTAAAGGTACCTTTACACCTCTTTTGTTCTAGTAAAACTATTCATAGACTAGAGTAAAAACCTGCACGCTCAGAGAGAAAGAGTAGCAAATGGCTAACTCTCTCATTGCTGGCTTCCGCAGAAGCCTCCCTTCTTCCATAAAGCTCCAACTAAAATACCCACACTAATGTTCCTTCCTTGTACTTCCTGTCAACTAGGTGCTAACCCCACCTCTCTGAGCCCTACTTAATTTTATTTAATTAATTGATGTAAATGCAACACAACTTTATATAGTTTAACCTTTGAAGCATAAACAAATGTAACACATCTTTGCTTAAAACAAATATTCCACAACAGACTATAGCCAGTCCCAATTAAATGTTTTTCTTTATAAGAGTTGCTGTCATGGTGTCTCTTCACAGCAATAGAAACCCTAAGACACAGTTACTGACTTTTCAGATAAACTCTAAGTCACTCTATAATCAAGCTTTATTAATGTATTTGTTTATTACTCATTACTCCCTTATCTATCTAACTGATCATCCAGAAAGATCCTTCATTTGTTTCATAGAATGTACTTTCACACTTCCATGACTTATATATGTTTTCTCCTTCAAAAAGTAGATATCGTTGTTGTCTGATTCTACCATAGCTGATTCCTTATACATAGCTTTTTGTTTTGGTTTGGTTTGGTTTTTGAGTGGATGGGGTGCATATATGTATGTGTATTTATATGCAATGTGAGTGCACAGGCGTGTGAAGGTTCACATGCATATATGTATACATGCTTGTGGCTGTCCATCAAATGTTGACATCAAGTATCCTCAATTGCTCTCTGCCTCTGCAGTGTATGTTAAGGCAACATCTCTTTTCAAACACATAGCTAGCTATTTCAAATAGTTTTCCTAGTCATCTTGTTCCAGTGCTAGGATTACAGGGACATTGTCACATCTATTTTCTTTTCCTTTAGTGACAGAGATATACTGAGCCATTTCCCAGATCCTTGTTCTTTTTCTAACTAGATAACATCCTATGATATAAACTAGATTTCTATGACCAGTCTACTACTAAGGGACAATTGGCTGTTCTCTATTATGAATAGGAGATTGCAGGGGGGGCATAAATATCATTATTTATATGGGCATGGATGTCTGTATGATAAACTCTTTGTTTAGGATCACCAAGTAAGGAGGGAAATCTATTGTAATTTCAGTAGGCATTCCAAATTGTCCTTCATCAAAAATCTGCTATTTTGAACTGGGATGATGGCTAGATGAGCAGCTCTTGACTCTCAGCTTCACTAGATGTTGAAGTTTACTAACCTCACTGTTGAGAAATGAGAAAATCACCAAATTTAAATTTGTAATTCTTTTGTTGTAATGAAGTTGTGACTTTACTACAAACCATCTTTTTCATGTCTTTGCACAATTTTCTCTTGGGTTAATGATACCTTTAAATATCCATTTCTAGCTTCTTACTTCTGAAGAATAACTTCCTTTCTGATTTACTTGTCTTTTGACTTTGCTCACAGTAGTTTTATCATAAGTTATATTTATTTTAAATGTAATCAGTTTTGTTAACTTGAATATAGCTTCTGCATTTTTAAATAAACTTAGAACTTTCCAAATCTAATTTTAAAAAGAGATTCTCTTATTTTTTCCTTAATCTAGTACTTAAATGATTTCATTTAAATTGACAAGTTTATATTGGTGTATGTTATAGGGAAAGGATCAAATTGCATCATTTTCTAAGTAGAGCTATTTGGGTGCTCTGCAGTGTGTGTGTGTGTGTGTGTGTCCTAATTCACTTTTTGTTACTGTGACAAACATTTTATTCTTTTCCCTCTAGGTCATCAGAGAAAGAAGACAATGTAACATCTTTGGGCTTCATGACATATTCACTAGGACAGGAATAGTCTCTCAGTAGAAAATAAAATGATATGCAGATAAAATTAATTTTAATGTAATTAGCTTCTTGCTCAGGGTGAACATGAAACTAAGTATTTGTTTTTTATTAATTCACCAAAAGTAGAACCAAGAGGGTGAAATAAAATGTAGACATATTTCTTACTATCTCCGATATGTTTTAATTTTTAAGGTTACAGAGACACTCACTATATTAACACCCTGCTTGGGAAAAATAAAAAAAAAAAAAAGAATCAGAGAAATAAATTAACTCACTTGCCTTTGATTTTTGGAGCATCAGAAATGTACGAACAGTGATACAATTTCTGTAATAAATCAAAACATGCATTATGATAAGAAATTTGTTATGCAAAAGAACATAATGGTCTTATTTGGCATATCTTTCATATCATTATATCAACTAATTCATATGTTGAATTTCTACATCCTTGTATGGTAGAGGCAAATGTTAAGCCTTTCAAAGTGCATTCCCAGAAAGGTTTCAGGGACTATCACACTAAGAGCTACACTAAAATAGTCACAAATAAGCTGGAGCTGTCCCCTTTTAGGACTGATGGAATTCATGATAAATAAGTTAGCTTTTGTTCACACTGAGATCTACCAAATATTCACATTTATATATACATAGGAGGCAATCTTAAAAGTATTTTCTATAGACTGTAATATCCTGTACTCTCATGAATGACAGTGCTTAAAATGACCTCTTTTTAAAGAAAATTTATTGTATTTTATAGATAGAAGAATCTTCTGTTACAAAGTAAAATTATTATTTTTCTATAAGTGGTATTCATAATTCTGTTACAATTAACATAGAATTGAAATATTCATGAGTTTTGAGTCTTGAAGCAACATCATCCAACATGAATTACAACATTCAAGCTGAATTTTATTTTCCTAGGCAGATTCACTGTATTTACTGGTTTCCTACAGGAAGAGCTGTAATTACATTATTCAGAAAATAAGTTTCTATGATTGTATAAATGATGTAAGACTTGATGACATTGTTTAAACTTGCATGGGTTTTTTTTAACTCAAAATATTTCCATAGCTACTTGGATTACTGAATAAAACTTTCAAAAGCTCTCATTACTTATTTATAAAAGATATTATTCTACCCAGGGAACACAGGGCTATAGACAGTAATTCCACAGACATTACTAAGCACTTACTCCACTTGCCCACAAGGAAATATTTGTTTTAAAAATAATGAGCACTTCCAGGACATACAGAGATTGTAGCCAATTGCCTTAGTAATCCCAAAAGTATGTCTCATACTTTTATTTTATAATTCTATTTCTCACATTGTTTACTAAAAAGAAGAACACATATTGTAATTATTATTAATATTTAATGTTAATTTTAAGAGAAATAGACATTATCCTTTTTGCTTTTTTTAAACATTGCTCCTAATCTAACCCAGCAATTTACAAGAAATTATTTCTTGCTCTGGATTCTTATAAAAAATAAATTTTAGTATATTTTGGTTCAGTAGTATGCAGTCTTCTCAATCAAAACAAACAAAAGGATTTTATTCTTAGAATATAAGATGAGGATTTTGAACTACCATTTGCCTCCAGGTTATAAAGGTCAGGAGTAACTCATGGTACCAGTAGCTTCTCAGCTGGCTGAGAAACTATGGTGGATATCTCAGTTCATGAGCAGGATGTTTCAGACTTAAATATGTGACTGCATTTCTATTTGCTTGGGGGAAGATTAGACCTACAACTGTCTGTAGTCTTTTCTCCTGTGACTTGGGGCCTCTGGTCTAGGAGGAGAGCACTAGCGTGCAGCAAATAGGAGGTAGGAACAGAAAAAAAACTGAGTTAGTTCTATAGTGTCTACATTTGTTTTCATTATCACATGCAACCAACAAAACCTCACTCAGCTGGCTTAAATCACTTCAAATTGTGCCACTGACATGCAGTGAGATCAGGAGACCAACATCACAAATTAGTTTTGGGAAGTAGAGACCTTAACATGTGGAAGGGGCAAGCCACTTCGGTGAGACAGTAGCCTGTTGAAACATTGAGTTAAGTCTCATTCCAGTCTTCCTTTAGGACACAGGCTATGTACCGAAGCTGTGACGTATGAGCATTCTATACCTAGGGTCAGGATATAGAATGTGCTGGTGACTTCCTACAGCCATCCACAGGTTCCAAAATCAAGAAGAGCTATGATTACAAGCACATCCTCGTTAACAAGAAAAGTCATTCAGATGATCAACAGTTTCATCAAGAGAAGCCCTTTACACCTGTGGAAACTCAAGTTACTGGAGGGTTAAAAGGCATGCATCCTGCTAAATTATAAAGGCTGACTTGACTACTGCCCAATACGAATGCAGTATGTGCTTTGAAGTGTGTCCTCAAGAGTTGGAGGAGTATGTGTGTTGCCTAATTCTGCACAAGCCATTTTCAAAAAGCCCTCAATTCAAAAAAAAAAAAAAAAAAAAAAAAAAAAAAAAAAAAACCAGCAATGGGCCAGCCAAGGGAGATGATGAAGTCTTCATTACCTCTGTGACAGTGACTTCAGTTTCAAAAGTAAGTACTTAAAGTGAGGGTGGATAGAGACACAAACTTGTTCCTGTGAGATTGAATCTAGTAATATAAAAACTCTACTTCACACACAAAGAACAAAATAGTTACTAAAATATCTCCCATCATGCATTTTTACTTCATGATATTGATGCTTCTACTACACAGTGTGGTCTGTGCTTTCTTTGATTTTAAGTGGAGCTTGATGAAGTCAGTTCAGAAGAACTTTCACCTTGCTTTCTAGGCATATATTAGCTACCACTATATCCAAATGTGTAAACCATCTCATGTAGAAAGAACATGCAAAAACCGTCATCAACTAGGGGTATGTGAGTGCACTTTCAGATAATTCTTGTCCAACCAATGAAGGATCTGCCTTTCTCAACTAGGCTTCAAGTCATTCTTCTAAAATCTCAAAACAGAAGCAGGTTTTTCTTTTGTCTGTGAGATTAAACAAAACAAAACAAAAAAAAGATTCAGTAGCTAGACCAACAACATTCAGAAATGCTTTTTCCATGTTGGAATCAGAGAATAGCCCTGAGCAACCCACCATCTGCCTGGGTAGAGCTATGTACACAACACTGAATTCTCCCAGCCATGATATGTCACAATTCTGATAACATACACTAACTTGACCTTTTCTGGCCATGATTTTCATTCATAAATTCATACCTTCATGGCCAAACTTACTCAGCCCTTCATCACTCAAGATGTCAAACTGATATCCTGTTTTCACATTGTGCTCTGTCCTAATTCCTGGTCCACATCATTTCTAAGCATTCTTACATGGCTGTTTTATGCCACTGGCTTTGGGGTGATTTGTCCGAAGCATTGGAGCAGTAGTTCTCAATCTGTGGGTCCTGACTCCTTTGGGGGGTCACATATCCCGCATATCAGATACTATTATTATGATTCATAAGAGTAGCAGGATTAGAGTTATAAAGTAGCAATGAAACAACTTTATGGTTGGGGGTTACCACAATATGAAGAGCTGCACTAAAGCATTAGGAAAACGGAGGACCACTGACTTAGAAGTTCAACTGTCTTTGGAGTACTAGGATCCCAAAGAACCTTGAAAATTCTATATGGAAGTCTAAACAATTTTTAGGAAAGAGATGTCTGCAGCTAAAATTTCAAGGAGACTGTCTTTGGGAACATTGCATGGAGCCAGGAAAGGAAAGAAATGTTAGACAATGGCAATTAGTATGCAGAGATCATTGTCTGATGTAATATACATGATTTTTAAAAAGACGCGCAGAATTTAACTATTACACACAGTGTGTCACCTGGCTGATTCTCACCACCCATGATAAAATGTGAAAAAGAGAAAAACAATTAAAGAATGAAATGCTTAAAATGGAGTACTATGTTTATTTTTTTCTTTTTATGTTTGTTTGTTTGGTTTTAATTTGTTTTTTCAAGATGAGGTTTCTCTGTGTAGTCTTGGCTGCCCTGGAACTCACTCAGTCTGGCCTCAGACTCATAGAGACCCACCTGCCTCTGCCTCTGAGGTGCTGGGTGCTGAGATTGAACAGCATTTGCCATCTGGCTTTTTTGTGGGTGATTGTCTCTTTTTTTTTTTTGGATGTTTGTACTTTTTGTTTCTTATACTCAGAATTTAACAACTGACTTCAGGACAAAAATCAATCAAATCCAAGATATTAGTTACATGATTTTGGTAAGAAGCAAGTAGTATCTAACCCAGTATTAACAAAATGTAACTCACAGAGACGGCATCCCAAGAATCCCCAGAATGTGCTCCATAGATAATTTGCATAAAAACAAAGAGTTTCCAAGAATATTAATGTGCTAATCCATGAAAGTCTCTCACTGGAAACACAGCTAGGAAAACATGACAATCTGAAAGAGACTTGCGGGTGTGACCTGGACCCAATAGGATTAGTTATACACAAACACACAAGAAATCCACAGGTGGCAGAAGCAATTGCAACAGCAATGGATGAAAGGGTTAGGTCAGTATGAAAGGCAGAAGATTTTGAGCCCTGGCTTCTGAAGTATGGCAATGAGAATCGGAGTGCTTTTCATAGAAAAATGACGACTAGGAGAGCAGTAGCAAGAACTACACAGAAGGAGAGGCAGAAAGATCGCCAGAGCCAGTGGGCATGGAGGACACCAAGGAAAGTGTGTTTTCCAAACACAGCAGGACTAGGACTGATGCACACTTACCTCACAGAAACCCTGGCAGCACACACAAGGCCTACACAGGTTAAAGTCAGACTGGTCCCAGCGCTGAGAGGGGCACTAGACATGGCTTCCCATCCCTAACCAAGAAACTATCTCCTACTGACAACTGCGTGCAAAAGACAGTTTTCTCCCATGGCAGGGGCCCATATCCAGTAGTAAATGGCCAACACAAAATGAACGGTATTTTTGAGGATTTGTGTGTGTGTGTGTGTGTGTGTGTGTGTGTGAGTGTGTGTGTGTGTGTGAGTGTGCGTGCGTGCGTGTGTGCGTGCGTGCATGTGTGTGTGTGTGTGTGTGTGTGTGTGTGAGTGTGTGTGTGATATTCCTTTCCCTGGGCACTTTTCCTGTCTTACTGCTCCTTTACTTATATATTATGATTTCTGATTTTGTGTTTTTATGTGCTTTGTTTTGTGTGTGTGTGTGTGTGTATTTCTTATGTCTTTCATATCTTTTTCTTTTCTTTTTTCCTACTTTTTTTTTTTTTTTTGGCCTGTTTGTGCTTTATAGGGAGAGAGGAAAGGCCTGGAGTTGGGTGAGTGGGGTTATTGGGGGGATCTGGGAGAAGTCGAGGAAGGGGAAACCATGATCAGAACATATTGTATGAAGAAAATATTTTCAATTAAAACAACAACAACAGCCCATCAGGTTGACGCTATCTAGAGAGCATGGAAGGAGGGAGAGAGGGAGGGGCGGGAGGGACGGACAGAGAGGGAACTGGGATCAATATGTACAACAAGATAAATAAATAAATAAATAAATAAGGAAGACTTCCACCCCAAAAAGAAAAGAAGGGAGGAGAGAGAGAGAGAGAGAGAGAGAGAGAGAGAGAGAGAGAGAGAGAGAGAGAGAGAGAGCAGCACATTGCTCTGGATTTCAGAATTTCTGTAGAGCAGTGACTGCTGCACTCACTTTTGCAAAAGATTCTACAGTTGTCTCACTGGTGTGTGTGTGTGTGTGTGTGTGTGTGTGTGTGTGTGTGTGTGTGTGAAGGACAGATGAGTTTTCCTTTTACTTCAGAGCCTTTCCCAGTCAAGAATTGTATTCCGAGGGCCTCAGCTAACTAAGCACACCTGAGGATTACTTACACCTAGGCTTGACTTTGATGTTACATATTAGAATCCAAGATGTGGAAATTTAAGGAACTTAGTACAGAAATGACACTGCAATTGAGAGTCAGGAAAAATGTGAGCCCTTGCGTTTATAGTTGAGGAGGCAAAAGGTCACATGGCTCCCATTCCTCACACTCTTTTCTCTGTGATACCCATCAAACTAGGGTTGGGGGAACTTTGTCTTTTCCCCTTAAACATGGGTAGACCTTTATGATTATCTCAAAACAATAAACACAATGGATGGAATGACATGGGAAGAGGGAAGCAGATCATTAGTGTATTACGAATCCCACTTCACTTAATTGGGTTATTTTCTTTTGAAACCCAGACAACATGCTGTGAAAAAAAAAAGCCCAGCAACCTCCCCCCTTCCAGGACCCTCACAGGAGAGAGCAAGTCATTCCAGCATCACTTGCTAGTCAAGCAGTGCCCCTGTGTAGCTCTCAGTAGAGCCATCAGCTAGTGCTGCCAGCAGACAAGAAATCCTTTCCTTTCCTTTCTTACTGAAGAGCTGTGAACAAGGCAGCTGTTTTGGGGTTGTTTTAATCTACTGTTTGAAGGCAACTGATAATACAAAATAGACAAAAGATTATGGGATCCTGTACAACAATGATTCTCAGCTGGAAATGATTTTGCTTCCCAGAAGGCATTTGGCAGTATCTGAAGACAATTTTAGTTGTCATAGCTAGGTTATGATGCTACTGGTGTCTGGCAAGCTGACTTCTGAGATGCAGTTACACATTCTACTATACACAAGACAGTCTTCTACAATAAATGTCAGCTGTTTCAAAGCATACTGATTAAAGTTTTCCCTGAAAAAAAAAATGACAGATTGTTATTATAAGCTTCAAGTCCTCCCATAGTAAAGAATATATCATTTCCCTATGGCATCCCAAATATTTCATCATTTTTTTTTTTTTTTTTTTTTTTTTTTGTCCAAATGAAGGGCTTTCCATAAAGAAAGTCTCAAAGGATTCCTCTGTGGACGATTTTCATAGAGGACAACACATGAGGAAAAACCAACCAAACAACCCATACAAAACTTTTGGAGTGAAAATTCATTGCATCTAGACTATAAAACCAAGGAATCAGCTCCCCTGCAGCTTAAGTTAGTTCTGATGTTAGAATTCTTCCAGGGTGTAAATTTTCTGTAGGTCACTGAAACAGAGCTGATCATTTCTGGTTTTTTTTTTTTTTTTTTTTTTTTTTTTTTTCACATTGGGCTTTACTTAGTCTGGCCTGCTTATTGTTCTACCCAAAAGCAGCCAGTTCATTTGCAGTAGGTCAAATAGTAACATCCAAAGTTCATAACCATCCAGAACCTCAGAATGTGGCCTTATCTGGAAATAGTCTTTTCAGATATACTTAGGATGAGATCATACAGCTGTGGGTGTGCCCCAAGGCCAATGACTCGTGTCTTTATAAAGAGAGAAAAGAGATTTGACCATAGGCATACGCAAAGAGAAGATGGACCATGTGATGGGGGAGGGGCACATTGGAGGGATGCCAGAGAGTGACAGGGATTGCCAGTAGATACTCAAAACCAGGAAGACTAAGGGATAATTCCTTCCTGGAATCTTCAGAGAAAGGATAGTCCTTTTAACACTTTGATGTTTGTGTTTCCAGTTTACAGAACAGTGAGAAAATGAATTTCTGTTGTGTTAAGCTACCCAATTTGTAGTTATATGTTCTGGCATTCCTACTACAAGCCAACACAATCCATTTTATACTATTTGAGTACTGATTATATATTTAATCATTTAGTGAATTATTAGGGGATGAAGACATGGCTCACTGGGTAAAGCTGCTTGCCACCAAACCTGACAATGGCCTGAGTTCAATCTCAGAGAGAGAACATATACCTTCTGGAAATTGACCTTTGTCCTCCAGAAGCGCGCACACACACACACACACACACACACACACACCTACACTCCCCTCCCCTCCCCAAATCATCATTCATACAATAAAAATAAATGTAATGTTTTTGTTTGGTTAGTTTTGCTTTTAAGTTTGTTAGTTTGTTTTTTGTTTGGCTTTTGGTTTTTCAAGATAGTGTTTCTCTGTGTAGCTGGACTGTCTTGGAATACTCTTTGTAGCCCAAGATGGCTTTGAACTCAGAGATCCATATGTTTCTGCCTCCCAAGTGGTATGATTAAACAGAAAACAATTGAGTCACACATGAATCAAATGAATTTGGGTCATTCAGAGAGCTTAGATTTAAAGCTGGATTCAGGAGTTTTATTTGGTTATAAGACATACATTTTAAAAAGGTAAAGGAGAGGCATTTTAGAAATGTATGCATAGAGTAAGTATACATCAGAGAATAGACATAATTGGCACTAGTTATTATCTTTTGTTTCAAAGATTGTTCCACTAACCATTCTGAACCTCTCATTCTGAGGAGTTTGGCAGGGACCAAATGAATCCTATCTTTGTACTCCATCCCATCCATCACCAACTCTTGTCTTCATAAATGACTATCACCTTCATTTTTATGGTAATGGTAAGCATGTGTTTTCTTTTAACATTTAACAGCTCAAATATATGTTCCTCACAGTATGACAAAATCTTAGTGTTGTCCCTCTCAAAGAAGTGAAATGCTATACGGTTGTTAGAAAGAAAATGGCCTCCAAAGGGAGTGACACTAGTAGGAGGTGTGGCCTTGTTGGAGTAGGTGTGGTCTTGTTGCAAGAAGTGTGTCATTCTGAAAGTGGGATTTGAGGTCTCATATATCTTCACCCAGTGAGACAAACCACTTCCTGTTGTTTGCATACCAAGATGTAGCCAGCACCATATCCATCTGCACATTGCCATGTCCCACCATGAAAATAACGAACCGAGCCTCTGAAAATGAAGTCACACCAATTAAATGCTTTTTTTTTTCTTTGTAAGAGTTGTAGTGGTCATGGTGTCTGTCTCTTCACAGCAATAGAAACTCTAAGATAGAAGTTGGTACCAAGGACTGGGTTATTGCTGTGAGAGGCCTAACCATGTCTTTGCTTAGAGGAATTGGCACTTTGGTACTTTGGGTAAGGAAAGCAGTAGAATGCTATGAGTACTGCTTACTGGGCTATACTAGTAGGAACATGGAAGACAATGGTGCTGATAATGATTTGAACTGTTGGGAGCTAGCTCAAGAGGTTTCAGAGGAGAAGAAATTCAGTATGTTACCTAGAAATTGTTCTGTTATTTTGGTGATGAATGTCGCTGGTTTTTATCCTTGCCCAAGAAGTTTTCCTGAGGCTAAAGTGAAGAGTTTTGACTTAATTCCCTCGGCAAAGGAAATCTCAAAATTGTCAAGTATAGACTCTATTTTGTGGTTAACAGTGTTAACTCTAATGAAGATAAATAATGAAAATGAGGAAGCTGAGCACAGAAAAATATCTGAGGAGAAAAGGGGGTGCCAAGAAGTGGAACGGAACTAAGTCCTGCATTCAAGGAGATACACAGATTAAGAAATGGAATAAAGGGAGTGGAGAACTCAAGGCAAAATCCATCCCAACTAATTTCCAATTTGTGAAAGGAACTAAAGTAAATCTTAGAGCTGGGTCTGATGGTAAATTCCTTTAATCCCAGCACTTGCAAGGCAGAGGCTGACTGATCTCTGAGTTTGAGGCTGTCCTGGTCTACAGATCCAGTTTCAGGACAGCCAAGCTTAGGCAGTGAGGAGCAGAAGATGTAATATAATGAAAGGGCATGTTCCCGTCTCAGCAAGCAGCAGAACTTGTCAGCTTCAGCCACATGGTTCTGGCCTTAGAGTCAAGCATAAAAGAAAGGCATTATGGAACCTTCCTCTATGACTAAGGAAAGCTGCTGAGGCCAAGCATGTGTCTGCGATGTCCCTCAGTGGAGGCATAGAGAGATCATTGTATGAAGCTGTAAATTTGAAGCCTGGACTGCCTTGGAGACCCCAAGATGTTAAAGATAACAGAGCCATGGGATACTTGCTAAGAAGAGCTGTTATCAGTGAGTGGAACCAGCCCAAGAGAAAGAAGTGTGTTACGGACAAAAAAGCTGAATGGAGTTGGAGATCCGAATAGTGTTTTGACATCAGGCATGGAAATACAGTTTGTTGTTTGCCCAGGTGGTTTTTAGTCTTGCTTTGGTTCAGTATTTTCTCACTATTCTCCCTTTTCTACATTGTGGAATGATAATGTATATCCTGTGCCATTATATATTGGAAGTATGTGGTCTCTCTCTCTCTCTCTCTCTCTCTCTCTCTCTCTCTCTCTCTCTCTCTCTCTCTCTTTCTCTTTTGGTTTTGATTTTATAGGAGACTACTTACTATTAAAAAGATCGTATGAAAGATTGTATGAATCTCAGAGACTGTGAATTTTATTTAGACTTTTAAATAAGTTTGAGCCTGTTACAAACTATGAATACTTTTGAAGTTGGACTAAAGAATATTTTTTGCTGTATGATATGGCTATAAATCTTTCTGGGCTAGGGAGTTTGAAAGAAATGACCCCCAAAGGGAGTGGCAATATTAGGAAGTGTGGTCTTGTTGGAAGAAGTGTGTCACCCTGGAGGTGGGCTTGAGGTCTCATATGTGCTCAAGCCATGCTCAGTGAGACAGACCACTCCTATTGCCTGCATATCAAGATATTGCCAGTACCATGTCTTCCTACACAGTGCCATGTCCTACCATGATGATAATGGACTGAACCTCTGAAAATACAAGCCACTCCAAATAAATATTTTTCCTTTAGAAGAGTTGCCATTGTCATGGTGTCTCCTCACAGCAATAGAAATCCTAACTAAGAAACGCTGTCTTAAGTTTCTTAATCTCCCCAATTTATTTTTCCCCTCGTAATTTTTCTATTGAAATCCTGGTTAATCTGTTTGTTAGAATTTCCCCCCGTCAAGATTTTGCTGCTTTGACATTCATTATAGAGGACAATATTTTCTTGTACCCAAGTTATTTACTACCAAGTAAGAGCTGTAAAAGAAGACTAGAGCAGATTTAGGTGATGTCCTTCTGGAGTCCTTGAGGAGGATGTGTGACACATAACATGCTAATCACTTGTAATAGTAGTAGTCAGTAATGA
Organism: Phodopus roborovskii; assembly: GCF_943737965.1. Taxonomy (NCBI): domain Eukaryota; kingdom Metazoa; phylum Chordata; class Mammalia; order Rodentia; family Cricetidae; genus Phodopus; species Phodopus roborovskii. Next base: position 5,492,179 of record NW_026125444.1, read on the forward strand.
TGCCTCTTACTCATTGCATGTTATGGAATGATGGTATTCTATCACTTCAGTATTAGTTTAGAATCTTCTGACATACTTTTTAATATTCAGTTTTATAGACTATTAAAGTTTTCAGAAAGCGAGATAAATCCTAAATTATTGCCTTTACTTGTTTTTTTTAAAATGATTATTGGATTCCCTAGCATTCTCTAAGGGTGGTCCATCTAGATTTATATATATATATATATATATATATATAAAATATATATAATATATATTATATAAATAATATATATTATATATTATATATATTATATTATATATCATATTATATAATATAATATATAATATATATATTATATACACACATATATGAGTAACATTTTATATATATTATATATACATATATATATAAAATGGATTCATGAATTGAAAACTATTTGGTGAATTTCAAACTGCTATAATTAATATCGCTATTAAAGGTCAAACTGACCCCTTTTGGCCTGTGGAAGACACTTCCAGCTGCCTTCTTATTTCAGCTTGGCTGGAAGCCACATGCCCCTGGGATCCTCCTGTCTCCACTCTCTTCAGATCTGGAGCTATGTAAGCAGTTATGGTGACCCTGGACTTGTTAGCGAAGGACCATGAGCTGAACTCTGCTCCTTATGACTGTTGAACAAGCATTCTTAACTGCTGAACCATCTCTCCAGCCTCCCACTTCTGACTTCTTTTGAAATGACCCCAGAAAGTCTGCACAGCTGTCTCTTTTATGAAACATCCTCAGCTTATCCTTGATATTTTCTGCTGGGGTCAGTGCTTTTTCTAAGGGGCGCTGGGCTTCATTTATTAAAAAAAAAATTATTTCAAATTCATGATCTGTGCACTAGGGATATTTATTACTAGGAAGCTATTATATTTATTACTAGTAAGCCTTTTGTAGGAATACAATTAGTATACATCAGGTAAGTTAGATAGTAGCAGTCAAATGCTAAACTATTTAATTTTAGAGTATTGACTTTTTCATTTTAAATCCATACATAGAATCCCATCTTTCTTTTTCATTTATTCTTCTATCATATATTATATCACAATTTCAGTTTCTCCTCTCCTCCTAGTCCCCTCCTTCCCCAGATCCACTCCTCCTTTCCATTCTGAAAAGGGCATGTCTCCTAGGAATATTAAGCAAACATGGCATATCAAATTATAATAAGATAATAACATCTTTCTGGAAAAGGCAACCCAGTTGGAGGAAAAGTGTCCCAAAAGCAGATAAAAAGAGTCAGAGATAGGCTCTGTTCCCATCGTTAGTAGTCCCATAAGAGGAGCAAACTAAACAACCACATTATATATGCAAAGAACATAGGTTAGACCCATGCAGGCTTCCTAATGGAAGGTTCAGTTTCTATAAGCCCAGGTTAGTTGATTCTGTGCTTTCTAGTGGTGTTTTTGACCCCTGTTGTGCCTACAATCATTCCTTGGCCTCTTCTGCAGGACTCCCTGGGTACCACCTAATGCTTGGCTGAGGGTCTCTGCATCTGCTCCCATCAGTTCTGGATGAAGGCTCTCTGAAGACAATCATGCTAGGCTCTGGCCTATGAGTATAGCAGAGTATCATTAGGAATCATTTCATTGACATTTTCCAAGTCTTGTTTAGTTCTATCCTAGGTCTTTAAGCTGTCCAGCTTCTGGTTCCTGGCAATCCAGATTGTGTCAGGTGCGGACTCTCTCCCCTGGGGGTGGGCCTCAAGTTGGACCAGTCACTGGTTAGCCACTCCCACAAGTTCTGTGCCACCATTATCCCAGCAATTTGAAGGTGGGACAAATTGTAGGTTGATGGTTTTGAGGCTGAGTTGGTGTCTGAACCCCTCCACTGTAAGTCTTGCCTGGTCCCAGGAAGTGGCTGGTTCAGGCTCCATATCCCCCATTACTCAGAGTCTTCAATAGGGTCACCATCATAGATTCCAGGGAATTTCCATTACCCTAGATTTTGACACCACCCTCAAAATGCACTCTAATTCCAGTCATTTCTTCCAGTATTCCCTCCTTCTTCTCCACTCCCACCTGATCCCCCACCCCCATCCCTACAACACCCCCCCCCCCAGTCCACCAATGAAATCTATTCTATTTCTCCGGTTCAGGATGATCCATAAGTCCCCTCTTGAGCCCTTCTTGTTACTTAGCCTCTCTAGGTCTGTGCATTGAAGCATGTATAATCCCATTTCCATTTCTTTTTCTTTTCTTTTCTTTTTTTTTTTTTTTTTTTTTGTTGGTTTGTATTTGTTTGGTTGTTTTTCAATATAGGGTTTCTCTGTGTAGCCCTGGCTGTCCTCAAACTCATCCTGTAGACCAGGCTGCCCTTGAACCCAGAACTCAAAGATCTGCCTGCCTCTGCTTCTGCCTCTTGAATGCTGGGATTAAAGACATGCATCAACACCACCCACAGAATCCCATATCTTAAAGTTGCAGCACATGATAAAATTATATGATTCCCTATCTACATGTCATATTTTATGTTGCACATATAACAGATCGATGCTAATACTATCAGCGACACGAATGCTAAAAACTCTTTTAAAAGTCTATATGCTGTATTCCCACTTGCTGTGTAGACCATCAATATTGTCGGGTTATAAGGGGTTAGTATACTCTTGGAGATCAGTCTTATGCCAGCATCTCCCCAAGAACTTGGCTCTTAGAAGCTCATTCTGCATTCTGTACAGATTCCTCAGCAATGCTTGTAAAAATTTCCCAAGTTCTTGGATGACAGTAAATTTTTTTAACTTTTCTTTTTCTCTCCTCTCTCTCTCCCTCTTCCCTCTCTCTCTCTCTCTCTCTCTCTCTCTCTCTCTCTCTCTCTCTCTCTCTCGTGTGTGTGTGTGTGTGTGTGTGTGTGTTCCAGTATCTTATTTGAATATATTATTTTCTTCTGGTCTCAGGGGTGACTGTGAAACAGACTAATGATAGTTTCCATTCTCCTATAAATCAAATGTGTTTTTTCAAAGTATCCAGAGACTCAAATAATTTATTTTCCCCACTGTTCAAAGATACACCCCCTCCTCCCAGATGTTTCTTTGTGTTGGTTTTTCTGAGTCAGTATTTTCAGTTATTTAGTATACTAGCCCAACATCTAGTTTTAAATCATTTTATTATTATCATTATTATTTAGTAAAGTTTTCTTGATTTGGGGCGTTTGTTATTTTGGTTTGGCTTTCTTCTCCAGCAATTCTGGTCATTTCCATCACCTTCTCTTTTTACCTCATTGTCTTTTTTCAGTCTTGTCACTTTCTCTAGAATGCTCTAGCCTTACAAAAATTTATTTTTATATACTTTTTTTTTTTTTTTGACCATGGCTTGGTGGCAAAGGTCTGTAACTCCAATAACTCCATTCTCTTGGGAGGCAGGCAGAAGCAGAAGAAAAACAACTTTGGGGTCTTTCTGGGCTACGGTGTAAATTGGAGACCACACTGAGCAAGACTCTGTCTCAGAAAAAAATAAATAAATAAAAATAGATGTAGAAAGGGCGCTGGGATATTGCTCAGTGCCTTCAAATGACTTGAAATTCCAGCTACCTTGGGGAGGGGGCCTGAAATTCTTCATAATAAAAGACTAGAGAACATTACAGTTACCTTGTCTACCAGCCACACATTGTTTCCTCCCTTCCCCACAGAAGAACTGTTTATATATGCCCAATGTGTCTTGATGCTTTGGCCTCATCTCTTGAGTTTTGTTGTTTATGAAATAATTTCTTACCGGCTTTTACTATAGGTTGCCCATGAACTTTTGGTAACTACTTGATCTGTTTTTACACTGCATCTACCAGTGTACATTTTCAACTAGATTAAAGATTATACTGGTACTGGTCAAATGCTTTAGATCATGTATTATTGACATAAGGTTTTTCCATTAAGGAATATATCATGTACATCATAGGATATGTTTTTAAAGGAAGAAAGACCATTGACTTACCCATCAAAGACAAATCACTACTAACATTTTATATAGGTCTTTCGTGACCCTTGTCTGTGTATGGTATTTTTTTCATGGTTGTGAAGCTATTTGATATACAATTACCTGTTCCCCTTGTTCCTATGATGTAACTTGTACCAAAATCCCTCAGTACCATAGTTTCATAGCTGTGCTAAATCTACTATGTGGTTCATCTATTTCTGGCTAGTCAAGTTCTAGTGTTTGGGCAGTTTAAAAAGCATTCTACGTGACAGTTTGTTCTGAGATATATTGGTGCCTGTTTTCTATTGAAGCATGCCTCCTGTAGGACAGCCTAGAATGTTATTCAAGCTGCTAATGAGTAATAATAGCCATACTAGGCTCACAGAGGCATTCCTGTAACAAGTGTTAAGCAATGATTAACTTCTCTGTGGAGGTTTACAGAGTTCATGCTCGAGGAGAAAGATCTAGTCATCAATATCTTGAAATCTCACCTCATTTAATTCAGACAACTTTCCAGTTATTCCTTTTTGCATTTACAGTGTGATTAGTACATTATGTTATTATATGCACACGAGCGCAGAGTAGTTGTGAGCAGGTGTTGGAAGCAAACTCAAGCCCTCTGAAGATCAGCAAGTGCTGTCAATCACTATCCCATCTTTCCAGACCCATAGCTATATGTTTTTCTGGATGTAGACCTGTGTACACATTAGCATCTTTAACCCCTCTCCTTTATGTCTGTTACTACACCCAGATTCCACTGGCCTTGCAAATTTGATACATATAAAACTGAACTTACAGGCTTTCTCAACAATCCTCTTCTGTTTTATACACAAAGGTGTTAGATCTCTACGCCTGCAACACAGCACAGTCCTAAGATGTGAGAAGGAGTCCTAACAGATTTCTTCTCCTCTTCAACACCACTGGCAAGTCTTTCCAACTCTCTGGTGTCATTACTGTCTCATCTGGGCTTTATACTATTTGGAGGTGTTTGGGGAATTCTCAAACCTTCCTTTTGGTGAGATCTGCCCTCTCAGTTTGAGCTTCAGTTTGTGTGTCCAGCGGAGGCCTCACCACTGGCATTGGACCAAACTGATTGGATCACAGGTTCAAACTCCACCAAGTTGGGATAACAAGAGTCTTTCAGTTGCCTGGTTTGGAACCCCATTTTGGGTCTTTTGTTTCAACTGAAAAGATATCCACCTGAGAGCCGAGGATGACTTCTTAGAGGTCGGGGTGTACAGAAGACAGTTTTAGAAGGAAAAGCAGAGGTGAAGGTTCATATGTTCCTTGAGAAGATCGGTGCTTTTGATTTCTGAGGTCATGTAGTGTCTGCTTCTACTTACTACCAGATATAGTTAGCTGTTGAATTTTGTAACAAAACTGTCTCCTGATAATACTATCTTGCTTTTACGTTAACAGACTAGTTCACCTGGATTTCTGTTACTTGCAATCAAAAAAGGTTTAATTACAACATAAGTTTTAGGTAAACATAATCCTAGCATGGGACAGTAGGGAGGGGCATTCCACCACTAGCTGAGGAACTATTGGATTTGATAAAGTTCTGGCAGAGGAAAAGTCAATTAACTTTCATGAGGTGTTACCTCATCAGAGGCTGGAATGAGATAACCCACTAAGTTTAAGTGGAAAAATACTACAGTTGGCTTATATAAAGAACTGTGTGTATCTCTCTCTCTCTCTCTCTCTCTCTCTCTCTCTCTCTCTGTGTGTGTGTGTGTGTTTGTGTGTGTGTAAAAATCTAGAATATTTGCTTATTTTTTTAAGGATAGACTTTCAAATCCCAGCATATTGACGTCTCTATTTGATTGATTTCTCCTCTGCCAGAGAAGGTCATATGTTTGGCTGATGGTCCATGAGTTTTGTGGTGGAGCCAAGTCAAACATAAACCACAGACTTCAGTAGGCACAAAGGGAGCTACAGTTAAATAATATCTGCCCCACCATTCATCAACAACGCACCTCCCAGAAGTTACCAGTGAGTGTTGTTAGGTGCACTTCAACTTCACACTTGATCCTTCTCTATAATTTCACATGCTAGCTAATCCTCCCGGGAATCCCCTTTCTTCCTCATATGCATTTGACTCCTTCACCTCTGCCTATTCTTTGTCTAGCTATTCATCTCTTTCCTGTGCTAGTCCTGGCTTATTGGTTGTCTTCCATAGCTTCTTAGCTGTTGATGTCTCCACCCATGGTCTTTAATTAACCCAGGTAGGCTGCTAGCTTACCTAAATCACCATTCCAGCAGAGGCTTTAACTCTCAACTTCATATTTTGGTGCTTCCCTTCAGCACCCCAGTTCCCATACCTTTTAGCTGTCCATCTCCGCAATGACAAATGCACAGGTATGAAAAACCCTGCCCTGTCCCATATATTCTTTTTTTTTTTCCTAAATCTTCCACAGAAATAGATGATCATGCTAGAAATGCTTGCCCTCTGCCACCAACTTTATCCAATCATCAAATCACAACAATTCTAGCTCTTTGACATCTTTGCACGTTAACACATGAAGAACTGATTGTGAATCTCAGGTCAACTCTCCTAAATTGATCTACCTCATCTTATTTTCTATAAGTCACCTACAAATGATTTACAATAATCTAGAGTTAGCAGGATAGAAAGTACAGTTAGAGACTACTGAACTCCAATGCCAACCTTGCTAATGCTACCCACCCGAAGTGATACTTCAAGGGCTTGCAAGAAAAAAGAGGAGAAAGACAAATTTTGATAGACATTAAACCACACACACATCTTTGCCATCCCACACAAAAAGGGGCCCCAGTTTATGTCATAACATTTGCTAAATGCCTACTTTTAAACTGATTTACTGGACATCTGTTAAGCTTTCTGGAAAAGTAGAAATGGTATCAATACTAGACCTCATCAGAGCGCATTAGCACTTACAAGGGGCAGACTTTGCAGGCCCACATCTATCAGGTGGTTTGGGAGAATGACTTAGAATGCCTTACTTTGACTGAATAAAAAGAAAAAAATGATCACGATCTATTTTGGTCATTCCGTTAATTGCATATTGAAGTACACTCTTAAGCACGATTAACAAGTTATCAAGGAAAGCAAGGTGTGTAAAGTGTTAGCTAAAGTGAACTTTGAAGCGTTTTAATTGCCAGATTTCCAGAGGTAAAATGAAACGGTATCTGAACCCAAGTACCTGCATCATATAGAGATTTTATATTTGACATTGAATGCATATTTAGAGAGACAAATACACGTGTGTAACGCAGATGTCATTATTAGGGGACTATCTGACACCTGGCCACTAACAGTTGCTATTGTGAGTGGAAACTGAGGGAATTTGCTTGGGGCTGGAGAGAAAGAAAGTCAGTAGTTAAGGATCCCTGCTGCTCTTGCAGAGGACCGATTTTAGGCCCCAAAGCCCAAGGCAGGAGGTCTGTAACTCCAACCCCAGAAGATCCTATCCATTCTTCTGTACTCGAAATAAACCTGCACTTGCAAGTGCACATGCTCACACAGGCACATAATGAATATTTTTTTTTTCCCAAAAGAAAACCTTATTTACCTAAATCCAAATGTGTCTTTTCCTCCACATCCTGGAGAAGCTACTGTGACTGAAGCACGAGCTCTGTTTTCAACATGCTAAGGCTTTTGGCAGATACCTGCACTTTGGGGCCTTCCGTTGCCTGCAAAGTCTGTTAAGTAAATGAATCCCTAGATGGACTCCCCTCCCCCACCTCCATCTCTCCAAGCTGAGGTTCTTCATTGTAATTGCTTTTAAATTAGGTTATGAAATGGACTGGGTTCTGGTGGCCCAGGCTTATGTGAGACTGGTATTTGAAACAGGAGAAGCAAGAGCAGCCTGGCCTTTTTACACTTAGCAGGCACAAAAGGCAAGTTCCTGTTTCCCAAACAAATACTTCATGTACTTCTGCAGAAGTTCTTGTGAGCCTCACTTGCTCACGAAACAATATAGCAGTCTTCGTGGGAATTAAGGATGTCAGAGAAGATTCTTTGGCAGTGTTCCGGACTCTGGGGCCCTGGAGACAAGGACATCTCCACAATTCAATAGTGAAATGAGGCCTGAAGTTCATCCCTGGGATGCCTAAGGAGCTCCATGGCTCCTCTTGGCCCTAAACATCAGTCAAGAAGTTTGTTCTGGGAGGATCACTCCTCTTGACCTGAATCAAAATTTCCCGGCGGCACCCAAGTACAACCTACCCAAATGGAAAGGTCTGGGCCGGGTCTTCAGCTGGACACAAGCCGGCCACACCCTCCCTGGCGCTGGGCTTTGGAGAAACTGAGTCCGCGCACACCGGGGAACTCCGCAGGGCCCCGCCCCCTCGCGGCCCCGCCCCTCACCTTGCTAGTGCCGTGCTCTGGCCGCGAAGGTGCGTGCGGCGCGCGCTGATTGGCGGCTTCCCGGCGCTGCCCCGCTGCCATTGGCTGCCAGCGCCTCTTTGTTCCAGGTCCCAGGCGCAGCCGAACCGGGCTGCGGAAGTTCGAGGGCACGGGGCGAGTGGCTGCGGCGTCGGCGCCCGAGTGAGTCCCCGCAGCGGAGATCGCGGACGCGGGACCGAGCCCCTCCGACGCCCAGCATGGACCTGGAAACCAAAATGAAGAAGGTGAGTGGCCTCGGGCGCGCTCGCTCCACCTGAGCGCCGGAGCTGCCCCGGGTTCCAGGGTCAAATCCCGTAGGTGCGGGGAGGGGAGGGGACGACTCCGCGGACCCCGAACCCCGGAGTGCCTGTCGCTGCGGGGAGGAACCCCGAGACCCGTTGTCACTGAGCCTGAAACTCCGGAAAACCTTTCAGCCACGCCTTCCCAAAAGGCCAGGGTGAGGTCTGGGCGATGGTGACTGACACCGCTTCCTGTCTGGGGAAGCTGCTGTCTGGAGAGCCGGTGTGAGTGTGTTCGGCCATGTGGCTTTGACAGCCCCGACCTCCCCCTCCACCCCTGAGCCTGGCTGCCCCAGGCTCTCCAAAGTGGCTGCTGACTAGTGACACTTCCTTCACATCCGCGCCTGCTGATAACTTCTGGAGTGATGACTTTGAGGGGCGGGGGGAGTGTGTGTGTTTCACTGATGGCCTGAGCGCCAGCACACTGTCTCCTTCTTGCGGAGTTGGCGGCCAGCTGCAAGCAGCGGTCGGTCGTTGCAGGTGCTGGGGGACACCCTCGTGACTGTGCCAGGTGTCCAGGCTAATAGCCCTACCTGAGGAGCTCTGAGATTATGGGGAAGTCTATCAGGTCGCCTGGGTGAAATGGGTGGGGACCAGACTATGACTCAAAAGAACGCTGACGTCACATTCTATTGTAACATTCGACCTTAAAGGTCTTGTTCCTGGGAATTGCGCCTGTGTACTTTGAAGTAAGCCAGTGGTCATTTATCAAATAGGGAAGGAAGCTGTGCAGACTAAGAAAGAAAAGTTGAGAAAACTTTCTTCCCTTGGTACCTTACGGTTGCCGGCTCATCTTCTAAAAGGGAAATTTCAGTTTTGTGTGCCCAGAATTGAATTTTTAAAATTGTATGCAAATATATGGTATGAGGCTAGGAAGCGGTTGGCCAATAAAAACTTTGAACCTAGGAAACAGTTGCTTGGTCTGTCCTGATTAAAATCAGCACTCAGAAGGGACATGGAGAACAGGAAATATTATATTTGTTCTTGTCTCTTCCTGCCTGATCGTTATTCTCTCACCATGTTTGCCGGTTAACCATGCTTCCTACTTAGAAAGCATTTGATGGGCTGTGCAGTCCTCTGCTGGTGAACACGGAACTCAGAGTTTTAGTGTAAGAACTACTTCAGAGACGTTTGGCTCAAATGGGGGGGGGCGGCGGGGTTTGCTTAGAAATACTGATTTGAAAACTATTCTGTAAAAGTAAGAGTTACTTGAAGGCACTGGGGGAAGGGCAGGCAAATGAGAGGCTTGTTAGGCTAGTGACTCTGCTGTGTGTAATACTGCCCTGCTGTGTGTTTGCCAAACCCCACAGGATATAAGACCAGAAGTGAATCCTAATGTGGAATCTGAACTTTGGCAATAGTGATGTGCCAGTGTGTCTCATAAGTGGCCATTTCTGAAGCACAGGGTTGATGATGAGGGGGTGGCCTCGACATGTGGAGACAAAGACCACTGCTTCTGCTCAGTTTTGCTGTGAACCAAAACACTAGTTTTAAAAGTATTCTCAGAGGGAAAGTCCAAAGTTATGAATTATTCCTGCTTGCAAGGGAGTAGAAAAATGCAGATAATTCATAAGTACTTTACTGAAGTCTGGGTTATAATAAATAATTCCTCCATTCCCCCCCCCCCCCGTACTTTAAAAGGGTATCTTTTCAATTGAGTGCCTTAACCATCCATGGAAGTTTATTCTTTCTCATCTGGCCTCAAGAACAAAAATTTCAGAAATTTAAAGAAAATGCAATAACATCAATAAATCCTATTTTATGATGCTGTCACTCTCAGAGATGCTCAGAGGGTCTCTATCAGTAGATGACAAAGAACACCCCAACAGCATCCTATTTGACTGCCATCCATGTCCTTGACTTACCCCTTCCAAGCTACTTTTCAGTGGATTAGATAAAACGTTCCCCAGTGCAAAACACTTAGAGATTCTGGGAGTCCATTTTACCTTTTGAGCCATAGTCTCAAAAGAAACATATGTTTATGAATTGTTTTATTTAGAAGTTGCTTTCTAGCACATTTAAGACTCTCAGACACATCACTAAGGCTTCTCCTCTCTTCTTGTCACATCTAGATAGTTGTCAGATCTTCTTAGGTTACACAAGAAAAGCCATAATTTGAATGTACCTTCAAAACAAAGGCAGTTTGGAAATGGAAATATAGAGGCATTTAAATAAAAACCAATTTGATTTGTAGCTTAAAAGTGTGGTAGTTTTCCTTTCCAAAGCCTTTGCATTTCATTGTTGACTCCAAAAGGAATTTTCCCTAGCAGATGGAAAAGGTTATTTATTTCCCATTAACATTTCCTGAAGTCTTTACCTTTCAGTGACCTAGGTGAGTTATACTATTGTAAGAGTTTTGGTTTATAAAAGGAGAGGTTTCCCCATGAACTTGCCCTTGGGTTGATTATCACTTATATACTGCTATCACAGGCACTCTGAGTTTCATAATTACTGTTTTGCTGTATTTTGTTTTGTTTGAAGCAAGTGAGCTGTTGCTAGGATGTGGAAGCTGGTTTGTCTACACAGAGCTTTTTTTTTTTTTTTTTAAACAATATTTTAGATGAGAATTTGACTTTTATGTTCACACCCTGTCCTCTGAAGCTCTCAGCTGGACCCTGTCCCTGCATCTTGCATCCCCTTAGCTCTGTGTCTGATTGCAAAAATAAATAATGGCTCTGAGAGGTAGAAACAGTTTCATTTTCATGGTAAATCATGGCCAGTCACCAGCTGTTTTCCCTTGGAGTTACTCTCTCTGAGAAAATCAACTTTCAATCTTCAAAATATACCAAAGACTCCAGCGACTTCCAGTATACTGCCTAGAATGGCTTGCCTGGCTTTAATTTTACTGTATTTTGTAAACCTCTTTTTTGAAATATATCCTAGTATCTTACATACTTTTCTTGAAACTCTTGTTTCTTTAAATTTACTTTGAAAAGAATGAGATGCATCTTAAATATGGAATGCTACAGACAACAACAAAAAGTCCCTCTCTGCATTCAGGTTTGTTTACAAAGCTTTAATTGTTTTCCAAAAGTGGATAGTAAGTCCAAGTGACTGGAGCTGGAAAAGCTTCAAAACCACAGAGATTTTTGCATTGAAAATGAGAATGAGCCGTTTTTCATAGGTAGCCCCATAGTTAAAGGAAAAAAGCAGCTATGTGGGAATCTGGGTCCTCAAATCTAGTTAGCTTCTCTGCATGAAGTCCTTCTTGGTATAGGAAACTGTTGACAAAAAAACTCCAACTGTCAAGAGGAGAGAGAGAGAGAGAGAAAGGGAGAGAGAGGAGAGAGAGAGAAGAAAAGAGGGAGAGGGAGGGGAGAGAGGGAAGAGGAAAGAACAAGAAAGAAAAAAGAGAAAAAGAAAAGAAAAAGAAAAAGGGAAAGAAAGAAAAACAGAGAAAGAGTGAGTTTATTCTGGAGATGTTTTGAGTGACCATGGCCCAGGAATACAGATTTAAGTTACCCTATATTCCATGTTCCAACATGGAAGCAGTTTTATGACACTTTATAACTTTATAGTACAAAGAAAGTCATAAATCAAGCCAAGTTCAAAATACATCAGTGATCCAATCATGTCAAGATGGGGGAGGTTTTCTGTAGGCCCAAGATGCAAGATGCTGTCTGATGACATCATATTGGGAGGTTTTCTATAAGCCCAAGATGTAAGATGCTATCTGATGACATGCTTAGCTTTTGAGTTGGTAGAAGCTAACCATCTGCTAAGTTAATTGATTCCAAAGGTTTCTGTTGTTCAGACTCAAATGGGCTGGAAATGGCTTTTCCAGAGGGCTAGAACCAGCTCAAGGTAGGGTAATTAGCTTCAGTCCTTCAACATTCTAATCTTTCTGTAGTGCTAACATTCAAGTCAGTGAGCGCATCACTCTGCAGACACAGCTTGTTCCAGGAGTTTTGCATTGGGAACACATTTTCCTTAAGAGTCATTGACCCAAACTGGAGTAAAGGGAGAGCTTGTCTTTAAAAGTGGGTGCTCAGAAATGACAGAAAAAAGTAAAATGCCCCCAGTGAAGCTTTTGTGTCTTTGCCTGTGGCTGTGGTAAAATGCTCCAACAAAAATAATATAGCAGAAAGGATTTATTCTGGCTCATAGCTCAAGTGTCATGGTGAGGGAGTCAAGGTATTTGGAGCTTGATGGAGTTGGTTATAGCAAATCCACAATCAGGAAACAGAGAGAGCACACTGCTGTTCAGCTCCTCTTTTCCATGTATACAGTCTAAATACAAGCATAGGGAAATGGTGCTACCTTCCTACCTTAATGAACCAAAGATGATCACCCTGCTGGCATGCTAAGAGGCCCACCTCCCACGTGATTTAAGATCCTGTCAAACAGTGAACACTAATAGTCACAACTGTGTACTCCCTATTGATTGTTTGTGCAATGTTCATATTCCAAGTTCAATACTAAATCTTATGCATTCTTCAAGGTCCGTCTTATTATATCTAATCTATCCTCTTCAAGGAAACCTCCCATTTTCCTACCTACACAGAAAATCGTTGACTCTACATTCCCAAGGCATGTTTCTGTAACTCTTAAAATAGTCAATCTGTAGATTGCAAGTACATTTGTAGCTTCACCTTTTCACTTAGATGTTAATCTTGAGAGACAAATCTAGATTTTATAAAACTTGACTACTTTGATTGTTGTCAAAACAGTCTTATGAGGGCCATAGTCCCATTTTGAGGACTAAGAAACCTCAATTCAGATTACTTAATTTGAAACTGAAGAACCTATGAACTTGAACCATTATCCTTAGAATTCATGTTCTTTTTTATCAATGCTCCTACCTTTTGAGTGTTCTATCACCCATCTTATGCATTTAAACAATCTTACTTGCTTATTTAAGGAAATTATATTTGTCTGGGCAATGGTGGTACACACCTTTAATGCCAGCACTTGGGAGGCAGAGGCAGGAGGATCTCTGTGGGCTTGAGGTCAGCCTGGTCTACAGAGCCAGCTTCTAGGACAGACAGGGCTATATAAAGAAACCCTGTCTCTCAAAAAGAAAAAAAAAGAAATTATATTTGAAGAAGTAATTTCCATACTGATAAAATTACCAACTACCCTACTGGTTTTCAGGTTGTGTGCTAAAGTTGTGTTTGATGCATGTCCATTAGTTGTCAGATAGATGTCTACAAAAGTAAAAGGCTCATGAAAAGGAATTTCTGGGAGACTTCTACAAGTAAAGAAAGTCCAGTAGCATAATATCTTCTAGAATTCATCATATCTTCTAGAATTCTCCCAACTTCTTGTTTGTGTTGGGAGCTAAGAGTCATACCCTCTTGTCCATATTCACTGTGACCCTGAGCAGTAGCAAACCTGTGTTGGGCTCCCTGCTTTGGGATGTGAGCCACAGCATCTGGATTGCAGGGGTCCTGGTGAGCCCTGGGAGTGCTGTATCTTCTGAGCTTCACATGTGGTAGAAGTGTCCACATTCTGTGGGTAGGAAATACATTTTCTTATGGCAAATGCTCCATGTTTCACTGGTGTAGTAGAACAGACAGCTAAAAGCAGAGCAGAAAACAAACAAAAATACTAGGCTACCCCTTATGCTGAGGAAGTTATTAGTGTTCCTTTCCCTCCTGCTTGCAAAAACTTCTGTTAAAAAGCAGTAGAAATACCAAAAATGCTGAGTCATGTCTTGAACTTGTTATGGAGATATTCAGAATGGAATTAATACAAGGGACCACCCCTGTTCCAGAAAGAGTTACTTAGTAGGGCTTCCTTAGTGCTATTCTGTGTTATTTTTCTAAGTTTTAGAATAGTGCTTAGCTACCTGATAATTTGAATACAAGTTCCTTCTATAAGCTGAACGGAACCATACAGTGTGCTTAGAAATTAGGAAAGGTCAGTAACATCCAGAACTTGTCTATTGGCCGTGTATCCAGACTCTCTCTTTTATCTTTACCAGCATCCTTTCTTATCATACTAGGCCATAGTAGGTCTATTCTGTTTTGTTATGTTGGCCACCTTAGAACTCAATTTCCATGTAGGAAGAAACTCAATAGGTGAAAGATTATATCTAAGGTTCTAAATCCTGTGCCTCTGGCTGTGAAAATTTATGTTAACAGTCTACCAAGCACAGTGTTCTACATCACTTAAAAATCACACAGACCCTAAGAGTGCATGTAAATACATACACACATGTACACAGGAAGTGGTGTAGTGTGTAGCTGTTCTATGCATCTGTGAATTCCACAAGGAAACTTAGTTGCCTGGGGCAAATGAGCTGACATGTGAAGTATTACTTTTCTTAGTATATGGAGAAATGATAAGCAAACATTACCTACTGTTTTTAATTATTGTGTCTCTCGAATAAGACTTGTCTCTTAAAAGCTGTCTTAAAAAATGCATCTAGGGCTGGTGCAGGATGTGTCACTATGGTAATGAACAGAAAAGACACAGATTTATACTAATTTAAAGAGTGATAGAGCAAAAATAAATTTTAAGAAAAGTAAATGACAGGTGAAAATCGGCAGCGCTAGGAAGCCTCCCGAGGAGCCTTCACAGGTTAGCTAGCAGTGTGCTGGATTTCTAACATGGTGGGAAGTTTGGGTTGTGAGTCTTGGGCATAATTAATCTTGTAAACATTGGAATGTTCATTCCCTTTATCCTATGTTATGGCTGCTTGGGGAGGAATAAATGGTAAAGTGTAATAAAATACAACCGTAATAAAATGAAGTTGCATCTTTCCACCTCTGAAGTAGCTGCATTCAGTCCTCTTGATTGCACATACCCTGACAGAGGCAGTCTTGGATTCCTGTTTGCTGTACTCAGAAAGTTTTGTTTAGCAACCACTGCCATGGTAACTATTATTATTATTTTTTAAAGGCAAGGTTTCTCTGTGTAGCCCTGGCTGTCCTGGAATTCACTCTATAGGCCAGGCTGGTCTTAGATTCAGATTCTCCTGCTCCCCACTCCCAACCCTGTGCTGGGATTAAAGGTGTGAATCACCACCACCCAGAGATACTATGGTTTTTAAAAAGTCTGTTTGTTAGATCATTAATGTTCAAGGCATATAAGAAACTCATTTTTATAAGATGGTGAAATGTCCAGGGAAATTATATGGGTTGTGATTAAGAAAACGTCAAAAAAAAAAAAAAAAAAAAAAAAAAAACACAAAAATAGAGAAACAAGATTTATCAAATTTAAAACAGGTTGCAAGATTTTAAAGAAAAACAGTGTCACTGGTTTTGGAATAAACAGACACTCAAGCCCTGTGTTAGAGGTTGGAAGGTTTTTTTTTCTCACCAGCCAACTATAGCCTTCAGCGCTCCTGTAAAACAGCTACAGTCTGATCTGTAGTAGATGCACCTTTTTGGTTTCTGACTTACACACCTACATAACTTCCTGTTTAAGTAATTGCCTGGAGAGATAAAAAGGTATGAGAAATCACAATGTTCTAGCTCTCACTGCTTTCATTTGGTCCCCAAAGTGAAAAGTATAGTTTAGCATGTTCACTTTCTTTAATCCTCCCCCAGTCTGCTGAGGATGGGCTTGGGCTGTGCTGAAGCAAGGTTTAAGGGTGGAGGATGTTTGGCCTGAAGCCAG
The DNA here is from genome assembly GCF_943737965.1 of Phodopus roborovskii. Lineage (NCBI taxonomy): Eukaryota > Metazoa > Chordata > Mammalia > Rodentia > Cricetidae > Phodopus > Phodopus roborovskii. The sequence goes on from NW_026125444.1 coordinate 5,508,337, forward strand.
CGGGTGGGGGATTGCAGAGATCTGCCTGCTTATCGACATAATGCTACTACTGGAGGAATACATTGTCCTTGAAGCACTGACTCATCCTCAAACCAGGAGTGACTGAGCTTGTGTTTATCCCAGTAACATCCCGATGACCTTAAAAAAAAAAAAAAAAAAAAAAAAAAAAAAAAATCTATAAAACGGAGTTTCCAGGAGTTTATTGCAAAGCTTCTTATCTGAACAGTGGCGAGCTAACGAATGCTTTGGTGGGGAGGCTGCTAATAAGCCCAAGCCACAGGAACGTTTTCCTTGCTATGTCTGATTCAAAAATGCTATTACATTTCATTGCAAAATGGCCATGTAGATGCTAAGGTAGAGTTTTGGTTTTATATGGATATACCATTGTGACAACTTGATAGAACGAGTCCCAATGGTAGAATATTTTGTTTGTTTTTTTTTTCTTTTATGAGGTTCTGGCCAGCAATAAAAGTAACTGGGACTCAGCAAAAAGTTATGCTTTGTTTTACATAAGGAATATTTCAAGTGGTTTATGTTTAAGATGATAGACTCTAAACTGGATTTCTACCCATATCACTCATTGAGCCTATGTGCTCTAGAATACTAGGGTGTCAGCAATGGTACGAAGAAAAGGAAGAGGGGGTTGGAATGAGAGGGAGGCCAGACAAACATGTAAATTTACTGGCTAGGCTGGAATGAATGTAATAATACTGTTTCTTTCATCTGGTAAGGAACAACTTTAAAGAAAGTCTATCATAGGCTAATTTTGTAAAAGCAGCAAAAAATGAGTTACTACACTAAAAGACACCGAGCTGTTGTTTTTGTTTTGTTTTGTTTTGTTTTTTTTAAGCTGTCAAAGGCCTACTGGCTCCTATTGCTCACACTCCTTTATATATGTCTTGGACTGGACAGCTGAGTCATGGTTTGCTAGCTGCCACATTTAAAAGCAATGCAGTAATAGCAATACAAACAACCATTACTGAGTCCCTGGGCAAATGTAATTAACTTTAATTGGGTAGACTGGGAGTATTCTATTGAGGAAACAGTTGCTATACAATAAACAAAATTTCATTAGGCAAAGAAAGCATTAAACAGGAAGACCAAGCAGCGGAAGCGTTGGGTAGTGAGAAGTCAGTAGGTTCATCCTGGCTTGGAGTTCACACCCTCAGCAGCTTCTCTTTGACCGGTGTCAAGCTAAGCCAAGAGCATGGAAGCTTCAGCAATTTGTAGTTTTCCCCAAGTCAGGTTTAAGTTAAGGCAACAGCTTGAAGCTGTGCTATTGAAGCAGCCTAGCCCACCGCTGTGGTTCTCTGTCCCGTTGCTCTAACTTGGGCTCATATTTGGTAAGCTGTTTCAATCGGCTTGTGAAAAGAGGACACTCCACGTTGTGGGCTAGCTGTTGTTGGCTGGACTCCCAGCTGTGAGTTGGCATCACCCAGACACCAAGCGTTTGTCTTCATTATACCTCCAGCCAACTAAGGGTTTGCTGGCTCTGTAACGATGAAGAGACAGACAAAGTGGGACTTAGGGTCAGCAACTCTGACCCTGGGATGTTAGGATCCTCAAACTTACTCTTTAGTGTGAGAGCTCTGCCAGAGGTCCGCCAGTGACAGCTAGTAAGGAGCCTAGCAGCTCCTCAGCAGCCAAAGTAGTAACTTCCAGGGGCTTTCTAGAACTTTCCCAGCGGCTAGGACCTTGGCTTTGCATCTTTTCTCTCAGCTTGTCTGTAACTCTTGAGCTGCTCTCAGATTGTTGGTGGGTATGCCTGGGGCCAGAAGTTTGTTGAGTTGCCAATGTAGTACATCCTACCTGTAGTAAAAACTACAAATGGGCCACCAAACACTCTTAATGTGGCTTTATTGGAGTCGAGGCTGCAGCATCAGTGAGTATTGTGCAAGGGTTCTCCTGGATGGCTCCCTGCTCCTGGCAAGGGACGGAGAAAGAGCGAGACAATCCTGCACACACGCTGTCATGGATGGGCTTGGTGGTCCTCCCAGTCAGAGCAGGTATCTATGAGAGATACCCCAGGGTTCTGAACGGTGTCACCTGAAGCTTTGATGACATAACCAAAGTCTCCTGAAGCATAGGTGCAATTGGAGAGGCAGCCATGACAGTTGCAATGCTCCTTGTATTTGGAACAACATGTATGTTTGCCTTGATAGGTTTGATTTCTCTGTGTTAACAGTTCAGTCTTTGTGAGAAGCCATGAGGGGGTGTGTCTAGTTTTTATGAGATAGGGTCTCACTCTAGCCCAAACTATATTATTTATATATATAATTTTTTTTTTGGAGATAGAGTCTTATGTAGCCCAAGCTGGCGTGAACTTTCTGTGTTACCAATGATGACCTCATGTTCATTTCCTTATATGTCTCAGAATGGACTGGTGAGTCACTGTTTGCAGTAATAGGAATTCAAACCACCTCTTGCCTCTACTTTACATGTCCTAGAGTCACAGATGTCCTCCACTATGCAATGTCTAGCTTTTTAAACAGCCACACCTGTCATGACTGTAGTTCAACAGACTTCCTATGGCTCTGATTGGGATTGAGTGGCTCCCGTGCCCTGTCCCCTGAACATGGTGGGGCTGTCCTGTAACATTAGTAAGCAGTCCAGACAGGCTCTGGAGCAATGGAAAGCACAGCCACAGATTCCTAGCTGGCCTTCACCTCTATCCCATCTAGGTTACTCACTCAGTTCGGTATCCATCACCACTGAGACCAGAGGAATGGAAAGTATCCGACCACTGTCAGTCAAGTAGCCATTGAGCAATGGAACTGCCCAATAGCCTTACTCATAATGAGGGAGCAAAATTACACAAAATTAATCTTCTTGTTCAGTCAACTTTATCTAATAATCCGTAACGTCTGCCTAAATATCCTTAGAGAGGATTGGCACCGACCATCTGACTAAAATCATCAAGTGCTTGAAGCAAAGCGTTGGAATAGTAGAGGGCAGGTAGTCTTTGGGCCTTCTAAAATTCTGTGGAAGAACAAAGAACTTCGCAGCATGTCTTGCTTGATTTTTCAGAGGGCCTGGTTTTAATATGGCTATTTTTCTGCTAGCTTTGAGACATAGATCTCTCCAAATTCTTCTCAGCCAGGTTATGTTACTTCCACATTGCCTGAGGAAATGTAGAACTGATTTTTTGTGAAAAATGACTGAATGCCTGAGGTTTTTAAGGGAGGTTCAAAGCCCGACCTTTTAAATACTACAACAAATTCAAAATATGCTACAGAAATGTTCAAGCTGTGGTGCGCGTGTTAGAATATGTCAGTGCTAATATAGGATGCAAAGTTGTCCAAACAGAAATAGGCCCAGTGTAAGGGAAGGGAGGCAAGACATATTTACCCAAACTCCACGTTCTTCAAGACATCACAGACAAGGTAGTAGAATTGTTATTTCTTGTGACTTCTGTGGACCAAGTGAATTCAGTCAGAGGGTATTGGCCCCTGCCATACACTTCTCTATAACATGGGCATTTAAAGGAAGTACTTCAGAGCTTGGTGTTCACACATGTACATTTGAATCCCAGCTTTGATGCTTGCCTCTTAATCTGGGCAGGGTTTTGTTTGTTTACTTCTTTCATTTCATTTACTCTGTGAACTGCTGAGAGTGTTCAATATTGTTTTTAAATTCTCTGATGAGGATGCTTAGATGGCTCTTAGTGCTGATTAGTGAAGGTCTAGCGAGCCAGAATTGTATCCGTGGTTTCAGTGTATCTTAGAGTCAGTTCTTGGTGCTAATTCCCTCTCTATGTATAGCTGTCTAAGTTATTTAACCCTCTAAAACTACCCTATCCTCATCCTCAACTCGCTAGGTTACTGTGAGTGCCAGCATAAGAGACACTAACCTTTAAAGCACCATGCCTGGAGCCTACACATAGATAACAACAAATATGTCATCATCACCAAAAATTGCAATCTAGAGGGAAGAAAACCACACAGAGGTCATCATGCCATTTAATAAGTTCCTGATGGGAACTTTTTGTGATGATGTGTTGTCAGCAAATTATTGTGAGCAATTATTGTGAGCAAATTATTGTGATTCCTGAACACAAAGGAAGACTCTGTTAAAGCTTGGTAGCCTGGGATATGTCACATCATTGGATGTGTTTTCCTTTTCAAAGCTGTGTCACAAAGAATGAACCACTGGTTTCACAGTGTCAAATGTCAGGACAGGGAAGTGGCATGTCTTTTAAATCAGAATCTTCAGTTTCTTTTGTTGAGTACAACTCCATAGGCTCCTTGCATTTCCTCCCATGAAATTGCCACCTGCCCATCCCCGCTTCAGTCTGTCCTACATACACTCCAGCTACTTAGGTAGGGAACAAAGGTCAGCAAATTACTTGACTGTGGGGTCACTTTCTCCTGCTCCTCTTGATGTGTACAGTGTACTGCTGTAACATTGTGCTATATACCTAACACATGTCAATAATTGCGGCACCATTTCAGTTTTGGGATGTAGTGTCGTCGTAATGCTTCTCAGTGTACCTCTGTCTGAGTGACCCCTCTTTGGGGTCAGCTGCAGCTGACCAAATTAGGAACCTTTTCTGCAATCCACACTCTTTTAAGGAACTCCCACAGATACCTTTTGGACACAGGTTCTGAAAATCCCTTTTAGAGCTGATGAACAGGAGCTTTCGAGAACATGCTAAGCACATGTCACTTCAGAGTCTTTCCATAGAACCAACCTTAATTAAAAAGTGATTTCAGCAACAATCATAGGCTATTAACACCCTTACAGCTTGCATTGGATTGTCTCAAGGTAACAGATCCGGGGTGGTTGCAGGGAGCTTTCCCTAGTGTCGCTTACTCACAGAGGAGAGCTGCTAGAGGTCATGGCAAATATAATTTGACAGTAGTCACTAGAAGTGTTTCTAAGGAACCTGCTTAAACTATGGAGATGGACAACAACTTTCCTATTAATTGTTTCCCTGGAATATACGAAACCTAAATTACATTGTCTCTAATACTGTTCTGTGACTGAATTGGCTTTTGAATGTTCGATTAACCCCATGCATATAAGAATGATTGACCGTAAGTACTCCCTAATCTTAGTTAGACTGAGGTCCCATGTTCATTTCTTTTTCTAGGTGGATTAGTGTTAAAAAAAAAAAAAAAAAAAAAAAAAAAAAAGCTTGCACAGACCCATATACAAAACTTCTCCTAGTTTTTCTTTGTGTTTTTAAGAGAACCCTCATGTGTTACAGAATTGTGGAATTTCATAAATATACCACTGTAATTTCCTAACAATCAAGCCTGGTATTTTACATAGTATTTTATAAACATTTATAACTGTGTATGTATGTATATATACAATTATTCTTGCTTGTATATGTTTGAGAAGAAGAATGGGTTTTGGGAATTTAAAAAAAAAAGTTACCCTCTGTCCTGACTTTGGGAAGATTTTCCTAGTCCTGACAGAGTGAAAAACCAACTGTTTCAAAGGAAATTATTTGTAAGAGAGAATCAAAGTTCTCTTTTAGTGTGGCCATATGACTAAAGATATTGGGTACAAAACAAAAATAAATAAATAAAAATGAAAACCAAGATGCCAGCAATCACTCCTTGTACCCATATTTGTAGTATGCCTCCTTCATCACAAATCACTTTCTTATTTGGATGGAAATGTGGGCAGCAATAGTACTGAGGATGTTCTTTAAGACTGTTCCAAACAAGTTGATTCATGGGAGACCAATCCATGTCAGGCAGTATGAGCACTCAAAAGTACGGGCTGTTGCTGTTACCTACACAATCCCTTTCGGGGCCATTCTTGTGAAAATGGTGTGGTGGGAATTTGTTGGGGGTGGGAATGTAAGATACTGATGTTTTTCTGTCAGCTTAGCATCTACACATGAATTTACTGATATCTTAATTATCATCTGAGGCCCCATAGCCCCACCAGTCAACCAGTCACTCAGGCCAAGGCCTGGAGGGTTTTCCAGTCAGGGCTGAAATATGTACGTTGAAACTACGTCTCTTTTGTTCTATGCACCAACAAAGACTCAGAAGTCAGATTGGGGGTGACTACCTGCTCGGTCAGAGAAATTGAGAAGCAACCAGTTGACCCTGCTTTTTAGCCAGAAACCCAGCAAGATGTGTGTCCCCAAACCAGGAAGACTCACTGAACTCAAGTCCCTGCCCTTTCCTTCTTGTGTGTCTTCTCTGTCCGTGTTGCTGGCTTCTCTATGGCCAATTTTGGTCAGCTAGTCACTAACTCCTCCCCCTAATTCAAGGTAAACTTCATTTAACAGTCTCAGCGTGTCACAGTGCGATCAAAATTCCCAAAACAAGGTATTATGTTAAAGAACAATTAAATAGGTAAAACCTTCTGTCACTGATAGAATGTCCAGCTCACGATGAGCTCACAGGCAATGGAGAATTGATGTGTCAGCAGTCACAAAATGGTGAAACACTAAATAGTGAGATTTCTCCCAACATCTGTAGGAATCAGGGAAAATAAAACAGGGAGTAGTTAAAGAAAGCTTATCGGAGTAACAGACATTAACATTGGGCCTGTAGACTGGGTAAGGAGAGATTTGGCCAAATACAGAAAAAGTGTGGACAAAGCTCCTGGGGACAGAGCTGCAGGAGGGAAACAGGAGAAATAAGGCAGTGGTGGGTTTTAAAGTAAGTCCTATGATATTGGAGAAAGGGGGAATTCATTATCTCATTAAAAGTACCTGGCTAGCTCAAGAGGGCCTAGTGAGGAGGAAGAGACTGGGGGTGGGCGAGCAGGGAGGTGAGGGGGTGGGTGGGAGGGAGAACTGTAGTTGGAGTGTAAAATAGAATTTAAAAAGGTATCTGGCAAGAGGAGCATTGTACGATGAATTAAGTTTTGAAACAGCAGGGTGACATGCAGAGGGAGGGATCCCTTAGTTTGTGGCACACATGGCCATGAGGAGAGTTTGCACATGGACCCTGGCTGCAGACCCGGAAGCAGCCTGGTGTCTTTAGGGCTCGGCACACAATTGGCAATACCCGCAAAAGATAGAGAATACTTCAGGCTCTCGGTGAGCTGATGAGGCAAGGGTCACAACCTTCTCTTTAGTCTTTCATGTATTTTGAAATGGGTGAGATAAGGAAGTTTTGCTCTTCTAAATTAAAAAAAAAAAAAAAAAGTAAGCCTAAAGTAAAGCCTAATCTGTTTTCTTGCCTAAGAAAGTTGGAAAAGTATATAAATGTTGAAGCATGCTTCTCTTCCTGTTTGAGGTCAGCATTTAACTTAACTCACCCCCCTCTTTTGGATGTATGTATGTATGTACATACACACATATGTGGTAGAGATTGGGAGATAGGCAATGATCTGAACAATTGTAGCAGTTTAAGACCTTGTGTCAGAGATGAGTCAAGACTTACTGATTGGAAGGGGGTAGGGCTTCATAGAAACTGCTCTGTTACTATGAGAAGCATTGTTTAGAAATGCTATTCATTTGTCCGTGACTGTAATATAAAAACATACACATATATAGATGTTTGTGTATAAGTTGCATGTTTGTGTGCTATGTGTCTGATATGTGAGTAAATATATGCACACACAGAAGAGAATATAGAATATGTGCATTCCATATAATTTTCCTCAGGATGCTTCATTCCAAGGCAATTAAACATTCTGAGTAGCACTGGCTTCATGGGGAAACTTGGTTATAAGGCAGCACAACAGGCATGATCTCACCCTGAACATTGTATAATATCTTCCAGATCCAGATTGTCTCCAGATCGACCCAGACCACGTTTGAAATGCCAGATGTTTTATACTCTTCCTTTTGCCCCTCCCACCCTTTTCTCTTTCAAGTATCTGACATGTGATCCCTCTGCTCTGGATCAAGAGGGTCACCTGAAATCTTGCCAACATATCTGGTTTCTTGACATGATGATTATGGAGAAATTGATGCCATTTCTGTTTCTAACTCTAAAATAAACAGAGGGGAGCGGGCTCCCCAAGACTCAGGTCATGGAAATGTAAGCTGAGTTTTGGAGTCTACAGTTATGGCTACTTAAGAAGTCTTATTCGTGACTAGTATTTCAATATAACTACTATAGAGTTACTGTCATTCTTTTAGAGGACCTTGACAGGTAGTCTCAAAGCCCAGCTATGATTTCTCCAAATATAGTCAATCCAGAGGACCTGTTTTCTTGGACAATGAAGAAGAAAAATTAATCTGTCATATCCTTCTATTGACAATGGCCAGAATGTGTTGCTAAAATTATATTATGAAGTAGACAGCTTCAGAACTTGGGTGTTTATGAAACACATATGTTTTTTAAGCACCAGTTGTTGGTTCTGCAGGGAATGCCCTCACACATTGTTGGTGAAATAATGATGCGTGACAACTGCCCAGTGTCACTCATAACTGGAGATGCTTGTGTCCTATATGTACTTTACAGACTGAGGTCCAAATGACTGTGGCCTGCATGAGCTGATCATACACTGCCTTCCTCAAGAGATCATTTTATTTTTTAGCAATTTAGACTTGACAGGTTGACATAGCTAAGAGAAGATAAAGTTACCCAACATATGATTTACAACCATAATTTTAGAATTTAAAAAAAGTTGGAATCAGTATGACTCAATTCTCTCCTGGTCTAGACAAAACCCAGAGGAGAAAAATGATTTCAAAAATCCTTGAATGTAGCTGGTGACATGTGGGACCAGATCAGTTTTCTTGACTCTTCTTCAATGGTCTTTCTTTATTTTCACAGTTCTCTGCTTTGTTAGTCCTCTACCATTTACAATAATACAGTTTTCATATTAACTGGCGGAGCTCTTACATCACTGTTAAATATAATCACACAAATGTTAATGTTCCTGTGAGTCCAAGGATCTGGCTTTCATTGTCTAAGTGGCCAGTTTGTCTTAGCTGACAAGGAGCTGACGCCTAGGCCTCCCTTTCCTGTCTTCCACCCCATCCTACATAGCCCTGCATCCTGAGTATCTCTAGATAACACCTTCCTAAAAATTCCTCACCAAGAGTTCTCAAGAACAAAGAACTGAGCAGAAACCAGCCTGTAAGGCTTAGGTGTCCAAAAATAATGATCATCTCTTTTATGAGAAAGAGGGCTCTGACCACTTGGGGTGGTCAGTGCTGGGGACAAGGAGAAGGGGAGAAGTGTGGTGAGGATTCTGGATGTTAGAGTTCAGGGTATCCTGACTGTGGAGTAAAGGAGAGAGAGAGAAAAAAATAAAAGTATTTATGTTAAGAAAAAAATGTGTCAGTCCAAGTAGACAGTTCTTTTTATTACCCCTCAAATGTACACGATTGCACCATCATGGATATCTTTCCAGGCTGGTCATTGCAAAATCTAGATTTATGGTTGGAAAAGCCTGTTGATTGCTCCTCTCCCTTAGCAACCTTTGTAACACCTTTGGGAACTATGACAGCTAGTCCTCAGGGAGGAGGCTTCCAGGTAAGTTCTAGAATGTGTTGACATTTTGATCTTGAGCAAATTCTGAAAACTTTCCTTCTTTCAATAAAATCATCTTTAAAGAATGGTGGTGACCACACCTTTCAGGCCAGGACTCAAAGATAGAGGCAGGCAGATCTCTGTGAGGTTGAGGCCAGCCTGGTCTACAGAGCAAGTTCCAGGACAGCGAGGGTTACACAAAGAAACTCTGTCTTGAAAAACAAAACAAAACAAAATAAAACAAAACAAAAAGAACAAAAAGGAATGCAGTGATGCCTGCTTCGTGTTTTTGAAGGTTCTGCAAGATTTTAATTAAATAGTAAGGATAATAGAATGCTGTTGTTGGTATTCATTACTCCTGTGTAGCTGCTTTGATTATATTTTCATAATATAAAGCAATATTTTAATTGTAATTCCTAAACTCTTTCACACATTTGTTTGCTTTCCAGTCTCTGCCCATTGCCTTCTCCCTGTACTTGAGATATTCTGGGCAAACAATGGGAAAAGACATAAATTCATGAGTTTTGTGATTTTCAGTATTTGTAGTCTTCTGTAAAGTTGTACTTGCTTCTTTGTCTTCCATGCTAAAAGCAACGAGCATATAAAGTGTGCTATGTGTGGGCTTGCAGCTTCCATTTACATACCTGGTGCCTTCGTTGGCTAAACAGTGTGCAGCTCATAAAAGATTTGTTTGAGAGTTATATCAACAAGAGTGTCAAGGGGAATTAAAAGTGTGTTTTATTGAATTTTTAAATTTTTTTTGAATTCATAATAATAGATTCCCCTTCTCTTTCTCCCCCTTAACAGATGGGCTTAGGTCATGAACAAGGATTTGGAGCCCCCTGTCTAAAATGCAAAGAGAACTGTGAAGGGTTTGAACTACACTTCTGGAGGTGAGCTCTTGAAACGGTACTATCATTAGCGTTTTATCCTCTTGGGCGGTGCCCGGAGGACAGCGTGCTTGCAGTCTCTGACAAGTATTCAACCAGCTGCTAAGTAGCAGGGCTTCTGTTTCCTAAGAAGTTAATAAAAGTGAAACTGTTCTATGTTCATATCATGAAGTGTGACAGAGTGGGTTGGGCAATAACAACTGTACGTAGAGTCGCTTGGTTTATTTGCTTTCAGATTTCTTACTGCCCCCTCCCAATGCTGAATGTGCCCTTTCTGAGTGGCGGGGGGGGGGGTCTGTGGGACCCTGGGAGGACTGCTGACTAACTCCGAATGGCTTCTGTCACCCTTGCAGGGCACCCAGTGTGCATCCCTTGTGTTTCCGTGTCCTACTTGTCAGGAAATGACACTAAGATTAGTTGTGCAAAGGGTGGTGGTGGCACACACCTTTAATCCCAGTACTCAGGAGTCAGAGGCAGGCAGATCTAAGTGAGTTCCAGGACAGCCAGAGCTATTAGACACAGAAACCCTGTCTCAAAAAAAAAAAAAAAAAAAAAAAAAAAAAAAAAAAGTAAGTAAGCAAATAAATAAAATCTCCTCTCAGGGGCAAATTTGTAAAGGAGTAACTTTCAGGAACTTGAAACTGTTGAAAGAAGTAACTTGTTGCCAATTTTTGAATACTGTGCATGTATCTGAAGGACAGAAATAACACATCAAAACTGTTACTTTAGGGGATCTTATTTGTAGCCTATAAATCTAAAAATGGAAACCTGCTCTTTCAAAGAACATCAAAGTTCTTCCACACATGCCTGCTGGAAGTTAGAGTCTGCATAATATTGTCAAGAAAAGTAAAAATCAGTTATACGGTGGGTGGTGGTTGCCCCGTGGCCATTTATTTCCTTTTTAAATACTAAGGATTGAGCCTGGCATCTCATGCATGCAAGGCAAACATTCCTCCACTGAACTGTAGGCCCAGTCCATACTGAACTTCATTTAATGACTGCTTCCATGCTTCATACTACCATAGAACACTACAATTAACAAAAAAAAAAAAAAAAAAAAAAAAAAAAAAAAAAAAAAAAAGAAGAATGAATAAAGAAAAAACTCAGTATCCGTTATGGCTATTTGTATACAGTGTAAGCTGAAGAGACAACACATAATAAAATCTGGTGTATTGTCTCCTTTAAAAGCTTTCATATTTAATAAGCCATAGGTAATAGACAAAATTATCTTAAAAAGTGATGAAAACAGAAACTTCAATAATTCCAGAGATAATGGTTCAGATCTTTATTATGTTTAAGTTCAGACACCTTAGAATTTTCCATTGAGTTTGTAAATTCTAGAGTTCAATAGTGATCATGCCTGTAGATAAATACAAAGATAATATATTGAACAGAAAATGATTTCTCAGTGTTAGAGGCTATCTCCTGGTACTTCTGGAGAGCCGGACTCACACATGCTCTGGTCTCATAACAAAACTCTGGTGTTTGCTTGGGTTACACTTTTTCAGAGTTCTTACAGTTAGCTAATATGTGGTAAATTCTGTGACGAGTTGCTATGTTGTATTGTGTTTGGGGAAGAACAACAGGTGTTTGTTTGTTTTGCACTTCCTGCTTATTGAACCCGCTGATAATGAACCTGAAGACACCAGGCTGACCATTTATTTCACTTATTGACATAACTTTTCTTTGTGTCTACAGTTGACTTTGTAGAGGGACACATCGCCCCCTGCTGGACAGTGTTTTCAAATTTGAGATAATTCTTTCATTTAGACAGTTCCATAAACTGCTCATAAGATTTTTAAAGCTCATTCCTAAGAGATGTTTCCATTTCAGTAAATCAGGTTCATTTATAGTAACTTCTTGGTCTTTGTCATTTTCTCTCCTGCAGGCCACTATCATCTGATGTTTTCAAATTGTTAAAATATTGGCCAGGCAAGAACAGACCTTCATGGCACGAAAACCTGTTCTTTCTTTAGTTTTTATCGTACAGGCTGCTTTGATAAACTGGCCAGAGTCTTAGAGTCCAAGCATCATAAATATTCAAGGTTGGCTTCCCAACCCAGCTAGTGCTTGTATGATCCCCTCCAGACGATATTTCTCAGTAATGATGTTACCCTCCTGGGGGGGGTCCAGACATTTCTTCAGAGGATTCCTCATCATCCCCTGACTTCCGTAACTGGGAGACCAGAGCAGATGACATTGACCTCTGGTGCCGCTAGTTTTCAGTATTTTTTTAAATGTATTTTTGAAGCTTTATTTATCTATTTACGCATTTGTTTTAAGGATGTGGGTATTGTGCCTGCATGAGTGTCTCCATGCCCCGTGTGTGGCCGGTGCCCTCAGAAGTCAGAACAGAGTGTAAGATCCTCTGAAACAGACGTTCCAGAGAATTGTTAGCATCCAAGTGGAAACTGCGAACTGAACCTTTGCCCTCTGGAAGAGCAGCAACTACTATTAACCACTGAGCCGCCATCTCTCTAGCCCCCTTTTGGTATAGTCATAGTAACACATTCTAGACCAGTGGTCCTAAGTGTAAACGAAGATGCCATCTGCAGACCAGTCCCCAGCCACTTACTCACCTCCATCTTCACAGTCAGCCTTGACATTTAGGATTCAGAGTCTGTACCCCTTGACCAGTGCACACCCCTCCCTCCATAGCCATAGACTGATATGTTGAAAATGGTTTGATAGGCACTATTGTGGGCTTCTTAATTGCTCAACAACCCTCCATGCACACTGAATGTATTACTTTCATCACATTCTTTGGCCTTTGTTGTCAGACCTCAGCATCTGACCTCCACTTGTTAGTCCAGCCTTTCCCACTCTCCCTCTAAGCATCCTCTACCCCCTGCTCCTTGTTCCATGTTATTTCACCAGATTCTCTGAATTTCTTATCTCCTGTGCCCATGCTTGGAAAGATACTACCTCCGCACACTACAAACAGAACTTCTTAGGTCATGTGCTACTGCTGTTGCCGGCTGTATTAGTTAGCCCCAGCTGCTGTAACGAAAACAGCACAGATTTAGTGGAGTAAGTACAAATGTATTCATTTGGGAAAGCTGTGAAGTCTGTCAAGGGTCTGCTTTCTGAATTTGTAGACAGTCACTTTCTCACTATGTGCTCTCATGGCCTTAGCATGCGTGCACACAAACACACACATGAATTGGAGGGGAACATGTGATCCATGGCCCCTCCTTCCTGTGCATTCACACATTCCCGAGTTAGAGATCATTTCTCCTGTACACTGGGGAACATTCACACTTCACTCAGCTTCCCAGTAAGCCTCTAGCTAGTGCCTGCCTTGGCCTCATTGCTGAGGACAGAGAGCCCACCTTATACAGTCAGCAGAGTGTCGTGGATAGAACATGGGTCCAGAGAGGTGAATGGAAGTTGAGACTGTGTCATGAAAGTTATAGGGAACTAAAAACAAATCTGTGTGCTTATAGAAGTTTATAGGGCAGCTTCCCGCTCTGCTTGTCAAGTCTCATTTAAATAGCAAAACTTGAAAAAAATACTATAATGACTTGTTTGGGCCAATGAGTTTTTAATACACACATACATATATATATATATATGTGTGTGTATATATATATATATAGTGTGTATATATACATATATATATATAATTTATGAACTATTTCTGTATGCCACATGTGTGATAGTTTTCTGTGTAACTGCTTACTACAAACTGAGCAAGCAAAAACACGTGTGAGTTAACTGGGCCTCTTATGAGCTGGAGGGAAAAGGGACAGCATAGCTGATTCTGTTCTTGGCATCTCAGAAGGCCGATATCAAAGTGTTGATGGTGTTTTTTGTATTGATTTGGTTTATTACTCTTTTTAATCTAATTTCTAATTCCTGCTGTTTGTAGAATTCATTTTCGTTGTTGCTGGACAACTGAGGTCCCTGTTCCCTTGTTGCCTTTCGCGTGAGACTGCTGTCATCTTTGGAAGCCACCTGCATACCCCGACGTACAATCACGTCCATCTTAAAGTCAGCAGTACTTAGAAGCTTTCTGTGCCCTTAATCTCTCTCACTTCTGTTTCCATTCCTTTTTTAGGGCTTGAGTGATTAGAGTAGGTCTGCCTGGGAACCTCTCCCCACCCCCATTTACCAAATAAAAATTGTATTCAAGGGAATAATACCAGGAGTGCAAGTCTCAGGGAGGCCTTATTCTGCCTATCACGGCGTTTTATGCCCTGATTCTTCCTAATGTTCCTAAAAGCCATTGTTTTATGTGAGCAAGCCTGCTTGGGAGAGTAAATAAATGCCACATCGGTTTGACAGATTACAGAGGCAGAGCTGAACTTGAACCCAGAGCTTGGCAAAGTCCTCCTAACCATCTTTCTTTCATGCCGCATTAGAAACTGGAGCAAATGTTCACTTTCACAATCAGACAACTTTGAGCTGTACCGGGCCGTCTGCTCTGAAGTGTGATTTTGGTGGCACAGAAATCCTTGCGAACAATGATGTTCTTTAGCTGAGAGCTCTTCCTTCTTCTGTGTGCTAGAGATTCCTAAACTAGAAGAAAACTAGGGATTAAGAAGGTTGCCATCTCTCCAGCAAGAACCATTTATGGGACAGCCTTTCGGCAAAATGCAGATACAAGTATTTATGAAATGTCTGGCCCAATTCCATAATTTTACAACATTTATAGCCAATTGTTTTCATACTGAATATATAGTAAGATCATTACTATAATCACTCACACATCGTATAAGCAACAGAGTTATACTTTTGCCTTACTTGTGTTAAAAGTTATATTTTACAAGAGATGACATTACTTCTTCGCTGTGTACATGTCGCAGAATTTCTAATTGATTCCCCACCGTAAATGGAGTAACCTGTAACAGAGACCCACACTCCTGCCCATATATGTGTATCCCTGTTAGAGAGGGACAGCTCCCATCCCTTTAAATTATGGTTTGTGGCAGTGGCACAGCCTTGTCTTACGTCACCAGGACAGCTGGCAGTGTGCCAGAACGCTCCAGGTTCTACCACTTGCAATGGAAAAATAATAATTTCTATGAATCACGATACCATTTCTTTCTCAGGAGGGTGAACTGGAGTATCCAGAACCTGGGTTTATTCTGTATATCTGTGTGTGTGTGTGTGTGTATGTGTGTGTGTGTGTGGTATTAATTTTAAAAAATAACCTTTCATTTCAAACAACAGTCTTACACACACAGACCTTAGAATTTCAAAGTCTACTTCTCTCTCTCTCTCTTTTTTTAATGTAAAAGGCTTTTCACTTAGCTTATCTCTGAATCCCACCAGGTGTCTCCCCCTGTATCTCTGACTCTGTAGGCTAAATCGTAAGAATTATTATGAAACGATTTAAGGATAATTCTTAACTAGTGCAGCAAAGATCTCCACAATGTCAAGATCCTGGGTCCTGCCAAGGTTCTGTAGGTGGCTTCCTGGTGTGGCGGCTTGTCCCTTGTCACTGTAGGCATGGAGCTGCAGTTAGGAGAGCTGTCACTCCTGCTTCTGCAGTGACACGGTCCAGGAGAGAAAGTGTTCAACCTGCTCTTTCTCGGTCATGCTTTACCAAGTGCTCAGTCCCCAGACCATCCCTGCAAGAGTGGAAGGGTAGAAGAGCTCGGCAATAGACCCAATTGAAAAGTGTTCGTTAATTAGTAATGGGTTCTCTCTATTTAAGAAACTTGGGGGTTGGGATAATGCAACACTTCCTTACTTCTTTTTTTTTTTCCTTCTTTTCTTGTTCACCATAGCTGTCAGTATGTTGTTTAACCCAATACAATGTGCTTTAAACAGTGGGTAGTTAAAGGAGTGGGTAGGAAAAAAAGAGGCTTCATTAAAAAAATGAATCCTCCAAAGGATGACCAAGCCATGTGTTAAAACTACTATAGAGGTAGGCTTTGTGTCATTGGTCAATGAGCCTTTTTACTTCGTACTTTCATAGTAAATGTAACTGTACCTAGAGTGTGCCAAAACTCTTGTTTACAAAGCATCAAGAATCATTTCCCTTACCATGTCTTTTGTTGGTCACTAAAAGAAACCCCAAACTCTTTATTGTATGGTACACATGATTACCATTGCAAACCTCAATCACCAAATCCAAGGTCAGAGTCATCTTATGTCTGTTCCTATAAGCAGTCAGTTTGCTGATTGCTAGGATGCACACCAGAGTCCCCGGCCCAATAAAGGTCTGTTTACCTGCCTTGAGAACTAAATTCATCCCCTCCTTCATTCCCTCTCCAGAAATTATCATTGTAATCTTGACCCAGGCACCATGTAGATAATTAATTCCCTTGGGTAACGGCAGGGGAGTAAAGACCACACTTGTAGAAGGGTCTGATCCTTTCCACTAGATGGGGGTATGAGATAACCAGATGGAAGAAAGGAGCTTTTATAGCTATAATAAAACACATTAATTCTCCACAGATTTTTTACCAAATAAAGTTTCCTGACCAATGTGTGTACAAGAAAAGTGATGTGCCTGTTAAGCCCCCCCGTAACCGCTCCCTCTTTTTTTTTTTTCTCCTCTCCCTCTCCCCCCTCCCTTTCTCCTCCTCCCTCTCGTGTTCTCTTCTCTCCATGGCATACCTAGTGTTTCCAGCTTAGGTACTAGAAAGAATTTTTTAGAAAACTGGAGACACAAGAACAAATAATTATTTAAGAATTGGTTATTTGGCAAAGATATCCATTTGGTGTTTAGTACTTTGTTTTTCCTGGTTTTGGTATGGAATGTTAATTTTAAGTCAGAAAACCTGTTAGAACCTTCTTCCTGCTAATGCTTTGTACTTTTATGTGACCAGACATAGCATCAGGGCATAACTCCAGAATGCTTGCTTGCTTTCTGATGAATGCTCATTGCTCGTGTTTCATTGATTTTTTTTTTTTTTTTCCTTCTCACTGCTCTGAAGAGTACCTACAGGACAGTATGAATTCTAGCTGCAAATCAATATACTAACTGTAAAAGTTGCTCAATGTTTGGTAGATTGGGTTTGAGTGTTCTGCTTTTTTTTTTTTTTTCTCCTTAGGTTTTTTTTTGTTTTGTTTGTTTGTTTTTTGGACAGTCATGCTATACATTATTACAAAACAGAAAGCAGAAAGATGTTATTAAGAGAGTGGAAACCAGCTGTGATTCTCATTCCTACACCACACGCCCCTTTCCAGTTCTCCACATCCCTCTCGTGGATGTCAGATTGTGAAGGGAAAGGGGCAGCATCAGCTCCCAAGTCTTATGATGAGATTCAAAAACCAGTGGGGATGAAGAGAAACATTGAATGCTTCCTCTAATGAAAAGTCGGCATTCACATGATGTTTTCTTTCTCACTCTTACTCTTATTCCTTGTGATTTGGAGTTATTTGACCTTTCCCCACGATTTCCTGAGTAGAATGCATCTCCTAGTAATTGACCTTTCATCCTTTCTGGCATGAGCACCTGAGCTCTAATGTTTTGTTAGTGATCTGTGTGATCTAGCACATGTTTAAAGGTCTCTAACACTATTTTGTAGCCGTAGTGACCTCCAGCACAATGTAAGGTTGCAGAATGCTTATTGAAATGCTCAACTCCATCTATGGCCATACTACTCTGAACGCGCCTGATGTCGTCTGAAATGTTCAACTCTATTGCCCTGCATTTCCATCATAATTCCTCTGCCCCTTTTCCTCCTCTGTCACCCTTTCCAAGTTGGTCCTTTGTCACACACCTTCTGGTCTTCACTCTTTCAAGCCATGCTTCCCCATGAGGAGAAGGTAGTTGATAAGATTTTCACATTAAGTGCTCCCTGAATCTCAAGACTTGAGGGTTTTATTGTTTTACCAGCATAGCAACACTAGATTGTTGTATCTTGCAGTCTACTTGATGTTATTATCCCATATCACAGGCAATCCAAGTACCACTATGGTTTAGTTTTGAAGACATTCAACTTTTCAAAATTTCCGACCCCTTATTTCAAATATATTTCTCTTTTGTATTTTAAATCTTGGTGAATTAAACATTCATCTTACCATTTTTTTTTCATTACCAAAATCAGTTTTATAGGTTGTGTGTCTGTGTGTGTGTGTTTGTTTTTGTTTTGAGCATATATCACTAAGCCTAAATCAACTACAAAGCTTAGTTAGATTTGCTGGAAAGAAAAGATCCCAAATTTCTCCATTTGGACTCTACTGTCTAACACCCTAGTTCCAGCTGTAGCATATCCTAACCTGGACCACTGCAAACACCACCAAACATTTGAATTACATTAAAAGTAGCCACGGTGCTGCTGTTATTAGAAACCACACCGCCAACTCAATGCACAATTAACATGTAGTCCTCAAGTATGTTTTACCCCTTATCGAGTCTCTGCATGGTAGGTTGTGTGATATTTGAAAGAGTAGATCTGTTCATGGTACTAGTTTTCTGTGATTCAATGACACATAAATGCTATTATAATGAAAGTCAAACTCTACATGATGTACCTGCATGTGTCTCATGCCTCTCCTGCTCCCAGCCTCATCAGCTTCTCAAGCCCTCACAACCAGCCTTATCTGGTATGGGACCTAAGTGAGCATCTCCTTCCTAACTTAGGGCCACCGCAAAGACTTCTCTTTCCATTCATGTCTTGGGAGCCTTTTCTTCTCCTTTCCCCAACCACAAATACACATTTGCACACCCCTTCACTTGTGGTTTATGCAGCTTTCAGGTCTAAACAAAAACATCACTTTCTTTTGGAATCCTTTCCTTAACAGGTTGAAGTAAAGCTTTTACTGCCATGGTAGTCTGTTTTTCCATTTCTTAGCACAAATGAAATTAAATTATGTCCATATGTGTCTGTGTAATCATCTCACCAGGAAGTAGATTTTAGAAGGCCAAACCAGGCAGTGGTGGCACATGGCTTTAATTCCAGCCAGAGGCAGAGGCAGGTGGAGTTCTATCAGTTCAAGACCAGCCTGGTATACAGAGTGAGTTCCAGGACAACCAGGGCTGTTACTCGGGTGGAGGATCATTGACTCATTTGTCTGATTTTGAAATTGTCATGTCAATATGTAGCCCTGGGTGGCCAGAAACAATAGCAGGCCATTTTTCTCTCATGCATAATTTATTCCCTTGCTATGATTTTTTAATTTCAGTTTCTTCTGGGATATCTTTTCCTTCTGTGCACACTACTCTTCTAGCTTTGGAGCAACTTGTTTCTTCTCAGTGTGACAGGGGAGCTCATGTGGTTAATCTGGCCATGAGCTCCATAAATTCATTGGGGTGCTTTGCTCACTGGATATGTTCAGTTACTAGAGAATCTGCATCCAAACCCCTACATTCGGCATTACTCTCCACATTTAGCACTCCTTTTTGGCTACCCACCCTGTGTCTAGCCCCACTGTTTGGCCTGGGCACGCCTAGCAACTCCATCATATACCTCTGGAATGGCACACCCTTCCCTAAGGTGATATCTTTCAGTAACTTGGTGGCTTTTCCAATATTCTTACTCTTGATGGCCTGGGCAGTTTCAAGGGTGTTCTTAAAGTGAACATGAAGATTTGACCCTCTTGATTTGTATGATGTTTAGGGTTTTGGGGGTCAAGAGAGTAGCAAACCATCTTCACAGGTCACCGCAGGCTACTCACAGGGAGAGGAGTGGAATGTGGAATCTCACTTGCTGTGATAGTTTGGGCAGCTTTATGTATATATTTATTTTGGTGAGTAAGTGAGGTGTGAGAAAAAAAAATATCACATGTGTCATCCTCAGCCTGGCAATCTTGAGCATGCACTTTTTAGTTATAACCTAATTTTTCAAAGTCTTATAAAGTAAGGGTGTGTTTTCATGTGCCTTTCTTTCTTAAGTTTATGAGTACTCATCCCTCCCCGTGGAAGAAAGCACTTGCTTTTTTATGTTGTTATAATAACACCTTTAAAGTATTTTATGAACCACAAAGGACTGCATGTGTGTAGTTATCTCTAATTAGGTGTAGTTGGTCATTTTGTGCTTTCCCTCAAATTATAGAAAAATATGCCGTAACTGCAAATGCGGGCAAGAAGAACATGATGTCCTCTTGAGCAGTGAGGAGGATCGAAAAGTGGGGAGACTCTTTGAAGACACCAAGTACACCACCCTGATTGCCAAGCTGAAGTCAGATGGGATTCCCATGTATAAACGCAATGTCATGATACTGACCAATCCAGTTGCTGCCAAGAAGAATGTCTCCATCAACACTGTTACCTATGAGTGGGCTCCCCCAGTCCAGAACCAGGCATTGGTAAGTACTGGGAGTCGGGGGAAGAGGCTTCTTGTTGTTATTGTTGTTACTAGACTGTTTATTTAGGGAAGTTTCTTTTGCAATATAGGCTAGCACCACACATCTGTTGTTGTTGTTTTCTTGAGTTCCCATTACATTGACTTTAGGTTCCTATTTCTATGTTTTAAAATATGTGTCTAGATGACTCGTAGACTTGGTTGACTATCTAATTTATCTTATTTTTTTAAGGAGTTTTTCACACAATTTTAGTAATTATGTGAAAACCAGAAAAAAAAATAAAACAATAATTGGTTGTTTTATATCAATCTGCCCAATTTTCTGGTATACTTTCAAGACTGTCTAAGATGAGAAGGAGTAAATAATAGAATTTCTTAGTTTATTTAGAACAAAAATGTTCCAATGTTATATTTCTTCTACTATAAAAGGTAAAAAAAATGTGATTTTTGCACACCTTCCATTATTATGACAACTAGATGAAGCACTGGAAGGTCAGTTAGGTCTTTACAGTAAATCTCACAAATGATGTTTGTATATGAAGAAAAAGCCACTGATCCACATGTACTCATGATGGTCTGCCCCAAATCTTCCTTATCGCCACACATCTGTTGATTCAGCACAACTAAATGGTAGTAATCTCAAATGTTCTTGAATACTGGACAGAGGGGTTGAAATCATGGAGAAAAAATGTGTCCATTATGTTCATAGAAAACTGTTTCTTTAGTGCTTTACTATCTCTACATGTTTATAGTAAAGGGATGAAAATCCCCTCTTCTTGATTCTTACTCTTGATTCTTACTTGTTTCTGGTGCATCTTATAAAAGATTGAATAACCCCATTTGTCACCGGCCTCCCCATGCCCCAGGCCCGGCAGTACATGCAGATGCTACCTAAGGAGAAGCAACCAGTGGCAGGCTCGGAGGGGGCACAGTACCGGAAGAGGCAGCTGGCAAAGCAGCTGCCTGCACACGACCAGGACCCTTCTAAGTGCCATGAGCTGTCGGCCAAAGAGGTGAAGGAGATGGAGCAGTTTGTGAAGAAGTACAAGAGTGAGGCTCTGGGTGTGGGTGATGTGAAGCTTCCCTCAGAGATGAACGCTCAAGGCGACAAGGTGCACAGTCCTGCTGGGGATAGAAACACCCCGGTAGCCGCCGCCGTTCCCAAGGACAAGTCTGAGGAGCCCAAGAAGATCCAATTTGTGAGTAGTCACACTGTTGGCTTGTGCTGTGTTTGTGTTATCATTTCCTCTCTTAGAACTTCTTTGTGTGTGTGTGTGTGAGAGAGAGAGAGAGAGAGAGAGAGAGAGAAAGAGAGAGAGAGAGAGAGATACACTCTTCTGTTTCTAAAAGGGTAGATGAGGGAAAGAGAATGAGGAAGTTTAGACGTACTTGGCGAGTTATTTGTTTGGGATGTCCATCTGAAGCCAAATTTTCTGATTACTATGAAAAATTACTTTTGAGTTTATGTGTTCACAGTAGTTGGCACTAGCTTTTGCTCTTATTGAATATAACATACCGATCTAGCATCTGTCATTAAAATTTTTTGAATGCTTTGTTTAGTTATTATGTATGTGTATGAATGATTTTTGCCTGCACGTGTGTGTGTGTGTGTGTGTGTGTGTGTGTGTGCAACATGCACACAATGCCCATGGAGACCAGAAGAGGTTGTTGGATGCCCAGAGGCTGGAGACATGGATAGCTGTGAGATACCATGTGGGTGTTGGGAATTGAACCCAAGTCCTATGGAAGAGCAGTCTAGTGCTCTTAACTGCTGAGTCATCTCTCCAGCCCCAGCCTCTATAAAGATGTTATAAACTTTATAACATATAAAAGTGTTAACTGGTTATCTTTTTCTCTAGTTTATTCCATTGACTAACATTGGCTAATGTCATCAGTGTAACTGTTGACTTTTTATTAACCCCATATTAATAAAACTTTTTTTTTTCCTGTCTCGTTTGATTCAGTTTGTGCTTTGACAATTTCACACACATATAATATATAATACATTCTGGTTGCTCCCATCCCTCTCATTTTCCCCCCATTCCTGTTAAGCCCTCGTGTCCCTTTCTTGGGTTCGTGTGTTTCTGTTTTGTGAGCCACTGAGTTTAACTAAGCCTATGGGATTGGAACTATGCATGGAGCCTAGTGGGCCCCCATTCCTGGAATCGATCAGTAACAATAGTTCAGCAAGGAGGGACATGCCCCCTGCGGGACCTTTCCCAATGCATGATTGACTGTTGAGTAACCCAGTCTTGTGCAGGCCTAGTGCAGACAGCCTCTGCTGCTGTGACTTCCTGACTACAGTGGCAGAGTCATGCTCAGAAGACATTTCACAGCCCTTCTCTCCCTGTCTTCCAGTTCTTAGAGTCTTTCTACCCCCTCTTCCAAGATTTTCCCTGAGTGCTATAAATGTCTCTTTCAAGCTGAACACTCACCATCACACATCCTCAGCTGCCCGGGCAGCCTGAGTCTCTGCATTCATCCTGATTAAGGCTGAGGGTAGCCTTTGTTTATGATGGTAAACATGAACATTTAGAAGGCAGTTTGTGGCTATATCAATACAGCTTGAACAACGGTAGTAAGTTGCTCCCTAAGACCTTCTCAGCCATGGGTTTTGATTAGGTTTCTAGTAGGAATTCTGTCTTATGGAGCAGGCCTCAAATGCAATCAGAGAGCTTATCTTTAGACAGAAATAAGGATAAATTATACTTAGGTTAATCTAGTTTTCTTGTGAGGCCATACCTAAGATTCAGAGTTGATGTATGCAGTTGTATTGACAAGGGTTTTTAAAAGCCTCTCTCAAGAGAGATTTTTGTTTTGTTTTTTATTTTTTATTTTTTTTTTTTTTTTGTAATGATGTAATGACTTGAAGGTAAAGGAGACTCATGATATAGATAAACAAAGCATCAGGTCTGAGCTGACTGAGGTGTATTTCTCAGAGATACAATTAGCACATCAACGAATACAGTTTAATCCTCAACAAAGTTTACTAACAGCTCTCGGATAATCGTTTCTGAGGGAAGTGACATAAAGTTGAGGTGAAAACTACTATTCTTTTCCCTATGAGTGACTTCCATGTGGGAAACAGTGCTGTGTCGTGCACAGGGCAAAAGAAGTCGGTTGAGATGGAAAGAAGCTGGGGAAACTCCATGGCATGGAAGAGTGTGTTCTGTCCTGTTGTATCCGTAGAAGTGGCCTCCCCTGAAGCTGTCGCTGGGTATGCTCTGAAGCGGGGTGTGCCATGCCAGTGCTCTGACGATCCTTGTTTGGGTTCTTTGTCCTAGTCCTGTTACTGCTGCAAGCAGATCATGAAGGAAGGAGACCCAGCTATCTATGCTGAAAGGGCTGGCTACGACAAACTCTGGCACCCGGCCTGTTTCATCTGTAGCACCTGTGGCGAACTCCTGGTCGACATGATTTACTTCTGGAAGAATGGGAAGCTCTACTGTGGCAGACATTACTGTGACAGCGAGAAGCCCCGTTGTGCTGGGTGCGATGAGGTATGTTCTCCAGGGCCATCCGCATGGAGCCTCATCCTTGTGCCCCACAAGGCTCAGTCATCCGGGAGACAACAGGCATTAACCAAACACTAACCATGCAGGAAACCTGGTTGTTTTTGACTCTGGGTATCCTGACAGACTATCAGAAACAAAAGTTTAATTGGTTTTGATGATAAACTCAAACGTAACGTTACCCTTTTCAATTGTTGGGCCCAAAGAAGGCATTTGCTCTTGTCGACTTAAATGCCTGTCTGAGGAACTGTGGCATAAAGAGGAAAAAAAAAATGCCTAATGGATTTTGTTTTTTTTCCTCTGGCCAGCTGATATTCAGCAATGAATATACCCAAGCTGAAAACCAGAATTGGCACCTGAAACACTTCTGCTGCTTTGATTGCGACAACATCCTGGCAGGAGAAATATATGTGATGGTCAATGACAAGCCTGTGTGCAAGCCCTGCTATGTGAAGAACCATGCTGTGGTAAGAAGCACAGGGACACAGTTGCCTCAGCCCCACACCATGACTTCAGCTTCTGCCTCTCCTTAGGTCTCCTAGAAGTGGGAAGCCAAGAGCCAGCCTTGTATGGAGAAAGCGCGTGTTTCCTCCATAGGTGATTTAAAACCAGGTGGTTCATGAGCTGTACGTAAATGCACTGACTGCCAGGACCGTAAGATGGCTTATCCAACATGTGCATGTGCCATGTAGATTATATATGATGCTTGCCAATAAATTCCCAACTTAAAAAAAATCCTTAATAGGAATTAATTTAATCTTACTACTACAGATCAGATTCCATTTAAAATGGTTTCTGGGCCTTTAGAGTTGGCTCAGCAGTTAAGACAGCTTGTTGCTCTTCCACAGGACCCAGGTTCGACTCTAAGCACCCACATGGCAGCTCACACTCGTCTGTTCCTCCAGTCCCAGGGTTCTGATGTCCTCTCTGTCCTCTTTAGACACTAGGTACCCACATGGTACACAGACATATATTTCAGGCAAAACACTAATGCACATAAAATACTAAAATGAATACATGAAAAAAATTGAAAAATGGTTTCAGTATACATTCCTAACTCACCCACTTGTTTTGCCCCCTGGAAATGATTCCATGACTGTTTCTTAAACTCTTGTGGAATGGATCTAGCACAACAAAAGTTGGCCTATATTTTTAGATTTATTGAGGACCATTCAGGTGCTTGATGTGAGAGTGTATTTTTTTTTTTTTTTATTGCATCCATCGTGTTACACAGAACTGCTGCTTCATGCTGGCCAAGAGATGGTGATGGAGATACAGGGTGAAAAGATGCCCATATATAGTCATAAGCCAGGAATATCAGAATGATAGGCTCCTACTGTTTCTCTTTTCTTAAGTTTCAAATCCTGGCAAGCTGGTGCTAAGGGAGACTCCTAGGTAAGGGAAAAGGTGGACCTATGTGTAGTTCTCAAAGTTCGGTTCTTTGACAAAATGGCGGCTTTGAGGTCTGCCCATCTTCATAGTCCTGACTCATTGCCTCGTGTGTTTTCTCTCCACTTTGCCTTGTCAGTCCACTCAGACCCTGACAGCGCCACTGCTTCAGACTTCCTTGTTTGTAAATGTAGTTAGTGCCATCACAAGCGAGCCCCTGCTTCCAATAGTCACCTTGTGTAAAAGCCATCTGTAGTGACAATGACAGATGGTCTTTCCCAAATGCAGATGTGACCCCGGGGCCTTTGCTTAATGCACCCACCCTTCTTGACTAGCCCACTGCTTGTAGTTATCTGACCCAAGTTACGCATTCCAAAGGCATGTTACTTTCTGTTTTAGTTCTTATATCCGTTTTCTCTTGCTCACTCTCACTTACTGTTTTATGAACATACCGATGTGTTTCCCCAGACTCGTTTTTTCACACCTTTTCTGCTTCTCTCTACCTCTTTCTCTCTTGATTAGCCTCTTCATGCCCCGCCCTCTTGTGTGTGCGTGTGTGTCTGTGTGGGTAGCAGCTAGAAAGTAGAGCTTACTCTTTACCTTCACTTGGGAAATACTGGTATACCTAACTTGTTTTTCTCTTCTCATCTGTTTGAGGCTAACCCTGGACTTTTCCTTCTCTTAGGAACATGTTATTAATCATGTTTATTAATATATTAAATATAGATACATGAGGGTAAGGGCTGTTTTCTCTACTCCCAACTGTTGAGCAACATCGCAGATACCCAAAATTATTTGCTTAGTCAAGGTTTAAGCAAATGAAACTGCTTTTTTCAGCTATTGAAACTCCCTCTCCATATTATTGAGTAATTAGTGAACACAGTAAATATGCCTGAAAAAGAAACAGTTTTGAAGTAGAGTCATTTAATTTTATAATACACAATTGTTTCTTTTTAGATGAGTTACTTTGTCAGTAAAGTAAACCAATGGCTTTGCCTAATATTACAACAAGGTATCTTTATCTCATCCAAACTGTAAAGATGCTGCATGCTTCATTCGTGATGTAAATCTTTGGAGATCATTTAACTCAGTGTTAATTTGTGTGGATATTTTAATTTTTTTTTTAAAAAAAAAAAGTGACAGAGAAAAGTTATTTTTAGATCTATAGAAATGTCCTCAGTCTAAACAGGAATTTCTTAGCTAAACATTAACTGGGAGATGGTGTGAGATGGCCAGATACCTAGTTTGTCTCCATGTGTTTATCAGAATCCTATGGCCATCCAGGACTTACATCTGAGAGGTTCACAGGGCCTACCTGCCAGAGAACCTATACAATAAATAGAATTAGCTACCTCACATCTTGTGTTCAAATAAAAGAAACAAAACAGATGGAAAGAAATAGCTCTTTGAGCTGTGTGAGGTTTCTGAACACAGGAAATGCACTGCCAGGCACATTGTGGTAAAGGGGGCATCACCCCCTTGAAGGCCCTGGGTGCACATGTAGCTTTGAACGTTTAAATAACGTTCCTGTTAAAATATAGACGATTGTTTGTTCTCTTTATATGCATGTTCAGTTAGAAAACTGTTACGCTCTGTGTGTGTATGCATGTGTTTGCATCATTTGTATATTTGGGTAAAACATACATAGGGCACTGAATGATGGCCTGGGAATATAGTTCAGTTAGTAGTATACACGAAGCCCTGCCTGGATTTGATCCTCAGCACTGATGGAGCCCACCCATTGTCACAGCACTTGGGCGGGGGAGGGAGTGGTGTCAGGAATTTGAGACCAGCCTGAGACCTTGTCCATAAAGCACAAGCTGGGTGGTGCAGGCGATGAGAGTAATGAAGTTCATGGCATAGGTGATAGATAAGTCGATGACTGATCTTCTGACAGAATGGACGCTAGGTAACTCGAAGATATATCGATGGCAAGAACTCATTATACTCAAATATTGTCAGTATTCTTAATTAAATTCTTAACTACTATGAAAGCGATTTTAATTTACTACTCTCTAGAAATCAGTGTCCATGTAATAGGTATGACACATCGTGTCATAGGTATGACATTACCACTTCAGAGCTTCAGTGAGTGAGGAGAAACAGTCTTATAAACTTCCTTTTAATTCTTTTTTATAAAATCCAATAAAAAGAACTGGAACCAAATGCATCGCTTTTGCATTTGCTGTCAGAACTTTCTATGTCTGTCACCCTAGGGCCATCTTCGGAGCATCTTTCACCTGTTTGACCTTTACCTGCTATTGCTTACCTTGCTTGGCATGTATAGGTCCCTGCTGACTCAAATAATTCACGAAGATGTCACTGTCACTTGTGTATTTTTTATACAGTTTTAAACTTAACATCTGAAGATCTGGGTTCAGTTTGCCCTCAGGTGCTGGTGTGGCTGACACGGTCGGTCGCTCTCTGACCCTTTTCTGCTTGCTTTATTCCCAAACAGGTGTGTCAAGGATGCCACAATGCCATCGACCCGGAAGTGCAGAGAGTGACCTACAACAACTTCAGCTGGCATGCATCCACGGAATGCTTCCTGTGCTCCTGCTGCAGCAAGTGTCTTATCGGGCAGAAGTTCATGCCTGTAGAAGGGATGGTTTTCTGTTCCGTGGAATGTAAGAAGATGATGTCCTAGGAGGAGAGCACAGAGCACGGAGCAGGATTGAGCCATAGCTGTCCACAGTGGCCTGCATTTCATGATAGAATGCAATTTGAAAAAAAAATAATAAAAGGAAAAAAATATATAGCACACCAGAAGATTTTGTTCAACATTTTTCTTTGTTTTAAACTTACGGATTTTGTCTGTTGTAATTTTAAATTACTGCTTTAAGCATACAGTTTTTTTTTTTTTTTTTTTTTTTGGTTTTTTTTGTTTTTGTTTTTTAAGTAAAGAATTGTAGCTTTCCTTTCCAACCATGAAATCTTAATCGATCGTTTTAACAGAATACCCCTAGTGCCAAATAATATATATCACTTAAAAGTTAGTGTCCTGGGAAAGATGAACAGTTTGGGCTCCTATGCTTTGATTCACATGGAAAATGTAAAGGAAATTTCACGTTGCCTGATGTGACACTCCACACTTAGCCTGTCTCATGAACTGTGATGATGCTCAGTGAGTTCCTTCTGGCAGACACCCGTGGTGGTGCATGGTGGGTGTTCCAGTGCCTAAGCCTTTGCATCTCCTTCTTGAGGCAGAGGGGACTTTTTCTTATTGCACTCCTTGTATTTACTTTACCTCTCAGTGTTCTCTTTGTCATCCAGTGACCTCCGTTTATGGTCTTGAGTATTTTACATGTATGTAGCAGAACAATATGTGCAGCACTTTGCTCTTAGAGATTTTTTTTTTGTCTAGAACATAAAACCAGACTGTTCATTTAGTTCTTTTTGAAATCCAAAGAATATGCATAGATTTTTATACCCAGGGAATTATAACTTGTATTGACATCACTTGCCAGCCGTGACCTCATTTTTTGCATGACTTTTAGTTGGAAACTCTCTTTCGCTACCTCTGAGCTTGCTGTAGACACGGACTGTCTTCTTGCCTGTACACTCCCATCATGGGGTGTTTTTAATGTTTTCCCCTTGTATGCTTTTACACGTAACTATGCACTATAAATATTAAATGGAATGCCTATTATATATGTTACTCAAAATAAAGTCTCTTTCAGTTGAATCATTGTCTTTTTCCAGATCCTTTTTGCAGTTATGTATCTAATACAGCAGGGGGCGATGTCTCCAAGAGTAAAAATAAACCTTGACAAAAATAAAGGACAGGACAGACAGGAGTTCCTCTGTGCAGAGAAAGTGAGTGTCAGAAAGACTTAAATCAGGACTTGTTTGCAATCATAATCCTTGGGTCATACAGGAGTTTTGTTTTGTTTTTGTTTTTCTAAAGGTGTCCTTATTTTAGTTAACTTTAAAAAGAGAATCAAGTACTGTATTTCTAGGTGTTTTAAGAGGACATTTACTTTTGTTTTGTTTTTGTTTTTTGTTTTTATTTTATTTTATTTATTTATTTATTTTTGATGAGTCTTACTAGGTAACCCCACTAGCCAGCCTACATTGGCCCTTTCAAATGTGGCTATAAACTTCCGTCGCTGGCCTTCCCTCTTTCTTTCTGTGCCCATATCGCTCCCGCCAACATGGTGAATGTTACTAAGACCTGCCGGATGTTCTGCAAGAAATGTGGCAAGCACCAGCCCCATAAAGTGACGCAGTACAAGAAGGGCAAGGACTCTTTGTATGCCCAGGGAAAGCGGCGTTATGACAGGAAACAGAGTGGATATGGTGGGCAGACTAAGCCCATTTTCCGAAAAAAAGGCTAAAACTACAAAGAAGATTGTGCTGAGGCTTGAGTGTGTTGAGCCTAACTGCAGATCTAAGCAGATGCTGGCTATTAAGAGATGCAAGCATTTTGAACTGGGAGGTGATAAGAAGAGAAAGGGCCAAGTGATCCAGTTCTAAGCTGATCTTGTTATGAAGACAATAAAAGAAACTCACCTCATTTGATTGTGGTTGGTCTTTTGGGAAGGAATAAACTGAAACTATCGAAACATCAAAAAAAAAAAATTTCAAATGTGCTTCCTTATGATTGGCTATAAATATGATCTTATAACATTTCCTGGGGATTTTTCTAGATTCTAGATTAATAACTGTGTGTGTGTGTGTGTTTCTTCAGTCTGAAACTGATTTTGTTTTAAGATTAGGGTCCCATATATCTTGGGATGACCTCAAAATCACTATGTAGCCAAAGATGACCTTGAACGTCTAATCTTTCGCCTCTTTCTCCAAGTACTAGGATTATATAGCAGTATACCTTGAACCTGATTTCTACTGTACTGTTGCCCAAACTCAGTTTTGTGCATGCTGAGCATACACATTCTGCCTCCCTCCCCAACCTCCCCAGGTCAGAAATATTTCTGTCTTAGTAGTTTAAATTTTCCTGACACATACTCAAGACAGTTGGTTTGGGATTTTTGTTAGTGGTTGTTTTGTTTTCAGATGCTGTTTTCCTGTTGAATGCTGCCGCTTTATGTGTTATGCACACATACTTAGTATTTACAGCAATACTTAACAGGTACACTGTATTCCCTCTGCATTGTGCCCACTCTAGCAATGCAAGGTACCATTTGGGGTTCGAACACATAGAACAATGTTGAAAGGAGTAATCTTAAATCCTACATTCAGTATCCTGTAACTACACTTACCTTTGCCTTGCTTTGTCTCAAATAGTAACACACTTTCCAGTCAATTTTGTCCTCAACATTTAGTACTTTTCCTAGACATCTGCAGAATGAGGATAATTTGAATGGAACCCCTTCATACACCCTAGCAGACTCTTCCCAAATCTGCCCCGCTGACACTATGCCTCCAGCTAAGATTAAGGCTGGCACTAAGCATGTCATTCCCTAAGAGAATGACACCCGTATCTTTCATGGAACAAATGAGTGGAGGTGATATAGATCCATTAGGTGTGGCTCTCCCCTGAATAGTTGTAATTTGCCCTTGCAATACAAGGTCATGGACTCCTTGGCTAAGAGGTTCTCAAGGTGGCTGGAAGTTCTTGTCAGTTTAGCTCTGTTGCTATGGAACACCATGGCCAAAAGCAACTTCTGTGAGTCATTTGGTTTATAGGTTAAAATCCCTTATTTAGGGAATTGAACCAGACTTTGGAGGAATGATTCCTAGTGGCTTTGTCCCTTTGGCTTGCTCAATAAGCTCAGCCATGCTTGGCTAGGAATTACACAGCCCACAGTGGGCTGGGTCCCACTAGATCGATTAGCAAATAAGAAAATGTCTCACCCACAAAGAAAAAAGAAAAATAGGAATGATAAAATGTCTCTGAGACATGCCCACCATAAAGGTGATTTTTCAATTGTTCCTTCTTCCTAGGTGATTATAAGAAATAGCCATTCTTTATCCTATAAGAAAATAAGGTGATAATTCTATGGAATTATTTTTCCTCCAGTACTAAGGATATAGCTCCCTTCCCATAGCATAGTCATTTTCTCTGAATAGAAACATTCCTTCAGGAAGGAGGGAAAGACCCTTATGTACAAGAAATGAACACATTTCACAAGTCAGGGCCTCTGCCCAATGTCTATAACAGTGCTTCTCAATCTGTGGGTCACAACCCTGAAAGGACCTATATCTGGTATCAGCATAAGACACCCCAGATCAAGTTCTCTGTGCAAAAGAGATGTATTTGCCCTGGAGGGACAAAGGGAAGGAAATCAGAGACAAAGATAGAGGGTCCTTGGGGAAAGGAACAAGAGAAAAAGGGGGAGGGACAAAGGACTGCCTCTATATACAGAGGAGACAAACATGGCCCATAGGCAAATGGCACTTTGTAAAGGTCAAAGGGGAAAGCCCATGTTAGGAAAAGTGGGTTTCTTTTGATTGGACATGTTCATTAGGGTAGCCACGAGGAGACTTTTGATTGCTGGACTTCAGTGCTTTGATAGCTGGACCTTGGTAGTCGGCCTCAGTGGAGGAAGTGGTCAAATAAGAGATTAAATCTTAGTGGCCAGCTTTAGGAATGTAATCTAAGAGTTTTTAACAAGGACAAGTGAATGGGGGGGGGGGAGGCAAGGCCTACCAGGGCCAGGTTTGCCATGCGTGGGCCTACTAGAGCCCTTCAACCCCTTGGGGTGTTGACAGACCTTTCACAGGGGGGTCACGTAAGATCTCTGTCAGAGCAATAGAACATTAATAACAGTTACCGTGCTACAAATGCCAACACTAAGCCCTTTCCTAGAAGTTGAAAAAATAGTTTTATCTGAATTTATGTATTACTCTTCCCAAATGTGAACAACATAGAATATTTTTTATTCTAATTACCTGTTTTTTGGTAAAATAATATATTTTTTTCATTAGAACGTCATGTCAGTTCATTTCTCAGACACAGAACTCAGATTGTTTTATTTCTGATATGGCATGAATTTATCAACAACATTTAACAGTAGCAGAATCCTTACTAGAAGACAGGATAGAATCATTGCTTAGGGCAAGACCAGAGATGTCCTTATTCTCCACAGAAGCCATTATCTTGGTTACTAAAGGACATGACAGTGACCTTTGTTTGCTTTGTTTGCTTTGTTGCTAAACAGCAGTGGGAATTCAAGAGCAGAGGGTTCAATGAGGAAAGAGAAGAGAGAAACTTCTTGAGTCCAGGAAATTCAAAAGAAGATGCTGAGACAGTGTCAGCATCAGTTTCTGAAGGATGTTCAAGTGACCCACATAGCACCCTCCCTAGAGGCTCAGACCACCCAAAAGTGGTCAAGCATGAATTCCTTCATGGAGTCCACACATAAATATAACCTTGGATACAATTATGATTTGGAGAAATTGATGGAATTTTGTTATTCAGTAACACTTAAGATATCCAAGTTTCTCTAGTGTCGTGTTGGCCTTCACATTTGTTACGTGTCATTTTTATCTTTTTCTTTTTTAATACTAGAGATTGTCAAAAAACAAAAACAAGAACAAAAACAAAAAAAAAAAAAAACCTACACTAGAGATTGTCTTTTCTTTAATAAGCACTAACTGAACCACAGTGACTGAAGTCTCTAAGCATATATTTCCAAATTGACTCAAGTGTTTCAAGATGAATTTCACCAAAGGCAAGAGGTTCAGTGTTGAGTCATTCTTAAGCAATTTGTGACACGTAGTGTTTGAGCTCTTCCAACTTCACCATGGTTACCAAAGAGACACCACCACCCAAGAATAGTTTTAAGCCCTTGTTTCAAAATGCTCTGGCATATCTGAACTTGTCTTCTGAGTTTGTCCTTAATTCCTTAGAAAACTTATGGCTGTCCCTGATTAAAAAAAAAACAAAAACAAAAACAAAAACAAAACAAGTCACTTGGTAGCCATTTTTTTTTTAATCTGCTACCCTCTTGTACTGAGCACTGCTGACCCAAGTGCTCAATGTTAACTCTTGCCTTTACTGAATGTCACATATATGAAACAGTCCCATTTCCCTGGGTAGGCATTTTAGCACAAACCTGACAGGCATTCTGGTTTGATTAATAATCTTTTTTTTCATATGTTTACCAGATGCTTAAATACCTGTGGCTAATTGTTCTGTCCTTTCATGAGGAGCATGTCATTGTAGCTTTTATTTAATCTAATAGTATATTTTGAAACAATCAAAACAAAATACCATTAACCTTTATACTTGTTTTAAATGGCATTTTAAATGACATTTATAAAGGCTGCTATTGATTTTTCCTCAATGCTGCATTTCCCTAGGATATCTTGACCTTCACCAAAAACAAAAGCACTTTGAACCCAGTTACCGTTGCTAGAGTCAGCCACTATTGCATGTAGACATGCTGGTGTCAATTCTTCATAAATACCATCTGACTGAGAACTGGTAGTTCAAAAGAAATCTGGGTTTAGGAGTCGAAATAGATATCTGGCCAAAACCCATTGACTCTCCACTCTCCTCTCCAGTTACAGCTGAATTGGATGAAGGGCATGAATATTGGATTTTAGGAAGACAAAAAAAAAAAAAAAAAAGGCACAAGTGTTGCTTGAATACCCATGAGTATGTTGTGGTCATCACACAATGATAACAACAACAACTAATGTTATCAAAGAATATGAAGGAATGTTCTGGAACACTTACATGCTAAGAACCATTTCTCTCTATTATGTGGGGTTTTTATCACACAACCTAACAAGCATTCTAACTTGATAAGGAGTCTTTTTCTCTCTCATGTCCTTATAAGATGCTTAAAAGCTTTGTCTAATTAGTTTGCCTTTTCACTGGAAACTCCTACTTAACACAAAATTATCACCCTACCCCAAAACAGAGTTCCTCTGTGTAACCCTAGCTGTCCTGGAACTCACTCTTTAGACCAGGCTGACCTCAGACTCACAGAGATCCACCTGTCTCTGCCTCCCTAGTGCAGGGATTAAAGGTATGCACCACCACTGGCAGGCAACAATAATTATTTTTAAGCATTCAATGCAAAATGGAATTGAATGGTAGAAAAGAAATAGGTGGTAAAGCCCAGGGGCTCTGTATCACACTTTCAAAGACTGTGAATATCAGAAACCAAAAGGAATTAGTACAAATAAGAGAATGCTTGAGGAAGGCACCCACCTACCTACCTCACAGGCACTGCAACCAACCTGCCTAGGAGAGAAAAAAAAAATACAGCCTCTACTGAAAGTCCTGTAAAAGTAAAATTCAAATGCAAAACCCAGAGGCATTGAGGTATAACTAGGAGTCCATTTCGGTCATGAATTGAAGTGGTTTTGCATAGAAAGGAGTCTCCAGTTCAGATCAATTAGATTTCAGATTATCCAGAGGAACGAACACATTCAGGAAGGGAGAGGGTCAGCTGAGCAGACTAACAAAGCAGAATGGGTGTCTACTTCCTAAATGAGCCTGAAAGCTCTAGGTGCCTGGGGTAACAGGGCTAGAGGTCTGCTGAAGTTCTCCCCAGTGGTTTCCTAGAGAAAGGTGAGTAACCAGGGGAATGCCTTAAGCAACAACTAAAAACAGCTGAGTCACCTGTAGTCAGCTAACTAACTAGATTTGGCTCAGACAGGTTTGTGTTAGTCTGTCCATTCCCCACACTGCCTTCCATCTTAGGGTTTGTTACTTCCTTAGCACCATTCCCCTGACGCAAGTGATAAGGGTGAAAAGAGGAAAATTAGTGTTTTACACTCTAGACAGTAGGAAAACTTATTCCCAGAGTTCCCCTACCTTTCTGTTTCACTGGTTACAAATAAGCCTTGTGTTTATCCCACCAAGGGTACAAATAAATAGTGTATCTATGACTAACTTAGTCTGGCATGATTTATAGCCAGAGGGCTAGGTCTATAGTCAACCAAAACAGAAGTAGTTTTCTGAACCGGGAAGGGGAGAAATGGCTTTTGTATCTTACATTACTATTATTATTATTATTATTATTATTATTATTATTATTTATTCTTTTTCTTTAACATAATTTTTTATTGATGCACCCCAATACCACCCTTTTCCCAGTCCTTCCATATTCAGCCCCCACCCATGTAACCTCCCCGATAAGAGAAAACAAAAATAAATACAACTAAAAATGAAGATTGGAAGAAAGAGTGCATCTCGCCGGACACCTTGGACATCAACCCTCTCCCTTCACCATCTTTAGCTTTCTCTCACATTAGCCATAGCATCTGCTTTGCTGGTACCACTCCGCTCCACCATTGCTCCTGCCTCTACATCACACATTCGTTTGTCTTAGTGGCGCTGGGTGCTTTGGTGTGGGTGTGTCACCACACAGTACACCCTTTTGCCCAAACAGCTTTCATTGCAATGGATCATTGGTCTGGCTCAGGGCCTCTGGCCTTTGCTACACCATCAATACTAGACCGCCAGGGATACTCCTCTTGGATATCCTGCAGTTGTCCTGACTCGTGGAGATCCTGTGGCTATGATTCCTCAGGGCTGGCCCTTCCCAGTCCCCAGCAGCACTGTGGGCAGGTGTTGGAGTGTGCCAACTCAAGGCCCTGGAGCTGGGCCTCAGCGGTAGGGAAGTTGGTCAGCCCAATGTCAGCTAGGTCTCCTCCTTGCCCTGTACAGCAGCAGGCAAGGAGCAGGGCCCGACTGTTGCATTTTCAATCCACAAAGGTGGCTATGGTAATTATTTAGATTCAGTCTCCATCTACCAGTTGTGCTTTCACGCATGTTTCTAAAGTTTGGGGACTGTGTTGGCTTGGAGGATGAGGTAACAACATCATTTGGGAACACAATTCTTAGGCAAGAATTCATTTAAATGGACAGCAAATGTGTGACTTCGGAATAAGAGCCACTGTGACATCCTCAGGGTGGTTGGTTACTGGACCCCTGCTTGTCCCTCCCGCCATCTTACTCTTTCTTCTCAATCCTTTTCTGAGTCAGTTTCTAAGGCACAGGCCATTGCAGTTTTATCAGGCACTACCGACCCAAAACAGTGCAACCTATTCCCTGGTGTTCTTACCATGTGGGCTATCTTGCTTTCAGAAAGGCTTATTTGTGTTTGTGCCTAAGGCCTTTATCACCATAGCCAGCACTTCATTTCCAAACCAGCAGCTCTCACCTGGATCCCTGTAAATTCTTCTGTGGGCCACCTGTGTCTAGTCTCACCTTGATCCAATTCAATGGTTTTGAACCACCCAGATGATTCCTAAAATATGCATAACTGGACCCCAGTTTTCAGACTTTCTGATTCAATGATCCACATCCTAGCAAGTTTCTAGGAGACGCTGGTGCTGATGATATGAATCCTCAGCTCTTTCTATACCCTTACTTACAGCATCAAGCAGTAAGCCAGCCCCTTCCAACTCCTGTTTCTATACACATTGTCATCTACGTTCCCAAATGCTTACATCCCTCATATCTCCATGACTTTGTAAAACTTGGAACCTTAGGAAAGGTAATCCACAACATTTCTTCAGCCTTCCAAGTTTGGGATTGCTATTATATGCTCTCAAAGACCTTGACCTACACCAAGAGGTTTTTGTTGTTGTTTTATGTCTTGAGCCCACTTAAGCACAGAGGTATAAATCAGATTCAATCAGATTCAAATACACTAACAATCAATTGCAATCCTCAGCAGAGAAAAAGATGTTTGTCAGTACCCGGCATATGACGGCAGTAATAAAAAGCAATTTACATTATTTCTTAGAATTTTTAAGTCAAACTACTTCTATCTAACTGTGAATAATAATCTCCAAGGATGAGACTTTCAAAGTCTTCATTCTAAGAAAGTTAGTGAGTACTGGCAGCTCCGTCTAGCAAATACATATAGCAGTTTCACATACATACACACACACACACACACACACACACACACACACACACACACACACACACACACCTCTTTTCAAGTTCTGCTACCGGGTGTCAAACGGGGACAGATAAGAGGGAAGTTGGCAGACAGCACAGAACTGCAGAAGAATCTGGGACTTCACTCTGAGTGTGGTCTTCATTCTCCATTCTACCTCCATATTGCCGCCATTATAAAATACTCTTTGCAATTTTTAGCAGTGTCATTTCTTGTTATTGTGGTATTTTCTTACAAATACATTATTGTATTTTGCTTATTTTTGTCCTCCATGTCTCTTCCTTCCTTCAGTCTTTTCTCACTAGTCCCCTTCTGCTTTCACATAATATGTATATTGTATGTATGTATGTGTATATGCATATATATGAGTATGATATATACATACATATATGTATATTATATGTACATGTTACTAAATGTAGATTTTCCATCTGCTAGAAAACATGGGCTATTTTGTCATTCTTTCCCCCAGTATCTTCTTTTGTCCTATTCTCCTTCCCTTTAGGCCCTTGAAGGACGTGCATCCCTAGAGGATAAAATTTAGTATTTTCATGGAAGGCTGAAGACAACCCATGTTTCTCAGAAATGAAACTGTAACTTGAGCATTCAAATGATTTTTTTTAACAGTCATACAAACCTTCTTAAAAGACTTACAGATTATTTGCTGTTTATTTTTGTTTGTTTGTTTTTACATACCAACCAAAGTTTGCCCTCCCTCCCCCCTCCCCTGGCCACATCTATCCACCCCTCCTCCTTTGTTTCTCTTCAGATACAGGTAGCTTCTGGGTCTGTGGATTGTAACATGACTCTACTTTACAACTAATATCTACTTATAAGTAAATATATACAATGTTTGTCATTCTGGATCTGGGTTACCTCACTCAGGTAATGGCTCCATCCATTTTCTAGCAAATTTCATGATGCCATTGTTTTTAACAGCTGAGTAACACTTAATTGTATAAATGTACTACATTTTCTTTATCCATTCTACAGTTAAGGGACATCAAGGTTGTTTCAAGCTTCTGACTACTATGGATATACTGACTAGTTTTGTGTGTGTCAACATGACACAAACTATAGTTATCAGAGAGGAAAGAGCCTCAGTTGAGGAAATGCCTTCATGAGATGTAAGCCAAATAAACCTTTCCCTCCCCAACTTGACTTTTGGTCATGGTGTTTTGTTGCAGCAATAGAAACCCTAACTAAGACAATTAATATTGTTGCTATGAGCACAGTTGAGCAGATATCCTTGTGGTATGATGGCACATCCTTTTGGTATGTGCCCAGGAGTAGTATAGCTGGGTCTTGTGGTAGATTGATTCCCAGTTTTCTAAGAAACCTTCATATTGATCTCCAAAGTGGCTGTACAAATTTGCACTCCCACCAGCAATGGAGAAGTATTCCCTTTGCTCCACATTCTGTCCAGTGTGAGCTCTCATTTGTATTTTTGATGCTGATGTGAGCACAAGACTCATAGATTTTTATAAGGGGTGAATGAATAGCATTAGCATGATCCTTATGTGTGCTTGTGTTCATGTTTGTCCATGGCCATGGGTGTGTTTGTACACATGTGTGTACATAGATATAGGTAGATGCATATATACTTTGTATATGCTTCTATGCATGTGTGTGTATGTTCATACATATGTATTCCTGTATGTGTGTACAGATGTGTGTACATTTGCCTGGGTGCACACATTTGTGTTTGTGCTTGTGCCAAAATGTATGTGTGTGCATGTGCATATTGGTACATGTATGTGTGCGATTTGGAGCATGGTATATTCCATAAAAGCAAATTTGACTGAAACATTTCATAAACAAAGTTCACTTTAAGTCTTTCTCTCCTTTCTGAAACCACCTTAATGTCTATTGAGCAGAAGGTCTAGACCTTAGAGCTTATCACTTAATACTCACGAGAAGCATTGAGGTAAGTCCTTTTGTCACATACTTTTACCAGAAAGTCACTGGGGCTAAGGAGATGGGATGATACCACTTGGCCACAGCCACGTCTGTAAACCAAAAGGCTAGAACTGGAACTGTAGCAATCAGACCCCAAAGCCTGAGAGCTGTTCACCATGCCACAATAGCCTGCCTAGCATCCATGGCTACCTTCTTCCCTTCCGTAGACACTACAGCAGATCACTGTGTCAGCACCACATAAAAGGGGTGGGACTTGCTTATTTGCCCTCTCGTCTACACCCTCTTCCAAGAACCTCTAACCAACCTTCACAGGGAAGGTCACACATTCTTGAGGATTTTCTGCACTGTGTCGTTCCTGGGGAAGAGGCCAGCAGCAGTACCAGTGCAGCTTGCCCAGACAGAACTCTTTCTGTTCCTAGCAAAACCCCTCCCAATGTGAACTGAAAGCAAGAAGCCCCTTGCTGAGGTGCCAAGGAAAACACTCGCATTATTAAGTGTTTCTAACAAATGTTTTAGGGATTGTAAATGGGAAGTTTTCTAAATATCCAAGGAATCTGCAAGCAGTCCGCCCAGACTTCAAGCTAACTCTGCAGCCCAAGCAGTTTCTGAGGGTTTCCTTTTTTCCTCTCTGAAAGCCAGCATGACTATGGCAGCAATGCCCATTTATCAATTGCCCAACAACACCAACATTGTTTTTTCTAGGACTGAATTATCCAAATGATTTTAGAGGTCTTTGGTTTTGAAATACATGCAATTTTTTGTAATTTTGGCATCTTGTTGCAGAATTTCAAAGTGGAATCAAAGGTTTATCTTTATAAAGTTTATAATCATTCCTCAAAGCTCAAGATGTTTGGCAGTGCTTGGAGACTTAAAAACAGTAATAAAAGGTTACTATGAGGAATTCAAAACTGCCTTGTATGGTAATGCTGATTCAAGCCATCACATACTTCAGTATCCTAAACTCAACTGTGATTGGAGAGTTGGAACAGTACTATGGTGCCACAGTGAATTTAACTGGCTTGCCATTTAACAATGGTTAAGGAATTTCAGAACAGTGATAATGCTTCAAATTTTAGAGACAGAGAAAGGGAGAAAATAAAACATAGGGGATAAGAAGGAAAGAGGCAGAGAGAGAGAGAGAGAGAGAGAGAGAGAGAGAGAGAGAGAGAGAGAGAGGAATGCTGCATTTGGGGATGCTTTTATCACACATTTCTCAACCTCCCCAGTTGCTCTTTGGTAACAACAGCTGCTCTTTGACTTGAAACTGTAAATTGTGCTTTTTTGCCAACCTGGAATGCAGGCTGTATTCCTGCCATGTCCAAGCTCACTCTAGATCTGTGATCCCTCAAACCTTGGTATGTCAACTCTTGAGTTGTTGGCAGCCAGTAAAAGGGTTTTTTTTTTTTTTTTAAATGAATCACAGTTGACAAGGAGTTTGAATAATACACCCTAGTCCTGTGCCACAATCTACATGGGATCCATTTAAGTTGATGACAAAGTTTAGCTCAACAGTTGATTTCAAAGAAAATTTCAAGAGTAGAGAGATATACACACATACATATATACATTCATACATACATATATGCATATGTGCTATGGAGAAGTTCATTCCTCAAACATTGTCTGGAGACAGAGACAGGCGTTGAGCTGCTAATCTAATGTTCTGAGGTTACTAATCAGTAGATAGCCAATTATTGACCCTTTTAGATGACCTAACTTTGTAACAGAGGCAGCAGAAATAGGTCAGTAATGAATTAAAGTGGGAAGATGTGCCATGAGAACACACAGGTACCCTAGACAAAGCCTTTGACCAATTCTATTGGATAAATCTAGAGGTCAAATGAATCACTGCTTCAACTGCAGAGAACTAAGATTCTTACAAAATAAGTACTGTTTATAGAAGCCATAGACAGATGGGAGAATGCCACCTATTACCATGTTCTTCACAGGTTTACCCTAAGCTGAAAATATAAGTTTGCTGATCAATAACATGCACTTACATAGCAAAGTGACTAGCAGTCACATTTGGATATTTAAATTCAGGGGAAACAGATAAGTTGCATTTTTCAGATGTTGTTATTTTCCCTGTTGAATTTCATGAATACTAGCATATCTGAAAAATATTAAATATATAATGGAAGCTGGGCATTGGTGGTACATGCCTTTAATCCCAGCATTTGGAAGGCAGAGGCAGGCAGATCTCTATGCATTTGAGGCCAGCCTGGTTGACAGAGCTAGTTCCAGGACAGGCTCCAAAGCTATGCAGAAAAACAAAACTATATATATATATATATATATATATATATATATATATATATATATATGTCATTTTAAATGAACAACAAAGCAGAAAACTTGTGGCTATAGGATTAAAAGTTTCACTAAAAGATAAGTGCAACAAAGTCACATACTCTACCAAATTATAGAGAATTACTAGTGTCCCTGAAATGAATACTATACATATGCCACAAATTTTTCTCATTGCCAATCAATAATGTGAACTCTCCCTCTTTATTTATTTATTTACTTATTTTGTTCATTTGTTTTTGGTTTTGGAGACGGGTTTCTCTGGATAGCCCTGACTGTCCTAGAACATGCTTTATAGAAAAGGCTGGCCTTGACGTCATAGAAACCTACCTGTCTATGCCTCCTAAGTGCTGGGATTAAAGGAGTGTGCCACCACACCTGGCGACTATGCCCTCTTAATGTCTGAATCTTACAAAGTTTTTGAGAAGGAAATATGCATGATGCCTACTGGTTTGGGTTATCTTAAAAGGGAAAAGTCAAGTTCTTTCCCTCTCCTCATCTGTGACAGATATTTCAAAAGGGGCCCAAGTGGTATGTGAAAAGAAACATGAAAAGCAATCTACTGTCAGATAATTATAATGTTGACTTTATTAGAAAGTCCCTTCAGAGTCAATACTGTGACATCATCATCAGGTATAACCGATGTCAACAGACCCATTAGACAGCTCTCTAATGGCAGGTAGAAAACATCAGGTGTATGTTTACTCATTCCTTAACCATCAGGGCTCACACAGTTCTAAGAACTGTGATATCATTTATAAAGTATACACCAAGCTCATGAGCTCAAGATACTTAGCATGTGGAGAAAGAAGCCTATATGAAATCCATTAGTCATCATGGAATATTGTCTGAGTGCTTATGTCCTCCCCAATATTTGTGCTGGCACTGTCTCTCCCAGAGGAGTAAAAGGTTATGGGGGTGAAGTGTTCATCATTCTTACAAAGGATGCCTAAGAGGTAACCGTCACTGAGTGGCGAAGTTGGCAGTCTACAAAGAAGCAGTCCCTCGTCAGCCCTGGAATTGTCTGGCATCTTGGTTTTGAGCTTTCAACTTCACAACTGTGAAAACTAAATTTCCATGTTTCATAATCCTGCCTGTCAGGCTATGACATCTTGTTATCATAGTCTCTGTAAGCTAAGACAACAAACACATAGATCTGCAGGAGAAAGGAAGAAAGAGAGAGGAGGAGAGAAAAACGGACATGGAGTGGAAAACAGCATTGGAACTGCATCCCTAAACAGGAGTCTGTGGCCAGCGGAAGGAGGGAGCACAGAGCACATGCCGGCATCATAGCCAGGCAAGCAGAAGCCTTGTGTGTTCACTAACAGACACGAGAGTGCATGTGAGGCAGGAGGAGGAGTAATTTGACTGATGGAAGGGAAGGAGCAATGCAGGAGAGAAGCAGCCTTAGAGCTGGAGAAAAGGAGAATGCACGAAGAAGACATGCTCAGCAGAGCAGCAGCAAGGCATCCTGTTTCCTGATGGGTACCTTTCAGGATGGCGGCTTCCCTGGTTGCCTTTTTCTTTTCTTTCTTTTCTTTTTTT
Organism: Phodopus roborovskii; assembly: GCF_943737965.1. Taxonomy (NCBI): domain Eukaryota; kingdom Metazoa; phylum Chordata; class Mammalia; order Rodentia; family Cricetidae; genus Phodopus; species Phodopus roborovskii. The sequence continues at coordinate 5,551,337 of NW_026125444.1, forward strand.
TTAAATTTTTTTTATTTATTTTATATAACAAAGTTAAAAATGAAAACAAACATTTATAGACAACATTTGGGAATTTGGGCGTCGTTCTTTCCGAACTACTTCCTGCTGGTAAGGGGCGCTGTCTTGGGGGATTCGAAGAAGATTCAGAAATCCTGGCTGTAGTCTGTAGGGCTGTTTTGTCCAGCTGTTTTGAATGTAGGATCACCTGGTACTCTGTTTCAGGTGGTCTGGCTTGATCAAACCATATTAGTCTGGAAGGAATCCACATCTTTTCATTTTCTGTGGAAATAAAAATAGAAATCCTTTTCCCCTTGTCCTTGAACTTAAATTTTGGAGTCAAAACATTTTTTTTTATTTAATTTATTATTTTACATGTCGATCCCAGTTCCCTCTCCCTCCCTCCCTCCCCTCCAGCCCTCTCTCCCTCCTTCCCTCCCTTTTACCCTCTCTGCCCTCTCACATGCACTCTAACCACCCTCTGCTCCCATCCCTTCACCCCAATTCCATATGTAGGGGAATGCCATCCACTTGGGGTCATGTAGTTCTCACAGGTCATGGGAAGTAGGGACTAGGGCTTCTCTTCTGTCTCTAGATTAAGGCAGTTATCCCGCCATGAGGGATGTGTTCACAAAGTCCTTTTGTGCACCAGGGATACATCCTGGCTCCACTGTCTGAGGTCCCTTAGCCTGCTCAGTTCTTCTGGCTGAGACCCATATTCAGGGGGGCCTGAGTCAGTCCCATGCTGGCTTCCCAGCTATCAGTCTGGGGGCCATTAGCTCCTCCTTGTTCAGGTAAGCTGTCTGTATGTGTTTCTGCCGCCTGGTCTTGTCCTCTCCATCTGCATCTGGGTTCTAGTTCGACTCAGTGTTTATGTATGGGTGTTTGATCCTGTTTCCAACAGGCATTAGTTGAGGGCTCCATGGAGGAAATCAAAAAGGCTGAAAGACACTTAAGAAAATGCTCCACATCCTTAGCTATCAGGGAAATGCAAATCAAAACAACTTTGAGATACCATTTTACTCCTGCCAGAATGGCTAACATTAGAAACACCAATGATGACTCATGTTGGAGAGGATGTGGAGAAAGGGGAACACACCTCCTCTGCTGGTTGGAGTGCAAACTCATACAGCCATTTTGGAGATCAGTATGGTGGTTCCTCAGGAAAATGGGAATTAGTTTACCACAGGGCCCGACAATCCCCCTCTTAGGCATATACCCAAAGGATTCACATCCATGCAACAAAGACATCTGTTCAACGATGTTCATAGCAGCACTATTTGTAATAGCAAGAACCTGGAAGCAACCTAGATGCTCCTCAATTGAAGAATGGTTAATGAAGATGTGGCACATCTACACAATGGAATACTACTCTGCAGAAAAAAATAATGGTATCTTGAAATTCGCAGGCAAGTGGATGGCACTTGAAGAAACCATCCTGAATGAGGTAACCCAGTCACAAAAAGAGGAACACAGTATGTACTTACTCATATATAGATTTTAGACCTAGATCAAAGGATCACCAGCCTATAATTCACACCACCAAAGGAACTAGGATACAAGGTGTATTCTAAGAGATTCATATAAAGTCCCTCACAGAACTGGGAAGGGACAAGTCCCCCTGAGTTCAGTGGAAGTGGGGGGCAGCGAATTGAGAGAGAAGTAGGAGAAAATGAGGGGGAGGAAAGGAAAACCTGTGCGACCAGGATGATTGAGCCTGGTTAGGGATAGAAGACAGGAAAGAGAGAGAGACAGAGACAGAGAGAGAGAGAATATAAAAGAGGGAGCCAATATTGGTTTGAAGATAAAATTGAACACAAAGAAAGGTCTAGAGAACTACAAGACTGCTCCCAACCAACAACCTCAGCTTCGGTGGAAAGGCTTTCATAAATGCCCTTCCCGGAGAGTGAGATCAACAACTAACTTCTCCATGGAGCCCTGGTTACCTTTTTCTTAAGTTACTTGCAGTAAACTGACAAGGAAAGGGGTTCTTTTCAAGCACATTGAAGAAATTCTGAATTTATTGTCCATGTGATTTTTGCATCTAATATGCTAATATATAGTATGGAAGGTATTGTAATAATGACTGATTCCCGTGCTTAACTGACCAAAATAAACCTTCCTGCATGGGTTATCGTGAGGCATTAGTGTAGCACGTGTGGAGCAGAAGGTCATACTCACTAAAGTGTGAGGAGAATCTTAGGAAAGTTTGAATGTCAGAAATTCAAGGTTAGCAAAACTAAAAGGGGTCTTGGAAGACTAAGTTGGGAAGTGGCAGTCTAGGGAAAGCCCAAGTGAATGGCACAGAAAGTCTGAATCTGATACATTTTCAGAATGTACAGCACTAAATGGTTAATTCTGGAGAGTGGAAAGTTGAATGGGGGTATAAATGACGAAGTAATGAAGTCATCAAAAATAACATCACTGTGGTCCTGAGGTAAAGGAACTCCAGATATGGTGCACTAGCAAGACTATCACATCAATACACAGAATATGATATGTAAGCTAACATTTACCTGGAAAACATTCTGAAAAAAAATTCAATGGGTTATGCTCTCAAGAAATACTGATTCAGTGAAGGCCAAGGAAGGTTCAAGAAGTAGAAAGACAAAGAAGTAGGAAAACTAAATATAGGTGTGATCCTTCATGGTGCCCTACACCTGCAAAATATGAGCTACAATAGGCATTAAAGAAGATTGGAATACTTTAAAATAGATCCTATGAGTTTGCTAATCCTACGTCAGTTTTGACTTTTTATTAAATGATCATTTTACTGTATTCATTTTAGAAGATGTTCTTATTCTTGGAAAGTAGCAACAAAGTGATTAAGCAGTAAATGAAGCACGAAACCTATAAACTCTTTCAAACAGAGTAGAAATATGCAGTATACACACATAAATATATACTACATATCTCATGTGGCAAATTTCAGGAAAGAGAGAAAGACAATCATAAGGCAAACATGATGTGTTAAATCATGAAATGTTAAAATCTAGTTAAGACCAGGCTTTGTGGCCATGCCTTTATTCCCAGCACTCAGGAGACAGAGGTGAAAGGATTAAACACATTAGTGATTAAATCTGAGTCACCAGTAATGCATCAATGTCACATTAAGGAAAAGAAATAAAAAAAAAAAATGTCCTCTTGGAATCATTTAACTACGAGAAAGTCCAGATTTGAATTCTCTACTTAATGTTCCTTATCTGGGTCTGCCGGATGAAGGCTGTCTTGTGAACCTGTCTGTCCCTGTCCTTATGTCTGCGTTGGTCTCTAATAACATCTTTGTCCCTAACAAAGGTCTTTATAAAACAGTATAAAAAACATCCCGTGGAAAAATAATGGAATGCTTTGCAAAAATGTTTGACAGAGTTTAGCAAGGGATTAAGTCACTGACTCCAACCGACACAGATAACAAGCAGTACCATTATTTATCAACAACTATCTAAATTTTGTGTTCAGCATTTATCGTTGACATTTATTTTAAAAGATTGCTTTTCATCTCTGCATTTGCTGCTTTTTAACAATTGATACACACACAAATTATTCTAGGTCAGGGACATGGAAAGTATGAATTTAAGGTTATTTTATCTATGTGTAGAGAGCTGCGAAGTGCCACACCTTAAAGATGGCACTGGCTTCTGCCTTCCACCTTCCCGATGGTGAGTGCTCTCTGTCATAAACAAGTCCTTATTTGGCTAAGCCTGTTCAGCTTGCTTGCTTCCATATAAGAGCAGCCTATCTGCAGGGTCCACGTGGCTCACCGGGGTTGGTCAGCGCAAGGGGATTTAAGCCTGTGGGGGCGTTTCCCCGGGTTTAGAAGAAGCTTGTTCAAGGATCCTGATTAAACTGCTAGAAGATCTTCCCTGAGTTGCGTCTTCCTTGCTGGTCAAGGTTGGGCGTGACATCTATGCATTAACTTAAACTGTAAAAGTTGGTTACATGGGAAATACAAGGCAACTGAGGTTGGTTGCTACACTGTTCTCTTAAAAATCGGGTTAAATATTCAAGCTGAGTACACAATAGGATAGCAGTCTTAAGTATTAAGTGACCTCAAGTTGCATTACTAATGTGGCTGTGAGATTCAACAAATTCTCAGTTTCTTAGAATAAGAAATATTCTCATAATATTGCCTCACCACACAGAGGTATGCAGATCTCTGTGTTCAGGACTAGCCGGGTCAACATAGAGAGTTCCAGGCCAGCCAGGGTTACACATGAAACCTTCTCTCAAATAAATAAATGAATGCACAGATAAATAAAAAGCAAATGGTAATTTTTGGTGGAAGTTGTATAAAAGATGTTAGTAGTCTGCTTTTTGCAACTTTTCTACACATTTGGCATTTCTTTTAAAAAGAGTCTTAAAAATAATTTAGCAACCCCATTGTCACATTGTAGGTATTTATCTTTTTTTAAAGATTTATTTTATGTGTTTATACATTTGTGCCTGCATGAGATGTGTTCTACATACATGCAAGTGTCTTTGGAAGCCAGAAAGCATCAGATCCCCTAGACCTGGAGTTACTCATAGTGTAAGCCAGACTCCTGATGGGGGTTCTGAGAACTGGTCCTTCACAAGACATTAAGCACTGTTTAAAAAAAATAATGTATTTATTCTTTTAAATTTCATTTTACATTCCAACCACAGTTCTCCATCCCAAACCTCCTCCTACCCCTACCTCCCCCTCAGCCCACCCCCAGTCCACTCCTCCTCACAGTTAAGGGCTCCTATGAGGAGTCAACAAAGTCTGGTACATTAAGTTGGGGCAGGGCCCAAGTCCCTCTGTTACGAACTAAGACTGAGCATAGCATCCTGTCATAAGGAATGGGCTCCAACAAGCTAGCTCATGTACCAGGATTCTATCATGGTCCTACTGCCAGGGGCCTCTCAGATAGTTCAAGCTTCACAACTGTCTTTCACACACAAAGGGCCTAGCTCAGTTCCCTGTAGTATCCACAGCTGCTGGTTTAGATTTCATGAATTTCCATGAGCTTGACTCAGCAGTCTCTGTAGAGCGATGTAGATCTCTATCATGATCTTGACCTCCCTACTGGACTACTTCAGGAATCAGATTGATGAATACCCCAGCTGTCATCACAGAGCCTTAATCCAATAGCTGATGGAACCAGGCACAGAAATCCACAATCAAGCACTAGGCTAAGCCTGGGGAATACAGCTGAAGAGAGGGACAGTAAGCACTCTTAACTGCAGAGCTCTCTCTCCAACCCTAAGATTTATCAGGAATCAAAATCACCAGGTACAATACGTGATGATTCTGTCACTTGCATCTGCAATACTAGGTTCAGAAACAAAATGCACAGGCCTGGTGGCAAAAGTCTGAGAGGGGATATGTTTCTTCAGAAGGCCATGTTGAACTGAGGGAGGCATGATGGGAAAGTGTGCCCAAAGTTCATAAAAGAAGGGGCATTGAAGCCTGAGATTTTTGTAGACGTCTTTACATTGATACTCTGTCTTCTTTACATGACATGTCTTCATTCAAACTTAATGCTTTCTACAAGAAACTTCCAGCCTTAGTTGAGGCTTAATGGAACACATGGTTTTACTATACTGTTTACAAATAAACTAGCCTCTCCTGGAAGGAAAACTGATACAAAAGACACATATTTGTTTATATAAAAATATTCCAATCTATGAAGTAACTTATTCTCAATGTGATGGTATTAGGGTTCAGTAACTACAACTTTCTGTTCTAGACACAAATAGGATCAAAGAGAAGTTGGTATATGGTCTCAACATCAATTGAAAATGACAACATATCAGGTCAGGATTTTAAATTCCTTGAGAAAAATCATCCCCATCTTTCCAACTTTCCTAAACTTCATGATCTACAAGAATTTGTATTCCAGGAGCCAATTTGGATATAAGTTTGATTAAGATAAACAACACTACAGTGAAAACACTTTATTCAACACAAACTGCCCTTTTACCTAAAACTAATTTCATTAGAAAAGGGAGAACATTAATGCCAAACTAGATTGCACTAGCTAGGCTAAGCAAATGTTGGATTTTCCAAACCTCTGTGTATAAAACTCAACAGACCCAAAGTGTTTTGCTGAAATAAATATTATCTCAATCTTGTGTACATAGGCAGTTTCCACTTTTTTCCAAGGCCAAATGATGGATATTCTTGCATGAATCATTTGTTGCAAAATACCAGTGATACCTTACCACCAGTCTGTGACTCACACTAGCATGTAAATATCTCATGGGCAATTTATTTCCACTTCTTGGAGCAATTACTAGAGTAGAGCAGAGCAATTCTTCTGCTGTCTTCACTGAATTTAGATGCTGATCAAATTATATCAAGATGAGTATCTGGCTGTGCTGCCTGGGTTTGATTATGATCGCTTCTTTGGAAATGATCTTGGACAAGGTTCCTATTCCTATTCGAGCCTGCTTGTCCATCTATAAAATGGAGCAATGAAAGCATCTTGAGTCTAGTCACATGTTGGGGCATGTGCATTATGAAGAGGAAAACTACCCTCATCTACCCAGGTAAATGGTGCCATCTTCCTCCCGGGGTCTGGGGACCAACAACATGTTACTTATGTCTGCAGGGTCAGGTCTAAACTTTCCAACCATGACCCTGACTGTGTTTCTTGGAGGAGAACATTCTGCCAGCACTGTTCACACATAGCAGTTCTAGAACAGATTGTCTCTGGACTCCTCCTGTGATCACTGTTAGTTCTTTTGTCAAGCTGCAGCATCCAGATGTGAGTATGGAACCCTGCTTATGTCCTGCTTAACGTTGATGTGCTCTGGCCCAGACCAGTCCTCCTTTTTCATCTCCTGATGTTTCAAGGCCATTGGAGTCCATACACCAGCCATCACTGTAGTTCAAGAGCTTTTCTAAAAACTGTTTACTACCTGTATATTTTAGTATTTTCTTTGTAACTATTTTCAGTAACTTATGACCACAGGTCTTCCTCCAAATGAATCCTCCCCCTGGTTTCTCGAAAGTGTAAGCTGAGGTCAAGAATCCTCAAGTATTGTATAGATATGGCATAGTGTGCAGTTTCATGAAAACCATCATTAAGCCCAAATTAAACTTGTGTAGCAGAAAATTTGACTCTGTGCAATGTGTTAAAAAATGTTCAGTGTGTATGTGCTTTGCAAAAATGCTTTGAGGAAGTGTCATTTTCCAGCCTGGTCTCTTCTGAACAATTTTAACAGAACAGAGGTTACTTAAGAAGCAGCTGTTATCAGAAGTCCAAGATAATCCAAGTCCTTCTCAGCATGTTCTTCGACAAGCACCCTCTTGATGAGGGATGCCTTTCTATATATGTTTCTCATATTGGTTGATGAATAAAACACTGTTTGGCCAATAGAGCCAGTAAGATGGGCATTGGCTAGGACACAAAAAGAATTCTGGAAAAGATAGGCAGAGAGAGACCTCGGGGAGCACCATGTAGCTACCAAAGGAGAAACAGGTCTGGACATTCTCCTGTAAGCCAAGACCACAAGGAAATACTTAGATTACTAAAAATAGGTTAATAATTAAGACAGAGCTAGCCAATAAGAAGCCCTAGCCATTGACCAACAGTTTTATAATTAATAAAGCATCCATTTGTTTATTTGGGGCTGAAGGGTGGTGGGACCTGGGGGGCGGGACAGAAATCCAGCAACGCCCTCTTAGATGGCCAATGTGTATACCTAGTTTTCATGCTAAGTTATATCTTCTATATGATAAGACGAGATAAAAAAAACTCCCAGGCTGTGTTCAGGAAACTTAGATTCTAGAGACAAGGAGCCAATAACTGAGTTCTGGCCCATAGACCTCAGAGGAAGGAGCTATAGAGAGCCAAGTCACTTTAGTGGTCTTCAGGGACCCTCTCAAAACACTTGTTGATTCTCAATAAGAAGTATGTCAGAGACTCAAGACAATTTATCTCAGTGCTCAGGATATAGCTTAGTGGTATAGAAAGGAGAATGACAAAAGCAGAGAGACAGAGATAGATCAGATGTCATATTGTTAAGATATATATATGGCCTCCATAGTCACCATCAATGTCCCATGGTCATTTCTGATCATCCAAAATTGTTCCAGTGTACCAGAATTGAGCTTTTGCACTATATACATTCTTGATTTTGCCTTCCATCCTTTTTATACAATATTGTTCTGCTTAAAATTTTGCTTGTTTGGCTTTGTAATTTTCTTCTTAATGTGATTTTATTTTTATATGCCATATTATTTTTAAAAACACCATTTTACAAATAATAAAATTTAAACCACTATTATAAAATTATCTTCTTCCAGACTGAGTTATTCATTTGTTGTTTGCCATGGTCCTCATCTGTTGAGATCTTTAGGGTGGTGAATGTGTTGCACATTCAACTTTTACAAACTTCTTCAGGTCTGCATATGTTGGCATGAAGCCCCAGCTAATCCCTTGTTGGTTCTCATCTCTCCCTGGGAAATGTTAGTGAAGACTGTCACCATTTATGGGACTGCTAGAGTAACTAAGCATTATTTCTGACAGGTGAGGTTAGGGCTATCATTCAGTACCACATCAGAATCCATTTACTCATTCAATGACACAGTTTCAATCTGTGTCACTCACTCTGTTCAGTTTAGAACAGCAAACAGCACAGACTGAAGTCATGTGAAGACACATGACTACAATGAATGAAGAACAGAGCATACGTAAGACTCAGAGTGTGAGATTCAGAGTAAGCATGCCAAGGTGCCTAGTGAGGAGTACATGAGAAGAATGGGCGTGGTAAGGTCAGAGGAAGCCATTTCTATGGCCTTTAGCTTTGACTTAGAGGACAGTGAGAAACTGTCTGTGGTCTTATTTTCAGACAGAGGAGTGACGTTTGCCTTCTAGGAGGATTTATCTTTAGAGTTATTGTCTCTTACACTATTACTTTTCGACGTGATGTTCAGAGGTTGTACCCTCCTCTTGTTTTGTTGTTGCTGGTGAATTTCTCCTTCCGGTTTTCATTTTAAGTTAGGTGTTAGGAGAAATTAAAGCTATTCACACAGGTTCCTGTCCCCTCTTCCTCCTCCACCCAGGGGACAGTGATTTTTATTTCCACTGTGCTCCCGTTTTGGTGGCTCTCAGGAAGGGCCTCACTCACAGTCAGCTTCCGGTCTTTGTCACAGTGAGCTGTGGCCTGGGGCTCCACAGCACTGCTCAGAAACACACTAGGCCAGCTGCAGTTGGAGCCTTGCCTTCCGGGATCCTGGCAGTGTGAATCTGCATGGGAGTGCTTCCAAGCTCCCATTATTTGCCAGTGTCTCTGAGAGCTGTGTTCTTCTTGGTTTAGCTCTAACCTTTTGCAGAGTTTGAAGAATATGTAAGAAATAGTTGTAGATTTATTTTTAAAGGTTTACAATAGTGATATCAGGCTGGTGAGATCTGTCAGCAGGTAAAAGCAAGACAGCTTGAGTTGGACTTGAGCTGTTTACTGTTCCACAGGGCCCATGTGACAGAAGGAGAACCTTCATATGTGCTCATGTGAATGCCCACACACACACATGTCCACACACATGCAACACATGAAAAGGCACAATAAAGTCATTATATATCGGATCTTCAATTTTCTTTCATATGAGAAAAGTGATAGTACATTTGCAAAACATTATTGCATTGACACAAGAGAAGGAGGTCAAGCCTTTAAAACAAGCAATGAATTATCTTAGCTACTGAGCATGGATACAGAGTTTCTTGAATATCCAGAGGATAAATAGATGGCTTTTATATAAAAATTTACTAGGAGACTTCAAATGTATTTTCTCAGTAAAAGAATAAAAGGAATTCTGAAAGCATAAACCTGTAGAAGGTGTCGGTATGAGAGGAGAAAGTGGATCCCTGGAGATCACTAGTCAGCTCATTAGAAGGGCAGCTCAGTAGAACCATAGATAATCTGTCTAGAACAATAAAGTGGCAATGATAGGAGATGACATTGACCTCTGGCTTCTACATTTGCACAAGTGAACACACACACACACACACACTTCTAAATTTTCATGAAAAAATCTAAGAGTTTGAGTTTGACATTGGAAATAATTGAACCTCACAGAATGAACTATACTGAGCTCACTTAAACCTGGCTCAGTGCTGTTTTAATTGTGCTGGGTGTAAAGAGCATGTGCCGTTATTAACTATCTGTTGAGAAGGAGTCAAAGGGGATAAAACATTCACTGGCTGCAATGTGACCAATGAATTTATACTTACTTGTAATAACACTGTTGGGTATGGCAGAGGCCACATGAGATTTTTGGAGTATAAACATGGCAAAAACTCTAAACCATTAATTTCCACACAAAATATATTATTCTTAGTATCAAAAACTTTTTGTTCATACACTGTACATGTCTATTGTAGTGTGATGATTTTTCTCAAAATATTTTATGATGTGTTTTCTATTTTGATGAAGAACAATTGAAAACTACTTAAAGGTTGTTCCAAGGTTCTACCAACTACTTACAAGAAGATTCCAAAACCCATTGTCTCCATTCCCTGTTTTTGCTGGAGAGAAAGAAGGGTTGGTGTTCAATCTCTGTCCACTGAGCTATTCTGAACACATTTGTGTTTGCAGGGTATGATGGGGGATATCCTTCTGTATATATGTTTCTCTTATTGGCTGATGAATAAAACACTGTTCTATAGCCAATAGAGGCAGGAAGATTGGCAGGACTAGGGGACAAGGAGAATTCTGGGAAAGGTAGGCAGAGAGAGACACCATGCTGCCAAAGGAGTAACATGCCAGATTATGGGTAAGCCACAGCCTTGTGACAATGCATAGATTAACAGATATGGGTTAATAATTTAGAGAGACCTGGCCACTTAGAAGTCCAAGCCACAGGCCAACAGTTTCATAGTTAATATAAGCGTTCCTGTGTGTATTTGGGGCTAAGAAGGGCGGCGGGATCTGGCAGGACAAGAAAAAATCCAGGAACAAGAGTACATTTTTATTATAACCTTATGAAGTCACCCAAAGTCAAAGATCTGCACTTGACCTACTTGAAATAGACCAAAGACCTTTGTATAAGCCTTGGAAAGATAAAGAAAATAGGCTCCAAATTACTATGTGAATCGAAAATAAACAAGCAAACAATATCCAGTATTCCTGTCTTTCTCTTATCTCTATCTGATGTTAAAATTAAAAAATGGTATCAGATACACACACACACACACACACACACATACACACACACACAACTTGTTATTCTTTTAAGTTAATGTTATTTAATGTCTCTTCTGAAACTTCAAGCATGTCCCTGAGGGTTGTTTTGTTGTTTCTAAGGCCACATATGTTAATTAAATTTGAGCTGAATATGAGTCACTGAGCTACTTGAAACATCTTGAGACAGTATGGATTGCATATGGAGGAATTTTAATAGAGATTTTCCAAATGTTACAATATTTTCAAAGGCTTATCCAGCAGTCCAAAGTAATGAAAGAAACAATACTTCTACTTAATATATCAGAGAAAAATTGAAATTCCCTCTTTATGTATCTATTACAGTTGCCATTCCTACATTTCTAAATCTCTAGCATATGAAGAGATCAAAAAATGGACAAGCAAAAATCATGAGCAAAAGTGGGGGTATCAAACTATTAGCAAATAAAAGTACTATGCTTTTGTAGTTTTCTGAAGTTTATAATATTTTTAAACTCTTAGTCTGTTGCTAATTCTTATTTCCTTTTTATTTTCTTATAACACATTTATGTTTGCTCCTAATGTTGTATTTGCTCCTTTGGACAATTAATAAATGAGACCTCTTGAAACTTAAAAGCTTCTGCAAGACAAAGGACACTATCAAGAAGACAAAATGGCTGCCCACAGAATGGGAAAAGATCTTCACCAACCCCACATCTGACAGAGGGCAGATCTCCAAAATATACAAAGAACTCAAGAAGCTGGTCACCAAGACACCAAATAACCCAATTTAAAAATGGGGTACAGAACTAAATACAGAACTCTCAATAGAGGAATCTAAAATGGGTGAAAGACAAGAAAGAAAGTGCTCAACATCCTTAGTCATCAGGGAAATGCAAATCAAAACAACTCTGAGATTGTCAGAATGGCTAAAATCAAAAACACCAATTATAGCTTATTCTGGAGAGGGTATGGAGAAAGGGGAACACTCCTCACTGCTGCTGGGAGTGCAAACTTGTACAACCACTTTGGAAATCAGTATGGCGGCTCCTCAGAAAAATGGGTATCAATCTACTGCAAGACCCAGCAATACCACTCTTCAGCATATACCCAAAGGATGCACATTCATACCACAAGGACATCTGTTCAACTATGTTTATAACTGCATTATTTGTAATAGCCAGAACCTGGAAGCAACCTACATGACCCCATTAACCGAAGAATGGATAGAGAAAACATGATACATTTACATAATGGAGTACTACTCAGCAGAGAAAAAACAATGAAATCTTGAAATTCACAGGCAAACGAATGGAACTAGAAGAAACCATCATGAGTGAGGTAACCCAGACACAGAAAGGCAAACATGTTATGAACTCACTTGTAAGTGGATAATAGACATAGAGCAAAGGATTCGTAGCCTACAGCTCACAACCCCAGAAATGCTAGGAAACAAGGAGGACCCTAAGAGAGACATACATGGACACCTCTGAGCAGGGGAAAGGGACAAGATCTCCTGAGTAAATTGGTAGCACAGGATGGAGGGAGAGGTTGGAAGGAGAAAGAAGAGGGAAGAAGGAGGAGGGGAAGGAGAACATGAGGGATCAGGAAGGTCAAGTTGGGGAAAGAACAATGGAGAGCAAGGAAAGAGATATGTTAATAGAGGGAACGATAATGGGCTTAATGAGAAACCTGGCACTAGGGAAATCTCTAGGAATCCACAAGGATGATTCTAAGTAAGACTCTAAGCAATAGTGGAAAGGCTACCTTAAATGTCCTTCCTCTATGATGAGATTGATGACTACCTTATATCCCATCCTAGAGCCTTCATCCAGTAGGTGATGGAAGCAGAAGCAGAGATCCACAGCTAAGCACTGAGCCAAATTCCCGGAATCCAGTTGCAGACAGGGAGGAATGATGAGGGGTTAAGACCACACTGGGGAAACCCACAGAAACACCTGACCTGAACAAGTGGGAGCTCATGGACTCCAGACTGACAGGTGGGGAACCTCAATAAGACCAGAGCAAGCCTCCTGGAAGTGGGTGTCAGTTGGGGGGCTTGGGCAGTCTATGTGGCTTCTGGCCCTGGAATCAGTATTTATCTCTAGTGCACAAATGGGCATTGGGAGCCCATTCCCTATGGAAATATACTCTCTCAGCCTAGATACACAGCTGAAGGTGTCTAGGTCATGCCACAAATGATGTGACAGACTTTGATGATCCCCCATGGGAGGCCTCACTCTCCCTGAGCAGTGGATGGGGGTTGAGATGGGGAGATGGTGGGAGGAATGGGAGGACTAGAGGGAGAGGGAATGGGATTGGTATGTAAAATAAGATTGTATTTAATTTAAATAAAAATTAACTTTAAAAAAAAGTATGAACTCTAATGAAAAACATGTTTTGTTGAATGTCAAGTAAAAAAATGTTACAATTGATTTTCTAACTCAAAAAATTAGGTTAGTTTATTAATTTAACTTATAATGCCAATAAGCACTTCAGTTATGTTTGAATTCAAAAAAAAATATTTGTTTATTTATTTATTTATTTATTATGTATACAGTGTTCTGCCTGCATGTACACGTGCATCATTACAGATGGTTGTGAGCCACCATGTGGTTGTTGAGAATTGAACTCATGATTTTTGGAAGAGTAGACAGTGCTCTTAACCAATGAGCCCTCTTTCTAGCCCCAAACAGATACTTTTTTGGGGGGGCAGGGGGTTTCAAGACAGGGTTTCTTCGTGTAGCTTTGGAGCCTGTGCTGGCACTTGTTTTGTAGACCAGGCTGGCCTTCTCACATAGATCACCTGGCTCTGCCTCCCAAGTGCTGGGACCACCGATATCTACCGTCACCCTCAAGCATTGCAGAAGATAGGTTGGTTACATAACTTCAGTGATGAAAGAATGTATGTGGGAATATTTAAAGGGAAAGTGGCCTTGCATTTCATCACCTCAACATAAATTCCCATGAGTCTGATGAAGAAAGAGACTATAGAAGTTGTTGAATCAATGTGAGCCTCCATTTCTGTGTCAGGAGAGGAGGGCTAGGAGAGTGGGGGATCAAGATTAACACTGAGCAACATGGTAGTTGACACAAAGGATGGAAGCCCTTCCCTTTGTGCAACAAGGGCATGTCAGAGAATAGGGAAGAACAGGAAGAGAAATCAAAACTCTATGATCTCCTAATGTGAGAGAATGAGGGTGCTGACTCATAAAGGCTTATCACTCTTGTGGCTGAGGATCATTAGAACTTGTAACCTTCCCCAGCTCCGTGGCCTGCTTCTACACTTCAATGTTCCCTTTCTCAATAAAGGTATCTATTTCTATCACTACTTATATGTCCCCAGTCCAATTCCCTGTTCCTGGGTACAAGAACCCGGAAACCTCAGTGTTGCCCCCCACCCACCCACTCTGGCCTATGCCTATAGCACTTCCCTCACATCCCCCAACTATGAGGAGAGTTCCCCATCACCTTAGTTGGGCAAGAAAGGCTCTCAGAGTATTAGAGCAGGACCCTGTCTTATCCTTTGGAGCTAGGCCATCTGACATCCCTTGGAGATTTCCAATGGCTACAACTGTTGCCTTCTGCACATAGCACTATGCCCTCCACAGGGCAGGTGAAGATCTTCAATTTCTCATGTTCCTATTTGGGAAGCTGCAAGAACCCCCATAGAGGGGAATTTCTGGATAGGCAAAAGAGCACCAAAGAGAAGCCATACAAACTTATAACCAGTCAAATTGTGGAGATTCAGCGGGAGACCTCATCTGAAAAGACAAACATTGACATCAGCTCCTGTACACATAGGTACAGGAGCACCATCTCATGAATAGAAATTTTAGGGAAAGCTTGCACACACATAAGCAAGTACATAGCACACACACACACACACACACACACACACACACACACACACACGTGAGAGAACATCCAAACTCCATTTTAATTTGTAAGTTTTAGAACAGAAAACAGTTCCCAGAAGTGTTACATTCCCTGGCTAAGCTATTACACATCTGACATACTGTGAAATGACCACATCTGATATTTCAACATATTTAAGAAAAATTAATTCTTATTCAGTATTTCCTGGTCTGTCTTGTTTCTTAATCACATCCTAGAAACAGCTCATTCTTTCTTTATACTTTCTGATTTTTCGACGTTTAAGTTATATTTAAAATGCGTTCTTTGAAGGAGACATGCATTTCTGAATACTTCAAGCTTTCACATGAATTAGTATAATTGGATTGCTTCTATCTTACACTGCAACTAGAAGCTCAGTAAAGGATGTTGCAAATGATAGGCAGAAAACAGGAGAGAATGAAACGATGGTGAAGGAGGCTGTTTTAGTGCTTGGACACTGTTCAAGAGAGCTGCATGGATGTCCTCCCTTAGCTGTAGGAGGCTTAGAGACAAGAAGTTGTGAAGAAATATCAGGGGAAGATTATTCCATTGTCAAAAGATAGTGACAAGACCACTGCCACTAGTGATTTCATATAATGTATACTCAAAACTAAATGCAAAGCACTGCTAAGTATCAGGTAATCACACCAATCCTACCACACACCTCAACAATATGCCTATGCTTTTTCCCCATAGAAGTAATGGAGGAGAGAGGTTGAGCAAATCTCTGGTTTCTACTTCATTAAATAACCGTCTGGAATAAGCTGAGCATTTCTAGGATAATCCCTATATTCAATAGGGAAATGTTCCCATTTAATTTCATGAAATCTGGACTTATTTTAGCATTTAAGAGTATAAATAGGAATCTACAGTTTTATTTCCATGAATTACATTTATTTTCTTCCAAGTCCCCTGGAAAGGCCTCAGAGGATAAAGAAACAAAGGATCCTGTAGTCAAGGAAAAGCTGACAGTCAAAATCATGTGATTTCTACTGGAACTTCTCACCAGTTCTTGTTAATTCATGAAAGAATCTATCTCCCTTATATTTCCCATTTCCTACTTTACATTTTTCTAAAAATTAAAAAGCTCTCCATCATGATTTTTACTTAGTCCCTTCAAAGTGGCAGTCCATCACTATTTTAGTAGTTTTCATATGTATGACTTGGGTGTTTTCCAAGACCATTATGACTGGAGACCTGGTTCCCAGAGTGTAGGCATTAACAAGTCATGTAGGGCATTTAAAAGTGGAGCCTCAGGGCTAGGGAGATAGCTCTGTGAAATAATTGCCATGGGAGCACAAGGACAAGAGTTCAAGGCACTCTAGTGTGGAGTTTGAGGAACCCATGTGAGGAACTGGGAATGGTGACATGTGCTCACAATCCTAGTGCCTGAAACAGGTGGTCACCCTAGCCTAATCAATGAGCCCAGGTCCCAGTGGGGGATCCTGTCCAAAACCAAATGAACAAAACAAAAAACAAGAAAAAAAATACAGGCTTGATATTGCCTGAAGCATGACACCTCAAGTTGACTTCTGGCCTTCTTATGTACATGCACACACATTAACATGAAGAAATACTTGTACACACACACACACACACACACACACACACACACTTGTATATATACACAACCACCACTAACAAATTCAATTGGGCCTAGTGGGGAATCGTTAGGTCATTAGGGCCATGGAATGTAGCTCTCATCTGATGCCTTGAGTTCTTACAAGGCAACTGATCAAAGGATCAAGCCTGGCCTTTCCTGACCCATCTGCATTAAGTTCACACAGAAATACTTGTTTGTTCTACACACTTTCTCCACAATTGCTATTCAAGTCATGAGATGATTCAGCAAAGGCTTGGCCTTTTTGTAGAGCCTGCTCTATGCCATTGGGACTTTGAATAATCTTTATTTTCTTAAGTACCTTGTGCTATTTATTTCAAAGTTAATGATTGCAACCTGTTTTGGGTTGACTGTGGCTTTGTTTCCAGCCTGGGCACTGCATGACCATACTACGTACAAAATAGATACCAGATACTGGTATGAATTCAGGTCAGCTTCCCACAATTACACACGCAGTTTTCATAGGCTGCCAGACAATGGACCTGCCTCCTCTGGGGGCTTTTTGTTTACTTTTTTTCCCAGGACAAAATATAAATAAGGAAGTAGTGGTAGGTGTTTTAAGTACTGTAGCCTGGAAACAGTCAGTAGAAAAGTCAAACTTCATCGGAGAGTGGTAAGAAAGTAGGAGACAAATGATACCAAAACCAAGGAGCTGTGAGGGCTGATCGGAAGGAGTAAGAAACTAAAATAGGGTCAGTCAATATTGTAATGTGAATAGTAAAAACCCAGAGACTGATATTGGGGTTCAAGCTGCAAGCCACTAGCTCTTACCTCTACTCTACCTCAGATTGAAAGGCAATGCTGTCTCCATGAATTCTCAGAGACAATGATCTCCAGCAAGCCTCAGACTGTAATCCCAGACTGCTGACTCTCCTTGATGTGGCTGGAGACAAATTTTTTCATGAGGCTCTTTGCTTCTTCCTCTCAGAATATCTCTCAAATTCTGGTATTAAAGGTGTGGGATCCCAAGTGAGCTGTTTCTCTTTAAAACTGGATCAATTTTGTGCCCCTCGGTGTGGCTTTGAACTTACAGAGATCAGTCTACCTCTGTCTCCTGAGTCATGGGACTAAAAGTATGTGCCACCACTGCCTAGATTCTATAGCTAACTAGTGTGGCTAGCTTTGCATTCTGATATTTTAGGCAATCTTTATTGAATCATAAATAACATATCACCACACAATATAGCATCAAACTCAAAAACAGAAGTATTTGGAGACAAAAGAGAATGTTTTCTTCATACTGGAAAATAGGACTAAGAGGCAAAGTTAGTGTCTCTGAGGGAAAGGAAGCTGGGCAATCCATGACAGGACTTGTCCCACTCTGAGAATCCCATAGAATCTTAGAAACTGCTGGCCCAAATCTAATACAAACTAAAGTTTGTCTTTAAAACCTAGACAAATTTGAATGTGACTGTGATGTCATTCTGTCTTGTCATGTTTAGGTTGAATGTTGTGTTTTCTTTTCCTGACTTCACTTCATTGCTAAAAGTATCCTTTTTAGGTATTAAGAATGTTGTCAAGAGAAAGAAATAGATTGCCATTTCCAAACTAATAGACTGTAAATTCTACTGGGGAAAGGCAATGCTGTTTACCTCAATAACCTTAGCAACCAGACAGAGGCTGTCTTCTTCCAATTGCTCAGTAAATATTATTTGAATGAGTCAGACTTCAAGTAGACCACCCTGGGTAGCCAGGTGTTGAGTTAGCAACCAAAGACTAGATTAAGGACAGAAGTTGTTAGATAATCAAGGCAGACAGTGACATATATTGTAGTATAAGCATGTGATATGGCTTGAATCTGTAAAGTCCTACAAAGCCCATGCATTTGAATGCTTGGTTCCCAACTTTTGGTGCAGTTGGGTGAGGTGGTGGAAACTTCAAAAGACAGCCTCATTAGCTGAAGTGAATCAGTGAAAGTGTAATTTGCAGGTTATGCCTGTCTCTGTTTCTGGTCTAAACTCCGCTTCTTGGTTAGCTGCCAAAATGTGACCAACTGGCCACGAGCATATTCTAAGCCAGTGCTGTATCTACCTTCCCATGATGCACTGTTACCCCTGAAACTGTTAGCCAAGAAAACCCTCCCCTCGCTTAAGTTGATCCTGTCAGGTACCAACTTCTCTTGGTTGGTAGGTAATGCACAAATATCTGTAGGCTTCTCTCTGGCTATATTGCTAAAGTTGGAAGCTTTATCAGCTAATATTCACTGTCAGCTTGATTGGACTTACAATCACCTAGGTCCTAAGAGATTGGTGAGGCACACCTCTGGGCGTGTCTGTGAGGGTGTTTTTGGTGAGAATTAACTAAGTTGAAGTTACCCGCCCTGAATATGAGTTATTACTATGTGGGTTGCCCTGGGCCATAGGTGACTGAAAGGGATAAAAGGAAAATATCAGCAGAGCGCTGCCATTTCCCTTCTCACTGCTTGTTTGTCTTTCATGCCATGGAGGGCTCTGCTCTGCTGTGTCCTCCACCATGGTGGGCTGAGACTCTGGGCAAAGTTAAGTTCTCTCCCATATAAACTGTTTCTGACTGGTATTCTGATACCAGTGTAAAAGAATATGTAAAAGAATACTGTGTATACTAAAAGAAATGTGTAGATCAGGTAGAAAAAAAAAAGCTGTTTTTTATTTTTGCCAAGTTTCTTGAATCCTTTAAATTCCATTTTATAGAATGTTTTACTTGCAGCCCATAGTACCATCAGAAAAAAAATATAACAAATTAGGTTTTAACTCAATAGATTTTATTGTGTGTGGAGTGGGGTGGGGGTGGGGGGGTGAGGTTCATGTTTGTGCTCATGTTTGTGTGTTGGGTGTGTGTGAAAACCAGAGATCAATGTTGTGTTTCTTACTTGACCACTTTCCACCTTACATTTTCTGAGATGTTGTCTCTCACAGGACATGGAGCTCAGATATCTGGGTAGACCAGCTGGTCATTCAGCTCCCAGGACATTTCTGTGTCTGTGACCCCAGCACAGAACTCTTGCTTCAGTGACTCTGCGCATGGTTTTGTTGTCTGTTTTGTTTACATAGCAAGCAGCGTAAAGATGGAATCCAACCACAAGCTTATTGAACACTAATTAATTATGGTTGTCTCCATTCTGCACAATAGAATGGGAGGTTCACTGCGAATAACTGGACAATACATGTGAGATGTAAGCAATGACGCAGTACAGTAAGAAACTATCAAATGGTGTCAGGTCCCTGACGACACTTTTCCTGTAAGGGTAAAATCAGAGATAAATTCTTTATTAGACTGCAGTTTCCAGCTGTCTCGAAAAACAAATCTTGGCTTCTATCTGCTTCCTTCAGGCTTTAGACAGATGTGACATTTCTCAAGAGTGACTCCTTTTGCTCTGGTCTGTTGGCGTACAGTACAGGAGTTCAGTCCAGAACAAGGCCCTTCCATAATTTTTTTTTAACTATAATCATGAGGGAAACAGGTCCCTTGGGTCTGTGTGAACAAATGGCAGATTTTCTTCTCAAAATCTTTTATTAGCTAATGAATCTCATTGGAAGTGTATGAGAAGGTGGAAAACCTTCTCATACTATGGCTGTGTCTCTTCATGTAGTGAAGATTCAACTTTAACTTAATTTTCTCTCGTATTCTTCCTAATATTGGAGCCTCCAGTCCTCCCCTTCTCTGTACTTAAAAGAAAGAAAATGATGGGAGATATCATTCTGTAAATATGTTTCTCATATTGGCACTGTTGGCCAATAGGATAGCAAGATAGATGGGACTAGGAGACAAGGAGGATTAGAGGAAGTAGTAGGGAGGGGTCAACATGTAGAGAATTGAGAGAGCAGAATGCCGGCCCCTCTCTCCAGTAAGATGAGACCATTTGGAAATACTTAGATTAATAGGAATTGGTTAATATTTAAGACAGAGCTAGCTGATAAGAAACTAGTAACTGGCCAACAGAATTATATCTAATACAATGTCTCAGTGTGGTATTTGGGGTTGGCGTGGCTGTGGGACTAGGCTGCCGGAGAAAAAAACTACTCCTAACAAATGTCCCTCTTAAAAAATCTAAGAAATGAGTAGGGTACTTTTAAAAGTCCGAAGGTCACCAATATTTAATTTAAGCATAAAATTTTATTTTAAGAGAAATGTCATCTTACATACAGTTCCCTGACTTTGAAATACCCTGTCTTCTTCTGTTACTCAGAGTCAAGATGAGATTACAGTTTATCATAGCACTAAGTCTTATCCTGACCATGAATGTGACTCCTTGGGTACTTCACACATTTCCTTTAAGAAGCCTGTGTGGTTGTTATAATTACGTAGTTAGGTGTTGTATTGCTCTTATATTAGTACGCACTGAGAGTTTGGCTCTAACAGAGCTATTGCAACTGAACCAAAGTTCGCCAACATCTGGCAAGAGACTATCACACATTAGAAAATTTTATTTTCCCCTCATATCAATTGTTATGTTATACCTAAAAATATTTTCTACCTCCAGGGTGGGATCCTGTGCTGTGCATCACATGGCATTGCGTGCACACTGGGAAAGTTTAACAGAAACCATGCCCAGTGAATGAGGGTGAGGAAAAAAAAAAAAAAAATGAAAAGCAATACCATGAAAAGGCCATGCTTAATTTATATCAATTTTTATTTTCATTAAGAATATAGTCATCCATTTGTCCACTTATGCTAACTGTAGCTACCAAAGATCATATAAATTGAAAGAAAGGAAAATATGTTAAACTACTCATAATAGATAAGGTATATAAAGCCAACTTTACTAAGAAGTATTTTAAGCATAGATAGCATCATACTATCACTTGGGAAAATTCCAAAACTACATTCCTTTGCAATCTGAAAAAATATATATCTTCACATATCTCATTTGAAATATAACATTTAAAAATTAAACACAAAATTCCTACTAAAGCTTAACTTGCATATATCCTATAACCAAACAAGTCTCTTCCTCCATATATCCTTAACAGAGATGTGCTTGTAGCTTCATCAAAACACATAGGCGTGCTTGTGGCAGCACAATTCAGAAAATGCCCGATTGCAGAGAATTCACAAAAGTGGGATGCTCAATCCAGGACTGCACATTTCAAAACATTAAAATAAATGATTGCACTCTCAAGATATATATATATATATATAAAATATATATATATATATATATTTTTTATATATATATATTGTTTGGTTGCTTTCATATACAGTACTGGGTTTCATTTGGGGTGTCATTCTCTGCATCCTCACTTTGCAAAACCTCACAGGTCCACGCATTTATTAAATGAGGTTTCTCCTGACACAGCCGCATGCTCAGTCAAATTTGGACATTCCTCTGACTGACCTCTCAGTCTTTGATCTGGTTTTGTAGCCTGCACATGACTCACCAAGTAATTTTTGTGCTTACCTTTCATACACAGTATCTGGATACTTTCTGTCAAACATTAATTAAATTTGTCTCCTTTTATAGGTGTTGGCTTCTCTAATTAAAACAAAGTGATTCCTTCCAAGGTCTGAGCAGAAGCAAGCTTGAAAGGGCACCGAGTTATATAAGCCTCCACTCTGTCTCAGGACTCTAGCCCTCTGAGACATCTAGTTTATGGATTGCTACTGACACCACTAACTCCCAACTTTTTACATCTGGCTATGGAATAAACAAAGTTCCCTCAATTGCTTCTATACAGATATGCTAAGATAAACAGTTTCATAATAAATTCTAAGAAAAAGAGGTGCCAATAGACATAAATTTTAAAAAATCAAATTGAACTAACATATAGGTAGTTGTGCCTCCAATAAATATTTCTTATTCTGTCATCTCTGTACCTGCCCTATCCACTATTTTCTCAAAAGCTGACACAACTTTAGGAACAGATACAATTTAGCTTTCTGTTCTGCTAGCTCCATTTGACATTTTGATTTATAAAAAAAAATGATCACAGATTTCAAATCACATTCTCCCACGAGAACAAATCTATTCATGAAGAAAGACTCTCAATATTGTATCTTTTCTCAAAGTAATGATTTTAATTGAGCTAACTTTTATACACTGACTCCAATAACCTGTCTAAAGTCTATGTTAAAGAAGACTCAAAAACACAGCTCTGGATTCCCACAATATAGAAAAGGTCAGCTGCAAATACAGGTTAGAAACCACACACACACACGCACACGCACACACACACACACACACACACACACACACACACACACACGAAGAAGGAATTTTGAAAAAGAAATAAAAACATGAGTGAGTAACTAACTCTTTACTGTTCTTCATCAACACTTAACCTCTTTTATATTTAAATTTCCAAATAATATTTTCTAACCTATTCCTATGCAGCCACTTATCACATAACCAAAGCACACTTCTTTTTCCTGAGTAAGACTCTCTCTTTCTCAGTAGTAATCACAACGGCTTCTAAGTGAGGATCCTTCAACACTCATTCCAGCTGGAGCTAACATCCCTTTCTTGATATTCTGTAAGCCATGAATTTAGGTTAAGTTTAGCATATGGATTATAACTTGTGAATGAAGGTTAGCTGCTACCAACCCTTCCCACATTAAATACTAGAGAAATGGGAATGGCGGAGCTATGTGTGGAATCTATTAATGAGCATGAGATGATGAAGGGGAAAATATGGGTAAAAATTACAACCTTCTCTGATGGAAAAATATGGCATATATAATGCTTTGCATCTACATTATAAGGAGGAGCTGAGTTATGACCTCTCCTTTTAATTAAGAAGGTATGTCCTGGGTGACTCAAATTACCTTCGTAGCTGATTCCATCTCCAGATATTTGAGTTAGGGTGTTGATTAGAGAACTTGTGGTAAGTGTTTTAAATTAAGCTATTTAGCTTCATCTAAAATTCAGTCTCCCCATCCCCCCATTCTGTCTTCCACCTTCAGAATATATCCCCACATATATTACCTAGACTTTTGTCAACAAGACATTCAAACTCTGTTATGTAAGCTTTTACTCCTCTGTTTTATTTGACAGTCAGGCATGTGAGCAGGCATGCCTTCCCCAAGCCTCCAAGCCAACGCAGGTGTGTATGTGGGGGGGCTGTCCTGACAGGGACGACAATGGGAACTCTGAACAGCTAGGGTTCCATGGCCTATTCAATGCGTAGACTCCTTCATTTGCTTGAAGGACACCCTGACTTGTCACATGCGCACAAGATGTCTGAGTTCAATTGATTTTCTTCATTTGTTGACTTAGAGAACACACTTTTTAGTTTAATTTTCAACTACTTCTCCTCCAGTTCAGATCTGGAAATTTCTAAATTTTTTTTTTTTATGTGATCCAGGAAACACTTGCTTCTGTTTGCACGATAGGGTTGGGGGGGGGGTGCTGGGTGTGTTGTCTTTCTGTTAAGTTTTCAGTGCACCTAGGACCAAGCTGCTGACCCTGCACACTTACATTCCCAGTGCACACCGCACTGATTCAGAGCACTGGCGGTTTTGTTCTTTAGCCTGCTAGTTGAAGCGAACTCAATGAAGTGCTGAAGCTTGAATCGGTGGTTCTCTGCCTTGCCCATGTTGCGACCATGTGGTGGGCTGCACCTGCAAACAAAGTGAGCAGTTAAGGGCTGTGGGAGGCAGGCCTTGTCGTCCCCAAAGAGGGGGGGTGGTATTCCTTCTTACTAGAGGCTGGGTTGATTATCCCACAAGATGTCTGAGAACTGAAGCAGGGATTCTTCCGGACTCGGGTGGGATTCTGAAAGTGCTGATTCTCCAGGTATCAGCAGGTATTAGATCTGATGCCTGTGATATGAAGGGTTGCCCTGGTTTGGGACCTTGTCACCGGAGCAGAGTGGCAAGGCTTTTCAGAAAGTCTGGACTTTACTGGGTATGAGTGCAGTAGGTACTTACCCCCTACAAAATCACACATGTGGCAAATGCCTACAACAGTATATTTATTGAAATGTCATTTTAAAATATCATAAATCTTTTTTAACATTCATTTTGATAATTTACTTAAAATTTTCTGTTATGTCATGAATATTTTTATCATATCCCAAATAATATTTAAAATATTATATTATGTGTGTATTCAAAATTTATTGACGTAATTCCTGTTTATAGGTTCTTACAGAAGACTTTTTCTGAGACCAAGCACCTTGTAGCCTTTTCCCTAATGCTAAAATTCAGGCTGTCTCTATCTTCTCTCTTCTCACAGTCTGACATCATACTATGATAAAACTACTGATAATTCTTCTTGGGCCATAGCTTTAGAAATGTAGGTAAATATATATATATATATATATATATATATATATATATATATGTCAAAGCACACACACACACAAAAATTAAGGTTATTACAATACTCACTTTCACAAAAGTTTTATCTACATGAGAAAATATTTTTATTAAGAAAGACTAAGTAGCACATTTGGATAAAATACTTTTTACTGTAACTCTTCAGAAATATTAGGCTATTTTTAGATGGTTATCCTTCACTCTGAGACTTAAGTATTTGGTGAACTATTTTTATTCTTTTTGACTCTGTATTTTACAGAACTGCAATTATTAGAGCACATTTGATTTAGCAGGAGTGTTGATAGCAGGCTATTCTCGGGGGGGGGTTGTGGACTCTCCTGTTTTAGATGTTTTTTAATGGTAAGGCAGTGAAAATTCAATTTGAGCAATTTCTTCTCTAGCATTCAGTCTCCCAAGTTTGACCACAGATCACTTGTGGTGGAGAAGTGAATAGGCTTACTCCTTAAAGTGATTCAGAAAAGATACATGGGACTTCATGGTGTACACAAGGCATTGGACACTTAACTTACAGCTCATAGCCTGCACTAAAATAGACCCAGACATGCACTTGAGATGCAGGAGGTGAGACTATGCCAGAGCACGAGAAACACCGATCCATTAATCATAACTACCCTTTCCTGTGTGCTTTTTAGTGTGCCGATGATACTGTGCAACAAGCCTATGAATGTATACTGTTGTTTAGTAGGTATTATCCAAGGAAACACTGAGGTTAGGAGATAAAATAACTGAAATACTATATTGGTGAGATGGTTTTCAAACACAAGTCTCTCTACAGAGATCAAAGTATTTAAACCCAGACCAACTCCAAATTTGGGAGGAGACCATGGAAGACTACTGAGGAATGGGAGATTAGGGAGTTGCAGAGAATCCTCAAGAGTAGCAAAGTCAGAACTAGCCAGTTCTATGGGTTGGAGTAGAGAGATTCATGCTTACCACAAAACCTATGGAAGAATTTGAGTCTGCCATTGTGTGTGTGTGTGTGTGTGTGTGTGTGTGTGTGTGTGTGTGTGTGTGTGTGCTCATGTATGCAGATACACAAGTGAGTGTTAGGATCTTCTAGGTCTTGTATTGATCATTTTCTTTCTCTACTCTTCTCTGGAAGGAAATGTCCTGCTCCCACAGAGAACCTTCCCTCCTGTGGACCACTGGGAACTTCTTCAAGCATAGCCTCATTGCATTACCCATGATGTGGAGTGATTGGTCCTGATTTACATCTCGGAATCAATTACTCATAGTCTAGAATCTTATTCACTCTATGGTTTTGTTGCTGGTGATGATGGCTTGGGAGGTCTTAGAGACAGAGTAGACTGAGATCACCATCAGGGATAAATTTCAGAGATTAGGCTGAGAATTGGATATTTTTTGTAGAAGGATGGCAAACACTCATGGGGTAAGGTCAGGTTTGCCAAAAGAGAGAGACCACTGGGATTTGGGGTGGGGGAGACTACTGGGATATTTTTGGAGACTATTAGGATGTTTTCTGGGTGAACCTAGTAGAGGTAAAGCAGGAAAACGAGCAATAATTCCAGAAATGGGCCAGAATTTCCCCAGAACAGGGTCTACTCCCCTTGTTTTTGTGTTGGGTTTCCTGGATATCGTGACATCAGATGCATCATGGGAGTAGTGATTCTGCAAGACTAGTGATGTGGGGGTGCCATTATCTTAAAGCAAAGGACAGTGAGCAATTGTCTCCACGGTCCTCATTGGGCTCAGCTCTCTTTGGGTTGGCACTTGTCTTCTGTTCTGACAGTCAAGTGGTGCCCTCCAGTACTACCCTTCAGTGTGGCATTGGCATCTACCCCTTGTATAGCTTGCTTCTTTCCTACACCTAGCTAGTCTAGCTCTAATTCATAATGCCCACTGTGTGCAGGATTGGGGGAACATAATTCAAAATTCCTTTTCTTCTTTGGGGGTTTTCTGGAAGTGCTAGTTCTTCTCCAGTTGGGCAATACTCACACAGTGGAGCTCCGTGCTCCCTCTGTGCTCGGCCTTGCCCACACATCAGTGCAAGCAAATGCATTTAAAAAGAGTTGATTCATCGTCTGCAGAAATCAGATTCTGTTTAATGGATCTGTGTAATGGATTGTTAGGCAGACTTCTTTCAGCTCTCCGGTTTTATGTTTTTGTCAGCCACTGGAGCCTTAGCAGAATCCATGAATAAATACCCTTCTTCCTGTCTAAACTCAGATACTTCTATTGAAGTATAGGAGGTGTTCACCCAGTCACCTTATAAAAGGAAGAATGTGACCTTCAGGTGGCAGCCATATTGACCTCCAGCACTGCTCCCCAAACAAGGTGGTCAGAGTAGGAGGTCCGAGGCCGAGAGCCACAGAGTCAAACAGTCCCAGGTTTTCCCCAGGCAGTCCCCGTAGAGACAGACTGCTTGGTGCTTAGAGCTGTGGCTACCATGCTCTCATAGGAACAGGAGGCTGGGGCAAAGGAGATTCTCCTATGTTGGAAAGTAGAAAGAAACTCAGTTTTTGTTTGTTTCTTTTTATAACCTTAACTCCTGTTCCCTGCATATTGGCCATTTGTGTTTTCTTTTCCATGAGGAATTCCTAAGTACCCACTCAAGTGGTACTCCCGAACATAATTATTTAAAACTCATAGTTTGACATTTCTCAAATTGAGTTGAGAATCTCTTCTACTTTTAGGAGTAACTCATGAATTAGGCTCTCCCCTTCCTGGTGATGTAGGTGTTCCAACGAGCTTAGCCGAGGAAGGAAGTTTTTTTGGCAGAAAAGGCTAAAGGCAACAAAACCAGGAGTGGTTGTCTTCTTTTTCAGGTTGGTAAAGGGGGAGTGTCCTACACTCCTGCTTGGCTGGAATCCTCTGACTGTATGCCAGGAAGCTCTGGGCTTGCTGGTTTATTTTGAAAAGTGGCTCTTTCAACTAGATTATCTCTTAGGTATAAGCTATTCCAGAGTACTCTGATCTTCTTGATTAGAGTAGGAAGTTAATCCAAACCAGTAGTCATCCATATGTTTTATCCAATATCACTCTATGGTAAGAAAACTCATTGGTGATTCGATAGTGTGTTGTTCAATATTGCCCATATTTTTATATTTGAATAGTGCATTATCTTGTTTTTGTGTTTTAATGAGAGACTTTACTTTCAAAATAGATTTCCTTTAGGAAGACATTAGAGAGACATATATAACCAACCCTGGGTCATAGCTAGACTAGGATCACCTGGGAAGAGGAGTTGAAGAAGGTGTGCAATCACGGAGCTGATTTCCCCAGGAAGGGGAAAAAAGTAGAGATTTCAAAATAAAAGGCACCGAATCAAAAGCTATCCATCCAAGGGGAGAGGAGTCTACTTACCTGTTTCTCTGAATTGCTTGCGGTTTTGTACCTCTATTTGATCTTTTCATGATATTCTATATACCTATAAGGGTAAAAACTCCCTCCCTCCCTCCCTCTCTCTCCCCCCCTCTCTCTCTCTCTCTCCCTCTCTCTCTCTGTGTGTCTTTCTGTGTGTATGTATATGAGGGACAGGGGACAGATACTATCTTGTAACTAACCTAGTAAAACATCCTTAAAAGTCAGCCTTTGAACTTTCTTCAAATGATGCCTTCGATAACCCATCGCTTAACTGACAAATAGAAGGAGGGAATTCATTGTCAAGTGAATCCTTTGCCTCTGACAGATTGCCTTTGCTCTATTGTCATCAGATCTGTCATCTCATTCAGAGCTCTTGGGCTCCCTGGTGGCCAGCCTTCACTTGTCTTTGAAGCAGCTTCAGCATCGATCTCTCTGCCTTCCCATTGCCTCACCTCTTTTGCATTGGTCTGATTCATTCCCTCCTTAGCTGGGTTACAGGGTGTGCTTCCCCCATGGTACCCATGCTGTGAAGCTGCCTCTCACTGACTATCATCTTGGTAGGGTTCAAAATGCTCATTTGGCAAAGACCTGCGGCTTCTCACAGAAGACAGCACTGACCAAATGAGCGCAGAGAGCATTTGAGAATGGCTTTTTATAAGATCTGAAATCCATTTTTGCTTATATTAAAATAGTTTTCCTTGAGGATGAAAAAGCCTGCTGGCAATCAGAGGCTTGTGTGACATTCACATCTATCCAGAGGAAGCAGCCAAGAGAAAGGCTTTCTGCTTTACAGATTTGCATTGTCCTGCTAACTTTCCAATGCCAAAAACACTCAGTTGCTCCCTTTCACCAACCTCTAAGGTCACAAGACAGACAGTTCTTTCTTGATTACTCAAACAAATACACATCTGATTCATAGGAGGAAAGAGACTTGCCAGCAGTCGATGCTTAGGAAGGGCAAGGCTGGCTTTGCTTTACAAGCCAACCTGATGAATCACCACGTCCATGACTAATTGCGGAGTTAAAATGTGCCCAGGAATATCGCCTGGTTTTTATAAAGAGGAATTCTAAAGGAGACCCAGAGAAATAAGGAGGAGAACAAGACACTAGGGCAAGAATACACAGATGGCATGGATTCCACCAAGCATAGTAAGCCTCTTGCTTTGTGAAAGGCAATTAAGTCCTAGAAAAGGTGACACTGGCATCATGCTCAGCATGGCTTGCCTCCCAACAGTTAATTTTATGGGCTCAAAAAAGGTTTCCAAATGTTGTCTCAGTCTCAATAGGTTAAGCCCAGGCAGCCATAAATGTAGATTGATAAAACTCGACTAGTGTTTATATATGTAAAATATATATGTGTGTAAATGTATGAATACATAATGTAAATATGTATGTATATAGATATGTATATGCATATCTAAATAATTAAGATGTATATAATAGGTGTAAAAATCTATGCTTCTTTTCTTTTGTATCAGCAGCAAGATATGTTAGTAAGAAAAACATAGTTGTAGTACTGTTCTGAGACAAGGTCTCTCACTATGTAGTCCACTCTGGCCTCCAGCTTGAGACCCTCCTCTCTCAGTCTTCCATATGTTGAGCAAGCAAAACACTGCTCTTTCCATTGATTGCATTGCCTGTTGGGAAAATATGATACACAAAGGGGGAATTCTAACACAGACTAATGCAATCAATGATGCACAGCCACAGAATAAAGAAAGAATGAGTGAGAAAATCTTGGAAGGAGGCAATAACTGCAGGAAGAGCTTTGAGCAAGTGAGGGATGAGCTGTTCTGTCTTCTAGGACTTGTAACCATCAAGTTTTGGGGAAGAGAAGAAGGCGTGGGGCAGTCAGTGTGAGGAATCTCAGATAGAGTAACCCAATTGACTAGAACAGCCTTGCCTCTATTGATGAGCTTGACTATCAACTATGGAAACTTTCGCAAATAGAATCTAACAGTGAATCCAAAGAATAACTAACACATCATGAATAAACGAGCTTTGTTACAGAGACGAGGGTAAAGTAGAAAATCTAAAGGTCAATTTAAGTAAGGTTTTAAGAAAAACTAATTAAAATGAAATAGAAACAAATACATTTAAAAGATAAAAATCAATGTAATGTTACCTTTTCAAAACACAGTCATCTGGGCACAGGAACAAAATTGACCAAATTCTGCATCTCTTCATGATAGGAAGCACCCATTCTGGCAATCCAGGAAAGAAATAAACTTCCTTAATCCAGTTAAGGACTCTGTTTATAGCAAATGCACCGAAGTCTGTTTGTCACCTGATTTAGAGAAATGCCATGCCCCGAGATGGGAAAGAAGCAAGGATAGCTGCAGCAAAGTGGGAGAGCAGTAGTTAAAAGGAAAACAAGCAAACACGCAAGCAAACACTAAACAAGGATGCCGCTCACTGTCCCCGGACTCCCCAAGTATGAAATACCGCAAAGCATCTGAAAGAGTCCTAAGGACTAGAAATACCGCAAAGCATCTGAAAGAGTCCTAAGGACTAGCAAATAACTTAAGAAAACTTTCACTGTAAAAGCTCACTGTGCACATATCAGTCATCGTTTTAAATTCAGGTGCTCTGTGATGAAAAATTAGAAGTTTAAAAGAGCTCCATTTAGGCTTAAATGACCCAATTACATATTTGTTTTTTAAGTGAGAAGCTATCACAGAATGAATGTATGAGAAAATAGAAATACTAAAGAGTGATAAACTCAACAAAACATGTATATAAAACTTTTATATGCAATAAAAGATACGCTGGGCTGGGGAGATGGCTCAGTCTCTAAAATTCTTGTCACACAGCACAGGACATGTGCTCAATCCTCAGAACTCACATAATAAAGCTGGATATAAAGCCACACGTGTGAACTCAGCGCTGAGGAGGTAGTGAGCCTTGGGGCTCACTAGCAGATCAGCTTACACTAATTAGCAGTGAACCAGACTAATCAACCTGCTCCAAGTCAACCAATGTGATTCTTTATCTGAAAAACTAGGGTGGCTGTTTCCTCAGGAGCTTCAACCCATGATTGATCTCTGACCTCCACATGTACACACACACACAGGCACACACACATGCACATGAACCTGTGTGAGCATACACAAAGATGTGTCATCAGGCTGTAGCTATTGCTCAGTGATGGCAGAGTATGATGTGTCCAGTAGTTTTGAGGCCCTAGGTTTGATTCCAAGAACTGGAAGACCAAAGGTATATCATTTATCCCATGTGCCTAGATAAGCTTTCGGAGCACCCAGAACAGTGCTGGCCTTCACCAGTGGGACTGGAGGGTCTCCTAACTGGCTTGCAGGCCATTAGCACCCCTCTGGATACACCTAACCAATCCACAAATCAAGTCCTCAAAGTACGTCATGATCTCACCTTTCATCTACATGCAAAAGTCACATCAAAATTCCACCTCTATCTTTTCCCAAAGTGCAATTGTTGGGACTTCCTGGTATTCAGCTGTGATGACTGGCCTGTGTTCTTTCTCAGTGTGACAGATTAACATTCAAGAATCATAACAAATTAGCGGTAACGAGAATCTTAGTATTACTTAAGCCAATAGGAAGAAATCTAAAAGCTATTTCCGCAATCTAGATGAAAGGAGACCATGGCATGGGCTCATGGTGTAATGGCAGGGATGGTAAAGAGTACCTATGTATATATCTAGGAAGTAGAGATGGTAATTATAAAAATGTAATATATAAAAGAAAAGTGACATATAAAGTTAACTCCAAAGTGGTCAATTTGGTCTGTTGACAAAGATATCAGTATATATTCATTTCTTTCTGAGATAGAGAAAACTTTAGGAAGAAATATAAATATAAAATTTTTTTTATTCCTTTCTAAATTTTTGTATTTAGTTAGACACAAGGCATTAGCTTGTACATTTCTAAAGTTCATGGAAATGTCAGTGTTGGAGACTTAGGGTCATCTGTATATGAAGATAAACCAAAGGCCTGAACACAGGTGAAAGTGGGAGAGAGAGAGACTGAGACAGAGACAGGGACAGAGACTGGGAGAGAGATACTGGGAAGGAAAGAGACTGAGAATAAAAGTGAGAGAACCAGAGAGAGACAGAATGAGAGCAGGGGACTGAGAGGGTGAGGGAACTGGAGACTTGCAAAGAGACTGAGAGAGAGAAACTGGGAGAGAGAGAGACTGAGAGACCTGGAAAGACACACACACACACACACACACACACACACACACACACACACACACGGGGGGGGGGCATTGCGCCAGGACCCAGCAATAGCTGAGTCAAAGGTGAAGAACAATTTGAAATTTGGCAAAATATCAAGTGGCCTTGACAAGAAAACTCTCCATGGAGTTGTCAGAAGAGGACAGCCTAGCAAAGGAAGTATTTAAACATAAAAAAAAAAAAAAAAAAAAAAAAAAAAAAAAAAAACAAAGAAATGAATTGGCTAATGGAGGAATAATAGAGGAAGGTAGGGAGACAAGATAGGTTGTTGTAAGCTAGGAGACAATGCTGTATGCTAAACGTCGACGGAAGTGGCCCAGGAAAGACCGAAAAGACGGTTCCTACTTCATTTCATGTACGTCAGCTGTGATGTACATGAATGGAATGTACGATGAATGAAATCTCTGAATTAGTCAGAGGGTTAAAAAATTTCAATTGCTTAACTGCAGTATCCATCTTATTCATATTTACTAACCTTAATGAATTGTTAATATATAGAAAGAAGTGCTAGAGTTCATAAAATACCATAAGCACGAATTTATCCAGAGAATGTCATAGATCACATTTGACCTTATACTACACAGCAACCAGCTCTGGCTAACACTATCTATTTCCACTTTGGAGTCTAACATGCTGAGATTACCATCAGCCTAAATGGCTCTCACCAGATAATGACTTCCACTTTTCAGGAGCTTGCTCAAAAGATGACATTTGGGCTCTATCACTATTTGTGCTATGTCTGACTAAGTATAAAGCAGAGTGTTATTTTAAAAAAAAACATATGTACCCAGTATACGTTATGTGCTTATCCACTGCCGAAAACAAAGTCTGAAACAGAGTTATACACAGAAAGTGTAAACATTAGTGTGTAACCCACAGCTTCCATTTTGAACGCCTGTTTGAACTGTATGGAGTTAACTGAGTTGTAAATAAAGACTTTGTGTCTGGTTATTTTTAGTGTGTGGTATTTGTATTTGTTTACCAGACCTTTTATGATAAAGTTTATAAAATTTAAAAAGTAATGTCAGTACCGATTTAAAAAAAAAATAGAAAAAAACTGTGATGTCTATAATGAGATACAAACAATGAATTAAGAATTGTGGAGAATTCCTGTGCCCATTGCACATGCTGGTACTGTGCTGCAGGTTGCATGTGCACCATCTCATGCATTCACCAGAGGCACAGAGTTTGGGGGTTGCTAGTGTGAGCCTACGTTACAAACCAGTGGGTAACAAACATTGTGGAGGGTAAGTGGTTTCCTATACAGCTGGTGAGCCGTGCAGCTGAAATCTGAGGGCACACTTTCTGGAATCAGGGAACATGGCCTCTCTGATTAGCAAGCAGATAAAGTCAGGAGAGGACATGTATAGGGCTGAATACACAAAAAGGGAAACTAAGCTGCATAGAAAACAGAGTAATAAACTGGTAATAGGCTTTTGGAATTGAAGATTGTTTCAATGTAGTAGAACATTCTCTAATGAAAGATTTAGGCAAAAGCCTCCTATTTAAGGAGGTAAATACAGCATAATTTGAATTTGGAGACAGACTGGATATCCAGTATTTGGAAGCGGAAGGCCAAAAGCTGAAAACTCTAAAAGCAACTTTATGAGGCAGACAGAATTCCTTTGGGACTTGATATTAAACTATTTTCAGTTGGGAGCACAAATATTTTGTTCAAAATGCTAAGAAACGCCTTTGAAACATCTCCTAATAGGGTCATACACAGCCCGTTGAAGCCACGGAAGCCAGTTTGCCCCTAAGGTACATGAGAACTGGTGGGCACTACACTTAACTTTTTTCTGACTCAACAATAGTCTACCTTGTGGTGCATCAATGATAGAAACATTACAAAACTCTATTTGAGAAAGGAATTATATTTCTGAGAAGCCTCAAAGACAGCTCAGTTGGTAAAGTGCTTGCCACACAGCTCTGAGGGCTGCACTGTGGCAAAAGCTCAGATTAGTGTGGGCTTCACCCACCTAGTGCTGGGAGGTGGAGGTGGCTCCCCAGCATTCACCAGCTGAAACAAAGAGTATTGAACTCTGCTTCAGTAACTAAGACATCAAGATGGGGACTTGCAAGATGACTCAGTCAGTACAGGGCTTGCCATGTGTGAGGACCTGACTTTGAATCCCAAGGACCCATGTGAAGAGCTAGACGCTGTAGCACAACCTACAATGCCAGCACTGGTAAACAGGGAGAGGTAAGTCCCTGCAGCTCAGTGGCCAGCAAATGCACTGAATCAGGCAGTTTCATGCTTAGTGATGGTCTCCGACTCAAAAAAAGGAAAAAAGTAGCTGAGGAAAACATCAGACACCAACCATTAGACTCCAAATGCATGAATTCACACATGTACCTTAATGCATATGTGAGCACACACCTGAACGTGTACATACCACACACACACACACACACACACAGAGAGAGAGAGAGAGAGAGAGAGAGAGAGAGAGAGAGAGGTGGAGAGAAAGAAAGGTAGGTAATTTATATTCAATTTTCACTACCATTTTCTTCCCTAGTATTTGAAACTGACTCTTCCTTTTGTAAGTCTTTGTATTTGCTGGAGGAGTGAGTGGGTGCATTAAGGACTAAACTTAAACCCCCGCTAATCTTTTCACCTAATGAAAAAAACAATTCCAGAACCTGTAATGAGAAATAAGAAGCCAAACTAATCAGGGGTACTACTGTTGCGATCATGATATGGCACTACAACTCCAAACCTGTGAAGTTGAGTAGAAGAGCTCTCCCGCTGCAGGGGGCTGTGAGCAAACAGAACTGTTTCTGCCATCTCTTTCCTGGGTTGCCTTTGCCCTGGAACCTATCCTCCCGGGTGCTAGTCTGGTGTCTAGTTCCCTCGCTGTGTATACCCTGATGCCTGTCATTTTCACCTTAGGGAGAATCAGAGCTGCCATATCTTCCCTGGCTCTCTGTAGGTTTTTATTTTAGTCTTTGTTTACAACCTGACTTGGAAAGCATTTTCACAACATCACACCATCCTACCTCCTGTACTTACATGTTGAGCACTGGGGATTAGTGTTAGAAAAAGTGTTGCTTATAGGAATAGCCTGGAGAAGCCCACTATGCAGCTCAAGTGACACAAATATATGCATAATGACACACAGCTAGTCCCAAAATAAACTACAATACATTGCACAAAATAAATAAATCTGAGGTACTTAAATCTCAGACTCTCCGTATTCTGAGTGTCATCTTTAATTTCATTATTTTCTTTCCTCCTACTCCAGGCAATAATGTTCTCCATAAAAGTCCTAACAGATGGTCGATAACTTACACCGTTAGTTTGATTTTCTTATTAACATGGCTAGATTTCAGAATCTAGCTTCTTGGCAAGGTGCTTTTCAACTTCAGAAACGCATCTGCTCAAACCCCAAAATAAACATGCTTCTCAGAGGAACCAAGAGCGTTCTATAAACACAGCCCATCCTAGGATGTAGTAGGCATGGATTCACTTCAAGTTAATTATGCCATGATGAAATTGAGGCCCTTTGTTCCATATTAAGAGGCAATTAATATGTTGGTGATGCTCCAACCTATGGACAGAGGCTATGAACATGTTCCAAATCTTGAGTGTAGCCTCACATTCAGCTTGGGAGGGCTGAGAAATAATGTTTTGTGAGACAATTCCATGTCATAATGTTAAGTCCTCAAAATGCATGCAATCTATCAGTTTGATCTGACATGATGGCATGTAATGGGATAAGTCTGGAGCAAAGACAACCTGTAATAGGATCAGTGAAGCAGAAGACCACTCCCCACTCTGAGCACACTGGCATTCTACATTGTGATTTGAGATGCTGAACCCAGCCCAAAATAGTACAAAATAATTTGTGATCATCATATCTGTCATCATTAGTTTGTGTGTCTGTCTATATAAAATGATTGACTTTCAATAGATCTGCAACTCTAACAATGCTGCGAATTTTTATATATACTCAGTTTTCAACTTGACCCACTAGATAATATTATTGTATGTGTGTGTGTGTGTGTGTGTGTGTGTGTGTAATATTTTAAAAATAACATTTGTTCATTATAAATCATGTAACAGGGAAATATCCTATAATATTTAGTGGTATATTGCCAAACACTTAAAAGAATATTTTTTATGATAATCTAGAAATAAAACACAAGCCATTTAAAGTCTGGTATCACAAAGATCCTATGTTTATGAAGCACGTGAATATTTATTATTGCCAGAGATTAGTTTCAATAAGAGGCTTTAAGCTGTGCCATGCATAAAATATATATTTATGCAAAACGGACTTTACACAGTTTATTTTATGAATTTTCCATTTTTTATGAAAAAATGGCCCTGGTTCTGACTCCAAATTCTTTCTTCCACTTCTTTACCTATCTCATTAACTCCCTTTTCTAACATCCAGTTGAGACACAGAGAGGAGGAAGAGATTTCATGTGCACACTAACAGGAAACACATAGGGGTTGAGCTCCCCTTAAGATTTATATTCAGGGTGAAAGGGCATGACAAACTGCAATGGTTTAACCACAGCAGTACATTTCCTACCCATCATTATTGTTCTACATTCATTCTCTTGCTAAAGACAAAACACTCTGACCAGAAACAAATTGGAGAGGAAATGGTTTATTTGGCTTACACTTACAGGTCACAATCCACCATCGAGGGAAATCAGGGCAGGGACCTGAAAGCAGGAACCATGGACGAATACTCCTTGTCACCTAACTCTGTGGTCTGCCCACAGACTTGTCAGCTTCCTTATGCATCCTGGGACTAGATACCCAGGAAGGTGTCACGCAGTGGACTGGGCCCTCCTATGTCAATTAATAATCAGGACGGTCCCTTACTCGTGGGCATTCCCACGAGTCTATCTGCTCTATTCAATTCCTCAATCGAGATTTCTTCCAGATGACTCTCAGTTAGCTAGAATAATTACATTTAAAAGGGAGGTATGTGGCAGGGACTCAATATAGGAAACTTGCCCAATGTAGTGTTCTCGTTCTAGGTCTCCTTTATAAACTAGTACCGCACCCAACACCCAGATTAATTTAGAGCCTCAGCTAGGATGGTTTTTAGATTAAAGGGGAACCTTGAATGAGAAACATGATTAATCTTCTCATATTCCAAATCCATTCTGAAATGAACTTTGAAAACATTTGAAATAGTGTTTATTATATCCCTTTTATAGCCTGAAGTGAAGCTTACCAGGCTTTTATTATTCTTAAGTCAGTTTTCAATGTCCTGATCTGTGCTTTCAACACTTCCTAAGGCATATGTTTACTCTACACCGCCCTTGCCTGTTTGACCCAAAGAGCAAGCTGCCTTCCTTGTATGAAGCTTCTTCTGCAGCACACTTCGTGGGACTGCTACCTGAAGAGGAGGATTTAAGCAGGAAGGCAGAGATTTGTGTCTAGGTGAAAATTGTGAATAAGTAAACCAGAAAAATGGAGTAAGACACAGAAGAGTGGAGTCATGACTACAGGAAATGGCTAAGATGCCAAACTGGCAGGATTTGGTAATTGCTTGGCTTTGGGAAGTAATGCACTTTGCTAGAGAGGATCTGTGTGGTGTAAAGTTTGTACACAACAAAGAAATGATATGCTTCCGGTTTGTGCATTTGTTTTATGAACTGGGTCACATGTCACCAGAAACACAGCAGTTTAAAATGTGGTACCCTTCCGGTCTTGCAATTACTCTACAGATTAATGTCTTCAACAGCTCAACCATGGTCTTTGTGGAAACACAGACTGCAAACGAAGTATCACCTGGGCTGCAGTTTTATCTAGAAGACTGGTTGGGGGAGAAGAATTTTCCCCAGTTTTTTCAAGAATTAATGTCTTTGTTGAAGAATTAATGATTAAGGTTTGATTTCTCACTCATTGGTAACAGAAAGAAATCCTAAGGTCTTTGGTATAGTTACTTGCCACTTAGCACCAGCCATCAGAATTCATAGATAATATGGTGATTTTCTTTCTCAAGACCAGGAGGAGAATCTCCAGTCACAGTTTGCTAACACAAAGCCTTCTATACTTAAGACAGTGACTGTGGTGGCTTAAAAGAAAATGGCCTCCAAAGGGAATGAGTCTATTAGGAGATATGGCCTTGTTGAAGTAGTTGTAACCTTGCTGGAGGAAGTGTGTCACTGTCGGGGCTGGTTTTGAGGTCTCTTTTGCTCAAATTTCACTCACTATGATACTTAGTCTACTTTGTGTTGTCTGCAAGCCAAGATGTAAGACACTTGGTTACTTCTCCAGCACCATGTCTGCCTGCATGCCACTATGTCACACCACAATGATAAAGGACTGAACCTCTGAAAATTTAAGCCACCTAAATTAAGTGATTTTCCTTTATAAGAGTTGCTGTGGTCATGGTGTCTCTTCACAGCAGTAGAAACCCCAACTAAGACAGTGATGGAGCTAGGCTCAGGGAATGTTTGTTGCACAAGTGTGACAATGGAGTTCAGACCCTCAGCATTGATATAAAAGCCAGGTGTGGTGGCATGTACCTATAACCCCTATACTGGGGAGATAGACACAAGAGAACTAACTGGTCAACCAGTCTAGCCAAAACAGTGAGCTCAAAGTTTGATAGGATACCCTGTCCCCCCCCCAAAATAAAGGAGACACTGAGGAAGATACCAGAACTTGACATCTGGCCTCTACATGCATTCTTAAAAATGGGAGTATTCCTGCACACATATGTCTACAGATACAACACACACACACACACACACACACACACACACACACACACTATAAAAATAGTGAGCTTTATTTCATTTGCTGAATATATAACTCATATGAAATCTGAAATGCCATCATCTTTTTCCATGTATTATTGGTTCTTAGAAAGCCATGGTTTCTGCCCACATTTAAGGAAAGTGAACTAAACAGAAGTTGAGGCTCATTAGGAATTAGCTTTTGGTGTTGACCAGAGTTTGAATGTGTTGTATATGTGAAGGAGAAGCAACCAATGAAGACATCATCTACAGTTATAAATGGTACAAGGTACATCTAGAATATATTCTTCTTAGTGAAATTTTGGTAACAATTGAGTTAAACTCCTACATGTTTATAATATGTCTTCATCCAGCTTGTATTAGATAAGCCTGTAGTGAGGCAGTAATATGACAGCAGAGGTAAAGTAGCATTTTTCAGGTGGTTATAAAACCAAAACCTAGAAAGATATGTACCATGGTGTTCCTCGCACAGGGCTAGAAAGCTTGCAGATGGGTTTTTATCTCTTAGAGCCAAAGATAAAAGAAATGTATTTTGTTTCTTTGAATAGCTTCAAAGCACATAAATTAGCAGCCCCAGCCAACTTTCTCTTGGAAGAAGTGATACCTCCTACTACACCACCATATCTGAGGCAGTCTCCACCAAACTACCAGCACTTAATTTAGGTCAGGTTTCACAAAGCTGTGACCTTTGTGCAGCATTTGGAAAAGTGAAGGGAGATGTAGATGCAGAGTCCTGCAGACCTGAGCCAGGAGATGCT
Organism: Phodopus roborovskii; assembly: GCF_943737965.1. Taxonomy (NCBI): domain Eukaryota; kingdom Metazoa; phylum Chordata; class Mammalia; order Rodentia; family Cricetidae; genus Phodopus; species Phodopus roborovskii. Next base: position 5,591,262 of record NW_026125444.1, read on the forward strand.
ACATTAGCAGCCCCAGCTACCATTTTATCATATGCTTCAGTGGCAGAGTAACATGAATATAGGTCAGTTACACCCAGGTTACGAGCTCAAGTCTGCCAAGCGGTTAGTAAAATTCTCCAAGCATCCTCCACAGACTGGTTCTGCCCATTGGGGGTTTCAGCCAGCAGTCACTGAAGTTCCTAAAAGCAAGAGGCATAGGAATGACTCGTCATCTTCCACACCAAAACCCAGACTGAGCAAGTTTAGTCGAGTTGCTTATGTACTCACAGCGTTTGGCTTCATAGCTGTGTCTTTAAATTGTAGGTTGATGGGAGATGCCATTATGTATATACGTTTCTCATACTGGTTAATAATAAAGAACTGTTGGCCAATAGGAAAGGAAGATAGGAGAGAGCTGGACGCCAGCCGCCTCCCCGGTAAGAGAAGGTAGCTCTGCCTTTAATTATTAACCCATTTCTATGTATCTTCACATGGCCTTCTCTTACCGGGGAGCCGGCGGCATACTGCTTTCTTCAGACTCTCCATCTTGACTCCTCCTTACTACTTCCTATTTCCTCCTTGTCTCCTAGCCCCTCCTATCTTCCTTTCCTATTGGCCAACAGTGCTTTATTATTAACCAGTATGAGAAATGTATATACATAATGGCATCTCCCATCATCTCCTCTTTTCTGTTTAAATAAAAACATAGCAAAATATATCACATAACAGTTATCAAATAAGAATCACAGTTAACATTATTTAGTCCATTAACATTTAGCAAGATTTAAGAAAACATTCCATCATCTATCCCATCTTTGTGTCTAAAGTCTAACTTATCTTTAATACTAAGAAAACTATAACCTTAACTATCTGTCTTCAACTCCCTCAAAGACCACAAAAGGATAATATTTAAACTCTAGAAATGACAGAGACAACTCACTGCCTGGTCACCCAAAGTTCTTTTGTAATCTTCCATCTTCAGCCCATAGGCCATAGTGTGTCTGGCAGACTCTTCAGCAATGCAGGAAACTTTAAACTGTCTTCTTGTATTGGCAGTTTATCAGTCATTTTTCTCTATATCCTGCAGACTGTCTGGCAGATTCTTCCATGAAGCAGGAACTCTGTAGCAATGTCCATCTTGAGTCAGCAGTCAATTTTCTGTGGGTCCTGCATGTCCAGTTTATACAGCACAAAGTCAAACAGTCCAGACAAGAGCAGTATCTTGTCCACATGGCTAGTCTTGCCATATTGAAACTCCAAAACGAGTTTCTTCAATGTCCATCTTCTTTTCTGGTGCAGGTGGTATTGCCAAGAGCAATTATGTCTCACTGTCACGAAAACCCTAAACCATTTTAAATGCCATATTCTGTAGGTCTTTGAAAGGTTTGAAGAATGCCTATCTATCTCAAATACATCTCTGTGTATCTTGAAAACCTAACTAACTTAACTCTAAGCTTTGACTATCATAGGTAATTATCTATAATCTGTACTACATTATACAATATGTTTCTGAATGAACTATATAAACACAATGCCTAAACAAAAGGAGAAATATACACATCACAAAATTGACCTTAAATTGTATCAATAAATGAAAATCCATTCCAAAACAAAATAATCATATCAATACCATAATTCCCTTTTTACCTTTAAAAATAATCGGCTGTGATCATTACCCATTTATAACCAAGTCCATTTAAATGAAAACAAACATTCATAAACAATATTTGGGAATTTGGGCGTCGTTCTTTCTAAACTACTTCCTGCTTGTAGGGGGCGCTGTCATGGGGGATCCTAAGAAGACGCAGTAATCCTGGCTGTAGTCTGCAAGACTGCCTTGTCCAAGCTGTTTTGAATGTTGGATCATCAGGAACTCTGTTTCAGGGGGTCTGGCTTGCTCAAACCACATAAGTCTGGAAGGAATCCACAGCTTTTTATTTTCTGTGGAAACAAAAATAGAAATCCTTTTCCCCAGTAACTTGTCCTTGAACTTAAATGTTTGAGTCAAAGCATTTTTAAAATATATAAATTGAATTAATTCAGCAGCATTTCCTTTATCAGTTGTTATTTTCTCAGCAGTCAAACAATGCAGAGACAACACTATAGCATACAGTAACCAGATTCTCTCTGAGCTTTTCATCTTTACGTGGCTTTATTATTACTCTGTTTATTTTACACCTTACAGTAGGTATAAAAGCTTCGAAAGCAAATCAAAACCTGGAGGATACTTGGGACGTTTATGATAAAGACTGCTAACTTGTGTCAAGTTGACATAAAAGCCAGCCAGCCCAAAGGCACAAATATCTAAGATAAAAGTGAGACTTTTTTTTTAATTAAATTAAGTTTTTTTTAAAGTCTTACTTTAAAAAAAAAAACAAACAAACAAGAAAATGGGCTCTACCATTAACTTGACATGGCCTAGAACACCAGCCATGTTTGTAGCTTAAACTAATTAAATTACTTGAGGTACATTTGTTCAGAAAAGGATGATGCAGAACTCTGGCATTCCTTCCACTTAAGGGGTGTCTTTTGTGGGATTCTATTATTGAGTACCATATGGACCACACTGACAAGACTGCACTTCGAGCCCATGCATTTATTCTCTTGAACATATGCAAACAATGAGATGTGAAAGGGCTTTAGATTGATGGAGAGCTGTTACTTCTCCCTCATCAGAGTTGGCAAGAGCATGTTGTGCTCATGTGTGACAAAGATAAAACTGTGGGAATGCATTATGATAAAAATGTCTCGTATTCTAAGAAACTGGAACTTTTGCTGGATTTCACAGCCAGAGTTAACAACGACACTGAGGTCACTTAAGACTTAGTACTTGGTATCCTACTCCATGTTCAAATTGTTTGTTGAACCCTCCTTTAAGAGTACAATGTAACAACCAACCTTATTTGCCTTGAATTTCTCATAAAATCGACTTTTGTAGCCTAAGCTAATTCATAGCTGTAACCTTAAGTTATGTAAACCTCCATGCTCCAAACCCAGAGTAATAACTGTGTGTGTTATGACAATCAATTGCGGAAATCTGAAAAAAGTGGCCAGAAGCAGCCTTAGAAGATACATATTCTTGATAAACCCTGGAAGCAGTATTTGGATATTGCTTGACAGTGTTTGCTGGTTTCTTATCTTGGTCAGCTGGAGTCAGTGACGTCATCCCTTGTAAAACACTATTAAAGATTCTTATAAAGTGTCCTTCTTTCCTTCTCCATGTGATGTTTACTATGCTGTTCAATAAACGAAGTCCTTTGTTAGAGAAAAACAGAGACAGACACTCCTACACACAAGAGACAGGGACAGCGATTCACAGGCAGCCATCCGGCAGACACAGATTCAGACTCATACAACAGACAAGGACAATGGAAGGCACAGACGCAGGGTGAGTAAAGTAGAGAACTGAAGTCTGAACTCCTTCTTGGTCAAATAAGGGGATGTGCTTTGGTTTCTGTCCTTAATGCAACACTAACACATTATTGGTAACTAGCAATGTATTGATTTGTTCAAACCAATGCTCTTTGGTGCCTCTTGTGAGAAATCTCTAATGTGTTAAATCTACCCATAAGTTATAAGAGTAACTTGAAACACTGAAAACATGGCATGATTACAAGTACTAAAATAAATGTCATAAGGACTTTTTCTTTTTATTTAGAAGCAATCTTATTTTACATATCAATTCCCCTGTTCCCTTCCATCCTCCCATGCCTCCACCGACCCCCCCCCCAACCTCATGGATAATGAGGCCTTCCATGGGGGATTATTTGGGGGAGGGCCTAGGCCCTCCTCCATGTATCTGGGCTGAAATAGTATCCTTCCATAGGGAATGAGCTCCCAAAGTCCATTTGTGCACTAGGGACAAATATTGGTTCCATTGTTAGAGGTTCCATAGACTACCCGGGCCTCCAAACTGGCACCCACATTCAGAGGGCTTGGTTACTTAAGAAAGTACTCAACATCCTTAGCCATAAAGATTTTGTTAATGCCACTTTAAATTTTTCTTATAAAATGTGTATATTTGTAGCTTCAATTTTATATTTTAAACCTTCCTAAATATAAAAGCAGTTAGGACTTTGTACAAGTAACAGTTACTATAAAAATTACAAGAAACAGACCACATGTTAGGAACATAGCTGTTGTAACAATAACAAATCCTAACAGTTGAGCATAGTCAACTGTGGAGCTGGGTTGTATTATATCTGCTTTGTCTCATATCTTTCTTTTATACAGACCTAGGTCAATGGCCCTGCTGTCCTTGGCTTTGAAGGCAGCTTTGGGTGTTAACATTCAATGTAAAGAGAGAAAAAGAGGAAAACCTCTGCTAGATCTTTAACTACCTTGGCCCAGCCAGCAATGACAGATGTCACTTCCACTCACATGCACAGCCTCCTCTGGCTACCAGTGGACACGGCAAGTTGGTTTGGATTGGTGCTGTGGTTGTCATATAATTTGTCCCCTCAGAAGCTCATAGTGAAATTTGATTCCAGGTGTGTCAGTGCTGGGACTGGTGAATCTGGGAAATGAGTAGGTCATGGATGCAAATGCGACACTCTCAAAACTAGGTCAGTTTCTCTCTTTCTTTTTGTTCATCTGTTTGTTTTTTGACCCACGGTGTCAGTTCATAGCCCAGGCTGGCCTAAAACTCAATTTATAGCCTAGGCTATTCTCCACCAGATGATAATTCCATCTCAACTTTTTGAGAGTTACAGAGCGGAGCCACCATGCCTACTCTTCCGGTCAAGGTATTTTTCTTTTCTTTCATGTTTTCTCGAGACAGTGTCATAGTGTCCTATTGCTGTGAAGAGATACCATGACATCAGCAACTCCTGTAAAGGAAAACATTTCATTGGGTAGTTTATAGTTCAGAGGTTGAGTCCATTATCATCATGGCAGCTCATAGACAGACATGGTACTAGAGAATTAAGTGAAAGTTCTGTATCTCAAGATGTAGCAGTAAAAAGAGAGAATGGGCCATTGGGCCTGGCTTGAGCTTCTGAAATGTCAAAGCCCCCCCCCCAGTGACACACCTCTTCTAATAAGGCCACACCTCTTAATAGTGACACTCCCCATAAGCATTGGGGATCGTTTCCCTTCAAAGCACCACAGGCAGGCACCATACTCAAACTCATTACATGGTAGAGAATGACCTTGAACAACGATTTGTTCCTCCTGACGCTTTCTGTCAGCTTAGCGGCAGCACATGAATCAACTGATATTTTAAATATCAGTGCTCTGCTAGTTACTCAGGACATGGCCTAGACAGCCTTCAGGTCTTCGTCCCTGGCTCTGCTGCAGCCACAATGCGTAGGTATAAACTAACCCTCTATCATTCTATTTACCAACAAAGACTTGGAAGTCAGATGTTGGGGTAAAACCTGCTAGATCATAGAAATTGAGACGCAACCAGGTGACCTTGCCTTTTGGCCAGAAACCCAGAAAAAGATGTGTCTCTTCGCTTGTCCCAAAACCAAAAGGAAGCCCCAAAACTCAAGTCCCCATGCTTCCCTTGCTGTGCATCTTCGCTATCCAAATGACTGCCTTTCTATGGCCCCGATTCAAGGTAAACTTTATTTAAAAGTCTCAGCGTGTCACAGTGCATTCAAATTCCCACAGCATCCTCCTGCCTCTACTTCCAGAATGCTGGCATGACAGACATCAGCTACCCTGCTGTGCATCTGCAGTGCAAGAAACTAAACCAGGTCTCATGATATTAGGCAAGCATGCCTCCCCTGAAGGCTCAGTGATCTGTGCAAAACAGAAGGTGGAAATATCATTGAGAGTTAGAGGGGATCGAAAACTCCAGGGAAACTGCTGCCCAGATACAACAAGACTGTACCTAAGAATTCACAGAGACTGGCAGCATGTACCACAGGGCCTACAAGAACTCATACCAGACGGGATCTCAACACTGAAAGGGAGAAACCAACACAGGCTCCCACCCCTTACCAAGAAGCTATCTGCAATTAGTACCCAGAAGACATTAGTTTTCTTCAATGGTCTCCTCGGTATATGAACTACCCTTCAGAGTAGAACCCATGCCCAGCAGGGGATGGCCAACACAAAATGAGATCAGCAGTATTTTTGTAGACTTTGTGTCTCAAATTGCTTTGTTTGGAAATCTTTTCGTCTTACTGGTCTTTTGCTTCTAGGTTTTAGTTGGCATACTTGTGTTTGTGTACATGCATATTTCTTTTTTGTTGCTATTTTTTTTGTATGTCTCTTTTGTTTGTTTGTTTTCAAAAGATAAGGAGTGTGGAGTTGGATACATGGGAATGTGGGGAGGAAATGGGAGGAGTTGGGGGAGCGGGAAAAGCATGATCATACTATATTGTATGATTTTTTTCAACAAAAATAATGAAAACAAATATTTTAAATATAGGAAAATATATACTATTTTTCTTCAGTTTTTATTCTGGTTTTTAGCAAAGTCACATTCAGAATTGCAAAGACAGTGTCAATAATCTTGCTATTGTAACTTGAAAATAATAAATAATAAAGTTGAGCTGCTCTGTTAGAGAAGTTAATGGTAGTCCACTTTTCTCAAGGCCCGTATGGAAGAAATAAGGCTTGATTTCTCACTTTCTTTGAGAGACACATTTGGTATGTAGTTTACCATGTCAACTACATGTTTAGCTGGTTTTGGATCCTGACACACTTCTTTGTGTCACAGAGTCTAAAACAATCAGTTCTGGCTTTAAGTTAAACTACATTTGGTTCACCTATGGCTGGGGACCCTCAGAAAGTTCTCGTTAAGGCATAGTAATTGTCAAGAAAGAATTTTAGCAACAGTTTGGCTAGACACTTCAGATCCCAAACTTTTGAAAACTGAAAGGCAATATTCAAACCGAAAGTTTGTCTTTAAAAAGACTGTGGATTGTTGCTCTTGGGTGAAAGCTGCATGATTGGGGGGGGGGGAGAGCAGGGAGGGGAGGAAGGAAGAGGGACTGCCTCTCCATGAACTGATAACGCGCTTGCTAATATCACAGTTATCAAATGTCTTTGCACTTAACTTGTTTAGAATTAGATGGGAAAAAATGCCATGAGTGAGTCACTACATTGTGTCCACTCAGTCTTGGCAGGCCACTTTGTTCTAGTGCACAGAAAGTCTGGATGGTAAGAGTCAAATGTGCTCAAGTGTCTTCAGATATTCACACCTTTGAGACCTGTTGTGATTGTAGATGTTGACACCAGTAAGGGAACAAAATGCACGGTGAAATACCTTTTTATGAAAAGGCTCCTATTGTAACACTCATGGCCCCCAATCTGCCCACCCCCATTGTGTCTGTTTTTGGAAAGAATCTCCCTACATCACCCAAGCTGACCTCACAATTATAATTCTTCTGCCTCCGCCTCCAAATGCTGTGCTTACAGACCTGTGTAACCAACCATATCTGACTCAAAACTTACTTAAAGGAATCAGCTAGCATTATGGAAAAGGTTATTGATCCCGATTAGCCAATCTCCTCTGTACATTCATATAGAAAGTTCACAGCATTTTAGTCAGCTATATTTCCTATTCTATTGCCCCTCTCCAGTTGACTACAGTGCAGTGCAAGGTGTTAACAGAGATCTAGAAACAAAAGTGTCAGGCATGCAGTGGATACATTGATCACAAAGTCTCCATTCCAAACCATTTTAGGTTTCAAGTCAGCAGATGCCTTTCTGAGCACAGATACATACAAGGGCTCAGGGCTCACACCAGTATACTTCATAGAACACAGCCATGCACAGCTGGCAGCCATTTTGATGTTCCTCTAACTTGTTTTTCCATGAGTAGCTCTTCCTTCAACAGCCTCTTTAGTGGTATGTGTTTTAGATGACACATTGTTCAATCAGAGCAAGAGTTTGGGGGGAGGAAGGTTATAGCAGAGATATTCACAAGCATTTCCTGTTTGTAGTGGCTCCTTTTCCTCTTAGGCATGTGTTTTTTCCATTTGTCAAAGCTATCCGTGTGTTTAAATGCCGTTGGATCACGCATACCTTAGTAATCAGCATGGGACAGGACAAAGAAGTTGTCTAGTAAGAGGCATGTCCCAAACTGTCGTGTAATTCTTCAGAAACTCAAATAAAATATGTATGTTCTATGATTAAGGAATCAAAATACATAAAGATCTTGAAACATTAAGAGGAAATTCTCAGACAAATGGATTTGCCAATATCCAAAGAGGAAAATGAGTCACACAGGCCCCGGGGTTGATGAATGGCTCACAAAAGCACAATACAAAATAGCGTCATAAGTCACAGCCCCTACTCAAACAGGCAATACCAGGAGGCATATGCATACTTGAAGTAATCTAGATTGTTTCCTTTCTGGGTGGTGTGCATATCTTCTCTCTGTCACTAGGCAACAGTATTCCACAATGAATGAAGATGTGGTGGGCAAAACCCAGAGCAAGCTACTTTTAGTATTATTGCAAAGTATTATTATTTTAAAAAGGGATGATACTAAAAGTTATTTCCTTGTCCCATCTACTCTACTTATCGTTTCCCTGATTTGTGCTAATAGTGCCCATTTCCCCCCTTTTACTGACATGCTGACTGATATACTTCCTCTTCCAGTTTCTGATTAGTCAAGTTTAAGTAGTACTGTTTGTTACTTCGAGGTGCTCGGGCGTGCACATTGCTGTCATGTCTACCCTCTCCTCAGTCTTGCGTCCTGTGCACGCACATGGATGTACGTATCTGTATCTTCTAACTCTTCTATATTTCACTCTCTTCTTTGTGATGTTTTTTTTTGTTGTTGTTGATTTTTTTCTCTTGTCTCAATGCAGTCTTCATCCTCATTCCACGGTCTCTTCTATATAGAAGTCTTAATTTCTCAGAAGCAAGGTTGTATTTTACTACTCAGGGCCATAGCACTGATACCTCAACTAGGAACAGTTCCCTTGGGGAAAAAAATGGTAACCCTAGAGTTAATGTAGGAACCTGATCATATTTACAAGTTAATGTGTATCTAGAAGTAATTTTTATATTTTTGGTTGTGAGCCTAGCCTTTAATGGCTGAGCCATCTCTCCACCCCAAGAAGTAATTTTTAAAGACTTGTGTGCATATGTCATCATTTTAACAATTTTATCAGCCATATATATTGACATCCTCCTTGCCATACTGTTGTGTTCTTCAAATATCTAAAATTTTACTAGAATCAATCTTGGGAGAGTTAGTTCTCACTTACCTCATTCAGCACCATCTAGACTTTTTCAAATGACAGGCTGGATGATTTTCTTCTATTAGGTCTTTGATTTTTTTCATCTTCCTGGTTTCTTTGTTTACACTTCCTAGAACCTCTTTTACTGTTCCTAATATTTTTGCTGTAGTGGCATATATATATATATATATATATATATATATGTATGTATGTATGTATGTATATATATATATATATATATATCAAAATAATTTATGTTTACAATTCAGTGCTATGCATATATTTGCAATGATTTTCAACTATCACCACCATCTCTCACTGCAACTCTATGTCCAGTAAGCTTAACTCCATCCTTCTTCCCCCAAATGCCTGATACCTATTCTAGTTTCTGTCTGTCTTTACAAATTTGAATAATCTGGTGCCTCAAATAAATGGGATCATGAAGTGATGTCTTTTTATGACAAGATTGTTTTAATTAGCATGATGTATTCAAGATTCATTTAACATTCTTTTCATTTCCTTCAGCACTGTTTCATAGTTTTAAACTATTCTTTTACCTCCTTGGCTAAGCTAACTCTTAAGCATCCTAGTGTGTTTTATGCTACTTTAAGAGAAGTTGTCTTCATAAATTCCTCTTCAGGTTGGTCATTGTGAGTGCATAAAATGCATTATATTTTGTGTTAATGCTATAGCCTGCAGCTTTGATGAATTCTGTTGTGTAATATTTTGATTGAATTCTGACACTCCAAAATCTGCCAATAAAATTTGCTTTGAATCAGAGGGCAGAGCTAGCTATTAGCTTACCAAAATTAACTATTGAGATTTAGGAGGACTGAGGACAGAAAGACACAGGAAGTAGTAGGGTGGAGCTTAGAGGGGTTCTTGGTGGTTTTTGGAATTGAGGAATGAAAGAAAGAGGATGTCATTGGTCACTTTTCTGCTGCTTCTCTGATCATTCCTGTTCCCTGATATCTGGCTCCCAAGTTCTTATTGATAAAGAATAACTAGATAAATGCTTATTGGGTGCCCAGCATGGGACTGGAACACACAACTTTGAGATTGAGAGTCTCATTCTTTACTGAGTTAGCAGGGCTTATATTTGTGTGTGTGTGTGTGTGTGTGTGTGTGTGTGTGTGTGTGTGTAAGCACGCATTCGTGACGATTTTTAGGTGCATGATGATATCATCTGTGAAAAAATCCTTCCTGTTGAATCTGTATGATTTCTAGTTCCTTTTACTGACCAAAGACCCAGCTCTTACATTCTGTGTTATATTGGAAGGGAAGAGTGGAAGCAACATCATTGCCTTCTTCCTGTTTTGGATGGATGGTTTCAGAGCTGTGGATACAGCTCAATGGCAGATCACTTGACTAGCATTTGTGAGACTCAGGCCCTAGAACTGAAAAAAGAAATCATTGGAATGCTTAGCCAGAGTAAGGTGGCACATGCCCTTTAATCATTGTTCATCATTCTTTGTGATCCTGAAGCAATTTGAATCTGATTCTACAAACCAGTAGCCAATAGTTACATTGAATACTATGGGCAATTAGTCTAAATATTAAGTCTCAATAGATTTTAAAATCAAGTGGCATAGTAAGAGCCTAATGATTCCCTACCAAAAAAAATAAATAAATAAACAAAAAAAAAAACCCCAATAAGCTGGAAAATGTATAAAACTGTGGAAATTAATGTTTTTTTTTTTAAAAAAGAATAGTCCAGATAAGTAATTACAGAGAAATTTAAACAGCTACTTAGAATTGATTGCAGAAGAAAGCACAGGTCAGCATTTAGAAAGGAATTTATAGTTATATATGTTTACACAGAAACAAAAAGTGATTTTAGATGAACAATCTGACTTGAAAAAACAGAAACCCAAAAGTAAAATTGAAACCAAAAACTAGCAAGAATACAGATCAGGTTAGAGATAAACTAAAAACAATAGATAAATGGAAATAAAATAGAAACATGATTATTTGAAAAGCGCACTAAAACTGACAAATATTTAGTTAGGTGGACTAAGAGAAAAAGAAAAAAAACACAAATTATCTAAATCATAAATGAAAGTATTAACATCAATACTGATTTTATAGACATAAAAGAATGCCTAGGTAGCAGAAATGTTTATATTGTAAAATTAGATAGTCTAGACAAAATGAAAACTATCTTAGAAATATGAACTCTATCCAGATTAATTCATGAAGAAGTACAGAATCTGAATAGACAAACAACATCTAACAATGGTTCAGTGTTAAAATATCCACCAGCAAAAACAAAACAAAACAAAACAAAAAAATGCTGGATATTTTTTCCCAAAAAAATTGTTTTCTGCTTTTATTTATGTGTATCTCTGTGTATGCCATGTGTGTGCAGATGTCCACAGAAGCAAGAGGGCATTAGATCTCCTGGCTCTGGAGTTAAAATAGCAGTGAGACAGACAATGTGGATGCTGGAAACCAAACTCCAGTAGAGGAAACAGCAACTGCTCCTAACCACTAATCCAAGTCCCCAGCTCCTCACTGGCTAATTCTCTCAAACATTTAAAGAAGACATAATGACCGTTCTTCTTAATGTTTCCAGAAAGTTGAAGAGAAAATGACATGTCTTTATTGGATGTATTAGGCCAGCACTATCTCCATGAGAAGGGAAAAAGAGGCAATGAAAAAGGGAAGCCTGCAGGTGAGTATTCCTCTGCATACTTACCCAGTATTTCCTCTGCATACCAACCCAGAATTACCATCAAAATCTGAGCTAGGAAGCCAACAGCACATGACAGTCCACAGGAGGGCAAAGCACTATTTATTTCTGAAATTCTATGATGATAAAAACACGAAAAGCCAATCAATATATTATACCACATTGATGTGAAGAAGGAAAATAGCCACATAGTTATTTTAATTGATACAGAGAAAACATTTGACAAAATACGACAGCCTTTCATTATAAAATCACTCAACAAATTGGGGAAAGGTAAGTAGTTCAACATAATAGAAACCAAAATGTGAGTTCTGTGGTGAGTGTTACACTCAGAAAGAAAGCTAAAGGCTTGTTTGGCTTTGCTAACAACACTGAGTGCAGTCTGTTGTTTGCTAGTGAGCTGTATACATGTGAGGACTAGCTGGTTGATTGTGTGAAGTCCCCATTACTCACTTCCATCTGGCTCTTCTCTGTATTATAGAGACTAGTGTACTGAAGTCCCAACTTCCTCTTATCACATTTCGCTCATATATTTTGATGGTTTCTCAGCACATCAATATAAATATTTATAATCATTTAACCTTTTGTTGTATCACACATTTTATGAACATATAATGTTCTTCTTTACCCCCTTATTTCTTTCATTTACTGTATCTTCTTCTATCCTATCATTGTCAGTTTATTTGTGCCTCTGGACCAAAAGCACCAGAGTAGGCTGGTCTTTTATTCATTTCACAAATCTCTTTCCTATGATTTGAAAACTTTAACCTATTTATATTTAAATTAATTAATGATAAGTAAGAGGTAATTTTTGTTTTGAATTTTATTTTCTTGCACTTAAATTTTTATTGGTTTTAGTCAGTGTACAAAATAAAAGTTTCATCATGTTTTGTGCCCATGTGTCATCATACTCTGGCCCAACTCTTACCTGTACTGCATATCTCTGTGTCTTTGGTCACTATACTATGCTTCACTGACCCCCTTTGTACTTAATTGATTTTATCTAATGGAACATTTATCATTGCCTTCATAGGATGCTCAATAGTTATTTCTTAATGATTATTGTAAGATTCTATCTGAAATTTTAACACCAAGTAATTTCAAATTACATTCCTTACCCACTGCTACCCTGTTCCTGTCCATTCCCTATGTGACAAAATTGTTCCTCTCTGGTTACATTTTTTATAACAAAAGATGCAGTCCAAGAAATGTGGCAGTAATCATTTTTGTCCTTGCTTGAACATCATAGAGTATACTTACACAAATCTAGGCAGTATGCCTGTTACTAACCTAGGCTGTGTGATGAAATCGAAGCATGCTCAGCATGTCATTATGACAGGAGTTTGGAGCAGTTAGTCATGGTTACAGGAAGAAGGAAAGCAAGTTTTCTGCAGATGTCTGGGTAGAAGCAATGTCAGTTCCTAGAACCCTAATGTTTTACATGCACAGTCCATGGGCTCAAAAAGTAAAAACAAAAGACTCTCATTATCAAGATATTGGCTAACCCCCAACCTTTGGTTTTACTTCCTGTGACATTCTATCCTCTGCTAACAAGAAGGAATCTACTGTCTCTTTTTATCAAACTTGGTCATTTGTAGAGTTCCTCCTCACTCTGGAAGTTAAGAAAAAGCAAGAAGGATTGTATAAAAATGACATGACAAAACTGAGAGGTGTCACTAGCATAGTAGACGGTCAATTCTGGGAGAGCACACATGAGAAATACTCACTTTCATGGTCTCCTCCGTGATTTCTCCCTCCATGAGACTCAATGTCAGAAGCTGTGAGAGAAGGAAACATGTGTAAGTCTAATATTTTTCCAAGCAGTAAAACCTTTTGAATTCATAGACCATATTTATTTTTAACAAATTTTGATGATAATCATCCTAGAAGAAAAAATAATGTTTCAATATTTTTAAAGTCACAATTTGATTTCCTTTGACAACAGCAGCCCATGATTTCATCTGTCTTCCCTTGCATGTGCTATAATGCACAGTACAATTCTGCATCGACTTTCTATTTTTATGCTTTTCTTTTGCCACCAAGTTGTCACTTCTCAATTCTGTTTGTTAAATGACAAAATGTCTGCCTCTAACTCACTTCTAATCTTCCCTGTGCTTGGGAAACAGAAAACTGGGCTGGCTAAGAATAAATGTAGGATACATTCGATTCAAAGAAGCGAATTTAGATTTAAGGCTACAGGCTTAGCCTCTGTATTCTCTACATGCTTTCTGGTATACAACAAATTGTCCCACCCCTTACATGCATGGTCAGGGCTACAGGGAATTTCTGTATAATCTCTTCTCAGTAGATGGGAAAGAAGTACTAGTTTTTCCCAGGCTATTAGTTCCTCACACAATGTAGAGTTTTACAATAGTGGTAAAATCCACTGTTGTCATTCACTCTATGAAAGGTAAGACTTGCAATTGGATTAGCTTCATCAAGGACAATCTGTCCTCAGCACACTATCAGAAACATACAGACATGTTTGTGTCTTTCTGCTATGTTGGAATTTATTAATATAGTCACAAACTACATCAGTTTCATTGGCTGCAGTTTGGCAATTAGTCATAATTTCATGAGTGACTGACCATTGCAAGCATGATTTCTGTTATTCCAATCTAAACTATTCTTAGTAAATTAGCATGAGACATCATTTAGTGTGTGTGTATGTGTATGTATTCATGTATGTATGTATGTATCTGTGTGTGGGTTGGTGGTGGTGGGACTACAAAAAGATAAGAAGGCAGTGTTCGAGAATTTCCAAAGAGTCCTTAATGGGCAGAGGCAGAAGGCTGGTAGAGAGGCAAAGAAATCTCTACTGGGGGCTAGATCATGGCCAGGGCTAGACCTGGCAGAGAGATGAGGAAGGCGCCACGGCAGAGTCAAGCAGCAAGGTCACGAGTTTGAACTGAGCCTCAGGTCACATTTGATTGAACTCTTTGGTTTCCACCATTTGAACTTCCAGTGAATCAATCAAATGTTAGAATAGACAGTGATTGCAGCAATGAAGACTTCAATTCAAAGATCTGTTTGTGCTCTCTCTTTTCCTTCCATTTCTAAAGTACAAGTCCTATCCATTGTATCTCCTCACATCCGCTCTAGCCTATGAACTCTCCTCTGTTGGTTCTCAACCTCCCTAATGTTTCAAGCCTTCAATACGGTTCCTCATGTTGTGGTGACCCCCAACCATAAAATTACTTTTGCTGCTACTTCATAATTGTAATTTTGCCACTGTTACGAACTGTCATGTAAATATCTGATATACAGGATATCTGAAATTCAAGTCCTGTAAAAAGGTTGCTTGGTCTCCACAGGGGTCAAGACCCACACTTTAAGAACCACTGCATGACTCTAAAATCACCATGGCCTGATGTCAGACTCACACCAGCCTTAGCTGATTATAATAGCTTTTTACTTTCGTGTGTGTGTGTGTGTGTGTGTGTGTGTGCATATGTGTGTGCGTATGTGTGTGTGTGTATGTGTGTGTTTCTTTGCATGTGCTGGGGATAGAAACCAAAGCTTCATGCTTGCTAGGCAAATATCCCAATACCCACCTACATTCCCCAGTACTGGTGTTACCCTTAAGCTGGCTGGGGTGCTCGGGTTTAATTGATAGAGATTCTAAGTGTATAGAAAGCAGCCCCTTTGGTGTTGCCCTTGAATAACAAGGCTTCCTGGGCTGCTGGACTTACAGGTTTATAGCATCAAGCTCTAGAACCTAGAGACTTATAAAGCCAGTCTTTAGAAGCTAGTCAATGACTTCTAGCAGGAGGTATTCATGGTGGATGCTTCTTATGCTGGGATTTGTCTGTGACCCAGCACATAGCAGTGACCAAAATCCTCAGCTTTTACCAGCAGCTGGCAACAGCTAGTGTTATGACTCCTAAGCCCTGGGTGTCTGGACACTGGACCTTTAAGGCATGACAGCTCATGGAGCTCTTCCAGGGACAAGGCCTGCAGTCTGTCCTCTTCAGCTCTTCATAGACTTCTGCCTTGTACAGTCACAGTATTCAGTCTTCTTTATCTTCTCTAAACTTCCAACCCCACCCACCCTGGCCTCTATCTCCCTCCTACATCTGCCTACTCTTCATCTGCTCTCTTGCTGTGGGTACCACTGTTTTGAGTGTTGTGGCCACTGCCACTGCTTCTGTTTGCCAAGGTGGCTGCTGCTGTTACCTCCTTATCTTAGCTGGTCTGCCATCGTGTGTGTGTGTGTGTGTGTGTGTGTGTGTGTGTGTGTGTGTGTGTGTGTGACTACCCGAGCTATTCTACCAGTGGTAAAAAATCACAGATAAGAAAAGAGAAGAGCACTCAAGAGAAGTTCTTCTTGAGCTACCTGCAAGAGTACCAGTGGGCACAGAAGTGTCTGCACTAGATCCAATGGAAAGGTGAATAGCCCACAGGAGGAGGGTGTGGCAGGCCAATATGATGATTGTAACTTGCATCAATCACAGCCCAATTTCCAGTTTTATCAAGACCAGTAAGAACTAAATAAGTGCAGGTGCATAGCCTACCTATTAACTGAGGTTTTTATGGACTTGCTAAGAAAGTGTTCTTCCTTCTTTTGACATGATGGAAAATAGTCTTGGAAAGGTCTGGAGTAGTTCTACAGGATGGGCCCTTTACAGGTCTTCAAGACTTGTCTTGCTTAGAGTGGAAGTTGCTGGCACTTTTCTAGGCTGCGACTAGACCAAGTCCTCCAGGAGGAATCATGTCTTCAACAAACGTTATGACAGGGTCCCCTACAGCCGGAGTGTAGATCTCTTTAGGCAGATCCTACCTCCAGGCTATCAGGCCTAAATGAAGGGTCTAATAAGAGACTCATTCTTGACAGCTTCACCCATTTACAGAAGAACATTAAAACATGCTACTAAAGAAAATTAGTGAAAGCTTAACAAAAACTAAACTAATATTCTCAATAACACTTCACCATGCTTAGGACCCACCCTTTAGAGAGAGTTGGGTCCCTCTATTTGTGTTACCTGCAATAGCCTTTTAATGGGTTTCCTTACCTTCAAACTTTTGGTTCTGTCAATATGTCACTCAGGAATGATGTGCATCATGGGATAATCTACAATTAGAACTTTTGAATGTCTCTATACTTCTTAAAATTCCTAGATCCTTGCCATTAATGCAACAATGGTTCTTGTCCAATCACTTCTTACCTTCCCCCACGCTGTGTACCTCATATTCTAGTAACACAGGCCCATTTTTCACTTTGGTACCTAGGGTTCTCTCTACTTTATGTCCAGTGTCTGTCTTTCCTTGTTGCCCTGTAAGACAAAATGCCTTCTCTGTATAGCACAGTCTCAAGTTATCAGGAAGTTTTCTCTCTAAGGTTCACATGATGATGCTATTTTAAAAATTGAGGCAACAAGATCAAATATCTGTAAAAATAAAAGGTTGTTTTGAAACTGTGTGCAGTCTTCAACGGGTCCTTCATTCATCTACTTTGTGCCTGATTCCTAATGCCCCGAAGTCGTGTGTGATAGCAGAAATATTTCCTGCCAATGATGGTGTGTATTTTTTAAACAAATGTTTACAGTGTTGAGCTGTACCCATCTGTAGCTTTGGAACTCCAGACCTTGATGGATAAGCAGATTAATTATGCGTAGCAGTTGTTCTTCACTCCTTTTGTGGAGTCCTAATTTGGAATCCAATCAGGTATGCAAATGTCATAAAAATCAGCCTTTCTGAATTAACTTCTTTGTTAATTGATGGGACCATCAATAAGTACCGTGTTGTTGTTTGTTTGCCTGTTTTACCAAACTCACCACACAAGAATGGCATACTCTAGAATATGTGCCAGTTAATGCCACTTTGCCAATCCCATTTCAGCCTATAAGGGTGGTATCTTTACTCCTTCTGTTCAAGCAAAGCAGAAATCTGGCTAGAGAAGGGAATACACATTCTTATCATATCCAAAGGAAGCTCAAGTTCTAGCATCATAACTATACATGGTGGTGTACATCTGTAAACCCGCACTGAGGAGGCTGAGGCAGTCAAATTGCAAGTTGAAGATCAGCATAAGCTACAGAATGAGATCCTGCTTCAGAAGAAGTAGAAGAAAAGTAAGTGGAGAAAGACTTTGGGGGGTTGGGTAGAGGAGCAAGAAGTGGAAAATGAGGAGGTAGAGGAAGAAGAGGAGGGGAGGATGAGGAGTGTGAGCATCAGAATGCTTATTATCTTGGGGGTGGATGTGTAAGGGTGAGGAGGAAATCTCATATCCCAAATGAAGGGAAAACAAAGTGCTAGTGCTAGTTTCAACTAGTCTGTGCTATGATAGATGAGCACTGTGCTTGGTTGAGTTGTATCAGACGTCTCCTACAGAACCCTTCCTCGTGATCCTTTGCTAAAATGTCAAGTGCTGCTAATACTTCCCTTGAGGGGAAATCAGCAAATAGCTTCTTATCAGAGAAGGACATTGGACTAGGAGTTGCAAAAGCTTTGACTCGATCTACATAGAAATCAGTGTCTAGTGAGTTCCCAGGGTTACAGTGGCTGGCTTGAAAATGGTATTAATAAATGTCTCAAGAAAGCTTAATACACAGGCGAAAAAAAGAAAAAAAAAGGCAGTAGTTTTCCTTTGGAAACAAGCAATTAAGACAATCCACTCAAAACTTCAAATGTCTCTTTGATTTCATGTACTATTCTGAAGAACTCAAGACTACAAACCACCAAAGTATGCTCCCACTCAAGAATATGCACATTTGGTTTAAGGCAAGTCTAAGGCTAAAGGACACACCAAAGAAGCATCTCTATATACTGCCAATAAGGCAGCCACAGAAAACAACCTGACTCAGGTCAGACTTATCAAAAGCCGACTTCAGAGTGACCATAGAAAACTAAAGTAATTATCATATAGATGCTACTCTGAATTGTCATCAATTTAGAACATGATGTTAGTTCTTAAATGCTTTTAGTCAGACAAGAACAATGACCACATAGAACCAATCCAATAACAAGACAATATTTTAAAATGTATTATTTTTAAAAGGCCTTACATAAATAAAAACTGACTGCTTCATTTAATAAAATAATCTGCAGGAAGAGGAAAATAAACTGTAAGAAATTAAATGTTTTAATGTTTTCTTTTTTTTTCTATAGTTACCAATGTGCCTGGTATTGACCTTACCTATGACAACATAAATGTATTCTATAGTTGTCCAATTAAAAAGGCCATGTAAGCATTTGAGGCTGCTTCACAACACTTCCATTTCTGCCATATTTTTCAGATACAAAGGAAGCTACTTTTTCACTGGTAGCAGAAACATTCTCAGAGGCCCTGACCCCACTCAAAATGATAAGGCTACCCAGAAATTCCATCATATTTTGATATCTGGTGATTGGGCCAAACTGCTCCAGGGAAATCAGAATGTCTAATGGTGGTATAAAAATAAATATTAGACAAGGAACTACATTGTGAAATATTTGGATACTTTGGGAAGATCCATTGCTGTGATTGGTTTAATAAAGAGCTGAATGGCCAATAGCTAGGCAGGAGGTATAGGTGGGTTTTCCAGGGAGTGAACGAAAGAGGAGGAGGGATTGAGGAGAGGGAGAAGCCAGGAGACATGGAGAGGAAACAGGAGATGCAAGATGGAACACAGGTAACACTACATGATAGACTGTAGATTACTATAAACCAGTTAATTTATGTTATAAAAAGAAGTTATAAAAGCTGGCTATAAACAAGTCTAAGCTATAGGCTGAGCTTTCGTAATTAAGAAGTCTCCATGTTGTTATTTGGGAACTGGCTGGTGGGACAGAAAAGGACTTGATACATATGGAGTCCAACGTGGAGGCTCAAATGTCTAAACAGAGGGCCTAAAAAAGCTAAGAAAAGTTCCAGACAACAGACCAGATTTGACCAGGAGAGACCTCCTGAGGATCTTGGCTGCCTAAGGGAGAAAGCCAGGAAAGACTACAGGACAGGTGACATGTATTCTGGTCCCTATGTATGGAAGCAGCTGTGAGAGTGGATGAGACATGATAAATCCTGTTGGCTACAGGGTCCTCATGACTTATTATTAAACACCATCCTTTCATATGACATTGATATGATTTGGTTATGCAGTCCAAACAACCATAAAGTTCACAGATGTCTTTTACCTGCATCTGTTAAACAACAACTAAAAGCTATCTTTCACTGACTTATGCACAGTTCACATTCCATATTGATGTTAATGCAGGTGTGTGTGTGTGTGTGTGTGTGTGTGTGTGTGTGTCCCCTTTAAGAGTCTGTGTGTCTTCAGAACAAAAACACCAGACACCAATCAAGACAAGTAGCCCAGGTGATACAAGCCTCTTAGAACGCCTCTGTTGTAGTTTCCTCAAAATTCTGCATCCAGAACAACTTCAAAGCTGCTAGCTGAGATGGCCCAGCTTCATGCCCTACTCTATCCAGGGCTTCAGAAAAGCCCTGCACTTTCCGATTACACAGAGACTGGACAATAAATGATATGGCTAGCTCTCCTAAGACTCAACTATTACCCCAATTTTCTCAGTGTCCCCTAAAGATGCTATTGCCCCCAGACAACAGGTAGATGTCTAAAGAACATGATGCCCACACTTCTAAGAAGTGGGGTGGGTGTTTTGGGGGTTTTGGTAGGTTACGGATGTTTGTCATCATTTGGGGGGTTGGTTATAAGTTGTTATTGGTAATCATAAGGGAAAAAAGCTGAACAGAGATTAGATTCAGGATCTCTTTCTGAAGGAAAAAGGGAGTGAGATATAGTATAGAAATGAAAGGACTCTACTTTGAGCAACCACTAGTCTCAAAAGTTTTACATTGGTATGGATTTTTTGTATATTGATACAAATTTAAGGTTATTTTCGTTGTACTTTATAGATGTTTTTAGTCTTGTTTAAAGTATTGTGCCTATGAAGCTCATTTAAAAATGTAATATAAAGTTCTAGGTCTTGAAAGCTATTAAAGATAATAAAGATTCATAATTAATAAGAAGTCATCATGTCATTATTTGGGAGCTGGCTGGTGGGAAAGAGAAAGACTCATTTAAAATCTATGAGGTAACTCTGAAGTTATCATGGGTTCAAGACACTGTGTGTGTGACCAGCACTGTCCTAAACACAGTGATAGAGGAAGGTCAAATGAAATCTACTCTTTGTCACTCGGGAAATTTCCATAAAAGGGTAACACAACTCGACAGGTAGTGGGTATCTTTTGGGGTGCTTGACCACTCCTGTTTACCTTCTCCAAACACTTCTGCCTACAGCTGCAGTAGGCAGATGAGTAGGTAGCTGCTTGTATTATACTGTTCTTGCCCCAACCACATTTATTGTATGAGAGGAGAGCTGGGCAAAACCTTGAAATTTAGAATTAAGAGCCTAAATCTAACAGATTGAGATTAGAGAACATGTTTTCATTTGTTTAGCAAATAGCTCTTTTTTCAAAAGGTTTAAACATATATCATTAAATACATGTCTAGTCTTATAAACATCATTGGTGTTGGAATAGTTAGTACATCTGTTTTAAGTCTTCCTTAGATTTACATTATTTTATTTTATGTGCATGGCAGTTTTGCCTACATGTTTATATGTGGTCACATGCATGTCTGATGCCCACAGAGACTGGAGGTAAGGATGGTTGTGAGCTGCAATATGAGTGCTGGGGACAAAATTAGTGTTCTCTACAAGAGCAACATGTGCTCTTAGCCGTGGAGCCATCTTTTCAGCCCTGGTGCTAAATCTATCACAACTGAAAATCGTCCTAAGCAGGCTGGAGGGGTGACTCACTCAGTAAAGTGCCATGCAAGCTTCAGGGCCTGAATTCAGATCCCCAGCACCCATAGTGACATGCACTGTATCCCAATACTGAGGTTCAAGCAAGAAGGTCCTGGGAGCTTTCTGGCCTGACATGCTGGCCAAATTGGCAAGCTCCATGGTCAGTATGAGATCTTGTTTTTAAAGAAAAGTAAACAGAAAACAACTGAGAAAGACACCTGATGTCAACCTCTGCCCGATACACATATGTGTACACCTGTACACATGTACCCATGTAAACATATACATGTACATACACATACAAAAACTCACCATAACTCATATTAGTTAAACAATTGAATTCCCCAGGAATGTCAATAAAATGAGAGCAATGTTCTACTGCTTTCAAACTTTTTATTTTTTTTTTTTAAATAGGATTCATGCTCTGCTATGTAGGTCTAGCTGGTTGCTATGTACACCAGGGAAGCTTAGAATTCATAGACATCTGACTGCCTGTTTGCAAAATCCTTTTTAGTTAGTCACATTCTCATTGGTGAAGTACTCTCAGAGTTACAGGATGAAGTTAGAGACAAGGCTGCCAGCTAGCAAATCTGTGTCAGGACCCCAGCTCAGGCCATGCAGGGACAGTAGTGCACAGTCAGTGTTCGTCGGAGTGGCAGTCATTAGTCCCCTGTATATAGAGGGGACTAAATTGGAGGTATCTCAGTGTAACCCTGATCAGTCACTTCATAATTTGCATTAGTCGGCATACTAATGAGAAAAGGTAAAGTGAAAAAAAAAATCATTAAAATGAAAGATATGCTGAATTGTTAAAAACTGTAATAGTCTTCTCTTGCTAAAATCTCAACGTCATCAAAATGATTTTTACAAGTCTCCAGCTCATTGCTTAGGAGGCCAGCGGCAGCTTGTGCAGAAGCAACCCTCTGCATAGGGACATCAGGCAGTGTTTGTATATTCTCCACGTATCCAAGCAGGGCCTTTTTAACTTTCCGTGCTACAGACAGAGCTGTACTTTCCTGACTGGTAGCCAGGAAAAATCTTGGAGATTTGGCAGGAACACGGTGGGAAGCCTGGTGCAACACCAGGCTTCACTAGAACGGGGGGGGGGGGGGAGCCTTTCTACAAAGGCGGATGAGCAAAAACACCTCCCTTTGTTTCACTCTCCACAGGAGTAGAAATGGAGGCCCCAGATCACAATCAGGTTCTATTGTGTAAACTCGGGCTTTCCATAGTGTACAGCCCTTTTTGGCACCGAGCTCTTCGTTATTTTTCAGCTGGAAAACCAATTAGCATTCTTTTTCTATTTAGGTGTGAGTACTTGGGCCTTAGAGCAATTTTTGGCCACCTGCCCACATGGCTGTAGTCTCCTGGGGAATGCCTGACAAATTAAGATAAAACCCTTACTTCATGTTTTCCTACAAAGAGAAAACAAAAACTGTTTCCTGCTCTTATTAATTCGCGATGAAGTCAATGTCCACATTTAATAAGTAAAAAGGTGGGCATAATTAGGGCGTCACCCCTAAACCCTTATCTCTTCCCGGGCCAGTTCCTCTGCAGAAGCATGAGAAGGGAGACAGATAGGTCTTCCTTCTTTGCTTATGATCAACAGAGGCCTCCACCGAGTGACTGGGCTGTGTTAACCACGGGGTCACCTTTTGGCCTCTGTGGCATTTTTGCTCCTCAGGCTTGAGTGATATGATTCACCTGGAGGAAAGAGCTGTTAGGAGATTCCAGCCCCGACAAGTGGATTAGTCATAACAGTCAAGCAGGCACTGCCCAGTTTGAAAGAAATAAACAGAGCCAAATAGTTCCCTATCTTGAAAGGCAAGCAAAATAAAGTTCATGTTCCAGGAATGTAGTTTATGATTAGAGAAAGCCCTATCCGGGCTGTGGTGGGTGTCAGAATATCTGAGTACATGGAGGAGAGGAAGAAAGGAGGTTGGAATTGCCCTTCCTGAAGCGTTCCCCAGTGGTAAACAGCCTTTGCCATAGCAACAACCTAATGCCACCGATCAGAGGAATGCAGTCCTCCAGCGAGCGCAGAGCAGACCAAGGCTTGGCGAAGTCTCCCAGATGATGCAAAATATTTAGAAGGGAAGTGGTAAAACAAACAGAAAGGAAGCACGGCCATGCGGCTGCAGCTGGAAGGCAAAAGCAAGGCACACACATGGAAGAGTGCAGTGTGGCTACAACAGAGATTTTGTGTCCTGGGTACTGAATGTCCATCTCTTCGCTAGAAATGGCCTGAGGGGCTACTCCTCCCTCTTCAAGACTGTCTTTGTAAATAGTGGGTAGTGGCATCCTTTTAAAAAAAAAATCAGTTGAAAGACTTCTTTAAGGACTTTGTATGGACCATTTTCTTTGCTACAAAATCTATTCTGGGGCTGTATTATTCAACAAAGGGTCTGTGTTCTGAGTCATCCGGAAATTTTTTAGCCAATTCTTTTTTTTTTTTTTTAATTTTTATTTTTTTTTTTTTTTTTCTCTTGCTGCTAGGTTGCTGTCACGAGCAGAGAATGGTCATCTGTAATAACCTAAGGGAGTGACTAGAACATGCCCAGCCACGTGCAAGAGAAAAGTAATAGGCCAGTGTCTAAGTGCCAGAAATTACCCAGGCCCTGATGCAGAATTGGCTACACAACCAGATTTACTAAAACAGTCTCAGCTTAGCCTGATTGTTCAGGTTCAATTACAAAAGAGGTTATTGCTCACAAAAGTGTTCTGTTAAGGAAGTAAAAACTCTGATGACCCTATTCATGCTCAGAGCCCAAGGGTTTGCTAGCTACTCCTACTTCATCCCCAGGAACACCATTCTGAAGTTCGGCGAAGCTCAGAGCCTGAACAACACATAAAGATTAATGTAAAAGGAGTGGAGAGATGACTCAGCCAGTGATGTGTTTGCTATACGTGCATGAGGACCTGAGTTCTGATTCCCAATGCCATGTAAAATTCTATCGAGGTAGCACGTGCCTCTAACCACAGCCCACAGCGCAGGGGATATAGCAGCAGGAAAATCCCTGTGGCTCTTTGTTCGGCCAGTCTAGCCAAATGGGTTAGCTCCAGATTCAGTGGGAGGCTTGTCTAGAAGATAAGTTGGAAAAGGATGAAAGAGGCTATCTGATGTCAACCTTTGGCCTCCACACATGCATATGTTCACATACACAAATACCATACAATAATAAAATAAAAAAGAGTAGTAATTTTCCCATCCTGTTAAGAAAAACCTTCAATAGTTTGACTTTATCTACAACAAACACGGGAAACAGGATCCTCTTTGCTGGTATGAGGACAAGGAGAGAAGCTGCCTGTTCGCAGCAACCTCAGCTTGCCTTCAGAAAGAGCTGGGAGTTTCCCAGGAGGTTATCTGCAGAAGTCCAAATGCACATTTCTCCACCAGGTGCAGGAAGGCAAGCAGTCATTTCAGAATCAGACACACGGGCAGCTTCTTTTGTGTCTCGAAGCCTAGAAAGCAGCTTCAAGCCACAAGTGAGGATTCAGAGGATTTATGCTGCCCCCAGCTTGCTGCTGGGAGGCTGCTATTTGAATTAGAATGGAAACTCTTTGATCTCTTTTACGTCTAAGTTTAACTGTGGCCTGGACCCAAAAGGTGGACTAATTTTGGCAACTTCCCCTGTACACTTTTATCTAGAGATAAAAGCAAGGTTTGGAGGCGTAAACAGAAGGTGTATTTCCCTGGGCCCAACAGCCAGAATATCAAATGAATAGTACTATAGATGCTGGTACTCAATCTATCTCTGGCCTTTTCCCCTCTGCTTCCTCTTCCCCTGGCATCCAATAGGATCATTTCCTTCTATCTTAAACATAAAGATGGATCAACATTAAAGAACTCATAATGAAGGGGCCAGACCCTCATCCCCAGCCCCCTGCTTTAGCAGCTATGACAGGCTGCAGAAAAGACTCAGCGTTGTGCTTGCCTGACCTTGCCCCTCCTCCCAGTTACTAGGAGGTCAGATATCCTCCATGTGGCAAGGAACCAATCAGAAGTTAGCTGGAGGCATTGGGCATGCTTTACACCATGCAGAGTATATCAACCACTGTGGGAGGGTCTGCAGGTCATAGCAGTCAGTTAACCAGTCAACACAGGATGGGTACCAAGCCTGCAAGTGCACCAATCCTGAGATTGTTGCATACCCCAGACACTGCCCTTATCCTATGCAATAAATTCCCTCTCCTTCTTGTTTCCCAGGTCCTTCTCAGGGTTCTTACCATGTGGAATGGACAGAGGGCCCAAGTTAATGGAGTTAACTCATTAAACAATAAAAGACTCTGTTTTTGCATCAGAACAGGATCTCAGTGATTATGGGGGTTCAGAATTTGGGCAAAACAATAAAGGAACCAACATCTTGCAGCAAAGTCATTACCTATTTTCACATTAAATTTTCACAATGGGAGCTGGAGAGATGGGTCAGTGGTTAAGAGCACTGGCTGCTCTTCAGAGGCCCTAGGTTCAATTCTCAGCACCCATATGGCAGCTTGGCTTGCAATTGCCTACAACTCTACTTCCAGGGGATTAGACATTTTCTTCTGGTCTCCAAAGGCACTTCATAACGCAGTGAACTTACATGCTTGCAGGCAAAATATTCATGTGTGAAAAATAAAAATAAATCTTTTTAAAACTTTAACAGAAAACCATGTTTCTTTAAGTTACAAAGTTAACTTGGGATGTAGAATTGAAGATTCTCATTCTTGAGTGAGTTCTGTTGATATCTGGCAGGCGGTGAAGCCTTCTAACTGGCAGTTTTCTAAGCTGTGTCTCAAGGGATTGGGCTTTAAATAGTGACCCACAGCTGGCCAACCCAGGAAGAACAGTGGGCCCCACCTTGGAGCCACAGAGAGGAGTCACAGCTCATATACTAACAGTCTTTATATAATGTACAGTTATTACAGGACTACATGAGACACTCACAAGTCCTAGCAGGCAGGGTTCATGCAGCCCATTTACACAAGTACAGCAGCCCGTTATAGAATAGGGCACAGGACAGCTGGGTTCCAAAGGGGGGACAAGGTATACTTGTGAATACACAGAGGTAACTTGTGCAAATGCTAATCACAAGGGTTCTGAGCAAAGGAATTCAACACACTATTGTCAGAACAGTTTGTTCTAGAACTAGTGTTGCCAGTGGGAGAGGGAGGATTTCTGATTTTTCCATTGCCAATATCCAGGAAGGCTGGTGAGTTTCTTGAAGGGTCCACAGAGGAACCACACACAGAATATTCCACGATGTTAACTACACTAAGACTACCAATGCTGTCCAAATACAGTAATTTAATTAATGTTGATAAACCAACCAGCCACCACAGGGCTGGGCAGAGTTAATGAAGACAATACAAACATAACTCATTCATGTGTTTAAAAGTCCCTATATTAGAGCACTGAAGTGTCAGGGCTGGAGAGATGGCTCAGCTCTTAAGAGTGCTTGCTTGTCCAGAGAATCTGAGTTCTGTTCCAAGCACCCACACCAGGCGGCTCACAACTGCCAGTAACCCCCACACCAGGGGATGGGACTCAGGCATGAGAAATACCAAGTTCCCTCTAGAAATCGCCGTTCCACACAGAAAATGAGAGTGACATTGTATCATATCTAAGACTCAGTTTCTGTTTAACGAGGACCTGGATTGTATTAAAGAACTTCCTCTTAGAAGAGAAATATTGGTAGCATAGCCCAAGGTCAAGAACAAATGTAAGACCCAAACAAGTCAGCAGCGGGGTGCCCTGTGAGTCTTACATCCTCGTGAAAGCCTCTGCATTAGGTGCCTCCAGGCAGCAGAGCACTGAATGCTCCTCTTTGATTATTTTTTTTTTTAATATTCATGAAACACTGTGCAAGAATCAAATTTTCAAAATGGTTTTATAATGCCCTTCTACTAAAGCCTAGCAGGTCTTCTGTTTATTCCTCGGTATGCCCAAGTTATGTGCTATTGTGAATGACTGTCCTGTTACGATCATGTTTTCTAATTGATCACTGCAGTGTGAAGAGAACCATGCTTTAGTCTGTCGACCTTCATAGCTGACCCCCTTCGTTCACTGTGAAGGCTCCCCTTAACATCTAATAGTTTTTACTCTTAGTATTTTCTTAGTAGGAACGTTCACATTATTATTCAAATGAGTTGTGGAGATGTTAGCTACCTCTGAAGCTTTTAGAGACCAACAAAACAGTGGTCATTCTATAAGATGTGAATTATACATACTGGTCATGTGGGGAATGCTGTTGGCATGCCCCTGAAAATAAAATAAAAATCTGAAATTTGCTTGTTCTGGTAAGGAGTCTAGTAGAGGTCATGCCCTATCTTTTTTTATTTTTGTGTATTTATTTATTTATTGCAGGGATCTATCCTATTCCTCCACATGCCTACAAAAAAAGGAATTCTCAAATGATGCTGTTTTCAATTGTTGTTGCTACTGCAGCCACCACTGACACAGTCAAGGATAAGGAAATGACAGAGAGAAGGAAGGCATCAGGAAAACTGCATGAGAATGACCATAAGGAAATCATTTGCAGCCTTCTGACCACACAGCTTGTTTCTATTCTTAACTAGGGCTGGCCTTCCACACAAGAGCACCCTCTGGGTCAGGGTGTGCACCCCCAGCCTAGGAAATACTGCAGCAGACTTCTTTGGAATTGCCCAGCCCTTCAGCTGCAAGGCTAAGGTTCCTGTGGAAGGGGATTCCTGAGGCTTTGATTGTTGTTAACTTCCCTTTCCAAAACTCACTGCTTCATAGATAGAAATGCTGCCTCTGTTCCCAACACCAAAAAGAACATAGAAGAAGAAGTCAGGTAAACAACTTTGGGTGGTATTTTCTGTTTTCTTTGTTGCAAAGGAAAGGCTCATTTCCTTTAATTTGTTAAGAATTTAGGCTCTAAGCACACACACACACACACACACACACACACACACACACACACACAGACAGACTGTGACATTCAATCCTTGTTAATCCATTCAGAATGGATTGGTGGTCTCCCTTTACCATCCCTGACTGCCTGAGTACAGCTTTCTAGTAGACTATGGAAGAAATGTCTAAGGCAGCCTCTGAGCATGCTCAATGTGTAATGTCTGCCTGGGCATGAGAAAGGTGGTAAGGTGCCTGACAAGCATTGCTGTCGTAGAGTATAATTCACTCTTGTTTCTGAGGTTGGCTATACTGCCTTAGAGGTTTGTCCTTTTGTAGATGAGTACTGCAGTAAAATGTGTTTATTTATTTTTAACATATAACAACAGATGCCTAAAATACTAATTCTCAAAATAAGAGAATTTTAATGGGAAACATCAGATGTCTCCATTTATAGCCTAACTAAAGCTTAAGTTACCCTGATGTCTAACTGGAAAATAGTTCTTGGGATAATGACAAACAGGGCTCTTTAATAATTGCTGACGTTTGTATTGGAGTCTGGGTATCAGGGTTTGCCATTTATACTTTCTAACTGTTGGAGATATTTCTGTAAGACTTGTAAATAAAAGGCATCCTGAATATAATAGTAATAATAATAATAATAATAATCTCAAGCACATTCACACTAAGAATATGCTATTACAGTTCTGGTTATATTCAGGGTTTATAAGACTATTGATAAAATATGAGACAGCTATTTTCAGATATAAACAGAGATTTTCATTGACAACTCAAGTATGCCAGTTGCCTATAGGTTGATAAATAATGTCAATGTGACTGATTTTTCCTGGAGGGCAGTTTTATATGTTTGTGATATTAAGAGGGTATCACAACCTGAAAGTTAGACTTTGCAAAGTATTCAAGAAACAGTTAAGAAAATTGCAACATGCATCTGGAAACATTATCTAGAAGCCTTGTAGTGACATAGTTTGGAGGTGGGGGGGAAGGGTTAGGGTTAATTTGGGATGTGTGATTAAAAAATACTCAAGTCATTGTATCTCCACATGCACACATTATTTACAGACAAAGATTATTCTATCTAACCACCCACTGATACGAGCCAACATACTTAGTCAACTACAACTACCAAGGATGTAGAGATGGGGGAAATTCACTTGGCAAATTAGCCTACCAAATCATTTCCATAAACTAACATAACATGATGACGCATGGAAAGGCATCCTCATAATTCATTTGGAAGGATACACTTTTTTAAAACTAATTTTCCAGTTTCTACAAATGATAAGCCTATTTAAGCCCTATAGCAATGCATCCTAATGGCTCTGTAAGTTACAATGTTACTCTCCACTTGGTTCCCAGCTCAGCATATTTTTAGATATGTGTGCCAACACAAGTTACTGAACCATCGTGCTTTGAGTTTCCTCATATGTGAAATGAAGCAGTCATTGTACCGATCTCCGAAGGTGGTGAGAATCCAGCGAAAGGCATGTAAAGCAATTCCATGTACATGACAAACATCTTAATAATTTGGAAGAAAATCTGACATCAGAGGGTTTGGTTAACTGCAGTTGCACTTGGAAATGAATAACAAAGAAATCAGATTGTTCATTAAAAGTGGAAATGATTTAAGTAGGAAGTAGTGTTGGCAGTTCCCAGTTAGACTTAACCTCTTCTCTGTCCAATAATGTCTTGCATCCGACTCTGATACCAATTCCCATATCTGTTCATTTTGGACAAGACTTTGTCAAGAGTGATGGCTGCAAGGCAAGTGAATGATTATCAAAGACTTTTAAAACCACTGTGATAGTTTCTCAACAAAGTAGGGAATTTATAGGTTTACCAGATTTAAAATCTAAATGCTTATCTGATACAATGGTTTCTTTTTATATATAATATCTACTTTGATTACTGTTTGGTAAGTGAATCTGGCTTAAAACCTCTGCAGAAATTAAACAGTTAGAATAACCATGGGGGTCATCTGCACTAAAAGTATTTTTTATTTAACATTGGCTAGTCTTGCTTTATTAAAAACTACATAAAGAATAAAAGCTAGAAGTGAGATTTAGATTAAAACATATCATACACGTTTAAATATGAAAGAAGTCTTAGAATCCTTGCACTCCAGCCTCTGTAGTTTTATGCTTGAGTCATGCCCCCCCAATAAGTGAGTCTGATTAACTAGAGAACCATTAAAAACAGAATCCCAGCAAGAAACCATGACCCTAAGTTTTCTGTCCAGTAGTTTTAAACTATTCCATGCTACCTCTTTCTTGCAAAGTTAACCCAGCTTACTGATTAAACTGAATGATGTCTCACTTATGCAAGGTAGGTCACAAAAGCATTAGGTTATCTCTCATCAACACCAAGTGTCTATTTTGGCTCTCTGTCTTTTGTGCACATTTCAAATTGTTTATTGTACAGAGAATCACAGTTTGTATCAGCCAGGATGCAAAGGGATCCAGGACTGGAAAATTAAGGAGATGGTTGATAAGGACATTGAAATTTCCCTGACAAAAGCTTAGCAGAATGGAAGTGAGAGCCGGGCTTCTTTTTGCCTGTAATCTTTTCCTTTCATATCACGGACCCAAATCACATAGTCATCATCCTTCCTTGAAGGAGACCAGATCGTATCTCTGTTGTTAGCATTTCTTAGGGATGAATACTTGAAAATGCCAGCTTGAACTTTAGTGCTGCCAGTCCTAACCAGAGCTCTAAACAGCCTGCCAGAGCAGGGTATGGCACATCCTTACAGGAGGGAAAGCACTTCTTTACGTTCCTACAGAGTTTTATGGGTGAGTACACACTCATTGTCTCAATGTCTTCCTGTCCAAGGATCTGCCATGTGAGACAGGATTCTTGGTGTTTGATTGAGAATGGTTTCTTGAAGGTACTCCAGGCACAGGGGTGCGACATTAAATCTGCAAATGGCACTGTCCTCAGCTTCAACACAATGACATGCCAGAGGCCAGACTGTTTTCCTGTGGAATGCCTGTTGATGCTGTGGAATGACTTTAATGCTGCTTCTTACAAATCAGTGCTAATGAGAAGAGTTTGGATGCTGGTGAGAGGAACTGTGCATCAAGCTACGTAATTACCCATCATGAACTCCTTCTTCTTAGCTTTGAGTTTGAGTAGTACTGGGACTGGATAGTCTTTTCTCCTCATTGCCTGGTAAACTCAAGCCTGTTCTACCTTTCCGCAGGCAATAAGTAACTCCCTTCTCTATAATTCAGAAATAGACTGAAGACCATGTTAGGAACATTTGTCACCACGTGTCAACATTCTTCATTTAATTATTATTTACCTTCTTTGGACTCCATTAAAGTACAAAAAACTGGGTCTTATTTATCTGTGTATGCCTCAGACACACAAACACAACAAAATGATCTCCTGATCTCTCATCTAAAACTCTAACGTGCAGACTGGGGAGACAGCTCCATAGGTAGAGAGTCCTTGCTACATAAGCACAAGGGCCTGAGCTGAATTCTATGAATTCCCAAACTGATGCTAAAAACCTGGATGGAGCCATTTGCTTGTAATTCCTGCACTTGGTGGAGACAGAGATAGGGGCACCCTCAGAACTCATTGGCTAGCCAGCCTAGCTGGATTAATGAGCTCCAGACTCTGTGAGAAACAGTGTCTCCAAGAACAAGATGGCATGAGGTTGAAGAACACAGCCAGCATCCATCACCCTATGATCTCCACACACACATACACACCTGTGCATACACATGTACATGCACAAACTCACCCTGACACGCGTGCCCCTCCCAATGGGCAGATAAAAAAACAAATATATAAGACAAAATTCTAGAGTAAAACTCAGAGTTTTAAATGAACTTTAGAATGTGTTCATCTGTGATTGGTTGATTATTGCATTATTTAATATTATCCCCACATGGCCTAGATCAGCCTCCCCAGTAAAATACACTCATATTATATACTACATAGAGCTTCATCCTCCATACAAATAAATAAAGACACAATTGCCTCAGCTGAAGGTGTGGTGCACGCCTTTAATCCCAGAACTCGGGAGGCAGAAGCAGGAAGATCTCTGTGAGTCTGAGGCCAGCCTGTTCTAGAGAAACAGGTCCAAACCAGCTAGGGCTATTACACAGAGAAACCTTATCTCAACAACAAAGATAGAATGGCCTCATAAACTCAGATTAGATTTTGTTACCAAATGAGTTTGTTATGAAATTTGCTTTTTACAGATTTTTTTTTTAATTTTAGAATTGTGAAGAAGTAATTTCAGACAGGTAGAGCTAACTGCAGTGTTTCACTGATTCTTTGAAGGTGATGGATTTGGAACACAGAATTAATCTATCTTGCTTAAAATACTCTTTAGATCATAAGAACATGTAACCATGTCTGATTCAGCTACTATTTTAAAACCAATTCATCTTCATTCATCTTGTGAAGATGACCTGTTTGCTTCTTAATAACTCATTTTATAGGCACCAATATAGCACTTTGCCCTTTAATATCATGTTACTGCAAAAATAAAATTCTGTAAAAGCCAGATTCCTTCTTTTATAATATTAATGCTAGCTCAGATATTTCAATATACAAAGTATCTTTCAAGCATGATAAAATTTCTAATAAAAATGAATCTTCCTGATTATCGGAGGATGCTGGCTAGCCTGAGATGAAAGGACCAGTGCGTACGTGTGTGTGTGTTTTGCTTCGTTTCCTAATAATGCTGCCTTCAGCCTCTCACAAAGCACCCCTCCCCGAGTGTGCTTGTAAGAATATTGAGCTCCAAGTCAGGTGGAAATCTTTATTTATTTAATAATCTCAGAGGTCACTGTCTCAAAATCCAATTAAATGATGTCTTTATTGGTGTCAACCTTGAAGACCAGGCATGGTGGAGTAGAAGTGTTATTGAACATGAAGGTCACAGCTTGTGTCCCAAGCCAGGTTCAGTTACCTGTCCTTAATGGGACTAATTAAATAAGCCACGTTAATAGCAAAAATCAGGAAAAGGAGATTTATTCAGTGTGGTTACACTGTAAAGAGGGACAAAGAGCTCCAATAAAAACCCGAGTGTTAGAGTTATACTAGAGTTTAAACACAGAGTGGGGGGGGGATTTGGGAGGAGTTGGAGAAGGGGAAAAGATATAATCAAAATATATTGTCTGAAAAAATAAATACATATAAATACATAAATAAATAGAGGGCTAAGGATATACACTTCTAAACAATAAACAGTCCTGGTCAAGGTATGGTACTGCCTACCACTGACCCATCCTTGTCTGAACTTCAGTCGCATTCTGGAAGGTTATCTGACAAGCTCCTACAACTAATGTTCAATATACTACCTAGGAATTCCTTAGTCCAGCTGAATTGTCACATAATGTTAGCCAGCACAGGAAAAGATTGAAAAAATGAGTACTCATAACCTATACAATACTCAACAGCACTAAAAATAAAGATAAAGTGGGTTGTACTAAACACAACAATGAGTTTCTCACAATGGAGCTGGGCTGCATAGACAGGCATGGTAGTTCCAGCCCTCTGACACTTTAATAAGGAACCTTTCAGCATAGGTTGGAACAGAGACTTGTGACTTGAAGGCTGGGAGATTTCATGTTATCTGTGACAAAAAAGAGCCTTTTGCAATACACAATCTGTTTTTATTGATACGATTTTCTACTATAGAAAAATCTGTAATGTACTTTATTTCCACCAGTGAAATAACAAAATCGAAGCTTGTTACTAAGAATTTAACAATGTATCCCAGGCCCTAACATATTTATAAATAGGTACTTAGAGACAGCTTGGAGACTCTAACCATTTTGTATTTACTTAATTGGCTTTCAGACTTTCCTTCTAAGTGAGCCAGCATTCAATTAGTCAATGGCATGTTTTCACAATAGTTTAACTGGCAATGGTAGGGTATAGGCTTAAAAGCCACTACACCACGAGTCATAGCTGCCCGCCTTTCTTACTTGTTATTCATCAGGATCCCTACCCTCGATTCTTTTAAGTTGCACCTCCCTTTGCATTTACCAACTTAATGAGCTCAAGAAAACGAAAAAGAAATGGAGTCTTAAAAATCCCCTCCAAAGGTTCTTTCAGATTCCAAGCTGGATGTCAGGGAGCCAGGAGTGTGAGCGAGGAACCTAAAATAAGAGCTGGCAGCAGAAGCCTACCAGCTGCTACACATTTACCAGCCCTCTGGGCTGGATAGTTCCAAAGGGCCAATCTCAACCTTATTTGGATTAAATGTATGCCATTCACATGAGAGGACCGCCCTCAAAAGCTTGAGCGTTCACTTTGTTTGTACTGAAATCACACACCTCTGAAGTCTTGTTATAGTTTTGTGATGGGGATGCTACCATTGGAACCCTGGAGAAAGAAACTCTGACCTATTTGTTAGTCAGAATGGTGACCTAAAATGCAATCAGTCTTTGTGATGGAAAAAAACAAAACACCTCTATGAAGAATACATAGCAATGGCACATTTCAACTCCTGTTTTGATGTGGTTTTTGTTTGGTTTTAAAATGCTAAAGTGCATTTGGTGTTACTTGCTCACAAGAACTGGATTGTTGATGACACTACACGTCCTGATTACAGAGCATAGAGACGTCAGCTGGGTCTGGCCTGGAAATTTCCTTCCTGCTTTTACTAGCTCTCCTAGTGCTAGAAGGTGCTGTGCAGGCTGCAGAAGGAGAACTTGTTACACAGCCTCACTCAGCCGTGGACCCTGAACACAATACTGCTGTTTGACAAGGCCAAAAGCACCTTAGTGGTATATTAGTGGTGCATTAGTGGCATGTCTGGTAGGGGATAGGCAACGTCCTGATGGGATCTTAGGCCAATTCTATAGGAGGGAATTCACATCTAGCACTATAAACCCAGTTTAAAGTCTATGGCTAGAGAAGCCATAGGCCCTAGTGGGGAAGCTGATGCTATTGTTTTGCTAAATGGCCATGAAGTGTCTATCAAAGTTTCCTCTAAGTAATCACACAATGCCCAAAGAATGGTGTTGCTGTCAGCCTGGGTCAGTTAGAATATGCTGATTGACCAGTTTCTTTTTGTTGTCATCGCTGTAAGTGCAGGTCAAAGGAAGCAAAATAAGTGACTTTTGGATGTTCAGCCATGAATGGGACAGATATATCACCCCTACCACAATGCCATGGAATGACTTAAAAAGCAGACACAGAGGATGTAAGGACCAGTGGTAGTGGAGGGGAATTCTGTGCATCGCTGAGTATCAGTCATCACATGGCTGTTGCACTCTTGAACCCATGGCGAAGTGGGGTGAGGCTATAGACTCTCAACCCCCACCCCGAATGGCATATGTCCTACAGCAAAGTTCCATGTCCAAAAAGTGCCATAACCACCCCGAACAGAACCACAAGCTGGGAACCAGGTGTTGAAAGACATGGTTAATCTATGGGAGACACGTCTCATTCAATCCTCCGCAACATGTTTGAAAGCAAAGTTCAAAATTTACTTCATTAATTCTATTGCATTGTGAGTTGAACTTCCCTATGAAATGCCAGACATAAACAAAATACTGTTAGGAACATCGATTTGACATTTTCATATAGGTCACAAAATATTTGAACATTTTCTCAGCTTTCCAAAAGTTTCTAGAGTAACAAACAAACCTTTAATGTAATGTATTTAAAGCAATGAGACAAATCACTTACTTAATATGACCTTAATGCCATAGTCAGTGTTGCTAAACTACAATTTTGGATGTCATAATTAAGAAGTGACCACAATCTATACCATTAAAAGTCAGAGCCTGGTACTCTTAGTACTTACGTTGCTTTCTTTCCCAGTTGCTGTAATAAAATATTATGAAAAACATAACTCAGAAGAAAAGGAGATGGTTTTGCTCCCAATTCCAGGTGACAGTCCATCATTGTAGGGAAGACATGGCAGCAAGAGCCTGAGACAACTGATCACACCACACTCATAGTCAAGACACAGGATGGAATGACGAGATAGAAGCATGCCATGCTCAGCTCACTCTCTTCTTATGTAACCCATGACCAACCCCAGGGAATGGTGTCACCTAAAGGCTGGGTCTTCCCACAACAGTTATATAGAAGACCCTTCACAAACAGAAAGAGTCTTTCATTGAGATTTTCCTCCTAGGTTATCACATATTTTTGTCAGGTTGCCAATGAAGAAATAACCATCACAGTACCTTTCAAAGCTCTTGGGAATGAATATAGAACTTCAGCTAGTAACTTAATTGCACTGGACATTGCTTTCCTGACTCAATACATTTCATGTTGCTATAACAGAATGCCATAGACTACACAATTCATAAAGAAGAAATCTACTCAGCTAGCACTTCTGAAAGTTGGTAATCTGAGAACACCAGTATTGACATATACAAAGCACCTCACGCTACCTGGTAACACGGGTAAAGAGAAAAAAAAGGTTGGTGTGCTGAACTCGCTTTATAAAAAACTACTCTTGCAACAACTGACCCTCTAAGGTGACAGCTACATCATTTATTCATTAAGGCAAATGCCATTGTGACTTCTACTTTGGAGATTAACTTTCTAACACAGCAATTTTGGACATATTCAAGACATATCAAGAACTTTCCCATTTGATAATTTGGAGGATAGACCTTTTAGTCTACAACACAGCAAATGAATACAACATTGCTTACTGATTCAAAATCACCCCATAAAATAAAATGGCACTTTACCAAAAGTAAATACAAGACCCCCCCCCAAAAAAACAAAGAAAACAAACAAAAACATATCAAACAGCAGTTCAAATGAAAGCAACAAGCTGTGTACCTGGGAAACTGTGTTAAATTCAAATGACATTAAACTAGAAAGAGACAATATACACTGGCTTCCTTTTCAACATCCTCTTAACTACATGAGTAGAGACTTGGGGACATTAGAAATTATAATTATTTTTTAATATGTGACCTCATTGTATGTGTATTTGCCCTAAGTCGCCATCACTAAATAAATCAGTCCATAATAGTAATTATACAGCATTACCTATGCAATAGTTAATTGGTTACAAATCAACTTTGAACAAGTTGACTATATTCATTTTAAGTTAGTGTTCCTATCGTTTTGTAAATTTCCGATATATTTTTGATCTTGCATTTTCTTTGTCCCTTACAGACCAAGCACTCAACACCTTTATTTCTTGTGATACCCACATCCTCAATGAACAGTTACCACAATGAATGTACTATCTTCATGAACCTCGTGTCGACCAAAGTTCTGAAAATGGCTACTTCTAATATATAAGATCTAAGTGCCTTAAAACTTGGAAGACAAATCGCTAATAGACTAAGTCTATCATCGATTCTATGTAAGTTAACAAGGAACCTGAAAAGGAACAAGTATATATCACAGATATAAGCTGACCCTGCAAGCAAAAGAAAGCACCTGGGGTTGGGTGCAGGAATCGCAGCAGGTAGAAACACATACTCCAGATCTCTTAAAATGAACTCAATTTCCTGAATCCCTAAATTGGGCAAAAGGAGGTGGTATGCTGAGTGAGTTTAGCTTATCTAGCCAGAAACATTGGAAGCTGAGGGGAGAGAGGAAGGTGAAGCCGGTAACAGCAATTGAGATGCCACCTGCTCTGGCATGGGCAGCAACCACAGGATAGAAATAACAGCAACCCCTAAAGCATGAAGAAAAAAGGGAAGGAAGGCATTGTTCCCATCTGGATCTAAGGGTCTTGATAGCCCAGAACCCTAGGAAGTTTTCTGACACTCTAAAAGTGACATAGAGTTTGGAGACCAAACTGTTGATATCAAATAGGTCAGTCAGACTGTAAGAAAGTGTCAGAGGCAATGGGGGGGGGCTTAAAATCAGACCTTACAGTGGGACCCATTGAACTGAGACCCTGCAGTGAAAATATTGGACATTCACTACCCTGGTGCCCCCCATCTCCCAGCTCATATCAGTGATCAGCAAGGACCTATAGAGCTTGGATATTTGTGCATTCAAATCTGCAGAACAGGCCACACAACCCTTCCTTGACCGTGTCAAAGAGCTGTTGTGAAAGAAGTTGCCACAAGGATGAGCATGACTTAAAACAAAAACTGAATTTGCAGCCATCAGCTATAAAAAAGAATTTATGCCACAAGTCAAGACAAATATATGCTGTAAAAGTAACTTCCTCGACTGTAAAAGTGTATCATAGCTGGCCCGACCATGTGGCTTCTGATCAGGAGGTGACAAGAGACCATATGACATAGTGGGGAAAGATGTGACTGATTTGCACTTGGAAAGATGACAGGAAGGAATTTCTTCTGACTTCTGTACTCCATCCTTGACACCTTCGGCTTGTTAATTTCCCAACTCCCACACAATGATTGTCATTGTGTGCCATGTTGGACACTTGTTTCCCATTTCACACAGTTCCCTCGAAGTTCTACTGACCACGCTTACACCCTTTCTCTCTTGGGAGCTGTGCAGACATTGTTTTGTCCTCCTCTCCATGCTTGTTTAAGAGTATCCTGGATGACCCCATGGCACGTCTCTATCCCTAGTCACATTCACCTGAGGTCAACAGAAGCCTTTGCAATAGCTTCAGATTCTTCAAGGACAAGTGAGTCAATTTCTAATGTGCAGTATGTATCTGCATTCCCTCAGTGCACAGTCTGTAATTTTCATATGGCCTCATGGTGATTTGGCAAGTGTTACCTGTGTTCTTGCTTCCTTCATCTACCTAGATTGTGTATTTATCTATAAGAAAATACATGCCTAATTTATGTTCACTTCCCTTATTTCTCAGGACTTCGCTGATACATAAGCAAATGTAGCACTTAGGGCATAAGATTCATTGAGTAAGTCAAAGTGTCTAAAATGCAAAAATAGTTACAGAGGTAGTGGTGTCCATAAAGTCTACGAAAGAATATGTAAGCCCATCCTCTCCCCAGAGGGTTCAGGTTAGGTAAATTACCTAACTCCAATGCTTCAGTTTTGCTGTTTGTTTTTTTTAATGTAAGGTGAGAATAGCAGTGTCTACTTTATGAAACTGTTTACCCAAAACCATGCATTTCTAGTCATAAAGTACTTAGAGCAGTGTCTTCCTCAAAGTAAATGAACAAATAATGCTTTATGAAGTGCCAACAAAACAGAGAGAGCAGTCGCCTAATACTTGCCTTTTACTATCTACTTGATTTTGAATTCACCTGAAATAAATTCCTGAAACCATGCTTTCAAAACATTAAAAACATAGTACATAATTATTTTAGTGTCATTGTAGCTCTAAAGTGAACATTTCAATGAGGAAATGGTTCACTATATACAAAAGGAATAGTGCTCACTTACATGTCATCATCATACCCATCGTGATTTCAGAAATGTCCAGAACCATCCTGTTTCCGTTCCAAGCCTTAGATTCTTTCTTAGATCAGTGCGTCTCACGGTTCCCAACTATCCAAAGTTTAACAAAAAGATGAAACTAAATCATGATAGTAGTCTTCTGCCTCTTTTGTACGAGGGAAGCAGCTGAGGACTAAGCCAATCAAACTATTTTAGAAGTTGTGGCAAGTAATTTATCTAGGCCCACTCAAGAGCTGTTTAAAAGTGGCTGACTTTCATTCTTTCTGTACGGGATGGTCAAGTCCACTTCATTCAACTAAAGTCTACAACAACCTACTCTGATGGTTTGAATTAGGAATGTCTCGGAGGCTCACTTGTTTGAACACTTGGTCCACAGTTAGTGGTGCTGTTTGGGGAGGTCACAGAACCTTTCAGAGGTATAGTCTGGTTGGAGGAAATGCATCACGTGGGGTGGGCTCTGAGAGTTTATGGCTGCAGCGGTCTCCCAGTTTTCTCTCTGCCTCATGTTTGCAGTTGAAAATGTTATCTCTCAGCTTCCTTTGCCAGCTGCCTGCTGCAAGCCTCCCCCACAATTATGATCTATCTATCTATCTATCTATCTATCTATCTATCTATCTATCT
Organism: Phodopus roborovskii; assembly: GCF_943737965.1. Taxonomy (NCBI): domain Eukaryota; kingdom Metazoa; phylum Chordata; class Mammalia; order Rodentia; family Cricetidae; genus Phodopus; species Phodopus roborovskii. The sequence goes on from NW_026125444.1 coordinate 5,631,625, forward strand.
ATCTCTTTCTGGAACTATATGTCAAAATGAACTCTCCTATAAGTCATTTTTGGTACTGGCATTTTATTACAACAACAGAAAGTAACTAATCCAAGTACTCCAGTCATTCACCTCCAATAAAGATAGGTTACAGTAGGCTAAATCCTGAAAAGGTACCCAGGATCCCTAACACTTGGTATCATATCATACCCCTGATTAGGTAAAACTTGCAATGTATCTTTCCCGTGATTAGGAAAGATTACATGGCAAAGATGAAGGATGTTGAACACACTGTCAGAATTTCTAATCTGTTGAATTACAGCTAATTGTAAGGGAGGTAATTTTGTGTGGGCCTGACTTGAACAGGTGAGCACGTTAAAGGTCTTGGAGCTCATAGCCAGTGATTCCAAACAGCTGGAAATACTCTCATATTGGCTTTGATAAATAATTGTAGAAAAGGCATCTCTCTCTCTCTCTCTCTCTCTCTCTCTCTCTCTCTCACACACACACACACACACACACACACACACAAACACACACTAAATGTCAATTCTCTTATTTTACCAGCTATTGAAAAAAAGGCAAGACTCTCCAAAAGCCTTCTTTGAGAACACTTCCCTCTGCCAGCAACACTGAACTAAAACTAAGTCTTGGGAATTAGTACAGCCCACTCCACCATTAAGATGCACCAACCTTGGCTCAGGCTTGGATGCAGGCTTCATTATTTTCCTGCATTCCAATCTTGACAAGACTGTGTTTAAAATGTGAACAGCAGTATCCTAATTCTCTTGAGGTTTTCTCATGGGGTCAACTTCTCATAACATCCTAAATAAAGACTCTAGGTCAACTCTTTCATACACACATGGAGGGATCATGCTTAGACTCAAGGGGAAAGAACCACAGGCAGATGGCTCCAGAAATAACACTCATCTCTCCATGGATCCAATTTTTAAGAATTCACATCAAATTTTCTTGTTGACAGGGGGCACGGCTTCCGTGTTGGGCACTATCTCGGTTTGGACAGAAACTATGTAAGAATCAGAAACTCAAAAGTCTAAGTCTTTGGGGATTTAGATGGCTTAGTTAATAAACCGTTTGCTATTTAAGTTTGAGAACCTGAGCTTGAGACACCAAAACCCATGAAAAGAAAAAAAAAAAAAAAGAAAAAAAAAAAAAAAGCTGCATTTGAGGGGTGCACCTATAATCCCAGAACACGGAGGAGGAGACAGGTGGATGCTTTGAGCTTGCTGGAAACCCAGCTGAGCCAAATTAGTGAGTTTCAGGTTCAGTGAGAAACTGTCTCAAAAACAAAGGCAGAGAGTAATAGCAGAGGGCATTTGGCCTCAGCCTCAGATCTTCCTCTTCAAACACATACATGCACATACACACATTTGTAAACACACAGACACACACACACACACACACACAATCTTAGTCTTTAAAATTGAAAAGAATTCTTTATTTGTTAATTAACTGTAATGAGGACCAGAAGAAAGAAAATCACAGAAACTCATTTCCTTATCTATTTTCCCAGAATAGATAGGCAGAGGATCACATTCAACACTCCAGAATTCTGTTCCTAGCTCTATGTTCCCATCATTCTCAGACCTCCTGTTGGCCCATCTCCAGACTATGGCAAAGATGATCTCATAACACAGTGAGCTAAGAACAAAACAATGAATCAATTAAGTATTTTCCAAGGATCAGACTAACAAGAGGAATTCAAGTATGAAAACTCAATGCATTTTCTAAATTCACTGATTAACCTCTAAACTTGAATGAAACCTGGTTCATAAAAGGCTACTTTCCATACACCAGACCAAGGAATTTATAGAACACCGTCTGTACCATGGCTAATATCAAGCATCTCTAGCCCTCAAGGGGATATATTTCCACCTCCTGTAGATGCAGATGTGTGCTCACTAGGTACATGTGGAGACAGGCATTAGAACAGGCCATGTTTTATGAAGACAAAAGTGATTCATCGCCCAACCCAACAGCATTACAAAAAGGGCCATGAGGCACATTTACTCCATTCCATCTACTGTGGTCTGTTGGGCATCTCTACATCATGGGATCATCTCTCTAGAGTCTCCAAGATGTCCAAGTTAGACCTAACCTTCCAGCTCTTCAAGTCACTGTGGTGTGGTCCCTATTAGCTGCATTCTACACTGCATGTCTCTTTCAGATTACTCAGTGATGCCTGCATGTGGTTTTGTTCAGTGCTCATTGACATTTTAATATTATATGTACTTGCACTATAACCAAATTTGTTTTTTTTTTTTTTGTCTCAAACAATTAAAACACGAGCTTATTTTAATTTTCTAACACGTACAAAACTCTATGCTCTTCTAGGAACAAAACAATAAGCATCTAAATCCAGAGGCAAGTTTGAGAATCTCTTTGTTCTACTTCATAGATAAGATAGACCAGAACAAGACACTACATGTCAGCAAACGTGCTTGAGACACTTACTGCATGCTACACACTATGCTAGGTACTTAGAACCTGAGATAGGCAAAGCAGCTTCCCTGATCGCAAGTAGTTTATGGCTAAAAATAGGCAGCTTCCATCTGGGAGAGTCAATATCCTCCTGAGAAGCTTATTAAAACAGAAATAAGAGAATCAGAAACTCTGCCCTGTGGCTTCTACCCAGCAAGATAGTTTTCTCCTTAGGCAACCTCGTGAAATTAATCCAAGATTAGGGAATATATTTCTTTGTTAGCTGCATATTTTGAAAGAAATAATACAATTGTCATTTTCCTGAGTTGTTCAATATAACCCTGTTTGTTAGGATGAGGGGGAAGGACAAAGATTATTCATGAGAACAGGGCGATGTGTGAGGAAGGACACGCAACCCCATTCTCCTGACCTGAGCACCTGATCTCCATGTCATGCATCCACACTTCTTCAATAAGGGTTTTGGGATGTGTGTACATAGCTAGCATAGTTTTGAACATATGCCTTCAGACACTGTTTTATATTACGTGTCCCCATACATAGCGCTGTGGTACTACCATTATAAAACCACAAAAACAAAAGAGTTCTCTGTTCCAGTTTTTTAAGAAGAGATTTTGTTTTTAATCATGCATCTGTACATGAGTCGAGGCCAGAAGAGGGCATCCGATCTCCTACAGCTGGGATTATAGATAGTCGTGTGGGTGCTAGGAGCCAAACTCAGACCTTCTGCAAGAAAGTGGTCTGACTGTCAGGGTATTCTCATTCTATTTTAGAATCTTCAGCGACTGGAAACAAAAGCCAAAGCCTCCTAACGGCCACTTCCTTCCCCAGCCTCCTGACTCACCACCACCACCACCATCATCATCATTGTCATCATCATCATTACACACACATACATTCACACAGAGAGAGAGAGAGAGACAGAGAATGGGGGTGGGAGGATTGATTGATTGATTTAGCTTTTATCATCTGAAACGTAGGAACTTTTAAAATTATTTGACACATGAGAATAAATTTTAAAATAATTGAGGAAATATTTATGCCAAGTTTTGGGTAAAGGAAGACAGGTTAATGGTGTGCCTTTTACTGTAGCCAGCATCCATTTAACAAATAGATCTTTTGTCTACTGGACCACTTGAAGAAAATGAGGATAAAAGAGAAAGAGTGACAAACACCCAAAAGTGACACAAAAGGAGACTGTGGCTTGGTCCTTAGTAGAGAGCGCTAAGCAATGAGATACCAAGAAACAAGAGAATAAAAACAAGAGAATAAAACAAACACAATCCAGAACACATTTCATGTCTGCTATTCAATTAAAAATTACTCACTATTTTGTTTATAAATGATGTCAGAGTATAAGTTTAATACTCCCTTTGCAAAGGAAGGGGTTTTAAATCCTAGCAAGGTAAGTACTGTGACCACTGGGTGTGTTTCATTTCTTCTGGTTGCTGGGGTGTGTGGGGCTGGCAAATGGAATTCCCAGCAGTCTTGCGACAGCGCCTTCTTTCCTCTTCTCCCTAACAAGGCTAGTGAGATTCGTGCAGATTGCAAGGATGCAAAGGGCCTTATCACTGCCTGGTGATCTCTGTTCCAGCCCCAGGACAATAAGGGTTCATCCAAAAGCACAGCTTCCTCTCTGCTATTGACAGGAAGCTCTGCCTGGGACAGCAATGAATGCCTCACGCAGTGGCTGGTCAGGCAGCAGCTGGTGACCTAAGAGAGACATGGTGTTTGTGCATTAAAATACCAGGTGGTAATGAACTGTGAGATTCAGAGGAGAAGTCACAAACAACAAAAGGTTGCCTTGTCCAGCCTTGATTTGAGGGTTTGTGCCTGGTCTTATTGTAACTTGTAACTGGGAGGCCTGCTCTTTTCTGAAAGGAAATGGAGGAGTGGACCCTGGGGAAACGGGAGATGAGGGAGTGGGAAGAGGGGAAGGAGGGAGGTTGCAGTCAGGATGTATTGTGGGAGAGAAGTATAAAGAAAAAAACGAAGCACCTCTCAACCTAAGACAACCAAGAGTTGGGACTCCGCTCCGACACAGCATGATAAGCGCATTGAGAGGGATTCGGCTCTCAGAAGGGCCTGCTACAAGTGGGTTTCAAACTCTTGAATTCTTATGTGCAGTCACAGAAGATGGAACATGGCTCCCAATTCACTATCAAAAGTATATAGGAAGTGTTGCTAAGATACCGCCAGCAGAAAAATTAAAATAAAACTGCGAGCAGTTCATGTGCCCTTTATATTTTATTTCCACGTACCACAGTCCATCTATATTACTGGAAAAAGAGGTTTAGTTACGAGGTTTGTTGGGCTTTCTTCAGAAGGACTAGAGAAGGGAAGAGGACCATGGTCTCCAATCTGTTGGAGCTGAGATGCTGAGGAGAGACCAGAGAAGAACAGGTCCCTGCAGTAGTTACGCATTTGGACCTGGTATTCTGCAAGTCTGGAGCTGCTAAGGCGGGGCGGGGGGGGGGGGAATACCAAAGAAAAGATAAAAGGGTCAAAGCAAGGTCACAAAGAAAATGTCTATATTTGGATGAATAAAAGAGAAGAAAATAATTTCACTGGATGCTCATCTAGATAAAAGAAAAAAAATCAAAGGAATTTATAAATCTAGAGGCCTAGGGATGAGTAGGACCTCAGACAAGGCAGAACAGGTTGGGCGGAACTCTGGGTGGACAATTAAAATTGGCAATGCTTTAGTCCTCGAGAAATAATTCTAGTAGACAAATAGAAGATGAACTCAGACTGCCAGAAAAACTGGCTTGCAGATGAGTAATCAGTGAGGCAGCCGAGGAAATCTGAGCGGAAAAGTGGACATGGAAAGTAGGAGCAGGAATCTGTGGGAGAGAAAAGGCAGAGGGACCTGGCCTACTTCTGGAAATGGAAAGCTTGGATGATGGTGAGAACTTTACATCTACACAGAGATTGGGGGGAAAAAAAAAGGTTCAGATACAGTGAATTTGTCCCTTTGTCCCAGGGAAATGAAACATCTCCATCAGAAAAAAAAGAAAAAGTTACAAATCGTATCCAGGTTCGGGTTGTTCCTATGCATACTCACATAGGTGAGCCAAGGCAGTGAGCACTGAGGCAGTCTGCCTTACACAGACCCGGCCCTGAACCCACAACTCAGGCATTGACATGTTAGGTTACCCCCACCTCCCTTTGGTGGAGAGCTCAACTTCCGGCAATGAGCCCATGCATTCCTATACTTCCCTGCCCACCCTGCCCAATTCCCTCCTCCCAGCCCACCTAGCCCCTCCTCCTCTGCTTTTTCTTTCTTTCTCTCTTTCTTTCTTTTATTTTTGTTTTAATGTCCCCAAACTGTGTTTAGCTTGGGGTTTTAGCATAGCACATTCAAACTACTAAAACAAACTATCTCTGGCAACCGAGGAAGGGTTCCTTATCCTCGACACAGCGGCCAGGGTTTGAAAGAGAAAGGGAAAGAAAGTTCCAGAGGAAATAGAGATTAAAAACTGGGTTGATGAGAGCCTACCTTGTGGTGGACAATGGGGGTTTCCTGTGTCAACAAACTGGCCACACTTTCATGGCTAGTGGAGAAAGCTGTAGAGGCCATCTGCTGACTCACAAGAGGAGAGAATGTTGGCCAGCTTAGGCCACAGGTCCAAGGGACAGAACAGGGCCCTTACTCAAAAATGAAATCTGAAGGGTACATACTATGGGAACAGTCATTTTCTTAGCAACAGAGCACACTCGGGAGTGTTTGTGCCCAATCAACTCCAAGGCCTTTTCCTGCCTTCCCTTCCATTGATCCCTTCCCCAGCTTCAAAATCCTATTGCACCATGGCCCAGTCAAGAGTACAAGATCTACACCTTCGAATTCTTCCTTCAATCAGGAATTGTGGACAGACATTGGGGTTAGTCCTTTGCCCATCTCTCATGCTTTCTGAGAGTATAAATTACTTTTCCAAAAATTTAATTTATTTGTTTTACATCCTGACCGAAGTTTCCCTTCCCTCATCTCTCCCACGCACCCCACCCCTCCCCGGCCCTTGCCCTCAGTCTCCTCTTCCCTCTCCCTCTGTTTTTGTTTGTCTGTTTTGCTTTGCTTTGGTGTTGGTTTTGGTTTACTGTTTGTTTCAAGACAGGGTTTTACAACTCTGGCTGTCCTGAAACTCGCTTGGTAGACCAGGCTGCCTCTGGAACTCCCGAAGTGCCGGAATTAAAGGCATGGCTGCCATGCCCTGGCTCACCTCTGTTTCTGTTGGGGCAAGCTTTCTGTGGATATCAACAAAGCATGACATATTAACTTGCAGTGATACTAAGTGTCTCCCCTTGTATTAATGCTGGGCAAGGCAACCCAGTATGAGGATATGAGGAATAGGTTCCCAAGAGCCAGTCAAAGCATTAGGAAGAGCCCATGCTCACATTGTTAGGATTCCCACAAGTAGGTCAAGATACATGACTGTCACATATATAGAGAGGGCCTAGGTCAGTCCCATGAAAGTTCTCTGGCTGTTGGTTCAGATTCTGTGAGTTCCTACGAGCCAGGTTAGTTAATTCTGTGGGTTTCCTTCTGATGTCTTTGACCCCTCTGGCTCCTAAAATGCTTCCTCCCTCTCTTCAGCAGGATTCCCAAAGCCTAATGTTTGGCTGTGGTCTCTGCATTTGTTTCATTAAGTTACTGAATGAAGGCTCTCCTATCACAAATCTGTAAGGATAACTCCTAGAAATAGTGGATAAGCAGCCTGAACTGGCTTTCTCGTGTGATCAGATTGGTGATTACCCCAATCGTGATCAGAAGTCCTTCATGCAATAACTTACTTTCACAAAGATCAATTTTCATTAACTGGCAATAGACTTACATATTTGCATATTATATGTTGAGAAATATAAAATTAACAGTCTCTATGTCCACCCACTTCCAAGGCAGCATGTGTGATACATGACTATATGTGTACCAGAGTTCCCCATCAGCAATGTTATGGCTGCTGACTGGAAACATCCTTCACAATGACAGTAGGTGCCTCCTTTGTCTCTTCCCTGATGAGGTGGAGGCTCTTTATCATGAGACTTTTCCTGCATTAAACAGCAAATCCTATTTGACAACCTAAAAATGACCCTAAAGCCAACAGGGGAAAAGAAATATGCCATAGCTGAGGACAAGAAAAGGAAACGGGAGGAACCCATAAGAAAGAGAACTACAAACCAATATCCCTCATGAGCATTGATGCAAAAGTACTCAATAAAATACTGACAAATCAAATTCAAGAACACATCAGAGAAATCATCCACCATGACCAAGTAGGCTTCTTCCCAGGGATGCAGGGATGGTTCAACATATGAAAATCCATCAATGTAATCCACCATATAAACAAACTGAAAAAGAAGAATCATATGATCACATCATTAGATGCTGAAAAAGCCTTTGACAAAATCCAACACCCCTTCATGATAAAGGTCTTGGAGAGATCAGGGATAACAGGAACATACCTAAGCATAAATAAGGAAATACACAGCAGAACCAACAGCCAACATCAAACTGAACAGAGAGAAACTCAATGGGTTTCCTCTAAAATCCGGAACAAGAGAAGGCTGTCCACTCTCTCCATCTCCTCAATGAAGTATTTACACACAGTCCTCATGCAGTTGATGCCTGATGTAACTGCTAGACCTGCCTGTGTTCTGCTTCTGCTTCAGGAAGTCTAACTTCTCTGTCCCTCCTTTCTCCATCTCCCTCCTCCCAGAAGCTGCTTCAATTTCCACTTTGTTGCCCCATAGTTCAGGATCCTCTTGATCTCCCTGGCTCTGTTACACCTTACACCACCTCCATGTTCCCTTGTGTGGTATTTTAAAATTTCTGTAACTGTTAGAACAAGAATCGCAAAAGAGGGTTCTAGAACCCTACCTACCCTGCCCTGACCACCCAGACACTGATACAACATATGACACATGAATGCTAAAGTTTTGTTCCTTTTATAAATACCTATCTTACACATAGCAGTTAGCATATATTTCTTGAATTGAACAGTAAGTTCACCCATCATGCTATGTCTTTCATTCTTATGGCATGTTGGAAAGTAAATGTTAAAAACTATATTTTTTAAATATATCTGTACATTTTTACTTCACTCATATAAGATAAACAAGAGCATGCAAGAGCCCCATATATTACTAAATGCATGGTGTATATAACACCAAAGTCCCTTTCTTTCCCTTTACTCATTGAAAGCCCGGTTTTCACAGTGTATTCTCATGACCTTAGCTGTCATGTTTGCCAGGGTGTGAGCTCCATAACAGCAAACCTTGTTCCTCTTTCCTACAACCCTCAGACCTTGAAGTAGCAGCTGCCCACCAAATGTTTTCTTGCCTCAGCTGAGGCAAGGTAAGTGGTTTTTCTCTCAATTAAATGACTACCGTGAGAGCAGAAAGACAAAGATGTGTTTATCCAAACAAGTGAGTCTCCTGGCTGGAAAAGCTTTTGCACAGATTCAAAAGATGTTCCAGGAAGAGAGGACAATGTGAGGCTCAGTGTAGAGGCAGGAAGGGTTGGAGGATGCATGTGCAGGTCAGGGCACAGACTCATTTGTCTGGGACACTGACAGCCTTGAGCGACTGTAGGCATAAGAAGCCTCTGAATAGTCACCGTAATTATCAGCTAAGCTCTGGTGTCTCGGTAGGTTCCATGGCTTCTTACATGCCTCTGCCACTTTAGCAAATCATCTGAACTGAGGGCTGAAACAATGCATACAATGTGGATCCTAGGACATCTAATTTAGGTCCTCTGTGGTAGTTTGAATGTCTTTGGCCCCCATAAGCTAATAGGGAATGGCACCATTAGGAAGTGTAACCTTGTTGGAGGAAGTGTGATCTTGCTGGAGAAGGCTGGATGACACATGCCTTTAATCCAGACCTTGAGGCAGGAAAGCACACCTTTAAGCTGACCCACACCTTCTGCCAGAAGTAGGTCACTGTGGGGGTCGGGATTTGAGGTCTTTTTCTCAAGCTTCATTCAGTGTGACAGTCAGTTGACTTCTTGTTTGCCTGCAATATGTAGGACACTCAGCTATATCTCCAGCCTGCCTGCCTGAATGCCGCCATGCCCCCCACCATGATGGACTGAACCTCTGAACTGTAAGTGAGCCCAATCAACGGAATGCTTTCTTTCTTTTGAAGGGTTGTTGTGGCCACCGTGTCTCTTCACAGCAATGAAAACCCTAATTAAGACACCCTCATAGTTTGTGTCCATCACGTTAGAGACTGGGGAAAATGCTCCAGTCTCTAAAAGTTAATAATAACTTAAGTGAATGACTTTTTGAGTGTGGCAAATTATCCTCCATAAGGGAGGGAGAGCCCTTTAAGGTGACTTGATTGTGTTTTTTAGTCATGTTTGTAACTATAATCCCACTCCAGTTTCTTTATGTTTACAGGTAGAGATGGTTTTGCTTGGACAAACTTCAGAACTAGGACCAATGAGGGAAAACAGTCGTCTAAGACACTGCAGCTGACATCACAAACTGCAGCTGCTCTGTGTATTGCACCATTTTGCACTTTTGCTTTTGCAAAGCTATTGGAACCCTTACCCGAAACACGACTGTGTGCATGGAGAGAAAACTCTTACTTGAATGCATGTTTGAGCGCCTCCAATTCTGACTCCGATTTCCCCTATCTTTTTTTAGTTTCTCCAGGTAAAGTGGAAAATCCACACCATTTGTTTGCCTCATCTAGAAGAGCCTCCCAGTCTCTGCAACAGAAGGCTCATGCCAACTGGCCAATACAATTCCTGAGATTATCAAGACATGTGATACTTGGAGAAAGATTAAGATAAGATTTTCACGGTTAAATTCCTTCCACATTCTCTCTCCCAGAACACCACTGGTTACAGCCAAAGATTTCAGGTAAATCAGAAAATGCCACACAGAGAGGGATTGCAATGATTTATTCCATAAAGAGCCAGTTGCTACACTGGAATTCCTGACTCACTCAGCTTTGGGATAGAAGTCTGGGCTCCCATTTGCATTCATTTAAATTGGAATTAGCTGTTGGCAAGTCACATCCAAGCTAGGTCATTCCACAGAGAATAGAGAGCCAGCCTGCCAGAGAGCACCCTGCATTGAACCCACAGCCTTCAGGGTTCCTGTGGAGCCCAAAACAACAGAATCACAGTAGAAATGTATTATTCTTTTAATTCCATATCGTCATGATTGGTGAAAACCTGCCCTGTAAACCTCGATTCTGTATGCCAGAGATTCTGGCTGTGCTGGGAGGGTCCTCATGTGTTAGCAGGGGTGTCAGAGTCCCTTCTGAAGATTCTTATTAATGAAGAAATTTCAGAATGGACTTAAGGCTGGAGAATTTTATTAGAGGTAAAATTAGAGGAGAAAATCTATGCCATCTGAGTTAAGTCAACAGGAAGGTTGGTCATGTGGTGGACAAACAGCCACATGGTAGGCAGGAGAACTATAGAGAAAGAGAAGGAAACCCAAAGTAATAAGAAAAACAAAAATCCATACTTAGATTCTAGCCAGCATCTAAAAGATAGAAAAGAAGAAAAACGAAAAGAAAAAGTTATATCTTCTTAAACCAGGACTAAGAACATGGTGGGCCTGGAGCAGATGCACAGAGAGTGGAAATTCTGAGAGGGAACATATGTTCATCCCATTTAAGAGATAATTGGTCCTCTTATCCATTTCAACTTTACTTAAGATGGACCTACCTTCCTGAAGCATGGTCTATTGGCCAGCTGATTACTGGAGGTAGACTTGATTCCTTATTTTGACAGCTGCCTACTGAGCAGTCTAAATGCCAGCAGCCACACTAAGAACTTCCTGCATACCATTGCCCGCTGCTGTATATGCTACACCCGGTTATCTAATCTGCTTCTTCAACATAGTTTGAGGCAGAAGGTTTAAGTGCTTCGCTACTATGCTTTGCAACATTTCCACAAAGCCCTTTCTCTCAGGAAAGTGCTACTCTTGCTGTGCTATTGACTATATGTTGATTGTTCTGGATTCAGAGAAACACGTTTGCAGTGAACGCTCCACCTCAATTCAGCTAGCCTCAAGGAGCAGTTTTGCAAGATGGCTGGCTGACTCTGGGTGGAGTGGTTGTTTCCAAGCCAGTGTGAGTTTATTGGCTCACTTTGGAATGAATCTGAATCTTGGACTCATTAGCATAATGCTTTAAGGAAACAAATGGGAAAACCATAGTCATTGTTATAAATAATCTCCCTAATTATCCGAAGCCACATGCTAGGAAGAAAATGAATAGTTAATTAAAACCAGAAGAATTCTCCTCCTTATGGTATATGGGTTTAAATTATTTAGTTGTATTTTCCTTTTCTTTCTCCTCTGGAACTATATGGTTCCCAGGGTTGTTAAATCGTCTAGATTCTCAAAATTCATATTACATTGCTTTCCAATGGCTCCAATCCATTTAAATGCCAGAGCATTGTTGTGAAATCAACACTAAAGAGCATTTGTTGCACAGATGTTACACTCTCCTCAGACAGTTTCTCACAGACCCTTGAGCAGCAAGCCCTCCCAGCTCCGGGTCAAAGGACACGGCTAAACACGCAGCTTCTATATAAGGTGCTGATGTCTTCTCTTGCATGAGAAGACAACAACAGGACCACCAGATTAGGGCTTGTTACAGCCCGACCACTCCTGTTTCATGCTAAGAGGATGGAGCGATGGCTGCTAAACCGAATTATTCTGTTGGTCAACTTTTGCCCATCAGAAGATTGAAAGTAGGAGTTGACACTGGAGGGAACAGAAGTCCTCTTGTAGCTGAGCCTTCATTATTTTAATACCCCGGGAAGGACAACAGAGACAAAGACTGCTGTGCACTTTGCTTTGTTGTAACAAAAGTTCTAGTCTTGGTCTTTTCCATTGACAACATATGTATCTAGTCATGGAACATACAGTTACAGACCTATTTTGCTGTTATTGGCTGAAAATTCTTCACTTTAATAACCATCAGGTCATATTTCTATGCTTCATTTAGTCCAATAATGTCTTCCTTCTGAAACCGTTTTATACTTAGCTTCATAATTAATAAGGTTGTGTTTAAAATCCTTATAAAAGTGCAGAGTAGAGGTTTAGAGATTGAGTTGTTTACAGCTATACTGTATATACTTCTGGTTCATAAGAGCAAGTGGGAATTGCTCATTCCTCACAGCTTGCTTTGATGTCCTACAGCAGGAGCAGAATATAAGTAATTATTAAGTCCTGTTGGTTATTGCCACATGGAAATTGACACTATTACTGTGAAGCATTTCAGTTCCAGGCAAGAGGCTGTGTAGCTTTTCCCCCTACTGTCCTACAGGAGTATATGATTCAAAGTTAGAAATACAATCATTCTAAGGACAAATTCAGTGCTATTGAGGCAACCTCTCGTTGCATCAGTTTGCAGACAGAGGTAGAGGCTCACTAAATAAGAATTACTTATGAAAGGCCACACAAAAAACATACGTGAAACTGATTGTATATTTAAGACAGGGCTTCGTGGAGCCCAGGCTAGTCTGTAGCTCACTATGTAGCTGATGAAGAGCTCTCTCCTGATCTTCCTGTCTAGACTCACCAATGCTGACATTGCAGGCGTGTACACCATGTCTAACTTGGAAAACAGCATCTTTATTAAATAAGTTTCCCAATTGTTGTCATATCAAATATAGTTAAGACAAACATGAGCTTTTCCCACAGAAACTCAGTATCATTTTTTAGCATAGTATATAGCTAGGACAACCCTCTAAATATGGCAAAGTTAACAGTACACAGATGCTATTCACTCAGCTTCTCCTTTCCAATAAATAGATGTATGTGAAGTCACACCCTCAACTCCTTGTCAGTGACTGTGTGTGAAATCACAGCTCCTAGTTTTCACATACCCCTGCAAGGATTTTATTGTCAGCATAGTTTTATTGGTGAGATACAACCCATGAAGAACAAATCCTCCAGGAAACAATAGAAGATCAAACTTAAGATTGCCCAAATCACAAGCCAGCTACTCACAGAATAAAATGAGAGGTCAAGAGCCAAGAGCAAAGCCTTCAGGAGGCAGGTTCTGCAGGGGCTTTCAAGAATACGACAGCCACATACCACAGAGGAGCAGCACACCAAAGAACATCTTGACCACAGTAGTAGGAAGCTCCATTTCCCTTTTCTTCTCCAGGTCATGGCTCTACAGAATCAGATTTTATTTGTTAATTTCTGATATTAGTTGGGAGGCAAAGTAGAACCATATCTTAGAGAGCTAAACCAATCTAGTAAAAACTAGAAGCCACTTTCCATTCTTTCTTTCTCAAGGAAATAATTTTGTTTCAAATATATAATTTGTATTCTATAGTGTACACTATAGACTGACGAAGTTTCTAATGACTAATACATAAAACACCACGACTGAATACTTATTAACAATGGCTGTCATCTATACTTTTTTGATAGTGATTACACCTACAAAAGCAAGAGGATATAGCGATGGATATAATTTTAATATGCTTCCAGAAATTAATTTCAACAGCAGAATAGGTCTTTGTGATCCTGGGATTGCACTAATTTGAGAGACAAATTGGATTCTTAGATTTGATTGTCCACTTGTATACCATGTTGTTTGTCTCTTTAAGATTCTTGTACAGAGAGATCTACCATGCACACACCTTGGGTTAGCAAAAGCAAACCAGCATTTGATGTTCAGCTAAAGATTCTAATGTCCTGAGGCCTATGTAAGGGCTCAGTGAGATTCATGATGCTTAACCTGTGATATCTACTTACACATTTTGGGAAACAAGAACTAACAACAATACTTTAAATATAAAATTTTTTCGCGGCATTAGTGAATACTATTTATTCACCATCATGAATCTTAATGTATAATGACGGGAACATGCAGACAGAGGGTGAATGGACAGGGAAATGGCCATAGAGTAAAGAAGTATTTTACAGACCAGTGGAGAATAATAGCAGGTGTATAAAGGATAGCACTTCAGGAAAAAAATACCAGGAGATGTGGTGATATATTGTTTATGATCTAATAAAGCTTGCCTAGAGATCAGAATGCTAAGCTAGCCACAGCCATAGAGGTCAGGCAGTGGGGGCCACACCTTATAATCCTAGCACTCTGGAGACAGAGGAAGATGGATCTCTGTGAGTTTGAGGCTACCTGGGCTGCATGAGAGTGAAATCAGTCTAAAAGAGAAACAGAGCGCACACCTTTCATTCCAGCACCAGAGAGAATATAAAGAGCTCAGTGACGTCTCAGAGAGCAGTCTGAGGTTTTTGGTGGAGAACATTGCAGTCTAGGAGTCTTAGGATTCATGGAGCCAGGACTGCCTTTCAATCTAAGGTAGAAGTGAAAGCTAGTGCCTGGCTACTTTGCTTCTCTTATCTTTCAACTTGAACCCCAATATCTGTCTCGGGGTTGTTATTATTCATGCTACAATGAGAAATATTTATATGACATTATTATTGCCATGGGTCAGTTTTATTCAGAGAATCATAAACATGTTCGTGCTTGCAAAAAGTGAAATATGTCAATTAAAATCACTGAGCCAGTGGAAGTTGATTTTCTGATATAACAAGAAATCAGGAACTAAATAGTTCGAGAGTCAGCTCATTCACAATACAATGAAGTTGGTCACTTGAAGGTATCTCTGCCTTCAACATCAGTGTTCTCCTGAAGAGTTCCAAAACATCACAGTAGTCCACAAGCTTCTTGGCATTTGTGCCGATTTAGTAGATTTTTCAAGAAATAAACATTTCTCTACTTGATATATGCTTTTATGTAAACCTGGAGTAACTTTAGCAAGGTATTTCTTGGTTTGGTTTTTGTTTTGTTTTGAGGCAGGGTTTCTCTGTGTAGCTTTGGAGTCTGTACTAGCACTTGCTTGGTAGATCAGGTTGCCCTCCAACTCACAAAAATCCACCAGTCTCTGCCTCCTGAGGGCTGTGATTAAAGGCATGAACGAATACCACCAGGCACTTTAAGTAGTTTTCTATTTTATTTCCCTTTTTAAAACAATTCATCAACCAAATTGGTGCCTTGGCGGAAAAAGTCTGCCCTGCCCCCTTCTCCATCAAGGCTTCTTGGGTCAAGGCTTCCAAATGGAGCACTATCAGTTATTCTGCATTCTATTACTCAGGTCAGATCAGGAAATCAGCTCATAACCAGGAGGCAGGAAAACAGATGCCATCTCTAAACAATAGGAACCCAAAGCAAAGGGTTTGCAAAAGCTTAGGTCACTGAGACCAGCCCTTGTGTTTCCCCTCCAGTCAGTCTCCCTCTGCCCATGGCTGCACTGCAGCTACAAGGACCACTCACTGCAAGGACCAGAGGCTGCCATTTTCAGGGTCTTTGGCAAGAGGCAGACTTTGCGAGGTGAAGGCAGGATGGCTATATGAGAGGCAACCAGTGTGTTGAGTGCCCCCCCTTAATTTTTGTCGCTAGCTCCCAGAGTTTATCCAGGAAAGGAAGCACTGCCCAGTGTCAAACATAATTAAAGTTGATGTTAAATATTTATTTAGAAATTTGGAATAAATGTTCCTAGCTCATAACATATACTTTGGGAGGTTTCTAGAAAATGCTAGAGTTTACAAGAAACACCCAGAAAAACCAGTGAACTGTTGTAGATGGAGAAAGACTGGTACACATTGTAACCCAGCTGAACTAGTTTGCAGCAGTATGGAACAATCCGTGAGAAAAAAAAAAATTAGTATCACTGGATTATTTGTATATTTTAGGGCACATTTTCTACATCACACATTTCAGATTCAGTTTCATAAGTTATTTCTCCTCATCTTCATGACGAGCTTAAAATGTATATGATTAACTTGTCCTTAATAAAAATAAAAACCAGGTAAATCTCACATAAATAGATTAATTGGATCAGGTTAACCCAGGTAATAAAGGGCACACATCAGATTTCATAGCATAACTTTTTCTACATGTCATTAAGCCTTAAGCAAACAAGAGGGAAATAAAAAGAAGAAGAGTTTGTGAAACCAGATAATGGAAGTACCTTCATAAGTCACAGCCATGTCAACAAATAGAAATCGGGGCTCAAAGCACTGCTTATCAAGTCAACTCTCCCCCAGGCTGTCAAGAACATCTTTTTTAGTCATGCAACCACCCTTTTTTGTTTGTTTGTGTTTTGTTGGTTTGGTTTTATAACTATTCGATATTCTGCTGGGCAGATCTATAATGAGTCCCTTCAAAATGTATGCATGATTATAGTTTCATAGACAGACTGCCACATATTTGCCAAACTCCTGTTTCTTCTGTTGCCCAAGAACAAAAATGAAGTGCATTTCGCAGCTTCCCATCTGTTAGGGAGTGATGGTTGTCTCTCCACAATGAACATGAGCAGAGGTAACCTCTATACTTACAAGCTCAACATAAACCTCATCCCTCTGCCTGCCAAAGCCAGAACAACTTTTTTTTTTTTTTTTAAGGGAATTGTCTTTATATTTTTTGTGGGTGTGTGTGAGTATTGATGTTTTATATATCTGGACACCATATGCGTGCCCACTGCCTGAGGAGGCCAGAAGAAGGCATTAGGAACTCCAGAACTGGCATTACAGGCAGTTGTTATCCACTCTCTCAGTGCTGGGAATTCAACCTCAGTCCTCGGAAAGTGTAGCTCATGCTCTTAACTGCTAAGACATCACTCCAGCCCCAAGAAGACCTTGAGAGAACGCCTAGGAGTCTCAAGCTTGAGTCCCTGTATACTCACCAGGGACATCCTTGTAAGCAACGTATTTATGCACACTTCTTATATTTTTAATGGTGAGTCTAGCCTTTAATGGCTGAACTATCCCTCCAGTCCTTGTGCACACTTCTTAGGAGCCCTTTGTGGTTGAATCTTTGTACAAAGATCTAATCCTTTACCAAAACTGTATTCCTAAAAATAGAATTGCTTTTCAAAACATGAAATCTTTGTTTTTGAAATTATTTTCCAGAAAGCTTGCATAGCATTTAAAATTCCTATTGACAAGAGAGTAAAAATTCCCTGAATGGCTTACACTTCAGGATTTAACTATATATATATATATATATATATATATATATATATATATATATGTGTGTGTGTGTGTGTATGTATGTATGTATATATATGTGTATATATATATATATATATATATATATATATATGATAATTCTTGTAAGGGATTTGCTGGGATCCTAGGCCAGTTCTACTAGTTATTCACGTTGTTTTAAATTAAACCTACACAGCACATCTATCATTCCATTTGTTTCAAAGATCAAATGTCATGGAATAGCACATATTTCAAATGTAAAAATATAGGGCAACCCAAATATAAATATAGGTGCACATTTATTTTCATATATATATATGATATATATATATATATCAGTTGCAGTACCTTGTTCATTTCATCTTGGGCTTGAGAACCTGTCCTGTCTGATCTTTAATTAGATTGTCACTTTGCTGATAATTGTAGTATTAGTTACACAGCAGTGCAGATGTTTCCTTCTTGTAGTTTTTGTTGGCTCAAAGTGAGCACAAGCTTTAGTTCAAACAAAGGTGAGAGAGTGAAATTTAAATGAGGATATGGTAGAATGTGTACTAGAAAAGAAAAGAAGATAAAAGAAGTGGGTGTTTGTTTAGGTTTCCTTTGAAATCCACTGGCATCTCTGCTCCTGGTTTGACACTCTCAGTCTAAGAAGCTTTCCTTCTGTGATGAACAGGACCTCTGTCTCCCACTGGGATCTTAAGCAAGCTGTGGTAGACCACAGGAACCAATGGAAAGACCTCATCCTATTTATGCTGTATCACATTTCCCCATTTCTGACAGATGGGCCTTTGGGGAAGAATATTAACGGCAATGGGGGGGGGGATAATAATAGTCATTTGGAGAAACATGCAATAAACAGCCAAGAAATACTTCAAACTGATTCTCTAGGTCATTGAATGCTTAAACTCCCAGAGATGCTTTCCTGTGGCTAGTAATGTATATACATGTCTGTGTCCATGTTCCTCTCTCTCTCTTTGTGTGTATGTGTGTGTGTGTGTCTGTGTGTATGTGTGATCTAACATATACACTAGTGATGGTAAGGGTTAATTCTTGTAGAACTCTATGGACCGGTCAACTTTCTGTTGTTACAATAAATACTCAAGATAACAAACTTAGAAGGAAAAGAGGTTCCTCTGGCTCACAGTTTTGGAGGTCTTGTTCTGTGATTTGTTAATTCACTGCTTTTATGTGAGGAAGTCTATTGTGGTGTTTGCCTGAAGTAGAGCAAAACTCCCTCGGTTCACAGCCAAGAAAGAACAGAAGGCAGGGCCAGCATCCTACTACCCTATTTAAAGGCATTTTTTAAAATCTAATCATTATATGATTTAAAATGCACACCTAGGTTTTTGTTTTGTTTTGTTTGTTTGCTTCTGTTTTTTTGTTTGTTTGTTGATTTTGGGGTTTTTTGTTTGTTTGTTTGTTTTTGCAATTATAAGCCTAATGTATTAGTATCTCACAGGACACTGTGAAAGATGCTTATGGTCAAGAGGACATGAGTAACCCATCTTCAAGTGGCCTTCCAAGGCCCTGGCCAGTTGGTAGCTATTATTAAAGATTTAGAATGTCTCTTGAATGGAGACACAATAGTCCTCATAGTTGGAAGTCTTACTCCTCACATGGGTAGTTAAGGACAAAGGGCAATATCTTCCAACCAAGAAAACCAATTAATTCTTTAAAATAAATCCATTTTGTCCTAATTGATATTCTTCCAAAATTCACCTATCAACCTAAAACACTAAAGTGATGCCTATAGTAATTCCGATTAGAATAAGGCCAAAGAATGTGTGTATGTTTTCAAATTGTTCAAATATTTCCAGGCCATGGTCACACCTACCGGTAGGTTACAGTGAGTCACAGCTCTTCTAAGACAAACTGATGACTCAGGGCAAAACTTTCTGGACACTTGGGAAGCCTCATATTTCCTCAGATAAATTATATTAAAACAAATAGTTCAAATCTTCCCTCAAACATTTTTTTTTTCTGGTATTCAAGCTTCTTTCAGTCATCTGTAACAAAGAATAACAAGTACTCCTCAAAGAACTACCCCAGGATTATCTTTGCCCCAATGAGAGGGAAATCCCAGAAACTATGTGCCTGCAGAGGTATGAGCCATGTCAAAAATGTGAAGGGGACAGGGTGTGCCCATGCTGATGCCTTGGATTCAGGGACAAGGTTCAATGAATGAGTCTGTGTTTCACCAGTGAAAGGTATTTGTTTTAAAGATCATAAGAACAAAGTATTTGATTCAAGAGGAATTCCACTAAAGCAAATTCTTTAGAACAAATATTGTTGAGACTGACTCTAAGCTGATGGTTAAAAAGAGTACTGAAATATCACATGGAATGTTAGATTTTTATCCTTGGAGCACAGTTTCTGTACATTTGAACAGTAGGTTGTTCTAAGACACTAATACATTCATATCTGATATTTTAATGATAGATATTATAGCAATGTTTCATGAGCAATAAAATGCAGGAACTAAAAAAATATTATTAAGAAAATGTATCACTGACAGGATCTAAACTAATGGGAACAAATAAAGAGTGCAAATTCCACTGAAACACATCATCTTGGAAAGTTGTTGGTACCTTTAAAACTCTTCTGAAGGAAAAGATCTAATCATTACAATTTAGTAGATCATACAGTAAAACAAGGAATTGGTTAAGGAGGCCCTTAGGAAGATGCTAACACATAAAGATGACTGGAAATTATGAAAAGAAAAATTGAAGAATAAACACAAGAAGTTCCTGACATTTACCCCTCTGTCAGTCTACCAGGGAATTGATGCAAAACTCATCAGTTAGTTCAGCCTCAGCAGCATGGCTCACATTATTAACCAAGCCTTGTGTTCCCCATCTTGTCTCTGCTCACTGCAGACCACATTAGGCTGCACTGGCTTTCTTTAGAATTATCCTTATTCCTACAGCCAATAGTAGCCAAGAGGAGCTCATGAGAAGACATGTGAAGCAAGGGCAGGAGGAGCACCCAGCCTTAACCCCTGACTGACGCAGGACTCCATTTAATTTTCTCATTAAGGGAAATAGATGACTAACAAGTTCCAAAAAATTGCCACAGATGCTCCAATTTCCATGACAAAAGCCAAATTTCATATAAGTGATTGCTTCAGCTCTAGAATGCATGTGTGAGGCAATTTCAACTTTTTGTAATTTTTAAAGGAATTATGATCTGCACTTCAGATCTTACTCCTAATAAGTGAGGTGGTGTTACCCTTGTGAGTGAGGAAACTCTGCTAAGTGAAATAAGCCAACTGTTTTGTATTAATGTAGTTCTAGAGTACTTTTTTTTCTCAGACTCAGGCCTTGATGTAATTCATAACAATATTAAGGCCACTTAATAATGTCATGATGGCTTGGTATCTAAATTTCTGTCCTATGCCTGAAGAAGCCTCTGTCACAGATTTCAAAATTCTATTGAGCAAAACTCAGAAGGCTGTGACCAAAGTTTCTAACCTCTGTTATGACTTTATAGAGACATGACAAGAAGGTGTCCCCAGGGCATGCCATTTTCAGCCTAATTAGTTCTCCGTTCCATAAACATTTTCTGGATGTCTTGGGGACTCTACTAAATCAGCTTTCCGCTCATTCTCTCTGACGAGCCACTCATCAGCTTTCCTGTGTTCACACTTCTTTTTCCTTTCCCCTTCTTTTCTTTTTCTGTTTTATAATTAGAGCTTTTTATATAGTGTGCTGTTTTAAATAATAAATTGTTGCCATGTGGGTGCTGTAACTCCAGTTCCAGGAGACTTGACACTCTCACGCAGACATATATGCAGGCAAAAATCAATGCACATAAAGTAAAAATGAATAACATTTAAAAAATAAATTGTTGTTTAAGATATAGTTCAGAGGTAGAGAGCCCTGCTGAGCATGTGAAAGGCCTTGTATTCAATCCTAGCATGAATGAATGATATTGTGCACATTTAAGGTATACAACACAATGTCATGGGCCACAGAGAATAGAAGGTTATGGTAGTGAGGAAGCTAGCATATCCATCATGTACTTAGCCATCTCCCCTTCTTATAATTCAAATTTCTTACATTGTCCTTTATTTT
Source organism: Phodopus roborovskii (assembly GCF_943737965.1). Taxonomy (NCBI): domain Eukaryota; kingdom Metazoa; phylum Chordata; class Mammalia; order Rodentia; family Cricetidae; genus Phodopus; species Phodopus roborovskii. The sequence goes on from NW_026125444.1 coordinate 5,653,133, forward strand.
TAAATCAAATTATACTATGTATACACAAGGTGTATAGCATGATGCCATTGGTTACTTGGAGAACAAAAGTTACTATAGTAAGTTGATTAAAACACTTAAGTCCACACATTTTATTTACATGACCAGTTACTTTCATGATTAATAAAATTCAGTGAAAGTATGAGTGAAATGAGCACATCTTTAATTTAACATTCCTTATTTTCCCACCCAGAATGGTAGTCAGTGAATTTTTTCAACACTTATAGATCTCTCTGGAAATTTGAGCTACCCTGAATTTTTTTCTGCACCAAGCCTTTTTATTAACACTATTGTTTGCAGGAGCTTGAAGTCATTTTCCAGCTACTGACCTCAGGGTAAGTTTTCTTCCTCTGGAGGTGACACTGAGCTCCACTTCTAGCCCCTCTGGAAGTATAAAGATGAGCACATGGGTGTGCACGCACACACACACACACACACACACACACACACACACACACATACACACACACCAGAGCAAGAATCTTTAAAGAGAGACAGTGATGTTTATCAGTGAAGTAGAGTGTGAAAGCAGGTTCATGTTGCTTCAGGATATTGAATTCATGATCTACGACTACTTCTGATACGACAAAGGAGCTATGAGACAGAAGCCTTACCCTGCTCCTTCCAGTACACAGCATGGTAAAGTCACCTCAGATAGTCCACATGTCATATCCATCCGCTAAGATGCTCTGACATTGGCTCTTTTTGTTGGAGGAAAGCAGGATAAGAAGCAGGAGTAAAAAACTGATCTGCAGAGATTTGAGCAAATGAGAATTGTTTTTATTGTAACAAAGGTTTCAAAGTTAGCAGCTAATAACATTGGCATCTGTGGTTCAATGCTGTTGTGTCTGTTATCTGATTCATGAGTCCTTCCCTCCTGGTCACAAAGTAGCAGTCCTAACTTTAGAGCACACTTCCTCATCAGAGAAGCAAGAATGTGAGAAAGAAGAAGCAAGCAGATGTCTGCTTTAATTCTTCTTATTCTCATGGTCCTCCTTGAGTCTAAAGGGAACCAAGGAATGCATATCTCTTCAGAAGATTAAGTACAGCTGAACAGAAAGGAAAATTTGTCATTAAGCACTAGACAAGTGGCAAAATAAGATGAATAAGATGTTACCACCAAAAAAACACCCATTAGCATTTTTAAATTTAAGAAAGGGGGGGAGAGAGAGAGGGAGAAGGAGAAAGAGAGCGAGCTGGGGAATCTCATCAAACAATCCTTCCATATTCTATGTTCACTGCTTCATGTCATTTGCAGTGTGCTCTGGGCCTTTACACATGAGATTTTCTGTGTAGATGGTGCTGAGTGCTTAGGTGGCTCAGCCACCATGCTTTCTCTAATCCAGCTACTGGAGAAATTGTACATGTGTATTCAGAATTCAAACGCTAAGTTATAGATGAAAACAATCTAATGTTAATCATCTTGTTCACTCATCAAATTCTGTTCAGCATACACAGTATCACCATCTAACCAAATTTCAGCTCAATGGGTATTTTGTTGTTTGTTGCTTTTCTTTCTGCATCTACAGATGACTCCTCTGGTCCTGAATGGCCAGCTAAAATCTCTATTTCCTCTAGCCTAGATTCTTCCTCTGCTTCCGATCTACCCACCCAGACTTTGATTTTCCTCGCGGCATCTTTGCTTCCCTAGTCAGTCATCTCTTTCTCTCGAAGAATGAACACCCCTTCAGCTGCCGCACACTCCCTCAAAGACCACACAATGTGCCTTTTTGTGTGGCAATGGCGGGCAGATGTGCTTTTTTGCAATGGGTCCTATTTTGCTTGCTTATTTATGTATTCTTCTGACGAGTCTTTAGCCTGGAATAAAACAAAATGGAGCATTCATCTTCTCATTTATATTGAGATGATTTTTCTTTATCTATTTGGAGTGATTGGTTAATTAAAATTAAGCTCTTTAACCCCTTGACTGAAGCCATAGAACATATGAAGAAAAATTTAAAAGGCACAACTTGGTTGTTTAGGAGGCACACACGGGGAGGAGCTTAGTGTTGATGTGCCCTGTTGCCATGTTTCCTTGACACTCATGGGAGACCTAAACAGAAATGGAAGAGGAGTGGATTGGGGTGGCAATAGAGAGGGTACAGGGGAGGGACTGGCAGTAGGAGGGAGGGGAAACTGTGGTCAGGATGTAAAATAAATAAATAAACAAACAAATACATAAATAAATACATTTGTTTTTTTAAAAAAGAGGAAACTCAAGAACATAAAACAGCAGCATTTAGCAGCAGTTTACCTTCTTGCCACAGTTTTCATGGCACTTGTGAAAATTTAATTCAAGTATTCTACAAACTACGCATCAACATTTTCCAATTACTTCTCTTCCTTCAAATGGCTACCATATGCAACAGAGCATATTGAACCCAGGAGAGTGTTTAAGATGCATCATGTCTCATTTGCAGATGTGGAGATGGATACAAGCTACAGAAGCAGAATAATATCCAAAAGTTGGTTCACAGTTTATGAGTAGCAGAGAAAGAATTGAGGATCAGGATGCTAACTTCTATTCCACGGCTCTCTTTCCTGTCACCTTCATTGCAAGGATGCTTCCCACGCACCTGCAAATCCACAGGTGAGGGTAGCAGCTCACATCACAATTGGTCACAAAGGGAGAAATAGATGTTTTGCAAGACCAATCCCAAACTACAGATTGAGCCAGGAGTGGTGGTACATCCTATAATCCCAGCGCCCAGAAGGCTGAAGCAGGAGGAGTATCATGATGTTAAGGCCAGGAGGGTTACATAGTGAGTTCAAGGACAGCTTGCACTACATAGCAAAATCCTGGCTCAGAAACCAAGAAGGAAAAATCCCCACACTTTCCAAAACAAAATGGTACAGCTCAGATGGCAGACCAAAATGCAATAATTGCCATGGATCTGCTACCTTGGCACACAGGTGTATTCTCCACACTTACTGAACCACACTGGATGAGACTGACAGGACAAAGCTTAGAGTTCCAAAGAAGACAAAAGTGACTGCCTGCAAGCACAGCTCTCTCAGAGCATCTCAGTAAAGTTCTGCCTGGGAAAGATTAGTTGGAGGGAACATTAAGTTTCATGCATTAATTAGTTGCAAATAGGTCAATCAATTGACAGACCAAAGGCTAATTTCAGTTAGGGAGTGAACTAGTGGAGAGTGATGGGAAGGGAAACATCCCTGCTCTGAAACACATTTTCCAAAGATTTATCCTAACAACACAGCTAGGTTCCCTTTTACAAGTCTTTGCAAAGAAGAACTTGTGTTCATCTCACAACCTTAGGCTTCTGTTTTCTTAGGGTTCAGGCCACACAGGCATCATATTTAGGAACTTTCTACCATATGCAAAACAGCTTCATTATTGTTAATATTCACAACCAAATGGCTTTTCTTTTCTGTACTAGAGGCTCAGAAAATATGCCATCCTTTCAAAGGACTTCCCAGTGTCTGTTTTGCCATTTGTCTTTTCAAAGTTGTTACAATGTTTGTGCTCAGGGAGCAATTTCAATGCCTCCTACTAGAAAAGCAGTTAATCTTATCTTCTTGGATCTTAAATCAACAAACAAAACACTTCAAGGAGAACTGACCATGAAAGAGTGGGGTGAGCCAGGGTTAAAACACTTCAGAGGAGGTGCACTAACTTGAACCAGGAAACAATGTATGCAAAATCTGCTTACAAAGGTGGGTACTGCTGCAAAGGAGTTGAGCAGTTACATTGTGATACTGGCATGTCTTAAGCTTTGGATGTTCGCTTGGATATGTGGTGTGCATTTATTATGTGCAAGTCTTGGTTTCCTCTCCCACCTGCCTAACCCCATTCCTGCTCTTAGGTTTCAGTGAGACAGATTAAGGAGCAAAGGACTGTTTCAGATGTCAGTGTGAGTGATACGAAGGGTGTTATTGTGTTATCTACAGTTAATAGATGTCCTTTGAGCCCATGCCATCCTTGCTCTGTTCCTAGACTCAAAGAATTTGAGGGTTTAAAAAAAAAATGTTTTACTCAGCTTTTGAGAATTTCATATATTGTGTTTTGATTATATTCTTTCCCCTCCCCTAACTCCTTCCAGGTTCCCCTCACCAACTTCATACTCTTTCTCTGGGTGGGGGGAGGGAACAAAACAAAACAAACAAACAAAAACCAAACAGAAAAGAAAATGCAAACAAAGAGACAAAAATCCATGGAGTTGACCAGTTAGCCCCCCTGAGTATGTGCCTGCCTGGAATGTGGTTAATACACCTAGTGTCGCGCCACTGAAGAAAACCCATGTTGCTCTTCCTAGCATGCATCAAATGCAATAACTGCTTGACTAGGAGTGGAAATTGGTGCCCACTTCCCCTTCTGAGTGCTGGGATTTGGTCTTGCTTGAGCTTATTTCTGTCTTCTGCAGTCTCTGTGAGTTCATACGTGAATCAGCTCTGGTACAAATAGAAAACACTCTTTCCTTGCTGTCATCCACCAGCTCTGGCTAGTAACACCTTTTCTCCTCCTTTTCTGCACAGATCCCTGAGCCCTGAGAGGAGGAGTTTGATGAAAATATCCCACATAGGGTTGAGTGCTCCATAGTCTCTCACTCTCTGCATAAGTGGGTCTCGGCGTTATACTATCTACGTTGAGAAAAAACTTCTCTGATGAGGGCAGAGAGGCCCTTTGATCTATGGGTATAATACTGTGTTATTAGGACTCATTTTTTGAAAAATGCTGTTTATTTGGCAGAATAATAGTATTTCTCTAGGCCCATTACCTTTCCAGTCTTAGGTTCTTGACCTCATTAACAGTGTTAGATACAGGCTCCATCTCATGGAGCAGGCTTTCAATGTAATTTTTAAATGGCTAGCATATACAGCACCTTCCAGCACTATGAACACTAGTCAGTGGGGACGAAACTTTCCAGAGACTCTTGTTCTGCTTCTCAGTAATAACATCCTCAAGCTGGCAAGAAATGTACAAGGAACAGATATTTCTCCTGTGAACATGCCTCCAGGGTAGCTTAATGTAAGGTTGTTTTTACATTTTTCACATAGATTTCTATTCCATCTTGCCAATAGAGAGGGCAGAGAAGAAAGTTGTGTTTTGTTATCCAGTAAAGGTACTGTTACCTGAAAATGTAGAGGCATTTGTAAATATATTTAATTCAAATTTGCAAACTGTATTTTCTTCTAAAGTACATTCAGTAAAGTCTGCTATGCCGACACGATATGCAGTTCTTACACATTGTGAGATAATTCTACCACCAGAACTGCAGTCAAGCCCGGGGACATGAACAAAGTGGCACTTGGAATCTTGTTTTTTCCTGGCAGAACATATCTGTGCTACAGAACATGATCAAAACAATTATGTACAAATATGAAATTATCAAAGAATACACTTTAAAATAAATTACCTCCCAAGCAAAGGTAACCTAGAGGGCATCAAACTGGCATTGAGAAAAAAAAATCCAATGAAAATGCACAGTGTCTGTCACAGTACAGTATTCATGTGGCAAGTGTGTCACTAGAACCACTCACATCTAACACCACTAGGAAGACAAGGACTTGATAATGGCATTCAAAATGCCAGTCAAAAAAGGAAGAACTAAAGGGGTGTTCTGCCATCTACAAAGTGAAATCACAAAGTGAATCAAGTCATCGCTTTTTGAAAAGAAGCAAACTAAGATCGAAGGTAGTGTGTGTTGGTTCAAGACCTCTGGTCCACCATCATCACCACCACACCCTCTCTGAAACTCCTCTCAGATATCTTGCTGTTGCCCCGAGTCATGGAGATCCTGTAGTTAACATTCTGCAGGACCAGTCTCTTCACAAACCCCAGCAGGTCATAGATGGGTAGATGTTAGAGTGGGTAATAAACATTTTGCAGGTGGGGCTGATTAGACAAAAGGGTACATCACAGCTCCTGATGCTATTAGGATGAATGAATGAAGAGGTATTGGAAAGACCGAGAAGCAATGTGGGTTTGTCGTTGTTTGCTTTTAAATAATATGGGGGGGGGGAGCATGCTGCAGGGGTGAGGGGTAGATATGGAGGACTGGGGTGCATTTTGTGAGATTCCCAAAGAATCAATAAAGAATTATGATTAGAAAAGAGACAGTGTTGCATCATTGGTGAAAATGAGAGTAAGTGTCAAAATAGTTTTTGTTTCATAATAGCAGTAAAGGTGACAAGTATTTTCCATAGTTGTGGAGCAGTTTGTCAGTTTCAGGTGCCTTAGCCAGATTAGGTAAATCGATGATTATTAGCATATGTTTTAATGTCCAAACCCCAAGAACTGATGTTATGCCAAGGACATCAGGGTGTAGACAAAAGAAATGCAAGGAATTCGGCCTCACCTTTCAGTGCCTGTGAGAAACAACCTCGTGCACAAAATATTTGTATTAAAGTTGGAAATTCGTTTTAACTCGAGTGTGTAGGTGGTAAATCAAGCACTCCAAGGGGTGGGGTTAGAACATCGGAAATGGAGAGAACACTGAGTGGAAACGATTCCAGACCCTGTTTATTCACTGGCCCGGGAAGCTGATAGTCATTCCTGTTCAGAGCCTGCTTGGGCTCTTGTTGAGTGTGTGCATAAATGTAGAATAGTGAAAGGAGAATGGAGGAGCCTCTTCTTCCTCCACCCACTACAGTCTATTTCCAAATATTATCCAAATACAAACTCTCTCCGGTGGAACATAGATCTTTCATTGCACAGCCAATGGTTATCTCCAGGGTCCTGGGAAAAAATTCAGATTCTATTTATTTTTACAAATGTTATCTAATCTCATTGTTTCTCTCATCCATCTGTGTTTATTTCTTTGGTTTTACACAAGGGTGTCATACTGTTTCTCCAAACAAAGGAATTATACCAAAGTTGAATGTTGTAATGGTCTCTGCTAACCTGCCTCTTGTCCCCTTCCACTTTAGATTGTTCATTTCTAGCTGGGATGGACTGTACACCTCGAACCAAAAGCCAAATAAACCCTTCCTACCTTAAATTGATCATTTCAGGCATTTTGTCACACCTATAAGAATAGTAAAAAAAAAAAAAAAAAAAAAAAAAAAAAAATCAATTATGCTAGTTCACCAAATTCCCTGGACAAGGTTAAAGCTAATTTTGCAAACATGACCTCAGTCTTTCAGATTGACAACTAACTTCTCCCGACTTTCTCTTAATTCAGTTCATAAAACCTTCACACACCATGCTTCATTTTCTCCATGGATTAACACATATAGTGCACTTTCTCCAGAATGGCCTGCTTTGTTTCCCTCACCTAATTAACCTCCATTATCATGTCCAAAAAAAAGTCTTCCTTGGGTACTAGAAGAGACACAAGGATCTCCCTGAGAAGGGAAAATAGAATAAACTTATTTGTTTTTTTTTTTTTTTTTTTTTTTTTTTTTTTTTTTAAGACAAGATTTCTCTGCGTAGCCCTGGATGTCCTGAAACTTACTCTGTAGATAAGGCTGGCCTCAAACCCAGAGATTACCCTACTTCTATCTCCTGAGAGGTGGGATTGAAGAAATGGACTGGGGGCCTGGATGGGAACAGGAATATCAGGCAGGGAGGAAGAGGGGAGATGGAGATGAGGGAAGGAATTGGGGGAGATAGAGTTAGGATTAAGAAACATTTAAGGGGTGGCATCTTAGGATTTCTATTGCCGTAAAGAGACACCATGACCACAACAAACTCTTATAAAAGAAAATATTTAATTTGGGTGGCTTACAGTTCAGAGGTTTAGTCCATTATTGTCATGGCAAGTGGTAATGGCAACAGGCAGGCAGACACGGTGCTAGAGAAGGAGTTGAAGGCTCTACATCTTTATCCAAAGGCAGCAAAAGCAACTGGCATTACATAAAAAGTGGCTTGAGCAAAGAAGACCTCAAAGCCCTACAGTGAGACACTTCCTCCAACAACAAGGTCACACCTATTCCAATAAAGCCACACATCTTATAGTGCCACTCCCTACGAGGGCCATTTTCTTTCAAACCACCATAGGTGGTATCGAAAACTAGTGCAGTAGAAACTGCTAGAAATATTCAAAGGTGATCCTAATGAAGTTTCCAAATAATGAGAGAGATGAAGTCTCAACTGGCCATCTCTTGTCACAAAATGAAGCTTTCTGTTCCAGGACTGGGTTGCATCCAATTCAGTTGATGAGCAAAATGATCCCATGGCTGTTGCCAAGGCAATAGCTTGCTCTTCACAAACTGATAGTGAGGCCCCATCACTGAAGACAACACCCACATAACTCATTGAACATGAGTTGTACCAATGAGAAGTCAAGCTAGTACCTACATAAACCTTCATCCCCATGTTCTGGTGTCTTTACTATAGGAAAGTACTCTATAGGCTACCAAAAGAAAAATGTAGACACTAACCCAGCCACAAAACCTTTGATCTACTATAATTGTGTCCTGCCTGAAAAAATATGCTAGGGCAGTGGTGGTACAAAACTTGTGGGAATAACCAACCAATGTCTGATTTGACTTAAGACCTACTCCATGAGAGGGAAGTCAAACCTGGCACTGCTTGTGTGACCAAGAACCTGATCCTAAATAGCCCAGGGACATACAATAGAACCAAATTCTACTGGTCTAAATAAATAAAAGCAGCAATAAAATGATTCCTAACGATATTCTGCTATGCTTCTAGACCAGTGTTTTATTCAGCCAGAAAGGCTTTCTCCTGCATGAGACAGGAACGCATACAGAGACCCACAGACAGACATTACACAGAGAGAAAGAGACCTTAGAACACACAGCTCTAAATGGGATGTCCCCATCAAATCCCTTCCCCAAGAACTTCAAGGGGAAACCACCTTGAAGAGGAAGTGGGAGGAGCATGGGAACCGGAAGGGGTGGAAGGTGTCAGAAGAACAAGGGCCTCTAAACCAACTGATCAAAGTTCACATGGATTTACAGAGGCTGAAGCAGCAAGCTCAGGGCCTACACAGCCCTGCTCTGTGTATATGTGACAAGCTTTCAGCTTAGTATGTTCATGGGACTCCTGAATCCGTGAATGAGTGGGTCTCTTATTTTTGTGCAAGCTCTTGGGGCTCTTTTCCTTCTGTTTCTTTGTCTTGCTCAATGTTCAACCTTGCGGGTTTTGTTTTATTATATTTTATTTTGGTATTTTGTTGTCTTTTATCTTCCTTTTTGTTTTATTTTGTTGTCTTTTTAGAAGCCTGTTCTTTTCTAGTGAGAGACAGAAAGGGAGTGGATCCAGAAGGGAGGGGATGTGGAAGGGGACAGGGAGGAGTAGAGGTGACAAAAACTGTAATTAGGATGTATTGTATGAGCAAAGAATCTATTTGTAATAAAGGCGGTAGTCTTCCTTGAGTGTCTAAGTCAGTTGAATATCACCGTTTATATTACCAGGGCACCTATAAAGGTTAATACAGTAATCTTGACAGACATATCTGGGAAACAAGCCTAGGGAGTATGCTTGTAAAGAAATGCCTAGATTATCTTAGCCTTCACAGGTCTGCAAGGGATTATCTGGATTAGGTTAACTGAGATAGGAAGACTCACCTTAATTCGTGTCCTGGACTGAATAAAAAGGGGGGAAACAAGCTTAGAGGGTGCATTTGTCACTCTCTACTTCCTGACTGTGGGTACAATGTGACCAGATGCCTCATGTCCCTGCCACCATGCTCTCAATGATGAACTGAGGAACAGTATCTGTACTAGGATGATGAAACAATAAATACCCCCTTCCTTATGTTCATACAAAAACACAACTCTAACCTCAAAGGGAATAAAGAGATAGTTTACTCTGGAACCAAACAGCCATGGCCTGGGAACACATATTTAGGTTACCGCAAATCCCAGGTTCCAAAGTCAAAGACATTTCATGATGTTTTAATGGTTACAGAACAATGACTCAAGACACTTTCAAATACATTTGTAGAAACATCAGAGAATCTGGCTACAGGAAAGTCAGGGGTTGGTTACATTAGTCTATCTCAAATGTTATGCCTGCTAGTGGCAAGGGTTACATCAGACACAGGTGGAAAGGAGTGGCCAATAAGGCAAGCTAACAGGCACCCTAAGATAAACTGATGAATTACAATTTGACTCTGAACCTGAAACAGCCCAGAATCTTTCAAGTTCTAATCAGCCTTGAAGTAGGTTCTGTTCATTCGTACTTTGCCTGGGCACTTTGTCACAGTAAGAAACATGTAGCTAATACGATGGTTTTTTGTTTGTTTTAAACAGCCTGCATAATTGTTTCTAATGATTTGTCTGGGAATCTTTCCCTTTCTCTAGATGTGCATTTTTAGGTGTGTGGGTGAGGGACTAGACTGTGCGGGATTGGAGGGGAGAGGTTGAATGGGGTCTCTGACTCACTCATCACTGCTGTCACAGGTCTTAGTGCATCTAGAGAGGACATCAGGAAAGCCAAGCTGAATGAAAACAATTAAAAGTCAAGGGATTTGTGTAAAAGGTGCTCTACGATAAAGCTGTGGAATACTAAAACATACTAGCACATAAAAAAATAAATAAATAAAACCAATGGAACAGACACCCACAAATCTGACATTTAAACCCATGTCCTTGTCGTATGTGAGTATTCTAAATTCAAAGTCTGCCTTAAGTAGGAAGATCACCTCCTCTGCTGAGAAGTGTCTTTTAGTCACCATTGCTCCATAATTAGTGGAATACAGCTGAAATTCTTTGCCTTTCAAGACATGACAATCTCAAAACAACACCGGAGTCCTCAAATGTGTGCTACCAAGAGCAGTTCCTTGAAGTCTGGAAAGTTTTTCCAATGACAATTAGAAAATGTCATGATATGTATATCAAAGTCTCCTGGAGCACACCTCTAATTGCACTAATGAGTGAGGGAAAAATAACTTTTAGATAAATGGTTAATTGTTTTGGAGAACCTTGGTCTAAACAGGGAAATGCCTCTTCAGAATGGCCCTTATCCTCTGAGGATACATCTGCATAAGAGAAGCAAGGGCAAGGATGTGTGACTCAGAAATTCCACTCCCTGGAAGTCACGGCATTTTTTTTTTTTTTTTTTTTTTTTTTCCTCTCTAAGCTGGGCTCATGGCCAGTGTCGCCATAACCTTAATAGACTTAGTGGAACTGTGAGCTGTATGACCTCAGGAGTATAATCATAAAGATAAAGTGAAAATAGCATTCCAGGAGTTAACTGACACTCTAACACCAAATAGACAAATTCACATAGGCATTGCACTGGAAAGCAGGTAAGAAGCTGTCATTTGTGAGAAGTGTGTAGATTTGATCTCTATAAGAGAAACCACAGAGTAAGGAAGGGGAGAAGATCTAGCATGGGATGGACAAATAAGTGTAAGTGGAGACATCCTGTCAACCATATTGGTTTGCACCTGCAGTCTAAGCACTTGAGAACTCAAAGCAGGCAGATGGCTAGTTCCAGACCACCCTGGGGTACATGGTAAGGCCCTAGATGGAATCACAAAACAGAAAAGTGGAGTGATCCAAACAAGAAACTAGCCTGGGGGAGATCATTCTGTAGGTAGTGTGCTTGTTGTGCAAGCAAGAGAACCTGAGTTTGAATCTCTATAACCCAGTAGTAGGGGACAGAGACAGGGGCATTCTGGAGACTTTCTGGTCAAGCAGCAGTCCAGCTGAAACTGGTTGCAAGTTCAAAATTCAGTCGCTAGACCCTGTCTCAGGAAACAAGGTGGACAATGACAGAGACATGACGTCAACCTCTGGCCTGGACAGTAGCAACACAGGTAAGTGCCCTGGGACACACACACACACACACACACACAGAGAGAGAGAGAGAGAGAGAGAGAGAGAGAGAGAGAGAGAGAGAGAGAGAGAGAGAGAGAGAGAGAGACCCAGAGAAACAGCTAATGAAATAAAACAGCTAAGAGTACAAAAGTGGTAGAATTTGCAAGGCTACTCCTGAAGACCCTTCCAAGGTTTCCTGGGTGCTGCTCATGGCTAATTTCTGACAAATTGCCATGTCTCCCTGACCTGGACTAGACTGTCTGAAGTTGATCTGACATTTTTAATTTTAAACTTTGATTGAGTGAGTTTAGATACTTTTTTCCTTAGATATTTGGTCTCATTCAAACTCACATCTGTAGGGACGTACAAGCCTTTGCTGAAGAAAGCAGGTAGGTTTGAGTGACTGTCTTCCCGTACAGATTCTGGATACAGTAAGTCTTCTTTGAAACCCTAGCATTCCATTCACACAAGTTGGGTGTTTTGTTTTTCAATGTCTTGTCTTTTGTGCTTACTCTTAAATCTCACTTAGTAGCTTTCACATGAAATTGGTTTTCTATTAGCCAGTGCTTTAACCTTAAAAATCAGAATCCATATGCAATTTTCTGAACTTAGGATGAAAATGGAAAGAAGATTTCTCAACAGATTTTTAAGTTCAGTAGTGATAAGAAACTGTTGTCTAACCTTGTGGTAGTTAAGCAACCATAACTATAATTTTAAATCCTCTTCTTCCTATACAAAGCCCTACACATATTCATGCTTAATTTATAAATAGGTTTGAAAATTATCTCAGCCCCTGGCATTAACTATTTCCTAGTTTTCTATGATTATTTCAATGTTTTAAAACAGAATGCTGAAGAGAAAGTCCATAAAACTCCTTGGGTAAAGCTCCAAACCAATTAAATCTATTTCCACTCTCAGCCCATGTGGTTCCACTAAGTTTATTCACTTTTCTCTTCAGTAGCTTAGCATCCAAACCTCCCTTCAAAGAATCGAATGAGTGAAGGAAAAGTACAGTCCAGATAAACAAAGGCAGTAAAATTTGCAGAACCCTTATCTCCTCTCACGTTTCAAGAATAAACTAGGTAGTACAGAACAGAATATAGACTTGATGGATTGTCTTCTTGGAAGAACATACTAGCTAATTGTCACTTTGAAAACCCAGTTCCTTTAATGCTGTCATTTGGCTCTGAAAAGGTATTCTAGTTGACAAGTAAGAGAGACTTTTCTGAAGTCATGTATTGCTATTTCGTGTTAGCATGATTCTATGTTTGTTCTCTGATATAACTCCAAGACGGGAGCCACACTAAATAACAAAACATATTGGCTCAGGACATGACTCGTTACCCTCCCAAATGCAGTTATATCTACATTTTCTTCCATCCATGTATCTATCTTCATCTTTATCCTGGTCTCCTTCTGCATCTCTCTATCTCTACTTCTATCTCTGTTACCATCTACTTTTATCCCTATCTCTGCTTTTATATCCATCTCTATCTATCCCTCTCCCAATATCTCTTCTTTTGCTTCTTTCTGCTTATGTTTGTTCTTTCCTACAAACAAGGTTTCTGCAGGTAGACAGAAAGATGGTCACCAGTACTTGCAGGGATATGCTTTTGGTTTTTTTTAACATGATTTTTGGCACACTCAATTTGTTTATTTATATTTATCTAGCAAATTAAAGAGATTTTAGGTATAGAAACAATACTATAAAAACATAGAAAACCAACACACACACACACACACACACACACAGTATAAAGTTGGATTTGCTCAGTTCCTTTCCAAGCTCTTCCTCCTACAGTTAGATGTTCTTATTGTTCTCTATTCATTTGAATTGTGACCAGCCCACAAAAGTCGTGTTGTATCAGAAAGAATTCACATCGTTTCTGACCTGTGTTACCAGGCAGGATTCAGGAGAGTCCCAGTGGCTGATCTGGGTTTAAGGGCCTCTACTGCCCTTGGGCTCTCTCTTCTCTCCCTCCCTCCCTCCCTCCTCCTTCCCTCCCTCCCTTCCTCCCTCCATTCCTCCCTCTCTCCCTTTCCTCCTCTCTCTTCCTTTCTCTTTCCCCACTGCTCCCTAAATGTCCACTTTTCAACAAAATAATGGGAAAGAGAGCCAGCTCATTCGTCTATGTGAAATCATTTCTTGCCTTTCCATCTTACAATTCTCCTTCCTCATGTGCAGACCTGTTTTTCTGTGTGAGAGAATTGCTTTGTTGCTTTCGAAAATGTCTTTATTTTTTGCCCAATATTAAGAAATACAAATTACTCCATTTCTGTTCATCTCAGTCTCCCTTACCTACTCCTTTGAGCCATGGGTGTGTGCATGTGGATGTGCAGGAATGTGTGTGTGTGTGTGTGTGTGTGTGTGTGTGTGTGTGTATGTGTTATATGGTGCGAATGTTCCTGTTTTATCTTTAGTTAACATTGCTAGAAACATGAGAGCAGAGGGAACGGAGCTGCAATGCAACTAGAGCTCGGAGTCTGTCGAACTCTCCCTCTGTCTTTCCTGTAGTGACATCATTTATAATGAAGTGACTCTTTGCTCTCTGTGGAAGCAGGCAATAATTGTGAAGGAGCCAATCGGGGTGCTTGGGTCTTCTTGACACCTGGACTTGAGCACTGCTTACCCTGCCCATCTTTGGCTGACATGCTCCATTCACATCCCTGCTTGCTTCCTCACTACTTGTCTCAAATGTAGACAAATTATTCCTATCCCTTGGTATCTTGGGAAGGTACATGCAAAAGTTGATTGTATTACATTTTTCCCAACACACACACACACACACACACACACACACACACACACACACGTTGCCGACTCTCAAAATTGAAGGAGTACAGCGAATGTTTCCTAAATATTGCTATTTTCTAAGTTTCCAATTTCTATGAATACCCCTGCCTAAAGCTCAGAAAGAATTGCCTGTTCCGCCCAGAAGTGACCCCATCAGATCTTTCTGGTTTTATTCAAAATGTCTCTTGACTGTGTAAGTAGAGGACATAGCTCTTTGTTCTTATCTGTGGACTTTTCCCTTGGCAGTGGTACTCCCTTCCCTACCATCTCCCAATGAAGTAGACAGAAGTTCATTAAGGACAATAAAAAAGGTCACATAAATCAGTGGTTTGAACCATTACCTACCATACACTCCATATGCCATCTTACCAAGTGTTTCTAGTCTTGACAGTAAGAGTAAGAACATGGCTTTACTCTGAGTCTGAAGCAACTAGGGTCATGAGCTTGGATCTGTATGCTGAACTGCAGCTCATTACCACATCAGAAGAGCTGAGACGGTCCTTTTAGGGGACTGGCTAGAAGATTCAATAAGAGTTGAGATGATCAGTGGGAAAATTAATGGAAGAAATGTTATCGTCCCTGGTCCAGCTCTTAGAGACACAGATGCAATGTAAGGCCTGTCACTAAGACCAGTGGCAACAAAAGGCAATTATGTCTGTTACACTCAGTTTTTCAATGCCTTGTCCACTTCATACTGCAAGACTGCATTCCTTACACAGGCTTGGCAGAAAGAAGCTCCAAAAAGCCACACCCTAGATGTCAGCCACTTGAATCTAACAAATATTTGGCTCCAGGTTCGGTGGAAAATAGATTTCCATAAATGTGGAAGATAATTTCTCTTGCTGGCATTAACTTTCTGACCACTTTATTTAGACCTCTTGCTGATGATTAGGTGAATAATTCTTTATGATGTGACCGTTAAACATCAGCCACCTTTAGGTTGTAAGACATCTCAGCTCCTTCAGAAACATAGCATGTGTTGTCTACCTTGTGCAATGACATTTGGTGACCAGGGCATTTCTTTTTGAAATGCAGGGCATCACCCTGCAGCAATGAATTTGGGATCCTGAATGGAAGTGTTCCAAGTCTCTTGACTAGAAAATGCATGCAACAAAGTACAGCTTGGGAATTGGAAGAGAACAACGTCTAATTCTGCTTCTAAAATGATCAGTTAGGAAGAAGAATGCATCCCACTCTGACTAGGAAAATGATTAAGTCAATCAGAAGATACACCTAATGATTTCTCACTGTACTAGTTATGATGAATTCCTTTTATGATGGGAAAATGATATAAGCTTTCCATCTCTGGTGCATACTAAAATAAGACAATACTGCCATGCTATGATGTATTCAGAATTAGGACTTATGATCCAATAGCTTGTTCTTTGATGAAACTTGTAAAAATCCACTTGAGTGTACCACAAATTTTCTTTCATGAAATGCATTTTTCAGATTCGTGTGTCAATTAGCAAGTGTGCTAATAATTCACCGAAGTTTCTAATAAAAATGTCTAATCTAAAAGCCAAGTAAGAACTTTAATTCAACAGAAGATGATTTCTATTTTTAAAAGCCTGAAACTTCTACAGTTAATACCAACATAAAAAAATAGGAAAAATGGAAACTTGTCATATGCAATTGCATGAAAGGCATAAGTGTTATCTCAGAGTAAAAGAAGGAAATGTTCAATATTTTAGTACTGTTTTGCTGAAACCTTAAATAGCAATATTGGAAGTAGATCAAATCATACCTGCCCTATCAAGAAATTTCTATAAACAGGAAAAATTAATAGCACACAGCAACAACTTCTGGCAATAGCATTTTATGCTTTGATATGCTAGGAGGTTTGCAGAGCCAAAATAAACACCACTGTCCCCAAAGCACCTCAATTACTCAAAGAAAGTGAAGCCACTACTGTTGTTGCATTCTGGGGCTAGCCAGGAGAAAATACTCAGTCGTTATCTTTTGAAACAGTAAAAGAAAATATTCATCTGTCATTGTGCTGGTCAGGTGGCAACTCTTAAAAAGATTCTTAGATGGCAGATACCAAAGTCTTGGTTTACAATGAAAACTGTCCTCTCTTTTAAAATGAAAACAATTGCAAAGGGAGGTATTGTATGGAGTATTAGCGTCACATCAAGTGTGGCAAAAATTTAATCAAGGACTAGAAGCTCTTTTCAGAGGGCTTGTATAAGTGGCTGCAGAACAGGCAGCATTTGATCTGGGTTTTGAAGCATGAGCAATATCTTGAAAGGTGCAGAATCATGGGACAGGACCCATCAGAAAGCAGGGCTAGCATAGACAAGAGAAGGCCTTGAAGCATCCTTCCTCCAAGCCCATCAAAGTGCTCAGGACAGCAGGCTGAAGGGTGGACATGTGAGAAGAGGGGCTCTTACGTGGCCCCTCTTGTAGTTGTATTTTCAAGCCATTTAAAGGAATTTGGAGATTTCCCTGTAAGTCTCTGCAAGTGTCTATCACTGTATAATGGGAGGTATAAAAGTTCCTTTTGCTGACGGGAGAGTGAGAAGGCTTAGCCAGAGCAGGAGGAACAAAAAAGCTCAGGTAAGAAATCTTAAGGATTCAAGGGGATTCACTCCCAAAAAGAACTATAGGTATCCTCCAGGGCTTGGCCCTCAGTAACACCCATCTCACTATAAGCAGGAAGATGGGTCCATACACTGGTATCAGCCCTGAGATTAGTAATTTACAGGGCACAGGCCATGCTGACATAACAAGATTGGCAACTAAGAAACTTTCTGTAGCATGGCAAACCAATGTTTAGAGAAACATGACTGCGTGAAATTAAACTTTGGATCTAAAGTAGTAAGCCATGCTGTCACCTAGTAGAGTAGGGTACCATAACGTCTTTGTAATGATAAAATACAGAAATGTCAAATAATTATGCTCTTACAAACTGTTTTCCCTTTTAAAACTCATTGTCAACCTCTTTTTCTCCTCTTTTTTTTTTTTTTTTTTTTTTTTTTTTTTTTTGAGACAGATATCACTATGTGGCTCTCTGGCTGGTCTGTAAGTAACAGACATCTGCTTGCCTCTTCCTCCCGAGTGCATGGTGCATCATGGCCAGCACCAATTTCTTAATAGCCTTATTTTACATTACACTTAAAAACTCTTTAAAAGCAGGTATTATTTTCCTATTAGGGTCCCAACAAGACAAGTTTTCAAACATTCTTTAGAGGTAGCTTAGAATCTCATATATAAGATTATAGCTCAAAATTAAATGGCTCTCTCTAACTAATGTTGTGAAGTTACCTTGTCTCTGAGAGCCTACAGCATGAGGATGTAAGGAACCAACAGCCTTGGAGTGATTGCCACAGTTCTCCAAGGAGCCTGTGCACTTCTGGGAAAGCTAGCTCCCTCACTATGCCAGACAGGCAGCTCAGGCCCAAAGCCACCTATATAAGTCTATCCACTGGCTATGACTACTAGAAGGTAGAACATATAGAATCAGGCTATGATGAGTCTGGGGTATCCATTTGAAAATGTATCTGTGAAAGGACTTTTCTCTTCAAAAACAAATAGAGACCGTATCTTTCCCTTGGGTGATACTTGGAAGAGTCACAACCATCTTGGTGACAGGTTTTGTGAAAACTAGAGGCTGATACACATTGACAAATGTAAAACTGTCAAGCTGTCCCTACAGTCTGCACAGCTTTAGCTGTTTCTGAATGGGCTTTCTGTGACTCACAGCTGAAATTATTCTCCAGTGGATTCAACGAGAATGGCCCCCATAAGTTCATAAATTTAAATGCTTGGTCCCCAGTCAGTGAAACTCTTTGGGCAAAATTTGGAGGTGTGGCCCTGTTGGAGGAGGTGTGTCTCTGGAAGTGGGCTTTGAGGTGTGCTCTCCCTCCCTCCCTCCCCCTCCCTCTTCCTCTCTCCCCCACTCTCCTTCTTCCTCTGTGTTTCCAACTTGAGGATGAGATGGATGCAATCTCTCAGCTATTTCTCCATCACCAAGTCATACTCCTGGACATGCTAACCCACCCGCTAACCCTCGGAAACTGTAAGCAAGCTTTATTTTACCGAATTCTTTATTTTATGATTTGCCTTGCTCATGGTGCTTCATCACAACAATAGAACAGGAACTGAGTCATATCCCAAAAGAAAGCTGTGGCAAGTGCAGAAATCAGCATCACTGAGGAGCAGTGAGTGGGAGAAGAAAGATCCTCGGAGCCCCACTGCCAGGCTGACTTTCTTTCCACACCCCTTATCTACACCTTTAACCTTAGGGTTTCACTTAGGCTGCCGTGCCCACTTTTACCATCTATAACATGCGGGCAATAATGCTTTCCTCACTTCATTAGGCATTAGAAGCAGTGAATTAATAAAAATTAATTAATATGCAAAAAATGCTTAAAACGGGGCCCTGCACCTTGTCCCTGCTCCTCTCCATTATAGACCTAAAATTTGATCATAGTTGTTCATCACTGCAATATAGAAGTATATGGGATTATGCATTTGCAGAGTTCCATGCAAACTTACATCATGATGAACCATTAATCAATATGGGCTCCCCAGAGGATCTAAGACTGGGCATAGAACCTTTGAGATATTCAGTCATTTAGCAATTGTTAAATCCTTCTGATATGAATAGCATTGTCTGTATACAGATACAGTCATTTAATAAAATCTCCAGCGAGCTTCTTCTCTTCTTTCACCATGTAGATTGTGGGATTTAACTCAGGTTGTCAGGCTTAGGGGAAAATGCCTTTATCTACTGTCTTAGTTAGGGTTTTATTGCTGTGAAGAGATGCCGTGACCACAGCAACTCTTATAAAGGAAAACATTTCACTGAGTAGCTCACAGTCCTTAATGTGGTGGTGGGAAGCATGGCAGCATGCAGACAAAGACGGTGCTGGAAAAGGAACTGAGAACCATACTTTGGAAGTGGCAGGGGTTCACTGGCTAGGTTTGAGCATGGGAGATCTCAAAGCCCAGCCCCACTGATACACTTCATCCATCCATGCTAGACCTACCTACTCCAAGAAGGCCATACCGCCTAGTGGTGTCACTCCCTACGGGCCAAGCATTAAACTCATGCATCAGTTGGGGTCATTCCTATTCAAACTACCACACTCACTAAGCCATCTCTCCAGTTGAAATGCTAAATAATGTTATGAGGAGTTTTTCCTGTCAGCCTGTCCCCATAGCTATGACAGCCACAAATAACACAGAGAGACACTGTATTAGATAAAGCTGTTGGCCAGTTACTAGTGTTTTTATTGGCTAGCTCTGTTTTAAATGTTAACCCATTTCTATAAATCTAAGTGTTTCCATGTGGTCTTATCTTACCAGAGAGAGGGTCTGGACCTGTTCTCCTCTTAGTCCTACATTTTGAACTCTTACTACATCTCCCAGAATCCTCCTTGTCTCCTAGTCCCATCTATCTTGATTTCCTATTTGCCAACATTGCTTTATTCATTAACCAATAAGAGAAACATATTTACAGAATGACATCTCCCATCATCTCCTCTTTTCTGTCTAAATACAAAGAAGGGTTTTAACTTTAACATAGTAAAATTACATATAACAAAACAGTTATCAAATAAAAACTACTGTTAACAATATTTAGTCCATTAACATTTAGAAAGATTTAAAGAAAATATTTTACCATTATCCTATCTTTGCGAGTCTAAAGTCTTACGTGTAACTTATCTTTAATCCTAACTAAAGAAAACCATAACCATAACTATCTGTATTCAACTCCCTCAAAGACCTCAAAGACCACAGACGAATAGTATATAAACTGTAGAAATGGCAGGGACAACTCTCCTATAATGTTCCATCTTTAGCCTATAGACCATAGTGTGCCTGGCAGACTCCTCAGCAAAACAGGAAACTGTAAACTGTCCACCTGTATTGACAGTTTGTCAGTCACTTTTTTTCTGTGTCCTGTAGAATGTCTGGCAGACTCTTCCATGATGCAGGAACCCTGTAGCATTGTCCATCTTGTTTTAGTAGTCACTTTTCTGTGGATCCTGCATGCCCAGTTTATACAGCATAAAGTCAAACAGTCCAGACAAGAGCAGTATCTTGCCCAAATGGCTAGACTTGCCATATTTGAAGTAAGCTTCATAATGAGTTTCTTTGATGTCCACCTTCCTTTCTGAAATAGGTGGTATTGCCAGGAACAGTTGTGCCTCATTGTTAAGAAAAAACCTAAACCATTTTAAATGCCATAATCTGTAGGTATATGAAAGGTTTGAAGAATATTTACCCACCTCAAATATATCTCTGTATATCTAGAAAACCTAAGTAACTTAACTCTAAGTTTTGACTATCATAGGTAACTGTCTATAATCTGTGCTAAATTATATATTACATTTTTAAATGAGCTATATAAACACAATACCTAAATAAGAGAAATATGCATATCACAAAATTGACCTTAAATTTGTATTAATACAAATCCATTCCAAAACAAAGTATTCACTTCTATACCATAATCCCTTTTTTACCTTTAAAAAGAGATTGGTTGTGATCATCAACCCCATACAAATGAAAACAAACATTTATAAACAGTATTTGGGAATTTGCGTGTCTTTCTTTCCAAACTGCTTCCTGCTGGTAGGGGGAGCTGTTAGGGGATCCTAAGAAGACAGAGAAATCCTGGCTTGTAGTGGTCTGTAAGTCTGCCTTGTCCCTGATGTTTTGAATGTTGGATCACTTGGGACACTGTTTTAGGAGGTCTTGCTTGATCAAACCATGTTAGTCAGGAAGGAATCCACAGTTTTTTATTTTGCTATTTCCTCAGCAGTCAGACAATACAAAGACAACACAATAGCATATAGTATCCAGATTCTTTGTGTGCTTTTCATCTTCACATGGCTTTTTTATTACTCTATTTCTTTTACTTCTATTTTTTTATTTATTGAGACAGGATTTCTTCGGCTGCCCTTGAATTTACTCTGTACATAGGTCCACTTTGAAACCACAGAGATCTGCTTGCCTCTGTCTTCCAAGTGCTGGAATTAAAGGCTTGTGCCACCACTACTGCCTTTTTTTTTTTTTTTTTTTTTTTTTAAACCACGTTGTCCTGTTTCTTTTTCTCTCCCATGCCTATGTATATTTTAAAACATACGGTAAACCGTTACAGGTTTTTCTTTATCTGAATCTGTTTTTACTGTAAATCTTTACCATTTTTTTTGTTTTGTTTTGTTTTTTCTTCATGAGTCTTTTATCTATTTGATAAACAACAACATTGCTAAAATGAAAGCTACAGCTGTTTTAGCTACGCTCTATCCAAGATGGCGGGGATACATTTACCACCAGTACCGAGAGCTATGCTCACTGTTCAGTCTATGTTGCCATCAAGCAGCATGCTGCCAGCTTGGAGATGTGGTCACTGCCATTGCAGTACATACCATTAAGTTGTTAGCAGGGCTTCTTAAAAGCTTTATGTGTTTTTGTTTTGTTTTGTTTTGTTTTGTTTTGCCACTATGCTGAGTCAGGAAAACTCCCTTAAAGGAACTGAGCAAGTCTCTGTTGCTCTCTAGCAAAACAGAGGCCAACTGAGAAAAATGCTGCTACCAAGAGGACTTGCTTGTCTCTGTTATTTTGTTTTTAAAACCCCTATTTAAGCTTTTGTTAAATATTAAGTGGAAGTTCTCAGGCCCCACGGAGCAGGCGCCATTTTGTTACTTGTAGTTTTCCCGCCAGCCTGGTCCCACAACCACGTCAGCACCAAATAACACACGGAGATGCTGTATTAGATATAAAGCTGTTGGCCAGTTGCTAACATTTCTTATTGACTAGCTCTGTCTTAAATATTAACCCATTTATATTAATCTAAATGTTTTCATGTGGTCTTATCTTACCAGAGAGAGGGTCCTGACTTGTTCTCTTCTTGATCCTACATTTTTAACTCTTACTATATCTCCCAGAATCCTCCTTGTCTTCTAGTCCCATCTATCTTGCTTTCCTATTTTCCAACACTGCTTTATCCATTAACTAATAAGGAAAACATATTTACAGAATGACATCTTCCATTAAAGTACGAATAAGTGAATGTCCAACACTAAATGTATTTATCAACCTAAATCTATATGTAGGTTGTGTACCAACCCTAAGCCTATATCACCACAACTCCCGCCCATCAAGACAAAAGGGAGTGTAAAGAATGTAAATAAGAGGTGGAGGATGGAGAGAAGAATGTTCTGAAATTCAATCTTCAGGGCTGCTTATTTGCAAAACCCTAGTAGTTGTGACAGCCTGCACAAGATGTGCAAAAGATTCACCAGTCAAAATCCAAGCATGCATGTAGCCTGTGAGGCCTGAGCTACTGGTGGTTGATGGCATTTATGGGAAGAAAAACCATTTTTCTTTGAAGTGGTAGCCAGCCACTAGTGTGCTGCTCCTGCTCCAGTGTATGCTCCTAATCCCATGGGCATACAGTCAGCTGGGTTCTATGGGATGAAAAAAATATGCAAGAATTTGGGAGAGGATGTAATGAGGAGATCTGGGGAGAATTTGAGGAGAAATGATCACGATACATTGTACACATGTATAAATTTATCAAAGAATAAGTTTAGAACATTACAAGTAAAAATATCGTTAGACACATGTTTTTCTAAACTCTTGGGTTATACTAGGAAGCAAAATATACATTCTTGATCTACATGACATCCCTGCTAGAGTGGCCATCTCAGATCTATAACTAAGCAAGCTCAGTAAAGTTGGAGTCTGACTCTGAAAAAAAGTGGAGGGGGGGACCAAAACTGCAAGGCATTATGATACATGCTATAATAATGTGATGAAACATGCATTAGATGGGGCAAGAAAACAATTAGGGATCAGAGAGAAAGATGGATTACAAATGTGGCCTGTGTACTTGCAAGGTGCACTGATTCACAAGCACAAGCTGACTGAGGGTGGCCCAATCTATAGACAAATCAACAGGAGAACCAGCAGGACCCTGCAGGACCATGTGAGCAAGGCTAACAACCACAGAGCTGCTGTGATGAGTGTAGTGGGATATTCACTTTGTCTCCTTCTGTGGCACTGACCACACCCATTGGGGAACTAGGTCAGAGGAGGTGTGGGAGAGCTCTCTCTTGCCAGCCGCATGGGCACAGGAGGATATCCAGAGGAATTCTTGGAAGCAGGAACCTGTTGGTGTTCACCTGTCTATGTTGTGAGTTATTTCTCCCTGAATAAACATCTGTTCGGCCTAATTGTTTGTCCTGATCCTTATTAAACTGCGACAAATGAACACCAAGGAGGAACCATCTAAGAATGTTGATCCCAAAGGATTGCTGTGAAAACATGAGAGCTCAGGGCATTTAGAAAAGGCACAAAGAGGGACCAATCAGTGAAGATGTGTTGAAGAGGATGAGATGGATACTGAAACCACTTCCTAGAACTGAATCCATAACACCAGAAAATACCCAATTTACTTCCTTTGTTTTTTTTAATTAAATTAGATTTGTTTTAATTATTTAATCACAAACATATTTCATATATTTATATAATGTATTTTGATCACATTCAACTTTCAATTTCCCCTACCTTCTCCTAGTTCCCCTCTCCCACATTCTCCTCCCAATTTCATTTCTTTTTTGTTTGTTTGTTTAATAACTCACTAGGGTCAATTAGTATTTCCTGTATGGATATTGTTGTAGAGCTGCCCAATGGAGCATGGTCAATTGACCAACCACTCACCTGAAGAAATGGACTTTTCCTTGCTCAGTAGACAACTGCTGATAATGCCTCAGAGAGAGCTAGGGTCTCTTGAGCCCACCTCCATCCATGCTGGGATGCTGACTGGCATGATCTTGTGCAAGTCTTACACAGGCAAATGTGGCTACTGTAAGTTTATGAGTGCAACAGTCCTGTCATGGTCAGAGGCACTGTTTTGCATCATTCTTGCCCATAATCTGGCCCCTTTCCACTCTAGTTGGTGGTGTTTCTGAACCTTCAGCCTAAAGAGTTTTGAAAGAAAAATAAAGAGCAAAACAGCACTGCAAAGCATCAGAGTCTATTGATTCACTGCTCCACTAAAAACAACTACTATATTTAATTTAGAAAAGCAAGTAATATTTTTGGGTCTCACAAAAGAGCACTAGTTTCGTATCCAGACATTTTGGCAGGAGTTAAAACATCTCCTATTATTTGTGCATGAAACCATGTACTCTGAGAGTTGGTGGGTGTCAAGGGTCTTCTAGTGCAATGCTCAGAACACTGCATGAGACAACCCTCCATACAATATCTAACCCCATTTGACAAGCCTCTGTCCTTGGTCCCCCAGAGGATTCTTGTGAACGCCCAAACAACATGTAGGGTGATAAAGAAAAAGTTGGAGAGGTGGAAGTTAGCCAAGCATGCCGTCTCTTTCATTTGTCCATGAAACTTACTTTTTCAAAACATTGATTGCCTAGCAGTGAGCAATTTAGTCTGCTGTTTTATGTCCCCTCCCTCCAACACCAAAACTGCACACTATCCTTCTGGCCAAATATGTCAAAATATGCTCTGGAATGTTGTCCACCAGCCCTCTGGGAGTAACATGAGCTCTATTTATAAACAAGCCTATTCCCCCAAAGTCTCAGCTATTCTTTGATATTTAGCCCTTATCTCACTCTAACTGACTTATTGTTTATATGTTTAAAATCCTTTGTACCTACCAAAAATAATAACCGTGATCAAAAACCTCCTCCTTGAACTGGTGAGATAGGATAGAGGATAACAGATTTTGCACCAACTTTGGTAACCCAGGTTTGTTCCTTGTAACCCACATGGTGGAAGAAGAAAACCAACTTCAAATTGTCTTCTGACCTCCACACAAGCACCATGATACACAGGGAGCCTCCACATACAAAATAAACAATAAATAAATGTAATTATTTTAAAAATCCTACTCATCCTTTAAAAGGCCTCATTTTCTTACTAGCACTAGCTTTCACTTGCATAGTGCTTAATGTGTAATAAAAACTTCTGAAAGTCTTTTATTTTTATGTATGTCTATATATGTGGGTATATGCATGTGTGCGTGAAGTTGCCTGCTGGGACCAGAAGAGGGCACCAGACTTCCTGGAGCTGGAGTTACACGTGGGTATGAGCCACTTGATATGAGTGCTGGGAACAAAACTTGAGTCTGTGCTCTTAACTATTAGGCACACACACACACACACACACACACACACACACACACACACACACACACATGCATATATATGTTAACTAAACTCTCATTTAAGAAATTTAAAAGTTATTGAATGGGCACTCATTTTAGTCCCATTTTACAAATTAATAAACTGAGGCATGGAATAGTTCAAAGGCTAAGATAAGGTCATGCTATTATATAGAAATGGGAAGCAAATTTGGGCTTTCACAATAGACAGGTATCCTAATTCTCCTTATTGGCATACATTCCCTTCATGCCTAAATATACAGTGCTTTTAGATCATTATCAGTGTTAAAAACTTACTACTCCCGTCCAGGTTCAATGTCAGAAAAATATGTTGAGAAAAACTGCCCTGGAGCTTTTTTTCATGCAGCCATCCCCTTTTTGCTACACCAGCAATTGAAAACAGGGTGTTGTGGATGATGGGTAAGCAATCTACTGCTTAGCTAAAGACCAGCGCTGTGTGTGTATTGGTATTTGTGGTGTGTATGAGGTATGTGTATGTGGCATGTGTGTTTATGTGTATGTGATATGTGTGCATATGGTGTGTGTGTGTGTGCATGTGTGTGTGGTATGTGTGTATGGTTTGCATATGTAGTGTGTGTGGTATATGTGGTATATGTGTTTGTAATGCATGTGTGTATGTGGTGTATGTGTGCTATGTGTGTGTGTATGTGTACATCTGTCTGTGAGATATGTATGTGTATGGTTGGTACGTATGTATTGATATGTATATGTAATGATTATATGTAAGTGGTATGTATGTATAAAG
The DNA here is from genome assembly GCF_943737965.1 of Phodopus roborovskii. Classification (NCBI taxonomy): domain Eukaryota; kingdom Metazoa; phylum Chordata; class Mammalia; order Rodentia; family Cricetidae; genus Phodopus; species Phodopus roborovskii. Next base: position 5,679,548 of record NW_026125444.1, read on the forward strand.
TGTGTGTGTGGTGTGGTGTGTGTGTGTGTGTGTGTGTGTGTGTAGTGTGTGTGGGGTATATATGGTGAATGTGTTTGTATGTGCATGAGTGTGTGTGTGTGTGTGTGTATATGTGTTCACTGTTGACACATAGTTTCACCAAGTTACTTAGGCTATCTTTCAATTCCCTACAGCCTTTGCAGGAGTCAAACTTGCTTCCCAAGAGAGTTAGTTCCCTTCTACACAGAGATCATGACTAACTGTCCTGTTTTCTGTTTACAGTCACCTTCCTCAGAATGTTTCAATAGGCAGTAAGTGTAAGATTCACAAAATCCTTTACAATTTCACATATCAATATGCTCATTCAGTGCATAATTACAAAAGAAAATGTTTAAGGAATAACAAAAGAATTCACAAAAACAGAAGTGTTCCTCCTCGGGTGAAAACAACAGCTCAGCAGAGAGCAACACGTTTCAAGATTTAGGGAACTCAAGGAATCCCACCCTCTCACAAAAATATTTTCCCAGTCCTTTTGCAAAGGCTGTGGAACTGCACCCTGTCCTGTTTCTGCCATGGCGGGTAACCACCCAGTTGGTCTCCAGAGTGAACGGGCAGTGTTCTTCTGCAAAACTCTGTGGGACTAGACAGCAAAGGAAGCAGCATGCTTCTGAAAGCATCACATTTCTGTCTCCTGACAGGTTCACAGCATCCACCTGTGCTTTCAGATGACTGGAGTACCAGGACCACACTGCAGGTGTCCCTTCCTCTATGTGATTAATATATCACAGGCAAGGGGCATTTTAATGAGGACAAGTATACACCACTTACTTGAGGCCAAGGGCATAGTACAGTCTTTATTCCACTTATGTTTCTAACTATTAACAGTTTTTTAAAAGAGAGTTTTATGAATTTGTATTAAATTTTCTTTATTAATGTGTTCCTGGATCTCTTTGATCTGTGTTCCTGGATCTTCTATTCATGTTTGAGAAAAGGTATGCACACCCATAGTATTATGCTTGCCTTTGTTGAGAAAAACAGGTCTTGTAGATGCCCCCCTCTCACAGTGCAGATCTGGAGAATTAAGCACCCAATCCAAACTCACCTATTTCTATAAAGGACTATGAAGCCTATGCTGGTGATATGACCAAAGCTCATTTTATAGAGGCAAGAGAAGACCAATTATTTAGATGGTTAGTGATGTAAAGGGATAAAGGCAAAACTAGAACAGGAACAGTAAATGGAGATAGGAATAGGAGGGCAAGGTAAAGGTGGCAATATGAGAAGAGACAACTAACACTAAAGGTTTTTTGAAAAGCCATATGGAAATCTACTACTGTAGAAGCATATATATATATATGTGTGTGCTTTTGTGTGCATGCCTGTGTGTATCTATATGAATTTAAATTATATATATATATATATATATATATATATATATATATGAATTTAAGTAGCATTTCCATACAATGGAGAAGATAATGCCCCAATTAGGCATCTTATGCTACCAAGTAAGTGCCCATCTACCAAGAAAGGGTAGACTTCCCCAAACATTACAGACTATCTCCAAGGCTTATGTCTGTGCACTGCACCTAAAAGGCAAGATCTTATTGTTAAAGACATCATTTACTTATGGCAACAACCATGGAGAAATCGAGCTGATGCCCAAGTAGAAGCTCCACCCCTACAGGCTACCATTCATGGTACTAAAAGGCACCATGTATGCTACCAGATGAGAAAAGCAAGCATCAATATCACCCAGCTATGAACCCTGTGACCTACCTGCAAGGCAGTGCAATCATGGCACAGATGTTATGGGAGTAGCAAGTGCATTTGGTTGGACTTAAGCATACTGCATGAGATGGAACCCATACCTGATACTTATAAAGTGACTGAGAATCTGAGACAATAAATACAACAATAAAATGACTCATGACACTGATGAGCCCATAGATCAGTGCATTGATTGCTCACTTCTCATCAGAGAACTGTAAGGAGTATGGTTTTTCCGCCTGCCGCCTGGTCTTGTCCTGCCGCCGCGCCAGCCCCAATTAACACACTGAGACTATGTATTTGATACAATTCTGTTGGCCAGGTACTTGTTTCTTATCGGCTAGCTCTGCCTTAATTATTAACCCATCTCTGCTGATCTATGTATTTCTCTTACCGGGGAGCCGGCCGGCATTTTGCTTTCTCTAGACTCTCCATCTTGACCCCTCCTTCCTACTTCCTCTTTCCTCCTTGTCTCCTAGTCCCTCCTATCTTCCTTTCCTATTAGCCAACAGTGCTTTATTTATTAACCAGTATGAGAAACATATACAGAATGACATCTCCCATCAGAGAACTTTGCTTCTTGCAGTATATGGTAATAAACACAAAGACCCACAGTTGGACAAAGTACAGAGTGATAGACTTTGGTCTTTATCACACTCTCCCCCCTTGAGTCACAGGAATTCTTGCAGAAAAGGAGGTAAAAAGATTGTAAGAGCATAAGATTGTGGATGACTCCAAGGAAACAGCATCTTCCAGATACAACAGTGCACCAGATCTGTACCAATTCAATCCAGACAAACCCCAGCACTGAGAATGGGAACTGTGGACACAGTCCCATTCCTAGTCAAGAAGCTATTTGCAATTGACAACTGTGGGGAGAGGGAAAATCAGTTTTCTCTGTTGGAGAAACTCTGGGTATATCAACCACATTCCAGGGCAAGTACCATCCTCAATATTTGGTCAACAGAAAGATCCATGCTTTTATTGTTGTTGTTGTTTTTAGTATTTTTGTTTGTTTTTTGTCTGTTTTGAGTTTGGGTATTGTTTTGTTTTACTTTAAGAAGAGAAGAAACATCCAGTTGTATGGATAAGGAGGTAAAGAAGACCTTAGGGGAGGGCAAGGAGTATGATCAAATACATTATATGAAAACAAATTTAAAGCCAATAGATTTTTAAAAAGATATCTAGATCTACTTTGTAGGGTTATGAATAAAATAGTTTTATGCTTTTTTCATGAAATAACACTCTTACTATTTTTTTCTTTTTTTTAAAGACAAGCTATGAAAAAGAGAAAGGAACAGTGTGAAGCAACGTAAGAATGTGCAGTGGTACAGTATAACCCAATGCAAAAACGGAAGTGAATACATGCCAATGAAAACATGAGCTCCAAATGAAACAAAATGTACTCATCTACAAAACTTACCTATTAAAATAAAGAGCTCTAATGAGTGTATGCGCAGGATTACTGTGAGACACTAAATCCTAAATCACCTTTAACTAGAAAACAAAAATATATGTTTAAAAAAAATCACAGTTTTAAGGAGTCTAAAATGTTTGTGGGAATGAAGCCCAAAGCCTGGGGCCCTTGGCAGGCCAGGAAAGAGGTGTGGGCCAGACTGAGGAAGGTACTCGTTTGTTCAGAAGCTGGAAATTTGAAAGGAAGTTTAGGATCTGACAGAGGTGAAAGAAGAATGGAATAGAAATATTTTCCCACCAACACCCTAACCCAGGAATTCATGTGACTAAGTCATGATACATAAATGAAGCTTGCAATGAGTCTAAAGAGACATGAGTAATTTCTCTGTACTTTTTCCCCTATATTTCTCTTCATGAAAGAGTAATAAGCCCCTTGGGGAGGGTTATAACATTTGGAAAGCTTCCCACCCAGAAGATAAAACATGCTTCCACTATTCCGATCCCTCCACAATTAACGCCTGGCTGCTTTCCTTACTCACTGTAGGGCTGTGAACAAGTCACCCAGCTTTTCTGTCTCACTTTCTCAGCTACATAATGAAGATCTCATTAGCTCCAATAAGCTGTTATCAATATTAAATGAGGTTATATACATAAAAGGCTTATGCATGAGCCCAGAATATGTTATATCCCAGTGAGTGGAATTTATACTAAATCCATAACTGAATTTTTTTCTTTCTCAATGTTTTTAAGCCCTAGACCCATTTAATGCCTAATCTTTGTATTTCTGTCCTAACATCATCTGCCCTACTTGTTTGAAACACCACTCACAATTTGTTCTGAAACTGCCTTCCATATTGTCTCTTTAATGTAAATGGAATGGCTTCTTGCTAAAAATACATCCTCAATGCTGGGTGAATTTCTCCAAAACAATGAAGTAAGCACTTTGTTTCCATTCAGACATTATTAGAAAAGATACGATCTCACCTAGGGGGACAGAATGTCAAGCAACCATCCATTTTTTGCATTCATGAATCTGTTTTCTCTTGTCAGGTAGCTGGTATGAGACAATAGCCAGGACACAGCTGGGAAGCATGTGCTTGGTATAGAAACAAAAGCATCAGGCCACCATGAGTGCCAGGTTTGAGGAGCAAGTCACAGAAAGAGTAGACTAATTGCCCCAAACCCCATCTGACAGGATTTCTCATAGTCAGCCCCATTCAGACTTCAAGTGGCTAAAGCATGAACACACAAGTTAATAATTTTATCACAAGCATAAAGTTTTATGTAACAATAATGGCATATGGACTTCATACTGTGTACCACAAGAAACATCGCGAGACGGTATTCTTGCCTCTAGATGATTTCTATCTTGGGGAACATAGTTGCGTGTGAAAATAATGTTCTCTACTTCATCAGGGCAAAAATCATGTTGAAGACTGCATATAAATGAAAAGATACTGTGTCTTTGGAGAATCACGCTGTGAACAAGAAGATTTAACTTCATCATGGTGTCAGGTGGATTCATGAGGAACTTCCAAAGACACCAAGGGAGCCGAATGTGGGAAACACGGTAAAAGAGAATTAGGGTTACCTTTCTATGCATCACAAAAACTAATCTGAACTAAAACAGCTATCACATAAGGCCAAATGTCAAGCCAGCTCCTCTGTATCAAACAAATAAGCAAATGAAAAAACAGAACCATCCTGTTTGAACATTCCCAAACATTTTATAATTAAAAATAGGAGCAGATAGATACAAATGGCCAGTCATTTTTTTCCTGCCAACTATATGAACCATTTTATGATGTCCAGATGGAACACTCTGAGCTCTGTCAACTTGAATGAAGTAGCGCCAGCTACTTTAAATCCAAAAGCCTTTGCATCAGAACCTTCACGGGAGACTAAAGTCTCATGGCACATCTCACTCTCATAACTACTTTGGATCTGCTGACTTATTATCTCTTCCAGTCAAACCTCTTGGCTCCTAACCCTTCATCCCCTCCTCCTGGCTCATCTTCCAACACCTAGTAAGGTCTTACCTTGCTCTTGCAGCCTCCCTCTTCCCTACCTTTCTTCCCCAGCCTTACCTTTTCTCCTCCATATTCTCCCCATTCCCCAAGCAGATAGGGCAATCCTTGCCACTCTTCTTGCCCAGGAGCTTGGTTCAGGCCAATATTATGCAGGCTCAGGTGGCCATATGGCTTTCCAAGAATAACCACTTCATTGAGTTACTTATCTACCCAAAATACCTGAGATGAACAACCTTACATTCATATGGTAGTTATTATATTAAAAAATAACAAAGTAACAAATGTTATTAAAGATGTATAAAATCACAAACTTACATGTACTGTTGATGGTATTGATTTAAAAATGTGTGGTTATTGTGGGAAACAATACAGTGGTTTCCCTAAAGCTTTAAAATTGTTATCATGCATTATAGCTAATTATCCTTCTGACTTTTGTGTTGACAGAAACAACCTAAGGAAGGGAAGGTTTATTTTGGCTCACAGTTTTGGGGGGATTTCGGTTCAGTGTGTTGGGAAAGGCAAGACAGAGTCTATAGTGGCTGAAACATGTAGCTGGGTTTCCCCAATTCACAGAGGAGCAGGAAGCAGAGAGCACAATCTGGAACCAGAGGCAGGCTTAATCTCAAAGATCTAAGCCCAATGATGCTCTTTCACTTTTAAGGTTTCCCAGCCTTCAAAATAGCAGCACAAACTGTAACCTAGAATGCAAGATAGGAGCCTCTGAATATCATCTCCGACTAAAACTATAACAGTTTGCCCTCAAACAAGAAAACAAACGAAGATGTATGTCCAAAAGAATGGGAAGGCCTGAGGCCTGCACTTGCACAGGGGAGCCTACCCAGGTGGACCGGCCTGCCCAGAGTCTGCCAGTGTCCTGGTCCCATCTCCACCCAAGGAGGAATCCTGCCTTCTGGTGCCCTGCTAGGAGCCTCTGGAAGACTGGGGATTGTGTGCAAGGGGCGGGGTGGTCCCTGCTGACTGGCCTTCCCAGAGTCTGCCAGCATCCTGGTTCCACCTCCAACCCCCATAAGAGATAAGTTTGGACCTGTTTCCTGACTGCCTTCAGGGGCCCTGCTGGGAGCATCCTGAGGCTGGAGTCTGCATTTTCATAGTGGAGACCATTCCAGGCAGACCTCCCTGTCCAGACTCTGCCAAAGTCCTGGTTCCACCTCCACTCATGGAAGGAGCCCGCCTTCCAGTGCCCTGCTCAGAGCCTCCTGAGGACTGGGGACTGTGCACAGGGTAACCTGTCCCAGCAGACCAGCACATTCCGAGTCTGCCAGCACCCTAATCCCGCCTCCACCCACTGGACGAGGAGAGCCATTTGAGTGCTGGACCTGCTTGTACCCACCGGAAGAAAACCTTGGTCCCATACCTACTAGGAGAGGAAGAGACCCCACCTGAATGCACAGGAAGAAGGGATGGTTGATGACAATATAAGAACACAGTCAATAACAGAAAGATCAATATTTATTTTTTCGACTTTATATGGAAAAACAAAAGACCCAGGATAGCCAAAACAACACTGTACAATAAAGAAACTTCTGGAGACATCACCATCCCTGACTTCAAGCTCTAATTATACAGCTATAGTCCTGAAAATAGCTTGGTATTGGTGCAAAAATAGACAAGAAGAGCAATGGAATCAAATTGAAAACCGTGATATTAACTCACACATCTATAAACACCTGATTTTTTTTTTTTTACAAAGAAGCAAAAATAATACTATGGAAAAAAGAAAAAAATGGTGCTGGCATAACTGAACTGGATGCTGACTTGTAGAAGATTATAGATAGATCCATATCTATCACTATGCACAAAATTTAAGTGGAATTGGATCAAAGACCTCAACATAAATCCAGCCACACTGGACCTCTTGGAAGAGAAAGTGGTAGGTACCCTTGAACTAATTGGTACAGGAGAATCCGTTCTGAACAAAACACCACTAACACAGACATTGAGATCAACAATTAATAAAAGGGAACTCCTGAAATTGAAAAGCTTCTGTAAGGCAAAGGACACAGTCAACGAGACAAAATGGCAGCCCACAGGATGGGGATAAAAAGATATTCACCAACCACCCCCCCCATATCTGATAGAGGGCTGATTTCCAAAATATACAAAAACTCAAGAAGCTAGTTATTAAAACACCAATGAATCCAATTAAAAAGTAGGGTACAGAACTAAATAGAAAATTCTCAATAGGGAAATCTAAAATGGCTGAAAAACACTTAAGAAAGTGCTCAACATTCTTAGCCATCAAGGAAATGCAAATCAAAACAACCCTGAGATACCATCTTACTCCTGTCAGAATGGCTAAAACCAAAAACACCAATGACAGCTTATGCTGGAATAGGTGTAGAGAAGGGGAACACTCCTCTATTCCTGGTGGGAATGCAAATTTGTACAGCTATTTTGGAAATCAGTATGGCAGCTCCTCAGGAAAATAGGAATCAATCTACCACAAGACCCAGTACTTCCACTCTTGGATGAACATCCATGCAACAAAGACATCTATTCAACTATGTTCATAGCAGTATTGCTTGTAATAGCCAGAAACCTGGAAGCAACCTCCATGACTCCATTAACTGAAGAATGGATGGAGAAAATGTGATAAATTTACAATGGAGTACTACTCAGCAAGAAAAAACAATGAAATCTTGAAATTCACAGGCAAATGGATGGAACTAGAAGAAACCATCATGAGTGAAGTGACCCAGACACATAAAGACTAACATGGTATGTACTCATTCATAAGTGCATATTAGACATAGAGCAAAGGATTACCAGCCTACAACTTACAACTAGGAAACAAGAAAGACCCTAAGAGAGACATATGTATGTGTATGCATTTGCATTTACATGTACACCCTTGCAGACTTGCCATTGCATGTGTGTAGGACCAGCGGCAACTTGGGGAATGTAAGGAGTAAGATACTGGTTAATGAATAAAAGCACTGTTGGCCAATAGGAAAGCTAGATAGGAGGGACTAGGAGACAAGGACGAAAGAGGAAATAGGAAGGAGGCGTCAATATGGAGAAACTGGGGAGACCAGATGCAGGCCCCACTCCCCGGTAAGTTAAGACCACATGAAAATACTTAGATTAATAAAAATGGGTTAATACTTAAGACAGAGCTAGCCGATAAAAACCAAATAACTGGCCAACAACATTACATCTAATACAAAGTCTCTGTGTGTTATTTGAGGCTGGCGCAGCAGCGGGTCAAGACCAGCGATGGGAGGAAAAACCTACTCCTTACAGGGGAGTCTATTCTCCAATGAGTCTCAAGAATCAAACTCAAGTCATCAGTCTTGACATCAAGTCCTTTACTCTCAGATATATCTTGCAGTACTCACAGTCCTCTTATTTTTTAAAGACAATTAAAAATCAATTAGATTCAGTGTAGTTATATATTTCTGTCTGATCATTAATACAACTTTGATAGGAAAAATTAAATCACTTATATTCTTTGCTTTGTGCCTCCATTTTGATGTTTGCCAGCGAAGTATTAAAAGAACAAGGGGGATCTCATGGACCTCAGTCTGATAGCTGGGAAACCAGCATAGGACCATCCCAGATTCCCTGAATGTGGGTGTTAGTTGGGAGGACTGGGCAGTCTATGGGGCCTCCGTAGTAATCAGTATTTATCCCTAGTATACAAATGGACTTTGGGAGCCCATTCCACATAGAAGGATACTCCCACAGCCTAGACACTTGGGGGAGGCCCTGGGCCCTGCTCCAAATGATATGACAGACTTTGAAGAGTCCCCATGGAAGGCCTCACCCTCCCTGTGGACCAGAAAGGGGATGGGATGGGAGTTGGTGGGAAGAACAGGGGAGGAGAGGAGTGAAGGACAGGAGGAACTGGGATTGACATGTAAAACAAGCTTGTTTCACATTTAAATTTTATATATACACAGATCCTCACCCCCCCAAAAAAAAAGAGAGAAGAAGAAAAAGAAGAAGGGGGAGAAAGAGGAGGAAGGAAGGAAGGAAGGAAGGAAGGAAGGAAGGAAGGGAAGAAGGATCTCTGAAAGTTATGAATTCCCAGGGGCTGGGGAGATAGCTCAGTGAGTAAGAGCACAGGCTGATGAGCCTGAGTTTGAATCCCCAGGACTTACATAAAAAGTGAGCATGATGCACACTCCTGCCATCCCAGTTTTGGGAGATGGAGATAGACTGATACCAGGAACTCAATGACTGGCCAGCCTAGCTGAAATGGTTAACTTCAGGTCAGTGAAGGGCCCTGGCTCTCAAGGTGAGGTGGAGTGTAATAGAGGCTAACTAATGTCCTCCCCTGCTTCCTACGTGCTTAACAGGAGTATGTGAAATAAACCAGCCCCAAAGGACAGCTACCATAGGACTGAGCTTTCTGGCATGCCTCGAGGCCTCAGATTCATAGAGACCATAAGCAGAAGGGTGTTTGCCAGAGGCTGTAAAGACATGGCAACGGGAAGTATGACGTTTCATCTTTACGAGATGAGAAAGGTTCAGGAGATTGGTTATATAACAAGGAAAATCTAGCAGTGCTGAACTGCATGGTTAAAGCCAGTTAAAAATGGTAAATGTCAGTTGTACATGTTTTATCACAACTATAAGCAAGCAAAACACCCCAATTGCCATGATAGTCCTCATGTAAATCCCAAGGAAGAGCGTATGTGAGAGGTCTAGATATATAGCTCCTTCAGGATGTCATCACTGCATCCTATCCCGCTGAGGCTTCTCCTTACAACAATCACACCCTGTTCCCTGAGCTGAACAAGAACTCCCTCACAGAAAACTCTCCTTCACATCTCTGTACTCCAGCATCTTCTCTCCTTCTGCGTGGCTAGAGTAGTGAGCTTACCACAATGTTGACTAAGCTGGAACATCAGTCACATTCCATTTCCAGGACCTTGGGCTTAATCTTTGTTGTTTTTTAAAGAGCCTCATCTTTCAGAAGAAATTTTCATGAACTCTCAACTCCACTAAGCTTAGATGCACGCTGGTTAGGTATCCCGTAGGTGGCAAAGATGTCCCTTCCATTATGAGCCTCCTGTAAGCATGTTGACCCCCTTTGGGGCATGGGGAGGGTGTTACATGCTGTGTCTGTTGTATTTTATGTGTAGCCATAGACTGTCTTCTGCTTCACAAGCCTTCCAAACTTTGTTGCTTATTTCCAAAGGGACGAGGTTTTATTTGTCCTTCCAGTTTCCTGGAACATGGTGTGGATAAACACACAGATTGGTGAATAAATAAAGTATCTGGCTCTAAGTCATTAAGAAAGTTATAGGTAGTGCCAGGATGAAATTGAGCTTTCCATATTTTCTACCTCCAACTCAACCTTTCTCATTTGCTTAATTAAAGACACATACTTCCCCTCAGAAACTTAGGGATACATTTTCTGTGTCAAGTAAAGGTTAATTAGGCTCAACTTGATGTCTTTGGCTCTATGAAACAAATCTATGTGTTAAGCCACTGAAGGCAGTTTAAGAAAACCAGAGCCTGAGATATAAATAAGACATATGTAAACTTGACAGTGCAATTCAGAGAAAATAAGAGTTGGATTTAATATCTCTATCTATAAACAATTAACATGCTAATTTTCTCATATTGAACTCAGAATTTAGTCCAGGACCTCATTAATATAGACAAGTTAGATACAGTGTCTCACACTTGAGACCTCACTGCTTGGGAAGTGATGGCAAACGCAGGAGAGTTATCACAAATTTGAGGCCAGCCTGGACTGTAGTGTGACACCCTGTCTCAGCAAAATATAGCCACACAGACAGAAGTAGCAGGGATAAAACTTGAGGAATCTGATTGCAAATTTTCTATATGTTCACACATGAGTAATACATGGGCATTTTTCCATACAGTGATCTACTTTAACCTCTTGGTAATGATATGAATCAGGTACTCTTGTTGCTATTTCACAGACTTTGAGAATGGAGAGCAACTGTCTTCTAGACAGAGCTGACATTCACTATCTTTCAAGATGGGCCTGTACCAACTAAGGGTCTCTCTCTCTCTCTCTCTCTCTCTCTCTCTCTCTCTCTCTCTCTCTCTCTCTCTCTCAAGCCACCTTCAACCCTTAAAACTCTTAAAAAGAGTCTGGTCACAGTGACTATATAATAGCACAAGATTAACCAGGGAAAAGGCAAATCCAAAGTCTATAAACTTATAAAAAAAAGTTAAGCAGATATTGGCTTTATGTAGGCAACTACAAATTAAGACTACAGGAATTTGATGATAACCAGTTTTTAAAACCTTAAATTGTGTTAGGCAAATTGATCTCTTCCTTTCACTTGATCAGCATATTTTATGAGGCTCACAATCGTTTTTACAATGCGGGAATAACAAACCTGCCACATTGAATAAACAGGAACATATGTTTTATGTTGTGCAGTGACGTGGTCTAAAGAGTTGTTTAAACTGCAAACCATCTTTGCAGAATGTAGAGGCAAGAGAGGGCATGTTACTATCTCATCCTGCAGCACAGATGAAGACATCAAAACTGGCTGCTGCCTGCCAGGAGTACTAGACATTGTAATTGGAAGAGACTACATAAGGAGTCAAGACACTGTGTCAATACTCTCTGCAATAATTTTTAAGAGCAATGGAGCAAAAAAAAATTGACTTGAAGTCAATGATTGGTTTTTATGAACATCTTTAAATTCTAGCCTGTTTTCCCTTTTCAATTTGATATCTCAGAAAGTGTTGGACAGCAACACTCTGGTCCCTAAAAAGTTAAAGCAGTGAGAAAACATTAAACTACAGAAATAGAAAGAGAATACTATACATAACACATAGTCCAAACATGGATTGTAGGAAATGTAAAGCCTGCCTAAATTCTTGCTGATAAAATGTTTTCTTGTGCATGAAATAGAAATCTAAAATAGAAAGGAGTTTTCGGTGCAAAATCATGAACCGTAGACATTTTTTTCTTCTGGTTTTATCTAAATTTTTCTAAAAGTAAATGAACAAAGACTGCATAAAAATTACTAAAACAACTATCAGCAAATAAGAGTTTAAAAAATTTTAGAATATGAAAAAAAATTAGTAAAAAGGATAAGGTGTATACTTTATAAAATTAGTTAGAATAAAAGTCAGAAGCCAGAGCATACTCATTTCAATCCTAAAGTCACCCTGCATAATACATCAGGTGTTCGTCGTGGGACCATAACAGAGTGCAAAGGATTTAAACCTGGCACGCATAAACTGTAAGTGAAATGGTATCACTTAAAAGAAGAAAATAAGTAAGTTTAAGGCAAGTTGTGCTGGTTAGTTTTAACTGTCAGCCAGCCTGACACTAGCTAACATTACCCAGTAGGTAATGAGTAATTATTTAGATCAAGTTGGGTTGTCTTGATTAATAATTGATGGAGAGAGATCCAGCCCACTGTGAGCAATGTCATTCCCTAGGTAGGAAGTTCTGAACACCTTAAAAGGGGAGAAAGCAAGCTGAGCATAAGCAAGCAAAGATTCCTACATTTATTCTCTTTGTGCTCCTAAATGTGGTTATAAAGCTTTTTGTCTCTATCTTGACTCCCTGAGATAATGGGCATAGCCTGAAAATGTAAGCCAAACAAGCCTTTTCTTCCCTAAGTTGCATTTTGTTGAGGTATTTTATCACAACGACGGAAATGAAATTAGTGTAGAAGATCTAACACATTTATCGAAACACCGAGTCTAGAGAGTCTCCAAAGTCAGTAGGCAGCATAGACTAATGGTGAAGTCATATGGTAATGCTGCCCAGTGCTGTCAGAAACCTAGGGGGCAGTGGATGGCAATACTCACAGGCAATCCAACTAAAACATCATCAATTTTACCAGAAAGTCAATAAGAAACAACAATGCAGCATGCATAGCACATAGATTTGCAACGTCAACCAGCAATGAAATCAGAAATGAAAAAAGCCAAAGAGAAAATCCTCTTCCTCTGAGAAACAGAACTAAATGTAGGAAAAGATCAATCAAAAAGGTTTGTTGTTTTAACTGTCAACTCTCCCATTTCCATGGAATTAGTTGGTTTTTCAGGTACTGCGTTATCAAACCTAGCGCTTTCCACATGATAGACAAGCATTCTACTACTGAGTTGTTGACTGTCTGTTTGTTTGTTTTGAGAGGGGGGATTCTCACCATGTAGTCCAGCTAGCCTGGACTTGCTATGTCGACCAGGCTGTCCTTGAATTCACAGAAATCCACCTATTTTTGCCTACCTAGTACGCACCATGCCAGATACATTACTGAGTTTTAATTCCAGTCCACAAAAAAAAAAAAAAAAAAAAAAAAAAAAAAACCCAAAAAACAAAAACAATGTGCATGTATTTTATTTACAAGAATTTTAAATCTGTGCTTGAAAATATTGTCAGATACCGTTACTGTGTGGAGCCTATCACTTTGAACTTCACATGCAAGGGGAAGAAGCTGAACCCCAGTCCTTCCTGAGAAGAGCATTGTCAAACCTCTATTAGGTTTGTCTTCACATAGTGATGGCTGTTTCTATTCTGGCCCATTCTTCCTGGCAGGCTATCAACTGTTACCCTTTGAAAAGGTCTGGAGTGGAAGAATAGATTATGTTTCATATGACTGGCAGATGAGACCAGAGAGAGATTCTGTGGACAATTCTCTTTTATAGCCTTCCCTTCTTTGGTGTAGATGATAACAATGGGCTACCACGTGGACTTTAAAATCATGTCCTTCACATCCCAGGTGTAGAGCTCTACAATTCACATATGGTATGCATGATCCACTGTGATTCTGTGGTTAGCATTTTACATGCTCAGGAACCACAATAGTAAAGCAATAACTTAGATTTTCTAGAACATGGCAACATCATATAGCATCTAATAAAAATGTTTTTTTCATAGATCACAAATGTATATATGCATGACTCATAGAGTATTGGAAGTTTAAATTAATTTGGAAGTATGCACATTATAGAATAAATTTTCATTGTCAGGTTTTGTGCCAAAAAGAAATGATATCTCAAAGGTAATAGCAATACTATGTGTCTGTCAAAATCTGCTTCTGGGTCTGACAAAGTAAATTTTTACAGCATATTAGGAATATATTAATTATTAATATAGAACAGAATGTAAATATTATCCAACAAAAATGTCAATGGAATAGTGATAGCTAATCTTGATTGCCAAGTGGATTAGATTGAGAAGCATGTAGGAAGTCAGCAGAGAACATCTCTGCCTATACCTTGAGGCTTCCAGAGAAGATAAGCCAAGACCATTCTTGGATGTGGTGGCACCATGCCACCATCTGGGTTTGGGGTAGGGTGGACAGCAGGAAAGGCAAAAGCCCACTGAGCAGGCATTGTCTCTCTCTGTTTCATTGCCACTGTCTTGCGAGCCAAGGGTTCCACTGGACACTCCCAGCCATGTTGGACATAAACCATTAACAACAACAACAACAAAACTCCATTGTCGCTTTGGCTTTTTCTGCCATGTGTTTTGGTCATGGGTAGCTAGGGAGTACCAATAGAGTTTAAACAACATACTTCTCCTCAGAGTAGCCTCAGATTCCCAAAGGCATTGACAACGGCTGTAGCCTTCCTGCCTGTGCCAAGTCCTTTACTCAGTTCTGTGATTTTCCCATGTCGTGTTTCATCTTTGAATCCATTGTATGGTTTAGTTAAAGTCTTTACTGAGAGTCTCATTGCACACTTGTGTCTTTTCTGCTATGTAACATACTTGCCTGCTACATTGTATATCCCATAAAGATGCTGAATAAATATTTACTGAGTTGATTAAGGTGGGTTAGGCAGACATGTTTTGACATTTCCCACAGAAACAATGTGAAACTTGCCCAAAATTGTTCAGTTCATAACCATATCTGAAAAGAAAAGGAAGACATAACGTCAACATTTCCCAAGTACTATGGTCCTTTGACTTTTCTGCTTTAAATCTTGTAGTTTCATCTTGACACTAGTTAAAAGCCTGCCAAATTTGCATGCCTTTCTCCCAATCCATATACCTGAAAACCTGTCTCTAAACTTCTGTTTCACCGGCCTTAACAACTGAGCTTATCAAAGGGGGTTTTAATGTAGGCAGAAAGTGTTTATGACAAATCAAGCATAGTGACATGTTCCAAATACCCATAATATAAATTGCTTATTTTAGGGAAAGTTTACATTGTTGCATGTTGTAGCTTTGTTCATCAAACTTTCCATAAAGCATGGAAGTAATAAACAACTTGCTATTAGTCATTAGTGATCTGTGCCCATAAACCACATGTGATCACCACACATCTGCTAAGATTCCTTTTTACGATGCCTTTCTTATATTCTGGATTAAAGAAGAAAGCAAATGAAGATTTCAAATATGTTGGCCACATGCAAACTAGATTTCAATTACTCAGGAAAATTTTTCTCCATGCCTATGAAAAAGCTCAAGTTAATTTACTTCATATAATCATTAACTGTACTAATAAAAATCAGGAAGAGCAACATACTTTCTCTCATTAAAATAAAGACAATGATAGCAAGCATTAAAAATGAAATAATGTGACCAAACTGGATATCTGCTGTCTAAGGTGGCACAAAAAGCAAAAGATACATTAACTGTGTTGCTAGGACAAAAGCATCACCCAGTAAAATCTTAATAAAAATCGCTTACCTATAAATAAATATCAAAGTCTAAGTAATACACATCCAGAGATTTCTGGTATACATTCACACATTTACAATTCTAATAATTATATAGCTTTATTGTGAGATCCTAGGTTTGGGGAGCAGGGTGGCCTTCAGAGTTCCCATGCTGGCATTCCATTATGTCCTGGTTTGTAGAAACTCCAGTTCATCAGCACACTTTAGTCTTGGCAGAAAGTAGGTTGTCATTTATTAAGTCCTTGCTTTGAGCCAGATTCTGCATGAGACATTATGAGTAAACACAAAAATGTTCCTGTCTGTAAAATGTCAACCTTTTCTGGAAACAGATACACGAGGAAAAAATCAAGTACAGAGCAAAGAAATGCAAGGTTAAGGGGTCTTTCAGAGCACAGTGGAAGATGGATTACTTCTTCCTTCAGAGCCAGGGGAAGGAATTAGTCATCAAGAGACATTTGAGCATGAGCAATTGTTGAAATCCCATCTTTGCTGTCTCATCAAATGCAGCCCAGTTTTTACATGAAGGTGACCAAGACATGTCTTCAACAAGGACTGTGGCACTTGCCTCAAAGAAATCGAAACAGCTCCAGAGTCAAAAAATGTGGTCATTTCTCATGTACTGTGTCTAATTGAGTCTGTAATGACTAGAGTACCCAATGGTGGGAAACAGATAGCTCTATGTGCCAGGTGCCATTGTGGCACCTGTGTGTTGAACTCCACAGTTAGAGGATGATGAGCAGTGGCCCCACACAGAAGCTGTGTTCATTTCTAACTTGGATTGAATTTGGTTTCAATGCAGTCCCATCTGGGGCATGTAGAGACTGAACTCTGCCCCTGCTCTGATTTACTCCATACCACACAGGACAATAGCACTCAGGCTGTGCCTTACTCTGAGTAATTGCGCTTTCCAAACGGCAGTTTTCTCCAGTGAGCACAAATGTTAATGGAACAACTCAACAGCATGTTTATGAAAGTAAAATTCGCCAGCTGTCTGAGGCAAACTATTGATCTCACATTAGTAAATAGTTTTTAGCAAGTAAAATATTGTTACCTACAAGCATCAAATTAAATTAAGAATTAATGGATGTATGGCTGAATCAAAACCATTCCAAACAAACTAAACCACTGAACTTATCAAATGCACCAGCATATCAAGTGATGTGACCTCCTCACTTGGACCTGTGAAAGGAAGACCATCTAACACGAGAGTGCAGTAAGACCCATATACCTGCTATTGAACAGTCTATCATAATAATGACAAACTTCTACTTCTTTTCATAGGGTATCAACTGAGTACAATCCCTCTTCTTGACATAGTCCACTTCGGCTGCCTATGTTTGGGACAGGATCAACACTGAGTCCCCTGGCAAGCACTTTACTCAGCTCTTTAGCTGAAACTTTGTATTCAGGGCAGGCTTTCTGGATTCTGAAGCCTTTCATCCTTCCATGGCTACTAGTAACATAGATTTGTGCTATTTTATAAAGGGTAGTATTTCATCTGAGAATTAATATTAATAATTAATACTGGGGCAAAAACAATCTCTAATGGCCAATGGTCTTGTCTTCAAAGTAAAATCAGTAGTTGTTGATCTAAGGACAACAAAATTGATGTTTTGTGTAAACTTATTATTATTTAAGGAATTCTGACATTGCAGATAGATATGGATGTGTTTGCCCATGTGTCTGACATACCTTGCTCATAGGTGTTTCTTTGCTAGGGGACAAATCCTAAAGAATCTAATGGAAAGAGGAAGGCATACTAGAATGCTGCAGTGAAATGAGTCAGAATGAGGCCACAGTCAACCAAGAGAGAACTGGGCAGAGCTCTGAGGGCAAGAGCAGAGACTGCAGGATGGGGGTACCCATGACAAAGTTGATAGATTAAGAGAGAAGCAATGCTTTTCTTGATTTAAGTTTTAAAAATATTTGAAGGGATCTATAATGTATAGTCAATACTGGGAGGAAGGCTAAAGGAGACACAGCTGAGCTATATCTTTATTTGCTTGTCAGTTTTGTTTTGTTTTAAGGTAAAGGTGAAGGAGGTAGTTAGTTTTGGGTCAAAGAGAGAGCAACACTGGACCTGGCATGGGATTTTAAAACCTCAGAGCCCACCTTCAGCAATATACCTCCTACAATAAGGTCACACCACTTAATCCTTCCCAAACAGTTCCGCCAGCCAGGCACTAAGCATTCGAATATATGAGTTTATGGAGGCCATTCTCATCCAATTCATGACAGCCTGGTTAATTATGAAGAATTCAGTACTTCCCCTGACATTAAAAAAAAAAAAAAAAGGCAAACCCATCTACTCTTGGCAATGCTTAAAACATAGCACTGGATGGAAAACAAGTAAAAGACACAGAAACTGTAAAGAAAGAAGTAGACCTCCTCTTCTTTGCACTGTGAGATTCTTTGCACAGAAGATCATAAGGTTTCAACAAAGCAACTAGTACAGGTAGAAGTATAGAGTGAAATTATCAAAGTGTTCCAATGTAAGGTTAACTTACAAAAGTGAAACTCCATATGCTAGGAAATTTAAATTTTTAAAATTATTGTACATAAGAACATCAAAAATAAAACAAGGATAAATATAATAATGGAAATTCTGGACTTTTGGGCCTGCAAATGGTGATGAAAACATCTAATGACATAAATATATGAAGGAACCACTGTTATTAGATGTGTATTTGCCATAAAGCAGCCTGTCAATTCAGGGATATCCATCCAGAACTCTGTAGATCTTAACCAGAAAGAAACAGTTTGCTTCACATTCATGCACACATTACTACATTTTATATTTTTACACAAGATCTAAATGTAAGGGCTAAGAGATAGTTCAGGGGATAAGAACATGTAGAGCTCTTGCAGAGGCCAGCTCAGTGACTATCACCCATATCAACTCCCTTTCAATTTCTTGTAACTCCTCTTCAGGGTATCCAATGCCTTCTTATGGTCTCCATGGGTACCACACCCATGTGCACACACACAAAGAGAGAGAGAGACAGACAGACATAACTAAAATAATATATATTAAAAATAAACTTGTCTATATATATAGTTATGAATGAATGATGGAAAATAGAAAAGGCAATTTTGAAGAAAGACAAAGTTTAAGGTTTTATATAAAAGTCAAGAACCCAAATTGAGACTGAAACACTGAAAAATGAATAATTTTATAGATTAATGCATAGAAAAGAATGTCCAGAAAAGGATTCACATTTACACAAGTAGTTACATTTTAATAAAGCCATAAGGAGAAAAGTTATTTTCAACAAATGATGTCAACACAATTGGATAAAGTTCATGGGAAACTATGCATCCTGGTTAATCTCATGTGGTGAGTAAATAACTTGAAATGAGTTTAGACTTAAATACAAAAGCTAAAGCTGTAAGACACACAGGAGAAAATATTTAATACTCTGGTTTAATAGACAATGTTTTTCAAGAGCTGGGGAGATGGCTCAATGATTAAAATGTATCTGGACCAGAATTAACATATCTAGGAGCTGGCAAAATGCTGGTGAGCATGAGCCCAAGTTGTAATCTCTTCCTGTTGCCTGCAGATCTAGATATAGAACTGTCAGGTACGTCTCCAGCACCATATCTGCCTGCATACAGTTATACCTTCTGTGGTGATGATAATGGATTAAACCTCTAAAACTGTAAGCCAGTCCCCAGTTTTATAAGAGTTGCAGTGGTCATTGTATCTCTTCACAGAAAAAGAAGACTAAGACAGAAACAAAAGCCATTGACTATGACAGAAAATTGGTTAAGTTGAACAAATCTAAAGCTTCAGCCTCTGAAGACCTCTTAGATTTTAGCAATTGAAGCAGAAAGGACTTTTAAGTAGACAAACTTGTTGTAAGCAGATATTCCACAGAAAGTTTATGATTTTCAGTAACATCACAAAAACACTCATCACCATTAATAATAAAGGATAATCAATCAATCAAAGTCACACACAATGTCAGTGAACATTAGAATGACTAACAAAGTCTCATTTATAATGCCACTATCTAAATGTGTGTCTTACACTGAGAATTTTTTTTATCACTGCAAGAATAAAATGGCCTACAAAGTAATTTGCATGTTTATATGTTGGTAAACTTATTTACCATACAACCTTGTAATCCTTTACTGTGTATTTATACTGAAAAATTAATCCATAATCCCAGAAAAGGATTGGAAAGTAGAAGTTGTATTCAGACAAATCCCAAACTTTGGATAACCAGGTTTCCACCAATGGTGAGTGAATAAATGCTGAGTTAATTCATAAAATAAGAAATCTTCTACAGCATGGTATTCTTTGTGGAAACACTTCTATAAATTCAGCTTCATCTAAGAAACACTATTTCTGCCATTGTGAGAAAAAATATAATATTCAGCCCAGGGGCTGCCAAGATGGCTCAGTGGATAAAGGAGCTTTCCATTAAGCCTGGCTACCTGAGTTCAAGCCCTGGAACCCACACGATAGAGGAAGAGAACCAACTTGTATAAGTTGTCTACACCCACCCACACTCCCCACCCCACACACACTGAATTAGTTAAAACTCTTCTGCCCAATGATGGAAAAGCTGTTTTCAAATTGGTAATTACAAATTTGACATGATCTCTATTTACATAAATTTAACCTCAAGTAATGTTTCAAGGTCTTCCTAAATACTTGAATCTCAGCAAACCAAGGGACCAGCAAGCATAGCATTCATGTCTGCATTCACATGGTTGTGGATATTATAAATGATCTAAGTACCCCCATGTTTTTATTATCATTTGAAACACTGGAAGTTTCTACTAATTGATGGAACACAGAAGGGTTTCTTCCTGTACTCCTTTTGGGACTTGATGAGTCCGAAGACTTTAGATTCCAATGTAGATGTTAATGACTATTTCAGGAAAGGGAGAAACTCCTTCCAGTATTACATGTTTTCCCAAGCTCTCCACTTGTCCCCAGCTCGTCCTCTCAACTTTACCCCTGCCCTCTGCAATCCTGTCTCTTGCTCTGCTCATTTGTCTCCAGCCACTCCATTGCTCAACTGGTTGATCTCTCTTCACCAATGTGCTCTCTCAGTCTCCCTCATGGAAAACCTCATCACCATAAGTGCACAACCTGCACTTAATACTTCCTCAGTGTCTGAAAGAAAAAGATTCCATTTCATAGTCCTCAAATAATTTTTTCTTTTATATCCCTTTAACATTTTTAAGTTCCCCAAAAATTTAAAATATCCTAGGAAAATTACCTACTAAAGCACTTAAAGTGAATGATGCCAGTGCTTAACAAAGTGTCATTTTTATATAAATGTTTACTTTACAACAGGTTACAGCATGAACAATGCAGAAGGCAGAAAGTGGAAAATATCATACCAGAGGAAACAAACTTCAGAGAATATAACCCATTCTACAATGCCAATAATCAGAAGCAAAACACCAAACCCTCCTCAGCATGGGAGGTACATCAGAAACTGTCATGCAAAGCATGTATACAGGTCATGTGATATTTCCAATTCAAAAGAACCTTCCAGATGGAATAATTCACAGCTTTGCAGGCTAGCCTCATTCGGGAGTCATGCTGACCTCTACACATCTCCTTCTTTAATGCATGTACTGTCCTGTTGAAATGACCATGGGGTCCTACTTGTCATGGCTAGGCAAACACAAACCACATTCCTCATAAAACAGCAGTCCTACTCCAAGTAAGTGAGTTAACCAAACTCACTGATTGAGGGTTAAGAAAATCAGTCTGATGTAGGGTACACAACTGTGAACCAAGCAGAGCATCCTGAGTTCCAGTCTGGGTTACACTGTGAGTTTTAGACCAGTCTGGCCCTACCTAAGAAAAAAATTTAGTTTGTTTCAAAAAGAAACATTTTTTAATAAAGTGAAAATTCATGATATGTTTCCTTCTTAATGTGAGAACTCTTAGTTTGTTCATGCCAAAGAGTGATTTAATTGATAAGAATCAAAATGTTTGTAAGCAAGGAACTCTTAGTTTATGGAGAGCTGGGAGGGCAAGGACATAACCAGGAAATGTTCTGTTCCCAGGACCTGATTACGTGAGCTGCCCTATGTAGCCATCCATTACATCCTAAAGTGTATAAATCTGTAATAGGAAAATGTGGTAATATATTATTTATTAAAGCTTGCCTGAGGACTCAGAAAGCAAAGTCAGCTATAAGCCGTAGAAGCCAGGCACACACCTTTAATCCCAGCAGCCAGAAGCTAGGAAGTGGTGGTATCCACCTTTAATCCTAGGACTCAGGATTAAGAGGTAGACAGATCTCTGTGAGTCCAAGGCCACCCAGCTCTACACAAGATTGATCCAGTCCTAAAGAGATATAGCTCACACAAAGATGATCTTAGCACCTGGGATCACATGCCTTTAATCCCAGCATTAGGGAGGTATATAAGACAGGAGCAAGGTCTCAGTATCAGAGATTCATTCTCTAGCCACACTGAGGTTAGGGAGACATTGAAATCTCAGGATTCTCCAGCCACACTGAGGAGAGATTACTGTTGGAGGTTTGGTGGATCCGGGATCACCTTTCAGTCTGAGGTAAAATAAGAGCTAGTGGCCAGCTGCTTTGCTTTTCCGATCTTCAGCCTGAAAGTTGAACCCCAGTATCAGTCTCTGGGTCATTTATTTATCAACAAACAAAAGTACAATATTAGGAATAGAAACATGACTTGGTCCATAATGTGTTTGTCAGGAAAGCACAAGGAGCTGAATCCCCAGCATCCAAGTAAAGTATGGCTTTGTGTACTTTTATAACTCCAATGCTGGGTGGGCAGGGGGACAAAGGCAGATAGCTCCTTAGAGGTGTCTCGACAGCCCAGCCAGAATAGCAACCTCCAGGTTTAGTGAGAAACTCTGCCTCAAAAATAAGATAAATGGTGGCCAAGGAAAACATCCCACATGAACTTCTAATCTACACAGACAGACAGACAGACAGACAGACAGACAGACAGACAGACAGACAGAGAGTGAAAGAGAGACAAAGAGAGAGAACATCCCCACCACCCACAAAGACAAACACTGAAACAAAAACATGTGATCAAATTTGCATTTGCAGATAATTTTAAAGAATCCTTTTGTGTGTATGTAACAAAAAAAAAACAAAAATCAAAAACTTCACATCGGCAAAATATATATAAACTGGAAATGTAATGACAAATAGCCGCTTTGAGCCTTCAAGATACTTGTTTACTGAGTTTTGACTCAGTAAGCTCTCTTACTGCTAGCATGGATCTGTGACCTTTCTCCTGATTATTCTCTTTGATTTCCTCTCTCCAGGTCCCAGCACACTACATTCCCTAGACTTGAATACCATGCACTGATTCATTTTTAAGTGCAAAACATTATCTTGTTACATTAAAAAAAAAAACCCAAAGACATAAGTGATCCCCACATTCTGTTGTTCGGTAAGCTTCGTGGGTAGAACATGTGTGAGGCCCCTCCAGCCCATTTCATGTATGTTCCCCTCTCTCTAACTCCCACCATTTTTCTTTGTAGTTCACTGTTCTCCCACTTCTGGGCACCAGCTCACTAGATGACAGCCTGTTTGTCTCATTCAATTAACAGTGCAATTAATTACACTGCTTCTAAGTGCATCCTTCCAAAAGGGGGCCGAGCGCCACTTACATTTGG
Source organism: Phodopus roborovskii (assembly GCF_943737965.1). Classification (NCBI taxonomy): domain Eukaryota; kingdom Metazoa; phylum Chordata; class Mammalia; order Rodentia; family Cricetidae; genus Phodopus; species Phodopus roborovskii. Next base: position 5,702,987 of record NW_026125444.1, read on the forward strand.
AAGCAGAGAGCATGAGAAAGGAAGGTTCTGCCACCTTTTTGTGGCTCCATCCACCATTTCCGGCTGAGGTTGAGCTATCTTTCCATGGGCTCTGCTAGTCAGTTCTCAGCATAACAGGGATCTGAGGCCAACTTTATTCCATCTATACTGCTAACCACCCCCCCTTCTCTCGTCTGCCTGCCTATGTCTCTGTCTTTCTCTCTCTCCATTTCAGAGTGGTCCCTCGATTCTCTCTACTGTGAGCACTCTTTTCTTCTCCCTTTGTGGATGCTCTGCCACCAAAACCCTTGCAGTTCTGGCATCTACCACCATGGTGGTATCTGTGTCTTGGAAGGCTCTGTAAGGTACACCTCCATCCAGCTCTGGAACTAGCCTGCCTCTCCATCTTGCTCAAATATTAGACCGGTCATTTAACATGATATAAACTCAGAACTTTCTAGTGCTGAAGAGTTGGGACATTACCAATTTCCCCACACAAGGTACCTTGCCATTAAAGTCTCCAACACATACTCAACATCAATTCTACTTGCTAGCCCTTGCCACCACCTCACTGCATCGTCACAGGACAGAGGTCATGCAGGTGTCTCTTAAGTGTCCTTTAAAGCCTATCATGTCATCATAGGTCTCTTCTCTCATTGTCTCATCCCAACTCAACTGCCTTCCTAATGTCCCACTTTCTAATAGCATGGATTTGGAGAATCCCAAACATTGACTCCAGCACAGGTCTCAGTCCCTTGTGGACTCTGCGGACAAAGCCACAAAACAACCTCCTAAAGTTCTAGTGTATTGTTGCTTGCTCTCACTGAGCCAGCCATTCCCTGCCTGCTCCCCAACTACTATGTTCTTTTTCTTCTTTGCACTGTGCCTCACAAAACTAACCTTAGAGATCCATTTAGGAAGGACTTGCTCCCTGGATTCTAAATCAGTGGCCAGTAATGTCCTCACTATTGTTGCTTCTCCTAGAAAACAGCCCTCCTTACATTTTTTTTAAACCTATTTCCTTGCAGAACACAAAGTCCCTGTCTCCTTCTCCATCTACCAAGGAAGCCTTCTGTTTGCCAAATTAATCATAAGCCCGGGTTCCAGAGGAGGAAGCTAAGTACTAAGGCAGAAGGAAGCACACAGGGCAAAGAAAATTCCACTTAGTCCCCCACGGAGCGACGTATGGAAGCGATAAAGCCAAGCCCAGCTATAAACAGAAGTCTGTGTATGGGTGGACAGCGTAAGAGTTAAAAGCTGACCATATTTGGCTTGAAAAGATGAAAATGCTTTCCACAGCTGAAGCCTTGCCTCTTGGCTGCCAAAACAAGCATTGCGGTATGCTTACCAACTTGTAACACTCACAATGCTTCAATAGCCGGTTTCCTGGCATTCTACTCTTGCCACGATTGAGGCAGAGCTAGTACTTTCTTTTAACAATGAAATAGAATTTATGGTGTGTTTAAATATATTAACCAAAATAAAGCACTAAGAAGTAATGAATATCTTGTCTTGGTGTGCAGACCTCTAGGATCTCTCTGATAACTTGTAGGGGGGTATCCGTGTCTGACACTGGGATTTTTGCTTAATAAACTAGATGTACCATTGTGTATCTAGCTAGGGTACCGCCACTCAAATGCCATTCATTCATTCCTTATATTTTGTAAGTAGCCTAAAAAGTAGCAGGTTTCCATAGAGCTTTTCACACATCCTTATTTTCAGCTAAGCCCCTCCTCCACCTCATCCTCCTGTCCCCACTTAAACCTTTTACCCCAAGCACTAACCCCCTTTTCTGCCATACCACATGCTTTATACTGTCCTCTAGTGCTGTGACTTTTAACTGGGTTGCAAGATAGGTTTCCTATATGGCTTTTTCATATATGCTTCAGTTTTGTTGGCATCCCCCACTCTCTTTTTTTTTTTTTCATCTACCCCCCACCCCACATGTTCCCACCCCGACTATTCCTCGTCTTCGCACTTGTTTAGTGTGTACTGTACTATTCTTTTCTCCTAACCCTCCCTCTCCCCCTATCAGCCCCTTTCTAATTCACTGGCTTTCACTCCAGGTTAAGCACAAGAAAACAGAAGATTCAAAGCTAGGATCCACCTAAAAGAGCAAATGTGCAGTCTTTGCCCCTCTGAGCCTCAACTACCTCATTTGGGATATTTATCCCCAGTTTCATACGTTTATCTGTAATTTTGTCATTTCAGTTGTTTTAGCAGCCGAATAAAATTGTGTTGTGTTTATGTACCACGCCTTCCTCACCTATTATTCATCAATTGATGGGCTTCTAGACTGATTGCATCTCCTAGCTATTGATTAGACCATATCGTTGAAAAGACACCATAGGTTTTGATTGCAGAACAAAGAGAAATCTATCTTAGACTGGAAAAAGAGCTTGCTGCTAGCTTTTGTGGTCCATACAAATCTGCATTAATCAAAAGCACATGACTAGGTCTTGGAGGATGGCTCTGTGAAAGTAGTGGGGATAGTGTGTGATTCAGCAGCCCTAAATAGGCCATGTCTATCAACTTCCCCAATCCAGTGCTCTGAGAACATCTCTGAAGAGAGCATAGAGTGAAGCTAAGAGCAGAAGGGTAGGGAGGATACTTGGACACACTGTCCTCTGGACATGGCATAGCTGTTGCATTCATGAACCCACAACATCTATGGTGACCAGCACAAAATCAAGCCAGTCAGAATCCCAATGTGGTCAGGAGAGGGCACAGGAGGCCGTCACTGAGGAATTATAGGCAGCTGATTATTGCCTGAGAAGGAAGGGTCATTTTTCCCTAGGGTTGTCACCAGTAGTAGGTTGCCCATTCTCCAGTGGATGAGCCCACACCCATCTGTCATGTGCAAATAGGCAGTTCTACATGGACTCAGTGAGAAATTCAAAAGGCAGAAAAAGAGAGGCATGAAGTAGGCAGGGGATATGTGTGCAGGCTGTCTGTGGGGAATTAGAGGGATGGATGGGATCCAAAGACATTGTACATATATATGAAATGCCCAAGTAATAAATAAAATAATGGCTTAAAAGGAAAGAAATGGCTGAGCTGTGGTGGTGCACACCTTCCAGCACTTGGAAGGCATTGGCAAGTGAATCTTTGTGAGTTCAAGATCAGCCTGGTCTATGGAGTGAGTTCCAGGGCTACACAGAAAAACCCTGTATTAAAAAAAAAAAAAAAAAAAAAAAAAGAAAGGAAGGAGGGAGGGAGGGAGGGAAAAAGGAAGGAAAGAAGAAGGGGAGGAAGGAAGGAAGGGAGAGAGGGAGGGGGAGGGGAGGAGGGAGGGGGAGGGAGAGAGGAAGGATAAAATTGAGAACTCCTAAAATTCTTGAGAAGTAGGGAAGTAGGCTTGGTACAGCACTCACTGGAATCCAAAAGAAGCAGTCTGAGTTCAAGTCTAGCCTGGGTTAAATTTGCAGACTTGCCTAGGTTGGGATGAGATCCTGTCTTAAAGCAACAGCAACAGTAAGTCATGTCTGGGGTCTGTAACTGTAGTTACCTGGAGTATGTGCTCAGACTCAGATGCCACTCTCTGGACCCTGCCAAGGTTTTTAGATATAATTGGCTCCAAAATTAGTGTTGCAAATAGCACAAAAGAGCAAAGTAAGCCATGCAAAATCAAACAGGAGGGGCTGGGAAGAAGTCCACAGCAATATCCTCCTTCCTTTCTGAGCAGTCTCTGAAAAGGTTTGGAAGGAGGCATGTGACCCCTCTGTAAACTTTTAAGGTGACAGAAAATGTCTTCTTCACCACAGTTTAAGTGGCTTCATGGAATGTGATTTCCAGAATATAAATATAATATAAATTATAAACGCTAACACGACTCTTAAATGTAGCCAATGTGATATAAACATCTTACCAACTTGATGCCATAACCACGTATTTTATAAATATATGAGCAAATATATAGCACACTTTTTACTTGGCAGAGAGAGAGAGAGAGAGAGAGAGAGAGAAACAGCTTGGCCATATATATATATATATATATATATATATATATATATCTTGAAATAATTACTCCATATAACTTCAATTACAAATTCTTCAGACGTGATTTTGTTGTTGCTGTTGAGTAGTGAGATAGTCCTTCTGTGGCACTGACCACGCCCATTGGGGGGTGGAGCCATGGGCGGAAGTGACCTGTGGAAGGAAGTCGGAGGGAGAGCCGGGAAAAATTCTCTTGCTGGCGTTACTCGGACAGGAGAGGATCGGGTTGAATTTCCTGGTGTTCATCTGTCTAGGTTGTAAGTTATTTCTCCCTGAATAAACATCTATTCGGCCTATTTGTTTATCCTGATTCTTATTTAACCGAGATATCTGGTGTCAGAAGTAATGAGTAGGGTTTTTTCCTCCCGCCGCCTGGTCTTGTCCTGCCGCCACGCCAGCCCCAAATAATGCACAGAGACTCTGTATTTGATACAATGCTATTGGCCAGGTACTAGTTTCTTATCGACTAGCTCTGTCTTAATTATTAACCCATTTCTATGTATTTCCACATGGTCTTACCGAGAGCAGAGGAATGGCAGTTCCGTTCTCTCAAGGCTCTCCATCCTGACTCCTCCTTCCTACTTCCTCCTTGTCTCCTAGTCCCTCCTATCTTCCTTTCCGATTGGCCAACAGTGCTTTATTATTAACCAGTATGAGAAACATACAGAATGACATCTCCCATCATTGTTGTTTAAGACAGGATCTCATTTTTGCCCTAGGCAAGCATGGAAACCACTATGTAACCCAGACTAGCATTGAATTTACAATGATCCTTCTGCCTCAGCATCCCAAATGTTTGGATTATAGGCATGTAGCACTGACAACGATCTCAAGATAGGAGCCACAAACGATCCTGTGCAAGTTACAGCCTTTTATGAAGCAAAGGTACACTAGCCATAAAACAGATATGATTAGAATGAACACTAACTCAATGACCATATGAAAAATCTAATAGTAAGACATATTGAGAGTTATTAAGTATGTGAAAAGAGCTAAGTACATAGGAAAAGAAAATGTTTTAGTATAAAACTCTTTAACCTTTAATTTAAAAGTTTAAATGGCATATATAGGCAAACATCTTGAATCAAAAATAAAGAAACTTATAATTGTGCATCAAGGATGTGTAAATAGCATTTCCCATGCACTAATGTGCATGCAAAAGAAAGGTGCAGAGTCTCTTCAGATGGTAATCAAAATGTTCTACAAGACAGGAAGTGTATGCAACCAAGCAATAGAGCCACACAATTAAAGTATTCTTAAATTCGATTATGATAACAGCTAGTAGCTTTGTGAATAGCCTGAAAACAGTTAAAGCATGTTACCTGGTAACAAATTATCTTGTACGTGAAGTTTTTGCTTGATAAATTATTGTTTTAAGGAAGTTAAGTATGTCTATTGTTTTCTGAGTAGAACCCAAGCATCACTTAGCATGTTCTTTTGAACTTTGCAAAGTATAGATATTCTCTTGACTTTTTCAGTTCTTATTTTTTCTGAAACAGTTCAGAGCTGTTCAAAAGAACCTGCAGCCATGTGGGTGGCTGGTCTCCTGGCCAGTTCTCCCAGTCAACCACTCCTCTCACAAAGGCATGCGCCACTCCCACTGAGTTAGAACATTGTCCATCAGCTTCCCCTCATTTTCCTTTGTTTGAAGTGTAAGACAAATAAACCCTTTCTTCCCCAAACTGCTTTTGTCATAGTGTTCCATCATAACAATGAAACTCTTAACTATGACACAGTTAAATTGCGATATCTGCTAACAACTTACCTTGTATGTAAAGAATAACAATGTCCTATTAAACTCCAACTGCCTTCCTTTTATTAATTCTACTTCTCTTACTCAATCAATCAGCAAATTCACTAAACAATAATCCCAGGCAGTTAATGGGTATACAATTTTCTTGGTATTTTCCTTTCAAATGCATTTTAACCACAGTTGGAAATTAACGCTATTTTGGATAGACTGCCATAACTTACATAGCATCATATTCTGCCTAGAGAGAATTGATAATTTTCGAGGTCAAGGAAACATATTACAGGGCAATGTTTGAGAATGACCATTCCACATAAAGGTAATGAAGGGCTGCTAAGTTTTAGTCTTGAACTGTTTCTTGAATCATAACACCTTGTTTGTGTCAAAATTAAAATGTAGCTTATTACAGAAGAAAGCATGCCTTAAATACTTTAGGAAAAGTTTTCTTTCAAATGCAGGCAATACATCACTGGCTGGCCCTGTGACTAGAGATTGGGCTTACATCTGGACCTAACATTTAATAACCATAGAGACTTGTCAAACCTACAAACCCTTCAGAGCATGGGTTCTTTGTCTGAACACAACAGTAATTGCCTGATCCACTACGTTGTTCATAAGATGAAATGTAAATGCACTCAGAGAAAAAGCATCAATGATGCATATAATGTTAGGAATTAATGATTTAGATGTGGATTTCTAGAGCAATGGTGTTTAATTTTATGCCTTTTCACCATGAGAATGCAAGGGTAAAAGCAGCTGGCTTACAGCCAAAATGTTCCAGCTCTAATATCATGTTATTTCTTCTATATCACAATTAGGAGAAGATTTCTCCTTTCCTCACTCTCTTGTAAAGCCACGCCTCTTTTTTTCTTTAAAAAAAAAGTATTTTAATGAGTAATGTCTTGTAATTTTTTTACTTAAACTTTACATAATATTCTTTTTATTTATTTGTTTGTTTTTCTTATTTTACATATCAATCCCAGTTCCCTCTCCATCCCTCCCTCCCTCTTTTACACCCTTCCATGTCCCTGAGCACCCTCCCATCCCATCCCCCCCCCCACTCCACATGTAGGCTGATGCCTTCCTGGAGGGGTCATCTAAATCTGTCAAGTCATTTGAAGTATGGACTAGGCCTTCTCTCCTGTCTCTAGGTTAAGGGAGTATCCCTCCATGGGGAATATACTCCCAAAGTCCTTTTGTGCACCAGCGATACATCCTGGTTCCACTGTCAGAGGTCCCTTAGACTGCCTAGGCCTTCTAGCTGAGACCCATGTTCAGGGGGTCTGAGTCAGTCCCATGCTGGATTCCCAACTATCAGTCTGGGGGTCCATTAGCTCCCCCTTGTTCAGGTCAGCTGTCTCTATGTATTTCTGTAGCCTGGTCTTGTCCTCCCTCTCTGCATCTGGATTCCAGTTTGGCTCAGTGTTTAGCTGTAGGTGTCTGCTTCTGTTTCCATCAGCTACTAGATGAGACTCTATGATGGTGGATAAGTTAGTAATCTCATTATCAGGGAAGGACATTTATGGTAGCCTTTCCACTATTGCTCAAATTGTTAGTTGGAGTCAGTCTTGTAGGTCTCATGACATTTCTCTAGAGTCAGTGCTCACTTCGGCAGCACATATACTAAAATTGGAACGAAGTTGAGACACACAGGTTAGAGGATCCAGCATGCCTAGAGGAAGAGGATGTAAAGGCTTACCACACTAGTGCAGCAATAGTACCAGCTTCCCCTGGACAATCATCATGTGGACCATCAGTCTGATGTAGTTACCAAATGTCACTTTTCACTTTCAAGACGTTTCGGTTTGAATCTGACCGACAGATTGACACAGGGTTTACACCATGAAGTTTAACCAGAATCATCCAAACTTAGACGGCTACCCCTGCACTATCACTGCCACAATGCATCAAAACCATAGGTAGCTAATGTGCTATGGGTTTTTGTTGTCACGTTTTGTGTGGTTAAACTAAAAGGAATACCCATGTCTCCAGACGGCAGTCAACAGGTGAAAACTAAACAAAGAGACAGAAAAGGCAAGAGAGATAGAGTCATTAAGTGAAGAATTATGAGAGAGAATGTCTTAACTCAAAAACCAAATCTGCTGGCTCAGAAGCTAGATTAAAAGCTATTTGTAAGGCAACATGGCTTTTCTGACATTCATATTGTCTATTCCAAGGAAGGAAGTAGAATGGAAATGCATTTTCCATTCCCCAAAAGGATATTTAAGTAAGGTTGATTATTTTGGCTCTTGTGTGTTGCTATGAGTGTTTGCCAGTGAGCAGGCCATCTCTCGGAACAAATATGTCTCAAGTCAGTACTGGATCCTGTTCTTAATCTACCTCATGAGTTCAATAAAATAACAGGAACATTTTACTTATTACTCTAGACATAGTTAACCTTAATATCTTCTATGCTTGTTGAAGCATCTAGTATTTGTAGGTTTTCATAGTCATAGAACTTTAAAAATCAGAATTTTGTGTGCAGTTAGTCATTTCCATTTACTGACAGGGAAGGTGTAAGATACTGTAAGTGTCTCTACAATTGAATACATGTTTGGCCCTTAATAAAACCTTTTCTTTAACTTTATACTTCAAATAAATGTGCATAGATCTTCAGCACAGAACATATTCAGAAATGTCAATAATGTAGTATGTCTTGTCACCTCAAACAGGAAACACCATTTCATCAGCTCTAAAATAGAAAAATAATTTGCTGTTTATTCATACAGTAGCATGCTACATAACAATGAAATGAGATAAAATGAAAATGAAAGTGTCTTGGTGATATACAATGGAGGTGAATTTTACAGTTGTCGTTTCTGAAGTGAACTAAACAAAACAGAAAAGTAGAGTGAGCAAAACTATTCATGTACATAAAATTTTAAATAGGAAAAGATAATGTGTTATATGAAAGTTTAGGCATAGAGTTCCATGAGGACAGAAGGTTAGAGTGATGAAGATGGGCATGCAATAGGCTTCTAGGTTTGGTGATAGTCTGTCTTCAATGGAATAGAGGATATAGAATAAATTTTCTCTGTGATAACTCATTGAGCTGTATATTTATGATCTGGTCACTTTTATATGCACATATAATATGTCTAATAAGAATATGTTTTCAACTGTGTATGTTGCAAGGCCACTGGATATTGGCTAGAGGAAGCAATTAGTGAGGGCTGATTTAGTGATCTGATCTGAGATCATGGACAGGAACCAAATGGAAGAAGGTGGAAGGTTTGGGGTTCTAACAGAACCATGAACCAGAGAGCAATGAGCAACTTTTAGAGGTTAAAATTGATTCCTGAGTTTAGGTTTTAACCAACTGTGTGATCAAAATGACTAGAGAGTTGATTTTGGGATAGAAACTAAAAGCTAAGACTTTAGACACATGAAATTTTAGATAGCAAGATTATTAGCGGGGTATATCTTTGATGCTTAAAAGTGTAGGTAGAATTCTACATTTAGAAGCCATTAGCACACAGATGATATACTTAGCAATCAAATTGGAGTGCTGCATAACTCTTCTGATGTATTCTCCCTTCCATCCAATCATCTTCCATCAGTGACTATGGGTAAATGTGTAAGCAGACTGACAGGAAAGAAAGGCATATGACACAACATCACAAGCAAGACAAAAACTCAGAAAGTGATGAAATTTAACAGACATGCCTTAATTGACTTTTTAAGATACAGGCATCAACTATTATTATCACAAAGTAAGAGAAAACAGAGATTTCAATTTCCAGTAGATTGATTTGAATCGAAAGTATCATAGGCAACCAAAAACCATTCTATAGAGTAATAAAAAGAAAGTGATGTAATATTACAATGTTACCCCTAACTGTTCAGACCCAGACCAAGTGTTTTTACTTTGAGTCTGATTTTTGACACATTGGAATCAGTTACAAAAAAAAATAAAAAAAAAGGAGATCATAAGATTGAAAACCATGACACTTGAAGAACAGCTGAAATAAATGCAGTAGCTTAGCTAGAAAAATGTTCAGTGAGGAGAAAACCTGGTGTTTAAAAACTCACCTTCACAAACTGGAAGCTGACCTGTAATACATATTTTCTTTGAAAAGCAAAGGCAGAATTAAAAAAAATCGGTGATAGATACTTAGGCAAACATAGATATATATAGGTGATAGATAGATTAATAGACAGATGATAGACAGATGAAAGCTATAGATAGATGAGAGAGAGAGAGATGTTTTTACATGGCTAGATGCTGGCATAAAGTAACAAAGAATTTTCTAAAACCTTACCTTTGGTTTGCTTTATGGGCTCGTTTCTCATTGCTGTGATATTTCAGTACAACCTATAATGGGGCATGGTAGGAAGGGCACTGGTCTAAGTCTTCTAACTTCTTCTCAACTCTGAGATGTTGTGAATTGGCCTGACTATGATTGGAAAAGCAACATCTTAGGAAGAAACAGAAACTGAAGAAGGACAAAGAAGAGAAAAACAAAATTAAACATTTCTATCATGTGAAGCTTTACTTGGCTGGCAATAAAAGAAGAAAATAAATATAACCTGGGCAAGCTAGTGTGCACCTTTAATCCCAGCACTCAGAGGAGGCAAACAGATCTCTGTGAGTTTGAGGCTTGCCTGGCCTACATAGTGAGTTCCAGGACAGCCAGAGCTACATAGAGGGACCCTGTCTCCAAAAAAAAAAAAAAAAAATACAAACAGAAAAATAGGCAAAGCTTCTGTTTTTTGTCCCAAACATTTAGCTAATTGTGCTCTACTCCTTCAGAAAATACTTTGCTTTCATAATAAAAGTCTTTGGAGCCAAGTCACTTGAGTAGCATGCCCTTTACAGCAACATTCTGCAAATTCTACTGCGTCCAAATAAAGCAGTGTGAAGTTTTTCAGGACCACAGTTGTTTTACTATCTAGGTTTAGGTTTATTTCCAGTGTTGTCCTGTTTATCCAAGAGCTTCCAAGGACAATGGTTTTTAAAAGGGAAAGGACGTGCTTTTAATTAAACTGAGTAAGTACCTGAATGAATACAGACTGATAGTGACAATCAGAATTTCAGGTTCACTCACTATAGGGAGAAACAATTCTGTTTACAAGCAACTATTATCACACTCCCTGGAAGTGAAATGGCAACACAAACACAGGCTTTAAAGAAACAAATGCTATTCCAATGAGAGCTTTGGCGTTTCTCCTGACATTTGCCTTCTCTTAATTCTCCAATGAATTTCCTCATCCCCTCTACTAAAACTACTTTACAATATAATGTGTATAGATTTACTAAGTGGTTAACTAGTGAAACATTGCCTTATACACACACACACACACACACACACACACACACACACACACACACACACCTCTCATTAGTCCTTCAGGAAATATATTGTAACAGAACAACCTCATTTTTTTAAATCTCCTTTTCTATCCAATCCTGGAGCTGTTTTAAATGAGAGATTAAGAATTTAACAAGCATTTGGTAGATAGTTTGAGGGATAACTATGCTTTTGAAGGCCATAATTAATAAATTAAATAAATAAATATAGATGCCTAAATTTCCTATTTTTATGCCTTTATGTATTATACTTTTTTAAAAAAAAAATCTGCCTTACAGTTTAATGCCACTAAGGAACAGAAATACACAAACCTATTTAAAAAATAATAAATAAACTCTGGAACCAATATTATTCCCAGATATTTATTGATAGGAAAACCTAATGTAAAAATCCTGCCCCGTCTCTTGACTGCATCCCCAACTTCCATTTGCCATGCAGAACTGGATTCCCTTTGATCTTGGCTCACAAACAATTCTTTCATGAGCTGAAGGATGCTTAATGGACACGAACAGTACTTTAAAAGAGCCAGGTGGGAGCGCTCTGTATGTGTGAGCTTATTTCTGTTGAAAATATGTGATGATACTAAAACTTAAGAGGGACTTTTCTTGCCATCTTCTTTTCTGTTTGCTATTCCTTAAGCTTTGAGGGAGGGATGGAGCTGCCCTGTCCTGTCTTGGTTAATGTACACTAGACATTTAATTTTTACAAGCTGGAAAGCTGAAAATATCTGTAAATAAGAGAAAACAAGGGCTGAGGAGATGGGTCCATGGTGTGGTGGCTGCAACTATCAACTTGACAGGATCTAGGATCACCTAGGAGATATACCTTGGGGCATGTTTGTAAAGCACTAATGAATTAAATGAACTTTTGGCAAGCCCTAGAGAGATGATCTAGATTAGGTTAATTGAAATAAGGAGATCCACCTTAACTTTGGACAGGACCATTCCATGGGTTGTCATCCTACAGTGAATAAAATGGTGAACGCGAGCTGGGTACCAGCATTCAGCACTCTTTTTCCTTACTGTGGACTCAGTGTAAAGAGTTGGTGGATCCTGAGTGCTCATTGGCCAGCCTGTCTAGCCAAAACGGCGAGTTCAAAGTTCAACATCTCAAAATAACAAGGTGAACAGCAGTAGAGGAAGGTACTAGGTCCCAATCTCTGGCCTCCACAAGTTCACACAGGGTCAAGCGTACCTACCTGCACACAGACATGCATACAGCACCACACGCATGCACACACATGCACACTTACACACACAAAGAAAATTATTATTACTGTACAACACAAAGCCTAAAATCTGAGATATAATAATTTGTCTAAAATGAAAACTTAGGTCAAGCACTGGTAGATGGTTCTGTGGTTTAAGGCATTTGTTACCTAATCTAACAATCAGATTTCCATCCCTGGAATGTACATCATGGAAGAAGAGAATCAAACCCCTCAGATTGTCCTTTGACCTCCATAGACAGGCCATGGCATTCACGTATAAAATTAACAGTTAAATATAACAAAAGTGATTAATCTAAATCAAGAAAAGAACTTCATCATCCATTGTTAATTTTGGGAAAAGGCAACACCATAGTGTTGTAGAAGGCAGGGTCCCACCTACGCAGAGAGGAAATTGTGCTTCTTAAAAGTGATCTTAAATTTAGTGTTAATGAGTTCCCACTTCATGTCCCGGAAAGATAAACCATCCAAATCCTTTCGAGATGTCTGTTTAATATACACAGTGCTCCAGAAATCAATGAGCTCCTTAGAAGGCTAAACAGGAACATCCTTTACTTATGGGAAACAGGATGAAAGAATGCTAAAATTAATCATCTTGCATTGTTCTGAATGAGAATAGAGTGACCCATTCTATCCCCATCAACGGTGGTACAGACTTCTCAAGCATGCACTCTTTCACCTGTTGTTTCTCAGACCCAGGCATTCCCACACAAAACGTAATTCTCAGTGCTCTTGTGTATGACATTTTTGGGGCAGAGGAGGTCCCTTTTGAAACAGACAAAATATTAATTAAGCTGGCACCAATAATAAACAAGCTACTGTGTCTTAATATTAAACCAGAAATTCCTGGTTCACTGATGCAAAACTTAATTTACTTGGGACAGGAAGAAAAAGACAAATGGCATCCAAGGAAAAAGAAAATTGGGGAAACTTCCACTAAGTATGTGGCACCTCTTGCCAAGTGTGGTGATTGAAGAACTTCAATGGCCCCCACTTTTTATCTGCTCCTTTAAACTTCAGGCAGCGGGCAGGGTCCAGTATATTGTCAGGAGATGGGGGAATGGTTGAAGGGAGAGTGTAAAGTGAGGGAGAGAGGAAAAGGTGTGAAAAAAAGTAGAGAACTATTTGAATAAGTCTTTATTCAAAGTCCACTGTGCCATGAAGAATTCAGCTCAAACAGGAAGCAACATTGTCTCCAAATTTGTCAAGCTTTGTCCCTGTGACAGTGAAAACCTGATCATCCGATGTCTCACTGTTCTAACAAGGACACAGATTCCTCAATTAAAGTCATGTAAAACTTGGGGAAATTATTCAATAGGTGGGATTTACCCAAGATCTCTGATTTCTCGTGATCTTAAGATGAAATATGAAGAATCAAGACATCTTCTAATCCATGATTTTCAAGATATAATTACCTAAACAACCCATGTCTTTGTGAAGAAAATATAGGAGGTCTAGCAAACAGACAAGATTTGGAAGTTGCTTCATGGGGGTCTCCTGATGGAACTGCATATCCCTAACTGCAGAACTGATATTACATTGGAATTTTGATAACCGATTACTTTGAAAATATTAAAGAATAGACAAAATCATTAAGCTTAACTTACTTTTTTTTTTTCTCAAGACAGGGTTTCCCTGTGTAGCCTTGGCTGTCCTGGAACTTACTCTGTAGACCAGGCTGACCTTGAATTCAAAGAGAGCTGCCTGCGTCTGCCTCCCAGTGCTGGGATTAAAGGTATGCTCCACCACTGCCCAGCTCCAAGATTAACTTTTTTTTTATATTTGTACATGTAATCTTATGTTGGACTTAGTTTTCTATAGACATGAAGCTATTTCACAATGAAGGACCAGAGCTTGGGATAAGATATTAATGCACTTCAAAACTTTGTCTTAACCATGAGCTTACTAATACACAGTGAGGCCTCCATTTTCCTGATTCATGTGACATTATTCAATAGTGTCAAAATCAGAGACTCTCGGGTCCAGGAAAGGCGGGGAAAGGTGACTTGGGTCCTCTGGGGCATTTGGCAATGTCTGGAAATATTTGGGGTTGTCATGTCTGGGCAACATTATCTGCAGCTAGTGAGGAGAAGCCAGGGATATTGCTAAACATTGTGCAGTCCATGGGGCAAGTCCTCATAGCACAGGATGATCCGGCCGAATATGCCAATAACATAGAGCAAGGCTCCTCTAACCATAGCAATTTAATTATCATGAAATTGTTCTCTCCCTAAATAACCAATGATTAAAGCTGTATGTGAGAAATGCACTGGAAGGTATGTGTGTGATCTGAGAGGAAAAATGAAAGGGAAAACTTTTTATTCATATACATTTTCACAAACACATTGAAATAAGCCAAAAAGAGAACTTCTTAAGACAGTGTGATTGAAAAATGAAGGAACAGAATCCTAACTAACAAATACTAATCTACAATCAAGTTGTACTCCCCCATTATTTTAATATACCATCTAAAACATCATCTTATTAGAAACCATGGCCTGTGATAGCCAGAAAATGAAATCACCAGCATGGGTTTAATATGAAATTTTATGTCCCTTTCTTTATAGTGAATGTTTTTGAGGCTCGTGGGAGGGTAATCTGGAAGATATGATTGTGAACTTGGCCTTTTAGCTCTGGTGCATCTCCTTTACTTTCTTCATCCTTGGAAAAATCTATTGAAGTTAGCACAGATAGAACCATTTTTGCTATGGGAATCATGCTGGTTTAATCCCCCTGAGGACAATGGTAAACTGTCATGGTCTAAGAATATTCTAGTAGGGTATGCAAAATCATTTTTATAGCAATGCTTTAAAAAACTTGGATTAAAATAGTGAAATGGGCCAGAATGTCATTAAAATCAGAGTATCATCCAGTTCCAACCAGTGGTAGAGGGATATATTCAATAAGTCAACACGTGAGTCTTCATCCCTTAAATTCTATATGGCATACACCAAATATAGACAGTTTCTACTTTTAGTTTCAGCTTCAGAACATCTTTTTAAATAAATAAATAAATAAATAAATAAATGCCTACAATTTTTACAAATGAATCTATAACTGAAACTGTCCAGTAAAAGGCAAGTCGGTTTCATCTCTTAATGGCCTCCTGTCTCCACTGCCTGAAAAATTCAGCAGTTATTTGCAATGGTTCTGTCATTTGCCCTAATAACTGCTCTGAAATGTAAAGGTACTCCAAAGACTTGGAAGAGGTGAAGCTCTAACACCAGATGTTCAGCCACCCCCCAGACTGCAGCCATGTGGGTTTCTTCTTCTCATAAACGATCGTACAGTTTTGAGGAAATGTGAGCTTTACAAAAGATTAGTTGGATGTAAACTATCTCTTCCATATCCTGTAACCAGCATAATGGCTTCCCCTGCAGGCTCCTGCCTTCTGGAGGCAGCAGCTAGACCCATAGTTCTCAACCTTCCTAATGCTGTGACTCTTTAATACAGAGAGTTCCTCATGTTGTGGTGACCCCACAGCCATACAACTGTTTTTGCTGCTACTTCATAACTGCAATTTGTTACTGTAAATATATGTTTCCCCGTGTAAAAGGGTCTCCTGTTGAGAACCACTGAGCTAGACCCTATCCCATACTTAGAAAGGCAGCCTGTTTGAATGAAGGCCGTAGAATGAAGTACCGAAAGGCATTCATTACGCGTAAGGCCCGTGTCATCCCTTTGAATTCAAAAGAACTTAAACAAAACCAGGAAGGATAAGCAGGGGTAGCCCGAGACTTGAGTGAAAGGACTACGTGAGATAGAGGATGGGCCTCCAGGTCCTGGGACTTGACCCTGTGACTGTCCCTACTGCTGCCACACTGCCATCCACACACTGCAGTACGGAAGATACACTTTTTATTGACCTCTAAGAGTACAGAATTTTAGCTCCAAAATGTTCCCCATTCAGCTCCATTTTTTCATTGCTCTTGTTGTTTGTTTTCTTTTTGTAACTTTTATTATTCCCAATATAGTGTTTTCTTTTCCAAAGAACCCTTCACATCCAATTCCTACAGCGGATTTGATATGTGCAAATGGTTCTAAACCCTACTGTACATGACAATGCTTACCCTTTGGTACTATCTCTTGGGCCCTGGGCAAGCTGTAAGCATCGTGCTAAATCTGTATTCACTAAATTCCTGTTTCCAGAAAGCAAACTTTATGCCAACTCGTCCCGTCTAAAATTCTTGAGAGAATGATCAGCTGGCTGGTCCATGTACATGACATGATGGTTTTATGCTTCTGTTTACGTTGCTCCTAAGAGGGTATTGCTAAAACTCTTTAAACAAAATCCCAACTCAAGAGAAAATCGAGAGTTGTAGTTTGGAGGGAAAAGACCAGACCTGTCCTTGGGGTATGATGCTTCAAACTCCTAGAACAAGTCTCACTACCCAACTCTGGAAAAACTGAAGTACTGGTGAGTCCCTTACCTTCCCATCAGAATGCTTGGCTCCTAGCCTCACTATGCAGCAGTGATGCTGTGATTGGATGCCTACTGTGACTTAGGGACCAAGTAAAAGTTTTGCATGAATTAACATCTTAGCTCTGAGGAGCAGGTGCCAAAGACATTAAACGAACCAGGGGATGAACGCAGACTTTCCTATTCTTAACCCCCAAGCGCCTTGATCCCTCCCTCCAGTTCACACATCTCCCTGGCCATTATGCTTGCCTTTAAACACCCATGTCTGAACTGCTAGCTAAGTGTCCCAGGAGGCCGGTTTTTGCCCAGCTCCACCGAGCCTGGAGATGACTCATCGGGCCGCCGCTACCCCACGCTGAGGCTCCTTCGGGCTCTGGCAAACTACTGGAGAGGTGCCCTCCCACCCTGCAGGCCCGGCGGGGCAGGGCGGGGCTCGGCCAGCCAAGGCCGGGAGCGGGAACCGGCAGCGGGAAGCGGCCACCGCCCGGGCAGCGCGACCTAGGCGAGGCGAGCGGGGCGGGGCGGGGCGCCACGGGAACGGAACCGACCGACCCGAGCAGCTCTCGCAGTGCCAGCCACGATGGGGCTGGAGACCGAGAAGGCCGATGTGCAGCTCTTCATGGCTGAGGACGCCTACAGCCATCACAGTGGTGTCGAATACGCAGATCCTGAGAAGTATGTGGACTCAAGTCATGACCGGGATCCTCATCGGCTCAACTCGCACCTGAAGGTGAGTTTCAGGCCGGCTGTCACCTAGGCTGGTGGCTGCTGTGGTTCCCTGGCTCTCTTCTGCCCCTTCAACTCCTCCCCAAAAGTGAGCAATGGTCCTATTGGCACCCTGTTGGCGGGACACACAACTCTCAGGCTCCCTGCACAGCCAGGGATATTTGTCCCAATTCCTGTGTGCCCAATATCACCCTAAGAAAAGCTGGGGATACTCTAGCCACATCTTTCCTGCACACTTCCCTGCGTATAGTGCCTCTGCTCCCACTGCCCCTCCAGACAGATTGGGTGACAGCTTGGGTCCCTGTGTCTTGTCTCTGCAGCTAGGGTTCGAGGATCTGATTGCAGAACCTGAGACTACACACTCCTTTGACAAAGTGTGGATCTGCAGCCATGCCCTCTTTGAAATCAGCAAATATGTGATCTACAAGTTCCTGACGGTGTTTCTGGCCATCCCCTTGGCCTTCGTGACAGGGATCCTGTTTGCTACCCTCAGCTGTCTTCACATCTGGTGAGAGGGGACAAGGGGTGGATCTGCCTTCTGGAGCATACAGATGTTTCTTTCCCCCCCCCCCCCCCCCCCAGGCCAGTTTGCAGAGAATGTCTGCATTCCTTCCCAAGCAGTAGCGAGACCTGAGAAAGTTTGAAGGGACAGGCAGTGTGCTTTCTTTAGAATAATAGTCCTTTAGAATAATAGCTGAGAGTTTAAACAGAAGGAAGGGAAAGCCTCTTTCCTGGGTGTGATTTTTCCTTCCATACAGAAGGCTGAGCTGAGTGGGGGGGCGGGGGGGGGGGCGGGAAGGCTGCTTCCTGCCACAGGCTGCTCTCTCAAGGCTCTGTTGTGACTTGTGCCTGTGGTTCTGGGCAGGTCTTTTCTTTCTTTCATTGCCTTTTATTCGGTCACCATCTGTGCTTGGGTAAAACAAGAAACAAGTGTGATCTCAGAGCAGAACACCACTGACAGTCTGACCAAACAAGAATGGCAGGCTTTGGTAAAGAGAGCTGTGGCCAGGGCTATTCAAGCTTTGCTATTGGTGAATGGTAATAATGGAAGCAGGGGATGGGAAGTGTTTACAGTGATGGTGTTGCACACCTAACATGGATGAATGAAAGAAAACCCAAGGAAATGCAACAATGAAATAAGGCCATTGCATTATCTCTTCAATATCACAAGTGAATATGGCATCTAGTTACAAGGAAAAGAAATACAGAAACCCAACCAACATTGGCGGGATGTTTGTGAGTAATATTATGCGCATCCAAAATGCATAATAAATTTTAGAGAACATCTTAAAGCACTCAAACTCTTCTTAAGGGAAAGAGTATATATCCCTTCAATAAATTCTTTTACACTAAAGGTTAACCACTTTATTCAAAGAATCATTCACAGTGTCACAATAGTTCTCAGGTTGACTCCTCAAGCTGACCCTGTAACAGATGTAACCACAGATGCCACCATATAATTCTTCATGTTATATGGCATTGCCACACCCCTATATATTCTCCTTGTTCACTGTTAGGAGCAATCAAATCCATCACATCCATTAGTCTCTAGCTAACTGCAGCTACTGTTAGCTAGCTACTTCTGCACACAAAGTCTTGCTGGGCAAGTATGCAAAATTTTCTTCAACTTGCCTATTGCCTGGGAGGGGGATTTAGATACAGATTTGAATGATGAGAAAGCACCATTGAACACTAATGGAGAAATTGGGAAACAGAGGTTACTTTATGAGGGAAAGAAATCTGAAAGAAAAGTCTTGTAAAAGATAAACATAAATTTAGCTGGCCAAAGGATAAACAAAGAACACCAATTTAATCACTCGGGGTCGTAAGCGGTCATGTTCAAAGTGCCAAAAGTTTGCCAGAAAGAGAAACCCTCTGCCTTTATGTAAATGCAGATCCACACAACCGGACATTCCTAATTAACTGAAGCCTCCAATGGCACGTCTAAGCCAGTTCTTTTTCCCCTTTCAAAAATGCGAAAAAAGCAAAGGCTCCATCACGTATTGTGATATGCTGGCTTCACTGCTCTTTGGAAGTACAGAGTACAGATTTATTGACGATACTATAGGTCTTCTCACACCTTTTGTTGAAGAATTGGAAAAAGGGGAATTTTTCATTTGCCAAATGGTGGAAAGATATTAACAATACGGCAATGGCCCAAACGATGCTTCTTTCCACCCTGCTCTCCCAAGGGTGGGAGGAGTTTTGTGTTTGGCTTCCACCTGTGAATCATCATCCCGCCTTTCTTTTTAGCCACATGATATGTATTATTTAACTTCGGCTTGTTTTTCAAATCGCATTCATGTGGGACATTAATATTTAACTGTCACATAGTTGTCATCAGGTAGCTGTGACTCCATGCTTCACCGTTACTCTGCACAGTGATGAAATAGCTTTATCATTAATTGATTACATCTGCCTGACAGATAGGCTGGATCAATGGGATGCTTTATGGAAAACTAGACTTGTGTGAGCAAGCTTGAGGTTTTGTTTCTTTATTTATTTATTTATTTATTTTTAGTTGTTTTTTAAACAAGGGATTGCTCATTGTTTAGTCAAAGTTGAGAAAACTTTAAAAAGAGACTTTAAACCAAGTCACAATATCACTTGATTGTGGTTACTGTCTGGGGCATGGGGCACATTTGGTTGGTGGTTTATTAAAGGTTTTGTTTGGTTGTGAGCACACAGCTCATCATGTTTCCCAGGTTGGCCTTGAACTCCTGAACACAAGGAATCCTCATGCTTTAGCCTCTCCAGTAGCTGGAACTACAGCTATACACCAAAGCTAGACTTTGGATTCTTTGCCCAAATAAATAACAAAAACTAAAATATAAATGTCTAGTTATATTGGGCCTTCAGTCAAATATTCGGGTCTTTGAGATTTGTGAGATGATTCTGTTTGATCCTCAGTCAGATCCACTCACCATGTGGCAAATAAGATCACTATAAATAAATGCATTGTAACCAAAGAAAACTGACTGGGGCATCTATACTCTTATTTTCCTAGAATATGATGCAAATAAATAGACATCCATTTGCTATAAATATAGTTATAGAAACAAACAACAACTCCTGGTCTCAGGCTGCTTATCCACTGTCAGCATACAGAGTCTGTAGGTTATGGAGTTTGCAACCAAAGAAGCATTTGGTTGACTATGTTGAGCCATTTATCATCAGTCTCAACTACGTAGTTTTAGAAGAGTAATGATTCACAATGTTGAGAATGTAACTCAAATTTTATATTCAAGTATTGTTGAGTTCTCTGACGCAAAGAGAGAATAACTTGAAGAAAATGTGTTCATCATGTCCAATGAGCTGAAATCTTCAAACATAGGAAGCTGGACTTTGTTGAATCAAAAATATTTAAATCTCTTTTAGAGCCCAGAGATATAAGAGTTATGAAGACAGAAAAAGATTTGCCTAAAGAAGAGTGGAGAGCACAATTTACTCAAAGTGAATTGGATCTGATTAACAAACTTTCGGACTTCTATTAATCTGAGGTTATTTTAGTTATGGGTTTTTTTTCATTATTTATTTTGATTTTAACCTGGGTCTGTCTATTTTTATTTATTATTTGACAGTACCATGTGGACATCACAGAGACATGCAATAATTATTAGCCCCGATAACTGGCTCTGTAGGATTTCCAGTCTCTTTTAAATTTGTGGCAATGTGTGGAACTGACATTGAATGGGAAGCCTGTGGAATAAGAAGTGAATAGTTGCTGTCACTCAACTTATAGTCAGCCATTTATTTCAACAGCACCCCTAACTAATTTTCATATGCAATTGTTTCCAATATTTAGAACTTGCAACAAAACATACCATAAATATAATCTATGTAGATGGTCAGTATAAATAATTCAGTGTTCTAAAAATACATCCATTGAACACACCATTACTGATCCTTTCGTTTGAATGCAACTTGTTTAGTTAAGTCGCATTTTAAGAACAAACCAAGGAAGCCAACTTCACGCTCCACCTTCTACCTGGGTAGTAGTAAAGACTCTACTAAGACCTCCCCAGTTGCCAAAATTCACAATACTTTTCATTCTCACAGCAAACACCGTTCAGATTACACAAGAGTCTTTCTGGGCAATATAAGAATAGTAAGCTATCTTGAGAAGAAATATACAGAAGTGTGGGGATATTCTTTTGTGAACTACACCACACAGCCCTTATTGGCAAGTGCAATGTCTGTGAAAAATAATAGTATGAAGCAGTTAATGACATAAATGATGATGACAAAGTGAAGCTGTACAGAAAACTAAATGCATTTCCATTCCAATCTTAACGGAAAGTGAAGCTCAGCATATATTCTAGAAGGAAAGACAGAGATGTAAGTATCTGTTTACCATGCTTTTTGATAAATTTGAAAATGAAGAGGCTTGTTCCAGTACATTAGAATACAGCCAGGAGGCTCCCACCCAGCCTGGCTAAGAGGAGGGGCAAAGAGAGAGGCCACAGGAAAGGCAGGCAGGAAGTAGATCCTCAGAGAAACAGGAAGTGCTAGCAGGTTAATGTTTAAAAGCAGAGATCTGGCAGAGAAATAAACTGCTATGTTTATTTTTGTTTTATCGTTTCCACTAGCATTCAACCAGCAGAAAGAATGTTAACATTTATCATCATTGTGCCTGTTTATTTTTTAAACAGCTTACCTCTTGCACTTCTTATCACTCTAGCCATTGTCCATCTATTTCTTTTGAACTGTTGAACCATATGAAAGTACGTTAAGCCACTATTGTATTTGTTCATGTACGTGTGTCAGTCCCCTCCATAACACTAATTGTCAGTGGTAACATTAACGATACTTTTATCTTCCCCCATCCCAGGATCCTAATGCCTTTTGTGAAGACCTGCCTGATGGTCCTGCCTTCGGTGCAGACAATATGGAAGAGTGTGATGGATGTTGTCATTGGCCCACTGTGTACAAGTGTAGGACGCTGTTTCTCATCTGTCAGCATGCAACTGAGCCGCGACTGATGACTGAGACCCCAGGCAGGTCCAGATAGTTGGATACTTTACTACTGAAGTACTGCTGTTCTGTTCACTTCCCAATTGTTATAATCAAGAAGACTGCCAAGATGGGACCCATGTTCATAAATAAACGCTCACTGATGGATCTTAACAAATAATGATTTCCCAGCTAAAAGCCAAGGATTCCATATCTAATTTTATAACAAGTGTTGACACCACTCAGTGTAAGAACAGATAAGTTTTGCTTTAGTAGAAAACATATATTTCTTCAAATACTACAGTAATTTTGTGCATAACTGCTCATAAAAGTATGGGATTTCTTGTTTTCTTTTACTCTAGGAGTAATGATTTTAAAATTACTTTTATGGATAGCGTCATAAGGCTAGAGAGGTAATATATACAAACATTCTAGAAACATCATGTAGTAACAAACTCATATACTTATGTAACTATCAAACATAATAAGACAAATAAATGTGAAAACATGTTCCTCTGAGACATTATTAGCCTGCAATCATATTTAACAAGATGTTTCATTTTGCTGTATGTTTTGTACCTAATGCAAGTGTTACTCTAATCCAATTGTTTTTAATACATCTGTCATCTTATTGATCTCCTATATAAATTAAGCATAGGTATCACAGAGTAAATTTCTTTGTAATATTAGACTGCCACATGTGAGAACTTTTGCAGCTTCTTTGGAATTCAGTGTAAAATGAGCTGTCTAGGTTTCCTCTCTAAGTTTCCCAGCAAATGTTTTATGACTGGGGTTTATCTGGCTGTGACCGTAAGACATGCACTTGCTATTGTTTACTGAACTTTTTTTTTCTCCCGTATAGTTAGAAGCTTAACCTGTATTCTACATTCCTATGAATGCTTCAATTACTTTCAAGTAATCCTGGTGCTAGTTAATAATATTTTTTATAATGAACTAACTAACATCTAAGTACAATTTTTACTACAGTGGCTCATGTAGAGAAACATAGGAGAATTGAGTGTTTATAATACTAAAACACATGTACAAATTAAAAGCTAACAGTTACAATTCTTCAAGATGGTCTCTGATATGAATTTTTTGACCTATAAAACATTATCCTATACTTTTTTTAAATTGTAGAGCCCTAATTTAGCCTTTAAAAAATTGGCATGTAAAAAATTCTACATTATAATTACTATAATTTTTCAAATTCCAGAATTATTATCAAAAACTGAATTATCATTTGCTTGAATATTCTCATGGGTGTCAAACCTTCATGAAATGAAATCTAATAAAAAACAATTTCAGCATTTCAAATTCTGGTTAGTATTATGTATGGGTGACTAAATTAGAATTCTATTGCAAGCCAGATCAAAAGATCTTGTCAAGAAACTAAGTTGTAAAGCTCATACATTTTTGAAGGTAGTCACAAAAGAAACATTTAAAACTGTCCTCAGAAGACAGGTCATAGCCTGGTAATAGCCACAAAGTGTTGCCACTAACATTATTATGGAGATTGTATTGTGCTACTTTCGAAGGTCAGTCTCATGGCTTTATATTATATTTTTTTGTAATTTAAGTAAACACTTGGATATATTGATTAGTCAAAAATGTAATAATAAAATAGCAATTTAATGAACTATAAACTTCAACCTTTTAAAATAATTTTGACAATTTTAAAGACAATTATGTGTAATTGTATATAAAAACCTTTCATTTCTAATATATATGATTTCCTTTTTGAATAATACTGATTATTTTCAAGTGAACTTTTATTGCAACTTTTCATGAACCATTTTGCATCAAAAAACTCAAATTATGAGTAAAGCAAATTAAAGCTAAATATGCAAATATGTTGGTTATTTTATCTGGGGCAGTTAGAATTCAGAGGCAAAAAAAAAAAAAATTCCTCATTACCTAAAATAAATATCTAAAAAGCAATAAATGAGTTCATTGGTTTTACGATATTTTGTCTTTCTGCTGCTTACTTCACTCATTTGGAGTTGAAGAGTGAGAACCTTTTCAAATCCCATTCAACTTATTAAGACCTCCAATAACAAGAACATGAGTTATTGTTCCAAGATGTGTCTGTTGGGAGGCAGAATGGTTCAATGGTTAAAGCGCTTGCCATGCAAGCATGGGTACTAGAGTTAGGATCCCCAGAACCCACGGGGAAGAGAGATGAGCTTTGCAGTCCATCTTTAGTTCCATCTCTACAAAGACAGAGATGGAATCCTCAGAGCCAGCTAGCAGACTAGTGCACACACGAGAGAGTATGCACACGCACACCACAAATGCACATAAGAAAAAGAAGGTTTTTCTTAAAAATTATGAGACTGCTCATTTAGTTTTTAATACTTTTTTAAAACTTTTCTGGCACTTGGTGAGTAATACGCAGTGGTTTTGCTCACAAACCAGCCACTCTTAGCCTTTGCAAAGTCTCATTTTAATAGTCCTAAATAAACTGACTCTATTTCTCAGTTATAAATACAAAAGGAATAACAATATAAATCACATGTTAAAATAACTTGTATCCCAGAGCCAGATTTAACCAAAATTATTTTTGGAAGGTGAGTATGTGAAGAGCAATTGCTAATGTTGGCATAGACCTTCTTGTGGTCAATTAATCTGATAATCAATCAGATATTTGGCTTTCTAAAATATCCATTATAGACTGAAAGAACTTTAAAAAAATCCCTCTTTTTAGTAGTCATCTAAATTCCACTAACTTATTTCCAAGTCTTTCTAGGGAAGCTGTTGCATGTAAGAAAAATATCCCTGCCCTAGAAATGAAACATCTTGGGTCCACACTCAGGACCTCTATGATTCCTTTGGTGTACCTCCTGCAAATGGCTTAGCCTCTGTGAACTGGATTTCTTATCTGTAATGAAAAGACTGAATTAAATGGTCTCCCAAGAGCTCCACATCCCACTGTTTTCTATAACAGCAAGACTTGGGTCTGTCTCTTCTTACAAATCCAGCTATTTAGTCCAGGAACATTGATGATGATGATGATGATGATGATTATGATGTCAGTCATTCAGTTGGGTTGTATACTAAATATACGCCCACAGATATACTTTCTATTCTCTCCCTGATCATAAGACCCCTTTTGTAACTTTGACCTCTTATGACAGGAATTCCTAGATTTTTATGAGCTCTAATATTATTATTCTATTCCTTGAATGTAACAAGTATAGGTTTTTCTGCCCGCCGCCTCTGGTCTTGTCTTGCCGCCGCACCAGCCCCTATTAACACACTGAGACTCTGTATTTGATATAATCCTGTTGGCCTGTTACTAGTTTCTTATCGGCTAGTTCTGTCTTAATTATTAACCCATTTCTATGTATTTCCACGTGGTCTTACCGAGAGTGGAGGAATGGCAGTTCTGTTCTCTCCAGGCTCTCCATCTTGACTCCTCCTATCTCCTTCCTCTTTCCTCCTTGTCTCCTAGTCTCTCCTATCTCCTTTCCTATTGGCCAACAATGCTTTATTCATTAACCAGCATGAGAAACATTTACAGAATGACATCTCCTATCACTTGAATTAGCATATTACCATATATTTTTAATTAATTCAGATTAATTTGAAGATTTACCAACAAAATCAATACTTTACCAGTGTTATGGTTTGGATTTTAAATGGTACCCAGAAGGGATATGTCCAAAGGTTGGTGTCACCTGCCTGTGATGCTATGTGAGCTGGAGGAACGTTTAAGAGTCTGGATCTAGACAAAACAAATCATGTCCTTGCAAGTGTGGCATGGAAGAAGACTGAGATCTGAGCCCCTTCCTGTCTCTTTCCTTTTGCTTTCTGGTTACTATGAAGTGATCAGCTTACTCTAACACAAGTGTTACTCCTTAGTACAGCTCAAAGGTAACAAGGCCAAGCAATGAAAACATCTAAAAAAAAAAAAAAAAAAAAAAAAAAAATGCCATCTGTTTACCACAGCAATAGAAACCTGATTGAGAACCTCTCATCCGAATTGTCATCTCCACCATCAGCCTGGATGCCAGTCTGAAACTCCCAGCTGGCCTCACCCTGCACCGTCAATCAGTTCTCCACTACTGGGATGGTGGCAGCAACCAAATGCACTCAGGCAATGTTTTCCGCATGAACAACTAGATGGATAAATAACTAAGGAGAATCTGTGTTCCTTGAAGAATTCAAACTAAGAGTCACATTTCAACCCCCTTTTTTATTTACAAAAAGAGTGTGAAACAAACTGATTCTGGTAAAAGTTTCCTACTCAGATTTTCATGCTCATAAGCCACCAGTGGAAAACTAAACCTACTTAAGGCAGAAGAGCTGCATTCCCTCTTTTGGGGCAACACCAGCTGTGGTTACTCTGCTCCTTACTGTGACAAAATCCCTGACAAACACAACTTCAGGAAGGGTTTATGTTGATTTGTGCTTTATGAAGGGAAATGCTCAGTCATATTTGTAGTCAGAAAACAAAGAGCAGGCCTGAAGGCACAACTACAAATTCTAGACTCATCCCCACAGGCCCTACTTCCTCCAGCCAGGCTCCACCCCCTCAAGGTCTATAGCTTCCTGTAGCTCTATCAGCAGAGGAGCAAAAGACATTTCTCACTCAAGCCACCCATGCCTGTCTTACTCTTCATTGCCTTGCTTGAAACCTACTTTCGAATCTTCCAGAACAGGCATCTTTACAGCTTGGAAACTTGCTTGTAGACATGCTTATGGGCCTTTGAGAATGGTAGTTCCTTTTGCTACCCCAATTCCCACTGAAATCAACTGAAACATGATTTCTGTAAAATTCTAGATGTCAGAGAACACAGCCTATACACCGTGTCATTTGAGTTCTAAAACACATTAAAGGACAGTGAAGAGAGCCATCCAAAAGACTCCATTTCTGTGGTTGTAACTTTATCACTGCAGAGTGATTACATAAGATAACAAGAGCTTCCAGCCTTTCTCTAGGGTTGCACAAAGCAGGCCGGAGTGAAAAAAAAAAAAAAAAAAAAAAAAAAAAAAAAGGTAGAGCAGCATTGAGAACTTAACGCAGCCCATGCAATTCATCACAAATCAGGACACAGGGCATTTCCCCTGAAAAGCAGAGGAGGAGGCAAAGGCTGTTAGTGTGCTAGATATTTCAGCACTAGACTTAAGGAACAAGAATAATTTCAGTTCGAT
This sequence comes from Phodopus roborovskii, assembly GCF_943737965.1. Classification (NCBI taxonomy): domain Eukaryota; kingdom Metazoa; phylum Chordata; class Mammalia; order Rodentia; family Cricetidae; genus Phodopus; species Phodopus roborovskii. Next base: position 5,730,508 of record NW_026125444.1, read on the forward strand.
TCACCCAGTGTCTTCCCTCTTCACTTCTAAGTAGTAAAATGAGCAAAAGAAGACTCCCCTTGACATAGTTTAAAATCATCTTTGTACCCTCTAGCCTTTCTCTGGGTAACATCTGACATGCTACCACGGGGATCTTACCTCTGATGTTTTTTTTAAAGTGGAAAATAGCCTTGAGTGGGGTCACATTTCAATTGATTGCAGCCTTATATTTTAGACTCCAGTATGAATGGGTTGTCTAAAGAGGACATTGAACACTGCAGAAGGGATCCCAGGAAGAGCCCAGAGTACTGTATGGAGCACAAACACAGACCAAGAAGAAAGTCAGGTTAGGGACACAAAGATAGGCGGCTGCAATGGCGTGACCCTAAGCCTTCCCGGCTCTCTTTTGGAGACCTCTGCTTCACATTCCTAGGCATGCTCAGTGGAAACTGAATAGGAGTGGAGAGAGTTCAGTCCACAAAAGAGACTTCTTTTTCTCCACAAAGAAGAATTGCTTTTGTCTTATTGAATGAAAATAGGCCTGGGAGGGAGCCTAGGGACTCTGCAGGAACTACGTACCCTAAAGACCATCCAGTGAGTAACACTGAAGATAAAAATGCAAGTAGGGCTGTGACCACTGGCGTCTCTTTCACCTTGCCCTGCTCCACTGTGACCCCAGCCATGGTGTCTGTGACAGAGAAAGGATACCACAGAGCAGTCAGAGAAATCAGAGGACATCACTTCAACAATTACCCCCGAAATAGGACAAGGACACCTATCTGCCTGCACTTGGACGTGTTATATTACGCAGCTTGGCTTCACGGCTGGAGAAGTCATTCTGCCATTATGAGAAAAGGTAGAGGTGGAGAGGGATGAGAGAAAGGAAGAGAGAAGACTCAGTGGGAAACAGCACGTCGCCGAGGGCAAATACTTCTCTCCCACAGAAATGGAACAGGCAGGAAGAGATGAGAGCAACAGGTCACCTCTAGAGCATTCTTTTCTTTCCCTGCTTCCCAGCCACTTGTCAGTGAGCACCATCCAGGGAGAGAAGGGCAGAAGGCAGGTCCTGCTTCAGCTGAATGGTAGATCAGTTCCCGCCAACTGCTGTCTCAGCTAACTGGGACAGTGAAACAAGGAATTGTTTGCAAAGTTCCAGGGCAGAGCCAGGCTATTTTCAGAGAGGCAAGTGGCGAAGATTAGCAAGCTTATTGTACCCCTTCACGCATACAAAGCTGAGAGTTATGCTCCCAGTACAAGCAAGGGCAGGGAGGTGTACATTGGTTAAATACTTAGGAGCTCCATCTGCAGTTTATGACATGGATTCTTTTGTCTCCATTTTCTAGATGATAAAAATGATGCCCATGTGTTGAGGCACTTGCTCAAGATGATCCCTGAAATTAGGATTTGAGCCAAGAAAACCCAATACCCACGCTCACACTTGGTCCTCAAAGAGACACCTGTTTTCCCTAGGATTCTGTACATGGCTTCTTCTGTCCTTCCTATCAGCATTCAATCATAGAACCTTCCAGAAGCATGTGTTTTCATCCTTCCATCGGAGTCAGTCCAGGACCTCAGAGGTAGTGCCCTAGCTCAGTCTCCTTCTAATACAGCTCAATATCCTGCTTCTGTAGGCATAGCTTTTTGTTCCTTTTACAATCTTACTTCTAGCTCTTATATCCTATCCAATGTCAGAAAATTATTATTCAAATGTCATTATTCAGAGGTAGAAGTTCAAGTCCTTCACAAGTTTCTCTACCATCTGTCTCAACACAGTGATGTATCTAAATACTAGGCACATTGGCAAATATTAACAATGGCAACAATTTCTGTTTAGGATGATCGGTTCTCTAAACAAAACGTATTTGGTATCTTTATTTGTTTAAAGATTTCTTTTCAATGTGTCCAACCCTTCATTGTTATTCAATTTTGTCTGTCATTCTATTTTTTGAAACCCCAATGAAAACATACACACTTGATTTTCCTATCATTGAAGATTTTGAGGTCATTTTCAAAAGTGGAGCTTCATTGAAGTATTCAAATATTTTATCAGTTTAGTTTTATATTGCCATACAAATGTTTAATAGAGATATACAATGTGTAATTGCAACAGTAGTTTATCAGTAGTATTATTATGAACTTTTATTTTAATACAGAGTCTTACTATGTAGTAGTCCTAGCTATCCTGGAACTCACTATGTAGACTAGGCTGATTTTGAACTCACAGATATCTGCCTGCCTTTCTCTGCCTCATGAGTGCTGGTACTAAAGATGTAAGCTACCCTGCTAGGCTGTGTAGGTTGTGTATTATGATCTTGCTATCAGTACTGGTATTGGGAAAATTTTGTTTTTTCTATCAAAAGTGGCTAGCCCTCCAAAGACCAATATTCCAAAATCTTACAAAAACTTTTATACGTCTTTTAATCTCCTCTATCTTAGAAAACATTTATGTAAACCTTTTAAAATTATATTTTTAAATTTTTACTTATTTTTATTTTTTATGTATATGTGTAATATGCACTGCATGCACACTTCCTGCCCAGGAAGGCCAGAAGAGTATGACAGATCTCCAAACTGCAGTAATGGACAGCTGCATGCCACCAAGTGGATGCTGGAAACCAAAACCAGGGTGTCCAATAAGCCATCTCTATAGTATCCTATTAATTCTTTTCATCTCCACACAAAGGCCCTGCTGTATTCCAGGAACTTAATGACCCCAAGGGCCCAACCCCTTCTCCCTTTCCTTCAGGTCACTTTTCAAATTAGCCAATCAGGAGTAGGCTGTAAGGGTGAACCTCAGCCAACAGAGAGGAACACCCAAGATCCTCCCTTGAATTAAGAATAAAAGGAAGAGGCCATCTTGGCAATGGTTGTTGCTTGCTAACTCAGTTATGGTGCACCTTTTTCTTGCCACAGACATTGTCTTTTCAGGTTACTTTCACCTTTTTAGATATTTCTTTGTGCAACAGTGAGAATATTCTTTTGCATATATATATATATATATATATATATATATATATATAGTAATGCCAATAAGCAACATTTATATATGCAACATATGTGTGTAACATATATATGTAACATATATTAATTCAGTATGATTTTTAAGTTTTCTTTTCATTTTTTACATGTATGTGTTCCCATGAGTATAAATGGAGGTGGGGAGTAGATGGAGTAGACATGACATGTATGTACATGGGTATGGTGGTCTAAGGTTGATCTTAGTAATCTTCCTATACACTCTTCTATCTTAATTTTAGGCAAGGTTTCTCAAACAAACCCAGAGTGCTCCAGGTAGCCAGGTACTCCAAGGGTCGCACACCTACCTTCTAAAGCTGGAATTAAGGTGAGCCTCCACCCACATCCAACATTTATACTGGTTCTGGAGATACAAACTCTAGTCCTCTTGTGTGGCCATAGATAGGAAATAGATTAATTGAATGTAGTAATTCGTTGACAGTTTCTATGAGGTCATCATCCATGATGGAGTGATGCCATCTAGGGTCGTCCTAGAACAAAGGGAAGGCAACATGGCATGTATAAGTGTAACACACTTCCCCATATGGGGAAGACAAGGAACTGAAATGTAAAGGGGAACTGGAGGAGGATAAGGTAACATTACAGAGTGCTTAGGGCACAGCCTCTAAATGTGCATCCATTTAGCCAGTGGCAGCATAAATACATGTTGCTTCCTGGCATAAAGCCTTGGAGTCCTGTCTCTCTGAGCATGTGCCATCAGTGACACTTGCATGTACTTGCAGGTGACACAGCTGTTTTGGAATCACCCATACTCTACCAGAAATGCCACAAACCCATTGTAGCTCATCACATTGTAATATTACTTTGATCTGTCATTTTGACATTCATCTGGAGTGATTGGATGTTCCTTCATAGCTTCTCAAGAAAAGTTTAGCATCACCATTTTGGAAGTTTTATAAAAAAAGTAAATGAGTATCTTCTAGTAGCCATGAGCACTGTGAGTCCTACATTAATTTTACTCTAAGATTTCAATAATGCAGTGTTCTATAATAATTGTTATAGCAGAGGCTGGGAAGGTGGCTCAGTGGTTAAGAGCACATGCTGCTCTTGCAGAGGATCCTAGATAGGCTCCCAGCATCCACATTAGGAGGCACAAAATTGCCTGGAACTCCAGCTCTGGTAGATCCAAAGTATGGAGCAAGACACATGCATATGCATAATTAAAAATAAGATCTATAGAAACTTTTAAATATATCAGACTCCTGTCATAGGGCAAGAAGACTATATTGTACTAGCTCATATCTAGTCAGTCTTCTCTTCCTTTATTTCATCCCTCCTCCCCTTATCATTCAGTCCTGTGAACTTAATATTTTACATGGCTCTAAAGGATAAAGAGTTTCATCATTTTGCTGTGAGACAAAGATTAACTGAACTACACAACATGATTTTGGTTTACGTATAAAACTCTGCCTTAACTGACCTAACAAAACTTGATGTTTTTCTGATTCAAATGTGTAAGATATCATGCACTGAAATAAGGAAACCACCAAATGAATGTGTTTAAGGTATCAAATTGTTCTTACAAAGTGATAGCTGTAGACTCAGCAATATCAAAGATGAGAGTGAAAGTGAATACAGGAAACTTTTACATATGAAGAGAAGCTTAAGACCTATCCACACTATCTTCTTCAATGCAGGTGCAGACTTGTCACAGAAACAGCACACATTTAAGACTGGATGATAAGATGAAGGCTCTCCAGAGACCAAGTGCAAATTCGATCAGTATCAGCACTGAATGCACCAGGATCAGGCTGTGCAGAGGTGCATGGAGACACATTTTCCCTGGGTAAAAGTAAAGTCTCCTAAATAGTGTCTTTACTAAGGAAAGCACCAAAGGAAGGAGGGTTTCCTTTGCTATATAAGAAAGCATTCACTTAAAGCTAGGTGTGTCTGTAAACAAGGGGCTTTTGTGGAAGAGCTCCTCCCTGATATTTACATTTGTTCAAAGAAAATGTGAGTTTCGTATCTCTACCTTCTAATTTTGTGATATCAAAACTAGTGCCATTTTTATTCTTTATCATTTCATCATGATCAAAATATAGATTTTGACCAAATGTTGTTAAAAATAAGATAAAGTATGCAGCTTCGTAATATAATACAGAAAAAGCTCTGTATATATCCTTCAAAACAGTATATATTTTAGTTTTGTTTTATTACATCAAAGTACACTAGGCTACTTTATATTATAAATATTGGAGCATGATTTGCACTCAGTTCTGGATAGTACTCACGTGACACTTATATGTTCAAGTGAGTCAAGATTTTTTTAGCTTGGGCAAGAGAAAATGTAGTCATTATTGCACTATTCAAAATCTCTTAGCTAGATATAATGCAGTAATTTGCTTTATTTCTTGACTATACATTTTCTGAAAGCTTCTATACTTAAGACTTATCTGTGGTAAATATTTTCAAATTTATACTAAATAGAATTCCATTTGTATTTTTATTATTGATATTACAGTTCAGATATGCTGGATAGAGATCAGAGATGTTACTAATTTGCACTTGGCAGTAAGTTTGAACTAAGATTTCTTGTCTTGAAAAATGGTAGAACAGTTATGATCCAGTTATCAACATAAAATAAATAGATCACTCGATTTCATGGCAGCTAACTTGATTTGCTATATGTCATCATGACAATTACAATAAGATAATTACTTGAATCTAGAATTTTACATGAGCTTCCAGCACATCTCCCTGTCCTGGATTATTGTTAATATACTACATAATGCTTTCTAAGAATGAGATAAAAGATATAGAGAGAGAATATATGTCAAAAATTAGATGGAAACTTAGAAAATCAGTAAAAAGCCAATCCCTAGCACTCCTCTTCCCTTCATTCACACCCTTACTATGGCTTTCTCATTGGTGGCTTTCTGTTTTTCCTCCCTTGACCTAAGGTTAGACCACATGTCAAGGGGCAAAGCAAAAGTCACAATTCACCATTCCAGCTTCAGGTTTTGGAAGCACTGCACATTTTTCTTGTCCTCTTGGACCTCAGCTGCTTATTGGAGGATGAGAAGAACATGTCCCATTCAGCTAGCTGGTACAAGTATAAGCACTTTCCCACCAGCCTAGTCCCACAGCCGCATCAGCCCCAAATAACACAGAGATATTGCTTTAGATATAAAGCTGTTGGCCTGTTACTAGCATTTCTTATTGGCTAACTCTGTCTTAAATGTTAACCTATTTCTATTAATCTAAGTGTTTCCACATGATCTTATCTTACCTACATCTTGACTCCTTTACTACATCTCCCAGAATCCTCCTTGTCTCCTAGTCCCTCCTAAACTTGCCTTCCCATTTGCCAGCAGTGCTTTATTCATAAACCAATAAGAGAAACATATTTACAGAATGACATCTCCCATCATCTCCCATCACAAGAAGGATGAGAAGCGTCCAGACCAGACCAACTTTCACACACCAAGTCATCCAACTACAGTCAACTAATCAGTGAATCTTATGGAAGAAATGGTGGCTTTTTAAAAACCACTGGATTTATAATGGTTTGTTTAAGCAGCCACACGATAGCAACAACTGATTAATACACTGTAAAGTTTAGTTTTTACATATGTATCAAATGTATGATAGTAAAATCGTGGTGGTTCCCTCCAACTTTCACTTTTGGTTAGCTATTGTTGTACTATGTAGCCAGAACCATGAAGCCAAGATGGGCTGCCAGTCTGGCAGTCACAAGGCAATTTTTGATGGACACAAAAATAAATTCACTTGGTTGGTTGGTTGGTAGGTTGGTAGGTAGGTTGGTTGGCTGGTTGGTTGGTTTGTTGCTTAGTTTGGTTTTAGTTTTTGGAGACAGAGTTTCTCCATGTGGCCCTCAATGTCCTAAAACTCCCTCTGTAGACCAGGCTGGCTTCAAACTCAGAGGTCCATCTTCCTGGCTAAAAATAAATTCACTTTCAGTACACGATTTGGTGCCCAAAAGTTTTCAGGAGATTTAACTCAGTAAATAACCAGTCAGATGGACTTAGAATTGAGTAGGAAAACATTTACTGCTTCAAGTGTGAACTGATGTAGTGAAAGCTAACTGGAGATCATACTGCTCCACTATTACTATGCTCAGTTAAATAGAGGGACAAAAGCTTCACTACGAAGCTGTCCATGCAACAGAAGTGTGGTTTGCACTTTGAGTCTGCTGGCTTATTACAGTTCAGACATGCTGGACAGAGATCAGAGATGTTACTAAGAATGTCTATAATTTCCAAAGTTTACCGATGTCTTTTTCTGTCACCCCTCAAACTCTCCTTCCTCTCCCAAAGCTAGACTATGGACTATGATGGGGGGGGGGGAGAAGCAGAGAAGAGGCTCTTCATCCCCAAAGCCTTGTTCCTGGGGATTCTGAGCACGGTGATATTACTGGCTAACTCAAGGCTAGGCTGCCTGCTCAAGGCAAATGAAGTTAGGAGAGTGAAACAGCAATATTTGATAGGGATACATTCATAAGCACATAATTTAAGAGGTTTAGAGAACAACGATAATGTTTCCTGTTTCTGCAGAGGGCTCATGCTGGTACCAACACCCTGATGTTTCTCTGAGCCATGGCAAGGCCAGGGAGTGGCTCTAAGTAGCTTGGATGGATACTCTGTTCTCCTGCATCATTCCTGTCTTCCCAGTTCATTACCTTCCCTCAGAGCCCTAGGGACAGGATAAACTGAAGAAAGCATCACCGGTCATATGCTAGCCAGCTTCCCATCCTGAGAACAAATACCTGAGCTAGACAACTTGTAAGGAGTGCAGGGTTGTTCTCATTCCCACTTTGACTCTAGTTCGTGGTCTGTTGATCCTATGGACAGGGCACATGGCAGAAGCACTGAGCTGCCTGCTTCGTGGTAGGGATGTAAGAGAGGAAGGGGAAGTTTTTGGACTTCTACAGGACCCTGAGTTTGCTGACAGTTACCTAAAGGTTTCACCTCATAAAGTTCCCACCACCTCCCTGGGGATGCTGGGAGACAGTCAAGACACAGATCAGAGTGTCTCCTAAGAGGTGCAAGAAGGACTATGAAGAATTGGTGTAGGGGCATCCACTGCCTGAGGACAGACAGGTGATATACCCTTCAACAGTTGTCAGGCTGCAAAGCATGGAAGGGATTCCTCCATATGCATGCCTCCAAATTCCTCAGCAATTCATAAGCCCACTTTTAGATACTCTACTGAGAAAATGGAGGAAAGTAGGAGTTGCCCTCCATGAAGTCTCTGCCACCTAAAGGAATGGGAGTTTCTAAGAGAAATTAAGTTCAATGGTAGTGAAGGATTGTATGATTCACAGAGGACTTTAACGGTATAACGTTTTCCACTTACATTTTAACGCAAACAAGAAACAAGACAAAATGACTATACCATCAAACTTGATGGGGCCTGCCCATATTATTTGTTCACTTTGAATGGTTGGATTATTTTACAACAAAAATATTGTGTGGTGGTTTGAATAAGACTGGCCATGTAAGCTCACAGATTTGAAGGCTGGGTCATTAGGAGTGGCACTACATGACAAGGATTAGGAGGTGTTGGCAGAAGTGGGGCTGGGCTTTGGGGTTGAAAATGGCTCAGACAGGCCCAGTGTCTCTCTCCTTCTTTCTTCCCTGCTATCTGTGGATACAGATGTGAACGCTGAGCTACTTCTCCAGCATCTTGTGGGCCTTCTTGTGCAGTTTTCCTACCATAATGATAACGGACTAAACTTGTAAAAAATTCTAAGCCCCGATAAAATGCCTTCTTTTATAAGAGTTGCTGGGATCATAGCATCTAAGACTTGACTAAGACATATTGTGAAGTAAAATGTGCCCATTCCATTATTGAATTTGTGGTTTAAACTGTCCCCAAGGTTAGTAGCACCCACCATGATTTAGGTAGACTCACCAATACTTCTTCTTTTTTTTTTTTAAGTTGGTTAATTTATTGTACATCCCAACTGCAGTTTCTCTTCCTTCATCTCCTCCCTTTCCCTCCCACCCCCTACCTCTCCTCTGACCCCTCCCCCATCCATCCTCCCACGTGTTTCTGTTAAGAAAGGGGCAGGCTTCCCGCAGATATCAACCAAACATGGTTTATCAAGTTGCAGTAAGACTAAGTACTTCTCCTTGTAGTAAGGCTGGGCAAGGCAACACAGTATGAGGGATAGAGCCCCAAGAGCCAGCCAAAATCGGAGACATTCTCAATTCCCACTGTTAGGAGTCCCACAAGAGGACCAACTGGCGAAACTGTCTCATACATGCACAGGGCTTAGGTCAGTCCCATGTAGGTTCACTGGTTGTTGGTTCAGACTCTGTGAGCTCCTGTGAGCCCAGGTTGTTGGTTCTGTGGGTTTTCTTGGATGCACCAATTCTTTAACAGGGTCCATCTCATGGAAAGTTCCCAGTACCCCTGATGAGTATGCATCAACTATGTTTTCCTTTTTGCCTTTTTAAAACATTTATTCTTCTCTCGTATACTGCATCCCAACTACAGTTTCTCCTCCCTCCTTTCGTCCCAACCACCCCCCTACATCCCTTCCCCAGATCCACTCCCCCTTTCCATTCAGAAAAGGACAGGCCTCCCAGGGCTATAAACCAAACATGGTATGTCATTGTAATAAAAATAATAAAATATTAGTTAAAGTAAAAAATAATTAAAAATAAATGAGCAAGTCTAATTAGAAAACAAGATCAAAATAATACTCTTCAGGATTCTTGATCAGAAAAAAAAAAACCATAGAAATGGCTTACTTGATTTTTTTTTAATATAAATTAAATAGAAAAAAAAACACCTTTAAAATACTGGAAGAAAAGCTAGGAATGGCATGTGTATACGGATTCTGTGAGTTCTTGACCAGCCTGGTCTACAAGGGCTAGTTCCAGAACAGCCTCCAAAGCCACAGAGAAACCCTGTTTCAAAAAATAAAATAAATAAATAAATAATAAAAATTCCAATATTAGGTAGAAGCAGAGAGATCAGGAGTTCAAGGCCAGCACCCTTTGATACAGGGAGTTTAATGTTGGATGATGATGATGATTAAACCAAAGAAGCCCCAGCTAGGCTGCAAGTCAGATGGGGATAGGAAAGGAGTTAGCAACATAGCAAATGTTCATTCAGAATGCTGTTACTTTCCAAGTAAAAACAGAAAATGCAGAAAGAAGGCCTCCATGGTATCTGGCAGACAAGAGGGAGGAGGTATGTGAGGAGGTAATAATGATAAACTGGTAACTACTCAGCTAGACAGAGAAACTGCTGAAATGGTTTATATACCTACATGTAGCTAGTAATTCCCCTGAAACATACCCTTTATCCAGAGGGCCATCAGCGAATTAGCAGTGCCCTGAGAAAAGCCCCCAGGGTCACAGCTGGAGTCTGGAATGACTGGTGAGTGATTTTGTCATACTGACACACACACACACACACACACACACACACACACACACACACACACACAGCCATTTACAACCTAAGCCAAAACCTCTTCTCTAATTAACAGACACACTTCGGTAATCTAGGCATCTGCATGTTGGGAAATGTTAGAAAGATTTTGCATCCTGTTTGAAGATGTATTTGTTTTCTTTTATCTGTATGAGAGTTTTGCCTGCATGCATGTATGAACACAATGTGTGTGTCAGTGTCTATCAAAGCCAGAAGTGGGCAAAGGATCCTCTAGACCTGGAGTTACAGACAGTGTGACTTACCCTCTGGGAACTCAAGCCAGATCCTCAGCAAGAACAGCAAGTTCCCATAACCCTCTTCACCTGAGCCATTGCTCCAGATTCTGTTCCTTGAGACACTGATGTGACTGTGTGTGGTCAGACCTTAGGCTACTAAGCACAGAGAAGAAATCAGATAAGACTGGATGAGGAGAGGAAAAAGCCTCAGTGTGATGAGAAGAGGGAAAGGATCTCATGGCAGGAGAATGACATTGGAGGAAAGGGGAGAACACAAAAAGCAGACAATTTGCCATTTAGTGTCCAAGAGCATAGCAGACTCAGTTATTCGTCAACTTACAGATGATTTATCATCCAACAAAATTCCCTCAGAAGGACTTTAAGTGTGTGGAAACTTCAGTTTCTTCATCTCTAAAGTAGTGGGAATTAGATGATCAATGTCTTATTTAGTTCCTAACATATAACCTGCAAGCTGACCTTTAATGCTGTTTCTAATGTGAAAATAAAGTAAATAAACTGCATTTTCCTCTCGTTTCCAGTAAGTGATTTAGAGAAAGTTATTAACTTGCCTTTAAGCCTAAAGTTATCTGTGTGGCTATCAAAGGAAAGAATTGTTTACGTCGTCTACTCACTGAAATCGTGTATCTAAATTAGTGAGTCCTGCATCTTTACTTCTCACTGGACTGGAGTTGTTGCTCCCAGCCAGTTGTAACAACCAGCATAAGAGCTGCTTGTCTTTGGTGCCTGCTTCTTGTTGGGGCAGGTTACTTAAACAGTTTGTGGGTTTTCCACTCATTAGGAATTCATCTTGGCATTGAGCACGCTTCGCTGATCATTATGATGCCAACAGCCACTGCTGATTTGACTTGGATATGGGTTCCCCAGGTGAGGTGGCTTTCCCTCAGCTGAGGACTACTTAAGCATTCTCAGGAGGACCTCTCCTGAAGTTCCCTTCCTGTCTGGAATGCAAGACAAGCTCTCCCTGTTTCTGTTGACTTCTTCAAGGTCAGAATTACTCATCAGCAGTTGAAAACTGAGTAACACTAGATGGGAGCCAGTTACCACATTTTCCCTAGAACAGAACCTGGATACCCTTGCAGTAAGTATCAATGAAAGAAAATGTACCTAATAAAGAAAGGGTATTCTAAGAGAGCATCCGAAGTGACTCATGCAGGATATGTGGAATGAAAAAGCATCCTTTCTCTGGTGGTCTATCATGTGCTTTGGCATATAGGTTGATTAAAGACTTTAGAAAAGGTAATTTAGCAGAAATAAAACCAAGAAAATTTGCCTTTTGGGAGATCTTTAATCTCGTGGTGAATAATAGCCAGCATAGGTCACGTTTATCACACAGACCTTTCCCCTTCCATCCCTAGTTAAAATCGATTTTTTTATTTTTGCAATGTACGACTAATCACCCTTATTTGATCAGTATATTATATGCAACATTGAAATATCACATCATTAGCAGTATGGTTATCACATGCTAGTCAAAATAATGAATTCAAAATGGATTGCCTTTTGTCCCCATCAGCAGGTCTCTAGTCTGCTAATGCAGTTGCTCTTTCCATGTCTTACCAGTCAGATGACCAGCTCTTTCAGGGTACCATTCTCTACTCTCAGACCCGGGTGTTTCCTCTTCATCTTCTCCCTGATCCCACATTCAGGCTTCCTGGTCACCATTTTTAAAATTTGTCCTCTGTCCTTTCCAGTGTGCTATGGAAGTATTTGCATATAGATAAAAGTAAAAACAACCTTCTCAATTTGTAGGGGGTGAATTTCTTAGCTGCTGCCTCGAGTTAGTTACTCAGTTCTTTAGCAAAAAGCAACTTTTTTTTCTCTTTACAATAAAATTAAAGGAGGTTGGCCAGATTTTGAAGCTGATCTTTCAGTCGTTGACTTTAAAAAAAAAAAAGTGTCTGGTCAGTTTGTCAAAACCCATCTCCTCTCACAGTTAAGCATATCTTTTTGGGCAAGGGCCCTCCAGGACTGAGGATATAGTTTAGTGGTAGAGTGTTTACCTCCATGCAGAACTCACAATGCCCGGGTTTGCTCTCAAGTCAGCAAGAAAAATCCTCTCTGGTAACAAACTTGAACCTCTAACTAAAATTTTCTACAGTTGAAAATATTCAAAGTGCTTATGATTACGGCATGACCTGTTGGCAGAAATTTCATTTTCCTTTTTGTAGAGATTGATAATGACATTACAGGCACCCACACAGATTCCTTCCTTGTGTTTATATGTAAAGTGCCTCTTCATCCTAGTCGGAGACAGACCAGTCCTGGGAGGTAATGGAATGTGGGCTAAGCAGGGAAGCAGTTTAGGACAGGGCAGAATTCGTTCTGCCGCTCTGCCGGATGCCCATACTGGGCATCTCTACGGACTCTTAAGCTCCCTCCACCCCTGCTGAGATGATGCACTGGGAAAACATTCACTCTCCCAGGGATGCCTCGCTGTTGGTTTATAGCTGGGAAAACGTTGCCCCGGGTCTAAAATATCTATCTGCCCAAACAGCCTAGCGCTGATGAAGGCTTTCTCACAGGCTCTCAGCTCCCCACGGGCGGGCACTCCCCGCCCTCTGTTGCCAGAACCTTGGGGATATGCCTAGACCCAGCGCAAAGCACGTCCCAGCCAACTGAGAGCAGAACAAACCACTGGCAGACAGCCAAGAGGCTCCCTCCCAGCCACCGCCCCCCCCCTGCCAGGCGCCTCCCCCCCCCCCATACAATACAAGATCTTCCTTCCTCAGTTCTCTTAAATCACAGCCCAGGGAAACCTCCTCAGAGCCTGCAGCCAGCCACGCGCCAGCATGTCTGGGGGCAAATACGTAGACTCCGAGGTAGGCTTGGGTGAGGGCGCGCCGGCTCCAAAGTGCCTGCTTTTGCTATCTCCCACTCCAAATGCTTGGGCTGCTTTCCTAGCCCCAGCCCTCTCTCCACCTTCACAGCACTCCCTTCGTGCTGGCACCGCTGAGGAATGGACCTGAGTGGGGAGGTGAAGCCAGGGATGTTTGTTTCAGGGCTTCTTTTTAGAGAGGAGAGCAATGGAGCCCACCGGGCAAAGGAGGATCGGGGATCCGAGTCCCGCGTTAGTAGTCTGCCGGACTTAGACAAGTTTTTCAGATAGTGCCTTTCAAGATCCCCACACACACACACACACAAGCCCCTGCCTACTGGGAGGCTGAGAGTTGACGCTGTGTGTGTGTGTGTGTGTGTGTGTGTGTGTGTGTGTGTGTGTGTGTGTGTGTTGGGATGGCAGCATCATTTGCCCATAGTTCTAAGAGTGACAGTCCCCATCAGGAGCCTAAAGTGGCTGGCCTGGGCGGTGGCGCTCCTGTTGCACTTTGAGCAAAGTTCTAGAGCACTTCAATAATCTCTTCCCCTGGGCGGCGGCCAGGGGAGTTCCGAGGTGGGGGACCCTCCTTCCTCAACAAGTACCACCACCGTTGGCAACTACTTCTTGGTACTCAGCCTAAAGGTGGAGACCTCAGTTCCCCAGCGTGACTAGTGACTACCGTTCAGGGTGGGTCCGGGAGTCCTTCAGGTGAGATGTGCTTCTAGAACATTTTGAGGGGTCTGGCACATGCCTCTTCTCAGAGATGAAAGTACACTAGATATTCACTCACCTAATCCACCCCCACGGCCTAAGGAAAGCAAAGGGGGCTAGGGAGAGGGTAGGGGACGCGGCAGGTGGGGAGGAAGAGGCAGGAAGGGACAGAGAAGATGGGACCAGAATCTGTCAGTATGGTCCAGTGGGATCTTAAAGATAATGGTGGAAAGGATAGGGGCACGATTAACAGAGTCAGGGCGGGATCATGGAGCAGGTGGCAGGACGCGAGTGGCTTAGGGGAGAAAAAGGGTACAGTGCAGGCGAACGCGAACCCCCTGGGCTGGGGAGCGGCCAGGAGCTGGAGAGGCAAGGAGCAGGAGCAGGAGGGCGAGCATGGAGCTTCGCCCTGACCCCTGGCGGCGGGCGCGGGAGGCAGGCGCTCCCTGCCTGGTACCGAGGGGTGTGGTGTCCTTCCCTCCGTCCTCTTAAAAAGCTTGCGGCACTGGAGTTTTCTGTGCGCAAAGCCTTCGGGGTTGAAGTTAGCGAGACTTGGAGCTCGGGGCTCCCGGGACAGCAGGCTGACTTCTGACGCTTGTTTCTCTTTCTGAACTTTTCTTCCCACCGCGGTTGCCGCCCTCCCCTGGCTTGGCTGGTTGCCTTCACAGGGACATCTCTACACTGTTCCCATCCGGGAACAGGGCAACATCTACAAGCCCAACAACAAGGCCATGGCAGACGAGGTAAATGAGAAGCAAGTGTATGACGCACATACCAAGGAGATTGACCTGGTCAACCGGGACCCCAAGCATCTCAACGATGACGTGGTCAAGGTAAGCCTTGGTGACTGTCTGGGTTCCACAACCCTTCTCTCTCAAGCAACTGGGTATCTTTTCATAACCTTGTCACATAGGCACTGTTTCCTAGACTTGGCTGTATATAAACCCTTGCGTCCCTTGTCAGAAATGTCACATCTGCCTTCCTCCTCCTACTGGCTAGTTGAACAGGAATTTGGCTAAAGTGAGCCTTGTGGGAGTTCATAGAGCCTCAGCCACAGGTGGGCCCCCACATTACTCGGGAAAGGAGGATGACTGTGGTCCATCGATTGCCAGGTTAAAAGTCCAGTGACAGGTAATTAATTGTGTGTTACTGTACCACAGGTGAAGGTCAGAATTCAGATTGAGCATATGCCTTCAGCTAAAACAATCTAAAGTGATTAGCTTAAAAATAGTATATGAGCGGAAATGCTTAAAACTAATAACATAGGCAGATATATTTTATGCATATATGCAATTACACACATATGTGAATAGTGTTTTAACTATAAAAACACAGTACATGTGCAAGGCTAAGCCGATTTACCAAACTGAAAATAAGGTCCACCTCTTGACTTCTGGATGCCTCTAGTTAGATGTGGGAAGATGCATCTGTGGTGACAGCCAAGGTCAGCCTGCCATGGGCTAACAGAACATTCAGGTTGGAGTTCAATTTTACACTTTCAGGTTATACTTGCTGGGATTTAAAATACATTACTTTCCTGGGATATTGGCTGAATATAGACTTGACACAATGGTCTGATTTTCATTATCATTTTGTTATTCAACTTTGACCCTTTTAGCAATTCTAGCTCAAGGAATTTATTGTCTGAGTCCATGTGGGTTGAGAAATACTGGACTTGAGCTGTCCTTGGCAGAGGATTTCCTCTGAGTGGCCTGGAGGGCCAAGGAAAATCCTGGCTTCGGGGTTCCAGCGGGAAGCCGCTATCCTGCCCAGCCCCTGATGCTTGCACCACTGAGGAGCTCATGGAGTTTCCACCCACAGCCCATCTATGGATGGGAGGAGCTCCAGTGCGGTTTCACCTTCATGAATAATATATTTTAAAAAGGGAAATGGTCTAATCTACAGCTGAAGGGAAAGTGTACCTCTCACAATTTACTCTTTTGGTTTGCTGGTAGAGAGAAAAGGAAAACTGGACTGTTTTCCACTGGCCGGAGTGTGGAATCTTTAAAACTAGCAATGAAGGCATCCCATAAATTGGAGGTTAAGATTGCTAATATCTGTTTATTAGCCACATTTCCCTAAAGGGGAAAAGACATTTTGCTTCTCACCCTTCTTGTGCTGGCTGCTTTGGTCAAGGATAAAAGCAGATTCCAGGATCTCAGATGTGCTCTTTGCACTTGGAAGCTCCCCGTTTTTGCCCTGTGCTGGGAGCAGGATTCCCTGGAGCAGGCTGGCCTCCTGGGATGAGTCAGAAAGGCCAGCAGTGTGGATGTGGGTCTCTACACACTGCATGACTAAGTGGAGAAAGAAGGCCCCACTGGGAAAAAAAAGAGACTTCAACACAGATGGAAAAAAAGGCATGGCAGGCTTGGAGGAAATAGCAGTTTACAAAATATCATTTCAAGGGCGAGTGTGGGGATCCTCAAATTAGAGAAATTAGAAATGCTACAGCAGTGTCCTCCTATTTGCTCACAGAACTAGAAGTAGACAAGAAAACCCACCTTGAGAAAAGAATTTGACAGGGCTTAGGTAGGAGCCCTGCCTGGAGGACCTCTTCAGAAAATGCTCCCTCTGCAAAGCAAGATCCAGGCTGCTCCTGCACATCCTGCTCCTCCCCTCCCCCCACACTAATACCTAGAAGTTTTCCATCATCATAGAAATCTCTGCTGGACTGTGTCTGGCAAGAGTGTTCCCTGCCCTTCACAAACACCTTCGTATCAAGATGAAAAACACATTAAACAAACCCTCTATGTAGAGAAGAAATGAGGCCCAAGTTTAAAGTTCGAAGAACAGCATTGTGCATTGTCTATCCTTTCAGGCCTACACATCGAGTATGGAGGCGTGGCAAGCCTCCAAAGCCTGCGTGATCCACACTTGGGCTTCAGTAACACAGAGCACAATTTCCCAGTCCACTGGTGACACGAATATCACTTTAAGTACAGATGGCCAATAAAATAATTTTCTTGTAGAGGTTTGCTATTCCACATATGATTTTTTCTTCTGCATATACACACTTACCCCAAAATACTGTGATCTGAATGTTTTCTTAAATTCCTTCTACCAAAGTGCTTAATACTCAGATCCACAATTTTTCCTCTAACATTTCTAGGGTTTTTTTTTTTTATTTTATTATGTTCATTTATGTGCTCATTATATATGATTAGAATTTGAAAGTAAATATCTTACTAGTTACCAATCAACTTGTTACATTGGGGTGTTAGGCTGGGATTTAATTCGCAAAATAAATCCAACAGATAAGAATATTACTGCTAATGAGAAAAAAAGATGCACATATTATTAATATCTTAATCTTACACACACACAACCAAAACAAGGCTTTAGTTTTGCCTTGCCTGCCAGGACACATGTAGCTAGATACTTTTATTTTATTAGCACATTTTATTTACTTTTTCTCACATGTGGTTTTATGTTCTCACTTCCTTCTTTTCTTTTTTTTTTTTTTTTTAACTGACATGCAGTTTTATGGCGTTCTAATGTAAACCTTGTCATTTTATAAATAGGCAAAATATATGCTATAATAAGAAGTCAAAGTACATAGTATCCCATATTGCAGAATAAAAATGTTTTTAAAATGGTGATTGACATTAACGGTCAGGATGATGCTGCTATGGAAAGAGCAACAGGTGGATAGAAGATTCATTACAAATGTGTTCCTGGAGAGGGTCATGAAGGGCATGCGTGGAAGAGCATGGTCTGCATGCAATAGCTTAGGGGGTGCAGAAGGATGCAAAGGAGAGAGACAAGATTATCTCACACAAAACTTCTCAAAAAGCACCTTCATACAGACATTTAATATATTTTGAATTTTGAGAGCATATTCTCTTCCAAACTGCCCTACCATTTTCCTTCCATTGTTTGCACCCCTGATTCCCATTTGTCTGCTTTGTTCCCCTAGACACTTCTACTTTTTACATTGTTGAAATTATAATTACATCATCAACCCCCCCCCCCGCCACTCCCATTAGAACCCTGGGCTCTTTCTCAGAATCATAGCTGCTTTTTCTTTCATTATTGTTACGTGCACGTGTGTGTGTGTGTGTGTGTGTGTGTGTGTAAATACAACCTGCTAGATCAGTATAGTGTCACTTGAGTATATGTTTTCAGGGCTGACCATTTGATATTTGATAGCAGTTGGTATACTCTTCCCCGAGGAAGACAATTTCTCCCACTCCCAGCATTCCCTAGCTACTGTGGTACTTTGTTTAGGGTTGAGGCCTCTTGGTCTTTCCCCCTTCTTTAGCATGTGTCCTGATGTCATTCTTGCTCAGGTCCTGGTCAGCCAGCCATGTTGGTGAGGCTTCATGCGTGTTGCTACTCTGACATTTCTAGGAGACACAGTGTCACAGCAAACTTCCTGTTCTTCTAACTCTTAGCATCTTTCTACCCCTCTTCCTCAGCAACCAACCCTTACATATTAGGAACAGTTGTACCATACAATTGTTAACATCTCACTTTGACTGGAATCTAGAGATTCATATAGCAGAGGGGAAGAGAATAAAAATGAAATGAGTGATTCTAAGCAAACAGAAGAATTCTGAATCTCATACTCACTTTAAGGGTGTAGGCTCCCCAGCCAGCCATGGAAAGCTATGGAAGAATTCAAGCATAGACTTGGTATAAGAAGCTGGAATTTTGGGAAAGGCTAGGGTGAAAGTGTAGGTGTGATGCCGTCATGTTGGGTAAGCAGAAAAGTGTTGAAATACAAGCGGTCCACAGCTCATAGTGGTTCAACCTGATTATTCAGTTTTACAAAGCTACAAAAACAAAACAAAAACAAAAAAATTTGAATCTTGGCCTTTCCCTAGTCTAGAAATATGTAATACAATGCTCTCTCTTGTGATGCTGGGCAGTGGCAGTGAGCCATGGCTCCTAGTTGGCCACACAATCACAAGATGAAACAACCACCAGTACTACAGTAAGCCATGTGGTTAAATTATGGAGTTCAGTAGGTTAGGCCCAGCAAATGCATCTTTGACTTGAAATATTCTCAACTTAATATGAACTTAATCAAATGGAATCCCATAGTGATTTAAGGAGTATGTGTATTTAGTCCATGGTCCAGACATGAAAATGAAAAGGATGGTACACACGGGGGAATAGGATCATCTAAACACAAAACAAAATAATTGTGGGAACATAATGGCTACCAGCATAGTTTCTAGTCTCCGCTTTGGACTTAATAAAAGTTAAGGGTTAATAAAGTTTAAAATGTTTTCCCTAGTTTCAAGGAGTACTCAAAACAGATATTTTGAAATGTACAACTAAGGAAGAATAGACAAGATTACATGATTCGTCATGGATTATTGTCATGGGGAAAAAGTGAGTTTAGTGATCCTGAGATTAGCACTGAAACAAATCAGAACATCTGGGAAGAGGTCTTTATTAAAAAGTGAAAATATCTGGCTGTAGCATTCTCCCCCTAAGACATGAATGAAATTATTCTTAAACACACACACAATTTCCATTAATCTTTGAGAGAAGGCATGTGTGTGGCTTGCAGACCAGGATCAGTGGTGCATCCTGATGCACCTATAATCCTTTTATGTGAGAAAATAGTCTAGAAAAACTGTGATTAATGTCAGATAAGCATCATGTAAAATTAAGTCACCTTAATACACATATAATCAAAGCACATTTCCAAGGCCATGGTGGTGTTCTTTCTGTTGAAATTAACAGCAGTTTTACTTAGGTTTTGTTTGTTTAAGATGCTTCATAAGATGGTAATCAATACTCTGCCACACCTGAAATCATACCTGGAATTAGGAGAGTGTTCAGTTTATAAAACCACATTGTAGTCATCCTTGATTACAAATTTTCACACATTACTGAGCAAAGAAAGGTACTAAAATGGGTGACATTAATTTCTAAGCATATGAAGTGATTTTTATTAAGTTCAGCCAGCAACAGTGTGTGTGTGTATAAAATGCTTTTTAAAGAGTTGCCCTTTTTATTTCCATCTCTTAACTAAAGTCAAAAAACAGTAAGGAATTGTCTAAACTTTGACTTTAACTGAATAAAAGTATATATTACTTATTATGACAAAGTATACTATATATCACTAAATTACGGAGGGTTCATGATGTAGGATATTTTTCCATTAACACCAAGAAGTGCTGGCTATGTTTTAAAGGGGTTGAGCTAGACACAGCTGCAGTGAGGCACTGGATATATAAAGCCCAGAAATTTCAAAAGCCACCTGTTTATGCATCCTCTCCAGCTGAGTGTATATAACAGCAGGCACACTTACTTCTTCATAGTTCGCCCGGCTTTGAAATGGCAGCTTTCTATGATTCAAACCCTAGAGAGAGCTGATTGTTAGGAAGAGAGGCCTGTGTTCTGACCTGTGGGGTCCTGGATCTTTCTATGACACTATGTTTGCAGTAGGGGAAGGATAGAGAGGATGAATTCCTATGAAGATGGCTTCTGCCAGGATCCGTTGACCCTTTTTCTGCTCTAGAAAATTTGTGTGTATATACACACACACACACACACACACACACACACTGGAATTGTTTATTATGTGAAATGCATTGTATATAAGGTGATGTATACACCATATATATACAGATATAAAGTTTCTATGATACCAGTGAAATATCCTTGCAAAGATTTTTTGTCTTTGAGAGATGGATATGTCTTTGAAAAGAGTGTAGTAAAAGCTCTTCTCTCCCACAAAGCTGAGATGCCCTGGTGTAGTGGAAAGAGGATTGTGCTAAGAAAATACTTATAAACAATGTTGTCATTTGGAGTTTGCTAAACTGTGATTAGGTTGCATAAAATATTGTAGTTAATATTTAATATTCTCTCCTCCCTTATTGGCTTTTGAAATCTCCTATTGAAAATGTGAACTCTGAAGCCTTAA
Organism: Phodopus roborovskii; assembly: GCF_943737965.1. Lineage (NCBI taxonomy): Eukaryota > Metazoa > Chordata > Mammalia > Rodentia > Cricetidae > Phodopus > Phodopus roborovskii. The sequence continues at coordinate 5,751,596 of NW_026125444.1, forward strand.
AAAAGTGCATAGCTTCTTTAAAACCCTAGAGGTTTCCCAAATTTAGTTAAGGTATCAGAATCAATAGCAAAATTCTTAAAAGTTCAGGTGCCTGGCACAACCCAGATCTGTTAAATCAGAGTTTATAAAAGGCAGGCCTGAGTATCTACATTTTCAAAGGTTAAAGTGATCATTCATCAGATGATTGCACCGTAGAGTCAGCTTTAGAAAAAGTTGTGTCCAAGTTAGCATAAGGACATATTCTCTGACTTCTTCTGCCCCAAGAGAACACATAGAGAGCCTGATACAGGTTGTGTTTTGTTTGTTTGTTTTTTGTTTTGTTTTGTTTGTTGGTTTGTTTTTCGATTTTTTTTCTCTCTGATAGAACACTATTTGAGGGTCTGGAGTTTTAAACCTCACCAGAGAATTTTGAAACAACATGGAGTACTCCCAAGTCTGCCTTGCTCAATGGCTTTCCATCTCTTGAGGCCATTTGAGTTTAGAGCCAACTGGAATCCTTAAGCCCCAGGGTAACCGGAGTGGAGCAAACATAGGTTCCATGTTACCTCATCCCAGGCAGCATGGATCCGTCTTGAGCAACCAGGGATTTTTTAAACCTTGAACAGTTATTAATGGTGTCCCCCATTTCACACCCAAGAGTGCCTTGGGTTGGAAGAAAACATGATCAAGGGTGCAATGGCAATCTCCTGTCACTGATTCCTATGCTGGGGCTACACTAGCAATCTCTCTACTCACTTGTCTGACAGATGGTATAAACTTTTCACACTCCCAGTGTATGCTGTCTCCCTCCCCCACATTCTCCAGTGTCAAGCCTTTCCTGCCCTTCATCACAGCTAGCAAGCTGCCCCACTATCTGGATGAGCAGTTTCTAAACTCAATCTACCCATTACTAACCCTTTGGAGTCTTTCCATGAACCACGGGGTTAAATAAACTGACATGCCTCCATCACATATTTTGTCAGTGACTCAATTGAAAGATTAAAATGTCTAACTATTTTTCAGTTAATGCAGGAAACATAAAACAGCATATTTTCTCATGAAGCATTGTTTAGGGAGGGGGAAATGTTTTTGAATTTTGTCTTAAAGGAAATCTGCCTGATCCATGTACTGGGCAACTACCAAGGGATTTAGTTGGTAGAACACTGTTACACCTGCAGAGAATACATATTTCCTGCCTCTCCTGGAAATTGTGTTGAAGGTTCAGATATAAAATACATCTTGCTTTCTTTATTGAATCTTACAAAGATGTCTCTTGTTGGTCATTACTTCATGGAAAGGGAAGTTCAAGTTTCCCTTTAACCATTGTTGCCTGTTTTGGTAATTAAAACTCAAGCATTTTTAATTTCGAGGATACGTAAATATGTTTTGGTGGATTGTATCTCAATAGTATTTTCAAAGTTAAATTTTTAAAGCTGTGTTAAGTATACAACTCTTTACTGAACCCAATAACAGCATTATATTATAGCTAGACCTTGACAGAGTCAATGCTAGATATTTTTGTCTAGAAATTACACTGAGCCATGTGTGGTGCAGACATCAAAAACACAATTGCATTTCTCATTTACAGTGAATATTGAAAGACTCTGAGCCCAAACAGTGAGAAAGCAGGAGATGGGAATCAAGCAAACAACAATATAGAAACCCTTGTTCCTGGCCGGCCACCTGCTCTGTGCTTGCCTAGGCTGCACACACCCCAGCTTCAGCTTCCCCCACATTTGTTTCTTTTTTGCACAGTGCTGCCGTGTTTCCATGAATAGCGGGTTCGTGCATGAATTCATACATTCATCCATACAGCCAGACTGGGGCATTAACTGAGTAGCTGAATCATAGACCCACCTCCAAGGGTATAGGAGTTAGGGGAGGGATATGCACACAGGTAATTGTGAGTAGGATGGTATAACTAAAGGGCAGACAACAACCAGGCACAGAGCAGAGACTTCTTTAGAGTCTTCAAAGTCAAGTGCATATTTCCACCAAAAGGGTTCCCCCAAGAGCAGCCAGGGAGGCTAAGCTGCATGGCACCAATAGCAACTTAGTGCTGACAGAGTCACGTGCAAATCCAGAAGCCAGTTCAGCAGGGCCTTCTTTGACTGGCCAGAGTATTTGGACTTTATAGGTATTGGTGACCCACTAAGGGGCTTTAGGGCCACAGAGTCAGCTGATGGCACAAGCCTTTCAAGGGCTGGTTACATCATCCTGGTGCTAAATGTGTGGGTAGGAGGGAGAGGGTGGTAGGAGGCCCCTGCAGCACTTCCTATAGCCTGGCTCAATGGCACTTCCTCCTGGTGGTGGTCCTGTGAGCTACATACTGTTGTTACTATCAACAGCACACTCATTTTGCAAAAGGAAAACACAGATTGCTCAGAACTGCACAAACAGAAAGAAAGTAGAGAGTCAGGATTAGAGCCCCAACAGTAGAACACAAAAGCCTGAGCTCTTAACCACTGTAATCCTATATCCCTCTAGAACAGGTCATCCTCCAGGAAAGTGATGTGGAATAGCTGAAGTATGTGGTGGCAGCCTCACATTGAGCAAACAGGCATTTTTGATGTGGTCTATGTTGGGAGTAATAGGAATATCACTGCAGGACCTGATTCCCGGTCCTAGTGGGTTGGTAAGAAGAAGAAAAAAATTGATGTACAAACCAATGTAAATCCACCCGCCCACACACACACACACACACACACACACACAGTCCCAGGAAGGGTACAGGGCACTAAGTTTAAAAGACCAGAGATAAGCATGAATTCCTGGAGCATCTCAGTGAGTGAAAGTAGAAGCCAAAGCATTGACTGCAGAGCTGTTAGAGTCCCTGATGACCAGGCTTATGAAAGCACCTGGGGTGGGGATGCTCCTGCTGGATGTGAAGGGTGGGGTAAACAGCAGAGGAGAACCAGGCAGGTCCCAACAAGTATTAAACCGCTGTTATGAAGGCGCTCCTTTTGCCTGTTCAGTCTGTATAGACATACGTGCGGTGGAGCCATACATTGTGGAAACAGGAAGCTATTGAGAAGAACCTTAGTTAAATGCTGGTGGGAGACACGTCTATTGAGTTCTGTAGGGAGTTTCTCTGAGACTTCCTCCCTGGGCATTACATATTTGTTCAAAAAAAAAAAAATGCCAGAGACAAAAACTAGCGCTTTTAACAAGGCAGGATTAATCTCTTAGAACAACCGAAGTGTTCCTTCCCTAGGCTGTTGGCAGCAGAACAGGGCTGGAAGTGAGCACACCAGGATATATCAAGGAAGGGCAATGCATTTGTTAGAATCACCACGGATTATTTTTGTCGACTCAACAAATCCTCCTTTCTTGTATGTTTCTCAAGAAGCCAGGCTTTTTGTCTGTTCAATTGTTTTGTGGTTTTGTTTTTTGGAAAGGGCATCACTGGAAAAAGAAAATGTCACAACCAATCCCCCAAATTACCTTTTTTTGATAAACATCCATTTTCTGTCGTTAAATAGATCTGAGAATCGTTCCCATAAGATATGCTCAAGAAATATTTAGGAAGATGAACTCCCCACCAGACCCAGAGTCCATGGAGTACCAGAACACTACCCCCTACACACACACACACACACACACACACACACACACACACACACACACACACACACACACACGGCTCCAGCCACCCTGCAGTGGCAGCCTAGGATGCCTGTGCTTAGGCGGCAAGGTCTGCTCTTTAGCAGTTACTTTCTTACTGTTGTAGCACTGGTAGTTTTCCAGTCACAGTTGCACTGTTCACAAAGAGAAAGGCGCTCTCTCCTCTTTTTCTTTGGAGAAGAGTGGTCTGTCTCTCTCCCTTTTTTTTGCCTTATTTCTCATCTAAGTTCCGCAGAGCAAGGCAGTGACCCCCACTTCTATAGCTGCTTCCACGCCTCCAGCTGGACCCCAGAGCACCGCACTGAGTCAGCCACCAGGAAATACAGGCTCAATTGAGTCAAGGCTCTGAACTTCCTTTACCAACTTGGTCCCTTTTGTGTGAACGCACACTTATAATAATTACATTATCACCTGGCTTCCTGTGTGCCTGTTTATCGAGTGCAGTTTAAAACCTTGTAAGAAAAGTCTGAAGCAGTGATAAAAATGTCCAAACTATCAGTCAAAGAAAAATGTATTGTACATGTATATATGCCTATAAACGTACATATTTGTCTGTAATTGTAATACGTGTATGTGTATTTTAATATGTATTTTGAGCTTGTTTTTTATACTCTAGTATTAGATGGATATAATACATCTTCCTTGAGCCTTCTAGTGTTGACCTCCCCGGGTACCACAGATCAAATCTAAGCTCCAGGGTCTCCCAAGCACATCCCCAGGATGCCACTGGCTGCTGCTTGGCTTCCCTGCTTCTTCCTTCACTTTGGCTTTGTCACTCTGAGATGATGAGTGTGACAAGCTTAGGGGATCTGAATTCCACCCACTATTCCAACAGCAGAGACAGACGAGGCCTTTGCCCCCTGAGCTGGTCTTTTACAGACCACAGATCTCTTCTCAGAGAAAAAGGTAAAACTAAAACCACAACATAGAACCCTGGGGTCAGATGTTGCCATTACTAGTATCTGTGCCACGTGTGATGAAAGGTGCAACCTGTTCTTGTCTCCTGTAATAGCAGCTAAATTGACTAAGACATATATGTCTAAGGATAATTACCTTGACTTCCAGTAGTAATCCCAGGACTGGATGAGTATAAATTATCTGCATTATTATTCCATTAAAAACATATAGGAAGAGGAAGTGCCATCAAGAAAGAGTGTTGGAGTGTAATGAGAATGACAGGTGTGGAACTGGTTTCAAACATGCAGGCCAGAACCACAATCTTAGCCCATATAATGTCTTGTCAGAGACTGGAGTGGACAAGTTAAGAGGTCCTTCATCTCACAAATGGCACCAGATATGATGATACCATTAACATCTGTGATTAAAACAAAATTACACAAATCCTATTAAAAGTGACCATTACAAAGCACAGTTGTGTTAAAGGACTAGAAATAAAATATATAATGAGAATTACATACCAATTAAACATGAAAATAGAAAAGCAATGGGGAAAGATGCTCATACACGGGAACATGTGATGCAGAAAGCCAATATACCTGTTGGGCATAGTGAAATAGAACTAACTGTCCACCACAATGAGCCCACAGCACTTGGAGAACACAGCCTCTTTGGGGTTCTCAACCTTACTGGATTCACACACAAAATCCCTTGGGCAACAGGAGATCAAATTAAGCCTGTCAATTGCTCCAGGACATTAAGCATCTCCATAATTAAATGATGCTTTAAAGCCACCTTCAAGATTCTTTACTGTGCTACAATAGTCTGCTTGGTCTTGAAAGGAAGTGTAAACTCAGGGGAAAACCTAGAGAAGAGAGCAAGTTGCAGGTGATCAGGAGAAAACACAAGTCCCCAGGGGAGGGGGCTTTTTGGTCTGAATGATATTCTAGCAAAGATCCTGGAATGACAGTTTTTTGCTTATTGTCATGTTACTGGGATATTCACAAGAGAAATATCATTCAAACACAGGCATCATTTAGGAAAACAGAAGGCTAACATGAGTCACTTAAAAAGGAAGTAGAGAATACTTTCACGTAGTAATAATGGTTAACCCGATGAATGTGTCACAAGAAGCAGCTTCCTGATAGTTGTGTGTTTATTTCCTTGTCTACCCAACTTCTCACATCCTTCTCCTTCCCTCCACAATTACACTTTTGAGTATGACAGCACTTAGCACAGCCTAACATAGACATATGTGAACACCTTCCTCCATTTCAGCAGATTGCCTGGTGTGCTGGGGTAAATAATTGGTGTAGCTTCACTTGAATCTGCAGTGCATAATGCAAGTGGTAAACACCCAAAACCAGAACACTGAAAAATGCATGCATTGTAGTGACCAAAAGGTCAGCATGAAGCATTATCTGTGTGGCAAGCCTGCCATCCACTCCCTCCTACACAGTGCATATTCACAGAGCTGGCTGCTTGTATAAACCCCATTGTGGTGGAACCTTGAGATGGAACCTCATGAGAGGGTGTGGCTTCATCTGGCCTCAAGTCATCGGGAGAGCGTTTTAAAATGCTGCACAAATGAGATGTAGAAAACCTGATGTTATTGGTCTAGGATAGGGCCCAAGCTCCAAGGAGTCTTCCTTTGTAGCTCCTAGATACAGCTGATACATAGTCAGAATTACATTCGCATTGGTTTAGACTCTAGGAATTTATTAATGAAAAACTACATGTCACAGTAAGATTTTCACAGCCATAAAGGCAGTAAGGTATTACTTCACTAGCTCCTTACTGATGGTGTTCAGCGGGGTCTTAGGCATTTTCCCAGAATATACTGTTTTCTGCTACAGCAGCTCATGAGACATACTTTCCATGCAGAGTGAAGTTCATGGTATTTATCAAATCCAGCTATGAGCTACCTCCTGTCCATTTGATTATACTTGCCTATTCTCCCCCAAGAGGACAGCCTCTTGTTTGGAGCACCAAAATGTCACCTCCAGTCCCCTTTCTTACCTGCATGGGCACTAACAGCTCACACTGGCTTTTCTCCTGAAAATGTAAAACTCCTGTAATGCCAGTAGCCAAAGGGAACTTCAGAGGACCTGCATTAGGAAGCTGATACTGAGTTCTCCAGTGCCTCACAGAGAAGAGGATCCTAGTCACTGATTGGCATTTACTACCGCCAGTCATTCTTCCAGAGCAGAAGGGGAAATTGAGTTCAAAAGTAAATGTTAATTCCAGTCCTCTGTTGGACATGTATCTCTAATGATACTCTGGACCTTAGAAAGGTCCTATCTACTTCCTGTGTCTGCAACAGTCAAAATGTAGAACAACACAATCTCTAAATCTCTTTCATTTCTAAAGAGGTATAATTCAAGTAGACCATTCATAACAACAGTAGAAACCCCAAAACACATCTGACAAAGAGAGAATGATGGAAGACTTCTCATCAATAAATAGTGTGCGTGTGTGTGTGTGTGTGTGTGTGTGTGTGTGTGTGTGTGTGTGTGTTGAGACAGGTACTTACTAAGTAACTATGACTGTTCTTGCACCCTCTGTGTAGATGAGGCTGGCCTTGTATTCACAGACATTCACCTGCCTCTGACTCCAAAGTACCAGGATTAAAAGCTTACACCACTATGCCCAGTTAATCATCAATAGTATTTTTATTAATTTTTTCAATTGGCATCTTTTCTCTTACTACTGCAACGACAGCACTTAATTAAATCACCTTCGAAAGACTGAACTCACAGGCAGCCTGCTGAGTCCATGTGCTCCACAAAACACACTTAGTTCTGAAGACGATCTGGAGCTAGAATTCACTTCACAGATCTGGGCTCTGTACTTTGCAGTCTTCTCTTTTATTGTCTCCAAATTGGCTGCTTGTGTTCCAACATGGACAAGAAGTCAGTTCCAAAGCTGGCTATAAACCTTCAAGGTTTCTTTTTCCTTTTTTACAGCTAGCCAACTCATCTAAGTTCATGAAGCAGAGAAGGCATAATTACAGCTTCTGTTAGAGCAATGGCCTAGTAAAGACCTAGCTAAATAGAAAAGTCCTGCGAAGCCAACAGTTGTCAACTGCACCTAGTTCATGTAGCCTTGTTTCTGGAGTTCCTTTAAGGCCCATCTGTGAGCAATAGGATCAGATGACTAAGGCAAAAAGGCAGCGTTTCTTTGAGTCATATTTTCCTGTCAGGGAGCTATAAAGTTTGTTTTTCTCCAACTGACATAAAGTTTAGCATTTAAAGGTCCACAGGATTCTAATCCCATCACTTAGCACCCCAGCTGTGTGACTCTGGAGCTAAACATGAAGTCACTTGAGTCCTAGGCCACCTGAACACTCCTAGGGGACTCATCAGCTCTCACAAGCAAAGCTACACCAAAACCTGTAGGGTGAATGCAAATTTTCATAATACACAAAATTAAATTAAGCCTTCTTCCTGTTCATTAGTCAACCTCAGTGCAGGCTTTTACCCAAATTATACCTGGATTGAAAAAAAAAAAAAAAGTAACTATACCAGTGAATTACTTCTAATCTGTGAGCCAGATAAAAACACATTAGGAACTCCATTTCTTAAAATGGGTTGTAATGAGAACAGCGATTTGTCTTGCAAGTGGGGAATGTCCAGTGTTGTAGTTTGAATGAGAAAGGCCCCAGAGGCTCATTTATTCCAATGTTTGTTTAAAGTTGATGGAACTGTTGAGGAGGAATTAAGAAGAGTATCCTCATTGGAGGAGGTAGTATCTGGTGTCTTCAAGGTTTCAAAAGCCCACTCCAGGCCCCATCTCACTTTCTCTCTCTGCCTTCTACTTTGAATCAAGATGCAAGCTCGATTGATGCTCCATCATCAGGCCTGCCTGCCCACAGCCAAATTCTTCCCGTGCCCATGATGGTCTTGGACTAACCTTGAAGCTATAAGCAAGTCCCCAATTTGATGCTTTCTTTTATAAGTTGCCTTGATGCTGTGTCTCTTCACAGCAATAGAAGAGTAACCAAGACAGCGAGTTTCACTAATCTGTTCATATATTTAACAAATACTAATTTATGATCCACTATATGCCAGAAACTTAGAGTCTGCTAGCAGAAACAACACACACACACACACACACACACACACACACACACACACACACGAGGGAGAAGGAGAGAGGGAGATAGAGAGATAGGAGAGAGAGACACAGAGACACACAGAGAAAGCCACACAGAGAGAAAAGAGAATACCATTAAATAAGGAGTGATGAAGTAATAAGTAATAACTGGGTAGAAAAGAGGTTCAAGTAAGAAGCCAGTGATGAGAGGCCAGGACAAAATCTTTGAGACACAGAAGAGTAGCCAGGTGGTAAGTAGTGGGAGAAGCAAGCCAGCACATCCACAGCCAGTTAGAGGCTCTGTAACAAAAACAGTCTTGGGCATGGGCCTGGGCCTGAGCCTAGGAGATATCATCCTTAATTCCTCAGAATCCCAGAAGCTAGTGATCTGGGATCAAGAGGGATAATGACTTCCTCTCTTACCTAAAAGCAAATGAGTACGTCCCAGAAGGACATTCCCTCTCCCCGGCAATGTTACCTAAGTGAGTCTGCAAAGTCCAAGTTCATGTCTATTTAGTTATACTGCCCCCTTTCCAGTGACCTGTAGCCAGCCTTGTGACCTTGACCTGGCCCTGCTTTTTCATTTTGTTTATTCTGTCCTCAAACAGCAAATGCTTTGCAAATGTTAGGTGGATAAAAAAAAAAAAAAAAAAATGGTTCCATGAGGCCACAGTCGCGCAAAGCAAACATCCCTGCAATAAACAGAGGCATTCCAGACTACAGATACTTAAGGTACCACTTTATCACCACGTATTATGACTTTTCTAGGGCAGGACTCTCTCAACCAGGTGCAATTTGCCTCCCTTCCTAGAGGACATCTGACAATGTCTGGAGACAGCATTACTTGTCACCATTTTGTGGGTGTTACTGACATCTATCTAGTGAGTAGACTTCAGGAACACAGATAGTCATCCTGCGGTGCACACACACACACACACATACACAGGTCCATGTGGAAAACCCACTGTAAAAGTCAGGGGCTGTGCCTGGATAATCACTCTACATAAAGTGTCATTTCTGTACAATGGACTGTCATTCTACTTGCAGGGACACTTGTGTATATCCTTTCCCCTATTTGCCAAGTAGCATCCAGCCTTGCAAGGATTTATTTGATTCATTTTCTATTTGTTTAATAAACAGACGAAAAGCACTGGAGGGGGAAATATCCCAGCCATGAGGTAGAATAAAGACTGTTCACAATGTTCCTTGACATTTGCCACCAGGAAAGATACTGGGACAACTGCAAAATAGAGTTAGTACTGCTTCAAAAGCCGTGACTCAAACAAACACGTTTAGGGACTGAGGAGTAGCCTGCAAATGGCAAGGACATTTCTACTTGTATCATGAATAAAATATAAATATAAAGAGTCTTTTTTTGTATGGTAGTCATTCATATCTGTCTCATGGCTTAAGAAATAACAAATGCCAAAGTATAAACACAGAATTCAGTGAGCAAGCCAGTCCTCGGGGTGAGCCTTCTGATTGGGTGTTTGACAAAATAAGATTTCCATACATTTAATGAGACAGGCCTTTTCTATTGGAGACAGCATTTACCACGCTCTGGATGGTTACGATTATTCCTCCTCTTGCATAGCAATTACAAGTGTGCCAAATAGTCATTTCTCTCTGTCCCAGCTCACCAGCACGCAGCCTCCAGCTTCCTATCTCTGGCCCTTTCTAGTTCTATTTTTACACTGTTGTCTGGTCTCTGTCACCTCTTTGGTGACACTCAACATCAACAAGTGGCACCAAATGGACACCAGAAGTCTGTGGAGAATAAAAGCAACCAAGAGGTGCTCGGCCTGCTCTGTAGAAAGACATCAGCAACTAGACACTTGGTGATAGGGAAAATGTGATGTTGTATGAACAAAGTATACTGTTTCCCTAAGAAAACTCCCGGCTAACTGACCTCAATTACATGATATGATTCTTGGTTTGCCTAAAAAAAAAAAAAAAAAAAAAAAAAAAAAAAAAAGAGTGCCCACCCTATATGAAGAGGTGTGAAAACACTCAGGAATCCCCAAACCCTGACATTGAAATTGGGGATATATATGCATTTTCCAGGAGTTGCCACCACCAAACTGTTGCAAGCTGGATGGCTTTAAAGTAGCAGATGTCCATTGTCCCCTGGATTGAAGCCAGGGGGTCAGAAATCAAGGCATGCTCCCTGTAAAACCTCGGGTAGATTCATGCTGTTTCCTTGTTTGTGGTGGTTTGTTGAGCATTCTTGGAAGACTTCACATGGCAGCTGCTCAACACAATTCCCTGAATCTATCATCACTTGCCTTCTCCCCATGTTTACTGGAAATTGGGGTTTTTATTTAGCTGGTAATGGGGACATAATTCAATGCATGCCAGGACATAAGCATGCCAAAATATAAACTAGGAATGTACACCTATGTTATCAGGCTGTGGATATTCTGCCTAGACAGGGGAAATGGAATGTGAACCTCAGAGTTCATCTCACTCCTTCCTGACCAAGATAACTGGACCAATGCTCCTGATTCAGCTGGCACTATCCTAGGCATTTTCTGTAAGTTAACCATCCCCATGGAGCTGAGACTCCCATACCCGCATGTTCTAAGTAAGAAACCAAGGCAAGGAGCAGACTAACCATTGGTGTGATACCATCAAGAAGGAAGGCAAATCCAGCATCCATGTTGTTGGCCCAGATCATTTATTGCATTCCAAAAATGATACACTCATATACCATTTCGTTAATTCGGATTTCCATATTGAGGTTTTGAGATCCTCTCTTCCAGCAGCTTTTTTTCTCCCCTAGACATCCTACATCAAATTCACAGCAGGAGGGAAAGAGACCCAGACACCATACACAGACAACTGATTCTGATACAAGACCCAGAAACTTGTGTTTTCACAATATCTCCAGGAAATCCTGGAGTATTTCAGTGTTTGAGAAACTGTCCATCAGAAACAAGAGAGAAACAAAATGCTGTGGTAAAAAACGAGACAACAGAAAGGAATGAGGAGGCAAGGGCCCCAGAGGTTCTGGCCTGGTTAAGAGTGAGGTGGCTGAGGACTGGACATGAGGAACAGAGTTCAAAGCCATGCTGAAGTCCAGGCTTCTCACTGCAGACCTTTCGGTGCCCTGTAACCCACACCGCCAAACTCTTCACCTACTCACATGTGTTAGCTTGCACTGATGCTCTCGTTACGGATGCATCTTTCTCCCTTGCTCTCCAGGAGATAGTCCTGGGAACTTTTGAAACATGAAGTTACTTGACATCTTCCACTACAAAGCAGCAGGCCTTCAAGCCAAGAAAATGCATCAATGTTCCTACTGCAGATTTGCATTCCTCTAAAGTAGTGGGTGGGTCAGAGTGGGGTTCATGTGACCGTAGGTGTTTATAACATAATCCAGACCCTCTCGCTGCCTTTGGTGATGGCTGTAAGAAGCACCACAGCCTCTTGCCCAGTGGTGCCAGTTTTACCCAGTAAAGTCTGCCTCTGAGGAAACACATGGGAATTAGGGCAAAGTCGCTGTGTTCTGGTAACGCTTAATTGTGTTCTTTCTCATCCTCGTCCATACCCACATGCTCATACACAATATTATCCCATCAGCTTCAAAGGCCTCTCAACATGTTGGAAATTTGTGTGGGAACAGAGAAGGGAGTTAGAACACACTGTGTGTGTGTGACTAGATTTGGTGCACACATTAGAATTTTAGAAATGTGTATTTAATTTTGAAAAAAAAAATACATTTGTTTTTATTGCATGCAGAGTGATGGAAATACACCCAGATTACTACTGAGTGGCTTTTCATAATGATCATGGTAATTTCATGTTTTTAAATAGTAATCCATATTTGTAGATTGAAATTAGGAAAACCTTTCCTGAGAATGTTTCCATTCATTTATCCATTAGTACCCTGATGCCATCCAGCATATGAAGACCCCAGAGAAGGAAGAAGGAAGCAAGCCAGGGCTGTCATTAACTGCAAGGAGCCATGGCTCCAGTGAGGTTTACCACTGAGAGAAGTCTTGTTTAAAGTGAAAGCCCTGGGGGCGGGGAGGGGAGAGAAATGGCTCAGTGGTTAAGAAGGGGAAAAGCTCTGTCTGAGAACACAAGTCCAGTTCCTAGCATCCCTATCAGATGTATCACACCCACTTATGACTCCAACTCCATGACACACCACCCCCCTTTCTAGACTCTTCAGGTGCCTACACTCATGTGCCTATCTATACTGACTCACAAACAGACAAATGTACACCAATGATTTTGAAGAAAACTAAAAATAATATGGAGCCCCAGAACCAGACTTGTAGTCTTAGCACTCAGAAGGCTGAGGCAGGAAGATACTCAGTCAAGCTATCCTGAGTGGCATGAGGAGATCCTGTCTGAAATAAGAAAAGTTCAGATCCCAGCCCAGAGAGTCTGATGACAGTGTTAGCTGAGAATATGCATTTTAGCATTTTTGACCTTAGAAAAACCCTCTTGTCATGTTACTCATGATGAGAACTTGTGAAAACCAAGAAGCATAACTATAACATTTTGGGGATTTAAAAGTCAAGATTTGGTCATCAAGGTGTATTTTCTAGATCAAAGTGTCTTTAGCTGTATTTCTGGCAGAATTCACCTAAAAAATAGAAACAAGGGAATGTATGTCTTATAGAAGAGGGCTTATTAGACCAGCTTACACTACAGGGACTGGGTAGTCTAACAACAACCACCTGCCCACTAGACAGGCTGAGAATCCAGTAGCTTCTTAATCCAGAAAACTGGATGTCTCAGTAGTCCCAAATAGGTGTTGGATGCCAGGAATATTCCTAGAGAGCTGCTAGTATCCAGTCTACAGTAGAAAGCCAAATAAACTGGAATTAAATGCACTCCAGAAGAAGCAAATGCAAGCAGACAATATTGCTTTTCCTTCAGGCCTCTTCATGTGTCAGCCAGCATTGGAATGTATCATTCACCAGTTAATCCCCTCGGAAATATTCTCACACACAAGTCATGGTATGTGTTGGACTGTAAACACTGGGTTGTTAAGGTAGCAATTAATGTCAACTATCACATTGGTTATAAGCTCAAGCCACTTGAGACATATGGGTAGATAGTCTTTATACAAACACTGTAAATGGTCTAATTATTTTTCTAAGAGTGTGTGGATTATAGAAAGTTTAAGATGTAGTATTTCCTTCTTGTATACATATGGAGTTTTGCCTCAACACCAAATTCTAAGAAATTAGGTATATGTTCACTTTACATGATTTTATATAGGCATGAAAACTAAATTGTCTAAGGTAAAAGACAAAATGAAATTATAACATAAGAGCGATTTGCTCTAGAATTAGATTGTCTACACCTTCATAACCAATTATCCTCAAACTTAGTAATGGAGAGCAGACATCCATCAGCCATCACTTTACCTTTCTGTGTAATGGAAATGAAACCCTGAGTGCTTCCTCAGGGTCTCTCACAAGGTAAAATACAGCCATTAGGATGGAATCCCCTCAAAGCCAAGGTGGGAGAGGTACCATATCCAGATTCATCCATATGGTTAGTAACTAATCCATTCCTTGCAGACTGTTGGACTGAGGACTTTAGTGTCTCAATATTTGATAACCAGAGGCTGCCCTTAGTTCTTGTCCGTGCCTTCCTCTTCTAAAGGAATCCAATCATGGCAGATAACTTCCAGTAGAACAAGCCAGAGATCAAGAAATGCACCTAGTCAGATGTTACAGTGTTTTGTAAACTCATCTTCAAAATGACAACCTTCACTTTTGAAGGACAACCATGACTTCTAGACACCAACTCAAGCAGAAGGCATAGAAAGAACATGAATAGCTGGAGAGGGATCCTTGAGACCCATTTTTAGATACTATTATATTTAAATTCCATTTTTATAGATGAAAAACACATTGCATTGCTCCATTCATAGTTAATTTATTATTCTGATATTAATGTAAAGTAAACATTTCCTGAATTAGGTTTGGCTGCATTCTGTGGGAAATTCTTGCAACGTGGGAAGGTTGAAGCCAGACATGGAACATGTTTCCAAATGAGTACACAATATGCCCTACCAACAGAGAAGTGCGTTCTAGGAATGAAACCTAGAGCTGTGGTTTAAAATAATGGTGTGTACACACCACATAGGAAAACCCATGTGGCCAACATTGCTGCCATTGCTTCCATGGCTGGTCAATGACAAAAGGAGCATCATTTTCATCTCTTTGTCCTTTTACTCATTCATGTCCACTCATGGTCACGAGATGACTTCACTTTCTTTAATCAGCACATACTATTCTCAGCAGGATGAAAGGGCTCTTCCCATAAAACCCTGTCATTTTATGAAGGAAGATAAAGATTTCCTGGGGCCTGGAAATATGGATCAGCACTTGCTGCTCTCACAGAAGACCAGAGTTAGCTTCCTGACACCCACATCGGGCAGCTCAAAACTGCTCGTAACTTCAGCTTCAGGGAATCTGATGCCCTATCCTGGCTTCTACAAGTACCTTCTTCACACATGTGAACAAATTAACACACACACACACACACACACACACACACACACACACACGAGAATAAATAAAAAGTAAATGTAAAAAAGAAAAGCTTTCTTGAAATTTCCACCCAGCAGTGTATCTTATTGGTTAGAACTGGGTCATATGAATATTCTCAACAAACCACAAACCACTCACCAAGAAGATTAACATGATAATCCCAGGTCTAAACTAACTGTGACACAACTCTGAG
Source organism: Phodopus roborovskii (assembly GCF_943737965.1). Classification (NCBI taxonomy): domain Eukaryota; kingdom Metazoa; phylum Chordata; class Mammalia; order Rodentia; family Cricetidae; genus Phodopus; species Phodopus roborovskii. The sequence goes on from NW_026125444.1 coordinate 5,766,905, forward strand.
ATCAGGAGACCCTTCCAATTAGCTGAGTGGTTAGGACTGTGTTGGGACAGCAGTGTGACTGTGTTGAACAGACAACAGGTGGATCTTCAGCAAACATCCTCGTAGCTGCTTTGTCATAGGTCCTACATATACATTTTGATCATGTTAATAATGTTTTAATAGGTATTTCTTATAGCCTTTTTTTTTAAACTTCTTTATTGAGCAGGGGGGTAGTGACACATGCCTTTAATTCCAGCACTTGGGAGGCAGGGGTAGGCGGGTCTGGTAAGGCCAGCCTGGTTTATAGATTGGGTTCCTGGACAGGTTCCAAAGCTACAGAGAAACAATGGAAAAAACAAATAAACAAACTTCTTATTGAATCTCTGGGGGTTTCACATCATTTACCCCAAATCTATTCATCCTACCCTCTTAACCCCCCATCCCTGCTGTGCCCTCCCACAAAAGAAAACAAAACAATCAAGCAAACCAAAAACACCCAATAAAGCAAAACAGAACAATATTTCTTATATTTTAATATAATCAGAGTTTCCACTAACAGTACAAAAATGCACTGAAACCACATGTGAAAACATTGTTGTGCATAAACCACAAAGGTCCTTAAATTTTCCTTGACCACTTCTTATTCAGAAAAAAAAATTGTTTGTATTTTGAGACAGAAAAAAAAAACTTGACCATGTTTCCTGATTCCTGTGTGCATGTCAACTGCCTCTAATATATTACGTTAAGACACATTTAACAGCATAGGATGTTCTGAGATTTATTGTGTTAGACAAACATTATCAAAACATAACAAGACAAATTGCTTTCCTTGACGTCTGTTGCTAGATTTTGTTATGTTTCAGAAACAGCTGAGGCTATGCAAAGGTATTTTAGCATCATTTATAAAACTCTAGTAATATAAACTGTTGACTCCTGAGAAAGCATCCATTGAGACACAAGAATACTGCTGAAGCACATCCGAACCTTTGGTCTGTAGGTTTGCATAACAATTATTACCAAAATGGCAACATGTTCCTTGGGTTGCAGAACAGAAAAGCAATCCCTTGGTGGAATAATCTAGCTTCATCTGAGGCAGCTCATTCTAAAAACCCACAGGGTGCTTACACCACTTGGGTTTCTTGTCTTGTTTTATCTTTTAAGAAAAGCCAATTCCTAATCCCTGTGCCATTCCAAATCTGAGTAAGCAGACAAAGTATTGTTCTAGATGAAGCCAACAACACTAAACAGAACATGATTCACTAACCATCACCTAGGCAATGGCAGGGCAAAATTCCACACCAACCCAAGTACAGTCACAATGGAGAGGGACGTGCAGGATAACCCCCTGGGAAACAGGACTCAAGAGTGGCTGTTTTGATGGAAGGTTAATCGGGCCCATGCTTTATGTAAATAATGACCTTCCATGGGGGGACTTGTGGGGCCTCTGGAGATGAAGACAATGTTTAAATTCAAGTTCAGGACCAGAAGTTGTCCTTGCTAGTCACCAAGCACAGCCACCAGACTGACGGAGAACATGTGGTGATGGCAGGCGGAAGCCAGGAGAGTTCCTGAGGCTGAGTTCCAACCCTGTCTGTCATTTGATGAGTAGATAGCCTTGGTCTAGCCAAGACAGTGGTGGCCATTGATTCTGGGGTTTTAGGCAGGACTGCAATTTTATAAGATCCTTTGCTTTCAATTTCTATGAATCTACTAAATAACTGTGCCTCGGTTGGTGTGGAAATTTGCCCTGCACTGACTAGATGACTGTTCACTTAGCAGAACTATGTTCACTTCAATGCACTTTGAATGCAAGTCAAAATTGGCACTAAAGATAGTTTTGTTGAGTATTCCTTGTGGCTTAGTGGTTAGAAGTGCTTGCTATACAGTATGAACATCAGAGTTTGGACTCCAGCACCCTGCCGCACACAGACATGCACACCCAGCTGAGCAGACACATATGCACATACGAACACACACACACACACACACACACACACACACACACACATTTTTTAAAAAGTATTTGTTTCCAGTTTTCTTAACCCTGGATGAAGTATGAAAATGTCATGAGCACAGTATTAAGAGGGCAGCTCTCTAAAATGTATACAGAGACACTGCCAAGCCGGTCTTAGAAGACAGGGGGGAGATATGTGGGTACCTAGAGATAGAATAGGTATGTGAAAAGGGAGAGGCGTGTGGGGCCTCTGGCTGTGTGTACACTTGGGAACTTGAAATTAGCATTCTAATGTCAGCTTTTCTACCTATCCACTTGGGACCATGAGATTGGCTGCCTCATTTTAATCATTTGGTGCCTCAGTTTCCATATCTACCATTTAGCTTGACAGTCCCTGGCTAAATTCCCAGGACTGTGGGAACATACTGCTCAGAGCAATATAAATATCATCCGTTCACACAACTCAAAATATCCCTGTTACCAGATGTCCTAACTTAAAGTGGTAATGTTAACAAGAGCCATTCCTTCAACAACCGCAGTGTGAGTGTCTCTGGTGCCAGTCCACCCGGGAAAAATTAAGCCCCAAGACTAGTGTAAGAGTTTGGATTCCCACAGTGCTGAAGCAAAAGGAGTGTAGACTCGAAATGTGACACATTCCGGCTTTGCTCTTCAGCATCTGGGTGACCTGGGACAGTGCAATAGCTTCCCTCAATATCCTCATCTGTGAAAAGGAATAGGAATGGGCATCTCGGAGGTTTGTGAGGAAGGTGATCACAAGCACAAGTTAGTCCTTTTGAGCTAGGCGTAGGCGGTGAAGCCACATCTTTTATGGGCTGTGTCGGTCACGCCTGCCTATCTTTTTATTAAAAACCCTCGTCAGCAGATTGAGGAGTCTGTCGATTCTCTTGCTTAGAGCACCTGCCACATTTCAGGGCTTGCAACTCACAGTGAGTACTCTTCGAAGCAGCTGGATACCGGGACAGAAAACGGAGGTAGAAAGGAGGAAGCTCCTCTCTGGCCTTAGAGCTTCATCAGCCCGCCTTGCTTCTGCCCCCAGCCACACCTAATGTGGCTATACTACTTTATTCGTTTAAGCCACTGTACTTTCCTAAGACTAAATTAGCAACATAACTGGATTGTTGTGATTTTTCATCATTTTGTTCCAGAAAACCTGCACAAAGTTCTCTGGGGTATTTGGATATTGTACTCACTTCCTGACAGTGTCCCAAAAGTACCTAAAAGGAGTAAAAGGAACTTCTAATATGCTTGCTGAAAGGGTATTTAGATGTGGGGTTAAGGGAATTGCTCTCAGGAAAGTTTACATCCAAATATTTGCTCCTAAATCTCTTCCCTAAACAAATATTTGTTAATATGGGCCAATTACATACATTCGTGTATATGTATACACACACACATGCTGTACCACTGCCCCTGAGGTCATGCTAGGGGAAGGGTAAGTGTGGCAAGCTTCTACTGCTATTCACATGGCTTTTCATTATTGTGAAATAGCCTGCAATTTTTTTTTAAATGGCTCAATATTTAAGAAAGTGTCAACTTCTTTTAGATTAGATTTGAGCCTCAGCCCAACCTCTTACTCACCTGGACAATTCATTTTCATTCCTGGAGTAATAGCTAATACATGTTCCCTTTGCTAAAAGCAATGGGCCTTTACCCTGTGTGCACTCAAACAGGTATGCACTCCCAGGATATTTGCAAACCGCCATTACTTAGCCTTTGATCCCAGATTTAAACATTCCTGAAAATTTTGCAATCTTGACATTTTTAGTTGTTCTTTTTAATAACAGCATCTTTTAAAAGTAAAGAAAAAGGAATATATTTTAGTTGAGGAAAGGAACATCATCAGTTCTCTTTTTCATTGCTTTGGAAGAATTTATTAACATAACCTTGAAAATAGACAATTATAAATAAGTATAATATGTTATAATTATAAATATATATGTAACATATTCAAATATTGATCTGATTTGCCTTATATTTCCCGTGTGTGGTATGTATGTGTATACATTCATCTGTGTGTGTGTGTGTGTGTGTGATAAAGGACATATCAGGTGTTTTTCCAACACCATCCATCTTTCTTTATTAAGAACAAGGTCTACAAGGTCTCTCACTGGTTGACAACTTCACAATTAGACTAGGCTGGCTGGCCTGTTGAGTCTATGTCTTTTTTTAAGTGGACTTTGGGACCAAACTCATGTGTTTGTGCTTGTACCAAAGCCATATTTCTGGCTTCTTACAAGCTGTGAAAAAACACAAGTGAATGCTTACCTCTGAGTCTAGTTCTAAATGTGCTGAGGAAAAGCACAATAACTATTTACAAAATTATAGCTGAACTATTTTTGCATATTATACTATTAGGACATTGGGCAATAGAACAAGAAACAGAATGTTCTGAAAAATAAACTTTAAAGCTGGTAAGCATCATGTACTTTTTCCAAAAGACATATTTCGTGTGTTAAATCAAAGGTGACTCTTTGGCACTATGCAGCAGTCAGAAGTAACCCAAGTTCTAGCTAGCCTTGACTCTGAGCTCTGGTGGCTGCAGAAATAGCCAACAGTTCCTGTGGATTTCAAACCATGCCTGAGCACTTCACAAACTATCCAGCCTTCCCTATGATACTTTGTTTTTAATCTTGTTCTTCATTTAGTTTATATAAAGTCTAAAGATTATCTATGTGGGTGAACAGGTACCTAGAGGTGAATGCTACTGGGAAAGGCTGAGATTGCACTAGCATCCTCCTACAGCTGTATGTCTGTCTTTAGAAAGTCACCATGTGTCTCCTCTTTTGTAAAGTGACAGGAACTTACTGTTTCAGGTAGCTTTGAAATCCCAGTTCACCAATGCATAGAAGCGTTTGGTGACTGAAATGCTTTGTGAATGTGAACTAGGTTGATTGCTTCTCAAGAGCAATTTCTGAAGTATTCATAGTTCCAGGGCCATGCGTATTTATCTTGATTATTACCTAAAACTATGTTCTCAACTTGTCCCATTCTACACTGAGGTTCTCTCCTGCTAATCGGAAGTGTTTTTCTTTCTAATTTCCTTCTTGCTCTGATGCCACCTGTATTCTCCCCAACAGTCAGATCAGGAGTTCAAAGGTCATTTGTTTCTCTCTTTGAGGTAACCAGAACTTCCCATGATGTACAGAAGTTATTTACTTTTTTCTCCTTTTTCCTTCCACAATTTCCTCCTCCTCCTCTCTCCCTACTTCCTTTTTTCTTTCATTTTCATTTTTATGACCAATTTCTCATTTTGACTATGCCATCTTTATTTGGGCTGTGACACAGTGTCCCTGCTGGTCTTCTTTTCCCTTTGTCCAGTATGTGTACATGTACACATACTCATATGTATGCACACATACTCACATGTATGCACACATACTCACATGTACATGCACACACACACACACACACACACACTATCAAATTCATCTCAAGAAATGCTATGTGGTTGTGACTGCACAATTTCCCTGATCTAACATCTTTACAAGCCTTCACTTCATGGAAAACATTTTTTGGCATCAACCTCTTTCTGATGTGGTCACTCCAGTCGACTCTGTTTATGACACCCTTGTCTTCATTCTCGCTTGCTCCTGAGTCTTGCCTCACATCTCAATGCCACAGCTCACCCGTGAACGAATTTCCCGACATGATTCTGCTAATCCTGTTTGGAAAGTCATTACTGGACTCTAAGTTAGCTAATCCTCAGTACTGTGTGTATGTTTGTCCTTGAGTACAGAAAAATTATGTCACATTCTTTATATTGTAATGATTTGTATGTCCTTAGACATATTTCTGAGTTTTACTTTAAAGCAAAAGGTTTAAATGTAGTCATTTGTTCCAAAAGCAGTAGTTTAGTTGTCAACCATTGACACGGTAAAGAAACACCTGGGGAATATGCTAAAAAAATTTTTGAGCTCCACCCTAATCAGATCTGAACGGAATGCACATATTCATGTTCCCAATGAGTTTCAAGGAGGCAGATGCTATTAGTGACTGAGCTTGTCTATCACAGGGCTGACAAACAAATCTTAGACATTTGCATAAATCTCTAGTAGTGTCTCCCAATGTTTCTTCTGTTCACACTCACATTCTGCAACTTCTTTCTTTCAGATCGACTTTGAAGATGTGATTGCAGAGCCAGAAGGGACACACAGTTTTGATGGCATCTGGAAGGCCAGCTTTACCACCTTCACTGTGACAAAATATTGGTTTTACCGCTTGTTGTCTACCATCTTCGGCATCCCTATGGCACTCATCTGGGGCATTTACTTTGCCATTCTCTCTTTCCTGCACATCTGGGCAGTTGTACCGTGCATCAAGAGCTTCCTGATTGAGATCCAGTGCATCAGCCGTGTGTATTCCATCTATGTCCACACCTTCTGTGACCCACTCTTTGAAGCTATTGGCAAGATATTCAGCAATATCCGTATCAACATGCAGAAAGAAATATGAGTGACATTTCAAGGATGGAAGTATTCCCAATCTTTTTTTTTTTCCTTATTATTTCCTTGGTGCCAATTTCAAGTTTCAAGTTGCCATCACCATCACGGCAGCGACTTATGAATGGTTTGTCTTGCTCCAGAACAAAGAAGTTGTCTCTTTTAAGCTCTTGCATCTATTTTTCACAGTCTGAAATCTGTAAACCCATTGCTACCCTCTCCTTTGTATGTGGATCATTTTTTATTGGCTAAAATACAAAAACATCATTGAAAAAATAGGAAGAACTGGGGGGGGGGGTGGGGATGGAAGATGAGGACCAACATCTGCCTATTCTAAAATGATGATGTCACAGGAAGGGAAGAATTCCAGGCTAAGGCCTCATGTTTAGGGACACGTGGGCAGGTTTTAAACAGATACTTCCACAACCATCTGAAGTGTTAGTTGTTGGCATCATTGTTGACACTGTTAATCTAGTGGGAGCTAGTGAACACTATTAAGTTGGAGACCATAATCTTCATGCTCATTGTTATCAGTAATGTCCTTATTCATCTTGGCATTTTAACCTGTTATTTTGTGTGCCTGAATATTTGTTATATCTATACAAAGACCTGGGTGCCTTCTAATTTTTCATGTTTTCTTTTCCAATAGGGTCTAACTCATCAACTCTCATTATGCCCACAGCTTTCCAAAAAGAAAAAGAAAAAGTCATAGAAAACCTATTGCTAGTTCTTTATACTGGTTTCTAACTCTGAGATACAGAACTTGTTGAAATTGATCTGAGTGCTTGGTCCTGTAGCATCTTTCTCTGTGGCAAGCCTGGTTAATATTAACCCAATGAAATGATTTAAAGCAGACATATGGGGCTGAGCTCTCTCTAGGGCTGGCAGGAGCAGAGGCCAGCTTTCCCTGCCTCTCAGCTACCGAATGTCTTTTCAGCTTCTCTCCTTTTCAAGCGCAATCACACTTATCTGAATCTAAGTGAACCCATCACTGGGGCGGTTTAGTGGCTCAGGGCTGTGCCCCATTCTCAGCTGATCAGGAAGTGGGCCTCCAGGGAGAGTTGTCTTGGAAAGAGGGCCACCAAAATGAGACTGCCAAAGCTGTTGCAAGCATGACCCCTTCTGTGCATAGCACTTGTAATAGTCTGTGATGCTGTGACACTTGACCCCTCCCCCTGATGGGAGCCTTTGGACTAGCCCAAGCATCACTTTGTTCAGAGGCAAGGTGGGGGAGGGGACAGTAACAAAAGCTTGAGGTAATGTTCTTGCTGGAATAAATTCTAGTTCTTCTGAACCCAAACTGAGGAATTTCATCTGTATATCTGAGTCCTCCAGAAAACGGCCTACCTGAGACACCCAAAAGCTTTCTATTTCCCTCACTCATATTACAGCTCTGCCCTTGGGGCATAAATATATTGTTTAATTCTGGGTAGGCTTTTATTTTCATTCTCATCCATTTATTGGGATTTTGCTTGACTTTTGTTTCCTCTCTCAGTTTTGCTGACCACTTTAACTACGAACCTGCTACCTACTTTGATTGTTTGCATTTTAAACAGACACTGGCATGGACACAGTTTGACTGTTAAGCTGTGTGCATAACTGAAAATATAGTATACTTTATAATCATTTAAATGTAAAGATATTCCTTATCTTTATAGAAAGAGGCTCACTTGGGAAATAGTTCTGCGATTCAGTCTGTAAACTGTGTGTCCCAAGACGTGTCTGTTCTTCCTAGATGCTCAGTCTTGTGTAAGTCAGTTGCTGCTTCAAAAGGTTACTGAAATTTTATATGCTTACTGATATATTTTACACTTTTTTATGCTGCATGTCCTATAAAGAGTTCAAATCTGCACAATAAAAATGTTTAACAGTTAAACAGGTATGTGTATGTGTGGTTGTGTTTGTATGTAATAAGCATGTGTATGAGGTATATTTACATGTTTGTATTGTGTTTGGGGGTGGCAAACTTTTCAAATATTGAAAATCATTTAAGTGAAATATTTCTACTAAAAGTCAATGCTATTCATAGATTACTTAAAATAATTTGGTTTTAATTCATAGTGAAAAACAAAGTTATTTTTAAACGATTTGCACAATAATTTATTACCTATTAACCTGAGTCCCAATAATCTTATATGATGGATATTAATATTATCATCAAATACCACCTACATTTATATTTGGACTTTTGTATTAAAGTTTTCCAGAGAAACAAATCCACAGCATAGAGACATGATAAAGATGGAGACTGAAATAGAAACCACAAAAGAATAGAAAATAAAAGGTTATCAGAAGGACTTGGCCCCATGAGTTTGGATACTGGCTAGTTCTAGGTGAACCATGATACTGGGGATCACTATCCCACTTTTCCAGTAATAACAATGGGTGGAACTAATGTACCAGTTGGAAGGATCCAAGCAAAAGGACCTCTCTCTGTCTTGACGGAAGATCAGCCTCTTACTGTACTTAGACCTTCAAATGACTGAATGAGGTCTACCCACGTGAATGAAGGCAACTTGCTTTGTTCATCCTAGAAAGTGAAACATAACTCCATTTATACTACTCACGAAGGAACCACGGCATAATGTTTGACCAGATTTCTCAACAGCCTAAAGTTCAGTCAATTTGACAACTGAAATTAACCAGCAAAGCTTCCAAATTTAATTTAATTTTAAAGAAATCTCTAAATTCCTTTGGCTGAGAAAATATTGTGAGCATGACAGTGTTCTTCTCTTTGCTGAGAAAGTATGGGAAGTGCTTAGCTGGCAATGCTGCCTGGAATAGGAATTCACCCATCATTTTGTTTCCACTACACACACACTGACTATCACCACATGATCCAGGCAGAAGTGGAACTTCCACTTAAAGGATGTTGAGTGAGGTGAGACAGGAATAAATTATCCTTCTGTTTTGTGACGTGAATGTCTGGTTGTCTACATAGGATCAAAATCACACTGTAGCTTGGTTCATCCACACACATGAAACAGGTCCATCACTGGGTACAAACAAACACATGGTTTTGGAAGACTTATTACATAGCTTTATATTTGAAATATAAACTTAATATACTTCCTAAATTAAGATAATGATGCAATAATAAAAAAGCATAAATAATTTACACACATGGTAATAAAATAAAAACATTTACTAGGCAAGTTAAATTACTTGTGTGGTTTGCTGCTAATTTTGTTTGAAAAAGGGATGTTTTATTAAAATGTATCATTATTTCTGATTCCTATCAGATACTTAATCATTGTATGTATAAAATATTTAAAACTAGATGAGCTGATAAAACTGTCCCCATTTCACAATAAGGTTTACAGAGTGTACTGAATTTCTAGTCCCCATAACTAAAGTACTGTAATATTGCTCCATCCCTGTGTGTCACCTAGCAAAACTCTGCTGCCTTCACTCCTCACTCCTGGTGTGTGTGGTTTCAGAGCTCTAAGGCTTCTAGATTCTATGAGCTTGCAGAATCTTCGCATCTACTTTGAAGACAGCAATAAACCGTTCATAGGTGATCAGAGTTCGAGTAAATTGGTAAGTCACAGTAGTTAAAACTGCAATAATCTCTATGTGACAAGTCTATGCACCTCAACTGAATTCATGTGCACACTTCTAACAGCCTTCTACAGTGTGTTCCAATTATAGAGATTAGGGCACTGCTGTCTCTAAAGAGTCAAACAAGTCACCCAAATTCAACAGCTTGTAATTTATAAAGTCCAAATTATTAACACATGGAGTCTGGGTCCTAGATCTACCTTCTGAACAACAACATAAACCTATACAGTTAGCAACTGATAATAATGAAAATTAGAAAGCAAGGTGGGTCTATGTTAAGAACAAGTGGAAGTCAACATTACGGACTGCAATTAAATGCAAATTAAAATACTTTGTGTTTAAATATGACAGTGAAACCCTCCTCATAAATTTATCAAGATCATTTCCAACCTTAAAAATAAGTTTTTACCAGTTACCTTGGGTTTTTTGTTTCTTTGGTTTCTTTGGGGTTTTGTTTGTTTGTTTGTTTGCTGTAGCTGAGGACTGAACCCAGGACCTTGCACATGCTTAGTAAACACTCTACCACTGAGCTAAATAACACCTTTATCCCACAGGTGGGCATTGGGAAGTAATGCAGGCAGATCTCTGAGTTTGAGAGCAGCCTGGATAGCCAGGGCTACACAGAGAAACCCTGTCTTAGAAAAAAAGAAACAATAACAAAACAAAACAAAAGAACAAGCAAACAAAAAGGTTTTACAACATACAATAGTACACAACACTATCTACTTTGCCATACAGCTTAGTGATTCTTAGGGTCTTTGTTCCTTAACTGTCTCCTTTAATTCCACTATATTCTTTCTAGACTGTTCTCATTATATATTCTCCTCACTTTCAAACCTCCCTTGAACTCAGAACTTTCTTTAACCTAGTTGTGGTGATATCTTGCTTGTACAAATAAAGCCTGTCTGAGGTCAGAGAACGGAGCTTGTCATGAGCTAACCATAGAGGTCTGGAGGTCTGTACAGACAGATAGGAAGTGAGGTAGCTGGGCAGAAACAGGATATAAGCAGGGAGAAACAGGAACTTGCTCTCTGGTTTACTGAGACTCTAAGGAGGTAAGATGTGGCAGTGTTTACTCCTTCTCTCTGATCTCTCAGCATTTTTCTCTATATCTGACTCTGAGTTTTAGTAGACCAATCAAGAACTCTATATACACCTAGTGGTTCTCAACCTGTGGGTTGGAGCCTCTTTGGCAAACCACTGTCTCCAAAATATTTATATTACGATTCATAACAGTAGCAAAGTTACAGTTATGAAGTAACAACGAAAATAATTTTATGGTTGGGGGTCACCACAACATGAGGAACTGTGTTAAAGGGTCACAGCATTAGGATGGTTGAGAACCACTGCACCCATTAACTATCTCACCTACCTTTTTGCAGCCAAATTTCTCAAAGAAATGTCTTTGGGCATTATCTAAAGGCCATTGAATTGGTCCCGGTGACACTATGTTTAAGCTGGAAAGGCTTTAAAGTTCTTTTTGACTTCAGGTGCCATCTTCGTCAATTTATAGGATTTTCTTTCACTTGATGTTTCTTATTTTGTTGCTTAGTTTTTACTAAAACCTAAGATATCATCACCAAACCAAAAACTAGAATGGTGACTATATTATATATGCATTTCATGTCGACTATCAAATATTGAAGAACATACTTATTTAGAAATATGGTATTTGTCCTGCATGGTAGTCACAAGCTCTAGCACTCAGGAGGCTAAGACAGGAATATCTGGAATACAGGACCAATCTGGAATGTGTAGGGAGTTTCTGTCTCAAGCAACCAAGGTGTGGTGATTATAAGTGCAAGGGATAGCACATGCAAGATATAGCATGTGCAAGGCTGGGCTGTGCCCTCTGGAGTGCATACCCAACTTGTATCTATTTTTTGTATTCATTTTTTTATTATAATGTAATTACATTTTCTCCTTCACTTTCCTCTCTCTAAACCCTGCCATAGACAATCCCACCTTTATCAAATTGATGACCTCTTTTTCATTCATTTTTATTCATATGCAGACATATGCATAAGCATATATATATTATTCATATGCATATATATATATATATATTTATATTCCTAAATGAAACCTGATTTTTTTTACTTTATGTGGATTGGTGTTCTGCCTGCATGTATGTCTATGTGTGAGGGTCAGATCTTAGAGTTATAGTTAGTAATGAGCTGTCATATAGGTGCTGGGAATTGAACCCAGGTCCTCAGGAAGAGCAGCCAGTGCTCTTTACCACTGAGTCATCTCTCTAGCCCTGCTGATATATATATATATATATATATATATATATATATATATATATATATATTTACTTGTATATTTTGTTTTCATGGCTGCACATGTAAAATTGATTAACCAATTGATGTGCTCTTCTCCAGTGAAGACTATTTCTCCCGCTACCTATAGTTCTTTGAATAGGGTTGAGCTCTGTAATTCTTTGTACAGCACTCTGGAAAAATAAATTTTAAGACCAAACAATTCATTCAAGATAAAACGAATCACTACATAACTATGGAAGAATCTATAGATAAATAGATAGATAGATAGATAGATAGATAGATAGATAGATAGACAGACAGATAGACAGATAGATAGACTTGGTGACTTATCTGTGTATGCATGCTATAGTTTACTTTGCTAGATATTTATATGACTTTACCATTCTTGCTTAATGTGTTCATTTCCAGTCTTTCCCTTATGAGCTTCTAGGCATGGCTGCACTGGTGGTACAGTATACAAAGCTACCCTATACACATTGTACTGTCCTTCAGAGAGACTACTTTATAAATAGTACTCCCCCCCCCCGCAGTTTGTACATGGTTAAGCATTCCATGCTCTCATCTATTATGTCTTTTAGAAAAAGCAAAGTTGGAACTGACAGTCTGTTGTTTGACTAACAAGTTAAGTCTATTTTTATATTTTGGCAAGAGAGAGAGAGAGAGAGAGAGAGAGAGAGAGAGAGAGAGAGAGAGAGAGATTATACCTCTCCTATAGTTTCTCATTCAGTGTAAAATAGAATCCCTTTACCTAGAGCTGCACAGTCTTATATGGTCCCGTCACTGCCCATTTCTGTGGACTCATCTTGTTCACTGTCTGTGCTCCACACACACCTATGTTCCTACATCTCAAAGACTGGGCTCTGCCCTATATGGTCACAAAAGCTCACATAGCTGTTTCCTCTGCTTCTGCTACCCCTTCCCATCCCTTAGCTCCCAGCCTCAATGCCAGCAGAGAGATCATCCACATCTTCCTTAACTGAATTAAGTCATTTCTTCTCAGTTTCTATCTTGACCTCTTCCCTTTCTCTTCCACAGCATATTTCAATCATTTCCTCTGACTGTTAAGAAGACCAGCATTTTAGCATCGTAGTTAATATTTGTTGGATATATTCTTTCTCAAACTCTCCAGAGGCCTATGAAGACATAAACTATCAAGTTTATTCCTTGTCACTAGTCTTCTAACCAATTCTAGAATTACATCATTTTCAACAAGACCCTTGTCATTTGTGTCCTTTTATTTCATTCATTTCTCCATGATGTTGTTTCCCATCAGAACTTCTTCTATAGCCCTCATTTAAGCATTCTGCATCACAATGTGAATTTCAAGGCTGGAGAGATGGCTCGGTGGTGAAAAACACTCTCTGCTCTTCCGAAAGACCCAAGTTTGATTACCAGCATAAGCATAGTGACTCACAACCATCTGTAACTCCAGTTCCAGGAGTTCCAACATCATTTGCTAACCTCTATGGGCACCAGCATGTAAATGGTGCACAGATATATACAGAGGAGAAACGATCAGGTACACAAAATTGAATTAAAAATAAAACTGAAATTATTTTGGAAGCATGGATTTCTCTAGTGAAATTTTTAGCAAAGGGGAGCATGGATGTTTGATGCATCTATTTTTCTTACTGGGATAATAGCAAACACATGTTGATAGGGCTATTAAGGAGAAATATTTTCCAGCAGCTGTTGACTTCATCAATTCCTCTATGCAATGAGTCATTCGAACTTCTAGAGCTACACAGTTACAACTAAGGAAGTGTGGGGTTTTCTTTTTTAGTCCTGATGAGAAGAGTGGGAAAAGTTAGACATGGAGAAAATGAAAGTGTAGCCAACTGAAGGAGGGATGGCATACTATAGAAGCTGAGTAATCTACATGCAAAAAAAAAAAAGGACGGGGGATGAGTTTACCAAGTGCTTTAATGGAACAAGTTGGGGGCGGGGGACTAGAAACTGGGGAAAGGGTAGGAGTTTTGCAACAGAAAGAAAATATCCTAATATCCTCTCTTTTTAATGGTCAAAGCATGGCAGCAGCTGCTAGTCAGAGCTGACCTATGAACTTCTAATAAAGAAGCCTTCTCCCTGCCTTCAGCTGTATCGACTATGCCAACTTTTAATGAGTTAATAGCTATTCTGGGTATTAGTCAGCACTCCTTTTAAGGATATAGCTCTTAAATCCCAGATCATATTGCCCAGTGTCTTGGAAAAGGCAGCATTCAATTTACCTGCCAACTCTCAGTCAGGAGGCTTTGCTGACAATGTAACACAAGGGTATATTCTGCCATGCACGCAGCCAGTCTATACTGTGATGGGTGTCATTTGGGCCTTGAAAAGACTTTTCTTCTGCCTCGTTGCCTTTTCTGTTACTCTCAATAACAGTTTCCATGTATTGAGCCCATGCCATCCTCCAGACGTTATCCAAACATTTTATAAATATCAGCAGCAGCCCTGCCTTTTGTATTACTGAAGTCACGCGATACCATTGATCTGTTTTAAAGATTAGGAGACCAAAGCTCAGAGAAGGTCAATAATTCAATTTGGGTCAGCTAATGAATTTAAGACCCATGTCTGTCAGCTTTAAAGTTTTCTCTGTGGAAAAACTGTTTATTATGCTTGGGAGAGTATGCCAAAGTGTCCATTTTAAAGTCCCACAATGGCATTGTATGTCATCAACCAAAAAATTAAAACACCTGAAGGTTAAATCCTTGGCCAGGCTTGAGCGGCAGTGGAGAACTTCCTTTGCCCTCACAGCTCAATAGATAGCAGATTTCTGTTTCATACAAGTCTCAAAAACAGTGCTCATAAATCACTAACTACATATTGTTGCAGGTTACCCTACTCAGACATCCTTTAGGGGAGGGGTGAGAAGATGCAGCACCAACTACTCAGGTACCGGGACTCAGTAAGTAGCCCAACCTGGGGCAGATTCCATTTATTCAGGAAGTTAGGTCTGCCTTTATATCCCATTCAAGGTCCTATTGGCTCAGGCACTGACTCTGCTGTATGTCTTTTTCTCATTGGTGTCTCTGGGTCAGATGTCTCTCATCAGTGGGATGAGAAGGTGGAATGAGGCAGTCTTGGAGGCTTGGAGGCTTGGCTGAGGGAGGGAGTCTACTGTACATGCACGTGTGCATGCGCATGCGGGCTGGCCTGGACACTGGGGACAGGTCGACTGAGGCTTGGTTAGGCTGGCAACCGTTTCTCCTACAACAAATGAACTGAGCTATCTCACTGGAAAGGACGCAACTGCTCCATTATCTGTATAATTACAATGAAAATATTGACGGGAGAAGAGACCCAACAGAAGTTTCGATAAAAGGCCACTGCTCTGTACCCTTACAACTCTGGGACCATTAGGAAGGCTAAATGTATCCTCCACCTGACCTCTGATGAGGGTGTGAGCGGGAAGAGAGATTCTCTCAGCTTTACTCAGCAGAGCACAGTGAGAGGCATCCTTGGCATGAGGTCTAATTGCCTGCCCTATGATTAATGTTGCTAAGCAAATTTGTGTGTTGTCACGGTTCCCACCCTGTGGTCCATGCTCATTTAGAAAATGGAGCAAAAGAAACCCCAGTGCTTTGAGAAGGTCAATGCAAAATTATAATAATAGCTCATTGCATAATACAGTTATTAAAGTACTTTCTGTTGTTCAAGGAATAGGCATGCACATTGATTGAGAAAACAGAAGACATAGACATAATTATGTTTTTCTCTGATAACTTTCCCAAGCACAAAAAGGTACTCTGGCTCCAAAGACCATGAGTCATTTACTCTTATCTCTCTTGAACTGTAAACTACTAGGGAAGGTGGGATGTAAAAATTCCAATTTTTAGAGCTCTTTGTAGCTACAGCATTTAGCATCATGACTAGCACACTAAATACCTGCCAAAATGATGTCTTAAAGTATGCCCTTTAAAGAATACACTGTACACAATGTACCTTGCCACATGGCAAAGGTCTACAAGTCCTTCTAAGTGGCACACATTTAGTCTCTTTGTGGCAAAGGTTTGCTGTGGGTGTACCACAATTACAAGAACTTCTAAGTGGCATACGTCTAGTCTCTTCATAGTTTTGTGAATCTGAATCCCTGCTGTCCAATAAACATCTTATGATGGTGGAAATGGCCTATACTAATTTTTTTAAGTGGAGAATTTTAAAGTTTCTTCCTTTATGAGTCACTAGTCATTGTGGCTATTGTATACTTGAAAGACAACTAGTGTGAGAAAAAAAGTGAACCTCACTTATCTCTATTAATTTATGTATGACTCAACCATTGTTTATGATTACCATTCCAGACAGAGAAGAAGAAGTAAATCATAGATGATGGCTGGCCAATAGTAGTTACTATTTCAATGTTTCTGAATGAGTGAATAAATGAAAACACACAACCAATCCCTCTGTAGACCTGCACCCTGCACACATCTCAGCTGTAGAGCTAAGAGCACTTCCCATGCACTGATTTCCCTGGATTGTGTCAACACAACTTGATTGCAGTGTAGGGAGGCTATCTGTAGTTAGTGCAGATTTTGTTCTATCCCGACCACTCCCCCAACACAAGTGTTAGTAAAGGATCTTAGAAAAATCCAGATAGAGGATCTTCTGAGGCACCGAAGGAATGGAAAGGCAAGACAGGAGAGCAATCTGGGAGGAGGGTGGTGTCTTCCAAGACCAAGAAGACAACAGGGGTCTGTGGGCACCACAGGCACAGGCAGCCTGTACCCTGTTTCCTCACAGCACCCAAAATTTCATATACCCCCAAGTGAGAGTATCCAGAGGCTCCTGAAGGGCCTTTTCCATGACTTCAGTGCAATAGAGGAGCAGCCCAGCCTGTATGCTTAGGAACATACAGCTCTGTCAACCAAATGTGTCAACTGTGGTTTGTGAGAAATCAGATAGGACCTTCACATGGCACTTTGAAGGACACTGTCATGATAAAGTTTGACCTTCCCACCAGATGGCAGAATAATGGCTTGGACCATGTTCAAGTTGTACAGGGAAAGGAAAGAAATGTAACATTACTCACATCCTGTGTTTTAAAATAAAATCATATTGCTAACCACTTTATGACTGTGATTCAAAGCAGGGCTACCTTCCTTCCCACCCCTGTAGAGACCATGATGAAGTGGATTTTTAACTCCTCCATTGCCACGCACCACACACATCCTCCGAGAGAACTAAGTACAGTGTTATGTCAGTTCCACTATGCTTTAGAGCTGTATTCACTGCTGCTACTTTTGACCTTAGATCAGGTGAGTGTAATCAGGGAACTGCTATAAGTGAATTTGGTCATTCATGAATACT
The DNA here is from genome assembly GCF_943737965.1 of Phodopus roborovskii. Lineage (NCBI taxonomy): Eukaryota > Metazoa > Chordata > Mammalia > Rodentia > Cricetidae > Phodopus > Phodopus roborovskii. The sequence continues at coordinate 5,784,448 of NW_026125444.1, forward strand.
ATGTTCCTCTAGTAAATAGTGATCGCCTCCTGAGCTATGAACATGTGGGAATTGTAATTCCTCTCCCCCACAAGCTTTTTACTTGGTGAGAAATCATGTTGATGGCACAGATGAAAATTGTCACACGTTAAATACTAAACATAGGCTTTGAAACTAAAATGGAACTTGGTGCACAAATGCAGTGAAATGCCAGTCCATACCGTATGAAAATCTCAGTGTATCAATACCCCAAGGAAGAATTAGGCTAAACTGGTCAGAGCTTTGTGGGTCACAGGCTCTCTGATATGTGTGGACTTGGGTGAAGCCATGGTTGAAAATTGCCACTGGGAAGGAAGCAGTCCCTGGAGTTTTTTTTCCAGATTTTTCCTTCCTTCCTGTTGTTTTTACAAGGGCAGAAGTGCCTACACAGTATTTCCTGCTATGCCACATATCTTGATTACTACTTACTCCATGAGCTAGTGTTAATTTCCAGTTTTCCTTGTGTTACTTAGCAAACTTTACTGTGCTTGATGGAAATAACATTATAACAGGATAGTCAGTTGGTTAGGGTCTTTTTTAATGTTGGCTGAAGATTCTTTAATCATGAATTTCTGAATCATGAATTAACTGTCCATCACTTAAGCTGTTCTGTAACACAGACACACACAAACACGCACACATACACCATAACCATGACAACCCCACCACACACCCCTCTGTTACCTCTATAGGATTATAACATAGTTTGTAGAGGCTATAATGATTTGTGTTTCTTCAAGGAGTGCTCAAGAGCTCTCCCTCTGACCAGCTTGGTGGTTTAAATTTTTCTTGCCAGGTGGTATCTGTTCCTCTAGAACTGTAAGCTAAAACAAACCCTCTCTTCAATAAATTGCTTTTGGTCATGGTATTTTATGACAGCCTCAGTAAAGGAACTATTAATACAGCACCCATAAGAGTTCTGTTACCACAACCTGGTCAACCCCCAAATCCTCATCTCCTAATGCCATTGGCTTGAGGGTCAACATTTCAGCATGTGAGTTTGGAATGGACACAAACACATAGACAGGTTTATGTTTCCCGGATTGCGTGGAGGAGGGAAATGGTGTACTTAATGCTGTACTTCTCAACTTTGGTCAATTGAAGGAACTAGAGACTCTCACCTCACTCAGCTCCCCAGTTAAGTGTATGGAGTCTTGCCATCAAGTGATAGCTCAGAACTCAGAGCTCCTTCCAGTTGGCTGGGTTGGTCAAAGACTAAATATATATAGCTGAGCTTCTACCGCATTATGCCTTTCCCTTGTTTAGACTCAGATCCTTTGGCTCTGATCTTCCCACCTTGCATCATTCTCTGGTCCTCCCAAGAGCTTCCCAGACCTCAGGACTCCCCACTGCTTGGGGACCAGTACCTACGATGGGATAATAAATATCTGTGAAGCTGGGGCACGGACTTTGGCCAGTATGCCAGAAACTGGCTAACTAGCTCCTGTATGAAGATCTGCTTCTTTTTCTGGGCACACAATAGCCTCTTTGGGCTAGCGTTTCTTCTGTTGGCTATGTACCACAGATCTAGTACTACAACTTAAGCAGAAACCGTGTATTCTCTTTCTAGACTTGAACCATAGCACCTTCATCCATGGTCTACCAGTCATCTCTGGATATTGGCTTGACGTCTGAATCGAGAGAATCTGTCAAACTTCAGTGCTGAAATGGCAAAGCCTGCTTTAGCTCGGGCCCTCTAAAGAGTGCACAGAGGCCTATGCCATGCCCATGTAGCTCCACACAGCACCAATGTCTCCTGCACGCATAAGAATTTGTACTAAACTGGCCCACAAAATCTCAGGGATCATCTGTTACAGCAGCTGGCCTTACATTATTGAACAGTCACCCATGACAAAGGCATTGCCCCAGCTGTTGGCAGCTTTGCCTCTCCCACCACAGTCATGGATGCCCACGCATTCCTTCCTACAGAGACAGTTCTGAACATATAGGGTGAGCAGATGGGTGGGAGACACTGTCAAGAGATGCTTTTCCAGGGAAAGTCCAACTTTTCCATGCTTTATAACTAGAATTTTCCATGGTCACACAATGAGTCACTGCTAAGCCAGCATTTTGGGGGGTTTTTTGTTTTCTGTTTTTTTGTTTTTTTCTCCCTACTGGGGCATCTATCCTCCTGCAGGATGGGGATCTGTGTCCACTACTGGAGTTACGGTAGAAAGATGAATAATAAGAATAGACCAGAGTGAGTGATCCTGACTTCTGATGGAGACCATTGGAAAGGCAAATCACAGCAGCTTCTGGCAAGCAGAGAAACTTAAAATCAGCTGGACAGTCTCCTCTAGGTTTAAATATAGCATTGTTTCCATCTTTTGTCCAGAAGACTTTATGCCATCATTAGTTTCATGTCATCGGAAATGCACATTGCCACGATTTAGTCTCGAAACCACCTTGCCCAACTTAGGTCCACACTGAATTAATTTGAAAAGGTCCTTTCCTATGGAATCAGCACTTAGCAGTGAAGCTGCTGCCACCCAGATCCACAGCAAATGACTTTAAGACCTGGAAAGGGGAAAGACACTGTAGCAAGGTGTCTTGGAGACCCCCGGTCTTCTCCGGAAAAGAGCTTAGCTTGCCTTACCCTCAAGGAATTCAGGAATGCTTCATGATGGATTCCTCAAAGCATTGAAAAGGCACAGGGCAGAGAGAGAGAGGAGGAGGCTCATGAGGCATAGAAAGGCTCTCTACAAAGAAATGCCTGGTCCTGAAGTAAGTGCACCGCTGGGCCAGCTGTTAGTACAGCAGTACTATACTAACAGCTGGGCAGTACCAACTCTGCTCGTTTGGCACATCACCAGCCTTGGCAAGCCCCGTGAGGCCAAACGTTTTTCTCATTGTGGCAGAGCTCTGACTCATTAACAACAACAACAAAAAAGAGCACATGGGAACAATAAGACTCAAGGGGACAGCAGAGTTCCCAAAAAAATATTAAAAGAAAGAGGTGGGGGTGGTGGGGCAGTGAGCATTTGTGCAAGCTGAATAAAAGGACGAAAGTCCTGGAAAAGTTCCCTGGAGGCCTCCAGCAAGCTCTTTTCCTAAGCCCAAATGGCACCCAATCCTACTTTGTAATTTCCACTGAGTTCTATATTCCAGGGTTTGTTGTTCCTTTTTAATGAGTGTTTGAAAAAAAACGAGAAACCCTCCAGTGCTGACCAGAGACCCGCTTAGTGTCTAGTTGACAACAGCCTTTGAAGAGCTAACCTGGAATTATAGGAGACCTCATGCAAGCCAAGTGGCGGTTTGACTTTAGTCTTGATTCCCAAAAGATGTTAAAGAGATTTGTGTTGTGGGATTTCGATTCATTTAGTCAATGATTTTTTGGGGCAGCAAACCCTAGGACGTGATCTTTGTCTGTTTGACAACAAAGGGCCTCCTAGCCCTCTTGCTCACCTACTCTCTTGGGTGGTCAGGGCAAAGCAGTACCAATCTTGCTGTTGGTACTCTTCACCCCTGGGCAGAACAACCAGACGATGGCATCTGGGTCAACGGCAGCATCGAACCTATTCTGTATCAGTTAGAGTTTACCCAATTTTATAGCTAAATAAATTCCTGAGAATCTTTACCAGACTCTGGTGGAGTCACACAACGAAGATTGGCTAATTTTCAGCCAATTCTGTCCCAATTCGATAAATAACTTTCTTCAAGCTTTGGAAGGATTCAGAGCCAGATAGTCTTTGGGCATTATAAAGGGCATAGGGCCTTTTGTCACAGTCTCTAAATGCTGTCATTTTAGCCCTGAAGCAGCCAGAGACAACATGTAAATAAATGGGAATGTCTGTGTAGCAATAAGACTTGGTCATGGGGATGAAAAGTCAGGTGGTAGCCAGCATAGCCTGTGTCCATGATGCTTTGGTCCTTGACTTAGTGATGGGAAAGGAGCAGCACCAATGATGCTGGGCTTCACCCAGTGCTATGGCCAAGCTGCATCCTCTTCACATCCACAAGCAAGCGCTCAAATAAGTTCTCTCCTAACCAACTAAGCACGTATGAGGATATCAGCCAATGTCCTTATGTCTTCCAGCACCAGGAAACTACCAAGTCAAGTTCTAACTTTATATGGAATAGTTAACAGAAATCTGAAAATGATAAACTCTTTTCAGCTGAGAACAAAGCGAGAGAGAAACTTCTGCACTTGTAGGACTTGGAGTCTTAGTCAAAGTATCTAAAGTTGGGCTACTGTAAAACCAGGTGTCCATGGCTATAGGTTGGCCTGGTTCCAGGAACATTATAGGAGATTTGTGCTCCAAGAAGCACTGAAACCCAGATCTCAAGTGAATTCTCCCATGGAAGCCTGTTCTCTCCGCTAACTCTTCTCTAGACATCAGTGTTAATGGAACATTGGGTGACCCACCCAAATGTGGGCATCTTACTTACATCGTATATGGTTGATGCTCTTTGAGAAAATATAAGAGGAATAGCCTACCTATTACTTGTATGTAAGTATACAGACTTACAAATAACTCATCCATATGTGTGTGTGTGTGTGTGTGTGTGTGTGTGTGTGTGTGTGTGTGTGTGTGTATGACCTCCCCCAAGAAGATGGGACACCCTCACCACAACACATAAAATCTAAACATCAAGATCATCACCCTGGCTCTTTCCAACAGGACCAAAAGATGAGAAAGAAAAGGGGGATTCCTGTTTTGCTTGGGGTGTTTTGCTTTGTTCTGTTTTATTCTAAGACAAAAATGACTTTTATAGGACAGGAATTCTGAAAGTGACAAGCACTTGATTCCGATCTAGCCCAGGGCAAAGGATAAGTACAGAGACAGGCACACATGAGAGTGTAAGGCTTGACACTGGGAGAAGATGTCAAAAAAGCAGTAAATGGACCAACAACCAGATCCTGACTAACACTACCTGTGCCTGCCTGTCTTGTTCACTGATGGACAGTAGTTGGTAGGAAGCGAGAGTCTCTTGAGCAAAGATCATCAGAGGAGATAGTTCCATTGTTTCTATCCTTGTATTTAGGCCCTGCCATCCTTCAGTATGCCTGTCTTCACCTCTATAGCAGATAGAATCAGTACCTACTAGAAGCCCAAGCTTTAGTTTGGAGGGTCCTAAGTCCTGGGTTAGGCCAAGGTCAGAGGCCAAATATGTTACAAGAGAAGAGATTGGGACAGCAAATCAGGACTCCAGTCTCAGAGGCATCAGGTCAGTGTCTGTTATGGGATGTATGACTCTTCACGCATACCTTTTACCTGCCCTCTACCCTGCCCTTAACAAAGTGGGGATGGAAAATGGCAATGTCATAAGTTCTAGACCCACCTAGCATTGGTAGTATGACTGAAACTAAATCTATCCCTTGGATCTAAACAAAGCTGAACTACAGGGGACACACTCAGATCCAAGGGAAAGAAAGATCTGGATGTCAGCCAAAGCATTCCCAGCATACTCCATTCAACTTCTTTTCCCTTCGCTTTTTCTACTTTCTTTCTAATAGGGGTAAAAATACACACAATTTTATTGTCTACATCACTTTATGTATACAGTTAGCAGTGTTAAATATATTTCCCATATTAGAGTGGTGAGTACATTCACACTGTTTAATAATTGATCTTCAGAATCTTCTCACCTTGCAGAACTGAAGCTCTATCTTCATTAAACAGCTCCATTTCTGCCCAACCAACCCTGAAGAGCCACTGTTCAGCCCCCTGTTGCTCTAGGTTTGTCTGCCTATGACAGAAGAATCATAGCATTTATTCTTTTGAAAACCACCATGTTGCTCTCTATTTCTGTAGGTTTTCTACTTAGGTACTTCATGGAAGTGGGATCACATGGTTTTTATTCTCTTGAGAATGGCTTATTCACTAAACATTGCATCTTCAAGGTTAGCCTTGGTATAACACTAGAATGCCCCCACCCGCGCTTTGATTTTTCCAGCGTTTCTTTGTGTAGCTGTCCTGTAGAATTCACTCTGTAGACCAGGCTGGCCTGGAACTCACAGAGATCCACTTGCCTCTGCTTTCAGACTGCTGGGATTTAAGGCATGAGCCACCACCCAGCCAAAATGACCTTTCCTAACGCTGAGCACTCCTTCATATGTACACATTGTTTATCATTGATCCTTTTACCTATCCCTCTATCTGTTTATGCATCCATCCATCTTCCCCCTCGTGCCATTTGAGCTACTTCTGGCTCTTGCTATGATGCACACAAAACCTTCACAGGTTCAAGCTAGACAGGGTCGCAGCATTGAGAGGAGGGAGTGGACTTGGAGTTGTCTACCAAGAAGTGATCTACAATTGTTACCCAGTTTGCAAATGGGGAATCAGTTTTCTCTGATGAAATCTCACCGCATATAGCAACCACACCTCAGGGACAGTCCCATGATCCGGAGTAGCTGACTGGCCCAAAACAAGCCCAGTGATATTTTTGTGGAGTTCTTTTTCATCTTGCTTTGTTGGTCTTTTTCTTGTATGGTTGGTTTTTCATTTTTGTCTTTTTGTGTGGGGTTGTGTTTCTCAGGGTTTTTTGTTTCTTGTTTTGATTTGTTTTTGAAAAAAGGTTAAAGAACATAAAGTTGGGTCGGGAGAGAAGTGGGAGATTCTGGGAGAAACTGGCAGAGGGGAAACATGTTCAAAGTAATTTGTATACAATTTTTTTTCAATGAAAACTAATGCCGCTGTGAAACATGAAAGCACAAATATGCTGATGCCGGTTCTTCCAGATCCACACCAAGCCCGGTGTAGCAACTTCCTCATACTGGCGTCCTTGGCTTCTCCTGGCCAGCCTTGACTATTCCACACTTTTCAGACTGACAGTGCTACCAGCCTTCCTGCAGAAACGCTCTTTCCCCTCTGTTATCTCTGTCACTGAAGATGCCACCTCCTCTGTGTCTGAACATTCTTAAGCTTGAAATATTTCTCTGCATTATCAGGCACTCATTTATCCGTTAAAGAAATATTTGCTATGAGCCGGAGACCCAAAGCCTGACGAGATAATGGCGTTGTGAAAAGTGGAACGGCAAAGAGCATTCAGAGTTGAGTATGTGTGAAGAAATGTTCGGTTAATCTCGTCTCACCTCCTCGCTTTTGACACTATAGGCTTTTCTGCCCCAAACACATGCTTATCTTCAACAGTCAGAGACCTTCGCTCAAGAAAGAGTCCTGCTTTTATACATCAGCGTGCAATCTTTTGAGAAACCCGAGCTTCAGCATAAAGGTGAAAATCTAAAAAGCTTCTCCTTAGAAAAACACTTCCAACACCCACCCCCGCCCCGCCCCGCCCCGCCCCGCCCGGCCCCCGTCTATGTGGCTGGGTCTCTTTCTCCTCCCAAATGTTTCACTTGACAAATCACTCTAGAGGCCTTTTAAGAGCCATCTTTTAGTATTTCCTAATAATAATTTTTGGCTCTCCGTTTTAGAAGTTTGATTGGGCAATCAGAGGATCCCTTGCTTTGGGCTTGTGACAGCACAATGTGACAGAAACGCATGACACAGAGAGCAAAGCCACTCTCATGTGGTTGGAAAGGGAAAATGAAGGGACAAAGATCCCGCAATGACCTTCGTAGTCACTCTCGTGATGTGGAAGTCCCCTGCTACACCCTCCCTATTAAAGGTTCCACTACCTACCTCCCACCCCCGACAGTGCTAAGCTGGAGACCAAATCCAAAACTGGGACATTTGGGAGCATGCTTCATATCCACCCCCAAGTTGTGCTTTTAATGTAAAATAAAAGCTTCCAGGAGGACAAAGCATCACCTAGCATGTCATAGTCACATTAAAAAGGCCCCTAACAACTAAAAAAAAAACTTACAGAGGAAAAAGTTGCTTGTTGATTTTATTATTCCAATATAGGTGGGTATTTTAAGTAAATATTTTATTTATTGTATTAAAATGTGTTTTTTTTTCCAAAAATAATGACACATTTTTAAAAAAAATGTTTTTTCATTTTGTGGTTAAGGCTGAATCCTGCCTGAAGATGGTCAAAGAAAAACCAGTGCATAGACTGCCATCTACTGGACAATCAGAAAACTAACTGCTGAACCGACCTAGGACCTTGGCAACAAAGAGGAAGCCTGCCAAGCATCACTACTTTTATAAAAAAGGCAAACGTATTAATATATCAGTGGAACAGATTGGAACATGTGGGCACAACAGTGTTCCAGTTTGAAATTATTATTTGCAAAATAGTACACATTTCCACTTTCAATGTCTGTACAGAGCCACTGGAGTTGTGACAATAAAATGATTTTCAAATCATGATTCCTTGGTACACCCAGGGAGCAGAGACAACTCATAACTTAGAGTGATATATCAAAAACAGATATTAGGGATGTACCCTTTCCCCAAAATAAGAACAGAATGGTATTCTCTGTAATCACCGTATTAACAACGGTGTACATGATAAGCTCAGTAACACACCAGATTACTAATAAAGACCCCATCTTCACTTCAAAAGCTACTGTAAGATTTTGTAACACCTTGTGGTCATTTTTAAATTATTATTCAGAATATTACTATCAAAACTTTCACAAGTTGACTTCCCACCCACTGTTCCTCTAGATAACAGAGAGTGATCATTTGAATGGAAGGGAAATCACAAAGATTTCACACCAAGTGTACCAAGTAACTAGTTAGGGATATTTCACATCAAAGTGTACAAAGTAGCTAGGGACACATACAGACCTGGCATTCTTTTGGGGACCTGTTTTAATTTTATAATAAGGCAGAAGATTGGAGTAGAGTAGACCTAGCTATAGAAGAGATAATATTAATTACATATATTAACCAGCCTTAATAAATAACATTTTACCTGTTCATTTCAACGAAAGTACCCCAAAACACTTTAAACACCTGCATAAAAAAGCCACTCCCAGGAACCTCAAATCTTAGAGGAGGGATAGAGAGAGAGAGAGAGAGAGAGAGAGAGAGAGAGAGAGAGAGTGAATTTGCATGCATATATGTTAGAAAAATGGCAATGATTTAATTCTCTTCAGTGAAGCCAACAAATGATATCATAACAGATTACATACAAAGAAAAGATTTAGATGAGTAGGTTTAATTTCAGCCACAAGAATATAAAATAAAATGATCTAATGATAAATAATAAGGAATGAACGAAAAAAGATGTTCATATTCAAAATCCCTTAGTGTTACCTATATAGACATTTTGCAAATTTTTTATTCATGTATATTCATTGGGTAATTCATAGGGTAATTGCTCTCAAGTGTGTCTTGTACTCCAGCCAGATAGAAAGCCTGGCTTGCAAGAGTGCTTCATAAAATGTAATGAAACTATCCAGATATTTTTATCTTCTATGGGTTACTTAATAAGTAAAAACCAATTGAAATCTATATTGTGTATCATAACAAATAAAAGTAATATAGTTTCTATCATTGCATGGACAATAACCTTTTTAAAAACTGATCGCTTAACAGCAAAATATCACCTTACAAAACAACTGGAAATTGGACTTTAAAATTTACCAATTTACCTCCACCAAGACTGACAGCAGTTTTCGATTTTTTTTTTTTTTTTTTTTTTTTTTTTTTTTGGCAACTTCAATCCTGCTAGTGAACTAGGAAAAGAAAATATCTTTATGTCATTCTAGATGAATCAGATCTCACAGCTGACCATGACCATGAAAAGGACAACTATAGAATGAATCCTAACATACTTGTATGATTAATTCACACCAAAGTGTGATGAATCAGACAGAATCAAAGCCAATTAGTATGAAGAGTAAACCCTGTATATTGGCAAATAAACCCCCAATTTATCAAGGACACCTCATCATTCCTTACTCAAAAACAAACAAACAAAACACTATAGTCTCGAAGATGGAAGCCAATGTCCATGCATTGTTATTTATGTTTAAGTTCACTTTACATTAAATACAACTAAATTTTAGACCTTCCGTGTCGCCAGGCACATTTCAGCTTGGAATATTTTCAGCACAGTAGAGGATCTGTTAGACGACGTTGCTCCAGTCCACCCAAGTCCCATTTGCACTCCGTATTATAATGTAGCAATGCATGGAAGTTCTCCCCAATGTCATGGCAGCCATGCAGTTAATAAACATGCACTTCATTTTACCACTGAGGCCACCAGATAATAAGAAGAAAATAATTCGCACAAGGTCGCAGGCGATTTAAAGTAACACAACAAGGTTACAACCCAGCTTCCTGACTGTTAGTCCCATTGCTCATTTTGAACACCAACAAGTCAGCTAAATCTCATCTGAGAACATACCATAGCTGGAATATATCTCACAAGCTAAGAAACTCAACAGAAAAGGGAAAAAAAAAAAAAATGGAGGTTTTAATACAGCAAGTTCATGTGTGAACATTTAGCAGTACTAGAAATTAACAGTAGGTGTCAGGGCATCAGATTTGAAAAGCTAAACTTGGTAGATCCAAAGATTGTACACATTCAATGAGAAATGGTCCATTTCTTCAGGATATTGAGAAATGTCACATGACAAACTGTGCCTGTTTATCTTGTCCCTGTGGGTTACAGTGATGTAATCTATCAGGTCCCTTCTTCTGGTCTCTGATTAAAAAGAGAATGATAATTACTTTCTGTAAACATTAAGTTTTGTTAATTACTTAGAAAACTTTTATCATTTTTATTTGTATTTAGGAAGAAACTGCATTTACTGCTTTCTAACTGTAAAGAGACCCAAGTGGAAGTATACGTCTATCTTGTGACGTTTGTCTAATCTCTATCTGTTAGATGGCCTAGCTCCAAAGCACATAGACAATGCCTTTGCTTCAGGTAATTTAAAAGAAAACACACAAGCACGGGGCAAGGAATAAATGTTTAACTACAGCAGGAATATAACAATGTATCAGGTTGGGTAGCTGGAGGCTTCTATATATCCTGCCCTAGCCCACAGCCACTTATAACATAATCACTCAGAGGCTAAATGTTAATTATAATTATTTGGCTGATGGTTCAGGCATATTATTGGCTAGCTCTTACATTTAAATTAACCATTTCTATTTATCTGTGTATCACCACGTTGCTGTTGTATTACCTCACTTTCTACATGTTTTGCTTTCTTAGCAGTTGCTGGCGTCTTTGTGACTCTACCTTTCTCCCTGTATCTCTGTTGGATTTCCTGCCTGGCTCGATTCAGCCCGGCTATTCAACAAATCAGCTTCTTCATTAACCAATGGTAATAAAGCATATTTGTAGCATACAGAAAGACATAGTAAAATTGCATATAACATAATAAAATTACATTTAACAAAACAGTTGTCAAGCAAGAATTAGTTACAATAGTCTATTTGTATTTGGCAAAATTAAAGAAAATACTCTATCCTCTCTTTGTGAGTCTAGAGTTTTATATCTAATTTATCATAACTATGAAAAACTATAATAAATATCTAGTCTTCAACTCCATCAAAGATCCCAGAAGGATATAATATTACCCGAGCAAAAGGAATTGCATTGTAAGTAACTTCCAAAACTCTAGAAATGACAGAGGCAGGAGGTAGCATGGCTGAGTGGTCTAAGGCACTGGATTTAGAAATAACAGAGACATCTAGATGCCTGGACAGTCACCCTGAGTTCTTCTGTAATGTTGGAGCACCCATTTTCAGCCTATAGACCTACAGTGTCTGGCAGACTTCTCAGTGAAGCAGAAAATTAGAAACTGTCCTGCCTATATCGGCAGTTTGTCAGTAATTTTCCTCTGGGTCCTGCAGAATGTCAGGCATTCTCTTACATGAAGCAGGAATATTGAAGGACGGTTCCATCTTGTTTTTGCAAGGTTGGCAGTCACCTTTCTGTTGGTTCTGCATGTCTAGTTTATACAGCATACAGTTAAGCAGTCCAGACAAGATCAGTTTTTTACCCAAATGTCTGCCCTTGCCACACTGAAAGCAAACTCCATAAGGAGCTTCTTTGATGCCCAGAATTCTCTTGAAGTAATTGGTACTGCCAGGAACAGACCTGTCCCACTGTTGAGAAAAGTCTAAGGTTGTTTTGTTTTGGGGGGTTTTTGTTTTGTTTTGGTTTTGGTTCGGGTTTTGTTTTTTGAGACAAGGTTTCTCTGTGGCTTTGGAGGCTGTTCTGGAACTTGCACAGTAGACCAGGCTGGTCTCGAACTCACAGACATCCACCTGCCTCTGCCTCCCAAGTGCTGGGATTTAAGGTAGGTGCCACCAACACCCAGCTGAGAAAAGTAAGTTCTTAAATATTTTAAACGCCATATTATGTAGATCTTTGAAGTGTTTGAATATTACCTATCCATCTGAAACATATCTCTGCATATCTAGAAAACCTAACAAGGCTCTAAGTTTGACTATTATAGATGACTATTAATTTGTATTTCTTAACTATACATTTTAAATGAGCTGCATAAACATAATACCTTAAACAAGAGTAGAAATATAAATGTAATATCACAAAATTGACCTTCAAATATCCTTTAAACAAGAATAGAAACATATATACCCTGTAACAAAATTAACTTTAAATTTGTATCCTGGGAGGACCAGTGGTTACCTTTGTTGATAGACATCACCTGTCAAGGTTCAGGAGGTCTCCCTTGATCAAGGCTGGTCCATCTTAACCTGGAATGACTCCAGAGCCTCTTGTTTCCCATGGGAACGAAGGTAAAATTGCTTCTCCAAAGCAATGCATCTCTTAAGTTCCATTTTACAAATATATTTTCTGACTTATGCTTTAAAGTTAAGGCATTTTTAAACTATTTAGGTTGGTAGACTTTATCAGTTTCTTAATCCCAGCAGCTGTCCTTCGATTTTCAGCAACCAAAAAAAAAAAAAAAATTAACAGAATATGATATAGGATCCAGACTCCACAGAATATGATATAGGATCCAGACTCCCCATGTATTTCCCATCTTTACATGGATTCTCTTCTTTTATAATATTTTACTGTCTCGTTAAAGTCTTTATTTTCAAACTATTTTTTATCATTACCTATACTCCTTTTCCTCTCTTTCCCAGGTCCATGTACATTTTTAAACAACTGAGACCCATTTAGAGGTTTCTTTTTGTCTGAATCTGTCTTTATTGTGTATCTGCTGTAAGCTTTTTCTGATCTAAAAAGTTTAACTGCTTCAAACTGTTAAGTGGGCATGGCTAGGACCAGAGCAGCTACTTTGGCTGTTGGTTCTGTCCTGCTAGGCTCTTCAACATGGAGGTAGCAACGAGCATCATGCTTACCCCCCACCCCACCTTGCTGCCATCAGGTAGCCTGCAGCAGACCACAAATATTTTTGTCTGTATGAGTAAAAGCTGAATCAGCCACACAACATGCCATGCAGCTTGAAGACACCTCTGTGTATGGTGACTCTCGGGTCTTATGTAGAAATCCTTGTCCCCACATTGGGTGCTAGATGAAGCACGAGTTCTAATTGGTCTTAATAATAAAAACCCAGAGTCGGTAAATGAAACCTGAAAGATCAGCGAAGCAGAGCACCCAGCCACTGGAGTTCTTACCTGTTATGACATCCTCAGACCACAAAAGAGGCTATGCTCTGTAACACGAAAATAAAAACCCAGAGACAGATATTGGGGTTCAAGCTTGAAGCTGAAGATCAGAGAAACAAAGCGGCCAAGCCAGTAGATCTTACCAGCTGAAGTGGCAATCCTGTCTCCATGAATCCTCAGAGGCAAAAGCCCTCGGTTCCTGTCTCCTCCTGCCTTTCATTCCTTTCTCTACCCAGCCATATCACCCAGCCTGTCTCCACCTCCCAAGTACTGGGACTGAAGGCATGAGCCTTGGTACTCTTCACTCTTATGTAGATCAGGATGACCATGAGCTCAGATCGATCGATCGATCTGTCTGTCTCCTGAGTCCTGGGATTAAAGGTACGTGCCACAACTGCCTAGCTCTGGTTTGCTAGTATGGTTGCTGGGATTAAAGGTGTATATCACCATCGCCTGACCTGTGTGGCTTGTGGCTAGCTTTGCATTCTGAACCCTCAGGCAAGATTTACTAAGTCATAAGTAAGTCACCACAGACCTGTCTCTTGCCTTATATGCTTCTCTCCACTCAGCCACATCACTTCCTGTCTGTCTGTACAGACCTCCGACCTCTATGGTTAACTAGTGGCTAGCTCTGTCTTCTGATCTTCAGGCAAGTTTTCTTTGTTAGAGTACAAATAAGATATCACCATATGTCCCCTCTTTTGTCTAAAATGATAACGGTTATATGTAATATAAGAAAAATTGTATGCAATAAGTACAATAACTATATACAACGTATATAGTCAACAAACCCATCAACAATGTACAGTTCATTGAATTTACTACCTCTTAACGATAAAGAGACCAAAGTGGAATTATACTTATATCTTGTGATGTTTGTCAATGTCTATCTGTAAGATGGCCTAGCTCCAGTGCATACAGAGAATGTCTTTGCTTTAGGTAATTTAAAAGAAAATATGCAAGCGCAGGACTAGGAATAAATGTTTAACCCCAGCAGGAACATTGGCAGTGTAGCAGGTTGGGTAGCAGGGAGATGGGGAAGGAATCTGGCAGAGGAAAAAGCATTCACAGGCACTGTTGTTTGGGAGATGGGTTCAGACACACGGGGCACATGGCAGAAGGTTCTGCATTCAAAGCCAGCTCAGAGGCTGAAGGGCAGAGTGAAGAATGACGCTTGGCAGGGGAAGGGAACAGGAAGGAATGTGGGTAAAGATAAGGGCTGCAATCTAGCCGGCCATGACTCTGCCCCTCCCTCCGAAGATGAGAACTCTATAAGGGAAACCAGGGGACAGAGTGAGGAAAGAGGTGATAGAATTAGAAGACCTTGAAATGCAAGGGACCTGCTGTAATTATCGGGAGAGTGGAGTTAAAAGAAATCAAAGTTCAAAGCACAAGCAGACCTCTGATGAAAACGTTCAAAATACAGAAATTGCATTCAAATCACTTTGACTTTTGGCAAAGTCGCTGCACAGTTAGGGATGAGGCATTCTGACTTGTTTTTGCTGTAGCCATGTTTGTTTGTGTTCCTTAGTCTCTGTCTCTTATCTACCCTACCCTGGAGACATGAGAATGCACTCAAGCGTTTCCAGCCAGTTGTCTGTGCTTCTGTCCCAGCTGGGGGACAGCCTGCTGCCTCCAGTCTCTGGAACTTTGCTAACTCATCATTGGAGCACCAAAATGCAAGTGAACAAAGTGCCTCCATGTGACAATCCTTTTCAAGGTGCTCTGCCTTGTAAGAGCCTGTTCAAAAATCTAGCAGTCATTCAAGCCTTTATCCCAGGGCTCCTGCCCCCCACAGACAGCATTCCATCAAATCCCATCCTTCCAGAAATCAAGTTGTTAGACAGAAAAAGAAGAGGACAAAGTAATATGTTGATGAGGGCATTTGGGCTATTGTTATAGCATGAGAACTTAATGAGCATGCATAGGGCTGACTTTGAATCTCAGCGCGATCACAGTTTCATTAAAAACATTGTGATAGTGAGGACACTCACTGTCTCCCTGGTTTTTATAGGAATCGGGTTGCCAGTGTTCTCAGACTGGTCTCTGCGGCATTCCACTTGAAAACGATCTCATAAAACGCGGAGAAACCCTGCTGCTTTATGCCCATTGCTGGATCTTGGAAAGGGAAGTAGTGGTTGAAGGAATACAGTCATAGTATGAGACGGAAGGATTATTTTTCCAAAGGATTTTAATTCCCGTGGCAGTATAGGGTGCCATGGTGGTGCCTGAGACCCTTTCATAGCGGAAGGATAGCGGTGACAGGGGAAACCTGAGTGTATTATGGGATTGCTTCCTCCAGCCTCACTCATCCTTTATCTTCAGTATACATTGGAGTTCAGGTATGATGAGTCTTTTTTCTTTTGTTTTTCCCCAAATATTTGTCTTAAACAGTTTAGGTCCTCGGAAGTCCAATGCCAATGTTTGAGCTGGTTTTTGTTTGTTTGTTTGTTTTGTTTTTTGTTTTTGTTTTTTGTTTTTTCTCCTTGCATTCGAAATGGTCACCTTTAGCCATGCGGTCTCTACTCGGTGTTCAGAGAAAGATGGGTCCCTGCCTCACAGTCCTCCCTTTCTCCACCCTTCCTTCCAGCTTCTCTTCCTCTGCTCATCTCTTTCTCCTCGTCTTCTCTTCCCACTGATTTCCTCATGATTCCCTCCCCAACTTTCCTGATGTCTTCAAGAAGGAAATGATGGTTTGGATTAAAGTCCGAAATCCTTACCAGTATCACACATTTGTGACTGAGCACTCCAAGCGTTGTCTGCTCTTTGACCAGCTGCGAGCTTCTCTGTTAAGCACCATCCACTGCACAAATTAATTTCTCTGTGTTCTAAGAGCTGCACTAATCTATGGACACAGAGGTACAGATTTAGAGGGCAGTTTGAAAATATATCCATTTAGTTTCTGTATTGCAAAGCAAACTGTCAATCAACTGAAGTGGCAGCCTACAGAATGGGAAAAAAATTTTTGCCAGCTATACATCTTACCAAGGAAAGGCATATGTTTTTTAATTTTTTTTTTTTTTTTTTTTTTTTTACCAACAAATGTTACCAACTGGCTCTCCGAAGGGTGTGCAAAACATCGTTTGCCACTTTATGTCTTACACTTCTCATGGTGTTAGTACTCCTACTCACAGTGACCAATTCCAGGCTGCCAGCAAGTCTCTGAATGCAGAGTTGGGAAGTAAATTCTCTCAGCTATTGTGAGCTGCTAACATGAGCCTGTTTCTTCCCTTCCCTAGGTGTTTTAGCTTGCTTCTCGGTTGCAGTGGTAAAACAGTGACATAATCAAACCGTGGAGAAAAGTTCTTCATCTTTAGGCTTCCACATAGTAGCTCAGCAACAAGGGATGTCAAGGCAGGACTTTAAAGCAAGAACCGAAACAAAGGCTAGAGAGGAAGGATGCTGACTGGCTTTCTCTGCAAGGCTTGCTCGGTCAGCTTTCTATTCAGCCCAGGGCCACAGGAGACTGGACCCTCCCACATCAACCATTAATTACAAAAATGCACCCATAGACATGCCCACGGGCCAATCTGATGAAGACAATCCTCATTAGCGGTTTCTTCTACCCGAGTGACAATAGATTGTGTCACATTGACAAAAGCTAATTAGCATGGCACTCAAGCAACCCTAGCTTCTTTGACTGCTTTTGTATGACAACAAGCCCAGTAGCATTCCAGTTTTCCTCTTTTCAGCTTGCTCCGACATGCTTGTCCTTCTGCTTTCCAAGATTAGTGACGAATATTGTAATCACCTGCTTACTTACTTTTTAGATAGCTGCCACAATCCAATGCATTTCGTGCTTGCCACTGCTGATGAGGATTTGCCCAATTCAGCTGCCAGCCAAATGCCAGCAAGGTTACTCAGCACCACAGCATCTACTCTGGTGAGATTTCCCTCATATTCCTACCTATTGGTTCCTTCCTGATTATTAATTGTCTCACCCACAGGTTGTCTTGACATGCAGGCAAAGGATACCATCTCCTGAAACTCTGTCCTGGGAACTAGCTATTCACCAGCAGGATTTGGATCTCATGTTTCTCAATCTCATGGCCCTCAGGGGGTCATGATTACTAGTATATGAACTCCGGAGCAACCTATAAAGGAGATTGACTTACAACATATGTCTTTATTTCCAAAAAAGAAAGATTAGGGGAGGAGGTTAGTTTCCTCCCGTGTGGGTGGGGGTGTAAGGTGTGTTAGGGGATTGTAAGATGTGTACTATTCTTCTTTAAATACTTGAGCTCTATACTTATAAGAAAAATTCAGATAATAGTCCTAGACAATGAAATGATCTATTTACAATGTAAGGCGGGATCTGACATGCCACTGTCACCTTAATACCTTGTAAGCGCCACAGCTCTTCATTTGATCTGGTAGAAAACTCTAAAGCTAACAACACACAATAAGACAGGGACAACTTGCCTAAAAGGTGATTTTGCAACTCCTCAGGGGTGTTGCATTTGGGTAGGAGTTTGACTCCCATCAGCACTGAGTATACATAACATAGTAGGATCTGATCCAGTTGTAGGTAGCTCTGGAAACTCCTAAAACTACCCCCAAAGAATTTAGAAGTCTGGGGAGATTTTCTACACTCGAGAGTGGTGATTCTGGAATGGAGTAGCTCTCAGTCCAAGGAATTTCCTCAGCTTAGGGATTGATGCCAACAAAACAGAAACTCGTCTGAGCCCCTTCCTCTTGACCACTACGACCGGGAACCTTTCAGCTTCTGGTCACCCATGTGACTGCAGCTATGATGAGAAGGTAGATGTCCCCTGTGGAAAACTATTCACTTTAGTGTTCTGAAGGTGATACAACTTCACCACAAAGATAGAGGATCTCAAATTTAACTCCACTTTAGCTTTAGGTGGCAGTTGACTAATGAATATAAAAGCAATATGAGCTCTAATGGACACATTCCAAACTTAGACAGTAGGACACCTTGTTCCTGGATAAAGAAAGGAAGCAACTATGGCCCTTGGGATAACTAATAAGGATATTTGGGGACTTTCAGGTTCGGAAACACGGGTGGCCCCAAAGAAGGACTTGTTATGGCTACAGCCAATCAGGGAAAGTAGAGAGGAATGCCTTTGAAATTCCCCTGGAAGTTGCAGCTTTAAAATGGACATGGATTTAAGTTAAAAAAAAAAAAAAATAGGGGGAAACAATTTAGAAAGGAGATGGAAATATTTTATTAAGTTTCCATACTTTAGTTTACTAAACTAGTAAAATGATTTTTCTTAGGCCAGTTCACCAAAGGCAGAACTGAGTCTCAGAAAGCTGAAGAAGCTGACTGGCCCCAGGTAACAGCCAATAAAGGAAACAAGCTGGAAAAAAAAAAAACAATCTGTCTGCCCCCCAAAACTGTGATTACCACAGTGAGGTGGAAGATAGAACTGAGTAATGTCCATGAGTTTTGCCTGGGGTTCCCACCGTGAGCCCAGCTCTGGGTCCACACTGATTTCTCCCTACCAAAAAGAAAGTTGGTGCTTGCTTCTACTCTACTTTATCCCGTAACCGGTCTCTTATGATTGCCCGAGTGTCCCAGGGCAGAACTCCACCTGTCACTTTCTACCATGACCACACCCCTCCTTAATCTGCTTGGGTTTTCTGCTGGTAATTAAAATATTCGAAGAGTCAGACTTACTGCTTTCTTTGGAGCTAGAGTTCAGAATTATGTCTCACAGCAGAGGTATCCATCCCATCCACAGTTTGTCTATCTGAAATCAGCCTGCTCCATAGCCCCATGCTCTGTCAAAAACACAGTATCTGTCTCCTCCTCTTCTTCCTCCTCCTCCATCTCCTCCCTTCTATTCCTCCTCCTCCTCTTCTCCTACAAAGTTCAGCAGAAGGAACGCCAAGACCAGGAATCCCAAGCTCTATCTTGGTAGCCTTTTCCATTGGTAAAAAGCTGAGAGGGTATTCTCATTTGTTTGTCCATGCAACGTCGTGACCCACTGGTCTTCTCTACACATATCATTATTCTATTTTTTTTTTTTTTTTGGTGTCATATCATATATAATCTCTGGGTATTTCTCAAACTTAACAAGCCTACTTCATTACGTTTACTTATACATAATCACAGGGAGACTGGACTTTCTGGAAGTGATGGATAGTTTTGTATCCTGTCCCTCCCAAAAGTCCCTCCCAAATTACACAAATTTTTTAAAATTACCTAACATATTCCCAAACAGTCCATACAATGCACCCCTTTGTCTATGGGTTTTCATCTTCAAATTCAACTAAATATGGATAGAAACAGAATTGGATCATTTGTGTCTCCACTAAACATATACAGATTTATTTCCTTGTCATTGTTTTCTAAACAATACAACGTAATAAGTATTTATACCTTTTTGAATTACATTTGGTATTATAAGTAACTTAGAGATTATTGAAAGTATAAAGTAGGATGTGCACTGCTGTATGAAAATGTAGCATTTTACTTAAGAAACTTGTGCATCTACAGATTTAGTGCCCTCAGGGGTCCTGGCACCAATCCCCAAAACAAATACTGAAGGATGACTCCAGATCATCTCACAGCAGGAAATAAAAGTTTGCCTTCTCTTTTGCCAGAATTCCTTTACATAGATGCAAAATATGAAATTCAGATAAAATATTGGCCAAATAAGAAAAGGGAGAAAACAGATAGCCAAGTCCTTTTAGTTAGTCAATGAAACAGCTTCAAGTTAACCTGACTGATTTATGCCATGTGCCTTAAAGAAGATTCTCTGAGATTCAAAATATGAAACCCCATCCTTGAGGTGTTTGCCTGGGAAATCATACCATGAGGATGCTATGGTAACCCCGTAGACCATAGCCCTAGCTAAAGCCAGCTTCTCGGGCTACATAGAGGTCCAAGACATGACTCCAGACCTCAGACGTGGAGTGGACAGGTGGTTCCAGCCAGTAGTCATTCCACCTACTCTCAGTTAATTGCACTTTCCCAGCTGAGGTCCCAGAAAAGTCATGTATGTTCCTGGCTGCCTGAGCTCCTGATCTATAGAACAGGTGAACACAGTTGGTGGCCA
Source organism: Phodopus roborovskii (assembly GCF_943737965.1). Lineage (NCBI taxonomy): Eukaryota > Metazoa > Chordata > Mammalia > Rodentia > Cricetidae > Phodopus > Phodopus roborovskii. Next base: position 5,804,918 of record NW_026125444.1, read on the forward strand.
TTCCTTACTACCCATGAGTTTCTTGTGATTTGACATACACCAACAACAACCTGGGGGGATTCATCCAGAGAGCCAGAAAACCAAAGGCTCTAGAAGGCAATGTTTGGAATCATCCTAGGCAAATTGCATCAAAATACTTGGAAGTGCATTCCATCATATAAGACTTCTCTATGCAAGAGTCCTTAACATCCACACTGAGAGGTTATCATTAGCTAAGTATTGTTCTTGTGGGACTGGGAAAGCCTTTACTGGCAACAGTGGAACATTGAATATGGAATTCTGTGCTCTGGAAAATGTTAAACAGCCTTCTTTGGTGAAAAGCACCGATCATCGAGAAAAGCCTGATCGCTGTCTTCCTGGGTTTCTGCCTTTACTTGGAAGGCAAAAAGTGATTGATTTTCTCTTACATCTGGCTCACTCTCAGAACTTTGGTAAATAGCCCCCCAAATGCAGATAACAGTGCATACAAGAGGAAAACTGCTCAGATGGTAGAAAACTTTAGATAAAGCCATAAACTATAAGACAAAGGCCCATAAAGACAGGGTCAGCTTTCACTTTAGAAATACTGTTATTTAAAAAAAACTCAGAAAAATGTATTTTTAAATATCTATTCAATATGTCATAGGTAGTGTGTGTGTGTGTGTGTGTGTGTGTGTGTGTGTGTGTGTGTGTGTGTGCCTTTCTGTTTATCTGTCTGTCTATGGATGAGCCCCTACCGTTAAAGCTCTTGGTTTTATGGAGCTAAAACTTAGGAATGAAATTTCCAGTTCTATTTTCAAAACTATTTTTCTGTCTTAGTAGCAAGCAGCATTGAACTATTATTCATTTTCAGAAATGTGCTGTCATGGCCACACATGCATCATACATATACTCACCAAGAATATGTAGATTGAACATGTAATGTGTCTCCAAAATAGCTCTGAGTCCTCCACACACCAGCCATGACAAAAACAAACAAATAAATAAATATAAATAAAGTACAACCTTGATCATTTCATCTCTGCTTAAAGTGGTGCAATTAAATGGAAAAACAACAACAAAAGACAATGGATGGCCTCTGAAGACCTGATGCAGAAACATGGTAGGTACTATTATGGGTTACACAGAAGGTAAAGGAGAGACGATACTTGTTTTACTGATATCCAGAACTCTTTCTTTCTTCCACTGAACATTTCATTTTCCTATCAAAGGAAAGTCTTTAAGGAAGGCACTACCTAACTCCCACCACAGAAATCAAAGGCAGAGCCTCCCTCCACTCCCCAGGCTACAGACCAGGAGTGGGGCCCGTTAAAGAAGTAGCCCTTTGGAATTTTGATTTCTGGTGCACAGACTCCTTGCTGGTCTTGACAGTGGTGGGTGATCCAGGCTATGCCAACAAAGATGATATTGCTACCGGTTATGACTAACTGTATCAACTCGACTCATCCAAGATACCCAGATATTTATTCAACAATTCTTTTGTGAAGATATTAAGTGAAATTAGTGTTTTAGCTTGTCGGTTCTAATAAAACAGACCACATTCTGTAAACAGATGAGCTGGCCTTTGTTTTTCAGTTGAAGGCCTTAATAGGAAAAGATTGATATAAGAAAGAACTCTTCCAGCCAGCAGAAAACCATATTCAAGCTGCAACAGACAATGTTCCCTGGGGCTCTAGCCTCCCGACCCTACAGATTTTAGAACTGCTAGTCTCTAAAATCATGAGTCAGTTCTCTGTGATAGATGCATAGATATACAGGTAGATGAGTTATACACAGCTGTAACGTGAGCTTTCTGGCCCGGCAGGTCCCGTGGCCCCTGAGCCCCAAATAAACATGTGGACGCTTTATGCGTTACAAAGCTGTTGGCCATTGGCTTGGGTTTCTTATATGCTACCTCTGTCTTAATTATTAAAACCCATAACTACTAATCTGTGTATTTCATCGTGGTCTTATCTTACCCGGGAATGTGGGAGCTGCAGCCCCTTTGCTTGCTGCGCGATGACTGCTCAGCCTCCACAGAGAAGAGAGCAGTTTCCTAGTGTTCCCTGCTTAGATTCTGATTCTGCCCAGCTATGCCACTTTGTGTCTGGCCAATCAGCCTGTCAGTGTTTTATTCAGTAACCAATAAGACAAACATATACACAGAAAAACATTCCCCATCACACAGTTAACTACTCTATTGTCTCTATTGCCTAGGAGAACTCTAATAATATGATAGGAGCTTCCTGAAAACCTCCAAATTCCCATATTCCTCCCATTTTCAAGTCTGTTCCTCTAGGACTGACCGCATTGACAGCCCCAATGATAAAGGGTACAGTTCAGCCACACAGACAAACATCACAAAAGCACAACCGAAATTTCCCACGGTTGACTCCTCTCAACACAAACATCAGGCCAGTACTCACTTCATGTGAACCAAAGAGGAATGCTGTCAACTATGTGCCAGGACTTCTGGGAAGGCTGTATTTAAAAAAAAAATGGTGTTCTTTCACTGTCTTTTGCTTAAGATAGTCTCTGCCTGCCCCTGGTAAATCATGTATCAATTCAGAACACTTTAGGCATCCTCATGTCCATTTTGCTTGATTTACACTTGCTCACTGAAGCTTACCTGTGCCTCTCTCCTTCAGAGCCAAGACTGTGTCTTACACTTCTTGGTGACACTCACGCAGTGCTTTTAAGAGGTGCAGATGATGATTAAAGATGGTCCCTTGAGATAGCGAAGGTTTCATGTCACCTCCAGGGAACTGGCCACCCTTCCATCACAGAATTATATTAGCTACAACTGTAGTGACCAGTTTGATTTATCGAATGTCTTCATATCAACAAACACAATGCTTTGATCATGTCATTTTATACTTGGAAGATATTTTTTGAGAAACGAAAACAGAAGTCCAATAAGGATAAAAGATATTGCTATGATCGTTCCATAGACAAGAGTCAGGTAACGGTAATCTGAGAAACGTGCTAGAGTTCCCCTTCTTTCCAGTATCACACAATGTTTTACTTAAATTGGGACAACCAGTTTATCAATACTTGAGGGAAAGATAAAAAGAAACTGGCAATATATGTACCTATATCCCTGACTGGCAGGGAGTGGGGGAAAGTAAAGAAACTAGGAGGGACATTTAAAGCTATTAATATCTAGTTAGGTCAAAAACCACAGGATCAAAGCAGCCCAAGGGAGCCTCGGTGCTTCATTTCTTCTCCCCAGCTCCTGTGCATGAAGGAAATCAGATAAAGGATTGATGCAGTGCTAAAGGGTTGCAGGCTGAATGCAGTTGAGATATGATATTTATCACATTAGTAATAAAGACATTTTTAAATTATTCTTCTTGAGCACAATAGTAGTTTAAATCATATCACCTAATCACTCTTAGGGACAAGTACACCTTCAACATCTAGCCCATGGAGGATGACAGCATGGACCTCTTCAGCCTTTCCCCAAACTTCTAAATAAAGTGTTTTGACTTCAACAAACAAAAACCACTCCCAATCATTAAAAAAAAAAAAAGAAAAAAAAAAAAGCCCACTTCCAGGGTATCTCCTTACCTACCATGGTTCTTAAGTTACTTGAATATGTATTGTTTGATGTCTCAACAGCTTGTAAGAGGTTAGCAACAACACAGAAGACAGCTAAGAGACTGCAAGTTTTTTAGTATAGATTACTTCCTGCTATCAGCACTCAATCCAAATTCCAATTAGTAAATTATTAGCAACATGGACCTAAAGATAAAACAATCAACTTAGTAAAAATGACCAGGGAGGGACCTAAATGGCATGAGGATCCTCCATAGACACATAGAATTGAAAATCCCACACTAGCTCAACTTGACTTCGAATTTATTACAGAGACCATTAACTGCCAAGCTCAGATACAAAAAGCATTGAGACAATAAAGGTAAAATTTAAGGCAGCTGAAAGGGAACTTGGCTTCTACACTAACTTTCTCGTTAAATGGCTATCATCACAGACTCATTTCCATCATGGCCCAAGTTACTGGCTTTCAGAATGAGAGTCTAATAGGCAATACAGGGAAATTCTTGTTCCGTTACAGATTGCTCTACTTCAACGCATCGTGTAGGCTAAGAGCAGCCATAAAACTCCATCACGATTATCAGTAAGAGGTATTTATTAAACAACTCTCTGCATGTGGCACCTAATAAGTGCTCTGCAACGTGGGCTTCTGTGACTGCTGAGAATATGACCAAGGCAAGGTCTCCAAGTCAAATTCAGCTCTTAAAACTGCCATAGGCAACTCCTACATAGAAAGTAAACTTCTACCATTGTTTCCTGCTTGTCAGAGCTTATGCTTAACTCACTTCACCTCTTTGAGGCTTCATCCTGCACAAAATGAAAAGCAAAGTGATAATGATGATGATGACAAGAAGGTCTGTCATCAGACTGTTCTGAGCAATTGCCAAAGCAACACATTAATCCTCAGGATAACCACGTAAAGCAGAAACTGGCTCGACTCCTTGCCTCACAGGGCTTTGGATACTTGCAGAGAGTTATCTAGGCCTCGATTCCTTTAATCACATATAGTTGATCTATAGAGGTGCTAACTAAGGGACTATGCACTTAGGTCCATGATGGAAAATAACAGCAGGAGTCAGCAAGGTGAGCTCAGAAGGTAAACATACTTACTTCCAAGACCTTAGAGCAGGAGTTCAATGCCCAGGACTTCCATGGTGAAAGGAAGAGAACTGACTATAAATTGTGCTCTGACCTCTACACACTTGCGGTACACACCCACAAACAATAATAGAAAGATAGATGGATGGATGGATGGATAGATAGATAGATAGATAGATAGATAGATAGATAGATAGATAGATAGATAGATAGATAGCATCAGGAGCCTGCCAATACTTATAGCTGTTAATTGAACATTACCACCTGAAGGACAAAGAGAGATTCAGAAGATTGTGGAAGTATACAAAACTTGTAAGGCTCAGGAAGCTTCTAAATCTTTCAAAATCCACAAGGCCCTTCCACAAAGTTATAAAAGCAATGAGCAATTGCTGTGCTGAGGAGAGTAGACTGGGGTCAAAGCTGAGCTGCTACAATTGTGCTGAGAGCCCCAAGGATATAAGAAGCTTGTTTGAGTCATCATTCACACTGTGGTAAACTTCTAGTTGATGCTGTCTTTGAGTCACCCGTGAGCCTATGAATAACTGACTCCTCACTTATGCTCCTCTAAGTAACTCCAAAAAACTCACTGGTTCTCTAAGCTAGCCCCAGGTCCAGTACTTTTTTGTTCTGTAGTGGGTACCCCATATGGGATAAACAGACATTTGTCTACATCTCTCCACCAGGTAGGGAGGGGTGTGTGTGTGTGTGTGTGTGTGTGTGTGTGTGTGTGTGTGTGTCTTTGGTTCATAGTACAGAACCCTAAAACTCTTCAAAATTTCACAAGTGATATGAAAGTATTTGATGACGCATAGCCTACCCCTTCCTACAACACTTGAGTTTACGTTAAAGAACAATGGGCAAGAAATTGTCACCAGAAATAGCAAGTACTAACATGTATGATTACAGGTTAGAATGTTTAGTATCCTCCAGGAAGAGAGATGACTGGACATCCAGTTCATCACCAGTGACCAACAGTTTAATCAGTCATGTTTCATAAGAATATGTAAATTAAAATCTCAACAAGATTTGGGGGGTATCTAGACTGGAGAGCAGCTGAACGTATTAGAAGATGGTAAACTTGAAGGAGGATATAGAAGCATTCTATCACCACTACCATGTTATGAGTAGGTTTTTCCCTCTGTTCTGGTCCCATTGCCATGCCAGGCCCAAAATAACACAAAGAGACACTGTATTAGATATAAAGCTGTAGGCCAGTTACTAGCTTCTTATCTGCTAGCTCTGTCTTAGATACTAACCAATTTCTATTAATCTAAGTACTTCCACGTGGTCTTATCTTACCGGAGAGAGGGGCTGGCATTCTTCTCTCTCAGTCCACCATCTTGGATCTCCTCCCTACTACTTCTTCTCTCCTCCTAGTCTCCTAGTCCCACCTATCTTGCTTTACTATTGGCCAACAGTGTTTTATTCATTAACCAATAAGAGAAACATATTTACAGAATGACATCTTCCATCACTACCATCTATCCCTGGCTTATACATCTATTTTTTTCCCAACAGGGATCTACAGTTAAGAAATTACACTGAGTCTCACAGCAGACTTTGAATTCAAGTTTTTGAATAATGTTAAAATTCTTAATATTTGGGAAAATTTGAAAGGCAGCCTAAGAGATTTTAGGAATTCATTGGAATGTTATGGGTAAAATCACATTTTTGAGCATTAAATTGACAAGGATGTACTTGGGGTGACCAAATGTGACTGCCAACTTCATTGAAATAACAAATAGCTCTTAAGGGGCTAAGAAGAAGGTTTGGCAGGTAAAGTGCTTTTCTGGAAAGCACGAGGACCTGTGTTCAACCCCAAACCCGTGTAAGAATATCAGGCTTAGTGGTATGCACTTGAAATTCCAGTAATAGGAAAGCAGAGACCGCTGGAGTGCAATGGTTAGCAAGTCTAGCCTAATTGGTGAACCTTGAGCCAATAAGAGATTCTGTCTCAAAAGGGATAGGTGCTGTTCCTGAGCATGAAGCTCGAAATTGTCCTCTGATCCCCACACACATACACATATATGCAACTGCACATATACACACAAACACACATTCAAAAAACAAAAATAGAAATGCCCAAGGCACTGGGTATCTATGTCTTTGTGTGTGTGTGTGTGTGTGTGTGTGTGTGTGTGTGTGTGTGTGTGTGTGTGAAGGTATTTACAGAGGGTTAAGCAAGGTGAAGACTTGTTCTGAATGTTGGTGTAGTCCCATCCCAGGAACTGAGGTACCACACAGAGTAAAAAGGGATAGAGAAGCTCAGTGGAGCTGACAGGCTCTTTGCTCTGCTTCCTCATCTGGGATGTGAGCAAACAGTCGCAGGAGCCATGCCTTTCCAACCATATGGACTATATCTTCCAGATCATGAGCCAAAGTAAACCTTCCTTTCTTGAAGTTTCCTCTTGTCAGGTATCTGGCCAGAGCAACAAAGAGATGAGTAATACCATGTCTATTTCATTTGCGAGTCACAGCCTTTGTAATAAGACTACAGTCACTAGCACAGAACTTTCCTGAGCTCTGGGTTGTTCTAACAAATTATTATACCTGAGGGAAGTGTGACTGTGAGAGCAGCCAAATATGTAGTCAGCCAGGCAGAATCAAGAGTAGCCTGGGGACTCCATTTGCAGCTACTGCCTGAAGCTAAGGTAGTTTGGGGTTTGAGTTCTTAACTTTCAATGTTTGCGTTAATCCTAAAAAGTCAAAACTTAATTGGTGGATGCCCTGTTAATGTCAGAGAACTAGAGAATTATGTGGTGGGGGGGAATAAATGAAGAGCTCTACTTAATTAAGTAATGGCTAATTAATTGAGTAAATCAAGCTCAGAGGCAAGATGTGTAATTAAATATGCATTTTATAATTTTCCTATACAGGAATGAGAAGATGCACGATTTATTTATTTATATGTGACATATTTATTTATTGTGATTTATTTATGGAATTTTCCACAAAGTACATCTTTATGCAAAGTTATTTGAAAATTCTTCAGTCAAAAATGCACACATAGACAAATATTTAACACACATTTATGGTAGAAGTTATATTTCTTTTTTAAATGTTCTATTCACTGTTGTCCTATAAGCCCCTGAAATGTTTAGCAACATAAATGCCCAAGAAATAATAAAAAATATTAGTCTGAAATCATTGCTTCTGAGTCTAAATTCTTTGGCAAAAGTAAGAAATGGATAAAAGAGTAGGAAGGGAAAAGAAGATGGGGTGGGTCTTTAAAAGGCATGTAGGAAATAGAGGAGAGAACAGAGGAAAAGCCCACCTTCCCTACAGTGCCCACGTGTACCTGGGCTTCTCCGCTGATTTGTAGTCACTCTTTGTCAGGTATTAATGGGATCTAATGAAACATCAGCTCTATTTTGATCTGCTGTTCCTACAGTACCCTCAATTTATTAAGCACTTGCTTGCATTTCACAGCACAACAAAGCTTTGAAGGATGATTGGCCTCCACTGATCAAAGTAAATTTCATTAGCTGAAATAGCTTGACTTATAGCTGGCCTATAAAAATGGAAGTGGTGGGGTGACATCTGTGTAAAAAATACCTGCCGAAGGCTTCAATAATGTTTATTCTTCATCAAAGGACATAATGAAAACTGGGCAGTTGAGGTTTCTTCTCTAAATGAAACACCTGATGTCCAGAAACCATTGAGAAAGGTTTCCTATACACCAAAATAAAAACCTTTGAAACACTGTCAGATTCACTGCAAACCTGTGGCACAGCTTACCCTGATTTCTAGAAACACGTGGACACTGACTGGCGCTTAATGTTAAGCTCACAAGTGCTAGAGTTTAAACAGTCAGCTCATGGGAATTTAACAACGATAATCGGAGTCGCAGATGCTTTCCTCTTTCTTTCGTCCTCAGTTGAGTCATTTCCCTACATTTGATCTCAAATGTAAGTTTGGGTGAGGGATGGAAGAGAATGTAAGCTCAAGTGACTGTGTTCACTCTTTGTTTGAAATTCTTAATTACTTGAATGAAAAAGTTCAAACTATGGACTGACGTGGGTTTCCAGAATCTCTAGATTGTGTGGTTTCACTGTGATACCAACAGTTCCTAAAAGAGAAAAAAAAAAAAAAAAAAAAAAAAAACAGAAGTTCAATCTACTTGTAATAACTGTATAATGGAAAAATTAAGGAGAATGATTTCCAAATACCACATAGATAACAAATTATTTGACCAAATTTCAAGTTCATAAATACAAATGATATTTCAATTAAAAATATCCCAATACTTGCAGTTTAAAAAACTATCTCTTAGTTTTATAATTTTATTTATATGACTACAACTTTCAGTGTAAAGCATTTACAGTTCTACTTGTTAATAACTTTTATAGTTTGTGCTATAAGTTGTCAATAATTGACAAAGGTAAAATTTCATTCAGGATGTAGAATAATTGTACAAAGATCAAATCGAAGAATTCATAGACACATAAATTCATCTAAAGTTTTCTCACAGATATCTCTAAATAGTTAACTCATAGTCTGGATCATTAAGATGGGAGTGCCGAATACCACTCCTGCAATAAAGAGTCTACTATGCATGAAGACCGGGATGGATTTCCAGCACCCACATGAAGCCAGATCCAATGGCTGCAACGGGAAACTGGTGAAGTTGAGGCAGACAGAGCTCTGCTCACTGACCAGTCAGCCTAGCCAAATCTATGAGGGCCTGGTTCAGTGAGAAACCCTGTCTCAAAAATAAGATGAAAAACAATTAGAGTGAACACTCAACATGGTCCTCAGGTTCCACACATGAGTTTTTGAGCACATTTACACATGCCCACACAGATACATACGTATATACATATATACGTATGTACATACATATACATCTCTCCCTCTCTCCTCTCTCTCTCTCTCTCTCTCACACATACACAAACCAAATCTGACACAGAAGAATTCCCACTGAGAGACGTAGAATCAGCCTCTTCCCTGAGAGCCCATAGCATCCCTGATATATCTGCTCTCCTCATTCTTTTTCCACTACTCCTATTGGTTAGAATGGGGATCAGTTAGCAACTTCTGTAACTGCTGGGAGCCTTAATTGCAATTTTTAATTAACCCCACTCAGCATCTAACACTGTTCTACCATGGGAAAGAAACCTGATATTTAAGAAGATAAGATAGCTTTTCAGAACACACTGAGAGGGGCTGAGATGATGGTTTGCTGGGTAAGAGCACTTGCAGTGCAAACATCAGATCCTGAATCCAAATGCCCAGCACTTACATAAAAAGCCAGATAGGACCATGACATGGTGACCCCAGCAGTGTGACGTTTACCGTGGAGGGTCCCAGGGGCTTAATGCTGACAGTTTAACTCCCAGTCCAAGAAATTAAAGCAGAGTAATAGATCAGGGCACTGAACATCCTCCTCTGGCCTCCACATATATACCTGTGCTCACAAACAAGCACAAGACGCGCACACACACGTGTACATGCACTGTGCACGCGCGCGCGCGCACATACACACACACACACACACACACGTAAACAAATGATAAGAGAGAACAAAGAGGGCTCCACATGAGACCTTAGCACTTCACTTAAAAATCTTATCATCTCTTTTATTAACGAAACACCTCAAACATAATAGGTGTAAATAATCTATCTAAGACCTTAGAGCTACTGAGGCAGGGATCTACTCCTAAAATGTTAGCACTGAAGGTCCTTTGACAATATGACAATATCATGTGCAGGACAGCACAAAGGAAAAAAAAAAGGGGGGGGGCGTCTTGTAGCAAGTATTATTTCCTTTGAAATCACAGGCTTAAGAATGCAGAACAGACTTCCATAAATTAAACTAATTAACTTTCATGCAATCTGCTGCTCATAACTCAGAGACAAGAAGGATTTCCATATCTGTTCAGATACAATTATTTCCTCCAGAAAAACCATTCATAAGGAACAATGAGGGTGTGAGGACACAAGCGAGGTGTGAAGAAACCTAAGTGGTGGGTATGGTGGGAATCCGGGAATGGAAAGAATAAAAGAGGCAAATGGTGGCAGTGCTCAACCAAGCTCCAAGTACGGGGGGGGGGGGGGGTAAGAGCAGGGGAACTCCTCCTCTCCATACCAAGTGGCAGAATAGGCATCCTCTCTGCCTGTAAAGATCATTGCATAATCGGCTCCTCATTTTCCTTGTTTTCCTATCTGATGCTCACTACACAATCTGCTACCATCACAGCTTGCCTTCCCTAAAATTTATCTCAAAAAGGAAATGCATTGACCAGAAGACAGGAATACCCGGCCTCTCTTTGCTCTTCCTAAACTCACAGCAGTTTAATTTAATCCGGTGTATAAGCGTCTCATTGTGATGCAATTTACCATGGGAGTGAAGACTGCACAACCAATTTTGGAAGCTGATATTGTCAGATTTTATCCTCTTTTCTTCTTCTTTAGTTAGTTCTTTGAGAGTCTCAAACAATGCATTTTGGTCATATTCTGATATTGTCAGATTTCTAATCTCTCAAGCATCTAGGCAATGTCACCCCGCCATGGGGAAACCAGCCATGAGGCTCTTTGGCTAGTTGTTGCTTTGATTCTCATGCCTACATCTACACTGGCTGTGGGTAAAAAGGGAAGTAAAAGGAAAAGAGGCAAAAGAGAATGGTTAAATGATCAGGGAAGGGGTGTGTAGCTCTGATAAGTGTTGCCTGAGAAAGGAAAAAAACTCTTTCTCATTTTCTACAAGTAAGAACATTCTATGGACCAAAAGATGTATTTATTACACATGCAAAGCTGATGGACAGCAATGGGGTAACTATATTCAGCTAAGGATGTTAAATATGGATTGTTAAATGTAGTAGGAAATTAAAGTATTTATAATCTTTGAAGAAAAGTAAAAAAGATATGAATTCTTAAAGTATGGGTTATTAATTCAAGCATTATATAAACTAAGAGTATCTATGTAAAAATAATGCTATTAAATGGAAGGGCCTGAGAAAGACAGTCCTCTGAATGCATTTCTCTAGGGATAGGGCCCTGATGGAACTGTACACACTGATTAGAGAAGTATGATGGATGGGGAAATAAATATCTTCTAAAATTAATATGTAATATGTAATTTCTGAGTTATTGTGTACCTAACCATCCTTTTGAAAAGAAAAGCATGCTAATTCTATGCATCTTTGATACTTTTGAACAACTCACATCAACTGAAATCATAATTAGATTATTGTCAATAATTCGTGATGTGTCCAAGGACTGAGTCATACCCAAGGTATGAGCTTGGGTAGGGTATTTCCAGTCCTACTTTTCTTCTTCCCACACTCCTGATTCTCTTTATTTATGATGGACACAACAATTTGGAAAACAACAACCTAAGATGTCCCAATTGAAAGGGAAATTGTAAAAAGCCATATTGCACTTGCCTGAGCATGTGGCATGAAGGATCACATTATCTAAGTTTGATGGGCAAATAGCAGTAGTAGAATCCTTCCTTGCTAGCTGCTAACAAATGAGGAGGGAAATGATAGCAGGAAGCCACTCACTAACAGCAACAGGGAATAGAGCAGCAACACAGCATCTTACAACCCCAAGGAGGCCTTTGTCTTCAGACAGCATTCCTTTGTTAGAAGTTTCTCTGTGATCTCAGAGTTGACTAAGGGGAAAAAGTCATCTAAAGAGATTTGAGTTTATGAACAACAGAGCAATATTAACTTTGAAACCAGTGCATGAAGGCAGAACTCATGAAGACATGGAAAGGAAATCTCTTGAGGCTGGAGAGATGACTCAGTGTTAGAGAGCACTTGCTGCTCTTCTAGAGAACCCAGCATTAATTCCTAGCAGTTTATGACCATCTGTAATTCAAATCCAGGGCTCTAACACCTTCCTCTGGCCTCTGGGGGGTTCCAGGCACACACAGACATACATAGAGGCGAAACATCTGTACACATAAATTTTATTTTCAAAACGGAGATCTGTGTGATGTCATGTTTCCTGGTGTCTGGGATCCATTAAATGTGCTAGTCAAATGATTGACATCTGAGACATGTGAGTTTTGTTCCGTGTTCCTTTTGTATCAGCTCAGCCCTCCTGAAAAGATGATTGTCTATGCAATGGATGTTGTGTATCATAGCAAAATGAAGACCTACTGGAGTTATAGAGATGAATGCATTTGACTTTGTAGGTTTAGCACTTGCCCTGGCAAGGAATATGACAGAGATGCTCTCTCTCCCTCACCTTCATCCAGACATGGTGTGGTGTTACTGCAGCCATCACCTTCTCATCCTTCATGGCGGCACTTTATTTGTGTTACACAATCACTCTTAGGAAGCTGGAGTTAAAAGAGAAGAAAGTGCTGCATGGCCCCTTACAAACTAGTTCGCAGTGTATATGTGTGAGCCATGTCCTCATAATTCCTTCCATGGCTCAGCTCACATTCTAAGAGTTTCATAGAAATGTTCAAGCATTAGGTGACAATATTACCCTTTCAGTTTCTGCACAGCTTTCCATCTTGCCCCAACCTGATATCTGGCATGCCATGTCTGGATTATCATCAATTCCATCAAATTAGCATAAAGGCTTCTCTTGGTTATAGCTCAGTGATTCAGGGATGAGGAGCAGCTTGGGAGAGGTGGAACTATAGAGAAGTGTGATGACTAATCCATTTATAGTTTTTATGGGAAATCATGAAACTGAAGAGAAACAAAAGCTATCTATAAAATAATAAAATAGGACATAAGTGGCTCATTAGGTTCACGCAGTCAGCTTGACTGAGGCAATGGGATTTGAAGGCCTAGAAACGAATGAAAGGGAGCTGTGAATGCTCATGTTACTATTCAATTATAAGGCTCTCTTCATGCATCACTCCCACGCATACACGCATGCACACACATGCACATGCGCATGCGCGCACGCACACACACACACTAAGTCCTAATTACACACCGAGAGCTCAATAAATGGTATGCTGTGTCCAAGAAAGGAAGGGATAGGAACAGCAGGAGCAGGTTGGTTGGCAGAACTGTACAGCAAGAGACAAATTTACATCGCATGCAGAGTGTGTGCTTGGCTCTAAGCTGCACAATTAGTACTTCTATTTACAGCGAACTCCCTATCCCAGTGACTTAAAAAAGTAAATGACAACCAGTTTGAAACTGTTTGGTCAGAATGCAAAATTGAACCAAGGTACCTTCTGAAGCTGATTAACTAGCTCGCTTCTTTATTCTCCCTACTAATTACTGAGTGTATTTGCTGGCTCCTGGCATGGACTTGCCAGCTTCTAATTCAGGGTATGAGTTTAAGATATCAATCTACAAACTTTTCATTTTCTTTATTGGTCAGTACAATTCATGACAAATTGTGCCACATAAATTCTTCATCTTAATGATTCCCTCTGGTACTTTTTTTTTCCTGATTCTTCCATCTATTTTATGCATTTGCCAATCACTCCCCCCACAGACTACATTTTCATTCTTTCTTCAACTAAATGTTTTTAGACCGAGAAACATCAGGCAGAAAAATGAGAATGTGAGTAACAGAGATTAATAGGTACCACTCAGAGTCAGTACATTGGTGTTTCATGATGAAGAATGGAAGCATGTTATGGGGGGGGGTGGATTTTGAGGTGACACATATGGCTGATTTCTTCTCTATGAACCTTTCCAAATGTCTTATTTGGCGATAATTATATTTTACAATAGTCCTTATATTTTTCGTTAGCATTTGCCATTAATCTAATTTTCCAGGATTCTGGCTTGTTCATCAAGGAAGAACGTACAAAGGTATGAAGAGGATGGCTGACCACAGCCAATGTGTGACACTGTGACAAAATGCCCAGGCTTAGGAGAGAAAGGGTTTATTTCAGCTCCCAGTCTGTTACAAGCCATCATATAGCCGTGGTGGTCCACTGACAGGAGCTTGCAGGAATGGTCCTGTTGCATCTGTGATTGGGAACAAAGGGTAACTAATGTGTGCATCCTGGTACTCAGCTTGCTTTCTCCCTCTTAATCAGTCCAGGGCTGCTGCCTGGGGCAGTGTCTGTATATGTGAATATGTGGGCATGAGCTCATGTCATGGTGCTCAAGTAGTGATCACAGGCCAGCTTTGGGGAGTCGGGTGTTTTTTTTTTTTTTTTTTTTTTAATTTCCTGGAGAGCAAACTCGAGTTGTTAGCCTTGGTGGTAGCTGCTCTGCCACCTCACCAGCCTCATTCTCCCTTCTTTCTAAAGTAAATATTGTTCACAAAGAGAACTTGAACTAGCTAAGATGAAAATTGTTTTGGAAAAATTAGTAGATGGCTTAAAATGTTTATGTTGTGCTAATATAAAAACATTGGTTTTCTTGTTAAAGGATAGGTTTTGCTCACAATAATTTATCTAATTATGCATGTCACAAACCAGAAGGGTCAACTAGGAGCTATTTTCAGGATGAAGAGAGGAGACATGACTTCTTTCAAAAGACCATCAGTTCATGAAGGCTTGACATGTGTCACTTAACAAGATCCTCAAGGCCCTTGTCGCCTCCAAGACCAAGATGGCCACGAGACTCACTGCCTTCCTCAAGAACACCCCGGCGAAGGAGCCGGTGCTGGCGGTGTCTTTCTCGGCCTGGGGCCTCAATATAATTATGCCCATAGTCAGCCCCTAAACCAAGTGTGCCTGCATGACCAACAGGGCCACACCCTACAACTATCCAGTGCCTATTTGAGATGATGGGAACATGCTGGATGTGCCCAGCCACCCCCAGAACCCTCAGGGCCCAAGCCTGGGATGGCTGAAGACCCTGTGAAGACTCCTGCTTATGGAATACTTCCCTGTTGCCCCCAATAAAAAAAAATATGAAAAACAAAAACTAAGATCCTCAAAACCTAGGTTTCTGTGACCAATTTTTTTTTTTAAATAACAGTCTCATGCTTTATGGACTGGGCTAGCTGGGAAACCTTGAAGAGTCCCTGTTTGCTTACCTCATAATGTTTTCTGTTCATATGTTGTCTTAATTCCAAAACTACTTTTGATTGAAATAATTTATCACATTAAAAAAAAAGGAAAGAAAAGGAAATACTGTAGGCTACAGTAAGTGGATACTCTTGCTGCCAAGCCTGGGGCTCTAAGTTTGATCCAGGACCTCACATGGTGGAAAAAGGAGACACAAGGGGGAAGAGAAGGGAAGGGAAGGACGGAGGGAGGGAGGAAGGAAGGGAGGGAGGAGGAAGGGGCAGAGACACAGAGAGGTCCCACATCACATAAAACAATCTACAGCATTGGGATTTGAACCCAGGATCACCTGCCCTGAGAAGTCAGCATTACCTTCCCCCGCAATACCTCATTCTAGTTCATTTCCTCTTGTCTTCCAAAAGCAAATTCCCTATGTGACAATGGCTAGGAAATTATTCAGAAGCATATCACTTAGTTTATTAAAGGACTTATATGAATAATTCAAACCCATTCACAAAACATAACCTCAGTTGTTTGCCTTAAATAAATTCTAGTAAATAAATTTAATGTCTTTGAAAAATGATTTTAATTTTTTTATTTAAACAATTAACTCTTGCCCTAATGTGGATTTTGGCATAAAAAAATTCAAGGAGTATACACTTTAATTTTGAGCAGTTCATAAGGAACCCACCAGAAGTAGTTGTTTGTCCCCTAATACTGATAAATTGATGCTGAATTGCCTCTCCCTCACCCCACTTTTCTGTTGGCTTTCTTGGGGCACAGTGAATGTGCAAGTGTTTGTAAGTCTGTTTCAGATTGAGAGTGTGAAAACAGCTCAGTGAACTGGCCCACAGGTAATTGTATCTCTGACCTTGACCATACTGGTATAATGCTCAAGTCAGATAAATTAATCAGCTAGAGTTTCTTAAGCCCAAGTATATATTTACTTGGTAAATATGGACATTCAACCACTCCAGCCCCTTGTAGTCAGTGATCTGAGACACAGAGAGGCTGTTGGTCACCAGGAATTATAAATTAGTTGATGAGTAGAGAAGATATAGATATATCTACAGAATTAAGTAATAGTTAAAAACCTATGTCTAGAGAAAGTAAAGTATTACTTTATAACCTTGCTCTGCCACGTATCAGTAAGTGGGTACCCTGGCCCACTCTTTTAATCCCAGAACTTGCAAAGCACAGACAGGTAGATTTCTCTGAATTTTAAGGCAGCCTGATCTACAAAGTGAGTTCTAGGCCAGCCAAGAAAGACCCTGGAGACCCTCACATGAATGAATGAATGAATGAATGAATGAATGAATGTAGCAATACTGCCTTGGTTACTTTTCTTTTCTTTTCTTGTATTTGTTGTGTTTTGTTTGTTGTTGTAATGACAAAGTACCTGACAAAAGTAACTTCAGGAAAAAAGGGGTTTACTCTGGCTCGCAGTTTGAAGGCGCAGTTCATCATGGCAGGGAAGGCAGTTCCAGCAGTAATGGGGGGGGAGTGGGGAGCACCTACCGAATGTGCAGAGAGGTGGATGCGGATGCTCTTGTGGATTTCTGCTGTTTACTTATCCCAGCCCACAGGATGGTGCCACCCACATTCAGGGGGGGTCTTCTTGCCTCACTTAAAACCTCTCTAGAAATATTGGTACAGACAGACACTCCCAGAGGTTTGTCTCCCAAGTGATTCTAAGCCCCATCAAGTTGACAATCAAGACTTACCATCACATATACTTTGCTCCATTCCAAAGTTGGTTCTACACCTAGAATGATGACTTAACTCCTTTCCATCCTCTTTAGTCCTGTATTGGCTTTGGACACTTTTATAATCAATACTTGGGTTCTATACCAGCTCTCTCGGCTCCTACAGCCTATAGACATATTGAATTTATTTCCCTTGGCGTCTCTATAGCTCATCTACTCTTCACCACTCTGTTTCTTATGTAAGTCTCTATTTTCTTGCCATCTTTAACACTGCTTTATCCTATATATGCCTCTATAGCCTTCTACCTCTTGATTTCTTTCAGAGGGATCTATTACCCGTCTAACGCATTGGTATGCCCATGCTTCAGTATACTCATGACCCCTTCTGATTATGAATGCAACTCTTCTCCCCAGTTTTATGTTTGTCTTTGTTGAGGAAAAAAACAATATAAACACAATTACAGAAAAGAAAAAAGGAAAAATCACCCTGCAAAGTCACAGTCTTAGTTTATCTGTCTATGACAAAACAGCGTAAGATGAGTAGACTCCACGCTACTAAAGAAATTTATTTCTCACTGTTCTAGAGGCTTGGAAACTGGTGAAGGCCAATGGCCCACTTTGCTGACAGTGCATTCTTGTGTGTTTTTATGTAGACAACAGCAGAAGAACTCTCTAGGGCCTTTGATAAGAAAATAACTCTGGTGGTGAGAAATTGGGCCTCATCTTCTTCTCAATACCATTACTGTGAAGTTAGGATTCCAACATAGGACTTTGGAAGGCTTGACGCTAGAGCCTTGTCATTTGATTTTGAGTGTCGGTCTCTTAGTTTCTTACTTCTAGCTTACATGTTTCATAATATCTGTTTCTGTTTGTTTGTTTGTTTTCAGGGGGTTTTGTATTACTTTATAATTTACATTGTT
This sequence comes from Phodopus roborovskii, assembly GCF_943737965.1. Taxonomy (NCBI): domain Eukaryota; kingdom Metazoa; phylum Chordata; class Mammalia; order Rodentia; family Cricetidae; genus Phodopus; species Phodopus roborovskii. The sequence goes on from NW_026125444.1 coordinate 5,823,046, forward strand.
TTACTTTATAATTTTTATTTAAGTTAGAAAGAAGCTTGTTTTACATGTCAATCCCAGTTCCTGCACTCTCCTGTCCTCCCCTGTTACCCCTACCAACCCTCATCTCATCCCCTTTCTGCTCCCGGGGGGAGGGCGGGGGGAGGTAAGGCCTTCTTCCATGGGGAGTCTTCAAAGTCTGTCATATCATTTGGAGCATGGCCCAAGCCCTCCCCCATGTGTCTAAGCTGAGGGAGTCTCCCTCTATGTGGGATGGGCTCCCAAAGTCTATTCCTATACTAGGGATAAATACTGATTCACCACCAGAGGCCCCATAGACTGCCCAGTCCTCCCAACTAATACCACATTCAGGCAATCTGGGTCAGTCCTATGCTGGTTTCCCAGTTATCAGACCGAAGTCCATGAACTCCCCCTTGTTCAGGTCAGCAGTTTCTATGGGTTTCTCCAGCCTGGTCTTGCCCCTTTGCTCAACACTCCCCCCTGTCTGTAACTGGATTGCAACTCAGTGTTTAGCTATGGGTGTCTGCTTCTGCTTCCATCAGCTACTAGATGAAGGTTCTAGAATGGCATATAAGGTGGTCATCAATCTCGTTATCTGGGAAGGGCATTTAAGGTAGCCTCTCCGCTATTGCTTAGATTGTTAGTTCGGGTCATCCTTGTAGATCTCTGGACATTTCTCTAGTGCCAGATTCCTCTTAAATCCTGTAATGGCTCTCTTTATTATGGAATCTCTTTTCTTGCTCTCCTCTATTCTTTCCCTGACTCAATCTCTGCCCTCCTTTTCTCCCTAACTCCCTCCCCCCACCACCCCATGCTCCCATTTTGCTTGGGAGATCTTGTCCCTTTCCCCTTCTCCAGGGGACCATGTATGTCTCTTTGAGGGTCCTCAGTGTGGATTGTAGGCTAATATCTGTTTCTTAACACACCAGAGAAATCATTCCATGATGCACACGGCTATGAATTTTGGTACATTAACGAGTATGGAAGTAATACCCAATTTCTTTTTGGACCACTAATTTAAATACAATGCTGAATGGGAAATCTTATTTCCAATTATTATAAACTTTGCTCTCATCCCCCCCCCCCAACTCTCCAACTCCAGGATTCCCAGAGCTCCAGAGTCTTAAATACAATCCCTTGGAGGTGGTGGCACAGCTAGCAATCATCTGACGTTGGGGGCCCTAGGAGCATGTATGTGTCCAGCTGCCTGGGGGCACACTGCCTCATTCTGTTCACCTGTGCCAGCTTCCTAGCACATCAAAAGGGAATGGGGGTACATATCTGCACGTGATTGGCACACTCCCACTCCTTCTCAGGCTAGCATCTCCCTGGCCTCCCTCCTACTCCTTTGACAAGCCAAGTTGTCTTCCAAATAAAATTGGGTTCTCTGGCAATGGAGCCTCAGACATAACAATCTAAAACACCCTCTGGAAAAGAAATGTAAATTTCTGGCCACCCTCGGGAGAGGGAGAAAAATACAGAGAGAACAAAACACACCCTACCATCTCACACAGGGCCAGAGTCTTTTTACTCTGTCAGAATCTTCAACTGTTTATTTTCTTGACAATACATATTGAATATGGATTGCATTCTCCTGAACTCCTTTTGTGTTCTCCAACAGCCTTGTAAAACAGGTAAGGCTTCAGAGATACAATCGCTCAGACTTCGCTTACTCTCTTTCTTCCTGCAATTCCAAAGCAGCAAGCACAGGTCTGGCCATCTGAATTTAGCAAGCTGGGGCAGGCCAGCAGTGTTCAAAGAGAGCTAAGAGATTAAAAACAGCCACTCTCCTCCAGGCACACCTAAGAACTTGCCATTCCCCATTGTTGCTTTCCTTTCTATGACACTACTTTTTACTAAATGTCCCATCTTGAAAATACCTAGATATTTCTTCCAAAACTCAACTCTGCCGGGAAACCTTCAAGCACGCCCTATGGTCAACCACCCAGTCCCTTAGTCCTCTCCAGCTACACATGCTGCAGCCCTAGCACCTACGATTTCTGGCTACGTTCTACTTTCCTCTTTTGGATTATAAGTTAACTCCGGTGCACAGTGACATCATCTTCTGCCTCTGTATCTAGAGCTAGGAACCACAGATTGCTCTCGAAGTCTCTTCATAATTATTGGAGTTATTTGATGAATTCCTTCGAGTGGCTACAAATAACAGTGTTGACAGGAGGGCCCTGTTGTTGTGTGAGGTGCCAGCACTGAGTTAGCAGGTGTTGCCACCCTCTTGGGGATGCTCTGAACTCATCTGCAGCTTCAGCTATGCAGGAAGACCATTTAATTACTTCACCGTTTAATTGCTCCTGATAACACCTGCTGGGATATGCTCTTTGCAGCATAGAAAAGAAAGGAATTCTCATTCTCCATGTTTTCTGAAATCAGGTATGCATTTCTGGAATACTTCCAAGAGATTCTGCTTCTCTGGTGACTGAGAGGTGAAGTTCCTAAAGACTTCGTAGCTTAAGCTCCCAAACTTTGAATGGTTGAACATTCAGAATGGAGGGGTATTTTCCCTTTAAAATGGGATGTTAATATTATTATGGTTTTTATGTATTTTGGCAGTCTCACAGGATGCCATCTGGATTAGCAAAATAAGTTGTAGTCTTAAGGGCCAAAAAAATAAAAGCTCATAATTCATAAAATGTTTGTGTAGAAAATATATGTTGCATGAAAAGAAGAGTAATAACAACAACTATAACTGTTAAGTCAACTCAGCATGTGGCAAGAATATGGTAAAGATTCAATGCTTGGTTTTTAAAAAGTAGGGTTATCCAAGGGTACCCCATCTTGCATGCAGTAGAATATTTTGTTTTTATTATGCAAACTGCTTTCATAGTTTTGCTAAACAACAGTTAGGCCATGTTCAAAACTTGGCTCTATCACTTTCTGGCTGTGCAATTTTGGCAAATTACTTTATACCACCCTCAGCCCAGTACCTCAGTCTTTTCATCTGTAAAATAGAGGTCATATCCGGAATGGAGACACAACTGCTATTATTCTGCTAGGTGGACACAGTACTAAAATGTTATGTATATAAAAGCTCTCCCATCATGGGTCTTAGACTACAGTTTTAATGCTTACAGCTATGGCTTGAGTATGAAGCATGAAGTGAGCCACCGTGACCATTACTATTGCCACCATTTATCAATAATGTGATCAGAAACTATGTGCTGACTGGTTAAGTATACGCAGGACTTGAAAAGTCATCCGGAAACTAAAGCCAACTCTCTGCAGCCTGACTAGACAAAGAAAGTAGAAAAAAGGTTTGCTGACCCCTGCAAGGCCAAGTCAAATCCTGAGGGGAAAGGAGGAAGGAAGGAGGGTTTCACTTTTCCTTGAAAAATTTGATATTAGTACCCACAATGCAGTGTCCTATGACATACTATGCCTGAGGAAGAAAGGATGGAAACATAGCGCCATAGCACCACATTTCAGGGAATAAAGACTGAATAGTCATGAGTGTGTCAGTTTCGTGAACAATATTTCCATTGGAATTCAAATATAGAGCAATATAGTTCACCTAAACCCAAAAGAGGCCAATAAGACTGTGAAGACTTTGGGACCACCAAGATCTGCCATGATGCTACATTTCCTGTTGGGATTACACCTCCAATCACAGGATGCAACTGGTCCACAGCCTGCAGACATGCACACTGTCTTAGCTGTACGCTGGTCATCTCAGCATTTGAGTTTCTCCCAGCTTTAAGGCTTCTTCCTCTTTGGCTTGCTCATTTTATATACTCTCCCTAAAAAGCCTTAATAACCTCTTAATGGGTAGTAACTTTACAGAACCTCATTAAAATGATATTGCAAGGTCTTAAACGCTTTCAAGGAAGGCAAAGAAGAGAAACACATAAACCATTGTGGTCTTTCAGAGTCGAATTTTACTGGATCAGCAAGGTTTAGACAGAGTTGATGTTAAATCCTTATTCCCATTCGGAACAATGTCTTGATGGATTCTTGTCTCTCTGACCTCCTAGAGTTTGAAGCCAGAAGTGTCACAGAAGCAGTGAAAGTCCATTAAGGTATAGCGAATTCCTTCTGACTCAGAGAATGTCATCACTGGCTTGGGTGAAACTTAGCATTCCAGTTGGACTAGTCAATCACCTGGCCAAGGGATCATCCATAAGGTAGGACTACCCCTTGGAAGGTGGGCTCATGTGGAGCAATGCTCTTGAGATATGAAGAATAATAACCCTTTAATGAGATACTGTGTGTTTACTTCTCAGGGTTCACACTTCTGGGATCAGTCTTCTGCAGAGAGGTGAAGGGCCACTTTATAAGGATGTGGACTTTTATGAATTACTCTAAGAAGTATAACTTTCCCCTTTCTCCTGAATTTTTTCTGAGGGTGCTTTCCCTACTGCTTTAGACTTCACACTCTACGTAGCTCCTCTCGATATGTGGCTGTCTGCTACCATGTGGCCAACCTCAATGGGCTTTTCTTCTCCTCTCCATTCTCCTCTTCCACGATGATGATGAGATTATAGCTTGTCTGTTCTGGGATATTTCTTCTAAAAATTGTCTTCAAGCTTCTACTGGAGGCCATGCTTAAATTTTTATTAATGAGACTAAGAACTCCAAAAGGGTCCCCCAATTTTCCCAGGATAATCTGGAAACCCCAAAGGGATTTCCTAAAATTCCTGGTAACATATAAAGGAGTCCACTAACGATCCCATATGACATTACAATTCATTCTGACTTGGGAAAACCCATTAAAGAGACATGAGTCTCCCAAAAGAGGCTTGGCACATTTCAGAAGTTCAGAGGCCTGAGAGTTACCATCTGAGGTATCAGCATCTTTGGTCTCTTCCTGTTCCCCATCCCAATCCCCACCTACTTACTCAGGAAGTAACTTTTGTTTCCTCTCCCGTGCACTTGTTTACCTCTGCTCTCCCTCTCCATCTTCCTGTGAGAAACCCAATGTTAAGAAAGTTCACCGGCCTCTTCTCTAAATAGTTCTTCCAACTGTCAGCTACACTTTCTAAAGATGAGCTAGGAGGCCAAGCCCGAACCCTGGGGTGACCACACCCCACCCAACCCTTCTCCAATAAGATTGGTAGCTTTTTAGCACTTCTAGATTTTCTCATTTGCCAGTCTAGGGAATATTGTGGCCATACTATACTCAGAATCATAACTAGGAAAACTAGGTAACCAAGACATATGACACTGGGATTCTGTCATAAACAAGGGAAGGATGCTGTTTTTCCAATTATAGGTGTGACATGGGATACCCGTACCCCCACATTCTTAGCATTTAATGCATCACAAGCTGTCTCCACAGTCAGTAATCCATAAATTCCTTGCATGTAAGGATTTGTTGTAATCTAGATCCCTAACCTACTGAGTACTTGATAGATAGCAATTCTAAAATCATTGTTTATGAAATGTCTAAACCATGTCCTATGTTAGCTTCAGTAATTAAAACTGCTTCCTAGTGCAACACAATCAGATAATTTCACGGAATTCATGGGACTTGAGCAAGTTTGCATTCACTAGTGTGATAGTCATGTATGCTATACCACTCGTGTGTTAGTTATCATTACATAGGTTAACTAGTAGTCAAAAGGAAATGGAGCACTATTTGCGCTGGTAAATGGGACCATTGTTGAGCTAATAGACACCTTAGCTAAGAGAATTTCCAGTTTTGTCTCCCTGGGGATGTCTGTAGCCTCCTCCCACCTTGCCCTTCACTTCATACAAATCATCGTCTTGATTGGGAAAGGATAGACTTCCTGTGAACTTAGACTAGACTGATCCTGTGAAGTGTTCTTGCTGAAGACTGCTCGCTGGGTGCTCCCTGAACTCAAACTCAGCCATGCTTCACCATATGTCACACGAGTGGGAAAGGCAATCACTCATCAAAGTAGGCTAATTTAACAACTATTCTTTGGGTTTGATCTGCTGAGACATGAAAGACCACAAAATGAATAATGAGACCATGAAACTCTACACTGTTTGGAAGTAAATTTTTGTTTCAACTTGTAATTCATTAGCTGAGGAATTTTATTAATCTGGATATACTTTCTTTTAAATTGTGGTTTAATTTAATTACGATTTTGTTTTAGAAATTGTGATTACTGTATAGTACATTGACAAAAGATCATATGAATGGATGTTCCCAGAAACAAACTGAGTGAAACTGGGGGGTTTCTGAGATTCTAGTCTTAACCTTAGGATAGAGGGCAAATGTTTAAGGAAAGTTTCTATTGCGTCCAAAAGGCCCAAGTGTTGGGAGAAAGGTTCCATGGGTGAAGTACTTCCTGCACAAAAATGAGGGTCAGAAGTGAGATTCCCCAGAGCCTAGGTAATAACCATGTGTGACAGGAAGTGTGTACTTTGAGAACTGGGATTCAGAAGCAAGATGATCCCAGAGGACTGAAGGCCAGCCACTCCAGCCAAAATGGCAACCTTTGGGTTCAGGGAGAGACTCTGTCTCTGAAACAATGGAAAAGCCATTGTTCAAAGATGAAAGATTTCAATCTCTATTCAACGCTCTCACCTGCCTGAGCTAGTATACACACACACACACACACACACACACACACACACACACACACACCATATGTACACAGGCACAAAACACAAATGCTCTCACTAGTACACTAATCAAAAAAAAAATTCTAGACTTTTCTATTTAACCTTAAGGAACACCAGAAAAAAAAATCTCTTAAAATTAAATATTTATCCACATAGCACAATAAGACAATAGCACTTCAGTAAGACTCTAGGATGAACAAATTAGTATTCTCATCAGATAGCTTTGAGAAAATGATCTATTTTCCTTACAGAAGGAATAAGGCAAGGCTATCCCCACAAAGGACTTGTAATAAGTTATTGAAACAATTCTCACCCATGCTTAGGGTGATAGCAGTAGATTACCTAATTAAGTGTCCTGCAAAGTGAAGCATTTTACTCCCAGAGACCTTCAGTTTCATAAAAAGACTTTTAAATGCCACTACAAAAGGAATTCCGAAGTATCTCTATAAAAGTGCACGCAGGTTTTAAGCAAAATCCAGCGAAGTCACAAAACAGCTATCATTGATGTATAGGGCTCTGTGCCCCACTCTTCACACGCACAGTCTTCTCCTGATGCAGACTGCTTAGGATGCCTTTGAAAAATGGTGGGCACCTAAGAGGGAAAGTTTAGTTCCAAAATATGGACAGCCTACCGCTCTGAAAACCAGTGAGAGAACGGGAGGCATTCCTGGGGAATGAGAACTAAAGATGTGATCACAGAGTTACGTCACCTCTCCCTCCCATCAGAGCAGAAACAGTCTATGCAGGCTGTGAGCGCAGAGCTTGTGAAGGTTCCAAGTGATGAAGGTTTATGTAACAACTGTGTCTGCACACTCTCTCCTCTTCACGGAATTCACAGCATCGCAGGTAGCGGTCACAGGCTGCTTCCGAGCCTGGGGAAACTCTGGAGTGACTGCCATGCTGCTGTATAAGTCCAATTAAAAAGATGATATACCAGTGCCGGATACAACTCACAAGTGGCCTTTAAAGATCCCAGTAGGGTAAAATAGGAACAAATTCCTATGACATTCACTAAATAAAAAGCCTTAAAATCCTGGACATGAAGTAATCATACAGTTCTGCATGCAATCAAGACAGTACAGTAAGACATACTGGTGGCATTTAAAAGGCATATAGACACTTCATGAAGTGTCCTTATGGTTGGCCCTCTGCCCCGGCAGTGGACTAAACAATCCCTCCAATGCAAAAACTTAATCATTTTCATCTCAATAATAGCCAATTGTTACCAGTTAATGACTAATCCCTACATGAAATTAGCTTGTGTGGGATGTGAAAAAAAAGAAACAAAACACATTTCACTGTTCAGGATACTAAGACAAAAGGTGAGTTACTTTTTTAAAAAAGAAAAAATTAAAATAGAACACACCTAGCAATAATCACCAATAACTGAAACAAACAAAAAAACTCTTAGTAGTAATCAGAAAGCAGAAACGCATCCTTAAAAGCCCTTGCCTAAAGTTATGTGCTAGGATACTGAGTGACACAGTAAAAGAGGGAAGTCACTTGCAAATTAGCTGAAATGATCCTGACGCTATTTATACTGGAGCAGGATGAGTCACGGCTGACTAGGCTGTGTGCCATTATGTCCCCATATTAACCTGGGCATCCATGAACTTCCTTAGCACAAAGAGTGAACGCAGGTCCACTGAACGCCTTACCATCCTGATTAGGGGGTGTGAAGAGATTAGGGTGTGAGAAGAGAAACAATACACAGAAGTCTATGAAAACTGTTTGGGATTGTGACTCTCAGAAATTTCCCTAGAAACAAAGGCTGTCCCTTGTGGGCAACAGAAGGCAGCATGGATGGACTCTGCTCCCTGGACAGGACACCTCCTGAGATCATGCATCATGGTGTTACCCTATATAGAACAGTGGCCAGGCATTTCCTAGGGCAGAGTCCATCTTCCGTTTAAGGGTCCATTTGCAACTTTGTGAACCAAGACACAGAAATAAAGTGAATATTAGGTATTTGTATCACAAGAGAGAAAATACATTTCCAGAATTTTTAAGTACTTTTATTATTTTTTATTTTATTCTTCTCTCATCCATTACGTATTTCCACAATTTTATTGGCACAAAGCAAAATATAATAAAAGTGGTAATTGAGTACAACTTAAAAATATAGATTGCTACTAAGAATAAAATTGTCTAGAGAGAAGTAACAATTCTTTGAACTGGGGGGGGGGAGTTCAGAGTTTGAATTACCTATCATTAAATTAATAACAAATGTTCGTCTGCTCAAGGGCCATATACAAAGGCCGATGAACCTGATTTGGCGTGAAGATCATAGTTTGACTAAGAAGGCTTTTATTAATATCACACAGAAGAATGAAAAATTAGAGGAAAGGGCCATTCACACATTTTCCTCTAATATATTTACATTTCTGTATTTCACATGTCAGTTTGTGATAGAAATGTAGAAATATGTGAAATATAAAACCATGTCTATATTTCGCAATGTTACTTCTACTTCATTTGGTTTGGCTGGAGGCCCCTGTTTTCTTTGGAAATGAACTGGGCTTGTTTAATAGAAATTAAAAGATGGAAAAATAATGTATGCTTAGTAATTGAGCAAATTTAAATAAAAAAAATTCCAGTGTGACACCAACATACTGAAGTCAACAATAGCTAAGGAAGTTAAATCTCCCTAAAGTTGCTTAAGTTCCATTAACGTGTCAAAAGCCTGGTTTCCCTAAAGGATACCTTCGGTTTCACTCAACCAAAGGAAGAGCCCATGAAATAAATTAAGAGAAGTCCTTGCTACTTGGTATATAAGTCCATTATTGCCACATTACTGCTGACTGACATATGACCTCAAATGTCAGGAACCCTACATGGCTGAGAACTTCCTCCTAGCTTTACACCAACTGTGCTTCAGTTGGTCTAGCCTACTCCAACACAGAGAGTAGAGAGAGAATGAGGGAGACTCCTGATATCAGTGTTAGACTTTCACACACTTGGGAACACACATGCACACATAAACACCTATCGTATACACACATACAGTTGAAAAATAAAATAAATATTAATAATTTTAAGAGAGAAGGAATAAATCCTTTTGGGCCTCTGCTGCATAATTTTAGCCAGGTGATTCGGAAAGTTTATGATTTGGGTTTTCAATATCCATGGTACCCAGTAGAAAGCAACACTAGAGGAAGTTTATATTAGAGATGGGGTGAGTTAATCTAGACAACATGTCATGGCTTTACTATAAAACCTAGTGCAAAGGAGCTTACTGTAAACATACCTAGCCACGAATGAAATGCATGAAAATAGTGCAGCCAGGAGGTTGTCTACTTGTCTGCAGCCTGGGAAGGGTTGCCAATTTGAAAAGAAGCCCCACACGGACATAGGGTCACCTCCAGCCTGGACTGTGAGTGTGGTGACGGATGGTAAAGGTTTGCACGAGAGCCGAGTAATATTCTTGCCTGTGCATGCTCTGGAATACAATAGCTTTCCTGTGGAAGAAAGCATGCAGCAAGGAAGGCCACAGAGGAGCAGAGCTTGAGAGCGAAACAACTAGAAAGAAATGCTAAGTCTTTAGCCACCTTCCCTGGGATTCTAAATTACTGAATTAGACTATCAAAAACCTGTGTGACTTCAAGAATGTCTCTAAGAAAAGAAAAAGACAGAACAGTTAATAAAGTTGCTTTGGAGTAGAAGAAAATCCTAGGCTCAGTAAGCATCGGCTGTAGATTTTTCAATAAGACTAAAGCCAAACTATCCAACCCCTCAGGATCAATATTAAACCGTGATAGCTCTGTTGATCAATTTAAAGGGAATGCTCAAGAAGCAGGACATGAGGGGGGATGGGATTTTGTTTTCCATCAGCATAGGGGAAATCTGCAGTATTCAGAAGAAAGATGGTAACCAGTACTGGCATAATGAACCCTACAAGACCTCTGGGGAGCTGTCATCCAGCATTACAAACAAGATTGTGGCTGTGAACCTTCCTTCCTTTCTGAGCATCCATAGTGACTCCAAATGCCTGCCTTTTAACTCCAGAGAGGCGGTCAGCAAGTGCCTTCATCACTAATGGAAACTGGAACTAAGTCAGGACATGGATGACAATGGGGACATTAAAGGGCTTCTCTCAAGCAAGATAGAAACCAAACTGAGCTCTCTCATTGGACACACAACTGAGAATATGGCATATGCAGCAATAGAATAGCTTTTAGGTTGTGTTATTCTATTCTTCTCTAATAAAGATAAGACCACAACTCACTCAGTGTGTGTGTGTGTGTGTGTGTTGCAGTATAAATCTCAATTTGTTTCTGAGGAGCATGAGTTAACAACATTGTAATTACTGTGATTATAGCCAACTTTGGTCTGTAGCTCTTGAAGTCTCCCAAATAATAATGATAGATATCTGTAATAGACTACAGTAGAGGGTAGTTTATGGAAGATAAACTTTCTGGGAATTGACTTCAACAATCATTTTTTGCATCTCAGTTTTCCACTTTCATGAGGAATGACTGGAGCCATTCATGAAGACCATTCAGGACAGGAAAGTTCCAGTCATTATGATCTCTAATAAATGGAATTACTTGAAACCTTAAAACAATAGACACCCTTCCCAGGATGTGTTATTTAAGAACAGAAGGAAGATAGAGATCGGAGATAAATTAAAATGGAAAGTGGAGAGAGAAGAGAATGGAAAAGAGGAAAAATGTACTCCGCAATCTACAACAACATTTTGAAAACAAAGAAGACCAAACTATAACAGGAAGGCATGATCTAGATTCCAATCTCAAATGCTACTGTTTATTAGCTCCATGAAACTGGCTGTGATTTGAGTCCCATAAGCCTCAATCTCCTTATCTGTAAAATAGGAGCAAGAGTTTATTTCATGTGGTTACAATGGTGGGTAAAAGACTCAGTTAATAGGGTTCTCATACACATCTTATGCACATAACTTAAATATAATTTCATTTGACATTTTAATAACAATTTTTTCTTGAAACAATGCCTTATCGAATTGTCCATTTTAGCATCATCTTGGCACACAAAATGATTTAAATTTTGGACCTTGTTGGATTTTCAGGTTACAGAGCTCCGTCGTGTAGTGCCCGGTAAAGTTTAAGTGCTGATGTAGTAGATAACTGCTTCAGTTTGTCTCCACTAAGGACCTAAAATATATTATTCCTTAGATCTTATGTAGCCTTTGAAATGAATTTTTCTTTAGAAGTTACCTGTTAGAATTGTTTCTTGTATATTTTTCTTTTGATAGTTTCCAATAGATTTATAATCTGTGCTTGCTAAAACATCACAGTTTTTTTTAATTCTTTGAGATTTCATGCATGCATATGATGTATTTTGATTATATTTACCTCCCACTCCACCCTAATTCCTCCCAGATCTACCCCCATCTCCTCATTTTTCTCAACCCAACTTAATGCACTCTTTCCTTTCTAAAGATTTTACTTTATTTCTAAGTATGTTGTGTGTGTCTGTGTGTGTGTGTGTGTGTAAGAGCAATGCCCATTTGAGCCCCTTAAACTAGACTCTTAAGACAGTTGTGACCCATCTGATGTGGGAATTCGGAGTGAGACCCAGGGCCTTTGCAAGAGCAGCAAGTATTCTTAATCCTAACCACTGAGTCATCTCTTGAACACCCCTCCCTTTGTTTATAACCAACAAATTCCAGTTTGTGCTGCCCATGTTCTTATGGATTTGGGTAAAGCCATGGGAACATGGCCAGCCTTTCGGGGACCACAACTTAAAGAAATTAGTTTTCCCCTCCCAGAATCTACCAACGGTCCATAGTGCCTCAGTTGAGGGTGGTAATCTTGAACCCATCTCTACCCGTGCTGAAGTGTTTACTGGCTTGATCTTGTGCAAGTCTTGTGCAGACAACCACAGCTAATGGGAAATGTGTGCCAATGGCCTGCCATGTCCAGAAGACAATTTCAGTCCGGTCTTCCACAAACTCTGACTCTTAGAGTCTTTCAACATACCCTTCTCTGTTCCACAGAACAGAAAACTGGAACACAGGGAGATGAAAGCTTGTACAAGGCCAAGTCAAATTTCAGTAGAGCCTTCATACATGGTTCTCAAAACTGCTTATTACCCTAACTCCAGGGATCCAATGCCCTCCACACACACACACATGCACACACGCGCACGCACACACACACACACACACACACACACACACACACACACACACCATTTTTTTTTTAACAAAGGGGGAGAAATAAGGGAAAGGAGATAACTTAATGTGAAACTTCGGATAGGCAGCAGCCACAACACAACATAGACCATGCCTCCAGTTCCTGAACCATAAATGAAGGTAAAAACTCTAAGCTTACATTTCATAGGTAGTTCTCTGCTTACTTCATCTAATTCTCTTTGGTTCACATGTTCTGAACTAAGGAGACCCATATATGTAAAAAAGTTTTCTGAGTTGCACGGTTCTAAGCCAAAACATTCTAAACTAATATCATAAAATTACATTAGGAATAAATTAAATCACTTATTCATAACCATCAGGAACAAAATTGAGAATGACTATGTGGTCTGTTATAAGCACACTATGTTTTGAGTTTTGTGGCTGTTTTGGGGGAAATGGGTTCTGGCTTCTAAGATCTGCCCTAGGGAAGTGAGTTTCTCATTTTCATGGTCTGTCATTGGGGAAGTTGAGGAATAAGAGACAGAGAGTGGAAGGTCAGAAAGAAATTGTGTCTGGGGCCAGTTCCAACACCATCACTTTGGGAGTCAACTTTTTTCCTCTCTCTTAATCACAGAACACAGTGTGTCACCTCCAGTGTCTGAAGGAGCACCTAGCATTTCTAAAATAAAATAAAAGGGACCACGCTTGAACCTTTTGATGCCTTCACATCAGTTCACACCAGTTTTCCCTCCCATGGATTTCATCAAGGCTCTAAGGAAAGGCTCTAAGGAAATCTAAGGATTTCAAAACAGTGAATAAAGAGATTTGTGTATGGTCTCTCTCTCTCTCCCTCCCTCCCTCCTTTTCCTTCCTTGCTCTTCATCTTGAATCTCTCTCTCTCTCTCTCTCTCTCACACACACACACACACATATTACTTCATATAAGTATGAAGAATGAGTAGTAAAAGCTTTGCCATTTCTGTTAATATCTATTTCACCTTAAACAAATCCCACTGATGAAGGCCATTTTGAATCCAGAAAGATGTAAGTCAATGTAGTATTACAAAAAGACAAGCCATGGATGTGTGTTAGAACAACCTTTGAAGCACTCTCTGAGAATGAACCTAGCCTGGAGGTTAGGGGACCTGAGCACTGTCCCTGCTCTACTGTTGACTTTGCATGTGACCCCAGAGAAGTCGTTTTGTTGCCCTGGTCCTCAGATTTCCTCTTGTAAAATGATGCGACTGGAACAGATGGTCTCTGAGGCCTTTCCAGTTTTATAACCAGGATTTACATTTTTACTATGTCAACTGGTTAATATTTTAATTAATACCAAAAGTGTGTTATTTTAAATACTTCTTGACTTAATATGTCTATTTTTATATGCACACATATACATATATATGCATGTACATCTATAATTGAATCATGGAGTTTGGTGCCAATCATTTCCTCTCCCATTTCTGAACACATTCTTTGACATAGAAGCAACATGCACAAATAAACATGATAGTAAAAACAGAATGTCCACACTTCCCACAGCAGAAACTTGCAAACCTGCTGTGCTGAGAATATGAGCAAACAAGTACCACGAGATGATTTCTCAACTCTGGAAATATTTGTGAGTAATTTTGCCAAAGTATTAGTCAGAAATGCTAATTGAAAGCCCCAGCCGGCAGTGCGGGGGTTACCTTGCTTTGCTTAGTTTCCTCTTTGAAATCTTGCCCTCCTAGGAAAACACATGAAAAGAAATCTCTTTGAAACACTAGCTTGGACATGGAAATTAGCTTTGCAGGGTTTCAGAGAGCAGATTTGGACCTGTGCTCTCCCGGCCACGTCTCCTTTGTGAAGTCTCCGCTTCGGTGTAGAGTGAATTATGAAAAACACCCATGGTTGTAAATAGTAAGCTGACTGTCGGGTTTGTAGTTTGGAATCTTACTTTGTGATTTAAGGAGAAAATACTACTTTTTCTAATGTCTTCCTGAAGCCACCCCAAGTCCAGCATTTCCATTGACCCTAAAAAGGTCTTTGTTTTCTTCTGACTTGTATTTGATTATGAAGACCAACTAACTACAAGTCAGCACTTTTTGTATATTTTGGTCACACAGCATGAAGTTATCCTATTGTGTGCATATTCTTCCATGACACATTTTTTCTGATATATACTTTCACCTTATCGAAAACATATGCCTCTGCTAATATATATTATACATAATGCATATTATGTACATATTATATATACACACATACAAATAGCATGCATCTCAACCTCAAAACTGAAGGCTTGTGTCACTACAACAGTCAATCTGAACCCCAGCTTGACTTTCTACCTTCTAATAGGCAGTTATGTAGTCTTTCCATTTCTGTAGGTTCTGCAGACATGGAGTCAACCAATACTAACGAAAAAAAATATTTGTACTAAACATAGACAGATTTTTTTCTTAATTCTTTAAAAACACAGTATAAAAACTATTTCCACGGTGTTTCTTTGGTAGTAGGTATTGTTAGGCATCCTAGTTAGAGAGGGTATGCATGGTTACATGGTGATCTATGCTATTCTATATAAGGAATGAGAACATCTTCGGATTGGTATCCTTAGGGACCTACAACCATTTCTCCATGGATACAGAGGGATGACTGTACTTTCTCCCTGCTCTCTTCTTGCCTCCATATGTTTAAAGTGAAAGTTGAGAAGAAAACATAAGAATTAGAACAGTTTATCTTTTTCGTCTCTTTAACTCTTCTCCCAACCTCTTTCCCTATGCACATATATTGCCTTGAGTCGTGAACTGGTTACCATGTCAGTATACACATATTTACAACTGTTTGAACACAATTTGATACATTCCATACCCAAGTACATACTATTGTGGGAATCTGCTAGCATTTCTCTTGTCTTTCCAATCTTAAAGAACATATGTTCTAATATATGTAAGAAATGCTTTTATGGTTTCATTGATATTTTTGGACACTAAAACTAATCCAACAAGTTTTCTACACTTGAAAAAAAAAAAGACTTGCGAGTTGGATTATTCTTGGATAAAGTGCTTGCTGCACAAGCAGAGGACCTGAGTTCAGATCCCTGTGTTTATGTAAGAAACCAGGCTCTGGCCTAGCAGGTTGTTGTATATCTTTAGTACGCACTTGAGAAGCAAAGTAAGGCATTTCTCTGGTGTTAAAGGAAAACCTAGTCTATATGATGAGTTACAGGCTATCCAGAGCCACACATTGATGCCCCATATACAGGAATAAGAATGAAATAGGAAGCCAGAGCCTGCTTATGATCCTAATACTGAGAAAGCAAAGACAGGAGGCTCCCTGGGACTTGCTGGCTAGCTTTTCAAATTGATGAGCTCCAGGCTATGTAAGAGATCCAATTGAAATATAATTTGGAGAACAATTAAGGAGGACACTTATTGATGACCTCTAGCCTACACACACACACACACACACACACACACACACACACACACACAGAGAGAGAGAGAGAGAGAGAGAGAGAGAGAGAGAGAGAGACCCTAGTGTTTCTTACTGCTAATTCCTCTAGTTTTTGAATGGTAGCCTTGTTTTGTTAATTGTCCTTCAAAATTAGTAAAACAGAGGGTTTTTTGCATGTAACTTCTCTGCCTTTTTACTAAGAATATGAACTAAATGAAGAATTTTATATATTTGTAATCATAATATCAATAAATATTTGATAAGTACACAGATTAAATCAGGATATGGAACAAAAGCCATCCTTTTCCCCCCTAGATTCATTCCCAGCTCAACATAGACTTCCTACAACTTATGCCTGTATTATGCCCTGTATTATGCCTTGATGTGCCTCCTAATGTTTGTTGATTAGACCTGCTGGTCTGTCTGACATCAGAGCATAAAGATGAATCAGAATGGCTGTCAAAGATAGATGGACAGAGGGTCTAGATATTAAAGTAGACAAATGAGAGTATAAGCCAGTGGAACCCTAATCTCTTCATATTGCCTGAAAAATAGCACACAAACTTTCAAGTAGACCAAAGAATAGGCACATTTATCACCATTTATAACTCCCCCATCTCTCCCTCTCCTCCCTTCCTCCAAACTTAAACACTGATCCAGTTTTATTATATAAACTTTCACACACATGCACGCGCGCGCGCGCACACACACACACACACACACACACACACACACACATATATATATATATATATATATATATATATATATGTTTAAAAAAAACCAACCAACTAAGATACTACAAATAAGAACTAACCTGGAATACTTGTTTTTATGTTAGGGTAGTAGGTTAATATGCTAATCATGCTTAATTGAGTCCCAGATTTTGATCAATGAAATAGTGTATTGCTAGTCATTTATAGTCTCTTCCAGGATGCAGTTAAATAATGATAATAGTAGTTAACAATAATAATAATAATAGTTATATAATGCCTCTGCAAGTCATGCACTTCAGTATATTCTAAACAGTTTATATCCATGAGCTTAGTATCCCAAAACAACTAAATTGACAGTTCTGTTTACAGATAAGGAAGCAGAGACATTGAATGGTTAAAAGGATAAACTCCTTGTTAAAGATACCCAGTTTATCAATGGCAGATGCTAGGTCATGTACAAAGGAGAAATGTACAGCTTCAAAGACCTGTGAAAACAGGTCATGGTGAGCCTGAACAAATAAACAGCTACGTGTTTCATTAAATAGAAATTGACTTTTTGTTTCACTAACCTTCTCATATATTTACTCTTCTTGGATATAGAAGATAAATAGGGAACAAACCACCCACAGAAACTTCAACTGTGCAATAAGTAGTCATGTAACAACAATTTTATATTGAAAGTTCTCCAAGAAAGTAAAATACTTTTATTGTTTTCTTAAATGAAGACAATACTACTTGAATATTACAATGTTCCAGTGAAATGAAAACAAAAAGTTGAAAAATGAGCCTTGTCTAGAAGGCTTGGGCTAGAGTGTCCTTCAGTGCTGCAGAGTATTTATGGGGAATGCACACTGATACTTAGACGCCCCCTTGTCTATTCAAGGTACAGCCCTTCAGGACGTCACATCAAGAGTTTAAACTACATGTGTTATTTAGCTCTAATCTTACCACCACCTCAGATGTTATGTTTGTAAACTTATACCTCCTGGTTCACTTTATAGGATGCAATTAAATGGATGGTTGCAAATGGTTGTGGCACAGTCATATATTTTAACATGGCCATTTGATTTAAAGCCATTGACATCTTGATTCAAAAGCCTGAAGACTGAGAATTACATGAGACATTTAAATAGTGTGAGAGTTCCATAAAATAGGATTACAAATAGCGCAATGCTGAACACCATCACAAAAGTGCCGCTTTACTATTATTTTGAAGATCTAAAAGAGCATGCTGAAATCTCATACTTATTTTCCCACAAAGTAAAAATGACTATACCACTGGTTAATATTGTAAACACAGTACTGATTAAGAAACACTAGGATGAAGATGTAATTTTTAAAAATATATACCAAAAACTTGTAGAAATAGGCTATTTTAAAGGCACTGGGGGAAACATGCTGTAAATAAATCACAGATAAATAAATAAATATCACAGATAAAACAAATTCCATAAAGCATTTAAGTTGCTTCATTGGTGTTATTCCATTTTCTCCTAAATTCTTTTGGGCTTCAAATAATTTAGAAAGATGCAAAGTTTCCATATAGCTTTCTTTTCTGTAAATCACCTTGGTAGTCTTCATATGTTAATCGCCTATGAATCTCCAAGAATGGAATATGGCACACAGCATTTCCTAACATGTTTGATATAAAATCCCTTGTTCACAGAATATCTTGGAAGACTCAAGTTCCACAGAAATCATTTGAATCAGAAACAAGGGATTCTTTCCATAAATACATTTGTTGGCTTCTAGGCTGAGATGCCTCCAAGTTCTTCAGACACTCTTCTCTCACCAATTTCCACTTGGTGCTCAGAAATTTAAAGACAGAGGCAATGTCACTCATTTGACTCCTAAGCCTAGTATACTTCGGATATATCAAGCAATTTACTTCCAAGAAACTGTGTGATGCATATGATGAGCTAAATAAATATTTGATAAAATTCTCCAATATTTTCTTACTAAGTTCCTCTGTTCTCCCCTACATCTCCTATGCATCTCCTTCACGCTAAATTAACTAATTGGTCATTTAAGTCTAGAGTCTAGACTCTTCTATTTTCTAATTCAATATTCTCATAACCAAAATATGATTGGAAAAACAAATAAAACTGCTTGTTACTCATAATGTTCTTGAAAGAAAGACAGATTATGGTTCTAGGAGCCAAATGATGACATCAAGTTATAGCTTTCTAATTCTTCCACATTGCTCCAGCCCAAAAATATGGTCCTCTCCCTTGAATTTTCCTTCTTTCTGTTGTGTAGTTATTTTATCTGAATTGAAGCATTCCCTCCTCCAGAGAAGATACCTTAGGACTCAGGAATTAAACAAAATTTAAATGGTTCAATAAGAAACAAAACTAACAAGTCCCAAGAAGTTTCTAAAACTTACAAGATTCACTAGGATCTAGTAAACTCCTTGATTAACCAAGTTGGTTTTTGGTAAAATTATCACTTTGCTCTGTTCCATCAAACAATACCATTTTTTACATAAAGAATTTCAAATATTTCATAAAACATTTTTTTAAAAAATAGGCTACATTTATTAAAAACATTTTAGTAAATGTTAATCTTTTTGTTGTATTGAGCAGCACTACACAAATATACCTGAAGCTTTATTTGTATCCTTCCTAATTATATACCTATTCATCAGTTCTAAAAATAGTCACCCCACCAACGAAGTCAATGTGAATCTACCTTTTGACATCTTAATTGCATACTCTGTAACCATGTAAAATACACATCCTTTTGTTGTGTTATTAATATGCACATGTGAAAGCATGTGTACATGCATTTCTTCAGGTTGCTTTCTTTCATTCAACATTATATTTTCAATATTTATCTACACAACACATGTAGATCATTCATATTAAGTATGTAGTATCTCATTGTGTCCACATGCCTCCATTTTAAACCCTGCCTTTTATTGATTAATACTGAGGCTGTGTTGTTTTATATATTTTAGGAGAGTTGGAGTACCCCTTTGGAATCTATTTTACTCAGAGAGCATAACTACCAGCAGCCATGTTGAGTGTTGGAATCTTACACCTTACACCTGTACCTACCATCGTCCTTGGCTAACAAGAACTGCCTTACCTGGTGGGCCCCTCACCATCAAAAATTTATGCCCAGATCACTTATAATTGTCTCTGAGTGACCGACTAGGATATAAAATTCCTCTTGTGTTAAGGGAAGAATTAGACCTATGTGATTTATATCTCAAAGCCTCTCAGGAACAAACTTCAAACTAGATTTGTTTTTTACATGAATCCACATCCTTCGCTGCCACATCTATACCCTGAACAGTTTTCCTCAGCAGGATCCTTACAGGGCTCTTCTGGACAGCATATCTTTACTTTATGGAGCACAGCTATGGGCTCTGCTCCTCAGGAACTTGACTCAAGACAGTGCCATTGTTATGTGACTTTTATTGCATGTGGGTTTCCCCTCCAAGTGCTTGTGACCATTGGGTATATAGGATATATATGAAGGTAGGATTACCCTCAACTAATAAAACATTCCCAAATTTTTGTAGAGGTTAATATCATTCATACAACTCTATCTGCTGGTTAGAAGTCACAGTTTCCCAGCAAACTCCAGATCCTGTCAAATACTTTAAATTTTCCTGAGAAATTCATGCTGTTATGACTACATCTATTTTACATATAAGGAAACAGGTCACAAAAAGATAAGTGATTTGATCAATGCCACATAGAAACACGAGAATATACACTTAAACCGAGTACATCAAGCTGAAAAATATCTATGTGCTTAATTGTGTATTAATATCATGTATTAGCTGTATAATTTCATATTCTTTGCAACACTGACATGCACCCTGTAAGTCTGCTAGGCTTTTATTTGCTACAATTGTTCTTAAGTACAGAAAAGCTTGCCTGATTGAGCTAAATTGTGTCCCCTTCGCAGAATCACCACACCTCAATCTCTAGAACCTTGCATGTTTCCTTCACGTGGAAAAGGAATTCTGAAGACATAATGAAGCTAAAGTGTTGCAGTGCAAAGAGTTCTCTGAACTACAGAAATAGGTTCCAAATCTATTCACTGAAAATGAAGGCAAAATATTCTAGGGCAGTGAGGAAGAATTCTTTAGCCTGCACCCAGTTAGGACATCAAAGGAAGAAATCCTGTCCTATAGCCCCAGGAATAAACTCTCTACTGATGCCCAGATTTCAGCCTCTGACTGATTTCCAACTTCTGGTCTCCAAGACTGTAAGAGAATATGTTAGTGTTTAAACCACTAAATTTCCAATGGCTTATTCTACAGTTAATAGAAAACAAAATCATAATCCAGCCCCAAACTCAAGGAGTTGAAAAGAAAAATATGATAAGGTAATATTAATAATAGCTCTCACCAAACTTCTGGGACCAGTGAAATGGCCTTGTGTTCTAATTTCATTCCTGTTCCAGTGATTAATTCTCAGACCAAAAGCAACATGGGGAGGAAGAGATTTATTAGGCTTATACTTCAGATCATAATCCATCATTAAGGAACTCAAGCAGAAGTTTGAAGCAGGAACCAGAGAGGAATGCTGCATGTTTGCTTCCTCACTGGTTTATGCTTAGCTAGCTCTTTATTTAGCCTAGGACAACCTGCCTAGGGCTGATGCTACCCACAGTGAGACGAGCCCTTTTGCATCTATTAACAATCAAGACAACTCCCAACAGGTGTTTTGATCTAGGCCATTCCTCGATGGAGGCTTTCTCTCAATGACCCTAGGCTATACAGAGTTGAAAATTAAAGGCAGTTCACCTAGGCATTTGTCTCTCGGAGTCAATACATTAAAAATAAGCAAAAGCTCTCAATTAGTTCCTGGGTGTAAAATTAGCAAATTGTCATTACTACCTCATCATGTGACTGAAACCACAATCACCGGGCAGAGAAATACACGCAACATCTTTTGTGGAGATACTGCAACTGACTTTGCAGCGCTCTCAACAGAGGTAGGGATTTGAGGAGTGATACTTTGATCTCTTTTATTTGTGTTATCTTTATTATAAATGTTTGATCCTATGTTCAATTGGATAACTACTCATAATCATGGCACGTGCAATCATTTGACTATGAAACAAATCTCATATTCTCATATGTTGAACATTTAGTTCTCAGCTAGCTGTGCCATTTTGGGAGGTGATGGGCACTCTTAAATAGAAGGTCTAGTTTAAGGAAGGTCACTGGAAGCTGGGTAAAGGGGTGCATTCCTTTAATCTCAACACTTGGGAGGCAGACGCAGGTGGATCTTTGTGTGTTCAAAGTCAGCCTGGTCTACATAGTGAGTTCTAGGATAAAAGATTTACACAGTGAGACACTGTCTTGAAAAACAAATCAAAAAGAAGGTCACTGGGGTATGTCTCTCGATGTTGTTACTGGGCCCTGGGCCCTCTCACTTCTGGCTTCCTTGCCCACCATGAAGTAAAGAACCTCCTCATTGTATGTTCCCGCCAGTCAGGTGTTCTGGTCAACACATGGGACCAAAAAAAACCAGGAGCCAGGAAAATAATGTTTCTTCCTTTAAGTTATTCTCTCAGGTGTTTGATCATAGGGACACACAAGTAACTAAGACAGGACATGATAAGTTTAATATATGTATAATGCTGCAATTGGTCTAGTAAGCAAATATATTGCCCTGCATACATAGCATTTGTTGTGAAAACATTTAAAATCTACTCTTTCAACAACTACTCTTGAATAGTAATTATTTGGCTGTAGAAATTTAAATTGGTTGATATTTTCGGTAAGAAAATTGCACTCAATCTTTCTGTCATTGTCTTTCACTGATTCATTTCTCTCTGACAGATGAGATGTTCTTGTTTGTTTTTGAAGAGTCTGGATTTGAAATTGTTTCTGTTTATCTTACCCAGATACCCAGATTGTAGTATATGCTATCAAACTAAAGTTTGGTTTTTTATTTCTTTTTGCATTCTCTCTCTCCCTCTCCCTCTCCCTCTCCCTCTCCCTCTCCCTCTCCCTCTCCCTCTCCCTCTCTCTCTCTCTCTCTCTCTCTCTCTCTCTGTGTGTGTGTGTGTGTGTGTGTACATGCTGCAGTGTGCATGTAGACAACAGAGGACAACTTGCAAACTTTGCTTGCTGAACTATCTCACCAGCCCACTAAAGATCCACGGCTTTCTTCAAGTATAGAAAGCCATTGATTGTGTGTGGGGCAGTGGAGGGGTTAGAGGACAACATTTGGTAATCAGTTTTGTCCCTCCTCTCTGTGGCTCCTGGAGGCAGAACTCAGGTCGTCAGGCTTAGAGGCAAATGCCTTCACTTACTGAGCCATCTTGCCAGTTTCCTGTGAGTTTCATTTTGATTACTATTTTTCAGAGCAGTTCCAAAGTCACTTATCCTCTCTTGCACTGAGCATTTACTACACACACACACACACACACACACACACACACACACACACACACCACATATGACTGGGCCTTTTCTTTTTTCACTACACTCTTATTTTTACTATGCTTATCTCTTTAAGATTTAAATGTGCTTATTATGTTTCAGATTATTCTATAATCTCCAAACCTCTGGGTATAATTTCTCCTGATGGTTGCAGCTGCTTTCTCTCCCACGTGGAGTTTTGCTTTCTAAGTGATTTTTTATTTATTTTTATTCTGCTGTGCTCTGTGCTGTGGGACAACCCTTCCAGAGCTGTTTCACTCTCGTATCTTCTAGAAGCCTGGGAGGTTCATGAGTCCCAGTGCAGTACCGGTATTGATTTCTCAGTATGGCTTCCTGCACCCCAGGAGTGGTGTCAATTCAGGACGCACACCTGCTCCATGCCAACTTAGGTTTCCAGTTCCTTACAGATTTCTTCAACTTATCCACGTCGGGCCTGCCCCGGAGGCTAGAGTTTCTGTAATGCTATTTCACGCAAACTCCTGCTTATGGGCCAGACTGTCCCAGCATCTGCTTCACAACGCTCTGGGATGTCTTCTGTCTGCGGTCCTGCTCCCCAGTCTCTGTCTTGCTGGGAACCCAATCAGGCTCCATGCTTCTCCCACGCTAGTTTCTCGTCCCCCTTGATTTGAAGGGCCAGGGGCTTTCGTTTCCCTCCTTTCAATCTTGCTATCTATTTTCAAGATGAATGCATTTTCCAGTGTTTATATATTGTAGACGACATCGATACTTTTCCAGCCATCTCTGTTTACCATGCTGGCAGAAGTTTCTGCCTTGGTTCTGCAGCGTAGTTTATATCTTCCTTGGGGGTTTCTATGTAGCCCCCCTTCTCTGCCATGAATGAAGCCAGTAACCATGAGTCCCACTGTTTCTTTAAAGCCTGCTTCCTTCAGGCTGGGTGCTCCAAACAAATGCAGCTCTGTGTTTATTCCGAATCCAAACAACCACTGTCTACCTAGTGGGTCCTTGACTCTCGCGACCCTGCCATATTTCTGCTCTGTAAAATACCCCAACCAAAATCAATTTGGAGGAGAAAGGATCTTATTTCAAGCCAACCATTCCAGGTCGCAATCCCATCACCTTCATAGACAAAAACAAAGAGAAATGGATGTATCACTTGCTCACTTACTTTTCTGTATTTTTACAGCTCTCTCAACTCTTACACAACTCAGGAGCCATGGTCTAGGGAATAATGCCACCTACAGTGGTCGGAGTCTTCCCACATCCAGTGTAGAGAATCCTTCTTGAATCTCTCATTCCTGATAACTCAAAGTTATCAAGTTGACAAAGTTAACTATCATAAATCCCAGCTTCCCGAGTCAAGCTAGACTGTGACTGTGCTGAGATGCTAAACAGACCAGCCTTACTCCAGGCCATCTCTCCCTCTGGCTGATGACCTTCTAACCATACCTGAATCACGAACAACACTGTGTGAATTGAAGTAATCAAAGCTGATGGGTCTGGTCTCAGCACTGTTTTTCGTGAACTCACTAAGAATAGAACAAGAGCATGTCTTAAACCTAACTACAAGTTCTGAATAAACATTTCCAATCCCACGCCCTTGCTGGAACTCTATTTTGAGGAGAAGAAAAAAAGAAGCACACGAGGAAGGGAAGCTTCTGTCAGGATTTACTCAGATAATCAATTCCCTGGTTATGTGCTGAAGTCATACACATTCATCCCAATCTCTGGGCACACAGTGATTATTGACATTCAGAAAGATCAATCCCTCAGGCACTGGAAATTTCCATTGGCCAAAGAAAGATTGATGGACTCTTTGTATTTACTGTGACAGGAAAGACTCTGAATACATTTTTTATAGATTTTAAGTAAGCATTGGAAATGAAATGTTTTCTCTTAGGATAAAAGAGAAAAAGAGCGATGAAACCAAAGTCTAGACTATTACCCAAGTATTTCTGTAAGATGGGGCTACTCCAGATGAGATCTCTATTAAGAGTCATGTGATGAAATTTTTCATTTGTCTAGAATTTGTTCCCAGAGGCATTTTAAAAGTCAGCTGTAAATTGAATTCACCTCATGGAAACTTGCAGTAAATATTATCTTCTGATGTGGTAAAAATCAATAAAGCAATTTTTAAGTTGACTTTTTAAGAATATTGTGACTGACATCAGAATAGGTACTCTTGAAGAGCAAAGACTTTATTTGGTGTTGTACTAAAGAAAGGAATATAAATAAATCTCAGTGTGGATGTGCTCTTGTTGATGTGATCATTTGCGGAGGAAAGGAAAAAAAAAATCACATTGAATAACCCACATTGTAACTCTCCCTAAATGTCTTGAAAATCTTTACTTACTTGATTTTTTAGCTTTCTTACTTCTGGGGTATTTTAAGAAGAAATCCCCTAAATAACTTCATAACAAAGAAGCCCTTTTTCAAAGTCACCCCACAGACATTTTAGTGAAATTTTCTTGGAACATTTTCTATGATTACAACTAAACTAAACTATTTCGGATATTATATAAATCCTTTTATCTTTGTCATAGCTGCTGTTTGGGGTAGTATTTCTACATAGAATTCGTGATGGGGGAAGATAGGATGTGATACAATGAAACTGTGAGGCAAGCTCCATGCTAAAAATGGAGGCCTCTTTCACTTTTAAAGATACAGAAGGGAGAATGTTTTCTGCATATGAGTAATTAATGAGACACCTGTTATGCCTAACCTCATTAAGATTCAGCCACCTAACTATTCTAATTCCCAGTATCTTTGAGTTGGAAAGCATTGAATAATTTGCTCTTATGGTATGATAGACTAGCTATAATATATTTGCAGACCATTGGCATTAATGGACCAGAAAGAATGCTGCAGAAAGTATTTAGATAGGCTTTGCTCTTCACTAGGACATCCCTAATACTAAAGTAGGATTAGCTTTGCCTCAGAGGTTTGGAGGTTGACTTAGCCTCCCCTTCAAGGGTACTTTGTTATGAGACATTATTGTGGACACATTTTTGTTGCTGGGTGTACCAGTTTGTGGTTAAATGAAGTTGCTTGCAGCGAAGGTGCAGTCTCGGGATTTTCAGGCCACTAGTTGTCAAGATTTTGTGATTCTTCCCATCAGTTTGACACATATCCCAGTCTTTATCTTATTCTAATGAATGTTCCCACTATATAAAAAGACATTTCTTTAGCTAGACTTTGCATTTCTTAATGTAACTTTCTGTCAAAATCAAATTCATTTAAAGGGGCTTTGTCTATTTTCTCTTTTATACAGGCAAGCAGCCTTCATGATGCTGGTACAAATAATTTAAAACACTCACTAATGCAGGCAATTTAATTTTTCAATATTTTCTGAATTTCTAAATGAGGTATCTATTCATTGGTGATAATGACAGTTTTCCAGAAGATAATCCCATGGAAGTGTTCTGGTCAACTATGAGTCAGTAGCCCACAAAAATAACCAAGGATTTTGACACCGTGAGATAGCTCAGGTATTAGGACTACACAGGCCTGCTTCAAATCCATACTTAACTAACTCTGAGTTGGTTAGCTATTTGACATGTCTTTTCTACATCTTTCAAATAGGGACAATAATTATGAGCTCTTAAAATTAAAGAATGCACTGTATCAACACTGCAATCAGTTGCTTTGTCTTCTACGATCTGAAGGAGTCCATACCCTTGGATCCTGACAAGAATTAAAGTGGATTCACTATATGCCATCAGTCTATCTTCCAAAACAGTGGCTTTCCTCCTATTTATTTATTCTGGCAAGTTACTTCTTAGCAACAGTTGTCAGGGACAGATGGAGATGGCTTGTAAGATAACCAAGAGGAAAAGCAGCTCTTCGTCAGTCTCACCTTATTTCCTTTGTGTCCATCAATAAGTATTGAGCAATTGTCTGGGGCCATGTGTGGCTCTTCAGAAAGGTGTCTCCAACTCAGACAAAGCAAAAATAAAACACAAATCCCAAACTTTCCCTCCAAATAAGGAAGCCTTGGAAGAGCTCCAGTCTTCTCTGACTTTACAATAGGTGCTGTGTGAGCCTTTTCCAGAAAGACACAATGCAAACACATCTGATCATGCCAGAGGAGGAACACATGACAGTCCAAAGTAATGATTCTGCCAAAGTCCAGCTTTGGGAACTAACAAGTTTTAATTGTGTGAACTTAAAGCTGGGACAACAATCGAGCCGCCTCACTAGAAAAGTTCACCCAACACAGATGGAGGCTCATAGAAGCCCAATCCCCGGATGGCTCTGAACAGAGCTTGTAGGCAGCAGGGCAGGGCAGGGAGGCCCCTCTCGTGGCAGATCAGCTAGTCATTTACCTCCCTGCAGTGTCTGCTGCTTCTGTAACCCAAGAGAAGGGGGTCCTTGTGCATCTTGTAAGTTTTAGATTTCCCAGACTTGTGAAGTTTGTTTAACTCCTGAATCTCATGAGCTCTTCTGAATCCTTAATTCTGGAAGGAATATTTCAAATCAGAGGAAATTACTAAACAACGACAGATTTTTTCCAGAAGGTATTGGGATCCTTTACTGTGAACATTCCCAGCTGTCCTAGGGGGAAGGAATCGTTGTTCTTCTTATCTTTAAGTGAACTACAGGCCAATAATTTCTTGGAATTATATAGAGATGTAGAAAGCACACACAAAAGATTGGCCTATCCTAGACAATTGTTCCACGATTTCCAGCTGTCCTAGAATAAGCCTTTTTTGTTAGCCCAAGTTTGAGCAGTAGCATCAACACTTGCAGGCATCCAAACACTGCCTACCTTTCTAAAAGCTTCCTGGCCTCACTGCAAGGCTTCACCACAGCATGTCTGTTGTGTTCTCACCCAAATTTCTGCTACTTCTTAATTCTGGTCATTGCCCCAAGGTTCATTCTTAATCCTGCCTTGACTAATCCATTTCATATTTCCAATCCTTCTGTCTGTCATTCCAAACTCCAAGGTAGAGTTGCTCCCCAGAAAAAAAAATGCTAGTTAGAATGTTGTCCAGGAGCTGTCTGACTTTTTAGGACCTCCAGGGACTTTAGGCAATTCAGGAACAGTTTTCAAACACTCATCTTTATCCCATGTTGCTAGAAAACTAACATGGTGCATCGGAGGTATCACTTAGTAGTACAATGCTAGCCCAGAAAGGGCAAAGCCTTTAGTTTGAGTCCCAGCAGCAGAAAAAAAGGAAAAGTTAAATTATGTGAATCACCCAAATTCCAGCCTCAGTCTCCCAAGATCTAAATGACAATCATGGCTGCTGGGCTGGATCAGCCAATCTCCCAACACTTCCATCCTTTTTATTATGGAGAAGCTCTAGGGTAAACAGTAAATGCACAGCAGGAGAAAGGTGCTGTTATGCTGTACTGTCTTGAAATCTGTTGGAACTCACAATCAGTTCGGTCATTATAGTGACAGCTAGGGTAAGACAAGTGACCAAAGATTCTTGGACACATTGTACATGAATGAACTGGTGAGAGTCAGTTTTTTTTTTTTTTTTTTTTTTTTTTTTTTAAGTTTTCAATCTTAACCTAAAAGCAGAAGTTCAAGGCTAGGGGTACAGGTCAGTGGCAGGGAACTTGCCTAGCACCCCCAGGCCCTGGAACCAATTCCTAGAATAAGAAAACAATTAAGAAATACAATTTAAAAAGCCAGTTTCCTACATTATTCTTTCCCTCAGAAAATGGGATTATTTAGAGTTGGTGGTCAGTTTACCATGCCTTTTGCCTTATCTAAATACGTGGTGGGGCTCTGAAATACTGCATATTGATTTATTTTGCCTGTTTTTTTTTTTTTTTTTTTTTTTTTTTTGTTTGTTTTTTGGTTTTTTTGTTTTGTTTTGTTTCTTTTCTTTTTTTTTTTTTTTTTCTTTTTCTTTTTGAGATAGGCTGGCCTTGAACACCTGGGCTCACACAATCATCCTCCTGAGTGGTTGGGAATACAAACATGCATCGTCTGCAAAGTTGCATGCATCATGCTACCTTTCCTCTTTTTAACAAAAAGAGTTTAAGTAGCTTATAACAAAAATCCAAGTCAATATGATGGACATTAAAAATGACCAAACTCAAATGGGGAAAATACTATATATAGTAACTGTGTGTTTACCATAATTGCAATAACAGAGCTGCAAAACCCCCTTTGAGTTACATGGTTCAGAAAGCTCTCGTTATCAGAAGAGAGGAAGCGTGCTGTAGGAGAAGCAAGGGCTTTCCTGGCACCAAAATCTGAAAGAACTCTCTGATGTGAGGCTTTCTAGAGAGGAAACTGAGTGATGTAATGGGCAGTGTCCTCAACGACATTTTTACAACAAATGCAAGAGTTGATTTCATTTTCTAATGAGGTGAGGACATTTATTATTTCAGCAGTTGGCAATGGAGTCCCTTCTGGGAGGTAAACAACTTAGGACAGAAGCGGAGCTCTCTACGGGTCTGGTGGGGCTGCAAAAGCTTAAGAAGAACAAGAGAGTAGTTTGGCTGAATAGAGGAAACACAAACTGGAAGGCCGGGGGTAACTTGGTTGTGAGAGTGAAGAATTGACAAGAGACTGGAGATATTAGGGAACTAAAGCCGGTGAGAAGAGGTCCCTTGTCACTCCTACCAACCTTGATCTTCTGTGCAGTTTAATCATGCGGTTGCTTTGGGTATTTCAATATACATATCAAAAGCTAGGGACTATCAGTCAAGATGGCAATAAGATGAGATGATGGGGATTCAGGAATGGCTCAGCTGGTAACGCACTTGTCTTGCAAGCAGAGGGATCAGACTTCAATCCTTAGAACCCAAGCGAAAATGCCAGACACAATGTAAATGATTAGAATCTGAGCTCTGGGGAGATAGAGACAAGCTGGATCCTGGCGGCTCACTGGCCAGCCAGACTAGCATAATTGGTTGCCCCCAGGTCATGGAGGGACCTTATCCCAAAGGAATGAGTTACTGAGGATGAGGGCTACAGTTTTCTTTCAACACACACACACACATACACACACACACACATACACACACGGAGATGGAGTATTCAACACACTAACATATGCACATATGTATTAAAAGTAAGCAGGAGACGATAACAGAACATGAGAACCAGAAGACAACAAAAAGGAAGTCAGGCCATTGTGTCCATCTGGTGTAAAGAACTACAGTGATTGCTTACTGAGCACTGACCCATATGCTTCAATGTCACAGGAACAAATGTTCCTCTGACATCGTTTTTTAAAACTCTAAGAATCCTAGTATCACCAGCACGAAAGATGATTTACCCTCTGAAGACAGAAAGCTACTCATAAAAGAGGTGGCCATTTGTCACCCAGCATTCTTTTGAATGATGCAGACCCCTTAGCATCAGCTTGGCACACTTCATCCCATCTAGAGCCAGTTTATAACTGCCTGTTTAGCTTGTGTGGCTTTTTGACATGACTGGTAAGATCTGAACCAAAGGGATAGGAACAACTTCTGGACCACATCCTTATAAGAGGTTATTAACCGTTGATGATTTTCATACTTCCGCAGTCTAGGACAGAGACACAATGGAAGTAAGCCAGCTTTGGCCATGAAGTTAAAGACAACACTGCAATCTATGCAATGATCTAGCAATGGCACATTGCTGTATTTATTTCTTAGTAAATACAGCTGCCTGGCTGTAACCAATCACCTCATACCAATCCTGATCATTTCCCAACTCTGACTTTCACAAAATAGAAAACCAAACTCCCTATCATGTGTAAGCCATTTTTATGTGGTCTCCAATAAAAAAGCCAAGCCTATACCACCTACTTAGAGTAGATACCCACATGCTGAGTTGACTCCACTCTTCTTTGGGTCATTTAAATTACGTAGTATAAAATCTTCTCCAAACTTAGCTCAAATTAATGTTACAACAATGGTTACATCACTGATTTACTACAAGTACTCCATTGATGAACTGTCCTACTTTTTTGTTTACCCAGTAACCAATTGTGTATTAAGTGGAATGTTGAACAGTGGATTGTGTTGACCATGAGAGTTCAATAAACGTCAAGTAAGAGTAGGAAGTGGACGGGGGAAGGGATCTTTTGCTTTCGTTCTTTGTTTTGCTACTAGCAAGAACATTTAAATATGCCAAAATGTTGCCTGATAAATTTAAGAAAAGAAAAGGGCAGTCAAATTGGCGCCAGCTCTATTTTTTGGTCATACTGTGAGCAGAGAGGAAATCTGCTGGTGTTTTTTAAATGCTATGTATGACACATTCTTAATCTGTAGTGGTTTTAACTTCAACTATTGCTGACTTTTTTTCTTCTGTACTAATTCAGTTAAGGACTAAAGTAGACTTTCTGGGACATAAACCCAATTTCTGTGTCTTCACTACATGGAGGATTATTTGTATCACGCTTTAGGAAAGTCCTGGGTGGGTGGTATGAGGCTGCCCTGGTGACACCATATGGTCAAGAATACAGCCTTCTGTCTCTCCACTCTGACATGAAGCTTTTCTCCTTGTGCTCACTTCTGACAAAAACTGCTCCACGTAGTCTGTGTAGGAAAGGAGAGAAGCATGACCCCCGAAAGCGTCTTCCTAAAATGACAGAGCTGATGAATCCGGTTAATAATGCTTTGGCCACCATCAGAGCAGGAGAGCTGCCCCTGTCCTTTATCAGCTGCAGCACTTGGGAGAACTGGCCCTGTCCCTCGCCTGAGCCACACAGTAGAGCTGACCATGTTGAGGGACATGTGGGTGAGCCAGCCCCAAAGTTGTGAGCATGAGAAAGCTGTGCCACTCACTACTAGTCTGTCTTGCAGTGGCATGGATGGGGGGGAGATGCTCCCCTTATTCCTCACCACTGTGACAGACATGGGAGCTGACCCTCCCCCTCACAATCTGCAGCACTTAGGAAAGTGGCCGCTGCACCTTGCCTAGGCAATACAGTAGAGCCATCCCTAAGGGCATGAAAACAGGAGAACTGGCATTTCCCTTTGCTCATCCTCACCCACCCCCACAAGTGGTGAACAATCCAGGGCAATGCTGCAGAACTCTCACCATGGTGGTGAGGACAGAGGGTGAGCTGGCTAGCTTAACAAAGCAGCAACTACCCAGGCCCAGGACCAGGGCTATGAGTTGGCCCACCCCAACACCCACTATAATCTGCTGGAGCACAGAAGGAGCCAGTCCTGCAGACCCAAAGCTGCAGTATCTCCATCACACGGGCCAATAACAGAATATTCAAGAGGAGTTCCAGTGAGAGCTCAACATCGATAGTGTAGCAGAAACCAGAGGCCTGGAAACAGACCAATGAGCACTTTGCAATGAGTACTTGAAAGTAAAGATGCATGGTCAAAAGAGTTTACTGCGTGACTCCCTGGGTCATACTACAGCTTTCATGATGAGACTGATTTTTCTTTCCTTTTTTCTCTTACGTTTTATTTTACTTTATTTTGGTGGGGGCGGGGAGATTGCAAGGGCAGAGGGCAGATACAAAGGGACAGGAAAATGAATATGATTGAGATGCATGATGTAAAAGACACAAAGAATAAATGAAAAGAAAGTTAAAAAAAAAAATAATGCGTCAGCCAGAGCTGTTACCCTACACAAAGGAACCAAGGGACTTCTAGCATTTTTTTTTACGTGGGTATATCACTGATATGAATAAATTCAGATATCTGTGAGTAAGGAAGAGAAAGTGGAATGAATACTAAGTGGAGAACCATCAATGTCTAGCATACACTGTCAATAAAAATTCTATTACACTGTACTGTGAACCCCAAAAACTTCAAACTACTATAAAATAAAGGATTCCTGACATTTGAAAATTTTGTTCCATTACCGTTGTTGTTGTTTGAGGCAAGGCATTATGCAACCCAGCCTTGAATGTTCTGTGTAGTCAAGGATGACCTTGAATTTTGTATTGTCCTGTCTCTACTTCCAAAGGCTGAAATTACAAGTATGCCCCAGAAGGGTAAGGACCCCTGGCCTCACCACTCAGCAAACCAACTTATTGCCTCCTCTTGAAAGAAAAGTGTTCTATCAATTTTTCTTAGAGAAAGTAACCACTGTAGCTTATTTCCTAAACTACATTTTTTCCACGGCTGTGTTTTACTATTTGTTGAAGGGACTGAAGAGGTGACTTAGTTGGTAAACATGCCTGCTATACCAACAAGAGGGCCTGTACTCAGGTCTTAGCACCCACCTAACAGCCAGGTGCAGTGAAATGCGGCATGGGACCTTGGTACTCGAGGATGTGGAGATCAATGGATCCTTGGAGCTTGTTGGCTGCCCTGTCTAGACAATTCAGTGAGTTTCAAGCTCAGTGAAAGACCTTGATTCAAAAATAAGGTTATGAGTAATAGGGAAATA
Source organism: Phodopus roborovskii (assembly GCF_943737965.1). NCBI lineage: Eukaryota > Metazoa > Chordata > Mammalia > Rodentia > Cricetidae > Phodopus > Phodopus roborovskii. The sequence goes on from NW_026125444.1 coordinate 5,856,537, forward strand.
TACCCAACATAGACATAGACTTCTGGCTTCCAGATGAGCATGCACGAATATGCACTCACACATAAACATGTACACTCATATGTGTCTCATGCACAATAATAACAAAAACAAAAATATTAGTAGGAAAGTGTTTAGTACAAGATGGCTCCAAATGTTTTATACTGATCCAACCGAGAGGTGAATTTTATGTTCTTTTTTTTTTTTCCCTCTGTCTAGATGAGTTTTGTGACTGCTTGACTAAAAGAATCTTCTAGGCATGATGTAATGCTAGCTCCCAGAACCAGATCAAGAAAGTGGCAGCTTTCTTATTGTGTCCTTTCTAATGCACACTCTTAGAAAGTAGCTACCAAGAAAGTGCTTCCCTATCATGCAAGAAGTCCTGGACTTGATCCCCAGTACTTCTTAAATAGGCTTGGTAGAGCATATCTGTAATTGTAGCATTCTTAATGAGAGATGCAGGAAGTTAGGGAGTTCAAGGTCAGTCTCAGATGGATAGTGAGTATGAGGCTGGTCTGGGTTACCTGAGATACTGTCTTTAAAACATAATGAATATAAACATGCATTCGTCATATTTCCTTAGTTAATATAATATCCAAACCATCCATATTCACAGTATTCCTAGCTTTATTCAGAGATCCATAAATCCAGATATTTGAACAAATTTATAGAGGATATAGTCTCCCACTAACACATAAGAAAAATATTTCAGAATCAACTAACAACCAAACCTGAAAAGCAGTTATTACAGTATTAGCACCTTTCTGAGCTCTGAAATATTAGTGTATACTTAAAGAATGCAGAACAGAGATCAAAATCTGAATCAAAATACAGTTAGCTCTGTTGAATTCTACCATTTAGAGAAATAAGCTACTGTCAGTAAACAGTGTACACAGCATAAGAATGAGTTAAAGCAGGGTATGAAACAAGGGTCAGTTATGATTATGTCCAAAATACTAGAATTTAATCATTTTAATTTAAATAGTTATTTTCAATTTTAATATTTTCAAATTTTGAAGGTTTTCAGAGGGAAAGGTTGTTTCAATCAGAGGTCTATTGACTCTTTAAAGGGGCAACTAAAGAAAATTTCTGTAACCATTTTAAAGAGATTAATCACATGCTCAGATTAAAAGGTTTTAATGTGCCTAGAAAAGAAATGAGTTACAGTGGGTTTCCAAAGGATCCTTGGTCTAGGAGCAGCTAATTTATTTAAGAGGCAGATGTCATAACACTGCCTCTTTCCTGTAGAAACAGGTGTAAGTTAATATAGAGAGGACTGTTAATAACCAAGGCTCAAAATAACAGTGTTTTAAACCCATTCATAATGGGACCATGCAAGGCTGGCATGATGGTCCATTGCTGTGAGCTGTAGGATTCTTGCTTCTTCACCTTTAAGGTTGTTTTCATCACTCACCTATATAATACAGCATGTGACATCTACATTGCAAGCAAAAAGGCAAAAGGAGTATATACCTTCTCTTCAAAGGTATAACATATATGCTGCACAAATTAATTGTGTTCACGTCATATTAGCCAGAACTTAATTAGTGTAGACCACACCTAGCTACAGAAACACAAGCAAGGCAGAACTTTACTCAGGATGTCCATGTACTCAGAAACAAAAAAGGCATTCTATTGCTATAGGAGAAAAATGGATAGATGGATAAAGAGATGGATAAAGTGCCTGCCATATACTGTATTCAGTCAGGAGCAAGAATTAATCTTCCAACTAATATTTTACTTTTTATGAGATCAGTAATTTGAATGTTCTGCCTGGAAGAACAGCAGACAAATGCTTTATGTAAACCTCTCCAACCACAATTTCATAAAGACTTCTGCACTATGAAAAGAGATGATGCACCTTTAAGTCATCTTTATTCACTGGCCATAAAATACCTCAATAAATTAAAGAAAGCAGAAGTCATTGACTCAGACATAGCTAATAGGGTACCTTATCCCTCCTAAGCAACAATTTCTAGAGTGCCTTCCATGTTAGCTTTTTACACAATTTTAACTCATGCAATATCTTTCAGTAGACAATCTCAAGAAGCTTTTATAAGCATCAATTAATTAAACTTCACAACACATTTGAGAACTGTATATTAATACCTCCATTTACATGGCAGGAAGCCAGATGAACATTACAATGAGGCAATATGAGCTGATTTGGTTTCCGCCATGTAAGGATATCAAACAAGCGGCATTGAGACTCAGTGGCAATCTGATAATCGCCTTCATAGTTACCCCTAAGCTCGTGTTATTTTATGTCCAATACGAGCAAACCATGCCACTGAAACAAAGAGAACAAGGAAACCTTTATTTTGAAATGCAGCTTCAGCTTAACAGAAACCGGCACGTAATCTGTGTAAAAATCAAGGGATAATAATAAAATTGGAAAGATTTTCATCAAGGAGATTTTTAGCACTAAGCTTGCAATTTGTCTCCAGATTAAATTTGAAAAGGCAACTGCTAAATATGAGTTATTCATGTGTCAGAAAGGGATAGAGGATATCTGATTTATTTGAATGAAATAATAAACCATGTATGAATATGCATTATATATTTTCTGAACTTTAGAGATTTGTATTGAATAAATAATAAAAATGATAGTGGAATACATGAGTATTTAGTCATTCACTGTCTCTGGTATGACATTTCTTGATAATATTTAAAATCCCAAGGTCTGTATGCATTTCATGTGTTTAAAGGGCTTTTTAAAATATACAATTGTTATAACCATGTGCCCTTATGGGGCTTATAATCCTATTTTAGACACTAAGTGAATGTTTAAATATTGGGCTTATTTCTAGCAATCTGGTCTATGTCTAAAAGACTGAAGTCTATGCCTCAGTTTGATGCTCAAACATGGTGGGAAAAGCAAGTTATATTCATAGAAATGTGCAAGTGTCTAGTCCAGGACATTGGACAAAAGCCAGCATGAGTTGATGGAATGGGAACTTAACAGTCTCATCAGATACCTTTTACAAAACCTCCTTCAGTAGACTTTTTTTATGACCCTCAAAAACAGGCAATGCCCTAAAGTTCCTTTGGTTTTTCACATCACAAGAACAGGATAAACACTGAACATTTCTCCAAACACACTTATCCTGACTAGCTAGTTAGTAGCGGAGGGGGAAGAGCTTTCATTCCTTTCTACCTGATTCATCCTTTCATACAGATTGGCATGTTCAAAACACTATCACGCTTTTAAAACCAGTCACTCAATAAGGCCGTTTCCAATCTAAAAGTCTTAACTGTGTAGACTATATTGTTTGGCTGTAATAGGTAGAGGGGTACTTTTTGAAAGGAAAATTTTACCTTTAATAACTTAACCTTAAAAAAATTTTTTTTTGCTGTCATCAAAACCCAAAAACCATGGGAAGTCTCTTTCCAAAAAAGAGAGGGGAACAGAAAAGATGATGGTCACTATGACAGCTTAGGAGGTAGCCTTCTCTCTTATGAATGAAACACTTTCATTCAGAAGTTTATCTTTCAGGGACTGGACCCTTGTTAAGAAGAAGGACCCATATACATGTTTGCTATACATACAAAAGAAGGTTTTCTAAATAAAACTACAAACAGCTACAGATTTGTTATGTGAAATTTAACAAATCATTGACAGCATTCTGATGTGTAATAAGAAGCAAACATCTAAATAATTGACAGATCCTGAGGTTAAAGAACTCATAATCAGAAAGGAAGATAGAATGCTATATTTCTCAGCAGGACAAAATAAATAGATGGGGAAACCAGAAAGCCTGTGAGCACAAGATAGAAAGATGCCTTTCTGGTTTCCATGATATGAACTGTATGGTTCCACTATGCCTTCCTCAACATGAGGGGATGAAAGCTCTGAAATTGTGAGCCAACGTTATTTCTTCAAATTACTCTTCTTGAGTCACAAAGTTAACACAGTAATTTACTAAGTCAAAATACCATGCTTGAGTGATGGCTCAATAAATAAGAGCATGAATTCCTTCTCAGAAGAAGAAATACAAATGGTTAAGAAATATTTATGAGGATGTTCACTATCTTTAGCTATCAGGGAAATACAAATGAAAACCACTTTGAGATTTATCTTACCCTTGTTAAGTGGCTAAGATTAGTAAAATAAAAGAGAACAAATGTTGGTAAAGATGTGAGGAATGGGGAACACTATATAAAACAGTTCCTCCAAAAACTAGAAATAGATCTACCATATGACCCTGCTATACCACTCCTGGGCATATACCCAAAGGACTATTTTGTGCTACAGAGACACATGCTCATCCATGTTCATTGCTACTCTGTTCTCAATAGACAGGACATGGAAATAGCTTTGATATCCACCAACTGATAAATGGATAATGAAGATGTGATATTGATACACAATGGAATTTTATCTTGCTGTAAATAAAATAAAATTATGACATTTCAGGTCAGTGAGTAAAAATGAGAAAACACTGTACTATGGGAGGAAATCCAGACACAGAAAGACAGAAGTAACATGTCCTCACTCATGTATTTCAGCATCAAATATTTAGATTTATGTATTTGAGTTAAAGTACCTATTGAATCCAGGAAACTAGAAAGGGGCCATTGGTGGGAAGGAGAAGAAAAAAATCTTAAGGGAAGGGAGATAGTCAAACGCAGGTAGTATGAAGGAGAAAGAATAATGGGTAGGGTAGTACTTAAAAGAGAGATTGGAGGGTAGGAAAAAAGAAGGAACTAGGGAGGAACAATTAATGCTAATGATGTTTGGAAAATTCACATGGAATCCTGCTATTTATAATTCACGTGTGTGTTCATATAGAGAGTTAATTGGAGTTATCCTGTGTGGGATGATGCTCCTTCAAGAAGTCATAGATGCCAAATAAAAATCCCAGTGCCCAGTATGGGATGCTTCCCTCTAGTTGTTGGTTGGCTATGTCACAGAGACTGCCAAAATAATACAACTTCCCTAATACCAACCAATTTCCATATTACCAGAAGGTGCTGTGCAGGCTACTGGGGGAGAAAAATCCATAATATTCTTACCCAGCTTGGAACACCGAGAGTTATAATAATGACAAACGCAGGATGATATACCTATGTGTGCAATAGTGGTATGAATGTTTGGGGGTAATCAAGACTTTTTTATTTGGATTTAAGGTTCACTTCACTGAAAAAATATATACATGATGCTATAAATTTGGCTAAGAACCCATAGCTAGAGTGCTCACGGGCCCCAATGATGAACCTATTGCTATTAATCTGCTAAATAAACAAAGCATCAGACTGTTCTCTAAATTCTATTCTAATGGCTTAGTCAGCTTTTAGACCTCTTCAGAGAGGCCTCTTTGGGCAGCCAACTGTGGCTCGAATAGGAACTCATAATAGGTCAAAGAGTTTAAATCAATGTGGAGTGCTTACTCACAAATGAGACATCCATAGCATACCACACCTTCTCCCCCAAGGCTCAATGACCATCCTGGAAGGACTGTAAGAGCCTGAGGTCAGAGAGGACTGGATATGACAGGACCACTGTGCTCACGATCTCACCGCAGCTGTACATTGCTGTCTTCACAAGACCTGCACAAAACCATCAAGCCAGTCAACAAAGGCGGAAGGGCTTACAAGCCCCCATCTCCAGCTGAGGAGCTACCGAAAGCTGATGGCTTCTGAGGGATGGAGAGTTTTCTTGAAGGGTGTGGTTCCTGATAGGCTGATGATGCTCTGGTGGATTGCCCCACATGCATTAGAATATGCTCAGCACAAATTAGACTAGGTGGGTCATTATTTTAAAGTGTTAAAGTCTTCTTAACTGAGTTATCTCTCAAGCCCCCAGTCATCTCACTTCTTACCTCTTAGATCACACATTTCACTCATCCCCCAACCCTGGCACAAAGTTATCCTCATTCATCATGACCTTTCTGATCCCTACTCAATCTGAATTCAAGCTCTCTAGGTTGTGTCTCTCCTCATGGCTAAGTAAGAGAATTTTTCATGTCAACTCTCTTGAGCTGTAGGGCTACTCTGAACCTGCAATCTGGCCCCAATGTTCTGTGGGTGTACCTCTATTAGAATTACTTTAGTCTGGACCTTTGAGATTTGATTCGTGCCACATGACTATCAATGAACACCCCTGTACAATAATTAAGCTGTTCTTTCAACAATGGAAACCTTGTTACATGTTTTAGAATTTTGTTAAAGTTAGACATCTTTCCCAGCTCAGGCTTCATTTCATTTGTGTTGATTGTCAGAATTACAGAATTACAGAATCCTAAGGGTCGATGTAAAGTCCTATCTGCCTGACCAGCCAAGAGCCCTAACCGTGGCCAACTTGGTCTCCAGAGGTCTTCTTCCCACCTTCAGCTAAGGGCCATGAGAATGATCAACAAATGCTTCCAAAGGTAACAAGCAGTATGTGAAGATTTGGGCGACATCAGGCACAACTATTTTGCTTAAGATCCATGAAATGTGTTTTCTGTATCATACCTCACTTTGACAAGTTTAATGAACTCAACAAACCTCAGTTTCTCACCTCATATTAGGCAGTAAGTACAAACTACTTTTTGCCTATCCAACAAACCATATCAGCATTCATGTTATCTTAACAAAGACAAATTTATCACAAGAATTCTGCACACATTGTATGTCTCTCTCTTTGTGTAATGTGTACATGTCCTTTGGAAAGGAGATACCAATCTCAGTGTGACTTCCTTAAGAATAATAGACACTGTCACAGTTTGTTAATCCCATTTGTCTTCCAGGAGAAGGGGAAGATTATTAATTACCCACTGTAGGTCAAGGGGTCATCAGGCTCATAAAGGCCATTTACCCAAGACCCAGGGCATGAACTAGTTGGAAGCCAGACAGACCTACATACCCTGCACATGCTGACTTTGTTCTCAGAATATGGGCTGTATCTCTGAGTGTAAGTATAGGGGACACAACCCAATTTCCAGAATTGTTAGTGAATTTTAAATTTTTATATGTACATAGAGATGGAGGATTTTAAGAATTCTTATGGACAGTGTTATTTCTGGTTCCTTCCCAACCAAGCAAATATAGAGCTGGGTCTGCCTGTACTTGCAACAAGGCTGTACACTGGGTATACAACACTCTTAAAAGATAGAGGATCTATTTGCCCTTAACACTACTGACAGCTTTTCTCGTTTTCTTTGGCTTAGCATTCGCTGATGAATCCTGTCTACACATGAAGCCATGCCCAAAGGGGTGTGGCCACTGTTACAGGTTTGCTGGCAAGATGCTGCTACAATTCTAGGACCCCACCATCTGTCTTAAGGACATACTCAAAGTGAACTATGACCTCCTCTAGGCTCCATCTGTGAAGGTTCCCATTCCTGCCAATAGAATCACAACCTGGGAACCCAAACCTTTCTCATGTGGACCTTTTTGGTCCCCAAGCCATTCTACTAAGCAGCCTTCCTACTAATCCTAGCATCTGGGCAGTATCTCCTGTTCAATCTATGTTAATCTGTGCATGAGGGATATCATCAGGATTCTGAAGTTAGCACCCAAATTTAATGGCTCCATGTCCCCCACAGGAGGAAAATTTCTTCTCTGTCTGTCTGTCATTTCCCACCGCCAATCTCTAAAGCATCCAAGATTTTTTTTATGACTTTTTCTCTATGGCCTTGAAAGTTCTGGAGCACTAGATTATATCAAAATGTTCATATATATACACACTATGAAATAATTGTTTTTCAACATTGTAAAGACTTAATGTTGAATTTCCTTGACATTTCTCAACTAGCCTGACAATGTCTCCCCTGTGAACATCTTAAGAACATAATTTTTCTGATAGTCACTGTTAGAGACCTAGGATCTGACTCAAAATCTAAATCTTCTCAAGTTGTAGGCTCTGTGAATATAAAATGTGGCAGTTTATGAACCTAAGTTATAGCTTTAAAAAACATCCAGCCATGGAAGCAAACCACCGTGATACAGAAGATAGATGTATTATGTGGGCTGTGGAAATGGCTCAGTGAGTAAAGGAGCTTGATGCCAAGCCCTGATGATCAGAGTTCAATTCCTGCAACTTACATATTAGAAGGGGAGAACCAACTCTCCTAAGTCATCTTCTGACTTTCCACACATGTACTTGCGCACAAATTCACACTGAATAAATAAATGTCAACAAACAAAAAAGTCATTACGGTAACTGGACTTCCTACAGGATAGTGGAAAAAGCATGGAAGGTTTGGAACTTACAAATGGAGGAGAGGAAACAGAGAGGTGTCACAAAGGATTAAGGTCTGGCAGGGGTTCTGAGAGCTTGACCTTCCTGCTGTGTGATGGGACCTCAAAGCCTCTGGAAGGAGAGTGGCTCATCGTGGCTCATCGTGTTCACCTCTTCCATGCCTTCTCAACAAAGCAACTGACAAAGCTCAGTGTCACTTTGCAGGGCCACGACCACCATGAGGACAGAGCAATGATAAACTGGAACCTGCTGACATACATGTCCCTTGCCACATATAGGTGACAGGAATCTTCAGAAAATATGACAGTTGCTCCTCTCCCACCTCCAAGAAGCATGCAATTCCCTTTTGATCAACTCCAATCTGGAACTACATGAAAATAGACTGTCTGACAGCCATAGGTCTGAATATAACCACGTACACAGTAGCCACACTGGTTGACTTAATGCTGAAACTTCTAGTACTCCGTTATGTCAGTGCAAGTAAGTGTTCCTCCTCAAACTGGGAAAGTCCTAATAAATGCATGCTTATATACCACTTTAAGACAGGGGGGAAAAAAAGATAAAACAATGAACATTTCAGCCGCAAAATTTAAAAGTATAATTGATACATAAAATCATATCTATCTATAGTTTACAATACGATGTTTGATAAGGGGGGGAAAAGCCTTTTCTGCTCAGTTTCGGTCGCCTCTATGCGGTTCTGTGCATTCCACATGCTAAGTAAGCATCTAGCAACTTTCCTCCCATCCCCGTATCCCAGCAATCACTACCTAAGCTTTCACCACTGTTCCTTTGTATTAAAAACAGATAACAATCATTGTCTCTAGGAAACTGCCTCAATCGCACTATGTCCCAAACGTTCCATCAAAATGGAATGTTCTACAATAAAGCCTTGAATATCACAAGAGAGACCTGTTTCCTGCACCTCTCCTGTTATCCTAGATCCAAAAGTACTCAAGTCACTTCTTTGTTACAAAGCAGAATGGTATTTACATATAACTACCTGAGGTGAATATTTTAATTCACCTCAGGTTGCTTATAATACCTAATATAATGTAAAGGTCACATGAACAATTGGTATACATACTATATAATCAGTAAAAGGCTGTGTGCCTACCCCCTCTTCTAAGATTTAATTCCCTCACCTACTTCCTCTTGTAAATACAGTCACCTGGGCAAAATACTGTTAATTCTCTACAATGAGGACATACATCATCTTCCTACCAGTGTCTTCTAGGGCACACGACCACAAAATTCTCCTAAAAGTGAGGCACGTTTGCCAGGTTGTATCACATATACTGATTTACATGTCTGTCTTCATGCCAGACTGTAAGTTTCTCAATGTTAAGGACCACAACTGATTCATCTTTGTAGCTCCAGGCACTAACAAATTTCCCTGGCACATGGACAGGGCTCAATAAACATTTGGATGAAAATTTACTTGATGTATTTTCAGTCTTTGATTGTTTAAATATTTGATTGCATACTTACAGCTGTTTCATTACAAACTCTGATTCCCATAAAATACAGGTTTATGTTATAAAAATTGATTGATTTGGGGGCAATTCAATAAAAGCAAATGAACAAGTATTGAAAGTCAATATAAATCACATGATTTCGCTTATCAGATTAATAAGATTATTTCTAAATATCAATTTCATGGGTGCTATTTACACTTTTCATCTGTCATTAAAATATAGAACAATATGGCTCTCAAGATGGCTTTGTACATAAAGATGCCTACCGCCAAGCCTAATGACCCAAGTTCAATCCCCCGACCCACAGAATGGAAGGACAGAGCTCCTACAAGCTGTATTCTGACCCTTCTCACAAACCATGGCACACACTCACAAATACATGTGTACAAAAAGTTCTTAGGATGTGTAACAACAAAGAAAATGTGTTTTCCTTAGCTTTAGATTGACAAATCCATTTGTTGCCAGTAGCAGAGACAGAGCTGACAGCCCTTGATAACAGCTCTCGCGTGGGGAGCTCAGACCAAAGCAGATGGACCCGACACATAAGGAACGCTTTAACAAGATGTCTTTGCTAATTCAGGTTACATACTCCTTGAAAGTTCCTTCAGCATAAGCTTAAAAGTTTGCAGATGATTCTGATCAGAGCTGACAGCTTTGTCTAGGGGCTACTTTGCAATTGCCTCTCATGTATAGTTTGGTTGGGTTCTGCTGGATTCTGTTGGAAAGGTAAGAATGTTTACAATAGGCCAGTGAACAGGGCGTACTATGTCACTGCCAACTTTCTGCTCCTGACACTTGCTTGTGTGCTTATTTCTTTAATTTATCATTGGTGACCCAAGGTTAATCCAGAGGTACTGCCATTTCTCTTGTGTGTTTGAGTATATATTAATAGTAATTATGTTTACGCTCTAAGGTTGTTAAACAAAAGGCCAAACTCTTGCCAATGGAAAAGCGTTGGAAAGTCTTTTTAATACAACCATGTATTATATTTCAGAACATATCAATCATGTATATTAGTTTCAGTACTCCTAACCAAACCCTTCAAACATTCTTATCATTTTTCAATTCCATAAGACTTACATAATTCTCCTTAAACTGTTCAATTTTGTAGCCATTTTTGAATTGCCTAATTTACTTTTGGACTCATCAAATATACTATCCCTAAGCTGATTATTTAATTATTTCTATTGGAAGGAAAGGGGAATTTTATCATATTTGGACTGGACAGTAGTTAATAAGAACCACACATTGAAGTATTTTATTTCTCACAGACGTTCCCATTCTACTCAGTAGAATTCATACATGAGTTGGTCTATTTGCTCCAAATGAAGTGGCTTCTATAACATTTTGGTTGGAACTTGGCATTTTAAATCACTTTCATCAGGCTTTCTGACCATGTGTATAGCTGAAGAGACTGATCCTCGGGGTTTAACTGCCCAAATACTCATTGTGCTAGCAATACAATCTAGAACTGCGGTAACTATGCAAAGGCACGCAGACATATTTATAAAGGACTAACAATAAATCTTGATCCATATATGAAATATATATTTGTGTGGAGGGGGCGTGCACTGTGCCTAGGGGGCAGAAGTTGATTCCAGATTTCTGCCTCAATTGCTTCGCATTTTTCTTGAGGCAGAGGGTCCCACTGAATCTCAAGCTCACCTACTCAGTTAGGCTGAGCGGCCAAAAAGCCAAGCATCTGCCTCTCCTCTACTTCCCAGTGGTAGGAATATAAGTGCATGCTGCCACACCCAGCCTTTTACATCGGTCTAAACTCAGGTCCTCACAGCTGCATAGAAAGACTTCACTATCTCTTCAGACCCCATATTCATTTTTATTGATACATTGGTTTTCTTAAAGTAAACCCTTTATGTAAGTGCTGAGGTTTTAAACGATTGTTTCCTTTTGAAAATGTCTGATAATTTTGTACATACAATGTATTTCAATATCCACCCCTACCCCTCACTTCCAACTCCTCCCAATTCCCCCTTATCACTGTCCCAATTTCATGTTCTTTTCACTTTTTAAAAAAGTAACCCACGGAGTTCGAGTAGTGCTGCCTATGTGTGCATGGGTGTAAAGCAACCAGGAGCTACATTACTGAAGAAAATTGACTCCATGCTCTTCTCCTCGCTCCAGTGGCCATCAATTTGCAATAGCTTCTTAGCTAGGGATGGGACATCAAGAGTCCTCCAATGTTGACTGGCTTGATCTTATACGGGTCTTGTGCGAATAACCTGAGCTGCTAGGAGTTTATGAGCTCAACAGTTATATGGTGTCCAGAATTCACTGCTTTGCAGCAGAGCTCCTAACCCCTGGCTCTGACGATCTTTCCATCCCCGTCTTTCATGATGTTCCCTGAGCCTTGAACAGTGAGCGCTCCATGGGAACCTATTCTATGTACTTGGACCAGTTACGAATCTCTGTTTTAGCCATCATCCACTGAAGGGGGGGGGGAGCAAACCTATGTCTTTATAAGGTAGAAAGTCTCAGATGTTTTGACACAGCAACAGAAAATACAGCCCCCAAAGGAGAACTCAGAAGTTGTAGAAACAAAGGCATGGGAGAAAAACAGTCCCCTTCTTTTTCACATCCAAGTCGTCCCTGCCCCTGTCCTGACTGCCCAGGACCTTTGCTCCAGCCTGTGAAGTGTGCAGATGCCCAGTGTGGAGGAAGCAGCACCTTTGTTCCTCACTCTAACCTCAGCTGGGTAGGATCAGGCAAGTGGAAGAGGGTTGGTCTCATCCCGGGCTGCAGCTGACTTTGTGGCCAGAGAAGAAAGGAAATTAAGAAGAAACAGTAGGCTCTGCTGCTCGGAGTAAAATGGCTGCATTATTCACCAACATCCTCCCAGTTTCTATTCATTACAGTGGGAAGCACAGTCATGAAAACAGCAGCCTTAGGCCTATTGTGTAACCTTGCATAGACTACCGGAGCTCTCTGAGGCTGGATTTCCTAAGTGTAAGGCAAGGATGATGCATGGTCTGGGGTTTATCATGAGGACACAAGAAAAAAATCCAAGTATGTGACAGGCACATTGAGGACTATTGGGAAATGAAACCTCTGCTTGACAGAGGCAGAATCTTGATGTTGAAATGAATAAATCAAGCCACTAGCAAAACCTGAACACGTTGCTGGAAATTCTGACTTTGAAGTTTCCTACCTACAATCTGTCCAGTCTTCTGGTTAAAGCTGTGACACTTGGCAACTTGTCGCCAGTCATTTTGTCCTCTGTATTGAACAGACTCAGTCATATCCTTAGCTGACTTAATGGAGAATATTTTTAGAGAGGCAGACATAAGTAAATGACCAATGCAAAGCCACTCCACAGTATTTCCTATCGAAAGGGCTCAGTTCTCACCACCATCCACAGCTGAAGGCATGGCCATCCTTCTGCTTACCCAGCATTGTCTTTTCTTTATAGTCAGATTTCCCAAAATACATTATCTGGTGAGCTAATTTTATAGGAAATGCCTCTGAGGATATTGAGAGCAGAGGAAGCAATCTGCAGGGAACTAAGTTTGGAATGTGATGGGGAAGAAAAGCCGAGAGGGATTCTCTCTGTTTTGTTCTCTTTTCTCACCTGAGTCTTTAGAACTGTCACTATTCTAATGTGCAGAATACAACAGAACTCCACATTCCTGAATTGTATTTGCTCTATTGGGTTTGGCGTAAATGTTCTTCACGACACAGCAACAGAAACGATAGGGCAGGGGAGGCGTGGAACGTAAGGAACGGGAATACACGAACAAACACATGGAGGCCAGCCATAGCTGCCACTGTCAACTCCAGAGCATGGTGTCAAGAGCCGAAGTCTGCATGCAGTACAGGAGATGATAATAGGTTGGTGACAGACTGAAGAACCCAGAGTTTGCCTACCGTGATTTACATTGAAAAAAAGAAAAAAAAAAAAAAACTACAGTAACTTTCTGTAAACCTATGTGTCTGTGAGCCCCGTTCATAACTTGCAAGCAGCAAGTCCTTGTCTTAAGCAAATTACTTCCACTTTTATTTCAAAAGACATGCCATGTAACAATGAGCTTGACAGTGTCTTTAAGGATCCAAATTTTGGTGTTTGAAAAGAGGACAGAAAGAATGTAGCACAGTTAGAGCAACAGATGGCTGTCACCATCTCCCTTGACCAAAGCTACCATTAGGCCCAACTCTGGATTAATGTTTAAGATCTTAGCATCCTGTTTTTGTGTATTGTGTACAAGCACACAGACAAGGATAGTTCAGGTCTTTTGTCTACTAATGTCTTGCCAGACGCTAGGACAGGCTTTACTTCCAACTCCATGTTTAATCCTCACTAAAACTCTCTCTTAGTCCACAATTCAACAACAAGAAGCAGCTAAGGGACTCCTGACTACTATGCAAACAGCTCTGGGGACACCTCCTTCCCCATTTTAAGGGTGTATCCACTTTGAAATTTTTGAAAACTGTAGGTAACAGAAACCCTGGCTATTAGTGTCTGGTTGAAGGGCTTTTCCCACAAACATGAAATCTGGGAGCAAGCATGGATGTATCGGTGTGAACATCAGCTTCTTCCATGGTGGCAGAATGGCTAGTTCTCCTTTAGATACCACTCTGAACTCAGGAAAGCAAGGGAAAGGGGTGGCACCAGCTTATTCTTCCCCTTTAAGTAAGAAACTAAGCCACTTTCCAAAGGCAGCATCAGATTTCCCTTGCCAGAGTGACAGACATCTCAAGGCCATAGCTGGCTGCAAAGGATTCTGGGATTTTTTTTTTTTTCCCCTCCAGCCTGAGGAACCAATTTGAGGAAGGGAAATCTGCTTGGGAACAGGTGCTGGCTTAGCCAGCCAACAATATTGGCCACACTGGTTGGTCTGGTTAGGAAAATACCAGTAGAACTTCATCATACTGTGTGTCACCCATGCCACAGACCCTAAAAACAGTCAAGGAACAATTAAAGTTTGCTACAAAAGAATGAGACTGTGGAAGTCCTGCCATCTTTAGAAAGTATCTGCTCCCATCATTCTTAAAGATGTAAAATAGTTTTCCTAATAGGCCAATCCAGGTAGCGTGTAAGTTATACAATGCTCACAGTCTTTCTTTTAGTTGTGTTATTCTTAGCTCCCCTTATAAACTATTATCTCCTGAATTATGGTTAACATGTCAAAACAAATTCAGTCCAGTTTAAAAGCTGAACTGAAGTTTGTTTTTTAGTAGAAACAAGGAAAATTCAGTTTTAAAAAACATAATAGACTGCTTGCATGTATAATCTACTTTTCAGTTTGTTGGTACTGCCTTTTCTGGGTCTTTATACAACTTTAATTGTTTTTGTTGTTGTTGTTCTGTTTTTCTATTTTTATCATAGCACTCAAACTCAGAAAACCTGTTAAGGCAACTACATGTGATATAAAAAAAAAAAAATCCAGTTAACATATTGCTATGGAAACCAGGAAATAGAAACAGCACTCTAATCATTCATTTAGACATCTATAGCATGTTTGTGTGTGTGTGTGTGTGTGTGTGTGTGTGTGTGTGTAAAATCCATCTATTCACCTTCTATTGAAAGATGTTATAAACTTTAAAGCTAATCAAGATGGCGTTTTTAAGGGTTCAGTGTCCTATAACCAGTAACACCATGAGCTCCAGTCTTCACTAATGGCACGTGATATTTAAAGGGCTGTGCTGAATCAAGCCTGCCTGGCTGGAGCCCCTGGACCTAGTGTAGAGCCTTGAAGGAAATCAGAGGACTGAGTTCTGTTCTAACTCTGGGTTTCTTAAGCTGTGTGGCCTTGCTAGGGACTTGTAAGAACTGTTTTATTCATCTGCAAAATGATTCCGTGCAGGACTCCAAAAATGTAATAGGAACTTTCCCATCATACTGAGGAGCGGTGAGGTAAACAGCTCTGGGGATGGAAATAGCTCTGTCTAGTGTCTGGTAGCATACGGGGCTCACAGTGCAGTAATAGGAAATGTATGAGACAAGAACACGTTCCTCTCCTAGTTTTCATTTTGTGTGTAGTAGGTGTCACCGGCACCTGCATAGTAGCTGTCAGTGGAGTGACTCTAGGTGAATGACTAGCAAATCCTTATCTGTTTCCATTTTCAAACTAACTCTTGGGACAGTTGGGAAAAACTGGTGTCCTAAAAGGCAATGGATTCCTTAGAACCTTTCAGCTTATTGTGTTCTGGTAGGGAAACATGAATCTTCGTAAATTAACTATTGCCCCAAACCCTTCTCAAATATCTGCGGTTTTAATACTCGAGACTTGAACTTCCGGATTGGTTTTGTTAATTGCTATTTGTCTATTTAATTAAATCACCCTATGAGAAAAAGTGATTCTGCTGGGTCAAACTCCTGGGGTTCTTCCTCTAGAAATCTAGAGTTATTTTAGCAGGGGATAATGGTTGCAAAATGAAATCATTGGGACAATCGGCCCATGCACTCCCACCAGCGTCTGTGACAAAGAGCCCCTTGTTTGAGCAGTGCCCAGATCTCTGTCCACGCGGGTGAGTGCGGGGCGGCCACCCCGGGGCGGGTGGTGTGGGAAAGGCCACATCTCCCGCGAACGCCTGGGGTGCGTGCTCTCAGTGCGGTGACGCTGGCTGCGGGAGCGCCAGGAGGGGGAGACTCGGGGCCCCTGATCTCCCGCTGAGCTGGCTTCTGACTCCGAGCTTGGGAAGGAGGAAAAAGCGAGTGTAGCCTGGGCGAGGGAAACTTGGCCACCTAGAAAAGTTTCACCTTGTCTAGGGAGGGGGGCGGGGCGGGGCTTCAGGACGCGCGACACCCCCCTCCACCAGGGCCAGGCGCACGGGCGGCGGGAAGGGCGGAGACCGTCCCCCACCCACCCACCCCGAGGGTGGTGCCAGCCCCCCACCTCGGCCTCTCGAGGGACCGGTGGGACAGCCCGAGAGCGACAGGGACGAACAGACACGTGCTGGGGCGGGTGCCTGGGTCCCATCTCCTCCAGCCCGGACGCGCCGGGGCGCCGCCAATGCCCGGCTGAGTCACGGGCCGGGCTGGGCGCGTGTGGGAAGGGGCGGAGCAGTCCGAGGGCGCTCGGCGGGGTTCGGCCCGGGCCGCAGGTGACCCGGACAGCCTCGGCGCCCGAAACTCCCGATCCCGAGTGACCTGGTGCCGAGCCAGATGCGGGGCGACCGCTTACTCGCCGGAGAAGGGCGGAGCGCGCGGGTGGTCCCTGCTCGCTGACTTCGCGCTCCCGGGCACCGCAAGGTACAAACTCCAGCCGCCTCAATCCCGCACCCAGCCTCTCCCAGCACCTCCGCTGTCTTTGTTCCACTAAAGGGAACTGGCTGCCGCTCCGCAGGGCAAGATCTCCGAGGTGGGTAAGAGCTCTGGGGCTTGGGAAACTGAAGGGATGGGGTCGGGGAAGGTGCAAACTAGCGTTGAGCTTGTCGCCTGAAGATACTGTTGTTGATGGCCACCTGTGTGACTCAGGGCACAGGAAGCAATGGGTGCTCTAGGACTGCTGTGGCTCTGCAAGTTTTATGGTCGTGATCTGACTCAGTCCTTAGAAAAGGGATCCAGCCACCCTGTCCAGAGTGATGTAGCTTGCAAGGTTGGAACTCAGCTATTTCCTTGTTCCCAGCCCTGCTGTATCTGCCTTGTGTGGGGGCCCCTTTCCAAAGGGCAGGTGTTTCTGGAATAGTCTGAATTTTTTATTCCTGGCAAACACGCCGAGTGTGTGATCCATCATTTTTGATCCTTCTTGATCTTTTTTTGCTGGGACTCCGTGGAGGTGAGATACATTATAACAGAGGTCAGGCAGTCTGGCTAGCGCCGGTGTAATTATTACAACGCCAATGAACATGCAATGCAGAATTTACTCCAAACTGGGGTTTCTCATTTCCTACCTTTTATGCTTTAGAAGAACCATTTGCTAATTTGGCAGTTGGCAAGGGTTCCAGGGGGCTCACGCATGAATGCTTGTCCAGTGGGTTTTGCCTTATCACGGGCTTATGTTCAAAGCAGCTCTGGGGCAGAATGAAATATTGTCAACTTTCTTAGGCAAAACAATCAGGAGTCTCTAATTGCCAAGTTAAAATGGTCCGTGAATATGAGGAGATTGTAAAAGCTGTAAGTGGAGAGAATATAGACTGAATTTTAAGAAGACTGTTTGCATTCTGTAGTCTTGGGTGGAGGTTTATTCTGTCGCTCCCAACAGCCAGCCACACACACACACACACACATACACACACACACACACACACACACACACTGCCATGCAAATGCATTCAAAAGAACATTATTTTCCTTTACAGCTCAACTATTATAGCTGACTAATGAATTTTTTTTCTGCATGAAGATGATCTGAAAATGATGTGCATGGTGTTTCCCTTTGCTACTAGGACATAAATTGTGCTTTTATGGGAACACTGTTAATGTTGCCTGGATTATTTACAGGTATAGAGCTTTCTTTCCTCTCCAGCTGGAAGCTGACTCGGCTTTGTTCTCAAGTGTAAACTCCCACTGTGGAACAGAAATGAGAGGTGCTAGGATCTCAGCCATTGCAGGTTGTGATATAGCCAATGTTTATCTCATTTGGACAGATAAATAACACGAGTGAGATGTATATACATCTTCAATAAGAAATTTTATAGCACCCAAAATGTGTTCCTACAAAGTGTAATAGGGGCTTTCAATTTTGTGGTCAGTTTTCAAACTCAGCAGTGCGTTAGTCAATAGTTATGAACTTAGCTGTATTCTGCTGTAAACAAGATGGAGTTATAGCATGTCGAGGATGATCCGACAACTGCTGTCTTTTCCCCTGCTTTGTTCTTGATCATCTGCAACAGGGAGTTTACACTATGGATGCACTACATGCTTTGAGAACCTGAGGGCAAGCTTTATCTGTAAAATTAAAAAAAGAAAAAAAGTAAAACTAGCCATGGACAGTTAGTAGGAAAGTTTAACATTGTGTTGCTCTTAAGTCTATGATGAGGGGGAAATTTATGTTCATCTTGAAGTTTAAATGCTTATTGAGGACTGTACTTAGAAATACATTCTAAAAGCCAATTTATAATGCTGTTGATAGAAGTAAATAGTTCGCAGTAGAGTTAGTCGGATTTTCTTTGCAAGTCTATGTAATAACCGTAGGTAAAGGTTTTCTTAGATGTGGTTTTCTCTGAACAAAGAGAGTAACTCAGAAGGGCTGACACTGTGGTTGTCTAAGATCACTCTCTGCTTCATACCCATGGCCAGGCATGGCTAATCACGCGTTCAGATCCCCTCTCCATTTCTGTGCTCCTCTGCTTCTCATCTCTGTCCCTTGGCTTTACCACCATATCATGAAGTTTTCTGGTTTCTTCTTCACTGGCATTATGCTAAGTGATCATAACTAAAGCCATCTCTATTCCTTTTCCCTACCACTTGGGGAAAAAATGTGTATGTGTACATCAGTTTTGCTTGTATGCACATCTGTGCACCATGCATGTGCCTGAGGCCCTTGGAGACCAGAAGAGAGTATCACATCTCCTGGAACTGGAGTTACAGACAGTGTGCATCCTCTACTAGAGCAGTCACTGAAATGCTGAGCCATTTCTCCAACCTCCCTGTGATACACTTTGGCCTACTCTGTTTGTGCCTGGGACACCTAAAGTCCTTATCATTCTCCCTTAGGGACAAATGAATGCAGAAACTCAAGTGCAGGAAGTCCTTTTCCTGACTGGTGTATGTTGCAACTCTGATACTGGATCCTCAGGACAGAGTTTCGTGGGTTTTTCTCAGTGCAAAATAACACCCAACTAATATGCAGTAGGCACAGTGGCCAATGTCAGTTTGAAATCATTTTGATTATGAGTTCTTAACACTTACTGATTCACAAATGAACTCATATTTTTCTCACCAAAAATAGCAAAGAGGTTTACTGTGATCATTATCCGTGCTGGTTCTAGGAGAAAAGTGGAGGAGGGGAATAAAATGTATCTTCCCTTGAGAAATTCACAGTCTAATTATGTAGCCAGATATCACACATAACAAAATGGAGCTAGAAGCCACAATTACTGAGGGAACATTACATGAAAAGGGCACTCAGTCGTCTCCCTTGCTAAAGATGGAAACATAAAGACCTTAAGCTGTCCAAGCTGCCTCTGGTTACTTCCTTCTTCACATTGTCCAAGTTGAGCAGGGCTTGATTTTAAGGTCTTCACAGTGCCATATTATAGACTAGGGAGCTGGCTGGAGCCTCACTCTGTGCTTCTCATCCCATCCCCAGCCAGCACCACAGAGCCTGCAACCCTTCCACCAGGACACTGGTTAGAGACCAAGATGAGTGTAATATTGCTAATCCCTGGTGACAGACACACCCACCTGGTCCCCCTCCTACCCCCAGTCCCTCTCTCCCTCAAAATGTCCTTTTTTTTACTTTTCTCTTAACTTAAAAAAAAAAAGAAAAAGCCTTTCTTCATATGTGTGGGGTCTTCTGCCCATTATCAGATTAAGAGCTGTAAGTGATTCTGTAATCTGTCCTTCCATCAGAAAGCCCGTTCTCAGATATTTCTTCAGCTGTGTGAAATTGTTTAACATTTATATTCCCCTTGGGGTTTTTTTTGTTTTGTTTTGTTTTAATAAAAACACCCAGTAAAATCAGAGACTCCTTTTGCTTTTCAAGGGACAAAATGAAGAAAGTGTTTTTATAAGCTATAAAACATAATTGAGAGGAGAATCACACGTGTGGTGTGTGTAACAGGAGGTGTGAGCACTGTGAAATGAGGGACAATCAACTTTGTAATCACAGACCCAGGCATATGGATTTCTTTCTGTGTTTGTGTAGATGTGCGCAAATATGATTACACAGATTATTCTCCTTTTAAAATCGCATTGAATTTCGTAGTTACAGGGCCATAGAGCAATACTTTAAAAAAAAACTATGATCCATATAAATTATTTCATAAGGACAAAAACATGACATTTTACTTCTGAGACATTGAGTGGGAAGCCAGAGGACCAAGCTCCTGCCTTCTTAAAAATGTGTGACTGGGGATGATGTAGCGTGCTTCATTGAGCATCTACTAGGCATAGTTCTAATGTGCAAAGTTTCTAGAGGGGATACAGTGCCCAAAAACTGTGACCTCATGACAGTCTGTTCCGTTGAAGGAGGCAAACAAGAAGTCTGTAAATAAAAAGTCTGTTGTTTGTATATTAGTGGTAAAAGACAGTGGGCACTAGCAATGGTAAGAAGGATGAAATGGGGATGAAAATCCAACAGTGAGAAAGGCCTCCCATCAAGGATGACCTTAGCCAGAACCTTAAGGGGATACACCAAGAGCCACCTCCATAGTTCCCTCGTGTTCTTGTGTTTTTCTTTTCTTCTCTGTGTAACAGTCCTGGCTATCCTGGATCCCCCATAGTGGATCAGACCGGTCTCTAACTCACTGAGATCACCTAGCTGTCCAGAGTCTCTCGTTTAGGAGATTATTTTGTTTGTTTGTTTGTTTGTTTTAATGCCTTCTGTGGGTAGCTCCAGTCTCAAAGACAAAGGTACAAAGATGTGCTTGACCTTTTTGTTCATACCATGGAAAATGATTCTTGTCAGTTCCCTACATTCATCTGGTCCAATAGCAGAGGTATTGGCTCATTAGGTTAACAAGGGTTCTTACTTCCTGCCTTGAGCCTGGCCCCATGGAATTTGTGGGCAGAAACCCATGTAGTCACTGCTGGTCCTTCCCAGGGTGACAGGTGGGTGCCAGTAAGTAAGCCAGATGTTGATGGTGTGCAGCCTGTGGTGCCTCATCTCTGCATCCTTCTGCCTTTTGTGAAAACACTATGCTGGATCGCCCTCCTCTTTTCTCCCTTGCCTCTGTTTTCCCCATGCCCTGTATAAATATTTGCAAAAAGAAAAGGGAGCTTAAGTGAATGAAACTCACCATTCTTCCTAGGTACTGATAGAAGTGCCACGCAAGAGGGGACAATCACCATTTGGCATCCATCACTGGGGATGTCGTGTGGCCTCACTGTGTCTCATGGACCAACATGGTAGTTATTTCAAGAGAACACACAGCTACCAGTTTTACAATGTCAACTTGGTATCTCTAAAGCATTGAACATCAAGAGAGACAGAAAATCTGCTGCCTAGATTTGGCCCCATGTGGCTCTGACAGTTTGTTTCCTGTCCCCACGATGTGGGTCCTTCAAGCACTGTCCAGTGTAACAGCACACACAGCCTGCACATCTTAGACTACCTTCTAAACAAAGCACTTAGTTTTTCCAGAATTCTTAAAACAAAATCCTACTGTGGAAAGTTAAGTCAAAAAAAGAAAAGGCTATTTTATCATGCATCGCCTATTAGAACATATTTCTCTAAACTGACCAGTCCACATATTTTGCATCAGGGTATGGATATTTCTAAGCAATGGGACAACCTAGTTATTTCATTCTTACACTGAGGCATTCATTTTCTGAAACCTGAATCCATCATAACTTTGGATGTGAACTTCATTTCCAAGTTCTCCTTTTCAGATTAGGCTCTCCTTGTGGGATATTGGCTCTTTACTTTGGGTGTGATTGAGCTCCTCTCCCCTCTTACACCCCCTCCCCCATGCTTTGTTTTTTGTTTGTTTGTTTGTTTGTTTTTTGTTTGTTTGTTTTGTTTTCCCCTACTATTGAAACTCAAAACGTGCACTGCCTTGCTGGTTTTGCGTGCCCTCTCAGAGCAGTCAGCTCAGTGTTGCAATCTACTTTTCCAAAGGAATAAAGGCTCATGGGTTATGTACGAACCCGTTTCCTTTAATCCTAAAAGTACCCAGGCTAGCAGCCTTCCGGAAGGCCATTGTGTAAGAAAGGAAGATTATGTACTGTATGTTTTCCTACTATTTTAAATACAGACATAATCAGACACCATAAAGCAGTGTATATATTATGATTACAGCCCTTTTCCTGTTTTGAAATGATGCCGTGTTGCCCGCCAGTTGGAAATCTGAGAGAGCACCTAGGATCTGAGGTCCAATTTTGAAGTTGTAGATTCTGTTGAAATGGCTTGGGATCCAAAAATGACTCCAACTGCTGACCATTGACATAGGTAGTCATCCAAACTCTGAGAGAGAGGTGGGGTAAATTTGTGTAGCAGAGTTAGGAGCGCTGGGTCACCTCCTCTGAGGCCTGCTCATGTGGGAAAGAAAAGCCCAGCCAAGTGTTGGGTCCATAAGACAACTCAAACTGACTTTTAAAAATAAGTTTTGGCTTAACTTGAGGCCAGAGCATTTTCTCTCTTTGAGTTTTAAACCTAGGGGTTTTTAAAGGGAAATTTAATCCATGTGTTTTTGATTCACTAAACCTTAAACCATTACCCATAAACTGAATGTCCCTCCGAACTCTTTGATGTCTACGAAATCTTTGAAACCATGGAAGTACCCACTGTTTTTCAAGAAAAAAAAAAATGAAGTTGTTTTTGCTAAGGGTTAGTAAATGGCATCTTTTAAAAATCTGGAATAAGTGCAAACTATAACACAGCTTATTGAATGGGTACTAACAAATGTGAAAACTGTTAGTAGCTTCAGAGACCTGCTTCCCATGGTACTCAGTTGACATTCCTACCAATGCCTAGGAAATAGTTTTGACACTCCTCATACACACGTGCATGCGCGTGCACGTGTGCGCGCACACACACACACACACCAAATATTCATCTTCTTTCTTTAGTCAAATAGTAGGTATTCAGTAAATACTTAGTTATGTGTTAAGTGAATGACTTTCTTTAGCCCAGAACCTCTTACCTAATGCCAGTCTTTGTACACAGTAGCAATATCTATCTGTCACGTCTTAGAACAAGATCTATTCTGAGTGTGTTGACCTGTTTCAGCAAATTTCAAAAATAAGCCATCTAACTAAATATATGACATTTATTGAAATTCATTTTGTACCGTGAAGCAACTGCCTTGCAAAAAGTGCTGAAAATAGGAAGGATTTTCTAGGCTAATTTGATTAAATATTCTGTTGTTTCCATATGCTTCCTGAAAATTGATTTTCCCTCTTTTACTATTCCTGTCACCCTTTCACCCACCCTGACATGCTTCCTCACTGAAAGCTGTGCACAGAAGAGGGGAGGTATTTGTGTGTATAGGAAGATCAGTGAGTTCAAATAGGCTTAGAAAACATATACTGTAGTTATAAACTATTATTATGTACAAGAGGGGGAGGGGGGCTCATTGGTAATGGTGCTATTGGGTTTTTCTCCAAATAACATGGATGACACATCTTTGAACTTCATTGTGTGGAGAAAAACACCTTCTTGCTGTAGCTAGATTTCCTGTTTGTGTGTGATTTCTGATAACTGTACTTCCCAACTGGACTCAACACAAGCATGTAGCTTTAAATGCAGTTTGAAATGCGCATGGAAAAAAATGCATGGCTGCTTCGCAGAGAGAGAGAGAGAGAGAGAGAGAGAGAGAGAGAGAGAGAGAGAGAGAGAGAGAGAGAGAGAGGTACAGGACTGGAACGGGCAATGAGATCTGTTTCAATACCAGGCTTAGATTTCTAATTGCCCATCATATATTATCCTCAGAGGCCCTTCCTCATTCAGAGCACGCAACATGTGAGGTGCCAAAATTTGGCCACTTCTTATATTTTGTGAGATGGGAGAGGAGAAAAAACCATTCTTACAGTTATAGATTTCTTTTAGTTGACTCTGAGGGTTTGCTGCATGCATGCATCATCATCAGTGAAGCTTGTTTTGACATTTCATTACAGATAACTGTGTATAAGGAGTAACTTATTTATATAGCTTAGACCAGTCTGATTTTGTTCTTGTGCTTGACTTAATCATTAATAATAACAATGTGATTTTTTATTTTTGTTTTGTACACAACTGTGTTGCAAGGATTTTAAAACTCCAGGTCAAAGGTCTTATAGCTTGATAAATGAAGGGAAAACATTTTTATATATTCAAGAGAATATGTAAAATCGTTTCGTTCAGTACATTTTTTGTTGCAAATTTTATGCCACAGATACAGAAAGTCAATAATACCTGGATTTTTTGATGGGTACTGGATCAGTGAGAAAACAGAAGTGAATGACAGGAAAACACTTGAAGGGTCAAGGTGCACTGTAAGCCAGTGTCCAACGAGGAGTCAGGCTCCCTGCTTGCTTTCCTTTTTTTTTTTTTCAAGGTATTTTTATTCTTGATCATTTCAATGTATGTTGATCATGTTCAGCGCCAATTCATCCTCTTAACTCCTTACAGATCCACTCCCACCTTGCACCTTACTTCATGTCCTTTCTTTAAAAAAAAAAAAAAAAAAAAATGTAATAGCCCGTCAATTCTGACATGTGGTGTTGACCTACTAGAAGCCAGACCCTTAAAGAAAACCCACTCTTTCTCCCCCAGAACCTGTCAACTGGCCTTAACCCTTCAGCTAGGAATGGGAGCTCATGGACCACCCTTCCCTCTCCACCTGGAATGACTAGCTTGATCTTCTGCAGGTTTTTTGTGAGCAACCATAACTGTTCTGAGCTCCTGAGTCAAGTCTGCTAACATGTCCACAAGAGGCTATTTTGTTCTTGTGTCCCCAGCCTCTGGCTCTTAGAATATTTCTCCTGCTTCTACCACTGTGATTCCTGAGCCTTAGGGTAAGGGTGTGACATTGGTGTCCCATTTGTGGCTGGGCATGTCACAGGCACTTTGGATGATTGTGTTATGTTTTTAGCCATCATCACTGCATAAAGCAACTTCTCTGATGAGACCAGAGAGCTGCACTAGTTCATAGGTAGAGAGATACAAATATAGAGGGAAAGTTAGTACTATGACCATTTAGCAAAAAATGATAGCAGTAGGTTCACCATTTAAGGCTTCATGGGGTGAAGGCTCCACAGCCATGGGTTCTTGGTCAGATTTGCAGTTAACAGGCATGTGTTTCCTCTTGTGGAGTGAGCCTTAAATGCAATCAGAAAGTGGTTGTTTACCCCTGTAACATTCATTGCACTCATGATCATCAATATCTTGCTGGTTACTATCGAACTTCACAGGGTTCACAGGAAAAGAACTCTGGTGACTCTTTTCTCCCCCAACCAAGAGGAATGGCAATAGCTAAATTATTTGGGTGTCTTTGAGGCATCTCTGACCAACAACTCAAGGGGAGGTATCTCACACCTGGCACTTGGGATTTTTCTATTCGGCAACCTGTGTCTTCTGTATGGGTAGCTCCCACAAAACCTTATTATATAAATACATGTATGTACATATGAAGCTTATAACACAGATTCCTACATGGCTTTCTCAAACATCCCCAGTGTTAGTTGTCCCACCCCAGCCCCCTCTTCTGCCCTACGCTCCCATCCCTCTCTCCACTTAAACCTCACCCCCTATTACCCCCCCCTTCATGTGGCCTCTGTTCTATTAGCCTCCTCCCTTGAGATCTTTCTTTGCCCTTACTATCAACGATCGCTTTCTAGTTTCCTGATTCGATAGGTACTCCAAATCAAACACAAGAAAAAAAATCTAAAGATTTGACACTAGAATCCCCATACCAGTGAGAACATGCAGCATTTGTCTTTCTAGGCTACCTCATTCAGTATTGTGTTTTCTAGCTGCATACATTTATCTGCAAATTCCATAATTTTGTTTTTCTTCATAGCTAAATAAAATGCCATTTTAAAGACAGGTATCGTGTTTTCGCTACCCATCCATCAGTTGGTAGACATCTAGGCTGTTTTCATGTTACAAATATTGTGACTGAAGCAACTATGGACATTAATGAGTAAGTATGTCTGTAGTAGGAAGTCCTTTTGATATATGCCCAGAAGTGGTATGGTTGGGTATAATTGTAGAGTTGCTGTCACACTAATGTCCACAGTTGTCGCATCAGTTTTCTCTCCTTCCCCACACCCTTGCCAGCATTTGTTGCCTTTTCCTTTCTTAATCTTAGCCATTCTGATTGGGGTACGGTGAAATCTCAAAGCACGTTTAATGTGCTTGTGTCTGATGGCTAAAAATGGTGACTATTTATCAAAATATTTCTTTAGCCATTTGTAGTTTTTCTTCTGAAAACTTGTAAGGTTCCATGGCCCACGTTTTAATGGCTGCCTTCATTCTAATGGGAAAGAGGCAGGACAAAGAGGGAAATGAACAATGGAAGGGAAGATGAGTGCATGTGTACACACACACACACTCACACACACACACACACACACACACACACACTCACACACACACACAATCAGGGAGTGGGCAGTGTCTACACTTCTCTTCTGTCACACATGCTCTGATTCTTACAGAAGGGACACTACCATCTATTATTGTTTGAATATGGTTGTGTCACCCAAAAAGTCCATGAGTAAGGAACTCGTTCCTGAAAGTGGAAGTAGGTGGAAGTGGTGTAGATCTTTAAAAGGTTGTTAGCAGTAGGAAATGTGTAGATACTGGAGCCTTGTGGGACACCACTATCCCTCTGACCCCTGGCTCCAGATGTGAGCACGCAGCATAATACACGCCAGCCATTGTCATCTGCTGTTCACTGTGAAACCCTCACCAACCCTGCTCCATGTCTAAGGCTCCAAAGCTCTGAACCTTTTCTCCATAAATCCGCTGCCTCCCATTTTTCATTGCAAAGCTTACTAATAGAACTATCCAGATATAAACTTGCCTCTAAGTTTACCCTATTTTTGTCTACTCGTCAGAAGAGCAGGAATGTAAGGCAGAAGCACAGTGCTTACTATCAGTGGCATGTTCTAAGCCCTCTGCAACCAACTCTCATGCACTGTGTCAAGTTCATTTTTTTCAGAGACCATTGTGACAGTGAACCCAACAAGTTTGTAAATTCTTCACACCATTTTCACAGGGATTTTTTTTTCTATCCTATATAATCACTATAATGTACGAGTTGTTACTATGAACAAAAGCTATGGTCTTAAGAACTATATCTGTGATCATTTTCCACTGCAGTAGCATCTGTTGTAGAGGTTAGCTTCCCTTGGCCATGTATCCTGAAGCCTTTTGGGGGAGGGGTTTCATTATGATGGGGTTCATGCTAGAGTGAATCAGGAATGAAAAGTTCATATTTCGAATAAACTTAGTGATCTAAAGATTTGAGGAAAGCTCACACTACTTCCTCTCTTTTTGTCTTTACTTTCTGTATTTGTGTTTATCTGAGATTGCGAAATAGTCAGCTATCATCTGACCCTGGCTTCACCTTTGGGCATGAACCTCTCTCTCTACCTCCAGGTGGAGGCCACACTGTCCAAAGAGAGCCTGTGATTTGCACACTACCTAGTTAACACAAAGACAGCAAACGAGTATGTATCACTTACAGCCAGAAGAGTCTTTAGGTTTAAATATTCATGAGCTATTGCTGGTTGATGGGGAGAGAACTCCAAGCAGAAATGAAAATACATTTTGAACTTCTCAAAACTGCTTTTCTGTCATGAAAAAAAAAAAATGGAAGAGACTTGTCGATATTATTTCAGTCTGACTAGCGTGTATTTAGATTGTCCCTTGAAATCTGTATGTCAAGGCCCAGCGACTTTTAAACACTCTACTGGTCCTTAAGGAGTTTTCTAAAAATGCTCTTTAAATCACCAGAAAAGTACAGATAAAATCCCAGGCAGTTTCACTAATGACACTGGAAGGTGACAACCCTTGAGTCTATGTCATAAGCTGAATTGTTTTCCAACTGCTATTAAACATTCTAAGTGAATAACTAGAGTGGAATTCAGGATCGAGACTCCCTCACAGTTCCTAAATGGGTTTCACTTTTCAGAGTTAGATGATCGTTATAGCTGATTCATTTCTTCAACATCCTTAGGTAGTTGGCTTTATTGACGAGAGAAGAGTATCTGTTTTGATGTGTTTTCTTTCCCCAGAAGGTACTTGTTCTAGATTTCAATAAATCTCATTCTGAAATAATAATAACCAGAGCCTGGCATTTCCTCTTAATAAAGGCCCGTGGACCTGATGAATTATGCAAACATTGTAAGGAATTTGCTACAGAGGTCATGATCATGTAGCCATCTGCGCCTCAATTCAGCCTGATCACTCCGTAGATGCTCAGTGGGAGCAGGCACTAAGTGCTTTAAGATGGGATCACCATGAAACAGAGTTTTCTTGGTTCTCCCATCTTTGGCTAGTCTACAGTGAGTTCTTTCCCTACAGGTCTGTATCCCATCTTCCCCGGGCCCGCTGCCATGACTGAAAAACCTCACCATTCTCTCAAGTTCTCAGTTGTCCTTGGCTTTCCTTATTCTCAACATAAGATCTCCTCTCATATTTGGAGTGGCAGAAGCCCATGAGGTCTCCATGTCACTCATTATTACCTCCTTGAGTATGTCTCAGAGAGTGAAGTGCTCTTTTCAAACTAAGATCCTGATCCCAGGCTCCCCCCCCCCCCCCGCATCTTTGCTCACCTTGCTCTGCCTGCCCTGCCCTCCTTTTGGCCCTCCCATCCCATTTTTAAAGTCTCCTTAACCATTTTCCATTCAGTCCTTATGCAACCAGCTGCTGCTTCCAGAAAGAAACAGAACACAGATGTAAGGCATGCTGATAGGATCTTAAATACACAGTTGCCTAAGTAGATACTGTGATTTGTCTTATCTTTTAAGTAAGAGTTCTTGAAAATATGTGCCTAACCTGTTTTCTCTACCTTTTTTATCCCTATTCATTGCCTAACTCATTGGATTCAAGTAGTCTCCTCCATATGCCAAGAAAGTCTCCTTGTTGCCAAAGCTAATGGACATTGTTTTATTCCCACCGGCTCCCCCTGTGGAATAATCTACACTCCATGATATATGTCCAATTTCTTCCCTCCTTCTTAAAAGCTTTGCTTGAGCTTTGAAAAAAATCATCCAAACTCAGCCTCTTATGTCTCTGTGTTTCCTTTGCTTGCAACTTTTCTTTATACGTTTGGAATAAAGGCAGTGCTGTCCCTTATCTGAAGAGCTTGGGATCAGAAATTATTCAAATTTTAGTTTTCTTTCAGATTTCAGGGTATCTGCAGGGACTCTGCTAGGTGGGTGGCCTTAATAAATACCCACAATACAAATATTCCAAAATTCAATAGTTTTCAAATGTGCAGGCACTCAAAAGATGGCAGATTTCAGGGGGTTTTAAATTCTTGATTTTTAAATCGTGGATATTTTCCTGAATAAACTTTAAATGCATTGCTATGACAATGAAGACTACAGTATGTAAAGTTCAGATGGACCAGTGGTCAACAAATTTCTGTCTTTGACTCATGACTCCTTCATTCCTTTCGACTGTCATCCTCAGGGTGGAAGACACTTCCATCTGAATGATCAGCTTATGCCTTGGACTATTAATTAAAGTATCTTGACATCTCAGTCTCTCTTATGATCAATATCTATGCTGAACCATTAGCACATAAATGTTCTCTCTTTCTAACATCTCCCTAGTCCTGTCATCACTTTCTATCTAAATTTACAAAGTCTTTGTTCAGGATCATTCTTTAATATATCAATTTAATTTTTTTTTTACAAAGATGCTTACTGAGTGCCATGTAATGACAATAATTTAGTAGCTGACACTAAAGCTCGCAGACTAGTAGGAAATACACATTAAAATGCAGTGTGATGAAGGCGAGATGAGAGGAAAGCACCTGAGAGAGCTTCTGCTTCCCTCTGGAAGACAAGAGAGGCATCAAAAAGACTTCCCAGATGAGTCTTTTAGGGCAAGACCTTAAAACAGAGTAAAAGTTATCCAGGTGAAGCAATGGAAGAATGTTCCATTAAAAAAAATCTACATATGCTAACACCCAAAGTGGGAAAACATGTAGCTTGCTTTAAAAACTGGAGAATCAAATCACTAGGGCAGCCACCACAAGAGTAAGTCTGGAGAGATCACATGAGACTGTCGAGGTTTTCTAAGGTGGTGACTTTTTTCAGCAGAGAAACAACGTGATCAGATTTTCTGTTCAGGGAAAAAAAAAATGCCCCTTGTGCATTGAGGAACTGATCATTAAGACAAGAGTGGGGAGAGAAAACCAACTGGGAAGCCGTAGCAATGCGGGTAAGGAGGGACCTGCAATTGGAGTCCAGTATGATGACCTGAAAATGTGGGAGATGTGAGACACAGATATGAGACCGAGTGAGAGAGCAGATGTTGTGACAGTGAGTACAGGTTCCACCAAAATCTCCAGCTGCTCTTTTGGCTTGACTTACTCAGCCTGTTCTTCCAGCCTGTTAGTTTTGTTGGCCCTAGCCCTCACTTCTACACTTCCTATCATCTGTGTTCTTTTCCTTTTAGATTGTATTAATTCTTTATTTGTTGTTATAACAAAATGCATAACAAGAAGCAACTTAAGGGAGAAGGGGACTATTTTGGTTGGTGGTTGTTTGTTTCCAGCAATACAGCACATCATGGTGAAGAAAGCACACGGTGGTAGAACATGAGGCTGATGGTCATGCTGTGTCCACAGTCAAGAAGCAGAAAACAATGAATGCTATTGCACACCTTATTTTCTCCCTTTTCCCTTTATATTTAATCTATGATGCATTGGGGGTAGGTCTTTCCTCCCCAGTTATATCTTTCTGGAAACACGCTTCTACACATATCCAGAGGTGCATCCAAACCCAATCAAACTGACTCTGAAGATTAACCATCATGATGGTCTCACCCAACTCCCTACCTTTTTACACCATCCTCATGCTCATTGCTTCTTGCTTTAAGTCTTTACCCTAGACCTTTATTCTTCATTCTAAGACTCAAATACTCCACCACATGCCCAACAACTCTTGGCTGATTAAGTGGTACTTCAACTGTGAACACAACTAAACTGGTTTCTTCATATTCCCATACAAATCCTGGTCTTCTTAAACCCCATGGGTTGTCCAAACCCCCTACATCTCTATGTTTGCAATTGGGAAGACCATTCTCCTTATTATAAAATTTATATTTTTATTTCCCTTTTTAATTACACATGTGATATTGTAATTCCATTCCCTCTGTCATCAAACTATAACCACAGTTCAGCCACTTCAGCCAAAAGGAAACGCTTTATTTCCTTCTAGCCCAGGCCATCCCATCATGGTGGCACTGCTTCAGTCAGCAGTCTGCTGCTGGCTTCGTTGTCTCACCCATATGCCTTACTATCCCCAGCAGTCTCCCTTCACACACTCAACATGATTCCA
Source organism: Phodopus roborovskii (assembly GCF_943737965.1). Classification (NCBI taxonomy): domain Eukaryota; kingdom Metazoa; phylum Chordata; class Mammalia; order Rodentia; family Cricetidae; genus Phodopus; species Phodopus roborovskii. The sequence goes on from NW_026125444.1 coordinate 5,888,260, forward strand.
CTCAAACCTAAGCACTCCCTCAACCCACACCTTGCATCGGTTCCTCATTTCATTCCAACAAAAAGCAGAATCTCAACAGTTGCTTACAAGGGCCCAACAATTCTGATTCTTTGTCTTTCTTGACCTCATCTTTTGGTTGCCAAGCTCAGGCACAAACCCACCAAATATGTCCCTTGTTCATTCTTGTGTCTGCTCAGAAATCTCTTTTCATATATCATTTGACTGAGTTCTCTCTCCTTCAACCTTTTTATCAGAAGTCACCCACACAGATTTTCAAAGCCACCAATGTCTGCCTGTGATCTCCGTTGAGACAGTCCAGATTTCCAGACACTTTCAACTTCTAATATACTCTACCTCCAGCTTACTTATGTGCACTGTCACCTGGGTGCCTCTGCTAGCAAGTGCTTCCCGTAAGAACTGTTTACTGAGGTATGCCAAGCACATAGTAAGGCCTCAATAAGCATTACTGAATTCAATCTAAGTAGTTATTGGATAAACAAAGCTAATGAGGAGAAGTGGATTTTTTTTATAACCCCTGCTGATGAAAGTAAGAGGAAACTGATCTAAGGAATCCCTACTTTATTCTCCTTGATTCTCATCCTTGTGCTATAGCAAACTTTCTCATCAGGACCGCCAACCTGCAAATAACAACACAGAGACTCATTAATTATGAAAGCTTGGCCTTAGCTTAAGCTTATTTTTAACTAGCTCCTACAGTTTAAATTAACCCCCTTTTAATAATCTACCTTCTGTCACATACCACCCATTTTGCTTTCTCCCTATCTCCTCATGTTTCTCTTGAGCCTAGATTCATATCCTACTATCTCTGTTTCTGTCTCTCTCTCTCTCTCTCTCTCTCTCTCTCTCTCTCTCTCTCTCTCTCTTTCTGGAAATCCCACCTATACCACCTGCCTAGCTGTTGGCCATTCAGCTTTGGCCATTCAGCTTTTTATTACACCAACCACAGCAAATACATCTTCACAGTGTGTACAAATAGCCCACAACATTGTGACTGGATAGTTGAATGACCCTCTGCAATATCTTATAGCCTTTGGCCGATTCCCCCTTGTGTCTACTCATCATGTGGTCACCCAAATGGGATATATGTATTAATTTCCACATCCATTGGCTCCCATCTATAGAATACATGTGATTTGGCACTTTCAACGATACCAGCCTCTCCCACACAGTCTCTCTAGTACTGTATTCAGGAAAGCCACACACCTGTCCTCAGGGAGCCTGGGTATGAGTTCTTGCTTGCCAAAGTGTCTGCTCCCAGCTTAGCTGTCCTGAGCAATTCAATATCTTCAAGACCCAGCTTAAGCCATCAGTGCTTTCTCTCTTTGTGCTTCTCCTATGATTCCGCACTCCTAGGAGTGAGGCGGGGGGGGGGGGGAGGGGGGTGTAAGATACAAGGTCATCTTGGCAGTGACTCTTCTAGTGGAAAAGGTCATTTAAAAGACCATTCCCTCTTCTTGCCCTTCCTCGTCCTCAAACATACATCTTACACAGGAACAGGAGCATGTGTGCATGGACACACACACACACATACACACACACACAGAGCCCTGAGTTATTTTCTCTTAAGTTGATCAGTTATATAAATGCAATGCTGAGCACAGTTATTTTTAAGTTGTCCTAACCTTTAGGTTTATTGATTTTTTTTTTTCAAGCATCCAGGGTGTTTGTTTACTTAATGTTAGAAATGGGGTCCCACACTTACTTTTCTGCCAAGAAGTCCTAATTTTTTTTTTTAAACAGGGATTGGCTTGCTTGACATTCTCTGTTTATTTAAAGGTATTTAATTTTTGTTTTGCAGAAAATGTGCTTAGTTCTTTATTTTCTGATGATATATTGATCGCAGCATGTTTGTATGCTTTTGAAAAGTTTTCTTCCAACGTAATTGCATAGAAAATAACAGTCATGGTGATTCCATTCATTCACAGTAGTATCCTACTTTACACAGAAAAGGAACTATTATATAATTTAGCTTCAAAACCAGGACCTTATAATTATGATAGAATTTGAGTATAAAATAGAAATAAATGCAAATGAGATATTTCCATTTTATACTCAAATTTTATCATAATTATAAGGAAATATGATTGTATCCACCCCACCCATTTCCCGTTTCAGCTTCTCCCTGTATGTCCTTAATACGGTTTCCTCCCAACTTCATGTTGTCTAATTAAATTATTTTAAAAATAAAGAAAAAAGACCTAATTCATTTAGTTTCAGTCTGCTTGCTAGAGCTAACTTCCTAAGGAATGTCCTCAGATGTGAGCAAAATAATGTTGAGTACTAAATGAAAAAAGTCCTAAAAAGAAAGACCCACCTGAGTTAACAGCTGGTGTCTCCACCCTTGTCCCATTTCTTACTAGATAATGGTTTCCTTCCTGGGGCACAGCCACCATGACAGAAAAAAAAAAAAAAAAAAAAAAAGAAGGATCTACTGCCTGTTTCCCTCTGCAGCTGTTTAATTTTTGCCTTGTGCAAACCCGGGGGGAGACAGACAGATCAGCCAATAGCATTGCCTGCTTTTAATCCAAGCACTAAGAAGCAGAGAGAAAAAGGGCAGTTTGAGACCAGCCTGAACAACATATGAGATCTTGTCTCACTTGAAAGATAATGAAGTGGAGGGAAGAAGGGTGAGAAGAAGGAAAGGAAGAAATGGATTAACTCATTCTTGAGCACAGATTCCCCCATTTGGAACTAGCACATGCCTTATGCCCAGGACATTTTCCACCCCCGCCCCCAGGCAGGAGGGGATGTCTGATTCACTAGTGAGCAATGTATTAGCTTCCTTTCCTCTGGATGTGCCTCCCTCTTGGTTCACATTCTGACTGCCCAGCCAGGTTCATCCTTTCCAAACTCTGCATATGAATGTAGCAGGAAAGGGTTGCTAAGCTTGGTTTATTTTAACTTACATATGTAGAAAGATGTAATCCGTGAATTTATTTTATTCAGTGTTCCTGGCTTAATTGAACAAAATCTGGTAGAGTGTCTACACAATCTGATTTACAAACTTCCATTCATCTATTAGACCAAAAGGGGGAAAAGAACTGCTTCTGATTTCAAGACTTTTAGCATGTTGTGAACAATGGGGATGTTCAACCTCCACATTTCCAAGGATCACGAAATGTTCCTGTACGAGCTACCATTTATTAATAGGGTAAACGCCTGTCCATCAATCAGGACTTCAGCAGTTCAATGAATGCCCTGAATGGTATTTTCTTTCAATATGCATAATAGTAAAACAAGTGTCCATTTATTCTTTTTTTGCCCAGAAGTTGGATGCTTTCAGCCATTCTTGAAAGAACAAAGATGTTTGCCAACAGATTATGAATTTATGAGACAAAAATCTGGAGGAGAGAATGCCTTCTATTCTTTTTATCTTTACCCTTACCATATCAGGCTTGCACAAAGATCTTAATCATATATTGAAAGTAGAAAATGCACAATTGGCTTTTTCTTAAGCTAAAAGTCTGTCATTTTCAGCTTCTAAGATGATGACCAAGAGAAGGACCGAGATTACCTCATAAGAATGAGAACGAAACCAATCTCCCTCTTTAAAGAAAAATTTATGTAATGCCCAATAAAGTGTTAAGAGCCATCCCTAGTCCCATTTGTTATAACATGTGTATATTGCTCTAGTACCAAGTTTAATGTGTTTTCTCCTGTTGCCATCTCTATCTAAATCTTTAATAAATATGCAGATCTAGATCTTTTTATGAAATTTCATGTGATGTAAAAGTTGTTATCTTGATTATGGCTTTTTTCTTAGAAAAGAAAAAGCGAATGTTCATGCCCTTTGATAGTCATATCTTCATGTGATATTTAAAATCACGTGTGGAGCTCAATTACCATGCTGATCACATTTAAAACAATATGTTTTAGAAACATAACAGCAACAGAACCAAAATAAAAATAAGAAATTGTGCACAGTTTGCAAAGATGTTCGTGTTAGGGAAACAAACTCTTAAAAAATCGAGTCAAGCCTGCTGGTACATGCCTTACTCCTAGCTACTGAGGAAGCTGGGATAGAAGGATCTCAAGTTTAAGGTATGCCTGGACCACAGAGAAAGTTCAAAGACAGCATGGACAACACAGTAGGCCGGTCTTGAAACAAATAGAGGGCTGGGTGTGTAGCTACATAGCACAGCACTTGCCTCACATGCCAGACATTTCATTAAAATCCCAGTACTACCAGATAAATAAACAAACAGGAAAGCAGGCAAGCAAAAGGTAAATAGGTTCCATCCAAGTCTTCATTCCAAGTCATGTTTGTTTCCAAAGGTGGTTACTCCCTTATTTTTCTCTGCACATTTACAACTAGGATTGCCATTTCAATACATTTTTGGGACATACTTACGCTGAAAAAGGATCCAGTATTTGAGATTCAAATTTAGCTGGGTTTCCTACACCTTCATGTCCTAAATCTCTGTGGGGATATGGGCTTACTTTTTAAACTAGTGGTTCCTGTTTGGCCCACACTGTGGCCTCTGTCTTGGAAGAACTTTAAGGGCTTCAAGATCTTGAAACTGAGTTAGAGGAAAACCACAGGATGGCCAAGGGTGGGGAAATAACAAATAGCTCTATTTAAACTGTAGAGAGAAGTAAAGGAATGAAACGCTGAGCAGGTATTCGGCATGGTCTTTCCCAGAACACTGGCCAACTTCCTCATTTCTGTGGAGAGCAAGCTGAACTGGCTAAGGCATGGCTCAGGATAATAAAGACGGGTGTTACATTTATTAGACATCAGTGTGTGCTGTGTAAATGAGTGCCAGTGTATCCCATAATTTATTAAGACCTTCACCTATTTGAATATTTTGTGTAGTATACGATAGGGCCATAGTTTATGGTAGAGCCATACCACCCTGAACATTCTTGATCTTCTCTATTTCCTGTGAAGTTGTTTTTATGCATCTGACCTTGTATATGAACTCACAAGTTCATATTTTTTCCAGGATATTATTTGCTTGTGATTTGCAAGGAATAAAAAAAAAAAAAAAAAAAAAAAAACATTATGAAACTGCTGACCAAAAGGAGGAAGGAAAGAAACAATTTCATTGGCTCCTGTAAGCTTAAAATATGGTGGGATTCATATAGCCAGGTGATGATAAGAACCTTCCTCTCTCCATGTCTGAGCTCTTCAGCCCACAGCATCAGCTTTAACTCTGGCTGGCTCTACCCACACAGTAGCAAAGATGGCCCTCAGAAACCCCAAGGTGGTATCATCTGCATGCTTGGAATCACTGAACATGAGTGGTTCTCTGCCAGCATGCATATGGTTGTCCTTGATTTGGTCTTGTGCTCACTCTGAGCACTGGCTCAGAAGACTAGAGCTCACTAAAAGGCCAGGCTGGTGAGCATACTCTCCCTGCAGTGAGATGTGGTCATCATGATTGATAGGCAATCTCAGGAAATGGGGCAGAGAGAGTTTTCAAAAGAGCTACCAAAGGAAGAAATAATGGGTGCTGACCAGGTACAAATAAGTGCTCATTTAAGTACTATGCCTTCTGAATAAATCCTTTTCCCTAGAAACACAACTAATTAGAAACAGTTTGAATAAGCATATATATTTTAAAAAGTAGAAGTACTGAGGAGACCTTGATTTCTTGTGTACATTTAGCTTACATTTTATTCTCTTTGAACACATGTCATCCAAAAAGATGAGAATAATGTTTACAGTATGATTATAATTAGAAAAGATGATATAACTGAGTATACTTGTAAACTAGAAAATGCTTTCAACATAGTTGTATATCATTGTGTCAAAGTTTACAAAAGTCTTCCTCTTTAAGAAGTGTTCCATTACACCTGCTGTGATTTCTTCTGAGGAATCAATCTTTGAGCACAACACTATGTTTTTATAGCTGGTACAATTGTTGAGTGGCACAGATGCTACTCAACAAATACTCTAAAACCCACAGTATTGCTAGATTTGGAAGGAATGATATGACCAATGCAAGATATTTTAGTGAAAAAACTCAAAGTAGACAGGTAGCAAAGGAGAGTTGAATGGCAGATCAGAAGGTTAGGCTGAGCCTGAATTCATAGTTAAGAGGCTATCTCTAATGAAAAGACTCCTAAATACCACAAGTTTAATGATCAAGAGGGCATGGAGGTGTTCATTTTCAGGAAATGTTTGTTCAGTGAGAGTATCCCCACTACCAACTGCAGAGATATAAAGAAATATTTTGTAGATGATTCAGTTTCATCTGCTGTGTGCATACTTCAAGAGAATGAATTAGTCAGTCTGTTTGAATCAGCTTTATATACTTCACTTAGTAAAAAAAACAAAAAAAAAGTTAAATGACTAGAGCTACTTCAAAAAAGAAAAAAAGGAGCAGAAGTGGTAAAAAGGACATTCTATGTTGAAACTCTGATTCAGGCATCACAGGAATAAATGTATCAAGACAAAAATATATAGGAAGTGAGTATTTCTCAAGTCACTACCATTATAAACATTAAAATTTCTGGCATAGCCAGATCTAGCATACAGCTGGGAAGTAAGAGTAATTAATATATGCAAGATGATGGCACTAGTGTGACAGGTAATTGTAGAAAAGTCATCCCTGTGATCAGAATTGATACAGTTAGAACATACTTTGGAGTTCATTGGTTCAGTTCAGGAATGCCAGTAAATACTTAATTACCATCCCTGTGTGGGAGGACAAAGCTCTAGTTTACAGTATTTGCCAATTCCTATGATGTAGAACCCCCCTCCTGATTTTGTATTGTCAAGATAAGGTCAATGAAATAGAAGCTAGAAAGCGATGCACAAAATAGGCGTTCTATGCCAGTACCAAAGGACTCTAGCATGCTACTGGCTCAAAACTCACTTTATAAACTAGAAAGTTACTGAAGCGAAGAAATTGAGTGACTTGTTTTGGGTCATCTAACTTAGCCTCATTAACACAACTGAAGCTAGGTTCTGCTTCTCAAACTTATGAATGCATAATGAGGAATGGACTATAATTGATTGCCAAGCCCATTTAAACGCCACAGCCAGGCTACATTCCCCTTCTTTGAACTTCTTCCCTTGAGTTTAAACTGTTACGTGGTTGGTTGTCTGTCTTTCCTACTAGTTTCCGTTCTCACTGACTGTTGGAAAGTAATTTAATCACCTTTGAATCTTCAGCCCTCCTCATGATATCTGGCACATTACAGATGCCCATCTCTGTTTTCTAAGATTTTGAACAAACAATGATAATAGAGAACATACGTTGACCTACCATGGGCCAGGCACTGCACTAACATGCAGTCATCATTGAATTCACAGAGCCATCCTCAAAAATGAGGTCAGTCCCACAATGCACCTGACCAGAGTATATGGCTATGCATTTGGCACCAGAGTCTGTGCCTGGCACTCTGGTCTCACCAACACACACTTTTGTAAACAGACACTAGTCTTAATTAACTGGAATGGCTAAGAAAATGCATGTGTTAAATGATTAATTGCATCCTTCTTCTCTACTGGGTTTCTTTTGCTTTGCTGTCCCATCAAGTTAGACAACAAAAAGCTACTTTGTACATTTGCTGAATTCTAGCCACTTAAGTATTAATACAGTGGGTGACATCTGTGTCAACCTTAGAACATGATCCTTACTTTTAAAACTTTATGTAATCCCTCGATTGTAAAAATAAAGTGTAATTTTGAAGCTTCTTTCACAAGAAAAAAACAAAACCCATACATACTCAGGACTGTTCTGACAGGCATCAACTTGGATGTAAATTAATTGTAATGCTGTTTGGCCTTCCTTTTGGAAATATACATTCACTTATTTCCCTCATATCATATTTTTTGGAGAAAATACAGAAATAGTGTTCCCAGTCTTGGAAGATTTACTGATATATGGCATGTTGAGAAAACAATAAGTTTTCATATAATATACTCTGGGCTGATAAGATAATTTGTTCCTCATCCTTTCTTTTCATCCCCTCTTGTTTCTCTCATCTGCACCAAAAATGTTCTAGTATATTTCAAAACATTGAGAATTATATGTTAAAATATCAAGTCCAATGCCCAGATATATATATATATGTATATATGTATACATATATATATATATATATATATCATCTTTTTGATCCTTAAGGACAATCATATGAGAATATTGGACTGTGGCTGCAGAGGGGCTGGAAGGGCTGGAATCACAGATGTGATAGTTTAGCTTCTATGACACCTCTGTTTAGCAAGCCGCTTCAGTATTAAGGAAACATCTGAGGGTGGACTGCTGTCTGCTGGGCATGGAACTCAAGTCACACTGGGTGACTCCTGACAAGCATGCTCATCCAGAAGGGGAGGCTAACCCTACTTCCTTCTTCACAGGATGTTTGTGGAGAGAAGTCAGACGGTTTAGCAGAATGCCCAGCATGTGGTAAGCACACAATGCATGTTACTGTTGTTTTTATTGTCATATGGCTTATACCTCTTCCAGCAAGTTATCTAACTGATGCTTTCCTTTGCTCTCTGGTACAATGGTGGTTTTATAGCTTTGCTACACATCACCTCAAAGCTTAGCCCTTCAACCAGATCCCTTCATGTGGACCCTGAAGACTACTGTGTCCCCAACTATCTGAGCCAGGTTCCTTCTCTTTCATGAATGTGAAGAGTTAGGGACAGAATGCCAATTGCGTCTTAGCTTAAAGGAGCCCTGGGTTTAAGGGAACCCTTAGAGCTTTTCTTTCATTAGTTTCTTACTGATCTCAGTATGCAGGCTCTGCTTTGGTTATTTTGAACCTCTTCATCCAGCTGAAGGTTCCTAGTCCTTCCTCTGTATCTGTTACTTGAAACACATGTCTGTGTACTCTGATTTACTTTTAGAACATAGAGATGTCGTGTTCTGGACCTCTGGCTGTTCCTGTTAGAACATAGAGGTATCATATTCTAAACATCTCGCTGTTTCTGTACTGTCATGTGACTTCTCCTCTCTGGCTGTATCAGAGAACATGACCTCTCTTACTTTCCGGGAATCTTAGAAATACCTGTTTGGAATATTGCGTCATCAACTTTGTGCCTGTCTCTCACTTGTGCCTGTCACCCCACTTCTCAGACGCTAGTACTTGCCACTGTCCTGCCCACACCATGTGCTCTCCACTGGCCCTCTGCTTTGCACAAAACAGTGTGTCCGTGTGGGATCTTCATTCACTGTTCTTGAAGACTGAATTCTAACCTCATTTGCAGTCTGGTTTCCTTTCTATTCACACACCTCTCTGTCACCTGGTTGCCTCTACCAATGAACTATGCACTTTCCAGAGAAAAATACTTGTCCTTGTAGGCATCAAATCGGTGCTAGTGGAAGAGAAAGTCTTGCAAATAAGTATAATTTAGCAATGAACTCCAAGCAACTACTGTTGCCTTCTGCTTGCTCTTGCTTGGTTCAACACTTTACTTCCTCAAAACACACATTCCCTTGCACGTTGGCAGGATTGAAAACTACTGTTAAATCTATTGAAGGTCAACAAGTAGTTCTTTCTTATATGGACTATGTTCTTCTTGAGACCCTCACCTAGCTTCTGCAGCACTGAAACAATGCTGGCTCTTGATGCCTCAATGCCTTCTTGACACTTCGCTTAGTTCTTTTAATGTAGGTATTTGCCCCGATTTAATTCATTGGCTGTCTCTTTTTCTTCTAGTCCCACCACAAGCACACCAACCTAGGTTTTAGCTATCACTTCTATGGACATGCCTGTGTAGAAGTTCATTTCTATTGTTCTAAATGAAGTACCAAGTACACCAGTTTTGAATTTGCATCCTTCCAGATTCCACTTGCCACTGTGTCATTTTAAGCAGATGTGTCTCCCCTGGACCAGTCATGCCTCTCATCCATAAGGGCAGCTTTCCTCAGAAACGTTTCATTATTCACCTCTGTTGTTTGGCATAGATGTTCCATCTGTTCAGAAATTTCATTCATCATGTATTCCAAGCACCTGCTTCCTGATAAATAATGTGAACCCTTCCAGCCATTCCTATAGTAAAACCTTTACTCAGTTCCCATCACTTAATTAAACTCAGCATGCTTAAAAACCATGTCTTTTAGCCAACTTCCTAATGCTGCCTGCCATGCTATTGTAACTTATTCTACTTCTGCCCAAATGATTCCCGATCATCTTTACCTCCCCTTTTCTCTATCCAGCCAGGTGTTGAATATGACTTTTTTTTAACTGTGCCTCTCATTGCCTCTTTCTGTTCTTGGGGCCACCATGTTGCTTCTGGCCCTCTTTTGTTTCATTCTAGGACATCATAGTTGCCACTCAACCATTTCTTTAAAGCTCCCAATTTTGCGAAATTTAATAGAACCAAAGTCAAAATATATGGGCTCAAGTTCTTGTTTTTTAATCTTCTGCTTATCTTTTATTTACACACAGTTTAATATATATTTGCTTAATGTCAGCTGTTCTCCAGGGTCCACTGCACCCAATTCTTAGAATACAGTAATGAGTCAGACATATGCTGTCCTCCTAATTAATCTCACAACATAGTGAATATGTCCCTATTTATCATAGCATGATCCCATACAGAAGTTATCTCTCCATTTCTTGATGCTTGTAATTTTTGGATTGTTATTGGGGTGTTGTAATGACAGGTAGAATAGCCTTCTCAGTGTATTACTTATTAACCAGTTTTAGTTTCACTGAAAGGCAGGAATCGTGTCCCATTTTCCATAGTGTCAGCAAAGAGCCTTGAACATATTAGTTGTTTGGTGATGCTGGGTATAGTTTCATAGATCCAAGGTTAGTCTTTACCATAGCTGTAACACCACATATGGTTTAAGCATCCTTTAGCTCTCTGAGAAAACACAAGTGACAGGTATTTAGTTTCTTTCATTCGAAGTCTTCTCTATTGCAAAACAATACCCTACCGCTGCCCATATCTATTAATAGTAGCATTCATATGTCTTTAACCTGTGCCCCTTATACTTTTAAGAACTGAATAACAAACCAGTCATGCTTCCTGGAAGAAACACTGGTCCATGTATAGACCATGGAATGTTGAGATAATGTTCTTGGTACTAAAGAGCTTTTTTGACTTGATAATGAACAATATGTTGCTATTTTTCCCCCTTGGGAAATAGCTCTAAAATTTTAGTTCTGAAGATTAAATTTCACTTTACATATTTCAGCCTGCTGATTTTTGAAGTTCTGGTGATCTTGCATTAGGAATTTGTCTGTCTGAAACAATAGGTTAACCATAGCCAAGCTATAAACCATACCTTTTCCTTGCACACAAAATCCTATAAACAGCATGTGATCACTGGCTTCTAGGATTTATGATTGTTTTCTTCCAAAAAGAAGCTAAATTTAGCCTAGTAATTCTACATGCTCCCAAGGAAACAATGCCTGCTGTGATTTCTAGAATAAATGAATCTGAACCACAGTTCCTTTACTTGAGTAACCAAGAAAGTTTAAATATCAACCTAGTCATTAGCCACAGATATGAAACCACATTAAGCAACCAGCAAGGGGTTAAGAAAGAATGTGCAATGTTTCTTATTCAGGGGCTGAACATCTCTCAGTGGCTGCATGGGCCTCAACACAGAACATTGTTTGCATCGCATAATGGGCCTTGAAAATTACTCGTCCGTGGCTTGACTTCTAAAATTAAACTATGTGGAGTCATGTCCAGCCCTACAATGCATCTTTATGTGAAGCTAGCGAGCAGTTTTTGTTTTCAGTCTATGTAAAAATTCCAATTAGGAAATGTTATTTCTGCTGGTGAAGCTGGAGTAGTGCTTCCATTCTTCTTTGTTTCTAATGATGACTGAATAGCCCTTGCCTGAATGTGTCTTGACAGATCAACGTCTCACAATGAAGGCTCCCACCGTGCTGTCACCTGGCATTCTGGTGCTGCTGCTGCTGACCTTGCTGCAGAGGAGCCATGGGGACTGCAAGGAGGCCCTAGTGAAGTCCGAGATGAACATGAATATGAAGTATCAGCTTCCCAACTTCACCTCAGAAACCCCCATCCAGAATGTCGTTCTACACGGGCATCATATTTACCTCGGGACCACAAACTACATTTATGTTTTAGATGACAAAGACCTTCAGAAGGTGTCCGAGTATAAGACTGGCCCTGTGTTTGAACACCCAGATTGTTTTCCATGTCAGGACTGCAGCAGCAAAGCCAATTCATCAGGAGGTGTCTGGAAAGACAATACCAACATGGCTCTGCTTGTTGACACATACTATGACGATCAGCTCATTAGCTGTGGCAGCGTCAACAGAGGGACCTGCCAGCGGCATGTCCTTCCACCTAACAATGCTGCTGACATACAGTCCGAGGTTCACTGCATGTTCTCCCCACATGTGGATGAAGAGTCAGGCCAGTGTCCTGACTGCGTAGTGAGTGCCCTGGGAGCCAAAGTCCTCCTGTCTGAAAAGGACCGTTTCATCAATTTCTTTGTGGGGAATACGATAAATTCTACCTACTTTCCTGACCATTCACTGCATTCGATATCGGTGAGACGCCTAAAGGAAACACAAGATGGTTTTAAGTTTTTGACAGACCAGTCCTATATTGATGTCTTACCTGAATTCCGAGATTCCTACCCCATAAAGTACATACATGCCTTTGAAAGCAACCGTTTTATTTACTTTCTGACGGTACAAAAGGAAACCTTAGATGCTCAGACTTTTCACACAAGAATAATCAGGTTCTGTTCTGTAGACTCTGGGTTGCACTCCTACATGGAAATGCCTCTGGAGTGTATTCTCACAGAAAAAAGAAGAAAGAGATCCACAAGGGAGGAAGTGTTTAATATCCTCCAAGCTGCATATGTCAGTAAACCTGGGGCCAATCTTGCTAAGCAAATAGGAGCCAGCCCGAATGATGACATACTCTACGGCGTGTTCGCACAAAGCAAACCAGACTCTGCAGAACCCATGAACCGATCGGCAGTCTGTGCATTCCCCATCAAATATGTCAATGAATTCTTCAACAAGATTGTCAACAAAAACAATGTGAGATGTCTCCAGCATTTCTATGGACCCAACCATGAGCACTGTTTCAACCGGGTAAGTCATGGGCTTCCCATTTAAAATTAGGTATAAAGCAGAATAAATACCAGTCTAAAGAAATGGATATCAAGGCTTTTCTGTGGTTAGTAAATGATTTGTATTCAAAATATTTACAGAATTTTTATAAGAAAATTAGGAAACTGATCTTCATTAATGATTAAAATAGTATCATGAAATTAATGTAGGGCTGGGGAGGCAGCTCAGTGAGTGAAATGTTTATTGCATAAGCATGGGGAATTGAGTTCCATTCCAAGAACCCATGTGAAGAAAACAGGTGTGGTGGCACATGCTTCTAACCCCAGTGCTAATAGCAGAAATGCCTTGGCCTCACAAGTCAGGTAGTCAGTTTAGCCTAATTGGCACTCTCCAGGCGAATGAGAAAGACCTTGTTTCAAATAAATGAATGAAAACAAACAGGTACTGAGGCCCAATGCCAGGGCTTAGTTCTGGCCTCCATGTGCCTACACACACACACACACACACACACACACACACACAAAATGCACTCATGAGTGCACACATACACACACTCTCATTCTCTCTCTCTCTCACTCACACACACACACACACACACACACACACACACGGTGTGGGGTGGGGAGGGCGATAATATAACTAAAGAAAAAAATTTAACATATAGGTTTGCATTCCTGCACACTTGTTGCTTTGGACTGATGATCACTAAAAATGGTATTTTTCACAGGAAAATTATTGGTGTTTTTACTTAAGTAAAGTAGAACTTGCCATCTGTAACTAGATACTTTTTTTTCCTACTATTCATTTGATCCCTTCGTGACACAGGACAAGCACCAACCTAGAGAGTCCATTGCAGCCTTGGAAGTCGATTTGAGTCTAGATTTGCACATACATCATGGTTGCACCTCCTAACACAGGGATCCTCAGTGCCTGTAACTGAACAAATTGTGTTACTTTGAGTCCTATCTAAAGACATTTGGACTTTGGAAATGTGTGTGTCTTGTCTGAGCAGTTTACAACTGCAGGTTATAACTGCAACTAGGAAGAACATTCGATATGTACTTGATAAGAGAAAGTACCCAGGGCATATGCTTTCAGGAATATCTGGCTGGCTTTTGATGGGATGCCTGGGATACTTCCCTACGTGAAAATTTATTTACCTGCTAAAGCAAATGTCCCTCCTTTCCCCCTCCAAGCGTAAAGACACCACACACACACCAACTAAGACAAACCGCCCCCAAAATTAAATAGAAGCACAAGGGCCTCATCAGGCTGCCCTTTCCTTCAGTGGAAAATACTACAGACGGATGGAAGAAAACTGGAGCTCTTTCAGGAACCTGGGATTCAAAAGTGCAAGTGTGATATGCGAAGGATCTTGGAGAAAACACTTGCCCTGCATCCAGCAAGCTCTCTGAGCAACATGAGTGTAAAGAGCATATTAGGAATTTCTCCATGGTTTGCAGGGCATATGGCCTTGATGCTTGGATTTTGTCGTGCGAAAGACAGTTAAAAAGACAGTTTACTTTACTGGTATCTTGTCTCGTTTTATTTTGTACATTTCAGCCTCCCAGTGGTAAATGTTCCTACTCACTTTAGAAAGTCTCAAAACCTTCTGAACTTTATCTTACCCGCTTTGACGTTTTTAGTGTTCCAGGGGGAACAAAGGGGCAGGATTATCCAATAGAATGGCGACCAGTTTTATCATGCAGGAAAAAATGCCCCAAAAGCCACACCTGAAACCATTGTGACTCCCATCTCGAAAATTCTTGTGGGAAACAAGATGTAACTTGCCAATAGTCTCCTTGCAAGGGAAGCCAAGTTTTGCACAGGCCAAATTCCATAAAGACAAATAAGCTGCGAAGCTCCATTCTTCAGTTGCCTGTTTATCTTCTCCACTTACTAACGGCTGAGATTCTTCTGAAACCACGACTACACACACTCCACTTTCACATACCTGGGCCGCAGAAAGTTCCAATGATCAGCATGTAGTCATTTCCCAGCTTTGTTGTAAAATGATGGCAGCAAGAACAAAATGATTTACAGGACCTGAGCTGTTAGGGAGGCTCTGAGAAATAAGGTGGCTTCGTTTTTGTCTTGGCTGATTAACTTAGACAGATATCAGGTGACCCTTCTAATGATATCTTGGAATTGAGTGTTTATTTTTAGTATGAAGTTTCACGACTAGACACACATTGAGTAATTTTGATATTAATATATTTAATACATGTATGGGCAGACTTGACTGCCCTTTGGACAAACTGAAAGATGCTATGGTGGTACCTTTCTACTTAGGCTCCCACCCGGTCCTCAGTGATTGTAGTAAGATTCATCTGAGGGGCTTTCTACCCTCTCATCTCCTCACCATGTATAAAAGTATCTCTACTGAAGGATCAAGCACTAGGTACCAAGAAAGGAGATCTTCTGTTCAGGGATGCTGCAGGTGTTTCAGGCCTAACTTGCTTATTGATGACAAAGTTATGTTGCTTTCTCTCCCCTCACATTTCAGGAATCTAGTCATAGTCTACAGGCATCTTCTCACAACTGCAACAGGAAAGCCCCTTTGAGTCATCTGATGGTTCTGAGAGCACATCAGTTTCAGCCATTTCTTATTTGTGCTTCAGAGCTTGTCTCTACATATAATTCATTTTCTGGGAGCTTATCCCAAGCCATAGGTGCCCATCCATGGAATACTAGTGTCGTTCATTCTAATGACCTTCTCTAAGAATAAAACCCTAGGTCAGATGGTGGTGTCACACACCTTTCATCCCAGCAGTTTAGAGGCAGAGGTAGGCAGTTCTCTGAGTTAGAGGCCAGCCTGATCTACAGAGTGAGTTCCAAGACAGCCAGAGCTAAGAATATAGTCTTGATTCTCACTATGCACACCTATTTTTTTTCTGTTGAGTCTGAATGTGGTTCTTAAAGGACTTATTTACGAATGACATCTAACTGTGAATTCTATTGGTATGTACATCCACAATAATTTCAAATTCATTTTTAAAATTCTGCTTTTTTTAACCCATTCATTGGTAAACCTTTATAAACATGTCAATTTTAGTATGAATTCATGTTGTTTTAGGTTAATGCATATACCATTACCTATAATTGAGCAAAATAAAATCATTGAGAAAATGCCCCTATAATATGGAAATTTTGTTATTACCCAACTTTAGGAGGAAAAATAAACTCTTCCTTCTACTTGGAGATAAATAGCATTAAAACCCCTTAATCCATTTCTTCAAATTACTAGAATCTCAACCAATCTTACATAAGGAATTATTAACTTGAAAGTCCAGGAAAAAAATGTTTATGAACACTGAGACAATTACTGCAAAAGCAAATAAGTGTTGAATAGGAGAACTATTTAAAATTCCCAAAGTCAGCAGCAATCCTATAAGTATACTACATATTTTACTTGGAGACTTAAAATACTACTATATTCTAGAAAAGCTTTTTACTGGATGTTGAAATAGGAAAGGTTCTTTATATAAAATATTTTTAATGTATTACATTCTTTTCTCTAGAATCCCATTACCAAAGTTCCATTCTATTGTGAAAAAGTAAACTTGTAGTAAATATTTCTCCATCATCTGGATCATCTTTTTTTTTTACTAAAATTGCTTTCATAAACTGTATTTGGTCATATTCCTTGCCCTCCCCCAACTCCTCCCTGATCCTCTCCACCCCCTACTCTCACCTCACGTTCACTGTACCAGCTCCCTTCCTCAAGAAAAACTAAAACTAAAACGGAAAAACAGTAGCTAAAATATACCAGGTCAACATAAAAACCACACACACACACACACACACACAAATAAATAAAACACAGAGTCTGCTTTATATTGGTCAACTCCTCCTGAATATGGGGGCCTGTCCTGAATGTGGTTGTTATACTCAGTGACATCTTGGTCATCTTAATAATGAATATTGGATCAGCTGTTGGGAGACAGTGATGCACTCCTGGGTGAAAGGCATGGTTTACAGTGACTTCTGCCCTGCTGCTGCTTCTTGCAAGCTGGGTTTCATCTTCAACATCACAGTAGCATAACCTACTTCACAGGTGCTCACACAACATGCAGTGATCCTGTAATCCATCTGGCACAGTAAGATGACTATGAAATTAGCTCCTTGGGAGTAAGAATAACCTAATGAAAGGAGACTTAGGTACAAGATCTGGGTTCAGGTCTGCACCGCACTGTTTTCTAACTGCTGAACTTGAGAACTTTATTTTCATTTTCTAGTCGCTCTGGCCTCCTGTGGAACCTGTCATGTGGACAAGTACAATAATACTCAACAGCATTGGCTTTGTCTCCTGCTCATATTAAATGATAGCTATTATTATAAAATACTTCTATAAAAGAGAAGCAAATTCAAATGGTCAGTTTGTTTCCTTAAAGAAAGGAGCCATGCATTGTGGTTCTGTTTTCCATGAGAGTCTTCACTGCCCTCTCTATATGTTGTGAGTGACCAAACTCCATACAGCTTAATTGGTTAATGTCTGAGTGGGCTGACACCACGGGTGACAGCTGAATCCAACTGCATTACACTCAAGAAACTCTGCTTCATTCCCTGACTTAAATTTTAAACTAGCTTTGGCACAGCAAGATATCCTGCTTATGTACTTCAAGTCAAACTTTGCATTAAAAATTAGACAGTATAGCTCCAGGAAAAGTCAACCAAATAGGTTGTTTTTATTGAGCTTCCTTGTTTCTCAAATAGCACTTGTACTCCAATTCAAAGGGTAGCCAACTGCTTCCCAAAATAAAGGAAACTAAAGGTAGTAATTTTCCATCTCCGTTCTTGAGTGCCAGGGTTAAAGGGTCACCACTCCAAGCAGTCAGAGGGAGAAAGGGAGGCAATCATAACCGTTTTCAATAAAAATAAAAATAAAAAAGATGCAAACAAGGAATTAAGCATAAGCAGAAAAACAAGCATTCAGTGATGTTTCTTATCACTATCATCAAGATGATAGATGGGTAAAATTGAGTTACATTTAAGTTGTAATGGAAGAAAATAATTGCAGCATTCCATCAGGAAACCACAAGGTCCATTATTGATCTGTCCTCCTCAAGGCATGTCTTGTACTATTTAATAAAACAGAGATTTATAACTCTCTATATGCCATGTATCTATAATCTCCCATACTACTCAAACTGTAGATGTGGAGTAAGCATTAGAAATAACATCCACATTGTTTGATTGGTTCGCCATGGCTCATTTAGACTATGTAGTGCTCTCATGAGAATGCATTTTGTATTAGTGAAAAATGTGAAGTCAGATTACAAAGTTGATTTTTTTTTTTTACTTCCTGTGCTCAGAAATGAGGGCCTGTTGCCCTATGTGTATTGTTACTGAGGATTCTTCATTCTTGATATTAGACATTGCTCCAAACTTAAATATCTTGGCTGTACATCAAATGTAATTGCTACCAAAGCAAATCATTTAAGGAAGAAAATCCTTGAAGTACAAGGATTTGATGTACTTTACTTTTTAAAAAAAAAAAAACTCTAGCTAAAACTGTACTAATTTTTCACTTGATTCTTTTCTATAGCTGTTGGATTTATTCTCTTCCAGACTCAGCAAGTTGCTGTTTCCTGGATTATTTGAATTCTCCCTGCTATCCATTGCATACAAAATGGCACAGTACATTTTTTTTTTTTTTTTAAGAAAAACAAAATTTCCTTCCAGAATGTCATAATATTCTCTGAGTTCATTGGACACACCCTGGGTGTGTTTTTTAAAAGAAGTAAATGAACCATTAGTGCCTTTTCCCCATTCCTCTATAACCCCTTAAACCATCATATGTCTGTTCTCAGGCCCGTTGCAGAAAAGATCTAAAAATGTCACAGCACAATGCTTTCATAAATCAAAAGCAAAAGGACAGAGTTCAGGTTCACACTCTGGCCAGCAATCTAGGTAGCCTTTACCTGAGGATGGAACTCACTCCGGATGTGAGTAACAATCTCTCCCACATATGGGTCAGCTGAGGTTAGCCATGCCCCTTGCATTTTAAGACTGCTTCCTGTCCTTTCTGTTTTAAAGCAGGCCATGACTGTGTTAAGTTGCTGATCCCTACATGGTGATTCATTTGGGGAAATTGCTGTATTGCCTGTATTGGACAAGAAGTCCAACAGGAGAACAAATGGATTTTGAAGGTGACTTTTGGAGAAGGTAAAAATTCTAAAACCAAAGCACCAATATGTGATGTTTCCATTCCCACATTCCACAGCTAGAGATTACTGGAAGCATGCGGAACCCCGCATGTTGATAAGGATAATAACCTATTGAGTAATAACAGACTTTTTTTTAACATACTGTAATATTCCAAATGTTGGATGTTGCACCCTTCCTCCAGACTTCTGTCTTATCAGTGGCCATCCCTCCCTGCATTCTTATCTTCTCTTTCAAACAAGAAAAACAAGGATCTGCCAGAACTTAGAGAGGACTCACCAGGAATCTCTGCTGGTACTTATTTGTGGATAGGTACAAATACTGACACAGTGGGCTCAGAATGACCAAGTGTCCAGGTATGGGCTACAAGTCACATCCCCGGAGCCCATGAAATGAAACCAAAAGCTTGGCTACTCTTGAAGTCAATAGAAGTCAATAAAACTCCCTTGACTTCTTTTTCTTTTCCTTTCTTTCTTTTTTTTTTTTTTTTTTTTTTTTTTTTTAATCATAGATGCGGTGAGTGATTCTAAGATCCTAGATACATTCCAGTCGGCTAATTATTTTTTTCAAACTAAAATGCTCCATTTGCATAGGACTCATCAGCTGAGCAATATTGACTTCCTATTCTAAAAGCCAGGTTCTACCTTGGGAAAGCAGTTTATTGCACTTACCTGGGACCTAGGCTAATGTGAGAGTAGATGAAGTGTGTGTACACAGATGCTTCAGGAAGAGTTGCCCATCTCTCAGAAGGAAAAAGAAAGGGAAATGTTTAGCTTGTGCTAAATAGTGCTAAATAGAACGAAAGTTTGTTTTAACTATTTTCCATGTTCGCACATGGGAAAAGATGGTTTATGAATCATATAAAAAATGCACTGTTATAATTAACTTACCTTATTTGGGTACATTGTCAAAATGTTCATCAATCAGAGAGCATTAAATGGCAGATGACACTTCAGATTGCGCTCTAGGTAAAAGGGGTGAATTAAGGTCATTTTGGGTTTGGAAGGCATTCTGATGTAGAGCTGACTTTATGGAGATTCAGTTTGTTGTGTTGTCATCACAAAATACATAGATGATTCATGGTGGCCTAGGATGTAGGTCTGTATACCAGGAAAGTATACATTTGAATGCTAAATGTTCTGCCGATAGTTTACATTTAAAATGTCTGATTAACACTTAGCATCCCACAGGCAACCTGCTAGCACTGAAGATGAACAGGCACTCAGGATTTGGGGACAAGGCAGGATTGGACTGGCCCACTGGCTCTGAATGAATCAATAGTGTTTAGTGCTAATGCACTAAACAGGTTGCAAGCACTAATGCGGTGGCAGTCGATAGCAAAAATGAATGTCTCTAAAAATGATCTTGACAATAAAATGTGCAATATTTTCCATTTATTTTTAGCTAACTGCATTGCAAGCTTGTTCTTCCATCGTATTACTTTAAACTAAGTGCCAGAGCCTAACTGTTTTATTTAGGGCATAAAATGAGCAGATACTTGTAAACACTATTTTCAGCAAGAGTCAGAGGAAAAGGGATTTATTACACAATCAGGATCCAGTAGGAAGCCCGAGAGTTATTGACTGAGTGCTACCTAACAGTAGGGCAGTGGGAATACAGCTGTATATGACATTTGCCTCCTTGCAGCAATGGATTAGTGGCGATGACAGTGAGTGACCAAGTCACTCAAGTAGACAGGATGTCCTGTAATTCATGAAATAAGACATAATCTGTGAATATAGATGAATGGCAATATCTATGTTTTATGGTCTAGTCTTAAAAGACTGCTCTGGAGTGATAAAAGTTAACTTTTACATGAAGCTTAAAACTGTAGAAAAAGCACTATAGCTTTAATGTATTTATAATATATTGGGCAAACGTACGCCGTGTCTAACATGCTAATAATCGTGATCTATTTCATAGCCTTATGTCTGAAGCATAAATTGCTACATTTAGCTTTAGCTTTTTAAAGTGGGTTGGGCCATGAAAGCACATTATTTTATACTTAACAGAAATATCCGAAGGTGTAGTGCCCTGTTTACAGTTTAACTTTTTAAAACATATTTTGTCATACAAAATTGCCAGTGTGTTTTAGTAAGGATTAGTGTGAAGTAAGTAATGTGTGCATGGCTACAAGCTATAGGTATGGTTTCAGCGGTACTCACTCACTGCTTCTTAAAGCCTAGTCCCCTTCATCTTCTTTGGAATTAGGTTTTCTGCTGGGATGGATTATTTCTTCCTTGGCTCCCTGCCTCTCTTTTGTGTCAACATTCAGTATTTGTGGAGACATTTCTTCTGCAGATGAAAAGGGTTCTCCTATTACTCATGAGTCCTGTGACGAAGAATCATGCAGCTCAGAGAACACAAAAATAAGTCCTTTTGAAACCCACAGCATTATAGACATTAATAGAATGTAAGGGAATGTGATGCTGAGGTGGCCCAAGTCACATTGTCGTTATGTATCCAGAGTGTACCCTTCACAATTACATCCCTTTTTAGTGTGTTTCCTGGTCATGAGGATCATGTGGCTGCGAGGCCCAGCGGGAGCCAAGAGACTCCCAGGATTCATGCCCATCTCATGAGCACCTCCTGAATGTCCTCCCAGGACTCACGCCCATCTCACGAGCACTTCCTGAATGTCCCAATGTGTGCTCTCCAGCCAGGGTCATCTTTGTGCTGCCAATTCCTTCATCTTTGCTGCACACACATGAAGCCTTTCTCTCTCACGTTAATCATCTTCATCTGTTTCTACGTGTTTAATTATGCAGATGTCTAAATGAGGAAAGGTCTCAGTAGGGAGGTTTTGCCATGCTTTACTACCAAGCAAGCATCTACATTGTAGATCATGACAACAGGTCCTGCTCATTTGACCTTAGAAGCTCCAAACAAATCTATATATTAAAGAAAGAGCATATGGACCATGGGAGTATATGACCTTGAGCAAATTTGCACTCATATTTCTATGAATGAATCGTAAACAATGTTGTTTTCATCATCTGCACAAGCCGTGAAGGTTTGAAGTGCAGGTGTAAAAATATGTCTGACAGATCTAAAGAAACACTCACCTTTCTCTGTGCTTATTTGTTCACTTTTGTTTGGCCAACAAAGAAAGGGGTGTTTGCCAAGGGGATAGGAGGCATTTAATCTTCAGAGCTTGGTCCTGTGCCTACAAGTCAGGGAGGTCACTGGCTTGCCCCTTCCTGCAGCTTGTAATTACAGGCAGAGGGCTAGCTAGTTTCCAGGAAAGTGACCAGAATCTTGAGTGTCATACACTGTTTATAAGTGCGAGTAGATGGAAGAAACATACACCGTTTGGGAAAAGAAAATAGGAAACTGAAACTATTCTCATCCTCTTTTTCAACAACATAAGACAGTCTAAGTCTCTAGAAATGTCCCAAAATGCAATAATAGAGGCAACCCTCGGGTCACATTAGGTAATCCCGATACTTAGCAACTTGAATTATTGTGGGGAGTTTACAATGGGATGGGATACATCTGATAATTTATTAAGTAGAAACTAATTGGTGGCTCCACCATCGTGGTAAACAAGAAGCATAACTATATTAGTAAGGGTGATTGAGAAATATTTTTACTTTGAAAAACGGCACATTACATTGGGTTTATCTGGAGACACTGTGGGAAAAAATTAGTACTGTTTCTTACTCTCAACTAAGTCCAACTTCTGTAAGTTTAATTATTATAAAAGTGGTGACTCGAGATAGAATTAGGCATACAACATACAATTTCACTCTTACCATTGTCCCGATGCTAGGAATATCCATTGGGATTTGAAACATGGAAGTTAATGATATTAGGTGAAACTTGTAATCGAGGTTGAAAAGTCCAACACTTAAGATTTAAGTCGGTGACATATACAAAGAGAACTTAAACATAGTCCAGCCTTACAGGTGGTGTCATGCTACGATAAATTGTGATAATTTTCCCACCCACTAAAAAAGTTCCTTATTGAAAAATGAGAACCCTGCCTATTTCCATGGGCTCTAGGGTAACAATGGTGAAGACTCTTGCTGTCAGATGACTTGAGACCCTTGTGAGAAGACAACCATTGGATTGATTGTACAGCAGCTCACGAAGAGAAGGGTTGGGAACCTCTGGGAAAGTGAACACTGATGGTGTCATAAATAAATGCTGCTTTTGTATTAAAGCTTTCCTTGCATTTTTGGCCCTAGGAAGCATCTGATACAACTCCCAGAACTTTATTTACTTCTCTACTATGTTAATGGTTCAAGAAATTGTTAAGGAACAGTCAAATTTCTATTTTGTCTGTGACTGTATAATGAACACTTCATTCCAGTGAATGGATGGATAACGACTTTAACAATGATAGCAGGATAGCTTCCTCTTACCTTTTTTTTCTTTAGTGTGGCTTTTATTTTTTATTGCCTGAGCTACAGGCAAATCACAAAGTAAATTGAAGTATTGTTTGCTTAATGCTCTGTTTCCTTCTAACCCATTCTTGTCTATCAACCTCAGCCCAGTTCCCCAGTGGCTCAGGAAAACCCTCCAGTGGGATTAAGTAATCGTTTACACAACCTCTCTCATTCATTAACCCATGTTGACATTCTCCTCCTGCAGCCCAGCCTCTCTTAGGGATTCCTTAAGCGCCTTATCCAGCTACTAGTGCAGATGCAAACAACACCTATTTAATCAGGAAATTTAATAGTTCCAAGGAATCATTTGGCCTGCCTCAGCCTTCTTCATGAACAGTCTCCTATTCCATCTTCAAAATAAAAATCTGGATTCATTCCCAGTAAATGTGTAGTTTAAAAATCCTTAATTTCTTTCTATGTATTCATAAAGCAGAAATAGAAAATGTTATTGCTTCTATCAGGTTTTTTTTTTGTTAGTGTGTTAAAAAATGATGCCAGTAAGATAAAATTAGATCACCCTAGATCTGTCCCCATCTCTACTGACTCTGTCTCCAGAATCCCGATGATGTGGTAAACTTTCTTGAAAGCAATGTGTTTTTATAGCTACAACCATAGGAACAATCCAGGGAGTCCTCAGTGGTGCAGAAGAGTAAAGTCCACACTCATTAAGATGATATCCAAGGAGTCCCTTACTTGGGCTCTGGTTTCCCTCACATGTGGTAGAGTGCCAATCAAGAACTAACCCATGGTAGAAGATAATAGAAGCCCCTGGCTTACTTTCTGGCATTTCAGTATCCCATCACGCCTATGCCAGTTAGCACTGAAATAGGTTTGATCACTGAATAAAAATTAGGAGAAAAATTACACCAATGCTCTGTGGCTCAAGTGCCTTGCTGAATGCTGCCCCATACCCAGCCTATCATGGCTATAGTTGATCGGGCCTGTCGGTCTCCCTCACAGCCTGGCCTTCTATGTTCAGCCTCGATTTCCTCCAACACACGTTTTGTCAACCTCACATTTCTTCTCGATTTTTTTTAATTCTCCTAACTCTAGGTCCCCTCCCGCAACACCCTTTATAGTCTAACGTTTTCTGAGTATTATGGTGACATTTGTTACCCATTTTAGCACATCTCTTACCACATGCAGAGTGACATATTTTCCACTCATATTGTTATTCCCTTGATATGGACAACAGATTCTAGCTTCATATATCTGGTACTTAAACAATAGTTGGAACAAAGTACGGACTCACCAAACAAATCACTATAGCACAGATCCACATTTCAAATAAGCTATTAAAGTGTTTATTAGTAAAGACACCATGTCCTATAACTATCTTTTGTTTTGCCCCTCAAATCTCTAAAAACTTAATTTATAGAGTAGTGGTTTTGAAGATTTAAATTAACAGTGAGGAGAAACTAAAAGGTTCTATCTCTTCTGGCTTATGTGTTATGGTGGAAGGTTCCACCACTGCTATCCACACCCAGAGAGTCTGGGATGCTATGGTGGGAGGTCCACCCAAGCCCCCTCCCCTATCTCCCTGAAACCCTGCTGCATTTCAGAAAGCCCACCAAATGATGACCCCTCCCTCAAAGATGCTCATGACCATTCCCACAGGGTATTTAAACTGCCCTGCAGAAAGTAGACATGTGGTTTTTCTGGTCTCTCTTTCATCTCCTCTCTGGGGGGGTTGGAAGGCCACCCGGGAACGTTGTATCCATTAAAATGTGGGCATTCTCTGACTTGGTTTGGTTTGGTCTGATTTGGATTGCTGCATTGGCAGAGAGGCTTATTGGGGTGCATGTACACTCTACCCACTTTGGAAAAATGATGAATCGAAGAGGGAAGAAAAATGAAAGGAGATGAAAATATAGAGATAAAGAAGGTGATTAGATGGAAATTACTGAATTTGGTAGTTAAATGAAACCAGAAAAGGGTTAAATCCATTAAGAGGCTTCAGGGGGAGGACATCTCTACTCCTTCAGACCTTCTGGAACATTCTTAGAACTAAGTGATATTGTTGAGGAAAGGAACTTTGGACATCTACTGGGCATTACTCAATTAGTCACAGTGGTACCCTTCCTTGACATTTGCCCTTGAAAACCACAGATTTTCTCTTGCTAGACATCAATCATGGTTTCACATTTAAAATGATGTATGGATAATGAAAAGAATAAATGTCTTTATCAGTACCACCCTTTGTGGCCACAGGATCCCTCCTCACTTGGCACCGTTTCATAGGCATGAAGTACATGCTAAGCAGAGAAACCCTCTCCTGAACTGGAAAGGCCCCTTTGAAATGAGACAATTGGGTTGGGATACTTTGCCCACTCATGAAGTTTCTGATAAGTAGTTCAAGTCTGAAACCAGATGAGAAAACATGAAAGGGGTCTCACTTGTTAGTGCTAAGGTGGGCAAAAGGGATAAGAGCTACTGACAGGTGGATTAATGTCTGGCCAGAGTAGTCATGGACTTCAACAATATGCCAGGGCATGATTGAACACCTTTGTTTCATCCATCTTTCACCCCTTCTGGTCTTCTGCTAAGGCAGTCATTAGATACTTCTTATTGACAGTGAGAGCTTGCTAGACCCACAAGGAAGCTGTGGTTCTCAGTACCTTCAGGAAAAGTGGCTTCCCTTTGATGGGCTAATGTAGTGTAATGATTGGCTTTGTGCCGTCTGGTTTTCTAGTATCTATGAAATAAGTCCATTGCAGTTTGGTTTCTCTTAACTACACAGAGAAAGACAGGAAAACCTCCTCACAGCATCAAGTTCTGCCATAGTTGGAACAGTTTTATGAATCACTGTCACTCCTTGCTCACTATGAAGGCTGCTAACCAAAACCACATGGGCTCAGCCTGTTTTATATCTGATTCACCTTAGAATATGATAAAGATGCAAACGTTCTAACATTTCCAATTCCAAAGCCGGTACGTACCACTGTAGAATTTTGAGTGTTCTAATCCCAAGAGTAGACATTTATTTATGTATGAATGTAAGCATTTGTACACATCCAAAGAGAAAGCCCTACACATATGTACATAAAAATGTAATCTGTTCCAAGAATTTACCCTTCTGTAGTCCAACTTCTGTCAAGACCTCGCTCGGCATCCATCTCTGCCACGGGGCTTTGCAGCTGTTCAAGTCCACACTGATCTCACTGTCAGTCCACTCTAGTCTTGCAGGCACTCGCCCGCCGCCAGTGAGTGTTTTTAGTTACCCATCGGCTCCGTTCTTTGTTGTACATAATTAGTTACGTGTTTTTATGACTTGGTCTCTTGTCTCCCTATGTGCGCAGTACCTTCAGAAGATGGTTTTAAAAAAAAAAAAAAAAAAAAAAAAACATTTTGGCCTATGTGTCATGTTAAGAATGATTTTTACATTTTTAAAGAACTACATATATATTCAAAAAGTAATGTCACGGGGTCCTGTGACCTTCAAAGTCTAACATAGTTATTATGTTTTTTAATTATTTGAAAACGTCATAAATACATATACCCTATTATACCCAATCCCTATTTCCATTCTCTAACTCCTCCTACCCCAGCGTATCTCCCTTCCAGCTTCACGTCCTGTTATTTTTTTATGTACAACCTATTGAGTCCATTTAGTGCTGTTTTATATGCACACAGATGTGGGTCATCTATGAAAGGGTGACTGTAATCTCCTTCTAGTCCATCTCCAAAATAAAAGGACTCAGCCAAGAGTGGGCTTTGTGAGCCCCTCCCCTCTCCACACTGGAATCTTTGAGTGGCTTGGTCTTGAGCAGGTAACCACAGTAAAAACACAATACTTTCTTGATAAAATAATGAGAAATATGACTGGGGGTTTGGCTTGGTAGGATTTTGTGCTTAGTGTCTGCAGACGTTTGGGCTCAATATTCAGCAGTGTTGGGGAGAGGGGTAAATGATGTATAGAATTCCTACACTGCAGCAGGGAGGAAAGCTGATGGATTTGAGTCAGGCCCGTCCAAATATAGCCTGCAGGCAGATATGGAGATGTAATGGCCCTGAGGGGTGCAAAGCCAATGGGTTTGTGGAGTTAGGTCACCACCGCCAGGCAAGTGAGCATTGTCACCTGGTGACTCACTGGTGCTGAGCCAGCAGCTGGCCAACCATAGCCCGGTTTGTGCTATGTTGGTGGTTGGCCAGACTGAAAGGGATTCTGCGTCCAGCTTTGCTCTTCTGCCTGACTCGCAGTTAGACTGCTGGAGTAGGCTTTTTAGGTGGTCGTAATCCTGGGGCCGGTGAAGCCCTATCTCCGAATGTCTTCATCTACGGAAGTCAGCATCTTGCCTTCAGAGCTCGTAGACAAGCATCTTCCCTTCAAGCTCTGTCCTGAGAACATCATCTGGCTTGAGTTCTCTTCTTAGCTCTGGAAGTCAGCATCTTCCCTTCAGAGCTTGTAGACAAACATCTTCCCTTTAATCTCTGTCCTGAGAACATCATCTGGCTTGAGTTCTCTTCTTAGCTCTGGAAGTCAGCATCTTCCCTTCAGAGCTTGTAGACAAACATCTTCCCTTCAAGCTCTGCCCTGAGAACATCATCTGGCTTGAGTTCTCTTCTTAGCACAGGACAAGGTCCAGGCAACACCAGCTTTTGACACTAAAGACTAGCCTGCGCTGCCCAGGAGCTACTTCTTCTACTGTACAGGGACTCCTGGCTTTAGTGATGATCTCTGAGACGTTCACGTGACTGGGATGTTAAACTTATCCGCAAAGCATGACCAGACCCTGAAGTCCAGAGCCCTGTGCATCTATCTGCCTGCAGCCGCTCTTCATGAGCCACACAGAAATGGCGCTCAGGGAAGAAAACAGAGGAGAGCTCCTGACACGGACATAGTTGAGTGTATAGACAACTGATGAGAAAGTCTAAGAAAGGAAGGACACTTTGCATTTTGAATGCTGAGTCCCCCACAAAGCCATTCGTAGAATTTATGCAAAATGTGACTATGCATAAAGTTTATATTAAAATCTTCTGTTAATCTGCCATGGTCAGGGATATAAGAGCTGGTGTGAGTAAGCTGAAATGGTTTTACAACACTACACTTTTAAAAAAAAATATCTACGTGACTGATTTAAATTATCTATAGACGAGCTAAATCTGTCCTATAGATCAATTAAAAGAATCACTATTTTAAATATATCACATTCTTAATTACACTGAATTAAAGGTAATTGCACATTCGCTGCATACATCACAGTGTTAATTGGGGAAAACATTTTGAGTCAAACCTATTGAGGTTGCTAGCACTTCAATTTCCTTTTCACAAAAAGGGAAAAAAATCGTATGCCTGAGTCAGGTAAAAAAAACAGCAACAACAACAACAACAAAAAAAAAAAAACTGACAAGTACTCATGATAATGAAAATATACACACAGGCAAAACAAAACACTGAATTAATTAAGGTATTACTTCAAAGTCTATAGTGCAGAGTAGTTGTTATCTCTAGGATGAGATGTAAGATAGAGGCTAGGGAAAGGAGTTTGCAACAAGTTTTGTGTGTGTGTGTGTGTGTGTGTGTGTGTGTGTGTGTGTGTGTGTACGTGTGGTGCACAATCCTGTGGCTGCATATGTTGAGGTAAGCCACGTCTTTATAGGACAAAGTGAGTCAGACTGAGAGTTGGCCCTCTGTACATGTTGCTTTGCAATATAGAGAGCTTAAACCAGGGCTCACTATTAAAATCCCATTGCTAAGGCTCAGAAAGCATGCAGCTATGTGGGCCTGCCCAGTCTCTGGGTTGCCCAAGATTCTCAGTAGGAACAGTGATAAGAAGAGCTGCCTCTCCTGCAGCAAATGCTGGGACATCACTTCATTCTGGAAGCCATCATCTTTACTCCTCCCCTTTAACTTTGTGCTCTGGGACAAGATGGTAAAGAACTAGATATGGATCCATGCATTGTGAAAGTAGAATGTCCTCAACCCTGTTTGTTTCTTAGCTCTAAATTGCACAATCTTTCGAGATCAAGGAGTCCTGGAGCTCCTGTCCTAGCATTGTGCAATGTCTCCACATAGGAATTTTACTGGGGGGCAGGGGGGAAGAACGAGACACAGCTCTATATTACAAATCCTTGAAGGCATGAGTTTTAGTGACTGATTTCCCGAAGGAAGAGCCTTGACGTTCACAATATCAGTACCACATCAGTGCTGATGCAGATTTATATTTAACCTTTACATCTGTGGAACCAGGTGTAGGGGTGGAAACCCTGGTCGCAGCACCCTCTTTCACTGAAGAAGTCAGCAAGCTGCAGTAGGCGTGCAAACATTCCAAGGAACTTGCAGAGATCACCTGACCCAAGCCCTTTTTCACCCCACTAAGCAAGCTGCTTCGGAGAAGGGCTTGGTCTCTGGTGGCTTTGCGGATACACAAATTCTCCAGCCAGGCTTATCACCTAGGCATGATGGAGGGCACTGGGGACAAAAGATATGAGAGTTCCTGTGTCTTGATGACAGAAAGCTGACAGTAGTTTATGATCCATGATAGTTCCACACACTATTACACTGTATTTATATCCCAGAAAATGTGTTAAGTAGAGTGCAGAAGGTAGAGCCTAATAAGAGAAGGAACAAGACAGCCACAGAAACCTGGCCCTGAAGCAGGCCTTCCTCTAAAGGAGTACTTTCAGATGGTCTAAGATTTTAAATTGTTCATTGTGGCTTTAAGCAGCCTCCCTTGGCTCTAGCTTTCTCTACAAAATGAATCAGGGATCACCAGTAGAAACTCAATTATCAATCAATCGATCTCTATTGAGTTGCTGGTACATCCCACTTATCTGCTACGCCTCAGAATAATCTATAGTACTTTAGTGAAGAAGAGCTTCTAGTTAAATAGTAGCTAGTGCTCATTAATACATCAAAATAAGTGTCCAGAACTTAAACATTTGCTTAATTACAAGATGCAACAGTTTATCATCTCTAAGACTCTCTCAGTTTGCTAATTGATTGCCACTTAAAATGAAGAAATTGTCGGTGCATATTGTAGGTGGCTTTTAACCATAGAGGCAAAAGATAGAAGAACTTTCCAGTCCCATGTGATGGGTGGTCAGCCTTATGGAATAAAGTCATGATACGGAAATAAAACTGAATTTTTTGTTGTTCTTGAGCAGTGAGTTGGAGGCTGATTATTATAATATATGATAATAATAGAGTTCTAACTTTAAATCATTTTCCTTGCTGTATACAAATATGTCTAAGAATGAACTGCCATTTCTTTTTGTCTAAGATAGACTATATTTTCCTTAGTATATCCCACCACCTCCTTCGTCTTGCCCAGATTTGCCAATTCCCAGCTGTTATCAGGACAATGAGGACCCAAGCATCCCTTGCTTCTCATGACCTCCTAACTGTCCTATTCCTGAAAAAGATAGTTTAAAAAATACTAGTTCACTGCTCCACACTCATGCCCCTCCACCTTGCTTATTCAGTCACACTATTATTATTTATTAGCACTCTATTTTCCGTGATTCAGTCTACCACTATATAGTAGCAAAGGGGCAGAAAACCAGCACCCCGGAAAAGGAAACCCAATAAGTCAGGATCATTAGTACCTGGAACCCCTGGACAGCTGGAAGCAAGCTTGCACACTGAGACACAGAGAACTCAGACCCACAGAAGCCACATGTTATGAAATCTAGCAGACCTGAGAGCAAGGAGATACATTAAGTGTTCTAAATAGAAAAGAAGAGGGAAGAGGTATTGAATCATTTAAAGAAAAGGAAAGAAAAGGTCTATTGCAATCTGAACAGCTAAGCTGACAGTGGCTAGGACAAAGATCATGGTGCTGGAGACAGAGACCATGGGTAGGTCTGGGACATAGTCTGTTGATTAAAAACTAACACAGAGTAGAATCGGTCTGGAACAGAGAAACCTTAATAAGGAAATGCCTCCATCAGAATGGCCTGGAGGCAGTTCTGTGTAGCATTTTCTTGATTGATTGATGGTTGGTGTGGGAAGGTAGTGTCATCCTTGTGCAGCAAGACCACTGAATGTGACCCTGGAAGCAAGCCAGAAAGCAGTATTCCTCCACGGTTCCTGCCTCTGCTTGAGTTCTTGTCCTGCCTTCCCTCAAGGTCGGACTGTGATTTGGACATGTAAACCAAGTAACCCTTTCCACCCCAAGTCGCAGTTTGGTCAGTGTTCTATCACAGCAAGAGAAAGTTAACTAGGACAGTTAGAAAATGAAACTGATGGAAGTTGATGGTAGGTTAAATGGAGGGATGAAAGAGAAGGGGGAATCGTGTAGACATTTGGATGTCTGAATTGAACATCTAAAGGGATGGAAGAGTCATGCTGTGAGATGTATAATATCATAAAGTCAGGGAAAAGGGATTCCTGTTAAACCTGGGATCTCTCAGACACATGGATGGAGATACAAATGTCAAATCAATGAACTAGGTATCATAGGAGATGCAGGTTGCCAGGGAGACCATGACAAGTGTGTGGTCCAGGCGTGATCCTAGAATGCAGCCTTGGGAAGTCTGATGTGGATATCCAGGCATGAATGGTGCTGACCAGGAAGCTTAGATCTGATTGGTAAAAGAAAAACCAGGGTTCATAGAGACAGGGATCCTCAGAGCTTGTCTTTGTGCTGCATTATTGAACAGTATTTTTTTATCCCCTCTAGTTGAATTTGGTCAAAACCGTATTGGTACTCATCTTTCAGGAAGCTGCCTCCTAAGATAATTGATGTGCACTTTTTTTTAACCTTTCTCCCAGTGGTGACTGAGTGTAAAGAGGAGTTCTGCATGCTGGTTCTGTTCTCAGAGACTCGTATGAGCTGGTTAAGTTTATCTTTGCAACAATTCTAAGTGGTGGGGACATTTTTCTGTAGCATTTTACAGATGGAGAGAGTAAAACAGAGATTACCTCAATTTCTGAGCAAAGAAAGATGGTAGGAATTCTACTCAATGCATATATTCAGGATCTTGGTGAAGGCAGTTGGCATATGCTCAGTTGCCTCCCAAAAACCCTCTGTAACCACTACATCCATACACTTCTCTGGCCCCAAACACATGCACATATACGTGAATTTTAAGATATGTCATAGTATGACTTTTAACAGATTATTATCGGTATGATACCTGAAATGCATTTCATAGGACTTGCTGTCAGGAACTGCTACACTTACATCAAGGAATGAGATATTTAAAGTTTTGCTTTTCTTTCAGCAGCATCTAGATTCTATCTTCATGAGTGTCCATTTGAACCACAATATAAAACTGAGATAAAACTCTTTGCCTCCCATATTTGAGAGCCTGTACACACAACAGTGCTTCCTAACACTGGTGCTGTTTCAGTCACTACAGTGTCCGTGCATGGTTAGTTAGGGCTGTTTGTTTCCACAGCGATCCTTGATATCTGAGCAAGCTCTTTAATGACACACAGCAAAGTTTCTTACCCAGTTTGTCTGCCTCTCAATTCACCTTAACTTTATGGCCATATTTTATTCCAGACCCTGCTGAGGAATTCATCAGGCTGTGAAGTACGCAGTGATGAGTATCGGACGGAGTTTACCACGGCTCTGCAGCGTGTTGATTTATTCATGGGCCAGTTCAACCAAGTGCTCTTGACGTCTATATCTACCTTCATCAAAGGTGACCTCACCATTGGTAATCTAGGGACATCAGAAGGTCGCTTCATGCAGGTAACTGATTTCTCAGAGTATCTAGTTTTGTGTAATTCCTTTTTGTTTTCACTGTAAGTTATTTACAAACAGGTTAAAAGGTGAAACTTGCAGTAGAAGCTATAGACAAAACCTAAAAGGCCAACAATGAAGCATGGACTACTTTTTTATGAAGTAGGTAGATTGTTTTTGTGAAGTGTTTGAACCTTTCAACTCAACTGTGGTTGCTTTAATTTTCTTGTCTGGAATGGTCTTTTTTTTTCCATTCATAACTTCTGTCACATGACTGGAAAGTAAAAATGAAACAATTAAGCACTTCCAGGCAATGTTTTCCTCTTTCAGGGGAAACTGTGGATCAAAGGAGAGCTATTGTGTGAACCGTGTGTGTCCATGAGAAGAGACATTCACATCCCTGAGAGACATTGGCAGGATTCAGGAAGGGATGTTATCATCAAAATCCCTCTGTATCTCAGGCTCTTCTCATTCTGCAAAATGGTGGAGTCCCACACAAAGAAGTTCAGATACTTAATTTTTTTAAAAGCAGGCTTTATTAAGAAATGTTTCTAATGGCCAGGGGCACCATTTCCCATACCATAAAGGTTCGCATTTTTAGACTTGATGGAATAAGTGTTTCCTAGCTACAGGAATCATAGCACTTTGCAGAAATTAACAACCCCTCATGGTGGATGTATTTTATCACTTTAATAGTTATTGGTGCTTTTACCATGAATTCATGAGCAGATTCTCAATTAATGCAGAAGGATGATAACATCTGTGGAACCTGTGTGAATATTAAAAATGTGTTACAATGGATAATGCTTGTTTTTTAATTGTCTGATGTAGTTAATATCCTGATGGCATCTAGTAAACCAATTGAGGGTGATGAGATGTTTTTTTCCCTCTGACTTACCCATCTAGGCACCGTGTACCTATATTATTTTACAAAGCAAAGTTTTGAAACTTCTCATTGTCTTTACAAAGTCTGAATCTTGATCACCATCATAATGTAAGAGCTACAAATCACTTATGCTCTTGAGCTTGGTGAGACTTTTTCAAAGTCACAAGGTCACAGAATGTTGACAAAGATTCTGTGACAGGAGCGTTCGTTCTCACACAGTTTCCCCAACAACTGCTCCCTCACTGCTGACCACGCCTCTTCTCCCCATCGCCCTATCTGGTATGCTGTCTACATGCCTCACCAGTCTTGGCCATTTAATTCTGTTCTTAACTGTGAAGGCGGGACACATATTCCTTCCACAAACTTATGCGCTTTAACATTCTAATGTGGCTGTTACCTGTTCTCTTTGAAATGGGATCACATTGCTTGTGTTTATGTGCATTTTTCATTTACAGTGATAATTGCAGTAACAGACCAAAGAATCTGAAGAAGCAGACATCTAGTGAATTCCAGATGTGCTTGTGGCAATGGCTTGCTTCCCCTCATCTTCATTTCTGCTTTTCTTCTTCTCTAAGTTGCCCATTCTCTTACAAACCCAGATCTTCATTAATACACTTTTACAGTCACTGTAGATTTGAGTGAGTTTTTTTAATTTTTGTGATTATAATACAATTACAACATTTCTCCCTTCCTTCCTTTCCTCCAAACCTTCCCATATACCCCTCCTGCTCTTCTTCAAACTCATGGCCTCTTTTTTGTTTTCACTGTATGTGTGTGTGTGTGTGTGTATTCCTAAATATAGCCTATTTCATCCATAAAGAAGTATTCTTAAGCTTCAAAAGGGTCATAGTCTATTCTCACATGTTAAAATTATACTGAAATCCCATTTTTAAGTAAGTTACTTTAATAAAAGAGTTCATACCAACCAAGGGATATATCATCGTGTATATATAAAATCATATACTCATTATAACTAAAATTCTGAGGCTGATGCTTTATTCTTGTCTCTTAGTGTGTATGGGAGGAAACGTTATCTTCTGCCATTAATGGCAGAAAGCAGAAAAGGTAATTTTAAAGTCATCAAGCATATATTAAGTGCCTATTGACTTTTCTCTACTGGGCAAGTGAGCGAGCAAAGGAAATCCAGAGTCTGCTTTTGAGAAAATAAAATTTTGATAGAGGAGATTAAAATGCTTGCCTGGCAGCAATAGTGCATACAGATAAAAGAGCTGCCGGAACCACGGGGGATGTATTTCTATGATACTTGTGTTCCATCGAGTTTCATATAAATAAGCCTAAAGCATCTGACAGTCAACTGAATCAGGCGGCCAACCACGCTGAAATCCCAGTTGTTTACATCCCAGGCAGTGCAGGGAAAAGGGAAAGAATGAGGAAAAGATAGGAGACCCTCAGCTGGCTTTGTCAGAGTGACTTCCAATCAGGTTCTGTCAATGCTCTGACTGGACTAGAACCCTAAATCCATGGCCAGGCTAAGTTTCTGCAACTTGTGTTTTAATAAATACTGTAGCGTTTCTGTTACAAAACAGAATCAACATATTTTTTCCCTCCCAAGGCAGCTGCCACATATGAAAAACACAGAGAAATGATTTTACTTCCTTCCTACCCTCAAGCCTAATAGCAGAGTTGCTTGGCAAATTTTTTTATCCCAAGCGTTTGCAGCTGTTTCTGCCCTTCCTATTGTGTTGGTGTTCAGCTCAGGCTGGGAACACAAGCTAATGCCCCAGCTGTTGGGTGCAAAGGGAATCAGGTATTTCACAGTGGTTATTTGATTAGAAAGAATCATATTGTTTAGCTAACAATAGTCTGTGCGTGGCAGAGAGGACATTTCTGACATGTTGCTAACTTTTAAACAAGTGTAACTTATCTCATGCAGGTGCAACTAAGTCTAAATACACTGATGTGTACATGTCTCTGAGTCTAGATCAGTGGGGGTACGTCAATAATAGAATCCACAAGCCGTTTTGATTTGTATGACCGCTCTCTTGGGATGCTTTGAAGTGAAACACTTGAGTAGCATTGGAGATAGCAGGAGTAAACAGTGAGAATGTGTGTCCTTACCGGGAAACCTAGCCCACTGTGCAGGCCCATGTGGGAGAATGGATTCTCATGAAGATCACAGGACTAATCACAGGGATTGCCCACGTCTCCCCTTCTGAGCTCCTCATCTAATCTACATCCAAACAATGCTTGCTTGATTTTTTTTTTTAACAGCACTTGTATAAGACCTTTAATCTCTAAATGCAAAGCTCTGCTATTAAAATATTTGTGCATGACTGTCAGGCCAGGAGAGTGAGTGGATCATGGATGGGGGAAGGGCCAAAGGCCTTTCCAAGACCTGTTTCAAAGTCAGCTACACAAACATTTGCTGGACAACCACACGGTTTCTGCCAATAGTGCCCGCTGCCTGGGCACAATCACAGCTACTATTAAGTTCTCTGGTGCCACCCTGGTATTCCTTCACCACCACCCTCTTTCCTATTCTGTTACCTTCAGCGTTGGTAACACCATCACTTTCTTTCTCTTCTGGTGTGGGTCTAGTTGGGTCTAGCAAGAACCTTAAAGGGGGAAGATGTCTTTTGGTCATGGTCATTCTTTATGACCATTACTTAACAGGATTGTGTTGGTAATCAGTGAAGTTGAGACTAATAACTCCCTTTTGCTAGTTCAGTTCATCTACTGACCTCCTATCATCAGATTGCTTGGGATTTCATTTCTGCACCACCACTGTGGTGTGCCATACCAGGGCTTGGAAGGCAATAGCATGCGTCATGTAGCCCGTACAGGTTCAGCAATGGGAGCATTAGATAGAGGCACATCTGAATGAAGATTAAACTCATACATCGTTTCTCCTTAGGGATTGTTAGTTTACTCATTTCTTAACAAAATTCTCAGACAGAGGCATCATTAAAAATAGCATTTAAAATGCAATATTCAACACTGACCTAGATATAGTCTTAAAGAATATTAACACTGGTATGTTTAGTTTGAAGAAAATATGTATAGTGAGTCCAGACACTTCTTTGTGCTAAGAACTTATTGTAAATAAGAATTTCAAGGTCATGACCATAACTAAAAATTAAGCTGGGTTCATGTGTAGTCTCTTAAAATTAATGTATACATGCTCTAGAAGGACATATATTTTGTTCACTATCACAAGCATAGAAATTTAAAGCATCATAAATATTTGAAACCCTGGGAAAATGTTTAACTCTTGGGTGTTTTTTTTTCTTTTGGTTTTAGATAACAAAGAAAAACTAAAATTTATTTCATGGATGTTTCCTAGGGGGGAACAGCCCAGAGAGACATGTAAAATATGATACACATACAGCATTAGTTTATGAACCTCTTATTATTTTTAAATATCAGTAGCAGATAAATTCTGTACTTTGACTAATTGCCCTATAGTCGATGTGTTTGTAATACTAAATTGGAAGTTGCATTAGTTACTTTTCTCATCCCTATAACAAAATACTGACAGAAGCAATGTAAGGGAGGAAGGGTTCATTGGGTCTTGAGGTCACAGTCCATCCCAGCAGTGAAGGCATGACAGCAGCAGTGGCTCACTCTCCTTCATGGAACCCACCCTCACCCATGCTGTTGTGATCTGCCACCCAGATGTCTGGGCAGTGAGCCTCATCTCCAGCTCTGTTTCTCCAATGACAGTCTACCCTGCCACTCACCAAGCCTCTCTAGGACCCTGCAACATAGAGGCTCTGACCTCGAGGAACATTCTTCAAAGCCTTGGCCATTGGAGCCAAGCAGGGATGGACACACAAGGGTCTCCAGTGGATCTCTCGAAGTAAGCTTTCCTCTTACAAACAGGCAAAAGGGCATTTGTAAGAAGTACAGACCTGAACCACAGTAAAGCACCACATCACAACCACAATTGAGAAAATGGAAAGTAGGGCAGGCATGGTGGTACATGCCTTTAATCCCAGAACTCCAGCACTTAAAAGTCGAAGACCAGTGGATCTCTGTGAGTTCAAGGCCAGCTTGTTCTACATATTGAGTTCCAGGACAGCCATGGCTAGGTAGAGAGACTTGGTCTCAAGAAAAATGAAAAAGAGTAAAGAAAATGCAAGTAGAACCCCTAACTTGTGAAGATGTGGAAAAGTACAGATACTGTGGGAAATAGCTTAGCAGTACTTTTTAAAAAGGTAAAGATACCATAAGATTTAAAAAAAAAAAATCCTTCTCCTGGATACAGCACACATGAAAAATAAAAGTATTTTTTAACACAAGAAGTTTCACATCTATCCATAGTAGCATTATTCAGAGGCATTTGTAGGAGCCACCCAAATGCCCATCGAGTAATGCATAAATGCATAGAATGTGGTCCGTGTATACAGCAGAATATTGTTTGGCAATAAGAAGGGGCATTGATGAATCTTAAAAACATGTATTATGTAGAAAATGCCAACACAAAGGCCAGATAATGTCAGCTTCCATTTATACATTATGTCTAGTATAGGAAAAACTAGAGAGAAAGTAGAATAGTAGTTATCACAGGCCGGGGAGATTGGACAATAATTGTTAAGGGCTGTTGGTGCTTTTTTGAGCTACTGAAAATATTTCAGAGTTGACTGCAGTAATGATTACACAAATTTTCACATACACTAAAACCTAGGCCTCTGTAACGCAGGCTGGAAGCTTCAGGGATGGAGGAGTCAGCAGTGAATTCTCACTGGGGCAACAGTCACAGTCACACTTCCCAGACATCTGTGTGGCAGATAACATGGGGAAGGGTGAGGGCCAGAGGAGGTGGAGTGGCAGTGTGATTGGATCACAACAGCATGGGTGAAGATGGGTTCCTTGAAGGACAGGGGAGGCCCCTGGAAGTCACCAGAGGACAGCCAAACAAGGCATTTAATTGGGGTTGCTGGACAATGAGGACATTTTCTACCCTTTGATACTCTTGGAGAGACTTGAGTGACCACTGAAATTCCTATTGACCCTACAACCCCCACCACCACACCCTCCTCTTCCTCCTCCCTCCTCTTCCTGCCCCTCATCTTTGCCCTCTCACATGAAGTGATTTGAAAAAGAGAGAAACATTTGACGAAGTAGATAGCCACATAGATTTATTTTATGCTGAGTTGTGCTCATCTGTTTTTAAACAAAATTAAATTGTAAAGCTGTCTAATTGAAAATAAAACCATACACCATACACACACACACACACACACACACACACACACACACACACATATATATATATACATATATATGGGAAATTTGGTTTTTATGAATTACAGAATGTTACATAAAATTATTTTGTTCACAATTACAAATTTCCTGGGTGAAGCCACACTGTTTTATTTACCTGTTCATATATTTTTCCCCTCACATCCTCTCTCAGACAGCTTATTGGGAAAGTTTATGTGGGCTAATAATCACAATGAACAAGTAAATTTGAATTCTTCCCTCTACCCCACCTCTTAAACAATGCATTAGGGCTGTATTTTCAGGACCATTAAAGAAAAAGGTTTTGTGGTCTAAATACTAAAGATTAGTCATGGACACAGTAGAAACTCAGAAGATAATTGCCAGTCTTCTATTTCATACTAATTGTTCTCAGATTGCCAAGTGATTTATCATAAGAATTAAACTTACATGCCAAATTCTGATCTGTCCCTAGAAATATCTCCATGACAACAAAAAGCAACTCCTAATTCTTGCAAGCATTGCTTCAGGGGTATTTTGAGGATTTTAGTGGTTACTCAATTATTTCGGATTCTGGCAATAAGAGAGAGGGAGGGATTAATGATAGAAAAAGCATTCTTGGCATTTCCATACAGTGAATGTTCCTGCAGAGAAAAGGCTAATGATGAACTGAAAAGGTATTTGCATGTGTGATAAGGTCTCTGCTCATCATTGCAAAGGCAAAGATCCACCCCCTCTTCTTAAGGCTTGCTGCCTCTCCTGCTGCCCAATCTCCATAACAAACAGCACCCACTCTAGTCCATGAGCTTTGCTAGCTGGGCTAGTATGGTGTCATCTGTGCCATCAGCACTCATCAAAACAGAGAGGCCTTCTTAGGCACACTTAACTCATGCAGCCAAGGTTACTGAAACAAGGAGTAGCTGGCAAGCAAAGGCTTTGTGAAAGCTATATTAGCTTCAACTCCCCAGTGCTCTTTGGGAGTTCCTACTTGAAGCTTCATATTGGTACTTATTCCAGGGCTCCAGAAGCCAAGCAGCTGGGTGTTTAAGGAGGGGTCAAGCATTAGGTAAAGCTTATGGAAAAGCAGACTCTTGAACTTTATAGATAAATTCTCCCTTGGATTTTATTAAAAACAAAACAGTATCTATCTTCCAGAATAATCGTGAAGAGTCACGCTGATCTCTTAAGAAGCACTTGGCAAAGTGTCTGACTCGGTTGCCTATGATGAAACTGTCATGTATATGGTGTCTCCAGCTGAAAAAGCAGAGAAGGCAAAAACAAATCAATCAACCCAAGCCTAAGGATGCAAAGAGCAGAGCTTTTTTATGAAAAGCAAGGGAAAGGTTAATCATTCCTGGCAAGTGCACATAATGAGATATCCGATAAAGTCGCGATAACAATCTAGTAATTAAGAAGGGACTGCTTATTACAGACACAAGAAACTCTAAACAGAGCACGAAGGTTATATATAGAATTACCATAAGACTCCGCAACTCCAGTCCTGACATATCACGTGACAGCAGTATAAAGAAAATGCAACACTTCCTTTCAAAGTGTTCTGGGAGCTGATCATTGTCATATAGTAGGTCTGAGAACAGAGGGAAGGCAGGCGAACGAGACAATGCAAATATCCAAGAGTTGATCCATGGTTGTCAAAGGAATGAAAATCACAGAAAACTGTGTGTTAAGACAAGCTGGTGTTTGTATTGGTTTTGACTTCTGCATGAGAAAAGGAGTTTTTTTTTTTTTTTTTTTTTGTTTTTAATCTTTGTCATCAAAGAGAAATAAAATGTTGGAGAGCAATGGAGGGTGGGAGGAACTAAGCACCAAAACGGGTTTAAGATTGCAAAGCCGAGGAGAAATTCGGGTGATATGGTTTAGAGGTTTGGGATCTTCATTGTCTGTAGGTGACCAGCTCTGGGGTAGGGTAAGGGATTGAGAATTAAACTCTTCCTCACAGAGGTCACAAATGCCTATTGGGCCCCAAGTGTAGGAAATAACAGTAATTTCCATCCGGAGCACATGACTTTTGAGGTCATGACTACACGACCTTTGAGCCATCATTAAACTTCTGTGCAAGTCTAATCGCCTCGATTAATGGAGGTGTTTTCAATGTGTTGAGCGTTTGGAGTGGAGCAAAAATGTCACCATGTTAAACTTTTATGGCTCAATGTGCATTTGGTTAGTTGTTCTATTAACAGTTCACCCCATGAGAACACATTAAGCATTTGGAAATCTTCCTGATTTGTTTCAAGCTACTTGGCTTCTTCATTGTGTTAAAGAAGAAGAAAAATGATTGTTTTTCTCCAGAATAAGTACATTTTGTATGTATTTGAGTACAAAGCATTTAATCACTACTTTAGTCTGCATTTCTGTTTTGTGAATGAGAAAACTATGGGAGTGTTTTTGTTTGTTTGATTGGTTGGTTTTCTTTGTTTATGGGTTTTTTTTTTTTTTTCATTCTAATTTCAGGGTGCCCATAACTGTCCCAGGACCTCATATGGCAGCTTGTAAAGTTTCTTG
This sequence comes from Phodopus roborovskii, assembly GCF_943737965.1. Lineage (NCBI taxonomy): Eukaryota > Metazoa > Chordata > Mammalia > Rodentia > Cricetidae > Phodopus > Phodopus roborovskii. Next base: position 5,930,046 of record NW_026125444.1, read on the forward strand.
GAAATATAGGGCAGTATCACAGTAGATATGAAACCCAGTTCTGTGCCCCCCTGTGGGCAAACTGATGGCAAGAGTCTCTCTGAGCATGCCCAAACCATCCCAAAACCTGCCATCCACCAAGATAGCAGTGCTGACCTTAGCTCCCCACGCTGATCTGTCTCTTCTGCTGTCATTGGGGTCTAGAAACAGAAAGGAGGGAAATTGTCTTGCTGGGGAATATCCCCAACGATGAATACCTGAAAGCAAGAATAGCACCATTTCTCCAAACACATCATTCAGGCACTGTTAAAGCCACAGGCCTTATTTTTAAAGACAGGACAAAATGTATGACTTTGTAATATAAGCAATATCGTATCACAAGACAAGACATATAAATACAGCTTAAGAGCAGCAAAACTACAATCAGCCCAGGGTTTCCAGACCCCTCCCCCACAACTCACCCCCATCTCCTCCACCTCCCCCCCACACCCATCATCCCCACCTTCTATCCCCCCCACCCACCCACCCCCACCCCCATCTTCCACTGATAGCAAGATGTCAAGGGAAATTGCTCCATGGAGGAAGTTGAAAGGGAAGATTAAAGAATAATCCAGGAACTGTGCAGCCTGTGGTGGTTCCTTCTGGGGAGAGCTTTGGCCTCTCCAGTTGCTCACACACTTGTAAGGATTGGTATGAATGTGCTGACTAATTGATCGCAAGATCTTTCTCTAGAAACTGCTCAGACCATGGGCAAAACATGAGGGTTCAGATAAATTGGCCTCGAGGCAGGAGATGAGAAGATGTTGCATTGATTTCCAACAAGGTGAACTGTGTGGGTCTTTAGCTGAAACACTAATGCACTTTGCTGTTGTGCTGCATTTAAAGCCAGTCTATTGGAATGGGGGTGTTTTCTTTTATTTCTCAGGTTGTGCTTTCTCGGACTGTACCTTTCACCCCTCATGTGAATTTCCTCCTGGATTCCCACCCCGTATCTCCAGAAGTTATTGTTGAACATCCATCAGACCAAAATGGCTACACATTGGTTGTCACGGGGAAGAAGGTAAGGACCGTTTCCTTTGGAATTTCTATGGGTATGGTTCTTTTTAAATAGATATTGTATGCTGTTGTTTTAATAACCTCTCTCTGAGTCTTAGATTCCTATCTCCTCTATTTGGTTCTATCTGGCGTCTTCCAGAGGTTGCCTGAAGTAGAGTTGTCTGCTATTGAAGGGAGACTAGGCCTGAGGGGATCTTCTTTAAAATGTTCATTCTCCTTCAGTCCTGTTTATCAGTGAAAAACACAAACACACAGAATGCAAATTACAGTCCTAACGCAGACCCCCAAAGCAGGCAGATAAATCCTGGAGACACACATAGGAATTTGACTCCAGCCAGTAATCTTAGTCCTCTAAGAGAGAGAGATGTGTGTCTTGATACCAGAATGGTATGTGACCTTCCATAGAACTTTCCAGGGTTTCAAGTGCTTCCCCCTGCAGCTTAAATTAGTCTCTCTTGTTATTCTAAAATCATCTCAGACAGAACCACATCTCTATGTTGTAGAACTTCTAGCATTATAGGACCGTGCTTATGGACCAGTAATGATGTTTTCTTGGAGTTGTGGATAGGGGGTTAATTAGTCTGGCTATGCTGTCCCAAGATTTTCTGGAGCTCATAGCCCAGTCTGGGCCTTCCAAGCAGCAAGCATCCCAGGTGTACACTATATCCAGCAAACAGCATTAACCTATTATCACATGTGTGCCAACAGTAAAATAAGGGATTTGACTTTTGTTTTTAGATGTGTTAAAACCATTATTGTGGGATTTTCACATAGATGTTGCCTTAGTTACAGGCTATCAGGTGATATTTATATGTAAATATCACATGTGCAGTTTTTACTTAACAAACCCAAAGCCCTCTAGAAACTCTCTGACTTTTTTTTTTTTTTTTTTTTTTTTTCCAGATCTCCAAGATCCCATTGAATGGCCTGGGCTGTGGACATTTCCAGTCTTGCAGTCAATGTCTCTCTGCCCCTTCTTTTGTGCAGTGTGGCTGGTGCCACAATCGATGTGTGCGTTCTGATGAATGCCCCAGCGGCACATGGACTCAAGAGATTTGCCTGCCTGCCATTTATAAGGTAGGAATATCTGTCAGCCGGCATGCATATTTTCTTGGTAAATGCAATTTCCAATAATGAAAACAGGATGAAAAAAAAAATCATTTTAATCATTTTGGTGAGGGGCAGCCTCTCTGTCTCAGCTTTGTCCCTAAGGTGGCGTTGGGACACCCCACGACACACACATACACACTCTACATCTGAAGTGTTCCCTAGGTCCCCTCTTGGGTGACTGCTCTCCTTTAGGTCCATGTGTGGTATACAGCGAGGTGGGAGTGAGCACCACTCCCCAATTCAGATCTGCTCCCTCCTGAACCGCATTCTCGTTCCTCATTCCCTGCTCTAGGCCAGGTCCCCCAACAGAAGCCTCCAACTCCACAGACACAGGTCTTATGTCCATGGCACCCAAGGGGCTCCCAAGATGAACCATACAGACTGATGACCCTTACACATAGAGGTTGATTCCCTGTCCTCCTGTGGCTGCCTTAAATCCTGTCTCAATGTACTTGAACAAGAAATAATGACTCCAGGAATAGCTACACCGACGCCTATACTCCTATAAGCCATATCATCCTTTAATTCACTTTGAAAATACTTCCTGGTTGTATGCCCGGACATAAAGTTCAAAAAGAGACAAGTGCCCCCTGCTGTTGAATAACCTGGTTGGTAGAGAAGATGGCAGCTTTGATGTTGCAGCCATCCCATTATAGTGCATTTACATTGCAACTCAAGTGTTGCTTTATTTTCATAAGGATTGGCTTGGGGAAAAAAAAAATCAGGTTTTTAAACCTCTTGGCCCGCGTACATTGCCTGAAAAATATTTCCCCAGCGAGGATCCAGTATTAGCTTTTTTTTTCTATCTGCCTTTAGAACAGTTGGACTTTAGTAAGCGCCTCTTGTGAAAGATTCGAGTTAAAAGGCTGGGGCACCTGGTTTGCTCTGAGTAAACAAAGTAGCAGAGTAGAAATGGGGCTGGAGTGCATGACTGTTTCCCTTTAGTTACGGTTTGGAGCAAGATCGGCAGTGGGTAACTGGGTTTCCAGTAAAACCATTTTCTGCTAGGTGTGATACAAGTATCAAGCCAAGGCCTGACCAGCCGGAGAATGCATTCAAAGCAGTAAAAACCAACTATGAATCTTTACTTTTCAGTATTCTTTTAATGCCCACATGCAACTGTACACTTGTTTAAACAGCCTTGCTGATTTCAGGTGCCAGAACCAACTTGAACTCTTTACTGTCTGTGGCAACTGTCCTGTGTGTGTGTGTGTGTGTGTGTGTGTGTGTGTGTGTGTGTGTACGTGCGTGCGTGCGCGCGCGTGTTGTATGTGTGTGCACAGGCACACAGAGTCAAGCCCAACAGTTTCTTTTCAAAACTATCCACATTAGTGTTTAAGAAGGCAAACTGGTGACCAGAAGAAACATTTCATCCTGGCCATTGTGCTTTCCTTTACTAACCATGAGAGCCTTCTTAAAAATAGCTGAAAGCAAACAACTTAGACTTTTCCAGAACTGCATAGTCTCTCATACAAGTCTTCCTCCCCCATCCTGTTTCTGAAGTCCAGCACTCTACAGTTGATTTTTTTTTTAACTTTTATTGATTCTTTGTGGATTCCACGTCATTCATCCCGCTCGCTCTCAAATGTCTCCCTGACCCCTGTCTTTTGCTCTCTGCCCTTTCAACCCACCACCCGAAACAAAATAGAAAACTAAAATCAAAATAATTTCAAAAGGTTTCAGTGTATCATGCACAAGTTGATGAGGTGTGGTTTATATTGTAGAAGGAAAGTAGCAAAGCTGAGTCTATAAATCCCCCCACCCACCCAGCCCACCCCAGCCCACCCCAGCCCACCCCCGGCCATAGCTGTTAGGAAGATTTCATGCTGTACTAGACCGTGACATTTACCGTTCTTACTGCAAAAAAAATAAGATAGATTGTCCCCTTTTCTTTTCATCCTTAAACTCTGTATGCACAAATCCAGCTGATGTATAGAATTTCACATTCTGATACATATATACATTAACCTGCTTCTCAAGGTACATGGTGCTCAATGGCTGAGATTCTTTGCAGTCTAGATATAAGTGATTTTGGGATTGTAAACCCAATCCATTGTTTCAAATGTGTCATCTGATCTTCAAGAGCAATGAGAAATGTTCAGATATGAGGGACATTTTCCCAATATATTCCAAATGCATGGGGGGGCAGGGAATCTTATAGGACTGTAGATGATCTCAGAGATATAATAGAATTATATCATTGATCGGAATCCCAGAAACGGAGCAACAGCAGACCAGGCATCAGGGCATTGCCATCCCCATGTTTGTGAGCTTGGTTTTCCTGCTAAATCAGAAAGTGGCTTCTGTAGAAAAACTTAATTTTCATTTTTTCAATGTTTTCTCATATTTTATCTTAACGGGATACGCTAACATAATCCGGAAGTCTTGTTGGAATGGGCCCAGCAGTGATGTGATCTCTCACCTGTGAAAGCCAGACAGGTGGGAGACACAGCTTCATTTCCTGCCCAGAGAGTTTCTCTGCATTTCAGGATAGCTCAGAGTTTGCCAGCTCATTGTTGGGGCTTTGCAAGGGTGTGTGGTCTGTGACAGCTTCCTTCCTTTTCCCCTGGAAGGGGGACAGTTGCTCCACAAGCTACTGGGACAGTGTTCAGCTTGGCGAATGCTAAGCAGAGCCATGCTTTCAAACCCTGGGAGTAGCACAGGATTTGGTGTCGCCGTGTCTCTTGCTAGTGCAGCTGCAGAACAACTCTGTCTTTTCTCAATGACTGCCAAGTCTCCGCCCTTTCATAGGCAGAGTATGTGCTGAGTGACAGGCTTTGGCTTTGACATGGTGGAGGGGAAGGGCTGGAGGCAGAAAGATGAGGCCCACATCAGCTCAGGCAGCTGTTTTGAATGGAGAAAACTTCATTAGAAGGAGAAGCAGCTGTGTGGCAACATCGGCCTGAAGAGGGACCTGGGAGCAAATCTTCTGCAGGATTTCTTATATCCTAAGAAACAGATTTTATTTTTTCCCTAGCAGTTCTCATTTGGCTAGACAGAGATGAGGTGAATTTTCATGAAAGGCACAACTGTGTAATGGATTTTTATGGCTAAAATGGTGATCATAAAAGCCTTAAGCTAAGACTTTAGAGTTAAGACATTGGTTTGTAATTATTTACTTAGGACGGGTGGGAATGTTTGCAAATTTGAACTCTTCTGAAAGTTCTTCCTAACTGAGACTGCGCAGAACAGGCTTCGGTACACGCCTTGGCTGGTTCCGAGCCTCCGCGATCTTCACGATTCATTTTCCCACCATTGTACTGTACAGTACAATTTACAATATGTACCCCCTAAAAGAGCATTTCCTCTCTCAATTGTCACACGGCTCCCCAGGAGAAGCTTATTTTTAACTTGGAAGTGTGTTTTGCCTAAATAGTTTTAGCCTAGGGACAGACGTCATAAATGCCTCATATTATGGCTTATCATGGCCACCACCATCTAATTGCTACCTCCAGACTTCACCTTTAACACACCAAAAAATGAGTCTATTATTCACTGAACATTGCACATGAGGAAAAATATCTTTAAAATGAAGTAAAATAACGTCAAAGAGAATTTTAAAAAATAACTACGATACCAATTTGAGGTTCTCGGTTTTGAGTTTTTTGATAATGGAAATAATGTGTTTTGTATTAAATATACAATTTCATGTATGCTATGTATAAATAGTTACCATATTTACAAGGCTACTGAAAACCTTATATAAGAACTACAAATTGGGACACATAAAGCTGATCCAGGGAGCTGGAGAGATGCCAGGCAGAGGGTCTGAGTTTAGTTCCCAGCACCCACATTAGCTGACTCCTGACCAGCTGTAATTCCAGGATGAGGGGATCAAATGGCCTCTTCTGACCTCCATAGTCAATGTGCTCACATGCACAAACCCACACAGGGAAACATATACACAAGCATTTTTCAAAATAAAAATAAATACTAAAAAAGTAACACATAGTTTGCTTGGTTTCCATAATACACAGAAAATCACATTATGCTGGATTTTCCTTTTAAGTTCTGTTTTGTTATTGTAGGTTTTCCCCACTAGCGCACCCCTTGAAGGAGGGACGATGCTGACCATATGTGGCTGGGACTTTGGATTCAAGAAGAATAACAAATTTGATTTAAGGAAAACCAAAGTACTGCTTGGCAATGAGAGCTGTACCTTGACCTTAAGTGAAAGCTCGACAAATACGTAAGAAACACAGGGACTTGGCTGGGCTGAGCTTGGAGGACAGGCTTGGGGTTTTGCTTTTTGTTTGTTTTTTAGTAGAGTTTCAAAAAAAATGCTCAACATGTTCATCCATGAGTTAATAAGGGTCTTGGCCTATCCTAGCATTTGAGACACTGGGAGAAAGTAAAAGGTGGCATGACCTCAATCAATTCAGCACCCAAGAGTTGCTTTTTGACTTGTTTGCTTGATGTAATTTTTACACAGAGTGGGAGTTTAACATTTGTGTTTTGCGCTGTCGTTTTGTGTACTTGACAAATACGGGGGCATACAGTTGCACACATAGCGTTGCATGTGGAAATCAGGAGACAACTTCAGGAATTTGGTCACCTCTTTCCATTGTAGTTTCCGGGCTGGGATTTCGAGGTAAGGTCAGGTCATGAGGTTTGTGACCTTACCTACTGAACTGTCTGTCCTACTAGCCCAGCATCCAGGAGCTTTGAAGTCACTAAAGTAAGAATTGTGCAGAAACTGTGTGACTGGGAAGAGTGGCCGGCCCTTCCTCCTCAGACTCCAGACATTGTCTCCAAAGGCCTCTTGTGGGCATCAGAAAACAGCTTGGTGTCTGCCCTCTTTTCACAATCCCACCTGCTAATCTTTGCAACAGTGGTGACGCCTATCGGTCACGTTTTCGAGACTCTTTTTGGATGAACTTAAATTTATATTCGGGTAATGCCACTCCGCCATTTGGGCAGTCCCCTCAGATCCTGGGTAGTGTCAGTCCCAATCTTACCTAATGTTCAGAGAGCTGGGATGCAGCCTAGCCAAACTAAGCCTGAGATCGGAGCCGACACTGTCAGGGTTAACTCTCTGATCAAGGCCTTTGCGTGTCCTACTGTAGTCTACGTAACCCTTCTACAGACACTAAATTCCACAGTGAACAGGTAATGCAGGAATTATTTGTTATACTGTAGTAGCAACAACTGAAGTTTTAACAGTTGAGTCTTTATGGTTGAATCTGTTCTAGAGAGTAAATGCATCTAATGGATTTCATTCTAGGGTCATAAAAGACCTTAATATATACATTTTGAACAGGGTCATAAAAGACCTTAATATATACCTTATAATGAAGCCAAAGCAAATTCATGTCAAGCTTGCTAGCCTGAAAACAAAAGCAAGTTCACCCTAGGACCATCCCTTGTTCTCCAAAACTCTTAATTATTTCCATGTGAATTAAGATCTACAAAGAGAAAAAAAAAAATCATCATCTCTTTTTAGAAGTTACTTAGTAAAACAAATTATATTTCAACTTTACATATTATATATATACATATATATATTACATTATAGATTAAAACTATGTCAGATTACTGATTAAAAACTGGCTCTGTAATGCCTGCATTACCAAAATGTTTGCCAGGCAAGAATGAGAACCTGAGTTCAATACGCAGCACTGGATATAAAGCTGGGTATGGTGGTGCTCACTGGTAATCAGCACTGGTAAGGCAGAAAAAGGAAGATCTCTGAGGCTTGCTGGCCAGCCTGTCTAGCCTAATCAGGGATCTCCGGGTCCCTGTGAGAGAGCACAGAACCAGGTAAATGGCCCCTGGCTTGCACATGCATTCTTGTGCCCCCCCCCATTGCCCTTTAAGTGATTTAAACTTGTGACAGCTATGGTCATAGAAATATAGCTAGCAGTTGGCGTAAGCCGATGAAGAGACTTGGCTTGTTCGTAAATGGCACATTGCTTCATGTGCTGCTGAGATGGCAATCATTATCTTTCATGTTCTATACAACCAGGTAATTTTGCAAGCGTAGGTTACCATGTACTTCTTAGCTGGTGAAGTCTGCCGTGGTGAACTCTGAAGTTTCCTGCTATGGTCCATATAGAGCTGGGCATCATCCCTCAAAAAACAGAGCTTGCTGCTTGCAGTCATGAGCTCACAATCTGGGGTTCATGTCCCCATCACAACAAGCAGCCAAACCAGAAAATCAGAAAATGCATGTGCATTTGAAACGTATTAAGCCTGCTTTTTTTTTTTTTTTTTTTTAGGTTGAAATGCACAGTTGGTCCTGTGATGAGTGAGCACTTCAATGTGTCTGTAATCATCTCAAACAGTCGAGGGACAACACAATACAGTACATTTTCCTATGTAGTAAGTCCAAGCATTTTTTTTTAATGTCCTAGGATGTGTGATTTTTATTTGCATCTACTTAAATGATGGAATTAACCAGTTACATTTTGGTTTTGCTGCCCACTCAGGATCCTGTAATAACAAGTATTTCTCCAAGTTATGGTCCGAAGGCGGGAGGAACTTTACTCACTCTAACTGGAAAGTATCTAAACAGTGGGAATTCTAGACACATTTCAATTGGCGGGAAAACGTGTACGTTAAAAAGGTATTGTAATTCTTTTGTTGTCGCATTACTGTCTGTACCTAACACATCAACCCAAGTTCTTCTGCGTTTGTACGAAGCGTAGTAAAGATGTGTGTTTATGACTTCCTCTCCTGCTGACAATCTCCTCCTCCCCACATCCACCTGCCCTGTATTGCTTGAACCCCTTCTGAGTTTTGGCTTGCCATCCACTCCTTTACTGCAGTGAGTCTTGTCCCAGCTATGGAGTGAGTAAGCTTGGAGCAATACATCGAAACAAGTATTTCTATCAAGAGTCAGAGCTGAAGAAGACACATGGAGGGGAGAAGTGTGTGAGGTTAGATTTGAAAGGTGGTTTCGTTTCTCCTTCTAGGGGTTGAAACCGCTAAGTTTCCTCTAGTACCAAATGTACTCTGAAGGTTGCTTGAACCGCCAAATGTTTTGAAGTCACGGATGGCCTTTCAACAAGGCTAGCCGTAGGATCTAGTTTGATGTAAACAACATACACTGGGAAGAGCTTGTCTCCTAGAACACCTCAGGAAACTCCACAGAGTCATGTTTTTTGACTGATAGATATATATTTTGGATTATATAGACCACTAGTAATGCCTGCTTTTTTTCCCTTCCGTTCTTTCTGTCCTTCTGTTTGTTTGCTTCTTGTTCAGTGTATCAGATAGTATTCTTGAATGCTATACCCCAGCCCAAACCATCTCAGCTGAGTTTCCTGTGAAATTGAAAATTGATTTAGCTATCCGAGAGACAAGCGGCTTCAGTTACCAGGAGGATCCCATTGTCTATGAAATCCACCCGACCAAGTCTTTCATTAGGTAAGTGGGAGCTTCTGATAGGTTAGAAGGAGAGTAAGAGCCGAAGGGTGATTTGGCCGTAAAAACAACCGAGAAGCAGCCATTTTCATCCCTTGCATAAATGCACTTGTATTCCTTTCGAAGACACCTTCTGGATTCAGTGGGAAATTATATTTAGGTTTTGGGGACAGTTTGACTTTATCTATGGAACTTCATGCCAAGAACTATTCTTCCTATGCCAGTATGCTTTAAACACCTTAGAGAAAAACAGTCCAACCTGGTGCCATCATGTATGCATACCTGTGTCATATAGGGCATGTATGCATCTGTGTCCGTTCTCTGCTGAACCACACACAGTTCACAACAGCAGAATCACCTTTCCCCTTGCCTTTCCTCACGCTTTGGGATTCCTTTACACACACTTTCTGCCTGTACCAGTCTCTGCTTTAGTCAGTATCCTGGACTGGGTTCAGCCTCTCCTGTTTCCACCCATTCTATCGTCTAACAACAATAGTCATGTATGTTCTTCTCTGTATCTTCAGAGTGTGAAAAACACTTCTTTCCCACAATTAGCAAAGAATGCAGACATTTTCTGCAGCTTATGAATTACAATTTTCTTTTAAATGTCCTCACATTTCCAGAGAAGCGTTACCCCTTGCTAGTCCCCTAACATTATCATGGGTATAAAACTGGGTGTCTAAATACTTGGTGGGAAAGCTCTGAATATTCCTGTTTTCTGTTTTATTTTGTCAGTGGCGGAAGCACAATAACGGGTATTGGAAAAAACCTGAATTCGGTGAGCATCCCAAAGCTGGTAATAGATGTGCGTGAAGTGGGAATGAACTACACAGTGGTAAGTCTTTGGAGTGGGGCCATTCTGCTCAGAGCTCTGCTTCTGCCACCAGGCTTTCAGGGCACAGGGACATTTAGGCTTTGCCTTTAATTTTCACTAGTAATCTTTGCTGCAGAGCTCAAATGGTACTTCTTATTCAACAATAGAATCTTGAGCTAACATTGTAATCACACACACACACATGCTTACATGAACACACACACACACATACACACACACATGCATGCATGAAGACCTTTAACATGAGACCGTTGGTACAAACACAAACTTGTCACAAGCTAGGATTGTCTTGGAAGAGGGAACCACAATTGAAAATATGCCTCCTTCAGACCAGCCCGCAGGCAAGTCTGTGGGGGCATTTTCTTGTTTAATTATTGATGCTGGAGGTCCAGCCCACTGTGAGTGGTGCCCTCCCTAGGTACATGGTCCTGGGAGGGATAGGAAAGGTAGCTTTACATGAGTCTGAAGAACAAGCCAGTATGCAGAATTCTTCCATGGTCTTTCAGTCAGTTCCTGCTTCCATACTCCTTCCTTGAGTTCCTGTCCTGCTTCCTCAGATGGAGTGTGATCTGAGAGTTGTAAGATGAATTAAACCCTGGACTGGAGAGATGGCTCGGCCATTAAAGGCTAGGCTCACAACCAAAAATGTAACATGAAATAAACCCTCTCTCCCCAAGTTGACTTTTGTCATAGAGCTTTATCCCAGCAATGGAAATCTAACTAACACTATTTTTGATGAATTTCTCAAGTGAAAGAAATAGAAGATAAACATATTTATGAATGAGAAGTACACGTACCATGTCTTAGTCACGATTATATGTTTTTCTTTTCTTTAAATACATACTACATTGTGCTAATAACCAAAATGGTAAGTTTGTGTTATACATAGAAAACATTATATATATATATACATATACATGTATATATATAATAGAATATATATTTCTTGTAACACACATATAATTAATGAGATGATTTTGACTAATGAAGTTAATAAATTTTAAACTATTGAATACCTCTGGATAAAAAGTGGATAATTAAAAGTAGAGCATATGCTCCACCCAAAACCTATTTTCTTGCATCTCCTTCCCACTATCTTTTATCAAGTAACAAAAAAGCATTACAATACATTATATTCTAGGTGTCAATGATACTTTTTATTTCTCTACATTTCCTTTTTTATTTGAAAACTCAACCATAATGTAACCGTAAAGGTGATGGATCCATTTGTTGCTCTAACAATTTCAGTAGGTCATATAAAGGCCTGGCATGGTGGTACATGTCTATAATCACAGCAAATGGAAGATGGATACAGAAGGATCAGAAGTCTAAGGTTGGCCTCAGATATATAGCAAGTTCAAGACCAGACTAGGGGTAAATAAAATCCTATTTTAAAAAGAAAAACAAACAAACACCAGTATATATTTTGTTGCTATTTTTTTTCTGCTATGAAATACCACACTTTGATTGGACATAGGCACTCAACTTGGAGTAAAGGCTCTAAGTGCCCTGTCTCACATACAGTATCAATTGGGCAAGTGATAGATTGAATTATAGCTCTTTCTTTGAAATTTCCCCATCCAATATTTCTTAAGGACTAAAGCCACTCTGTACCTTAATTACAAAAAGCAATTTGGGACTAAAAATGTCAAGCTAAGTCACCAAACAATAAGGTCACCCTAAATGAGATTTCTCTTGACCTTCTCAATCATCCACATTGCATCACCTCTAACAAGTATTATTAGATTCTTATCATATTTCCAAGGGATGATACTCCAGGGAGTCACAGCATGAAGTTAAGGACCTTGAAGCCAATCCCCATACATGGCCACAAACAAAGTTAGAATACCACTGCAATTAATTTAGGAGACATCAGTTCTCCATAACCAATACACAATTTTACTTTAACCAAATAAAAATAACAGTTTCCCTCTTTAGTGTTGGCATGTGACTCTTTAAAGTTGGATCTGAGAAATGGTTCTTTTACAGAAGACCAAGCCTCCATTATTAAGATAGTAAGGGAGCTTGCTTTCATCTCCTTTACCCAAAGATGACATATAGAACAACTCTTAGCTTCAGCCATTTATTTATAATTAAATGCCTGCCGGAAGCCCTCCAGGTGTCAGATATGAGAGGCATACCCCAAAGAAGATACAGACAGTGGCAGAAGATACAGGTCTTATCTGACTACGTATGTGGAAATACAAATTTCTATTGTTTGAGTCAAAAACACAGCATACAATAACTCTGCATATTAGATTGAATAGAAATGAAAAACTTAAGGGACTTTCTTATTATTTTCTCTTTCATTATCCCTTTCTTTACTGTCATTTTTAAATACTGCCTTATGGAGAGGTGTATGTGCCTTCTCTGTTCCCAATGGCTTATAGAGTTTAAAGTTGACTATGATGAATTAAACCCATTTATTATTTAACAAATAAAAACTTACAGTCATGTCTGATGTAGATATATCTAGCCAGAATAATTCAACTCCAGTAAACTCAAAGCCTTAAAATATAGAACTGATTAACTTAACAAAAACATAGATTAACTTGTTAATGCCTGCTGTGCCCCAGAATCCTGCAGATTAATTTGTGGTTTCTAGGTTCTTGTTATTATACAAAGAATTATTATGGAAGCAGTGAAATCTTTCATTTCTGTTTTATAACGTGATAGGAATAAATAGCTCTTAGCACTGTCATTCTATTTTACATAAAACTAAATAGTGCAGTATATTTTGTTCCTACTTTATCTGATTCCAACATAGATTTTTAAACACAGAATAAGTTTTAAAATTATTAAGAAGAAAATGCCACACAGAAAATTCTGTGCTTTTTATGTATATCCTGAGGCCTTTGCTATTGTGGGCATAAGTAATTGTTTTATCTCCAACTATACTTGTCAAAGGAAAGGAAATCTAAGGGATGTTGTTGCCTGTTTGTCTTTTCCTTGGGGGAGAAACGTAACCCTTTGACTTTAAATATACCACTTTGTGTGGCTGGTTTTAGTCTAAGTACAATCAAGAGGAAACTGCATTTTCCAAAATTCCATAAATCAGAATTTCAAAGAGGAAGATTAGAAATGAGAGATGAAAGGTTATAAAATAATAATAGCAGAGCCTTTGTAATGTAGACAGCATTATTTAGAGAGGCTACAGAGTGAGAAAGAAGCAAGGCTTGGTGGTGATGATAGTGAACATTGATGTTAATGACCTTGGTAGTTAGCACCATGGTCCACCCCTCAGATGTGTGACCAGACTGAGTGAAGTATGTTTTCCTGAGTTGAGTGTCTTTATCTAAAACTGGAACAACATGACACCTCCCCGTAGGAACATTACATGAGATGTCTTTGTAAAGTGTTTTGGAACTCAACTCTTAAACCAGTTAACAGGCCAGTAAGGCTCCAAGTGCATGGCAGCTTGCGCTGCTAACCATGTGGAACTTAGCAATTACAAAGCCCTTAACCACGAAGCATCCCACCCTGTGAAGAACACTTCAGTCTTAATTACTAAGTAGGGAAACTGAGTTTCTGAGTGATGCCTTCACCTCACTTCTCATAACTTCAAAGTGAGATCTGAACCAAGGACTCCTAAGTTCTCAAAGCCCAGCCCCTCTTTGCCCATAGCTGCTTTGCAAAGCAGTTCCCCCAGGAAACTGTCTTATTGTCCTAAGGAACATTACATGATGAAGGGAAGGCCAGCTGCAACTACATCATCGTAGCTTATTCCCAGCTCTGGGTTCCTAAACAAACAATTGTTTGGAAAATGTTACACCTATCATGCCTCTTAAAATGTGTTCTTCAACGTTAGGAAGTTAAATGGAGAGCACTTTTGACGATCCAGTCGGTGTGGTTTTGGTTTTTGATTCTGAAGTTGTGACACAGCTAAACCATGTAGATGCTGCCTGTGTCCTGCTGACGGTGGGAAACTCTGTCTTCCTGTAGGCATGTCAGCATCGCTCTAATTCAGAGATCATCTGCTGCGACACTCCTTCTCTGCAACAGCTGGGTCTGCAACTCCCCCTGAAGACCAAAGCCTTTTTCCTGTTAGACGGGGTTCTTTCCAAACACTTTGATCTCACTTATGTGCATAATCCTGTGTTTAAGCCTTTTGAAAAGCCCGTGGTGATCTCAATAGGCAATGAAAATGTACTAGAAATTAAGGTAAGAATTGCTTAAAATACTCTCTTACATGAACTTGAATTACTTTGTTGACTTTATAGCCATGTGAATAGAGTCATTGTATTTGGTCATTATATCTTATTCTACATCAGCAAATATCTAAGCACTGAAAACAAATCTTTTTGGCATAAGACTAAAAGATAAGCGTAATTATGCATTGCTTTTTAATGAAGCCTTTAAGACCCCTTCCCTGTGTATATGCTGAAAAGTAACAAATGCTGAGCATAAATCTATCAAACAGGCTCCCCATGATGCAGTCCTGATGGTGTTATACATCCCTGTGTGCTTCACCTAAACATAAACATACTTACTGGACAATAAACAGTAAGGGCTGTGATGGGAGATGCATTAGTTGCAGTTTTGTAATTTTTTTATAGTATATGAAGTTTTGTATCTAGATGTAGCACATTCTCTCTCTCTCTCTTTCTTGTGTGTGTGTATATGATATTTTATTAATTCTTAGAGTAAACAACATATGGTGTATTGTTCTTGTATTCGCTCCCAGCTCTTCCCTTAACTTCTCCCAAATACCTACCCTCCCCCTCTTAATTTCATGTCCTTTTTTTTTTTTAATAAACTAGCAAATCCAATTTCATATATTCATAGACTCGGCGCCATCTACTAAAATGTACTTGCGGTTGACCACACTTTTTAAAAGAATCAACTGTCCCTCTCCAAAATGCCAACAACTGCCAATGTCTCCTAGTTAGGGTGCAGGCCCAGGTACAGGTTTTGTGTAAGCAGCTGTGAATTCATGAACAGTTCTAACATGTCAGAAATGACTACTTTGTTCAAATCCTCCCCGACCTCTAACTGTTACAACTTTTTACCTCTTCTTTCTAGAAATGGTCCTTGAAACTTGAAGGGGACAGGTAATATAAATGTTCCCTTTGTGACTTAGCACTCCACTGACACCTAGTCTCTGTACTTTGACAAGTTCTGAGCCTCTCTGTATTATCCATTATCCAATGCAGAAAGAATGTCTCCTGATGATGTCGGGTTGGGGGGGCTACACTAAGCTATGAGTATAGAGAAAGAAATTCAGAGGACAGTTTGATATTATGCCTACTTAGCAAAATAATTGCAGTGGGGTGTCCCTCCCCCTCCCCCATGGAACCTGTGAGTTCCCAACCATTGAGTCTTGGCCTCCTTTTTTAGGTTTTTTGTTTTTGTTTTGTTTTGTTTTGTTTTGTTTGATACAGGGTTTCTCTGTGTAACAGCTCTGGCTATCCTATACCTCAATTTTGGGACCAGACTGGCCACGAACTCATGGAGATCCACCTGCCTATACCTCCTCAGTGCTGGGATTACAGGCATGAGCCACCACTCCCTGGCCACATCTACAGTATCTTCTGTGGAGTGGGCAAGACAGTTGCTGCCACTCCAGGACAAGCTAACTGACCTGTAGTTTCTGAGCAATTCTCTTGACTCTGACTCCCACCTCAAAGGAGAACTGGGATTATAGATGCATGGCTCAGCATCCAGCTCTGTCTATACAAGGGCTTCAGGGATTTAACTCACCTCCATCCACCCAGCCATTCCACAGGTGTGGTCAAATCTTAGCTGATTTATAAATCGACCTGGATTCCCACCACCTGGGGAATACATTAGCCTCTTAAAACATAGTCACAGAGCACCTTGACTAAGACAACCTGATGCAGATGAAAATCATTAAAGCCCAGACAGGCTGAGGTTTAAGAAGTAATGGAATAAACAGAATACAAAGGTGGCAGAATGAGGACTTGAATCAGCTCTCTGGTGTCACTTCAGTCCTTTTTGCTACGGACAATAAGAAAGCTAGCAAAAATGATCAAGACTTTAATTTCCCATAGACCACTCAATTAGCAAACAATTCATCCCTCACAACCTGCTATCTGAGACACTGAAAATGTTTTCTCCTCTAGAACACATGAATGCAAATGTGAGCAAGTGCAAATAGTAAAGTAGTCCTCACTCAGGTGTGTTGTGGGTAGCATGGGTCAGCTCCATCCAACTGACATCCTCACTCAGGTGTAATGCAGGTAGCATGGGTCAGCTCCATCCAACTTTCAGGGAGATCTTTATCTCTGAACAAACTCGAACACACATTCACACCCACACAATCACTAACCTCACCGTTGCATTTTGTACAATAATTAAGTAAACCCAGCATGAAATTAAATGGAAGCCTGCTTCACTGAACAGTGTGTTTGCCACACCAAAGTTCTTTCTTTCATCTGCTGCTTTAATTAGTTTTAGAAAAGGAAAGAGCTTTTATCACTTCCCCTTTTTTTTCCCCAATAAAACTAATCTACTGTGACCTTTTGCTTTCAACAATTACTGTGTTTGCTGTTTCAAAGATTCCATTTGGCTTTCCTTGATGAAAACAGTGGTTTGTGTGTAAATAGTCTTAGCTCCTCTAAAAAAACCGTTTTCCTGTTCTGGTGTCTATGATGGGCAGATTAGAGATAAGTGGTTCTTTACGTACCCTTTCAAAGCCAGTGTTTGATGGGAGAGAAAACTCCTTTTTCCATAAATTAAACAGCTGTTATTCAATGTCCTACGAAGTTGTTGGACCAAGAAAAGCATGGCGTGGCATCATCTTAAGTCTATTAATGGCATTCCCCCAGAGATGAGTATAAGTGGAGTCTTTCTGTTCCAGAAGCCACCCCCAAGTAACCACTCAGAGTCTTAATACTGACTATAAATGCTCGACCAATAGCTCAGGCTTGTTACTAGCTAACTCTTATATTTAAATTAACCCATATTTCTTATCTACACTCTGCCATGTGGCTTGAGTAAGTCATGATCATCTCGTGTGTGTGTGTGTGTGTGTGTGTGTGTGTGTGTGTGTGTGTGTGTGTGTGTGTACAGATGTGAATATGGGTACCTGTGCGGTCAAAGGATGCCAGTAGCTAAAATTATAGGCCATCTTGTAAGTCATGTGGGTATTGGGACCTGAACTCAGGTTCTCTGGAAGTGCAGTAAGTGCTCTTAACCACTGATCCATCTCTCTAGTCCTGCTCTAAATTTTTTTTTCAGACCTCTAAGTTTTGATTAAGGAATTTTTATGTTTTCCACCTAGTCGTCTTATATGAGTTTTTGTACATGAATAGATTGTGTAGAAAAAAAGTGTCATCTTCAGTGCTGGTAAAGGACTGCCTCTGGTTGCCCAGCCCTCGCTCAGAGTTTGTCTTATTTTAGAGCACATAGGCGCATGTGCCAATAGGCATGCTTCAAAAGTCATTTCTGAAAACTCAGTTCAGAGAGTAAGGAGGGCAGGAACCTCATAGATGGAAAAAAGCAGTCCAAGATGAAGTACAGTGAGATTCGGAGACTAGAATGTGATCCTGTGAACATAGCAACAACATGGGAGGTCACAAGTAATGAGCCAGACATCACTGCCTGGGCACTGAAGATACATAGAAAGGAGTAGCATTGTGGGCCACCCAATCAACCTGGTACCCGGAGGCAACTGAAGGTTGGTTCCTTCCCTTCTCTCAATAGTTGGCTGCAGGCCCGCTTGTGCTACCAGGAGGTCAGATCTCCCTCCAGGCAGGGTGGAAGGGTTCCTTTCTTCTGGTCATTTGGCCCTGCATCCAGATTTACTGGTATTGATGGTGTTCATGTCTTATTCTCAAGTAGTAGTTCCCTGAGATGCACACAGTGATAGGCAATCTTGGGGCTGGGGGTACCCAGGGCACATACACTGTACTTGTGTTAACATAATACCTGGGTAAGGCTCTCTAACTAGATAAATAAAGACTCCCAAGGAGATACTGATGAAATTAGTTGAATTTTCATCCAGCCAGCCTTTCTCAAGTTTCCTAGAAGCCTTTTCTCTGTGGATATCATGTGAAGCTGGTTTGAAGCCTTCTGAGGTGGATCTTGGGCCTGAATTCTATCCTGAAGGGTACATATTCTCTAAGTGAAGTGTAATGCCCCCACAGCCACCAGGTCTCTGGGTTTCTGCTACTGAGGCCCTCACTGCCCAGCTTCTGTCTACTCCACACCTCATGCTGTCACTGGTGATCTCTCCTGTGGCTGCCCGGCTACGAACACTTGCAGGATCTTTTCAATGGGAATGCTGTTTTGTAAATCCTACCCACCTTTACTTCTTTCTACTCTGTTCTGTCACAGTCCTTAGCGAGTGGCATCCCAAAACCTGAATCCTGAAGACACATTATGAGAGACCTGGGGAGTAAGGGGACATGTGGGCAGTCATTGGCTTTCATGTTAACATCACGGTGACAGAAGGTAGAAGGTCCTATCCATCTTCACATTTGCAGTAACTAGACCTGAATCTAATACTCATTGGGTGGTAAGTAGGTTTTGCACCAGATAGAATTTGCTTAGCTTTGTGACTTGGTTCCTTCTTGAAGCTTAGCTCCCCTCATGTAAACCAGCAATGACAACATACTAAGAGTCTTTACAGGATAAAATGAAGTCACTGGCATCCTGAGCTGCTCTTTGTTCATAGAGGACTGAAGCTCTCACTTATACCATTTTATTTAGAAACCCATACTTTGTCACTTCAATGCCTGCAGAGCTGAGCTGATCTTTCAGATGCATTCTTCTACTTAATAAATAGTTGATGTCAACAATGAAGGTTTTAAACATCTTTTCCAC
Organism: Phodopus roborovskii; assembly: GCF_943737965.1. NCBI lineage: Eukaryota > Metazoa > Chordata > Mammalia > Rodentia > Cricetidae > Phodopus > Phodopus roborovskii. The sequence goes on from NW_026125444.1 coordinate 5,949,178, forward strand.
GGCTCAATAAAGCTGCATTCACTTCAAATACAAAAAAAAAAAAAAAAAAATTAAACTGCATCTATTTTTATCCTTCCTGTTTTGAGCTCAGGTTCCTCTTATATTGTCACGGCTACTGTCATGTCTATGTTTTCAGCTCTAAAAGCAGTTTTCATATACAATGCTGGTGGTAGCATATTCTCTAACCTAGTGCTTACCATGTGTTCCTTGGTGCTTGTGAATCAAGGAGGACTCTGCCTTTCAGCTGTTTATTCTCCTGTTTTAAGAGCCAAGGAGATCCTAAGCCTGAAAGAATGAGTCCTGGAGAGGAACATGCATTATGAGCCTCCCTTCCCCCACCCTTAGCTATTATCTAAGCACACAAGGCACATGTCAGTGCTTCTCTCATAAATCAAGCCCTCGGGCTCTTTAATCTCTTCTCTCTGTCATTCTCTGAATTCCCTCCAATACGTGAGTAAGGGCCTGCGCCCTTCCTAGACCTAACCAACAAGTTGTGATTTCGAGCCCCAAAGTGACCTGTGAGATTTATGTGCTTCTCTGTCGAATTACCCTGTGTGGCTGACCTAGATCAATGGCTTGCTCCTACCGCCTCTGGAAATACGATAAGGGTAGGGATTGTCTGCCTTCGTTTCTTCCATGGATTCTCAGAATATAAAGAAGTACCTTCTCTCAGGTATTTCTCTTTCTAGAAAGATATCTGACCCACCCATCTTGAAATCCAGGAGACACTGGGAAGGAAAGCGGTTTTCAGATGCACTCACTAGTATATAAAATGACGTTGCAGGGCTGTCTCTATTAGGAGCTGTTCTTTGTCCGTAAGAAAAATGGTAATAGGTTTTGATAGCTCTCTCCTCCAAGTAACAGCCTGTTTAATAAATAGCTACTCATTAAATCTTGATATGAAAAATCATGTTCATGTTTGTGCTTCTTTCCCGAGGCCAATGATTGGTTTCTTGAACAAAATGTTAATGTTTTAAACATTCCTGATGTTAACTCAACTATGTCAAATTGGGTAATGTGTAAAAGTCCTCAAGTAACTATATAATTGTTCAAAATAATGTAATTGTGCTCTCAAGTCCTAACGAAGGTCATATGACATCTTTAGGGAATTTCTTTGAAATGAATTTACTTATGTGCAGGGTTCAACCAGGCAAGAATAAAAAGGAATTTCCCAGCTCCAACAGCTAAAGGAATGTATCGACGAGGCAGTTACATTAGCTCTCTGGAGACGAGACCTTGGCATTGGTGTTTTTGAAAGCGTTCCGTGTGATTCTAAAAGTGAATCATTACAAAAGGCAATGTTAAGCAATTCAACGGGCTTAGCCACTAAACTCAAAACTGCTTTCTTTTTGTCAACCATCTCTGCCTGACGACAGTAATAAGATGATTATGCATGACACTTTTCAAAATAAGGCCATAAACAAGATTCCCTTTCCTTTTCTCTAAAATTCAATCTGATGTGGAAAGCTCATCTTATCACTCCTGCCTAGTTGTGTCCTGAAATGTTTCAGCCAGCTCAACTCCTCTGAAAATGAGCACTGTAAAAATCAGATGTCATGGAAAACATCATCTGCATTTGCTGTGTTCTCGAGTTCCTTCTAAAATCACCAGCATCCCTACTGACCTGTGAAGTGTTAATGACCTTTTCCTTTTGTTTTCTCTTCCCAGGGAAATGATATTGACCCTGAAGCAGTTCAAGGTGAAGTGTTAAAAGTTGGAAATAAGAGCTGTGAGAATATACACTGGCATTCTGAAGCTGTTTTATGTACAGTCCCCAATGACCTGCTGAAACTGAACAGCGAGTTAAATATAGAGGTGGGGTTCCTACATGCCTCTCATGATGTAAATAAGGATGCCAGTGTAATTATGTCACCGGTAGTCTTAAAATAAATCATTAAGGCTCATTTGAGTGTTGGCTTTGGCTCATCAGCTCAACCTCAGTTCCTAGTTGTGATTTGAGAAATGTTGAGTTTTTTTTTTTTTTTTTTAATCACACTGTCTCTTTCCCCTGGGTTAGAAGTCCAAGTCTCAAAAGTCATTTTACCAGCACTGGTACTCCGTCATCCCACACTCTTTCCAAAGCATGCTGTCATTCTCAGAAGGAACAAGGACAAACTCAAGAGTGTCCCTTCTCCCACTTTTCACCAAGCCAAGGGACCTTCCCACTGCAGTGATCACAATGCATAGAACTCTATAAATTAAAGGAGGCATATTCACTTGGCAGAAGGAAGTAGAACCTCAATTGTTGCATACTACCTTATTCCATGTACACAACTAAATCAGACAATCCAGAACAAGAATCTGCCTTTACTATTTTTAATGCTTTATTGTGATATGGCCTATATAACATACAATTTACTTGAAACACATAATTCAACATGTCGGTATGTTGCAATTGTGTATTTCTTTAAATAATGGTAATATATATAAATCATAAAATTTGCCTTTTTAATAATTTGAAATTTATAGTTCAGGGACATGAAGTATATTCATAATAAGAGTGGCCATTACTGCTATGTAATTTGAAAGCCTTCCCAAACAGATGCAATGTAACCATTAAGCAAGAACACCATACCTTCCTCTCCAACAGCTCCTGTAACCTACTTTCTTTTTCTATGAATTTGCTGACCTAGGTATCTCATATAAGTCAAATTATACAATATTTGTCTTTTGACATCTGGCTTGTTTTATTTGGAAGTTTTTTGTGGTCCATTCCATTTTATGGCTGAGGGATGTCTTATTTCATGTATGCTGTATATTGATTACCCTAGAAAAAAGTAGCTTTAGAGACTCCTCAAGTCTTCTGAAAATGTTTGGAAATGGAAATATACCAAAGAATTACAAAATCAGAGACTAGGTATAGAAACTAGAATAGAAATTTCAAAATGATCTCTAATCTTTAAAATCACAAGGCACTGAAGCTGGAGGAAACAACAAGATTTCTTCTATGTATCAAACCGGAATAGAGAGAATCTGAGACTTTACTATCCTTTTATAACATGATTTTCCCTCTTATGAGAAATCTTTTCTGATATGCACTCCATCCTCCCAAATGGGACATCATAATTTTTATTTAATTTATACGTCTATGGTATCATTATAATAATTGATTTATTTCCCTTTATATATACTTTAGTTCCTCAAGATCAAAGACTATTGTTGTTTAACTATCATAGTTATGCTTTAGTTGATCAGTATTTCCTAATTACCTGAACACTCAGGCAGAATTGGGGAATTTCTTACTAAAGGTTGTAATGCAACTTCTAGAATGGTGGCCACCAGGTGCTAATGAGAACCAGAGAAATTCTGGTTCCACACAGATAGTATATTTTATATCAGTCTTGGCCAAATTCTGACTTTCCCTTCTTCTTTATTTCTAGTGGAAGCAAGCAGTCTCTTCAACTGTCCTTGGAAAAGTGATTGTTCAACCAGATCAGAATTTCACAGGATTGATCGTTGGTGTGGTTTCGATATCAGTAATACTTGTATTATTACTCGGGCTCTTTCTGTGGCTGAGAAAAAGAAAGCATATTAAAGGTGCATATTTTGATTATTGTCTAAGATGCTACCATTGGAATATAGTGATTATATTCAGTATTGTCATGGAGACATATGGGAGGTTTAATGTGCATTCATAAAACCTGTGAGTTCTGGACACTGGGACCTGTGATAATCAAGTCTTTAACAAGCTTTTTTCTTTCTCTCTGTTTTAAGATCTGGGCAGTGAATTAGTTCGCTATGACGCAAGAGTACACACTCCTCATTTGGATAGGCTTGTCAGTGCCCGAAGTGTAAGTCCAACTACAGAGATGGTCTCAAATGAGTCTGTAGACTACAGAGCTACTTTTCCAGAAGGTATAATTCAGTTTACTATCCTGAGAAATATCTATACATAGACCTCTGTGAGTTGTGGCAGTGTTCTTGATTTTTGCTTTTTTTTTTTTTTTTTTTTTTCTTCTTCTTTTCTTCTTCTTCTTCTCCTTCTTCTTCTTTTGTTATACAAATAGGAAAAAGAAAGTTTTGACCTCTGCCAAAGGAATACTTAACTTGATGTAGAATTGCATGGTCTTCACTTTAAAATCAAACTCACGCAGGTATCATATGGGAATTTTAGCATCTGCAAGCTTTCTGCTCGCACACAGCAGCAAGGTTCACTTTAGAATCATTTGAGCAAAGTCACTTATCGCAGGGCAATGTTAAGATATCAGGAAGCTCTCTTTAACCATTCAGGAAGAGTATAGCTATAAAATGTTTTTTATTTAAATATAAACTTAAAATGCTATATTTGGGGCGGAAACTTTTTAATCATACCACTAGTAACCTCTAGAAGCATCCTCAGTGAGCATAGCTTTTACCTACAACCATCTAGGACCTGAATATATTTTGAGCCTTATCCAAGACAAACCTCCAGTGGCTCAATTCATCAACATCATCTGCTTTGCAAAACACCAGACCTAAGAATGGTCAGGTTGGCCAGGGCATTTCACATTGTTTTATTTAAACATGTCTTGCACAAAGCAAAATGTCCATATTGTATCGGGGCCATTATCTTTAGAAGTTACAGGACGTGAGTCAAGTGTAAGCATTTCCCTGTTGAATATTTACCACTGGACAAATACAGTGAGTCACAGACAGTTGTGGATACTGAGAAGTCAGAAAGCTACTCATCCAGGCAAGTACATCAGTAGTGAAGGCAGGCAGCATTTTAAGTTTCTCACCACTTGCTGCCTTTCCTGAGACTTAGCCTAGTTCTCTGGAGATTACTGAATGCCCCACATGGCTCCATTCACTGTTGGAAAGAAATCCAATCCTTTAAGAATGTGGACAAATCAAGCTTGGTGCATGCTTTTAAAATTTAGATACAATTAGGCTTTCATATCCATGTTTAATAGCTCTAACCTGGGATTACTGAGGTTTACAACTAATTGCTTTTTAAAAAAGCTTTCCTGTGGGGGGGGGAGATGACTATCTATGAAATGCTTATAGCCTAAGAAAGAGGGCCTGGGTCCTAAGTGTGTATTAGTAGAACTCACATAAAAGTCATATGTCCTGAGCGTGTAGGTACAGATCCTCAGAGTCCATTGGCTGAGCACCTCCAAATTCAGTTAAGGGAATAAGGAGGAAGACACCTAGCATTGACCTCTGACTTCCACACACATGCACAGTCTATACACACACACACAAGCACACGTATACAGCTTTCTTCATCTTTAAATTGTGTGACATGTGTGGTGTGTGTGTGGTCACAGGAACATTCTGTGAGGTTGGGTCTCTCCTACCTTTACATAGGTTCCAGCTATCAAGTTTAGCTCACTTGGCTTGTAAGCAAATTATGTTTACCTCCTGAGGCAGCTTGCTTTCTCACTTTTTTTTTTATTATTGTGTACATGTGTGTGTGCATGTATGCATGTGTAATATATATACATTTGTCATTGTGGCTAAGAGAATAAGCTTCACCCTCCTGCTTGCTTTGAAGCTGCTTCTTGATGACAGGAAAAGTTAAATGGGCAAAAGAGGGCCACCCAAAGGGAAGAACAGGAGGTTGAGCATCCAAACCTGTTCAGCAGCAACTGCAGAACTTTCTTCTGTAGCTGGTGAAGACAGTTTTTTCCATGGAGACCCAGAAGTCTCTATGACATTTCAACAAGATTACACATGGATGCCCTATATTGACTTCTTGATGTATTTGAACTTCACAAAGGCTGGGTAGAATTTCCCTTCAGGAGGACCCTTTGTTACCTTGGCCCCTGAGAAATGATAGCTCTGCTCTCCAGGTACAAAAGTATGGAAAGTGAGGATGAAGTAGCTGGGTTGGAAACCCCATTTGCATCTATGATTTGCTGGGGAACATTTGTAGAACCTGACTCCTTGCTATTAGAGGATCAGCCAAGAAAGAAAGTCTTTCTTAATCTACCCAGCTTTGAAGGGGCCTCTTAAATGTTCTAGAGCCTTCCTTTGTGGTCACACTTGTTTATTTTGAGCTACAGATTATTATGACTATAAAGGTCCCTCCAAAACTTTTCTGGAGGCAGTTTTGAGACTTACTGTCTGGCGAAGTAAGTATTGTTAACTAGAAGATCTGCTGTGGAAAATACTAAACACGCACAACTGGGACTAGAAATAGTCATGACATCATCAGCTTCCTTAAGTTCTTGTTCTCTTGTTTGTTTGCAAGCAAACAATGTTGTGTGATGGGATTGGAGGACCTAACTGTCCCTTCATTACGCTTGCACGGGCACATGCACACAACACACACACACACACACACACACACACTCATAAGCACACACAATCACATGCACCCTGCCATTCAGTTGCTGTGACCCTGGTGTCCCACCCTTGATATGGGTGATGTTTTCCAGGAAGGGCAAAGCAGCAAGTGGTTTCTTTCCCCATTTGGGATTAAAAGGCACTCAGTGCCACGGCCCCTTAACTTTGGCATGGAAAGTGTCATTTCTTTGCAAAAGAAATCTTACTTAAAGTTCTTACGGCGCTTTAGTTGTAAAGATAGGCTAATGGGAAACAGCCATGCTCAAGTGCCTTCAAGTGAACAGTGATAGGGCACCCTAGTGCTGATCCAAAATGTCTGCTCTAAGCCATAACACTCTGTGACCACTACCACAAGGTAGAGAACTCACCACCACTGTGCAAGGCTCTCAGCTCTGAGAATGTAGCATTCCATATTTCCAACCATATATGACTATAGGTACATGTTGAACAAGCATAACACAAAATTTTGAAATCGAAAATAATTTAAAAGTCTATGATGGTGTGTGTGTGTGTGTGTGTGTGTGTGTGTGTGTGTGTGCATTACCATGAGCCTATGTAGAAACCAGAGCAAGATGCCACGTGCCTTCTCCATCACTCTTGGCCTTATTAGCGTAGGATAGGGTCTGTCACTGAACCTGAAGTTCACATTTTTTTGTTAGCTGGATGGAAGCTCTTGGGATCCATCAGCCTTGACTCCCCAATGCTTTTGTTGTTGTTTATGTGGGAACTCGGGGTATTTGAACTCATGTCCTCCTGCTTGTATATCAAGGGCTCCTACCTACCGGGCCATCTCCCCAGCACTTAGAATTTATGATACACAGAAGTATCAGGTTTAAAAGTTTTATATTTTCCATTCCAATTTTCAGATTCATCAGGGATGATCAACCAGTAAAGTCCATGCCAGTATTTCAAAATCTGAGAAAACTCCAAATGTGAACAATTTCTGGTCCCAAGTATTTTTGAAAGGGGCTTGTGCTGATTGTATGTATTTTGCTATACATACTTCCTTGTCCAGGAATTCATATAGGTTTCTACAGTACTAATCATTTCCATGTAATGGTCATCTCTGAGGGCATCTTTTTTGTTTTCTTTAGTTTGAACTGGATTTCTGCAGGACTGGGCAATTGCTTCTCCACTTTTGCTGCTTCTGGCTACTTTTCTTTTTAATATAACATCTTTATTAATACTTTGAGACTTTCATGCAATATATTCTGATCGTTTTCACTCCCACACCTCCCCCTGACTCCCAACCCCACACACACTTCATGCCCTCTCTTTTCTTTTTAATTATATAGCCCAATATGTACTGCCCACATTCTCCTGGGTGTGGGGCCATATACTGGTATGTGGTCCTCACAGGGGGTGGGGGGCTTCACCCTTAAGGGAAACTGACTCCTCTAGAAACCATCACCAATCCATACTGCTTCTGATTCTTAAAGGTGGGGTATATTTTAAAATGAAACTCATGCATGGTTTTTTGTTATTAATCGAAAGAGAGCTACCCAAAGAAACCAATAGGAAAAACAAGCTTTCATAGTTAACATGGCCTACATCTCAGCATGTTATAAACTGCTTTTCTATATAAACATCTATGTATGTGTACCTTTTCCCCAGTTCATTACCATTTTTCTCAAACCACTCCTTTGTAAAGGGTGTTCCCAGTCAAACCCAGTGAGGACAGGCATTTCTTTAATGTTAAATCCACATTTCGCTGTTATGTGAATCCCCTTTGCCACGCCTGGTGCCGGCTGCCATGAGCTAGGCTTCTCTGCTATATCTATATGCTTTGTCTTGCAGATCAGTTTCCCAACTCCTCTCAGAACGGAGCGTGCAGACCAGTGCAGTACCCTTTGACAGATCTGTCCCCCATACTCAATAATGGAGACTCCGATATATCCAGCCCATTACTACAAAATACTGTTCACATTGACCTCAGCGCTCTAAATCCAGAGCTGGTCCAAGCAGTTCAGCACGTAGTGATTGGGCCCAGTAGCCTGATTGTGCATTTCAATGAAGTCATAGGAAGAGGTAAGTGTTTCCACTCAGCTATCTTAAATACAATTTTCTAGTAAGCCTTTTATCTCCTGTGATGCAGATTAGGAACTTAGACAATGCCAATGGCCCCTGACAAAGCCCTGATAATGAGGTGTTTGAGTTTTGTCCTGCAGAAATGCAGACCTGAAAAGCATATCCTTGGAGACTGCCCTATGTGAGGAAGTGGTTGGATAACATCCCCCAACCTAGGAGAAAATACCCCATTTCTCCCTCATATTTCTCACACTAAGGACAGTTGCTTGGAAAGTGCCACTTGCTTCCTCATAAAAATCATGCCAATTTTGTCACATCTTTACCCCTCCCATCTTTCCTATGAGAGCAATAACAAAGTCTACCAAAGTCCTAGTGTAGAGTGCACCGCTGGACAGCATCAGAAGACAGGTGAGAGTTTTTAGCCCTCCCCTGGTCTGAGGCAATACATATTATCTCCACAGTGCACTCCAGTTTCTTCACACAAAGAATGACTGTTTGCAATAAGCTTTGCCAGAGCATCAAAAACTGCAAGCATGAACACTGTTGGAGGAAGTATTTGTCAGGGAAGAGAAAGCAACCAGAAGTCACAACATGAAGTCTACTCAAAAATCCTTTTATACATAGGAAAGTGTACACTTAGCTACTGAGTGACTTCTGGTGGCTTTTGTTCTAAACTCCACATGAGTTTGTACAGGCATCTGTTGGTATGATGCAGGGCACAATGACAGGGCTATTGAGCATGTGTGAACACTGGTCCTTCTCAGCATCCTCTGTCACACTCCAGAGCTGAGCTGTGAGTGGGTTGCTTCTTCTTGAAAAGTGGCCTCTGTGCACAAGCGTGTGTCTGTGCTAGACTCCTGGCCTGTAAATCCAGTGAGTGTGCCAGCCTTAGAGTGTGTAGACTCACTAATTATATTCTCACGCTATGTAAAATCAGAGCATTTTTTTTTTATCATGAAAGGTATTAACATGGTCATTATTTCTCTGAAGTCCTAGTCATTAAGGAGCTATCGATATTAACCACTGCTTATTTATATGTTTTTCATGGGAAATGGTGAGCACTTATGAGCCTGGGTTTTATTGTATTCATCTTTGGGTCACCAGCTCCATGCCTGATATTCATATACGAAGCACTCAGGACAGCTTGCTGGACACCATGAATTAATTGAGTGACTTACACAGCTATCAGACATTTGACACCTCTGGGAAAAATTACTGCCACTGTTGAAAGGCTACCATTGGGGAAGTGAGTGGGTAAAGTCAGAGGGAAATGTACGCAGTGAGTCAGAGTGAATCTGTTTCATTTAGGCAACTGTCTTTTGATTCCTGCCAACCTGGCTTACATATAAACCAGTGACTAACAGGGGAAATTCTTACTGTATAATACCTTATTTATAATCATTTACAAGAATGTAGAAGGTTTATTTTATATTTATTCAAGTGGATAAAATTATTTGCATATTTTCTTAAGTAGTATTTGATCCTTAAACATAATAAAACTCATGCAGAAGCTATGATTGTGTTGGGTGATACCACGGTGGTTTGATGTTTTGGTATATTAGCCTTTAAATGAAACCATATTACCTACATTTTTATCATCTATTAAATAATCATGTTGCTTATACCATCAAGATAAATGTATTCCACCTATGTTTATATCTAAACACATATAAAATACAGAGTGGTATTGTTAATAAAAATGTCATAACTAATGTACCTTTTTGTCTCACAGAGGAAGAAGATGAAGGTCTTAATAAATAATTATTTTATAAGCCAATATCATATAATTCTAGTCAGGTTTTCCTTTTTCAATAGGGCATTTTGGCTGTGTTTATCATGGGACTTTGTTGGACAATGATGGCAAGAAAATTCACTGTGCTGTGAAATCCTTGAATAGTAAGTTGCATTTAAAAGTGAAGGGTACATTTGTGGTTTGCAAATTGACAGCCTATAATGAAGTGTTGATTGACACTTTCCCTTGTGGAAAAAAATCATCTGCTGCTGAGATTGAGGAATTAATCCTGCAAATGTATTTAGTCTAAACACTTACTGAGATCGTCCCTCTGAAATCACCCCGTGGAGAACTAATAAGTAGGAGACTAGGAGTAGTAAGTCTCTCAGATGAACGGAGTGTCACGTAGCCACATTAGATTTATAATATTTGTTTTGCAAATGACGTTTATGGAAACTATTGGAAGCACGTTGGCACATGCCATAGTAATGACTCATTTTGCCCAGAGACACTACCATAATTATTTTTTAACCACAAATTCCATTTTAAAAAAAAGATTAAAAACTGAAATAATACAAACTGAAGAGAAATGTACTGGCAGAAAAATGAAAAAATCTTAAGTATGGTGATTCCTCATTTATCCATGTGTTTAGGGAATGTGGTGTTCCACAGAAATAAATTCCCTAAGGAAATGTACCTTGGCCCTTTTTAATGATGCAGCATTTCTTAAAATTTTAACTGTTACTAAGAAATCTCTTAATATGAAGTCACATTCTCTTTAAAAACCAAGACATGCTACTAAACATAAATACAGTCTTTACTGATGCAGAGACATAATTACAGCCAAAAACTTCTGTGTTGTACAACCAATGTACTTAACCTGTGAGATGATTCCTGGCTCTGTCCTTGTCAACAGATCTCACATGCTTGCTTTCCTGCTTTGGGATTTTCTACTTTAGAACTTGAAGCAACCTGAAAACTGATAGCCAACTATGTTACAAATTTGCATTAGAACTAATAAGTTTTAAATGTATAAACGGTGGGTTCCCTGCAAGGTACTCTAACACCAGAATTCCCTCAGCCCTTTCCAGTATAAATCTAATCTCCTTGGTGAACATCATTCTGTAGAGTTAGTTTTGTTGGGGATCTGATCACAGTCCAAATGGAATCCAGTAGCAAACTGATCAATAAATTGGCCTCAGAGGAAGTTAGCGCTGCCATTGTTACACAGAATAGTCCTAACCCCAAGAAATCTTTCTGTCTTTGCTATGTGGAGACTGCTGTCAGTCCACGCTGACTTCTGTCATCTTTTCTGGGTCTTTGAATGCATTATGTTTCTAAAAGGCTGCCAACATTGCCATGAACACCAAAGAGATACTAGTGGGGTTTGGGTCGTTAATGCTGTTATCTCTTCATTTGTGTGTACCGTTCCCTCAGCAGGTCTTTCTAGAACTGATTAGAATGTACTGTGCTAAAACCTATATAGGACCTGGGGAGATGGCTCAGTGAGTACCACCAACTGCTTAATAAGCATAAGGACCACTGTTCAGAGCCCAGCACTCACACAAAAAGCTGAGATTGGTCACGTATGCGGGTAACCCCAGTACTGCAGGGAACAGAGACAGGGGGCGTGCTGGCTACCAGCCTAGATCCAGATTCAGTGAGGGACCCATCTCAAAGGAATGGTGCAGAGAGCAAAGCAGCAGGACAATGGATGCCATGCTTGGGCCTCTGCACGCACACACGTGTGTGTGCACACATGCATGCACTTGAATATGCTGTATGCACATAACACACACAGCTCACTTAGTTGGAAAGTAGCACTTATATACACAGGGCTCAGTACAGAAAGTGGAGGGGGGGGCTACTTATGTATTGGCCCTCAAATTCTCCTACATCAGTAATCACTGAACTATGGCCCACTAAGCTGCTTTCATGGGTAAAGTTTATTGAGACCCAGGCGTTTACTGTCTATGACTACTTTCATGGTTCAACGGTAGAGTTAAGTGTTTGCAGCAGACAGCACATGGCCCATGAAGCAAAAGACTATGGAGCCAATGACAAAACACCTGCCCGCTTATGCCCTGGACACTCTCCAGATGGAGTAGCGACATCTTTTGCTTTGTTTTGTCTTTTTTTTTTTTTTTTTTTTTTTTTTTTTTTTTTTTTGTCTGTATAAAACATTCCATGCTGCTACATGAGACCAGTTGTTTCCTGTACTCTGTTTTACAAAAGAGGCTGTCAGTGGTGACACTGTGCACTGTGACAAGCGTTGAGGCTTAGGAAAGAATATCCTACAATATGGGGCTTTGGTTTGCTGAGTCCTTGAATTACAGGGCATTTGATGGGCTTCTCCCTAACCTTCTCCTGCCTCTCTGGATCCGGGTCCCCATTGTCCCTCAAAGCGGGCCTTAAAAATTAGGACTCTTCTCCATCAAGGCAGGGTAGAAAATAAAATCCCTCTCCTCAAAACCCAGGCACAACATCTAGAAATATTATTCTGAACCTCCCCTTCCTTCCTATTTTTGAGCTGGGTGGTCACAACACTTTTCCTGACCTATGTTGTCCAATGGCCTCTCGTGAGACCCTCATTTTAGAAGGGGTCCTTCTTACACCCAGGAAGAAGGGGTGCCATCACAGAGAGAAGGAATAACCTGGCAGATATACTTGGCTGGCTTCCCTTACCATCCTTTAGGTCAACAGCTCTCAGTCCACTTATGTTTTTCACAACTGCCAGTTCTCCATCAAATCCAAGCATAAAAGAAATAAATTGCCCTGGTTACTTAGATCTCCATTTCTGAAGGCTCCCGTGCCTTTAAAAGTTCTTGTGCAGGGCTGGAGATATGGCTTTGCAGTTAAGAGAACTTCCTGTTCTTCCAGAGGACTCGGGTTTTGTTCCCAGAACCCACCATGGGTGACTCACAGTCATCTGTAACAGCTCTCAGGGCATCCAATACTCTCTTCTGGCCTCTAAGGACAGTACTTCTCTCTCTTTTTTTCTCTCTCTCTCTCTTCCTCTCTCTCTCTGTCTCACACACATACACAATAATGAATAAAAATGTTTAAAAAGGAGACATTATGGCTAGGCCCAGCACTAGGGAGGCAGAGGCAGGCAGATCTCTGTAAGCCCGAGGCCAGCCTGGTCTACAGAGCGAATTCCAGGACAGGCTCCAAAGCAATACAGAGAAACCTTGTCTCAAAAAAAAAAAAAAAACATTATGCTGTTCATGCTGTTCTGTTGTTGTAGGATTATTGCTCTTAGTTGTAGAATTCTCAGATGCAACCCTCATCCCTCATGATAGGTAAAGAAAGTGGGGAAAAAAATGCCCTTCTTCCCAGGACACCATTCATTTACTCAAACACATTGCAATAAGAATGCCCTAAGGTTGAAGCATCCGGACAAGATGTCACCAGCTTGTTTTTGTATTTCCTTGTGTTTGCTATCTAAATTTGGAAAGGAATTAATTGTCCTTTAATGAAGTTACTGTCTCGACACTGAATTTCCTAGGAATCACGGATATAGGAGAAGTCTCCCAGTTTCTGACTGAGGGCATCATCATGAAGGATTTCAGTCATCCCAATGTTCTCTCTCTCTTGGGGATCTGCCTTCGGAGTGAAGGGTCCCCACTGGTGGTTCTACCATATATGAAACACGGAGATCTTCGGAATTTCATTCGGAATGAGACTCATGTAAGTACTCTACTAAGCTTATGAACTCACAGATTAGCTGTAAGCCAGCCATTCCTTAAACATGTTAGTTTCAAGTTTTGGCAGGTGAGACAGGGTCTTACTCTACTTCAGGCTGTCCTGATACTTACTCTGTAGCCCAGGCTAGTCTCAGATCTCTACAGTTCACCTGCCTCAGCCTCCTGAGCACTGACTAACATGACAGGCCATGTGACGCCATACTTGCCTTCTTTTTATTTTGGAAGATTTTATTTTTATTTTATGCATGTGAGTGTTTACCTACATGTACATATGTGCACAGTATGTGTGCCTGATACCTGGTACCCTAAGAACACATCATATCTCCTGGAACTATAGTTACACAGTTATGAGCCATCGGGTGTGCTGAGAAACAAACCCGGGTTTGTTTCTTTCCATCCCATTTATTGTTGGTTCGCTTCTTTCTTTGGTTATTTGGGTGTGTGCACATTCAGCTACCTGTTCTGGCCAAAGACTCCCTCAATTCTTTCTCCACCTTAGTCTTTGAGACAAAGTCTCTCATTGCTCTGTCTAAATTAGCTGGCCAGCGAGCCCCTATGATCTCCCTATCTCTGCCCCCTGCTCCGGAGTTAACAGGCGCATCATAAGACCTGGCTTTTGCCTGGGCGCTAAGGATCGGCACTCAGGTACTCATGCTTGTAAAGCAAGTCCTTTACCCACTGTGCCATCTTTCCAGCCCCAGCACAAGCATTTGAGTCTTGTACAACACCTCATGTCCATCCAGCCTAGGCTGCACAGCTAGATGCTGTCTTAGAAGGAGAAAGAGGAGGCATATCTCATTAACAACCTTTATATTGATTGATCGAATAGTGAAAAAATGTTTTAGAAATTTTGAGTTAAAATATGTTGTGATATGTTTCATGTAATTTCATTTAAGTATACTATATAAAGTATACTATACTTCATATTATACCAAATAGTGTTGTACTAGACAGTAAACAAATTGTGTGTGTGTGTGTGTGTGTGTGTGTGTGTTTACATATGTACTAACTCATGGGGTAAGAGTTTTGTGTGTTTTGCTCACTCCTGTGGCTCAACAGATAGGCACTTAATGTTAGTTGAATAAATAGGCTCAAGGTTACAAAAGAGGACCCAGGCTCTTGTGGGTGTGAATTTTCTTGATGACCCTTAACCAGGACATAACATTGAGCAAGCTTTGGCCAGGCCAGGCTTGAGGGGGGTGAACTGAGGAGCTCCTAGAACTAAACTGACTTCATAGCCTCAGGCTTGGCTGCGGCTGCCCAGGTCCCTGAGGGAATCAACCAAACAGCTTTGCTCTTCATCCAAATGATTTTATAAACATTTAAGTTAAACGAAAGCTCTAGAGCTGTAAAGAAATACTTTCAGTTCAGCCAAAAGAATAGGACATCCTCAGAATTCAAAAGCTTTGTAGGTAAAGTGAATTGACATTGCGACTTTTACTCGTCGTCTCACTGGTGAGTTAGTTAGCTGTACTACCTCACTGTCCTCCCAGGATTAATGTAGAGAGATGTCCTACTGTCCATTACAGAGCAGGAGCTGACTTCTTAAAACCCAGAGAGTGGTTCCGGGTGCTTCACACCCCTTATGACACACACATGTCATAAGGGGATGTCTAAGCTACAAGATGTGGCCTGTCCACGGGCTGTGTGTATTAGCAGGGAATACAGCCCTTTAGTCTGGTTTCTCACTGGAATCTTGCTGCTGATAGCCTTTTCTGGATAACGAGGTCCTTCTCAGGGCTGTCAGCCATGATGAGACCTATCACTTCGGATTTCAATCATATGGTTACTCAAGCCCTTCCTCTGTTCATTCAGAGATCAAGAACAGGATACCTTTCTGTGTTTTGGTCCAGAACTGTTGCTGACGAGCTAGCTGCTGGTGCATTCGTTCCAATGAGTTTCCAACAGACTTCAGCAGACATCCTAAGGCATCACTTACCCTCGGGAGTGATTTATTTCTCTGAGCTTCTTGCATTTGCCTAATTTCTAATGCTTCGCCATCTAGAGGCTTGTTGACTGAGTGGGATTGCTCTCCCTTCAGGAAGTGGTCCACACTCTGCCTTTGGAATGGGCCCTTCATATGCAAATCAACCCATCCTTCAGTCACCTCTGCTTCAAACTTTCACTCCCTGGGCTACCCTAATTACCCTAGGGCCAGGCATGAGACCAGCAGAACAGCCCTGTACCCAGAGCCTGCTGTCCCTGTCTAAAAGAGTCAAGGCTGCCCTTGCCCCACACCTCCCAGAGAAACTACAGTTAGGGGACTGTCCCTGATGCTCCCCTACACAACCCTGCCTGTGTGGTGTGCCATATCCTTTTGTAAACTATGAGAAGCAAACTGTCTCATCAACAAGGACTGTCTCCTGATCAATTTGTCTCGTCACACATCGAATAATAAAACCTACATTTTAAAACATCTACATTTCTCCATCTGGAAAACAGAACCTATAACACCTCCCAAACAGAAGTGTGTATGAAATAAACTCTGGGGTTTTTTTGTTTGTTTGTTTGTTTTTTTAAGAAATCTAGCCTGGTGCTTTGTATACAGTACTACTGAACAAATAGTTGTGGCTCTCCACTGGGCATGAGTTATTATTTGAGACTAGATAAGTCATATAAACATTGCAGTAATCTAAGATCACTGTTAGAACATCGAGTGCTTAGTTTATGCTTTTCCAACTCTCTTTGATTGCAGAACCCAACTGTCAAAGATCTTATAGGATTTGGTCTTCAAGTAGCCAAAGGCATGAAATATCTTGCCAGCAAAAAGTTTGTCCACAGAGATTTAGCTGCAAGAAACTGCATGTAAGTATGAAACTATCTCGGTGTGCAGAGTACAAATGAAGTGTTTGTTTCTCACTGCTCAATGCTAGGAAGGATGCTCTCTTCGAAGCAAAAAGTTTGTATATCCTTGACTATTTTGAGTAGATGTGTAAGCCCCTGGGATGTGGGTGGGGCTTTCAGCTTTATCAAACAAAGCATTTAAAAGGTTGCTCTGCGGGGGATCTCAAGCAGCTGCTGGGTACTCAGCCTTCCTTGGCCCTACGCACCAGCAGTCTCCAGTGTTGTGGTTTCACACTGTATTAGGGATCGGGAGAGAGAATTTGATCTGCAGCCTTTGACGGTGAAAAAGAAAAGCTGGTAACAGGAATACCAATGCAGGGCAACTCCTAACAGCAGATTTGAAGTCAGCCTGCAGACGCGTTACCAAAAATGGTATTTGGGAATGAATATACAAAGAACTTTTATTTGTGTCTGGCTGCCTGGCTTTGTAACAACAACAGTCAACAGTTTATAATTGAATCTCTGCTTTCCCTTGCAGAGCACTGATTCGTGGCTCATGGTATGTGTGAATGAAAGAGCTAGGCTATTAATTTTCTACCTCGATTTTGGTCAGGGTAACACGATAAAACTCAATTAAACAAAGGCTACACAGCCTTAGCAGAAAATGATATATTTTTTTTTTAACATAGCAGCTTTCTTGGGTGCTTTACCTACTATCTCATTACTTCTCTGATGGCACATAGGAGTTTTATTTGCTAAGAATATTTGAGAACAAAAAAGAACAAAGTACCCTGGCCTGTTCATTCCAAGGAGCATATTGTTGCCAAGAATACCATCGAAGAATGGTACTATGGGTATCCTGCATCGGGTATCCTGATGCCCTATTTATTTTGCAACCACGGAATGCTAGGTAGAAGCCTTTCTCTCCAGACCTACATTATAGCAAAATGCCATGTCATTCATAATGTCTCTCTTCAGCTGGTGGAATTTGTATTGTAAATGTCAAGCATTTTTACTCAGGAATTCCACTGTAATTTAGCGTTAGTCAATAGGCCAGAGGAAATTATGGATCTCTAATACCGAAGCCACCTTTTTGAAATCTATAGACATTCGGCACTGTTGTAAATTATTCTGCTTGAGTCAGTAATGATTTTTCTCCTGTAGGTTGGATGAAAAATTCACTGTCAAGGTTGCTGATTTCGGTCTTGCCAGAGACGTGTATGATAAAGAATACTATAGTGTGCACAACAAAACCGGTGCCAAGCTGCCGGTGAAGTGGATGGCTCTAGAAAGTCTGCAAACACAGAAGTTTACCACCAAATCAGATGTGGTAATGTAGTCATTATTCCTAAATTTCTCCCCCTTTACTTTCACTCCCATAGTTGTATGGTAACATAGTTTTTATTTAAAGTTCACCAGGCAGTGGTGGCACATGCCTTTAATCCCAACACTCAGAAAGCAGAACTCTGTGAGTTCAACATCAGCCTGGTCTATAAAATGAGTTCCAGGACAGCCAGAACTGTTACAGAGAAAGCCTGTCTCCAAAAAAACAAACAAAACAATAACAACAACAACAACAAAAAATTCACCACTAATTGCAGGATACCTTCAAGTATAAAATTGGAGTTGATTGTCTAATAGGTACCAAATTGTTTTAGTAAATTCTCTTGTTTATTCAAAAATATTGGAAGGCCAAAGCAGCACCCTGAACTACATGCCTAAGCCCCAATAACCTCTCAGAAGCCCCATCTCCAAACACCATCACACACAGAAATCCAGACTTGTAATATTTTTATGAGAGTCCAAAAGAAATTATTTAAAAGAATCTACGCAATAAAATGAGGAGGGAGGCAGAGAAACTGAAGATCCATAAGGAGGAGAAATGACCAGGGGAAGCCAGGGGAAGAGAAGATGTCAAAAGGGATATGGAGTTGGGGGAGCGAGTCTGCTGCCTCTTACTGGATCAGAAGAGCCTTGGCTTTGGCCTCTTGGGACCTGAGGGATTTGAAAGTCTACAGCATGCTCAGATCATGAGTACTTCATGAAACCCAGGGCAGACTGTTCTACTCATATGTAGCAAGTCAGGACAAGCGTGATGTTTAGGAAGAAAAGCATTTGATGTTTTACCCTCAAGGATACAACGATCAATCTGTGCTGTCAGTACACAAGACATCCAGGATATGTTCCTGTGGGATGTTACCTTCAAAAGAGAAGGCTGATGGCTCCTGAGAGATGACAGGGCGTGGGGACCTGAGAGTACTAGTGAGAAGTCAGCTCCTTCCCTTGTCAGCTAGAGGAGGGTCATCTAGTTTCTGACCCTGTAAGGATGTGAAAGAAGCATTGACAGTAAAGTGGGGTGAATAGCAGTTTGTTATCAATAAGTATGTCACAAGTCATGGCACTGTAAAAAGGCTCCTGGGTACACAAGAGCCATAAAAGAAGAGAATGTGGCAGCACTATGATTGAGCTTAATGCTTGGGATTTTGACACTGAAAGATCACAAAGAAATGAGTACTAAAGAGGGGGACTCGAACAAAGATGGCCGGTGGATGCATAAGATGAGAACTTACCAATCCTCAGAGAACATGCTGTTCATTCAAACTTGGCGGCCAGTATGCTTACATGAGAGAGCGTGGATGTTAACAATAGCAAGAGACAAGATGGAGAAAAAAAACCTGTTTTCAAAAACACATATCTGAATGGGCATTATACCAAATACATGTATGACTCACTAGCTAATAAGCACATGAAGAACAAAACATGTCCACACGGAGGTTTATATGTGAATGATTAGAGTAGTATTATTCATAATAGCTCCAAATTAGGAACATTCTTAATATTCATCCCCTGGAGAGTGGATAAGTGAAATGTGATGTACCCTGTGCTGGGGGAAATGCCTCAGACAATAAAGTGCTCGCTACTCAGGCTGGAGAGCCTGTGTAGTCCTTAAGACCCACACAAAAGCTGGGCAAGGCAGTACAGACCTGCAGTTCCAGCCCTGGGGTGGCAGAGTGGGGGAAGATACCTGGGGTTTGCTGTCAGTCAAGTCTACTCAAATTGGCGTGCTCCAGGTTCATCCACCTCAAAAAAAAAAAAAAAAAAAAAAAAAAAAGATGGCACTTCAAGAGATGGCTTAGTCAGTTAAAAGAATTCGCTGCCCTTCAAATATATGTGTAGCAGCTAATAACCGTCTGTAAATCCAGTTTCATGATATTCAACACCTTCTTCCGGCCTCTGTGGATGCCATGTATGCAAGCAAAATACCCATACATGTAAAATAAAAATAAGGTGTAGAGCAGTTAAGGATGATACCCTACGTAGGCGCTGACCTCCATCCTCCACACATATGCACATGTACCCCACATACATACACACATACCCACATAATACCCCCCCATACACACAGAATGATATGCCTATATAATGGAGCACAAGCATGACTGACTTATGCTGCAGTATGACTAAAACTCCCAAAGTTATATCAAGTGAAAGAACATAGACTCAGAAGATAAAATGTTTGATGATTCCATTTGTGAGAAATTTCTAGAAAGCAGTAGAAATATAAACAGAACAGATCAGTGGTTGCTTGAGGCTAAGAATGGGGACTGATTACAAGTGGACACAAGGGAACTTTCTGGGATGTTCCAAGTGAGCTAAAACTGGATGGCAATGGTGTTTACAACCTAGCTGAATTTTTCCAGCACCGTTGACTATATAGTGAAAATCAGGGAAATCTGAAATCTGTAAAGTAGACATCATCAAGAAAAATCCACAAAAAGTAAAACAAACTTTTAAATGAAACTGCAGGGAATCAGTGCAGTCTCTCTATCCCTGTCCCTGAAAGATGCAATGGTACTGTGACATGTGAGCCACACACAATGCTGCTTTGACCAACAATTGCTGGTAGCATGGAATAATTTGGGTAAAGATTCACTTCAAAGGCAGCATACTCGTTTGAATGTTGACATGGGACACTTCCAAAAGCATGTAGCAAGTTGAGCGTATATTGAGTTCTACAAGCAAAAAACTCGCCTGTATATCAATAGGTTCTGTTTTTAGCCAATGCCCGGGTAGAATTTGGCCTCACCAAATACTCTTACATGCGTTTGAAATCATACTGGAGTCACTTCCCATGAAATTACTCATGGCCAGCCAGCACCATTCGGTGGCTCTCACTTAGCACTAATGCTTCACTAAAGCCTGCATCCCCATTTGTTCAGTCCAGCTGGCCTTTCCCAGTCCTCGTTATGCTCAACTCTCAGAAGATGTCACCCAGCCCTTTCTCCAAATACCAACTTCTTTTGGTTTCCAGACACAGCACCACCTGGTTTTCTTTCTGCTTCCTGGCTCTAGTATCTTTATTCCTCACTCCCTATCTTCCTTCACTCTCCTCCTGTATGTAGCTTTCCCTCAGGATCTTTTCAGGGATCAAATGCCCTCATAGTTGAGATCACTCTCCCGACAATCACCTTTGACTGTGCCTGGAGGCCATCATCAACGTCAGCACCTTGTTCTGCTCAAAATTCAATTCTTTCCTCATCCTCATCTAGCAAACCCTCAACTTGGTGTCTGTCAATGATATCACTGTCTTGCAATGTACCTACTGCACCTGCTTTTCAGTGGTCCTTTTTAGGTCTTAATGTTTTGACACATGGAGATAACCGTGTCACCACCGACACCACAATCTGAGTACAAAACAGTCTGTCACCTCAAAAACGTCCTTGTACCACTTTATACTCAGCCTCTCCCGGTACCTGGGAATCAATGACTTGTCCCTATAATATTTTCCTGGAATGTTATATAAACAGAATCATAATCATAGCCTTTTGAGTCTGTCAACTTCACTCAGAACAGTACATTGAGAACATACGTGTTGTTCTATCAGCAGTTTTGATGGGTCATTTCAATCTCCATTTGTTTTCCACTGGGTTGAAAACCCATGAAATGTACCATTTTAGCAATATTTAAACATATACTATAATGGTGTTAACTGTGACACCTTTGGTATGACAGATCTCTAGAACTTTTTTTCTTCTAGAAGTCAATGGAACAAAGACTTTGCCTTTCATTTTCCTTCAGCTACTGGCTACATTTTTTTCTTTAAAAGATCAACCGTATTAAATGCCTCATAGAAGCGAAGTTATAAAACATTTGTCCTTTTATGACCGGCTTGTTTCACTTAACGTGATGTTCTCAAGGTTTAGCCATGCTGTAGCATATAATAAAGACTTCCTTCTTTTCTCAAACTGAGTGAGATTCTATTGTGCATATAACAGAATTATCTATTGGTAGACATTTAGGTTTCTTACTCCTCTTTTGTTGTAAGTCATGCTTCAATAAACTTGCAACAAGCAAAATATATACCCAGAGATGGGAATTTATGGATCATCTATTTTCTTTCTCCTTTTTTAGTACCATATTCTATAGAAAGTAGTTTGTCCTTCTGAGTAGTAGGTCATTGCATAGATATACCAAGTTTAATTTGTTTACTCACCATCTGAAGGATTCTATTTGTAGGCAATTACCAACACATAATTTTAATTGTCAATATGTTTGCTTAAAAATTATTGTGTGACTTTATTTTTGTTTGGTTTTAGATATTTAGGAGTAACACTCCTACATATTCAGATTTGTAAGAAAGTGACAGATGTTTTACAGAATGACTGCATTATTCTATCTCCTGACTGGTACTCCCTGTGAGTCCCAGCCCTTCAGCATCCTCACCTGCACTTGGCATTGTCAGATTGGGGAGGTTAAGTTAAGCTAATAAAGCTGTGCTTGCTTTGTAACTGTATTTCTCTAATGACTAGTAACATTGAGCATAGTTATGTGTCATCCTTGTATCTTTTTTGGTGAACTTCTGATCCTCTTGCTTCCATCTCCTGAGTGCTAGAATTATAGGCCCATTCCACCATGCCTGGTTCTATATATGCTGGGAGTGGGACCCAGGGCTTCACGCATGCTTGGGAAGTGTGCTACCAACTGAGCCCCAGCCCCAGCCCCAGCCCCTTTAGCCTTAAGCATGTTTGTGGTCACAGTCTCCAGGTACACAGATCAGTTATAGCTCCTCAATTTCAGCTTAACCCATTTTCACCATTTGCACACCATCCCTACACAGTCCTGTCTTAACCATCTCCAGTCACATACTCCACAGGTCAACAAGTGTGACTTCCAGTGCAGAGATTTAATAAAGACAAACACCTGTTCTTTCTGGAGGGAGATAGGAGCTTGAAACGGGACCTCCAGCAGTTCAGACTGGCCTGGAACTCATTGTTATTCTGCCCCACCTTCTCAGATCTAGGACCATAGATGTTTGCTGCCATACCCACCTTCATGTGCATACTCTTGCTGCTGCAACAGTCCATCCAGAAGTCTGATGTCATATGCCC
This sequence comes from Phodopus roborovskii, assembly GCF_943737965.1. NCBI lineage: Eukaryota > Metazoa > Chordata > Mammalia > Rodentia > Cricetidae > Phodopus > Phodopus roborovskii. The sequence continues at coordinate 5,972,088 of NW_026125444.1, forward strand.
CAGAGACAAATTCTGCCTGTTCCTTAGGACCCAATTTCTCTCACTGTTTCCATAATCTTTGTGGGTACCCTTTGAGTTTTCACAACATCTGTACCTCTTTTCTATCATTAGTCTATATTACACTTATGTTCTTATTGCATAATACTGTTAACACTGTTTAATCAGCCTGGGACCTATCTAGTAAATTGGACAGTAACCTACTTGTACAAGAGCAAAGGTCAACAGATACTTGTTCAGTGGACTTAAATTTTAATTCAAATTCTTGAGCTTAAGCATTGACTTCATAACTTGCAAGATCAAGATTTACATGAGAACTTTGATTTTGAGAGACTGAGTGACTCCTCCTGGGAGTCGGGGGAAGGTCTGTGTTCTCTACTTCGATGCAAGTATTCAGTGATCTTAATCACTCTTGAATCAGACAGGATGGCTCATATTTATAACCCAGCTCTCAGGAAGCAGAGGTAGGAAGACTGCTGCAAATTCAAAGCCAAACTGGACTACAGTGTGAGTCAGTGTCCCCATTCCTACAAAAGAGGGGTGGGGGACACGTAAGGGCTGATGGGTGGTTTGATGAGTAGAATTGCTTGCACACCAGCCTTAGTCTGCTCCCCATCCTGATCCCAGAAGGTAGTAATTGAAACCTGACTCCTGAGAGCTATTCTCTGGCCTCCGCACACTTGTTATGGCATGTGTGTGCTTGCACACACACAAATAAAAATAAATAAATCACTTGAAAATGGGAGGGTTGGCTCTTGTACTTAGGCAAAGGCAAAGCCATTAATGTGATTGCATCTGCAGTTCCGGCAACTAGAGAGCTGCCCTTGGAGCTTGACTGTTTTCTTCTGCCTCAGAATTCAAAGCCATGCATTACTCTCCTTGCTAAGTATCCAGAGTTCCCAATTCCAAATTCCATCTCTCTGCTATAGATTGTCTTTCTCTAACACACACACTCACTCACATGCGCGCGCGCACACACACGCACACACACACACACACACACACACACACACACACACCATGCTCATGCCCTGCCCATTGGCTCTTTTGTATGGGAGTGGCCTGCAAGTATTGCCTGGCAAAAACTGATATTCGGAGTCCTCTTCACAGGGTGATTTTACATGCTGACTTACCTCCTTGGTGGAGGAGATGGGGGAGTTGTGATATGCATGACCTGTGCAACCCTGAGTAGGGAGTTTTAAGAAAACGTGTAAGTTCAATAGATACAGCAAGACCTGAGAGCCAAGCACTCTTTAAATGTTTATGCTAGTGTGAATTCAGATATATTGGGGAACTTTTAGCAGTTCCCTTAACTCCTCCTTATCTCTCTGGTCTCCCAATAAAATACTGATTCATCTGGCACTTTAGCATCTTCAGGTTTATTGAAATTAGTTTTCAATAGAGAACTGTGTTGCCTAGCAATTTGATTAGTTCTGTTTCTAATGCAGATTTTTTATTTACACTAATTTAGACCTTCCCTTTTAATATTAACATTTAGATATGGTTACATTTTCCCTTTGTTGTATATGTGTATGTGTGTTTGATGTGTGTGCCTATTTGAACATGTATTCTCGTGTGTGTGTGTGTGTGTGTGTGTGTGTGTGTGTGTGTGTGTGTGTGTGTGTACAAGTACATGGGCACACAAGAGAGCTGCTTATGAGGCAGATGTTGACACTTGGCATTTTCTTCAGTCTCTCTCCATTGGATTAACTGAAGGAGGGCTTCTTGCTGAGCCTGGAGGACTCTCCTTAGCTAGTCTAAGTAGCCAGCTTGTCCTAGATATCCTATCTCCATCTCCCAGACTCTGTGACTGTAGAGAGACTGCCATGCCTGCCCATCTTTTTGTGGTACTGAAGGCAGGAACTCTGATCCCCATGATTTCATAGCAAGTACTTTGTCCTTAGATGTAGTTCCATTTCCTGACTCTTTAACTGTATGTATTTTGCTGTTTTTCCTGCATGTGTACCTGTGTACCACATGTCTGTCTGGTGTCCACAGAGGCCAGGAAAGGCTTGGCAGCAGTTAAGAGAACTGTAACCTCTTCAGAGACCCAGGCTCTGTTCCCAACATCCACATCAGGCAATCACAACCTCCTATGCCCTGATGCCCTCTGGCCTCTCTGGGCATCTGCACCCACATGGTGCACATTAACTCACACAGGCATGCAATCATATATAAACAAAATTTTAATCCATTTTTAATATGCAGGAGGCCACCTTTATCTACAAAAATATAAAGTTGTGGCAAAACTATTGAAAGAGAAGGTAGGAACATGTTGGTACTTTGACCCTACAAGAAAGAACTCAAAAAAAAAAAAAAAAAGAATGTACTCCACCACCTGCAGGTTAAATCTTAATCATTGTGTAGATTTCACATATTCTTTCTGAAAACTGTAACTACTTGTAATGTATATCTCATCTCCTTCTGGTTTAAACAGGCCATGAAATGTATAGCGCAAGCCAGGCAGTGGTGCACACACCTTTAATGCCAACACTCAGGAGACAGAGGCGGGTAGATCTCTGTGAGTCGAGGCCAGCCTAGTCTACAAGAGTTAGTTCCAGGACAGCTTCCAAAGCCACAGAGAAACCCTGTCTGGAAAAACCAAAGAAGAGAAAGAAAAAAGAAAAAGGAAAGGAAGGAAGAAAGAAAATGGATAGCACTTACTAATTGGTCTTTACTTTAGGGTAACCTTTGCCATAAACAGTAATGGTGTTAAATATGTCCAGCCAGGGTTAATTCCGGAGACCTGCTGATGTTCCCTTCATAGCTGTGTGGTTACACTTCCCTCACCTGGCTTGTCCTTGCTCTTGTGTTATCAGTGGTCCTTCGGTGTACTTCTCTGGGAGCTCATGACGAGAGGAGCACCTCCTTATCCTGATGTGAACACCTTTGATATCACCATCTACTTGTTACAAGGCAGAAGACTCTTGCAACCGGAATACTGCCCAGACGCCTTGTAAGTAAGCGTCTGGGTGGGGTCCTCCATTGTGTCTGAAACGAGTGACTTCTACGGAAGCACTTGCTATAGTGTCCTCACCGCATCTCTTTCTGAAACAGGTATGAAGTGATGCTAAAATGCTGGCACCCCAAAGCCGAAATGCGCCCATCCTTTTCGGAACTGGTTTCCAGGATATCCTCAATCTTTTCCACTTTCATCGGGGAGCACTACGTCCATGTGAACACTACTTACGTGAATGTAAAATGTGTGGCTCCGTATCCTTCCCTGTTGTCATCCCAAGACAACATTGATGGCGAGGTGAACACATGATGCATAGGAGGCCCACCACTGCCTTCCAGCAAATAATGGTCCATAACTTCTCCAACAGTTCTCACTGCCTGGCCTTTGAAAGGGCACCCCATGTTTGTGTTGTTATTGGTCTGTTTTCGGTTCGCTTTTGCCAAAACTGCACCACTATGAGACAATGATTTGCTATTTAAATTCCTGGATTCTGGGGAACTTCTCATCTAACTTTGCATCAGACACAGAAGCATGGTCCCCACAAGCTGAGGACCAATGACAACCTACAGCTACGACAACACTCCTATCTCGTTGGAGTTCAAAACCTCAGTTATGGGTTGAAATTTTTCATAATCAGATTTTTGGTGAGGGAGTGATGCAGTACTTTGAAGATTTCTCATAGAAAACTCAGAAGAAATGCCTCATGCAGGACGTATATAGTGGTCCCAGCAGGCTGCTTGTTGGAATTCCAGTGTTTTAAACATATTCTGTTGTGTGGTGATCATGGACATTTTCCAGTTTTGATGTTGTCTACCAATCAGGCAAACATTCCCTTTTAAATTTTTATATACACATTCCTTTGGTTGGAGGACTATCCACAGGCAATGTACTTATTTTTCAAGATAGCATGACATGAGGTGTGTTTATAAATTATCAGGGATTTCGTGTATTGTACATAGATGACAATAGGAAGATTTTTTTTTTCAAAAACAAACACAAAAACTTTGTTACAGTAAAATATTTATCATGTAAATCTCAGCTGTTTAGCCAGGAGCAGTAGCTCACACCTATAATCCCAGCATTTGGGAAGCTGAGGCAGTAGACACACCAGCACAAGTTCGAAACTAACCACAGCCACAAAATGATTTGGAGGCCAGCATAAGCAAGAGTGTGAGAGCCTACCTATCTCAGCAAACAAAAATTCAACTGTTTGAGAAAGATTTTGTTCTGACCTAGTGAATGTGGACACACAATTTTTTATCTGTTCTTTTTTTTAATGGCAGCTCTGAAAATAAGTAACTTGTGATAAATCTTTTTAAAGGCAAATCAGTATGTTTTTAAAGGACAATAAAGCTGAAAGGTTCACTATTTCCAGTCATGGCTTGTGTGCAGAAAAGAAAGGGTCAATGGACTGGAAATATTTACCCTTTCTTAGGTGGAGGCTTCTTACCTAACACAATTGGAGGCAACACTTTTGGGGAGTCTCATTTTGCATTAGGACATATTTTAGGTTAGGTTAAACAAAAGCGTTATTTTTGAAACAGAAAAAAATGCCACTTGAAAATCTTGAATGAATAGTTTCTCTGGATAGGACTTTTGACATGTTTTGCTCTGTGGAATTTTGTGCTTACTACTGTATAGTGCATGTGGCTTAGGTTACTCTAGCTGGTTTTGTCCATGTAAACATTGAAAGTATTATATTTTTATAGAAATGTTTATTTTTAATGATGTAAGAAAATTTTCGTTAGGCCACAAAAATACTGCACTGTGAACGTTTAAGAGAGGTATGTGAGAGTTGGATCGACAGCAGCATGATTTTTTTTCTAAATGGCTGTAAATTGTGATAAGGAAATGTACTGATTGCCAGTACACCCCACCCTCATTACATCATCAGGACTCGAAGCCAAGGGTTAATAGAGCACACTATGACTTGGGTGTGCTCTGCTGAAATCCAATAGTTGGATTTGGCTGTTGTTGCAGGAAAATGATGGCAATCAAAAGGTCTTTGATGGTGGTGGAACATATCAGAACACATAAGGGACTGTAGTACAGATTTATTTCAAATCAAACGTTACTGCTTCATGATTATGAAGCTCACAGAGCGCTGTCCGTGGACAGCAGAAAATGATCATCTGCTCTGTAGAAAGAAGTAACTGTCTCTATGAGGTCAAGAAAACAAATCCACCAAGAAAAGAAAAGAGCTGTGAAAGGCACCCATACCTGTACAGACATGCTCAAGAACGCTGCAATGTGAAAATCATGTTTTCTATTTATGAATCTTCCTAGGGTAATGTGTCTGGACAGACAGTGAGAGTAAATCATCCTTGTAAGAATTAGAAACTTGTCACTGCCTATACCTGCAGTTGCGCTGAATGGTACTTTGTATGTTAATAATTGTGCTGATAAATCATACAGTTAAAATAAAGTGACGCAACATCTTGTCTACTGTGAGTTGGTTATAGCTAGTCATGCTTGATTACCTACCTCATTTACATAATGACAGAGGAAGCCTAAGATTGATTTCACCTGGCTCCATGGCCCTCCTCCATAGACCAGATGCTGATTCTTTAATGCATGGGCAATAGCTACATAGATTTGCATGCCTGACTCTCTGGAAGTCTCTTGTCTTGCTAAGGATGGTTTATCCTGAGTTCTTAATTCCCTTCATTTTTCTGGCAACCTTTCCCTGGCTAGAGTACTTGGCTCTGTTTTAACTTGGGGATCTTGCAATATGAGCATCCATGGGCCAGGAGCTACAACAAAGGAGCTGCAATGCTGCAATGCACAGTTGACAGAAAGATGGATACCCAAGTGGCATTTAGACAGAGATGACTTTTTGCCCCCTCATAATCCTCCCTTTGACACACACATGTGCCCACACTTTGGAACCTTTACTTACCAGAGAAACTACGTTCAGGTTATCTCTGTATTTTCATAATGATAAAGGAACTCAAAGATGATATTTCAGCCATCTAAGAATGTTGTAGCACTTTGAAGATACTTGATTCTTTACAAATTCAAGTCTATACAGATGTTGACAAAATATAGTGGGAGCTCATTCTTTCTTGCCTGTTCACAGCCAGACTTGGGCCGGATGAAGGCTTATACCAAGTTCATTCATTCCTCTGACTTTTGAAGGCATGATCCTGTCTTCATTATATCCCTAGTATTTGACCTGTCATTACTGGGCTGAACCATAAGTTTCATTTCCTGTCAGCCACTTTAAGCCACCCAGAAAAAGTTCTTACCTATGTATCTCCTGTGACATTTCATGGACGCGCTAACACAAGGTAGGTAAGGAGGGACCTTATGAGGAAAGTGATTGTCTTAGTTAAGATTTCTATTGCTGTGATAAAACACCATGACCAAAAGCAACTTGGAGAGGAAGGGGGTTATTTCATTTTACAGTTCCACAATACGGTCCATCCTCAAAAGGAAGTCAGGGCAGGCACTCAAGCAGGTCAGGAACCTGGAGGTGGACACTGAAGCAGAAGCCATGAGGAGTCTTGCCTAAAGGCTTTCTCAGCTTGTTTTCAGATAGCTGCTAGACCACCAGCCCAGGGTGGTACTCCCACATCAATCATCAACCAAAAGAATATACCTCAGCCTCAGTCTTGCCCACAGGCAAATCTGGAAGGGACATTTTCTCAATTGCGGTCCCTCCTTCTAAACTGACTCTAGCTTGTGTCAAGTCGACAAAGAACTAGCCAGCAGAGAAAATAACAGGAGCAGGGGGGTGGCTTAGTGATTGAAGTAGTTGTCACACATGAGGACTGCAGTGCAGACCCCTATAACCTTCAGGTGAGTATGGCAGCCAGCCTCTAATTCCAGCTTCTGAAAGCAAATATTGGGATCCCCCAGAACACGTGTTTTTAGTAAGGTCTGGGATAGTGGAAACCTTGCTTCAAAGACTAATATAGGAGAGTGTGCTGGCTAGTTTTATGTCAACTAGACACACACTAGAATCATCTGGGAAGAGGAAATCTCAACAGAGAAAATTCCCATACCAGATTGGCCTGTGGTACATTTTCCTGATTAGTAATTGATATGGGTAGTCTCAAACTACTGGAGATAGTGCCACCCCTGAGCCCAGGTCCTGAATGGTATAAGAAAACAAACTGATCAATCCATGAGCAAACTAACCAGCTGTAGTCCCCCACAGCTTCTGTTTCAATTCCTACCTCTAGACTGAGAACCTGCCCTGACTGCCTTTGATGATGGATTGTGATGGGGAACTGTGAGTTCCTCCCCAAGGTACTGTTAGACATGGTGTTTTATCACAGCAATAGAAATCTTAACTGAGAGAGTGACGAAGGATGCTTCCCAACATCATTCACAAACCTCCACATGCACACAGACCCCTACCAAAGTATACACACATGCAAAATGTACACAGACATGCACACCACATACACACATGTGAAAATAGGAAAAGGAAAATAAAGCTTCTTTTACATAGCTTTGTTTGATGTTCTGAATATTTAATTGTGGAAATTTATTTTCATCTCATGATGCAAAACATCAACTATATTTTTAACGTGACCTACAGGGGAGATTTCGTCCTTGGTGGGGAGGGGAGGAAAGGAAGATATATATAACTGGTAAAAATGCATAAATTGTTCAGGTGATTTTTTTAATTTATTTTTTAAAATTTATTTTTTAAAAAATAAGAGTAGTATGATAACAAAGAAATAGTCATTGTTTTCAACAAATACTTACCAAGCAGCTTCTATGTCAGGTATTGTTAGATAATGGGGTTATAAAATTGTCCTTGCTCCAAGGAATTCAATGTGTAAGACAGACAAAAGTACACAGTTGGTGAATATTACACCTTGGCTTTTCATAGATCTGCAAAATGGCTCCAAGAAGCATCACAGTTAAACACAGAAAAAAATGGTAGGCTCTTGTGCAAAGGGACAAAGCTCTGACTCAGCCATGTATTTAACCTCCCTAAACCTGATTCTTCAGTCGAATAGACTGGTCCTGCTTAACTCACAACATTGTTTCAGGACTCAAACTGAGCATGCAAAACACTTGGTGTCACTGCCACTGAGTAATTGCAATATATTATGAGCTTTAGCACTGGACAATAGAAGCCTGTGTAAGGGTAGCCTGTGGTTGGTCTGAATGAACTCTGGAGGTGTTTAAATACAAACCTTCACCTCACACTCTGATTCTACCTCATCCTTGAGCACAGATCGATAAGAAAGTGGAGGGGGGGCAAATGGGAAGCATGACAAAATAGTGGCCAGTTCAGGACCCCTGAAGGACATCAGCACCCCCTAACACTCTGACAAGTAGCTGGTTCCTTTTCTCTTGTTTAGACCCAGAATCCACAAAAGACATGAAAAATAACAATGCATATAAAATTCTAGGAATGTTGTATGAAGTGTAATATTGGAGTTCCACTCCCAGCATTGGCACCTAGAGATTATTCATGTTTTCATTTTGCCCAACTGAGTTGTTACTGACTATCCAGTTCTGGTTCAGGCCAAGGGGCTTATATCCTGGGTTTTGGTGGGCCTTATGTGTTGGGAAGCTGTGGAATAGTTCATGGACATTCTTCTCCATCCAGATGACTAGACACAGGGAGCTACCCAGACACATCTCAGTATGGCACTTCGGATAATGTCATGACACAGAAAGGCATGCAGACAATGTACCTCAAAGAAAACAACACCTACTGCTGGCTTCCCTTTACAAATCTGACCTTTCTCTTCAGGACTATCTTAATTCGCTATCCATCACAAAAAAATGGGAAAAAGCTCCAGTCATAAGCCAGTGAAATATTTCAGTTGTTGAATTGAAGGTAATAAAACAGCGGCTGCCCAAACTGTCCTTTGTTGTAAATCACAGCAAAGGTCTAGATTACATCAGCCAAAGGGTATTGATCACAACGCTGAGAGGTTTATAACTACTATTGACTTACCATGTGACCCTGGAGCAGAAATCTAGGAAAACTGAAAGAGCATACCTATGGCAATGAGAAGTCCATCATTATTAACAGGGCTTACCGTCCTGTCATCCAGCTAGGACTGTGTTGGCTTCAAGGCAAATACTGAACAAATACTTGAAATGGAAGGAATTTCTTGCCTCTCCCATTCCTTCACTGACTGCTTCTAAATTATTCTGATGCATGTGTTTTTCCTTATTATTAAAAAATATATGGATTCAGAGGGCTCACACGAATTACTTTTTCATTTTTACTTCGTAATTTTATTCTTTGATTGCCATACAGAGTAGCGGGTTTCCCTATAACATTTTCCAACATCACTGGGGTGGAGTTCTCCACTGCCCCCACTCCCCTCTCTCGCTCCGTGTCCACCCCTCACTTACAGCCTTCTACTCCAGTACTCCTCTTTCCACTTTGTCATATGCATTACTTAGAGTCCATACGATTAATTCCTAATGAACTCTAAATCCTTTATCCTTGCTGTGTTTAAAAAAAAAAGAAAGAAAGAATTGGGGGTCTGAAGAGAGATAGTAATAAGGTGTTTGCCGCATAGCATGAGGACCTGAGTTCAAATTCCTAGCACCCGTGTTACCATCGAATCCCAAATGATCAGTCCTAAACACTTGTACATACATGCAGCAGTAAATGGACTCAGTAGTGTGTGTGTGTGTGTGTGTGTGTGTGTGTAAAACAATTGTAGAAGAGGTCATGAATTTAAAGGGAGTTGGGGAGGGCATGTATAATTATATAAATACAGTATTCATGTATGAAATTCTCAAAAGAAATGTTTAAAGGCTAGGCTTAGCAATGCATACTTGTACGCCCAGTTTTGGGAGGTGGAGTCAGGAGGAACCTGGGGCTCCGACCAACCAGTCTAGTGGATAAGTGAGCTCTGGGCTCAGGAATAGACTCTCTCAAAGAAACATGGCAGAGAGGGCCAAACGGACACACCTGATGCCAACCTTTAATCTCCACACCAGCACACAGGCACAGGTCAGTGTGTGTGTGTGTGTGTTTATGTGAAAGAGAGAGAGCGAGAGAGAGAAACAGAGAGAGAGAGAGAGAGAAGATATCATTGGAAGAACCTACTTAGAATAAATTTCAAATACCATGTTTCTTACGCGAAACCAGAATTTTCAATTTTAAATAAATGACAATCCCAGGACTTTGGAGCCCTGGCCTGAGACTGCAATGACAATTAATCCCTTTTGTGGGAGAAGTCCTTTGTCTTTACACACTCACTTTTTCACTGCCCCACAAGTGCATTCTTCCCACTGCAGAGTTCCAGGCTGGCAGAAACAGCCAGTAATCCTTAGACCACTTGGCTGGAACTACAAAAATGCATAAAATCTTACCAGGCCAAAAGAGATCAACTCTAAAAATCTTTGGCATCCAAATATGTCAGAACTGTTTTTTAATCCCCAAAACCATTTGTGTCCCTCACTTATGGTCTATGGAGCCATAACATCGGTTCCTGTTTTTACTGGGCAGCCTGGAATTTTAAAATACCGTATTTCATCTACCTTTTGTGGTTCCTCTTCATTTTCTCAGTGGCCTTATACCACTCTGCTGCCGGTCTCCTATTTTTTGCCTTTAATTTTATTTTTCGTTTTGCTTATTCTACTCTATTTTATTGTATTTGCAGTGCTCATTATCAAATCCAAGGGTTGGCACATGGTAGGTAAGAGTCCTATTCCTGTGTTCCACCCCTGGCTCTGGCTCTGACACTGAGAGCTGGAAACTGGTCAGGTGATCTCTGCCAGCCCAGTCCTTTCTTTGACATCTGCTCCTTCCATTAGAGTCAAGCAAGCAGGGCCTTCCCTTCCTCTCAGCCGTGACTAAACAGTGGCCATATTCCTCCGTAGTAAAGAAGTAATGGCCAGTGCAAGGCCTTTGTAAAGCCTGGCCCAAGAAAGCAAACTTCAGTCATATGATCCTCAGAGATAATTTCAGAAATCCCAATAAAGAAAAACTACCCAAATATCATAGTGCCAGCCTTCTGCAGAGCTGTTTCTAATTAGTTATGCTGTAAGAATTAGAACATTTGCCTTAGCGTCTGGGGTAGCCATGGGCGCTCTGGTGACACCTGGGGAAGAGATATCAAGTCACTGTCCCAGACATTTCAGAAAGGAAATGTCCACTGTTAAAACTATAGTCTTTTATAAAATGAACTTAATATACAAATAAAATAAAAATAACGAAATAAATAGTAATAATAATGACCTCATTGCAGGACATGTCACAGGGATTAATGACTGTCTGGAAGCTAATGGGCTAAGGTAATGTCGGCAGGATTAGTCTCACTTAATGAAATGCTGTTGCTTTAGTAAATGAATGCTTCAAATGACAGAAAGTGAAAAATCAGGGCTGGCCGATTCACGGGAGGGATAAATGACAGCAGGATTGTCACACACTGGGCTTACTGGGCTCATTTATTATTACTGAACTATCATTATTAAAATGTGATGCAGAAAATATGTATGCTTTGCAAGTTGTTCTCTTTCATATATCTGTCCCATAATTTTACTCTGGGGATATGTGTACATATGTATTAAACCGTTAATAAAAATATAACTCCCTCTAGCGTAAGCATATCGAATTTCTACAATTGAATGGTTTTGTGCTATGTGAATACTCTATAAAAGCTTTGCAATGTTGTCTCCTAGTTGTGCTGGGTTTAGAAGTCTACGATTATTCTAACAGTCAACCGCTCCATTCTGCCCACCGTGTAATGCCCGGTCCTTTTAACTTAGAAGACAGCTGCCAAAAGCAAGTACCTGATTATATCACCTAACTGCTTCAAAAACCTATTTCTAATTTTTCCTGCACCATTCCTTTGTACTGTTTGGGTTTGTTTATTTTATTATGAAATGGATCCTCATGGAAAAAATTTTAACTGGGCCCAATGCTATAAAGTGGACAAAACTATCCTCTGACCACTGTCTCCCTTCCAGCTGAGCTTTCTGGAATGACCGCTGCTGAAACTCTTCGTACATTAGTCCAGATAGCTCCCAGCTTGGGAAGGGATCCAGATGTGTCAGTCTGTCCTTCAACAGTTTCCAGCGTTTTTATGAAATTGTTTATGACTCAACAGAAGCTCCACAGTGCAGAGGTTGCCTCTAAGCCTCAGTGACAATCAACTCCAATAAAGGTACCCACTCAGGACAAGAGCTGCATACATAGAGCTAGTATTAGGTATTACCTGCCCTTCCCATCCAGAGCAGTGGTTCTCAACCTTCCTAATGCTGCCCCCTTCAATACAGGTCCTCACGCTGTGGTGACACTCCATAACCCCATAACCCCATAACATTATTTCATTGCAACTTCATAGCTGCAATTTTGCTACTGCTATGAATCATGATATAAACATCTAATATACAGAATTTCTGATCTGCTCCCCTGATGGGAGTCAAGAGGAGCCACTGCTCTAGTGGGTCACAGTTCAGTGCCCCCCTCAGACCAGTGCTCTTTAGATTGTTTACTTGTTTCATTGGAGAAGAGATTAAAATTATTTCCTCCTCAGAAACAGATTTTCTTATTTCTATTTGCCATAACAGAGTAAGTTCACTTCTGAAAATTAATGAAGTGTTACCCTTTCCTAAGCCCTTGTTCTCTTTTGCAATGGCAGTTTCAAACTGCTCAGGAGTTTTAAAAGACTCAGAACAGATAGAGTCAGTCTAATCCGATGCTTCCTTACAGAAAGTGTCCGGTGAGGCATTGTTGCAGACACGCAGCTCACAGGCGACTTTTCTCTGACTGCAAATGGACTAAGCGTGTGCAAGCAGACACCTCGGGGATGGGTTGTTGGCTCCAACTGTGCAAGCACACCTAACCTAATTTTGTCTCTTACCTAAAGCACCATGTGCAGAAATTTGAAACTGGCTTAATCCTGTCTTAGGTCAGAGCCAGTGACTTGTCTAAGAGGGCCACCGCTCACTCTGATTCTGGACAGAAGGACTGGAGAATCCCATGTGTTACGTTTGAACCAATTCACCAACGAGGAGCGGAGTGATTTTTCAATCACCAAATCTTCCCAAATCTTAGTTTCCATTCTGAAGATCTTGAATGTCATTTTTTTTTCTTTTTGTTATCTGTAATCTGTTCTGTATTTCAAGAAGACTCAATACAGAAGGCCCTACCACAATTACCTCCAAATAAACGGGTCACAAGAGGGTAACGCAGGATGAATGAATACAGTCAAAATATATTATGTGTATTATGTACATGTCATGCAATCATTTTAAGTTGTATTTTCCTTGTCTATAATTGTATTTCATAGCTTACAAGTATTAAATATTCAGTGGGATATTATTAATTTTATTGGTTGATTGATTGGTGATTTGGTCTTTCTCAGATGTCCACGCCAGCTTCAAAGTCTCAGTCTCAAGACATGCTTCCTCAGGTAACCCTTCTGATGGTCTGAGCTATTGGTGGGCTTCACCCACCAAGGGTATTATGATTACGCCATCCTTCTCAATAGACTTTGCTTACAACACATATGATTCACAAAATTCCCTCAATGAGCCCCAAGATCTCACTTTCTTCTGTGTGATTGCTGGGCTCATACTCAAGATGCTGTATTTGAAATCAAAGAGCTGAGCTCTGGAGGTGGCTCGGAATTCCCAACAGCCTCCAGAGGAGGGTTCTGCCCTTTGTTGCCAGCTAACCCTTAAACTGCTCCATGTGTTTTTTGGGGTTCAAAGTTTGGAGTCAAATAATAGCTCTCTCTCAAAGGTAAACACAAACGCTGATCTGGGGTGGGTTCATGGTCTCACAAAAGGCACGCCAAGCTTCATATCATTGGGACAGTGTTTTTCTAGCATAATCCATTGCTCTTTGTTTAAACCAAAAACTTCATTTTATTTTCCAAAAGCAACCCTGCCAGGTTTCCTTGAATTAATTGTGTCTTTTTTTTTTTTTTTTTTTTTTTTTTTGGTCTGATGACAATGGAAAGCAGAAGAAAATACTCTTGCTAAGGAAATGAAATATTACCAAGAACAACATGCGTTCTCACACTATAGGAGGTGATTTTATAAGTTACAAAAAAGAAAAGAGTCCTTATCCTTTAGATGAGCAGTGTTATTGCTGTGACGGTTTGGGCCCATCTGCATGACCCAAAGAAAACGTCGGAAAGAAAATTAACAAGTTCACAAGGGCACAGATAACTTTATTTTTAAAAGGAAATGGTTCTTCACACATAGACACAATACAAAATGATAGCAAAACAAAGTGAGAATTTGGACAACTATTAAAACAATCCAAGTTTTTAAATAAAAAGAAAAAGTGAAATTCACTAACAGAGAATATTGCTTACAGAGAACACAAAGGAAATCATTTTGATTTTATTTTTAACTTTGTCTAGCTAAAATTGATCTCTCCTTCATAGCAGATAACTGGTTGATTGATCGGAAAGGATTAACACTGAAATTTCGTAGAAGGGGTTGATGTGAGAGGTCCAGTGGTACCTCCCACCCACTATTAGCCTATGGGTAACTTTGATTTTCGTTTCTCAATGTATCTTTTATAATAATTTTATTATTCAATTAAAAAATAATGTTGAGGGCATTTTGCATAATAAGCCATTCTGAGGAAGGGAATTTCATCAGTGGACACTAGCCAAGTCTGTTGTACCCAGGAGCCATGTGTCTCCACAGCACTTAAGCCATCTTCCAATAGGTATGTCCCCTTTGGATGATACAATGCACAGGGTCAGAATGAAAGCAGCCAGAGAAAGACGGTCAAAGGAGCCAAGGACACAGCCTTGGGGCACTGTTCAGAGGTTCCAGGGTTAAGACTGAGAGTTACTTACTTCAGCATAAAAATTCAGGGTTGTTATCTGAAGAGATTAAGTGAAATTACACATGCTTAAATTTATTTTGTCCTTATTTTAAACCTCCTAACTCATTCCCTCTGTGTTAATAGAATGAATTTCTAGTTCTAAAAGCAGAATGTAGCCACGACTCACTCTAAGGAATTAAAAAAATATATATAACACTTCTTTCAGCCCAATTTTTCAGCCCTCTGAATGCAATGGGTGAGCAAACACTGTCCACTATCAAGTCACTCACTATGCATAACAACCCTCGAATGACAGAGTTCCTCTGATGTATTTTATTTCGTTCAAATTATTCTAAAGTTTGTACCTCTAAACTGGTGCAAATTATTGCCTGAGATGGTCTTATTTTAAAATAGAAAATTATTCATCATGAATCTACCTCCCCCCATGGAAACATCTTTGCTCCTGCCCATGTCAGACAAGAAGTGTATATGGTCATCATCATAAGTTGAGAAAGTTTCTAAAAACATTCAAAAAGGACCGATCCAAACACACACTCAGAAACCCTGAACAGCATGATCACACAAGATCACAATATTTCAAAGGAAGCAAGTGGTGATGTGCAGCCAGGGGTCCGGAGGGTATAAAATGTCGTCAGTTACACAGAGTCCGTCTCTCGGCCCTACCAAACCATGTGTGGTGCCTTCATCTGTTTTGTACAGCTATAACAGAATAGTAAAGACTGGGTGATTTATACCAAACAAAAATTTATTAGTTAATGGTTCTGGAGAAGTCTGAGATAAGAGGACCAGAATCTGGCAAGGTCCTTCTTGATGCAGCATCCCACGATGGAAGGGCAAAGAAAGGGCAAGAAACAGAAAAGGGGGCCAAACGCGTCCATCCATAATGAACTCACTCCGTCTATAATGCATGACAATCCATTTGTGAGGGCACAGCCCTCCTTTCTAACCATCTTTCATTAAGCACCACTCGCCAACCCTGCTGCATTGGAGGTTTTGTTTCCATCACAGGCAAACCCCCACATGTGTTTTCTATCCTCAAGGTCATCTCACAGTCCAGATGGCTTCCTGAGCTGCTGGAAGGAGGAGGAAAGACTGGGTCAGTGTGTTTGAAGGACCTTTCTCAAAACCCTCCCACTAACCTATCTGACCAGAGTACAGTCTCAGATCTACACCCACTGCTAGGGGAAAATCAGAAAGGCCACCCTTTTTTCTTCCCTGGATAAAAAACCAGGACTATGCTAAGGAAGGAGAGACTATTAGTAGGCAAATGATGTCTTTCACAATGTGTGAGCCAGCCTAATATCAACAGTGTATTTGGTAGAATCAAGCTTTGAAGAAGTCTTGCTTTAATGATGACTGTTCCAAAAGAAAAACATTATTGATCTTTGACACAATCATCCATCCTAGTTCCTTGATAAAGATTTGCACTGTACACTTTTAGTAAATTTGCCATCTGCAAAATCATTTGTGTTGCATCAGGCTTTTGGTTATACAATGCAGAGAATGAAAAGATCAATAGATCACTTATACATTATTTTTTTAAAAAAAAAATGGCTAGATATGTAGTTGGTGGACTACTTGCCCAGCATGCATGAAACCCAAGGTTTGATCTTCTACATTACATGAAACTGAATGTGATGACACACACACTTGTATTCCTAAGATGGAGCAGGTGGAAGCAGAGGTGACCAGAGTTCAAAGTCATCCTGGACTACATCAGACTTTGTCCCTTTGCCCTTCCCTGGATCCCGAGGGGGGGGGGAGGGAAGGAGGAAGAGAGGGAGGAATAGAATAATACGGACAGAAAGCTTGATTGCAATAAATCATTACAATAGGCATGTACATTGAGAAACTTAAGAGTTCTGTATGTAAGTCTTCATTATAATACGAAGCAGTTTAAGGAAGACTTAACAAAAGAAAATGCCTCTGGGTTAAACCAAGTTGGACAGTCAGGAAAAGACAGTCCCCATGAAAGGAATCCTGTTAGCAAAGAAGTCAAAAAAAGCTTGAGAATGGTTATGAAACAAACAAGATTACTTTGAACATGATATCACTGTGGCAATAAATAAAAGCTTGAATTGGTCATGTATCTCAGTGTGTAACCCTGTGTAAGCCTCCTCTGCTTTTATCACCATCATCACCTTTCGTATTTTCTCACGATGTGGGGAAGTGGGTTTGGGAAGTCAAGGATAGAGCAGGATGGTAGAGGACAATCAGGGCAGAAGAGTTGGGTCCTGTGCTTTTGGCTTCCAGCCTCCCAACTCTGGCAATATCAGCCTATCCTTACCATGGTAGTGCATCTATCCAGAACCATCTATGCCCATAGCTATGATGCTCTGAGTTATTAACTCTCGTGAGGGAACAGGACACAAAGCCTGCCAGCAGGAGAGCCCACGAAATGTTGAGAGTGAAGAATCGCACTGCACGCCCGAATATAGACACCAGGATTATACAATACAGTGCCCCCGCAAGTAGAAAAGACCCAGATCTTACGGGGCTTTGATATCAGCCCGTGGTGTTAGGAAATGGTCAGTAATAAAGGCTTTCACACAGAAGAGCAAGGAACCCACAACTATTATGTGAAATAATAACTGCACTAGTGGAAAAGGACTATCTCGAAAGGTCAGTTAGGAGGCTGTTTCATAAGGTCGGGTTGACTTAAGCAGAAACCACGGCCGCACCAAAGGGGACAGGAGGTCAGCGGCCCTGCTCATGTTGCGGCGTTGCTTTATGATTGTGTTTGATGGCACAATTGTTTACAACCCTTGACTTTCTCCCCTGCCTTATCATTAGTGTTACTTTAGAATAATGAAGCCTGCTCCATCCATTAACTCCACTAACATTTGCTCTCCCCGTGGATGGAGGTTAAAAATTAATTACTCTTCCAACATATTGATTACATGGCTATAAATATAAAAACAGCAACTACAGGGACCCTTTGTTTAAACAGCTTGTTTGCTCTTTTCAAAGGGGAGAATTAACTTGGAAGGATCTTGAATGACCGGAGAGACTGAAAAGGCAGCCCTACAGTGACACCTAGTGTTCATACTCTACCCACACATGGATTCTTAACAGGCTTTTATTGCTTGCAAACAAAATACTTATTTTGAAAGGGTGGCCAAAAAGAAAAAAAAAAAGAAAAAAGAAAGAAAGAAAAAAAGAAAAAAAGAAAGAAAAAAAGAAAAAAAGGTGAATAATGATGAATGAACGGAATGAAGTTGTTATTTACAGTTTGGCCTCATTCCACATTCAGCATCTTTTCATCATGCTAGCAAAAATTTAGCCCTAAGGTAGAACTAGCTATCTCATACTTTTTCTTTTCATCTCTTCAACAAGGTAGTTTCTGGTTAACTATCCCAGTAAAATAAATTTCTAATTTTTTAAGTAAAGGATGGCTAGCATGGACTCAGCTGGGCTCTGGTATTGCGCTCTCCTGCCATGGAAATGTATCATTACTGGGGTAGCTCGTTTATCAGAGCTCTACCTTCTACAGACATTAAAATTCACTTTGTTTCATGTCCCTAATACAGCCCAGCCCTTAGGAAGCACGATTCTAACATTACATTAGGTGGTTCACACTGACCTTGTAACTACCAGCACTTGTCACTGGTAACTTAGAGACTACGTTCCAGGAGATACGGAACCTAAGGTCACAGTTGTAAATCTTACACAGGAAGGCCAAAGATTATCATATGGATAGCAAGTGCTGCCTATTCCTTTCTGTTGAGGAGTGTCATGTTTCAAAGAGCATATGTAGGTGATAGTGAACACAGCATGTATGATTTAAATGACACCACAAACATCCTAAGGAATACTGGGTAAGTGGTAGGGAAAGGGCAGTTACATATATTATATATATATATATATATCTGAAGTTCATTCATAGTCTTCATTTCACATTCAAATGAAGCCCCAGCATGATAGGAAATTTTTATCAACTAAATGGCTACCCTGAAATAGTGTGTGACCCTGTGTGCATTTTTAAAAGCTTTGTAGGTGGCCTCTGAGCTCTCTGTTTGTAAACAGGGACTGCTTGTTGCAGTGGAAGATGGCGCTATGTTGAGATCAAGGACAAATGGTTGACTCATAACCAGGGCAAAGTGACCCTGATCAGTGGCTCAAAATCATCTGAACTCGATGACGTGTTTCCTAGGGGGTCAAGGGGCGTTCTGAGAGGAAGCATGGATGCTGACAACTGCAAAGGAAAATGTTTTTTTATCAGCCTCCAGCAGTGATGACAACTTACGGTTTTCTAGAAGAAAAATGAAGTGGATCAAGCCTATCTACAAAAGAGAAAGAACGAGAAAGGAAGGGAAGAAGAGAGGGAGGGAAGGAGGAAGGGAGGGAAGGGAAGGAAGGAAGGAAGGAAGGAAGGGAAGGGAAGGGAAGGAAGGAAGGAAGGAAGGAAGGAAGGAAGGAAGGAAGGAAGGAAAAAAGCATTTTAAAAGTGTTTTCTTACTTGGGTTTTTATTACAGGAGTAATACATACATTAAGCATAAAATAATGTTAAGATGTCATTAGTTTGAAAGCTAGCATTCTGGCAGACCCCAGCCACTCCACCCAACCCTATACAGTTCCATCTCTGTTGTGAAGTAGTCTCTCACGTCCTCGCTTGCATGCCTCTTATAGGAAAACATACATATATGTTGGTTTTAGAGTTTAAAATAAAAAACAGTGTGGCTCTATATGTACAATCTACAGCCATTTATTTTCACAAGCATCCTGGATTTCCTAGGTGGCTCACTAGGAAATCCAGTCCCAGGGGATCTAGCATCCTCTGCAACCTCTCTAGGCACTGTACACATGTAGTTCACAAACACATATGCAAGCACAACACCCATGCACATAAAATAAGTAAGTAAGTAAATCTGAAAAACCGTTCAATGAATTTAATCGTTTCTCTCTTTAGAAGCACTCCTGTTGCTGCCATTCTAGTCTCGCTTTTGCTTGTCTGCTCTGTTGTGTTTACCATTACAGACGGCACTGGGAAAGGGGTACCTGTTACATGTCATCTAATACCTTGCTTGTTTATTCTTCCCCAATACTGCTCAAAATTAGTATTGACAACTAAAACGCAATGGCTATTTACTAGACATAGGAAACAGTTTCCCTCAAGTACACCTTTTCACTTTCCCAATCAATATCAATATTTCCCAATATCAATATTTCCCATGCAATATTATGCATACCTATAATTCTATTGCCAATTTAGTAGGTTAGAAAAATTGATTTCTCACTTTTGTAATAACTTGATTTTCCATGATTAACAGAAAAGTGGACTTTGTGGATTTATTAGGATTTCTTCTTTAAAATCACCTTTTTATGTGGTCCCTAGTACCTCAAATATTAATAATAATAATAATAATAACAACAACATCATTTCCTAGCCCATGTACTACCATGTCCTGTACTTAATTTTCTCTTGGTTTTTTTTATCTTTTTCTTGCACATGAAAAATATTCTTATGTAATAGCAGTATTCACTCTTAATTTTCATTAAAAATTATTTTCCTAGTCAATCAATTGTTGCCTTTCGACTGCATATCTTCTCTTCTTCTTTTACTATATAAAGCTTGTATGTGGGCCAATAGATGTGTATTTTCTAATGTTAAGGTTTGTCATCTTCTCTACCATTGCAGGGTATTAGAGAGTTTCCCATCCTAATATTACACCTGAATTTCAAGAACATCAAGAACATGCCTGAATGATAGACAGATCTTAACTCCAAGGTTCTATAAAACAAGAATCTCAGACCAATCCCTCCCCAGTCTTGCAGGTAATACTAAGCAGTAGTACCAAGCAATAACAAAAGCAAGATATACAGGATTTGATAAGGAGGGTGCACCCCAAGAAAAGAACGGTTTAATACTCAACCCTGATCAAAATCAGCTTTTTTGTAACAGATCTTGTGCTACTACATCACTTTTCATTTTCCCCTCAAAGAGAAGTCAGTGGAGTAGATCTTTACATAAAGCTTTCTGAAGCCAGGCTTGGTTCCCTCATTGTACTTGGTTATGAGGAAGAAAGAGGCGCAAGCATTTACTAAGCCTTCATTGGACACCAAGGACTTAACTTTGCATACACTGTTTCTTTTAATCATCAAAATTGCCTCTTGTGTAGAAGCTAGTACGCCCACTTGACAAGTGAGAAAACTAAAAGCCAGGATGTGTTAAAGTTTCTCCAGTACTAATCAACCAGTAAATAAGTCAAAGTCTGAACCTGGATTTTCTGGCTCCAAAGGCTATCCCTTTCTATGTTGTCTTTCTGAAGCCTACACCAAATTCCCAAGAAGACTTGGTACTTCCCAAGAGGTACTTATTCTCCATATTTTTAAAAGACCGGTCATAAAATTCATACAGGACATTTCCGGAATTGTTTGAAATATGGAGAGGGTGGTTTGCCAACTAGATCAGCTTTTCCTGAATGTCAAAGGCAAGATCGCTGAGCAACCCAGAATTAACCGCAGAATAAAAATTTGTTGCCACACATCTGGGAAGAGTTTTCGAATGTGGAGGAAGATTAGAATGCCATAGCTTTGCTCACACCGACCCTTGTTTCTTGACTGTGATATCAGAAAGGTAGTAGTGAGCAAAACTGTGGACTTAACTAATGCCATCCTCAGGACCTGCCCATGGAACCGAGACTCTGTCCCTAACAGTCATACCCTCTCAGTGGATCATTAGAAGAATGTGTGTCCAGATAAGCTGTAGAGATCCGAAACAAACAAGCATCTTGATGGTGACCACAGATGGTCCTTAATACGTTTTCTGTAGCCTGATCATAGGCTTCTCCATCCACACAGTAAGCCAGATCAAGCCAAATTGGAAAAAAAATAGAACAGGTTAACTTGAGCAAAGCAACTCCTGGTGGGTTCTCCAGGCCCAGAGATGGAGACCAGAGAAGCCAAGCACCAGAATTAAAGCAGGGAGATTATATAGCCTGTAAGCAAGGCAAGGGGTCAATGATGTGTTTGCCACAAGCTGGGTTTATCCTCAACTCAAAAGCTGACGTGCTTAGGTGGGGACTTGGGTTGCTGGTGGCAACAGGGGAAGAAGTTGCAATAGTCTCCAGGAATGGGAACTGGGCTTTTCGGCCTTGGAGATTCTCTGAGAGGGTGGGATTTGGAGAGGGGGTGGGGGCATGGGTCTTTCTGGATCATGCTGGGGCTAGCTGGTGGTTCCAACCTGAACAGTCCTCTGAGGAGAATTCCCACTTTTCACAAGGAACTGAAAAACTGTGACCAAAAAATTAGAATTTTGCCAAGCATAGGGATCTGAAGGATAAAGTATCTACTTGGACTGAGGCCTTTCATTTCAGTGAAGTAACCGTCAATAAGGATGAACAACACAGAACTTTGTTGTTTGTATGTGTCTATAACCAAAGAAATAACAACTTAAAAGTTCCCAGAATTAGGGCAATGGCTTCTGGCCTTGTTACTCCCATAATTGATATATCAATTAGATTGATATATAGATAGATAGATAGATAGATAGATCAATTAAATTATTCTAGGTCATGGAATATTACATTCTATTCAAAAGTCAAAAGAGATTTTTTTTATTTCTTTTTTTTTATTTCATTTTACATTTCATCCACAGTTCTCCCTACTACCCCTCCTCCCACCCCAACCCCCACCCACTCCTCCTATAGGGTGAGGCCTCCCATGGGGAGTCAACAAAGCCTGGCTCATTAAGTTATTATTTTGAGTAAGTAATAATGAATGCAGACTCTGATGCCAGGGAAATTTTAAGAGTTAGAAGGCAAGCTCCTCCTTTGACAAACAGTCAGTCTGAGTAAAGGTCACAACAAAAAGGCTGCATGTGCTCAAGGTCTGAAACTTGAGAAACGTGCGAGCTAAAAAGCCCAAGTATTTGTGCTGATACCACAGTCTTCATTGCTCTCTGCCAAAACGACCTTGGATTTCAGATGTGGCAACATCAAATTCTTATCTTCACTCTGGAATTCAGTTAGGAGTTACATAAACGCAAGACATCCTTAGCCTCAGGAACTCCTGAGAAGAGCACCGTACATGAATGTCATTCCAACTTCCTTCCCTAAGTATAAAGCAAAAAGCGTAAACGATAGAAAGGCCTCAGTAGCTGGAGCCAACGAGGTGGCCGAAAGTCTGGCTCAGCCACACTTCAGCAGCTTGAGCTCTTACGATGTGTCCAACATTACACAGGATGCCTTATATGGGTCAACAGAGAGAAATCTCACAATGATCTGAATCATGTAATACTAATAATACTTCCACTTTGCAGATGAGGAAACAGAACCAGAGAGTTAGGGAACTCATCTAGTATTCAGTTGGACTAGGACTCAAGCAGAAGTACTTCTCCAAGCACCCAGCTCTGATTCACTGTACAAGTGGGAAACCGTGACCCTTTCCTTCCTTCATCAGATAACTTATCTCAAACATAAAACATATGCCACCCATTTCCCTATTTCAAGTGATAAGTGAAATGTTAGACGTTACAACATTGCTATACTATGTTCTGATACAAAACCTAAGTGCAGTGGGAAAGGCAGATCTCGAAACAGGGATGAGCATCCAGCATGGGGTTCAGCTACTCATTCTTTGAGTTAACCATCAGCAAATTAAGACCTCATTTTCTCAAGCAATCAAAATAATACAGCCATATTACTGGATAAACTATCCAAAGTTGCCTCTTGTATTACTGTGATAGAATAGGAAACAAACAAGCAACCTAAGTGGAAAGGAAGCCAAGGCTAGGCAGGACCTGGTGTCTCAAGGACTTTGGAAGGCTGACCATGTTGATCATGGATTTACTGCTTTGGGTGTGGCGTCTAGTCTTTTGGTGGGTATTTTTCCCACAGTTGACTGCCACTATTTGTTTTACTTCTATCCCTACCTTCCACTAGAAGTTATTTATTTGTCAATCTTTTCTTCAGGTATCAAAATATTTGTGGAGCACTTGATACTATGTTAATCATGTTAAATACTGGAGATATGAGGGCAATTAAAGCAGAATCCTTGCCCTTATGGAACTTGTATTTGAAAGGGGGAAGCTGTAACAAAGAAGGGATGATAACTGCAGGAGGTAAGTGCTGGGAGGAGCTTAACTGTGATAGGAGAAATGTGGAGCAGGAGAGGCCCATTTGGGGTAGGGAAGTCTTAAGAATGGGATGCTGAAGACAGAGAAAGACAGTTCTTAAAGGAAGAAATGAATGGCTTCTTTTTTTTTTTTTTTTTTTTTTTTTTTTTTTTTTTTGAGGGGGGGTTGTTCCAAACAGGGTTTCTCTGTGTAGTCCTGGCTGTCCTAGAGCTCACTTTGTAGACCAGGCTGGCCTCAAACTCACAGAGATCTGACTGCCTATGCCTCCCAAGTGTTGGGATTAAAGGCAAGTGCCACCACCACCCAGCTGGAAGTACTTCTTGAAGGATCCAATTAGTCAATTAGGAAAAAGGACTCAAAGATGACCACTAGCCTTCTGCAGTAAGCAACAAAAAAAAAAAAGACCATGCTTTGCATTTATTCATATATGGAAAATTGAAAGAGATGGTTGGTTAAATCAGGAAGCCAAGAGATCATTTGGGATATGTTAATATTAGAATGCCTGTAAGAAATTCAAAGGTAAAATTGAGGGTAAAGCCCAGAATCCAAAGAAAAGTTTGATATTAAAGAGATTGTCAAGAGATGTCATGAGCTTACGAGCAGTACTTAAAACCATTTGTTCGTACTTTTCCTTTGGTTCTTGGCATTTCAATTAGTAACTGAAATCCGAAAAACTTATGGGAATTTTTAAAATCTCATTAGTGAAACATTCAGAACATTACACATTTCAAAAAGAAATAAAAAAGCATTTCTGGCTAGAACCTAAGAAGAAATGGTCAAGTTTCTGCAAACCATAGCCACAGTGTAATTCTTCCTGCCTGCAGACAAAGCTGAGCTAAATTCCAGTGCCACCTCTGCTAGCTGTGTGGACTTTTTAATGTCTTTAATCCTATGTTAAACAACTTATATAATAGGAATGCACTGCCTTGAGAGCTGTTGGGAGAATTATAAATATCCAGGAAAATTCCTAGCACAAAACACTGCTTAGTAAAAAGTAGCAACATTTAATTTCCCTTCTTCCACACACATTAATATCATGAAAGTTAAAACTTCTTTTTCTGTACTGGAAGATTCCAGGCCTGGCTGGCCGGACAGTCCAGCCCAGTTGGTGAGTTTCAGGCCAATGAGAGACGCTGACTAAAAGGAGATAGACATTATTCTTGAGAATGACAGACAAGGTTGTCTTCTGTCCTACACCACACACACACACACACACAGGCACCCACAAGCATGCACACATACACACATGCACCAGTCACTGAGATCCTGAATCTGTCAACTTCACACCACAGTTCACCAGCATCCAACACAGCGACTCACTTCCTCGTCCTTGATTGCCTTTGTTCCAGTGACACCAGGTTATCCTCAATCTCCACGCTTGTCCAGGGACATCTTTTTTCAGCATCCTTCTGCTGAATCCATTCCTCCAGCTCAAGCTCCAGGCACTGAAGTTACTGAGGTTCTGTCATGAAGCACTCCATCGACCCATTATTTGGTTGTTTCTCCCCTCCTTCCTTTTTTACCTCCTGTCTCAGCCAGTGTCCTATTGCTGTGAAGAGACAGCAAGACCATGGCAACTCTGATTAAGAAAAGCATTTAACTGGGGCCTTGCTTGCAGTTTCAGAGGCTTAGTCCATCATCATCTGAAGGCATGGGGCTGGAGTAGTAGTTGAGAGCTACATCCTGATCCACAGCCCACTCCCAGTGACACACCTCCTCTGAGAAGCCATATGTACTCCAACAATGTCACACCCTCTAATCCTAATCTTACTCAAATAGCACCACTCCCTAATAATTCAAATATATCTTCTGTTGAACTCCAAATTCATATATTCAACTGCCTATTTGATATTTTCTTATGCTAAGTGTTTCAAATTCAACAAAGAAAAAAAATAAATTCTTGATAGTACCTCCCCCACAAGTGTGTTATCTTTTTTGGTTGTTTGAGTTTTGTTTTATTTTTTTTATTTTTCCGAGACAGGGTTTCTATGTGTATGTAACCCTGACTGTCCTGAAACTTGCTCTGTAGACTAGGCTGGCCTCAAATTCAGGTGTGTGGCTGCTTCTCCTCCCAGCCTCCAGAGTGCTGGAATTAAAGGTGTGCACCACCACCACCCGACTATAACTATTTTATCTCTGTCCAATTGTGGCTTTCTACCAATGTCCTACCTATCAGCACATGTGACTAACTCAGTTTCCAAAATCTGCTCACCACTGCTGCAAATTCCAAAACCCAGGCACCATCATTTCTCATCTAAAAAATGCTGAAGCCATTTCCAAACTTCCAGCATAATCCAGTTTGTTCATACCCACTCTAATGAGCATTTGAAACATAAATTGGGTTGTGTCACCATCATGCTCTATTAACTACTTTTCCGTTGATGTGAGAAAACACCATGACCGAAGAAACTTATAGAAAGTTTGTACTGGGCTTACAGTTCCAGAGGGTTAGGGTCTGTAATGGCAGGGGTAGCAGATAGCAGACATTGTTGCTGCAGCTGGAAGCCAAAAGCTGAGGAGGAAGCAGAGTGAGCAGACTATAAACAGGGAGAATCTTCAACTCTTGAAGACCACTCCCACTGATGTGCTTCCTATAGAAAGGCCACACCTCCTGAGCCTCTCAAGCAGTGCCACTACCCTGGGATCAAGTATTCAAAGTTTCCTAAGGGCGAACATTCCCATTCAAACCATCACACATGCCTAATACCTTCTGATGGCTTCCTATTGCACTTAAAAATGTCCACTAGTCCATTAAAGCTTATGAATGAATGCCCTCAGCTTCCTTCCCACACTTCTCATTCTGCTATGCCTTCAGGCACACTGCCCTTCTTACCTCGCCAGTCGGATTCCTAGGATCACATCCTAATTGTTGTACTGTGCTGTGTTTTCTTTTGCTTTATCTTGTTTTGTTTGCACCAACTGGACTCTCTGCCATAAGCAGGTTGTTCCCTCCTCATTATTCTTGGAGAGGCTTCCGTGAACAGCCAGCCTATGATAGTCATGTTCTGTGATGTAATCTTTACTTTGCTCACTACTCATGGTTATTTGGAATTATCTTCTCTGTGTGTTTATCTTTGAGGACATCTCTCCTCTACTAGAAGACATGCTGCAGGAGAACAGAAAATGATTCTTCTTGCTCACATCTGTATTCTCTGCATTTGGAGGTAGACTGGCACCAACAGATATCCCATAGTGTTTGCCAAGGAGAGAATACTAGTTGCTGCTCCTCTGCCTAAGACTAGGACAAATGTGCTAGGGAATACTTCCCTCCATTTGGTTCAATTTTTGCTATCTAGCCAGTTCTTTCTGATCTATCCAATTGCCTCTTCTTGTCTTGAGCCACATCCACCCACACTGTAAATCTTAGTGCTTCACAAGGGTCAATTAGTTACAAAAACTATGTTTTCTAAGCACCTTTTATTTCTCTCTCATCCTTTGCTCTCCATGTATACTGCCTTATCTCAAGCCTTCATCCTCCCTGCTTGGTCTCCTTTGCCCGACTCCAGTATTGCTCAACACAACAGCCAATCTTTCTAATACACACATTTTCACGGAACAGCTTCCAGAGTCTGCCTTTTATACATCGTCCTCAGCCAAATGGGAAAGGTTAGCCTGTGATCAGACCCTGCCCCCTCAGTGACAGTGAGAGCTCACAGCTTCCCTTCATCCTAGGCTATAGCTATGCTATAGCTTTTCCACAGACACTTTCAAACGGCCTGCTCTGACCTCATTGCTACGGCACAGAATGCTCCTTTTGCTGAGATGGCTCTAACGGTCTGCAGCCCTTCCAACTGTATGCTGAAAATCATACTCCTCCTTTAACCAAGTCAAGGGTTTCTTCTGATGAAAATCCATCCTCAGTCTATATTCATCATCAGGCTTCCTTCCGTGCTATCAGTAACGCAAACATTTGTTATTTCACTTTTTACACTACATGCTCATCCCTCACGACAAGAAATACATTTCATTTGCAGATACCCAGCACTCTGCCTCAATATTACATTAATAACATTTGTTGACAGAGAGACAAACACCTCAGTGACAAATATATTCAACCACCCAACAGAAATGTACTATTTAACATAAGAGTTGAGTGGGCAGAGTGGGTCCTGACTACACTTCCAGCACTAGGAAAACTGGTACAAGACTGCCACAAATTTGAGGTCATCCTGGGCCACATAGTGGCTTAACTATAATGTAAGACCTGTTGCAAAACACACATGCATGCACGCACGCACATACTCAGAGAAAGAAAAGGGGAGAGGGAATGTATTACCAAAAGAGAGAATGGGATAGTCTGGAGCTGTGGAGCCATTTGATGTGGGTTCTGGAGATCCGAACCCAATCGAATCTATTGGAAGAGCAACAAGGACTCTTAACACTGAATAATCTCCCCAGTCCCAGAATTGCTTTTTTATTTTAAATCAACAATCATTTAATGATGAGAGCTCCAGATTAATTTGGAATTCCTGACCCAAATGCACAAATCAGTTTTTGTTTACTAGTCCTTGAAAATACAGAAAAACTGAGCACATACAACAGGAAGGCAAACACTAGCAGTTCTTTGAGTGAGTTCTGACTGTAAGACCCTCAGAATGAGGAGTCTTCCAGGTTCGGTCGATACCCCAAGAACTCAATGTCCAGTCCAGTTGCTGCAAAACGCAAGAGGCTTTAATGAACAGGAAACGTTTGCGCAAACGGGCTCCTCCAGCACGCAGGCTAGGGAGAAGCCCCCTCCCCTGGGCCCAGGTGTTTTTAAAGGCAAACCCACAAGCTTAGGGAGGGGGTGGGACCTTCTGTCCATTGAGTACATGACCCTTGGAGACCGGATGGTCTCGCTATTAGGGTCAGCAGACCTTAGGGCTTCAGGTGTGCTAATTAATCTTGTCTGGGCAAACCAGAGTTACAGCTATCTCTTGACCCTATTTACCACCTGTTGACTCACAGGAAAGGAGGGGCAGTGGGAATTCTTCTTATCTCAGGGCCTTGTGAGAGGAAGCTAGCAAATTCCAAGGAACAGATATTGGTTTCCAGGTTAGTCCATCATTAACATTACTTTTTAGGTCTTTCATGACAATACCACAACCTTTAAAAGGAGCTAGAGTTGTTATCAGAGAGGCAATGTTAAGTGAGAAATGCATTGTAAATATGTCTCTGTCTCTCTCTTTCTCTCCCTCTCTCTCAGAGAGAGTTTTCACTCCCCCAAACTGTCTTGAAGACTAAAGGAGACCTATATCTCAATCTACCATAAGCCTACTTCTGTATAAAACAAACAAAGGGATCTCCCTTTCTTCTAAGACCTGTTCTTCCTACCACTAATACCGTATTACTTTTATAAAGTTATTGTTACTGCCAGATGAGCTGCCTGGAAGATGTTTAGACCAACCAAGGCACCTGGAAAGGGCACTCTGCAATCTGTTGAGCTGCCTGCAGGCTGAGCAGTGTGCTCCAGCCTCACCCACCACTTTGCAAGCTTTGGGGATGCATCTGTCTTTGAGTCATTTCTGCTCCCCCATATTCCTGTAAGTCACCTCAATACAACTCATGGCTCAGGGGGGAAAAACAGATGTGCATAGAATTCAATGCATAATACTGCTTATCATTGATAGTTATAATCTACTGCAAGTACTGTATCATATTGAAATTTGCCCTTGAAATTCTGTAATCAAACAAGACTTAAGAAGGGGATGGGGATAAGTTAAAGAGTTAAAGAGCACTGGGGAAGAGTTCCCCATGCAAAACGTAGTTCTCATTATTCTGGTGCCTGCATTGGCTCGCCAAATTTTCAAAGCAAGACCAGCACTGAAAAGGTTACAGCACTGAGAAGTGAGAAGTTGGAGCTGCAAAAAGAACCCTGAAAAGGGAAGCATGCGCAACTAGAGGAAATCTTCAGTTCACTTCTGACCAAGAAGAATTGTACATAAAGATCTGGTGATGACAATGCCAAATGAAGAAACCAGAGCCATCACTGCCTAGATTAGAGCCAGGGTTCAAAGTCAAGAGATTCTCAAGACAAACCTCCCATTCCACTTACAGAGGCAGGGTGATGAGCAGCGAGCCACTGAAGATTACACTCAAATCTGTGGAGTTCTTATCTTGGTGTGAGCTTCATGAAGGAGGCTGTGGCCGGGCTACTTTTGCATTTTAAACACTAATGTGAAAAAAACAGAACTCCTTTTGAGACAGCAGAAACAAAGCAGATTTCTGTAATACCCTCAGTGCAAGGCAAGTTTCGGTAAATGACTGTGCTTGCTAACAGCATTAGAATCTAGCTCACATTTGACAAACAGATCTTCACTTAAATATAGGAATTTTTGCTAGTCAGCTTTTTTTGTATGTTTTCATTTATTCATGACTATTTCTCTTTTTCTGCTGTTTCTTTTTGTTTTTCATACTATATGTTTTGATGTTTTTCTCTTCCTCTAAATTCTCTCATCCTTCCAACCTTCCTACTCAACCAAGTCCAAGTTCATGTTCTCTTTCTCTCTGACTCCATGTCTCTCTCTCTCTCACACACACACACATACATATACCACTATATACACACATGAAACAAATAAAAAAGACCAAAAAAAGTCCAGAAATAAATACAGAATAAAAACAAAAACAAAAACAAAAACCAAAAATGTGAAGTCTGTTTTGAGTTAGCCAGCTACTCCTAGACATAGGTCCTACTCCAGTGTGTGGTTGATTGATGGGGGATATCATTCTATTTGCTGTGAATATATGTATTGGTTGATGAAAAAATGCTGATTGGCCAATACCCAGGTGGAGCTATAAAACTAGGAGATTTCAGAGAACAGGAACACAGAGAATGAGTTGGCCATGTAACTACTGGGGCGGTAGGACGCCTTGGGCATTCTCAGGTAAGATAAGGCCATGTGGAAATACATAGATTAATAGTCATAGGTTAACAATTACGAGAGAGCCAGCCAGGAAGAAGCCTAAGCCATTGGCCAAACAATTTATAATTAATATAAACCTCAGTGTAATCAACATAGCAAGTAAATGGCCAGTTACAGCTACACAGTGAGCCCCTGTCTCAACAAAAGAAAAGACCTAAGGAGTGATTGGTCATCTGGAGGCTGCTCCATTGTAGTCACCATTTTATGGATGTGCCATCCCCACTGATTTGTCTGGGCTTTCGGGAACTTGTTGGCACTGGGGGGCCTGTTCAACTCTGATGTAGTAAATACAGTCTCTATTGAGCACATTCCCATGAATTTTACAAGAAGCATTCCATCCCTGTTGGTACTTCATTGCTGTAGGTTGTTGCAGGTTTTTAATCCATGCATTTAGGACAGAGGCAAGAAATAAATGGCAGTCCTTGAAAATACAGATCAGTGGAACGGATGCCAAAAGGAAGGAAGATGCTTGGTGTTCTTTTGGTAAATATTGAAAATAGTCACCAAACAAGATGGGATTGGAGCTCCTTATGGTGTCAGAAAAAAAAAAAAGGCTGAAATATGCATATATATATATATACAACATATAGGGCATGAAACCCAAATGAGAATTTCTAGTGTGAGTGAGAACAATTTGAGCAAAACTAAGGCTCCTTTGTGAAATGGTAATTGGGAAATAGATATAAACCCACAAAAAATATCATGGTAGCTTAGTTTCGCTTCATAATTTTTTAACCTCCATATTATTTTCTGTGTAGATCTCTCTGAAGGCCCTAGATAATGTTAAGGGATTCCTTATTGCATATATATACATACATATATATGTATGTATACATACACACATATATAGCATATATGTGTGTATGTGTGTGTATGTATGTAATATATACATACATATATACATACATATATATTCATGTCCATCATACACATACACCATTGGAGTATGCTACCATGTGACAATTTACAGCCTGGTTGGTTACAGTGGGAGGGCATGGTGTCAGCTGTAAAAAAAAGAGTTGTTGTAAAGTTTAAAACTATGTTATAGAGTATTAATTTTAAAATGATGCATTTGTGGGCTCTTTTTTGCATCCTTTTTCATTCAAAGCATTTCAATACAAATGTTTGATAAGTACTACCCAAGCAGTGTGTACAGATTGAATACATGATACATAAGGCACACACACACACACACACACACACACACACACACACACACACGTGCGCACATGACTGCTTTTCAAGGATATGTCCATGCTACTATGACTCATGAGAAGCACATGGATGCCAATAAGAAGGATCCACCTAATCTGCTGTCTCCGTTTGAGGTCTCTGCCTTGATACCCTTGTACTGAATCTTCTATACCTTACCTCAGGTCTTGTGGGTCTGACATACAACTGCTTTCCCGTCTGAGTTCTTGTCTAACCAAGCACAAATGTATCCCATTCAATCATCAACTTGTGCTGCCCTGAATCTGCCAATACTCAAGCTTGCAGATTCCCCCCCATTCATAAAACCAACCATTTCAGTGGCACCTGGAACATTCATAACACAGCCCAGCCCAGTTCTGCAATTTAACCTCCACAGCCCCAGCATGAATGACAATCCTGAGAAATGGCTGTGGAGAGCGGGAAGACTGGACACAAATAGGCCAGAGGTGGCAGACTGACCCAGGCAGTTAAGTACACAGAGAAAGGATCCCCATCCTCAGAATAATTCTGGAGTCTGGTTAGTGGTTGAATCCATTAACACATCAGAGGAAAGAATAAATTGCATGGGAGGAATAGGTCAGCAAAGGAGAGCTGAGAAGGATCTATCATGTCCAACACAATAAATCAACAAACTTTTAATACTAGTAGGGAAGAAAAGAAACAGTGATAACCCTACAAACCAGAGGAAAAAGCAATGAACTGTAAGAATTAAATACTTGTCAAAAATAATTTTAAACATAAATGGACTCAACATACCAATGAAGTAGTACAGACCAGTGATGACTGGATTAAGAAGCAAACCTAACTATCATTGTTTCTAAGGAACACATTTCTCTAGTAAAGACACCACAGACTGAGAGTCAATGGATGAAAGTCAATCTATTAAACAGAAAGAATCAGAAAACCAGCCAATGTAGTTATTCTCATACCTAAAAGAATTAATCATAAAATACAAATAAAACCACTGCACATTAATAAAGGGAGCAACCTACAAAGAAAATATACAATCATAAATACACAGGCACCAAATATTGGGGTTTCCAATTTTGTAAATCAAATTCTAGTGGGCCTGATAGATCCTAACACAATAATACTGGGTAATTTCAATATTCCTCTTTCCTTCCCCCCCCCCTGGTTTTTCGAGACAGGATTTCTCTGTGGCTTTGGAAGCTGTCCTGGAACAAGCTCTTGTAGACCAGGCTAGCCTCGAACTCACAGAGATCTGCCTGCCTCTGCCTCTGCCTCCCGAGTGCTGGGATTAAAGGAGTGCATCCCACCACCTGGCTTCCTTTCTCATTTTTAGATAGCTCACCCAAACTAAAAGAAGCAGCAAAAGTACCCAGAGTTAAACTACACCATAAACTTAAAATTATATATTTGTCATCCATATTAATAGTTCATCCAATATGTAAACATATATCTTTTATTCCAGGCCAAAATCAAAAGGATGTATGTATGTATGTATATGTATACATATGCTAAAATATATAAAAAAGAATTAGAATAATTTGTTGTGTCTTATTAGATAATAATAGGATAAAACTAGAAATCAACAGGCCAAAAAAAAAAAAAAAAAAAAAAAAACCACAGGAACTTCACATATTCTTAAAGACTGAACAACACACTTTGAAGGACCCATGGATCAGTAAGAAGGGCTGGAAAGATATCTCAGTGAATAAAGTGATTACTGTGAAAACAGATATCTCAGTGACTGGAGTTTGGATATCCAGAATTCACATAAATTTGGGATGAGCATCATATATATAATTCCATTAATAAAAAGGCAGAGACAGGGAATAAGCTTGTTACCTAGGTGAGCTCAC
Organism: Phodopus roborovskii; assembly: GCF_943737965.1. Classification (NCBI taxonomy): domain Eukaryota; kingdom Metazoa; phylum Chordata; class Mammalia; order Rodentia; family Cricetidae; genus Phodopus; species Phodopus roborovskii. The sequence goes on from NW_026125444.1 coordinate 6,005,813, forward strand.
TAAAGGAAAACTCTAGATTCAATCACTGTTCACCTCAGTGAGTAAGGTGAACAGTGATTGGGAAAGGCTCCTGATATTAACCTTTGGCATGTGCACCCTCACACATGTGTGTGAATAAATATGCAACACATGAAAAAGAATATAAAGGGAAGAAAAATTTAATTCCTAAAACAAAATGAAAATGAGGACAAAACTTACCAGAAGCTTTGAGATCCATGTAAGGTAGCTCTAAAAAGAAAGTTTATAGCTATGAAAGCTTATATTTAAAAAATGAATAAATCAGTCAGTCTGGAGGCAGAGGCAGTCAGATCTCTATGAGTTCAAAACCAGCCTGGTCTACAGAGTGAGTTCTAGGACAGTATCTGAAGCTACAGAGAAAACCCTATCTTGAAAAAAAAAAAATACTAAATAAATAAATAATAAAACATTTTTAAAAATCAGAGTTATCTCAAAATATATAACCTAATAATGGTCCTTGGGGTCTTAGAAAAAACAATAACAATCCAAACCCAAAAGTAGTAGATAGCAAGAGCTAATAAAGGCCAGGACAGAAACTCAAGTTAGGAGACTAAAAAGCTAAAATACAGAGTCAGTTGAGGACTTGATTCTTTGAAAATGTCAACATCAATGAAACCCTAATCAACTAACAAAAGAATGAGAAGACCCAAATTAATAGATTAATAGAATTAAAGATTCAAAAAAGATTATAACAAATTACAGTGGAACCTAGAAGCTTAATATGGAATTTGAAAACTTCCACTTAAAGCTGGAAAATCTAGAAGAAATGAATAAATGCCTAAACACATATGACCTACCATAATTAAACCAAAAGGCCAACTTCAACAGATCCTTAACAGTCAAAGAGATTGAATCCTTAACAAAAAAAAAAAAATTTCTTTAATGCCTCCTTATTAGTTGTTGGTCAGGAAAGCTCCGAGAGCAACATCACCTCCCTCCCCAAAATATAGGTTCTTGCCATTCCTCTTAGATGCCTACTAGAACTAATTGATGAGTTCCTGTTGTTGAAGATACCACATGCATTTCTTGCAAAATATAGAGACATCAGGCTGAAAATGAACTGGAAGCTTCACCTCTGCTTCCCAGGAGGTGCTAGGGGAGAAAGGGAATCAATATCTTAAACAGGTGGGAGCCATGTGAGCTACAATATGAACCAACAGACGTAATAGTAGCATGACTGTTAGAGGATAACCAGCTGTTCTCTGATTAGATTTGAGGCTCTGTCAGCAGTGCAGCATTCACGGCTCATGCTGTAAACCACCTTTTAAAAGTCCATGGCTGGGGAGGCCTCAAGCCCTAGGGAGAAACTTACAACTGTTGTCTGGTCTTCACATTGGCATGATTGCTTTTGTCAACCTGACGTAAACCTAGCTATATCTGGAAAGAGAGAATATTAATTGAGAACATGCCCCCCCCTAAGATTAACCTATGGGCTAGTCTGTGAACTATTTACTTGATTAATGATTGATGTGGGAGGCCCAGCTCACTATGAACAGAGCAGGAGTCCTGGATTTTGGAAGAAAGCAGGCTAAGCAAACTGTAAGGAGCAAGTCAGTAAGCAACATTCCTCCATGACTTCTGCTCCAGTTCCTGCCTCCAGCTTCCTGCCTTGAGTTTCTACCCTGACTTTCGTCCATGATGGACTATTATCTGAAAATTGTGAGACAAAATAAACCCTTTCTTCAATAGAAACTCTAACTTAAAAAACATAATACCCACATGTACATACATGCCTGTAACACACACACACACACACACACACACACACACACACACACAAGCTTTACTACAGCAAAAAGATAATCAGCAAAGTGAAAAGACAGGCTAAAGAAAGAGTTTTTCCACTATATTTCTGACAGCAGATTAATGTCTAGAATGTACAATAAACTTCAAAAATTAAACACCAATAAAATCAAATCGTGCCATTAATAAATGGGCTGGTGAATAAATAGATAACTCTCGGAAGAAGAAAAGCAAATGTCCAATAAGCATTTTTAAAATGGATTCGACCTATTTAATTATCTAAATTAACTAAATTAACTAAAACTTCATGAACATTCCACTGCACCCCAGTTGGAATGGCTGTCACCAAGAGATGAACCATCAATGCCAGCAATTATGGAGGGCAAGATAAACCCTTACACACTGTGAGTGGGAACGCAAACTATTACACCCACAACAGAAGTGACTATAGAGGTTCCTTAAAAAACTAAAAATAGAACTGTCATATAACCACTTCTGGATATATACCCAAAGGATTCTAAGTCAGCCTATCATAAAAATATTTGCATACACACATTCACTGAAGCACATCCTCCATCAAGGTGTTCTTCTGGTGCTTTGGTGTTTTGTTTTGCTTGAGACAGAGTTTCATTGTGTGACCCTGACTGTTATGTAACTGTTTTTTAAAACCAGGATAGTCTTGGACTTACAGAGGTCCACCTGCCTCTGTGTCCTGAGGGATAAGGTCAAAGATGAATGCCACCATGGTCAGCCATTTTTTGTTTTTTAAAATGGCCTCAAACTCACTGAATAGGTCATGTGGCTGACCAATGATCCCCAGGGATTCACTTGTCTCTACCTTCCCAGACCTGTGGTTACAAGTGTGCACCACCATGCCCAGCTTTTTTTAACATGGTTTCTGGGCATCTAATTAGGTCCTCATGCTTGTTCAGTGAATACATTACTATTACTGACTCTACAAAGTTCTTCATTCTTAAAAGAACAGGTTAAGTCCATTAGAGCACTAGTTTTACATCTGGTATTTTTCATAAACAATGGATTCAGTTTTGAGAAAATGTGTAAGGCAGGAAGTCCAAACTACAACAAAAACAACAGTATTTAGAGGCAGAATAGACTCTCAGACAAGCAGGAAAAAGTCAGGCTCAGGAGTGAGGATAAACAGAGCACAGGACCAGGTGTGTCTGTCCAGGGTGCTAGGCAGGTTTTCTGCCAGTGAACGGTGAAAGTGTGAATCAGACCTGATTTGGCAAACTGGGATTCACAGATAGAGTGGACTCACCATCAAGTGGTGAGTTATGACAACTCCCAGGAAATTAGTATTGTTAGCTAGGTCACTGCTTTGTTGGTCCCCACCCAACAGGAGGTGCCAGGTTTGGTCTTTTATCCTCAGTCTAGAAGATCTGGGTTTTTTATTGTTGCTTTGTTTTGGATTATACAAATACAAAGGAGCCTATTAGGGTGGCAAAAGGCCTCAAGGACTCTAATCTTACAATGTCCTCAAAACACAATGGGCACCACTCTGCATTCTCTCCTGCTGCCAGGCATCTCACAATAATAAAAGCTACTGTTTATTAATGCTGCACTGTGAACCAGACACTATTCAAAGTGCTTTTGTATGTAGTATCCTATTCATCTTTTACTGTATCCAAATGGCACAGGTACTATAATCATTTTTTTTTAATTTTACTACAAATAAAAAGGAGTCATAGGTGAATTAAATTGCTTCCTCAAGTTTTCTAAGTTATATCAACACTGGCTCTAAAGGAGACTATTTTCTGTCTGAATGCCTGAGCTCCTCCCACGGACATCAAGGTTGTTAGTAGCAGAAGCTCTCTGCACAAAGACATAGCTCCATTTATTGGCCAATTTTCCAGGGTCCCAGAGCTGAGATGCACACAGGGTAACCACTAAAAGGAGAGGATGTTTAGATGACAAGCAGTAAGGGCTCTGAGGCAGAAAGGCCTTTCTTTGCTGGGCTCTGGTTCAGACTCCAAGAGTCTGAGTCTCCAGGAGCTTTGCTCTGAATCTTCAAGATGGTTCTACTTTGTGATTGACTCCCATGAGTGCAAAAATGGATTTCACCTGAGATCCTGACCTGCCGTCCCGGTGCGCAAGTAGATTCTGATGAGGCAAATGGTGCCACTAGACAAAGAAGTTGAAGATCACTCAGAATCTTGGAGATGGATCAAGAGCCAAGTGAAGAAGAAAGGGGGAGAAGGAAATCTCCTTTCTGAAGCAGTAACGTGAATACTGGGATGGGAGTTTTCAGAGCAGTGCCATAAGAGAGTGGTTCCAAGCCAAATCACACAAGACTCAGCCGGTGCATGAGCCAACTCCATGATGAGCAGTCAGTGCTGAAACACTCTGCCTTAAGCTAGAAAGGATGGTATCTACTGCTGAACCATAATGAAGTGTAGAGACCTAACATGTTACCGTCATCTTGACCTTAACTGACCCAAGTTGCCTTAGGAACCTGATTGTTATTGTTTCTTCTTAGGATTAGGTTGTTGTTCTTGGCAGTTCCCTTCTGGTCTCCCACACACACCTTTAGTTTTCAGGAAGTCAAGGCGTGGTTCTGGGATCAAAAACCACTGACAATGACAATGTTAGTCACCATTCAGCCTCAAAGTTAAGGGAGTGTCTAAGTTACTAGGCAGATGTTCCCAGAAACACAAATTACTTTTCTATAAAGTGTGCTGGTGGTGTGATTTCAATTGCTGGTACACAAGTTGAGTTCTGTAGAACACTAACACTCCTCAAAGATGCCTTAGGCCTCCTGGGAGCCATGGAAAGAAAGCCCTGCACACATTATCCCAGGCCCCACTTTCCTCAGAGCTCCACTGGCAAGTGTTCCAACTATGACTGCAACAGTTAATGTCATAGTTGCAGACCGAAAGGAAACACAGCCACGGGCCCTGGACTCAACATGCCATCAAGATCTTCCTAGCAAAGAGTCTCAAAGCTCCTCTTTCTGTAATTAAGGGCATGGCCCTTTAAATATTATACCTCTTTCTTTTATTCACAACAAATCCAAGTGAGTGCAATTTGGAAAGCAGTGGGGAGGAGGATAAGCAAATTGGATTCATTCCTGTGCCGAATATTAATGCAGTACCACAGAGAGAGAGAGACGCTCTGTTAGATGCAAGGGGAACAGGAAAATATGATGTCCTTCTCAGGAATTTAAATAGCCCTATCTCAGGGAAGTGCTTTGAAACTGTAGAGGCCTGTGTAGGGTCCAATTGGCAGGCGCACTGCAGCTGATCATGTTAATTTCTCTATAAGGCAAGGTGCTTAGGATCCACTATATTTTCAGGAGCCCATGAATACTTTAGCTTTATTTCATCAAACATAAGAACACTAAATATAATATATTATTATCAAAAATGTTTTCATATTTAATATATATATTTAATGTATTTAATGTACATACATACATACATACATACATATATATATATATATAAACTCCCATAACCTATGCTGGCCTTAAACTCACTTTGTAGCTGAGAATGTCCTCACATTTCTGGTCATCCTGTCTCTGCCTCTTGATGCTAGAATGTGGTATCACTTCCGGTTTATAAACTGTTGGCACTGAACCGAAGACTTCGAACATACTAGGCAAGCACTCTACCAACTAACCTACCCACTCCCCAGCCCATAAAATACATTTTAAAATAATTGTCTAAGGAGGAAGGAGTCCACAATAACATCTTACTATCACAATGCAGTCCTAATGCCTGGAACAAGCAGTAAAGAAATGTCACAAAGTGGGCCACTCGTGCACACTCCAGGCCCATCTCAGACTTTCTTTGGTGCCAAATCCCCATTTAGTGTCAACAACCTAATCATGTCAGCAGTCTTCCCCATTTTTCCTGGTGAATTCTTTGAGTAATATGTTACAGAAGCTTTCTCTTTAGACTGTGGTAGCAAATCCACAAGACTGGTCACAACACTTGCAAGCTGGATGAAAAGGCACAATTTCTAGTCTTACTTCACACCAACTGTATTAGAATCTGTATTTTCAAAGAATGCAACCTCTGCATACGTATTTGCTTATTAAAATGTGCCAAGTATAGAACTGCACCCTGGGGTGCAGATTAAAGAAGGAAGCTCTTAGAGAAAAACCAAAACCTGTAAGTAATGGATTTCCTTGAGAGTTCAGAGGGACACAGGAGATGTTGAGCTCTGGGGAGCCAGAAAGGAATCAAGAATGAAACACTAACCTGTCTGGAAAGAACCTGTCTGGAAAGCCTTCCCCTCCATGGTATTCTTCCCAGTGTATTTGGGAAAGGTTCCATTTTCCTGCCCATATTCTTAAGTTTCACTGAAACTTAAGGTGAAAGGATGGCACAGAGGTTGAAGGAACAATGTGTTCAAAGCCTTAGCTACTGGCACCACATCCTTCTCTCCTCTCTAGGCTTGTGATGAGGGGACTGCATTGTGCTGAGGCCTGTGTGCAGGACTTCAAGGAAGCAACCAATGGTAAAATGAGCCGGTATGTATCAAGGAGCCAGAATCAGGCAACACCAAGAGACAGAGATGAACAGCTCGGTTGGGGAGGTCATTCAGGACCAGCTATGGGACCTGAACCAGCTTTGCCTGCAGGCCTTGTCTAGGACTCTTTTGCTGTGGACTATTCTTTTGGTTCAATGGGAAGATAGGTTGCTGTCACTGCTAATAAAGAGCAGACCTATAGCTGACAGGAAGAGACTGGTGAGGGGGGCTAAGACTAAAAGACTGCGGGGAAGCAAAATGGCAGAGTTAGGAAAGTCACGAGGAAGGGGTCTTAAAGAAATGCAGAGGAAGTGGTAGATGAACATGCTATGCTGAGATAAAGTACCAAGCAAGTCACATGTATGTATGTATTATGTATGTATGTCTCTCTCTCTCTCTCTCTGTGTGTGTATGTGTATGTGTGTGTGTGTGTGTGTGTGTGTGTGTATATATATATATATATATATATATATATATATATATATGGGTTAATTTAAGATGGAAGTTCTAGTTAGTAACAAGCCTAAAAGCCTAAGCTATTGGCTGATCATTTATAATTGATATTAAGTTTCTCTGTGTGGTTATTTGGGAGCAGCTAGTGGGACAAAGCTGACTGGCAGTCCAGATGGAAAAGCTCTACCTATACCCTTTCGGTGAAGATGCATTTTGCCTAACTATTGCATTTAATAGAGTCTATATAAATCTATGTAAAAGTACATTTTAATAGTACATATATGTATATATCTATTTTTCTAGATCATTCCCATGCTACCACTTGTGGAAAATAATCCTTTTAGCAGAAATTAAGGAAAGCGTTTTCCTATCACAAATTATTCTATTAAATACTTGGTAAACAAAAATAGTCTTGCTGTTAGACAATCTGTGCTCACCTTAATGCATGTCAGTGTCTTTTGTGTCCCAGCATTACTGGTGAGCTGCCAAGAGGAGACTCTGAGATCATGTCTGTCTTATTTGATCAGTGAATCCTAACTCCCAGAGTATTGATATCATCTCTTGAAGCTAATGATTTGCTCAATAATTTGAAGACCACTGATGACAAATAAGATGCTAAGGTCACTGCACTGGGATATATGGAGAGCTTCAGACTGCAGGTGCCTGAACCCCAGCCAGCACCAACCTGGTCCTGTTTGGAGCAAGGCCCAGTGGTGGTTTGAATAGGAATGGCTGCCATAGCCTCATGTAGTTGAATACTTGGTCCACAGGGAGTGGCACTTTTAGGAGGTGTGGCTTTGTTGGGGGAAGTGTGTCATTAGTGGGCAGGCTTTGAGGCCTCAGAGCTCAAAGCCAGTCCACTCTCTGCTGCCTACAGATCAAGATGTAGAACTCTGAGTTTCTTCTCCAGCACCATGTCTATTGTTCTTTAGTCAGAGTTATAAGAATAAAAGCTGGATAAGGGGTGGGGGTGAGTGGTCCCAAGTGACTAGGGTCCCGAGGTAAGGGACCACGAGGGAGAGCATAACATGTTTCATAGCAGGTGAGGGTGGACCGGGCGGGAGGGAATAACACGCCAGGCAGATAGACCTTAAATGAGGAGTTTATTTAGAAAGGGGAGTGAGGGAGAAGGGAAGAAACATAGAGGCACCGGGAACCGAAGAGGAGAGAGGGAGAGAGAGGGGAGAGAAGAGGGGGTAGCTGGTGGCCAACCGAAATCAGGAGAGGGAGAGAGGGAGAGAGGGAGAGAGGGAGAGAGGGAGAGAGAGAGAGGGCAGGGGTCTGACTTTTAAATGGATCCTTTACACGTGCCTGCAGGCTAGTGCTCATGGAACCCTGGCTGACCTTCCTACTGCCTGAGTGCATTCTGCCAGGTGACAGGGGCAGCTCAGCGTAATGCCTGAATCCTTACAATGTCTGCCCGCATGCTACCATGATAATAATGGACTAAACTGCTAAAGTGTAAGCCGGCCCCAATTCAGGGTTTCCCTTTTTAAGGGTTGCCATGGTCATGGTGTCTCTTTACAGCAATCGAAACCCAAACTAACTACCCACACATGTAGTTGCATTAGTCAGATCAAGAAACAGCTAAACAGCTGGTTTTGGTTTTTTTTTTTTTGGTTTTTTTTCAAGACAGGGTTTCTCTGTGTAGCTTTGAAGCCTGACCTAGCACTTGCTCTGTAGACCAGGCTGGCCTCGATCTCACATAGATCCTCCTGCCTCTGTTTCCCAAGTGCTGGGATTAAAGGCTTGCACCACCACTGCCAGGCAAAACAGCTGGATTTAACCAGCTACCGCTCCTTGTCAGAGTAAACAAAGTGGGAAAATAGTATTTGGAAGAAGTGTGCTTGTCCAAAGTGTGCTTGTAGAAGTTGTGAATATAAAAATACAATTTTTACCTCAAAGAAACGAAGAGTTAATTTACTTGGGAGTCACATATTAGTGATCAAGGCCTGGAAACAGATTCAGACGTTCCCAAACACTATGTTCCAATGTGGTAACAGTCCCAACAAGTTTTATAGGGATAAGAATAAGAAAATCACAAGCCAAGGTGCTTTTCAAATGCATTGTTGGAAACACTAGGTAAGCAGGTTCCAGAAATTGGGGGGACTTCTGCTATAGACCTCTGATACTATTTAACTGCACTCTTAGCTCTTTGCTTGGTGGAAGCTAATGTTCTATATATATATTTTTTGGAGGATATACCTAATGGTCACAAAGATAAGTCAGACACACAGAGGGGCAAGGAATGGCTATTATAGGGCCTACCGATAGCTAGAGATAAATTACAGTTAGGTTCTGGATTTGTATCATTTCAACCTTCCCACAATCTTTGAAGCTCTGTCAGCTAAACAGAAAGTTCAATATAAGGAGGAGTTCTTTCTATTTACCCCCATTCACAGAGTTAAGCCAGATGAGATGTAAGAAAAGATCACTGAACACAGGTGAAGACAGTCACATATGACCTTATTGTATGTTTTGGTGTGTAAACTGAACTGTACTCATTTCTCCAACATGTAACACTGTTGCTATTTTGAGGGACTCCCACTTTGAAGCCCTCTTCCTCCTGCTGCTTCCTACACAGTACAGGCCAGGCTCAAAGTCAATGCAACCCTTTGGTCTCTGCTTCCTAAGTGCTGAGACTGCAAGCTTGAACTCCTGTATCATGTAGAACCACTATTCTACAGCTATTCACCCTTCTGCTTATACGGGAAGCTATAAGGAAAGAATGGTACAGTAAATTTAATATTTTTTGGATATAAGCCAAAACCTGACCCATTTCTTCCCTTTACATTTTTTTTTTACATCTTCATGCTCTACAGCCCATCAATTAGCTGGTTAAATCATTCATCAGGCCTCAACTCAAATACTAAACTACTAACACTGGGCTCCAGAAAGGCTTTGTTTCCCTGGACCGCCAAAGTTGTGTCCTCCAGCTGCCATCTCACTGGCCTGTTCACTTCTCCTGTAGTGTTTTCAGGGCTCAAGACAGAACTCAGGACTCCATGCACACCAAGCACCATCACTACCAGTGAGCTACATCCATCTCTAAAGAAAACTCCTTCAAAATCTAAACTAAAATGTGCCTGAGGATGTGGTGATATTTTGTTTGTGCTCTAACAAACTAAGCTCTGAAAATTCAGAGGGTGGAGCTAGCCACTTGTTACCCACAGATGTCTGGAAGTCTGTACAGACAGACAGGAAGTGATATGGCTGGGCAGAGAGAGGAATGTAAGGCAGGAGACAGGAGCTCACTCTCTTTTTTGGCTGAGAAGTTGGTGAGCTACGATATGGCTGTGGCTTGCTCCTTTGTCTCCCTGATCTTCCAGCATTTGCCCCTCTATCTGACTCTGAGTTTTCATTAGTAAGACCAATGAGACCATGTGCTACATGAGGGCTTCTCTCTCAGACACACAAGCAACCTCTCAGTTCAGTTATTGTGCTTCCAAGGTCCTGCCATCTTCATTGCACAAGATGGACATGGGTCTAGACAGTTCTCTTCCCATTTGGGCATGGATTTCCAGGTTCCTAGGATTTGCATGAACTACAGTTAAAGATTTCTGTCTACATTGGTGCAAGGCCTTGTTCTAACCCTAAGTCTTGCCCACAGTTTCGCTTGCTCAGCCTGGGAACCCCGGTTTCCCTTTTATATGAACTACAGAACAGGAAGGGAAACATGCCACATCCCTCTTTCAGCTTATGACTCTCCACAGATTCCCAGCCCTCCCCAACTCAGCCAAAGAAAGCCTGGAGAAGGCCTTCACACCTCCCAACAAGTTTCTGATATCTATGAAAACAATTCTGAATTTGAGAAAGAAAGGAAGGAAGAGAGAGAGAGAGAGAGAGAGAGAGAGAGAGAGAGAGAGAAAGAAAGAAATGCATGTAGCTTCTAAAGACGTAGAATCACCGTTTCCCCCAAAACTCCCAGTTTAGCTAAAACCAGGTCTTTACATGTGAAAATAAGCGCAGCCAAGTGAGGGATCATTTTCATGAAATATAGCCTCCTCTGAGACTTGAACATCAGTCTTTTGTTCCCCTCTCAGATCTGTAACAGCTTCCTGCTTACTCAGCATACAAATCTGAACTACAGTGAATTCTCCTGAGCTATTCTAGGTTAACCACTGTCTTGCTTTCCAAAACAGTTCCCATTATACACACAACTGCAAGATCATTCAACTCTGCGGAGCTGTTGTCTTGATTTAAGGTGTTTAATATGGCAACAGCATGCATCTCATAACTTTTGGATGTTTTTTTTTCCACTACAATTAACACAAAAACATTCAGCATTTTGTCTACAAAGAAGATTGCAATGGCTTCTTAAGTGAACCGCATGTTACATTGTATACATGTGCAAGGTTTTTCTCCTTTCTTTCACTCTCATCACATCACAAGAGAAGAGAAAGTGAAACCCAGCAATTCTCTCTAGCACCGAAGAAGGAATGACCGGAGGCTGGAGAAATTTGCCCAACCCAGGGTTAACAAATGGATGATGAGAGGATCACCATCTGTGTATTACACTTGTAGAATTTTACCAGCAAACAAAAGATTTGCGGGAACTACAGTTTGAAAACTAGGCCTCAGAAAGAATGCAACCCAGATGAGAGAGAGAGAGAGAAAAAAAAATGGATCAAAGGTATTAAAAGACACAGTCTTGAAGAAAACACGTAAATGATGAGCATATAAAAGCTGAGACTGTTGTTATGTGCACAAAGCACTCAACATCAACGTGTTATCATAGAGCATGGAGAGGTTCCACCCTTCCTCCGGAGCTATTGTCAATTAATGGTTGCCAGGGCAATTGGAGTCCTTCTCCCCGCCTCCCACCTCCAATGGTAGAACAACTATTAGTTGTTCATGGTCTGGGTATGGGCTGGAGAGATGGCTCAACCTTTAAAGGCTAAGGCTAATAATCAAAAAGACAAGTTGATAGTGCTCCTGTGAATAACCCCTCCCTGGTGCTTTGTACACATAACCCTTGTTAGATTCAGTGCTTGCCAAACAACCACAATAACAAAGAACAAAATGGTGTGAAAATGGTAGTGGACTTGTTGGGAAGCAGGGGTTTGGTGGGAGTCAGCAGGGGATGAAAAAGTATAATGGAAGAGAGGATATCTGAAATATATACATATATGAACTTGTCAAATAATAATACATTTTTAAAGGGCAGATATTGGATGGATGAGATAAGACAATGGGAGAGAGATAAATAAGAACAAAGACATTTATAAGGGAAGGCCATAGTGGAACCCATTATTTCACTATGTGAAAAATCCATGGTGAAATTACTTTGTATGCCAACTTAGTAAATAATATCCTAAAACAAGTCAGTTTACCTAAAAAAGTGGAGGAAACAAAAGCTCATGTAAAGCACCACGTGAATCTTGTCTTTTGTTTGTCTTGGGTCACATGGACACCTATATTTTTGTCCTTTTATGTTATGAATCAGATTTAAAAGGGGGTGGGTGAAAATCAACTAAAACTAAGTATGTATGAAAATACCATAAAGAAACCTATTACTTTGTAAGCTAAAATTAAAAGAATTGTATAATTAAAATTAATAAACAAAAATACTAAATATTTTCTTTGTGACCTGTCTTAAGTTCAGATTTTAGTCATGAGGTATGCAATGTTGCAGATTAAGAAATACACGTAGGCAGTAGAACTTGTAATTTTATGTCTTCTTTTGCCTAGGATTACAATAGTGTAAATTATACCTCTGAGTTGTCCTATTCTAAAGCAAGGCAGCTGTTATTTGTTAGATTTTGGTGTGTGTGTGTGTGTGTGTGTGTGTGTGTGTGTGTGTGTGTGTATGTGTGTATTTGCATTTTCTGACAGCTATTGGTTAAGATCTAACCCAGGGGATTCATGGAGGCAAATCCCCAGTTCTGTGCTTTGAAGCCCACTAGTACAAGTGCAGTCTTTCCAAAAATTACAGATACTGTGAAGTAAAAGAGAAAAGCACTGAAGTATGGAAATCATCAAAAGGTTTTCTGAGGTTATCTGGTGAGAGCATTTGTCATGTCAACCCATAGCTGTTATCATCAAAAGCAATTCACAAAAGAAAACTGTATGAGACTGGATACCCTACCACACGGCCCAAAACAGTGTTTGTGTTACAAACGGATGATGAAGTGACTTGAGCACATAGCCCTACTTTTGAGGAAAAGTATCAGAGTTACAGTGAGAGACATCCCATTAGAGAGCAGCTGCTGTGGGGATTCAGGTCAATAGTAAAGAGAATGCCAGCCATGGAAACACTTTTGAGTTTACTGGAGTCACTGTGGAACCTCCAAAGAATCAAGAGGAAGGAATTTTGGCAGACATTACTGCAATTCCTTGGACTGGTCCTCTTGGAGACAGGCATGGCTTTGTGGAAAGACAAAGGACAACCTTGTCTTCTGCTATATTGCCACTAATGAGTCCAAATAAAAATGTTTAAAATTATTGATCTCAGGTTGGGGAGATGGCTCAGTGGGTTGAGTGCTTGATGCACAAGCAACAGGACCTGGGTTTGGATTCCCAAAACCATGTAAAACAAAAAACAAACAAACAAAAAAGAAAAATTTAAAAAACCCAGGTGTGGCAGCATATCTGCAATCCTGGTGCTAGAGGGTGGAGACAGGTAGATCCCCAGAGCTTCTTGTTCAGCCAGTCTGGCTGAAATGATGAGCTCCGTCCGGGTTCAGTGAGAGTCCCTGATTCAACTAAGGCAGAGAAGCAACTGAAGACAGCCTGCCGGTCCTTTAGCTTCTACCAGCAGCTGCCCAGCAGAGCACACAGATACACACTCCCCTTCTCTACTCCCCTGCCATACAGGCACCCAAGAAAAAAAATTTAGTTACTATCGAGACATTATAAATACAAGCTTAAAGATATTGGACCTATCTTTTCATCTGGTGCTAGTTTCCATACACACTCTGCTGCTTCATCCTTCCACGTAAAAAAATCTAATGTGATTGCATTCATGCCCCCAAATTTACATCACCATAGAGGTAAAGTGATGGTTTTAATGTTGGTTTTGTTTATATTGTTGTTTTATGTTTTGTCAGTTATTCGTGACTACTGTTCTCTACTAATATTATTTACAAAAGTGATAATCATTCTGTAAATACGTTTTAAAGGACCACATTCCATGGACATCAGGGAGAAAATAGGATGGAAAAAGAATGCCAATGTGTATGAATGATAAGCATGGGATTTGGGTTAGTGGTTTGTCTTAGGGTTTCTATTGCTGTGATGAGACATCATGCCCATAGCAACTCTTACAAAACAAAAACAAAAGCAAAAAACATATAATTGTAGTGGCTGACTTACAGTTCAGAGGTTCAGTCCATTATCATCATTGTAGGACAGGGCAGCATGCAAGAAGACGTGGTTCTAGACAGGTAATTGCTACATGCTGATTTGTAGCATCAAGAAGTAGACTGTCTCACTGGGTGTGGCTTGAGAACATGTGAGACCTCAAAGCCTTCCTCCACAGTGACATACTTCCTGTAACAAGACCACGCCTACTCCAACAAGGCCACACCTCCTAATAGTGCTGCTCCCTTTGGGGGCCATTTTCTTTTAAACCATCACATGACTATGTGTGGGAAGAGAAATGGGAATGGAGTCAGGAAGAAGTAAACTATGTTTTTCTTGTATACCTGACATGTTGTATATTAATAATCCAAATAATAAGTGATTGGTGTAAGTTTTAATATTTTTTTGATTTGCCTTAAAGTATCACATCCTCTAAGCTTCATCGGGCACATGTGATAACACTGATAAATTTACAGTGGCAGGGAAATTAATGAGTAAAAATATCAGTTATTGAGTTAGTGATGTGGCAGCTGGATATGTGTCATTATTTGTAAAAATCTAGAGTCTCTAGAAAAATTGTTTGCTGTCTGATTCTGGAGTCCCAAAAATACATTTTCGGACACTCTAAGCCACTATTTGATTTCAAGTACAGTGTTTAAATTCTCACTCAAGTGTGTGAAGTGAATGATTTGATATGCATTCTAACAAAACTTCCCTTCAAGCTCTTATGTGTCAGACACTAGATATGCCGGAAGCTAATTAAGACATAAGCCATGGCCTTCAAAAAGCAGAATGGTACTATGATGATAATAGTCAACATCATTAACATTAAAACCTTTATTAATGCCTGGCCTGGGTGCTAAGCACACTGCCTGTGATCTCATTAAGTCCACACAACAGCCCTAGGAGGGAGGGACCATTAATAACCCAATCACAAACGAAAAAATGGTGGTTTTCAAAGTGAGTTTCCCAAGATTAATTTAAGCAGAATGAAGGTAATAACCTAGAAGTTACTGATTATAAAATCTAAATGTCTCTGCACTGGGTATATGACAAAAATCAACAGACACGTTTACACAGGAATCTAGAAGAAAAAAAAATATTTCTCTAACTACAAGATTCAGTGAGGGTCTCTGCTGTGTAGGTATAGTCAGAATCAAAACATTCCCTCCCAGGAGAAGTCATATTAAGACTCAGGAAGTAATGAAATTTACAAGGTTCAAGAAGTAAATGAAACTCACAAATCTTGCTCTTGAAGCTTAAAAGTTATATAAGCAGTTACATACAGGTGGAGAAAGGAAACTCTTGAGGCGTCAGCTGTCTACAAATCAAACAGAAAGCCCTTAGAGAACTACTTTTGTGAGTCATTATCATGCTGTCATATTGAGGTATTTTTTTCTCCCCTAATGCAGCTGCCATACTCCTGTGAGTGCCTCTTCAACCATACCCCTGTAAACAACCCCAGGCAACCCACTGGCTCACAATGTAGACTTAGACACAGGATTTTAAACTCAGCAAAAACTGCTACACAATAATGGACCCCAAGATTGTGATTCTATGAAATTAGGTAACCTCTGTTCACAATAAATTTGACATTTATCTGTGTACTGGGAGGGGCATGCCACAGCATGTATGTGGGGTGGAGGACAACTTGGAGAAATTGGTTCACTCATTTCACTGTGTGGATTCTGGTGATCAAATTCAGGTCATCTGGTTTGTTGGCAAACACCTTTACCTAATGAGCCATCTCATCAACCTTCATGATAAACTTAAAATGTAGCCACAGACTTTGAACATATCTACAGGAAACTAGATTAAAAGGCATTTAAGTCATTTTAAACACACACACACAGACACACGGCTGGACTGGAGAGATGGCTCAGTGGTAAAGAGCACTGGCTGCTCTTCCAGAGGACAGAGGTCCAATTCCCAGCACCCACATGGCAGCTCACAACAGTCTGTAACCACAGTTCCAGGGATCTGACACCCTCACACAGACATACATGCAGGCAAAACACCAATGCACATAAGAAAATTCAAAGGCAACTACAAAAAGTCAGGTCTAGGGAAGTTTTGAAAACCCATGATTAAACCACTAACAAGTAAAAGATGAGTTTGGAAACTAGATAGGGAAATCCTGGGGAAGATCTGGGAGAAGTTGGGGGATGGGAATGAATGAGATCAAAATATATTGCCTAATGCGCTTAATGAATAAATAAAATTATTTTCAAAAGAAAAAAAGAGAATAGAAGTTATTATGTGGGTAGAACTGTGTAAGGAATGTTTTATTATTTCTTCATTATGAAGCAGCAGAGACAAGAATACTAGCACATTCATGCTTGCAGTAATATAACAATCAGTTCCTATTTATACCTACTGAGATGTCCCACAGGTTACTTTAATTCTGTAGTTCCCTTTAGTTGTATCAAGAGGTAGTGCTAAGAGATTGCCATAGGGACTATATGACATTTTATGTAATTAGTTGCTCTTTGAATTACAGTGTAAACCATATGTAAAATATCACCAAAGCCACAGCTAGAAATATACTCTGACTCAAATTATTGCAAAGCATTACAAGAAGTGGGTGAGGCTTCTACAGAGGAGGACTGCTAGGAAGTTAGCTATGCAAAACTTACTATGTGCCCACTGTGTGAGACCCAACATGCCAAGTAAACAAGAACATTGGAGGGAAAACCCTGAATCTCAGGTGCTGTGAACTGGATTTCTGGCGTGCCAGAGAAAACACCTCCATTAAACTTTATTCTGTGGAAAGTGTCGAGACATTGGGGAGAAAGATCTTACAGTGGAAATAATGTGGAATATTGACTAAAATGTCTAGGTTTCAATTCTAAATGAGCTATGCAGCATTGGATAAATTAGTGACCCTGGGTTTAGAGGTATGGTAATACTTGAGCACATACAATTGCAGGGAATGATAAGTCAAGCAAGGACTTTGAAACTATAAAACAGGAAACTGATAATGATCTGTAGCTCCTGAGGTCCTTGGCCAGAAAGTCACTGTACTTCACTCACTTTCATCTTGTCTCCACAGATTTATCTTTATCAGGACACTTGCTGTTTCCTGAACATGTCAGCTTACTTCCTCTTCCTGTTCTCTGCAAATGAACACTTTAGCAGGCTACTTAATGATAGTGTTCTCGGGCCCAAGCAGCTATTTGAACTCCTCAGGGAACTCTTACCTGTCATTTACACACAGCTGTCAGATTGCTGCTGCTGAATACATATCTGTTCATGGCATGACACTGTTTGGATGCTTTAAATGGCTTCTCACTTTCTAATTATAAAGTCTTAAATCCCAGCCTAACTACAAGTCCTCCCTAAACAAGTGTAGTTTTCAGACGAGTAGCATTCCTCTCACCTGGGAAGATGTAAGAAATATAGATTCTCTGGTCCCACTCTGGCCTACTGAACTAACAACTCAATTTTAGCAAGATTTCCATCTTCTTGAAGCTTTAGTAGTAGAGTTGCCAGGCTTGGCAAATAAAAATAAGAGACATCCAGTAAAAGCTGAAAGAATGAATGTTTTGGGTATGTCTCAAATTCTTCATGGGATATTTACCTTAAAAAAAATGGTTGTATGCAATTGAAAATTTTAGTGGGTGGCCTATATGCATTCTGGGCAGCCAGTTCATGAGGACAGAAATCCAAAATAACATTTTATTTCCTTCCAAGAGCACAATGCCTTCCCTAACTCAATGTTTAATTAATAGACATGAGCCTGAGAGTATCGTCTCTGGGTTTTTTGATGGTTTTCTACATTAGTTATTCTAAGATCTACCACAGAGGTCTTCCTGTCATAAAAGGCCAATAAATATCTGTTGAACGGATACATGAAAATATTAAGAGTAATCTTCCAATTATGGACTGGACTGTGTATGCCTATTTTAGTTAACAGGTTCCTTTTCTGCTATCATTTAATCATGGTTCATTGGTACAGCTTTTCACAGTTTCGCTGGCAGCGATTTGGTGGGAACAAAGTCACGGGCTCGGAACGTACGTACTCGTCTCCAACTGGGTCCATATGGTCATCCCTGGGTAGAGAGAGACACCCGGAGCTAGCTAACTGGATACAAGCTACCATAGCAATCTTGGGGGGGGGGGAGGGAAAGGGTAGGCGCCGCGCATGCGCACGCGCACGGCCCGGCTCTGGCCAGGCGGAGCTCCAGGGCGCGTGCGCGGCAGCCCAGGCTGGGGAGGCGGAGCTCCAGGGCGCGTGCGCGGCGGCCGAGGCTGGGGAGGCGGGGCTCCCGGGCGTGTGCGCAGTGGCCTGAATGGGCTGGGGGGCGGAGCCGCGGGGCGCGTGCGCGGCGTCCTGGGCGGCGGGCCCCTCCCTTGGCGGGGGCGCGCGGCGCTGAAGAGCGCACGGAAAGGGGGAAGTCAGGTGGCCGCCGCCGCCGCCACCAGCGCCACAGTTTGTCGCCAGAAGGAAGATGGCGGACCTGGAGGAGCAGCTGTCCGACGAGGAGAAGGTAGGCGCCGCGGCGGCGAGGGGGGGCAGGGCGGCCGGCCGGATGCGAGGGCCGGAGCGTGCGCCCCGGGCGTGCTGCGGGGCTGGGCCGCACGCCTCCGCTTCGCGAGCGGCTGCTGCGCCGGGGCAGCGAGGCCCGGCCGCTGCGCTCCTTGTAGGGTGTGTGCTCCGAAAATAGGAAGCGCAGCCGGGCGGGGGCGGGGCGGGGCGGGCGGCCGGGCGCGAGCGGCGGGACCCGGGCCTGGGGGTCCGGGATCGGGGACGGTCGAGGGCCGGGCGGCGCCGCCTGGCCTGGGACTGTCACGGTGAGGCGGCCGGGCGGCCGGGCGGGGTAAACGGCTCCGCCGACCCTCACTTTCCCCTGCAGTTTCTCCTCCCCGACGCGAAGTGCTTCCTGGTTCTTCAGGGTGCTTCCTTCCCTCCGGAGGTCGCAGCCTGCACACCCCGCCCCTTTGCTCTCCGTCTCCCTCCCTCCCCCCTTTGCCTTCTTTTTCTTTTACTAATTTTCTCATCATTTACCCCCCCCCCCCTTTTTTTTTTTTAAAATTGCTGCTCCCATGTTCCCCGGAAGGCAGTATTATTGTTCACAGACACCTCCCCCCATAGTTGTTTTCTGCTCAACTTGGCTGCCGCTCCCCTTGGGGCAGATTTGGTGACATCCCATCTTCCTGGTAGAACCAACTCTGTAGAGGGAGAGCGGGCGGGGGGTGCAACTCCTTTTACTGTGTGTTAAATGCTGTGACAGCAATGGGACCAGATGCACGACACAAGTTCTCACGTTTGTGATAGGAAATCTGATCATTGAACTGAGACTTTTTGCCGGTTTTCTTTGGCGACTGTGGAGACTTAATGCCCAGGGGCGAGGACTCGGTGAGAACTCTTAATTAAATAATTCTGAGTGTTTCCTGGAAAAGAACATGACGTTTTTCAAACTCGACGGACATAGGAGTGTGGTACACTTTGGAAATGTCTGCTGTTCCTGGTTTTTAAGTTCCAGACCAGCACACCCATGTGGGAAACATTCCCAGTTCTTAAGAATGTTTTCAGTTGGGATCCTCTGTTTTTATACTATGTCGTTGAACCAAAATTAGGGTGCTGTTTCCTTACCTTTATGATCATTCAGAAGTCAGAATAATTAGTGTTGGAGTTAATGGAGCCCTGCCATGTTGGAAAGGCCTGAAATTTTCAAAATGAAATGATAAGGTTCCTTATTCTTGACTCTCAAAGCACTGAACTTCACAGAATATTGTGTAAGCCCATCTACTGATACAATATTGGGAACAAATGAGTGAGAATTCTAATTTTAAATTCAGCATTAATTTTGTGACTTGGGGTAAAAATGTTCTGTAGTAATTTTACATATGGGTTTTATAACAGTATTTTCTGATTTAAGGAAAAATAGAATTTTAGGTTAAATTTAAATAACCAGTAATTTGAAAATTTAATATTCTTGTCATTTTAATTACTCTGTAGATTTTTACTATTTTAGGAGGAGGAGGTTTCATGTGAGATCAGAAATACAGGACTTAAAGGTGATATTTTTAAGACCAATACTTAAATCGTAATTCTTTGTTGTTGTTTCCTGGCTTGCGATTTTCAGGCGTAAGTTTTAAATACTTTTTAAGCTTGAGGTGGGTAGTTTCATTATTACCGTTTACCTGTAAGTAAATTAAGGTTTTAAAAGCCTTCTGTAGCTTACGTAGGAGGGAAGTAGCAGAGGTGAAATTTAAACCTAAGTTTGTGTGAATTCAAGGT
Organism: Phodopus roborovskii; assembly: GCF_943737965.1. Taxonomy (NCBI): domain Eukaryota; kingdom Metazoa; phylum Chordata; class Mammalia; order Rodentia; family Cricetidae; genus Phodopus; species Phodopus roborovskii. Next base: position 6,026,067 of record NW_026125444.1, read on the forward strand.
TTACTTGCATTTTTAATGGCATATGTACCCTTGAAGTTGGTTGTAGGACTGTCCTGGGTTTATATCTTGGTTTTGAATTTGTTAACACCTTTTTCTTGTTTTGTTTCATTTTAAAGAAGCAATGGTTCTTGGTAGTGTCAGGTTCTAACTTTGTGTTTATACTTGTTGGAAAGGCTAACTGGTAAACTTGAGTTTTCATCATTTTAAATTGGAGCTTATTTTTATTTAACATGTCTACATTTTATGCTACTGCTGTGTAGTTAGTTTCTTATTGGACCCACGAAAGGAGGCATTTTAGAAATTAATCAGAGTTGGGTGTAGAGCAGATTTGTAGTCTAAGTACAGAGGTTGGAGGATCTCTAGTTCTGAGGCCAGCTTACAAAGAGATTAGCTGGCCAGCTGTGGTGCATACCTGTTATCCCAGCACCCTGGAGCTAGGCAGGAGGAACAGAGTACCCTAAGTTCCAGTATCACCTGGTCTTCTGAGTTCCAGGGCAGTCAAGGCTACACAGTTAGACCCTGTCTCAGCAAAACAAACGAAATGATAAAAATACCTAGGACACTAGGTTTACTTTTAACATTGTGTACAGTTGCTTTTGGGATTATACTTTGATTTTAATGACCTTATTTCTTTTGGCCACAGTATTAATAGAAATTAAATTTAGCTGAAGAATCAGTGAAGTCCCTTAAAGCCATTAGTTTGATGGTGTGTGACCCTGGAAATTTTGCATAGTTACAGAAACTCCAAGCCAAAAAGAATTTTATGTTTTACTTTCTTGTGTCATTTGTGTGGTATTGTAAAGCACTTTTGTGAAATTATAGGAAATTGTGGTCTACGGCTCAAATAGAGAACCATTTGAAGTAATTGTTGAGTGCTTTCTTCCTGGACCTCCATCTTCCCATTGATTACAGTAGTCAACTTCTGTGGCTTGAGCTTTGGGTAGCATGGAACTGTGCATGAGAATGAGGATGACCTTTAACCTGTGCTTGTACCTTGCTGGGGATGAAGGCTTTGTGTGTTCTGGTCAGTCAGTCTACCATCTAAGATACATTTCCAGCCCTCTGGTTCTTTACTTCTCTTTTCCCATTGTTATAATCACTTAGATCCTGTATTTCAGGGGTTTGTTTTGCTAATTTTTTCCTGCTTGCCCTGTACCTTAGATCAAGATCAAAATTTTGTCACCTCTGTGATCATGATCAAAAATGCCCAATACAATAATTTATTTGTTTGTAAAGGTAATTTGTTAGTATTTTGTTTATAATCTCTGCACTGACAAGATTATCGGCCTGTAAAAAAAACAGTACAGTTAGGTCAGTAACAACAGTTAAGAAAGAAATAAAAGCTAGAAGTTGTGACTTTGTTCTTTCCCTTCTGCTGTATTTGCTGTGGGCAAGCTTTTCATGTAGTTTCTAGATTAATCCCTCTTTGCTGCTTTTATATAAACTACACTTTTCTATATTCTTTAAAAATATGAGTGCCTAATGCTTGAGGTGGTGGTAACACTTCTCTAACCCTAGCACTAGTAGTTAGAAGCCATCCTGAACTCCCTCTCACCTAAGTAATGTACTGTTTAATTGTGGTGCAGTCCTTTTCTAACATCATGAGTAAGTTATCTCTTGGCCTAGTTTCCTGTGAACGTTGAGGACAAGGTTGTAAATATGAACAGTACATGGCATATGGTTAAAGCATATAATATGCTTGTGACTTTTTACTCTCTGATGATTGGTGCTGCTCCCTGATTTTACCATGGTTTGAAAGATAAAAATTGTATAGAGGGCTGGAGAAATGGCTCAGTCGATAAGAACACTGGGTGGTGTTCAGAGGACCCGTATTCAAGTCCCAGCACCTACATGGCAGCTCACAACTATCTGTAACGCTAGTTCCTGGGGACCTCACATAGACACACATGCAGGCAAAACACCAATCAACATAAAATAACAATGAATCATTTTAGAAAGAAATTTTACTCTTGAGGTTTAGGTCAGATCTAGCTCATTTAATCTCCCTGGAACTCAGTATTAAGTACAATTTCATTCAATACTTTGTTTTCCTTCCTTTTTCTGTTGAAATCCCTAAGTACATAAATAATGTCATCTGTAGCATCTATCGATATATTGCATGTGATTGGTAAAATGGTTCAGTGGATGAGTGAGTGAGTGAACAACCCACATATTCACAAAATTGAGGGAAAACATGTATTGTGAAGAGTAAAAGCATATAATGCCAGATTTTTCTGTGGAAATACTAGCTGTCGAAATTTTCATTCCTAAATTTTGCCATTGGTTTTTAAAGACTTAAGACTATATCATTAAGGAAAAATTAAAGTCACAGTACTCCCCTTAACTATGCTGTTAATTTAAAACGAATTAGTTCTTAATAAACATACAGTGATAATTATTTGGTCATAAGCCATTTCAGTGGCTTGGAATTCAGAAAAGTTTTTTTTTTTTTTTTTTTTTTTTTTACTTGTAGCTCTCAATAAAGTATAAACAACTTTTAGACAGTTGTGGGAAATAGCTTTAAATAATCCTTATAAAGTGGCAAAGTGCATAAAGCCCTACAATTGAGTCTACCGTTTGTGTCATGAACAGCCTAAACTAGTTCTTACTCTGCTCCCACAGAAGTCCTAGCCAAGCCTCTGCCTTAATCACAGTAAATAAACAAACACACTTCCTGGCTATCAGAATTACTTCAGCAAGACTATTCTCCCTCCAGAACCTGGCATCACCCTACTCCCATAGCCCCTGCTTCAAGCTTTGTATGTTCCCCCTACCCAGTGTGCTATTCTGGTTTCCCCCATATCTATTGTGTGTTTACTTGTGTGTCACAAGTCTACATGCATTGCTTCTCGTCTTTAGCAAGAAAAGAGGTCTTCATCAAAAGGGCTATAGTTAGCTGACAAAAATAAGTAAATAAAATAAATATTGAGCAAGTGTAAAAGAAGGAACTATAAAAAGTAGAAAATGGGCCGAGTGTTGGTGGCACATGCCTTTAGTCCCAGCAATTGGGAGGCAGAGGCAGGCAGATCTCTGTGAGTTCGAGGCCAGCCTGGTCTTCAGAGCTAGTTCCAGGACAGGTTCTAAAGCAATACAGAGAAACCCTGTCTCAAATAAATAAATAAGAAAATGTGTGTTCACAGGACTACACATCTTATTTTAAAAGCCTATGTCAAATTTGCCACCTTGGAAGAATGAACCTTGCATATTACCCTAAAAACTTGATTTTGCTTGTTGAAAATGGAGCCATTCAATGATTTTTTTTTTTTTTAAAGCAGGATTAAAAAAAATACGTATTAAAACATATTGGATCATTGCCAAGAATTTTGAAGAAGGATGAAACTAGAAGCAGAACAGCTTAATAGCCTATAAACTTAGTGGTCAGGTCTCCCTGGGATGGAATAAGGGACGTCAGATGTGAGCGAGAGACATTTGTTGATTGTGGGAAGGAGGACAGAATTAAATAATATTTGTGCTAGTAATTATATCAAGAACAGAAATAAGTGTGTTTAAATGTGAGCATTTAAGTATCTTTGAGGTAATTGTTTGGAAAATGGTTCTTGGTTTTGCCATTGTACTAGGAGAAAGATTTGAGAGCTATCCTATAGAAATGATTAAGTCAGTGGAAGCAGATAACGCTACCTACAAAGATATCTTTTGTGCCCAGAATCATGGAAGGATTATGCTCTGTTGGAAAGCAGTTTCATGAACAGCCTTGGTCTTTCATTTTTGTAAATGAAGAAATTTTAAAAAGCAGCCAGGCTGTGGTGATGCGTGCCTTTAATCCCAGAATTTGGGAAGCAGAGGCAGGTGAATCTCTGAGGTCAAGAGACCAGCCTGGTCTAGAGAGCAAGTTATAAAAGTCAAAAAAAAAAAAAAAAAAAAACCCTGTCTCAAAAAAAGAAAAAAGATAAAAACTAACCCCCCCATAGTAAAAACATTTTCTCAACTACATTATTTTATCTAATGATTGGGTTTTTATAGAAATTAAAAATACCTCTTGTTTCACCTTTTAAACTCAAAACCATAATATGTGAGGTCTTGAGTTCAATTGCCAGCACCAAAAATAAATTTAATAGATTAATTAAATCTAAGTTTATGGGGGTTTTAAAAAGCTTCTTTAGAGTTTGTGTTGATTTTGATAAAAAGCCAGCTGCATATGGTGTTTGGACAGAATCTGACTGATAGAATGGGAAGGAGTGTTGGTGTATAGCAAATGGACATGCTGCAAAAAGCAGAAGTATATAGACATAAGCCATCCTTATAACACTTAAGGTCACAGAGAAACTAACATGTAGTGTGAAAAGTGTCTGCATTAGAGAGTATTTTTAAGGATACTGATTCTAGGACTGGTGAAATGGCCCAGCAGGTAAAGTCACTTGTTGCCTACTCTCAGAACCTGTGCTTGAACTTGAGAATCCACATAGTGAAAGGAAAGAACTGACTCCTGAAAGTTGTTCTTTGCTCCAAATATGTTTCATGGTATGTGCATACACGCATGTGCACACAAACACACACACACAGGCACGGAGTAAGTAAATGTTAAAAGAAAAAAATACTTACACTACACTAACGCATGTTGTTTTATGACTTTTCTTAGGAAGAACATCAACAATATAAAAACGATTGTCTATTCGATCCAGATAGGACACAGATAATAAAGGCGTGAAACAATTGCACTCAAGTGTAGCTTGGTGTATCTGCGTTTATTGGTGTTGCTTATGATGACCCTTTGACAGCTGCAGCATTAGTGATGAAGTTTGCTAGAAAGCTTTGTCATGTGGCAGAGGCTCTCATTGCAGACAGGAAGCAGAGAACAGGAAATGGTGAAGAGAACAGGGCAAAATATAGCCCCCATGTACACTCTTCTAGAGATCTTCCAGCTAGGCCCCCACTTCCCAGTAATACCATCCAAATCCTGTTTCTACCAGGAGATTAATCCACTGATTCATGTTGAGAAAGAGGATCCATTTCTCCAGAGCCCCCTAGAAGGCAACCAGGTCCTAGAACATGAGCCTGTGGAGAGCCGTTTACATTCACACCATATATGGCCATTCTAAACAGTTGAGAGTTCATTAGTAGTATTTCTAGATATTTTTATTTCAATACAAATTAACTGCTAAGTGCCAAGAATGGGACAGAGCTAACTTGTATCTTGTATGTTATTATTCAACAAATATCAGAGTGTTTGCTCTTTGCCAGGCTCCAAAGTATCCAGACAAGGCAGTGCAGGGGCAAAATCTTGTCTGGTTTTCTTTGTATTCCCAGGTAAATCTGTGGTAGATTTTGAGAATTTTAGATGAGGGCTTGGAAACGCAGCAATTTTTGTGGTTATTGATTATATAAATAAAATTTGTTGTGTGTAATTTCATACATGTATAAACTGCATTGTAGTTTTTTTCCCACTAGCTTGTTTTTATTTCCCTCCCACCCCTGACAACTCCTCTTTCTCCAAACAGATACCATTTCCTATATCTGTGGCTTCCTTTTTGGGTCTCATGTCCCACAGAGTTTAACTAGAGCCACCTGTATGACCTTGGTTTGGGGCTTTCTATTAGAGCCCCTGAGACTCACCAGTGGATACACAGTGGGGTAGTATTGTCTCTGCTCTTCAGAATCCTTTAGTTTGCAGCAATTCAGCTGTGGTAGGGACCCATAATCCCCTTCCCCATCTGAAGCTGATTGTTAGGAAGGCTTGGGCAGTAGGGGCAGCTGCTGTGAGTTCATGATTGTCAAGGCTGTGTTGTACTTAGAAGTCAGCATTCCAAGCCCCCTCCCTCTCTTCCCGCTCTTATGTTGTGCCCCCCTCCACAACCATCCTGTATTCTCAGCATCTTGTGCAAGCATTGGTCTCTACATTTGCTCCCATGTACTGCAAAGTAAGGCTGCTTTGATTAAGTCTGAGAGCAGTTTGTCTCTGGGTATAAACATAAACATTTAGAAGACAGTTTGGGTCCTATCACTTTAGCTATATAATAGTATAAATTTCCAGTAGGGCATCAGACCTCCTTACCCATGGTTTGGGGGCTGGATTTACAGTACTTAGGCATGAATACTCTTCTGTGTAATGGACCTCAGATAGAATCAGAGAGGTGTTGATCACTCCTGTAACAGTTACTGTTTGGCAGCAAGGGCCTTTACCTGCTGAGCTATCTCACCAGTACAGTAAATTTTATTTTTTGGGTTTTTTTTGTTTGTTTGGTTGGTTGGTTGGTTGGTTGTTTGGTTGGTTGGTTGGGTTTTTTTTTTTTAATTGGGTATGGGTGTTTTGCTTGCATGTCCAAGCTATAAAAGAGGGAAGTAAGTTCATGGAACAAAATATATATATATAAATCACTTTTACTTTGACAGTATAAACTAAAAATTCTAAGAGGTATATATGTTTTTTAGAAACAACCAAATATTTCAAAGCTTAACCACTGAGTTATATCAGTAAAACGTATGCTACTTTGTATAATATTTTAATTTTGACAAGTCTATATGTAGCATGTGTCATTAAGCATGTTAAATGGTTTCAAGTCTTAAGCTTATAAAATAAATATTCGATTTGTTGGGTGGAGATAAGAGGGAATTTTATACCGTGATAGAATTCTGTTGTCTGCTTGGCTGCACATTCTTTAAGTCATTGAAGTGTGCGTTAAATTATGTTCATTGTACCTCAATATATAAAGAAAATTAGTGCACACATTAATTTTTTTAATAAGTAAAGGGGTGGTTGCAGGTAAAGGTGTGTTGTTTATGATAACCTACCAATTGCTAAATTGGTCAGGATTTAGGTCAAGGACATAAGAACCTTTGTATGCAATGTAGAGTCATCTGGAGATAATTTTTCTAGCCTGAGGAGGAGGAGCTGAATTGTGTGGCCCTAAAGAGCATCAGGGAAAGCTACTTCCTACACCAAGGATGCAGTTTTTGTTCAATTTTTTTCTATCTAGGTAAAAAGTGTCAGAGGGGTGTGGGTGTGTGGTCTCTCCTATCTTTCTCATAAAAGTGATCATCTAGCTTCCTCAGGATACACCTTGTCCCTGTCATTTTAATGAATTGGGTCAAATAAGGCTAAGCAGCTCTACCAGTAACACCTTTTCTAACACCATCCTTGAATCTCAAAATAACAAGAGGCTTTTCATAGCTGCTTCTCTCTCTCACTTGAAGCATGGTCTTCTTGCCTAGCCTGGCCTGTAAACTCCACTTCACTGCCTTCCAAGACCAGAGAAACAGGCCCCTTTACTTTCATGATCATGGGTGAGGGGCAATTTGCATGAGCTTGGACAATTTACTGGTGGCTGCATCACAGAAGACAATGCTTCCTCCCCCCCACCCCCCCCCAGACACTCAGGGAGGGCTGGGGCTTTATTAGCTTCTGTCTCCATCTATGAAGGAATGTTTGTGGAGCCAGGCTATGTAGCTCTTGGCAGGTAACACAGCTGCTTGAGATTTCAAAAGTATTGTGACCAGGCATGCCTGGAGGGCAGTGATCTATACTTCACTATCCCTTCTTCAATGTTCTCTGAGTCTGAAGGGAGTGATCTGGAAGTCTCATTTAGAGCAGTGCATCCAACAGTAACTCTCAGCACTTTGGACACATAGATCTCTATAGTAACAGTCACTCACAGCAAAAACAAAACTATACAAAACATACAAAGCAAAAATAAAACTTCTCTGACCAAACTGAGAGCAGTACTGATGGATTGATACAAATATTCAGATGGAAATGTCAGACACATCCTGCTTCTGTAATGTGCCTTTTAGTAATATTTTAAATGAAACAATTTTCAAAATGGGCATACACTAAAAGTGTGCTCCTTTCCTTGAAGACTTTTGACACTGCCACAATCTGGTACTACTTAAGCCCCCTCATTTTCTTCCTTTTACTTGTTTTTCTCTAGTCATTCTCTTTCCTGCTCCATCCCCAAACTGGCAGCTGCTATTGTCCTTTGTTGTAGAGACAACCCTGCTTGATGGGACTGCTCACAACTTCTTACCTTTGTTGGTACAAGGGCAGTATGCACTCAGTGACAACCCTATTTCAGATTTTGAATCTAGGTCTTTTCCTGGGCTAGGGATTTGTGGTATAATGTGATTCTGAGACTGATCCCTATCTCCCAATTAAACACAGAGATACTAAGCTGAACACTATAGTTGCTCTGTGCTAGCCAAGCTATGTGGTTTGGTGGGTAAGATTCATTAAATAATTTAAAATGTTTATTGCTAAGTAAATTACATTATATAAATGTACCACAGTTTATTTGTCCAGTGGATGTTTGTTCTAGTTTTGAACAATTTTGAGTAAGTTTTTGTATGAATGTAAGGTATGTGGAGGGAAAATAACTTGGAATGATACTGTATTTTAGGGTATTCGCCTAACTTTATTAGAAGTGCCAAGTGTTTTCCATATTGGTTGCACAGCTTTACAATCTTTCAAGTATTGTAGGAGCTACATTGGTCTTGAAACCACACCAAACCTTTTGGTTTTGCATGTGGAAGTATTTCCTGATTCCTCCACATACTCTTATGAAGAGAACTGAGCATGCTTTTTCATATATGCGTATATCTTGTGCTTACCCTATTTGGTGAAGTATCCATTCACATGTTTTGCTTAGATCTTGTTTTGTTTGTTGTTTTCATCTGTTAAATCATAAGAGTACTTGTGTAGTCTTGAATGGGTTTGTTGATAAAGTTACATATCTGGATAAAGATTCTAAGTATTTAGGACCAGAAGTTTTTCAATCTTCAGGGTATTGCGTATTTTGGATTGTTTGCCTGCACTGTACCTAGTTTTGAGTATATCATCTGTCATTAGTGTACTTACCTAATTTCATCTTTTCTCACATTGGCCTTAGTCAAGAGTTTCTTTAATTTAAAAGAAGTAAAATTATGAGAAAATGTTTATTTGTAGACAGCATTAAATTCTTATTTTATTAAGTTAGATATTTTACCTTCATTTAGCCTGTATGGTGTAACTATATTAATTGACTAAAACAGTAATAACAAACTTGTGTTTGAGTGTAGAAATGTTGTGGTCTTTAATTGAGTAGTGGTGGCACATACCTTTAATCCCAGCACTCAGGAAGCAGAGGCAGGTGGCTCTCTGTGAGTTCAAAGCCAATCTGGTCAACAAAACTACACAGAGAAATCCTGTCTCAAATAACAAACCAAAAAAGAAACACTATAGTCTTTAAAAGAAGATCGAAATTTGTATAGTATTGGTTTAGTTTTTTTGTTATTTTAGCAGAGTATCTACTGTGATATTTATGCCTTTATTTCTATCTTAGGTACGTATAGCAGCAAAATTCATCATTCATGCCCCTCCTGGAGAATTTAATGAGGTTTTTAATGGTGAGTCTTTAAAATATCTTTACAAACTTATGAGTTGGTTTTCTCCTTCCTCTATGAGTTCTGAGAATCTAGCTCAGGTTGTCAGGCTACTATGGCAAGTACTTTTGCAACTGAACCATTTTGAGCCACTATGATGTGTTTAATTTGTAACACTGAGGCTTGATGTATTAATTTTTCCTCTTGTTTTATTTATTTTTAAGTAAATGAAACCTACCAAAGGTCAGTAAAAGTGAGAGTATTTATCTGTTCCTTGCTGAAGTATGGAAGGACAGAAAGCTTGTTGCTGCCACTTGCTTACAAGTTGATAACTATTTAATTTTGTTTTCTGTAGACCAGTCTCAATGGAAATCTATGAATGTGTTGTTAAACTAAGAAACATATTCCTAAGTATTTTCTGGAAATTGTATCAAACCATTTTCTGGTGCCATTTAATCTTTTTTTTCTTCTTCTTCTTCTTCTTCTTATTTTACATATCAATCCCAGTTCCCTCTACCTCCCATGCCTCCCACAGGCGACCTCCCCCCATCTCATCCCCCATCCACTCCCCAGGGGTCACCAAAGTCTGGTGTCATCTTTAGTGCTTTGTAGATACTATATTTGACTATAGCAACTGTTTAAACTAGCTTTTTTTTTTTTTCTTTAATTTCCTCTCCTATTACCTAACCAAAATATTTTTTATTTTTAAATACCTTGGTGCATATCTGTTGATAGTTTGGTCCTTAGAATATTTTGATCTTTCATGTATGGGAGGTATTAATGTTTAAATAAAACAAGCTGTACTCTTTGCAATATTCAAACAAAAATAATGATACATAAAACAATATTGTTTTGCAGATGTTCGATTATTGCTTAATAATGATAATCTTCTCAGGGAAGGAGCAGCACAGTAAGTATTTTATGTTTCAATAACTAAAATGACTGGGACAGAGAAGCTGTTTTAAAGATGATAGTGGAATACTAGTCCTTAACCTAGTTTCTAAAATATAGTAAAGTTTGTGCAATTATCTATACAAATACATTTGCATGTACATGTTAGAATGAGAAGTTACGGCTAGTTAGGAACAAGAATGAAATAAAATTCTCTTTTCTTTGTATGTTTGCCACTGTTTTACATACTATGTAACATCACTTACATTCTTTGTGTAGTTTCTCAAAACTAAATGTTCATTTGAGGTCATTGGAACTCTTGGGAAAGTATCTGTGAAATGCAGAAATATACTTAAAATCATTGATTGGCCTTCAAATTACTCTGATTCATTGTCTTCTGAAATAGTTTTGAACAAAAAGAACACTGATATCATTGTTTTTCTTACTTTGTTTTGGGTTGTTTAAATTGTCCCAATTTGTGGACTAGCGAGTGGATAAAACATTTGACACATGATCATGAGCTTCAGAGCTCAGATCTTAAACCAAATAAAGGCCAAGTGCTGCAACACACATCCGTAATCCCAGTGCACCCTCCATGGAAAATAGGGGTGGAGACCGGAATGGATCCCCAGAAGTGTCCAGGCCAGGTAGCCTGCTGTTCTCAGTTATGATCACAAGACGTATTTCAGATGATGTGGAAGGCAAACACTGACACCTCAAGTTGTCCTCTGACCGCCACACATCACCCACATACAGAAGACCATACATACCATGTACATCATACACAACATGTACATTGTTTCAAATCTCAACTTGAATTTTCCCTCAAAAGAAATGATACTTGCTATTAAAAAGCAGTCCAAAGCTTGTATAGCCTACGTTTAGGATTCATCACAAAAATACTCTTGTGTTCCCATTCCATTCTCTGAAGCAAATGTGTTACCAGAACGGGGGCTTCTCTTGAGTTGTTTTTTGATACTGAATTTCTTTGATGCCTTCATATCTCTTTCCTATGTGTTCTTTCTTCTACCCTTACAGTGTGGTGTACCTTCTTCTTTTCCAGTCTCTCTCCCTCTCCCCCCTCTCTCTCCCTCCCTCTTTCTTTTTGTAAGGGGGGAAAAAAGCAGAACTATTGGGTTTTTTTAGAGTAGATAGAGCTGATGCATCTTTACTAAAAGCCAAAATTTCATGTTTTAAAGTAAAATCAGACTTGCTGAAAGAGCCTGTCATGTTAAATCTAGAACACTATGAAATACCTCTAAATACTTTTTTATTCAGCAGACAAAAGAAAATATCAGGCTTCGCTGTTATGAAATCAGTAAGCCTTGTAGGAATTTTCCATTAGATTCAGACATATGCAATATAAAACCATATGAAATAAAGTAGAATACTAGAGGACATACTGCAGGCCTTCAGAACCCAAAGAAAGAACAGTTTAATTTCCATTTTGAATTTTAAAAAATTGGGTTTACTTTATTTTTAATTACATGTATGTGTGTATGCTTGCATGTAGATGTGTGCATGTGAGTGCTGGTGCCCACAGAAAACAGAAGAGGGTGTTGAAGCTCCTGGAACTTGAGTTATAAGCAGTTGTGAGCCACCCAGCATGGGTACTTAAAGTATCCATGGTAGCTACTTCAAGTTCATTACATGCTCCTGACTACTGAGCTGTCTCCCTAAGCCCTGTGGCTGGTTCTTAATGCTGAATAGGATACTTACATTGGAAGGAACTTTGGAAGTCATGTACTACAAACTTGGTTTTTAAGTGTTTTAAATAAAACTGCCTTGTCATATTTACTTTATTTACTTGTCACATATTTACTTTTTGTTTTTCAAGTTTATTCTTCTTCCTACTCCTTTGCCAGGTTAAAAAATACACAAGGTTTGATGCTATGGGCAGTAAAAAACTTTGGGTCCACCCACTACTAATTGCTACTTGTATTTTATAAAGTATTTGTATTTTTTTAAATACAGCTTTTACTAGAAAAAAAATTCTAAACTCTTAACTGATTCAACTTATAACTTATAAACATACCTTTGAAGTATCTACATGAAGAGCAAATGTCTTAAGTTACATTTGCATTGCTGTGATAACATACCTGATCAAACAACTTATGGGAGGAAAGAGTTAGCTTAGCTCATGGTTTTGGAGAATTCCAGTAAATAGTGGTGAGAAAATCACAGTGGCAGAAGCACGTGGTCCAGGAAGCAAAGAGCAAGACCAGAACCAGGAGATGAATGGCTTTCAGAGCCATGTCCTGGTGATCTACTTCCCCAGCATAGTCCTCACTTCCTCAGACCTCCACAGCCTCCCCCAGTAGCCACACCAGCTGCGGAACATGAGACCTTTGTGGGCATTGGGTGCACAAATTCTGCCAGTCTGACCACATTGAGGCTATTCTTTCTTCCTTTCTTTTTTTTTTTTTTTTTTTTTTTTTTTGTACAATGACATTTTTAAAATTTAAATTTGAAACAAACTTGTTTTACGTGTCAGTCCCAGTTCCTGAACTCTCGCCCCCCCCCCCACCAAGCCCTATCCCATCCCCTTTCTGCTCCCCCAGGGAATCATCAAAATCTGTCAAGTTATTTGGGGTAGGGCCTAGGCCCACCCCTTTGTCTCTAGGCTAAGGGAGTATCCCTCCATGGGGAATGGGCTCCTGAAGTCTGTTCATGCACTAGGGATACATCCTGGTTCCACTGTCAGAGGTCCCATAGACTACCCAGGCCTCCTAACTGAGACCCACATTTAGGGGGTCTGGGTCATTCTTATGCTGGTTTCCCAGCTGTCAGTCTGGGGTCCATGAGCTCCCCCTTGTTCAGGTCAGCTGTCTCTATGGGTTTCCCCAGCCTGGTCTTGTCCCCTTTGCTCATCACTCCTCCCTCTCTGCAACTGGATTCCAAGAGTTGGGCTCAGTGTTTCGCTGTGAGTGTCTGCTTCTGCTTCCATCAGCTACTAGAAAAAAGCTCTAGGATGGCATATAAGGTAGTCATCAATCTCATTATTGGGGAAGGGCATTTAAGGTAGCCTCTTCACTATTGCTTAGATTGTTAGTTGGGGTCATCCTTGTAGATCTCTGGACATTTCCCTGGTGCCAGATTTCTCTTAAAACCTATAATGGCTCCCTCTATTATGGTATCTCTTTTCTTGCTCTCGTCTATTCTTTCCCTGACTCAATCTTGCTGCTCCATCACTCCCTCCTCTTCCTCCTAACTCCCTCTCCCCTCCCCCCCCCCCCATGCTCCCAATTTGCTTGGGCGATCTTGTCCCTTTCCCCTTCTCCAGGGGACCATGTATGTCTATTAGGGTCCTCCTTGCTTCCTAGCTTTTCTGGCAGTATGGATTGTAGGCTGGTAATCCTTTGTTTTATGTCTAAAAACTATATATGAGTGAGTACATACTGTATTTGTTTTTTTGTGACTGGGCTACTTAGGATGATTTCTTTTTATGTGTTAAGTAAGTGAAAAGCAAGTAGCTACTCTGACTTCCTTCTGTGTTTGCTACTATTGGTTTTTAAAAAGCTATGTTGGGAACTTCAAGAAGCAATGATGTAATTTTACTTTGGTGTCTTTGTATTTATTACGCTTGTAATAGATATAGTCTTACTATTTAAAAATACCATTCTGTTAAGTAGAGATAGTTTCCTAGATACACAATGGTATCAATTTAATAGAACAAGTTGGAGTTCTGTATATAATTTTTCATACCTTGAATCTTTCCTGCATTCATGTTACATAATTATCTTGTAAGTATATTATTCTCAACTTACAAGAGAGGCCTTCTTGAGTCCATTGCTTCACCATTTTGTAGCTAAGTTTCCACTGTGTGCTTTTATGATAGCCTTGAAGCTTTTCTAGTTCTGATTGCCTCAGTGCATGATTTGTCATGTGTACTACTGCCACATTAATCTTTAGAGGGGTATCTTGTCATTATGCTTTGCCTCTCAAACTAAGTATTCTATCTCCAAGACTTCCAGGCTTTGGTGAGATGGCTCAGTGAGTAATGGTGCTTTCTACCCATCTATGCAAGTGTGACGACCCAAGTTCAATCTCCTGAACCCATATATGGGTGGAAGGAGGGGACCAGCCCCATAAGAGTTGTCCTCTGACTTCTATGCAGGCAGAATGACAGACTTCCTTTTGCCAACACAAACAAGCATAATTATAATAAACAATTAAAACCTTCCAGTGCAACTCAGTAAATGCCAGTGAGCACCTGCTTGGTGCTCTCTGTGACATTGGCTCTCTTCTATCCTGGTCCCTCTAATTTTTTCCCGTTATTCCCCCTCCTTTCTCTATCCCTCTGTGTTGTATGTGTGCATGTGTATATATTTGAATGTAATTGCCCATGTGTGTATGTGTGGCCTGAGATTGACATGGGGTCTCTTTCTTTTTTGCTGTCTACCTTATGCTTTCAGACAGGGTGTTGCACTGAGCCTGAAGCTCACATTTTTGGTTAGGGTTGCTGCCCAGTGAACCTGTGGGATCATCCTGTTTCTGCCCTCCATCCAGCACTGGGATTACAGTATCTTTTACTTGCATCCTAGAGATCTGAATTCAAGTCCTCATGCATGTGCAGTAAGCACTTTCACCCACTGGCCCATCTCCCACTTTCTAGAAGACCAAGCCTACTTAATTTCTGAGTATCACATTCATGATATTATTCCAGGGTTTTTTTGTTTTTACTTTTGCCTTAACAATGTAATCCCTCAAAAATTATTGGTAATTCTTGAATATTACTTTCTACTTTTTGCTATGGTTAGGTATTCTCATTAGGTATTCTCTCTTGTAATCAACTGTGAGAACTTTGGCAATAGGAACTATTTAATTGTCATAGTACCTAGTCTTCTACTAATTTCATAAATAATTATTTATGTATATTATATATTGATAATCATTGCTTTCAGGTTCCTTAATAAGAGGCCACTCATATTTTACTGGTTATATTTTATTTTGCCAAGTTAAAAACTACACATCGTTACTTGGCTTTTCAAACAACCATGTCTATATTTTAGCTATACTTAACAAAAGGTAGGTAAGAGAATTACAGTTTTATTAAGCTTCACATGCACAGCATAGATTTACTGACAGGTCGTTATTAAGACTATTAGTATGATTGTAAATAATTGGACTTTTTCTTTTTAGTGCATTTGCACAGTATAACTTGGACCAGTTTACACCAGTAAAAATTGAAGGCTATGAAGATCAGGTACGTTTTACAAAACACCAAATCACACTGCTTTTTGTTTTATTTATAAAAATTTATCCTGGAAGTATGATATTACTCACTTTAACCATAAGCATTTACTGGCAAAATAATTGAAATGGTCATTTATCAGAAAGTCACTTTTAGCATTAACCAGATATGGTGGCTTACAGCTGTTCTAGCTTTCATGAGGCTGAAACAGTAGGATTGCCACATTAATTCAGGGACAGCTTGAGTTACATAATGAGTACCAAGATAGCCTTAGCTACATTGAATAATCTTGCTTTCAAAAACAAAGTAAGGTTCCTATAAAATAATTGCTTTGTATCTATAATACAAATCTTGAAGTCTTTGGTTGCTTCTGTTTGGCATTACTATGCAATAAAAGTTTTATAGTTTAAGGGAAGAACTGTAAGACTAGACAGATAATTTGCAACTAAAAGGAAAAACATACATAGCTCTGCATGTATGACAGTAGAGAGTTAGCTCAGTAGTTAAGAGGACTAGCCGCTCTTGTAGACGACCCAAGTTTGGTTCCCAGCAACCACTTCAGTTAGGTCACAACTGTCTGTAACTTCTGCTTCAGAGGTTCTGATGTCCTCTTCTCATCTTCATGAGCACCCTATACTCACATGAACAGACACATGAACATAATACACATATGTAAAGATATATATGCATACTTGTTAGTTCATTTCTCCAGAGATATTTTTTTTTTTTTGGGTGGTTACCATTGCAAGCAAGAGTACATTGATTGTCTTTGTATTCCTGGTAACATTGGCAATGGTTTTCTTTAGATAAATCCCTAGAAGAAAATTTGCTGTCTTTTTAAAATATTTAATGGTTTCTAAAGTCATTTAACAAGCTGGCATAATTTCAATACTTCAAACTAAAAAAGTTCTTTAAAAAAATGATGTATAATAATTTCACATGTGACTGTTGGTTTAAAAATTTTAAAGATAGTAACAAATAAGATGACTTAGTGGATAAAAGCACTTGCTGTGTAAGCCTGATGATCTGATTTTGACCCTGGGAACCCACAGTGGAATGAGTGATGTGACTCTTAAAAGCTGTCCTCTAAGCCACAGCTTTAATCCCAGCCCTCAGGAGGCAGAGGGCAATCAGATCTCTTTAGTTCAAGGCCAGCCTGGTCTACAAAGCAAGTTCAAGACAGCTACAGCTGTTTACACAGAGAAACGCTGTCTCTAAAAGAACAAAAACAAAGCAAAACTGTCTTCTGATATAATTGCTATGTGTCAATTGAAGTGTAAAAAGTTAGCTGGGTGGTGGTGCACACCCTTAATTGTAGCACTTGGAGAAGCAGAGACAAGAGACTCTCTTGAGTTCAAGCCATCCAGATCTACAGAGTGAGTTCCAGAGTTACACAGAGAAACCCTCTCTCTAACAACCACATAAATAGATAGATAATTAAAAAAAAAAAAAGTTTAAAAAGTATCTTGTAAATAAGAACAGTATTAAGGATTTACAATACTTCATCATTTTTAATGGTGCTTTGCCCTTCTCTAAAAAATAAAAAGCTTGCAAATAAAGAAATGACATACCAGAAATGGATTGGTGAATTAAATTATATTAACACCATTGGATATTATGCAACCATTAAAGAGAATGTTGAGAGATAGTTTGTAGACCTTAAGAGATTTCTGTAGATCTTTGTGTTGAGAAAAAGTCTAGGTCTGTGTGACTTAACAAGAGAACAAGATTGCCAAAGCCTTGTCATGGCAGAAAGGCAAAGCTTTATTCAGACTATGAATGCCAGGCTCTTCCAAAGAAAAGGGATGAGAAAGTCTTGTCCTGGGTCAGTAACTTACAGACCAGGACAGCTGCAAGAGAAAAAGGTTTTGTGGTTTGTTTTGTTTTTAAGTAAAACACAAAATAAAAGAGTTATTCATATATCTCTTGAATGCACATAAATTTATAAATTATATTTTGAAGTTTTAGAAGTACCAGTGGTGTTTAGTTTATAAGAAGCTGAAGCACATGTTGGGGAACAGGAAAGACCGGGTACCAAACAAAGCAGGTCTGAAGCGCTGCCTCACTGGGTTAAAACCAGCACATTGACAGGGTCTTTGTTTTTAGGAACTCGGGCCTGCTATCAGAAATAGTAAACTGTGGCTCATTGTGTGGGTAGGGGGGATAGATGGAGGGCTGGATAGTCAGTTTCCCACTTAGTATCCAAAGATTGTATTAGAAGAAACTCTAATGTACACTAATTGAGAATATTCCTGTTATCTTTGTGGCCTACTCTTTTAAAAGAACATATTTGCACAACATAATTAAAGCAGTTGTTTACAATATAATCGTACCATTTCAGAAAGGGGCTTATGCAATTATCTGTTACTGTGCATCCATGTTAATATTTTTTTCCTAAATTCCTTTGAAAATTTAAGGTGTTGATAACAGAACATGGAGACTTGGGAAATGGAAAGTTTTTGGATCCAAAAAACAGAATCTGTTTCAAATTTGATCATTTAAGAAAGGAAGCAACTGATCCAAGGCCATACGAAGCAGAAAATGCAATTGAATCATGGAGAACTTCAGTAGAAACTGCACTGCGAGCTTATGTAAAAGAACATTATCCCAATGGGGTCTGCACTGTGAGTCGTCTGTGGGCAGTTCTTCCCTTTTGTTTCTTACACATATGTCAGTTTGTATAATTCCCTGAAATTTATAGTAATGTAGAGAACAGCCATACCTTCCAAAGTCTTTTCTTCAAAGAATGTTCACCTTTCTAAAAGTATATCCCCAAATGGTTGATTAAAAAAAATGGTGACAGAATCTTTTGTCTTCTGTCCATGTTTCATCTCAGTTCAGCTTGAATTAGTTTAATTCAGTTACAGAGGTGTTAGAACAAATAAGATAATTTATTCAAGTATTTTATACTTTGATTTCCTATTGTTATTTGTTCACTGATTTAACCTTTTTACTTTTTTCAGAATGAAATATAGTAGGAAATCTGAATTTTTTTTCCCTTAGGATTGTTTGTGTCCAGATAGGCTCTTCAGCACCTGAATTTGGTCTTCTCCAAAGCCATTCTGATCTTTAGAAATGTAGATAAGATCCTGAAAAATCCCTTGCTCGGAATTCTTCAGAAATTTAATTAGGATAGTGTCTAGGCATCTGATAAAGCTTGGGAAGCCACATGGTCTTGGTTCTGTTTACCTATCCAACCTAAAATGGCTATACATCAGTTTATGCCCACTTTCTACAGTACCTTATAGATGCTTAAAGTTCCACATTCTGTAGCACTAAGTAAACTCACTGTTGTTTTCTTTGCCAATAGGTGTATGGCAAAAAAATAGATGGGCAACAAACCATTATTGCATGCATAGAAAGCCATCAGTTCCAAGCAAAAAACTTTTGGTAAGTTAAAATTTTGTGTACTTAATTTTGTTTGTTTGTTTTTGTTTTTTCAAGACAGGGTTTCTCTATATTGCTTTGGAACTTGTCCTGGAACTAGCTCTGTAGACCGGGCTGGTCTTGAACTGCCTCTTGTCTCCCTAGTGCTGGGACGAAACGCATGCACCACCAATGCCCGGCTTATGTACTTAATTTATTAACAGTCTTTGTATTCCATGTAACTCAGATTGTACCTTGTGTGTGATTAAGAGCAATATAAACTTAATGTAAAAAAACTGCTGTCCTTTGAGAGTTTGAAAGATAACTTTATAATGATCATCCCAGTCATGGGAATGCAGTAAATCTGATGATATTTATCAAAGTATAGGAGAGCAGAGTGATTTGGGAAAGGAACAGGGGCAGGGGCAACCTAAGCAAGCCTGTGTGCTTGCAAGCGGACCAGGTGGCAGGTCCATCTGCTCATGCTGAGAACAGGGTGTTCCTGTATGAGACTCAAGAGAGAACAGAAATGTTAAAAAGCTAAGAGCCATGAGTCTTCTTTAAACTTGAGAACTTTAGGTTAGATGTTTTTGTTTGTTTGTTTGTTTTTGTTTTTTTGGTGTTTTTTTTTTTTTGGTGGACATTGTTTTAATGGACAGTGTGAGAAGATACTGCAATCATGCTTTAAAACTGCATGCACAACAGTTGATTGTACAAAAGTCTGCCTTCTCCATATTTATTTGCCTTATTTAAATCAGGTTTTTGGAAAATTGTAGCATTTTATTCTGAAATTGTGTATTAAGGTTTGCTAAAGTCCAAACTGAGTGAAATCTTAGTTTTGGACTCCCTTTTGTTAATTCATTGTGAATATCAGAGAGTAAATATGATGAAAATGTTTACCTAGCCAAGTTGTTTGTAGATATTCTTGAGAGTAAAGTTACAAGTGTTAGTAACCCCAGTTAGGCCAGTTTGGGCCCTAACCCAATGCTGCTCCATTACTTACTCATGTCAGAAATAAATGCTGGGTTACATTAAGGTTAATTGAGACTATTTGGAAGAATGCAGATCCATCATCCATATCTAAACATACCTAATGACAGACTACAGCTTCCTATAGATTATGGCATACAGTGGTTCTTTATCTTATCTCCATAATCCTAAATTAGTAAATCTTTAGAAAGTTACTGTTTATGTTTTTGTGCCGGAAAATAAAAATAAAATCAACTGCTAAGTAAGTTATTAAATAAAAATTATTACTAAGCTTTATTTCTAAATCTTTTGGGGAATGGCATATTACTAGCTTTCAAAAGTAAAACTCCCTTGAGTTACTATAGAGTTTACTCTATAGTAAATGAATTAACTCTCTTGAGTTTTCTATTCCCATTATTTCATTTTATATACTGATTCCTTTTTTAAGTCACCACTGTGAGTACTGTATCTTTGAAGCTAAAAATTATTTTCACTTGGTAGAAAAGGTGAATTTTAGGCTGGGTTTGGTAATGGGCAACTGAAATCCCAGCACTCAGGAGGCCAAGGCACAAGGATTGCAGGATTCCAGGGTTCTAGGCTCATGGTGAGACTCTGTTGTAAAACAAAACCAAGAAGAGAAGCTAGTTTTCTCATACTTCACTTCAAATCACCACATTGTTTCCTCATGTCTGGCAGTATTAGGAGCTTCGTAAATATTAGTTAAAGGCACACATTTGCAATTATAAAATTAATAAAAAGGATATAGACTATTAGAGAAAACGCTAGGACATGATGGTGTTTACTCTGTTGAGAGTATAGTATAGTGTATAGTATAGTATAGTATAGTATAGTATAGTATAGAATAGTATAGTATAGTATAGAATAGTATAGTATAGTATAGAATAGTATAGTATAGTATAGAATAGTATAGTATAGTATAGAATAGTATAGTATAGTATAGTATAGTATAGAATAGTATAGTATAGTATAGTATAGAATAGTATAGTATAGTATAGAATAGTATAGTATAGTATAGTATAGAATAGTATAGTATAGTATAGTATAGTATAGTATAGAATAGTATAGTATAGTATAGAATAGTATAGTATAGTATAGAATAGTATAGTATAGTATAGAATAGTATAGTATAGAATAGTATAGTATAGTATAGTATAGAATAGTATAGTATAGTATAGTATAGTATAGTATAGTATAGAATAGTATAGTATAGTATAGAATAGTATAGTATAGTATAGAATAGTATAGTATAGTATAGTATAGTATAGTATAGTATAGAATAGTATAGTATAGAATAGTATAGTATAGTATAGTATAGAATAGTATAGTATAGAATAGTATAGTATAGTATAGAATAGTATAGTATAGTATAGAATAGTATAGTATAGTATAGAATAGTATAGTATAGTATAGAATAGTATAGTATAGTATAGAATAGTATAGTATAGTATAGAATAGTATAGTATAGAATAGTATAGTATAGTATAGAATAGTATAGTATAGTATAGAATAGTATAGTATAGTATAGAATAGTATAGTATAGTATAGTATAGTATAGTATAGTATAGTATAGAATAGAATAGTATAGTATAGAATAGTATAGTATAGTATAGTATAGTATAGAATAGAATAGTATAGTATAGTATAGTATAGAATAGTATAGTATAGTATAGTATAGAATAGTATAGTATAGTATAGAATAGTATAGTATAGTATAGAATAGTATAGTATAGTATAGAATAGTATAGTATAGTATAGTATAGAATAGTATAGAATAGTATAGTATAGTATAGTATAGAATAGTATAGTATAGTATAGAATAGTATAGTATAGTATAGTATAGAATAGTATAGAATAGTATAGTATAGTATAGAATAGTATAGTATAGAATAGTATAGTATAGTATAGAATAGTATAGTATAGTATAGTATAGTATAGAATAGAATAGAATAGTATAGTATAGAATAGTATAGTATAGTATAGTATAGTATAGTATAGTATAGTATAGAATAGTATAGTATAGTATAGTATAGAATAGTATAGTATAGTATAGAATAGAATAGTATAGTATAGAATAGTATAGTATAGTATAGAATAGTATAGTATAGTATAGTATAGTATAGTATAGAATAGTATAGAATAGTATAGTATAGTATAGTATAGAATAGTATAGTATAGTATAGAATAGTATAGTATAGTATAGTATAGAATAGTATAGAATAGTATAGTATAGAATAGAATAGTATAGTATAGAATAGTATAGTATAGTATAGAATAGTATAGTATAGTATAGTATAGTATAGTATAGTATAGTATAGAATAGTATAGTATAGAATAGTATAGTATAGTATAGAATAGTATAGTATAGTATAGTATAGTATAGTATAGTATAGAATAGTATAGTATAGTATAGTATAGAATAGTATAGTATAGTATAGAATAGAATGGTATGGTATGGTATGGTATGGTATAGTATAGTATAGTATAGTATAGTATAGAATAGTATAGTATAGAATAGTATAGTATAGTATAGTATAGTATAGAATAGTATAGTATAGTATAGTAAAGCCAAGCCTTTTTGAAGAACCCTTTGAGTCATTCTCAATTGTGGTACCTTTACATAGTTGGGGTTTTTTTTCCTTTGCATGGTCAGTGGCAGTATATGTATATTCTTAGAGTAATTCATGTATTTAGGTTTCAGTATTTTTTTGGTGTAATGCCTTAATAAAAGAAATAACTTATTTTGGAAATGTGAAACAAAATGATAAGATTTAGATTGTGTGTCAGCCACGCTTCTGTGAATGTGCTAGGATAAGCTAGTCAAACACATGTTACTACATTAGCTTTTATTTTCTTAACAGTTTTCAGATGATGTGTGTTGGCTGTAGATATGAGGATTTTGACATTATATAGACAAAATAGGGTAGGAAACCTGGAAGTAATTTTTTGTTTGGTTTTATTTTGGGTTTTTTTGTTTTGTTTTGTTGTTGGTTTTTTTTTTTTTTTTTTTTTTTTTTTTTTTTTTTGAGGTAGGGTCTCTGTGTAGCTCTGGCTGTCCTGGAACTCACCCTGTAGATCAGGCTGGTGGTGAACTCAGAGATCTGCCTACCTCTGCCTCCCAAATGCTGAGATTAAAGCTGTGTGCCACCATTGCTCATCTTGGAAGTAATTTTATAGTGAATGATACTAAAGATCCATTAATAGAAACTTTAACTCAGAAAAACATAATGCATGTCATTAGTGTACAGAGAAAAAGTGGCTAAAATATTTCTGTGCAGAGTGTCAGAAAAATAGAATCAAAGCTGTACACCAGTTGTGTATTATTTTCTGCTGTGAATATGTGAATTTGTATACCTGTGCCAAAAACCTTTTTGAAAGTGGTGCCTTTTGTGTGAAATCTTAAACCTAATGTTGGAAAAGGCAACCTTACCTATCTTTTCCAGACGGCAAAACCTAACTGATTATTTGTTGGTTACTTTTTCTCATTTGGTAAATGTCATACAGTTCCATTTGTGTTTGGGGATGAGCCGTGATAACTTCAAAAGTTCAGTTATTTTCTTAAATCTCTTGTGGAACTGGAGAGATAGTTCAGTTGGTAACTCATGAGGAGTTTGATTTCCACTGTAGGGGTGATCAATGGTACACTCTCAGAGCTGGGCGAAGGAAACTGGTAGACCTCTGGGGTTGTTTGGTAATCCAGCTGAGCATACTTGGTGAGCTCTGAGCCAGTGGGAGATAGTATCTCAAAAAACAAGGTGGATGCCTCCTTAGGTGCAACATCCAAAGTTGACCTCTTGTCCCTACATGCACCTGAATGCATGGGTGCCCTCCCTATCCAGACATAATAGAAAGTAATTTAAACCTCTCTTAAGGGTGTTTTAGGGCCAGGTGATGACTCAGCAGGTAAAGACATTTGCTTTCCAAGCCCGGTGCCTTAAATGTGTTTCCTAGAGCATACAATTCTTACAAGTTGTCCTCTGACCTCCACGTGCATGAGGTACATGGATACATACACATATGCAGAGGATAAATCATATATACACAAATGTTAAGACAATTATGTTAGTTTTAAATTGTGTTTAAGCTTTAGTTTGAGAATTCTAAATTATTATGTATGTCTTTTCTTGGGTAAAGATTTAATGTGTCTTAAAACTAAACTTTGAATCTCTTGAATATTTCAGTGGCTATAAAATCCATGCCCAGTGTCTTTCTCCTATCCTCTTTCGCGCTGTAGCATTAAATTTAAGCCTGAAATTATATTGATTCAAATTATTTTCCCTACCCTTATTTACAGCTGCTGTTTTTATTTTTAAGGAATGGTCGTTGGAGGTCAGAGTGGAAGTTTACAGTCACTCCTTCCACCACACAGGTGGTTGGCATCTTGAAAATTCAGGTATGAAATGGATTATTTAAGGATCTCTAGAAGGTTTTGAACTAAGACATAATTAAGCAGCTCATACTTTCATGGTACACCATAACCTTTCTAGATCTTCTTTTAGGACAGTGGGAAAAACAAGTAGTGCTCTTTTTAAGTCTTTTAAATAACCTGTCACTTAATTCCCTAGTCATTAAAAGTCTTCAAGAGTAGCTGACAGTTTCTAAAACAGAGCTAAAATTAGATGCTGCCATTTGGTCTCCTCTTCATACAGTTTATTTAACAGAGCATTTGAGTTGAGTGTGTTCTGTGATCTGAAATGAATGGAGTTAGGTGAAGCATAATTATATATATATATATATATATATATATATATATATATATATATATCTTACTACATTACATATGACTTTTAAATACCTCCTTGTTTGAAATGTACTAGAACCGAACTCTGGTTATTAATGTAAATTCCAATATATAGGTAGTGCATTTGATGTAATATGGTGCTTGTTTGAATATTAGTATTACTATAAAAATTAAAGGAATGTACTGGCTGATCTTTGTTTGGGTTCACACATCAAAGTATCACTCATTGTGAAAATTAACTGTATGCTTAAAGCTGTAAAGGAATAAAAATGAACCAGTGCTAAAGCTATGTCATCTGGCTTTGGCATACTTTCTAGTCTTAACATTCTGTTTCCTTTATATGTTTTTGTACCTGTTCCTTTATTTAAAGACCCAAGAATAAAAGTTTAGAGCATGAAGTTTGAAATCAGATTTCATGAGTTTTAGACTTTTAAGGTTTGGGCACCACCAATAGAATAGCTATGAAGTAAAACATCTAACAGTGACAATTGCTGTATGTGTGAATAATAACAGGAATATTTAGTCTCTTTTAGATTTAAGGCTGGTGGAGTTTTGGGGTCTAGAGCCCACCAGGAAAGTCTTGAGTTTGAGCTGAAACTGGTAGTCATGTCTGTTGATTTAAGTGGTAGTGCCCTAGAAACCATATTTTTGTAATGTGCTTGCTCTATTTTCTTTAACAGGTTCATTATTATGAAGATGGTAATGTTCAGCTAGTGAGTCATAAAGATATACAAGATTCCCTCACAGTGTCTGTAAGTATCAGTTCCAAAATGACCATAAAATAACCTAAAGTTTCTGTAGAGCAGCAACTTTACAATTGACTTTGAGTGCTATTTCTCCTTCAGATTAAACAGTTTTCAAGTAGATTAAAGTTTAAAGTTGGTAAGGAGCTGCAGTTTTGTGTGTTCTGGGCAGCTTTGAGGGGTAATTCTCATATTGCATTCATGTAAAGTTTGAGATTGTTGTGCAACAGGTGCTACTGTCTACTTTCTGACATGATAGATTTGTCTGTTACAGACATTACATACAAGTGTAATCTTTCAATAATATTTTTTGTTAGTGGCTTTTCAACTTTTAGCAGTTCTGGGCCTTGTATTCTGTTATGGTTTAAATCCCTTTTGTTGCCGAATAATAATATCCCAGTGTATGGGTATACACCTTCATTTACCTACCCAGTCAGTGTAGTCATTGCTGTTTTCTAGCTTGTTTTGGATATCTATGTACTATTTTTTTGTGTTGACCTTTTTAAAATCTTTTGTTGTACATAGAAATGGAATTCTTAATTCATGTGGTATGTTTAGTATTTTGAGTTACTGCCATATTGTTTCTCAGAGAGACTTCCATATTAGTTGCACTAGCAGTAGAGGAGGGCTCCATATTTTCTACTTCCTTGCCAAAACTTGGCTTTTTGATTACAGCACTTTGTCCTCAGTTTATCTGCTCCTGTGATAAAACACCATGATGGAAAGCAACCTGAGAGGAGTTTCTTTCATTTTATACTTTACAGCCCATCTGTCTGAGTTACTTTTCTGTGACTGATAAAACACCATGACTGAGGGCAACTTAGGGATGGGGCTTACAATTAGAGAGGAGTAGGACTCGGTCACCAGGCAGCGATGGCACTGGGACAGAAGCTGGCTGAGAGCTCACTTTCTGATGGACATACAGGAAGCAAAAAGCACACTGCAGTGTCACCTGTCCTTTGAAATCTCATTGCCCACTTCCAGTGGTACACTTCTACCAAGGACACCTCCTAATTGTCCCCACATAGCCACTAACCAGTGACCAAGTATTCAGCTAGGAGCCTTTGAGGACCATTCTCATTCAAAACACCACACCATCACCTTGAGAAGCCAGGGCAGGAATTCAAAACTCTAAACAGAACTGAAGCATAGACCTGGAGAAATGCCATTTGAGACTAGTGGTTGTTCAAAAATAGATTGAACAATCCACCCTTTTATTACATTATTTCTATACTTTTCCCTTTAGAAAGAGATCCCTGAATCTAATCTCCTTTATTTAGTTTTTTTTTTTTTTCTGACTATTACTAATAACAACTTGGAACCTACTCCCCTAAATAATGACAATCATCCATAACCTACCACCCACCCACCCCACCTCTTTTGAAGGCGTCATGTTCTGTAGACTGCTTCCTGTTGTCTAGGGTTGATGACATCTTTAGGGGATCCTGAGAAAATTGGAATAATGTTCAAGTCTGTATTATTTGTTGTCAGGTCTCTTTGTGATGGAAAAGTGCAGGGCTTATATGACATCCTGGCCAGAGTAGTCTGTGAGCCTGGGAAGATGTTCTGGATGCAGAATTTTGAGGAAACTGCAAGAGAGACATTCTGAGAGGCTGGATCTCTTGGGCAACTTGTCTTTATTGGTGTTTGGTCCTTTTTTTCCCCCTTTTTGAATATAAATTTTTGAAGGTAACATAAATATCTGTATTAACACAAGTATAGAATGTGCAGGGAACACAAGTTAGTTAGTTATTGTTTTTTGTTTTTTTAATTTTGATTGAACAGGTAAAAGGCGTCTGTCAATTTACAAGTCTGTTTGAACTGTATAACCAAACCTCTATCTGTGCCATATGAAAGGATGGCATGTAATAATAAGTCATGAGGTTTATCATGTCTTACCCAGTCTCAGAGCGGTTCCCATGTTGAGGGATCAGTTTGTCTAGCACCTGTCTTGTAGTCTTTCTTGGCATTTTTCCTTATGTCTGCAACCAAGATCCTCAAAAAGGTCTTCTCCAATCAAATTTGATCTTTATTTTGAAGAGAACCATAACTTTGCTGTGGAAACAAAGGCACAATCCCTCCCCCCAACACACATTGTCTGACTTCCATTTTGAATTCAAGACATCTCTAAAGAATAGGCTGGTTTAATTCAGCAGTCCCCTCCATAATCCAGTGTCTCTCAGCAACTGCTGTTGTCCATTAGCATTCAAAACATTCAAATTAACAAAGCATCACCTTAGATCCAAGCTCCCTGTGTTATATTTCCCATCCTTATAGAATCTGTTTAGAGATTTTTTTTTTTTTTTCTGAGTCTGCTTTACTGTGTATCTGTAACCTTTCTTGTCTGCATGTGCAAAATCTTAAAAACTGCTGGGAAACGCATCTCTGTACTGTGGCCTTTGTGAGAGACTGCAGGACTAGGAAGCTGTGTTTGGCTACTTTTTTGTGTGTTTAGAACCTTTTAAGATTTCTCCGGTTTCATTTGGAAATGCATGCCCCATGTTGGGCACCATTTGTAACAAGTCTTTCTCTTTCCTGCCAGTCATCTCCCAAATAAGACAGAGACTTAATTAATTATGAACGCTTGTCCTTAGCTTAGGCCTGTTCCACTAGCTCTTATAACTTCAATTAACCCATTTATCTGTGTTTTGTCTTGTGGCTTTTTTACCTTTCATTCATTCTGTATATCCAACTCCATATCTCAGTGGCATCGCCTTATTCCTTGACTATTTCCTCCTACTTCTCTCTGCCAGAAATTCTGCCTATACCTCCTGCCTAGCTATTGACCATTCAGCTTTTTATTACACCAACCACAGCAGTATTATTTTTACACAGTGTGCAAATATCTCACAACAGCCCCTATGGCTGATTTCTTAATTGCTTATTTCTGCTTTTGCTATTGAGTTATAAACTTTATATATATTCTAGATGCATGTCTGAGATCAGGTGATTTGTAAATGTTTTTATGTTTCTGTGTTTTGTCTTTTCAACTGTCTTATAGAGTCGTTTGCAATACAAAATTTTAGTCTTACTATATTTATTTATTTTTCTCCTATCATTTATGCTTCTTGTCCTAGTAATAGAAACCACTGCCTAAACCAAGGTCTTGAAGATACTACAGTTATACAAGTGCATGTGTGCAAATAAATATATTCACATATTACTGTATTATTAGAGAATTTGACAGTAATACTTTTTTTTTAAAAGGTATCTACTAAAACTTCATTGCTGTTGATACTTGATTACTATTTAGATTTTTGTGTGGGCTCTGGTTAGTTCCTCAGTCTTTTTTTTATCTCATTTGCAAGAATTCGGATGAGACACAGGGTAGTATTCTCCACAGAGTAAAGTGGAGGGTTCTCTAGGGAGAGACTGAAATGGATCATACCCTGGAGAGGTAAGGTGGGACAGTGATGATAGACAGTTGTGCTGACTTGGATTTTTGGAATTTCTAAAGCTTTTCTTGAAGGTTATTTTCCTGTTGGGTAACTGGCAGGCCCATTTGGATTGATACTTACTAGAGGGAATAGTGGTATATGCTTCGTTTTTGTTTGTTTTTAACAGAGAACTAATTAATAATCTTAAAATATTCAGAGAGTTAATCTGCTCATGACTTGGTGGTAGTTTGTGCCTCTGGTGTTAAAGAATCTTAACACCCAGCTCACCCTTTTTTTTTAAATCAGTAATAGAACCCTCCAGATTGAATTGCTGGTTTTATAAGCTGTTGGTTATGATAGAGCATGTCTACTCACTGTCCTTCAAGAGTACTTTACATCACTGTTAGAGAAACAAGCACAGCCATATATTGGCATGTTAAAATTTGTCTTGAAAATATTTAGAGTAAATGCACTTCAGATTTAAAATAGGCCGTTCTTGATTTTTAGGATTTTAAAAGTCATGGTAATTAATTAGGTGAACATCCTTATCTAACATGTTATAATGGGGTTTTCTTCTGTATATTATTAAAACATCACTTAATAAATTAAATACTGAGACTAGGCTTGTTTTGTGAATTTTAAAAAATATTTTTGTCTGGTTCTCCTTGAACATAGAATTTAATCAACTTTATAATTTTCTTCTTTTTTTTTTTTTTAAGTGTGTATGTGCATGCATGTGTGTGTCTGCCTACCTGCCTGTATCTGCATGAAGATATAGGTGGGTGTGGACACCAGAAGAGGGTGAGCTGAAATTAAGGATGTTTGTAGGACAGCCAACTTATGACTTAGTTCCTGTGATCAGAATTCTGGTCCTTCTGATGTGTAACAAGTTCTTTTTTATTTTTATTTTCATTTTCGAGACAGGGTCTCACTATGTAGCTCTGGAAGTCCTAGAACTCACTATGTAGACCATACTGCCTGCCCTTGAATTTAAAGAGATCCGTTTACCTCCACCTCTGCCTCCCAAGTCCTGGGGTTAAAGGCATGCATACACACACACACACACACACACACAACGCACGCACGCACACACACACACACACACACACACACACACACACACACACACCTATGCCTGGCTACAATAAGAGGGTTAAGCTCTGAGTCATCTCTCCAGCCACACTGTTGTCTTCTTGCTTGTTCTAATCTTCATCTGCACTATTTATTAACTTAAACATGACTTTAAAAATAGTGGATTAGTGGTGATATGCTTGCATCCACAAATTCCTGTGTTCAGTCCCAGCTTCAGAGGGAAAAAGGTTAATTAAAAACTACAGTGGTTCTGTTTTCATTACTTTTACTTTTGTTTCAGAATGAGGTGCAAACAGCAAAAGAATTCATAAAGATTGTAGAAGCTGCAGAAAATGAATACCAGGTATGATTATCTAAGGTATCTTTGTTCACTGAGGGCTGGTTCTGAAATTCGGTAGCTACTTTAAACAGCTTTTAAGTCCATGTTGGGGTTTTTAATTCACTGTTAAGCAGTGAAAAGGCTGCTTAAGATTATTCTGAAAAACACCTTGTAGGATGTAAGTAGACGTGTCTTTGGTTTGCTTTAAAAGTCTAACAGCTGTTTTATTTTGTAGACTGCCATCAGTGAGAATTATCAGACAATGTCGGACACTACCTTCAAAGCCTTACGTCGACAATTGCCAGTTACACGTACTAAGATCGACTGGAACAAGATCCTCAGCTACAAGATTGGCAAAGAGATGCAGAATGCATAAATGAAAATTGCATGACCAGATTGTTTTAGTGTCTTTGCGTTAAAAAAACAAACAAACAATTATTGCGAAAGTATTCTGAACTGTCAGGCTGCCCGTCAGATGGGCTGTTGCCACTTAAATCACTGTAATTGACTAGTTTGGTTAGAGCACAGAGCTTAGCTAATCCGCCATTGTTTTTATTGCTTTTGTTCAGAGAGTTGGAAATGAGTTTAGTGTGAGTCTTTTACTCTGTTCCTCCTTCCTCATAGTGGAGAGGTTATTCCTCTGGGTTATGTTTAAAGGGTTTTGAAATATTTTCAAAAGTATTTTATTTCCCGGGACCCTGAAATTGTCTTGCTTATGAAAGGGGCAACTTTTGATGTTAGCCCAGTTTCTTTTAGTGGGGTCAGTAACAGACACTCTAGTTAAGGTGGTTGATGGACTTAGCCATATATGCTGCTAAAGAAATTGTCTACCTTTTCCTTTCACCTCTTCCACTTATGTAAGATTGAGATTAGAGGGAAAGCATTTTCTGTATCAGTTATGTTGAAACCTTCAAGGTAAGGTTATTTAGCTAGCTAGCTTAGTGTCTAACTGAACTTTTTAAAACAAGGCCAAGGTCTGTTGCTGTTCTGAGATTCTGAAATTAAATGAGAATACTTATTTCAGAAATGCATTTAATGCTTTTTTCTTGTGACAGTTATGCAAATTAGCTTGAATTCCATATGTCCCTGAGTTATTTTTATCACAAAGCCACAAGTGTATTATAAGGCAGATTGTAATATATCTATAATCCTGAACTCATGACCATGTCTCAGTTGATTCTCCCTCCTTTTGGATTGAAAACTGAATTTCATTGTGACATTAAAATGGCAAAATTTGGTATTTATTTGAGTAAAAAAAAAAAAAAGTCACTTACCAGTGAATCATACACTATTTTAAAATACTTTCTTTGTATATTGTCCTTCTTAACATGTTGTAAATTAGAAAATTTGGGAGTCCACATGGTATACAACTGCATCTTTTGTTCTCCATCTCCCTATGCATCATAAGCATGTTTGTAATACTTTTAAAATATATTTACTGACGCCACAGGAATTCAAGGCTCGGTGAGTGTTAGTATTTACTGTAAGGAGTTGGTGGGTTTGTGGTTTCATTCAGTAGTTTTTGCTGCTTATACTCGAGTGGAATCCATTCCTCTACTCCTGCAGACATCTGGGCCTGGAGTTTTTTTTTTTTTTTTTTTTTTTTTTTAATACCACTTTTACTATGTATAATAAAATATTTCATTAGCTTGAATTGTATAGATTTTTAAAAATTCAATGAGAGCATGTTGTTTACTTTCTTTTTAAAAATCACTGTTGGGCTTTGTATATGACATTGTGACAGTTTTGGCTAATTTTTCTCTTTAGTTTTTAAGTTGGGGCATCAGGATTTCTAAGGAAAATGAACTGGTAACATTAATTCTCTGTGGTTCTTAAGTTTGCCAAGTTGTATAAATGCTAACATAGGTTTATGCCCATGGCAGCCAGTTATTTTGTATTTTTCCTGTTTTAAGAGTCTAGAATATATTTTTTAAAATATATGCAGCTTTTTAAATTTGCATGTGAAACATTTCTCCAAAAAGTCTGACATGCCAAAACAGTGATTATACAGTGTTAGACTGTTTTGTTGATGGGAAAAGAAGTATAGAAACGTGGACTGCCTGAAATTCAGAGGTAGTTTTAATAGGAACTGTAGTGGCTGGTTTGCAACAATCTGAGGACATTGACATGCAGGAGAATCAGTGAACTTAGGTAGCTACTACAGTGGTCCAGATGGAGATGAGCTTTAAAGGCGCTGTAGTAGGAAATGAAGTTCATGAGATTGGCCCAGAATCTGGTTGTGAAGCATGAGATAAAGATGTTTGAGCTTGAACAATCAGGACTGTTTTGAAATGAGCATGCAGGTGGGCGCTGAGAAGCAGGAGGCCGACCAGAGGGTGTGGTTTTAGATTTTATATGAAATGGGTAGCAGTTAAAGAAAAGAAAGCAGAAAATAAAGAAATGCTGTACATTGGCATAATGGGAGGATGAGCCTGGAAAGTAGTTGACAGATGAATTGCCCCTTGGGATGAGAGGGATCCAGGTTGATGTGAAGCAGCATTTGGTGTAGGCAGAGTACGTGAGCTGAATTTAAGCAAGGTGCTTGCTTTGCGAAGATTGCATGACTACAGTGGAAAGGAGGAATGTCACCGTGATGGTCTGGAATTCAAGCTAGGTGAGCAAAGAAATGACCCAAGAGAAAACAAGGAAAATGGTGCCTCAGTGAATCACAGCTGTTTAGAGTAAGAACCAGAACTGTGGTTCTCAGCCTGTAGATCGAAACCCTCTGGCAAACCTCTGTCTCCAGAAATATTTGCATTATGATTCATAACAGCAGAATTATAGTCATGAAGTAGCAATGAAAATAACTATTGTTTGGGGTTACCCTTATTAAAGGATCACAGCATTAGGAAGGTTGTGTGTGTGGTGTGTGTGTGTGTGTCTCATAGTTGATATAGGGTGCCAACACTTGAGGTACAGAAGAGTTAGTGGTGAGTAGCGGGAGCACGGGGGGAGACATGGGCAGCCATGAACTTGGGGGTAGAAGGACAGCTGTGATATTGAAACCAGGACTTGTGTTAGGTGTTTGGCACAAGCACTATTTTCACAGATTGTACAGATTTTTTTCTGACTTGCAGTGGTTACTTCTGCCACATCTTCAGTCCTGGGATCTGTCTGTGGTAGTATACATTCATGAGACTTTATTTTGGATTTTGGACACAAACATAGAAACAAAGTCTTTAAAGAGTTCTTAAAAAGAACTTTTTGTTTTTAAAAGGTAAAATTCTAGTAAAAGTTAATCAAGAATGCTAAAGATAACAATATAGGACCTAAGTAATTGAATAGTTTTTGATAACCACAGTGCAAATTTTGAAGTAATGAAAGTTTTGAAGCTTTTGGAAGGTCTTACGTCCTGATATTTGTGCCATTGCCAGCCATGGGATGTTAGTACATTTAGCCAAGAACTCACAGCAGCTGCTTTATCATATGTTCATGTGTAAGTATCCCAGTAAAGATGTGTATTCCTGTGTGTTCTCTCACATCTCTAAGGACTATTTAAAGACAGTAGCATATTCTAAAACCATGAAGTCTATAGATTTCGGAGCTTGAAATAGAAGGGTTTTGGGGGGAGGGGATTAGTGGTGGTATTTTTGAGACAGGGTTTCTCTGTCTAGCTCTGGCTGTCGTGGAACTCTGTAGACCAGACTGGCCTCAGACTTGGAGATACGCCTGCCTGTTGATGTGTCTTACCGTGATGAGTTCTGGGGAAACTTAGTGAAACACCCAGTTCTTTTTTGTTTTGTTTTTTAATTCTCCTTTGGTAATTTCACATATGCATCCCAATCTCACTCATCTCCCAGTCCCTCTCTTGTAGTGTGTCTCCGCCCCCCCCCCGCCCCCGTCAAGAAAGCTAAAAAATTTAAAAAATATAAACAAGGAAAAAGAAAACCCACTTTGTTCCTCTGACTTTCCCACCTCATGGTGAGCTTCTATGTGTCATGCAGTATACCCTTTTGTCCAAACTGCTTTACTGGTAAGTGTACATTGTGTAATGAGCTGTTGGTCAGGTTCAAGGCCTCTGGCTTTGAGACACCATTAATCCTGTACCCCCACTGATGCTATGGTTCCACAGGATCAGTCCCTTCACACTCCAGCAGGCCAAAGATGGGGTAGAGTGTGCTAGCTACAAGCTGGGCCTGTTCCTGGATAGCAGCTGAGCTGTTCAGTCCAGGCATTTGGGACCACCTCAGATGAGCAAAGCCAGCTCTCCCAGGCCTGCGGTGATGGGTGGGGTGAGCTCTCCCATTGGGGGAGCTGGGGAGGTGCAGGGCCAGCTCAACATGGCCCCTGTACCTCAGCATTCCCATGGGTCCCGTGTGGTACCACCCGTAACAGTCATCCACACAAACCTCAGCTGCTGAAGGCCCTTGGACACAAACATGGTCTTCAGCAGTAGCTTGGGACTGGCTGTCACCATGGCCACAGCTGTCGTCCCACAGCGGCAACAGGAGACACACACTGGTTGTGGCAGGGCCACGGAAACAGAAATGGTCCCCAGCCACAGCTTGGGCCCAGACATCTTTATGTCCCCAGGTGGCAGCACAGTACACATCTGTACGGCCCCAGTGGCAGTGTGACCCTCAGACATCCAGTCTTACAGATACTTATATTGTTTAGGTATTAATCCCTGCTTTACTCAAGAAAGTTTTAATCAGTTTTTTTAGCTAAGTTCCTGAGTATTACAGATTATCTTCACCCATGGTTCCTTTAATTATGAGATTAGTCAGACAAAGATGCTTAATCTTCAATCACTTCATAGACATGCAGAACATGGCATTTAAATGTTTTAATATTAGTACTCTGTTGACATGAGACACTATTGCTCCTGATAAGCACCATGCACTTTCCCGAAAATATGTTGGACACTTTTGTTGCTCCTGCTGGAGTTCATCCTCTCTTTGGCTAATGACCTCTTGGGCAAAGAACTGACCCCACCTTGACCACTAATTTGGACATGTGGTCCTATGTACTTGAAGGAGACAAATATAAAAGACTGCTTAACCTTGCCAAGTCAGGGTAAGACAGCCTTTCTACCTCCCTGCTATTGTGGTCTGTCAAGTTCTCTTGGCCTTAGCCAAAACTGGGTGTACAACGTTGCTGAGAGACCTAGGGTGACTGTCCAGGTAGCTTGCTGTTTCTGTCCTCACTGCACCTTTTGGAAGTTGCCCATCCGCACTTCCTGTCTACCCAAGTATCGTTATTTTCCTTCTCAGGTCTTGATGAGGTTGGAGATTAAACTATCACAACTATTATTCTCTCTTCCTAGTTAGATATATTAGGTACTAGACTTAACGTTTTCCAGCTTAGGACAACTCTATTGTAAACTCCGTTATGCCTTCACCCTAAGACTAGATATGTAGGTCATTTTTTTCTTGATTTTCCTTTTCTTAGAGCACACTTGTTATTCGCTGTTTTGTATATAGTTTTGTATTAAGCCTAAATCTTATCTTTAGACTAAAAGGGGAATTGTAGTGGGATATTCACTTTGTCTCCTTCTGTGGCACTGACCACGCCCATTGGGGGTGGAGCCATGACTGAAGTGACCTGGGGAACTAGGGCTGAGGAGGCCCCAGGGGAATGCTCTCTTGCAAGCTGCACAGAGTCAGGAGACTTCCAGAGACATTCTTGGAAGCAGGAACCTGTTGGTGTTCACCTATCTATGTTGTGAGTTATTTCTCCCTGAATAAACATCTATTCGGCCTAATTGTTTATCCAGATCCTTATTAAGCTGCATCACCCATAAGTCTTGCTGACCAGGCAGCACAAGCCATGACCTTCCTCTTGGGCTGCATGTGTTGCTAACCTGATGTCCCCCAGCTGAATGTGAACACACACACACTGGATGCACATCTCTGAATATGAGGACCTGACTCCTGGTTCCATAACACTGAAATGCCAATCAGTGGCAGCCCTCTTAGGTGTTAATTTAGCTCTAATGCAAAACCAGTTCTTTGCAAAAAGGCCACAAAATACAAGTGGTTCTTATGATCCAGTATTGCAAGGAAAAAGACAAAGAATCCCTGCTCATATATACTCACTTTCCCCTCACCTTACAAAGGAAAACTGAAATGTACTTAAAAGGCATAAATTCTCATGAGCCAGGTAGTGTCACATGCCTTTAATTCCAGCACTTGGAAGACAGAGGCAGACGGATCTCTGTGAGTTTGAGGCCAGCCTGGTCTATAGAGCTAGTTCCAGGACAGCTGGCACTACACAGAAACCCTGTCTCGAAAAACAAGAACAAGAAACCCAAACCCAGAACATAAGTTCTCTACAGAAAGCTGAGTACAGTAGCACATGCCCATAATCCCAGCATGTGGGCAATAGAGACGAGGAAGAGGAGTTCAAGGTGCTGCTTACCTGCAAAAGGATTCCAGGCTAGCATGGGCTAGTGACATAAGACACTGTCCCAAAATACAGCATTGGCCAATGGCTGATTACAGCATTCTAGTGTTGTATGCCCTACACCTATTTTTTCATTTAAATTTGCAGAACATGCTGACACGTTTGAAACTACATGGCTGGAAATATGTATAAAAACTGTTCCAGGCAAGACGGAAAGATGCTTTAGGATGAAACGGATGGACAGTTTGCTGCTACTGAGCTGATGACGATGGTGTCATTGGTCTAATCAGAGCACTCAGGAAGTGGAGGCAGAAAGCTCAATTAAGTCAGCCTTGGCTACAAAGCAAGCATGAGGCTAGCCTAGACCACAAAAGGGAAAATTAACAAAACAGACATGGTATGTTTGCCTTTAATCCTAGCACTGGGGAACTTAGCCAGGTGGATTTCTGTGAAATGGCAGCCATACATACCAAATTCCAGGCCAGACAGGGATACATAGTGAGATCCTTACATAGTGAGATCCTTTTTTTTTTTTTTTTTAATATCTCCTTAGAAAATATCTTTATAACTTTCTGATTTAAAAATAGAGTGGTATAAACTTAAGAGTAACAGCACAAAATGTGGGGGAGGGGAGGGTGAGAACTGGTGAAATCTTCCAGTAAGTTAAACAAAGTACTT
Source organism: Phodopus roborovskii (assembly GCF_943737965.1). NCBI lineage: Eukaryota > Metazoa > Chordata > Mammalia > Rodentia > Cricetidae > Phodopus > Phodopus roborovskii. The sequence continues at coordinate 6,063,109 of NW_026125444.1, forward strand.
TAAATGTATTAATAGCCAAAGGGTACTACATTGTGACTGAGATGCAATGAATATTCTTGTTAGGAAGTTTAGCAAAATAGTGTTCTGTGAAAGCCTTTTGCATGTAGTAAAACTTAGTTCCCAGTCCTGATTCTCAAGGCACCCTCTCCAATCAACAGAGCAAAACCAAATTACTTTATAAATGATGCTGAGGCATAGGGTAGTCAGGTAGAGAGAAGAAGTTAATTGTACTTTATACCATACACCAAGTTAAGTTAGAGATAATATTTAAATTTAAATCTGTAGTTTGTTTCAAGTCAAAGTAGTTTAAGAATTTTAGGTAAAACTCAGAATCCCCATAATAAAAAATGTACTTTGGTTTCATAAATATCAAGTTTCTTACATGGCTTAACAAAGTCAAAGTAAGTCAACCACAGAAAAGACAGGGTTTCTCTGTAGCTTTGGAGTCTGTCCTGGAACTAACTCTGTAGACCAAGCTGATGTTAAACTCACAGAAATCCTCTTGTCTCTGCCTCCCAAGTGCTAGGACTAAAGGCGTATGCCACCACCACCTGGCAACCTTGAAATTCTTAAATATGAAGTTTCTTTTTGGTTTAATTGGCATGTATCAATTGAATGCATCTGGCATATAATGTAGTATTTCAATACATGTATATAATGTGTCGTGATCAAATCAGGGTATCAGGCATGTCTGTTATTTCAAACATCATTTCTCTGAAATACCCCATTAACTGTCAACTACAAATCCTGTGCTGTAGAGCATCCCCTCCTCTCCTGCACCCTAACAGGATTGACCCATGTGTTTTCTTAGTCACTTTCAATTGCTATGAAGAGACACCATGACCAAGGCAACTCTTATAAGAAAAAGCATTTAATTGGGAGCTTGCTTACCATTTCAGAGGTTTGACCATTATCATTGTGGCAGAGAGCATTGTGGCACACATAACACTGGAGTGGCGGGTGAAAGCTACATCCTGATCGGGAGGCAGACAGACGGGAGGGAAGGAGGGAGGGAGGGAAGGAGGGGAGACTGGGCTTGCCATGGGCTTTTGAAACTTCAAAACCTAGACCCAATGACACACTTCCTCCAACAAGGACATACCTCCAAACCCTTCTAATCCTTTCAAATAGTGTCAGTCCCTGATGAAAGCAATCCAAATTTATGAGCCTATGGGGCCATTCTTATTCAAACTATCACAGATGTCGTGTCCTTTCCATTTTTCTCCATTATGAATTGTAATCACCTTCACTCTACAGACATCTTTTCCTTTCTGCATTACTATTAGTACCCACCCCACCCCTGATCCGGTGAATTGATGTGTGTATTCCTCGGGTACCTTGGACTTTGCGCAGACTGGAGGAGGCAGGTAAATACACCGTCAGTGTGTGGCAGGAAGGGCGCATCACAGAGGACATATGGGTATTCTACCAAACAAACTGGTAACCACGCCTGTGAAATCTATCTGACCATACAGAATGGAGACACCATTTTGCTTTAGAGCTATGGGTGGCTATGTGACAGTTTGAGATAATGGGAATGTATAAGTAGCAGAGGGAAATTTGGGGGGTTTCCCCACCCATCGCCGCCACATGTCAGACCTTGTCATCCCCTTCCCATATCCTGGTTTTGTCCCTTAAGTTGCCTGAAACTTTAGTGCTATCCTCTTTCATAAGGTCTGGCACAAATGGCATTTGAACCTCTGAAGTTCCCCCACCAGCTTGGCCCCTCCATTTTGATTTATACCAGATAGCGCTTATGTTTCTGTTTTAAATTACCCATTTTTTTTTTCTTGTCTCGCACATCTTAATCTTATGGCTAGAATCTCCCCCTCCCTCTAACCCCACCTCATCTGATCATTAAAAAGAAAAAAAAAAAAACACACCAGATGGAATTTAAGATAAAGTTCAATCAAATGATGGGCATTTTAAAGTGAATAATCCTTAGCCAGAGAAACAACCTTCAAAAATACAAAGGAAAAAAGTAGAAAAAGTTTTTGTGTTCTTTCAAGATATTTGCTATTGCTTTTTAAAGAAGTGTCTCCTAGTAAAGAGTTACAGCCATGAAGTGTGCAGTGTGACTGCCTAAACATGAGCTGAGCGCTGAACAAGGACAACCACAATAGATGAGCTAATGCGCTAACCTGGAAGGGGAAACCCTGAGGTCTACACAAGCAACCACAGGCGACTGAAGAACGCTGAGAATGGGAGATTGAACCCAGGTCATCACCCTTGGTGACAAACACCATTACTGTCTGAACCGTCTGGTAGGCCACACTGAACATCTTTTATTACAAAATGTCTCAAGCATCTGTGGTGGTTTGGCTGAGAATGGACCTCATAGGCTCCTAAATTTGAATGTTTGGTCCCCAGTTAGTGGCTCCGTTTGGGAAGGATTAGGAAGTGTGGCATTGTTGGAGGAAGTGTGTCACTGGAGGTGGGCCTTCAGGCTTCAAAAGCCCACACCAGGCCCAGTGACTCTCTGTCTGTCTGTCTCTCTCTCTCTCTCTTACCCCCCTCCCTCCGTGCCCTTTCTCTGACCGCCCATTACTCATAGTGGATCAGGATATAAAGATCTAAGCTAGTGTCTCTGTGTCATGTCTGTCTGCTTCCGGCCATTATTGTCATGGACTAGCCCTCTAAAACTGTAAGCAAACCCCAGTGAAATGCTTCCTTTTGCAACAGTTTTCTTGGTCATGGTGGCTCTTCACACAATACAACAGTAACCAAGACAATATTCTACTAAACACACACCGAACCCATTAGAGGTTTCGTAATTTTTCTCTTCTGCCTTTTATTACCTATTGAGTTTATATTTTTCGGCTTCTGTCACTAGACTTGCTATTATGGCTTCACTAAGTGTCTCAAAGTTCTGCATAAAAGGGAAAGAGTTTTGTGATTATAAGCTAATGTTTGAGTGGGATGATGAGACAGTTCTGAAATTTTCAGCAGAGAAATGGCTTGGTGCAGGTCTTGAAAATGCCAGCAGGTGGCACTGTCCTCATCCAGGATGATCAGACTGAAGACATCCTGCCAGGATGCCCACATCCAGAGTACCTGAGCTTGTAACTTGGCTGTTGTTCAGCAGAAGGTTGCAGGGCAAGCTTTTATTCCACAGCACCTGAGGAGAAGGTCCTGAGGATGTGGAAATACCTAGCAGTACCTCTACAAATATTTGTAGAAAGTTTGTTTGTTGTGAGGAAATATGTTCTTACCTGCTTTGAAGTTAATTTACATTTGGGAACTTAAGATCCCTCTTGTCAGGGAAAAAAAAAAAAATTCATTCATGTGTGTACTTTACCCCCCCTTCCTTCTTCCTTCCCTCCTGTTTTTTGTTCTACTTGTATGATACCTACTCACCTTTTCACAAGACTCATGGGCTTCGTATTCCAATGTCCCTAACCTGATTCATTTTCAAACATCTTATGGGAGAAAATTTAGCACATCTCCACTAAGAAATGTTCATCATGATTTACTTACTTGACAAGCCCTTCCCAAGTTCCTTTGGACTCCATCGACACAGTAGGGGGGGTCTTTGTTTTTGCTTGCTTGTTTGTTTTGTTTTGTTTGTTCAGACAGGGTTTCTCTGTGGCTTTGGAGCCTGACCTGGAACTAACTCTGTAGACCAGGCTGGCCTGGAACTCACAGAGATCTGCCTGCCTCTGTCTCCCGAGTGCTGGGATTAAAGGCGAGAGCCACCAATGCCCGGCCAGTGGGGGGGGGGGGGGAGGGTGTCTTTGTAAAGTAGGAAAGAGTGCAGTGCTGTTCTTGTTAACAGCACAGTGTCGGAAAGGGCTGAGGATGTGGCTAGCTCACAAAGCGCTTAACCAGCATTCAGAAAGCCCTGGGTGCAGTTCCTATCAAAGCCTAAAACAGAACATGGTGGTGTACACCTGTGTCTCAGCACTCAGGGAGTGGATGCTGAAGGATCAGGTAATTCGATTCATTCCTGGCTACATAGAAAGTTGGAGGCTAGCCTGGGCAAGAGACACTCAAAACAAGAGCCAGGGAATGGTAAGTATATATGAATACAAACTAGAAGGACGGCCTTAGTCAGAATGCTGAGAGCAACTGACAGTGCTGTGTCCGACCCCAGTTGGTGCATCTTTAGTACCAGTCCTCTACCTAAGAGAACGTGACAGAAAAACTGTAAGATCTAGAGAACCTGCTTTGACATGACAGGAATGCTATATTCATGAAATCTCAACCGTATAGTTGGCTAAATAAGGACAGCACGATGGTCATAACAGTTCACATCCCAGCATGCATGTGTCACAAAGCCCCACCCACAGTTAAAGAGGTGTAAGCAGTTGGTGGCTAATGAGAGAATGAGAAGCTGTCTTATACTTCAACAAACCCCATAGATTACCTAATCACTAATGGTCAGTAGAGATTTTCTTTGAACACGATGAAGATGCGTAGGAAAGACCAGTCCATACCACAATTACTGCTTGTTTTGTCCCTTCCCTTCCATTCTCCCATTGCCCACAAGTCCTAAGTTGTAACCTCTACGGGGCATGGGTCTTTTTTTATTCACCGAAGTAGCACATGCATGTAGACTTCTGAACTGCATCCAACAAATCCTTCTTGGAGAATAAATGAACAATCTGGAACAGAAAACAGTATAATTACATCATGTAATCAAACTGTGAATGACTGCTGTTTAAAATATGTATCAGCATTTTTTTTTTTTTTTTGCCATAACAAAATACTGAGTCTAGGAAGCTTATAAATAAATGCATTTAGCTCACAATTGTAGAGGACCAAAGTCTGACCAGTGTAGTGCTGTCTCTAGCAAGGGCTTACGGCAGAGGTTTGATGTAGAGATGCCTTTGAGAGTGATTACATGGAAAGACAGGAACCTGCGAGTGGAGAAGGGTGATTTGGTCACAGTGGAAACACTGCTTAGTGAGCAAACACTGCTTTCTCTAAGGTGACAGAATTCCTGGGGGCAAGGCTCCCTTGTTCTTATTCACCTCTCTGCTTATCTTTCTCCTTTCTCTGTCCCCGTCTTCAAGTCCGAATTCCACCTACGCCCTACGGCCTGACCCAAAGGCTATATCTATCCTCGTATCTTAGTTTGCTTTCTGTTGCTGTGATTAAACACTCACCAACTCCGGGAGGAAACCGTTTATTTAGCTTACAGGTTACATTCCATGACTGAGAGAAGCCAGGGCAGGAACTCAAGGCAGGAACCTGGAGGCTGGAGCTGAAGCAGAGGCCATGGAGGAGTGCTGTTTACTGGTTCGTTTTCTATGGTTTGCTCAGCTAGATATTTTTTATGCAACCCAGGATCACCGGCCTAGGGGTGGTACCACCCACAGAGGGCTCCCTCCACAATCATTAATTAGTAAGGAAAATGATACATTAACCATAGTCAAGATAATGAACACAAATCATGAAAGAGTATGTAATTATGTGTCTAGTTGGGTTTTTTGTTTTGTTTTTTTTTTGTTGTTGTTGTTGTTTTTGTTTTATTTTGTTTTTCCAGATAGGGTTTCTCTGTTTAACAACAGCCCTGGCTGTCATGAAACTCACTCTATAGGCCAGGCTGGCCTCTGCCTCCCGAGTGCTGGGTTTAAAGGCATGTGTCACCACTGCCCGGTGTTTTTGTAGTTTTAACGCTATTATTGCTTTTGGTTTTGTTTTTCTGTTGCGTAAATATATAAAAATATCATTAATAGTCAAAGTACAAAACTCAGTGTGAAGCTCCAGTCCTTCAGGGTGTCTATGCTAACCACACAAATGTTCATTGTGATGTGTGGACTTTGATTCTGGCTAATCTTCCTACGTAACGTTTTTGTTGTTGTTGTTTGTTTTGTTTTGGATTTTTTGTTTGTTTATTTTTGTTTTTCTTTTTTGAGACAGGATTTCTCTGTATTGCTTTAGAGACTGTTTGGAACTCGCTCTGTAGACCAGGCTGGCCTTGAACTCACAGAGATCTGCCTGCCTCTGCCTCCTGAGTGCTGGGACTAAAGGCATGCACCACCAACACCCGGCCTACATAAAGGTTTTTATTTGCAAGTTTTTCAGTTTTTATTTTTTGAGACAGGGTTTCCCTGTCCTGGAACTTGCTCTGTAGACCAGCCTGGCCTCGAACTCATGGAGATCTGCCTGCCTCTGCCTCCTGAGTGTTGAAAGGCATGTACCACCACTTACTTGTAAATTCTTTACAATAAAATTTCAATGAAAAAGAGAAACAAAAAAGCCCCACAGAGATACATATGGACAGTCTGATAGAGTCAATTCTTCAGTTGAGGTTTCCTCTTTCTGGGTAACTCTAGGCTGTGTCAAACTAACAATAATAGCCAGCTCATCTGTGGTGGTTGATTGAGTTGTCCCCCATAAGTCTTGTCAGTTTGAATACTTGATCTCCATTGACAGCTACTTGCAGAGGAGTAGAAGGTGTGATCTTGAAGGAGGAAATATGTCATTGGGCGTGGGCTTTGAGGTTTCAAGGCTCACACAGTTAGTTGTACTTGTTTGTGGCTGGGAATGTGAGCTCTCAGATGTTACTCCAGTACCATGCCTGCCTACTGACTTCCTTCCATGATCCTGACCGACTTTTAACCCTCTGGTCACACTGTTATATCACAAGGACAGGAAAGTAATGAATGCAACACCCCTTTTTTAAAGCTTCTCAAATATTAATTTCTCACTTTAAAATACTTTGCACTCTCCTTTTAAATATGTGTTTGGGCGTATCTGTGTGCATTTATGCGTATATGTATGTGTGTGCACATGTGTTACAGTGCATATAAAAAGGTCAGAGGACAATTTCTGGGAGTGGGTTCTACATGTGGGTTCTTGGAATTGAGCTCAGGTTGTCATGCATGGTGACCAAGTGCTTTAAGCCACTAAACCACTGATCCAGCCTTGTACTGTATTATTGTCTGTTGTATTATTGTTATTTGGGAGATATTTTCATGGACTGGTACTTCATTTCCCCTTACACCTAGAACAACAAAATGCATATCAAACATCAGTTTTTAAGACACTAACTGAGGAACAGTGACACTGAGTTCTGACAATGAGCCCATTTGAAAGGGTCCGGGTATGTAGGAGAGATAGAGGCAAAGACTAACAGAAACCTTGAACTGGAGGCAAGCTGGAGGACTGAGGAGATTAAGACGATAACTAGAGTTCCCAAGAAAGAGACTGTGGTCACACGGACAGGGTACCGTTTACCATAAGAGCATGAAACCATGAAGGGAGGCGCCTCACAGGGGATTTCCATGGACTATTAGCCTGTAAAAAGATGAAGACTGAGAGTAAACCAGCGTCCCCAGGAGGATGTGTCATCATGGCGAGACATTCTGTTCTGCTTGGTAGAATGATTTCACTTTGTAAATGATGGGATTTTCTAAACCATTGATAGAGGTATGCATGGTACCTATCGAAACTTGATTTAGAATGAGCTGCCTCAAAGGGGAGCATTACAATTGCTGTGCATGAACTTAGCAATAGTGAACTAAGATAATATATATGTTTTCTACATCACTATCCTTTGAAGTGGGGTGCAGTGCTAAACTCGATGTCAGTGTTCATGGTTTGTTTGTTTGTTTGTTTGTTTTTCGAGACAGGGTTTCTCTGTATTGCTTTGGAGCCTGTCATGGAACTAGCTCTGTAGATCAGGCTGGCCTCGAACTCACAGAGATCTGCCTGCCTCTGCCTCCCAAGTGCTGGGACTATAGGCGTGTGCCACCAATAACAGGCTGTTTTTATAATTTTTAACAATTATTTTATTGGTTCTTTGGGAATTTCACATAATGCACCCCAATTCTGTTCATCTCCCAGTCCCCCCATACCTTCCCTTCACCCTTGCAGCATTCCCCAAGAGAAAATTTAAAAAAATCAAAACCAAACCGAAGGGGAGGGGGGGGGAAACCCTAAACCAACCCTCTTCACCCCTCCATCTTTCCCGCCTCTCATCACTCCTTCATTCACGTTAGTGGCACTGGGAGTTATGCTGTGTCACACAGTAGACCCATTTGTCCAGTCGGCTTTACCAGCAAATGTTTGGAATGAATTACTTGTGTGGTTAAGATCCCTAGTTTCTGGCACACCATCATCACTGGACCCTCACGGAAACTCTTCTCGGGTATCCTCTTGCTGCCTCAGTCATGGAGATCCTGCAGGTAGTATTCCACAGGACCAGACCCTTCGTGCTCTCCAGCAGGACACAGATGGGGTAGACATTAGGGTGGGTCGCCCCAAGGCCTTGGATATGGGCTGGGTGGCACTCCTTAAGGCGAGGAGTGGAGCCAGCTCTGCTATGCCCATGCCATCAGGGCCATTTCCCCCCACACCCGTGGTGAGGAGCGGGACCATCTCTCTTGCTGTAAGCCAGCTTTCCCAGGGCGAGTGAAGGGGAGGGCCAGCTCAGAATGGCCCTCTGACTTCCTCACGAATGTCCCCTTGTGATAACACGGGCCAGAGACATTAACACAGAAGCACCAAGATCACGGACCCAGACTTGGCCCTCAGCAACACTCGGTCCGGACAGCACCATGGCTCCAGGTGGCAGCACAGGCCACTCAGATCAGGTTGGCTCTGGTGGCCGCACAACTCTCAGACATCAGCAAGGCCACAGGTTGTCGCCCAGACCCTTGCCTTCTGTGTGGCCTTTGGTGGCAACACAGGCCTCAGACTTCAACACAGACCCGAGCTTCTACAGGACCACAGATCCAGACACGGCTGTCAGCCCCTACTCTGGCCCAGACGTCACCATGGCCCTAGGTGCCAACACAGTCCACTCAGATCTGTATGCCTGCAGGGACAGTGTGTCCCTTGGACACTAACATGGATCCAAGTGGTGGCTCAGACACTGGGCATCTGAATGGTCTTCAATGGGAACAAGATCCGTGGGCATTAACTCAGACCCTGGCTACTGAAGGGCCATGGCAATGCTACTGTTTTAAATATCTATGTATTTATTTTACTGTGCATTTAGTGTATTTGGTATTTTGGAACATATTAGCTTTGGGACATAATTGAAACAATAAACATATTTTGGAAGTTACTTTAAGTCACTTTCCTTGCTGGCCAAAATTATATATATATATAATATGTAAATAATAATTTTTCAAGATTGTGTAATTACATCATTTGCCCTTCCCTTTATTCCTCCAAACTCTCCCATAGACCCACCTGCCCCTTTCAAATTCATGGCCTCTTTTTCTTTAATTGGTGTGTGTGTGTGTGTGTGTGTGTGTGTGTGTGTGTGTGTGTGTTCCTAAGTCTATTTAATGTTATTGTTATGTATGTTTTCAGGGATGACCATTTGGTATTGGACAATCAATTCAGGTGATCTTTCCTGGGGAAGACTGTTTCTCTCCCTCTTGCTGGCCAAAGTTTGGATATCAATTTTGCCTATTTACTTAATGACATTTCATTTACATTAATCGAATTAAAACCACAGCATATCTACTTTATTCTGAATTTACTTTTGTCTTCTCTGTCTGTAAACTTTTGGAACTGAAGTCTTTTGTGGACGAGATTAAAATGACAGTCTTAAGTTCTGTGAAGCATAGTTTGCTCAAGGTTTTGAGTTTCTTTTCCACACTTAGCACAAACAAAACAAACAGTGTCTCACTCTATAGCAGTGGTTGTTGTGGGGTTTGTTACGTAGTTCAGAGCGGTCTCAAGTGTCCAACATCACTCCTGTCCACGGCCTGGGACTAGAGTTTATACCTTCTTATTAAACCTGAGCTTGGTGCTGTTACATATATATACCACATGGTGACGCTTTCGCTCATTTTAGGTCACAAATCCAAAGAGGATCCCAGAAGGTCCTACCTACCTCTTAGTGCCTGTTGCCATTTTAGTGACTCCATGATGTTGGTACATTAATGAAATTGCTCAGAAAAGCACATTTCTCAAAACAATATTTGTCATTAAGCCGCACACGACTGTACTTCCTCTCTAGAGTATTAATGAAGCAATAACAATGAATAAGCAGTAAATTAATATTGAAAGCGCAAAGCATGCTTTTTCTGACTTTTTTGCTCTTTACAGATACATTTTCTTGTGACTTTTTAATTGAAGACATACAATATACCCACAAATTTTTGTTCTAACCTAACCTGTATGATAAAATTAAATTTGTCACCTTATTAAAGTTCGGTACATGTCCCTTGAACTCTAAGCTATAGTGATATCTGGAAATATGTCAGATGCATTGTTTTATTTTATGGCTTTGACACTTGGTATCAAATAGCACTTGAAAGAATAACTTCAAGCTGACATAAATTATGTTTGCATAAATAGCTGAGAACAGATTTGGAAAGTGGACAAGAGCTGAGCATAGTGATGCATGCCTTTAATCCCAGAGTTCCGGCCTGGAAAGGGGTACGTGCAAGACCCTGTCTCAAGCAAACAAAAGTAGACAAGAGAAAGAAATAATGTCCCAAGGCAGCTGAGGAAAGAAAACCCACCAGGAGGTAAAGGAAATAGACTTCCTCATGCCTGCAGACTTGGCTTAAAACTTGAAACAAAGAAAACACAGATCCTTTAGCCCAACTATGACTGGGGTTTCCCAGACATGAGACTTCCAGCTTTACAACTGGGAAAGTCTCAGGAGAACAGGAGGAGTTGGTTATATAGTCTCCCACTCTCTTCAAGAATCCCCTCTGACAAGATAACATAGGCCATTTGGGGTTCTGATGTAACAGATGAGGCTGGCCAGTTGTTTCCACATCTGTTAGAATGCTCTCAGTGATGTGAAACTAGTAAATGTTTTTATTGCATGCTTCTCCCTAAATTGAATTTTGTGTGTGTGTGTGTGGGGGGGGGTGTATGATGTTTAGTTCTTGGATCATTCTCCACCTATTTTTACAGGGTCTTTCACTGAACCTGAAATTGGACCAGCAAGACAGCCCAGTCCTGAGCCCAAGGCTGCCTGCCTCTGATCCCCATTGCCACCCAAGGCTATGGTTATAGGTGTGCACCACTGGGCATAGTTTTTTATTTGGTTGTTAGCAATCTAAACTTAGGTTCTCATGCTTGTGTAGCAATCTCTATACTTACTGAACCATCTCTCTTGCCCTCTCAAACTACAGTGTCTCTCCTGTTGTGCAAATGCATTGGGTCCTTTCCGGGGAAAACTACACAGGGCTTCTATCTATGAAGTACAGAAAATCTTCTTGTGGAGAAATCAAAATATCAAGCCACATGCTTGACAGCCAGGTGGCACACATCTCTAACTCCAGCACTCAAAGATTAAAGAAAGATCTTGAGTGTAAAACAAGCGTTTTTGTTTTGTTTTTCTGAATTGAAGGTGTATTAAGCAATGAATATAAGAAATAGAAGTACAAAATGTTAATTGTAGACTATAGAACATTAGTTTGTTCAAGCTATACTTGAGAAGTTAACTGTGGCTGTCTTGTTTGTGTTTGTAGATATCTTCAGCTCATAATTGTTGCAAGTGACAAAACTGTACTGTAAACAGATATTACGATAATAATTTCAAGAGGGAAGAAAAAACTGAAGGGGAGTAACAACTTCAATTATAACCCATTGTTGTAATTTAGAAAGCATCTCAAGAGAGAGAACAATGCCATGCAACAGAGCTCATGTGGAGGGGTTTCTTATTAAGGGAAAGGGAATGGGAAAAGGAGGGAAGGGAAAGACTGGTTTCTGGGGGCAGGAGCAGCAGAAGAGAAAAGAGAAGCAGAGAGAGAGAGAGGGGGGGGGACAAGTAGAAAGAGAGAAAGATGGGAGGTCCGCAGGACCCTTTTAAAAGGGAACTTAGTGAATGAGCACAGGTGCTCTTAGTGGCTGAAGCTGAGAGTGTATCCTGTCAGAACCCCAAGGGCAGGCCAGTATAGATGCCTGATTACTAACATCCATAGTCACTAACTTCCGTTATCCACAAGGACACAAAAAAACATTAGAGTTAGTTATGCATTCAGTATTCAGTTTCGCTACTGTGCAATGGGATTGAAATACAGGACAAGATGAAAGACTGGATGAGTACTTTTGATGCAATGTGAAGAAGAGAAACTACAGTTCATACTAGAAATACAGCTGACTTGGGTAGTATGAAGTTGCATTATTTAATACTTCCCTGAAATGTGTATGTGTGTGTGTATTTAGGTGCTGTAGAGGTCAGAAGAGGTGTAATATCCCCTAGAGTTGGGGTTACAGGCAGTTCTGAGCCACTTGTGAGGTGGATTCTGGGAACTGAGCCTAGGAACCTCTGTGAGAGCAGTAAATACTTTTTAACCAGTGAAACATCTTCCCAGAATGAAATGTACTTTGAAACAAAAAATAATGTGACTTCCCCTTGCCTCTACTTAAATATATATATATATGAGTGTGTGTGTGTGTGTGTGTGTGTGTGTGTGTGTGTGTGTGTGTGTTACTGGTGATCATCAAATTGCCTCTGGAATTTACTTGCCTAAATATTGAATTCCATATTAAAAACAAAAACAAAATAATGTAACCCACAAAGTATAAAGCAGTACCCTCTATTTAAAATGATAGAACTTGTTTGCAGAAATTAAAGAATAAATACCATGTTAGTAAAAACAGATGTGCACTTCCATCACAGCTGTTAGGTTTTCTTAAATCTACTGGCAATTCTCAAACATTGTCCTAATCTTTTGCCTGACTCTCCAGTGCAAAAACATCACTGATTTGGGTATTTATATCTGTCAGCCAGACACGAACTTGAAACCTAAAGATTCTAGCTGCAATTCTGGCTCTAGAAATCTGAGCCAACTGTGGACCCAAATTATGCAGTTTTAAAATAAAGCAACAAAATCAAGACCACTGGTATTTCACATGGCTCAGCAGATAAAGAAGGTTTCCACCAAGCCAGATGATCTGAGTTTCATACCCAGAACCTGTCTGGTGGAAGGAAAGAATTAACTCCTACAAGATGTGCTCTAGCTGGGCAGTGGTGGCACACACCTTAATCCCAGCACTCAAGAAGCAGAGGCAGACAGATCTGTGAGTTCAAGTCCAAGCCTGGTCTACTGAGTGAGTTCTAGGACAGCCAAGGCTACACAAAGAAAAAAACCATGTCTGAAAAAACAAAACAAAACACAACAATAAAGAAAAGATGTGCTCTAATCTACACACAGACATACACGCAAATACATTTTAAATGACTTTTAAAAGTGGATTAGAATTTTTTATGCTTAAAAAGAAGATATGTTAAAAATCTTGGGTTTGAGAGTCAAGAATAAAGTATGATCATAGTAACAAGTACAACAGAAATATTAATCTGTGTCTTCCAAGGGAAGAGTATTACAGTAAAAACAGATAGAATATGTGAAGAATGTGGGGTAGTTGTTTCTATCATGTTGTGTTTTGGAAGTAATAGATGTGCCAGAATGGGGGCCCGCCCGGGGGGGGGGGGGGGGGGGGGGGGGGGGGGGGGGGGGGGGGGCCCCCTTTTGAAAGGAAACAGGGATTATTGCCTTCATAATACTTATACAAGCCTCTGATTGTTCTAGAATGTTTTTCAGTATTGCTCTGAGAATTTTCCTGCATATATAAAAGCCGCTAATGTAACACATGAGGCTGAGTGCTTGCTTCTGCGTTTGAAAACAAACCAGGAATTCCAATGATCATTCCTGAGCATTGACTTGTCTGTAAAAAAAACTTTCCATAGAAACTAAGATACCTTTCTTAGGCATCTTAGGAATGGGGAAACAAATGGTACAGACTTCAGCTCTCAGCTCATTATGTTTTTGTTTGTTTGTTTGTTTGTTTTTTCCAGACAGGGTTTCTCTATATTGGTTTGGAGCCTGTCCTGGAACTAGCTCTGTAGACCAGGCTGGACTCATAGAGATCTGCCTGCCTTTGCCTCCTGAGTGCTGGGATTAAAGGTGTGTACCACCCAGAGCCTGACATAATTTCTTTTTTATTTTTCATTAAACTTATTTATTTATTTTACAACTTGACCACACTTTCCCCTTCCTCCTCTCATTCTCTCCTTCAACAACTCCTTGCTCCCTACCCCAACCCACTCCTCTGTTTCTGTTCAGAAAGGGTCAGGCCTCCCATGGGTATCAACAAAGCATGGCATATCAAGTTGAGGTAGGACTAAGCTCCTCCCCTTGCATTAAGGCTGGGCAAGGCAATCCAGTGTGAGGAATAGTGTCCCAAGAGCCAGCCAAAGCCTCAGAGACAGCGCCTGTTCCTGCTGCTAGGAATCCCATAAGTAGACAAAGCTACATAACTGTCACATATTTGTAGAGGGCCTAGGTCAGGCCCATGCAGTCTCCCTGGCTGTCAGTCCACACTTAAGCTCCTATGAGTCCCAGTTAGTTGTTTCTGTGGGTTCCCTTATCATGTCCTCAACAAACTCCCACCCCACCCTGCCCATGCAATCCTTCTTCCCTCTTTTCAGCAGGAGCTTGACCTGATGCTTGACTGTGTGTCTCTGCATCTGTTTCCATCAGTTACTGGATAAAGGCTCTGATGCCAACTGGAGTAGTCATCAATCAATGAATATAATAGAATATCATTAGGCATCACCCCTCCATTTTTTTCTCTCAATTGTGTCTGATCCTCTCCTAGGTCTCTGGGACATCCAACCTCTGGGTCCTGGCACTTAAGACAGTGTCTTGGTGGTCTTACTCTTGCGGTCTGGGTCTGAGGTTGGACCAGTCATTGGTTGACCATTCCCAAAATCTCCATGCCACCTTTACCACCTCCTTCCCCACCCCCCACATCCCAAAGGTTGTATGGCTAGGCTGGTGTCCCAGTCCTTCTACTGAGTCTCTGCTGGTCACAGGAAATGGCCAGTTCAGCCTACATATCCCCTGTTTTGCTAGGAGTCTGTGTTGGGGTCATCCTTGTAGATTCTTTGGAATTTCTCTTGCACCAGGTTTCTACCTGATCCCCAAATCCCCTCTACTTCCCAGACATCTCTTTTAGTAGTATCCCCCTCTAGCCACTCTCCAGTCTGATCCTCACGATCCTGTCTCCACCTGTTCCCAGCCCATCATGAGATCTCTTCTATTTCCCCTTCCCTGGGAGACATGCAGTTTCTAAAAGTAGTCACTGTGAATCATTCATTCACAGTTCAGCTCGTACACATATCAGCAATGAACATGCATTCTTCTTAAATTCAGAATTGTATATTAACGCTTTTCCCCCAGACCTTATGTTACTTGAAAAATCCTTTCAATTATATGTTGACAGTTGAAATTGTATCTCTCTAATCCTCTATGAAAGAAGATGTTGGAGAAGTTCTTGTTCTTAAAACAAAATTGGAGTTGTACTTACTGAGGGCCATGTAAATAGTTAAATAAGAATAGCCGCTTGTGTAGATCATTATGAATATAGGATATCCAACAATTAATTCATAAATGCTACTTATGGACATAGTTGAGACTTTTCAAACAAAACAAAAATTCAAAAGTTATTCCTGGCATTTAAATGGTAAATGAGTTCTGAAAATAATTTACAAAAGCAGACTTTATTTAATATAATGGCTCTCAACATTCCTAATACTGTGACCCATTAATACAGTTCCTCATGTTGGGGTGACCCACAACCATAAAATTATTTTGTTGCTACTTCATAAATGTAATTTTGCTACTGTTATGAATTGTAATGTAAACATATGATATGCAGGATATCTGACATGTGACCTTTGTGGGGGGTCACAACCCACAGGTTGAGAACCACTGCTTTCATTTGTTCATTTTGTTTTCAAGACAGGATTTCTTTGTGCAGCTTTGGCTGTCCAGGAACTCACTCTGTAGACCAGGCTGGGCTTGGATTCAGAGATCTGCCTGCCTCTTCCTTCAGAGTGCTGGAATTAAAGGTGTTCACGCTACCCCCAATCCCCGGATCTTGAGAACCACTGCTTTAAAAACCAAATATATGGTTAAAAACTGTTATAGGTACTATCACATGCTACAGGAAAGATAAACAAAAGAGATTTACTTTAAAAAATACTTTTGAAACTCTTTGCTAATAAGTATTGGTATCTTATTCCACTTAGATAGTGTAGTGATATATTGTTTATGATATAGTAAAGCCATTGGAGATCAGTTTGCAAAGCCAGCCACACTAGTGAGCTATGGAGACTATGAAGTGGTGGCATACACCTTTAATTCCAGGACTCAGGATTAAGAGGGAGACAGATCTCTATTACTTCAAGGCTACCCAGGGCTACCCAAGATTGAATCAGTCTAGAAGAGTAACAGAGCTCACACCTTTAATTCTAGAGGAGCAGGGTCTTCAGTTGTCAGTCTCAGGATTCTCCAGCCATATGGAGGAGAGCATAGCAGTCTGGGATTGCAGTCTGAGGCTTGGCAGAAGTAAGACCTAGTGTCAGGCTGCTTTGCTTTTCTGATCTTCAGTTCAGTTTGGTATCCAGAAAACATCTATCCAAAGCAAGGCATGGTGGTATACACTTGTCATCCCAGCACTCGGGAAGTTTAGATAGGCAGACTTACAGTTTACAAAAGAAAGCATTTAACTGGGCTTCTTACCATTTCAGAGGGTTAGAGTCCACGATGGCCAAGTGAAGACATGGTGACAGAAACAGTTGAGTGCTTACATCATGATACAGAGGCAGAGAGGCACACTAGGGTGGCTCTGATAATTTCAAAGTGACACACCTCCTCCAAAAAGACCACACCTTAGAACACACCTCCTAATCCTTTCAGACAGATTTTTAAGTATTCAAACATGGGAGCCATTCTCCCATAGGAATGGTGCCCAGCATTGTCTTCTGGCCTCCACAAACGTGCAAATACATGCGCACGCACCCACATGTCTAAGCGTTATCTACCCCCATCACACAATCTTGCTATTGTGCAAGTATCACAGGGTAAACTTACACTAAAGTGGCTACTATGTCACTATACAGTATTCTGCCACTACTATTGTACATGAGGTCCAAACATCTTCCCAAACCTAACCATGCAGTGCATAACTATATGTAAATATGCTAAGAAGAATTTAGGAATATATTGTTTTGACATAATTCTCATGAGTTAATGACCACTTAACTCATGTTATCTAATTCAGGTATGGCTATGCCTGAGAAACAAACATTCAAAGTAGCTTACCCTAAAGTAAACACATTAAATCTTAAAACCACCACAGTTCTTCACCGACCTTGAAAGGATAATAATCAACTTTATATGGAAAAACAAAAGACCCAGGATAGCCAAAACAACCCTATACAATAAAAGAACTTCAGGAGGCATCACCATTCCTGACTTTAAGCTCTACTACAGCCTGGTATTGGCATAAAAATAGACAGGTAGACCAATGGAATCGAATTGAAAATCCTGATAATAATCCACGCACCTATGAACACCTGATTTTCGACAAAACAGCTAAAATTATACAATGGGGCGAGGACAGCATCTTCAACAAATGGTGCTGGCACAATTGGATGAGGGTGTGTAGAAGACTGCAGATAGACCCATGTCTGTCGCCATGCACAAAACTCAAGTCCAAATGGATCAAAGACCTCAACATCAATCCAGCCACATTGAACCTCTTAGAAGAGAAAGTAGGAGGTACCCTTGAACAAATTGGTATAGGAGACCGCTTCTTGAACATAACTCCAGGGGCACAGACACTGAAAGAAACAATTAATAAATGGGACCTCTTCAAACTTAGAAGCTTCTGTAAGGCAAAGGACACAGTCGACAAGACCAAACGGCAGCCCACAGACTGGGAAAAGATTTTCACCAATCCTATATCCAAAAAAGGGCTGATCTCCAAAATACACAAAGAACTCAGGAAACTAGTCAACAAAACACCAAATAACCCTATTAAAAAATGGGGTACAGAACTGAAGAAAGAATTCTCAATGGAGGAAATCAAAAAGGCTGAAAGACACTTAAGAAAATGCTCCACATCCTTAGCTATCAGGGAAATGCAAATCAAAACAACTTTGAGATACCATCTTACCCCTGTCAGAATGGCTAAAATTAGAAATACCAGTGATGACTTATGTTGGAGAGGATGTGGAGAAAGTGGACCACTCCTCCACTGCTGGTGGGAGTGCAAACTCATACAGCCATTTTGGAGATCAGTATGGCGGTTCCTCAGGAAAATGGGAATTAGTTTACCACAGGACCCGGCAATCCCCCTCTTAGGCATATACCCAAAGGATTCACATCCATGCAACAAAGACATCTGTTCAACTATGTTCATAGCAGCACTATTTGTAATAGCAAGAACCTGGAAGCAACCTAGATGCCCTTCAATTGAAGAATGGTTAATGAAGATGTGGCACATCTACACAATGGAATACTACTCTGCAGAAAAAAAAAATAATGGTATCTTGAAATTCACAGGCAAGTGGATGGCACTTGAAGAAACCATCCTGAATGAGGTAACCCAGTCACAAAAAGAGGAACACAGTATGTACTCACTCATATATGGATTTTAGACCTAGATCAAATGATCACCAGCCTATAATTCACATCACCAGAGGAACTAGGATACAAGGTGTATTCTAAGAGATTCATATAAAGTCCCTCACAGAACTGGGAAGGGACAAGTCCCCCAGAGCTCAGGTGAAGTGGGGGAGGACAGCAAATGGAGAGAGAAGTAGGAGAAAATGAGGGGGAGGAAAGGAAAACATGGGCGACCAGGAAGATTGAGCCTGGTTAGGAATGGAAGATAGGAAAGAGAGAGAGAGACAGAGACACAGAGAGAGAACATAAAAGAGGGAGCCAATATTGGTTTGAAGATAAAATTGAACACAAAGAAAGGTTGAGAGAACTACAAGACTGCTCCCAACTAACAATCTCAGCTTCCGTGGAAAGGCTATCATAAATACCCTTCCTGGAGAGTGAGATCAACAACTAACTTCTCCATGGAGCCCTCAACTAATGCCTGTTGGAAACAGGAGCAAACACCCATACATAAACACTGAGTTGAACTAGAACCCAGAAGCAGATGGAGAGGACAAGACCATGCGGCAGAAGCACATAGAGACAGCTTACCTGAACAAGGAGGAGCTAAGGGCCACTAGACTGATAGCTGGGAAGCCAGCATGGGACTGACTCGGACCCCCCGAATATGGGTCTCAGCCAGAAGGTCTGGGCAGTCTAAGAGACCTCAGACAGTGGAGCCAGGATGTATCCCTGGTGCACAAAAGGACTTTGCAAACATATCCCCCATGGAGGGATAACTGCCTTATTCTGGAGATAGGAGAGAAGCCCTAGTCCCTACTTCACAGGACCTGTCAGATCTACATGACCCCAACTGGATGGCATTCCCCTACATATGGTATTGTGGTGGGGGGTTGGGAGGGGAGGGTGTTTAGAGTGCATGGGAGAGGGCAGAGAGGGCAAAAGGGAGGGAAGGAGGGAGGGAGGGCTGGAGGGGAGGGAGGGAGGGAGGGAGGGAGAGGGAACTGGGATCGACATGTAAAATAATAAATTAAAAAAAAATGCTTTGACTCCAAAATTTAAGTTGAAGGACAAGTTACTGGGGAAAAGGATTTCTATTTTTGTTTCCACAGAAAATGAAAAGATGTGGATTCCTTCCAGACTAATGTGGTTTGATCACGCCAGACCGCCTGAAACAGAGTACAAGCTAATCCTACATTCCAAACAGCTGGACAAAACAGCCCTATAGACTACAGCCAGGATATCTGAATCTTCTTCGAATCCCCCAAGACAGCGCCCCTTACCAGCAGGAAGTAGTTTGGAAAGAACGATGCCCAAATTCCCAAATATTGTGTATAAATGTTTGATTTCATTTACTTGGACTTTGTTATATAAAATTAAATAATAAAAAAACATCAAAAGGAATTTATGAATAACACTGTAAATAAACAGATAAAAATAGTTCTACTGACAGACTATCAGCCAATGGGTAACTTTGCCAAAATATACACATTTGAGATAATTGGCGTGCTAACAGAAACATTGTAATGATAGTATTGAAAACAAAAAAAAAAAAAAAAAAAAAAAAAAATATAAAATAAAAAATAAAAAATTGATACTGACAGTTAATAAATGACACCTCAATAGGGGAAAACTACATGCAGAGCCGGAATCGTCAAATGTGAATTTGAAAGAGCAGGTAACACAAGTTGAAGGTTCAACACTTCAAACAAGAAGGAGAAAGCACTAGAGAAACATGGTTGACTCTGGATTTTATAAAAAAGAGATGGTAATTGATCTGGAAAGAGAAAATGACATTCAGGCGCTCGACATTAGAGATTTATGAAGAGCAGAAAATAGATTAAATGGGAATGTCATACAAACCGTATACAATTTGGGGCAATGCTTTGATTGCAAGTTTCTTTAAAATTAGGCTACTGGTGATTCAAATGGTTTGAATGTGAGTGCACATTTTAGTTGACAATATCTTCAACACTACTAGATTTTGAAAGGAGCGCAACATCTACAGAGGGAATTCACACAGCACAGTGATACACGCCTGTTCCTGTGAATAAAACTGTGTTTAAAAAAAAAAAAAAACTTACCCTTGCATTAAATCTGTTTGTTAGGAACGGAAACCTGCATCTATAAAATGTAAGACCTTGAATCTCTTTTTGTGTGATATAATCTTCATTCCTTTAAATGATACTGAATATTTCATGAGTACGTACCATGTGCCAAACAGTACTGTATGCACTAGGAGGCGAGGGAGACTAAAATTAACCACAAATTGCTTAATACAAAAGGCCATAATTTACTAACAGGAGGAAAGCTATGGACCAGGTGTCACGCTCAGGACTATTGGAATATATGTCATTGAATCCGCACCAAGGCCCTTTGGAATAGGTACAAGGGGACCCGAAACTTGCAAGAAGCACCCTGTTAGTGAATGGCAGACTCATGTGCTGAATGGCTGTGGGCTGATGCTGTAGCGGGTTACCACAAGCCTCCTGCTGCTGCATCTTCTAGAAAAGGCCCAGTATTCTGTTGTTCTGATCGAACTGGTGTGTCAGAGGAGGTTGTTCATCAACGGAGTCTCTGAAAAATCTGCCAGCAGGCAGTTTTACAGGTTGCCTGGCTGCGAAGGGTAGCCATCGAAATATACGGCAAGTGCATATATTTGGAGCAGGTTGGCAGAAGAGTCCTGATAAAGGTGCTGTATACTGCTTAGATTTCATACTTGACGTAGAGCATGGGGAGTGGTGGTGGTAAAATTGGTGGTAGGAGCCCACTGCCTGGTTCCCATGCCTAGCAATCAGGCTGTCACTAAGGCTATGGCTGCGGAGCAAACAGAAGTAACCTGAATCTTGATGTCTTGAGGCCCAGCTGGGAATGGGAAGGAAAAAAAGGGAGGTTGATTTACTAGGGAATTGGCTCATATATTATACATTATGAGAAGCTCCATGCAGGCCGACTCCTGCAAGCTGGGGAATCTGAGAGCTGGTGGCACAACTCAGTCTGATTTCAAAGGCCATGACCAATGGCAGGGAAGGGAAGCCATGTTACAGCCTACAATTGGAGAATGAAGGCCTCAGGGTGGCACGTGTCCTGGAGTCCATGGAGCATGGAGTTCTCATGGCCAAGGACAATAGAAGAAGAGGTAAGAAACGCCACTGTTCTGGGAGATGAGTATGTTCTTCTCTCGTTTTATCGCCTCTGGGCCCCTGAATGGTGACTGCACTGAAGGTGAACATTCCCCTTCAAATGGACTCGACCTTATTTATCTGTCTCTTCTGGAAACACCCTCGTAGACAATCTTCTGCAACTGAGTTGCCTCCTGAAACCACCACGCTTAATTCCATCACCTGTATCTCAGTATTTGTAAAATTCCCACTTACATCTGGATTGGTTTTCTCTACTGTGTACAATGCCAAACAACTGAAATAGCTAATTAACATTGCCTTCAGACCCTTCAAAATGACACTCAGTCCGAGGTGTTCAAGACCATGTCTGCATATAGCCTTTGCTTGTCTATGCTGAAGTGTGTTAACAGATTACACTCTCTTATTATTATTATTATTATTTTTGAAGCACTTCCTACCCCCACCTCTGGTAGCATAATTGTTAAGTAACAGGATAGACTGACCCTCCAGGAACACCTATTTGGAAAGTTGTGGTTCAAGTAAGCCGTATATTCAGAACCCTTCACTGAGGTTTCTTAATTGAAGAAGAAGAAGAAAAAAAAGCACATCCTCAAATTCTTCACTTAGTGGAAGCCAGCAGTACCTACTTCTGTGAATTGTGGAGATTCTGGAGGTCACTTCAGTATCACATAAAGTACATTCACATTCTACTCTACAGGCATCTTTGTTAGATTAAAAAGAACACACACACACACACACACAACCGCATGGTAGTGTGTTGCCATAAGCAATTATGCCAAAAGCATGCATGAAGCAGTTTCTCTTCTCAGAGCCTGCGTCTCACTATAGAAGAACTCATGTGTGGAGCAAACAGTAGCGGAGAATGAGGCTGGGATTACAGAAAATGTGACGGTTCAATTATGTGTGCCATAAACAGGTCCCACATGCAAAACTTAATTCAGCCTGTTTCACGATGGAGTGAACTAGGAGTACTCGGTAGGAACAGAAAAGGTGTGACACCTCTCCACACCCTTTGTAAGAGCAGCACTCCCATACAACAGGCTGACAACGGGAAAGGGTGATGAATGCTTTTTAGCCAACAACTTCTCTGACACAGGAGCTGCCAGAGATGAAGACTGAGACTCTGAGAAACTTTTTCAGCTCAGGAATGTGACAGCGAGGGGCTGAGAGGGAGGTCCATGGACATCCTTGGCCTCTCCCTAACATTCCTTCTTCCTGAGCTTCAAGCCCAGGGGATGAGAATGGGGAAGGAATAGGAACTTCCTAGGTTTTAATGGCTTGGTCTGAGGGAGATTCGGTCTAGTTTCTACAACTCAGCTTGGAGGAGAGGAGTTTTGGTTTCTGGGAGTTGGCTTTGCTTTGGAGGACAAACCAGGTGTAAAAGAAGGCTGGGAGCTCAGCCTTGCTTCTGAGGCCTTTCCCAATTTCCTTTCATTCAAGGCACTTATCATGACCGCTCAAAGTGTCACATTTTGAAGAAGTGCATTCTGAGCCTGAACATAAAACTTACAATAAAATATTCTATTCGATGACGAATTTTAATGACTTGGTTATAGTTGGGACAGCCTGTACTTGCTTCATTAACATTGAATATATTAAAAGGCATATCATTTATGGAGAGAAAGAGACTTGGAGATGTCATCTAAAGCCTTGTATAAAATACACTAATTAATTCAGGCATGGGAAAAATGCTCACAACTTTTTTTTTCTTCAGTAGGTTCAGTAGAAGTACGCCAAACTTATCCTAGGGAAATTGCTTATATGCAAAAAAACATGTGAAAGAATTGTTTGAATGGTGATCACTCAAAAAATAAAAGAGTAAGAAATATGTACATTGTCAACTTCCTTGGAAAACCCTTCACAGAGCTGTTAGAAACCAAAAACAAAAATACCTAGCAGAAAGCAGAACAAAGGTAAACAGGAGATTTCCCTTCAGGCCTGCTGACCAGGACTACATCTCTTATCTTCTAGCTCTTCTGAGTTTTATTGACGCCTTCAAGCCCGAGTCCTGAGGGAAACAGATCCTATGGACCCCGCGTCCCGGAACTCTTGACTGCAACTGAATTCTGCCTGCACCTTAAGGCACTCACTGCAGCGCTCTGTGCCTCAGTTTCCCTACGTGCATCATCAGGGTCCTGGCAACTAACTGTTGTAGGCTCTCACCCAGACGTTACAAAGCGTGGAACACGCCCGGCTCTGGGACGCGCACCACACGCGCGGGCTGTTACGTCAGTGGTTCCCTCGGCGGCGCCCGGGCTGTCCTCCCAAAATACTAGTATAAGAAGTAGAAATGGCCCGGGAGTGTGCAGGGACCGGGCCCACGTGACCGCTCCACGAAGGCCACCGGCGGGGGCTCGGAGCGCAGGCCGCGCGCTTTCCCGCCGCATCCCGGCGGGCGGGCGGGGGCGCGAGCGGGCTCGGGGGCGCGAGCGGGCTCGGGGGGCTCCGGTGGCGGCGGCGGCGGCGGCTCGAGCGGTGCCTGGGGCCGGTGAATCATCCCGGCAGCCAGCGAGCGCCGCGGCGGGCCGCAGCAGCGCCGGAAAGATGGCCGAGGCGGCGGCGGGCTTCCTGGAGCAGCTCAAGTCCTGCATCGTGTGGTCGTGGACCTATCTGTGGACCGTGTGGTTCTTCATCGTGCTCTTCCTGGTCTACATCCTGAGGGTGCCCCTGAGGATCAACGACAACCTGAGCACAGGTCAGGCCCGGCGCGGCGCGGCGCGGCGCGGCGGCCGCCCCTCCCCCGCCCCGGAAAGTTAAGTGCAAGTCGCTCGCCGCGCGGGGTCGCGGCCGGCGGGGACGCGCGCTCTCGGGGACGCGCTGCCTCCGGTGGCCGCCCGAACCCCGCGGCCTCGGCGGGGCCCTCGGTGCCCGCAGGCGGGCGGCGCGCGGCGACCCCACGCGCGGGACTGTCGGGGCCGCCCCTGGCTGTCCCCGCCGAGCGCCCGGAGCTCCCGATCCCCGCCCCGAACCCCCCCCCTCCACTCCCCGCCCGGGGCTCGAGCGTCCGAGCTGCCGCCACCGGCGCGTCCCGCTCCCGGCTGCGCCGCCCAGGGGCCCCACGCGTGGCCCGGGCTGTGGGCGCGCGCTGCGCGGCTCGCGAGTGCAGCCTTGGCCCGCAGGGTGTCGCTGTGAGGTGGACCCGGAGGCGACGTCCTGCAGGTCCTTCTAGGAGCCTGGGTGACGTGTCGGTCGGGTCACCCAACGGAATGTCCAGGGGACGCGCGGGCGCGCGGGGGTCTGGGAATTCGGACGGCCCCGCGTTCGGTGCTGAGCTCGCTCCAAAGCGCGGTGCGGCTAAACCAGTGTGCGTGCCGTGCGTGTGGCGGTTAGGGTCTCTGTGAATGTGCAGACCCAGTTGTTAAATAAAAGAGACAGGGCAAACTCGGGCTGACAACACCCCCAGAGGCGATTTAGAAACAAAAAGTACTTTGAAGGAACGCTTACAGCCCCTTCAGGTCTGCAAATTATTGTGGGTCCAAGGTAGCTAGGTACCCTTTCCCCCTCACACTGCTCTGGGAAGTCTTTATAGTTTTGACTTATTTAGAGAAATAGGTACACATTCACGCATGTGTCTTCAGTTTACTTACTCTGGGAGGACAAGGTTGGAAATGCAAGTCCTATGACCCTGACTGTGGGTGGGGACAGGTGTGGGTGGTAGACCCTTTTAGATGCGTTGTCAGAAAGTACTCATTTTGTTTGGACATAACCTTTTAACGTCATAAATGTCCTTAAATGTGATTGTGTTGCTATGTTTGTTTCATAGTATCCTTTGGATGATCTCCCTGAGAGCCAGACAGAATCATGTCGCTCTTCAATACCAGATGCTCCGCTTTTTCGGCTCTGGTTATTACAAATGTCTTGTTCTTTTGGCTTTTTATCTGTTAGCTTGACTGCTTGTCACATTATTGCTCACCTTGCTTTATCAGAGCAGCGGTTCTCAACCCGTGAGTCCTGCATATCGGATCATAACAGTAGCAAAATTACAGTTAGGAAGTAGCAACGAAATACTTTTATGAATGGGGAATCACCCCAGCATGAGGAATTAAAGGATTGCAGCATTAGGAAGGTTGGGAAGCACTGCTTTAGGGTAGAGTATTTTCCTTATGATCTATTGACTAGAGACTAAAGTCTAGTCTCAGAGGCCTATTCTTTAAACATGTTTAAATATGTTTATCACCTATTTATGTGGGAAATACACCCCAATTTTTTTCCTGCCAGAAATTTTTTAAAACTTGAACATTATACATAATATACATTGGTGTTTATTTTAGAGCAAATATCTATGCACCACATTTGCTTAAAATAGGTTAAGTAGTCATCCATACAGATATGTTAGCGTGTGCAGTGTGCACAGAGACCCACATACTACCACTCTATATAGAACAGGCAGGAAGCAAGATACCTACTAAGAAGGTTTTTCAGGAAGGTAATTGGAATTTCGTCCCATACCTAAGCAACACTAGACCTGGCATTTCTCACAGATGCTTAGTTTGCATAGGAACATTTCTAATAGAGACTCATGACTAAATTGCTGTCTGGTTTATGCCTTTCTAGATACTGTGTGGAGTGTGGAGCCTCTTTCTTCTGTGATACAGGACCTCAGTTTGTCCTGGGGTTTTATGCATGTCCTTGTCATAAAGGGAGACAAAAGGTTAAGCACACAGAGAATATTCAGCTCTCTGCTATTTCTGTGAGAATATAGTAGACGAGGGAAGGCTTTAGCACTGGTCTTGAGACATGCAACAATGGCAGTGAGCCACCACAGCTAAGATTAGGTTTTTCAAAAGGCAGTGGCAGACATTGGATGGCATTTTTCTTCCCTTTTAAGTAAAAGTGAGAACTTCTTGTAGGAAGTCTGCCAGAAGAGTCCTGTCAACTTATTTTCCTCCTTTCCCTGCCAATTTCTCTTCCCCATGGAAACAACTTTCTATAATGAAAGAATTTGCTGGCTTGCTTGCACACCTCCCAGTAACTGCCCTCCTGTGGTCCAGCTGGTCCTTTTGTGGAGCTCTTTAAATGGGGTCTATTCCAACCCCATTCCTCCTTCTCCATCTCTTCCTCTTCCTTTCCCTCTTTCTTTTTGCTGTTTCATACAGGATATCTTGATGTAGCCCTGTCTCTCCATCCCAAGTGCTGGGATTTAAGGTGTGGGCCACCATGCTCAGCCTCACCCAATTCATTTTGTTCTTCTTTAGCCCCATGATGCTTGTTCCTCCTGTGATGAAGCGCAAAGGCTGCTGGGTCTGGAGTTGCTTTTTAGAGTTGCTGCAGGTGGTGTAAGCCTCCACAGCACTGAAGTAAGCAGAGCTAGGAGGCAACTAGAAGGCACAGATTCCATGTTCCAGTTCTTTCTCTGCAGCTATAGGGAGTGGACTCTGATGTAAATGCAGATATGTGGCATGCTCTCCTCAATATCTTTTTTTTAGTTGAAAATAGATTCTTTTCTCACACAGTACACCCTGAGCACAGTTTCTCCTCCCTCTACTCCTTCTAGCTTCCCCCAGGCTCTCTTCTCCTCTAGACCCACTCCTCCTCCATCTCCCATCAGAAAAGAGCAAGGCTCCAAGGGACAACAATCAGATACGATAGAACAAAATACAATAAGGCAAAAGCCCTCATATGGAGGCTGGCTAAGGAGACCCAATAGGAGGAAAAGAGTCCCAAGAGCAGGCAAATGAGTCAGACACACTTTTGCTTTCACTGCTTACAGTTGCCCCTACCTCCCAAAATAATAATAAAAAAAGGTAAAAGCTACAACCGATACTCAGCCCATTTGTAATTGACACCCAATTTTCTGAGGAGCTGCTGTATTAATTTTCAAAGTGGTTGGACAAGTTTGCACTCCCACCAGCAATGGAGGGATGTTTGCCTTGTTCCATATCCTCTCCAGCATGAGCTGTCACTTGTGATCTTGATCTTAGCCATTCTGACAGGTGTTAAGATGGGATCTCAGAGTCCTTTTGATTTGCATTTCCTTAATGGCTAAGGATGTTGAACAATTCCTTAAATGTCTTTCAGCCTTTTAAGATTCATTCCTTTATTGAGAATTCTCTGTTTAGACCTGTACTCCATTTTTAAATTGTATATTTAGTTTATTGCTATATTTTTGATATTAACCTTCTATCAGATGTGGGGTTGGCAAAAATCTTTGCCCATTCCGCCTCTTTGTCCGATAAATGGTGTCCTTTACCTTACGAAAGCTTTTCAGTTCCATGAGGTCCCATTTATTAATTGTTGATCTTAGTGCCTGCACTATTGGTGTTCTGTTCAGAAAGTTGTCTCCTGTGCCAGTGTTCAAGACTGCTCCTTATTTTCTGGTCTATTAGGTTTTGTGTGTATGATTTTATGTTGAGATCTGTCATCCACTTGCACTTGAGTTTTGTGTGATAAATATGGACCTGTTGGCATTCTTCTCCATGCTGACATCCAGTTTGACCAGCAATGTTTGTTGAAGATGCTTTCTTTCTTCAATTGTATAATTCTGGCTTCTTTATAAAAAGTCAGATGTCTGTAGGTATGAGAATTTATGTCAGGGTATTCAATTCCATTGATCAACATGTCTGTTTTTATGCCATGCAGTTTTTTATTACAGCTCTGTGGTATAACTTGAAATCGGGAATGGTGAAACCACCAGTATTTCTTTTATTGTTTAGGATTGTTTTAGCTAACCTGGGTTTTTTTTTTTTTTTTGTTTTTTTTTTTTTTTTTTTGTTTTTGTTTTTCCATATGAAGTTGAGAATTGTACTTTCAAGGTCTGTAAATAATTATGTTGGAATTTTGATGGGGGTTGCATTGAATTTGTGTATTGCTTGTGATAAAATGGCCATTTTTACTGTATTAATCCAACCAATCTATCAGAATGGGAGATCTTTCCATCTTCTGATATCTTCTTCAATTCCTTTCTTCCCCTTCCCTTCCCACTCCTCCCAGCCCCCATCCCCCCAACCTTCCCTCTGCCCACCCTATCCACTCCTCCTCCCTTTCTATTCAGAAAAGAGCAGGTCTGCCATGGATATCAACAAAACATGGCATATCAAGTTACAATAAGACTAAGCACATCCCTTCACATTAAGGCTGGACAATGCAGCCCGGTATGAGGAACAGGGTCCCAAAAGCTGGCAAAAGAGTCAGAGAAACCCCTGCTCCCACAAGAAGACTATTGCTTGGAATATCTTTTTCCAACCTTTTATTCTGAGGTAATGCCTATCCTTAATGTTAAGGTGTGTTTTTTGTATGCAGCAGAAGGATGGATCCTGTTTTCATACCCATTCTGATAGCCAGTGTCTTTTTATTGGGGGAGTGAATCCATTGACCAATGATGGTTAATTCTTGTTATTTTGTTGTTGGTGGTGGTTGTAGTCTCTCCTCTCTCTCTCTCTCTCTCTCTCTCTCTCTGTGTGTGTGTGTGTGTGTGTGTGTGTATGTATGTATGTATGTATGTATGTATATATGTATGTGTTTCCCTTCTTTGGGTATGAGATTATTTATTGTCTGTGTTTTCCACACAGACTCCTTGGGTTGGAGTTTTTCTTCTAGTACCTTCTATATGGCTGGGTTTGGCTGAAATTTGACTTTATTGTGGAATATCTTATTTTCTCCATCTGGGTATAGTTGTGTGGGCTGGCATTCAGGGTCTCTTAGACTCAGCAGTGCATCTGTCCAGACCCTTCTTGCTTTTAGAGAAGTCAGGTGTAATTCTTTATATGTTACTCGATCTTTTTCCCTTGTGGCTTTTAATATTCTTTCTTTTTTCTGTATGTTTAGTGCTTTGATTATTATGTGGTGAGGGGTATTTCTTTTCTGGTGCAATCTATTTGCTCTTCTGCATGCTTTTTATACCTTTATATGCATCTCCTTCTTTAAATTAGGAAACTCTCCTATGATCTTGTTGAGAATATTTTCTGGGCCTTTAAGCTTCTTGTTCCTCTAATCTTATTATTTTTAGGTTTGTTCCTTTCATAATATCTCGCATTTCCTGGATTTTTTGTATCAGGGTTTTTTTAGATTTAACTGATATGTCCATTTCTTCTATGCCTGAGATTCTTTCTTGCAACTCTTGCATTCTGTTAGTGAAACTTGTATTGTACTTCCTGTTCAAATTCCTAAAATTTACACTTCCAGGATTCCCCCATTTTATGTTTTATTTATTGCTCCTATTACCATTTTCAGGTCTTTAACAGCTTTATTCATTTTCTTCAGGTGTTTGTTCATTTTTCTTGGCTTTCTGTAAAGGACTTATTCATTTCCTCCAATTATTTGTGTCTTCCTGGATTTCTTTAAGGGATTTATTCATTTCCTCTTTAAGAACCCCCATCATCTTCATGTATTATTTTTGATGAAGTTTTCTTGTGCTGCCACTGTGTTGGAATGTTCAGGTCTTACTGTCATAGGATAGCTGGGCTGCGGTGGTGACATATTGCCCTCGGTGTTACTGATTGTGTTCTTATGCTGGTGTCTAGGCACCTGGGTTTGGGATAATTATAGGTCTGCTGATTTCTGGGTTTGTCTTTGTTGGGTTGGTGTTTTGTTCCTTGGTTTCTGTTTCTGCTCTGGATTTTCAGAGTGTAATGGTTGTATGTTGCCTCTTTTACTCACCTGCTTGGCTGATGTGTTCCCAGGGAATGCCTACTGGGGTTACTGGGTCAAATGGAGGGAGGTCAGGAGGGGATGATTGGTGGGATCCATAGGAGACCTGGGCAGGCTGGGAAGGAAGGCCTCAGTGGTGATCTATTGCAGCACCAGGGGTGGAGGAAGTGGTGGGGGAGGGGGGCGGCGGGAGACGACTGAGGGATTGGGTCTAGGGGAACAGAGAGGGTGGAGAAGGTCTGGGGGGGGCTACCTGTTTTTTCTGGCAGTCTCCCCAATATCTTGATTGCATATGACAACTTTAATTATAACCTCACTAGATTGTGGTAAATGTGCTTTATATATTTATATATTGATTTACATATGCAATTGTGTTGCATACATAATTATGTGTGTACAGTTAATTTCTTCATTGCTGCCTTTGCATGGGACCCTGTGACATAGGTAATGAGGTGAGGAAGATGTACAAGTGTGTAAATGTCAGGCTAAATAAGGCATTTATAACATAAGTGCACTTTCCCATAATGTAAAGTGGAGCAGAGCAAGTTAAATAGGAATTTTCCCTGAGCTGAGCCTCTGAGAGTGAAGAGAATTTTGATTATGAGCTGGAAATACAGGGGAGTGGACCTTCCAAGCAGAACGCACAAACAGGGAAGGTTTAGAAAACCAAGATATCATGTGGAATTTAAAACAATAAAAGAGAAGGACCTCTATGAGCAACTATAATTAAAAACATTCTCTGTTATCACCTGTAGCTTTCCACATAGAAGTCATTATATGGTTCTTCTCAAAGTATAGCAAGTTTCTTTATATTGTTTATTATTTATTAGAGTTCCTATTACTTTGACGAGACACCATGACCAAGGCAACTCTTACAAAGGAAAACATTTAATCAGACCTGGCTTACTATTCGGAAATTTAGTTCATTATCATTGTGGGAGGAAGTGTGGGGTCTGTCGTGCTGGAGAGGTAACTGAGAATTCTACATCTGGATCTGCAGGCAAGAGACACTGTGAGAGCCACTGGCCTGGCTTGAGCATCTGAGACCTCAAAGCCCACACCCAGTGACACACTTCCTCCAACTAGGTTGTGCCTACTCCAACAAGGCTGCATCTCCCAATAGGGCCACTTCCTTTGAGCCTCTGGGGGCCATTTTCTTTAAACCACCACCATTTTCCACTTTGACCATTTGGGCTCAATCATCACGGCACTGGAGTAGTGCCATTAAGAGTATGGAAACAGTTCGTAGAATTCCTCAGGGTTCTGATGATAAATACAGACCTTGCCGAGAACATGTCACAAGGGGCAACGAAATCTTGTAATGGAAAATGAATTTAAAAAATGACAGGGAAGAATATAACCATAGAGGTAATACTGCTTAGCTTTGACCTCAAGTATGATGTTAGATGGAGAGTCTAAGTAGTTTTTATGATTTACTGAAAATAGGATGAATACGATTATAAAAAACATCACAAGATATATTACTTTTTGCTTTTCAAGTGAATTAAGTTTTCCAGAAAAACAGAAAATTTATTTCAGACTAGAATAGTATTATAGGTATTATTTGAAAGAAACAATAGATTTGTCAAATTAAAAAAGAAAAGAAAGAAAAAGAAACATAATTTACTTCATATTGTGCTAATAATAACACTGTCTCATCTACCCTAAGCTTCAAGGTTTTGGATACTGCATTTTAAACACCTTGCACAAGATAGCTTTAAAACAATATGCACTTTAGTCATCATTTGAATTGATCAGATAAAGTGATTTTCCAATTCAGTTTATCAAAATGCAAATTTAAAAGATCTTTGAAATTCCTTTTCACTCTGTTTGGAAAACAAAGATGTGATTCAGTAGCCTGACCTGACCTTAAAATTATTTACATTATAAAATGTTTTTATATTATGATGATGAGTACAGATATACAAGTCATAGTTTTTTAATCATATTAATTACTATTGTTGTTTTTCTCCAAGTTGGAGATGGTTGCTCTAAAATTAATTGATACCCCAGGTTTGTTTTCTAGAGGGCTTAATTGCAGTTCATATACGTCTTTTGCCTTTGCTTTGTTTAAAATCATTCCTCTAATTGTAAATCCCACTCATCCATTAACGACAAGTTTGTATGCTACCTTAAGATCTCTTCAACTGAAGGACATTCCCCTCTAACTCTTACAGTACATTATCTGGGAGGTGTGTAACATTTTTACCTCATATGAAGTGTGGTATGTCTTCTCTGTATATCAGTGTTTGTGCATAAGTGTCTTTCTATACACATACATGCTTCTCCATTTCCTCTGGACTTGCTATTTGCCTTCTTCTGCACATCATAGGTCCTTATGTTCACTGTCTCATTCACTAGTGTATGTGCAGTGAGGTGGGATTAGGGCGCGACTATGGGTCAGTTCCTCCATACTTGCCCCTCTTAAGATTTTAGCATTAAGTTGAGGGCAGAGGCTGCTGCAGAAACTTGAATTTTTTAGCTGGGTGGTGGTGGCACACGCCTTTAATCCCAGCACTTGGGAGGAGGGGACAGTAGGACCTTTGTGAGTTAGCATGATCTACAAATTACACAGAGAAACCCTGTCTCGTTAAAAAAAAAACCCCAAAACTTGAATTTTTTGATGCGTGTTACAAATCTAATTCGCTGATAGATGAAAACACAGCTTTCTAATTCATGTCAGCTATGAGTTTAGCACACACCTCAAATACCCTCATTTCCTTTACTTTGGGAAATATTCCTCTAGAATTGATGGCCCTTTCTCAAGTTCCTGGTGTCTACATATGTCAATGAAAAAGCTATGTTTTCCAAGGTTCCTTCTAAGCTCTCGGATGTTCTTTACCTCTGACACAGCTGTATTATTTTCCTAATCTTAAATATGGTCAACTTGTGGCTTTTTGCTCTTGTTTTCTCTTCTACCCAGAATACTTTTCAACTTGATTTTTTTTCCCTTAAAATTAAAAAATTTGAAGTACTTATTGCCTTGGGTTTCTATTGCTGTGATAAAATACCACAGCCAAAAGCAGCTGGGGAGGAGTTTGTTTATCTTATACTTTTAGATAAGAGTCCATTACTAAGGGAAGTCAGTATAGGAATTCAGGACAGGAGCCTGGAGGCAGGAACTGATGCGGGAAAGTGCTGCTTACTGGCTTGCTCAGCTGTCTGATACCACTGAGGACCCTGTTCAGTGCTCACAGTGAGCTGGGTCCATCCACATCAGTTATCATTCAGTAATATGCTCAAAGGCCAACATTCTCAACTGAGTTTCCACTTTCCATATGACTGTAGCTTGTGTCAAGTTGACAGAACACAAGTCAACACGCGTACTGCATGTGTACGAATGTTTTTCTGCATACATTTATGTCGGTGTGCTTCTTGAGTGCTGGCTGCCTGTGGAGGTCAGAAGAGGGCATTCGATCCTTTGGAACTGAGGTAGTCCATGGTGAGCTAGCTGCCTTGGGGATGCCAGGAGGTGGACCCGGTCCTCTGGAGGAGCAGCCAGTGCCCTTAACTGCCGAGCTGTCTTTGCAGCCCTTTCATTTGATGTTTGTTTGTTTGGTAGTCTCCTTACCATTTACATTTCTGCCTAAGTCTCACTCTTCCAACATTCTCTCCCTGATGACCTTGTCTGAAATGTGAATGTTAAGTCTGTCACTGTTACCTCGACACATTGGTTTTTTTTTTTTTTTTTTTTTTTTGCACAACACTTAATGCACTTGGACATGATTCTTACTTATTAAATGGTCACATTGTTTCCCCTCTTCCCACCTCTCCCACATGGCTGTACCTTTGAAGGCAGGGGCCTTGTTTGTCTCTTCTTGTTTACAGGTTTTCTAAAATATTATTTTATTTGATCCATTGTTTAGGTGTAGAACTTAAGGAAGGCTATTCCAGTCTTTTCCGTAAGTTAAATGTAATGAATTAAGCATCAGTAATTGATAACTTAGGAGCTGATTGGCCAACATAGCCAGGTATGTCAACCACAGGCATTAGCAAAGTAAAGTACCTTCTACCATCAGAATGTACTTTAGGGCGCTACCAACTTGGGTAAGTTGGGTAAGTTGTCTTGTTTGTGTGGAGGATAGAGAGTAGGG
The DNA here is from genome assembly GCF_943737965.1 of Phodopus roborovskii. Classification (NCBI taxonomy): domain Eukaryota; kingdom Metazoa; phylum Chordata; class Mammalia; order Rodentia; family Cricetidae; genus Phodopus; species Phodopus roborovskii. The sequence continues at coordinate 6,097,279 of NW_026125444.1, forward strand.
GAAGGTGTGTTTGGGAAATTTTCAGGATGATAGTGCAGGCTTAGTGAAGCTTAACCACCACTCAGAAATACTATGTGAGGGGATTAGAATATTTCACTGAATGTTATATATTTTCTTGTCCCCCATTTCTAACTTTAGGAACCATTTCTAAAACACTAGGAGCATGAGGAAAAGTAGTTTTGGCATTATAGAAATTTGTTTCCTTAACAGTTCTACTCTAGCATTCCTTTCTATGCAAAATAGTGTGTGTGTTGTGTGTGTGTGTGTGTGTGTGTGTGTGTGTGTGTGTGTTAGGTAAAATAAATATCAGCTGTGATGAAATGAAAGGGGTGTTGTATTTAGAAAAGGAAAAATTGGGCTGGAGAGGTGGCTCAGAGATTAAGAGCACTGTTTGCTATAAACCCGAGTTCAATTCCCAGCAACCACAGGATGGCTCACAGCCATCCATAATGAGATCTGGTGACTTTTTCTGGTGTGCAGATATATATGGAGGCAGAATGTTATATACATAGTAAATAAAGTGTTAAAAAAGAAGATTTAAGTTGAAATTCTATTTTCTGAAGTGTTAGGGAAACTGGAAAAATTACTTCATAAGATTCCTTTTTATAGAAGGGGGCAGTGACCTCTCCTTTTTAGGTTTGCTTTGCAGTGTAAGTGGAATAGCAGTTAGCACAGAACACTGAGCACAGCACAGTACAGATTATTACCCACCATGCTTTGCATACCCTTTTACTAGTCCATTTCATTCACTCTGACCTGTGTCAATTAATGATTAACCTACTCTTTAGTTTGTTCATTCATTTGGATACATAGTTGCTTGTGAACTCTGAAGCTGTGTTTTTCCTGTCATTTATTATTTGGACACAAACATCTCATGTCAGTATTTTCCTCCAAATAGCTGAGCTTGTTTTATGTGTCATCTAATACGCTGTCTTGCTCACCCGTGACTTCAGACATACTATGCTTCCTGTGAACAGGAACTCTACAGAGCAGTTACATCCAAATGACAGCTTTGGGAGCAATCTACTCACTGCAGCTAGGAAGAGATGAGGCATTATTAGCTTTTATCGAGTTCTTATATGAGTCAGACATTGCCTGTTTTTATTACTGATACACTTCAGGGAGTGGTTTGTAGAAATGACTTTATGTCCTTTAATGCAGCTGGTATTTCTGTGTATGTGTAGAATAAAGATAGTTCAAAATAAAAGGAACACATTTGAAAGTGCTTTTTAATGGAAAAGCAGCTTAGTTAATGGGTGAGGATGAGAACTGGGTGAAGGTTTCTTCTGATTTTATTTTAAAAAGAGACTCTTTTACAACAAAATCAAAATATTGACAAGTACTTGCATGCTAAGGCTAGTATCATCTTCTATTGAGTCTTTTTTTTTTTTTTTTTTTTTTATGTAAAAGCCTTTCTTTTGGGGGTGGGGTTTTGAACTGTTCAGTCTGGCAGTCAGGATGCAGTAGCTTCTTCCCATTCCATGAAGTCCTACACCACCCCATAAAGTGTTACTTGAAGAACCAAACAAAACTTAGGATGTTTTGCTCAGTGTGCTATTCTGTCTTTAGCACTAAAAGAAGTAGTAGTGAGTTGTGAGCTGTCTGGCCGTTCTACCTAGTGATTTGGGATGTCTGGCTTGAGTTCTTCTGAACTAATAATCTTATTTGTCTTTTACAATTTTTGAGCTCTGGTATGCAGTACCCATCTTGGAGGTGACCTGTTCATCTCTATAGATGTGGTGCTGTGGTGGCCAAGGTCTTCCTGTGCCAGTTCTTCTAGTGACAGATAATGGGTAATGCTCAGAAATGCTGGATGAGATAGTTTCTTTTGTACTGGAAGTACCCAGGAAATCCACATCCACAGAATCAGATAAATTCATGGCTCTCTCAGTTCTTCCTACAGAACAAGGTAACCCAGCACAGAAGTCTCTATATCTGATGACCTGTCCATAGGTGGCTCAGATGAAGATCTATAGACTTTTGCTCTGTCTATCCCCTGGCTTACTTTCTTGGAGTCAGATACAGATTCCTAGACACAAGCATGGTCTTGTAATCATTTAATATTTCTGAACATGCTCATGGTTTTAAGTTTTGGGTATGTGTGCCGCATCTCCAAACTGCAGTATATATCTGTTTTCATTAATATATTCCATAAGTTCAATTTTAGAATCAAAGTATTTCTTGTAAATAACATAAGTTGTAAAGGCATGTATGTACTCTATCTAGCCACTGTGATGGTAGACATTTGACATATTCTAACCCAGAACTGCAGACAGGGCAAATAAATGTATAAAACCTACCTCTCAGCACTAGCTTTCAAAGGCATTGCATATAAGCCTCATGAAACCACTGCTGACATTTGTAGCGCTGTAACATTTTTGAGAACCCATGTCTGTTATGAGTATGTTTTCCCTGCTGGTCTGGTCCCCAGGCGCAGCAGCCCCAAATAACACACACAGATGCTGTATTAGATATAAAGCTGTTGGCCAGGTACTAGTTTCTTATCGGCTAGCTCTGTCTTAAATATTAACTCATTTCTATTAATTTAAGTATTTCCACGTGGTCTCATCTTACCAGAGAGAGGGGCCGGCCTTCTGCTCTCTCCATCCTCCATCTTGAATCTCTCCCTACTACTTCCTCTCTCCTCCTTGTCTCCTAGTCCCACCTATCTTGCTTTCCTATTGGCCAACAGTGCTTTATTCATAACCAATAAGAGAAACATATTTACAGAATGACATATCCAATCATATGTTCAAGGACAGTAGCTTATGACCTGCATCCCATTCAAGGTCCATAATATGATAATGCCTGCTTCCTGACTTGTGGTACTTTCAGGTCTGGTCCTTGTTAATGTGCATCACACCTCTGTTGTTGCAAATACACACCGTGGACAGAGCTTTTCTATTCATCTGACTCAACAGATCCAAGATGAAGTGTATGATAATTGGTGATACCTTGGCTACCCTTCTAACATCTAACCATTTCATTGAGAGTTTCCAGGGCATCATTATGTCTATTGTTCAGGCCATTTCCCCACTCCCAGTGGTTCCTGGAGAACCCAAAATTTAGAACCATCTGCAAGTGTGACAAAGTGAACCTTGTTCAATGTGTTTATCTTTTTTTTAGTTCCAGGACAAAACAAAGGTGTGACCACCTTGATCATCTTCAGATTTACGCCCAAGCTTATTGGCTTTATGTCCATTTTGCTTTTGTAATCTTTCATTTGGTCCCTTTAGTGGTGTTGACCACATGATACAGGAAAATAGAAGTGATGGCGTTTGGTGCTTCCCTTAATATAGATTTTTTTTGGTAGTACTTTTGGAAGACAACACATCCTTAGTGCAAGGATTGTAACTCTTTAATCTTTGTTCTTTCATTGTATGGCTGTTGTCCAGTGACAACACATAGAAAGCTGTGGGACTTAGCTTAGGCATCTTTAAGACTTTCCAAGACTGATGGCACTCTGCATCTTTTCTTGTTTCACCTCACCACCCAATGTTCTTTTCCCTAGTTCACAAGGGCATTGCTAATACGCAGTACTCAACACTGGGCTTATTATTTGTGTCACAACTGAAACTTAGAGAATTCCCCTGCAGGTGACTGGTCAAAGGTTCAGAGATAAGGAAGGGAAAAGCATTCCAGTGTGTGGAGAACACAAGGTCCCAGAGGAGAAATCACTGGAGAAACCCAATAGGAATCAGTAAATGAGAGGAGGGAGCCTGTATGCTGTAAACATGCCTGAGGAATTGGAGCAGAACAGCTCAGTGACTGTCTAGATCAGGGCATACAATGGGAGTCACAATGTGTAGCTGGACAAAGACCACAAGTTATAGCGTGTGTATATATTCAAGATAGCCTATACTAGGCATCCCCTCAGGCATTTTAGAAACATTTGTGGGAGTGTGTTAGTTGCCTTTCAGCAAGATGAAATTGATCCTTTTACTAGAGAGAGTATATCTCACATGAGATGCCAAAATGAATGAGAAAGTGCCATCTTTGGTGTTTCATTTTTGAGACAGAATCTTGAATATAGCCCAGGCTGACCTTGAACTCTTGTTCCTTTAAGAGCTCTGCCTCCTGAGTTATAGGCATGTGCTACAACTTCAGTCTGAGAATGTGCTTTGTAGACTACAAAATACTATTTAGATCCAATACATTATAATAATAATGTATAATAATTCCAGAAACTTGTACCCATAGACTTGGCTTACACACTAGAATAATAGGTTAAAATATATATAATGGAAACATTTACCCTGCATATTTTCTCTAACCTTGGAGAAATCAGGTTAATGGATTATATATTGATTATTTGGATCCACATTTTACTTTACTAAGTACTTGGCTTTTGTGAACCTGAGATACTGTACCACAATATTCTTACTGTCGTCGTAAAGGCATCTATAAAGGATTTTGTTTGGATAGGAGAGAAAAGAATGAAAGGGTTTTGATGCTACTGTGGAGCAGGGCAGTCATGCATTACTCTCGTCCATCATTTAAATATAGCTTCACTGCCCCTCTGAGTGGTTCCTGCACTACCTTGTGAGTTGAAATAAGAAACTGACAGGCCCAGTACACGCTTTCAGGATTTTATCATCTGTGGCTAAGGCCAGAGGAATCACAGTTTCAGGCACTTACTATAGACTTTAGCAACATAAGGCAATGCGTGTCTGAGAGAGCACTTGTTTTCCTCTCAGGTTTAAGACATTGATCTTACACTCATCAAATGAATGCTCTGGGAAGAGCCCTTACTGTGATCCCCAAGTTCATCTCCAAGTCTAGTAAAAGTTCTTGAGTGTTAGTTTTTCACTAGTGTTGAACAAGCTTGTGACCAGTTAAAGAACCTCAAAGGAACTCCTCAGGGAGTGTTTTTGTCATTGTTTTTACTGCTGTGATAAAACACCCTGGCTAAAGCACCTTGGGGAGGGAAAGATTTATTTGGAGAAAGGATAGGAACTCTAGTCAGGAACTGCAAGCAGGAGCTGATGCAGAGGCCACAGAGGAGTGCTGCTTCCTGGCTTGACCCTCAAGTCTTGCCCAGGCTGCTTTCTTTTAGGACCTGGTACCACTCACCCAGATTGGCACTGCCCATGGTGTTCTTGGCCCTCCCACATCAGCCATCAATCAAGAAAATACACCATACATTTGCCCACAGGCCAATCTGTTGGGAGCATTTTCTTAATTGGAATTCCCTCTTCTAAAAGAAAGACCCGAAGTGTGTGTCAAGTTGATGTAAAACTAGCTACACAGTGAGCAAAGCTTATTTGTTTTATTTTGAAAAAGTTGAACAGGTTAGGATAGCACAAACAGAAAAAAAATGCCCGAGTCATAACATTTTCTCAGTGAAGAAGTAGATGTTATACAAAAACTATTTGGGTCTGGGTTTGTATGTTCTCTGGAATTAGAGACTTTTCTGTGGGGATTGCTCTGTTTTGAAGTAGTTGCAGTATCATTCTGAAGTATTATTTTAATTAGCATTGGATTCTGGTAAAATGCTTACAGCTTTTTCCTCGGTTAAACTTTTCAAGCTTATATTTAACTTGTCGTGGGAATAAGAGAATGAAATTTATTAAAGAGAGTGGCTTGCCTTGTTCATTGCTGTTCTCTTCACAATAACTAGGAAATGGAATCGTAGTCTAGATAATGAATATTTGGTATATGCGCACAATGGAATTCTAGTCAGCTGCAAAGAAGTCATGAAATTTGTGGGTAGATGTATGGAACTAGAAAATGTTATACTTCACGAGATATCGCAGACCCAGGAAGCAAATGTCACATGGTCTCCCCTGCTTGTAGATCCTAGCTGTGAATCTTCAGATGTTATTGTATAATCTGGAGTAACTGCAGAAGCCAGGAAAGTGAGAAGGGACCATGGGGATGAGATGGGCTCTACAGGGGGGATGTAGGACTTAGGGTCTGTGAAGCAGGGTTGGGGCAAACATGGGGAAGGGAATGGCTTAACTGGGGAGGAGGGAAGGTAGGTAGTATACTGGGAAAGGGAGTAAGGACAGAGAGAGAAGGATATTTGAAAAAGCCATATGTAAATACATTATTTTGTAAACTTAATTTAAAAATATGTATATACACATCTATTACCATTTAAATGGAGTTACACAACATGGGCGACAATGGTCCTCTAGGATCCATGAACTATAAAAAAAAGCAGTGCTTGCTTGGCAAGACAAATCTCTTTTTTAGTTGTTGGTCCAGAAGACTCTGAAAACAATTCAGGCAATTGCCATTGCCCCTGTTTGCTTCCTAGAACTTGAGGGTTTTCCCTATTGAGAAAGATATCGCACACTTTGGATGAATGACTTGGAGGAACCTAGCAGGACCTGATCTGGAAGCCTCTTCCTTGAGGATTCCCTCTCACATGCAAGCTTCCAAGGGAGAAAAAAGGAATGGTGCCTTAGTCACTGTTCTATTGCTATGAAGAGACCTGATGACCAAGGCAACTCTTATAAAAGAAAGCATTAGGGGCTTGCTTACAGTTTCAGAGGTTTAGTCTGTTATCAACATGGTGGGAAGCATGGCTGTATGTATGGCATTGGGAAAGTAGCAGAGAGAGAGAGGGAGGAGGGAGGAGAGGGAGGAGAGGGAGGAGAGGGAGGAGAGGGAGGAGAGGGAGGAGAGGGAGACAGAGAGAGAAGAGGCCTGGTGTGGGCTTCTGAAACCTCAAACCAACCCCCAGTTACACACTTTTCCAACAAGGTCACAGGTCTTAGGTCTTTTCAAACAGTGCCATTTCCTATTGACTAAGCATTCAAATGTATGTGTCTATGATGGAACATTCTTATTCAAACCACCACAAATACTAAAGAAAGAGATAAGAGAAACTTTCAGTTCATGGTAGAGTTGTTCTGCTGGGCCTTCCTCTAGGAGTTCCCATGCTACTTAGTAAATGTGGCACCAGGAAGCCAAGTGCAGTTCACAGAATAGTATTTGAGGGTGAATCTGATGGGTACAATTTGTATTCATTTTGCTCAATAAAATTATTTAAACTCTGGTGGATTTTGCTCAAACGGACAAGGCTAGGAAGTTGAGTAGGGTTTAATAATAATAGCAGGTGGCTCATAATCCCGCTAAAACATATGCTAACATTTTGTGACAACTGTTCACATTATTTTTCTTCTTTTTTGTAAAGAAGTAAACCATATTTTGGGCTATTTTAAGATTTACAGAAATATTATGAAGATAGTATAAAGAGTTTCTGCATACTCCAGCCCTGGTTTACCCTGTTAGTAACATTGTACCTGACTTGTGAGATAGTAAAATCTTATGGATATTTGTTTCAATGAATAAACTGATATTATTATTGAATAAAGTTCATATTTCATTTAGATTTTCTTAGTTTTGATGTGATGTTATTTTGTTGTTTCTGGACACTACATTCCATTTAGCATCATGGTCATGACTCCTTAGACTGTTCTTTATTTTGAATGTCTTGACACTTTTGAGCAGTATTGCTCAAGACATGCTTTTCTCTCCCTCCATTGAGTTTTTCTTGGCTTATTGAGTTTGGGGAGGAGACCACAGTGGTACAGTGCCATTCATCACAGCTTCCTTTCCGTTCACCACTAGCGTTCTTCCCATTTCTCCTCTGTAAGGCTGCCCCCTTCTCCCATGATGTTCTCCATAGAAAGGGCTTACTCTGTGCAGACAACACTTACAGAAGAAAGAGATTTGTTGCCCTTCATGGAAATAAGTGACGGGCACTCAAGCAAGAACAAGTAAAGGCTGTTTATCATTCAGAGGTTGCTAACAAGGGAGCTAGCAACCATCATCTGTGCTTGGCAGAGATTCAAAGGCAGGCCCAAGAACAGGGATGCTTTGTAGTGGGGAAAGCAGGGGAAGCTTCAGCTTCGCTTGGATTGGAAGTGTTAATGTGGGCCAAGTAGAGATGTACATACATAGTGGTACAAATAGAGTTTGTGTGATCAGCCCTAAGTCAAAACTGGGAAGAGAAATTAGAGACACTCTGAGGTGTTGATCAAATCCTGGTACAAAAGCTGTGTGCCCGGTGAATTCAGAAGCTCTGACAAGTAGACATAGACAAGGTGGCTTAAGCAATATTTATCACTCCCTTTCTGGAGGCCGTAAGTCCCAGATCAAGGTACTGACAGACCTGGTGTCTGTAGGGTCCTGCTTCCTGGTTTGTGAATAACCATCTCCTTGTATCCATACATGGTGAAAAGCAGAGAAATAAAGCAGAGAAAGGAGAAGAGCTTTCTTGTGTCTTTCCTCTAAGGACAATAGCTCTTCTGTGAATGTTGTCCTCTCCAGGCCCAAGTGCCTCCAAAAGCCCCAGTCCAATTGCCACCATGTGTGTTGCTGCTTCTTGCATTACAGACCCCATACAGATTAGACGAAGCCTTTACTTTGCTCAGAACTTTACTGACAATTGTTTACCAGTTGAGAAAGTCACAAATCCAATAGCAATACATAGCATCTGAGTCACCAGCTTAACACACATGTCTCAGCCTGCATTTGTAGGGTTTGTGTTCATGGCGATGCTGTGTGGGGATGCCAGTGTCTATTTACTTCCTTAAGTCCTTACCAAAATCTCAACATATTTGCATTTTAATACAATTACCATGATTTTGAACAGGGCAAGGACGAAGCTGAGGCATGTGTGGTTGCTTAGCTACAGAATATAAGACATTCTCAATCCTGTAAGAACAAGTTGAGCACTCACGTGACTCTGTCTCCTTCAATTCTGTACTCTAATACCTTGTTTACCACATTTTGTCCTTCCCTGATTCCAAATTATGTTTCACTTATTTCTCTTTTATACTGTAGTTACAATATCGTGTAGATTAAAAAAAAAACTATGTGTGTTAACAGTGATGGTTTTTCTTATTAAATTTTTTTATAGGTTGGAGGGCCTTTAAAATGATTGTTTATGAAGGGAGATAGAAGGACTGGGATGAGCCAGCTGGCTCACAGGTCTGTACAGTCGCTGAGCAAGTGTGGTGTCTGATCCCCAGAACTTACACAGTACAAGGACAGAACTGACACCTAAAAGTTGTCCTTTGACCTCCGCAAATGTGTGGCATATATGTGTCACCTACCCTCACTTCCACTACACTAAATAAAATAAAAGTTAAACTCAGTGAAGTAAGTCAGTAAGTGTGTCTGCTTCCTTGTTAATCTGTAACTCATTTGAGCTGGGCTGGGTTCCAGACTTTGGGCTCTGGATTTCAGTCTGCAGACCCCAGTGAGGATGGACCCATGTATGTCTGCTGCTGGCTTCTTCTTTTAGCAGGACATGTTTTTCTATGGGAAGTGGCAGAAGGAAAATACCGATGAGAAGGTGGACATACAGGAAATCTTACAGAGTCTACAGAGGGCCTCCACTTGAGAGGGTCCTTCCTGTTTGATAGTTTAGGTTTACAAGGCCATTTCTAAAGCTCTCCTGGGTGGTTTTGATGAATTCCCATGCACACAACCCAACTCCTTTGCCCTCTTCTTCTCAGTGTCAAATTCAGACAAGCAGGCCTTGGTCCTAAAGAGGACATTTCAATCTGCAGCATAGCAGACTGACACCTTAGCCTCGAACTCTGGACTCTGGCAGAGGAGTTTGGCCCTGGGGGGGGGGGTCACCACTTCAGTAGGTGAACAGGTGACTTAGTCAATCCTGTGATTTTTTTTTTTTTTGGTTTTGTTTTGATATTTTAGTCCTTGGTGATTTGCTGAATTATTCAGTACCAATGCACTTTATCCACTTAAACAGAGGAAGGGTGGTTTGTTTGTCCTACTAACTCAGTTGAGTTATTGTGTGACATCTTGTGGCCAACCATTGGTAAGACAGACAGACTTACAGACCTTTGGCAGACATCTTCAGAGACAAAGCAAGGCCTGTAAGGCTGGAGGCCTGTAAGGCTGGAGGCCTGTAAGGCTGGAGGCCTGTAAGGCTGGAGGCCTGTAAGGCTGGAGGCCTGTAAGGCTGGAGGCCTGTAAGGCTGGAGGCCTGTAAGGCTGGAGGCCTGTAAGGCTGGAGGCCTGTAAGGCTGGACTTGTTCTTACCAGATAAAGGAGAAGCCACTCACTTCCTTTCCTTGGAACTAGCTTACTTACTGCGTTTCTTCACTCACTCACACTGGGCTTCTGCTTATCTCGATGGCATTGGATTTCTTTCTTTGCTAAGGAGAGTTTATTAGGTGAGAGGCTGCTTTCTGACCCGCAGGCGTGAAGGTTCCTCATATTCTCAGACCTCCTTCCTCTTTTAGGCACCAGTTTCCACTTGGGACAAATCCCATTTCTGACAGCTTAGATTCTGGTACCATAGAAGAAAGCAGAGGGGCTGGACTGTAGCTCAGTGCTAGAATATAGCACTGTAGTGAGGTTCTGAATTCCATCCCCACACACCCAGCATGGAGGGGGAAGGGAGAGAAGGAAAGAGAGAGAGAGAGAAAGAAAAGGAAAACAAAGACATCCCAGAAAAGCTTCCTAAGTGGTAGGATTTTGTGAAGTGGTAATGTGGAAAATTAAATGCTTAGAAACGTGCCATGGAAATAGTTATGCTGGTAAAGATAAAGACGTACGTTAATGAAGCCCTAGCAGGAAACAGTAATGAAATATCTGTTTTCAATGGTGTGGTCAGGATAACGAGAAGGAATACATTATGGATAACACCCAGTCAGTTTGTTGATTGAGACCTCTAGCTCAACCTGTCTCTCTCCCGACTGAGCTCAGCTTTTCTTAAGGTTACCCAAACAGAACCATACTAGTTTATCCACTCCTCTCTTTACCTGTCTCCAGTTGGAAAATGCGATCAAATTTATTGTACGCCATGAATCACTGCTCTTTAGCTCTTCTGCGTTTATTTCAACCCTTATAATCTTATTACACTAATCTCCTAGCTGATCTTCCTGCCTCTAATCTCTCCTAATCTCTCCTGCAACCAGGATATTGCTTTCAAATCCTTTAATATCTTTCTGTTGCCTAGCAAACAAAATGCCCAATCCAAACCTAGTATCTTAGGCTCTGCCTTTAGAGCCAGTGGACCTGTAGAGCTCGTTATTAATATGGCTTTCCTTCTTAGTCTAAACTCCACTAAAGGAATGTGTTATTTTATTTGTTATCATTTTCATCATGTTCATATTTATTATTTTATAAATATCTCGCTTTAGTTATTGTGAGGGCTATTCAGTCCATCTACAATTCCTATAGCTCTCTGAATCCCAATGGTTTCAAATACCTGAGGTCCTAAATGTCCCATAACCAGCATGCCCCATTGCTTCTTACTCACCCTCTTGCCCTGTGGCTCCTGAGGATCCTGTCTTTCCCCTAGTCATGCATTGTCAGGATGCCAGCCCTTAGTGTCTTCTGCCCAGTACATGCTTTTGTGTATAAGCTAAGCTCTTCTATATGGCTTTGTTCTCAAAGAAAAAGCCACAGTTGATAGGAACAGCCCTCTCACAAGCCCTCCCCCAACATATATGTGTATTTTTATTTAGAATTTAGTATTTAGAATTTTTATTTTAAGATAATTTCAAATTACAGAAAATTTGAAATTTCAAGCCCCTCCCCAATCATTTGAGGATACACTGCTGATGTGGTTGACTGTTAGTGTGAAATATGTCAGTGTGTATTTTCTGCATACAGAGATATTCTCTTATGTAACTGCAGGTTACAACCAAAATGAGAAATTGGATTAACTAATCATACTCTGGTACAGTGCCACCATGTAAGTCTCAGATCTTATTTAAGTTTCACCATTGCCTCCGGGAGTTGGATTTAGAACAAAATCATCATGTACAATCATGTCTTGCACTTAAGTGCCTCCTCTCTGGACCCCTTCATTCTGGAAAGTTCCTCCATCTATTTTGGACTTTCATGACTGATACTTTTGAGGGCTTCATGTTGTTACATCCCTTTAGTTTCAGTTTGTCCATTGTTCTTTCTGGCTGAGTTTAGGTGATTTATGTTGCCTTGGCTAGATTATCAAAGGCTATGCATTTCTCACTGTAGCCTACTAGGTAGCCCTTAATTTTCATGTTTTCTAGTGATGATTCTCATTTTGGTCACATGCTTATCACTGAGTTTGTTTCTGAGAGGACCCTTTGCTACAGTTACTTCCTTCTGTAGTTAATGAGTACTTTTGGAATGGCACTTTGAAACTTTGGAATTCTGCATCAGACTTTAGTACATTCATTTAGTTCTTGGCTTCTCTTTCTATTCAGTAGAGAATAATTTGCTAGTGTTATTTATTATTATTGACAAGCTTGACCATGTCTACCTGGTTTGTCAATCACTGTGTATCCCAGATCAGACATGTGGCAGTCCTCTTGCTTTAGTTTCCAAATGCTGGGGTGATAGGCCTATACCATCATTCTGGCTCCTTTTATCACTTGGTACTCAGTGATCCCTGTGAAAGAACCCCAGGCTGAAGCTGAGGTCTGTAATTCTTTGGCATATGTGTATTGTGATTTTGTTTTGTTTGGGTTTTTTGAGACCTCATGTAGCCAGGGTTGGATTGGAATTTTCCATGTCACCTCAAATGATCATGAACCCATGGCCTTCCAGTTACAATGTTCTTAAGTTCTGGGATTACAGACTTGTAACACCACCACACATGGCCAGTGGATCATGTCTTGAACACTTAATCGCTTTCTACGATATTCAGTCTCATTGTCCTTCTGCATTTCATCACTCTCATGGGTTCCTACTCATATTTGTTTGGAGGAAATATTTAGAAGAGATGATCTGAGCACAAGATGTGATTATTTCCATTTGGAAGTCGTCATTCCTAGTTCGCCATGATAATAAAGGAACACACACACACACACACACACACACACACACACACACACACACACACTGAGAGAGAGAGAAGAGGGAGTGAGAGTCAGAGACAGAGAGACAAGAGAGAAACAGATTGACACAGAGATAGAGAGGTGGAGACAGACAGAAAGACAGACAGACAGGTAGGCAGGCAGACAGACAGACAGACAGACAGACACACACACACACACACACACACACACAAGCACACGGAAACTGTTTCCTAATTTGTTTAGTCTTCCTTTACTCCAGTTTTGTGATCATAAGTTTACTTTATTACTTGAATTCCCCAGCAATCATTCCAGTGTTCTTCCTTCCCATATTTGTTCCTTCCTTTACAAGTGAAGGAATGGGGATTATCCTTAATATATTTACTTATTATTCAGTCTGCCAGTGTGTGGTAACACCTCTTTTCCTTTCACTCTAGCTGTGACATACTTGGTCTCTGAGAAAGTTTCACTCGGAATTGGTACTCATGTGGTCTGGGTTCTAGCACCCAGTAGTCTCTGTGTCCTATTGTCTGGGACATGGGTATCCTCCCCAACGCTCCTGGCATGGACACCATTTGTGGTCAGCTGTTCTAGCCTCCTGCTTAGACTCTAACCCCTAGGCAGGGCTGCTTACACAGTTCAGAGGTTTGGTCCATCATTGATTGTCATGGTGGGAAGCGTGGAGGAACAAAGGCAGACATGGTGCTGGAGAGGTAGCTGAGAATTCTACATCTAGATTGGCAGACAGCCAGGAAGAGAGAGTGATGCTGGGCCTGGCTTGACCATCTGAAACTTGAAAGCCCACTCCCAGTGATATACTTCCTCCAACAAGGCCACACCCACTCCGAAATCTCTTAGTAGTGCCACTCTCTGGGCCTATGGCAATTTTCATTCAAACCACAGATGCTGTCAAGCTTGCCTGGGCCTCAGTGCTATCTTTCTCCATTACTCTCTGTTCCAGTGTCGGCAGAGACACCTGTCCTGCGTGATCCCCTGACTGACTAATCACAAAACTAACATTTCTAGGAATGGGGCGAGGAAGATGAAGGAGACTACTTTCTTTCTCTTTCTTCTTTTTACTTGTAAATCTAAAATAAATCTGTTCTCCAGTTACTGCAGATCTGGGATTGGATTTCCCAGTACTGTTAGTTTACAAAAAATAGTGGTTCTGGGTTTCCGACCTGGGGCCTTGGACATTGTAGATAAGTCCTACTGACTAACTATGGCCCCGGCCCCAGATGTGGAGTTGAGAAAGTATTGACCTCTTTCACTAAGCCATTCCATTGTGTGTGTCACATCCTTCAGTTCTGAAGGTGGGATTGGTCTGTGACTATGAGAGGACTCGAAGAATGGAACTGTGCTCAAAAGATCCTCTATGCTGGGAAGCAACTTCCTGAAAGCAAGGTCCGGCCCACACCCACCTCTCAGGAAAGGAGGGAGGGAAGAGTGGGAATGAATGAATGTTTGAACAGTAACTTAAAAAGGCCTCTCTTGTAAAGGGGAACACTTTTTTTTTTTTTTTTTTAAATCTCTGAGAAATGTCTCCTCTTTGCTTGAAACTGATTATTGATTAATCAGCCTCTTTCCATGTGGCAGAAAGATCGATTAGTCTTCCAACTTTTCCACTAGACCAAAAGTTATTTCAGGACAGGACTTGTAGGCTCAGTGAGAGCAAGGCATGTCTGTGCAGACGCTTGTGGTCCCATCCTGACACTGTGGCCAGCTATAGGAGGCACTGGCTTGAGGTAATAATGCTTGCTCACCTTGGTGTTTGCTTGATCCCAAACTCTATGACCTTTTCATCTCTCCTCACTGGGTTCCAGACCAAGATGGATGGGCCCTGTCCCCTTTTAGCTAGTGTGTGGTTCTCACAGTCTGAGAGATTTTCTGCTATCTAGCCAGTGGGTCTTCTATCCATGTTATACACAGCCTAATGTGTATTTTTAGATGCTCCTCTTATTGCTTTACTTGATTAACTCCCATGTATTTGATGACACAGAAGTAGATGAGAGATATAGAAGTGAGGGTGAATGGGATGGAATGGAGTTCAGGGGGCATGGGAGGGTGGGAGAGGGAACTGGGATCAATATGTAAAATAAGAAAAAGTAATAAATATATATATGAGATATATAAGTGATGATTCTATCACTTAATGCCCATGATACGTACATTGTTTAATATCTGAGAGTTAATTTCCTATATAGTGGGTAATGTGATAACTGTTTTACTTGTGAAGATGATATAGGATATAACATGCAATTGGGGCCCCATTCATGGCAGATTGGTGCTAAGTACAGACATTATTTACTGCCATCCACTCATAGGATGCTAAGTGAGCCAGCACTGTACTGCCCCAGTCACTGTGGAATTTTTACCATTACCTGAAACCTGGCCTTACCCTGGAAACAGTAGCTACATGATTAAAATTGTTAACAAAACTTAGTCCTGAATAAGAGCTGTCTGTGGTTTGGGTTTCGATCCTAAGTCCTTTTTGTCTGATTCAACCGACCGTTTATGTGGATTCATTATTTTTGCCACTAGATGGTGCTTGTCCACATGGGAGCCTGTGTTATTTGGGGGTGGAGGGGCACATTTTGTGGATCTTTGAGAATTGTGTAATGGTGGATAATCATGCTCACCCTGATAATGAGAATTTTTTTTTTCTTTATGGTTAAAGTACTATAGAGTAGAGGCAAAACTTATCTGAGGATTTATTGTTGGCCATTCTTTTTTTTGTTTTTGGTTTTTTTTTTTTATTGTTGGCCAGTCTATTAATTATTGTTTATTTGTTTTAACGTCCAACCCCTAAGTGTAAACATGAGATATTTAAAAAAAATGATAGGAGGAGATAGTAGGGTTATGATATTTGTATTGTAGAGATGTGTTCAAAATTGGAAAGAGGATAATTCCTGAATAACTACAACTATGAAAGTTACAAACCAATTGTACAGAGTGAAAACAATTTCTCCCATGTAATTTACTTAAAAAAAAAAACCCAAACTTTTTATTGATACTTTCACATCATGCATCCCAATACCATTTGTATCCCCATCCCTTCGTGTCTTCCGTCTGCGCTTGCAACCTCCCCCCAACAAATAAAATAAAATTTAAATTAAAAACATAAAAGGAAAAAAATGTAATTTACTTTTGATTTTTCAGTACAATCAGGAAAATATATCATATAGTTTACACTGAGACCTGTTGACAGTGGGCAATCAACACACTGACACTCAAGGAGCTCACATGGTTCCAAGTTAGTGACTACTTAAAAATATGTAGCATTTTCTGCTTTGTCTCCTGCTAACATCCCAGGAACAGCCATTAGGCCTGCCTTACTTGAAGATACACAGAGAAGACTTGGTCCTTCTTCACACAAAGGGAAGAACAGTTGACTATATTTTGCTGAGGTTAATTGCTCTGGCAGATACAGTATATGAAAGAGAGGAAAGAATTACCCAAGTTTGTGGCAGAGGACAATTTTAGATGGCCTGAAAGAAGAAGCCTGTGAGATGTTCCTACTTTCAGTATTTTCCATAAAGAGATGATGTAAATAGTTTGGGACTTAATACTTGGATAAGTATGCAATTTTAATTTTTGGAAATCACCAAGGAGCACTCAGAACAGATCTGGGCACATGTGATCAGAGTTTCTTATGTTTGAAAAAAAGCAAGAAAACATTAGAATCAAATGAAAAGCAGAGGGATTATGGTAGAGAGGTAGCAGTGGACAGTTCTTCCCAGAACAAGATAGTTCTTAGAATGAATGCTCCCCAGCCACTTTAGTTTCTATTATTATCACGTCTCATCCCTTAAATTATCATGATAACTACTGGTCCTTGTCGAAGTGAGCACCATGCCCCAATCCCTGCTGGTATCAGATAAATAGGGAAGAGAAGTGGGAGAGGCAGGTTCTGGGTGGACACTGCATTAGACTGGAGATCTCAGACCTTCAAACGCTTTCAGCTAGTAGTGAGAGGGCACTCAGCTCATTGGTGTGTTTAAAGTCCTCAGAGAAGGTGCGCTTACTGAAAAAAGTTATCCACAGGAATTGTGGAATTGCATTCTGGGCTTTCTAATGTAGAGGTTGGGAAGAAAGCAGAACTAGCCAAGAAAACAGGATGATTAACAAGTTACACAGCAGGGCCTTTTGGTGAGAATTAACGCTCATTCTGAGCTTTTCAGTTTGTCTGTCTGTCCACACTGCCAATCTCCAGCTTCTTGCCCTCCAATCCTTTAGCATTACCCCTTTCATATCCCTGCCTTTTCAACAGAACACTACAAAATGTACACAGATTAAGAGTCTGATCCTAGTTAGGTGTGATGGCGCACAACTTTAGTCCCATCACTGAGGAGGGAGAGGCAGGCAGATCTATGTGAATTTAGGGCCAGCTTGGTCTACATAGTGAGTTTTAGGACATCCAGAGCTATATGGCAAGAGCCTGTCTCAACCAAACAAGCAAAATGAATAGTCTGACCCTAAGCAGACACATGGAAAAAATGTATCATTTGATGACCTGAGCTGGCCAGAAGGATCAGTGTATGAGTGCTTGTTGCACAAATGTGAAGATCTGAGTTCAGATCTTCGTGCACATGGACCGTGCAATGCCTGTAATGCCAGAGTTAGTTGACAGGATTAGGTCTTACTGGCTGCCAGCCTAGCTGCAAACCAAGCTCCAGCTCCAGCTTCAGTTCCAGTCTTGTCTCAAGGCCCTCACACATGTGTTTCTGTGTGTATGTGAAGGCCTAAGAGGCCTGCAGTCACTCTCCACCTTACTTACTCAGTGAGGCAACATCTCTCCAGGGAGTTCAGAACTTTCCAACATGGCTATTCTCATCAGCCAGCTTGCTCCCAGGATCCCTTGTCTCCACTTTCCCAGTGCTGAAATTAGAAGACAGCCCACCTAGTGCTTATGTTGGGGCTGGGGATATGAATGCTGGTACTGATACTTGTTGATCTGTGCTGTAGCCGTCGGACCATCTCCCCAGCCCCTAGTTTACCAGTGTGTTTTATATGATACACATTAGGCTTTCTGACTAAAGAAGCCACTGTAACTCTTTGGGGGTGAAGTTACCCTGAGTTTTACGACAGAACTGACTAGATTTACCTGAGGGGCTGTAATTTACTTTCAAACCATGGATTCAATGTTTTTAGATGAAAAGAAACCTTTGGTGATGTTTTTGTGCTCTGCACTATGAAAATTAATTCTACAAGACAGTAGAGGAAACATTTGACATGGAAATTTCTGTTAGATACCACAACAAAAAAAAAGGAGAAGTAGGCATATGGTTCTAGACAAAAATTTGGTATTATTTTATGTTAAAAAATCAATTCGGAGAATAAATGTAATGTCTCCCCATTTAAATAAATGACTGGTTCATTACAGACTGTTTATTTTCTGTTTGCTTGTTTAGATTAACTTTTCAACTTAAAATTTATTATATGTATTTATTGTACAGGGTAAAGTGTCACATAAGGACTTTCATACAACTGTGTATCATATATTTAACAGATCCTGTCTTTACCCTATCAGTTTTCCTTTATTTCCCGTTCCCCTTCCCAGTAGTCCCCTTTGTTGTTTCTGTAGACATCTTTGTTTCTACTGAAGTATAATTCTATATGTATGTATGCCAATAAATGGGCTAATGAAATAAACAGGCATTTTCAAAAGATAAAGTACAATGGCCAATAAACACATGAAAAATGCTTAGCCTTACTGGGTATCAGAGAAATGCTAATTAAGACTACATGACATTCTATCTCACCTTGGCTGGATTGGAGATCATTAAGAAAACAGATAATAAAATATATTGCTGAGGATGTGGACATAAGGAAACACATAGATTGGATTGTAACTTGTCTCGTCACTACAGAATATCAATATAAAGGCTAATCACAAAATCAAAAGCAGATCTACCATAGGACCCAGCTGTTCCCTTCCTAGGTACTTACCAAAAGTGTAGCACAGAGTTATTTTTTACCTTCTTATTTAAAAAAAAAATTGTTATTTTAATTGTTTAATTGTGGGGTGTGTGCATACATGTGCATGTGAGTGTAAGTTCCTGAGGAATCCAGAAGAGGGTGTTGGATCCCTCCAGCTGGAGTTACAGGCAGTTGTGGGCCCCCGAAGTGGGTACTGGGAACCAAACTGTCATCCTCTGTAAGAGCATCGAGCTCTCTTAACCACTGAGCCATCTCAGCCCAAACTTTGTACCAGTTTTAGCATGGGTTCTCTAGAGGAAGTTGACCAAAACTGACTCTAGACTCAAGACTCAGGCAGTGGTCTTGCCTCTACCTTCTATCTGCATTTAGGAGGACGGGGTTTTAAAGAAAGTAGATCATCTAGCTGTGCCCCTTCACCAACTCTTAAGCCATTTACACAACTTTATGCAGTTCTATTGTTAAGTTTTCCTCCAAGTATTTTAATTTTCATGCAGGGTGTTATTTCTGCTAGAACCCTGAGCAACACACAACACAGTCAAGTGGTTACTTGAAGGAAAGAAGAGCCCACCAACATAACCCACGAGACTGGATAGGGAATCTCCTTGTTCTCCTTGTGAATTTGTCATGGACAAGTTCAAAACAGTAATAGTAGTTACCCCACCTCATGTGAAAGTGGATTTGTGAAGATACACATAATACACATACACATAATAATTGTACTCATTAGCAATGTGAACTGACAGGCGAGGGCAACAAACCATCCCTTCTGAGGGATATTAATGATCAGAAATGTGGCATCAGGACTTTATATGGTCAGGGCTAGCACTGGGCTTGAAGAGCATGGAAAGCAATCCTGTGAGAGAGAAGCTGCCTTGCAGCGTGGAGTGGATGTTGCCATGAACTGTAGAGTCTTAGTTTTCCTTAGTTTGTTACATTTAAAAGCTGTGGTGTGTGTGTGTGTGTGTGTGTGTGTGTGTGTGTGTGTGGTGTGTTCATTCTTGTCACAGTTCACAAATGTAGGTTTTAGAGTAACTTGTGGGCTTGGCGCATCAGGATAGGCAGCAAACACCTTATCTCCTGAGGTATTTTGCTTAATTTTTCTTCATTTGTGCTTATTTCTACCTTGCTCCTAGTATTTAACTCCCCCCCCCCCAGTCCTCCTCCCAGGGTTTCTCTGTGGCTTTGGAGGCTGTCCTGGAACTGTTATAGACCAGGCTGGCCTAGAACTCACAGATCTGCCTGCCTCTGCCCCCACCCCCAGTGATGGGATTAAAGGCGTGCACTACCATCACCTGGCTAGGATTTAACTCTTAATGAGGATCCAGCAGTTGTTACTCAAATCCTGTGATAGGAGCCAGGTAGGGACATGAAATTAGACAGTGAATTATTTATTCTAGTCTGTTGCTGCCGTAGTGGAATGTGGGTCATCTCTGGACTGGCTTCTAACTTTTCATGGAATGTTGGACTTGTCAACAATAATATAAATTCCTCCAACTTTGAAATGTTACGAGCTAATTAAAAATATTAATATCATTTGAACTGAACGAAGACATATATCAAAGATCTGGATATAAACTGCAGGCTTACATTATTTTTTTAAATCTTCTAGTGATTTAGGATTGTGTTGCGGTTCCTGCCTCTTCATACTCAAATACAGATGGATTTGTTTTCCACTTTTTTGTTTCTAGTAGTAACTCTTATGCCTGTGTTCAGAGTGTGGTAGTGCATTTGGGGAAAAACTGTAGGGAACTGAGCTAAAATGCCTGCCCACTTTCACAAAAGTCTGGCTGGTGCTAGATAACATGGACTGGTTAACCTTGCTTCATCATACCAGACTTGTCTATGTGCACATACTCTTGGCATAACCAGGCAGGATATGAAGTCTTTATTATGTTCTCTCTGTAGTCTGTTAACAGTCATTTCCAGACTGTTCTAAGCACTTTGCATAATAATCTAACCATCGATGTTGTGGATGAGAAACTTGGCTCTCTAAGGGAAGGAATCAGGCATGCCTGTGCTATACTGCCTCCCAAACTGCTTGAGATTGGTATATCTCCTCTCTCTAGTCTAAACACTCTGGCCATTAACAAGCTTAGGTATTTCAAATTGGAGAGCTCTGGTGTTTAGGGGTTATGACAGAATCACTGCCCGCAGTCTGGAGCTTCAAATGGTCCAGAGATGGGAAGGCAGCCTGGCCTGATGCTTTTTCAAGAATTTATGCTATAAACATCTCATCTTAGATAAATGTTGTGAAGCCTCAGCCCCTTTGCAGACACAGTCCCAAGTTATGATAAGATATCTAGTGAGAGGTAAAAGAGATGCAATCAATGTCTGTGAGCAGGGGAAGAACGAGCAGACATCCCTGTGGCCCAGAAAGGCCAGAGATGCAAAGTTAAAGCTCACAGCTAGTGTTATTTTCATGACCTGAATGATCTGCTATAGCTATTTATTTATGCAGTATTATAAAACAGTAGACCCATTTGCTGACTACTAAACCAGTTGTTCTGATATTAAAGTTTCTGTTTTTAACGTTGCTTGTGCCAGAAGTTTCTATTTAAAGCCAATTATTTTTTGTTTTTTAGACTTTTTAATTTAGAAACAATCTTATTTTACATATCAGTCCCAGTTCCCTCTCCCTCCCATCTTCCCATGCCCCCCATCAACCCCCTTCTCCCCTCCCCCAGTCCCACTCCCTATCAACTCCCCAGGGAGAGTGAGGCCTTCCATAGGGGAATCATCAAAGTCTGTCAAGTCATTTGGGGCAGGACCTAGGTCCTCCATGTATCTGGACTGAGAGTATATCCCTCCATGGGGAATGGACACCCAAAGTCCATTTGTGCACTAGGGATAAATACTGGCTTCACTGTCAGAGGCCCCATAGACTTCTGAGGCCTCCTGACTGGCACCCACATTCAGAGGGCTTGGTTCAGTCAAATGCTGGTTCCCCAGCTTTACGACTGGGATCCCTGTCAGGTCAGATGTTTCTGTGGGTTATTCCAGCACGGTCTTGACCCCTTTGCTCTTCACTCCTCCCTCTCTACAACTGGATTCCAGGAGTATGGCTTAGTGCTTCTAATTAATTGTTAAAGAGTGTTTGGAGATAAACTGTGGACTACAGGCATTATCTTTTACTGCCACTGGAGAATGTCTAAAAGATTTATTTTATGCTAATTTATATGTATGTGTCTGTGGTTGTATACTGTGTGTGCCTATGTACATGTGCACTTATGGATGCCAGATGAGGGTGTTGGATTCTTTGTAGCTACAATTACAGTTGGTTGTGAGTTGCCCAGTGTGGGTGCTGGGAACTAAAAAATTGTTGGTCTCCTCTTGTGGAGCAGCAAGAGCTCTCAACTGCTGAGTCATCTCTCTAGCCTTGAGAATTTCTTTTCTTTTCTTTTTCTTTTTTTTTTTTTTTTTAAGACAGGGTTTCTCTGTGGCTTTGGAGGCTGTCCTGGAACTAGCTCTGTAGACCAGGCTGGTCTTGAATTCACAGAGATCTGCCTGCCTCTGCCTCCTGAGTGCTGGGATTAAAGGCGTGCACCACTACTGCCTGGCTGCCATGAGAATTCTTAAGGCATAGACATTTTTGTGTTTTTGAGAGGGGAAGGGATCTCTGTTACTTATGCTGGGCTTGCACTTACAAACCTCCTCCCCAACTTGCTGAGTGCTGTGTTACAGGTGTGTACTACCATGTCTGGCATTGCATTTTAAATTTAAATAGCTATATATAGGCATTTACTAGATAAGACAGGCTTCAAAGAGCTTTAATACCCCCATGATGGGGGAGGCTTTGGGCCTTTTTCATGCAGTTTACTATCTCTTTCAGTGGTCATCAGTTATCCTGTACTATCATCATTTGCATTTACAGCTAATTATGTAGGCTCTAAAAATAACTATCGTAGTAAATGGAAGTTTCTTCTAAGTTTTGGGGCACTAGGAAGACTAGTGGATGCGTTGGAGGGTCCCACCAGAGACCATGTGGAAATGCCTATGGGGATTTGTGCTGTTATAATGTCTGATGGGTGTGACTGGGCATCCATGCCTAGGAGCTGGAGGTTAACTGTTTAGTCTAATCCTGCCCAAAGCATTTCTAGCATCCTGTTGGAGAAATGCTGGTGGCTGTTTTGGAAGGTAAGAATTTTATTAAAGTTTAGAGATACCAGCATTCAAAGCCTGTATCATTTTACAAAAGCTCCTGTATTTGGTTTACATTCTCCAAAACTCTCACCCTAAAGATTTTCTATGCTTTAGCTTGAGTCAAATAAGTAGTAGAGTATTTTAAAGTTGATGATGGAAAATATAGGAAGCTATTGATATTTGCTTAGAGTTGACATAGTGAAACTGGTATGGTATCTGATGTGCTTAAAAATCCAGGGAAATGATTGAAAAGTGTATTCTTCAAGTAGAGGAAAAAGGAGTAATGGAGGTATGGGTCTCAAGTGAGTTGAAACCCCAAGCAGCTATGATTTCTCTCCATTTTAGAAGACAAATTGCATCACTACTAGTCTTTTTTGTAAGAGAGTGTATTTATAAATTGTATTTCCAAATTTCCAGGCTACCTTCTTCAAAGAACATCATAGGAAAGAAAGCAACCAATGCTAGGCGAGGTTGAGCAGCTTGCCTGCTTTCTGTTGTGATGTGGCCTACAGGAGTCAGGCTGGAAATGAGCTCTTCATCTGATAGGTCAGTCTCTCTCTCTCTCTCTCTCTCTCTCTCTCTCTCTCTCTCTCTCTCTCTCTCTCTCTCTCTCTCTGTGTGTGTGTGTGTGTGTGTGTGACAGAAAGTAAGGTGATTCAGGTGCAGGGCAGGGGGTAGTACTTTTGGAAGGTCTGTATTAGGTGTTAGCCGATCAGGGGTTTCTGGAGTCAAGCTTGGAAGAAGGTATTGCCTCTGTAACATATGTAACCAGAGACAGTGTGTGATAGTCTCAGAACTATTGTCACTTTTGGGGCAGTTATTTGTGAAAGACTGACAATTGTGTTAATGTCAATATAAGCTATCTATGTATTTAAAAGGACAGAGGTGACCATTTTCCTTATTCTCCCCCTTTAATAGCACAGTAAGTACAAGATTCTTACTCTGATAAAATATAATCAGAATTTCCATTATGCCCAGAGGAAAATGTGTAATAAAAACATGTGGAAAGCTGGTTTGTGTATATCATTTTAGCCACAAATCAATGAAGATTATTTTGGTATTTCAGGTTTACAGTGTAGCATTTGGTTATTTTTGAGATTCATTTAACTAATTTCACTTGGTAGTGTGATATGTTTTCAGTGCAATATACTTCAAGTGTTAGCCAGGTATATGTCATCCAATGTGTTGGAGTGTTAGTGTTCTCCCTCTCTCTTCCTTTGCCTCCCCTGATCCCTGACTCTGTACATATTAAATGCAGAATACTTAAGTAGGAGCTATTGAGTGAAAACTTACCCAAATCAAATATATAGAGCGTACATATAATCTCCTATGTTACTTACAATATCAGATGCATCATTCTTTCTCCTCTCTCTCTCTCTCTCTCTCTCTCTCTCTCTCTCTCTTTTTGAGACAGGGTTTCTCTGTGGCTTTTGAGCCTGTCCTCTAACTAGCTCTGTAGACTAGGCTGGTCTTGAACTCACAGAGATCTGTCTGCTTCTGCCTCCACAGTGCTGGGATTAAAGGCATACACAACCACTGCCTGGCCAGATGCATCTTCTGAGTTAGAGTTTTAGACTGTGGATTTTCCCTTGTGGTCTATTGAGGGACTTTGAAAGATTTCTGAGGAAGAGATGTAAATGTGTTGTCATAAGCCATGATACCCACTGAATTGAGTCTTTTTACTAAGAATATCTTTGCACTGCTGTAGTATGTTCTTTTTGTCATGTATGGAACCCCACAGAAGTTCCCCTTTAGGGGTTTCCTTATATTTCTCTACATTCTGATGAATAAATACTAACAAGTATAGGTAATATAACTTTTAGTAGAGTAGCTTGGTCCAGATATGGAATTGCTATCTCTTGGATATGTATCAGAAAAAAATTGAATTATGGTCAACCCTCCCCCCAGTGCTCTGAAGATATTTTCATGGATAGTGATGACCAGAGGTGCAGGGAGGTGACTAGAAGGTCATAGTATCCACTTGTATCATAATTTTACCACTTAGAAAGGATGGAATAGTTTGCTTTTAAAATCTCCTAGGCATTCAGAAGCATGCTGTGCATATCATAAGAAAAACACACAGTTCCAAGACGGCTAGGGTTCTGTAGAGAGACCCTGTCTCAGAAAAAATCAAACAACAAAAAACAAAACAAACAAACAAACAAAACAAATAACATGTAGACCTTTTCAAAACTTTGCAAGTAGAGAATTTTAAAAATTTAAAACTTTTTTTTTATGCTTTAAAAGAGCAATTCATGGCTTTATGGTAAGATAGAGAACATGATTTTGACCATGTAACATAAACATTCAATCAGTGTTATAGTACAAAAATATACTAAAGTAATCGGTACATTTTAGGGTTTTCATTTCAAGATACTGTCATTAATTGAAAGCTGCAGGAAATGAACATCCTAACCTCATCTTATATGACAGCTACGGTGCCGGTTAGTTTTTGTCACCTCGACACAAACTATAGTCATGAGGGGGTGGGGGGAAATGGAAGCTTAACTTGAAGAATTGCCTCCATCACATTGGCTGGCAGGGAAGTCTGTTGGCCTTATCAGGGTTAATGAGGGATACATGAGGGCCCAACTCACTGTGGGCAGTGCGTCCTTGGGCAGGTGGTTGTGGGCTGTATAAGAAAGCAGCCAGTAAGCAGCATTCCTCCGTGGTCTCTGCTTCAGTTGCCACCTCTGGGTTCCTGCCTGAGTTTATGTTTTAGCTCCTCTGGAGCCGAAGAAACCCTTTCCTCCCTAAGTTGCTCTTTTTGTTATCACAGAAATAGAAAAGAAGCTAGGGCAGGTGGTATTTTTCATTAATGCATGCATACAAATGCACTTATACTCTTACACCGAAGAGAACTACCAAAAAGAGGGCCTCAATTTGCAAATTCCAAAACTCAGTGGCTATCACACATTTTATTCCTAAGGCACTGAATTAGCCTAGGGCACTTGAGCAGCTAAGTTGTTGTTTTAAGCTTTAGGAGAGAAATGTGGATATTATAGCTGAACTTGTCTCCATAAGACCTTAACTCTAAGACACATTTTTTTTCCCTCAATAGACATAGATTCACCTTTAAGACATTTTTTTAAATAGACATATTCTAATGATGAATGCCTGAAAACAGAGCTTTGATTATAGAAGTAAAACCTTTTTTTTCTTTTCATGTTTGTTTTTATGGGCAACATATAATATGATTATACCTTATGACTGGTGTTTAAAAATAAATACCAATCCTTATTTTTATTATTATTTAGGAATAAGTGCTTAAGTGTAACTTTAAAATAGTACATAGGGCTAAAAAGTTGTGTTACAGAATTGGTTAAAAGGATATTCCTTCATGAAACATTTTGGGTAAAAGGAACCACTTATGATATTTTAATCTATATTTTATAAGGGCAACTTGATTCAAGTGCAATGAGAAGTATTTGGGAGAAACAGTGTGTGTGAAAAAGACAAGTTTTGTGTTTCCTTTCCTCAGCTATTTTTGCAACATGGATCTGTTTAAATATCACTGTATAATGCCTGGGACATCACTGGTCTCTGCCATTTGCTCATATGACCTCTTCTATCCTCAATGTAGACCAGCAGGTTGACTGATTTATTCTCTTTCTTCTTCTTCCTTTCTTTTTTTCTAAAGAAACATACATTCTTAAGCATCTTTTAACTCTTTTTGTTTGTTTTTTTCAAGACATGGTTTCTCTATGTAAAAGCTAAAAGTTCTGGCTGTCCTGAAATTCTCTACCAGGCTGGCCTCAAACTCACAGAAATCTGCCTGTTTCTGCCTCCCTAGTGCTGGGATTAAAGGTGTGTGTTACCACTGCCCAACTTTTTAAAAAAATATATTAATGTTTTGCCTGCATGTGTGTCTGTATGAGGGTGTCAGATCCCCTGGAACTGGAGTCATAGTTGTGGGTCCTGGGAATTGAAACTGGATCTTCTAGAAGAGTAGCCATTCCCTTAACCATTGAGCCTTCTCTTCAGCCCTGTATCATTTTTACATTATTAGTATAGAGACAAGTTCTGGTGAAGTGGAATGTATTTGTTAATATGTTATGATAAAATACTTAAAATTGTTCATGTTATTTAGCACCATTTACTTATGATTTATTATGAAACACTAAACACTATTTTATGACTAAAAATCAAATTTTATTTTTTTTAACATTTTGTTGAAATCTTTTTTCTCTTTTTTAATTAAATTAGAAACAATCTTGTTTTACATATCAATCCCAGTTCTCTCTCCATCCCCTCCTTCCATGCCCCCCACTGACCTCCTATCCCATCCCCTTTCTGCTTCCCAGGGAGGGTGAAGCCTTCCATGGTGGATCATCAAAGTCTGTCACATCATTTGGAGCAGGGCCTAGGCCCTCCTCCATGTATCTAGACTGAGAATGTATCCCTCCAGGGGGAATGGATGCCCAAAGTCCATTTGTGCATTAGGGAAAAATACTGACCCACTACCAGAGATCCCATAGACTGCCCAGGCTTCATAACTGACACCCACATTCGGGATGGGTCTGGGTTGGTCCTATTCTGGTTTCCCAGTTAGCAGTCTGGGGTTCATGAGCTCACCCTTGTTCAGGTCAGCTGTTTCTGTGGGTTTCCCCAGCCTGGTCTTGACCCCTTTGCTCATCACTCCTCCCTCTCTACGACTGGATTCCAGGAGTTCTGCTCAGTGTTTATATGTAGGCGTCTGCTTCTGCTTCCATCAGCTACTGGATGAAGGGTCTAAATGGCATTTAAGGTAGTCATCAATCTCATTATAAGGGAAGGACAGTTAAGGTAGCCTCTCCCCTATTGCTTAGATTCTTAGTTTGGGTCATCTTTGTAGATCTCTGGACATTTCCCTAAATGCCAGATTATTCTTTAAACCTATAATGGCTCCCTCTATTAGGTATCTCTTTTCTCGCTCTCCTCTATTCTTCCCCTGACGCTATCCTCCTGCTCCTTCATGTCCTCCCCTTCTCCTACCCCCCCCTCCCAGCTGTGCTCCCAATTTGCTCAGGAGATCTTGCCCCTTTCCCATTTTCCAGGGGACCATATATGTCTCTCTTAGGGTCCTCTATGTGTCCTAACTTCTCCGGCAGTGTGGATTGTAGCCTGTTAATCCTTTGCTCTGTATCTGAAATCCCTATATGAGTGAGTACATACCATGTTTGTCTTTTTGTAACTGTATTACCTCATTCAGGATGGTTTCTTCTAGTTCCATCCATTTGCCTTCGAATTTCAAGATTCCATTGTTTTTTTCCCACTGAGTAGTACTTCATTGTGTAAATGTACCACATTTTCTTTATCCATTATTCTTCAGTTGAGGGGATCTAGGTTGCTTCCAGGTTGTGGCTATTACAAATAATACTGTTATGAACAGATGTTCTTGTTATATGAATGTGCAACTTTTGGGTATATACCTAAGAGTGGAATTACTGCACCTTGAGGTAGACTGATTCCTGTTGTCCTGAGGAACTGCCATACTGATTTCCAAAGTGGCTGTACGAGTTTGCACTCCCACCAGTAGTTGAGGAGTGTTCCCCTTTCTCCACATCCTATCCAGCATAAGCTGTCAATGGTGTTAGCCATTCTAACAGGGGCAAGATGGTATCTCTGAGTTGTTTTGATTTGCATTTCCCTGGTGGCTAAGGATGTTGAACAATTTTATTTTAGCATTGTAGCAAATCTAAAAGCCATTGATCTCGTCCTAGATTCAGCTCCCTTTCTTCTTAGCCTATAGTGAGCCATAAACACTCCACATAGTGCTAGAATTAGTAGGAAAGTGTGTCCAGTATTCATGGGCACTTGTTTCAACATTTTAAAAAAGATTTATTTATTTTTAATTCTGTATATGTGTGTACGTGCCAGCGTGAGTTTATGTACATCATGGGAATTCACTTCCATCACGTGCCTGCAAATGCCCAGTCAAGCCAGAGGGCATGGGCATTCCTGAAACTGGAGTTACAGGGGTTGAGAAGCACCTGATGTGAGTGCTGGGAACCAAACCTAGATTCTCTGTAGGAGCAATGTGTGCTCCTAAGTGTTGAGCCCTCTGTCCAGCCTCTCTTGTCAAATTTTTAATGAGTTGCGGAAGGTATAATTGACAGAGCTCATGAGACCTGGTTCCTTCTTTCATATCATATCACAAGTTCTCTTAAGTGCCGATGGGCTGTGGAAATAATGACTAACGTGGAACACTGTTTTAAGATATGAGAGGAAGCTCAGTTCTCAGACACTAATTTAAAAATAAATTATGTTCATGAAAAGTATATAGGACATGTTTCTGCTAAGAATAAAAAGGGAAACAAGGGTCTGGGAAAGAAATATGAGCTGAATTGAGAAATTTCATATATAAGAATATTTCAGTGGAGAGGCCTCTCTAGTTAGTTGCTTTCACACTCAAAAGGCTAATGTGTTTTGTCTGAGAGTTCTAACTATACACATCATGAGACAAAATGTTTCAGAGCTGTTTTACTATTGAAAAAGAAAGTCAGTGATGGTAGGTTTATAATACTAATTAGTAAATGATGCCAACTCCTGCCATGTTCCCATCTAAACAGTTGTGCTTTTAATGGTATTTCCATGTGAACTCAACAGCAAAGTAGCTCTTATCTGTGCAACTGAGGTCAGAGTTGCCTAAGAAGGACCCAAAGGAGATCTTTCTCTAAATTTAATACCTTCAATGTTCATCTCATGCCCTTTGTCTAGTATGTTTATAAGTAGAATCAATGTAACATTTTAGGTAGTAAACCTTTCCAAGGAGTGCAGTTGTCACAGTGTGTTACTCTGTTCTTTCCTCCTCCATGTTGTCCTTGTGTTTTAGGAATGGAACAAAACATACTTGCCTATTCTAGAGGATTGGGTTTCCTGGTTTAGGAAGTGGTCAGCTACTCAAGCTTGTCTATTTATCCTTTAACGAGCATTGCTGAACATATGATTAAACAGTACAATTTGTATTCTTTATCACGTATAATGTCTATTTATAATTAAAATTCATATGACTCTAATTAACTGCCACTTAGAATAAATATTAGCAAAACTAAAACAGAAATACAATTAAGTTTTATGAAGCCTTTATAATTCTTTAACTATTTCTTTCCGGCTGTTATTATATATGGTTTATGGTTACAAAACTCTGTCTTAATTTATTATTTCAAAATCAATTGGTCTCTTAGCTGATGGATTGCACAGGTTTTAGGCTGACATTACGTATACAATAAAAGTACCCTCTAAAAACTGGATAGAGTGGGTGTCATAGTGAGCTGTACTACTTTTGCAACAGTGAAGATGTCTGTAAACTAGAAAGCAGAAACGGCCATTGATTCTACTGTCAGGCATTAGCTGGCTGCTTTGCATTTTAAAAGTTAATTTTATTTTTAATATATTTTGTTTTAAAAAATTAACCATGGTAAAATATATACACCAGATAAACACACCCTAAAATCTTTCTAAATGGTCAAGTGTGCAGTTCAGTAGTAGGATATTTACATTGTTCAACCAATTTTTAATTTACAAAACTGTAATTCCGTATCCTGTAATCAGTAAATCCCCATCTCTCTCTCCCCCTGCCTCTAATTTCTGTCTCTTTCTGTATACTTTATGTACCACCTGTACATGAATTTGCTCCTCTGTGACTTGCTTTTTCATTTATCATGATGTCTTTAAGGTTCATTTGGGTTAGAGCACATATCAGAATTCTCCTTGTATCTTTTTTTTTTTTTTTTTTTTTTTTTTTTTTTGGTCTGTGTAGTGTTTTTAAAACCCTGCAAACCCATGATGTTATTCCTATTTCTTTGTAAATTATTTGTCTGTGGATCTCTGTGAGTTCAAGGCCAGCCTGGTCTACAGAGTGAGTTCCAGGACAGATACCAAAGCTACATAGAGAGACCCTGTCTTGGAAAAAAAAAATTATTTGTCTGTAACAAAAATGTGTTACTGATGTTATCTGATATTAGTATATATAATTTCCTTTTCTACAGGTTGAGTATCCTTGATTTCAAATATTCAGGGCCAAAACTGTTTCAGATGCATGTTTCTTCAGATTTTGGAATACTGTAAATGCATAGTAAGATATCTTTGGGGTCAAGCCCATGTGTAGACATAAAATTTTCTTATGATTCATGAATGCTCTGTATCCATAGTCTGCGAGCAATTAAAATATACTTTTAGTGCCTCTATTTTGGCTGAAATCTGTTCCATGAGATCAGGTGTGGAATTTTCCATTTGGAGAGCATGCTTGCATTGTAGATGTTTGTGTTCTGAGCACCCAGGCTTCCTTCTTTGGACTGTTCAGCTGTAAGAGATCTGATACTCTTGTTCTGTAGACTGAGAAACTGAGGCTTGGAGGGGAATAATTTACAAGTAGCAATTGCAGATCTAAACCCAGGACTGTATGATTCTAGAGTTCTAGTTTATGCAGTATGCTTCCCATTGGTCATAAGTGTGAGTGTTTTAAATAAAGCCGTGCTAAAGGAAAGTTTCTTTGCAGCCAAAAACTATCTGTGACCTTATGCTTTGTTCCAGAGAAGCTATAATGCCGAGTGTGTTTGTAGTAAGCGCAAGTCATTTCCCAAGCATAACTTGAGTGTATTTTCTCTTGGCTTCATTTCTGGCTCAACACTGGGTTATTTCCAAGAAAATCGTGTTTCTTTGATGAGAAATATGTTTTCCTTGGTCTTTCAGAAATCTAGAGGTAAGAGAGAAGAAATTACCTGAAGGACAAGGTTAAGTGGATACACCATCCCCAGGAACTTGGTTGACAAGAGACTGGTGCAGCTCACTATGACATCATTATATTTTAGGGATTCAAGGACATCAGAAATAATCCATGTTCTTCTTTTCACAAATCAGGTTTTTAATTGCCAAATCTCCTAAGTAAGTTAATTGTGTGGTTAAGATTTAATCTAAATTTATTTATCAATAATTCTGTTTGAGCCAGTGTTGGTGGACAGAGCCAACTTTCATCATAGCAAAACAATGGTTGCTGGTATATACAGTTTCTTGGCTTATCGTGTAATTGTGAGGAAACTTGGAAATCTTAGGTGATTTTCATTTTTTGAGGAGTTTTGATGACGAGAAATACATGTGGGATGGAAATGATTCCATCCTGTGAAAGTAGCTTTAGCATTTACCTTCACCAATTCAAATGCAATAGGGGATCAAGATACTCAACTACCAAAGCTGTGCATTCTCTCACAGTGTCTTTTGAAATGCAGGGAGCTGGGGTCGGCCTTTCTGTGAGTTCCTGTCCCCACATCCTAGACAGTGGTTGATGGGGTCCATTACTCTCAGTCTATTCAGTGCCAGAAACTTCTTCCAGGGAATGTTAAATCAATGACAGAAGAGTATACAGAACACAAGCTTGTTTGTGTGTGGTCTACAAGCTATTTTCTAATATTGATTAAAATTTCAAAAGGGTAATATTTTATGATATGTGATGATTATTTTAAGTTTTGTTCAGAGTCTGTACAGTTTCATCAGAATACAGCTGCCTTCATTTATTTAAAATGTTGATGGGAAGTTTTAGATGAAAATGGCAGTTCAGTTGTGATAGAGACCGGAAAGGTGGTGTAACATCTAAAATATTTACTATTTGGCATTGTATAGCATGACTTAGCCAACACATTGCAAAACATAAGAATGATTAATGTATTGGAAAGCCATGACCCTTGTAACCTCTTTTGCTTACCTGGGATGCTAGCTGAATTCGACCATATTTTCTCGAAGAGTTTCTCATTTTTTCTCCCTCCAGAACAACCGAGAGCAGCTCATTCATGACTATTTTCCTGACTTCATCTGCTTATTTTCTAGTGGTTCTTTTTGTGGACCAGGTGATCAGACTAAAACCACACAGGAAGGGTTGTGGTCTGCCTGATGAAGCTGTTCTACACAAGGATGTTCCAGACACGTTACCTCCCTATTTGTTGTTGAAACCTGGAATTTGATTCTGGCCTTCATAGGAGAACATTGATTCAAACATACAACGTGGCTTTCACTCTTAGTGAGCTGAATAAACCTATTGCTGTTAGGTTCATGTTTGTAAGGAGAAAATCTTAATTATTCATTTTCAGCTTTAGGTATGCATGTCATAATTCATTACATTAAAATTATTAATGTGCATTCTTTTTTGTCGATTAACCTTCAATACTTAAAATACTTACCCCCCCCCCATCCTTTTGTTTTGTTTTTGATTTTCAAGACAGGGTTTCTTTGTGTAACCCTAGCTGACCTGGAACTCACTTTGTGGACCAGACTGGCCTCGAACTCAAAAAGATCCACCTGCCTCTGCCTCCCAAGTGCTGGGATTAAAGGTATGTGCCAGCACTTTCTGCTCCCCCCATCTTCTCATAGAGGAAAAGCATCAATGGTCAGGATGTTTTACTCTACTCTTTTAAAGCTATCTCCCTTCCTTCCCACTCTGGTTATTCAGTGTTGGGTTCCTTGAGGTCCATGGAAGAAGAGAGGGCCCTGCTACTATATATATAAGAAGATTGTGCCTGGCAGCCATTGAAAACTTTGAATGCTGTCACTATTATTTGAAAGCTTAGAAGGTGTCCTTAGTTGAAGATTTGGAGTTTGGAAATCTCCTGTCCGGTTCACCCATGCATTTGTTCATAACTGTGTCCTGTGTCTTGGTGAAGATATAGCACCTGTCTGAGTCATAGGAACGAGTTGGGCACTGCTCACTTACTATTTTGCAGGGCTGTTGTACTATCTGGTCTGTGAGGTGAGGGATGTGGGTGGAGCTCACTCACTATTAGGAGTTGGGTTCAGTCTGGGGGACTCTGCTTCAGCCACAGACACTTTGAGTGGAGCCTTCTCAGACTTTGATGTGAGCCCAAGCTGCTCAGTAAGCAAAGGTAAGTTAGAAGTGCCAAAAGATGAAAGGGAATGCTGAGGTTGTTTGCAGACTGAGTGCCTTATGTGAAACCAGGAGAGGGCTGAGGGGAGACGTCTCAGGTAAAGTTTGCCCTTGATGCATCAGCAAGAGAAAGTCAGGATGAGGTGTAATCTAAGGTTAGCTGTGATGTGTAGTGAGGAGGGTAAGAAATGAGTTGTGGATAATGTAGGGAAACCCTCTATTATCATTTCTACAACGTGGAAAAGAGGGTGAACGGTTATCGACTGACTCAAACCTTTAATTGTAAAGTGAGTTGCTGTATGGGTTAGAAATGTAAGCTATTGTGGGAAAGCTATGGTTTGGGGGTTTAAGAGGGAACAAGGAAGTAGGGGCGGTGCTTATTCTCCTCTGGGGAAAATAGAGAGCCAGGGGCTCATGTGGTAGAGCTACTCCAAGTAAGAAAGTCATGGGAGGGAGAGAGGGATTTCCTCACTCCTTGCTCTGTCCCTGTGGCCTAGATGGCTTGGACTTGCACAGGTTTAATGCACGCTGCTGTGGGCGCTGTATGTTCTTGTGCGCAACTATCCTGCTGTGTCTGGAAGATAGTTTCCTTGCAGTTACCCCCCTCTCTCCCACTTCTGGCTCTTATGCAAACCGTCTTAGCAATCAGCAATCAGCAGCAATCTTCAGAGTAGCTGCTGTTTTGTAATCCCCGAAGTTCTGAGGCAGAGGTGGGTGGATCTCTGGGAGTCCAAGGCCAGCCTAGTCTATACATTGGAAGCTTCTGGCCAGTCAAGGCCCTACTGTGAGGTCCTGTCTCAAAAAACAAAGCAGAGCAAATAGCTGCAATTTTGGTGTTTATTTACTAGCTCTAAATTGTAAATTGTCCAGATGTTCAAGTTACTTGGAAAAGGAAGAAAAGTTGTGGAAAAAATACATTTTTCTTTGTCTTATCGTTAGGAAAGGTAAATAATTATATCATGATAGAGTAGCCATATATTCAAGATCATAACAACTGGCAGTGAAGTGCCAGATGGTGGTGGCACACACTTCTAATCCCAGCACTTGGGAGGCAAAGGTAGCTGGATCTCTGAGTTAGAGGCCAGCCTGGTCTACAGAGCAAGTTCCAGGACAGCTAGAGCTACACAGAGAATAAACATTAAATCAATAAACATTAAAAGAAAAAATTAACACTGGGCAGTGAAGGAAAAGATGGCTCAGGGTGTTTGGCAATGTGACATTAAAGATCACACTAGACAGAGTGGTCTCAGTGATGACCATATACATTTACCAGCTGAAATCTACTTCAGGACTTGGGTAA
The DNA here is from genome assembly GCF_943737965.1 of Phodopus roborovskii. Lineage (NCBI taxonomy): Eukaryota > Metazoa > Chordata > Mammalia > Rodentia > Cricetidae > Phodopus > Phodopus roborovskii. The sequence goes on from NW_026125444.1 coordinate 6,132,287, forward strand.
ATGAGTCTGTGGTCTTAGATTCTAGAGATGCTTCTGATGATTGACTTATCACCTCTATAGGGTTCATTAAGTTTTTAGATCAACTGCATATACACGCCATGAAATGAGTGAACACAATGACCAAATGCTTGGACCCTGGCTCCTCTCAGTATGTGAATTCACAGCACAGAGAACTAGGGGAAGTAACTGATAGCATTTATTTTTTTTTTATTCCACTTAGAGAAATCAGAGAGTTAACACCCCCCCCCCCATTTTAACCTAAAATAACAGGAAACAAATGGAAATTGGGGAGACTTTTCTAAAGATGACTTCACAAAAACAGTCAAAGGGGTGCAGAGCCGCAGTGGTTACTGTTGGGTTGAGATAAGCAGAAGTGTGTGTGTGTGTGTGTGTGTGTGTGTGTGTGTGTGTGTGTGTGTGTGCGCGCACACGCTCAGCACCACAAGGCATGCTTCACCCCCAACCCCGGGCATGCCAGTTTTCCAGGGAGCTGTTTGGTTTTATGGCTGATAGAGTTGTCCTTTGAGAAATGCCTCATTATGGAATATACAGGTAAAATGAAATTTAGAATACATTCTGCCTGTCTAGAATTACTTTAAAGCAAATATTTAAATTTGCTCTTTTAAAATTGTGTTGCATTATGTAAGCTTACAAGTGCCCACCAGTTTATGCTTTAAATATGTATGAATTAGTTATATACACATTGTGACTAATTTCAGATAGCCATGCAAGGGAGTTTCTCAGACATAGCCCGTTGTTTCTTCTGTATCAGTTTGAGTCACACTCGTAGAGACTAAAACTGCAGCCCACAATGAATTCACATCTTTTCTCTTGGCCAAAAGTTTAAAGTCAAACATTTGAACAGAAAATAAAATTTATATACACAGTTCTGCAACAAAAGTCTTAGTATACAAGTGGTAGGAACACACACACACACACACACACACACACACAGACACAGAGTGTGCTTGTACTTGCTTTAGAGAAAATCTGAAATAGGGTATTGAAGATTTATAGATCAAGTGTATTTGAACACTAAACTTTACCTAGATTTTAGAAAATTCACTCTCTACAGCATATTGTGTTGAGACAGGAAGGGGCATACCTCATAGCTCAATGTAAAACAGCCAACTCTGTAACATTTTAACGGACACTCTTCCTTTAAGTGTGCTGCAAATTTCTGAAAACTTTATTGTAGTGTGTGTGTGTGTGTGTGTGTGTGTGTGTGTGTGTGTGTGTGTTTGCAAGTGTGCATGTTCCCACACTCATGGAGGTCAGGTTACAACTTTATGGAGCTGACTTTTTCCTTCTTTCACTTCACTCTGGCTCCAGACATTGAATGCAGGTCATTAGGCTTGCATGGCAGATGGTTTACCTGTTGAGCCATCTTGCCCACTGAGTATGCTTGCAGTAATGAAATTATGCCTCCTGCCCCATACTAGGAGTGCTAAGTCTTTCATTTGTAATTGCTTTTATATTGCCATTAATACACTTTTTTGTTGTTTTCAAGTAATGCTTTATATTTGCATAATTGAATTTTTTTTACATGCAACTTTAACTAGATATCAAGGGAGATACTAAGAAAAAACTTTAAAAGAAGGTAAAGGTAGACATTAAGATTAGGACAGTTTAAAATTTGTGTGTATGCTTAGAAAGAATGTATAGTTTAAGTTCTGTCATATTAATAAATGCATTCATTAGATTAACTATCTCATGTAGAAGGAAGCTATTTTGAATATTATCTTCCATTATTACTTTATTTGTTTTCAAACATGGTTACATGTAGCTCACTGCATTTGAAGAGAGTAACTCATGTTTTCAGTTCCTGAACAGTCAATTATTTTGTGTGGGAATAGATTATGCACTGTGCCATCAGCACAGCCTAAATCCACTTCTAGAACAACAAAAGGGATAGCTTCCAATAGGAAACTGATACTTGGTAATTTAATAATAGATTTTCTGTAAAACCAAACCAAACCATACCACATGTATTCCTGCTTCTGCCCTGTGCCACACCTCCCCCTTGGGTTCCGTGTTATTCATATGGCTTCATCTTTTTGTTTTACGATCTCTGTTGCAATGTCACCTTTTCAGGAGCCACCTGGAAATCTTGCTAAAATGTTCTACCTTTCATTCTATTTCCTCTGATTCCTTCTGTCTCTCTATATACCACTGCTTGACCTTCTACATATCTGTTTCTCTGTCCCATCAACTAGGATTTGAAAAGCTCTAGGGAAGAAAGTATTAGTTCATACTATGCCCGTACAGTAAAGCAGCAGGCTCCAGGAAAGAGCCCAGGGAATACACACATGCATGAGCTTTCTTTTAAAAGTTCCTTCTCTTACTTGCTCAGCAGGTAAAAGTACACTCAAGCCTGGCAACCCAAGTTTGATCCCTAGAACCCACATATAGGTAGGAAAGTACCAACTTCACAAACATTTTCTGACCTTCACATGTGCGCTGTGACTTCTGCCACTCCCATCAATTAATTAAAAAAATTCACTGTTATATTTATCAATGTTTTCAGTTTTATGATAATTTCTTTTTTATCTGTATGTGTTTATGGTGTGCATGTTCATTTTTGCCTGTGTGTCCAAGGTTGACATAGGCATCTTCTTCAGGCTCTCTCCATTGTCTTCACTGAGTGGGAGTCTCTGAATTGAACCCAGAGCTGCCAGGTATGGCTTGTAGCTTAATACATTCTCTCTCTCTCTCTCTCTCTCTCTCTCTCTCTCTCTCTCTCTCACACACACACACACACACACACACACACACACACACACACTCACTCAGCACAAATAGTAGCTCGACAGCTTGCTTTAACCACCAGGCCATCCCCCTTGTTATTATTTTGAACAAAAAATTATTTGGACTATTAGCATTTTCTCTCATTGTTGACTTCAATTTATTTATAAACCACATCTCTGATAAAAAACTAAATCAAAATGTTATTTGTTACTATGGCATGCATTTGTGCTATGTATGTGTGTGGGAACGTGTGCCATGACGTGCATGTGGAAGGCAGAGGTCAAGTTTGTGCAGCTGGTGCTCTCTTTCCACTGTTACATGGCTTCTATGACCGAACTCCCTTAGGCTTGTGCAGAAAATACTTTGTCAACTAGTTGTCTTGCTGGCCTTCACTGCTAACTTTATCCTGGCATTAACAGTGCTGTATTTGTGAGTGGAAGGGCAAAGCATTGGGTGTTAATAATTAGACAAAAGGAATTCAAAGATGACTTTGGTTTTAGAATCTATTTATCTGACCTTTTTTTGGGGGGGGGGTGCTTCTAAGATTATCTAAAAAGAAGACTTCTTGAAAAACATAGTAACCTTTAACTTCATCTTTATAAGCCCTGTGCAAAAAAGAAATATTGATGTGTGATATGTGCATTCAGCTCACATGTGAGCTGAAACAAGGGTCATCTAGTCAGTTGGTAAAGGGGTCGTTGTGTAGAGATCATCATGGCTTTCGTTGGAAAGTTTCTCGTCCTCAAGGGGGTCACCTTCTTTTCTACTTTCTCTGATTTTTTTTTAATGGCCATATTCATCTATTATTGGGTGACAAGATCTTGTATAGAATTTAAAGTAGACCTTTCCTAAGATAAAAGTAAGTAAGCAAAGAAATGAGTAGCTCACATAAGAGAGCCTTTGGTTTTAATGTTCCACAACTTTAAGTATCTTACCCATTGCCACTTGCTGCAGATACCTCTCAACATTGTTAATATTCATCCTTAGCTGTGTTTTGACAGATTTTTTTGAAGGAGATTATTTTTATATATTTGCAATTTAATTGCTACTGAAGTTTTTAGTACTTCTATAATTTTTTCAGTTTTCTTTGGTGACTGTTTTGGGGGGAATGCTATTAATTTTGGGAAGTATTTGTTCATTTCTCAGGAGGTGTTACAGTAGATAGGCTAACAGCTTTGTTTTGGAATAAAACCTCCTGGATTTGAGTCTCAGCATAATGTTTACTACTTACACATCTTGGCAAATTAACTTGCAAATGTAGGTAATAGCAGCATCTCTTTGTGGAGTTAGTGAGATTAAATGATTGAGTGCAGGTAGAAGTCCCAAATAGTGCCTGGCACATAGCAAACAAAAACATTACACATTGATATTCTTTTCTGCAACACCATCTTTGCTCACCCTTATTCACAGTGGTTCAGCCTTTTCTGGATGCTAAGCCAATTTACCTTGAATAAATTGTACAGTGAATACAATGAACTATTATGCAAGCAGCTAAGATGGTGAGGTGGTTCTCCATCTACTAACCAGAGGAACTACTAATGCTATTTTTGGAGTGGTAATTTGCAGTTCCACATTCCTGTCATAAATTTAATGTTTAAAAGCTGTATCCATATTAAGACAGTTCTTTGTAAACGAAAGAAATTATTGGAAAAGGTGTGCATGTTGAGAATGGGTGGAGGGGAGTCTTGAACTCTTGAACTTCCTTCTGTACATGACTTTTAAAGTGTTGCTTTATGCACACAATACTCTTTTTATACAGCGCAGAGCTGTTAAAACACTGAAACAAACTTCCTTCTTTTCTCGAGTTGAGTAGGCACTCTAAGGAAAGCCCACATACTTCTAATATGTGTTTTTTAAAACCAGACTTACAAGAATAAAACTCAGATAATGTAGGAAGACTTTTGTGTGCTCAGTAAGTCAAGAAGCATATTGGTATTATTTTCAATTCTTTTTGTTTGAATAGATTAAGAAGAAATATGTTAGTCACAAATGCCCACAGATAATGAACATAGCCTTAAAGTGCCTGAGTTTCTCTGAAAATGACAGAAATCTTCAAAAGGTAAAATAAGGCAAAAGGAATAAGAGGAGAAATATGTGTACATGAATTTGTGGTTTTCATATTTGAATAATATTTGCCAGTAAGTAAAAGTGTAACGTCTTCTATTTGAGTTTGTGTGCCAACCACTTACACTATTTTTTCACTAACAGCCATGTGCAGTTAAACGTTCCAAACGTATGTAGCATGCATCTCTTCATCTATTTGTGATCAAATGTGCATCCATAATTTAAAGGAAACAATCTTGAGCTCTTCTGTAATTACTTGTAAATGTAGATTATTTTTCTCATTTCTGATACTTGTTAATTCTCCTGCAAAGCTTTACTTGCTGTAATGCAACCAACATCCCTGATCCAAGGATCTTTGTGGTTAGTTGGTAGAAGGCCAGTATTTAAATTTCTTTGAGGGCTCTTGCTGAGGATGAAGAGCTCTTCAGGAGGGGGAATGTGCCTGTGGTTTTCGGTCTCGTGCATATTATGACAAAGGAATTCCCTTTTGAATCGCGCTGCTCCCCTGAAGCAGCCTAGAGCCTCTGGTTCAAGCAGCGGCAGTCGTCTGTGCAGTGTCCCTGACGTCATCCGGCGTATGCATAAGCCCTGCTATTGTCTTACTGCTACAGCAGGGCTGAGGATTGCAGTATCTGCTGCTGCTCCCAGACCTGCCCTGCGCTACCTAGCCCTGCCTCACTGCATCTGTGGGCAGCCGCGTTGGCCTTTCTTTCCCTGGTGGATTTGGAAAAGCAGATCTTCGGTTTGAAATGGTGTAGGAGACCTTGCTTTCCACTCTCGAGAGAAAGCTGAAGCTCTTAGAGGAGAATCTGGCAGCTGGACACAGCTCGGACTGCATTGTCTGGTTTCGTGACCCCTGCTGTGTAGCGGGCTCATCTCTGAGCTCTCAGGGGCACATGCCCATCTTAAGTTTTCTTCCTTCCTTTTTCCTTTTCTTTCCTTTCTTCTAATTTTTTAAAAAGCAGCTTCTGGAGACAGCCATGTTTGGTACTGAATCCTCATGTAAGTAAATGGATGCTACTTCTATAGAATGTATGCTGTCAGGGTTTCACTGGTTTGAGTTCATGTCACTTTGCCTTAGGTTAATGATATTTGCATTTGACTCTAATTACAGAAGAATTGGTCTTGGGTAAGAGACTTCCCTGAAGTGGATTATTCATTCTTAAAGCCAGGCATGTCAATGTGGTCAAAAAAAAACGAGGCCTCCAAGAGGGAGGAGGTAAGAAGACAGGATGTAGGCTGCCTCCCAGACCTTGCTAATTGATGGGATCAGGCCTGTCACTGATCCATTGTTGGAGACTCCTAATGTCTTTAAACCCTAAAATAGGTGCTAGAAGACTCTGAAATGACAGTGTTTCTAAGATAAGGGCTTACATTTTTTCAACCAAGGAGAGATAAAGGTGTCTATATATCTCCCTCCATATTTTTACAAAAACACGTGGGTAGATGCTACATGTAGATTTAAGAAGACCAATAAATAGCTTTTTACTTGAGACACGGTGCTTTTTTTTTTTTTTTTTTTTTTTCAGCAATGGTTTCAATTTTGGTATGTTGGCTAACATCACAGAATGGGAGCATTGTATGTGTTTTAAACTTATACAATGAAATTGCTTTGGTGCAGAGCAGGTCCGGCACAGTGGGCTGGGCTGGACAGCAGTTGTAGACTCACTAAATAGGTATTTAAAAAATGGTGATCGTCAACCTAGCTGAGAACTATTTAATGTTTGATGTCAGTGAGGTTGTACAGGCTCTGCAGAACATTTTGCCATCGTCTGTAAGCAAAGGTGACAGTTATGGATGTCTAGAGGTTTGACCTACTGGCCTGGCTTTGCAGGGGAGAAGGGGGCTGGGCTAAAGCAGGACATTGAGGAAATCTATTTCTGATGAATTTGTAATTTGACCTTAACTTTCTGGTCACAGCTGTCCATGCGACTGTTGGATAGCTGCTGATTATTGATTGCAGGAGAACAGCCATTGAAGAGAGCTAATAGCCCTCAGTTCTTTTGTTTCTTGACTGGCTTTGAAAAGGCTCAGTTTTGTTGTTCTATTGCAGAAGCCTCACTTCTCCAATGCTACCACACTTTGTAGTCAAGTTCAAGACAGACTAACAGTGAGACTTAGTGTCCATTCAACATGTTTCTTACTAATTTGAAAATATTTAAAAACGAATTCACTTAATGGTACATTTGGAATTCTTGTCATCCAAGAAACAGAGCATTCTTCAGATCATTCTTAATTGATGCGAGACCCTAGGTGAGGACAGAAATGTTTATTCTGCGTATTAAGGGAAATTAGTGCTGTTGGTGGCAATAGAAATACATTGTTGGCGCTTATACAAGGCTCTCTCCCATTGTCTGGTCTGTTTTTCTAAACAGACACTGTTTTTTTCATCATTAAACCTTATCTTTTGATAGTCTCATGCATGTGCTATCTGGTATATTTGAAAACTGCTTATCGTTTCCATAGCTACTGTTATGGAACAGAACTGAATACTATTCAGCAAACAGAACACTGACATGCAACTTTTTTAAACATTTTTTGTTTTGTTTTTACTGAGAACCTTTTTGCTTTGCCTGAGGATTAATTTTTATCTCTTGCTTGTCACTAGAAGCCTACAGGTATCCATGCTCCCTGTGGACAGTTAGGGTTGGAAACGACTGTCTTATTTTAGATGAGGAGTTACTGTGTACTAAGTGTGTCTGAGCTGAGTGTGTTTGCTCTGTAGCTGTAGCCCTTCACCTTCATTATTACTTCACCTTGGGCATTCAGAACATGTAGGAAACAGTACTGTTTGAAGTTTTAATTAGTGTAGAAGGAGCCTCCCAAACTAACCTCAATGCTCTTACAAGGCTGCCTTGGGAAGGCTTTATCCACCTTGCTTACAGTGGGTGGCAGGGCCTGGAAACACTAGGTAAAGCTTCCATCAGAGATGATGTGAGTCTTATTCTTGATGTCAAGCTGCTGTTCCTTACTTGTATCAGATTTTTTTACTTTAAAAATTATTTCCTTCCTTTTTTTAGATTATAATATACTTACGTCATTTCCCCCTTCCTTTTCCTCCCTCCAATTCTTCCTGTATACATACCCTTCCCTTTTTTCTTTCAGATTTATGACCTCTTTTATTCATTAATTGTTGTTTACATACAGATATGTATATGTTTATGTATATATTTATTCCAAAATGCCTAAATACAACCTGCTCAATCTGTATTATGTTACTTTTATGTATGTTTTCCAGGCTGACCATTTGGTATTGGATAACCAGTTGGTGTGCTCTTTCCTGGGGAAGACTAGTTCTCAGCATTCCTTAATTGCTTGTTGTTTAAACTGAGGTCTGATTGATGTATCATAGGAGGGATAAGTCTTAGCATGACTTCTGTGCGTTTGTGCCCATGTTGGTACTGGTAGAACTCCTACCTGGATGGAGATAAGGAACACTTCTGTTTCCTCAGGAAGTAGTATGGTCTTCCCATTCATTATTACTCCTTCTCCTGGCCAAGTGATAATCACCATTCTGATCTGTGACTTCCCAGACTCTTTGTTAATGACTCTTTTAAATTTTCTTTCTTGCCTTCTTGTGAAGTAAAGACAAGGGAGCACATCTTCATTTCTAACTTGTTGGATACATAATTAAGGTGTCTGTAATGGCCTGGGTTCTACATTATTATATTTCTATCTCACCAAATGTTGCTTTTTTTTTTTTTTTTTTTTTTTTTTTTTTTGGTTATGAACCTAGCCTTTAATGGCTGAGCCCAAAATTAAAAAAAAAAAAAGTAGTCTTATTAAATGAGAAAAATGTATCTGAAAGAGCAAATACATTGAAAGTTAAAGGCTTCAATAACTATGCAGAAATAATGGGTACATCTCCATTAATGTCTGACAGTTTATTTTATTTATTTATTTTTTATAGTGTAAGTGATTCAATATAGCGATTTCCACATCCTAGGCAAGCTCTCTTCCCCTCCCAGTCCACTAACATCATCTCATGCTCTGTCTAACAATCCTACTCTCATCTTTCAGCCTAGTGGATATCAGTTTCCTGTAGTTGCATTGACTGGCATTGTCTCTTTGGGTCTCTGTCATGAAGATGTCTGTAGTGTCAGGAGACTCACCATGATGAAGTAGAAAGTACAATAGCTCTGATGTGCTGTCATCCTGTTACCATATGGATGTATTCAAATAAATTTTCCTTTACTGGAAATTTTCACGTCTAAAGATGGGATCAATGCTTTCATTCTTTGTTGGTTTTGAAGAAATGCAATTTTACTTTGTAACGGGGTCAGAATAATTAAAGTGTAAGAGGAAAATGCTATCAGTAAAGTTTCATTGAGTAAGGCAATCATTACGTGCATATTTGGAGTACTTAACTTGATTTAATGGAATTTGTGTAGAAAAATCAGTTGAATTCTGAAAAATTAAAATTTTCTTGGAAAATTTTTAAGAGGCAAACACAATCTCAGCTTTTGTGAAGTAAAGAAAATTGCTAACAGGAAAAAGAACATTTATCTTTTCTATTTATTAAGTGAGGAAAACTGCAGTGTTGCTATTTGGTTACATACTGCCTCATAAAGTTGGGTTATTCTTCAAAGGATAGATGCTTTAGCTGTAATGCACAATATTCAATTAGTATTGCCTGGGCTCAGTTATGTCCCCGCCTTACCTCATATTTAACTTTTTTTTATTTCTCAAGGGTGCCAATGAAAGGGACCATTTAGACTATGTAGTGGTGGGAATTGTGCCCTGGTACTTAGTGTCTCCCAAAGCACCTGCCTTATTACCTTACCTGCTGAGAAATAGGATATCCCTGAGGGAAATGTCATCTAATCTCTCCTTCCACATTTTGTTACAGATTTGCTAAAGAGAACGCTTTAGAACCAGGGCTTTTGTAAGGCATGACAGAACATACCAGAGTACCAACAAAATAGTAACTAGTGTGAGACTCAGCCATTTGATCTTAGTGGCAAGAGGTGATGGCAAGAGTCCAGAGTTTACCTGGACCTCTGTAGTTTACCTGCATCACCTTGGATGGGGTAATGATGTTGTCTGTGATAGACACCAAAATTGACTTCTTGTCATTACTTTAATTATAGATATGTTCATTAACTTGGAACTGGCAGCTTAGTAGTAGTAGTAGTAGTAGTAGTAACCATGGTGTCATGCTACTGAGAACATGGGCATCCTCAAATTTGATTTTGAGCAGTTGTATGAGAGATAATCAAATGAATACACCTTGTAATATAGGTCAGAAGGCTTCTGGGATGAAGTGCATCTGGTAAGGAACAAGAAGTCACACTCTTTTGTGTATACCCCAGGGACTTTCTTGACAGCTGGCTGTGTATAGGGTTGGACTTTGGTTTGTGTTTTACTGTAACATGTGTAAACACGTTGAAATATGAAGATGGAGTATAGCTGCCCCAAATCACCTTTAAAATGGACCATTTCTCAATATAAACACCTAATTATTATTAATAACTGTTAGAACTTTTTTTGCTGTATGCTTAACATTTTATTTCTTATTTTCTGCTTAGTATTTGTCATCTATAACTAGGTAATTTAGGGACATCAACTATTTTTCTCCCTTCCAACGTTAATCTGGCTGCTAGTATTGAGCTATATTGGATTTTAGATGCTTTCATCTCAAAGCAAAAATAGAAATGCTTAACTGGGGTTGTGCTAAACTCGCAAGTCTGCACTTAGAACATGGATGTAAAAGAAAATATTATTGCATAGATAAGCAGATTGCACAGACAGCTAAAGTATGTAGATAAATGAAAGCCACTCCTGACTTGTAGGGATTTATGCTGGGAAGAGTTCACACAGGAGCTTGGGGAATTATGGCCCATGTAATATTTTTGACTTGCCATATGCTGTCTACTTTCATTCTAAAAACAAGGTCTGAAGTGAGATTTCCTTTTGAGTTTTTTTTTCCCCCTCTGTTGATACTTAACATTGTAACTTTAGAACAAGAGAATATTTTAAACAAAGATAGGAGTGAATTTCTTTTGTGTATATTTCCATGTTTATCCACTAGTTCAAAAGTGGAATAAAATATTCATTGACTTCATACCTTTACCTCACTGTTGGACTCCCTAATTGTTTGCCTATAGTTTACATACAGAAAAAAAAATCACACAAGTGTTCAGTGGTTTGTTGTTTTCATTGCTACAATGGACCAGATTCATATCCTGTCTAAACTGTGGGGAATCCATCAGGGAAATTACCGTATATGGAGCTTTCCCCGTAGAATTCCCTTGGAATTACACAGGATGTGAATAGTCCTTGTTGTAAGGCATTCTGAGCTAGGAAAGTCACTGGGCATGTGTATTTTTTGAACACTCATAATAGCCATTTATAATTAATATAATCAGTTATTTTAACTGTCAATCTGAGACAGTTTGGGATACTATATGAATTGTATGGTCAGTCCTTTGATTTTTACCTAGAAAATACACATTTGATATTAGTTAAAGTCATATTTGCTATGCTATAATAGTAAATTATAAGATTTTTCATTCTATCTTATTTGTATTCTTAGGTCATAGGAGTAATTGTGAATTAAAAATGATTTTACAATTTAATGCGTGAAGTAGAATGACATCCAGAACAGATAAAGAATACCAAGTATAGGCTGTCAGTTGGTTGCTTTCAAATGCTGTCTGTAGAAGATACTACCAGGGTTTTGTGGTGTATGTGTAAAGTGTGGCTTATTGAATCACATTTTAGTGTTAGGAGAACTGGCTTTTCAGGGCCAGTGCATGTGCAGGGAGGGGCTTACCAAAGAAACATCTGTGTAAAATACTATCTAGCGCTGGGTAAGAGTAACAAAAGAAAGGAAGCCATCACTTCCTCAGACTGCCTGGAAGACTGAAAGTCTCAGAGAGAACCTTTGATGGGAAGAGCTTACACAGAACTGGATGAGTGCTTCCAGGATGGAAGATGCTTTGTGTATTTGCTGCCTGTGGTCACTCCTATGGCAGTCATCACTAAGTGATCATAACACTTGCAGAAATGTTCACCATTTAAAATGCTTTATCAGTGTAAATGTTGTCCATGTCAGTGTGATAGTCATATGAATGTGTAATTTAAGTAAATATACCAAATTGAGGTAAGGTAGGAATCCTCGGGGTTCCAGAAATGTACCCTCAGATGTAAAATGTGCGGGCTGTGTCTGTCACTTTGTGGTTCTCAGCATTGTCAGTGAGTTAATGAGTCATCCTCAGAACATGGCAGGTACCACAATATACAAAGCTCTTATTAGTTAACATGTATTCTTAACAACTTGAATCTGCTATGGGTTAAAGCATATTATTGGAAATATGGTATGCTGAGTTATATGGGGTTAATATAGGGTTTAAGGACATGTTTTAGCCTAAGGAGTTTTTCATGTATTTCTGTTATACCAGAAATATGTCAAAGAATAACTCTTACTTGTCACCCTCCAGAGCAAGACCAGGTGACAAGAAAGAGCCGTAGCATGGGAGACATTAATTACTAAGTGTAAATTAGTAATTTACACTTTGTGGGTAGTGGGTAGATAAACTGAAGTGTATGGATAATTTCCGTTAAATTGATGGCTTTACTATTTCAGATCTAAGTTAAATTACGATTCTGAAAGGTTCAGTAATAACGATGAGTTACTCTAGCCATCACTAGAATTGCATTCCTTTTATAATTAAAAGTTAAGCATGTATTTAAGATTCCAGATTTTGCATATATTTTGGGCAGCAGTAAGCCTGTTGACGATATATATGGGCTGAGAAATCAGAGTACATCACTGTTGTAACTTTTGTTGCTTCCTCCACTCTGCCTATGTACACAATACCTGGTATTGAGACAAGGCTTTGTTTGGTAGGGTTTGACCTTAAAACTCATAGGTGGTCTAGCCTAGCCTTGCCTCTCCCAGAAACCTGCAATTTCTCACCTGAACTTTCCTAGGCTTGTTTTAGTATAATGGTTATTCAGTTACCTGTTACTAGTTGATAATCCCCAAACACAGCAGCTTACGGTAAGTTTGTGTTTCCATTTTTCACTGTTCTTTGAGTTAAGCAAGCCCTACTTGTGGCTCTTATCCTAGGTCTCTCATGAAATTATGGCCAGATCTCAGTAGTCATTTTTAGGGCTCCTATGAGCTGGAGGGCCAGAATAACTGTGGTGCTTGCCTGTTGACATGGGCTTGGCTGGAGTAATGGGCAGAAGTGCTGGTATCTAGCTTCTTCATGTGGCTGAAGCTTCTTGCAGCATGGTACTGAATTCTTGGGAGGAACAGCCAGCCCATGACAGAGTGTTCTAAGAGATCAGATAGAAGCTGTGGTGTTTCTTGTTTTGGCTTCTGAGGTCTCAGAAGTCACTTCCATATATTATAGTGGCCACATAAGTCACCAGGATGAGTCGATTCAAAAGGAGGAGAGCAAGGGCCATTTTGTGGTGAAAGTGTGAGTAGCAAGGTCACTGCAGAAGATCATGCAATGTGGAAAATATAATTGTGGCTTTATCTGGAAGCTAGAGTTTGCCACAAGTAGTTTCTAAAGAGGGTGCTGCTCAGTGACCTTCAACTACTTTATATAAAGTTTCAGAAAGTGAATATTTTAGACTTGTATGCTATCTCTTTTCCTAGTTATCCATTTCTGCCATTATAACACCCAATTGGCATAGACAAATAATAAAAATGCATGTAGCTGAAATTTAAGTTTTATACCAGCACATATGAATCAAAAGAAAAATGGTTCTTCCTTAAATTAGAATTATAAAATATGCAGCATATTTGTGGGAAATCCCTTTATAATTATTTATATTTTATGTGATTTTTGCCTGACTGTATGTGTGTGTATCATCCCCATTGTAGCCAGTGGCCAGCCACAAAAAGGTGCTGGGTCTCTGAAACCAGAGCCACAGGTGGTTGTGAGCTGCTCAGTGAGTACTGGGGACAGAACCCGCATCCTCTGCAAGAGCAATGATCGCTCTTGACCACTGAGCCATCTTTCCAGCCCTGGGAAAGCAGTTTTTAAAATAACTTTATTGATGTTGCATGCAGTGTATTCACTTTTAATGTTCAGTTTAATGAACTGTGTATATTCATGTACCCAGCATTGTTACAGTCAAGATTGAGCATGTTGTCATCATTCCAAAGAGTTCCCTTGTGCTTCACAGCCAATTCCCATGTTTATATTCACTTAATTTCATACACATGGAACAGTATGATGTGTCCTTCTCTTGTGCAGTGTAATGGTTTCAGCCATGTTGCTGCAGCTTTTGAGGGTCCTTTTTTTTTTACTGCTGGATGGCAGACATGAACATACTGGCCCACCTGACTGTCGGGGCTGAATGTATTGCTGTCCTTAGTTCTTGTGAATAAGGCTACCCTGTAAATCCTCAGGGGCAATTCCTTATGTGGACATGTTTTCCACGATTTCATTTTATTTGGCTATTTTACTTTTCAGTGCTGTGGATTGAACTCAGGGTCTCATGTGCATTAAGTCAATGTCTACCACCAAGCTACACCCCCGGACCCCACGGTTTCTTCTGTCTTCCTCAACAGTTGTACATCTGGAAATGCAGTTTTTGAGAAATTGCCAAAAAACTTTCCAAAATAGTTATATATATTTTTACAACAGTAGATAGGAATTGATTTTGTCCTTATTCTTGCCAGTATTTGCTATTGTTACCTCCTGTAATCTATGTAATTTAGTGGGTGTGTGATGGTGTACTGTGATTTGAATTAGCATTTTTTCCACTTAAATATATTGAGCAGCTTTTCAAATACTTTTTGGTCATTTGTATATCATCTTTTGGTGAAGTAGCATTTAAATAATTTATTTTACAAATTACATCCTTACTGAGTTTTAAGAGTTCCTCATATATTTTGATACAACACTATTTTTAGATACAGATATTGACAACACTTCTTATGATATATAGTTTTTTTTCCTTTGGTTGTATTTTCCCAACAATGTTGTGTTAGATTTGATCAAGCCCAGTTATCAATTTCTAATGCACTATGTAAAAGTTATGTCTACTTCCAGGTTGTAAAGACTTTGTCCTCTGAAATGTTTTGGTTCTGAGTGTGCAGTGGTCCATTGTGAACACACTTTTACACATAGTGTGTGTTAATAATGGGTGTTCCTTTTTTCGCCCAGCGATTGAGTTTTCTTCATGTATTTTATGCACCTGTATGGGTATGTGCACACCATGCTGCATGTGTGGTGATCACAGGATGGGACATAAGTGACCTGAACATCAGACCAGGTGGTCAGGCCTGATGGCAAGCACCTTCATCAGCTGAGCTGTATCTTTCCCGAAGCTTTTATGAAGATGGTATATTTATTTGTTCCTTCATTTATGACTGCACTTTGGTTGAGCAATGAAGAAATCAGCTATGAAATTACAAGAACAGTTAGAGCTGCTTTTGAAATTCACTAACAAAAGGATATATGGAGGGGAGTAACTTACATCACTTAACCAACTATGTGCTCCCAGAAATGTAGTATAAAAGGTAAAATTACTGGTAGTTGTAAAAATTTGAATTTGGAGGGTATATTTATACTTTTAAGAATTTGAAATAACTAGAAAGTGAGATTTTTACCAAACAAGAGTTGCCATAAAATATTGATAGGAAGATAGGAATAAAGAACTGTAGATAGGGACGTTTGAACCTAGCATGCTTAGAATTATGTTCATGTCAGTGTTACTAAATGCCTTCACATCATGTGTTCTCTCTCTATTTTTGTATGTTTGGAAACTATTATATTATACTCCCCTCTAACTCTTGCCTAAGTATTTGTGTTTCTTTAGCTAGGATAATTTAAATTTGTGAATTTTTATGTTCAGAGTCTTATGTGATGATAAGCGTTTAATCCCAGTACTTGGGAGGTAGAAGCAAACAGATCTCTGAGTTTGAGAACAGCCTGGAATACAGAATGAGCTGTAGAGGCCAGCCTACTACAGAGTAGCCAGGGCTACATAGAGGGAACCTGTCTTGAAAAATAGAACAAACTGATAAAAAAAAAAAAAAAAAAAAAAAAAAAAAAAAAAGACCTCATGTGTAAGCCTTTTCGGTCACCTTCTACGGTAGCCAGCCTGCCTGAGACTCTGACATATCTGTGTCCCTCCTGATCCCAAGAGATAAAGCAAGCCACCCTTGAAATAGATTCATCACAACATCTGTCACCCTTAAAAATTAAATTAGAGCTGAATTTCTAAGAACTTTTTCTTCAAGTTTCATGATTTTTTTATTTGATAGGGGTTAAATTGCCTGAAATGGTTGGTATATGACATATATGTCATACCAATATGAATCGGTAAGTTTTCTTCATTATGCCTAAAGTATGAGCATCACACTTGCCATTCTTTTTCCGGGTAGCTTCTACTAGTATTCTATAAGAAGCAAGCCCAGCTAGCTACTGTAGTCTTTGAAACCCGCAAGATGAGTATATTTAACACATAGTGGGTTCATTTGGACTGACCTTCTCATCTTTTTTCTGAGTTGGTCCTTTGTAGTCCAGCTTTGTTAATATTTTTATTATTGTAAATATATATTTATGGCAAATAAGATACCCTAGGTTTGTGATGTTGTTTTGGGCACCTTATTCTTTAGATCTGGTTTGTTCACCAGGAAAATGGGCATAATAGTTAACCTCCTGTAATTGTTGTGATGCTTAAAGTAGACAGATCAAGTGACCATCATGAATGGCTAAAACTTTCCATGCTACAAACACATTTTGTAGTCATCAGTGCATTTAATTGATATGAAATTGAGTGTAAACAAGGTACAAATGGCAGCATTAAACACATACAAAGAGGAAAGCGTGAGACTAAAAAAAAAAAAATAGGTCTGGTCTCACACACACAAGTCATGGTCCATTTGTATCTTCATATCTCGTCTTCTGATTTCCCATATTCTTCTGGGTGTTTCTAATAGTCACCTTCACTAAGCTCTTCATTCTCAATACCCAGGCTTGATCTACAGGGTGAGTTTTCTTTCTTCTTTGTTGATAAACAGCTAACATGGTTGATCTCAACACCGGAAGTAAGACACATGACACTTCTGTCATTTTAAAAAGCCCCCTGGGACCCCTTCTGAACAGGTTCTCATCTCACCAGGCATTATTTTATTTTTATAACTTATAACTAGCTTTGCTTTGGAATTACACAATTCCTATTCTTTTGTGTGAGCTAGCTGATTGACCATGTTCCTCCCTGCCCAGCACCTGTTCAAGCCATTTTCAGTAACTTCTCCTTGCTTTTGGGCTAAATATAAACTCTTTGGCTGAGTGTTGCAAGCTAGCCACCATATGGTCCCAACTTTCCTGTCCTAACCCCCACCACTACTTGTGTATGTGTTGCAGGCAAGCAGGGCTTATTTGCCTTTTCTGAAACGTTTTTTCTCAAGCAGGGTCTTCCACTTGACCTTCCTCTTTTCCTAGCTGTCCACAGCTGTAACTGCCTTTCACTCTTTGATGTTCCTTCAGAGTACCACTTGCTTCCCTGGTTCTCTCATGTGTTTCCCAACCCTCCTTTTAAACCTCATCCCAACACCAGCACCCAACATTCCTCTTTACCACACAGAATAAATCTTCTCAACTTCTTTTCCAGCATCACCTCTCCTCTACACCTTCCCCCCGAGTCACGGCCTCCTACCAAAAGTATCCTACATTTCCCAGCACCCTGCTTTGTTTTATACTGGAGGAAGCATGGGTACTCTGTCATATGCTCTGGGGTTATTTTTTCTGGACTGGGACCTTTTCTGTGTATCAGCTAAATGACCTTAGGTAGATTAATTATCTTAATGTCTACCTCTGTCAAGTGAGGATACAAGTAACGCTATGTACTGACAGTTTTCAGTGCCTTAAGCTAGCTATTTCTAGCGAAGGCTCAACAAACATTACCTGGTTTTGTAAGATGTTGCTCTCTGTCAGTCATGCATGCGAGTGTCTGTTCTTTTCAGTAACATGATATTTTCCCTAGGTCTGGAGTTTATTTTGGTGTTTGTTAAACTGAGTATTTAGAGTAATTTGTCCACTTAATAGTTGACAGGATGATGTGTTGAGGGAGGCTAGCGAGTTATTTTTACCTCAGTGGTTACAGTTCTTATCCTGATGTCAGCTACCAATTACACCTCATCTCATTTCAGAGAGTTTACCTATTGAATTAAACCTGGCAATGTCAGTATCCTCATTCCAGGAATGTATCGAAAAGTGTAAACAGAGCTCATATATGTCAGTATTATTTTAAATCATTTTAAGCTTGATTTGTAAAGAAAATCTTTCTAAAAAGCCACCAGCTAGTATACGATTTTATGTTTGTATGTTTACATTTTTTTTTTTTTTTTAAAGACAGAGTGTCTTTGAAACCTTTCCTGTAGACCTGGCTGGCCTCAAACTCACAGAGATCCACCTGCCTCTGCCTCCCCAGTGCTGAGATTAAAGGAGTGTACCACCAATGCCCGGTTTATTTATGTTTTTATATTTTCTTAAAGGCACACATTTTTGAAATTCTTTACTTGAAAGTTTTATAATACATTGATATAGATACTATAACAGGCTTTGCAAATATTTTTATTGCAATTTAGAGAGATTCATTGGTACTTTTACCTTGTGAGGAATTTGATAAACTTTTTATTTAAAATTTGTTATTATTAGCGTGTGCGGTGCTGTTTATTCTATGCCATGGACCCCATACATGGTCATAAGACAACTTTTGCCAGTTGGTTCTCTGCTTCTCCAGAGGGTTCAGAGGTTTGAGCTCAATGATCAGGCTGGCATGAAAAATGCTTTTACCCAGTGAGACATCTCACTGTCCCAAACATCTTGATTTTTAATGAGGATGGACAGAGTCTGATACCATTTAGGGAGAAAAATAAAATACCTGTAGGTTTACTTGTTGCCTTTTTCCTTTCAAATTCATAGTAGGATAGGGTTGAGATGGTTTTGTTTGTCTACAGGAGGGGGCAGTCACCCTGTTGATGTCCTATCTAGTACTAGTATATGTTGGTAATCCCTCACTCTAGTTGCTCACAGCCTTATTTCCCTCAAGCTTTTATCAAGCAGACAGTACTGTGGATCCAGTGTGAGAACTGGTTTTGTTGTGTGATTTCTTTTTGTTTTTCTTTTTTTCCCCCCAGCTATCAATAAATTACCAGGGCCCTGAGAACTTAGGTGTTTGTCTACCGGTGCATTATCAGCTGCCCACCTGACTGTATTCCATTTGACTTCAGTGCTAAATTGACTGTTTACAACTTCTCTGTTGAGGAAGCTGAAGTCTGCAAATGCCATCTGTGTGTAGTGTCAGGAGAACACAATAATTCAGGGTTGCAGAGCATGCCTTGCGTATTGCCTTTGTTTCCTGATATTGTGCATTGATTTCTTCGTCTGTAAACTGTTTCAAATGAATGAAAGCAACATCTTCTATTTTTAGTTTCAGTGGGTGGGTATAGAGTTTTAAAAGCAGCTCATCTGCAAATTCAAATTTTCTTTGGCATGTCTAATTTGCTTAAAGTAAAACACAATCAGACATTTTAACTGAGACAATGTCAGAGTTGTCAGACCTTTTCTTGTTGTAGTGACTCAATTACTTTTTCTTTTGGGGGGTGGTTTTCATTTTTTACAATAGGAATGTTTATCTTTTAGGCACCATGGTTAGTATGGAGACTTTTTATTACATGAATATTTTCAGGATCTTCTTGACTTAACATTTTTAAGTAAATAAATAGAATTGAGTTCTGACATCTTTTTTTTTTTTTTTTTTTTTTTTGACATTGGATGCCTCTAAAATTAGGATTAGTCTTGTTTGCTTTTCTTTTAACTTTTCTATTTTCCATTCTCTCCCACTCTTTTTCTCTCTGTCTCTTTCTTTGCCTGTCTCTCTCTTTTGAGTGAGTAAATTCTTTGTAAAGTTTTCTCTAAAAATATTAATTCAGGGTCTAATGTAAATCAATAAATATCTATTGATAATTAACATAAAAAGCTGGACAACTGGGAATTCTTGAATGTAGACTTCATAATTTTTCTATAACCCATCTGGAGAGTTCCAAAGGTATGAACATTAGGAGCCTGAGATACTGCCTTTTCTTCTTCTGAGATGGTTTGCACTTGTGGAGGTCCCAGACTAACAAGTAAACGAGTCACTTACTGTTTGAAGGTCTTCCTGGGAAGGTTTATTGTGCTTGGAGCTCATTCCACATGTTAAGACTCGACTTTCCTGTGCTTGATTAAAACTCCCTACTCCTGGAACAGTGATATTTCTCTTTCATTCAGTTAAACTCTCTCCCTACAGTTGAGCTGCTGTGGAGGTGGTCATGTCTGGTACGGATGATTGGAAATGAGCCTAAATGGCATAGGCTATTTTATCATTTGTACCGTGGGAGGTGGAAAAAAAAAATCAAGCCTGGGAAAATGGATAACACAACATGATCATGACTCAGTGGAGTTGCTTTATCTGGACAGGAAATTCCTAGTGTTTTACTCATTTAGTAAGTGGACTTGTTTGTTTTTGAGATTTGATAGAAGGAATAATGCTGAGTATGAGCTATGATGGGCTCTGTTTGGTTACTGTCCAGCCACTGTTTTGTAAGAGTGAGCCAGACTTATTTGCAATGCTTCTCTGAGAACTCCAGTGACCAGGAAGCAGGTAAAAGGACCCAAAACATTTAGATGACATTGAGATCCTTGGGACATCCTGCATATATTCACACACCCTTTGGTTTGGCTGCCCATGTTGTGTCTTTAAATAGATGTGTGATAAAAACATGTCCTGAAATGGGAGAAGCCCCAGCTTCTTGACTCTTCCCACCCACACTGTTTCAGATTCCTCCCTAGGGCTATGAGTAGCCATGATGAGAGTCAGACTTACTTTTCTCGTTCTTTCTTTTATTGCATCACCCTAATGTCCTCTTTCAAATTCACAAAAGCCCCCAGGTCAGTCATTTTATAATGACTCCTTTTTCCTAGATAATGTACAGCCACTGTGGGCCCTGCATTCTGCCCATAGGAAAATTAGGGATATAATGAGCATACTGCCCTGACTAGCTGCAATGGAAGATACGTGGGCAGACAGGGTAGTTATGTGTTTCATGAGGCAGCTTCCCCCACATTAGTATTTTATACCGGTAATTAGGAAAACGTGGCGTTTGCAGCATGGCATTTTTATGCAGTACACTGTTCTACTGCAAAAGCTTTCTCAAGAGAGCTGATTCCACGATGAAGAGGAAACAAACTCATGATGCTATGTAAGCTGAGTGACCACTCAAATGTAAAGGTTAGAATGGAGGGAGGGAGAGAGAGAGAGAGAGAGAGAGAGAGAGAGAGAGAGAGAGAGAGAGAGAGAGAGAACAGAGAGGATAGAAAAGACAGTTATATGGCAAATAGTATCATCTTAATATCATGAAATTTTTATATAGTTGAATCTTATACCTGATATGGTCTAGCTCATCTCTTCCCAATGTAAGCTGTCAAATGGGTGGTTTGGTGTGTAATGTACTGCAGTAGGTTTCCATTTGGTTTGGGTCATCATGCTTGGCATGTGGAGATGCAGAAGGCTGTGTTCCTGATTAAAAGGGACCAGAGGAAAGCAGTCAAGACACGGAAGAGCACATGATAGCTTTTATTTTCTACTTTTTATGTAATGATATATTTTTTATTGCATTTTAAAAGATTTGTCCTTTGTCGAGGCCAGCCTGGTCTACAGAGCTAGTTTCAGGACAGCTGTTACACAGAGAAACCCTCTCAGAAAACACACACACACACACACACACACACACACACACACACTTTGTTGTGCAAAGTCTGAAATAAGTCTCTCTTCAGCTCCTAGGAGATTGTTCCAAACTCTAGGCTGTGATCCTGGGAGTCTGGCTGCACTTAGTCTAAACCACTTGTCCTTCTTTTTCATGGTTGCAAAACCTGCTTCCCCACCCGGTCAACCATCTTATAAACTGGGACAGTGTTCCTAAGAGCTAGAAGAACACAAAATTTGCCAGTAATAAGCTCTGTACTTAAAAACTGGTTAGTATAATAAGAAATCCAGACATTAGATAGATACATGTCTGTATCTGTGTGTGCCAATCTCCTCTTGGGCAGCACATTAATATGAAGTATGTTGCTGTGTTATAACTCAGTAGGAAATGCTCCTTAGTAAATGCTGTTTTAAATCCTGGGATCTTAATCTACCATTCTAGGTTTTATTTATTTATCGAGTCAGGGTCTCACTAACAAGCCCAGACTGGCCTTAAACTTGTGATCCTCACATCTCAGCCCATTCCAATGCTGGGATTCTAAGTGAGCATCACCACTTAGAGCTGATGTGTTTTTCTCAGCTAGTGGATTTGGGTATATACATCTGACAGAGTGGAGAGCCGATTCCTACCAGTTCCTCTTATGGGGGGGGTACTATCCATGGAACAGTTGCTGATATATTTAGAATTTCTTATTTATGTCAGCTAGCCTATGTAGTGTCATTGCCAAAAGAGTGTATAGTTAACGTTGAATTCATCTAATGTTGAAGACTGTTCTCTAATTTTATTGGTAGAATTTATTTTATGGAGTTACACCTTGCCATACATACCATCAGACCTTCTACCTCCCCTTTGGCTTTAAAAGCCTCTACTTATTCCATCATAAACTCCCCCACTGCTTCTCACTGGAGTGAATTTTAGTTACTATTAGTAGAAGTCTCTCTGGGTACTCAGGATTCCTCTGAGGGAACGGTTCTCAGGAGCTGCATCTGTCTGATGATGTAGATACTGACCACAAGCAGGAAAGCCTGGTTGATGTCAGTGGGAGGACATGTGTTCGTTTCCATTTAAGGGTGAAGAGACCAGTTACTCTGTAATGTAGGCTTGAGTCTCTGCTACAAACTTACGGATTTTTCTCCTTGAGATTATAGCATAACCACAATGTTTCTACCTTGTCTTTTCTTCCTCCAAAACCTTGAATGCCTCCCCTCCCTCTCCTTCAGATCCATTCATAGCTTACACTGAAAATACCACAACTTACATAGCAAGTAGATTTGTTACACATTGTAAAAGCTTTTCTTAGGAAGTGTGTTGCTTTTTTCTTCCACTGAAGACTAGAGATGTTTGCATGTCAAAGAATCATGAGCAGTGGTTTGAATGGGAATGGCCTCAACAGGCTCATACATTTGAATACTTGGTCCCCAGATGGTGGAATGTTTTGGGAAGGATTGGCGGGGGGGTGGGGGGGAGAGGCCTTCCTGGAGGAGGTACATCACTGGGGTGGACTTTGAGGTTTCAAATGGCTAGAACCATTCCCAGTGTACTTTTTTTTTGTCTGAAACTTGTGGATTGGGATGTAAGAACTGAGCTACTACTCCAGTGCCATATCATACCTGCCTGTTGCCATGGTGGAACCATGAGCTCCAATAAATGTTTACTTTTAAAACTTCCCTTGGTTATAGAGTCTTCATGGCATTAGAAAAGTCATTAAGATGGTCATTGAATTACCCAGACAGACCTGTAAGATAATGGGATGGATTCCTTTTTTAAAAAGAGAATGTTAATGAGGAATGAGCACACAGAGCAGCAGGAACACAGTGACATGAGTAATTTTAAAGCGGTGGAAGCGCTGAGTAGTGGTTGCTATGGGAACAGTTATTTTAGTGGGATGTTCCCTTCAACTCTATGTGTTCCCTACATGTTGCTTCTCATTGTATTACTACGTTAGACATGCATCTTCTATATTCATTTATGAAGCCATCCTTCCCACACAAGTGTGACTTCTGTCTGCATAGTTATTCCTTCTTTCACAATGAAGCTGAATAGGCTATTTTAATGAAGCATATTTTGCCATACAATTAAGAAAGTAATTTTTCCATGGGCTGTTTACCCATACCCTTGATAAACAGCTGATGGCCTTGTCTCCATCTGTTTTCTGCTGTGGTGACTGAATACTATAGACCAGGCCATTTAGAAGCAATCTGTTTCTTTGGCTCACAGTTCTGGAGATGGAGAAGTACAAGACTGAGGGGTGTCATGTAGTGGGAACCTTATGTCCATGACATGCCATGGTGGAATATGGGTGGCAGAGACTGGGAGAAGATGTGGGTTCAACTTGTGCGTTTGAGTCAGGAGCTCCTGGATAGCTACCTAATGTGACAGAGGGGTTAATCCATCCTTAGGGCCAGAACATCTAACACCCAGTCACCCTTAACGGTCTTTCCTCTCAGATCTGTTAGGCTGCTTGTGATGTATCAATATACAGTTTAGAGGAGATGCAGCATCCCACAAACATGTCTGTGTATCCACTCCTGGCATCTATTGACATGTTACATGAAATGTCAGAAAGTTAGATGGAAATAAAGTATCAATTAGTGTACCAACTTTAGAATGTAGAGGTTAGCTTAGGTCATCCACATGTGATCTGTATAATTATGAGGTCATTGAATGTGGACTGGGAAGACAGAGTAATGTCATTTTTGAATGCAACCTTCTTTTGCTGCCTGTGAGCTGGAAGAACAGGGTTAGTGACCAAGACATATCAGTGGACTTACATAGCTTTCTAGACACATTAGTGTATAAAAATTCCTGTATATATTTTCTTTCTCCTCTGGCTTACCTAAATGAGAGGTCTCAGCTCTGGGCTCTGGAGAGATGGACCAGTGGTTAAGAGTGCTTATTGCTGCTTCCAGCACCCATGTGAAACTTTACCTGTAACCCCAGCTCCAGAGTATCCAGGCTTTCTCCTGGCCTCTGCACATATATGGCAGACACAAACATCAATATGTGAACAAAAATGAAAAGAAATCTTAAAAAAAATTTTTCAGGTCCTATTTTTAATTTCCTTTAGTTTTTTTTTTTTTTAATGTGCTTTAAAAAAGATACAGAACCAACAATTTTTTAAAAAAATAACTTCATGGCAGTTCTTATGTGACTTATAGTATGATCTGTTTAAATGGTACTTTTACATGTTTTGGTAACTGTACATAATATTTGTATGAATGGAATCATCATTTGTGAATTTAGGATTCTGCTAAAATATTGCTAAATTCCTTTAAAGAAATCATCTAGTTTATGTTGCTTGTAGCCCAAATCAGGGATAGGTTTTACCTTGATTTTAGTAACCGTGAAGAAAAAAGTGTAAGACACTAAGAGATTAGAAACCTTTCTTTACAGCTTTTTAAGTATAATGCCAAATATTGTGGCATTGCAAGGAAAGATTCTCATTTGGCAAGCTTGTCTGGGCTTTAGGAAGCCTGTGGTTCTTATGGCAGTAATGAAGGTGGACACAAGACTCTGCCATGTCTGTTCCCTGAGATAACTCCATATATGATAGCCTCATGATAGCCAACCTTCTCTTTTACCATATTTGTGATACAGATACACACAGAAACATAGTGCTGATCTAGAATGAAGAGTTTCTGTATGCATTTTATTCCTTTGGCAGCACAAAACTTATCTTGATTCAATAACAACAAATAAAATGAGACTTTTATATTTATATTATAGGAAAAATCATGTTGTGTTTCTGGAGTCCCTTGAGCCCCTGTAGAATGCATAAAACATGAATTCTTCAATAAAACAGTAGCAGTGATGTACGGCAGTGCCCGCCATACTTTCACCAATGCTGTGTATTAACAGACCTCAGAAGAGTCAACTCCAACATCCTAGCTGTGCTATGTACATTAGGAAGATCCCACAACCTTCTCACCCACAGAGAAGCCATTAGTTCACAACAAGCAGATCCAATTAAACTATTGGCTCTCTTAGACCCATAATGAAAAGAGCATCTCACTTCAACTTCTTTTTTTGAATTAGAAATCAGGTTGAACACTCATTTGACTATGTTAAAAGTTTTTATTAGCGTAATTATATGTAATATTCACTTTCATTGTGACATTTTAATAGACGTGTATAATGTATTTTAAATATATCTACTTTCTGTTCCCCTTGCTTGTCCTTGTCCTCAGTTCCTCTAACCCCCTCCTCATCCCATCCAATCACCCCAGTGATTTCATGCATTTGTGTGCGTGATTGAGTGAGGTTCATTGCAGTTGCTTACTCAGGCTCCCAAGGGTGAGGGGTTCATTTACAGGAGCACGAACCTCTAACTGGTGGCTACAGTAATGAAGAAAAATTTCCCCCTCCCTAAGCAACCATTAACTGCCTAGAGATCTTTATGAGATTTATTTAACAGTGCCATAATTGATACTTAATTCTATCTTAAATTGTTTTTATTAATTTATAGTAGCTTACTTTATATTAAGAGGATTTTTTTTCTTGCATGTATTTTGAAAGTACACTTGTAGAGTTTGTCTCTGGAATTTTTATCAGCTGTAGACATGTTTGGTATCTATGTAGCCAGCTTTATAACTTTTGTTTGTGGCTTTTGTTTTGGATCTCACCACCAAAGGCCACGTTTTCTCTGAAATTAAAGATCCTGTAAATGCCTCCCACTTGGACTCTTAATACCTGCATTCTTCTCAGGTTTACTTTTGAATATTTGATTTAGTAGCGGCATTTTTCTCTTTTTAAGCAAAATTCTGTAACACAATCTATAGTTTTTCTATTAAATATATAACATTGTTTAGTATTTCTAATCTGTGTGTTCTTTCATCAGGCTGTTATTTAAATAATTCTTTTTTTACTTTTGAAAAATCCCAGCACTTTTAGAAGCAGGAAAAATAATGTTTTAAGCAATCGTTTCAACACACAAAAAAATTATATTTTTGTTTTAGAATTAATGCATTGGGGCCGAGGGTATAGGTCAGGGTTAGAACACTTGAGAAACATGTGGGAGGTTCTGGCTTCCATTCGTAATACTGGCAAGAAATAAAAAAAAGTTGTTGTAGTAATTCATAAGGAATTAAATAGACATTCAAGAATGGGCTTATGTCCAGTCGTCATTGAGGGCTGGCTGTAATAACAGAAGCACCTTCTGAGTGCTAGCTTCCTACTTTCCCAGGGCTGGTTATAGCAGTTCAGTGCTGGGGTTGTGGGTGGTGGGGGTGTCTTTATCTGATGTTTACAGTTTAATTTTTAAACTTAATTTTCCAGTGGAAGAATAAAGGCATATTATTAATGCTGTATGTTCCTAGAGTTGTTGAAACTGGCGTTGATAAAAATAATGGCAAATGAATCAAGTATTGATATGCATTGGTGGGACGTCTGTGACTATTTCTTTTCAATTTTCCCATTGTGTCCTAATGAAATTCTATTTTATTTGAAAAAAAGTCGTGTTTGAGACAAAGTAATTGTCAGGTTGAGGAATATTTTCCTGATTAATTATTCATTTTCTCCTTGGTAATGGCCTCATATTCCAAAGTCTATAAGGCTTCTCAGAGGAGGATAAGGTATTTCCTATGCTGTTGAATTGCTGTTAGCTAACTAAGGCTTGTCCTGCATGCATAGACTAAAGGGAGTCTGACCTCATGTTCCCAGAAGAGGAAGAAGCTACCTACATGATCACAGTGCAGTTGCTACTCTTAACAGAACTTCTGGAATGTTCACAAATATTACCTCAGGCCTTTAGAGTTTATGTCTACCGATATTTTAAATTTCAGCTGTGCAAAATAAAACCATCACACACATGAGCTAGCAAGCGTAATTTGCATTCCAGTTGCAGAGATTCTAGCTGAATGAGTATTTCTGAAGGTGAAGATGACAGTTCTGTGCTTGTTAAACATCCACCCCCCCCCATCTTTGACTGCCTATGCATTGCTTGGGTGCAGAGCCTTTGAAAGACCAATGGAAAAACCACAGTCTAACCACTAGACTGGCTCTGGAGGATGCTTGCTTGCTCTTCCTCTTAGACCATTCCTGCTTCCCTTCATCTGGTTTCAAACTTGCACTGTCTCTACTTAGCTGTGGAATGGGAACTCAAACTCCTTCCATTTTCTTTGTTTGTTGTACTTTTGGTTACATGCCTTATAAAATGTTCCATGTTGGTATTTTAGTGAAAGGAAGAGAGGGAGATGGAAGACAGAAGGAAGGAGGAGCTTTATCTTTCTAATGTGCTGTAGTTGGTTGGCATAGGATGCTTCAGGAAGACAAATAGGACACACCTACACCCCACAGACCTCTATATCATAGAATCTATGAGATGTGCGATCTGTAGAGATGAGGAAATTTCTCGGGGTGATTATCTACCCTTTGGAAAGTCACCCTTGCTGTAAGTAGCACAGTGAGATCCACTCCCATGTTTCCTGGTGTTTTCTCTGCAGCTCTCACCACCTTACCTGCAGGTATGCCTCATTCTCTCTCTTAGAACATAAGACCCTTCCTAGCATGCATCTACTGTGCTTGGGAATCCTCATTCTCTCTCTTAGAACATAAGACCCTTCCTAGCATGCATCCACTGTGCTTGGGAATCCTCATTCTCTCTCTTAGAACATAAGACCCTTCCTAGCATGCATCTACTGTGCTTGGGAATCCTCATTCTCTCTCTTAGAACATAAGACCCTTCCTAGCATGCATCCACTGTGCTTGGGAATCTTATCTTTTCTTTCTCCTCCCTCAAGGGCTCCACCAGCCACAGCTTCACCCAGAAGGCCATGTGCTTGCCATCTCACACCTTTGCCAAGTGCTTTTCCTCAACTTAAGTATACTTTTTCCCTTTCTGCCTAAGGAATCTGTGCTTGTCCTTTGAATCTCGGTGCACAGGTTACTATGATGAAGGCGTGTAAAGCTTCTATCAGGAAGGTTGTTGGACACTGGCAATTGCTAGTTATCATTCCATGTATATGTTATAGTGGGTTCTCCAGGAATAGGAGTTTTTCATTCTTCTTTGCTTTGCTAATGCCTTAGATCACACACACACACACACACACACACACACACACACACACACACACACACACCTACCTACCTAAGTGGCTTTAATTCCATGACATGATGACTTCCTTGGCAATGGGTAATAGAAACACTTGAGGACTTTGCACTTGGAAGTGAAACAATAAGGAGTGATGAAAGGAAGTTGACACTTCAGAAATGCTTCAGACAAAGAACTCAGTAGTATTTCTTACTATAGAAGAGTTACTAAGAACCTGGACTTACTGGGGTAAAAACCTTGCCCTGACACTGGTGTTTAACTTTGCCTAGCTTCTTATCTCTCTGAGACTCAGTTTTCAGTCCTGGTAACCACCCAGCAGTTGTGAAGAGGACTTAATGACAGTGAATATAAATGACCTGCAGCACAGGAAACTCCAAACAAACATATATAATTACAACAAGATTTTATGAAGGAGTTTGTGTTTATATTACATGGTCTTACATCTAAATTGCATTGAATAGACTGAACAGAAATGCTAAGGCATTTTAAGCACAGCCACCTAGTGTGTGTGTTACGTTATAGGATCATGCTTTAGAGTACTGTCTGCCACTCATTTCCTCCTGCCCTCCCAAGGAGAACTCATTTGGAGTTGATTTTCTTGTTGTTGTTTTTTGAGGTACAAAGTCTAATTATGTCTTTGTTTTTCTTAATGGATAATTTGGAATGAACTCGGACTTAGAAGTACAAACTCTGAACAAGGACAGCTTGTCCCTTGGCAGTCCATTCCTGGAGATTTTCTTTGGCTTTCCTTCATACTCTTGGCCAAAGGTTAAGAATATTCTGCATCCTGTGTGTTATTTTTCTCAGTTCATGTTTCTTCAGAGCAATACAACAGCACTGCTGGACCTGAGGAGTAATACGACTCTGCATCTTGGTTGCTTTGTTGTGGGTTATTTACTTAAGGGGTTTCTCACAATATATTGGTGGGTCATCTTTAGAGAGACTGAAGAAATAAAGAGCTGTGGTTGAAAATTTTAAACATTCTGATAAAGAGGAGTTGGGAAGAGGAAACAGTCGGAACCTGAGAAGTAAGTGTGTGTGTGTATATGTGTGTAGCAGAGAGACTTGTTTATTTATAGTTTTGCATGTATATATATATATATATATATATATATATATATATATGAATGACTCTCACATCTGTCTGGCAGTGATCCTGAGTTCATTTTTGGGTGTTACAAGCACTTTCCCACCAGACTGGTCCCAGAGCTGCATCAGTCAAAATAACACACAGAGACTCTATTAGTTATAATGCTGTTGGCCAATGGCTAGAGCTTCTTATTGGCTAGCTCTGTCTTAAATATTAATCCATATATATATATGGATTAATATATATATATATATTAATCCATATATATATATATATATATTTCTACATGGTCTTATCTTACCAAGAACACCAGACTCATGTGTCCTCTCCTCCTGATATCACATTGAGACTCTGTCCTACATTTCTCAGAATTCTCCACCTCTCCTTTTCCCACACATCTTGCTTTCTTATTGGCCAAGAGTGCTTTATCCATTAATCAATAAGAGAAACATATTTACAGAATGACATCTCCCATCAATTGAGCTTAACATTTAAATAGAAGGAAAATTAGGGAAGGTAGGGATATGCATAATTAAACAGTTCTGGTCAAAGTGTAGTCCTGCCCATCCTGATCTCAGTTCTGGCTCTGTCTGGTGGTCCTTAAGTACCTATGCTGTCATCAGGTACTGGGAGTTGGGGCGATTAATCTGGTCCCTGTGAGATAATCACTTTAGGTTGTAGCTGCATCTGAGAGATGATCTGCCATGAAAAGTGTTGTTTTTCTAGATATAATGCATACTGGTGGCCACTTTGCACTAATTAAGCTTATATGCCTTTAACTTTGTAGATTTTTTTTGCATAATATTAAGATACTATTCAGGCACACAGCTCTACACACACACATACGTATTTGTATAGCACTAAGTGTATTAAAGCTCCTTGAAATAGTTGTTTATAAAGTGGTCATGTCACTAAAAAAGACTTTATCATAAATCTATACATAAATAAACTATGACTTTAAGTCCCAGTTTCCTAAGAAGCCTGCAAAAAATTGGTAGAAAACCCAGCAATTGTCTTAACAAAACACAAAATCATATCCTGTATGCCAGTGTTTCAAAGCAGTTATTAGAGTACAATAGTATTTTTTAAAGAATAATTTTTATTGAAAATAGATTTTTTTACACATAGAATATATACTGATCATGGTTTTCCTCCCTCTACTACTCCCAGTTCCTCCCCACCTCCTCTCTCATCCTGATCCACTCCCTTTCTCTCTATCACTAGAAAACCAACAGTATTCTAGGGGATAACAATAAGATAAAATATAATAAGAAAACAAAAACTAAGGCATTGGAATTGGACAAAACTAACAGAAGGAAAAGAGAGGGCAGAAGAATCAGAGACCACTCATATTCATTCTCAGGAACCCCATAAAAACACTACACTGGATATATATATATATCCAGTGTAGACTCGTGCTGGCTCTGTGTTTGCTGCCTCAGTCTCTGAGTTCACACGAGTTTTGCTCTATTGATTTAGAGGGATTTGTTTCCTTGGTTTCTTCCATCCTTTCTGGATCTTATACAGAGTAGAACAGCTCCCCCCGCCCCCCAAGATTCTTGTTGCTTTAGATGCAGAATTATGTTCTCATTTTACACAGTAAGTTAAAACTTGAACTTAGAAAGTCCATTACATAAATGTTCATTTTGAACCTTCTTACAAAATTTCAAGCTTAGACAAAATTGTTCCTTGAAAAAAGGTACTTGCCTGGCGGTGGTGGCTCATACCTTTAATCCCAGCACTTGGGAGGCAGTGGCAGGTGGATCTCTGTGAGTTTGAGACCAGCCTGGTCTACAGAGTCTACAGAGCTAGTTCCAGGACAACCTCCATAGCCACAGAGAAACCCTGTCTCAAAAAAAAAAAAAAAAAAAAAAAAAAAAAAAAAAAAAAAAAAATAAATAAAGTTCTTTAAAAAAAATATATATTTTATATTTTTTTTAGTTAAAACATAATCAACTCCTTTTGTGTTTCCTGTGTGTAGATTTGTATATGCTAATTAAAAATTTTCCTCTACATAATCTCATGCCCAACAAACATGCAGGAAGAAAGCTGTCATAAACTTCCTTCTTGTGCATTGGAAATTTATGAGAACACATCTGTCAGTAGTCCCAAATATATTGCTGAAGAGACTGGGTCCAAATTCTATTCATGACAAAATGGAACAGAGTAAGGCCACCTGTTACCCTGGGCAAACTTCACAATGTTGTGATGCTTCTGAAAGTCTCTAAGTGGCAACAAAAGCCTTGAGTTAGAACATCTAATTTTGCTTTTTTGCTTTCAGTCCAAATTTTACAGTTAACTCTTAAATGCCTTCATTTCAGGGCTAGCCAAGATTAGCATCTGGAATGAATGTGGTCTCTCTTCCTCTCTCTCTCTTCCTCCCTCCCTCCCCCTCTTTCTCCTTTCCTTTTTTTTTTTTTCAAAAGAGGCCATAGTAGAGGTAGGCAGTAGGAAAAAACACAAACAGGCAACCGTATATAGCCTTTATATGTTATGGTAGTCCAAAATTCTCTTTCAAAATACACTCATACATATGTGTTAAGTTAAGCATTCCAAGAATGGTAATTTTAGTTTAATAAATTAAGAAAATGTAAGGAGGATAAGGCCATAGGCTTGCCACCAAGTTATTTTCAGGAATCCATGAATTCAGGATATATTTAGACATAAAATGACATACAAAAATAATTACATTAATTCAGAGTATATTCTTAGGTAAATTTTCATGAAATTACAAAAGTCTAGTTAAGTAGAATTTTCCCCAGAGCACCAAAGTAGTAAGTACAGAGTTAGAGTTCCCATTCACATCCTGTAATTACACAAATTGCAGTAGAGATTTCCCAAACACTCTTGTTTCTCTGTCTACGTCATATCATTTCTATGCTACTTAACAAACACAAATTGCCCATCACACTAGGTGATGTCTAAATAGTTCAAGTGAATCTAAACTTTAGAGTCTAAAGAGTTCCTGAGATCAATGACAAAGTAGTTGAACATATCTTTGGGTTGCCTCAAGAGCCCACACAGACAAGGAATCTGACAGGAAGTTAATGGCAATCATTAAAATTGTTTTAACAAAGAACTGAACTCAAAACAACTTTGGAATTTATAAGAAAAAAGGAAGAGAATGGCCTACTGTATACTTATAGGGAGACCTTAAGTATCCAGGCACCTCCCTGCTCTGCTGAAGATTGGTGAAAGCAGCCAGTGCTGGACAAAATAGAAAGATGTGGAAAAAAAAAATCTGTAGAATAAAAGTGATTCCAACTGCTGAGTTGGATCACTCATTCTTCCCTTTCCACCTGAGATTAACTTGCTGATGCAAAGCAAATATCCTGCCCCTCCCCCAGCTTATTTTGCCAAAATTATAATGAGTGTTTTTTTGGTGAAAGCCTGGGCTCCAGTAACTCCAAGTTAGACTTTTTTCACTCATCATCCTCAATAGATGAATTATAAAGAAAGTGATAGTGAGAAACAGGGAACTGAAATTTATTCATTGGGCTTACATTGAAAAGAGGAAGAGATAAAGGGATCTACTGACTCCAAAGAAACTGGTTTTCTAAGTTGTATGTTTTGCTGGAATAATTCAGTTGTAAGAAGAGATAATTTAAATTATTCATGAGATGGAGTAGGTGAATCATTTGATTTAGAAATTGAGTCATGTCCCGAATCTCTTTGGAAGGCCCTATGATATGACAAATATCCATAAAGAAGAATTATCTTTGATATTACTCAAGGAAAAATTGAAACCATGCAAATGTGCATATCCAATCACAATAAAATGTACATGAATTTCATACCTGGCAACTTCTCTATGTCAAAAGACTTGCTAGGTGGGTAACAATTGAAGGGTCTGAATTCAATCGATGTAATATGAGATATGGGTGTGCATTAGCCCATTTACTATCAGGTTGTATACTTGAGATTTTTGTGAGTGATTACAAGTCTTTGTGCCAAATGTTTATACTAGGCATTGGCATGAAAAGACATGCCAAGAAAAAATACAGAAGCTGCATCGTTTAACAGAACCACTTCAGAGTCAGAGATTTACTTTCTCAGTTTTGCTTTCATTATTATATAGAATTATAGAATTATAGAAGCAGCAAATTATATACAAAACAAAATGTGCCTCAGTTCATTAAAACATGTGTTTAGCTGTTAGGGATGCAAGAATGGAAAAGATGGGAATTATTTCTGCCTTCCTGAATCTTGACTTTAGCCTTCAAGTAATCAGAAAGGCCTTCTCTGACCTTTCTAGGGTCAAAGGCCAAGTATCCTTCACCCCTGCACCTTGATTGGTAAGATTTCTTGTTGCATATCTGTTGCTCATTGGCTTTATCAATTAAACATAAACATTTCAGACAGGGACTTGGCCCATGCTGAGCTTCTGAAGCAGGAAAGGAAAGGGATTGACTGTGGCTCCTTCAGAAAAGAGAACAGTTTTATTAAATAGACAGCAAGACAGGAAGGGTGGGTAAGATCTGAACCACACAAGGGCCTGATCTACAAGCCATCAAATCTGTTAATTATTCTGAGTGTATTGGAACCAACCATAGGGGGCATATAACTCAACGGAGCTGGGAGTTGCTATTATATGGACAGTGGGCTAGAAGGCGTGGAGTGAGGATTGAAGATGGAAGTCATATTGAAGGCTCTTGATTAGCAGCTGGGGTCTAATACTAGGAGTTGGATTAGAACATTTGGGAGGACAGAGAGGGAAGAGTATGGATTCAGGATATATTTGGATAGCAGAACTGCCAAGGAACATTGTATTAGATGTGGGAAGTAATGCCTGAATGACTCCTGAATTTCTAGCATGAGGAATTGGGTGGCTGGGATCATCTGAAGTTGTTACCGAAGGATATGCAACAAAAGGAGTCTTGAAGAGTGGTAGCCTTTAGAAGAGTCTAGCCACTCCTGTGTTTATTCCCATCAACTTGCTTTGTGCCAATATGATTGATAGTTTTTTATTGGCTGCAGACTCGTTGAACACTGTGTATTGCCTATGTGATTAATAATTTATGTGGTATCATACCTCAAGTAAAAGCATTGATGTCCAAGCCTTGAAATACTAATCTGGCTTCCCAAAATACAGAATAGTCACAGATAGATATGAAAAGGAAGATTTGAAAACAGAAAGATAGATCACTATCATTTACTATGTAGCAATCTGAGAGGCCACAGTTGAGTTATAGGCAGGGTCGCTCTCCTTTTTGGACATGTGTAATTTACCTGGAAAGGTCACTCGCCCCCAAAACCTGTTGTATCAACACCTGTGCTCTATTTATAGGAACAAGACAGGTTGGCTGATGCAATTTGCATTCAGATGCTTCCTCCCCATTCACAGAGAGAAAGGGTCTTAGAGGAATACCTCTGCAGTCTCTGTAGTAGGTATTTCCTAGGAAAATGATTATTCTCATCAGATCTTCTTTTGAAATAAATAATCTTCCTATGATGCATAAAATCTTTATTGTAGAGAAACTCAAAAGTAAAAAAAAAAAAAAAAAAAAAAAAAAAAAGAAAGTTGTACAAACATTGTAATTCCCAAACAAAAACTATTTTGTTCCAGTCTTCAACATCTATTGATTGGATGCTCCATAGTCTGAAATTTTATATCATCCATTTTCCACTGAAATCAAAGGAATGGAAGCTGGAGAATGATTTGAAGGCTCTTGATTATATGAGACACTGGGGTAGCCTAGGAGTTAGACTAGAGTAGTTTTGAGTCCAGGGAGATTTTTGCTCTGTGAGACAGGATATCATTTGGTAATGCAATCAAGGCTGGTATGAAACTCACTATATAGAGCAGGCTGGCCTAGTTCATGGCAATCATCCTGTCTTGGTCTCCCAAGAGATTATATAGGCATGAGCCAACATGCCAAGACCACAGATAATAGCACCATCATATTGGTCCAGCAATGGGTTAATTCACTCATTATGGTGGAGCCCTTGTGATTTAGTCATTACTGGAAATGCAATGACAAACACCTCACGAGGGAGCTTTAAAAACATGGTGTCTCAACACAATCGCGCTGACAAGGATTGGCCATCACAGTTGGTCTGCTTTTCTTGATTATTGTGAGATTATTTCCAAAAAAAGTCTTTTCTCAGACCAGTGGGCCCAAGGGTTTGCCTGATTCTTTTTTGTAGACTCACAGTTTCAAGTCTTCTATTTGAGTTTTTGCTCTACTTAGAGTACTTAGAGTTGAGTTTTAGATTTTTGTAGCAGTAAGAGACAGGGCTCAACTTTAATTCTTCCTAATGTTCAGTTTTCTCAGCACCAATTATTACAAAAGCTTTCCTTGTTCCAAAATGTATCGTAAATTCTAATAGGTCTTAATATCAAACACCTGGAGTCAGATATTGGGGGTGAAAGCTGAAAGATCAGAGAAGCAGCGCACCCAGCCACCAGACTTCTTAGCTCTATGAAATCCTCAGACTGAAGGGTGGGGGGGAAGGCTCCTGTCTTCACCTGCCTTATATCCCTCTCTCCACCCAGTCATATCACTTCCTGTTTTCTCCTCTATAGTGCTGGGATTAAAGGCATGTGCCTCCTAAATACTGGGATTAAAGAGATCCCAAGTGCTGGGATTAATGGTGTATGCCCACACTGCCTGGCCTCTATGGTTACCAAGTGGCTCACTCTGCACTCTGATCTTCAGGCAAGTT
This sequence comes from Phodopus roborovskii, assembly GCF_943737965.1. Lineage (NCBI taxonomy): Eukaryota > Metazoa > Chordata > Mammalia > Rodentia > Cricetidae > Phodopus > Phodopus roborovskii. The sequence goes on from NW_026125444.1 coordinate 6,168,629, forward strand.
TTATTTTTTAGAGCACAAACAAAATATCACATTTACACCCCCCCTTTTTTTTTTTCAAATAAGAACTCTGAATCTAATCTCCTTTGTTTAACTTTTTTTTTCCTGACTATTACCAATAATGTCTTGTAGCCAACTACCCTAAACAATGACAAATATCTATAACTCATTGAATGACAAAAAACTACTCACTCCACTTCTTGGGAATGTGGGAATCATGTCCTTAAATTTGCTTCCTGCTGTCTGGAGGTGATGACATTTTCAGGTGATCCTGAAAGGAAAAATTTGGGTTAACTGTCATGTCCTGGGAGAGGTATCTGTATCATTTGATGCCCAAACTTTTCGTAATGGGAAAGTGCAGGGCTTATCTCAAGTCCTGGCTAGAGTAGGCTGTGAGGCTGGATCATCTCAGCTAGCCACCTGAAAATTGTCCTGAGCAGTTTGTAGTTTGAAACTGACTTTTAGGTTGTGTGTGTGTGTGTTTTTTTTTTTTTTTTAGCTTAGTAGTGTTATCATAGTCCTGGTGGATTCATTATTCTGGGGCCCCATCTTCCTTTTGGAAACTTCAAAGGTTACTGTTAGGTATGATCATGATTCACTGCAGAATACTGAAACATTTCAAATTTCATATGCAGCAGATCTCAAAGAGGTTAAAGGATCAATATTTGTTATATATACCCAGAGTACAAAACCTTAATTTCTATTTACTTAATGGAGACTCAAATTCAAAATCATGTACAGGAGGCTAGATGAAGTCATTTTTAAGAATTAGTTAGTATTCTATATAACCATTAATATCATGACAAAAAGTTTAAAAATATATTTATTAATCCTATATTTTTTGAGATAATATTTATAACTTAAGAAAAGCTGTTAAAGAGTCAAAATAAAACCAAAGGGTTGCGAGATTAATGACAATAAAATAGATCCTAAATGTTGGTTTTTCTTATGTCCCAAAACAGGTGGCTCTTTTGACATGAGACAGAGATTATGGATTTTACTTTAACAAGCATGCTTGGGTTTAGAGAAGGAGAGAGCCATACTCCAACTCCAAAGTTAGCATTAATTTTTAATTGGAATAGGATTACAAAAAGAGCATTTGGATTATGATATCTATAGAGAACGGCAGAAACAAATGTTTGGGAAGATTTACAAAATTTTCATCCTATTGAAAATATGATATATCAATAGGCCAAATTACTCTTTTGCTTGGGATTTTTTTGAATGAATTATCCTTTTTCTTTATATGTCTCATTTGTTCAGTGGTCTGCAGATTCTTTACATTGATACAAATTTAAGATTATTTTTGTTAGAACATACTGTACTTTCATTTCTAATCTTATTCAAGGTATTATACCTATGCACATATTTAGCAATGCAATACAAATTTGTAGTCCTTGAAATGTATTATTACCAACTGTTTAGGATAATAAGGAAATTTAAGTTAGTAATTAGTCACCTATTACAATTGAACTTGTAGTCACATTAGGTATATTTTCAAGGTCAAGTAGAGATATTTTAGATAGGTCATCTTCAAACACTTTCAGACTTTCAGAGATCTACAGAATATGGCATGTAAGATGTTTTAATAACATAGTTTCATATATACATACATATGAAAATATATATATATGAAATATATACATGTCTGCTCCTGGCAGCACAAATCTACTTCAGAGAATCTGATAGGCATAAAATAAACTCCAGATGGAGTTTATTTTCTTTGTGGCAAAAGTTAGCTATTGGGCAAGAAAGTGCTCATGTCTGGACTACTGACAATATGTTGTTCAAATTGGACACAAAAGAAAATGATTGATGAACTTTGCCAAGACAAGGTAGGACAGACTTTCAGGACATTCTGCTTTACCAATATGTATCTTGTCTTTGTTAAAAGTCAGTTTGTTCCAAATATGTGTGTTTATTTCCCAACTGTCTGTTCTGTTTCAGTGCTCTGTGCTCCTTTTAGTTATCAGTGTTATATCATTTTAGTTACTGTTGCTTATGGTATGTTGTGAATTTGGATGTTGTGATCATTCTTTTTGCTCATGTTTACTTTGATTATTCAAGTTACTTTTTAGTTTGGGATATTTTGTAATTATTTTTTCTACCTGTGTGAAGAAATATTATTTTGATAGAGAATGCATTAAATTATAAGTTATTTTGGGTTGTTTGGATATGCTAAAAATGTGAAATCCAGCACTATTTGCTCATGGTATCTTTACATTGTGTGTGTGTATATGTGTGTGCACGCCCATGCATGTGCATACACATGCATGTGTCTTTAGTTTCCCCAGAGTTTTCCTTGTAAAATATTTTGCCTCTTTAAGCTTATCTTTTGGATATTAGATATTTTGGTAGCTATTGTAAATGGGATTGCCTTATTGATTTCTTATGAGATAGTTCAGTGTGTTGATATCATATGTTACTTTATGTTTTTTACTCTACTGAATTAGATTATTAATTTCATTTCAATAGGGTTTTTTTTGTTTTTCATTTTTGGTAGAGTTTCTAGTTTTTTCTCTATTTAATATTATGCTGGGTTGGGGCTATTGTTCACTAGGAGGACACCTTGTAGCTTGTGCAAGGTTCTGTGTTTGTTCCCCAGCGCTGTCCCCTCACGCTCCACCCAAATTATCATCTCATCTGTAAATGGGTAATTGGCCTTTCTCCTTTCCCCAAAGTTGAAAGTATTAGGCTCTGAATACAAGTAAGTTCTTGTTATATTATTGATTTAATATGAATTTTTAAAAAATTGAATACCAAGCTTTAGGAATTCAGGAGATGAACTGTTAAGAGAACTTGCTCTGCAAACCTAAGGACCTGAGTTTAAATCTAATACTCACATAAGGAGCTGGTGACAAAGTTACTCCAACATTATGAAGGCTACAAGACAGGCAGATCTGAGGGTTTTCTGAGCAGTTAGTCTAATCAGAATATCAGCTGTCGTGGAGATCCTGTACCAAGGCAGTAAGTCAGAGTGGTGGAGGAGGGTACCCAGAACCCTGCTCTGGGTTCCAAATGTGTATGCACAGGTGTGTGCATGTACACATTGATGTGTCTCCCCAAAACAAAACAAAAAACTCTAAGCCTTAGGGAAAGGTGTGATATTTGTTCATCTGCTTTGCATTAGGATTTCCCTAATGAGACATTGTGTGATTTATGTAATAACATGTTATATTTAATTACCTGGTCCCAAATGGTCAAGCATAATGGTAAATAATTGAAGACCTCTAACATTAACTGGCTATAATATTTTAAAATAATACTAAACAGTCAATTAGAGAATAATACAGGGGCCATCTTTACTGACACTTTTCTTCCTTACAGAATACCCTTCAAAAGAGAAGTGATATAGTAGAAAAAGTAAAAAAAAAAAAAAAATCTGAGTTTTATTATAACATCAAATATTACCTCAGAACTCTCATATTAACTCTCTGGAACAAACTGCTATAGGTCTGAGGGTTAAAAATCAAGTTCTCTTGTCTTGTTAAGTTCTCTTTTTTAAAGAAACATTTATTATATTTATTTTTATATTCATGTGTGTGTGTCTGTGTGTCAGACACATATATGTGAGTGCTTGTAGAGACAGAAGAGCGTGTTGTATTCCCTGGAGTTAGAGTTACTGGTCGTTATGAACCATGTGATATGTATGCTGAGAACTGAACTCAGGTCCTCTAGAAGAGCAGTAGGCACTCTTAAATGCCGAGCCACCTCTCCACCATTATTTTTCCAAGTTCTGTTACCTTCTGTTACTTCTTCTTATCTCCTTCTTCCCTCCTCCTGCCCCCCACATGTCTTTCTTGGTCTTGTGTAAAAGAACTTGGAGATGGTGACTTTGTACTCTTTTTCCTCCTAACCCCACCTCCCAAGTACTGAGATTACAGATACATACCATCACTCCTCACTTTACTTTTATTCTTTATTATTGTGTTTGCAAATGTAAGTATCAAGAATGTTGACTAACACGAGAATGAAATGTTAGAGATCCATCTGCTTTTAGTATTTGAGACTAGACTGTAATCTGTCCATTCAGCTATCTATCTCAATTAAGACAGGGAGATCAATAGTAGATTTTCTTTTGGTCCAAGAGCAGTTATTTCCCTACAATTTGCACCATGGTATTTTTATTTTTAGTATCTCCCAGGGAAATGTAAACATTTGGCTCCTCAGGTTGCCAGACACTAACAATAACATAGCAGTTGCTTGGCAATCATGCTCTACCCTGTGATTACTAGTCATTCTATATGTCTATTGCTTGTTAGTGGAGAACTCTTTTCCTGAAGGCACATGACTTGAAGGCTGAATTTACGTTGACTTTCATGTGATGGAATTGAGTATAGTTCGTAAGAGGAAACCAGAGCATCATCAAAAAGAAAAACCTGAGAATTTTAAGTCTAGTTTCATATTCTTCTTCAGCCATATTCATCTTCAGCATTTTTATGAGAAATCACAATGTAGATAAATTTTACTCAACTTTTAAGTCAATAGATTGTCCAGGTTTATTTGGTAAACTGCTGTATGATGCAAATACCAGATATAGTTTCTACCTTCAGACAGGTTAGTCTTTAAAAGGAGGAGAAAGTTCAATAATAAAGGTATTTCTACCCATCTCACACATGCTGTGGGTATGAATATGAATGTACAGTGTACAAGAAATATATGTCAGTTTCTGTCACATATATATGTAATAGGGAATTGCTTTTAACTGAGGTCATATTGAGGTTTAGATTAGTCACATTTTTTTATAAGTCATGTGCCTCTTGGCAGAAGTAATGTAGCTCTATCTTCTGATATTAAATCAAATTTGTACATACCAACTATTTTTTTTTCTGCATTTTTATGTATTATCTGACATCGATTCTTCGGTTTCCACCAATCTCTAATATTTGCTGAAGAATTTAATTTTTATTTTGAAATTTTATATCCATTAGATTAGCAAAGCTACTTGTTACAGTAGTGCTGTGGGAATCTACTCTGCTGTGGAGGTTGGGTTGCTGTACTGCATGGACAGAGGAGATGGGCCTGCTGTAGGCCATCCTCAGTGGGTCTAGACACTGGCTGCTGGGAGATCCTATGAATAATGATAGTCAAAATTGGCCCCAAAGCTGCAAGATCAATTGAAGCAGGAGATTCTGAGGAGATGAACAGAATATCGTGTATCAGCCAAACCACTGCATAAGGGAAAGGCCTCCAATTGTGGCACTGCAACTAATTTCCCTCTACCACTTTTGTAAATCCCTCAGTGTGAGGAAAATGTCCATGTATATGTGTAGCTAAAATTGGTGAGGGGCCTTTAATGTGTTCTTACTGAAGTAAAAGGGGGCATGGAAATTAGACTTTGTTGTTACATACAACACTTAAAAAATGGGCATAGATATGTGAGGGCTGGTAAATCTAAAAGAAAGTGAAAAGTAGTAGAAAGCATAAAAATTTCTATGTTCAGTGTTTTACTTTACAAAATATATTATTTTGAATAAATGATTTTTTTCTGCATGTGCATCTGTGCCCTGTGTGCATGGTACCTGCAGAAGCCAGAAGGTGGTGTTGGATCCCCTGGACCTGGAGTTGCAGATGGTTGTGAGCTGCCATGTGGATATTGGGGTCCTGTGGAAGAACAATTGGCGCTCTTAACCATTGAGCCATCTCTCTAGCCCCATGATCAGTGTTTTAATTCATAATACTTTTCACATTGATTTATAGAGGCAATTGTACTCAAAATCCTTTTGTTTTTCTTTTGGGGGGGAGGATCTTGAAATTGAATGTAGGAATAAATATGAAGGACTCCTGAAAAATTAAAAATGAAAGAGATCAATGAATAATACTGCTGAAAAGGTATAAACTTGGATCTAGTGATGCTCTCCAACCTGACAATTTCACCAGGCCATTAAGATGTAAAGCATGGACACCAAACACTTGGGAAATACATTTAGGGATAACATTAAAGAGAATTGAACCTATAATATGATTTCAAGCATACTGTTTATCTGAAAGCTATTAGGCAATGAAGCAATTTCCTCAAGGATAGTTTATAGATTTTCAAATAATTAAAACAACGTTCAATTTAATAGTATTTTTTCTATTAATAATGAGAAAGGAAATTTAATTCTTGCACTTGGGAGGCCAATTGAAAGAAAGCATCATGGAGTTCATGGGACTTCAGGTCCCTGAGGTGAGTGTGATGTAGGGAATCAACGGATTGGTCCTTTGGCTTCATGCCTACTGTTCCAGCTGCACAGATCTACCCTGGTACTCTAACATTGGAAACAGAGAGGGGTGAGGGCATTTGTCACAAGATGCAACCCACTGGCCCAGCACTGTCTCCAACCTGCTGGTGGAGCTTATTTGAACTTTGTGTCCTACAACTTTTGTGTATGAAAGGTTACTTGCAGAAAGAAAAACATGTTTTTCTTTCATATCATAAGTAGATATTAGACATAGAGCAAAGGGTAACCAGCCTACAGTTCACAACCCCAGAGAAGCTAGGAAACAAGGAGGATTCTAAAAGAGACATACATGGATCCCCGAGAAGGGGAAAAGGGACAAGATCTCCTGATTAAATTTGGAGCGTGGAGGGAGTGGGGAGGGAGATAGGAGAAAGAGAAGGGGAGAAGGGGAGTGGGGGAAGGGATCAGGTTGAGTTGGGGAAGAACAGAGGAGAGCAAGGAAAGAGGTACCTTAATAGAGGGCGCTGTTAAGGACTTAATGAAAAAATCTGGCACTCAGGGAATCTCCAGGGATCCACCAGGAAGACCCCAACTAAGAATCTAAGCAGTAGTTGAGAGGCTACCTTATATGCCCTTCCCCTATAGTGAGATTGCTGACTACCTTATATGCTATCATAGAGCCTTCATCCAGTAGCTGATGGAAGCAGAAGCAGAGATTCACAGCTAAGCACTGAGTTGAACTCCTGGAATCCAGTTGTAGAGAAGGAGGAAGGAATCAGCAAAGGGGTCAAGACCATGATGGGGAAGCCCACAGAAACAGCTGACCTGAGCAAGTGGGATCTCAGGGACCCTAGTGTGACAGCTGGGGAACCAGTGTTTATGCCTAGTGCACGAATGGGCTTTGGGAGCTCATTCCCTATGGAGGGTTACTCTCTCAGCCTAGAAACACCACATCGGGGAGGGCCTAGGCCCTGCCCAAAGTGATGTGACAGACTTTTATGACCCCTTATGGGAGCCCTCACCCTCCCTGAGGAGTGGATGGAGGGTTGGTGAGGGGGGTGGGAAGATGAGGGAACTGGGATTGGTATGTAAAATAAAATTATTTTTAATTTCAATAAACATTAATTTAAAAATGTTACTTGCAAAGCATTGTGAATTGCTGTTTGCAATAGATTGATGCACATTACTTAAAACCCAAAGAAATTAGACATATAAAGTATGGAACAATCTATATCCTGAGTGGTGAGGAAAAACTGCATGTCCATGCTCTACCTCTCATCAGGTGTTAGTGGAAGCCTTTTACTGCTGCTGGGAAAGCGTGGCAGGATGCAGGTTGAGTTAGTGATGAGAATGGGAGGTTGGGATCCATAGTCTCTGCAGAGTGAGTGCTAGAAGGTGGCATCGGCACACAAGAATATGTGCAGCCCTGGCTGTGTCAGAGAAAGGAAATAGTTGCATTGCTCACTCGGGGAGTTAATATGTAAGACGGAGCTTAAGAACACAGATACACTTTCAGAATCGATTTCTGGTTCAGTTTGAGGCAAAGGGTAATTCGGCCATCATTGACTGGCGTCCATTCATTAGTCTGCCATAACAAAATGCCATCAACTTTGATCAAAATCCGGGAACTTATTATTCAATGGAGGCTGCAGTTAAGGAGATAAACATGCCAGCTGATTTGCTTCTCTGGTAAAGTTCTGATTTGTTTGTCACCATTTTGTGACATAGTCACATGTGGGTAGGGGAAGAAACTCTCTTGTCTCATCTTGTGAGGTCACCAACCCCACCTTGAGACTCCTCGTGACCCATCTCCAAATAGCATCATATTGGGGGCTTATCTTAAACATAGGGATTTCAGGCAAACACACTTTAGAGTTACAGTCATTTTGCTGATAAGAGGACTATACTACACTTTCTAACTCTTAAGTAGAGAGTTCATTCTAATTGTGGTATTTTTGCTAGGGTGGGATTCAGAGTCAGTAATGTTTGATTAGAAGTGATAAGTTGTTAAACTCTTGTGATGCCTTCAACCAGACTTTGTAGCAACCAATGGAACGTATTTTAATGCCAATGTCCTCATTTTGTTTTTGATAGAATATTAAGCAATAGTATGCATCTGGTTCACATGTGTAGTCTTTCTCCTTTTCTAGGACAATAATATATTTAATTTAGCAAACTTTCCATGATAGTGTACATCTGCATAGCCTCCTCAAATGGTACAATTACAGTGGTTTATCAGATGAAATTAAATTAAACTTAGGCTGTTTGCAGGAGGAAGTGAATGCTGGACTAGGGCTGTAGCTTGTGATAGAGATTTATTTACTGTGTGTGAGGCCCTGGACTTGATCTCTAGCAAAACAAAACAAAAAAAAAAAAAATGACAAAACAAAACATAAAAGGGTAAATGCTTATGTGTTTATCTCACAACAGATGGACACTAACTTGGAAATGCCAATGGTACTGTGTCACACTACAACTTATTGTCACTGTGTGCTATTTGTAGCAGTCCTCAAGAAGTGTTTTGTTTATATTAATTTATATTAGTATTCTCTCATAGGAATTAATATAATAATTTTGAGAACATTAAATCCCTCTTTAGGGATTTCTTTACTAATAACTGTAGCTTTGACAGCATCATGTGAAATTTACTTAGGTTTTGTAGTTTGGCTATCTTTGATAGTTTTGATGGCATTTAATTCACAGCAAGGATGCTTCTCTGTCCTGTTGAAGATGAGTGTGAAATAAGTTTATGTACATGGGCACTCTCTATCACCGCCTTATCAAAATTAACATAAATAAACACACACCCTTTTGCTTTTCATCTAGCCAATTCTTAGAGAATTTTTAAGAAGAAATGTGTTACAACAATTATAAAAAGCAAATATTAATGACACATCAAGGTAATTAAAAATTACTTTCCCATTGGCTTCTGTCAGGGGTTTCCAGGAAAGTCTCAGAAGAACAAAGAACACAAAAAAGAACAAAACACTTTTTAATTAACTTGAGAAATATCTCAGGGGCACCATAAGTATAAACACTCCAGAAGCAGCTGGTGGCTTTAGTATGTAGTGACATCTTCACAAGGGTAAAGTGCTCCATAGGAACTTGGTGAGAATTAAGTGATTTCAGAGGGGTTTAAGCATAGAAATCAGATTATTTTGGCACAAACTTTGCCAAAGTGTCCTCTGACATCAGTCCTCAGTCCTCTGCTTCTAAGCCCATTGGATGGCAAAGTTATCGCTGGGGTGGTGCTCCTCTGCCCCCCTAACCTAGGGCTTCTTATAAACATGCATTCTCTCCATAGTGTGCTCTCCTTAGAGGTGGTCTGAGACGTTGCATTTAGTTTAAGATGTTTATTGGGTTCGTTTGCCTTTATATTAGGACGCTGATAGATTGTAACATAACTAGACAGCACATCATTTTATAAAATAGACCAAGCGTTCCAGCAAGTCTCAGCAGAAGAGGCTCATTTATAAGAGAAAGGCACAGGACGCAGATAGCAAAAGTGGGCCATCATTCCAGAGTTCCTTTTCTTCTGGAACAGGGACAGAACAACAGGAAAACAAACAAACAAAAACAAAAACAAAAAAACCCCCAAAAACCAACCAACCAACCAAACAAACAAACAAAAAAAAACCTATTGGTTAACACTGGGTTGTTCATCTGACCTCTGTTGTGTGAGCTTCTGGCAGAGGGAACTTCATTATGGTGAGGTGACCTGGCTGGCCTATTTGGAAAACTGACTGTTACACTTTATTTAGTCTCTGGTTCCTTGCTGTGATCACAACTGCAGTGTGATTCCATTTGAGCTTAGGCAGGTTTGTTGGGGCAGAGTTCCTGAGCTCAGGAAAAGAATGGCTTCCTGTGGCTTGTTTTTAAAGCCTGTAACACCAAGAAAGTGCCACGGGGCAGGAACAGATGTAAACTTCTGTATCTGTAGCAGGGCACTGCACATTGAAACAGATGAAAGATTTGTGTGATTGTTAAAGAAACCAGAAAATAGTATATTTTAAAACCTTTAATTTATGCTGGGCAAAACAAAATACATCAATTTCAAGATGGGAGAATCCAAAATAAAGATTTTGTTTTTCCTTTGGGATGCTAATATTTGAATAGCATGATACCTGAGAGACTATAGCCACTTTTCACACATGTGCGAGCATGAGTTTGCGCTCTCTCTCTCTCTCTCTCTCTCTCTCTCTCTCTCTCTCTCTCTCTCTCTCTCACACACACACACACACACACACACACACACACACACACACACACTCTCTGTCCTGGATAGTTTTTTGTTTTGTTTTTTTTCAAAACAGGGTTTCTCTGTGTAGCAGCCCTGGCTGTCCTGAAACTAGTTTTGTAGACCAGGCTACCTCTACCTCCTGAGCTTGCATAGTTTTATGTCAACTTGCCACACCTAAGGCCATCTGAGAGATCATAAGATCTGGCTGCAGGCAAATCTGTGTATCTGTCCCTCACTTGTCCAGTGTCATCTGACCATAGTTCCTGGAGTGCCTCAAGCTCTTTTTTGTTTTCCTGTCTCAGGACCTTGGCACTTACATCCTTTTTTCTTTTCAATCTCTTCAAGTTCATTCATTTTGACTACTTCTAATTCCGATTTCAGCTGAAATGTCATTTCTAAAGAACTGTCTGTTTTACTCATTTTTTCTCACTCTTCTTTTCTGCTATTTATCAGTGTAAACTACCATTTAACAAGCCCTTCCAGTGTGTATGTTACTTGCAGATATAGGCAGAGATTTCTGCAACAGCTCTTCTTATTGCAGTGACAAAAGTAGCTTACAGAAGGCAGGGTTTGTTCTGGCTTATGGTTTGAGGTCCATTTCATCACTGCTGGGAAGACAAAGTAAAGAAACATGAGGTGGATGGTCACACTGTATCTAATACTCAGGAATTTTTGCTTGCTTTAAATCAGTTCAATAATCCCAGGCTAGGAGATGGTGCGTGTCTACATGCAGAGTGGATCCTTCCTCCTCAGTTAAACCTGTCAGGAAACACCCTTATCTATATAGCCATAGCTGTGTTTCCATGGTGATGCTAAATCTAGCCAAAAAGCTAGATGGATATCACAGCAGATAAAGTGCTAGCCATGTAACCCTTAGGGCCCAGAGTTCAGATGCTATGCACACATATGAAACAAAATAAAAAAAGTCAGTACGGTTGTGTATACCAGCAATCCCAGTGTAGGCAGAAACAGATGGATCCTGGAGGCTTGATGGCCAGCCAGTCCAGCTGAATTAGCAAGATCCTACTTCCATGAAAAGCCCTGTAATAAAAAGTAACGAAGACCTCTAGTTTCTACATGCATGAGCAATTGTACATATTTGAACACACAATACATGTACCATACATAAAAACAAGCAATTATAAATCAACAAATAACACATAAATTAGTATTAGTCTGATTGAGTTGACAATAATGATTAACCATCATGTTTCTTTTGAAAGACTATAAAATAAGAGGGGAGAGGTTGTGTTCATACATTTGATATGTTTCCAATGGTAGCACACAGTAGACTCTCAACAAATACATATTTAGCAAATGAACCTATATCAATGACTTTCAAAATAGCAGATATATTGAGATATAATTTACACAGCAAAACTACAGTCTAAAATGTTCGTCAGTGGTTTTTTCAGTATTTTCACAGACTTATGCAGCCATCATCACTGTCTAATTTTAGAACATTTTCATCACTCCAAAAGAAACCCTATACCCATGAGCAGTTACTTTTATTTCCATTTGCTTGCATTCCCTGGAAACCACCAATCTGTTTCGTGTCTTTGGATTTTTTTTTTTTTTTTGAAATTGCATCTTAACAGACTCATACACTGCATGGGGGGGATGTTTTTATTTAGAGTAATGTTTTCAAGATCCATCTGTATTCCAGCATGTAATAGTACTCTACCACTCTTTATTGCTGAATTTTATAAAGGTATATTATATTTTATTTCTTCATTCATCAACTAATGAACTAATTTGAGTTGCTTCTTCTCTTTGTTTAATACAAAATATTCTCAGAAGGTGTTGGTATATATTTTTAGTGTTCATGTGTTTGTAACAAGTAGTGGGATTGATGGGTCATAAGGTAACTTTATTTTTAATATACATGTGTATTTGTGCTTATATATGTGTGTACATGTTTGTTTATGTTCATGTGTGTGAGGTACATGTGGAGCCATCAAGTATCTTCCTCAATCACCCTCTATTATATATATATATATATATATATATATATATATATATATATATTTTTTTTTTTTTTTTTTTTTTTTTTTTTTTTTGGAGACAGGGTCTTTCACTGAATTTGGAGCTGGCTGGTTGGCTAGAAGAGCTGGCCAGGAAACCCCGAAACCTCTGGTCTCCACCTCCCCAGTCCTAAGATTTCAGGCCCACACTGCTGTGCCTGAATTTAATATAGGTGATGGGATTTGAACTTGGGTCCCCATGCTTATGCAGCAGGCAGTTTAGCACCTGTATTAGTTACTTTTCTGATGCTGTGATAAAATGCTATGATCGTTGCAACTTATGGAAGACAGAATGTATTTGGGCTTATGGTTCCAGAAGTAGTCCATCATGTAGGCAGGCAAGCGTGGGGGCTGGAGCAGGATACTGAAAGCTCAGATCCTGAAACACAAACAGAAAGTAGAACGAGTGAACTGGAAATGGTGGGAATCTTTAGACTTTCAAACTTCCTCCAATAAAGCCACACCTCCTAAAGCTCCACCAAGCAGTGCGACCATCTGGTGACCAAATGTTCAAACACATGAGCCTATGGGGAACATTCTTATTGGAACCACCACTGCAAGCCATTTCTGCAGTCCCATTTTTAGCATGTTGAAGAACTTCCAAATTTTCTGGAGTAGCACAATGACTAAGGAGGCCACAGCTGAATGTATTTCAATAATAAAAACTGTTTCATTCAGAAGTATTCTGGTAGGGAAACTGGGAAAGAATCAGTTTCAAATTTGAAATTATAATAAGGAACTGTGGGGATTTATAGCAAAAGATGTTGAGAAGACTGTGAAGTTGTTGCTAAAGAGGTTTAACAAGACTCCTGTCAATACTGAAAGATACAATGATTAGTAAGAGATCCAGAAGCTGAGGCCTCACTGGAGGCAAGATCTGAGGATCCTGCCTTGATTGATCGAGACTTTGCACATGTAAGCAAAGAGGCAACCCTGAAATTCTACACAGTGATGTTTTGCTCAGTGTCTAGCAGTATTGGTTGATTTGTTGCAGCCAAGTTGCGATGCGTTTGGCAAAGCATTTCCTTAATGTTGGTAAAGTCACTTTATCTTCTTCTTCTCCTTCTCCTCCTCTTCCTCCTCCTTCTGATCTATATGATAATAGTTGGCAAGTCTGATGTTTTAGTCTTCTTTGGAAATTTATCTATAAAGAGTAAAAAGTAACATCATATATTGTCTAATTCACAGTTTAGTACACTGATGACAATTAAATTACTATGTCTTTTGATGTTCTTTGCCTCTTATTTCCCTTTTTCTTCTTTGTTTCTCCTTGTTTCTTCCTATGCCTACGGTTCCCATACAGCACATGCATCCAGTTACTCATCCCACTTACTAAAGCATAGTGTAGGGCACTTCAAAATTAATCAGCAACTATTAAAAGTGGTTTTAACTTTCTTCCAAAGTATTTCACCCTGTATTTTTGTACTTAGCCACCACCCATCCACAATATACCACATGCCTTCAGTTAATCCAGTTCAGATTGGTTTTAGTCACTTAGCAATGCTCCCTATCTTAGGAAATAGAGCTGAGTTGTTACTCAGTTAGAAAAAATGAAGGCCTGGAAGAGACAGAGCTTGAATTTTATTATGGTTAACTTTTTCTGTGTATGAGGACCTAACATGGACTAGCTTCTTTTGTGCATACTTCTATGACAGGAAGTAGAGTCAAATAATAATTGCTCGGCTTATATTAATAGTCATGGTCCATGTCTTTTTCTTGCATTTCACTCAATGCCTTTCATTTTGGTAACTGTGATTTTAGAGAGCAGCCAGGAAAGAGTGAATACCCAGAACCCAGTGCCAGGACAGGCATACTGATACACATCATTTGAGGCATGTTAAAAAGAAAAAGCCCTGTGGAATGGAAGAGGGCCACCTTGCACTGGCATGTGATGTTCCTCAAGGAGGTGTGTGGCCTCAGTAAGCGCATTTTGCTCTTAGGCTGCCAAAAGTTTCCATCCAAATATCTAAGCACAACTGAAATGAAAGAAAGAAAACTACTATTACATATTTTGTTTCTTTTAATCTACCAGTAATTTTTAAGTTTAGAATATTAATAATATCGCTCTGTATATCAAGCATCTTAGTTTTAGAATAAGAGCATATATATATATATATAATTATATATTATATCTCATAAGCATAATTCTCATTTAATTGAGGATTTTTTCAAGTCATATTTCCTAGAGGAATAATTATTTGGTGCAATCAGGTGGAGTAGATGGGAGAAAAGCATATTCATGTCAATACACTCTTTAAACTGTTACTGATCAGCTAGTGTTGAAGGTCTTTTTTGAGGCATTTTCAGCTGGTGTATTGTACACCTTCCAAATGGCTTACATAGAGAATCTGGCATAGAAGAAATGGCAAGAGAATAGATTAGATTCGGAATCTATATGGAAGAGGCATGACTAGAGAAGGTAAAGGGTGTGTGTGTGTGTGGGGGGGGAGTAATGGCGGATACAATCAAAGTCTGTTTTACACATATGAAAATGCAACAGTGAAACTCAACATTCCATATAATTAATATGTGCCGACAACAAAAATAAATGTTAAAAAAACTATTTATGTTATAACAACTAAGCATTTTTACTCAGCTCAGCTGGAAACCAAGTTAAATTAGTCTTGATCTGCTTGGTAATATACATCTGATTTCAGAAATGTCAGGTTCCTTCATGATCATATTTTGTACTTAGTGTTGTTTTTTTTTTTTTTTTTTTTTTCTCATTTAGTTTTGCTTTCATTTGTTCTTGATTTTTTTTTTCCCCAGGAATCCTATTGGAGAATTCAGATTCTAAACTAAATGTGGAACACTGTATTTGCTCGGTCATGGGAATCACTGCAAAGTCCCATTGACAATCTATTCTAAGCTTGAGAGCCAACAGTTTAATTACCCCCAATTGAGACTGTTTGATTTGTCACTTCTTGGTATCTCTCCAGGCAGAGCCAATTCCCTCTAGTAGACATGGCCAGTGGGTAAGAGCCAGGATTGGGAAAGAACTACAGTCACTTCTGCTGGTCCAGATCAGGTCCAGAGTCCAAAACAGTATCAGACATGAGGTGTAGTCAGAGCACAGGGAACACAGCAGAGGCAGTTTGAGACAAGGAAAGTGGAGCGTATGAAGTAACATAAACGCCACAGACTCAGGGTTCTAGACATCTGGGCCTGCTCTGAGGGCACCCAGTAGGAAACAGGGAGGCGGGGCTTCAGAGGTGATGCTTCAGTTTCTGGAAAGGAGTGGGGTAAATGCAGGTGACCCGAATGACTATCGGAGAAGAAGCTAAAGAGACTCAATGATGATGCGGACAAGTCCACAAGCTGATTAACCCTTTCTGTAGACCTCCCCACAATCTGATACTGGGGAAAGTAAACCACATCCAAACTGTCCAGACCTCCAACTTTGTAAGCACATTAGGAGCAAGTTTGACAAAAGAGAATGCCAGCTTAAATTTGTGAGTGCCAAGGACTGATTAGTACACAGTACAAAGTGAGGACACAGCTGTGCCAAGGTATGGTTGAGGAGAAGGTTTTCATTGCAGATATGAGCTGGAGAGAGAACAGCCAGATGCGTCTGGGAGAGTCCAGAGCAGGAAGAGAAAGTAGGCTAAAGGTGGCCAGTAGATTGAACCGGGTCACGAGAGCAGAGGAGAGAGGGTGGGGAGAGCTAAAGAGGAAGAGAAGAGAGAGTGAGGAGGAGATAAGGCTAAAGGAGGAATCAAGAGCCAAGAGAGCACGTGGCTGGCAAGGTTATATAGTAATGAGAAGCTAGGAGAAGGGAAACCTGCGAGCTGGAGAAGTTTAGGGGAGGGCGAGGGGCAAGGAGAGCTGAAATGAGTCACAGGACCTGAGCTAGCCAGGAGGCCAGCAGACTCTTTGGTAGGATAATAGGCACCACAGTTAGTTTCTTTTGGACCTGAGTGTAGACTTATTTGATACAATGTGACTTGAAATAATACATCAAGATGCCTCATGAACAACGTGTTGGGAGATTAACTTCTAAAATCTTTGTAATGCTGTCAGATAAAGTTCAGGAAGCTAGCATTGGGCAACAAGACAATGTTTTTCCTTACTGGCTTCTGTTTAAGTGTGGATGGAGGGTAGAGTGAATGGACAGGCCTGTTTGCCAGCAAGGGGGGGGGGGGGAACCTTGGCTAACGCTGCTCTTTGTATTTGCACGCTTCTCAGAAGAGATTTACAGCCTTATAGACTGATTTCAAGTTAATCAGTATTACTGTTGTATGAGCTAGAAGGCCTCACAGTTTGGGGTACTAGTAGATTTATTACTCTTAACTACGACTAGCTAATTTTCTTTAATTCCCAGAAACTGAACATTTAGGATTCTTCCTTGGACATGAGGGTGATAATAGTGAAATGCTAATCAGATCAGAATAATTATTATTTCTTCCTAAGCATTTTTATGAAGAATAAAGATGAAAGTAGTTACCTCAAATGCCACAAATCTATTAAAATAGATCTTTTTAGTTGAAAAGTATACTTATGACTAGTTTCCTCCATGCTGTTTAAGTTCATGAACTCATAGTTCAAGGCTTATAGTTTTATTTTGAGCATGTGTGGTAGATAGTTGAGCTCATCATGCTGATACATTTTGCTTTGTCCCATGGCAGAAGTCATACCTGCAGGAATATAGACGTCAAGGTGTGTGAGACGGTTGAAATGGGAGTCAGGGTTGCATGTTTCTTTGATGCCAAGTTAAGACATTTATACTAATTAGAAGACAGAGATGCTCAGACTCTTTTGTAGCTAGCTATCTCCCTGCAGCCCAACTCTCTGGAAGCCTGGGAGAGGCAAGGGCATGTTGAATCTGTTCTGCAGTCTGTCATGGCTGCTAAAGCAGGGGCCTGGTCCCTTCATTCCCCCTGTCTAGAATTACTGGTGACAGGACTCTATCCTGAGTCCTGCCTGTTAGGGGCTCAATGAGGTGGTAACAGGCCCTGTGACCCATTAGCTGACAGATTTTTTTTCATCTTAAAGTAGGTTCTAAAACAAAGATACAGATGTAGTCATGGTAAATTAGTAGCAAACAGGAAATAGACCTCCCTTGCTCAGATTATTCATTTACTAATTAACTAATCAAGATACCTATTCAGAAATCTATTATGTGTATATATGCTCCAAACTGCATTCTTGCTTCTTTTGAGAATTCTGAATGGTTTGTAAACACCATCTCACTTGTCTATAACTTTCAAGAAGGCTGCACATTTTTGACTAACTGTGGCCAGTACACCAATTTATTCAAGAGCCTAAAGGATGGCTTTAAAGTGAAGAGAGTATGACTCAGGGATCCCGAGCTTGTGCTTTTAGAAAGCTGTGAGCATGCTACAGCCAAGGTATTGTGATGTAAGCCATCAAAACTCTGGGGGAGCTCGCCATGTGTTTAACAACTTAAGAACAGATAATATGCAGCTGAAATAATAACAATTGTTGCTGTAGGTAGCATGTGGGCTTGCTTCTTTTTAAGCGAATCTGAAAAAAATTCACATGCTATCAGGCTTTTGGATTCCGTCATCTCTGAGAGCAGGTGTCACGGTGTGGGTTGTGAAAGAATTGATTAAAAAAGAACTTTTTAAAGGAGTGACGCAAATTTATAAATTACTAGTTCAATTCCTGTGCTGATATCATTTGTCGTAGAGCCAAAAAGAACTTCTCACTCTGAGTCCTTCGACTTGTTATGACAAAAAGTGATAGAGAGATAAAATTATCGACTCAGGAGAAAGTCAACCTTGACCATTTATTTTTCTAGTAAATAGCATGCCACATCACTGTAAGGGACTGAAGGACAGGACAAAGGACAAAGAACTCAGCTACAGCTGTTGTGTATATTGCAGTTTTACACAGCACTGACAGATTTTGAAGCTTAGTTTGAAGCCCTATAGTGTTGAAAATACGACCGGGTTTGATGTCACAGGCTTGTAATCTAGCTACTTGGGAGGCTGAGGTAGTTGGACTGCAAGGTCAAAGCCAGTGAGTTCCAGTGCAGCCTGGACAGCTTATTGAGACCCCATATTAAAATAAAAATAAAAATAAAAAGAGGGCCTGGGCTGTAGCTCAGTGGTTGCTTAGGTGGTAGGTTCACTCTCTAGTGGTTCTCAACCTTCTGATGCTGCAACCCTTTAGTGTACTTCGTCATGTTATGGTGACCCCCATAACCATAGTTTTAATTGCTGCTTCATAACTGTTATTTTGCTATGGTTATGACTTGTAATGAAAATATCTGATATGCAACCCTCCAAAATGGGTTGTGACCCACAGATTGAGAATCTTTGCCCTAGTACCATAGAAAAGAAGAAAAAGTTAGAGCTGGGTACTTCCGCAGCTTAACAGTAGAGTGGAAGGACTATGATCACATCTCCTCAGCCTTTGTTTAGGGGACGTGCTGGCTTAGATGTGATAGTCTAGCCTTATGGTGACACGGATTTGCTACACTTACTGGGTTATCATGTGAGCATTGTGACCCCACGTTCCTGTGACCCTCGAATTATTATGCTATTACCACCCTACTCCCGCACAGCAACTTGCATTGAACAATGCTGCCTATAAAGCCCAGAGTGAGACAGAACTCTGTGCCCAGCTGGATGGAGATGAATGGCAGCTACATGGTGTGAGCAGGGTGCTCTACGTCAGGGTCATTCCTGCTATTATGAAGCTTGAAAGAGAACAGAACAAAAAGAGTCATGGTTGCATGGATGCTTTTATGGATGATGAAGTTTGAATTAGCATATGCAGAACACTCCTAGACAATGAATGTCCAGTCTGTTAATTGTCTAGAATGAATTCTTTCTTAGCACTTCATCTGCCTTGTAATTAGCTGTGGCTCAGTAGTGAGTCATGACATGGCATACAGCAGCACTGAAGGAAGGGGACCTTGCCTGGGTGGGTAGCACTACACAGTACACTCTGTGCATATTAAATCAGTTTCTGGCTTCCTAAGGGTTCTTTTTCTGGCTTGGGGACAGCTTTTAGGCTCCTGAATAGACCTCTGTGGCATCCATATGTAGCACTAAATGTATTGAGACAAAGAACTGCTGAAGAGCGTGACGATGACTATAACGCCCAGAATGGTTCAGTGTTCAGTTTCCATCTGTCAAAAGCCGAGATTTGGGCACACAGACCACAGACACATGTGATGCTGTTCTCTTTCGTTGTTCTAGAAAAACCAGGAAGGTCATTTTCTTACCACTGTTGTTTCATTTGCTCTGGTAGATTATTCTTAAATTTCTTAGTTTAAATGGAATTTAAGTGTTCATTTAAAACTTTCTCTACATACTTGCTTTAGAAAATGTCTTATTGATATTTACCCCTTTGTGTTTTGGGAGAGTTTTTTTATTTGGTTTTACAGATAATGCATGTATAATTATGATTTGTTGATATTGGAGTAAATATATTCACTATTATCTCCTTAAAATTAATTCTTAGATGGCTAGAGATTATCAAAGAATCACAGAAAGGTTATTGACTACCATGTAAAAAAGTTCTGGGACTGAGAAGTAGATGAATAATATCTCATCAGATTTATAGAGTGATTTTCAGTAAATACATTTAGAGCCCTAAATTTCAGGCATCTAGACAATATTCTAATATTAAACAGTATATTTGTGTTCAAGAGATGCCTATTAACACATTCGATATTGCCTCTATTTATTTCACTTAGTTCCGCCAGTGATCTGCTCAGAGCAGAGAATATCATCCCCAAACTAAATGCAGACTAAAAAAATATATACACAGGTTTTATTAAATGCTCAAAAGCATATGTCAATGTTGATAAAAACAATAATTGTCTGATTTTAATTAACTTACAATTTTATAAATGTCATGGATTTCCTCCTTTTTATTTAGTTCGTAGTGGGCACTGACATGGTCCTAGGAACCCTTGCTTTTCTTCCGAAACTTCATTGCACACAGGATGTTGATCAATAGGTGACAAACTTGAGGGTTTGAATTTTAAGTCTTCTTTAAATTATACCTTTTTAATGGTTTGGATCTGGAAATAGTTAAACATATCTATATGATTTACTAAACTTTCCCTAGGTGGTTAACTATTTCCTTTAGATTGTTACATTTTTGTAGAAATGGCTTTAAATGTTACTTATAGCAGAATTCTTACTTATTCATCTTACTGTTGTAGACACATAAATCTGGGTCAGCAACTCTTACACTGTTTCCTGAGATGGCTTTTCTCTGCAGCCCAGTCTAGCCTCAGACTTGTGATCTTCTGCCCTTGTGTTTGAGGTCCTGGGATATGAGACACCACTCCACACCTAGTGACTTTTAGAATGTGGATGACTATGCAGGCTGCTTTATTTTCAACTAGCTTTTATTTAGCTGGAGATTAGTTTTTCTTAGAATTTATGCCTTGCCATGGTGAAATAAGGGACTGAGATGTAGTAAGAGTGATTATGTAGTATTGTAACTATAAAACATTGAAATTTATTTGTAGGTAGCAATTTTTATTCAAGAAATTGCTATTCTTTAAAAAGATAAAGGGATAAATATAGTTTTGAAATACTTTCAGACTTAGTACTTGCTATGTCATTAGACAAACAGAACTCATAACATGGATAAGGAAAGTATGTGGAAACAAGGAGCTGAATTGCAAAATTGTGGGGGCTGTCACATGTCTTAAGTGGACAAGGCAGACTGTGGGGAAGGATGGGGTAGAACACTTGAGCACAAGTGAAACTATTAGAAGCAAACTTCTTAACAGCAAAACCTGTTATATCATTTCAACTGATTGAATTGGTCCGCCCTGGCTACCCAGGATAATCTTTACAGTTGATTATGTGCTATAGCTATGTCTGCTTATAAACACAAGCAGTGCTTATATTTAGCTAAATAATGGGGATGTAGTCCAGTTGACAATAAAAAGTCATCAGCATGTTAATATGTTAATATGTTAATATGTTAATATGTGAACCAGTTCACAACACATATAAAGACATCAGCTTCGTGAATGTAAAATCATGGTGTATCCATGATAAAATTCAGAAATGCTAAATTTGATGACAGTGCTGGTGTTTAATATAACTTATAAAATGATTTTATGGAAATAGAAATGATATATACATTGTTTTAGTATTGCTACTAATCAGAGTTAAAAGGCTGCACTTACAATTATCTTTTGAATTGAAGAATGACAGTAGAATAGAATGATTTCCTGATAGGACTTAAAGGAGGAAATTCTTGTTTAACTTTGTGCTTTCAAACTGTTGCTCATTGCTCCTCTTAGGAAACACAGGTGTATTTTGTTTTGTTTTTGTTTTTTTGTTTGTTTATTTGGTCACTAAGGTACATTAGTAGAACATACTAGAGAAGTCCTGTTTTACTTATTATAAACCAGAAGTCAGAATAACAAACATACACACAAACAAACAAAACTTGAGAGAAATAATGTAAAAGGGGGAAATCTTCTCTTAACTCACGATTTCAGAGTCTCGGTTATGGGAACTAACTCCCTTGTTTCTGGAACTTGGTGGAAGAAAACATCACGGTATGAAGGGCGGAGTTGCTCACTTCATGGCAAATAAGAAACAAGTAGTGTGACAGGAAGGAGTTGCATCAAGACATACCCTTCAGAGCATGCCCTCAGTGACTCATTTCCCAAAACTGCACTGCTCATCACTCATCTCCTCATAGCTGGGAATCAGGCCTTTGGTACAAGAGCTTTTAGGATGGGGTGGGATACTTCATATCCAAGTGTAATATACAACTACTTAATTCAGTGATTCTCAACCTATGGGTCACACTCCTTTGACAAACCTCTATCTGCAAAAATATTTACACTCCCACTCACCGAAGTAGCAAAATTGCAGTCATGATGTAGCAACAAAAATAATTTTACGTATAGTTGGGGGTCACCACAAAATGAGGACCTGTACTAAAGGGTTGCAGCATTAGGAAGGTTGACAACCACTGATTTAAACTCTCTGTTTTAGCCTAAAAGCAGCTAGCCATGATGTGGTGATGTTTATAAAACTCCACTTGCTAACTAACATAGGCAGTGGGCTGAGTTCTTAGTTTGCTGATAACTGATGAAGACTGATCTTGTCTGTGGCTTATGCTTGTGATGCCATATTTTACAGTGAGGCAGTGTGGTGGTTCTCTTTCTCTCTCTGCCTCTCAGTTGTGGATTAATATGGAGCTCTGTGTTGTTCCTGCCACCATGTTTTTGCTCTGCCATTATGGACACTTTCCCACTGCTGTAGTAGTTTGAATGAGAATGGACCCCATGGGCTCATTAAGTGTGAATACTTGGTCTTCAGTTGATGGAACTGTTTGGGAAGGATTAAGAGGCATGGTCTTATTGGAGAGATGTGTCATTGGGGGTGGGAATAAAGGTTTCAGTAGCCCATGCCGTTTCCAGTTAATGTTCTCTCTGCCTCATACCTGTTGATAAAAATGTGAGCTCTCAACTACTGCTCGAGAGCCATGCCTGTGCACTGCCGTGTTCCCTGCCATGAGAGTCATTAATTCACCCTCTGAAGCTCTAGGTCCTTAATAAACTCTTCCTTCGATAAGTTGTCTTGGTCATAGTATTTCTTTACAGAAATAGAAAAGTAACTAAGACATCCTCTGGAATAATAAACCCAGTTAAATAGTTTCTTTTATAAGTTTTTTTTTTTGGTTTGGTTTTCGAGACAGGATTTCTCTGTGGCTTTGGAGGCTGTCCTGGAACTAGCTCTTGTAGACCAGGCTGGTCTTGAACTCACAGAGACCCGCCTGCCTCTGCCTCCTGAGTGCTGAGACTAAAGGCATGTCCCACCACCACTGGGCTCAGGGTTATTTCTGAATTAGGAATTGGTTAACCATATGTGAAAGAATCAGAACAAGTATAGGAATAAAGAAGTAACAAAATTCTATAGAGATTAGGATTATTATATTTGGATTTAAGCAAATTAGATAATTATGATATATTTTACATATTGTTGTATAATCCTGTTATATGTATATACATATACACTCGCGTGCGTGTGTGCGTGTGTGTGTGTGTGTGTGTGTGTGTATTCCCTCAAGTCACAAAAAAAGAAAGAAAACAATAGGGCTTATTCCTGGTTTGGTCTAAGCACAAAACCTAGGCCAGTGCTGAGCTATTGAGCTGTCCTTGTAAGCAAACAGAAGCAGCATCACAAGGCGAACTTACATTTTAGCTTCATGGCTTGTTGTCTCCTTCCCCCTCTTCTCTTTATTCATGAATAATAATAATAATAATAATAATAATAATAATAATAATATAATAATAGGGAAGGAGGGTGAAGAACATAAGTAGACTATTAAGAACATATGGAGAACATTAAGAACATTAGCAACATATGTAGAGAATTTGGTAGAACATCATGGGCATCCAAACACTTGAGACACAGCATATAATTCAGTGGTATAACACTTGCTCTAAATGCACTATGCTCTGGGTTCAATCCCCTGAACTGGAGCAGGAATAAAATAAATAAATAAGTAAATAAATAAATAAATAAATAAATAAATAAAAAGACACCCAAATGTTCAAATTCATGATTCACAATTCAGTAGCAGAAATTGTCCTTTCTGCTCTATTATGATGCAATGAATTTGTGGTGTAAGTCAGAAATCAGAAGATTTTTCTAGTCCTTGGGAAAAAAGACCTATAATGACATAATCTCTGGGGCATTAATTTCCCATGTGTCACATTTGTTAATGGTCTTTAATCTGGAATCTGGTAGTTCTTAGAAAGGCAGTTAGGGTGGCATTGTAGCACATTATGTTAGGCTATGTGCTCAGCAGTGTCATCTGGGAGGCAGGTCGGAGCTGTGGTTGTCCAAGTGAGGAAAAGGAGATTGGACACTGAGGGCAGAGCAGGTGGAAAGGGATGATCTTAGTACAGATATATGTGACTACATGTTTGTCTGCAGCGTTTGTATGCATCCAGGATGGGACCTGCTTTGGAATCTCCTAATGGAGAAGCCCTCTGAACAGAGAGAGATCCAGTGAGAGGAAACGTAGAATAGGATCCAGTGAGAGAAGCCCTCAAAACAATGGGTGGGATTCAGCCTTCGGGGCTAGTTTGTCTAAATTTATATCCTGGACCTGCTGTGTGCCTTTGAACAATAAGGGTTTGGAACTTTACTTTCCTTATCTGTAAAATGGGCAGGGTAATGACATTTGTTTAAATTTGTTGATTTAAAAATCAAGACAACACATGGGAAAGCTTTAACCCATTTGTGGGTGTTTCATGAAGTCCCCATGAATAGTTGCTGTCATTCTGAGCATTGTGGGAGAAAACAAAATGTTATGGTCATTGAAAGTTTTAGCCATTCAAACATTTCATTTATAAGTTTGTTTTTTTTTTTAAATTTAGGAACATGATCAGGCTCTACTTTGTTTTCTAATGTGGTGAGGATATAAAAATGTTTTATGTTTTTGAGGCTGGAGAGATGGCTCAGAGGTTAAGAGCATTGGGTGATCTTCCAGAGGTCCTGAGTTCAATTCCTAGCAACCACATGATGGCTCACAACCATCTGTATTGAAATCTGGTGACATCTGCTGGCCTGCAGGGAGAGAGACATGCAGGGAGGGTACTGTATGCATAATAAATAAATAAGTCTTTTAAAACTATTTTATGTTCTTCAATGAAATCTGATAGGAGCAAATCGATTTCAGGCTGTTCTCCTCCCCCAAATGGCTGGTTTTAGAAGAGTAGGTTCCTGTCTCTGTCATTTGGGTGTGTCCATCTATGTTTTGCAGCATCATTCAAAGTGACAGCTCTTCAGAAAATCAGAGGAGGTGGGAGGCAGGCATACACCCACTCTGTATGCTGGAGAAGAAGGGAATACCAGATTGAGAGAAAACACATTGGATCACTGATGCTGTGATAGAAGAACAAGTAGTTACTTTAGTGTTAAAATGCAGTTTCCAGGGCTGAAGGGACAGCTCAGTTGTTAGGAGCACTGCCTGCTCTTCCAGAGGACCCAGGTTCAGTTTCCAGCAACCACATGGTGACTTAGGACCACTCCAGTTCCAGAGGCCCCCATGCTCTCTTCTGAACGCAGGTGCCAGGGAAACACATGATGCACACATGTCCATGCAGGGAGAACATGCATACACATATACATCTTACCAATTTAAAACAAGGGAGCAAGCAAGCAAATCCACACTTCCCCTCAGCACCCTTCCATTTAGAGTTTTCCTGAATATTTCTTTGCAGCAACAAGGTTCTTGTTTTTTTTTTTTTTTTTTTTCTGCAGGTGTGGGTCTGTGTCATATTCCCATCATTTCTAAGTCTTGTTTTGCCTAGGAAAATCCTTTAAATAGTGTAGCCTGGGAAATATCCTTTAAGTAGTGTACATGTTTTGTGTCTGTTTGCTTTTCATTCTTTGGAAGAGGTTTAATCCAGTATTTGTATCATGTCATGTGATATCTCTCTCCACTTATGTCCTTTCTTATTACTGAACAGTATCTATGGTTTTGGCATGCATGTTCCTTCTTTGCAATGCAGTTGCTTAGGACACTAAGAAACTTGGTGAATTTAGTGTAAAAAAATAATAATAATAGTTATTATTATTATTGTAGCCTGACACTCAATGTCCCTTGTATTTTCTCCATCAGTGACAAATTTTACCATAGAGTAACTGTCTCTCAGATAATGGTCATCCTATTTCTTACATAGAAAATATTCTGTTAAAATTCTGGAAATAAAAATCAGAAAGGAAATGGAAAGCCAACCAAGAAAAATTGCATCAACTGTGACAGATAAAAGGTTAATATACTTATTACTAAGGAAAGTTTTTATAGATGAGTGACATTCCAGTAGGAGAAACAGACAAACCACACATACCAGGAGTTACCCAGAGAGCAGACACTAGGGGAAATAAGCATGGAGAATTTAGTATACTAGTAATCCCCCATCAACTAATTCAATTTGATGCTGCAGGTATTCTCAATACAGAAAATTTAGCAATGACCTAATTTCCAGATTAGAAAACTCTTCAAAGGAAACATTCCTATTAAAGTATGTTTTCCGAGACTATGGTGGCAAAATGATTTTAAATTAAAAATAAAAAAAAAATTGCACGGTACAGAGCAAAGAATGAGAGGGAGAAGCTAGATTTTCCTGTGCCCATCTGCGTGTCCCAATGGTTAGTGCTGTCTCCTTGGGAGCTGCTCCAGTTTATGTTGACATACAGTAAGATAAACTAAAAGAGACAGAATGGCACCATCAGTGCTAATGCTGGCCTTCCGAGAGGGTCAGAGTCACTTAGCTTGTATGTGGTGATAATATGGTTGTGATAAGCTCGGGATAAGGTCCCCCAGGGCCGTGTGGTCTGCACCTAGGCAGCCCCTTGTTCTCAGACCCAGAGGCCCCCATGCTCCAGCACAGAGCCTGTCCTCAGAACAGGCACTGATCCTCTCAGAAGTGCTGCTGATGTAGGGAGTGGCCAGCAGTGCTAAAGCTGGGGCACGGTACCTCCTTTTGTCTCTGCAGACAAGCTCAGTTTCCCAGAAGGAAAATAGCCTGTGCAGGTTACTACTAGCAGTGTCCTGTGTTACTTTTTTCTCTTTGGGTGAAAGTGGAGGAAGAATTATTCTTCTTTATTTTCTGTATTAAAAAGTGCAATGAGAGCACTGGAGGGATGGCTCAGCGGCTAAGAAATACTGCTCTTGTAGAGGGCCCTAGTTCAGTTTCTACATCCATGTTGCATGTTGGTTTTTCACAACGCCAGCCCCAAGGGAGGGATCTGATGATGCCATCTTCTGGACATCTTGGGTACTACACACACACACACACACACACACACACACACACACACACACACACACCCCCACCCACCCACCCACCCACCCAATAAAATAAATCTTAATCTTTGAAAACAAGCCTGAAAAGTAACTCTTTTTTGCTCTTTGAATGCTTTTAGAGTTTTAACTCAGTATATTTATCGATGGGATACTGTGTAGTATTTCTATATTCGTATATAATTGTTAATGGTCAAGTCAGGCTGTGTATAGCAGTCTAATGAAGAATTTATCCTTTCTTGGGGATAAAATCACCCACTGTCCTTTTTCCTAAGTTTCTTTTTGGTGGTAGGGAGTTATGTAGTACCTTAGCATTTTAGCCACAATGATGTGAAACAGCACACTATCATGTATTTCTACTCTGGAGTTTCAGGATCCATTTACCAACCTGTTCCCAGTCTTCCCTTAGACTCCTATCTCCATCTTCTGTTTTACTCTCAAATACTGTGAGTCTTAGCTTCTTAGATTCCACATGAATGAGATAATTAGCTGTGCAGAAGCTTTTCAGTTAGTTGTCATCCCTTTGTTTTTCTTGTGTTGTCTTTGTTATTGAGTTCATGTCCAAAACAATTACCCATTCCAAGGTCCCAGAAAATACCATTAGTACCTTGTCCTAGGAGTGTCACTGTTTTAGTTCTCAAGTTTTTTTTGTGGCAAGTTTGAATGCATTACTAATAAACTCAGAATTACCCATAATCCATCAGTATCACATAAGGAAAGAAATCAAAGCACTTCTCTGTGGAATGATTTAACCAAGAGCAAGGTCACTGTCCCAGTGTCTACCATTATTCCTGTCTGCCTGCCGTGTGAGTCTGAATCTGTGCCTGCCTGAAGGCTGTCTTGTGAATCTGTCCCTGCGTCTGCGTCTGATCCTGTGTGTCTGTCCCTAACAAGAGACTTTGCTCTCTCTTTTATTGAATGGCACAGAAAGTATAACATGGAGAAGAAATGAGGGATACTTTACAGAAATCTTTTACAGAATTTCAAGAGGAATTAAGTGCCTGACTCCCACAGACCAAGATAACAATATTACAAACACCATTGTTTATCAAGCTATATCTGTATATAGGACTCAACCATTATGGTGGATATTCATTTTAAAGACCACTTTCAGCCTATATTGTTATTTCTGGCAGATGCTTATCATAACACACATGCATTACTCTGGGGCAGGGCATGGGAGGTACACAATTTAAGAGTACAGCGATGCATTAGTGTAAAAAGTAGATTGCATGGAAAATGCAAGGTAAATTAGGTTGGATATCGTTGTTAAACAAACAAGCTGAGTACCCAGTGGGATAGCAGTCTTAAGTGACTTCAGAGTTCAGTATAAACTCTGGCTGTGAAGTCTTTCAGTCTCTTAGACTGTAAGAGGTATTTTTATAATAATGCATTGCCACAATGTGTAACGCTTTAATCTGTTCTGAGTTGATTTTTGTAAATGCTATAGGAGATGGATCTTGCCTCATTCTTTTATATGTGAACATTAAATTTTACCACAACTGTTTATTGGCAGTGGTGGCACATGGTTTTAATCCCAGCACTCTGGAGGCAGAGGCAGGTAGATCTCTGTGAGTTCAAGGTGAGGCCAGCTTGGTCTACCGAGCAAGTACCAGGACAGGCTCCAAAGCTACACAGAGAAATCCTAACTCAAAAAACAAAAAACAAACAAAAATACCCAAAACAAACAAACAAACAAAAAAGAAAAGAAAGAAAAAGAAGAGACAACAACAAAAAACTTTATCCATGAATATTGTTCACATCCTTGGTAAAGATCAGTTGGCTATGAATCTACTTCTAAGTTCTGTATTCTCTATTTGTCTAAACATCTGCTTTATGTACAGTTTTATTGTTTTAATTATAATAGCTTTGTAGCATATTTTCATTTAGTTAATATAATGCCCCATGCTCATTTAGTTCTTTTTTAAAATAAGGTAACTTTGGTTGTTTCAGTTGATGATGAATGCTATGGTGTGGTCCTAGTCTATCTACCATTTAAAAAGATTTGATTTGGGCTATTGTCATAGTGATGCAGTGTTTTTACACTCCATGTACCATGACATTGCCTATTTGTCATACTGGTATGAGGCTAATTGCCACAGTCGGACTTAATGATAGGTGTTGCATTAACATTGGGCTTTTGGTCAAATGCTTAACCTATGTCTAAAATAACTGCCTTGGTTTTCCCACTCTTGGCATTAGTTATGTGCTAACTAAGTATGCACAACTTGTTTCTTTGTCACAGATGAATAGAGCATATCCCAGTGAGGGATAGCAATGGCTGTGATAATAGAATGGAGAAGAAAACGAAGGATGTCACCTCTGGGACTGGGAACATGTCTTTCAGGGGCAGAGCACTGAGAACCTGGCGTTCAGATGCATCTTTTGCAGTTTTCTTCCTTCCTTCCTTCCTTCCTTCCTTCCTTCCTTCCTTCCTTCCTCTTTCTTCCTTCCTTCCTTTCTCTCTCTCTCTCTCTCTATCTCTATCTCTCTTTCTGTCTTTTCTTCCTCTTTCCCTCCCTCCCGCCCTCCCTCCTTTTCTTAAAGAAACTGGCTTTTTGACATTTGGAAAAGCAGTGCTCCAGTTTTCATTGCCTCTCACACCTATAGTAATTATGTGAAGCAAGGCACGTGTATGATTTATCCTTGGACATTCACTTCCAGTCACAGGTCTCAAGAGATGGCGTTTAGTGCCCTCTGGAATAGGAATTGGCTATTTGGTGCAAATGTAAAGATAAATGTAGTAATAGAATTAGAAATAGTGAAACTCCAGGCCTATTCTGGGCAGCCAGTCAGGGGAGCAGCTCAACTCCTCTGGCCTAGCCTGTCTGGAGGCTCTGTTACCTCTGGCTGTACACTCAGGAGGCCAGAGAAACACAGCTGTAATAGACATTACATTGAAAAATTGTCACACTAAGAAGCTGGGTCTGGGAGTGGGGTTTCCTACCTCTATTTCAGACACACTATGTTGTATCCTCCAATGTCTGGGCAAGGGCTGGACTCTGTAATAGAGAGGGAAGAGAGCAGCAAAGCAGCCCACGAGTGAAGCCATTGTGTCCCAGAGAACAGGTAGAAGATGAGCCCTTCCCGCAGACGGTAGTGTTTTTCATCCTGTGTCTAATAGCCTGCAGTGGGAAGGGAAGCTGTGGAACTCAACATAAAGCTCAGGCAGGAAGTCCAGCAGACAGCCTCAACTTCCCAGCCCCCTTCTACTGGATTTGGTGCCTACCCTTCTGCTATTGATGTTTAATTGGAAGCCTGACGTGTGAGGACACTTGGCTCTGCCTGGACCCTTTATATTGGAGCGCTCCTCTGGTTGCTTCCAAAGGTCTTCCTCAGGGAGTTTCTGCTGGATTATTCTACCCAACTAGATAATGTTTTTCTCTGTGTTCCTCCCTTCCCGGTTCATTACTTAATAAACTCAATCATTCAAAACAGAAAATATGCTTGTTCTAGAGTAGTGCTTCTCAACCTTCCTCATGTTGTGACCGTTTAATACAGCTCTAGTGACCCCAGCCCATAAAATTAATTTTGTTGCTACTTCATAATTGAAATTTTGCTACTTTTGTGAATCTTAATATAAATATCTATGTTTTCTGATGGCCTGTGATAGGGTCACTCGATCCCAAAGGGGCCATGATCCATAGGTTGAGACCCAGTTGTTCTAGATAATTCTCTAGAGCATACACAACATGTTCCCAGTCAACTTTCTTCAGGGTGACAGTTCTACCTTCAAAGAGAAGTAAATTAGTTTGTGAGCCTTTAGAGAATGGTAGAGAGAAAGAGAGATAGAGAAGAGAGATAGGGAGAGAGAGAGAGAGAGAGAGAGAGAGAGAGAGAGAGAGAGAGAGAGAGACTGAACCTAAACCTCGAATTTAATTTTGAGTTTTACCAGCCTGTGGCCAAAAATGTTACCTTACTTTGAGGCAAACTTTACCTGTGAGTCAGCAAGGGATTTTAAAGCAAACCAGTTAATAGCATGAAGAGCAGGATGGAATAGATAGGAGTTATTTTTGTGTGGTCTTTTATCTCATCTGTTAATCAAGAAAGGATCTACATATGTGTAATTATTAGGTTTAAAATCAAATCAGTTGAAATGTCACACCTTCACTGTTTTTTAATTTTTGTTAAAGGTTTCTATAACAAGAAGACTGTTAGATATTTGACACATTTCTAAGAATTAACCATATAGCTTAAACCTGTAATATGAGAGTAAAGCAGTATTTATTTCTTCCAAGGGCCCCTTGTTCCCATCCTGGAACAGGGATATATATATATATATATATATATATATATATATATATATATATATATATATATCTTATATACCACTTCCAGAGCTGGTTCTGTATCTTTTGGTGAATATTTGATTCATCAGGAAGTAGATGGTTTTCCACTCTTGTTAATGTCTTTCTTGCCGGCGTTGTTACTTCTATGAATTTTATATTTAAGTAATTTGGTATAACACATTACTGCTACCAATACCGTTAGTCTCCAATTACGCCATTCTTTCTGACACACTAAGTAATGAATTCCTATGTTCCCCTCTGCAGCATTCAGTCTGCTAAACCAAACCACTGACGTTTCTATACTATTTCCCGTGTAAATTCCAGCGAAGGGGGGCAAAATGAGAAGCCAGTGACAGAAATTTCTCTCAAGTTGATAGAAAGCTCTGAGCATGCTTTGTGTGGCTGACGCTGTGGACACAAGGAATTCTGGGAGTGTTCTTCTACATCACTCACCACCGTTGTCTTATGAGAACAGAGCGAGTATCATTCACACCATGAGTCTCTGCTTGTCAAGAATTCAGCAGCCCAGCCTTTCCAACTCCTCAGACTATCAGCACTAAATGAAAAGAAAGCCAGTGCATAGAATACACCCAGACCAGCCTCAAAGGCTGCCAAAGAACCCCTTCATTTTGGCTGTCAATCAAAGCTCTTATTTTGCATGATTCTAGTGCATGCATTATTCTGAGGCTTTCTCAAAGGAGCACATTGGTGCCCATTGTCTCCCACTCCAGCCAGAGCTGCGGAAAGAGTGCCTCAGTGGCGCTCAGAATCATAAAGGCCTGTTAAATTGTTCCCATGTCTGCTTCTCAAAAGCATGCCCGAAGTTCCTTAAGGATAAGAAACGTATGTCATACATGTTTGAGTCCCCGGAATTTTATGCAGTGCCTGATACACATTGAACATATGTAGCTTGTTGAACGATAGCAGGTTACCTGCCTTTGGATTTGTAACAGATTTTAAATAGCACATCATAGAGGAGAGAAAACATGTTGGAGCAGGAACATGGTGAGAATAATAGTTAGTCCTGGATTGGCATTCCAAATGGTGAAAAGAACAGGAAAAGACGAGACCAGTACTTCTATCCTGTATTACTTAGTTTTGGAGGTGACTAGTATTTCTTCCTGAATGAAGTCAGTTTCTGAAAACGTTGCTACCTGCTAACACAGTGCAGTTTGTGTCTATTTTGGTAGAGTTACTACTGAAAGATTGAACTATATTAAAAACATTCTGCTTAAGAGTAAAGTCAAGTATGCACAATGCATTTCAAAACCATTTGCATATAAAATTCCTTTAAAAAGAAAAGTGTCTTTGGAGTTTGATAGGTTAAGTCTTTATCCCAAGTAACTAATTTCTTAAAAGTTTTTCTTTTAATTTTGAGGTTATAATAAAATTATATATCATTTCTCCTTTCCCTTTCCTCACAAATGACTAAATTTAAAGGTTCTGTATAACCTATGTGTTGTAATCTGGGGATAGTATCTCATAATATCTAAGAAATTCTTGGTTTATCAAGGAAGTAGTCATTCAGTCTACCTGAAGTGCATCTCATCCTGCTTGTGTACTTTGGAACACACATGCACATACACATGTGAGTGCAGTGCGCTTGCAAGCACACACACACACACACACACACACACACACACACACACACACACACAGGCTCAGGGAGTAGGGAAGTAGAAGGGGGAGGATACAAAGTGTTAGGCATCAGAAACTTACTTTTGCTGTATTTTATATTTAACTTTTAAAATCAACTTGAAACTTAGATGAAAACATCATAAATAGCAGAGAACATGACATAATAAAGTTTTTTTCCTCTGGTTTTCCATGAGGATGAAGTTCTTCACCAGTATGTATTTATTTGTAAGCGAAAGGGAACTCAGCATCTGAGATCTTGCTTCCCTTGTCCTTAGGGTGACTGGGGCTTTGGGCAGTCCTTACTGGTATGGAAAAAAGTGTCAGATGGCCTCTGCCTAGCAAGGGAGAAGGTGCCACGAAAAGCGAATGCTGCGATGCCCATGCTAATATAGCATGCTGCAACAGTACTTTCTCAGATCACAGCTGAGAAGAGGGAATGTGTTCAGCTGAGCTCCTCCCAAGGAGTTGGATGCTCTCTCTGTGAAGCAGAAACTGGATACCTGTAAAGTTGCCCCGGCAACATCAAGGGGAGAGGAAGAGTAGACAAAATTATCTATGAGGGTTTCTTACCTTAGAAATGAGTCTAAAAATAAATCTCCTTGCTCCTCCCTCACAAACATAAGGGCCATAGCATTTCTTCAGAGGCCTGTGATTCGTGAAAGCTGAGGCTACCAGTCCTGGCAGGGAAGGGAGCCAGGGAGGAGGAGGAGCAGGGGAGGAGCAGGAGCAGAGAGAGGAGTGCTCCCGCTGTGCTTTAAGCCGAACTGAACTGACATGATGGGAAACTGTTTTTTTTTTTTTTTTTTTTTTTTTTTAAGGTGATACAAATACTATGTATTTAAAATATGCCTAGAAAAAAAAAGACTATTCACAGATCTATTATGAGGATATTTTAACCCCAGATTTTTAAAAAAGCATCCCATCCCTCAGCTGCGATTTTAGCAGGTTTTCAGAGACTCGCGTATCATCCTGTTAAATGGCAGCGGAGAAGGGAGTTGTGTTTTATTTGAGAATGGTGCAGTTGTGGTTTCCCTTACCACTCATTTGTGGCATCCTGTGAATATCCAGTATTATCAAATGCCCATGCTGATTTTCATTTTCACAGATACTGTATTGGTGACTGCCTCAGGTCCACATTGCTGCCTGTCCTAGTCAGGGTTACTATTGTCGTGATGAAACAACATGACCAAAGTAACTTGGGGAAGAGAGGGTTTGTTCAGCTTCTGCTTCCTCATCACTGTTCATAGTTAAAGGAAGTCGGGACAGGAATTCAAACAGGACAGGAATCTGGAGACAAACTGATGCAGAGGCCATGGAGGGTGCTGCTTACTGGCTTGCTCCTCGTGGCTTGTTCAGCCTGCTTTATAATAGAACCCAGGACCACCAGCCCAGGGGTGGCACCGCCCACAATGGCCTGGGCTCTCCATCACCAATCGCTAATTTAAAAAATGCCCAACAGGCTTGCCATATCTTATGGAGGCATTTTCTTAACTGAGGTCCCCTCCTCTCAGATGACTTGTATCCAGTTGACATAAAACGAGCAAGCACACCGGCCCCTTGTCAACTTGACACACAAGTGTGTCATTTTTCCGTTAGAACATTTCCTTTCTCATTTACCCCCAAGATGGTGTATTCATGTAAAAAGTACAATATAAAATATAAATAAGTTTAAAAGTCCCACATCTTTACAAATTTAAACACAATACAAGTTCAGTCTTTAAAATCTGAAAATCTCCTTTAAAAGTTCAAAGTCTCTCAACTGTGGGTTGCTGTAAAATGAAAATACTTTCTTACTTCAAGAGGGAAGAACCAGGGTGCAGTTGCAATCTTGACCAAGGCAAACCAGAATCGGTGTGCATAACTAAAAGTACCGTCTCTGGGAATCCCTCACTGGACTCCTCCAAAGGCCTTCGGTCACTGTCTAC
Source organism: Phodopus roborovskii (assembly GCF_943737965.1). Taxonomy (NCBI): domain Eukaryota; kingdom Metazoa; phylum Chordata; class Mammalia; order Rodentia; family Cricetidae; genus Phodopus; species Phodopus roborovskii. The sequence continues at coordinate 6,203,684 of NW_026125444.1, forward strand.
CTCTGTCCTATGCAGCTCACACAGCTCTGTCTTCTCGGCTCCTGCTCATTCCTCTCCACTGCTGCTGCTGTTCTTGGTGGTCACGCTGTGGCACTGGCATCTCCAAAATGCTGGGGTCTCTTGCCGTAACTGGATGCACCACTAGCCTGGGCTTTCTTCATGATGCCAAGCCTCTGCCTCTTAGCGTGATCCCTTTGTCCTGGGTCTTCAGCTGCCACACAGGCTGCACATTTACCAGTGCCCACCCCCCTGGTCTTTCACAGTGCCAGGTCTCAGCTGCTCTCCGTGACCTCTGCCTGGGTGACTCTTGCACATGACCAAGTTCAGCTGTCAGCACAAGTTAACAACCTTGGTTGCCTCTGGAGCCCAGGTTCTGTGTGCTGACCACCTAAAGGATGCTGGTGTCTTCTATATCATCACTAGCTTCTAAGCTCCAGCCAACCACCATTGATTCTCCCAGCAAAGCAAAGGTTTCACTTAGTGGTTCTGATATCTTGTTAATTACAGATGATTCTTTAGTCCCGGCTAACCAGAACCACCCAATACTAATTCAAAATAGCAAATGGCCCCAGCAGAGACTTTAAACTTTACTCTATGACTTCACAATGAAAAATGACTCACCCTTATTTAGCATCTGTCAATTGCTAGTAGCACCTCAACTAGGGTTGAAGCCTCATAAAACCATCTCCCAAACAGACAGGGATATTGCCTGGCTTTTCTGTGTAGGTCTTGTGCTGCCATGAGTTCTTGAGTGAGTGGCCATGTCCCATGCAGAAGATAACATTTTACAGCACTCTGCCTCATCCTCTGGTCCTTATTTTCCTTTCTCCCCTTCTTCTGTGATGTTCCCTGAGCTTTGAAGGTAAACTAAATATCCAATTTAGCGGTGAACACTCAATTGTCCCTTATTCTCAGCTAACACTTAATTGTCCCTTATTTTCAACTCGTTGACCACTTATAAGTTTCTGCATTGTTTGATAACTCCTGTAAAAAGAAATGTTTCTAAGTTTGAGAATAGCACTAATCTACGGGCACAGATATTAATATTTTAGAAGGCAGTTTAAAATTTCCATTGCACAAAATAATAGCAGTACCTATGTCTTCTTCAGCCATAGGCTTTTAACCAGGTTTATATTACTGGTCATAAATTCCTTTCTGTGGAGCAGGTCTCTCTCAAATCTGAGCAGAAAACCATTGGTTATACCCTTACTAATAGGCACATTTTACTTGGCAGATATTGTAGTATTTAGGCTATAACTTGATACCTGCCTTTCCGATTAGTATACCAATTCCTCATCTTGGTGGGACTTTGCTACGGTTCTAGGGATTCTGGTTCTAGGAATAAAAGTAAACGAGTTAGATGTTAGAGAGATGATGCAGTTAGTTAAGAGCACTCAATGTTCTTGCAGAGGGCTGGGATTCAGTTCTTGGCACCCATGAGGTGGCTACAACCTTCATCTGTAACTGCACTTCTAGGGATTTTGTGCTCTCTTTTGCCCTGCTTGGATGCTGCATGCATTTGGTACACATACATGCGTACCAACACACACACACACACACACACACACACACACACACACACACACCCCAACACATTCAGATGGACGGACAGACACACACACACACACACCCCACCACATACACACACACACACACCCCAACACATTCAGACGGACAGACAAATAGATAGACACACACACACACCAACATATTCGGATGGACAGACAGACACACACACACCCCAACACATTCGGACAGACAGACAGACACACACACCAACACATTCGGACAGACAGACAGACAGACAGACACACACACACACACACACACACACACACACACCCCAACACATTCGGATGGACAGACAGACACACACATACACACACACACACATACATCCCGACCTTAAGAAACAAATAGAAAGTTTTACTGATACAGTCATGCCTTTCTCATTCTTCTCCCTTTCCTTTTATTTTCAGTGAGCATGTTTTTGAACACATTAACACCGAAGTTCTACGTGGCCCTGACAGGCACTTCCTCACTAATATCAGGACTTATTTTGGTAAGTGATGGAAATCTAATCTAAAAATGTATTAACATGTATGTTAGTGTGTTTTCATGGAAAAAAGACATCTATCTGGGAGAATATGCATGGGCCATTGTCACTATTCCCCTTGCATGTGTGTACATGTTGCATAGGACGGAAGAGAAGACTTGTGCTATCCTGGTCATATGCTCTGGATAGGTGAAAATCAATGCCTTCTTTTGTTGAAAGGGAAAATAACTCATAAAGGAAAATAAGAAAATTCTAGTATCTTAACACATAAAATGTGCTGGGGCCATCACTCAGAGGTAGAAACATGCCTCATATTCATGAAGTCTAGGATTCAATCCCCATCACCACAAAAATTAGATAGACAGAGGGACAGACAGATAGACAGACACCGCTGATGTATAAAAGTTGCTCGTCCAACTAAGAATTTTTCATTTATTTGTCATAATGCATTATTGGGCTTAATATCTGTAGGAATATTGCTTATTGCTTTTAAATGTGTTGGATTGTGGCCGTCCTACACTTTCCCTTCATCTTATTTTCTCTCAATGTTTACATTTATTTCTTTATGGCTTCCTTTAAAAACCTCAAACAAGTTAAAAAATAATAGCACCTGTAAAACTCCATTACCTTATATTCTGTAATGGATGTAGGTATGTAGGATTATACAGAAGTTTTAAAGAGATGTTTTTCTCTATGCACAATTGTGATTATTAACTATTATAGAAATAGGCACATATAAAAGATTGTAGAGGTAATATTAAGACAAATGAATTATCAGTAGGAAAAAAAAATCAAAGGGGAGACGGGTACAAACATATTGAGCAAAGAGATTGCATTTACCTGGACTAATGAAAGATTTCCGAAGCCTGAGCATAAGAGGCAGAGGAAGGCAGTTTCTGTAAACAACTGGTAGTAGAGAAGGGCAGTGTGAGAGCATCCTTTAGAGGTGAGAGCGAGAGCCATCTAGGTTCAACATGTTATGTCTGTGTCATGGTTATGTGAAATGGAGTTAGGATAGGAAGGAAATCAGCAGGAGTGACTGCAAGACAGATCCTAGCGCAAACACGAGCCAGAGGCAAGGGGCCATGTACTAAAACTCACCCATAAGAAGGAGATGTTCTAGTTTGTAGCCTGCTGCCTCTTAAGCATCCACAGCCCACACATGCATCTCTGACATCTCTCTATTCAGGAAAGTTGAACAAGTAAGGGCATTGCTATGGAGAGTTGCTCATAAAATCACGAGGTTGGTTATTAATTATTCTACCCAGGAACTGCATTTTATTCAACATTGGCTTCCTCCTGGTTTTTAGTGTTAAAATTCTCTTGTGAAATAATAGTGATTATGTGTGGTGTTAGTTTACTATAAATACTTGGCAGAGAAATTATAGCAACCCCACATTCATCTTCAGTCTTGGTAAGGTAACTGGAGAGCTGAGGAGATTTTAATGGAACATGAAACTCGATAATCTGGAAACCAATGTGGTAAGAGATCACCAACTGCAAGAATTTAACTGAACTTGTGGGGTAACACAAAACATCAACAAAAAGAGAAAAAAGGAATATTTGAATCTGACAAGGAACAGAGGCGAAAAATATTTATCTCTAAATGTAGGGGACTTAGAGCAGAGAAAAATGATCAGATGACTTGGTTGAACAAAGCCTGTAGAACTGCATTGCTAGGAAACCTCAGGGGGGGGAGGAATCAGCTAAGTAGCAAAAGTGTGAGAATGAATCACTCCAAAAGCTTCTAACTTTATTGATTAAATAAAAGGTTTTCCACTAGGAGATTGCATGCTTGCTATTTAGGGCTAGGTAGGAAATTACATTAGCCTGCCTGGAGCTGTTCAGTAGTCAGAAGAACACAAGTCATGGGTTATAATGGGGAGTAACACAAGGGAGTCATGGCCAGCCTCCTAGTGATGGAGAAGGGAGACTGTAATGGCCTGAGCAATGTGGACTTCCTAGGACTCCTGCCTGGGTCATTGGGTCCAAACCTATTTTCAGGTGGGAAATTTGAGACTTCAAAAGGAAAGAAAAGAAACTCCTGAGATTAAACTCATGGCAAAGTAGTCAGGCTTCCAACCCACATTTTCAAGTTCCCATTGTAGTATGTGCCTGTTGACTAAGGAAACTGCAGATATAGAAAATGCTTTCATTTTCTTGGTAAATTCCTGTTAAAGTACATTCTGAAAAGATATTTTATAACACAACACACACACACTTTATGTCTTGCAGGAAGAATGGGACAGGAAGATGTATTTTAAATATCCAATAGTTACTGTTTACAGTTTATTTATTTTTGATTCTCTGTGTAGCCCGGACTGTTCTGAAACTTGTTCTATAGACTAGGCTGGCTTTGAACTCATAGGTAGATCTACCTGCCTGCCTCTGCCTCCAGAGTGCTGGGATTCAAGGCATGTGCCATCACCCCCTGGCCCATTTAAATAACCTATTTTTTTTTTTTAACATTTCTTTATGATGTAGCCTTGAAATAGTTTTGATTAAACAGATAGAAAGGGCAAACTTTGGGGAGGGTGGTATGACTTATCCCGAATCCAGCAATTTGCTGGACTGGGGAGAAGTCAGTTTTGTGCATGCATTCCTGTTTCCAGAAGGTTCCATTGAGAACCCAGCATGTTCCAGTGATGCTTGCTGTGCCTGGCACCGTTTCCAGCAATTCACTGCCTCAGCTCGGCAGCGCGATTGCTGCCGCTCCTTTGTACTCCAAACCAGGCAAATCAGTAAGCTGCCCTCAGGGTCCACAGTTGGCAAAGGGCAGAGCAGGAGCAGAACCCAGGCTGTCACACACAGGTAGTCTGCCTTTCGTCACTCCTTTCGCTGCCTTTCCAGTTAAGTGCCAGCTGCCTTTAGCCTGGGCGTGGAGGCAGTTCTGGATTTCGTTCTGCTAGTGTCTTGCTGTGGGTTTACAGGCTGCAAATTAATTGCCACAGTGGAGGGTATTTCCTTTCACTCAGCTCAAGGGTTGTAAGGCCTCTACCTCAGGGGTACCCAGGGGTACCCTGGGCCTCTCAGCAGCCTTTGTAGGTCTGGGCTGGCCACACTTTCTCTTGTGTTTGCCATGCAGCTGCTGAAACTGCATGGCCACGGCTGGGCTACATGGAAGAAGCAGAAATTGTCGTGGACTGATGAAATGTCATGTAGGGAAAATGTGAACGGCCTTTCTCAAAACCATTGGCCTTCTCTGAGGACATCACTACCGTGTGCAGTAATAGCTATTGATTACCCCAGGTTCCTGCCTTAGAAATAGATGGCTGACCCCGGTGTCTATCACATTGCCTCTAGGGACGAGCTTTGCCAGGCTTTAAAATGAATTTAAGCTGAGGTTTCTATTCTTGCCACTGTGTCTTCTTCTTAGTGCATTTCCAGGAGGAGGAAAAAGTTAGATGCTCTGCAAAATGGCTGTGTGCACTGAATGCTGAGCAGTTTGCTTCCAGGCATCAGGGAGACAATTAACTACTGCTCTCCCCAGAAATGCTCTGGGTGCCTGCCACACGCTGAGTCCAGTGCTGCTCCCAGGAAACTGGCTGTCTGAGAACCTTAAGATTCCCACACTAGAATCGGAAATCACCATGTCACTTGATGTTTAAGAAGAGAGGCAAAAACAAAAGTCATTTAACACCACCAGTAAAGACTGAGGCATCCAGAAAGGGCCACTCAACCCTGCTTGCTGAGTGAGGGTGGGATGACAACTAGAATTTCTCCGTCCATTCTTTGTGTCTTTCACATCATGCATCCCCATTCCATTCATTTCCCTGTTCATCCATATCTGTTCTCTACCCTTGCAATCTCCACCTCAAAATAAAATAAAATAAAATAGAAGAGGAAAAAAACATCAATCTTGTCATGGAAGTTGTATGTACTGTGACACCGTGCCTCTTGCAGTAATTCCTTTCATCCATCTAGCTTTGCTTGCAAGCATTCATTGCAAAGGACCATTGATTTGGCTTGAGGCCTCTGGTCCCTGCCACACCATCTATCCTGGGCCCTCCCTGGGACTCTTCTTGGTTATCCTGCTGTTGCCCTGTGCTGTAGAAATTCTGAAGCGTTAGGTCCTCAGGACTGGTCCCTTCGCATGCTCCAGCAGATCACAGATGGGGTGGATGCTGGGGTGGCCCAGCTCATAGCCCTGGTTCTTCCTCTGGGTAGTTGCAGCCCACTAGACCTCCCTTGTCCTCACCACCAGGGTGAGCTGTCCTGCACTGCCCTGGCTAGTTCACCCCTGGCAGGGATGAGCAAGGGGAAAGGCCAGTGCTCCTGCTTTCCTGTCTCAGGGTCAGTTCTGCCACACCTGCGCCTTCAGAGCCAGCTCTACTGTGGGGGCCAGGCATGGCGTCCGCTCCCGAGTGCTGCAGCTGATGAGGGGCAGGGGCAGCTCTCCTACCTGCCTCAGGCGTTGATGTGCAGAAATGGGGGGTAGGGGTGAGCGGAGGGCATCTCATGACGGAGGAGTAATGGGGACAAATCTGCCATGCTCACAACTTTGGGGCCGGCTCACTCACCCCTCAGCCAGTGGGGTCGGCTCTATTGTGCTGCCCGGGTGAGGTGCAGGGCCTGCTCTCCTGAATGCTGCAGTTGGTGTGTGTGTGTGTGGGGGGGGCAGCTCTCCTGCTCATATGGCCCTGGGGCCAGCTTTCCAACCTGTCTCAGGTGTGGAGGGTGTGGGAGTTAGGGGGGGGGGTGAGGACATCTCTCCTCCACACACGCCACCGCGTGCGATGTCCATTGTCTACTGCCGTGCCATTCTGTCTGGGAAGGTGGCTATCAGACTCACAGAAATGGGCCAAGTGGGGACTGGAAACGAGAAGAGAAATATGGCCTCTAAAGGAGGCCGGAGGCAGAGTGAAGAGTATAGTGTTTTTAGGAGGAGACAGCTTTTTCTTTTCCTATTTGGCCATGAAAATTAGGTCAGACATGGCCAATTTAGAACACAGACCAACAATTAGCACAACTTATTATATTTTAGTTTGTGATCATTTATTGTCCTCTTCCTTTCTAAACTAAAATTTTAGATTCATCTCTTATGTATGCATGTATGTTGTCAGAATTTATATATGCATATGTATGTTTATTATGTATGTGCCTGGTGACTTCAGAAGCCAGAAGGCATTGAGGTCCCTGGAATTGGAGTCACAGATGGGTGTGAGACACTATGTGGGTGCTGGGAACCGAACCTGGGTCCTTTGCAAGAGTGGCAAATGCTCTTGACCACTGGGCCATCTCTTCAGCTCCCATGTTTGTGTTTATATGTATTTCTCTGTGTCCTGAACACCATGGACAGCAGTTGACTGCACAAATCATACAACAAGTGCATGAATTAGCTGCATCAGAATGATCTGGGGAGCTTGCTTTGGATTCCAAGAGGAATGCCTCAATTAGAATCGGAGAGTCTTAGGAGGCAGGCACCATCACAGCATGAACTACAGGGCTTGGGACAGATGACACAGCCAAATTCTCCCCATTCTTAGCGATCTCCAGGACTACTCTTTAGCCCCAGGAGAGTGATCCTCATCTCCAGGCCACAATAATGAATGATACAGTAGAAAATCCTAGCCTGTGAGTATATATGCATGCAGGAGGGCTTTTGACCTTGAAGACTGCCTCAACTTCCTGCTTCATTTAGTCTTTGCAGCAGGTGCCCAGAGATGGGGGTGGGAGAGTATGAGTGTCAGTTCCACACAGAGCTGCCACAGCTGTTTAGGGAAACAGGTGGCGAATGAGGGATTGGCTGAGTCTCAGGAAGCAGGAGGCCTATCCCCCACACAGTAGCTATACAGAATTTATAAACACAACATACGTAAGAGAGAGCGGCTTGCTCTTTTTTTCTTTTCCTTTCTTCCTCCTTTCCTCCCTCCCTCCCCTCTTCCCTTCCTCCAAATCTTCCTTCCTTTCTTTTTTCTTTTCAGTTGATGTCAGTATTGTGTTGTGAGGAAGGGACTTTGAAAAGGGCCAGTGAGTACGAAGGAAAAGGATACACGTACGAATTCAAAGGAAGACTAAAAATAGTTAGGGACTTCACTGCAGCGCCTGTCAATTGCCTTGGTTCATCTCATATACTCAGACAATCTTCTTTTGCTAATTAAAGAAAATACTGTGTATACACCACATGGATGAGTGCACCCACATGCACACACACACACACACACACACACACACACACACACACACACACACACACACACACACACACACACACCTCCCCTTCCCACTCCCCAGCTCATACACAGTAAGCTGCCTTTCAAGGGAGGATGGCTGTTTCCTGAGATCTTGGCATCATGCGTCTTGGTTATTTGCACTTTTGCATCAGATTTTCTCTTTTCATAGTTTCTTTTCCCTTTCAAAAGTGTGTGTGAAACTTTTTGCCTTTCTTTTTGAAAGTAAGTAAAACCAAACAAAAACCTGCAACAACCCCCAAACCTTTTAAAATAAGCAAACCAAAAAAACCTTTAGTACCCTCCCCCTCCAACCTTTATGGTTCTGCTGTTTCTTTAGATTATATGCAGTTAATCCACTGGTCCTTCATTATCAGCCCCCACTCAGCATTATAATCTCTGCATCAGTGTTCCCTTCCCATGCTAATGGGTGCTCTCTGACTTGATTACATACACTAGAAAACAGCCCCAGGGAATCCAGATAACCAGCCAAAGTCACAGATCCTGGCTTTCTGGTTTGCCCTTAAACTAGATAGACTCAATGTTGTCTTCCTAAATGCCACACCCCAGTGATGGTTTGAATTCCAATCCTATTTACTATGTATTACTCTAAAGGATGGAGCATGGCTAGGAGAAAGGGTAGTCGAGAGTTAAGGTTTTAAAGCTAAGAAATGCATAATTTTACATTTTAAACTTATTTGGTAGACTAGAGAGACAAGCACCCCCCTCCCCAGTGTGTCAGGGCCGTTAAACTAGCACGTCTAAGAACTATTTTAAAATCTGAATTTGTTTATGAGTGGTTACTGTTTACACTGTAGGTATGCACCAGGGAAATGTATTCAAAGTGACACCAAATATGCATGCATTAAAGAACACCATGTGCCCAGTTGGATCTGTTCAGTACTTTAAAAATATTATGAAGTGTTCCCTCCAAGTCTGATGAGTTTCGGAATACGTGGAAGATTGTCATGCTACTACCTCAAATTAAAGGGCTTGCTTTGAAGTTTGGGATAGCGTTGAGTCCTTCCTTTCTTCCTTCACACTATAAGGACAGGGGTCATTCTTTAATACTAGTGCCCCCCTCTACACAGATGGGACAGTAGGACTGACAGTAGTGTGACGTGCCTGGGAAGACAGCCTCCCTGCCTCCAAACAACTTCCTTTACCTGTGTGTCATTTCTGCACTAAAAAGGCAGGAAGGTCTATCGAGAAGGACAGTCTTGTGATCTAATGCAAATGTTCAGTTGGTTTCAGTTACTTTCCTCTTGGGCTGAATTATCTGGTCACATTTGATAGACCGCTTCTGATTTGGTTTTTAGAACTATGAAAGCATAGGGAGGCTATCAGAAGACACTTAGAGGGAAGTGAAGGGCTGCCTGCTTGTCAGCTCTAGTTTAAATGATACACTTATGTTTTGTTTGTTTAATAAAGAGGTTTAGAAAGAGGGGGCAGAGAGCTGGGGCTTCATCTAAGCAACAACTTCATTAGCTTTGCAATGAAGTTCATCAGGTCACTGCAGCTTGAAGAACAGTCTTTGTTCCTCATCTGTAAGTGGATTCCTACAGAGTTCTTTAAGGTCCATTTCAGTATTGGTCTGTGGTTCTGCTAGAGGAGCTAGGGAATCTGAAATCACAAGGTTTTGTGTATGCGATGGATACTGGCATGTTGGGGGCACTGTGGGTCTGTGGCATAGTGCAGGAACATGGTTGTTGTAACCCTGGGGTATCACTCATGGGTAGTTAGACTTGGTGCTGTGTGATGAAATCAGTGGACTATGACATAGTAGGTGTTCCAATAGCATAACATGGGGACGCAGAAGAAAAACTTCATTGCTACTGATGGAGAGCCACTGTCAGTTCTGCGACCAAAGATAAGGGGTCTTTGGAACCTTTGTCCTCATGTAATTTGAGAACATTGTGACTACATTGTCACAATGCTTTCTATTAACATCCTCGTGATAGAGAAGATGCTGCACTAACCTGAGCTGTGGACTAGACTAGCACACCATTATTCTTGGGGAAACACAGAATCAATGACAGACCAATAAGGATACGACTTAAGCTTGCTGAACTCACAAACCTTTGGGGGTTACTTAGGTGAGAAGTTACTTATAGAGGCAGGAATGACTCAAAGACAACCGTGTCACCAAAATCTCACAAAAGATGGATACCTGAAGCACACTGCATAAATTGCAGGCGACAAATTGACAGATTGGAGAGTGTCCTTTCCAGGCAGTTTGGCAGGTCCTACAGTGTCTCTCAGCCATCATCATCCCACATATGAGCATGAGGAATGAGGGGGCCTACTCAGTTCAAGCTTCTGGAAGCTCCTGAGTCATTTACTTCCTGAGTTCCAGTGAGCTTGCCTGCAGGATGGAGTGTTTCATCCTGTCTTAACCATCTTCCCTCTAGGAAGAACAGTTTTGTTTTGGAGGAAACTGCTACCCAACCAGCAAAAAGAGAGCACCTCTCTGCAGGACTCGTTGGTACCCCACCCTTGTGTGGTATGGTGTACAAGCCATGTACATATTAAATGGTAATTTTGTTGCACTTTTGAGAGCTAATTATGGGCCAGACACTGAAGTGAGTGCTTCATGTTGAGCTGGTATGAAAATTGAGGACTCCTCAAGGTAAATAAGATGGTTAAAGGTACTGGCATCCACACAAATCACACAACGCATAGACATCTTTATGGATCCCTAATTTGAGTATTTACCCGTGGGGGTCCCTGCAGGCATTGTGGCTGGCAGCAAGCCCACCTACGAAGAGATGAGAATGAAAACTGTTTAGCTCGACTTCATCGGGCTCCATCAAACTTGTAGAGAGTCTAATGCCAGGCAGTTTATTGCCAGCATACTGAAACACAGAACAATTTGGGGAAAAGTTTCCTGGTGTAATATAATCCCCAGTTCACAAAGAGCGACATTTATATTGAAAGTCAAATCCAGGTACGAGTCTCCAAGAAGATGGGTTCTAGAGATAGGCTACTTATGCTAGCTTAAGAGCCCAGGGAAGGGTCTGGTGTGGTCTCAGTCATATAGATATTGTAGAGATCATTTGAGCTACTAGCCACCTCCCCTCCAGGTTGGTTGAGCTTGTTATGGCCTGGTCCTTCAGATAATGCAAATCATCAGGCTGTCAGTCACCTCCAATTCCTAGCTTTCTGGGTGGAAAAACAGGTTTTGCATTCTTTCCATTGAGAGGCCAATAATGCATGCTTAATATTCCTGGCTTCCCTGAAGGTCCTTGGGCACAAGGAACTTTGTGCTTCCAACAATTATCATTCTTAAGCTTTCTTCCTACTTCACACAAATTAGTCCCATATCCACATAACGTTCAAACTATATTCTTCTTATACATTGCAATGTGAGAAGTAACTCCCTGTGTTTAACCAAGGTATCCCCTATATGACTGGGAACTTTTGGTTTGGCTGCTATCTTCCCAATGGTATTCATATATGCCCTTCCTGTTGTTTTAATAAGTGAGAAGACAATAGTTTTTAAATAATAGCCCAATGTCCATATGTCCATTCCAGAGCAGATAATGAAACTTTTTTCCCCCCAGACAGGGCTTTTTTGTGTAGGGTTGGAGCCCATCCTGGAACTCCCTCTGTAGACCAGGCTGGCCTTGAACTCACAGATCCTCCAGCCTCTGCCTCCTGAGCGCTGGGATTAAAGTCATGATCCACCACTGCCCAGCTAGTAGCTAATCTTAAATTTCTTTTATTGAGGGATATATGACTGGGGGAGACCAAACTATGATTAGGTAGTATAAGGAGAAAAGGATGGAGAGGGCAGCATAGAGTATCCGGAGACAGAGGTGGGAAGAACATCTTCTTTTAATGTGCTCAGGAACCACTGACTTCCGTTAGCCATACAAGCAGTGCTGGTTCGTCTTTTATTAAGGACAGTTGTTTCTCTTGTCCTTTGGAGTTCAAAGTGCTTAACAGTCCGGAAGCTTGTGAACTAAGAAACAAACATGGATTACAGCAAATGCTTATTGTACAGCACTTAGCAGGCAAGGATTGGTGAGTTTCAGGACAGGAGTGCCATCCATGCGTGAAAAGACTACCTAACCCCTTTCAAGACCAGGTGTCACTATGTTGCTCAGGTTGACCTTGAACTCTGGGGCTCAAGTGATCCTCTTGCCCACACCTCTCAAACAGCGTGCCTCTAGGCCTGACTCCCGCTTTGTTCTTTTGTTTGCCAGAGCCAGCATTTCTCAAAAGAAATCCTACGTTTACAATTAAAACATTTCTTAAAAGTGTTTTTTAATGGTGGGTATCATTTTAAAAAATACAAAATGCCAAGAATTAAACCATTTTATAAGGTATACTGTGGGAAAACTGTTGTATCCACATGCATTTCAAGAGTTGTCTTTCAGCTAAGATGATTTTGTTATTTGAATATTATATTAACTTAGAGGAAAATAATTTAGAATATGCCTTAATATTCTTTTATAGGTCATTGTAGTTATAGATTCTTTTTTAAACAACTCTTCAGCAATAATTAACACAATATTGGTAGTACTTATTGAAATCTATTACCTTAGACTGAACTAAACATTATTTGAAAGGTGGAAAGAAATAGCAAACATGTATTAATGGAATGTATCTTGAAATTACAACTGGGAATGGAGGTCATAAACACATTATTTTTCTGTTCTAGATATTTGAATGGTGGTATTTTCGCAAGTATGGAACATCTTTCATTGAACAAGTCTCAGTAAGCCACTTGCGCCCCCTTCTGGGAGGCGTTGACAACAACTCCTCCAATAATTCTAATTCCAGTAATGGGGACTCAGATTCCAACAGGCAGAGTGTCTCAGGTATGCAATGTTTCTTACAAAATTTTTGTGAAATTAAAACAGAAAAACTGTTTTAAAAGCTTAAGTTTCAGAGAAAAAATATGTTAAATTTCAAAGGAGTTAAAAAAAGGCTGTATCAAGGAAGTACAGTTCAAGCATTCTCGGGATAGGAAATATATGTTCTGTTAAAATTTACTTTTGCTCCTGCTAGCTTTAATGTAACAAATGTTAATAGCATTAGCTTGAAGCAGATAGTATATTGCGACATATAGTATACATATAAAGTACTCATCAAGCCCACTTTCTTCCACAGTGGTGGCTGAATGTTGAGTCTAACTAACTAGGTCTGGCTTCATTGCTTCTCTGTTGTAAAGGCCCTCCTTCTCTTGTTCCAGTGATGGTAAAGCCCATATTCTAGGTTCCTCAACACAGCACCAGCTGCATTTAACCCATCTCGTCAAACTCTGCCTCTGTCACAGTTTCCTTTTCATTGCTTGTACTTGCCATGCTCCTTAGGACCTGATCTACAGAAATGTTTCTTTTGTTCCTGTGTTTGTTCATCTGTCACTGCCAAAATCAAATGCCTTTTCTAATGCGCACACATACGGTCTCTACTTTTTTGATGATAATTTACCTTTAGGGACACTATCAGATAGCGTGTTTCTTTGTAGCATCTATAGTATATTACACAACTTGTCTGAAGCTGACAAGTTCAACCAAGAGGAAAGAATCTAATTTCCTAGGTTAACTCAGTAAATAATTTCTAAGTACTTATTATGAGCCTGGTTTCTCTTGGTCCTTATGAATTAAAAAGTCGACATCCTTGCCCTCATCTCCATTGGGTTATTTGAGGAAACAAAATGGTATGGGCTCTGGTTGCATTAGAGGAACACACTGTAGAAAGCAAGGGGGTGTGGGTGTGAAGGAGTGTAACAGAAATAAAACCCAGACAGATACTGGAGTTCAAGCTGAAGATCAGAAAAGCAAAGCAGCCAGGCAGTAGTAGCTCTTGCCTCTACCAGGCTGAAATGGCTGTCCTGTCTCTACAGATCCTCAGAGACAATGCTCTCCATGTCTGGAAACTAAATCCCCTTTGCTTCTCCCTACTGCTGGGGTTAAAGACATGGCTCTGTTACTCTTTTTTTTTTTTTACAAACTTTTTTCTTTATTTCCTTCAATAATTTTTCCTATTACATTTATAAATTTGTTAGTAGAAAAATTTTTCCCGATGACGATCCAGGCCAAGGAGCCAGAAAAGAAGCCATACATACACAATGAGCTAGATGAAAACTCCAGGCTCATCCACCTGCCTCTCTTCTCCAAAGACAGGAAGGCCAAGGTGTTCTTGGAGACTCCATGGTCACCCAACTGTGACTGGCTGTAGAGATGCTTCCAGGATAAAAATAATCAGGACAGCATCAACAGCAATGCATTTTATTGCTCTGGGAACTAGGAGCTACTGGGATATAGGAAAGTCTGAGGGCTCCAGGTTCAGTGAGAACCCTTTTCCTCCTATTGAGCTGCGTCATCTAGCCTTGATTTACTCTTTTAGACTGATTTACTCTCACATAGCTGAGGGTGGGTTTGGACTCACAGAGATCCCTCTGCTTCTATCTCCTGACTCCTGGCTCTATGGCCACGCTATGGCTAGCTCTGCATTTTGACCCCTAGTGGTTTTATTAGATCATAAACAATGTATCATCACAGGGTAGGGATCTCCAACCAAGCTGAGAGAGGGGGTTCCATGAGTTCTAAATTTGAAGGATGAAAGGAAGACATTAGGGGGTTAAGTTAGATTTTTTTTTTTTAAATAACTTCCTTAACCAGGCTGTAAACACCAAGGAGCATTTTGTTCCTGATGTTGGATCATTGCTTTTAGTCCATGCTTTTCCAGCCGGATATGAATGGTATTGGGGCGATCCTAGTGTGTGCTTAATTCATTCTAATGGGACACACATGGGACATGGCACCAGGCAGTTACTAACATTGTTTGGGACTTTGTAAACTCACCTACCTTTTGAAAAGCAATAGAGACTCAAGTGCAGCAAAGCATTAGCCAGCAATGCAAAGAATTGTGGTTCATTGCTCTAAAGAGGGTCATCTTGATCATCTATACATGTGGCGTGACACGTGATTGCTGTCACACTGTATCTGTTGTGATGGCCCCAGAGATTAACTGGACTGTTGATTGACATGGATTGGATTTCTGTATATTTGTATGATACAGAAAACTATCAGATTCCAAACAGAAAGCATGCCCTTCTATGATCTTTAAAAACAGTTACATTTATGTTAGCATGAAAGCTCCTCCTTTGTCCTTACCCAACTCAAAGCTCTTGACATACTTTAATTCAACACAAAGTCCATGCTCTCCTTCTTAGTACATTATTTTTTAAATTTATCATCATGTGTCTGTACAATTGGGGTAGAAGGCTATGTGCACAGCCCCAGATACTTGGGAGGCAAAGACCAAAGGATCAGTTGAGTCCACAGGTTCAAGACTAGTCTAGGCAGTATGAGACCCAGTCTCAAAATCAAACCAAGCAAAACAAAAGGAAAAATATATTAAAAAGTAATAACATTCTCAAGTTTACTTCTATCAGGTTTTAAGCAGTGTAAGATGAAAGTTTTGAGTATTATTACTGACTCAATTACACTAGTATTTACCACTTTACACCATGTTTCTATTAATTTATTGGATACAGACATAACATATATGCTGTGATGATATATTATTTATGATTTATTAAAGGTTGTCTGAGGATTCAGAAAGCAAAGACAGCCACAAACGATAAGAGGTCAGCAGGTGGTGGCACAAACCTTTAATCCCACGATTTAGGAGATAAAGGCAGATGGATCTCTCTGAGTTCAAGGCCATCCGGGGATACATTAAAATGAATCAGTCTAAAAAGAATTAGAGCACACATGTTTAACCCCAGAAGCTAGGAGGTGATGGTATACATCTTTAATCCTAGGAGTCTGGATTAAGAGGTAGACAGATCTCTGTGAGTTCAAGGCTACCCAGATCTGCACAAGATTGATCCAGTCCTAAAGAGAAACAGCTCACACAAAGATGATCTGGGATCACACCTGGGATCACACACCAGGGGTATAAAAGATAGGAGCAGGGTCGTCAGTAATCAGAATCAGGCATTCATTCTCCAGCCACAATGACGATAGGAAGACATTCAGTCTCAGGATTCTCCAGCCACGCAGAGCAGAGGCAGTAGGGTCAGCCCATTCAGCCTGGGGTAGTGATAAGAGCTAGTGGCTCACTACTTTGCTTTTCTGACCTTCAGCTTAAAGCTTGAACCCCAGTACCAGTCTCTAGGTCTTTTATTTTTTGTGAAACATATGTTTACTTTTTCTTGACATCAAGACTCAATATGTGGCTAATTCAGTGGACCAGCACGTATGCAGGTACAGAAAGAGGAGATATCGAGATATCATGGATTAACATCACTTTATATTCTCTCCTGTGTTGACTGGTGTGTGTGTGTGTGTGTGTGTGTGTGTGTGTGTGTGTGTGTGTGTGTGCTGTTTGTTTATTTGAGACAGAGTCTTTATTAGGTTATTCTGCATTCACTGTGTATCCAAGGATGGCCTCTAACTCACTATATTCCTCCTTTCTCATTCTCTGAAATGCTGGATTTATGGGCAAGAGCCACCATGCTTAGCTGGTTTTTATTTCTGAATAAGGAAAGTATTACAAAAATATATTTATCTGCAATTATCTCTATTATTGATCACTTTCTGTTTATAGTCTGACTTCAGCTTAATGTAAAAGAGAAAAAGGTCCAGATCTGAAAATAATTCATGTGTTTCTTTAAAATAGATGGTTTTGTATTAAAATATGTATTGCTTTTAACCTAATAAAAGGCTACTGAGTTCATAACAGAAGGTAGAGTCTGTTGATTTTCTAAAGATGCCATACACATTTCTACATGACCATAACTTGGCAAGTAAAATCTCATGGACTTGAGCAAGGGAAGCCTATTGGCATTATTTGAAAAATAAGATCATGGGCAAAGTTAAAAATAAAATGAAAACATTAGATACAAACCTTGGTCCATGTGAAAAGTAGTCAGAGCCCGACTAAAATCTTCCAGACATGGCCCGGCTAACAGAGGTCCTGGATGAGCGTGGCAGTGTGAGGATGGAGGGGGATGGGGCAGATTGTGAGTGCATTTAAAGCCCCTAGAGTGGACTGAATTCAGCCTTGTTCAAATTGTCCTGTGACTGTTATCTGCGGTTCAGTAGAGAAACGTGGTTAATTGTGTAGTGTTTTGGTTTAGCCAAACTTCATCATGTTTGGCCAAAGGCCATGTTTGTGGACATTCTTGTTTTATTTTGTTATTTTACTTGGGACCTGAACTGCCATGTTTCCTCCAAATGTATGATTTCTGATGAACTTTGCCTATGTAGTTTTCCACAGTACCACGAGTTTTACTGCTATTTCTTAATTCAATACAGTTTATGAGTTGGTGATGCACACGGTTTAAAATGTGGCTAACTTCTCCCAGAGAGACAGGATTCTCACAGCCCAGTGCCCAGTGAGACCTAGATTTGGCTTTAGGAGGACATTTTTTTTTTTTTTTTTTTTTTTTTTTTTTGTAATTTATTCTTGTTCTCAAACAAAGTATCATAAGGACAAAGTCTGCACATTTGCCTTTTTTCCAGATAGATACTGGGAAAAGTGCTCATTGTTCCATCGTGTGAGCAGCAGTCTCAAAGCCAAGCTTAGCAGCTCTCATCCACTTCAACAACCCCTGAGGAGAACTGGGTCTCTAGACAGCTCTGACATAGCCACTGGGCTTCCTGTCCAAGTGACCTCATTTCTATCCTACTGGATAGCTATAGGAATTCTAATTTGTAGTGAAATCTAATCATGCCATATAAGTCTATATTTTGCATTCTAAATTAATACTCATTGGATCATTAGGGAGCAGTTCAAACACTTATTTAAAAAGAGTAACAAAGAAGCAATGGAAATAACCAACTTGGGGGAAGTGAGGGAAAAAAATCCTAAAACCACCATAGATGGCAAATTCTCACAATTAAACGGTTCTCCCGTAAACATCCATGCAGTTCTAGTAACATTTAACACTTTTAGCACTTGCTATCAGTTAAAAATATTACCATACTTATCATTATAATAGCCTGGCTAGGCAGATGACTATTCTTACGCCTGTTTTAAGTTTGAGGAAGTCCCATGACATGACCTACAACCTGGGTAGTCCTCTGTGCTCCCTCTTTCCTCCTTCTCCTTGAGCAATGTTTTCCTCTATAACTCAGGCTGCCTCAAATGCTGAAAAGTAGGTGTGCATAACCAAGTTCTTAAGGACTGCCCCAGACCCTCTGTAAGGGACTAAAAGACTTATTGTTGGGCTCCTTGGCTCGTACATGTAATCTCAGTGTTAGGTAGGCAAAGCCAGGAAAATTGAAAATTTCAAGGTCAGTTTAACCTATGGAGTGATAACTTGCCCCAGAAATATTAATAACAATAGCATTAATACTCTGCAATACCGTGCATGACAAGATTTAGGACACAACATTAAATGAGTTTAAAACTGGCTCAGTGGCATTGATTGGCAGCTCAGGTTGCTGTAGTATTAGTTTTATGACTTTCACAGTCAGTAAGCTAAGCCTTGCTATTTAACTTTGCTAATTAAACATTAGTATCTTAATCTGAAAACATAAGAATAATAGTAACATCAATGTCATGGAGTATTTTGTAAATAAATGAGGCCATGTAGAAATAGCAAGTCAGAGGACAGCTTTTTACATAGCAGTGACTCCCAGATAAACTGACTTTATAAATAGATCTGGGAGAATGCCACCACACTTAGGGATATGGCTACATGGTCAGTGACTTTTACACCCAGGCCTTTCAATACAGATGTTTCCCTCTGCAAAACTGTGAACTTTTATGCATCAGGGTCCTTTGGGATTGCTTGCTAATAGTCTCAGTGAGGATAAAGTAGAGATGTACATGCCAAAATTTAGCGCATGACCTGAAAGTGATTTCCCTAGCCATTTTTTTCAAAATTATTTGCCATTAAAATTTATATTCTAGTACAGAAGAGATTTCTAGTTAAATGGTGACAAAGCCTGGACTGGCTGTATTTCTAGTGAAATGCATGTATTTAAAACTTGTTTCGGGGTTAATACATTGTTTGGTGGAGTTGATGTGGCCACAAATAGCCAGAGAGAAATGTGTGTCATTTGAATTAAAAGATTTAGCCGCCTCGAAGTATCTTTGTCGGAAGCAGTGCTATTTTGAATAAAGCAACCCAATAAAAATGGCCTTACAAGTCACGCTCACTAATCCCTGTTTGTAGTCTGTGCAAGAATCTGTAGTAACAAAATTTGTAGAATGAATGCCGTCCACGTTTCCTTTGCCAGTTTTTTTTTCCTTTAAAATAAAATTATGTTTCCTTTACACGAGCAGTTTCTTTAAACTATGATGCCTACTGAACGCCACAAAAAACATAAAGGCGGCCCATAAGCAGCAGCCCAGGTCCCCGAGAGGGGGGCTTGTGGGGGAGGAAGGGACAAGTGGAAGGAAAGGACAGGGATGCTCAAGGCTGCGGGGAGCTGGAGGCACCTTGAAGCCCAGACGGTAGATCCCCATGGGTTCACCCAAGCGTATCGTGCCCCCCCCCCCCCGCTGAAATAGTGACATGAAAACTGAAGTGAAATCAAATGTCACATACCGGTGAGAACACAGAAGACGCGGGGAGACTGGGCGGGTCTGTGAAGAACCGCACCTGTGCGGCCGGCCGGCCGGGAACATGGCGCCCGCCCCGGCGGGGACCGGTGCCGAGCGGCTCCGACTGGCCAAACGTTGTAAGCAAGGTCAGGCCAGGGCAGCGCTGGGCCGGCCCGGTGCCGTGGGGTGGCTTCCTCCGAGGGCTTGACCCCCGGGCTCGTGCCGGGCCCACTTCGGGTTTCTGGACGGCTCGGCTGGGCCGCGGGCATGGGCCCCAGGGCTCAGCCCCAAGGTCCCATCCCTCCTCTGCTCGGTGGCATCATGGTGTCCCACCCAGGCCGGCTGCTCTGGAGGGACAAGTGCACGGCGGCTGGAGGTTCGCATTCAGGGTCTGCTTGCTTGGTCTGTGGGCCCAGGAGAGTCAACCCCCAGCAGCATGGCGGTTTGAGCAGGCCTCTCTCCATCTCAGGCTCTACCACCCGCGTGGCTTGCTGGCAGTTCTTTAGGTGTTTTGTGCCCTCGGGGTTCTGTCCTGACCGCCACAAATCCGGGTAGGAGGTCTTTACTCCAAACTCTTCTAGGCAAGCTGGTTAAACTCCTGTAGCTAAAGACTCAGCAGGGCAGCCAGGCTTGGAGACAGTTCCCCTCTGTGTGATGGGCCTCTCATTTGCGCTCCCGCAGGCTCAACACAGCAGTCAACCCTTATATCACTTCTCAAAATAGTTCTTTTGAAAAGCTATGAAGTAGTTAAGGCTTAATTATTATTAGTACTATTTTTTTCAGAAGGAGTACTTGTAATAATTGCCAAAATTGATCAGTACGATGTAGACGATTGGGTATTCGTTTCGAAGTATCAAAGCATCAAATCACTTCAAAGACTGGTTCACTTGGGGTTAGTCTAATATGTCCAGTGAAACTTTTAGACATATTGGAAGTATTATTTTGAAGTAACTGACATTCCCTAGAGGAATCTTGAAGTCCCATTCTTCCATTGGACAGTTTAATTGATGAAGCTACAGCACATTGAAACATGATGTTCTGGTAGGAACAGGTTTGTTACTATTGTAATAAGGCCTGGTGTCATAAGGCCTGGACACCAGGCCTTAAACTCACTCATTTATATTAGGATCCCTGAGGAAAGGGTCTCTAGACCTTTCCATCTCACTCATTTATATTAGGGTATAGATGACAAGCTTTAGGCCTCCTTATGGAAAGGATCAGTGAAAGCTAAGCTTAAAACTGTGATAAAAGTTGCTATTTCTGCTCCTATGAAAAGCCTAGTGTGGTGGCTTCTGCCTGTAACCTCAGCCTTCAGGACCAGGTGTGTCCCACCCACAAAGAAAACGACCTACAGGTGTTGCTGCAGCCCGGTCTTCTGAGGGGCATTTTCTCAGGGGAGGTTCCCTCTTCTCAGAGGACTATAGCTTGTGTCCAGTTGACATAAAATTTGCCATCACAGTGACTGGGTCAAAAGTGATGATGATGGTGATGGAAGGTTTTAGTGGGAGGGGGCAGGGGGAGACTTCAAAAACCTTTAGAGCTCGCTTTAGAAACCCTTAGTGGATTGTTTGATGTCCTCTGTGTCCCATTCTGACAAAGTAGTATATGTGCCCTTTAGACTCTGGGAAATATCAAGTGTTGTTTTAACGGCGGCTGGTTCCCTTTCCCTCGAGATTTGGTGTTCTTGCAGGCATGCTGAGGTCACAACATTGCCGACAGAAGCCACGAGTGGAGTCTGTAGTGTGGACACTGCAAATGCAGACACAGAGTGTGCATGTGTTAGAGACACATTTATAGTAGACTCTTGATGATGTGAACAAGCACTTAGTGACATCCAGGTGACATCACTGCTTCCTTCCCCGGGACACAGGAATTGTGGAAGATAACAAAGAATGGAGCATGGTTTTCCAAGGAAACATTGAAATATGATCTGAAATAAGTTTATTCCTCAAGAGGACACACAAGCAAAGAACATATGTGCATGCTCTCTTACCCCGTGGCAGTCCATTTCTCTGCATTTATACCCTTTTCTTGTTATACTGAGTCACATCAGGCGATGGATATTTATGGGGTGTGCTCTATGGGGGGTGATCCCATGCTAAAAGAATTTCAACACCAAAGATTATGGAAGGAAACAACAAAGATGAAATTTATGTAGCTGTGATGTCAATTAAGGCAAACATTTGATGTATGCATACAAAACAACCTTTATATTGCTTAATTTCTTAAGGAAAAAGAATCTGCCCTGTGCCTTCAATTTCAAACATAGAAAATTAGGAAGACATTTGCTTTGTACTTCTTGGTCTCCTTTCTCCCCTTTACGTCGTCTACAGTTACTTGCATCTTAATCTCCAAGTTCCAGGGATCATTTAAAAGAGAATACAGAACAGTTTTGCAACATCAAGTTAACAAGGATTTTAAGTGATAAATTTAACGTTTTAGAAGTTTGCAGCACCCCCTGCTGGCTATTATTTTAAGCAAATTCTTAAATAAGACATTCTTTAGGCACTGCTTTTTGACTATTTGAAGTATACACAGTATTTCTTTTTGGAGTTATTTTTCCTTAGAAATATTTTAAGTTTCAACTGATGTAATAGAGACAAAATTTAACAGGACATAATTTTTATTCTAATTTGTCAATTGGGTTTTGAATAGTGCTTATTTTCCCAGGCACTATAATAATATAGTTGTTGTAGGAAAAAAATTGGCCAATTAATATTACCTATAAAACCAAATAGAAGAAATATCTTTTAAAATATCCAAAAATATTTTATTGTAAATATTTCTACCCTGTACATCCTTGTATACAAGTCACATACAAGTTTATTGTAGCCTGACTATAGACCTTGCAGGATTCAGGAAGTGCTAAGAGGAGCATTTTGAATCTCTGTAGTTGAACTGGGGAATAGTTGGGAGTGATCACATTCTAAGAGTTACTCCAGCCCTCAAGTGTGGAGTAACCACGATTGTTTGGCTGGCCACGATATTTCAAGCCAAGATCTGGAATCACAGTGTTCATGACCCTTCTAATAGGCTTTTGTTTGCACAGCAGAGAGAATTAACTGGTTAGTGTCATATGACATGATAAATATCAAATCTTTGTTAGAATTCAGAGATGTTGTGTTAAGTTATAAATTAAGCTAGGTGGCAAAATTTTAGGGCCAACACAAACATTGGGTAATTTTAAAATGAGGTACTGGCTTAATTTAAATATAAATTCATCTCTTTGAAATGAAAACACATATCCCATTATATGTGTGTACTTGCTTTACCATTCCAGCAGTCCTGTTCTGTGATGACACAGGACATTTCAGCAGTGCTTTTCATTTTATTACCTGCAGAGTATTGTAACACGGGCTCACACGTTTCCTCCTCCACTGAGTGTTAAAGTAATGCCTATTGGATAAGTAGAAGGATAGAGGGGTGGAGGGTTAGAAGTTGGATGAGCAAGCCTACTGTAGAATCCAATGACTCATCCTCTGGCCTTTAATATATCTTGGATTTCTGCCATCATTTTGATTGTACATATCATTGGGTGTGTTCTTTGAGTACTGATGTTTTGGCTTTGGTCAAGTTAGTTTTATTTTCTAATAAAACTGTATCCAAAGAGATCTAGTATTATTAATCGTTAGAAAGTCTTGATTAATAGGATGTTTGAAAACAATTGTTGCTTATTAATTGCATGCTTAATATAACAAATCTTAAAGCTATTAATGGACTTCTCAAAGTAAAATCCCCATGGTCCTAAGTTTCTGTGCTCCCTATATAACAAAAATGTATAATCTTAGTAATCAGAATTATGGCATTAGAGCGATGGCTCGCATGTATGCGTCAGCATTAGTGTGAAAATCAAAATGTCCCCGAACAGTTTATTTGAATAGAACTTCTTTCTGCAACTGTGGTAACTTTATTAATTTTCCTATTCCTTCCTGGGAAGACAATATCAATGTAGCAAATTATCTCCAAATAAAAACTAGCTTCGTCCTTAATCGTCTGAGTCTAGGCTCTCTGTGTTGTGCTGCAGGGCTTGAGTTTGTCATGGATGATGTCACTGAGAGACGTATTCCAGAGCGATGGAAAGTAGTCTCTTCTCTACATGTACCCTAACCTATACTTCTCAAGGCAAATTCATAAAATCTGCTCAAATCTCTTAGGATAACCACAGACAGTCACACAGTAGCTGACATTGGCATGTGCTATGATTTGAAAAAACAAGGAACTTGGGCCCAGAGATTATGTGAAGTTTCCCCTGTCCCAGTCCCTATTAGTCTCAATTACCTGATTAATCTCAAGGGCTGCCTTTTGTTTCTCAGCTTCCTACATAGAGGGTAGAAAAGAAAACTATCTTATCAAAGGGCCCGGAAGGGTGTTTTTTACTGAAGTAATTAGCTCCTAACGTCGCTGGGCTTACATTTTCATATCCTCTTTGTTACAGAGTGCAAAGTGTGGCGAAACCCGCTGAATTTGTTTAGGGGTGCTGAATACAATCGGTGAGTCTTTTGTCAGCCCAGGAAATAAATGGTGTAGAGAGCAGAAGTGGCAAGTTGCTATACTGCTAGTTCACTTAGGGGTCATGCAGTGTACTTTACTCCCCCCTCCCCCTTCCGCATTTCTTCCCGCCCATCCTCCTTTCTTTCCCCCTCCTTCTTATTTTCTTGCTTGCTTTTGTTTGAGACCGCTTCAGAGTCCAGAACTTGCCGTGTGGCCATGAGTACCCTAAGCTCCTGATCCTTTGGTCTCACGAGCGAGTGTTCAGATTATAGGCATGTGTCACCATGTCCAGCAACTTCCATTTTTATACTGTCTTAATGTGGTTTTACTTTTCCGTTTTATAGGTATTTTGACACTGTAGTTGGAGATAATGTGCAAAACTCTAGGCTGTAATTTTTTCTATTGCACTTATTCTTTGAAAAAACTATTAAGTGGGTGTATGTATGCATGCATATCTATATGTTGCAGAGGAGCTTGTGGGAGCTGATGGTCCCCTCCCACTATTAGGGTTCTAGAGACAGAACTTGGATTTTCAGGCTTGGCTGCAGGGGCCCTGATTCCCTGAGCCACCTCAGTGGCCTATTGCACTCCCTCTTTTCAGTATATGTTGTACACCTCCCAAATTCTGAAGGTTCCCTGGAACTTAATATATGGATTCCTAAAGGTTATATTGCAACTTAATTTGAATGTAGTAATTAGGCAAATGAGAAATATAGTTTTTGGGGAAATGTTTATTTGTAATATTAATTAGGGGAGTTTGTCTTTTCAAGGACTACTAAAATGTTAAGGCAAAAGTAGAAGAGAAAATTTGTATTTATTTTGTGCTATATAACTCCTGAAGGAATTTTTTGAGAATTATTTTTATTGTATGTGTATGGATGGTTTGCCTGCATTTATCTGTGCCCTTTTCCTGCAATACCAAGGGAGGCCAGAAGAGGGCATCAGATTCCATTGGAGCTGAAGCTACAAGCAAATGTTAGTGGTCATGGTCATGTGGCTGCTGGGAATCCAAGAGGAATCCTCTGGGACAGCAGTCAGTACTCTTAACCACTGAGCCCAGAGCAGGATGACTTTTGAAAATATGTTTTGATGTTCATGAGCAAAGTTAGTTTTATGCTTAGTAGCTTCCTCCTTTGGAGGTCTTCTTTCCTTCCTCAGAACTGTTTGACCATCACATTTGCCCTTGACAGGTACACTTGGGTCACAGGACGAGAACCTCTGACATACTACGACATGAATCTCTCTGCCCAGGATCACCAGACATTTTTTACTTGTGATTCGGATCATCTTCGTCCTGCAGATGCAAGTATGGAAAACCCTTGAGATACTTCAGGGTGGGAAAGATCCTCAGCATATTCAAAATCATAGTTGTGATTCTGTAATATCTGCTCTGCAACTAGGTTTGGTAGCATACATCTGTAATCTTAACACTCAGAAGGATCTCTTGGACTACATAGTGAGTTCCAGGCCAGCCTGGGCTGTACAAAAAGAATAATAATGGTTGAGGAGATATCTCAGTGGGTGAAGCTCTTGCCTTGTAAGCATGAGGACCTAATTTTTTCCCCCCTGAGGACCTAATTTTGATCCTTGAACCCATTCAGATTTGGAAGCACATGATCTGGGGAGGCAGAAACAGGTGGATCCCCAGGGCTTGCTGTCTAAACAGCTTAAATTGTGTGATGAGACCAATGGAATACATACACACCGCTATAATGAAAAAAATATTCCATTGACTATTAAAACCCAGGATCCTTAAAGAACACTTACTGAAATGTATTCATTATGATTATCAATGTAGAAATGAGGCTTGTTATTATCTAGAACATGATTTTAAAATACCCAAGTAAGCTTTATGAATTTTGAAGACACTTAAAGTGAGTTGAATTCCAGGGTAAGGCGAAATGCAGGGTCTCCTTGACCACATTCTTATTAGAAGCTGGGGTCCACTGGGTATGAATGAGCAGTCTACTTTACTAACTTAATATATCACTGGTCTAGCATTGAAAGGGCACCTGGCTTTGGCTATAGGACTGCATATATGTTTTCTACCTCAGAGAGGATTTTGTTTAATATGCATTCCACATTCATTACTTTCCTACTGGTAAATTTTGTATTGTTAAGTGGTGAGAAGTAAATAGCTGAAACACCATGACTAAAAGCAACTTGGGGAAGAAAGGGTTTATTTGGTTTACATATCCTGAATTACAGTCCGCTGAAGGCAGGAACTCAGACTGGGCCAGAAGCTGATGCAGAGGCCATGAAGGAATGCTGCTTACTGGTGTACTCTCTATGGCTTGTTCAGCCTTCTTTCTTATAGAGCCAGGATCACAACCCAGGGATGGCTCTACCAATAATGGACTGGGTCCTCCGCTGTCTGTACTGAGAAAACACCCCACTGGCTTGCAGAACCTGGTTTTATAGATGCATAGTCTCAATTGAGAGTCTCTCTTCCCAAATTACACAGCTGATATCAAGTTGGCATAAAAATAGTCAGGAGAATACCTTAAAAAAACAATTTCTACATACTTTTAAGGAACTGACTTATAAAATATGAATTATCAAATTATATAATAATACTGTTTTTTAAGTCCCTGTTGCTGTCACAAATATCCAAGTCAAAGCAAAATCCTACAGCACTTTAACTCAGTTCACATTATCTACATAATTTCAGCATTCAAATATCCAGAGCTTATAGCAAATTCTTTGGAACATGTTAAGTAGGAACTATGTATTATAGAATGAATAAATTACTGAGAGGGTCACTTCAGATGGGAGCAGGTACATTCCAGATGATCTGGACATAAAAATAGCAATTTCAAAATGTGTAAAATAATGTTTTCTAACAACAAATGCTTATTGAAGTTAAAAGACAGGAAAATGAACTATAAGTTCATTTTCTTGACTTTTTTAGGATGTGATATTTATATCTGTCCTTTAATACCCGCACAAAATAGTTATAGGCAACTGAATAGCAACAGTAATTCAGAATGCTGGTGTGATGTTGGAGATATGGCCTGACTTTCTTGATAATAACATGTTCTCTTACAATTAGAGCTGCCAACTACTTACTGTCCTATGCCCACCCTGTCACTCCATTTATATGTACCAGTTGACTTGCATTGTTCCTTTTTTTTTTTCTAACTAGTAATGCAAAAAGCTTGGAGAGAGAGGAACCCTCAAGCCAGGATTTCTGCAGCTCATGAAGCCTTGGAGATAAATGAGTAAGTAGGGAACAGACTTGCTGTGCTAAGGAGTCAGGTCGAGTGCTGAGTATTTTCAGTCACCACCGATGGGACACTTCTGTTAAGCTGTGTATCTGAGGCTATTGCTTTCTAAATCTTTGCTTCTATGAAGGACAGCTCTGTGTGTGTGTGTGTGTGTGTGTGTGTGTGTGTGTGTGTGTGTGTGTGTGTGTATGTATGTGTATGCAGAGGATTAGAACAAAGTGCCTTTATTGTGATTAAGCCCTTTGAGGGATATACTTGACAGACTGTAAGAACATAAGCTGAGGGCAGTTCTTGGCATATCTAGAACGTTTTTGACAGGGACCTTCCTTTCTAGATGTAGAATACTTATCTCCGCATCCCTGTTTCTAGATCTAACTTCTGCTAGTGGGAATAACAGCAACAACAACAAAAAAGACAAACAGTGGGGAAAAAAAGATTAAAATGTTTTAATGTAAAGATGAAAACAAGAGGAAACGTTGCCCTTACCATTGCTAAATATTCTACGGGCTATCAAGGAAGAGTGGGAACTTTCTTCGGGAGGTTTCAGAAAATGAGATTCTTAATATTGGAGTCATTAGAAGTCAGGGTTGGCAG
This sequence comes from Phodopus roborovskii, assembly GCF_943737965.1. NCBI lineage: Eukaryota > Metazoa > Chordata > Mammalia > Rodentia > Cricetidae > Phodopus > Phodopus roborovskii. The sequence continues at coordinate 6,231,739 of NW_026125444.1, forward strand.
AGACCTTAAAGGTCAATTCCCTCAACCACCCATCTGGTGTTTGAATCACCTCAACAGGACCCTTGCCAAGTGGTCATTGTTAAACTATTTTGTGATTTTCTCAAGAAGGTTACAGAATCTTCTCCAGAGGTCTTGGAAAATAAAAGAGTCACTAAGTTTCTAACCCTGTCCCTGTTATGCTGGATCTTCATGGGTTCTGACTCTGTCATGCCAACTACCTTTTGCTTTCCTGTCATCTACAAGTTTAATATCCCTGCCTTTTATGTGTCATTCATATTTCTGAGAAAAGTATCAGGACGACAAAATCCTGGGGCATGACATGTAGAAAGTACCCTGAAGGCTCGTGCCTTCATAAATCACCTTCCTTTGGTATTATTCAGCCAGTTACCAGCACTGTGTCACACTGCGACTCAGCCCACATTTCTCCATTTTAATCTTAAGTATGTCAGCTGTTCAGAGAGCTTTCATATATTGTAAGTCTGCTAGGGAAAATGAAGTTAGCAACCCTGTGTTAGTTATTCTTAACCATTTAAGCTGGCTTCTAGTGGTTTCTGCTTCATTTATTTTATTTTTATTTTTTATTTAATGTGCTTAGAGGCCATTTCTTTAATAACCCATTGGAATTTCTTTCTGGATCACTGTTCTGTCATTTGGGAAGTCAGCCTTCTTTCCTGGTTTGAAAATTTATGCCACATTTGTCATCTCATCTTGTAGTCTCTATTCTTTGTGATCCCACAACTATCCATTGAGTGCAATTCCATGTCCTGCCTGCAAAGTCAGTTGGCTTCCTAGAATTTGCCTTTCTCAGAATAGTAGTTCATTTAGAATGTATTACAATGTGCTGTCTTACATCTTTTTATTCATTTTAGAGTTTAATTTCTTCTCTCCTTTTTAGTCTGACAGTCATTCTCCTTGATAAAGGCCAGGAACAAGACGGGAGTGAGAGAGTCTCCTTTTCTCTTTATTAATCTCCCTCTATTAACCATAAACCTCCTTTATTTTAATGTTGTTGGATTGTCTGTTTTGCTTATTTGTTTTCGTGGTGATTTTGGAAAAATTAGGAGGGGGAGCAATAGAAATACTTTTAAAACAGAGAATAGGTAGTTTTCTTTAGTGGTTTTTGTATGTTTGCTCATTTTGTGATTTATTTAGCCAAGCCTGGCTAATTTGGGATTTCAGTTCTCCCGAGGTTATTCTTATGAATCCATTCCACTTCTTACAGTCCATCACGTGCTCTCTTTTCATCTTTTGTTTTGTTTGCATGTCCTTTAAGAATCTGACCTGGGCTAGATCTCCGCGAAGCCATGCTGGTTACTTCAGTGCAGTCCCTCTACCCTTCCTGAGAGGTTATGTGTCATTATGATTACAGTTGAACATTTGGAAGCTGTTCTGTCCTCTTGAGCCATTTTCCACACTACATCTTGTGCCATTGAGTCATGCCTCTTTCCTATGAAGTTTTGCAGTCTACCTCCACCTCCTTGATTGACCTCTGGAATGACGTAGTAACTCTCGCTGAATGTTCTATCCGTTTTCATTTCACCAACTATTTTTTTCTTCTTGGTCAGAATTAGGTCCAGAGTTGAAGTTCCCCTAATTGCTTCCTCTACCATCTGGGAGATAAAATTGTTACCGAAGTAAGTCAAGAACCTGTCGGGTACCCTACTTCTAACCAAACAAGACTTCTAGCAGATATCTGGATGGTTGACACCCCATCACCACACTTCTTGCTTCTGTCTGTGTATTGTGTTGTGACAAAGACGCATCATCTACACCTTCCATCGAGCTGAGAACCCTGTTCTGTCCCCCCCAACCATTAGCAAGTCTATTGCTCTCTCCTTTTTCTTTCACTCACAAGCTCTTAGCATGTTCCTACCCAAAACTCACGAGTTTCCACATGGACACATGTCTTGGCTAGTACTGCTACTCTGCCTCTCCTTCTAAAAATACTGTTTGAAGTAAGAACACATAAAGCAAGTAGCCTTGCCCTAACTATTCAAGAGCTCCCACCTCAGCAGCTGCAATTTTATAACTAGTTCCTTTGACACCGCGCCTACAGCTACCATTATCTCAACATTCAGTTCATTCCTTTAAACACATATTTATATGTGGGCACCTGAAGCCTTATATACTTCCTGTGATGCCTACCTAAGTAGTTTCTTTCAGTGACCCATGACACAGTTTTATCATTGCTATTATTCTTCCCAAGTCATATATTCTGTCCTCCATAGTAATTGCGTTTCTAGCTTTTATTCTGTATATTTTCTCCCGACCTTATCAGATTTAGGTAAAACTGCACTGCTGGCTCTCACTTGAAATTAGATGGATTATAAAGAATTTGTAAGACTCCCCGCCACCCTCAAGGATCAGATGGCCCCAAACCTCACATTATCTGTTACATTCATACTTTCTCCTGGCTGGCTTTGCAGTTTTCACCCAGTAACCTTTAGTTTTAATTTCTGCTTATTTCCTCTCTGTGGTCTTGTGGAGAGAACGAGGGCACTGGCCACAGAGAAGTCGACATGGAGAGAGAAGGGATGAGTGTGGATCGACACCCTGTGGTCTGTTCTGGCCCTCTCATCCCCTCAGACCCTCCCTTCCCTGCCACTGGGCTGTTCTCTGTAGGATTTGGAAGGGCTGCGTTTCTCAAAGCCTCCTCTGTTGCTGAGTTAACTGCATATCCTTTTTGGCTTCCTACCTCGGAGGGTTGTTAAAGGGTTACGTGAGGTGATGTTTAGTGCCGGGTGCAGTGCTTACTGTACACAAGCAGCAAATGCTAGCTTGTTGTTGGCGGCAGGAGACTGGACTCTTCTTAGGTAGCATAGCTGAGTCAGAGCTCAGGCTTTTCAGAAACTACTTTTCCAGGTTCTTCTCATTCCCTGATGCAGAAAATCAGTGCTGCCATGGGATTTCCAAGCACTGTGTTGTTTTGTTTTGGGGTTTTTTTTTTGTTTTGTTTTGTTTTTTTTTTCAGTCAGTAACCTGATTTCATGAATTTTACACTCTGGAGAAACTCTTGAATTGAAAACAGTCTGTATTTAGAAAACAAAAGGAAACTGTATGTAACTCTCCAAGTGTTGGAAGGAGACATTCCCTAGTAGTTATTATAGCTGTCATCATTAGCTGACATTCACTGAGCATGTCCTCAGAGCTGACAGCTACACTAAGCGCTTCACCGAAAGTATCTTATGAACCTTCACAAAGACACAGAACAGATCCCATGCTATCCTTCAGGGAGGCAGAGTGATCCCTTACCCCAAGTGACACATTAATAAGGGGCCAACTCACATCATGAGCCCCGTGCTCCTAACACTACGCATCCTACCTCTCAAGCTAAACTGTAGTTGTTTCTTTTGTACCATTACTGTGTCAACAGCTACAAACAGGTGCATGAAACAGTTGGTCATGCTGCATGTTTGGTGTAACTCCTTGCTCTTCTGCATGAGCTCCCACAATCTCCTGCAGTGTGCTTGGAGTTGTAATTTGAATATCTGAACGGACAGGTGTGCAACTGCTTATATCCTCCTGGCTGAAGAAGAGGCAACAACTATTGCTGAAGCAGAGAAACTCTTCAAGCAGGCCCTGAAGGCTGGAGATGGCTGCTACCGACGCTCTCAACAGCTTCAGCACCATGGCTCCCAGTATGAAGCTCAACACAGTAAGGTTTTCCCTGGGGTGACACACGGGGGAATCAGAATGGTAAAATATTAATAGGAACAAAGGTTCAGTCCAGCACAGACCTGGGATCTGTTAGACAAAACCACTCAGTGCACAGTTAACTTGACAACCTCAGTTAACTTGAACCATTGTGTTCACATTTTATCGATGCCCACAGAATCTCATTGCTGTGAACAAGCAGCAGTCACTTCTTAAGCAGTTTTTTTTTTTTTTTTTTTTTTGAGATCACAATTGCATCATTTCCCCCTTCCCGTTTCTTCCTCCAAACCTTCCCACGCACCTCCCATCACAATGACTTTTAATAGTCGCTTCTCTTCAGAATTCATACATAGTTCTTCTGTTCAGCAGCTGCTTCTCCATCTCAGAACGTTAAGTCCAAGTTTCGTATCATAAGAAAATGCTATTTTCTAAGTCTTGCATAGCGTGTCTAGAGGCATGGTTGAAAAAGGACAATTTAGAATATAACTTCTATTGGTTATAGTCTATCTGCATTTAGTCCTTATTTAAAAATCATTAGTATTGTTTTTGAGAAAGAACCATAGGTTCCTAATTATTGAAATTTTATTACAAATAACACTTTTGTAAGGTAACTCCTTAAAGGGTGGGGCCCTTTACTTCAATACCCTGAACCTGAGAACCCATGATGCTTTGCGGGAACAGTATAGAAGTAGGGTAAAGTAATTGCTGGGGTTCCCTGAGCCCCTTGACTCATCTTGGTTGGTTATTTAAACAGAAATCCAGTGATCCTTGTGGGAGAAAAGTGTTTTCATGGTCTGACAAAAATCTGAGTTGTTTCTCTTAGGTAGAATTTCTCTCACTTCATCTTTCTCTCCTTTGGTTTGGAGAGTAGGGGTATATGTCCTTCATACTTGATATCATATAATTAAATTTTAATATTAAACTTGGATTTGGTATAGGACCTGACTGACTCAGTCTCTAGGTCTCAGGTGCCAGCAATATCATTACATTATAGTCCACACGTGTGGAAGTATGTCCTCACAAGCTGTCAATACACAGGTTTTCAGTTTTATTCTGCAATAAGGTCTCTGATCATTGTAAGAATATAATAGTGCATTTTGAAGATGTGTGGTAGATGTCTAATTTTGTGAACTAAATGGGAATTAATATATAAACTACATAGCCTGTAATATAACATAAGACATTTTCTTTCCTTTCTTCTCTAAATTAAATCCTTTCAACCTGTTGCCTAAATCTATCCAAAAATATAATCACATCTTTAAAATAATTTGTAGGTACTTGGCAGTTTTTCAGCACACATCTTGTTCTCATTGTTTAAAACTTGAAATGTTCAGACTTTGGTCTCAACATCTTTTAATAGCTGAGTATCTACATGTACTTAATCCATAACAGGTGTGTCATATTTTTCTCAAACACGGTAATTTTATTGAGGATTAAGCATATGCATGTTCTCACTGGTCTGGAAACATATCCAAAATACATAATTAAATAAAAGATTGAGATAAGAAGCTGCTAATATACTTTTTAAGGGCCGTTTCAATGGCTATTGTTATAACTGTTTAGCTTGTCAGTGCTCTCGCTAACACTAGGGTAGTTTTTCATTTTGTTGCATACTCTATTGTCATATCTGGAATGTGTTATATTGCCATCTAAAACCAACTGCTTTTGGGACCTGGAGATGATTATGATGTCACTAGTGTTAGAGAAAGAATAATATGAACCAGAAGTTCAAGACGAGGCTTCTCCAGAGTTAATGTCAGGAACGGGAAAAAAATAGTTCATCAGGATGCAACCTGAGATTCACCTCTGCATCTTTACCAAAAGCACGCACACTTAGGAATACAAAATTCTTGCTTGTAAACTGCTCGCAACATTGGTGTGTTCATTTTCTTAGCCCTGTATGACAGATTTTATTTATTATCAAATATTCAACATGCCTAACTCAAAAGCACAGATTAGGTAATCAGTCATGATTTTGGCCTTTGGGCATCTGAGTACTTTTGCTTTACTCTGTGTCCATTCTGTTATTAACAAAACTAGTTCTCTGTGCTCTTGGCAGTAGGAGAGGCCAAAGGAGCAGACTGTCCTCTTTGAGGAATTTCTTTAAGGGTAAGGCAAATGGGCCTTTGCATTTTTTTTTTCTTGCTAGTTAACTTAAAGCTCTCAGCTTCTATTGATTTTTTTTTTTTTTTTTTAATGTTGATGTTTCATCTCTCCTTTCTCAGGACGAGACACCAATGTCTTGGTCTATATCAAGAGGAGACTGGCAATGTGTGCCCGAAGACTTGGGAGGACCAGAGAAGCAGTGAAAATGATGAGAGATGTGAGTTTGCACTCAGGCGTGGCCTTGGCAGCGATGAACCCTGAACACAGAGCCAGTGATAGCACAGTGGTCCCATGGGTGGCCAAGTCAGCTCCCATCTGACAGGGTGAACAACCTGGGGCATTTAAATTCATTTAGTTTCTGTGCTCCATTTTCCTTATCTGTAAGGTAACCTTGGTTTTTGCAGTGTCCTTGTAAGAGTCCTGTAAGATTTAAGTGAGATAATATGCAAAGTGTTTAATATAGGCTGACTGACATATTTTTAGAAATATCAGTAGGTTTCTTTATTCGTCAGCCTTTGGGACTGTTGCAGGAAACCAATAAGAAGTTTACCCATTTTAGATAATTTGTGGTTTTTTTATTTCATTTTTAAATTTTGTTTCAAGATATTTTAATGTCCAGTAATCTAATTATTTTTTTTATTGTTGAGAATTCCTTACACTCATCGTGTGTATTTGACTGAATCCACTCCTGTTTTCTGCTGTCCCAGTTCCTTCTCTGTCCATCCCCAACATCCCCTCCCAGTTTCATGGGACTCAGTGTCTCCTGCTTCCGTGCTGGGCTTTGGTACAGGTCTCATGAATGATGCCATTACCTGTGGGAGTTCGTATGCTCTGCCTCCTTGTCGTGTCTGGAGAGCACTGCTTCATTGTCCTCATCTCCTCCCAGGTTTCTGCCCATCTTCTGCAGTGGGAAAGGGTGGATGATTTACTTTTTCAATGTGTAGTTACTAGGAAATGGATTATGGGTCACACTGTTACATCCAAATTTAGTATTACAGTGAGTTAACCCTACTGTAGCAAGTTCAGTCACTTTCCCTAGATTCTTGAGAACCAGGGCGCTTTATTAGTTGTAGCCATCATAAGAACTAAGAAAAGTGGCTGGAGAGATGGCTCAGTGGTTTAGAGCACTGATTGCTCTTCCAGAGGTCCTGAGTTCCAATTCCCAGCAACCACATTTTGGCTCACAAACTGATGCCCTCTTTTGGTCTGCAGACATACATGCAGATAAAGAGCCTGTCTGTATACATTTAAAAAAAAAAAAAAAAAAAAAAAACATTGTGAGATTTGGCTTATTGACAGAGCACATGCAGAGTATGGAACAGGCGCTGGGTTCCAGGCCAAGTGCTAAAATTGTGTAATAAGATAAAATACAATTTAAGGAAGAACGAAGAAAAAAGGAAGCCTGGAAGAGTTATAAAGCAGAAGAGAACAGTGTTTTTAAAGTCATTAAGGGAGCTTTGGTCTTCCTTTTTGGTTGTTGTCATTATTAGTAAGAATCATTTCTCCATTAAAAAAAAAAAAAAAAAAAAAAAAGGTGAGTGATAGTTATCCAGAAACTTGTCCATTTCCTTTGAATTTTCAATTTTTGTGGTTACAGATTTTCAAAGTATGACCTGAAAATTGTCTGGATTTCCTCGTGTCTGTTGTTATGTTCCCCATTTCGTTTCTGATTTTGTTAATTTGCATGTTCTGTCTCTGCTTTTTCGTTAATTTGGATAAAGGTTTGTCTATCTTGTTGATTTTCTCAAAAAACCAACTCTTTGTTGCATTGATTTTTTTGTATTGTTTTCCTGGTTTCTATTTTGTTGATTTCAGCCCTCAAGTTGATTATTTCCTGGCGTCTACTCCTGCGGGGTGAATTCGCTTCTCTCTGTTCTAAGGCTTTCAGTTGGGCTGTTAATTCTCTTATGTGACTATCCTCTGTTTTCTTCATATGGGCACTTAGTGCAGTGAACTTACCTCGTAGCACTGATTTCAAGGTGTCCCATAAGTTCGGGTATGTTGTATCCTCATTCTTGTTGAATATTAGAAAGTCCTTAATTTCTTTCTTTATTTCTTCTTTGACCCAGGAGTGGTGCAATTGCACATTGTTCAGTTTCCATGAGTTTGCAGGTTTTCTGCTATTTGTGTTGTTGTTGAATTCCAATTTTAAAGCATGGTGTCCGATAAGATACAGGGGACTATTCCTATTCTCTTGTATCTGTTGAGGTTTGTTATGTCACCTAGTATGTGGTCGATTTTAGAGAAGGTTCCATGTGGAGCAGAGAAGAAGGTATATTATTTTGTCTTTGGATGGAATGTTCTATAGATGTCTGTTAACCCCAGTTGAGACATAACTTCTGTTAATTCTTTTGTTTCTTTGTTGAGTTTCTGATTTGTGGTCCTGTCTAGTGTTGAGAGTGGTGTACTGAATTCTCCCACTGTAAGTGTGTGAGGTTTTATATGAGCTTTGAGTTTTAGTAGTGTTTCTTTTACGAATGTGGGTGACTTTGTATTAGGGGCATAGATGTTCAGAACTGAGACTTTGTGTTGATGGATTTCTCCTGAGATGAATATGAAATGACTGTCTTCTTCTCATGTATTCTTAGCCTTAATTACCCTGGAGCAGACATAATACACAGAGGAATATATTTCAGTGTTCTTCTTATGTGCTTAAGCATTTCCATAGGAAAAGCTATTTCTGAGTGTTTTAATTCCATTTTCGTTGGTCTTCTCTGATTATTTTCAGTGTATACATATAAAATTTCACAAGCTTAAAATCAGCATATCTATCACGTATTTAGTGTGTGATTGGCTTTTGGTTTCACATTATTTTGTATCTTCAGTTCTGTTTTCCAATCTAGTCCAAATATAGGTTTAGAGAGAAATTCTGGGACACAGAGGGAGAGACATTGGCAAGCAGTCAAAAAGCCTGGCTGAGGACTGACCTCTACCTTTTCTGTGGTGTAGGCTCATCACTTACTCTGTCAGTAATAGGGGCTAATACTTCCTATCATTAGGAAAACTCTACTGGGTGAAGAGAATCCAGTTAATAATGTGAACACACTTGGCATGTAATATCAATGCTTATAGTTTTCTTCATATTTTCCATTACATAAGTTATGAATATGGTTTCTTGCCAGTTGTCCTGAAGGACATCTTGAGGTAATTCCAATTTCATTTTTAAATTAAAATTTAAGTATTTTTGAAAATTGTCATAATATTGTGCATATTTACTGGATGGAACACACCATTTTATGCCTTCACTATTTACTGATTAGATTAGGGGAACTGACAGTCGTTTATCTCAAACCAGTTTTGTTTTCTTGAGTGAATAAATCAAATAATTTCCTTTGGGTTTTCTCTATTGACATGTCCATGTATACCTACATATTACATGCATAATTGTATGCACAAGATAGGTATGACTTTTGTATTAAGTACAAAACTACCTTTCATTCTTAAAATGCCAATGCACATTGCCTTTTCTCTGAGTTTATGGAGTGTCCATCAATACAGGCCTTGCTGGAGTGGCCATATTACTATGGGGAACAGTGCCAGGCCTGGGAGAGATGTGTTTTAAAAGAAAAGATTAAAAGTGTGGTTTCAGAAACTCCGTAAGTGCCCTTTCACCCTGCACAGAGGATGCATCTGGGCCTTGCAGCACAGGGTTGTTGGCCAGTCCTCCTTTCTTGTGGGGGCCATTCTTCTCTGAGGATCAACTCCTCAGAGTTAACAGCATGTGCAGAAACCATCTAGCCTTAAAACGTCCTCTGATAAAGTAGCACAGTGGGTTCCAGGCAGCCTGCTGACAAAACATGTAGGCAGGGAGATCTATTTTCTCATTGAGACAGAGCTATCTCTTCTCCATATGCATGAGTTCAAATTTCCCTTGAGCAGATTTTAGAGTGGAAATTGGAATGCCAGGGTTGGAACACCTTCCACATGAAAAGCAGGGCCATTTGAAGAGGTTTTTCTGGAAAAGTCTCAAAGTCCCTATCATTGAAAGAACATGAAAGAGAATTCTGGGAGTGTGGCTGAAGAGACTTTTATTTCCAAAATTTAAGATTATTCAACAGTTCAAATGAAATACTGGATTTCATCGGTGAAATGTTGCTGACGTAAATGCACATTTGACTCTCTGCTGTTAAGATGAATAGAGTCTCCATTCTTAAAACAACCTGTTAGCCATTGTACATTCCAGGATGGTATTGTTTTATCTATATTTATATTTTATATATAAGAACCAAGCTCCTTTACCATAGAACTCCTTTGCAGCCAAGAGTACACAAGCACCTTAGTGCAAAAGGAGTGTTTTGGAAGTGAACAGAGCTGGGGTGCTTGCCTTTTGAGCTTTGCCGCAATGTGGTGATGGTTCAGGATGAACAGAGTTGCATTTTCCTGTCTTAAATGTAAGCAAAAGTCATTGTGTTGGTTCTTATCTTTAATGTTGGGTATAGGCTACTGCTTTCCCTTTTGTTTTTTCCTTTTAACATCTACTATGCTTGTCTCTCCCTGGTCCTATTTGAGTGTATTTGAAGTGGAATCTACAAGGCAGGTATCTGTGCTCTAACTCCTTAGTCATACTTGTCAAGCTGGGTATGAATAAACCATAAGGATGGAGCAGTCTGCCTCTCTGAAAGAACCTAACAGCTCCTGTGCTCATCTGTTTAAAGCAGGTTTCCCAGAGCTCAGCTCTGTGAACATTTGGGCTGTGTAATAATTTGTTGGGGAGCTGCTGTCCTGTGTATTGTAGGATAGGGGAGACCGGGCCGTATACTGTAGTGACCTAAGTCCCATCACTCTCCAGTTGTCCACAGACATTCCTAACTGCACCTAGGCTGCGGTGGTGGTGGTAGTAGTGCAGGATAGAACCTCATGAAGGACTGAGTAGATCTGTTTCCATACAGACTTTATGTGTGTCCCACTTGTAGCCTGGACTCTGTTTGGGCACAAGCCTCCCAAGTACCCTGTTCGCCCATCTGGAATTCCTTAAGGAGGTGTCAAAGGCAAGAATAACCTAAGTTGGAGGTTTTTGTGAATTCCTGGTGAGAGGCCTTCTTTGTTCCTTGTTTAGGCTTTTGGATCAGTATTTGTCTTCTTTCCCCGAGTCTGTAGCCTCTCTGAGAGTTGACTTGTTTCCCGGCTCTCTGTAGTTTTCTTCACATCTCTGAGCCATTTTCTTCCATTGTTATTTTACTGTTTCTGTGGAATCATTTCCCTTTTTGTGTCCGGACCTCCCACCTGACACAGATGTCACACTCTTTCTGAAATACATTACCCAATCAATGTAGAAAACTATGCTGTGTTAGTTTCTAGTCACTGTGACAACATACATGAACCATCATAAGGGAGAAAAAATTATTCTGGCTCAGAGTTTCCAAGGTTTCAGTCCATGGTCAACTGGTTCCATAGTTTCTGGCTTGTGGTTGAGGAAGTTCATTATGGTAAAACGATGTATGGGAGCTTTTGGCTGTCAGGAAGAAGAGATGGATGGGTAAAGGCCAGGGACAAGACAGAACCTTCAAAACCATCAGATGAATGACCCACCTTCTCTAGTCAGATCCTACCTTCCACAGTTTCCACTATTTCCCAATAGTTCATTCAGTTATAAATTGAGTCATGCATGTTTGAACCCACTGATTGATTACACCAGAGCTCTCATAATCCATTCACTTTCCCAGTATTTCCATCTATAAATGTTGTATTGAGGTCTAAGCCTTCAACATATGAGTTGAAGGGGGTGTTTTACATCCAACCCATGACATTCTCCCCCTCATTAGTCCTAGCTTCCAATGTTTTCATCGTCACAATTAGCCATTCCCTGGTGACAACATTCAATCTCAGAGTCTTAAGTACAATCTAAATATTGACCACCAATTCTGTATTGTTATTTCAAATATATTCTATATTAACAAATGTTTTTATGGAAAAATAACTATTTAGGCAAAACAGTTATTGAAAAAGGTGTCATTGATTTAATGCTTGTTCAAATCTCTTTAGTGTCTATCCAAAGAATCCTGTATGATTCTGCATTTATTTTGTACTCTCAACTTGTAGCCTCTGAGAGTACTGCCAAATATATATCGAAAATTTGAGACTAAGAAAAGAAAAAAATGGATATTACTATAAAATAGTTTTGATATGAAGAATCCCTGAGAAGTGGGTTCTTTAAGTATGTCATAAGGACCATTTATTTAAGCATGAGAAAATAATCTGGATGAAATAGAAAGTTTTAAGCAGTAAAATTACACTATCCTTTTAAATATTTCTATAATACCAAATTACTATAATAAGCATACTATTTTCTTATGATAGCTAAACTAGAATTAAACATTTCTAAAGCATGCTTTAGAAAACATAGGGTTGTCGAGATGGCTCAGGTGGTGAAGAGCCTGCCACCCAAGTCTGAGGACTTGAATTCTACTCTGTCACCCACATGGAAGCCAGGTATAGTGATGCACACTTGTGATCTTCGTGAAGAGTCAGTCATGCACAGGCAGAACCAGACGCTTGCTTGGTCAGTCTGTCTAGTCAGTTGTGAGCTCTGTGTTCAGTGAGGGACTCTGCCTCAAAAACACAAGATGGGCCTTGGGACTGCCTATGAAATACCATGTATATCTCCAGAATTTGAATAAAATTAGAGATAACAAGGCAAAGTTCTCTCTCTGGATGTGAGTTGATTGTAAGACTGGTCCCCTTGCACTTGCCTTGGTTTCTATAATGGAGAGTAAACTTTGCCTAAGGAATTACCTATTTTAGTAAAATATAGAGGAATAAAAGAAATAAAGTGGGCAATGATTGACACAGACATCTGATGATGACCTCTAGCCTCCACACACATATATACATACCCACACAGGCAACAAAAAAAAAATACCTGTACGCCTCTGGGATAAGTTAAAACTTGTCATCCATTAAGGACTGCTGATACTCATTTTGCTATTTAAATAGCAAATTGAATGATTTATAAAATCAATGACTTATAAAAGAGAATTGGTGTGTCCTATACAAGTTGTGAAATATATTTTATAAGAAGTGTGTGTGTGCACGCACATGTGTGTGTTCGTGTGCGTGCGCACACACGTACACGAGCATGCACATGTAGACATGGAGGCCACAGGTGACCTCAGGTACTGTCTTGAGTTACGGTTTCTCGCTGCCCTTTAACTTGCCAAGTAAATTAGTCTGGCTGTCTGGTTGGCCAGTAATCCCCAGGGATTTACCTGACTTCACCTTCCCAGGACTGGAATTATAACTGCACACTTAAAAAACTAACATGTGGGTTATGGGAATTGAACTCAGATCCTTACACTTGCCACTTGCAGGATGTTAACTTCACTGTCTGAACTCTGTCAACACCTGTGTAAATTTCTGATCTTATTATAAAAATGCAAAGATCCTTTCAGGAAGGATACTAAATGAATATTTCTATTTCCTTTTTGTTATTTATTTATTTATTTATTTATTTATCCTGTCAGGGTTTCACTGTGGCTTTGAAGGCTGTCCTGGAACTAGCTCTTTAGCTCTTGTAGACTAGGCTGGCCTTAAACTCACGGAGATCTGCCTGGCTGTGCCTCCTGAGTGCTGGAGTTAAAAAGGTGTGTGCCACCATTGCCTGGCTTCATTCTTAATTTTTAATAGCCCTTTTCCTTCCTTTTTTGGCTTTGTACTCCAGAAGTCATGTGATTTTCTTTCATACAGCTTTTTGTTTCTTTCCTTAAGATTGTAATGGATTGTTATGGGCAATTTGATTTGGTAGATAACTTGATTTAGAGGTTGTTTTGGTATATAGTTAAGGAAAATACATCCTCCATATATGAGGATGGGGAGTCAGAAGGAAGCTTTTATTACCTGTAGGCAGCCAAGATTCCATTTGAGCAATCTATTTTCAAATCTTTAAAGATATACAGATGTACCACTGGGTTAAAAACAAACAATGAAATAATGTTAATTATCTTGTTATAGTGACTGCTGGTACATTTCTAGATTCTTTCTTGGATATATTTACAAGTAAAGAGTGAGCCTTGGAATTAAATGCTATGTAAATAAGAACCCACTTGTCATATCAGTTAGAATGAAGCAATCATTCTAGCAACAGAAAGGCCAGGAGTGCCGGCCATGAACAGGAGCATGGAGGAGGAAAACAAAGAGGGCCTCAGGTCCATGTCTCAGCTGTGTTTACACTCGGTCCTGTCAGAGTTTCAGTGCCCTTTCTTGACTTTCCCCAATTATGTTCTGCTTCTGTTCAGTGGCTCTTGTCTGGCCTGCTTCTTTTCTGATTCTCCACCTTCTTTTTCTCTTTTATCCTGCAGCCTGGTTTTGGTCTTGCTATACCCACTTTGCCCTAAACCATTCCCCATTCATTTATATATTTATTCAACAAAAATGTGTGGGCTATCTCTCCATATCAACTTCTGTTCTTTGTGGTTTCTGGAATCAGTGAACAAATCCAATGCCCTTACCCAGCTTATATTCTAGGAGAGGGAGAACTCTCCTAATAACTAATAAGCACAGATACATGTTCATGTACATTAGAGTGACAAAGGCTACGTAAGGCAGATCTAGTTTGAAGAAGTACAGGGACAAAGAGGAGTGAATTCGGGGAAGTCAGAGCTATGTACAATATAGACAGTGACATTTAGACAGAGACCAAAGCGGATGTTAGTCTTGTAATACAGGCTCGAGAGCCCTGAGGCAGGAGAGCACCTGGAATGTACCACTAACCACAAAGCAGTCCTGGCTGACAGGTCAGAGTAGATGCAGAGGAGAGAAAGGAGAGCCTTGGAGGTCATGTAGGTGTACAGATGGTGCTGAATTCCACTTTTACTGGAAATGAATTTGGGGAGCCTTGCAAGCACCAGAATCAGGGATCAGGCTAGATACCCTTCCGAGGTTCACTCCTAGGAGTCTGTTTAGAAAACTGGCGAGATGTGTAAGGGACTAATTAATGGTATAACAGGGGTGCAGTATCCTTTGGTCAAAGCAATACATGTTTTAACTTTAGTTCAAACATGTCTAGATGATGTCAATCATGAGTTTGAAAATGACCCTAGGTTTCTTAATTAGTCTTGCTTTGATTAGAGTCTGTTATACATGATGTTCAGATGGACTGGAGTTATGTACATTGCAGATAAGCTGAGGTCAAAAGTAAGACTATGCACTGGGATGCCAACATCTTCAGTGTGTAGGGGCCTTTTAGCTAGTATAAAATATATCAAAGGAGGGTGTCTTGGCTATTTTTATGTCAACTTGTCATAATCTGGAGTCATTTGGGAACAGGGGAGACTCAATAGAGAAAACGCCTGTGTGTGATTTGCCTGTAGGTGAGCCTGTAGTGCATTTTCTTGTTTAGTGGTTGATGTTGGAGGGCACAGCTCACTGGGACAGTGCCACAGCTGGGCAGGCAGTCCTGGGTTGTGTAAGAAATATGGCTAAGTATGTAAGGGGGAGCAAGCCAGTAAGCTACACTGCTCCATGGCTTCTGCTGCAGTCCTGCCCTGAATTCCTGCCCCATTTTACCTTCATGGTAGATTGTGACTGGAACCTGTGAGCTGAGATAAACCCTTTCCTCTCTTAATAACAGCAATAGAAATCCTAATTATGACAAAAGGTGACAGATGTTATTATGGCATGAGCTTACAAGGGGGAGGTACCACCACCCAACAGCTAAGTAGAAATGGTCTTGGGCTCATGGTGGGGAACCAGAAGCCAGCTCTACACTGTCCCTTCTAGTTATAGATGTTGGAGAAATCAGCTGTAGGTGAAGCAGGAAACCCAGGCCAGTAGCTCACTAATGTACACAGAGTGTGGGTATGTCTGGGAATTGTATGGCCACAGGTCCCAAGAAGATTCAGTGGACAGATAAATGGAGGAACGAGAATTCTCAAAGACTGAGGTGATTACACAACAGCGTGTAGATGAGTGTCACAATGTAGAGTACAGCTCAGTACCTGCTGCCATCCTAAAAGAACCTTCATTGAAGTTACCTTGCTTAGCACCTTGCGAAATGCCTGCCAAGGGTATCTGTTAACTGTGCTGCAGGTAAAGGAGTGAATCTCCCGAATCATGCTGTATGCTGTTACTTATGTGACTGTGGAAGGCTGTCGGCCAAAAACAGTGATTGTGGCTTTGGCAACAAAAGCTCTTTCTGACAGAAATGGTTGGTCAGTATGTTTAGCTGCTCACTGAAGCCACTCCTGTCACAGGAGACCAGAGCCATCACAGAAGGAAGGACACACAGTGTCCCCTTTTCCTTGGGCCTGCTTCCAGGTCATTCAAAATATGCGCTGAACTTTTCAGGCTTATTCCTTATCTCAGGGTGAGGCCCCAGCACATTCTAAGCTGTTCAGGATGATACAGAAATATTCTACTCCAAGAATTACCTTGAGGCTGCTGACACTACGCTTTCCTATGGAGTTCATCACTGGGAGATTTCCTCTGTAGTAACAGATAGAACAGTGGTGCTGTCAGTACTTGGGATTTGGGAAGGAGAGCTCTTAAACAACTTAATCTCACAGTAAGGGAAAAAGTTCCCACTAGAGGGGGAAGAGAGTCTGGGTAGTGTAGGTTGCACAGGAGGGACAAGCACAAGGGGAAGTTATATCCTGAAGGCATCTATGGTAGGGACTGTATGAGCGAGTACACGAGTTAGATTGATTACTGAAAATCTGCATGAACTGAGCATTACCTTGACAGGAAACACAGGAAGTCATGTGGGTCACCCTCTAGCCCTTTGGGGTTCTGTGCGATACAGAGCTTTTTGGCAGACCATGGTCATGCCTGTAACTGGATCTGTATGTAGAGAAGTGTCACACCATTGAGGGACAGTAGTGATTTAACCGCCATCCGTGTAGGTACTGACCACGTTACGTTTCAGTTGGTGTGGTACAATATTTACTTTTTAACTAGTTCTAATGGTGACATTTTCTGATTAGTGTATATTTAAGCCTCTGGAGCCTGCATTTCATAGTATCTGTGCAAATGGAATGTTCCTCTGCCTCTGAGGACTCTAATAAGTAATTCATTTTTCCGTCTCATGGTCCATAGTGTCAGTAAAAATGACTGACAAAATAATAGCCATGCAATGAAAAGTGTCTTTTCTATTTTCTGTTTATGCCTTTATTTGACACTGATTAAAAATGTCAAACTTGAAACTCTAACAAAATAATATCTGCTATTTTAATATAATACAGGCCAACTTGTTTAAACCTTAATTAGGATAAGCTTGAATTGACCTCAGTAGGAATCTGGCTGAGGCTCTATTTTAATTACCTTTGCCTTAAAATATGTAAGAGCTTTCCCTTTCAAGGAACAATACATGGATAGCTAAACTAATAAAATGTTTAAATAGATGCATATCAGACTTGAAAAGTTTGAACTGTTGTTTTCATCCTGTAAGTTAGCTGAGAAAAAACATACAGACTGTAGTTCTAAATTATGTCCACAGAGCATTTGAAATCCAAGTGAATGAACTCTCCTCCTCCATCCATTTGAGCTCATAAATGTTAGCTTCAGAAATGCTTCAGAGCCTTCCATTGAAACAAACTTGAACTGACAATAGCCAGATGATGTAAAATTGGAATTGAAATTCTATCCATGGCCCATCCCATTTTCTTCTTCCTCGGTATTAGAGGAATCAGGAGAGTTAGTGTTTTCATTCTACAGAAACTGTAATATTTAGGAAAAGCAGGGCATATAAATTTCTTGCTGCCAGAAAAAAGCAATTAGCAGTGAGGAGAAGACAGAGGGAAATAAATAAACAGAACTGTGGTAGATAGTGAGTGAATTCAAGGATTTATTTAGAATGACTTGGCTTATAGAAAACAGGCCTCGACATTTATCATATGCTTTCATTCAAGTTTGATATGGGAAATGTAGTCTTAATAGACAAATTATGTAGCCAAACCATTTTTTTTGTACTTTATTTCTAAATAAATAGAGATAGACTATGCAATATTGTGCAACCAAACTCAAAGGGAAACCAGTTATACCAGAGATAAACAAATAGTATATCAGAAATTCAATATACCCGTGTCAACATTGTATAAAGATGATGGCTTCATACTTAGCTGGGAGTAAGTTTTGGGGGTAATGTATGTGTCCTGCGTACTAGGTGCTTCTTCTCTCTTGCTGATGGGAAAAAAAATGAGCTCACCCCAGAAGCTCACAGCTTCTGAATGCAAACCCATATTTATATTTGACTCCAGATGGTCATGTTCATTTCTGAAATATGCCTTCTCTCCAACCACGAGTCCTTTTAATTTGAAAACAATGAGTTACAGGGAGTAGGCCTGTCAATGTAGATCTGGAAGAGATAGAACTTTGATTGATCCCCCCCAAATATATATTAGCCTTGTCTAAGCCTAACCCAAGCTTACCACTAAAAGTCAAAAAGGGAAGGAATCTACCCTACAATGGACTTACCTCCAAAATATCTTTCAAGATGAGGTGGTAATTTATATAATTCCTCATAGTAGGTCTGTTAGTGAAATAAATCACCCCCACATGTCAATTCAATAACAGATGGTCAGCCCTGAAGACATGCATGCAAGTACATAGACCGAATGGGTTGCATAGTGTGTGTGTGTGTGTGTGTGTGTGTGTGTGTGTGTGTGCGCACGCACGCACATATAACAAAAACTAATGAAGAAGGCTATGAATTAGAAAGAGAGGAAGGAGGGTATATAGAAGAGTTTGAAGCGAGGAAAGGAAAAGGAGGAAAATAATGTGATTACATCATAATCTCAAAAAAATAATTTTAAAAAGAGTAACAAAAAGTCAGAATATAAGAAAACAAAATAAATCTGATAAAAATTAGCCCTTCTTGTTTTGAGAAGTTATATATAGAAAGTATTGAACATCTTGAAGAAATTTACAGTCCCCTAAACCATAAAGAATACTATATAATATATATATATCCACACTACCTGGAATTGTGTGTATTTTTAAGTTTATTTATATGATACTGTATTTTAAAGCATATTTTCCCACAGTATACTTCTTTATTGAAAACTGTTGATTTTTGTTCCCATTACATCAGGTCCTAGCTTATTCCTTCTCTCTGATAAACAACATAGTGTGGTGTGAATAGCTGTCACTACGTCTGTCCAGTCCTGTCTTTCAGCTGCGTTTCCTGCTCCCGTGGTGTACACCTCAGCTGGTGACTCCTCAGGGATGAGGTGCATGGCCTCTGGGAAACTGAGCTGGAAGGGGAAGTGTTGTGTTCTAGGGAAGGCCCTTTACATTTTACAGCAGTCTGCGGACCCAGCTGTGGGAAGAGAAGGCAGGCCTTTAAAGTATGATATCACTGAGAAATGCTTTTTAGAAAACCTTTTGGGTTTTAAATCTTCTTCTTATTAACCAGGGGTTGGCAAATGAAAGCCTATGGTCTACATCCAGCCAGTTACCTGCTTCTGTAAAGAAAGTTTTATGAGAACACAGGATTTCTTATTCATTTACATATTGCCCACAACTGTTTCCAGGTTGTAAGTATTGAGTAGTTGCCATGGAGACAGTATGTCTAGAAACACCTCCAATGGCAGCTCCCTGGCCCTTAGGAAAGAAGTGTTGGCTTGTCCTGCTGATGATATAGTATTGCCTGTTATCACTATCCAATCCTTTTGTTTTTACGTTATCTATTACCAAGCCACATAAAGAAAATGACTTTAGAAGGTGAGAGAAGTAGTAGAGCATGGGGTGTGAGGGGCCAGTGATATTAGTAGATGGTAAAGAGCTGGAGATGATGCCATGTGAGTAGAAAGCCAAGGCAGAAGAAAACCAAAGCTCAGGTGCTTAACAGTCTATAAAATGAAGCAGGTAGTAAGGGGCTGGGGCTGGATTTCAACTCAGAACAACTCCAAATTTAGTCCCCCCCCCCATTTCCTTAAGTCCATGCAAATACAATGCAAGGAGAAATCTAAGCGTTTGAGATGCAAAGTGGTTCAGTTCTCCAGACTTGGCAGTGCTGAGATGAGCTGGGATGTGTTGAAATTTGGACTCAGTGCTGATGACTGGGTTTGAATCATAGACCCAGCGTTGACCTTGGCTGAGTCCCTTGAATTTGCAGCCCTCGATGTGTTGTGTTCTGGTGGCAGTAGGAGGGAGTGCTCCTCTGAAAAGCAAGGGCGGTGTCTGGAGGGTCTCTGTGGGCTCCTCTGGCTCTCACTCTCTATGATGCGGTGACTTTAGGAGGTGGCATTTGATCTGGGCTTCGGAGTGCTGGGTGATTTTGACAGGCTGCCATGTAAATGAGGGGGAAAGGTATTCCAGGTGGTGAAAACAGAGCAAAAACACAGTGACTAGCAACTGTAGAAGGAATTCTAGGAATGATGTATATACTAGCCCTGTCTGAGAAGGCACGGCTTTAACCTTGCAGCAAACCAGAAAGCCAAAATGGGGTCTGGCACTGAGAAAGGACTTTAAGTTAGCTTAGGAACTGGGAATTCCTTCTTGTAGTTGTAGAATTCCATAGGTCCTGCAGTGTTTAATATTGTGTCTACCTTTTTCTCCTAAAACCAGTCCCAGGGGTAGCGACTTCTACATCATCTGTTGTGTATCTGGGCAGTTCTTAGTTTAAGAAAATTTATCATTACACTGAGTCAATGGAGAGTTGTAGTTCTTCCAGCATGTAAATAATGGGAGACCATAAACAGGAGAAGAAAGTGTTCAGGGATGTGTAAGCCAAAGGACTGACACAGACCTGGGACACCCTGATGTCCTTCGCAGCCACAAGGTCAGAAAGCACCCTGGTCATGGAATCAGTATTGTGCATCCACAGAGGGTCAGTCTCGGACTGAAAGTACAGCGACAGCATGATGTAACAGCTCACAGGGAAGCTGACTGCCAGGCTGTTGTGACAAAGACTGGTCAGTAGGAGCTGGAGGATGAGAAGGAAGGGGTCCTGGAGTTTTGGGGCTTGGTCAGAGGGGCCAGGGACAGAAGGAGAATGCTCAAGGAAGGGGGCTAGGAGAGAAAGGTATGAGTGGTTGTGTCCTGTCTAAGGAACTAAAAGCCCTCAATAACCGGAAAATGGCCTGTGTGCATCTGAATTTAATATGAATCCATCCAGTACTCTCTTCTTAAAGTTAATGAACTAATTAATTAGTGTGTGCATCTACATGTGGCATGTGTGCTTTTATGCATGGCACAGCATGTGTGCTGTGAGGGTCAAAGTACAGCTTTGTATAGTTGGTTCTTTCTATCTATTGCCATATGGATTTGAGGGACCCAGCTAAGGCTGTCAGGCTTGTGTGTCAGTCCCTTTACTAACACAATCATCTTGCTGGCTCTGAGTGGACAGTGCTATTAAAAGTGACCGATTTTCCTATTAACTGTATCAAATATATATGAGACCCTTTACAAATATTAGAACCCACAGAAGATATGGAGAAGGAGATAAAATTGCCCTTAATCTCACCAATCAGAAGTAATTTCACTTCAGCAGCATATGCCTGGGTTTTTATGGAGGGGCAGACAAGAAAAGCAGGCTCTCATGGGTTAGTATACTTTTATCAGCTTTTATCTGATGTAATACTGTATGCCAGCATATCCCAGGTCATGCCACTAAAAGTTTTGAGAACTTTAAATTTCCAACTAAAATATAATTACACCACTTCTTCCCTTCCCTTTCCTTCCTCCAACCCCTTCCATGTCCCTCCTCACTTCCTCTAATTATTATCGTTACATGTGTATGTATATGTATATGAATGCAATCTGCTGAATCCATTTAGTGCTGCTTGTGTGCTGTCCTATGATTTCAGGTACGGTCGCTTGGTATTCAATAACGAATTAGGCAGCCCATCCCTAGGAGAGACCAGTTCTCCCTTTCAGCAATTATTAGTTGCCTGTAGCTCTTTGCCTAAGAGTGGGACTCAGCAAACCTTCCTCCTTTCCCTTTAGCACATGTTTAGGTCTTCTTTAGGCAACCATATTGTTGTTGCACCTTGTTATTTCTAGGAGACATAATTTCACAGCCAACTTCCTGGGCCCCTGTTTTATGATGTTCTCTGAGTCTTTAGGTACAGGATTTATGTTGTAGATGTCCCAGTTGGGGCTAAGCTCCACAAGATCATTTGAATGCTTCATCATGACGAGTTCTGGTTTTCTGCAGTGGTCTCTGTCTGCACAGAGAATCTTCTTTGCCTACTGAAAGGGAGGATTGGTCTGCACTTATCTGTAGGTATAAAGAAAAGTTTTAGAATGCAGGTAGGAATTATGCTGGTATAGTAAAGTTGTGGTAATATGTTCTCCTCTATTCAGCTGTGAAATCTGACAGCAAAGAGATAGAACTGGAAAATATTATATTGAGTGAGGTAACCCAGACTCAGGAAAATAAACATAGTTCATAGCTCCAAATCTTTGGGTGTGAGTATATAATATGGATTAACCACAGAAACTAGAAAATGAAAAGGAACCATAATGATGGGAGGCTAGAGATGGGAACAGGAGGATACAGGTGATGTATTGGAGAACTAGGGGAAACGGGGAGGGGCTCTTTAACATCAGAGGAAGAAAAGAGGTTAAAACAGGAGGAGGAGGAGGTATGGAGGAGAGACAAATAACACTAAGGATGTCTGATGAAGCCTTAAGAAATCAGTTAATTTATTATTTACTTAAAATTATCTGTGATATATATATATGTATATATATATGATATATACATAGCATATGTATGTGATGTAATGTGTGTGTGTATTTTAAATGACGTTATGCCACTTGGGCCAAACAGTGCTCCCCACAAGAGCCTTAGACTACCTAACAAAACCCCAGGACCAGGCATAAGAAGCCTCCATTTGAGTTGTCGGTCACAGTAGTCTAAGTGACCCTTGAAACAATATAAGCTATTGGTGATCCCCTTGGCTGCCTCTCAGACACCGAAGATGAATATGTCCCTATTGCTGAAGACATTCCATACTTCAGACACAGTACTTAGAAGAGTTGGACTGGATCTAACCTAGAAGCCTCTGTCTTACAGTCTAGCATCTGTAATACAAGAAGTTATTATGCCAAGGGAGGGGCTCAACGAATAGTCCTACCCATCTGTGATGCCTGTGAACCACAACAATGACCAACATACCAAGGTAGTGCCAAAGGAGCAAGAATGGCACTCATATATTGGCAGTCACAAGTAACTAATTGTACTTGAGACCCAACCCAATAGGAGGAACTCATGCCTGGTACAAGAAACAAAACCAACTGCCTGGATCTACTTAGGACGTGGGTCTTAGAGGGGAACTTTAAAAAAAATATTTTTTATTAATTCTTTGGGAATTTCATATAGTGTATGAATGATCATAGTCACTCCCTGTTCTTCCCTTTAACTCCTCCCAGATCCACTCCCACCTCTCATTACCCCCAACCCTAAAAATTGTGCTGCCCATATACCCTTAAAGAAAGCCTTTCTGTTCACTGGAAGCCATTAGCTACCCATACCCATACTTCCTCATTTAAGAGTCATGAAAGATGATCTCATTATATGTTAAAAACAACAAAATGAAAAACTGCAGCAGGCTTGCAAAGGTTGAGTTGGATACTGAGGTGAGAATAATGTTTCTAAAGGCACACTTCAGCTTAGAGTAGGAGGGTATAACTAAAGCCACCATGTCAAGGTCAAAGAAAACAGTTTGATGTATTTGTTTGCTTAGCAACTTTGTGAGAATTTGAATGCTATCTGTATATCTTATATTAAAGGCCTCAAGGACCTGTAAGGTTTCTGCCCTGGCAGGGAACAGACCTCAAAGGGAGATTGGTAGCACTGTGACTCCAATACAGGAGATACCAAGGATGAGGATTAGATTTGAAAGTTTGTTCTAGGAGAGGGAAACTTTCAGCTGAGAGTAGGAGTGTTATTTTTATGAGCAGAAGGCAAAGCTGTCAGAAAGATAGCTTATAAGTTGGTCCTGATCTCTTACGTGAGAGCACGGAGCAGACATTTGAATGTGGGAGCTCTTCACATGGAGATGATGGCACTGAGACCTGGCACAGAAATATAGCTTTAGACATCATACGTACACGTGTCTCCTTGAGTTTTAATAAGAATCAGTGTTTAGACTTTAGCAACTAATACTTGGAATTGCATTGTGTCCTTGGAATTTGATTATTGCTTGAAAAATTGGTCAAAAGTGATAAATGTTTAAATGTTACAGTTCAGAAAATGTCTTTATTGTGTTGCCAGATGCTTCATGACAGAACTTGAGTTCTAACAAGCTTTAATTAGAAAAAGTGGAAAAAAAAAATCAAAGGATGATGTCAGCCAGGACCAAAGTGAACCAGAACAAGAAATACTTTTATTAGTTACAGAACATCCACATTGTGTGGGGTTGTCTCATTGGCTTCCTTTAATAACAATGAAAATATTGCAGGCCTCTTTCTGGGAGTTCAAACTGTGGGTCTTTTTGGACACCAAATGATTTTGATATGTGTTTTTAGTAGTAAAATTATGTTCTTTGGGTTTACAAAAAAAAAAAGTTAAAAGATGTGCTAAATAAGTCATGGGTTTAAAAAATATTCTTAACATAGTTAAGATGTTAAAAATGTTCTTAACAAAGGACGTAGACATTCAACCCATGTGTCCATTGGCTGGTAGTAAATTAGCCTGTTGTTTTAGTTAGGGTTACTATTGTTATGGAGAGGAAAGAATTTATTTTGTTCATGCTTCCACATCATAGAGCATCACTGAACGAAGTCAGGAGAGGAACTCAAGCAAGGCTGGAAGTTGGAAAAGGGAGCTGATATAGAGGCCATGGAGGGGTGCTCCTCATTGCTTGCTCAGCATGCTCTCTTACAGAATTCAGGACCACCTTTCCAGTGAGAGCACCACGCACCATAGCCTGGGCCCTTCCACATCAATCACTAATCAAAAAAAAAAAAAAAAAAAAAAAAAAAAAAAATCCTACATGTTTACTTGTAGCTAGATCTTACTGAGGCGGTCTTCAGTGACTCTAATTTGTGTCAAGTTGTAAAACTACTCAACACACCTATACTTTATTATTTATCTCAGCATAGTGTCTATCATAGATACTGACATAAAAAGATGTATTAATATTTATAGGTAATCTATGATAATTGAAAGTAGTTTTCCATGTAGGGGATTAATCAACAGAAATCCATAAACTTACTTTATAAAGAACTGGCTCTCTCTCCTTAAGATACAATTTTACCATTATCTACGAGAAGGTTAGTGGTAAGTTCCTGTCCCATCCCTCTTTCTCCTTACTGCTCACTGATGTTGAACACCATTATGTCTGAATGCCAGTGGGCCTGTCCTTCTCTGCATCAAGTTGAAAAATGTTGCGCGGTTCCTTTAATCTATTTTCCTGCTAGAGTCACATGTCTTGCTCCTTACCATTTTATAGAACTTCAGTTTGCCAAGTTCAACCTAACCATGGGATGTCTTGCTGCTGTGCCCAGATGATGCCCCCTGTTTTCTGAAATGCAGCAATCATGGCAACAGTGGCCTCCATGCACTCAGTCTCTGGTTTTCAGGCTGTCAAGATGGTCTTACTATAAGCAGATCTTGCCCCTGACTCGGTCTTTTGCACATTCATCTCTGTCTTTAAACTCCATTTAAACTGCCATTTGTTTCCCATGGTCCATAGGGATTTTGACTCCTGTTTAACTGAGGTTACCCCCACCCCAATCTCTACCAAATTTTCTCTTAGTCTCACTACCTTCTAGCTAGCTGCTTCCCTAGTTCTCAGTTTTGTTCAAGCTGTTTGCAACAGTAGTGCCCTTTCTTCTCCTTTTACTCTCTGGCTTCCAAATAAATTGCTCTAGACAAGCTACCAGTTAAAGTCTGTGAGCTATGTCTCCATCTTCACTGGTCTCTGGGGTATTTTGTAGTTACTGAACATCTTCTATTTTGAAAACCTCTCTCTTTTAGAATTTCTTCCGCTTTAGATTTGTACAAATTCAGTCCTGTTATTCTTCTAAAAGAAATAAACAGAAAAAAGTGCTTAGTGATTTAAATATATTGTCAACTTGTAATCTAGTATTACTTTCAGTATTTATAGGGATTATATGTATATATGTTTTCATGTATGTGTGTGTGCATGTGTGTGGGTTTACATGTACATGTAAATGCATGTGCATGTATATGCTCATGCATATGGATGCCAGAGGTCAGCTTTGGGTGTTGTCAGGTGATGTTTGCCTTGTTTTGTTTTGTTTTCACTAAAACTTAAAAATAAATATTTTATTAGTTCTTTGAGAATTTCATACAGTGTATTTGACCATACTCCCAGCTCCTCCCAGATCCACCTCTCTCTGCTCTACCCATCCAGCTTGGTGTCTTTTTTTTTTAATCCTCCCAAGTTCTGTCTGTGCTGTCAATATACCCTTGAGTGTGGGGGCTACCCACTGAAGTGTGGTCAACTTAAAGGAAACTGATTTCTCTCCCTGAGAAGCTACCAGTTGAAGCCACTAGCTTCTCATCTAGGGGAGGAGTTGGTGCCTACCTCCTGCTCCAGACTGGGATTTTGTCTGATTTAGCCTTGCACAGTGTTCCGCAGATGCAACAGGGTGTCCCTATCTGTGAATCTACCTTGCTTTTTACCCAGCATCTCTCAGTGGCACCTGAGGCCTGCTGCTTGGGCTTAGGCTGGCTACCCAGCAAGCTCCAGGGTGCTGCTGTCTCTGCCTCTTCAGTGCTGTGAGTTACACAAGCAGGCTGCTGCACCAGACTTTTGCTTTTAGCACAGGTGCCGAGGAGGGGATCAAACTCAGACCCCCCCACTTGTAGGCACTGTACCAACTCAGCCATCTTCTTAGTCCTTACATTGTTATACTATACAAATATGTGATTATCATCTGTTACACTATAAAAATAAATACTTCCTTTTCTACGTGTACACATGTGTGTGTGTGTGTGTGTGTGTGTGTGTGTGTGTGTGTGTGTGTGTGTGTGTAAGCCAGAGGACAATGTCAGATATCTATCTTGTTTTGTCCCCTCTCCCCCTCCCTTTTTTCCTCTCTCCCTCCCTCCTCCCTCCCTCGTCTATTTTTTCTTTTCTTTTTTGTTTTGTGTGATAGGGTTTCTCAGTGAAAGTCAAGCTTACTGATTCAGCTAAGTTAGCTGGCCAGCCAGCCCCAGGATTCTCCTGCCTCGCTAACACAGCACCGAGGTCACAGGCATACACTAGAGTTGTGTGTTTGCTTTGTTTGTAAAACAGTTCTAGAGATTGAACTCAGTCCTTATGGTTACTAAGCCACTTCCCCAGCCTCAAGTACTAGTTCTTAAACTACTTGACTGTAGGGATCCTTTTACCCTACCTATGTTATATTCCTTAAGTATAAATGTGAAAATATAAGTCATGTATATTAATATTAATTATTCCCCTGGTCTCTTGTTTCCTAGTTAATGAAAGAATTTCCCCTCCTAAGCATGTTCAATATCCATGAAAACCTTCTAGAAGCCCTTCTGGAACTCCAAGCTTATGCCGATGTCCAGGCAGTCTTAGCAAAGTATGACGGTAAGTCCTTGTGTATTTTTATGCATTTGAGAACTCAGTTCTCCCTGATATAATCCAATGATTAGATAGGAATGACCACTTCAAGTAGGACTTTGATAACACTCTAAGAATTGTCACCTATAGCGTTAGATGGTTATTCTCTAGAGACTTCAATTTAGTGCTTACTAACGCAGAAACATGATGTGGCTGTGCTCCACTCTTAGCCATACTTCCCACACACTCTCTTGATGCACTCCCATCCAGGCAGATGTGTGTCTCTCCTTGATTCCCTCCTGATCTAGAGATAGCACATCAGCACATGTGGGGTTGGCCAGCACCAAGAGGTCTTCCCATGACACCTTGCAGGTTCACTGTGATCACTATTGGTGGCCTTGTTGATGTTCTAGATCAACATAGAACAATTAATTGCCTTTCCAAGAGTGACAGTGATGAAGTAAGAGTTTGAAGAACAAGTCATGTTCCCTTTCCCATAGGTCTTCCTTAGTAACAGACTACCTCCATTTCTTTACATGGCGCTGATGCCTTTGGAGGCCCTTCACCGTCCTGCTTACTTCCTCATGAACTTATTCTACTTTACCTGTTACCAATGAGTCAGGGAAAGAAATTGGTACAGTCTAGAGAATTTAAAACTATTTTGCTTATAGTAGTTTTCTGTGAATTTAGTATTTTATTAGTAGTACAAAATTATATACATAATTACCTACCATGCTTAGACTCTGTAGAGTTCTACACTCTCCTGACTTATTTCGAGAATTTTCTCCATAAAAATGTGTTTGCTTATACATTTGGTATTATGGTGTGATTACTTATACTATATAATATTTTTTGTATTGCAAAATATTTCTTCTTTAGTACACTTCATTAGTCTATTTAAGAATTATTCAGATAACAGATCTCCTGGAATTCTTCAAACACAGAGAGAAAACTATGTCATTTGGATTCTATTTGTGACACACAAGTTCTTCCTAAGGGGTGGTGGTATTTGCCCCTTCTGTTGAGGAAACTGAGTTATTGTGTGCCTGGTTTTTTTTTTTTTTTGTTTTGTTTTTGTTTTTGTTTTGTTTTGTTTTCCTCCAAGTCTTGCTCAGAATGATGGAAACCAAAGGCTTTCAGCCAGTGACGGCATCACTTTGCCTGTGTAGATATGCACACCCCATGTAACAAGATATACACAACTTAGTATGGAGCTGATTTTAAAGTATTTGTGGAATACTTTAAAGTAAACAAACTCAAGACTGTTTGGCCTTCACATCAGCTCATTTTTATTCTCTGTTTATCCTCTAGAATCTCACTGTTCAGTTGAAGCTTGGAGATGTTAAGTTATACAGCATTGTGGGCACAATGCTCATATACTGAGTGTCTTTTAGTGCCAAAGGAGTTAGTCTTATGCCATTGTCTCTCTGACAGTGAACTTTGCCCAGTGCAAAGTTCATGTTCTCATCATGAGTACTGATCTGTACTCAGCGTGATAAGCCTTAAAAAGTAAAAGGCCTTTGAGATCACAAGTCTCAGGACTCCTTTTGTGAAGATGTCAGTTCATTATAAAAATCATCAGCCTTGTGTTATAAAACTGATTGCCAAGTAAAGAAATGAACTCACTTGGATTTGTTCATTGTCTCAATGTAGCCTATTGCATGGCCTCCATTCCTCAACAATCAAAAGCTGATTTATTAAATTCTGATAACATATGTTCGCATTACTTGTTACAACAGCCTGTCCCACCCTCTACTAAAACTTGGCTTGCACTTTGAAAAATTCCTGTATTTCAAATGGACAAACTCACCCTATCAAGGCCCATGTTGAGCTTTGTTTATGTTGTGTACCTGGCAACAGACATGATGTTCTTGTTCATTATTCATGGAAAAAGAGTCTCACTGGTGGCAGGACACATAGTTTGCAGAGCTGCCTCATTAGAGACTTTGAGTTCAGCAGTTGTCAATAGAATGCAGATGACCTAACCCCATCACCAAACTCTGAGGGGAGTTTTGGTGCTGACTTGGCTTATGCTTGTGTCATTTACAGTAGAAATATAATGAAGTGGCTGTTGAAGTTACTGTTCTTGAGGGTGAGCTGCAGACACTTAAGACTGTGGAAAAACATGTCTCCCATTCTTTATCCCACCCCATGGCATGGTTCTTTAAAGTTCATCCCTGATGCTTTTCTTGGAGATCCAAAGGATTTTAACTGAGCTGCTGGTCCTTTATCTGGCCCTGCACAAGGAAGTGAGTGCTTAAGAGTAGACAGCTTATGGGGCATCCTGTATTTTGCCCTGATTCAAGTTCAGTCATTCTTATCTAAGTTGCTAGAGACAGCACTTTGAATTGTAGCCCTCTGTCCCTCTCATAGAGTCACACCCAAAGCAACAGGATTATGTTATCTCTGCAAATTGGAATGTTCTGGTTGGGTGGCTGGGTCTGGGATGGTTTATGGGTACAGCAGTCCTTCTTTATTGTTTGTTAAGTGGCTAAGTTTTATAAGTCATGTTCTGGGAAGTGATATGAAGGGATTAGTGATGCTTTTCTGACCTTTTCAAAGAGGATTTAGAAAAATGGCAAGAATGGAGAGGAAAAAAAAAAAAAACCTGAGAAATAACATGCTTTGGGAAGAAGAGGAGAACAAAATGCATTCCCCCTTGCCTCGTTCCTCTTTACTGTTATAAAAAGAAGAAGAAAGTTTTGAGTTTAAAAACCCTTGATATTCACAAATTCGTCTTACAATGGATCCTTTGGAAACTGTTTTTTCTAGGATTACAGATTAATGGGTCTGCATTTGAATTTTGAGTTTGTCTGTGAGATAATATCTTGTCTGCAATGCTGGCTTGCCATTTCTGAGGAGTTTTCATTCTCTTCAGTTTTCTGTTTATTAACCATCATAGTGCCCTCCGCACAATGACTAAAGCAACAGCAGCAGCAGCTGTAACAGCTAACATATATTGGGTTCTTATGTCAGTGTCAGACATTGTCTAAGCCTTCATGAGACTGCATATTTGGCAAATACTGTTGTTAGTTTCATTTAGGCTTGTGCTGTGTCTCAGAAGTATCTTACTCATAGGAATCTCCTAAATTTTCAAAGTAAAGTCATAATGATATAAAAGAGGCCAATTGTGAATAATCACTGTTTAAAATGATATGAATGTTGTAAGAAAAGAGGAAGTCAGTGATAAAAGTCATGTCTGCCCACTCCAGGTCTATCCTTTTCACCATCACTTACTATCTGCTTTTGGCAATATTTATACATTTTATTATACATATTACCATACATATTACCATGGTTCTTGTTATTTTTGTTACTGTACCATTATTCTCACAGTGGCCTCGAAAAAGAAGATGGTTAGTCCATTTCAATAGTTGTGGAAACTGAGGTGTGTGAATTTATATGTAACGTGCAAGTCACACATTCCTAGACAGCTGCAGACTAGGATTCAAATGCAGGTAGCGTCAGCTCTAACTTCATGTATTTCTCTAAGTGTGAGTCTTAGCTGGGGCAGTGGTGCAATTTCCATGATGCTAAATTGCCTTTTAATCATTCTTTAGGAAATAGGCACATTTATATTTGCTGGCCTTTTTTCATGCTATTTTCAAAACATGGCTTCCTATCTTCAATCAACCCTTTTAATTTGTCAATAAAAGGATTTTATGTATAATGTTAATTTAATTTGAGACTTATCATAAATTTCCAGCCATGTATTTGTTACACATGAAATATTTTCACTATTAGGAAATCATCAGAAACTCTTTTAGAAGTCATTGTGAAAGCAGCTACAAGCTTTGGATCATTTTTCAAGGAAGCTACCTCAGTTGAAAACTTTGTCAAAGCTTAAGATGGTCATGTGGAAAAGAATCCATGCATCTATTCATTATAATATGTGCTTTTCAATTTTAGAAGACTCTTACAGCATCAATGAAGTGCCTGTGCTGACAATATGGTACTTTTAGAAGCATTTAGATCTGCTGTTTTTAGTTAATGATCCCTGGGTATTGTAAAAGGCATCATGGGTGGGGTACTTAACTTTCTCAGTCTCCTTTCCTCTGTGGAGATGGAGTCAAGGCCCAGAAGTTTCAGTAACTTGCACAAGTTAGCACAGCAGGTGATTTGCCTTAGGAGTTAGAGACAGAGACTTGATCTCAGTATCGAGAGCTGTGGAGCACAGAGTGGGAGTTCACTGTTATTGGGTCTGCAGAGCCCAGCTTCTGTCCTCACCTTTCCCAGCCTTGATCAGTCTCATATAAATAGAAAGCTATGTATAAAATGGCAGAGGATAAGAACCAGTTCTGTTCCCCCACAAAGCCAGTGTATGGCCTATTATGGAAACTAATAGAGACAATAGAACATATGTAGAGATCGTTGATTATAAAAGCAGAATGGCTTAAGTCCACCTAAAAGTAATTCTTAAAAATTTGGAAAGTTGGTTTCTTATAATCCCATCCATTTGTCTGTGAATTACAAGATGTCATTTTCCCCCCGCTGAGTAGTACTCCGTTGTGTAAATGTACCACATTTTCTTTATCCATTCTTCAGTTGTGGGGCATCTAAGTTATTTCCAGGTTCTAGCTATTACAAATAATGCTGATATGAACATAGTTGAACAGAATTGTTGCATGGATGTGCATCTTTTGGGTATATACCTAAGAGTAGAATTGCTGGATCCTGTGGTAGACTGATTCCCTGAGTGAGAGCCTTCACCCATAGCTGATGGAAACAGAATCAGACAACCACAGCTAAACACTGAGCCAACTCCTGGAATCCAGTTGCAGAGAGGGAGAAGTGATGAACAAAGAGGTCAAGAGCAGGCGGGAGAAACCTACAGAAACAGCTGACCTGAACAAGGAGGAGCTCATGGACCCCAGACTGACAGCTGGGAAACCAGCATAGGACTGACCCAGACCCCCTAAACTTAGGTCTCAGTCAGAAGGCCTGGGCAGTCTAAGGGACCTCTGACAGTGGAACCAGGATGTATCCCTGGTGCACAAAAGGACTTTGGGAGCATATTCGTCATGGAGGGATACTCCCTTAGCCTAGAGACACGAGGAAGGGCCTAGGACCTACCCCAAATGACTTGACAGATTTTGAAGATCGCTCCTAGAAGGCCTCACCCTCCCTGGGGAGCGGATGGGGAATGGGATAGGGGGGGCATGGGAGAATGATATGTAAAATAAGAAAACAAATCGGAAAGGTGTAAACAGAAACCTTATGCATCTTGAGTCCTGATACAGAGACAGAGCATTCCTTTGGATTCAGAGTTAGTTACTTTTCTCATTGGCATGAGGAGACTATCTGACAGAAGCGGCTTAAGGGAGAAAGGGTCCATTTGGGCTCACAGCTGCTGTGTGGGGAAGGCGTGGTGCAGCTCCTTCATCCACTATGGTGCAGCTTGCTGCTGCCACTCCTTGTATCTTGGGGTATCAAGAAGAAGCAGAGGGTTTGAACCAAAAGTAGGGCTGAGTTATAACCGTCAAAGGCCCACAGCTGATGGTCTACGGCTGGCAAATAGGCCCCATATGCTAAAGGTTCTAACCTCCCCCAAACAACAACAGCTAGAGAATTAAGTGTTTACACACATGAGCTTGTGGGGACATTGCACAGTCAAATCATAAGAGTCCCTGCCCTCCAGCCTTACAGCAATGTGCATGGCCCTAAATTTAGTGGTGGACATAAACTCCCCTGTAAGGAGAAGCTGGTCTTTCTTATAGTCACAAATGTATAAATATAGCATTGCATCAAGACATTTTATTGCATTTATTAGCATTACCGCCTTTCAGCTGGCAATTTACAAAGGTATGCTCTAGAACAGTGTGTGGTTCTAACTAGAGGGAGTACTTTCATCCCAACACATTGAAAGCAGAGGCTATAAAGAGAAGTCATGGTGTGTTGAGACTTAAGCAAACAAGTCTTTGCTGGTATGTTCCAAGTCATGTGATTGTTCACCATCCAATCCCTTGTAATCATTTGTCTGCCCATTATCAAAGTTGCTGTGAAATGGTCACTGAACATTCTGCCTTTATGGTTAGTCTCTTTCTGTTTGCCTTTGAAGAAAACAGGTGTTTGAGGTGTCAGATGACCAGTGAGAAAGATATATAGTCAGTATCATTGGATTATTCAGACCTTAAACAGTACATTGCAGTCAAACAGTAAACTTGAGTTTGATAACACACACACACACACACACACACCCCTACCTTCTGAAATATTTACCACAAAATTAGGCTGCTTTAACAAATGAAGGTTGTCAACCCCTTTTAGTGACTCTAAACCTAGTCCAGCTCCATCTCCTGGATTAGCTACTATGGAAAAGATTAATTATATTAGGCAAGTGATTAAAGAGAATTTTAGTGTAAAAATGGGTCAATGAACCATTTTGTTCTTCCAACATGAGAATAATCATCATCACTGATACCATGAGCTGTGGCTTCAGGCTTATAAGCATCTTTGGACTGGGTGCCCTCCTGATTTGGATACCAGAGGTAGTTCTGCCAAGAAGACTAGGCCCATGAGATCACTTAAAACAAATGATGGACTGTCAGATGATGGGCCATGTATATAGTAAGCATGAGTTCTGATAATGGATGTCATTTCAACAAGGATTGCATGCATGAGGAAATTCTGTCTCTGATGATGGAGAAGAGTGTTCGTAAGTGCATACATCTGTAATTCACATAGCTGGCACACTCACAGACCCCCTAAATTTATGTTGGCTTTGGTAATCCTTATTGCCCAGTTATCATAATTTACCAAGGTAACATTCCTCCCCAGCCAGCCATTACCATCGCTGAAACTGCCGTGTTTGGCTCCAAGGCACCAGCCACAGAAGGGCCCTTTGACAGAACTTCTAGGGTAATCCAGTCCAAAAGTTGCAAATCACATCTGGTGTTTGGCTTTGCAGCATAAGATGAATTTTTCTGGGTGTAGCTGAATGCATGTTCCTTGCTCTTCCCCCTGCCCAAAATTACTAAGACCATGTAGAATTTCCCGGTTGAATCATTGAAATCCCAGATGGCACATTTTTCTGAGATTTTTGTATATCAATCCTTTTTATTTCTTCAGTGAATTTCCCTCTTTGGTTGAAAGGGGACCTTGGATTAACTTTCTTGAAGGTGTGGCAAAAAGACCTCACACTGCTTGGAACTAACAACAACAAACGTTTAAGGATAGAATTCTACATTGCTGTTGTTTCTATCATATCATGAATAGGAGTAAATGTATAAAGTTTTCTGGATACATCTGCATTGGTGATAGCATCATATAACAGGACATAAATAGTGTTCTACAGTCCACAAACGGTTATGAAAGTGAAATAGTCAACCAGTTATTTTCTTTTGTCTTTCCTTTCTACTTGTTGGTTCGGGGTTCCAGGAGAATCTGTGAACACTACCTTTGTTCAGTTAATTTGAACTTCAAGTGTGTCTCACAGAGGTGATTCCAATTTGTTGCCAGAAGGGAGATGGGATACCATATCTGAAATGCTCGGAACCAGATGTGTTTTATAGTTGGAAGCTGTTATTTTGGAGGTTAGACTTTTTGCCTAATCGAGAGTCCCTAATTCTGAAAAATTTCTAAAATCTCAAGTTTTTTTTGAATTCTTAAAAGTTTTGGACTTTGGAGCATACATATTCAACTTGTAGTTGGTGCTGGATTGTAGAGAGTGACTAGGTTAACTTTTTTCAAATTCATCAAAGATCTATTAAAACACATTATGTAGAAGATACTTTTAGGTACCTTTGGATTCAGGGATTAATGTGACCTATTCTATGTCACTTTGTTTTTATTCTGGTATAGAAAGATGTTACATAATTTGTGATGTGTGTGTGTGTGTGTGTGTGTACCCCATAAATGATATATTTGATGAAGGCTAACCAGTACTTGGTGCATTTATTTTGAACATACCATAAACTGTGCCAAGAAAGAATGTCTTTGAGAACAAGCTCTGTGTCCTGTTTGTCTTAGGCCCTTGTATAATAGAGTAGACATTTGGAACAGCTGTTGTTAATGAATGAATTGGAAATGGAGATGCCACTATGTGGTAGTATCATTTGTGAGCCATTTGGGGTTTATTTATCTGCTGGATGCTACCCTTCAAAGCTTTTTAGAGCCATAGATATGAGACTTGACCCCCCCCCCATTGACCTGTCTCATACATAAGTACAGTAATCATCCATTAAACCACATCTTGATCATTATCATTGGTTGATGAACAAAAGAAAAAGAGATCAAAGCGATTGGCCTCTTAAATTGTTTTATCTTATCTGAAGTTTCGTTCCATGAATTCTTCTTCAAGATTATTGCATTGAATTTTTGCTCTCATGAGCCCTTTATAACTTTGGAAAATTCAAGAGTCACTCTCCCTAAGATGACCTTTCAGCAGCGTTCCAGTAAAAGGTCTATGAGGAGCCAGAAGAGGTGTGGTCGCCTTCCTTGTTTCAGGATGAAGTTTCTTCTTCTCTTCATCCTGTTTCAGCCATTGATGTTTTCTCTACCCTCCCTGTTTTCTTTCCTCTGCTATTTCAAGCCGGCATCTTGATAAGAGCACTAGCAACTTGTCACACATCCTGTTGTGACTAGGGGCAACATTAGGGGCAAAGATAATTGCAAGACCCACATCTTGAGACATAAACCATGTGTGGCTCCTCTTAAAACTCTCCTCAACCCTGATCACTTTTGTCTTTCAGGAGCAATTAAATGTGAATGTTGTCAAATTTGGGTGTACATTAATTTGGGTTTTATTCAGTAAACACTTACTATTAAGTATATGTCAGACATTGCTTTATATTGTGTTTACAAAGAATTCAAGATACATAGCATCCACTTCCTCCAGAACACCAAGTGAAGTTCATATGGGAAGAAATAGTCACTGGAAGGAATATGGACTGTGATAGTGGCTTTTGACCTAAGATGGAAAGGTCATCCAGCAAGATGGGAAGAGATCCTTCCTGGAGGAGGTGGTACCTGAAACTGAAGTGCACAGCAAATGTGCTGCTGATAAAGAGAATGTGTGCAAGCTGGGGCCATGACCAGTATGACTCGTGTGAGAAATTCCCCATTTTCTACATTGCAAGGGGATAGACAAAGGGCACAGCAAGTGGCAGATCCGTAGGATGAATT
Organism: Phodopus roborovskii; assembly: GCF_943737965.1. Classification (NCBI taxonomy): domain Eukaryota; kingdom Metazoa; phylum Chordata; class Mammalia; order Rodentia; family Cricetidae; genus Phodopus; species Phodopus roborovskii. The sequence continues at coordinate 6,268,044 of NW_026125444.1, forward strand.
GCTTAGGAGACAGACCTGATAGGCTTTGTGCCTGGCTGGGATTTTGTTCTAAAAAGCCTTTGAGTGATGAGGAGTCAACCTCAAAGGAACACTTCCATCCCCGAGAGTGTAAAGAGTAGGATAATGGCCCACACTCTGCCCTTGCGTGACTTGAGGTGGTTGGGAAGTGAACATTGTGCCAAAGCTCTTAGACCTGCCTGAGACTGAAATAGTCTGAAAAGTAATGGCTTCCTGACACTACAATTGGACACCTTTGCATCCGAGGTGGGAGATTTGGAGGGCTTCATAACCAACAGCTGACGTCTGTAGAAGTGAAATTTGGCTTTCTTCTTTAGACATGTGGATGTTCTTCTGTCTTCCAGATGAGCATGTCTTCTTGTTGTAAGCTATATCCATGTATGCTCTGTGCTGTTCTCCCAACCGCAGGGAACTGAAGCTTATAAAAACAGCTACAGCCTCAGTTCCTCTTCCAGGGAGTGTGCCTAAGACACAGGGAGACTGCTCAGCCACACAGTCCTTCAGTGCCTACCTGCTTTTGCAGGGTTGTATGGGGTGGAGGGACTAGGCGAAACACCCTACAAGCTGAACTTGTGACAGTGAAACTCCAGCTGTGAACACATAGGAAGCCTTGTGAGTTCTGCTTGATAATCAAAATGTCTGGTAGGCTGGTGCCTTGCAAGCATTCAAGTTATTGCTAAAGTAGTTCAAACCATCAATGATATCCTGCTCTATCAAAAGGTAGATTCTTAAATGGAGAAGCTTAAGCATAAGTAAAAGACAGGAGCATTAGGCATGGGACTGTTCCTTGAGTTTAAAAGAAACACTAGCAGAAAGCCACACACTTTTTCTTTAATTCAAGGGAAGGATGAATGTGAACTCACGAATGGAGATTCATTGAACATAACTGATCTGGTGTTGATGGATTTAGGGTAGGGTATGTGGAAAAATGTCTTTTACAGGAAAGTATTTTATTAAATATGGTTGACTCTGAATAATGAAATTATAGTTACTCCCTTTGGAACAAAGTGCAAAGGAGGTACAGTGATTAAAGCATGTGAGATGATTGAATGGCAGGGCTGCAGAGATGGCTCAGTTCTTGCTTCTAGAACACAAGAATCTGAGTTTGGATTCCAGCACCCATGTAAAATGTCAGTCAGTGCTATGGTGGCTTAGACAGGCAGATCAGGGATTGATGGCCACTGTTATCTCCAGATTTAGTGAGAGATCCCATCTTAAGGGAATCATGCGTGCATTGATAAAACAGTACTCACAATGTCTCCTTTGACCCCTGTGGATGCCCATGCATTCACACACACACACACACACACACACACACACACACACACACACACACACACACACACCACATAGACACACATACACAGAAAATGAAAGGAAATACAAGGATAACACATAGCTAAATACCTACAAGTGAGGTATATTGCATTAAGCTGCTGTATAGGGTAGTGGAGATCTTAGGGACACAAGTGTGATGCCATGGTCAATGCACAGCAGTGGATAAAATATAAGACAATATGAGAAGGAAAATAAAAGCAAACAATACAACTGGTAGTTTTGGGATGGTGACAAAGATATGTGCTACAAGATTGATTTTGCCAATAGTTAGTTAGTAGCTCTCATGAGTTTCTTTTAGCCAGCCTGCTGGTCTTTCTTTCTGCCTCCCTCCCTCCTCTTCCTTCCCTTTATCTGTCTCCCTTAGTTGGGTCTTAACTGTATATAATTCAGGCTTGTCTTGACCTTGAGGTCCTCCTGCCTCAGCTTCCCTCAGTACTGAGATTACAATTGTGTGCCACTCTGCCTGTTGGGGCCTATTTTCTTAAAAACAAAAGCAAAAACAAACAACGAACTGGGCAGAAGGACCAGAGCAACCCTATTTCAGAGCAGTACTGTTTAGAGCAGAAAATTTTGTATTAATGTTTGTAAAACGTCACAGTTACTCATTCTGTTTTCTATGTCCTCTAATGCTTTTTGGTCCTTTTCTAAGAATGAGAGAAAATAAAAAGGTCCCAGCAAAATTCTAAAAATCGTACTTATGTGTTTTATGAGCATTTAGCAGAGATAGAGGTGACTGAAATTCCAGGATGTATATACCAGAGACTCTGTAGCAAATAAACACAGATGAGATAGTGGCTGTGAAAATATTTATAGTATATACAATAGTATTTAAATGTTTATCTTATTAGTTTAAGTGGCCAATTTCTTTCATGTTTCTGAATTGGATGGATGCCATAGAACTGATTATTTCTTGAAACAAAACATTTGCTAGTATTTTAAATGCCATTCTTTTAGCTAGCACAGAGCATCATGGTTGCAAATGTATTACTACAAACAGTTGCAAATTGTGGTGATCCCTAGAAGCATAGTCCCAGATTTCCTTCCTTGTGTTGCCATTGCCAATTTTTGCTCTTGTTGTTTTGTTGTTGATTTGTTGATTTTTTTCTTTCTTTTTTCTTTTTCTTTTTTTCTTTTTTTTTTTTTTTTTCCGAGACTTTTCTATATAGCTAGGATGATTTGGAATTTAAAATCCTTCTGTCTCAGCCTCCAGGGTGCAAGGATTATAGGCCTGAAGCCTCTACCCACCTGCCAATAGTTTTTAAGTCATTCTAGAGACTGATAGTACAGTTAAAGATCATGTAAAGATGATTAAGATGATTTTTTAAAATTCAAGCTGTGATAGCAGCATATTTCTACATTCCCCCCTTTTAACAGCTTCTAATACATACTGTTACACTGAAAATTAAATAATACCAAGGTCTTCCCCCTAGCAAGCCCTCAGTAACTGTTTGCAGCAATTTTGATAGACATAGTGATGTGGAGAAAAAGGTGTGCTAGTGACATGCATGGATGGAGTCAAGCTGTGGGTGGCAGTTTGAATCAGAAAGATGACTGATAAGCTTGACTGACATGCTGAAAGCTCTAAAATTAATGTTATGGATTTAATAAGATTGAAAATTCAGTGGAGTCACATGCCAACTCTTGCCTGGAGGTTTTCAAACTTTCAGAAAATGTTCATGGTCTCTGTGGATGAGAGGAAAAGAACAAACTTTGGCTGAAATAGATTTGAAGAGCTGCTGGGGCTTTGTTGGGTAGACTACACAATCACAGGAACAAATGAGATCCCAGGTGCCCAGCGCTGGCCCTGGCTGGTTTTCAACAGGGTATTAGTGGGTGCGGCTCCTTGAGCCACATAGGTCTCTTAAGCTCCTTCCAGGACAGGTGTGGGGCTTGCTGCTATTCCCAGTTCTCACTTTAAAAACCACCCATTGCTCAGGAACAAAACGAGGTAAAAGTTCCCATAGCTGAGAAACTAAAGGTTTTTACCATGGGAAAGGGGTTGAGAGAGAGGGTGGGGGGTGGGGGACATTTTAACTACCTTAATGTTTGTAGGACTAACTTGGGAAATAATCCTATGCTGTCTTGTCATAGAAGGCAAAAGTAGTGGATTTTAGGCTTGCAGAAAGAAAGCCTAAGTGGAGGTTGGGGCAAGTTATAGAAGGTCAATTAAAATGTGAGGAAGATCACATTGTTAAAAGAAATGACTTTGGATTATCAGTTTTAGTCAAACAGACTATTCCTGAGGTAGAAATTACACAGGCACATGCAGTCTTATATAGACAGGGAAATGGCTTTTTACTTAGATAGCTACCTGTGTGACCCACCTAGGATAAGATGTAGAACTTCCTGTCGTTTCTGAACATTGCCTCATGTCTTCTTCAGCCAAGAACTCCCCTCCATCCCTGAGTAACCACTTCCTGTTCTCTGCCATCAGATAAGAATTTTGAAAGATTTGTGGATCTATGTGGAGACATGTTTTAGGACTGCAGTAAATTTAAATATCCACCTTTTAACCCAGCCATTTTGTCTTCAGTCACACAAGAGAAATGAATATTTTTACAGTGTACATAATAAGCAAAGTCATGACATCCTTCATTATAGGAGGTTGAAGCTAGAAAGCAATCCAAATAGCCATAAATAGGAGAATAAGCATTAGTGTATACATGTAATGAGTAGTACTCAACCATGAAAAGGAATGTAATTCTGTGCTGTTATATGGATAGATTTCAGAAATTCTATGGGCTTCCATTTGCATGGACTTTAAATGAAGATTTTGATGACTATTTGATTTCACATATTAGCTTACATAGGGAAATCCTTTCCCCTTTCAGAAAACAACTTACGTAAACACAAGTTGGAATCAAATCAAAGAAAAATTAGACAGGTGCCAGCAGTTCAGGTTGGCTCATGGGAAATACACAGTTAGTGTACCTTGTTTCTATAGGGGGTAATGGGGTGAATTTTGTGTGTTTGTTTTTGCATTATAATTGTGTGTGTGTGTGTGTATCTATCTATCACTGAACTATATACCCCAACCAAAATTCCAGCCCTTAAGAGGATTTTATGGTAATTATTGATAAATGCCCCTTGTAAAAGGCAGAAAGCCACTGTAGAGTTAGTCTGCCATCACAAAACAAACTAAATACTCTACTTAGAGTTGTGTTTTAGTCTCTTCCACAGAATAAAATTTCTGCATAAGTTCCTGGCAATATGAGCAATGCAGATAACTTGTCCTCTGTGCACAGCTTGTGATACTACCATTCCCATGACAAATCTGATGGTTTCTTTCTTTATCTGGTCATTTTATCCTCTTCCATAGTGGCAAAGCATGAAATCAGAGGGCCATGCAAAACTTCAGGAAACAGATTTGTGACCACAATGTACGGGAAGGGCAGGGTGGGAGCAGCATAAAAGGCCAGCAAGCGGATTCTCTATCACCATGGAGTAGTTCTTTATCTTGGTGGGGTGATAGGGTTACGTGAATTTAGATGTTACAGATACATACTTAAGCACATGTAACATGGCAAAATGGAACAAAGCCAAAGGTTATTCAAATAACTGTAGCAATGCCAGCTTAGTTTTTGGTGCTTGGTAACATGGTTGTATGGAATAGAAGTTGAGTGAAGCATTCAAAGGTCTTTGTATTATTTTCCCATTTTACTGTACTCCTACAATTAGCAAAAATCACATAAAATTTGTATTAGGCAGCAGTTACTAAGCTTGAGACAGGGCCAGAAGTCAAAGATGCCTATAATAAATTAACCCCTTATAATTTATTTTTCTTTTTCTTTTCTTTCTTTTTTCTTGAGACAGGGTTTCTCTGTGTAGCTTTGTAGACCAGGCTGGCCTCAAACTCACAGAGATGCCTACCCCTGCCTCCCGAGTGCTGGGATTAAAGGCATGTGCCATCACTGCTTGGTCCCTTCTAGTTTCTTAAAATGATCTCAGATGTCATCTTCTGCCTCTGACTTGGGTGTTAGTAGCTAAAATTAGTTAATGAGGTGATATCTTGTGGCAGGCACAATGCAAAGGGAGCATTCCAGCTTTCACTGGGAGTTTGAATATTGTGCATCTGCTAGATAGGCAGGTTGACAGTGCTTGATGCCTCTATCTGTCATCTGTCTGTTCTTCTATCCCTCTGTCTGTCTGTGTCCATTCCACCAATGTGTTTGCTAAAGAATCTGTTTCATACATTTCTCACAACAGAATTCTTCCTCTAGCAGTGCTGTTAACATTTACAATTTTAGTTTTCATGTAATAAGCTGTAGGAAGAGAGAAAAGCAGTAGTTGAAGGTGTTTAGATATTACCTAATCTTCATATCTTTCCATATTAAATATATCTGAAATTAGTAATGCACATCAGATCAAGATTTCAAGGTCATCCTCAACTACATAATGCTTTTGAGGCCAGCTTAGGCTACATGAAACCCTGTCTGAAACACATGAACAAACACACAAAAACAACCATCTGTAGTGTGGGTGGTAGTGGTGATGACATTTTGCTTGAATATGGATTCTGAGATCTAGACTGCAAAGCCCTCCTTCCCTTTCAGTCTGTGTTCTTATTGTTACCAGCCAACATGTAAGAAAGGCTGGATCTGTTTGTCCCACAACAGAAGCCAATTAGTCCAGAGACAAGGCTGTGCCAGAGAGGAACTTTATTCTGATCAGCTAGCTGATGGCAAGAGACAAGGACCATCTTGTCCGACAGGGCCATCTGTCTGGAGGTTGGTTAATATGGGAGATGGGTGATCATGGGCTCTACACACCTACACACACACACACACACACACACACACACACACACACACCTGATTCTAATGGGAGATGGGTGATCATGGGCTCTACACACCTACACACACACACACACACACACACACACACACACACACACACACCTGATTCTAATGGCCCAAAGATGCTTTTCAGTTCTGCAAATGCCAAGAGCTAAGATCATTGTTGTCCCTCTAGCTTCCTGCCTCACTGAGTGGTCCTGACACATGACACATGTATGGAACAGATGTGCAGCTTCCCCAGGCACCATGACTGGTCATGGTACTAATGAGCAAATACTCCCTCATTACTGAGGGGTCAAGGTCAGCTGAGGTGAAACAGGAGTCAGTTGTCTAGTTTCAGTTTTTGGCTTCAGTATTTTCCATGATTGATATGATTTACTACTGTTGTGAAAACTCTCAAAGAGGAGTTTCCCAGGCTGGAATTGATGGTGAGTACAATTGTGCGAGAGGAATCATTTTTCTTTCAAGGAATTACATTCTTCTGCCGCCATTGGCTAATTGTGAGATCCCTTTACAGCCTTCCTATGTAGTCTTTTCAAAGATGCAGATAGCCTTGCAGGCACTTCAGATCTGAAAGGTGACTTTTGAGGCATGTGGGAGAGAGCATCATTGTAATTGCCTGTAGTGGCTACACTTTCTTTCCAGCCCTAGTTTATGTTGAATTAGGAAAATGTTTGGGGGACTGGGAAGTAGGAAAGGGTGCTTGTTGCCAAGCCTGACTGCTGGGGTTTGACCCCCAGAACCTACATGGCTCAGTGAAAGAAAATGGACCCCTGCAAGATGTGATCTTCACATAGGAGCTGTGGTACACTCATAGTCCTTCCAAATCCATTGTTAAAAGGGAGTTATTTCTGTGTCAGAGTAAAAATCGGGTTAACAAATGCTAAAGAGGTACCAGCTCTGCTATTTTGAAAAGAAGGGAATTCCAATTTAAATACCTATCCCCCCACACATACCAGAGACCACCCCCTTCAGGTCATTTGCATTTAGTTGAGCTACTCCTCTCCTCCATCTGTAGTTTTCTAGGAACTTTATAAAACTGTCTTTCTAGGTGACAAATTAGGCTTTCATATGAAAGAAGCCTGATCATGATTTGAATGAGAAAACTTGGGGCACTTGTCAAAATGTTTGATACATGGATCCTTTAGAAACTATTTGCACCAGAGAGATCCCTATCTCTCCTTGACTGTGACTTGGATTTGTAAAAAATACTGTTTAAAAATGTGTCTGAATTTCTGAAATTTAATACAAAGCAAACCTGTCTTAAATTAATATAACTTGTTTAGCTGTGTGGGTATTTTAAACTCAGATTAATTTTTATAACTGATTAAAGGTCCTATTTATATTTTATATCAGGAGTATTTGTATAATAACTACATTATGTATCTATATTAATTCTCTGCTTAAAATCCAAGTATAAGTGCATATTTTAAAATACAAGATGATTTTGAAAGATGGGGTCAGTTGGATTTTAAATATGAATTATTGACAAAATAACAGCATTTTGACACAGTAAGAACGAGCCGGGGTTCTTATGTAATAGCTTTAATATTCTTAATTTGTACTGTCTTGATCTTACATGATTAGTCTTGTGCTTTTAGAGCATTGTCCCTTTGATTGCCAATTGACAAGAGTTCTTGCTCTCTTTTTCTTGAACAGATATAAGCTTACCAAAGTCAGCAACAATATGCTACACAGCCGCCCTACTTAAAGCAAGAGCCGTGTCTGACAAGTAAGTGAGTGGTTGCTTGTGTGGTTCCCATTGCTGGCCGGATGTAAGGAGACCTGTTGCCTCTGAGGACTTCCTCCAGAAGCCTCTCTTGGTCCTTGTGACCCTGCCTGAAAGCATGCATTTACCCAAACCAGCTGATCTTTTATTTCACTACTGGAAGAAGGAAATGTCTGTCCCTACTTATTTTAAGGGTGCGTGGTCCCTAACGCAGAATGACATTAAATTATATTCCTCTGGGGTGACTTTTTTTTTTTTTCTTACATTTTTTTTTTTTTTTTTTTTTTTTTTTTTTCAGACAGTAGAACCAAAAGGACTTCTTGGGATTTACACAAAAATTGCTGTCCCTGTACTCATTTTTTTTTTTTTTTTTTTTTTTTTTTTTTTTTGTGTGTGTGTGTGTGTGTGTGTGTGTGTGTTCCCTTCCCATCTGCTGTCTGTTCCTGGGCCCTAAAGCATGACAGTGGGAATAGTCCTCTCCCATCCTTTCCCGCAGCACCCCTGGTCTGGTAACTTGGAGATGCCATCTCAGTGGGACATTTGCCCATTTTATTGAGGCAGGTGGCTATGACGCATAGACATTCCAAAAGATGACCAGGCAGGTTAAAGAGAACAGAGGGATTCATTGTTTTTGAGTTCATAAATGCTTACGTTTCCCTCATGCAATCCAGCCCCGTTTGCAGTTTCTAAGAGCAGAGAGCAGGTAGCAGCCTCTGCCATGTCAGACAGGTTTGCTGTTAAGTGTGTGTGCACTTCAAAACTGGAGTAATTTTCTTTCATTCTTTTTTATCCTGTAGATCGCCAGTACCTACTGCAACATCTTTTCTCCCTACACAGCGACTCCAGCTTGGGAGGGCAGGGCCAGGGTTGTCACAGCTTCCCCTGTGGTGTCTGCCTGCCAAGCACAGCTCTGGAGTTAGCCCTGGGTGTGAGGTGAGAAAGAGATTGCATGGTCTGGTTTTTTTTTCATTCCCTTGGGTGGGTGTCTTGCCCACAGTTTGGGCATGCACACCCTCCTGCTGGAACAGCCCACGCAGGCTTGCCTGTTGCTGAAGCTGTGGCCATTAGCCTCCACCACAGCATTGACATTGGGTCGGGAGCCTCCCTTAAAATTCTCCCCAGTTCTGTTTTTAACCAAGTGAGCTCTTTTGTAACCTAGCTTTCTCTTTTTCCTACACTGTCTGCCCTTGTCAGTCCTCCCTCCGCCCCCACCTAAGCAGGTACCTTGCAGAAAATGTAGATTAGCTATTTAGACAGTGAGTTGACAGCTGAAAATAATTCCTGCCGCCATCCAGTGTACGCACGCTTTCTGCTTCTGCTGGGCTTTTTTTTTTTTTTTTTTTTTTTTTGCCTTGGTGGAAGGGGTCACTCAGAGGTCCTCCATAGAGGAAGTTTGGAGAGCTTAAGCCATTGGCTCACTGCGCTCCTAGGGGTCCTTGATGTATACTTGCTCCCTAGGTAGCTGCCCAAGCAGTGGTCCCAATTGCATGATGATTGTCTTTCTGCCTTTCAGATTCTCTCCAGAGGCTGCATCTCGGCGAGGACTGAGCACAGCAGAGATGAATGCAGTAGAGGCCATTCACAGAGCTGTGGAATTTAATCCGCACGTGCCAAAAGTGAGTCTTTGCATCCCCTAGGAGCTCATTATGATAGTATAGAAAGCATTTGCTAACCACAGTCCCCTTTCCCCAGGATCCCCTGTTATAAAGCAGTGAATTGCAACCAACAAAAGTTGGGACCTGTGCAGTCTATAGGCATTTATAGCCTCATTTTTGAGCAAAAGCTATACTCAAGGGAACTTGGGGGAGGGGTCTGGTTTTCAGGGTAAACATAATAAAATAAACTGATAGCCTGTGTTTAGGCAACTAGGTTAAGAATGTTTAAAACCAGCTGAAGTGAAGATCTTGTGAGTTTGATAGGAATTTTACACCAGTTTCGGTCTTATGTGAGGCAAATTCTGGAAATAAACCTCTTGCTCAGAACTCTTTCAAAACACCAACTAATGTGACATTCGACATCTCTACAGATAAATGTAGGTAATTAGTACTGGCTAGAAAAAACAGGAGAACTCCCAGAGGATGTAATGTTTTGATTTGTGAGTGCCACTTTAATACTTACACACAGAGAAAGTATGTCTCTTCATAGTTAAACCCCCATGATACACAGTTGGTAAATGCTCAATATTTTTTACATACTCTTTCAGGAGTTGATTTTAAAAGAATCAAATCAAGGCAAAAGGTATTTCTGGAATGTTTTATTCATGAGCTGAATGTATATTTGGGCTTCCCTGGCTTTATCTGCTCTGTGGTAGGTATTTAGCTGTGGGTCTATTTCAGTCTGTTAATATTAGGAACATTTAGCCTCTAAGAAACTAACCCTGCAGCTCACATCAGATTTTACATGGCATACTGTATTTGGGAAAAGATCTGATGAAGACCTTGGTGCAAACCTTGGTGCAAACGATAAAGACAGTCTGCTTGCATTGTGACAGCACTACAACAAGAGGGTGGAGTGTGTGTGTATGAGTGTGTGTGTGTGAGTGTGTGTGTGTGAGTGAGTGTATGTGTGTGTATATGTGCGTGTGATGTGTGTGTGAGTTTGTGTGTAGTTACCTATTTTGATTTGTTTTGTTAATATTGAGAATGGTAGAGATAAGTGATCTAATATCATTCCTAAGGTTTTAAGTCAAGGCTGTGTTTTCATTTAATAGGAAATTGAAGAGTGCTCCAGAGTGGCATTTTTGCATAAGGATGTATTTAACCACCCCAGTGCTAGTGGCCAATCAGCAAAGTATTTACAGAGGCTTGGGGGTTATATGTAGGATGCTATAAGCATGAATCTTTATACAATATTTTGAGCCTAAGCCAAAATGTTGATTGAACTCTGATTAAAATGTAAAACTACTCATAAAAGTTGTTCTCAATTATAGTATAGTGAAGTCATCTATTAATATTTATTGGATACTCCTTCAAACTACAGAACTATTCTGAAAACATAAGTAAGGCTCTTTTGTAGGAATTATTGAGGAACAGAGCCCAGGATTCTGAGATAAAAACTTGGGTTCAAGTTCTGGCTGTCATTTACTCACAGAGCCTTGGAATCAAATATCTCTGAACTCATCTTCCAAATGATAAAACTATAAGCCTTGCCTATCTTTTGGGATAAGGATTAAATGAGATAAAATATTTGAAATTTTTGCAAAACACTTGTCTTAGTCACTTTTATTGCTGTGAAGAGACACTATTACCAAGGTACTATGAAAGAAAGCATTTAATTGGGGGCTTGCTTACAGTTTCAGAGGATTAGTCCATTATAATATCAGGGAATATTGAGCTATGAAGGAGCAATTGCTGAGAGATACATCCTGATCCATAGGCAGAGAGGTGGTGTGTGTGTGTGTGTGTGTGTGTGTGTGTGTGTGTGTGTGTGTGTGTATGGGGGGCACAGAATGCTAGCTCCTTGTGGGTTTTTGAAATCTCAAAGCCCACTCCAGTGACAAATGACATACTTCTTCCAACAAGCCCACATCTATTCCAACAAAGCCACACCTCCTAATTTTTCTAATTATACCAAAGAATTCCACTCTGGTGATTAAGCATTCAAATATATCAAATATTTGAGGTTATGGAAGCTTCAAACCACCATAACATGTGAATACCATGTATGTATAAGTGCTTAAAGTAATTGATATTAGTTTGTTAGTGGCCCCTCAAGCCTAGGAAACAGGTCCCAATTTCTCCAGACACTCTACTGAGGGCCCTATAATCCTGGGTAGGGAATTTATACAGTTCTTGTTGTTTAGATATTTTGATGGCGTTGTCATTCTTTGATAGCAGAAATCATTAAAGTTCTTAGAAATAGTTCAAAATTGTTGTGGAAAAATTTGACAATCAGCTGACACTTGTACCAATTATAATTATTCTAAAAGTGGCAATTTTTCAAGTGTTGCTTTAATTGATACATGGTGATTGCATATATTTCTGAGATAGGATGTGGCATTTCAATCCATGTATGCAATGTAGAATGATCGCATTAAGTACATTGTCCTATCTCTCACCTCAGACATACAGCATTCCTTTGGGAACATTTCAGAATTTAATGTCCCTCCACTTTCTAATCATGAAAGCAGAGAAGAGAGTATATTATACTTTTAATCCCTACTGGGGCAGGATTTCCTGATCTTGGTTCAGATGTGTAAGTCAGACCATGGATTGTAGGAAGAAGAGAGATAGAGAGGGAATAAGTGAGTGAGGGCGGCAGGGAGGAAGAGGGTGGGAGGGAAAGAAGGGAGTAAAGCTGTGCAGGGATGCTTTTGTTTGCCTTCCTTCCATCGGGGCTTCTAGTCTATGCAATAGTGCTGCCACGGTTTCTGAAAATACCCCCAGAGACACACTTAGAACTTCACCAGTCTCCTAGGTGCTTCTCCAGTGAAGTCAACTACCTAGATAAGCCATTACAAATGTAGCCCCCGCTGACATGTCTTAAATCACAGCAGTCGCCTTTGGGTCCCCAAAGGCTCATGTCCATCTTTTCCTTTTAAATGTGTGTGTACATGTTCATGTGTGTAAGCGCATATATGTATGTAGTGCACGTTGTGCGGAAGCTAAAGGACTATCACAGTGTTATTCCTCAGGGGCCTGGAGCTTGTCAAGTAGGCTAAACTGACTTACTATTAAGCTCCAAGGATCCACTGGTTTCCACTTCTCCAGCATTGGGAATGTAAGTGCATGTGGGCACACTCGATACTTCATTTGTGTGTGGGGGTGGTGGGGGGGATCAGACTTTGGTCCTCTTTCTTGTAAGGCAAACTCTTTCCCAACTGAGTTAATACCCAAACGGCCATGTCCTCCTTACAATACAGAATTCATCCAGTCTATCTCCAAGACTCTTAATAGTCTAATGTTGTTCAAAAGCCCAAGCTCAAGGCCTTTGCTGGGATTTGAAACAAAAGGTTAGCCTTTAAATCCTTTAAAATAAAAAAATAAGGAATATATCTTAGTACAGAGTGGCATTCCTATGTCAGAATGACAGAGTAGGGAAACACAGAGGAGGGTTAGTACTAGAGCAAGACTAAAACCCAGGTAAAGATTTAATCTTGGAAACTTTATGTTTGGTTTCTGAATCACATGGTAGCATGGCATGCATTCCCAAAGGCTGTGGCAGCCCATTTACTACTCCCTTTCTGCCTGGAGCCCACAAGGCCTCCCTCTTGGACTGATGCTGCTCCTTGCCTGCAATTTCCTTTCATATGTTCCTGGTTCGCTAGTGTGACTCCCAAGGGTCTTGGTTCTACCTCTGGGTTGTGCCATCGTAGCTTTTCCCTCTCTGAGGCTACCCAAAGAGAAACTGACCCTGCCAGACATTACCTGGCCTCCCAGGCCTTTCTTAGACATTAGTATAGAAGATTGCATGACCTATCATTTTTACTTTCTACACATTTGCAAAACTGGCACAGTGTGTGTGATTTCAGAATCTTCTGCCAGGAGAAGGTCCCCCACCACAGCTGCAGTAGCCTGTGACAACCCAGATGACCGAACATGAGAAAACACTTCCTGTAGTGGCTCAGTGCAGAGCAGAGAACTGGAGTGAGTGTCTGCTTCGCAAAGAAAAATATTTCCCATTAGTTAAAGCTTTTATACCTGTAATCCTGGGATAAATGGGGTCTGGATACTTTCTAAGATAGCCTCAAAGCATGCTTCTCACTGTCCTGATACCAAGTATTTAGTTTCTTTTTAATTATCCTGCCATACTTTCTTTGGCCTCCGAATTATACCTGGTTCCCGAATGCACACACTGCAAGCTTTTCTAAAGTTTCCCCCTGAGCTTTTTCATTACAGTTCTCACTGTAAACTTGGCTAAAATCAGCAAGCAGTTACTATGCTATTACCTGAATTACTGGCTGCCTTGAAATTCCTTCTACCAGATGATTAGCCTTCCACCTTTAAACTCAACCAGCCTGGTTTAGTGTGCTAAGACATGGATAAAAATTTAGAGAAATTATTTGTCACAATGTAATACAAATGGCCTCCAGATCAGTTCCTATTGATCATAGTCTTCACTATCCACATTCCTAGGCATTCTCATCTTATGAACATTAGCCAGAATTGCCTACTAATCTTCACTTGTAACATTCTTTGTCTAGCCTAGTTCTTCAAACATTTCTAACTCCTTGCTACAAAGCAGTTACAAAGTCTTCTAAACCACATTGTCAAACATCACAACTTCTCTAGTATGAATTTTCCTCATTTGACTTATTGCCCCCATGGAAAATAACCCCATGGAGCAATTAAAAAGAGAGGCATTTATTTTTGGCTAATAGTTTTAGCCCATCGTTAGAGGAGGAGCAGAGCAGAATGGAGCAGCTTGCATCATGGCAGCTAAGAAGAGCAAAATGGGAGAGGGAAGTAAGAGAAAAGGAAGGGAGAGGGGGGGAGGGGGAGAGACAGAGAGATGGATACAGTCATGCCGCTCAGCTTCTTTCTTTTCTACTTTTCTTTCATCGGGGCCCCTAGCATAAGGGATCCTGCTGCCCACATTCAGGGCAGGCCTTCTTGTCTTAGTTAATCCTCTCTGAAAATGCTCACAGACATTCCCAGAGATGTGCTTTTTACTAATTGCCTAAGAGCTTCTCAACCCAGTCAAGTTGACAGGCAGAGTACCTGGATTCACTTGTTTTCCCTTACTGGTGATTGTACTGTTGGAGACTTCCATTTATATTTCCCAAGCTAAGGTCTCTCTGGTGTTCTCCAACTGGTGTCGTCCATTCTTGTTATTAGGGGGAAAACTCCCCTGCTCCAGAAGAGGCATTCATCCTTTACCTGGAGGCTATGCACCTCACTAGGTTGTCCATCAACAATAGCTTGTTAGAACTGTCCTCTTAGCCAGCATTACTCTGCTCTAACAGAATGATCGGGAGGCAGCCTGCCAATATCACCTCATCATGAAGGAGATAATTTTCGTTTTTTGTTTTTTGAAGACAGGGTTTCTCTATGCAACAGCCATGGCTGTCCTAGAACTCACTTTGTAGATCAGGTTGGGCTCAAACTCAAAGAAATCCACCTGCCTCTGCCTCCTGAGTGCTGAAATTAAAGGCATGCACCACTGTGCCCAGTTTGGGGATAATGTTCTTGTTGCTATCTATTGGCTTCTGTATTCTCCAGTGGTATCCAATTCTAAAGTTGAGTAATTTGTACTGTAATAGTACAGTCAGGTTCATTTCGAGGGCACATGCTGTGGACTAGGCACTGGGACACGGTTCACATTCTTGAGTTCAGAGACCAGGCAGTACCTCTGTGAAATAGGAAGCATGTTGCAGGGACCCGAAGAAGGGAGGTAGGGAGCTCACATTCAGAGCTAGCACAAGAGACTTGGCTATTCTTGGCCCCTATGATGACTGCTCTAAAAATTTTCCACATGGCCAGCACTGTGAAGCTGTCTTGACTGTGTGCAGACGAGCAAGTCATCTGATATGCTCTGAAAACTCAAGCATCCCGAACCCCAGAATTGAGCCTCAGCTGACAAGAAAGTGACGCAGTTAGTCACCAGAAGGGCTCCCAAGTGCCATGTTCTCTGCTCCATTGGCCTGTCCCGGACTGCTCAGCTGACTTAGACTACTCACAGTAGTTTAGCTTTCATTGCCATAGAAGCGTAGAAATGAAAACATTTCCCTCCTGCTGCATGTTTGTGAAGCTTTGACTAACAGGTAAAATTAGAGCTACTCTGGTTGAATCTGAAGTTTACTAACCGAGCATGGCAGTCGGCTTCCCAGCAAATGAGACAATCAGCCTACAAATTGGAAAGATTTGATTACCTGGCACTTTTTGAGGTTTTAGCCTATTGGTGGTTGTCTTTGCATCACGGCAGAAGCTCACGGAAGAGGAAACTGCCTATCTATTAGGTACAGGGAAACAAGGACAGAAAGGAGCTGAGATCACAGGAGTCCTTCAAGGACACGCCTGAGTGGTCTAACTTCCTTTGCACTAAACTCCCCCATGAAATGTCCCACCATACTACATTAGGTCCATGGGCTAGGGTCTTTACCTTTCTCACATGGCAGTGGGGGCATTTCATAGCCAAACTATAGTACCAGCAGCTCAAAGCACCTCTGCATCCAATCTAGAGAACATGCATCAGATGCCCAAAGGCCACCGCTGCCACAGAAATTCTCAAGTGGTTGTGATCCCACCTACAGAACTGGAGGCCCCATACCCACTCTGAAGGAATACACAGGACTGGGGAGCCATAGCTAGTTCCCTGTGGTGCCAAAAAATTATAGATGGAATATTCAAGAAAAATCACAAGCAGTCGTCGGAAAGCTTTTGTCTTAATTTTGCCTGAAATCTTAAAGCACTGAGCCATGTTTCCTTCTCAATGGGCCAACCGAGGCAAGAGGGACACTGGCATTCCCTTAGAGAAGGATGTTTGCCCCATCACTAAAACTCAGTTTACCCACATGACACCCTGTTCTGCTCTGAATATAATGCAAGGACTTAACCTAATTGATAACTAAGTTTTTAAACCATTGTCTAGAATATGAAAGACATGAGAAAATCGAGATGAGGATCAAAGTTGTTATGACAGACACACATTCCCTTCAAAATTTACCCCCTTTTGCTTGTGAAAAGTTCATTGTCAGTTTATAATCTCATTTCACAGTGATTTCAAGAGACTTGTGGAGGAAAACATCTCAGTAATTGTATATGCTAATGAGCTGTCTGCAGGACATTGCAGCATGAAGGAAATTCTACTTCTTGCAAACACTAAAGCAATCCCCTCTATATCTCTTGGTAAAGCTGATTGACAGAGGAGAAAATTATTTTTTAACCCAATTTCGAAAACAATGTGTCACGAGTTTTAGCATTTAAAGATACTTGAAGCATGGAAGCAGAAATTCAAAACACCCTGGCAGATGGTCTGTGATATTGTATATCGATAGTATATTGCATAAACATTATTTCAGTATACGTTTCTTTGAGCCATATTTTGTTCCAAAGCCTTTTTGAAAGTCAGTAAGGAGATACATCGTAGAAACACACTCCAAAGGAAAATGAACAGAAAAGAGTTTTAAAGTTACATTTCTCAAGAACAGTAAGTTTCTTAGGAGTCTCTAAAAAAGCATGTTCTTTGAAGGTGTCCCCAGCCAGGGGCACAAGTTGCCCCTACCTCAGCCACCAGGTCCCATGGCTTCTTCTTAACCCTCATCCTGTTCTTTCTCTCCTCAGCCTTTGGTCCACTGGTGGACCTCCACCCTTTGTCTTTAGAAAATGATGGGTATTAACCCCGGAGCTGGGTGAGACACACCCAGCTTCCAGACACTTCTTACATCTTGAGACAGCCTCAAACCCACATCTTCTCCTGAGTTGTAGGCACCCCTCTGTCCTTTCCTCTGGCTTTATGTGGAGCCCTCTCCTGGGGAGTCTTCTAAGTTCCATGGCTCAGCTCCTGCCTATGTTCCCAAATGCCTGAATGTGTCTCCAGCTTCTTTCACAGACTTTAGGCCTGGCACTTGAATCCCACAGGCCATCTGTCCAGGAAAGTTCTGCAAATCCTTTATGGTCTACTTGTCACCTCCCCTCTGCTAAACCACTTCTGCTGCTGCAGTTGGAATCCCAGCTGAGGGAGGACCTTCGGTGAGTCTGTGTCCTGAGTGACATACATCCACAGTCATACTCAGTTCCTTCTTCCACTCTCGTGTCTGTCAGACACCTAAGTCCAGGGGGAGTCCCTTTATCTCCTGTCAGTTTTCCCTTGACTATGACAGGGACTTTATAAAGGTTTTCTTTCCTCCTTGTTGACTTGGTACATGCTTCCTCCCCAGGTTTCTCTGCAAATCTTACTCCCCATAACCTGTTGCTGGTTTTTGTTTGCTTGTTTGTTTGTTTTGTCATTGTAGAAGCTATTAAGTGTTTCAGACCTCTTTCAGGTCGCACACCACATTCCCCAGGTTTATTCTGTGTCTGAAAAGTTAGAAAACCAGAGTAACTGTTCCATGATCAAGGTTCCATGATCAAGGGCACACTGGAGGATGTCTTGAGTGGACTTACCTTGTGTCCCTTCCTTGAATAGCAGCAGAAAGGCTGGATTCTAAATGCAACTGCTATCCTATGCAACTTGTGCAGCCTTGGGCAAGCTACCAAGCCTGCTGAGCCTCCTGTTTCCCTAGGCATCTCCAGGGTTTGCTTGTCAGGTGTTCATGTAGGTGGTTACACTTATGAGAGTACTCACACTTCACCAGACCATAAGTACTACCTAGTCCCCATGATGTTTCGGGACCATGGTCTAGCCTTGCTTCTAGCCCAGGTGTCTCCCCATCTATGTTTGTAGGGCAAAATCATGCTCACTTAATTTCACTGACATCACCCCATCCTCAGCTCAGTCTGTTTATTTCCTTGTTAAATGTGTTCTAATTTCTTTGCCTATGCTTTATCTTTGTCTGCTTCCTTCTCCTCTATACAAAGGTTATGGAGGATCAAGGAGCAAGGTAGAGGCATAATGTTATCCACATTTATGCCCGTGGGGTAAATTTGGGGCCCTTGAATATCTTTGTCTTTGGGGCACACTATGCATAATACAAGATCTGTGTGTTTGAGATACAGTATGTGTGTTCTTATATCTCTTCTTGCCCCTTTACATAGTCCTGTCTGTTCTTGGAGTACTGTGTGTCCATTTATGTCTTCAGATAATCTGTGGCTACTCCCATGTCTATGAACCTGCAAAACATCATGGGTGTGGCCATCTCTGTCCCAACACCTACTTTAGCCCTCTCACATGTTTCCTTTGGATATAGTGTGGGATTTGCAAATGTTTCAGATGAAGCAAAGTCACTGGTGAGTAGGTAAGCAAAGCAGGGAGAAGCAGGTACCTGTGACTGTAGATCGGGGTCCACTTATATTCAGTCTTGCTTCATGCTTATTCCTGTTGGTCGATTGGTGCTGCAGTAGCCGGTTTTCCTCACAGATTTGCTACTATGATAAAACTTCACATGTGTTTCACCTAGAGACTGACTCAGTTATGTGTAGATCCCCCCCCCATAAAGCAGAACTCACCTTTACAATAGCATGAGCATTTCTTCTTTTACTAACAAGTAAAATGATCTGCTGTTCAGTGAACACATGTGCATGGGTACTTTGTAAATGCTTTTTATATTATCATATGTCATTTCTAACTTTAGCACCAATAACATGTTTTTCCTGTTCAGTTTTTATAGATGAACAAACTGAACCGCAAATCAGTTAGATACCATACCCAAGGTCATAGCAGTGAGGCAGAGTAGGACTCTAACCAGTAGTTCATTAAGGCAGGTAGGAGGAAGCAACACAGGATCCCTGGTATGGATAGACACCTTCTTCTCATGACATTGCTAGCTGAATGGACCAGTTACTTGTGCTATTTAATCCTATTATATTGACATTGAGTCCAAGGAGCAGTCATCAATGAACTTCAGCATATATTGCTTTTATTCCAAATGTCACTAGGTTTTTTTCGTTTTTTTTTTTTAATCTAAGTATGCATTTTATTTTAGGAGAATTTCATATATGAATATACTGTATTTACACCATTTCTACCCTTCCCTTTTGCCCCTTGAGCTCCTCTGTTCCTCAGATTTATTCACTTATTTATTTATGTGTACATATGTTTATGTGCAGCATGTGCCTGCAGGAGCTGGCACAGGCCACAAGATGGCATCAGTTCCCCTGAAATTAGAGTTGCAGGTGGTTGTGAGCCACAAAATGGGCTCTGGGAGCCAAATTGAGGTCCCCTGCAAGAGCAGTAAGCGCTCTTAACTGTTTATCCATATATATATGAAAATAATAATGTTTATTACAGAAAATCTAGGAATTATATCACGAAGAAATTTATCTCCCACAATAATAACTATTTAACTACTCTTAACTTTTATTCTGTCATTTTCCAATGCTCTTTAATTCCCAAACAAACATTTTATTGTAAAAATAATCTGTTATATATAGCACAACAGACTTTTTCATTTTGTAGTATATAAGATTTTCAACGAGAATAAATATTCTTTTACTCTTGGGCTTTGGAGAGTAATTGATGGCTACTACCTAAATTTGCTGTAGTTTAATTACCCTGTTTTTCATATTTTATTTATGCATGTATTTTTATTGATGGTTTTCATATGATTCATGGTATTTTTGGTATTACACATCCTAGAAATGTGAACAAGTTATTCCTTTGCATTAATATCTATGTGAAGGATAACTGGGGAGTCATTTTTCCTCAGGTTACTGTGGAGTTTTATACCATGGCAGTCTGTCCCTTGGAGTAGAATCTAGGTGGTTTTCCTCATAAATGAACCATCCTATTCTCCATGCAGGAACAGGCACCACTCCTCAACTCCAGGGCCTTCTGCTTCTCTGTGTACGCTGTGGCTTTACGTGCTAATGTATTAGGCATAAGGAGCGCAATTCTGACACAAATTGACTTTGAAAAGTTGCTTCCGAAACCTTTAGAAGCACTGTTCTTCAGCTAATGTGGTTGAGAATCTGGGAAGGAAGTTAGAGGTAGGATGCAGGCAAGATAGCACAGAATGCTGACTTAGCTAACAGAAGCCAAGTCGCTAATGCAGACAGGCAGAGCGTGTTCTCTGATTTGCAAAGTGCAGTTAGCCTAATTGATTTCTGCATACTTGTGGATAGGGATCTGCCCTCTTCCATTTATTTTTCTCTTGACAAGTGGGATGTGAAATGTTGTTCCATGCCTTTCTAATTTAAATGTTGCACATGTTGAGACCTGATATCACCAGCCATTTAAAGCTTGGCCCCAAACATAGCACATTGTTGTTATTAGCCTTCATCGGTTGGTTATAGCCAACATTCTGTTTGGAACTCTAAAGGGCTATAAATCTCCTTTATAGACATAACCTATTCCTGCCATAAAGTAGACGCAGTGAGAAGGCAGAGCTAATTCTCTTAGGTGAGTTCTTGTTGACCTCATTAGATTGACCAGGTCAGGAGTGTCCACATTGGGAGTGTTCTTTGAATGTAAGAGTTGAATTTAAGTTAGCATATATACGTGCAAGGTGCTTGAAAGGGAGTGGTAAGAAATTTGCATAAAGTTGGCAAGGTTCATGTTCCTGAAGATTTTGTGAGTGAGCTGAGAAAGGGACTTGTGTAACTAAGGGGTTACATATACATACATCAGGGTCAGACAGAGCTTAGAGGGGAACTAAATGTCACCTCACAGCCTACATACTGGGCTATGGATGATGTCCTTGAAGCCACATGCATGCATTGCACTCAGTTTGCCATCTGAAGCTGTCTGTCTCACTACCATTACTATCACTTTCCAAGTGCATGTAGAAGTTCTAGTGGTCAACAATGATTTAAATCAAAGTTTGTATTATATTTGTTATAGTTTTAATTATAATGTATGCTCATTTTCAGTGAGTATATGCTCCTTCCATGGGTATCCATAGATTGTTCTCTTACTGTTTGAGAATTCCATACATACATACAATGTAATTTTAATATAATTTTAATCTACATTGGAAACAGATTTTTTCATATGATATAGTCTGATCAGAATTTCTCCTCTCTCAAACAATTCCTCCAAGTTCCTTCCCATGCCCCCATCTACCCAAATCCACACCCGTTTCTTTTCTTTCTCATTAGAATACAAATAGGCAAAAGTGATAAGGAAAAAACAATAGAAAGCAAAAATGAGAAAAGAGAAAGTATCAGAAACACATTCAGATGCAGAGATACACATGCTCATACACAGACATCCCGTAAAAACAGAAAATTGGAAGTTATTATATATAAGCAAAGGGTCTGTAAGGTCAAAAACTGCATAGATAAGGCAGTTAAGGAGTCAAAAACCCTCCGAAATTAACATTGACTTTGTTTTATGTTGGTCATCTGAGCACAGGTCTACTTTTAATACTGAGTTTGTAATACTCAGTGAGGCTACATTGGAGAAAACTAATTTTTTTCTTCTGAAAGTGGTTGTTAATTGGAGATAGCCTCTGGGTTAAGGATGGGAATTTGTGTACATTTCAGTATCTCAGCAGTGGGGCCCCATCTGGCTTAGACCTGTGCAGGCCCTTTGTGTGCTTCCCTACACTTTGTGAGTTCCTATGTGTGTCAGCCTTGTTGTTTTCTAGAAACCCTCGTTTCCTTGGAGTCCTCCAACCCCATTGGCTCTTACAATCTTTCAACCCCTCTTCTGCAAGTTGTCTGAAATCTGAGGGGAAGGATTTGATGAAGACATAACATTTATGGCTGAGTGGTCCAAGATCTCTCATTCTCTTCACATTGTCCAGCTGTGGGACTCTCTGTTTGTTTTCATCAGGGGCTGGAGGAAGCTTCTCTGATAACAGCTGAGCAGGATGATGATCTATGAGAATAACAGAATGTTAACTAGAAGTCTTTTTTATTGATAAATTCCTTTACCATAACAGTAGTATTTGATTTTCCTGTAGGTCCACAGCCAATCTATTCTCTAATTCTTGGCCACATGAGCAGTGTCTGTAATGGGTCCCATCTCATGGAGTGGACCTTTAAATACAGTTAGACAGTGGTTGGTTACTCCAACAACTTTTGTGCCACAATTGCACCAGTGTATCATGCAGACAGGTCATCATTGTAGATTGAAGAATCGGTAGCTGGGTTGATGGTTACCTTTATCTTCTAGTGGTGTATAGAGAACCTTCCAATACCATGAACACTAGTCATTAGGAGGGTAGGCTCTAGGTTGGCACCAGCTCAACTTCTCCATGTTTATTGAGTTTTATACAATGAGGTTTAATCAAAGTCACTCCCATTCCCTGTGCTCCACATTCCTTTCTCACCTCCTCCTACCATTATCTTCTCCCAACATCATGTCTGTTTGTTTGTTTTTCTTCCCCGCTGTCAGTAGGTATATGGGTCCAGAAACATCTACTGAAGCATGGATCCCCTTTCAGGAGCCACTCCTTGAAGAAAACTAACTCTCCTTTTCCTATCAGTCATCAATTCCCAGTAGTTTCAGAGCTAAAGATGAGACTTCATGATCACCTCCTCCTCTCTGTTGGGATTTTTGTCTGGCGTGATCTTGTGCTACTTTTGTGTGTTTACAACTGTTGTGAGTTCATATGTCCAACTGCCCTGGCATGTTCTGGAAACACTGTTTCCTTGTAGTCATGTATTGCCTTTGGTTTTATAATCTTTCTGCTGCTCCTTTGATTGTGCCTGTGCTTTGGGAGGAGGTATAATGTAGATGTCACATTTATGGCAGTCTCTTGTTCTTTACATGTTGGCCAATTGTGAGTTTGCATGTTGGCCAATTGTGGCAATTCAGAATTGCCATTACTGATAAAAGAAGATTGTCTGTTGAGGGTTGAGAGATGCATGAATTCATTGGGTTAAAGATAAATCATTATGATTCAATTTAATACTATGTCTATTTGGTAAGATAAAAGTAGTAGGTTCACCCCAAGGCCTATGACCTATGTCTAGTCCCAAGTTCTTTGCCCTGATAATAATACTAGGCACGAGTTCTATCTTAAGATTGGTCTAGGTGTTTGTAGACTATAAGCCCCTGGCTACAGCATCTCTGTTCAAAAGAATATTCTATAATAATGGGAGTAATCTCTAAAATTCCCATTGCAGTAGTAAAATTAGCCACATGTAGCACTTGAGGATTTGAAACATGGAGACGAGAATCAAACTGAATTTTATGTTGTTTAATTTTAAGTAACCACATAAACCACCAGATAGGGCAATTGACAGGCAGTTTGTAATTCTCTGGACCCTCTACCCATGTTTTCTCTGCCTTATATGCTAGCTTGCTTTTGACCCACAAATAGGGAACACGTGTAATGATGCAGCTTTAAGATCTTTTCCTACTCATAGAAATAAAAGGGAAAGTAGTTTACACTTTTCCCTCACCACCATCTGGTTCTCTGCAACCTGAAAGAGATTTCATTCTGCTTGGGTTGATTAAACCAGTTTATTCACATTTGGTTTATTTCAAGATTCATATGGCACTTTCCTCAGTTTAGAAATTGATGAATTAGAAGGGTATTTATGAATATTTTCTAAAATATCAGGTAAAGATCTTATTCTGAGGCTCTCATTAGATAAGATTTTTGATTACTGATGGCAGCAAAATGGTCTTCCTATGCTTCCTTACTCTAAAACAGTATAGTCCATAGCACTGTATTACTCCTAGATCTTCCTGGTGATTCATAGCCTTGGGAGCTTATAAGATTATTACTGGCATTATGTAAATCACAATGAACTCTGTTAAGGTAACAGAGTCACAAGAGGATAACCAGCTATGTCTGAGTGCAAAATACGCCTTTTGTATTTATATTACAGTTAATTTAATTTTGTTTGTTTTTTTGAGATGGCTTCTGTGTGTGACAGCTCTGGCTGTCCTGGAACTCACGCTGTAGACAAGGCTGGCCTCAAACTCAGAAATCCACCTGCCTCTGTTTCCTGAGTGCTGGAACTGAAAGTATGCCCCACCACCACCCAGATTTATGTTTTCTTATTATAACCATAGTGCTAGTTGGATTGATAGCATTACTTTTCCCAGACGAGTTTTGTCTTACACTGGTTTAAGACAATAATAGGAAGAAATCGGTAGCTTGTGGGATCACAAAAAGGAAACGACCAAAAGTTCTTGGGGATTCCTGTTCAAAGAGTCACCATCTCAGTAACAAACTTTCCAGGAAAGAGGTCCATGCGCCAACAGCTTCTGTCCAGGAGGGCTGTCTCTTTCAGCCCTACGAGAGGGGTGACTCCTCTTTTTGCTGTTCTCTGAGAGCCTCTTTCCCCTCTCTGTTCTCTTCTTGTACTAAGGCCAGTGGCTTGGAGAGCATGTGGAAAATCAGACCCAAACTTTGGAACACCTTTCTGTCTCAGAGCCAAATCCCCCACATATGTCCTCCTGGCTCCTGCTTGGCCATGTACCTTGACCCTGAGTGTGCTGCCCATGGGAGCAGCTTAAAGGCAGGTATTGGCACACGAATGGGTAAATTCTTGCTAGAGGACGGTGAAACAGCAATAGCTCTGTTCTGGCCTTTATTGTTGTATGAGAACTCGTCTACATTTTCTTCTCTCACAAATTTCTGGGACAGAAAGAAACCAGACCGCTCTTTTTTACATTAAAAATTATATGTTATAGCATTTTTTTTGTATTTGTATCATGTTAATAAATGTATCACTGTAAGGTCTACCGTTTGTTGCCCATGACACTGATAGTTAGTGGTAGTGTGGTGCGGTGGTGGCGATGTGTGCACATGATGTATTTGTGGATGGATTATAGCAGGAAGATAGTGAAGGATGGAGTGCCGGGAAACTGTAATAAGTGTGCCTGACTATCCTACAGGAAATACAAAGGCATGAAAGTGGACATTTAGACCTCTCTTAGTTCCAGGAGAGTGACACCTGTTCTTGCCCCATAACCCAGATCCTTTGTATAGAGTATGAATGAAGAGATATACAGTCACGGCAGTACCTCAAGTCCCTCCAATCTGGGAAAGATCCACAAGTTCCTTTCAGCTTGGAGTCTGTATTTAATTCTCCTGGATCTTCCTACACACACGCTGACACCTTCCTTGTTCCCACAGCTAAGCATCTATCAACAGCCCTTTTCTTTTTTATTTTTATTTATTTATTTATTTTTATTTATTTTATATAACAAAGTCCAATTAAATGAAAACAAACATTTATACACAATATTTGGGAATTTGGGCGTCGTTCTTTCCAAACTACTTCCTGCTGGTAAGGGGCGCTGTCTTGGGGGATTCGAAGAAGATTCAGATATCCTAGCTGTAGTCTGTAGGGCTGTTTTGTCCAGCTGTTTGGAATATAGGGTCACCTGGTACTCTGTTTCAGGCGGTCTGGCGTGATCAAACCACATTAGTCTGGAAGGAATCCACATCTTTTCATTTTCTGTGGAAACAAAAATAGAAATACTTTTCCCCAGTAACTTGTTCTTCAACTTAAATTTTGGAGTCAAAGCGTTTTTTTTTTTTTTTTTAATTTATTATTTTACATGTCGATCCCAGTTCCCTCTCCCTCCCTCCCTCCCTCCCCTCCAGCCCTCCCTCCCTCCTTCCCTCCCTTTTGCCCTCTCTGCCC
The DNA here is from genome assembly GCF_943737965.1 of Phodopus roborovskii. Classification (NCBI taxonomy): domain Eukaryota; kingdom Metazoa; phylum Chordata; class Mammalia; order Rodentia; family Cricetidae; genus Phodopus; species Phodopus roborovskii. The sequence continues at coordinate 6,294,017 of NW_026125444.1, forward strand.
TCTCCCATGCACTCTAAACACCCTCCCCTCCCAACCCCCCACCACAATACCATATATAGGGGAATGCCATCCAGTTGGGGTCATGTAGATCTGACAGGTCCTGTGAAGTAGGGACTAGGGTTCTCTCCTATCTCTAGAATAAGGCAGTTATCCCTCCATGGGGGATATGTTTGCAAAGTCCTTTTGTGCACCAGGGATACATCCTGGCTCCACTGTCTGAGGTCTCTTAGACTGCTTAGTCCTTCTGGCTGAGACCCATATTCAGGGGGGTCCGAGTCAGTCCCCTGTTGGCTTCCCAGCTATCAGTCTAGTGGCCCTTAGCTCCTCCTTGTTCAGGTAAGCTGTCTCTATGTACTTCTACCGCATGGTCTTGTCCTCTCCATCTGCTTCTGGGTTCTAGTTCGACTCAGTGTTTATGTATGGGTGTTTGCTCCTGTTTTCAACAGGCATTAGTTGAGGACTCCATGGAGAAGTTAGTTGTTGATCTCACTCTCCGGAAAGGGCATTTATGATAGCCTTTCCACGGGAGCTGAGATTGTTAGTTGGGAGCAGTCTTGTAGTTCCCTCGACCTTTCTTTGTGTTCAACTTTATCTTCAAACCAATATTGGCTCCCTCTTTTATGTTCTCTCTGTCTCTGTCTCTGTCTCTGTCTCTGTCTCTCTCTCTCTCTCTCTCTCTCTCTCTCTCTCTCTCTCTCTCTCTCTCTCTCTCTCTCTCTCTCTCTCTCTTTCCTATTTTCCATTCCTAACCAGGCTCAATCCTCCTGGTTGCACATGCCTTCCTCTCCTCCCTCTCATTTTCTCTTACTTCTCTCTCCATTAGCTGTCTTCCCCCACTTTACCTGAGCTCTGGGGGACTTGTCCCTTCCCAGTTCTGTGAGGGACTTTATATGAATCTCTTAGAATACAACTTGTATCCTAGTTCCTGTGGTGATGTGAATTATAGGCTGGTGATCCTTTTATCTAGGTCTAAAATCCATATATGAGTGAGTACATACTGTGTTTCTCTTTTTGTGACTGGGTTACCTCATTCAGGATGGTTTCTTCAAGTGCCATCCACTTGCCTGCGAATTTCAAGATACCATTATTTTTTTCTGCAGAGTAGTATTCCATTGTGTAGATGTGCCACATCTTCATTAACCATTCTTCAATTGAAGGGCATCTAGGTTGCTTCCAGGTTCTTGCTATTACAAATAGTGCTGCTATGAACATAGTTGAACAGATGTCTTTGTTGCATGGATGTGAATCCTTTGGGTATATGCCTAAGAGGGGGATTGCCGGGTCCTGTGGTAAACTAATTCCCATTTTCCTGAGGAACCGCCATACTGATCTCCAAAATGGCTGTATGAGTTTGCACTCCCACCAGCAGTGGAGGAGTGTTCCCCTTTCTCCACATCCTCTCCAACATAAGTCAGCACTGGTGTTTCTAATTTTAGCCATTCTGGCAGGGGTAAGATGGTATCTCAAAGTTGTTTTGATTTGCATTTCCCTGATAGCTAAGGATGTGGAGCATTTTCTTAAGTGTCTTTCAGCCTTTTTGATTTCCTCCATTGAGAATTCTTTCTTCAGTTCTGTACCCCATTTTTTAATAGGGTTATTTGGTGTTTTGTTGACTAGTTTCTTGAGTTCTTTGTATATTTTGGAGATCAGCCCTTTGTCGGATATAGGATTAGTGAAAATCTTTTCCCAGTCAGTGGGCTGCCGTTTGGTCTTGTCAACTGTGTCCTTTGCCTTACAGAAGCTTCTAAGTTTGAAGAGGTCCCATTTATTAATTGTTTCTTTCAGTGTCTGTGCCCCTGGAGTTATGTTCAAGAAGCGGTCTCCTATACCAATTTGTTCAAGGGTACCTCCTACTTTCTCTTCTAAGAGGTTCAATGTGGCTGGATTGATGTTGAGGTCTTTGATCCATTTGGACTTGAGTTTTGTGCATGGCGACAGACATGGGTCTATCTGCAGTCTTCTACACACCCTCATCCAATTGTGCCAGCACCATTTGTATCAACAGTCCTTTTCAAGAAATGAATTTTCCTTGATATGTCTATATAGAAAAAATATATGGGTAGTGCTACTCAAAGTCAAAATCTCTTTAGTGCAGGTTGTTCAGACATATAACATGTTTGATTTCATGTGTATATTTTATGTATTTTCATTGTGGTTACAAAGTTATACCAAATTATTATGTCTTTTACATTTTCCCTGTTGCTGTTTTGAACCTATATTTATTTCTTGGAGTAGAATATTTTAGTCTACAAGTCTCTGATCTTCATGGAAGGAATTTAGTACAAAGCTAATCAGCTGTCAACAAACTGGATACTTCTGGGTGTTTCAGTAATTGCCATCAAATGTAGCAGTGAGGCTGCGTGTGTGGAGAAATGTTTGTGAATGGTGGTTTCGGGGAAACTGGTCTGTTCCCTTAAATCCTAGTCAGTGCATATTGACACATCTGCCTTGTGCCTTTTTCATTTCAGTATCTGCTAGAAATGAAAAGCTTGATCCTCCCACCAGAGCACATCCTGAAGAGAGGAGACAGTGAAGCAATAGCATATGCTTTCTTTCATCTTGCACACTGGAAGAGGGTAGAAGGGGCTTTGAATCTCCTGCATTGTACGTGGGAAGGCAGTAAGTAATTTTGTTTTCTTTCTTTAAACGTTAAGAACATAAAGTGCTGTTTATGCCATAACAGTTCATGATGAACAATGAGAATTTGCACATCTGGCTTTTGTTTGCAGTAAGTCATATTATCAGGTTAGTTGATTAGTTGATGCTCCAGATCCCCAGAGATGGGCTGTTTCTGTGGTGGTGCCACTTCTACATTAGAATTGTATCTCCATACAAGAGCTAAGTAACGCTGGGTACTCTAGAGGAGTGTTGTACCACTCTGAGCACCCTCCCTGGAGCTCTGCACAGCCCCTTGACATCATAGTAACCTTTGCCTGAGGCTTAGGCCTTGTGTTGGACTCTGCTTATCATTTCCTATAAGCCTTGGTTGTAGAGTTGGATACGTGCCACAGTTACCTTGCACTCAAGTAAGAATAATCAAACGTACCCCAGATATGTTTCAAAACAACAGTGATGCCCATTGAACACTGATGTCTTATGGATATATGCTAACCCATGTGAATAATAAATGTCTGTTAGATGGAGGCATAAATTAGCCCCGGCATGACCTCTATGGTGGCCATCACTCTGTGTAAGGAAAGTAGGCTCTTGACATTCTCATCTAGTGAAGGGGAGTAAATGGCTGCCCTTGCCTGCTGTCTGGTGATTTTTAAGATGGTAGAGCTTAGAACACCAAGGGGTAACTGTAGGAGTCAGGTGACAGGTGAGCAAGCCCCGAAAACCAAGGCAGTAGTGTAAGCAAGAATATTGTGAAGAAATGTGGAGTTGTAGGGTTGTTGGGAGATTGTGAATTAAGGAAAAAGAACCAATCCCATGTATGTTATTGGATGACATGTACGAAAACACAGCTAATACCATTTTAAGCAAAAACAAGCACAACACATAGCATTTCTTACATAAAATCAAAACCAAAAGTACTGGAGTCTCTGAGTTTTTTTCTGGTTTACACTTACTCTGATCAGGCTCACAAACAAGTCTTTTTAATCCCTTTCATTCTTTATCTTTTCTGTTCCCGTTTGCACTTTGACAGGCTCCTGTTCCTTCCTGTCCCTGCCCTTCCGAGACCCAGAGTCCAGCTTGGTTGAGGAAGTGACAGGTGGCGGGGGGGGGGGGGGGGGGGGGTAGCGGTAAGCCCACAAAGATGAGGTTCGAAGGTGGTTGGAAATTTTTTGTGTAGTGGCTTTGAAATGTTTTTCTCAGATAATTAACATGTTTTCTTTATGTAATTTCCTGTGTATAACTCGAAAGATGTGGGCTTGCCAGTGCTTCTCACTCTCCTTGATGAGTGTAACAATATAGCCAGGTGTCTGGTCAGTAGACTAGCTCGCTCAAGTGACTGTGGCCCTGTGCACAGTCTTCTCCAGCTTGTGCTGATCATTGCTTATAAGGTTCTCTGTTAAAACACAAAAGAAAATGTTAATTAAATGTGAGAAAGATTTCTAAGAGCCCAGCAGAATCAAATACGAGACATTGCATCTAGTGTGAAAGCTAAGTAGACCAATTGCCTTAGCAACTAAAAACGTACCTATAGGTTGGCTCCCTGAGAATAATAGTAGAAACATATCAGTTGGACCTGACTGATAAGATCCAAGCCACTGGAAAGGACCCAAAATGGCCAAAGCAGATGGTGATAAAAAAAAAAAAATGGCATTAGGAATGACATCACCATAAACAATTAAAAGCCGTTGGATAATAACTGGAAATTGTTGGGAAGTTGGTAATCAGCCAGCAATACATAGTTTCTCTGAAGCAACAGAAAGGGTCAAGAGACACAGAGTGACATGGTGAAGTGCCAGATCAAGCAGAGTAGGAGGACTGGCAGGAATTACCTCAAACTACATGGATAGAATGAATACTTTATTGGGACTAAGGGGGTGAATTTTTATATATGAAATAGTAAGGCAAGAGAACCAGATGCCTATAGAAAACACCAACTGGGGATTTGATACTTAGAGATGAACATTCCCTGTGAAAATAAGATAGTCATCGCAGCCCAAATCAGTTGCAGTGCCATTCAGTTTCCAGAGAGAGCCATGCTAATCAACTTTAGATCTACGAGTATGCTCACTGTGCAGCACATGACGAAATCTGAATGCCAGGAACCTTGAGACGTGTTTTCATGCCTGGATGGTGTTCATTTGCCTTCCATTTGTATCTTTTTACTTGCTGTCCTGATGATGTTCTAACTTAGGCAGAAGAGAGATGGTCGCCTCTGTTCACCAGCAGAAGGAACAGTGAAGGAGAGTGGCCAGTGAGTTTGTAGCTGTAGCCTGTGTCCAGATAGCCAGAAGGCAAATGCTCTTCTCTGCAGTGAAGGTCACAATTTAGATTCCATCACTACATATAAGCTAGGGTATGGGGTCTTAATTACCCATCCGGGAAAATTAAACTTTGCTATTATTTAATATTGGTTCAAACATTTCAATGGGAATAAAAGAATAGATACGTATGTCTAAACGAAGGAAGCTGAAATGGATTTACCTAACTTTAGTTGCTACTGTTGAATATAGACACAATCAAAGGCCAGTGGTTTGCCCCATGGCACAATTGGTACTCTTCAAATTTTGTACAACTCACATGTGTTTTCAATAAACAAAATGTATATGAACTTATATGTGTATACTTATATACATATTTAGAAAAGTCTTTCATGATAAGTGCTTTTCAGCCATTCTTCCTATTTTAGAGAAGCTATAGGTCTTTTATGTAATGTAGAAGGAAGAATTACTACTGCAGCTTCAAGTGTTTGTCTGCAGACATTTCTACTAGATCGGTGATGTCTCAGTTACATTAGAGGTTCACATCTCTGTGTTTTAAAGATGTACTTTTATTATTTTTAAGTTCTGTGTGTGCGTGTGTTGGGGGTTGTGAGGGTACTCTAAACCATGGGCCTTCTCTCCAGCCCCATAGCTGTGTTTAAAATCAGAAGACTTAGAATTCTGGTTCAGCTACTGATAGTGGTACCTACTGTCCTAACTTTAGAAACTGTGACGCCATATGAAACAGAATGTCATATGAATGCCCCATGGTGATGACCTCCGGTCCACACTTGCTGCAGCTCCAGTGATGGCGGACTGCCCTCCTCCCAGCAGCTTGAATAGAAGACACTGCACTTCCCCCAGTGTGCCACTTGGTGGCACCTTTTGACATCTCCAGCCTCCGAGTTGAGGTTTTCTTCCAAGTCATTCATTTTTCTTCATTCTGAAATGTAAGGCCATTGCCTGACTCCACCAAACTTCTCAGTTTCATTAGAAAGAGAACTCAGGAGAGAAGATAACAGAACCTGATCTTCCCATTCCCGGTTCCATGTTAGAAATGATCATTACCCAAGTTGTGTTTTAGAAATCTTTATAAACTAAGCAAACTTGGTTCTTTCTTATTCATTTGAAGGTAGAAATAGAAGGCGTTTTCCCCCTTTCAGTGAATTTATTATGTTACAGAACTAGTCATTCTTTAGAATTCAGTGGGGTTTCCACCAATTAAGGAGCCCTCCTCCTTTTTTTCAAACTCCAAAGTCTAGCTGATATATAACAGAGATTGTGTTTGCAGCATGTGGTAGTTAAGGGGGGGGGGGGAAGGGAACACCCTTGACTCCTCAAACATAATACATCAGCATTTCAAAGGTTTCCAAAATGTTTGATTCAATACTGTCCCGGCCCGTAAAATCACACAATATGTCCCTCAAAGTCAAGATAATTAGAAAGGGGGAAGAATTTCAACTATTAAGATTTTTATGTTTCTTGGATTATTGCACAGCGGCCACCTTATCGAAATTATGTTTGTTTTAAACATTGCTGGCTCTGGTTATGTTCACACACGTGCACCACTGCAAGTATGAGCTGAACACAAAGACCACGTATAAATGAAAGAAAGGTCTCATTTCAGGGGCACTGGTAATGCACTTTATTGCATCTGTTTTAAATGGCAGATCTGTTTTACCTACATTCAGTACTGATGCATCCTTATCTCCCTCCCACCTTGGTCTTTCCAAGGCTCTACTTTGTCAGTATTTATTTTAGAAAGAATGGTGGTTTGTTGACCACAGCTGTGAACTTTAATTTTCTCATTCCATACATCAGAAGAGGGCTATGCCATGGGGTAAAAACCACTTGGCCTTTCTTTGTGTCTATATTTTTCTACCCAACCAAACAGAACTCTTTATTTTCTTTTTGGAGCCCCCCAAAGAATCCACTAAATAATGTATAAGATTTGAAGGTGGGTTTTGAGGGGGACTAAGCAGGGTGTTTTCTTTGAGAGGGGAAAATGGCCCATTGTTGAAGCATAGGATGAGATTATGATTCTAATTTATTCTCTTTGAACCTAATGGTAAATGCCCTCACTGTAGGATGTGGTTCTTAGGGCATTTCCTCCAACCATACCTTCCCTTCATAAGGCCGCTACCTTTTGCACTTCTAGCTGATCCTGCCTCTGCCCCTAAACAGCTCTGAGGATGCAATTTGTATTTGTGAGAAAGTGGCTATTGGTTGAAGTTGCTGAAAACCAGCCTCTAAATATGGCAAGACAGAGAACCAGCCTGATTCTAAATGTGTTTTGTTTTGGTAACACACTATAATTTGGGGTGCCTAAAGTTTTTGTTTAAGAGTCAGGATCTTCCTGTGTTGCCAAGGCTGCCCCCAAACTCACAAGCTACAGTGATCCTGCTTCAGTCTCCAGAATAGTACAGGCTCCTGCAGCCTTGTTTGGTTTTTATCTAAATTCTTAAAGATAAATTCTGTGTTTTTTCTGAATGCATATATTCTATTGAGCAAACAATTATTGAAGTCTTCTTTTGGAACAGGCATTAATGTCTGCTGATACCAAGGTGAAAATGTTTTGTAAGAAGCATGTGTGTGTGTATACATACATTTTCCACATACACGTTTTATGCATATATGTTTAAAATCAACTACACATGTATTTGTGTATAATGGTAGATAGTGTAAGCAGTGCCTTCATGGCTCTAGGAACAGAGGAGTCACTAGAAAGTTAGGAAGTTCACTGTAATACACTAGAATTCATTCTTCAAAATTAGGACAAACCATGCTTAAATCCAACCAAAGGAAAGTGAGTTTTTCAAGGACAGTTTACTTCACTGTTGTAGTTGAAAGAATATGGATCAAAAGCCAGGCTTTGATCTCTGTCTTTTCCTTATGTCTGCACTGAAATGACTAATGGAAGACAGGTGGCCTCCTCGCCTGTTGCCTGCACTCGGACGTGGAACATAAAACTTGTATTTTGTTGATAATTTTCCATTGTAGCAGTTGCAGGTCTATTTGTTAGCATACATCATCATTTTCACTCATGGTGTGGCCTGGTGGAGAAGGTGAAGACTGTAGGTTCAGTGCAGAAAGAGGGAAGCTAAAGAGAACTCTGACCTGTACAGGGCAGCTTGGCACTTGGGTCTGATGAGATCCACCAGTGTAGGGACAGGGGGTCCTTAGCTTACCTAGTATCGTTGTTAAAAACTCACACCTTTTGACAAGAGACTAACGATAAGAGGTAGAGCTGGGGTTCATTCTCAATTCTCCGTCTTACAAATAATCTCCATACGTAATGTTCTATCTGAAAGAAAAACCATCAAACAAGGTCCAATAAATACCCAAAGGTATCTTCTATCTGTTTAATGGGTAGGGGGACAGTTCATTAGTTTTCTCTTGTCTCCGTTCTTCTGTCATCTGTGGTATTGTTGGTGCACGAGACCCTCTGAGCTGCTCCGCCCTGAGCATCTTGGAGCCCAGGAAATGCCTCTGGTCAGACAGGGAAGGACACAAGTACAGGCATGCATCAGACACAGTTGTGTGGGATGTTTTCATGAGGTCCTTAAGTGACTGGGGACTTCAGTCCCACCTCTAAACAAAGGCACAAACGACATCAAGCCAGGGAGGGTGCATGTGAAGTGAAATGTCATTTGTATGCTGCGTTTCAACTGCCAGCAGCCTAGGTTTCTTGCTTAGTTTTGAACCCAGTATCTGTACAACTTTAATATCTAAAAAATATGTTTTTCAAAGACCTTTAGGAAATCCATAGTCATTTGTAAAATAGTTATCGCCAATGATCTAATTCTAGTCCTATTGAACCACTAAAGAGGTACGTTCTTAAGCTCCACACTGGCAAAAGCGTTGCATTTGGTGACTGTTTCAAGGCTCATGGAGCCAGTGCCTGTTTCAGTGAAAGGAACCGGAGGTGGGAGGGGGAGCAGGCAGGGAGTGTGCAGTGCCTCTCCCCTCTTCAGACCCCCATTCTTATCTCAGTCCTTGTTGGGCCCTTCGCAGCAGGGTGGGTGAAGGGTAGAATTGCAAGTAGAAATTGTATTTGCTTTTGTTTAGTGAAGCCAAAACTTAATATTATTTTTATGAACTTAATGTAAATGGCATCTGACATGAGAAAAGGAGGTCTTAAGGGTTCCAGAAACATGCAAGAAGCATGTCTGTATTATTTTTTAAAAGTTGTGTGTTAATACAGTCCCCCTTTCTGAAAAAGATGAGAGCCGATCGAAGTAAAATCGATCGATGCATAAAGTTCTCTGTGCGTGCCAAATGTGGAAGGAAGAATTCTCATTTGAAGGTGCCAGTCTGCCATTATATTTCTATTGTCAAGTGCTCTCAAGTCCTTGTACTCTCTTTGTTCCTCTTTTTTAATATTTAAATTTGAAACAAGCATGCTTTCCATGGCAATCCCAGTTCCCTCTCCCTCCTCCTCTGTTCCCCTCCCATCCCCCATCCCCTTTCTGCTCCCCAGGGAGGGCGAGGCCTTCCATGGGGGATCGTCAAAGTCTGTCATACCATGTAGAGCAGGGTCCAGACCCTCCCCCATGTGTCTGGGCTGAGAAAGTCTCCCTCTATGTACTCTTATATTTCTCTTTAAAAAAGTAATTTCCTGATGTTCAAAGTAGCTTCAATCTTGAATAAAGTTTACTTTTCAAAATTAATAGTCATTATGGAAATTGTTTTTTTCTTTTGGTGTCATATGGTAGCCGGGGTACACATGAAGATCCAAGACATACCCACAGAGTAGGAGTGGGGGACGCTTTCAGAGAAACTACCATGTATGGAAAGGTGTCCTGAAACCCTGCCATATTGCAGCTTAAGTGTAAAAATAAGTGAAGAGATTTAGGTGGGTGGATGCTATACAATTGCTACAAGTTTTTTCTTCCTTCCTTCCTTCCTTCCTTCCTTCCTTCCTTCCTTCCTTCCTTCCTTATTTTGTTTGTTTTTATTCTTTTGCAAGCCTAGTTCTGGTGGGAGAGATGTTGGCTTCCTCCTCAAGATTTTCCTGACTTAACAACCATGACACAACTCTTCTGTCACTTGTGCTAACGGGCAAAAGTCATCTTTGTTTGTGTGAAAGGGTCTGCTTGAACTAGGGTGAGCCTCCCATTATACGAAGAGCTGAAGTCTAGGGTGTTTTTAATGTTTTAATCTGTTTAAGAGGTTTCTGTTACAAGAAGAAAATTGATAACATTTTTACCTCAGCAAACTGCCAGCAAATGGCTCTGCTCTAATCCCACATTTATCGTGATTTATATTCTCCATGGCAATGTGCTGTAACCTCCCAGAGATACCACTGTGGTGTAGATTGACCGCATTCCAAATTCTGGAATCACATACATACTGTTTTTACTTTTAAATAATATTCAGACACCAGAATAAATACCATATGTGCACTGATGCTGGTTACAATGGGACCTTGTCATTTCTTGTGAGGGAGGGCATTCTTTGTTTCTGATTCTTATTTAAAATAAGTATGCAAAAGACAAATGTGTGCATTGACAGCATTTTGTAAAGGCTTTGGTAAGGATAAGGGCTAAGGTTGTAGCATGATCCGTTAAAGTGTAGCATTTAAAACTATAAATATTGTTGCTCATTGCCACCATCCCTCACCATCCCTCACGAACACACATATGGGCCAGGATTGTTAACTGACATTCTCAGGGTAGTGTATGGCTTTTCCATTCTGTGTCTACAATGTGCAGCCGCTAAAGGACATCTGTTGAAGAACAATTAACTCCGTGAGCAGTGCTCATAGGAACAGTGAGACTAACATGCCGATGACATTGGAACAGGGAGAATAACACACCTGATAATGGGGATGGATGGATTGATTGGAAAGCCATAATTCAGTGTAAAGCGTAATGTCATCTGATGCCAGGGGCCCAGAATTTAGGTGGCCTGACATCATCAAAATGTAGACAATCAATCTCTCGGAGCCATTTTCCCCTGCATGATATTGAAAGATTTAAAAGTTTCATAAAGTTTAGAAATTCCTCTCCAATCATGTGTTTTTAAGTTTTTGTATTCATCCATCCTGGTTGGACTTGTAATCCATTTAGACATAGTTTTAAAGCAGACACAGCAGAATGCCTTTCATTTTTGTACAATCTGCAGCACGCTCCAACAAGTCAATCCACATGCACTTCTGGGGAAAGCACTTCACCCCAGGTCTGCATTATTACCGTTGGCTGGGCTCTACTGAATTAGTGCTTAAAACATTTTTATAATATTTTATACATGATGAAACCCTAGGCATTGATATTGATGGTTTCCCTACCCTTCTGCACCTCTGTCCCCACCCAGTTTTGTGAGTTTTGCCCAGAATATATGGTGTGAGATTAATGTGTGAGTAATGCATCACGGTACACCTCTGACATTTTGTCTGGCGCGTGCCTTGGAGTTTGGTGAGTCTTGCCTGCCTTATAGGAAGAAACATGCTCAGGAACTCTTCTCTGAGGTTGGGAAGTTAGGAGGTAAACAGAAGCCTTTAATGTGTTGTCTTTGCTTTGCAGCCTTCCGCATGATCCCTTATCCCTTGGAGAAGGGACACCTATTTTATCCATACCCAATCTGTACAGAAACAGCAGACCGGGAGCTGCTTCCCTGTAAGTGTCACCCCTCGGCAGCCCTCCTTTCATCCAGGGAGGGTGGCATAACAGAAGATGGGATGTGAAGAGGTGGGAATGATAAGTGTTGATAATGTCCTTGTTAAGTTTCTCCCAACCCCTGGTCTTGTTTGATAGCATATGTATAGAAATGAGTTATGGGAATGGGTTGGACTTCCTGCTTCTCCAGGTCTTTCCACATCCATCAGAGGGAAAGATGCCAAGGCTTGAAGTTTAGCAGAGATGAGCTATCATGAGCTCACAGAGATTGACATTGGCATGCAGAGCCCTGATGGAGAGCAGCTTCTCTGCAGGCTTCTTTATGTGGAAACTTCGGCTTGGGCTCTCCTTCAGGTCAGAGGGGCACTGTACCAGCTGGGGTTTGAAGAGGAAGTACTGATGTCAGAGGATGCTACAGTCGAGTCACAGGTGGGAGGGCAGAGCCAGGCCACTGGCATCGGTGCCAGAGGCGGAGTCCTGAGTGAAGAAGGGTGCTGTGCTGTCCATGGTGACGCAATGCTCTTGGCCAGGCAGTCCCTGTGAGCTTCTCATGGGTTGCACATCGTTGAGTTGGCTGACATGTGCAGAGCACACGTGCAGCCTGAGCACTGTGTCATAGAGTGCAGGATGAAAACCCTGCCCTCAGGTGCCTTGGGAGCTCGCAGCCTAATGGTCACACCACATGTGGAAAGTATTATTTTGGTTTACTGTAATACAGCATTGTTTTGACAATCCAGGCTAAATAGCTATTATCCAATCAGACTGTGTGCAAGGACCATGTCCAGGCTCTTCATGTGGCCCTGACTTGGGAAATACTTTGCTCCCTCAGATACTAATCCCCTTTTGCCTCTTTCCCGTCACCCTCCTTTCCTTTTACTAGCCTTGGTTATATCAGTCTCTAATAGCTACAGCATATATAAATATTTCCAGAACAGCATAACTTTGGAGAGCTGGCACATAGTAAAATTTCAGATGCCAGCACTACTGAGCCAGTTGTGAATGGCGGCAGCTGGATACAAAAGTGACTGATGCCATGAGCCTGGGGTCTCTGGAAGTTTCCTTGCTTATCACCCCAGCCTGCAGCTTGTCGTTTAAGGAGCTGGGAGAGCTCGGTGGAGTTCCGCTGTCAGGACTTCTTTTTAATGGCATCTGGTATATCACATGACATTAAATTTGATTTCAGAAATCCCCGCATGGGTCCATAATTCACCTTTTGATGCCCCCTTGAGGGAGATCCTTATTAAAGTGTCAGTTTTCTGGTAGAAAGTCAGTTTTCTGAAAAGTGCAATGTTTTAAAATGTTTTAAGTGTGGCTCAGATTTATTGAAATGGGTGCCATGATCCAAGTGTAATATCTTTCCAGAACCTCCTAGAGGCTGGATTTTGAGAGTGAAGTATAAAGAGGTTTAGTGGTTGTAAACACTACTCATACTTTGAGTGTTAAAAGTATAATTACTGGCACAGGGGGCCCCAAGTGCACTCTACCCCAGGTTTGTTCCTTAGCAGGCTGACTTCCAGGGATGTGCAGGGAGGCTTGCTTACATGTGCTCTATGCCTCCTGATAGATCCTTTCTAATCTTCTTTTTCAGTCCTGTTGACTGGGGCTCAGTGACAAAACTTAATGGGCAATGAAGGATCTGTAGAGTTTGTATTTTGGTGGGATAATGGGCCAGCCCTGTCTGTTCCAGTAGAAGTATTGTGAACCTGCAGTTTCCCAGTATCTTCTCTGTGCACACAGCCCCATGCCCCTGGCCTGCATCTCTACCAGCCACAGGCAGTCCTGTGATGAGTTGACTAGAGTAGTCCATTACATTCTTTATGTTTTGATGTCATAGTTTTTTTGGTTTTACCCAAACCCAGTGTTTAATGTTTGAATGCTATGAAAGATACCCTAAAGACCTTTAGTCCCCATAGCCTCATGATTGTTCTGAATGTATTTATCATCAGGCGTCTCCTACAGTTGTGTAAATAACCCTAGCAATGTGATCCTTGCTGCTGAAGATCGGATAAGTCTGTATGTGAAGACTTCACCCAATGTCTATTGGGTAGCACCCTCCACTGACATCTTTGAATTGTCAAGAGGAAAAACAAGATAAACTAATATTGCCTTATTAAAACTACAGTAAAATAAAAATGGCACAGATGTGCATAGATGCCTTGCCCACTCACATTTGATTTGGGAATTCGCTCTGGAAGTGTGTGTTTTAATTTGGACAGGGTTTTGCTATTTTGTGTTTGCTTTTGGGAAAGGAACACTGTGTACTAAACATAGATGGTGTCACTAAAGTGCTGCAGATGGAACTCTGTTTGGGAGAAATAGCTAGGCAACAGAGGCAGACGAGAGCTGGGGAATGCCCAGTGTCCTGCCCATCATCGCCAGCGCACTGCAGCCGAGGGGGAACAGAGTCCCTAAAGTGCATCTACTTGTGTCCTAATGGCTCCCCTTTGGCCTTCTCCTCAGCTTTCCATGAAGTCTCAGTTTACCCCAAGAAGGAACTCCCCTTCTTCATCCTCTTCACTGCTGGACTGTGCTCCTTCACAGCCATGCTGGCCCTCCTGACACATCAGTTCCCGGAACTTATGGGCGTCTTCGCAAAAGCTGTGAGTGTTCACCTGGGGGTTGGTGGGGGATGGGGGTGGGCAATGGGCAGGTGGACAGGGAAAGCCAAGGGAAGGGCTCAGGGGAAGGGGCTGCTGTGCAGAAGTGGAAGGCCTGGAGAGTCTTTCAGTTTTCGCTATCATCAGAGCCATCGATGAATGGCCAAAGGGTCAAGGGAGAGCACTGGTTAGTGCATGCCTCACCCCATTTCCCAAAGGAATTCTGGTACCTTCCAGAGAGTGTATCAAGTCCAAAAGAATGAAGCAATGTAGGGAATCCTCACAAATGAGAGGTGGGAGGGGTGTGATTCACCTTGGTGTGTACTGAATGGCACTTTCTAATCTTTGGCTATTGGGAGTCTTCCGTTCACGAAGGATGAGATTTTATGTTTTCCACAGATTATTTTTGTGATGTTTTAAATGGATACAAACTCTTGGCTTGTTTGGGTAATGAACTGTGAGAAAGTGTGAAAGCTGGTAGTGGAAGTGTACCATCATGGCACTTAGAAATAGGAAAAGCCACTAAGAAAGAGCCTGGTGAGATGGTGGAAGACAGAGCCCTGTAAGGAAGCCATCTGCCCTGCGTGCTAAGAACCTGTTTCCCTGGAGAGGCCTGATGATTTCTGTAAGCCCATGGGTCTGAGTGTGCTGATTTTGCCGTAGCTGGGTGTTAAGTAGAAGGAATAGAGAGGAAAGCATTTGGTTGTTGCCCTGACATCTGATTTCGAGATGCATGGCTTCGGCAGGGATGTCCTTTCTCCATACTTCTCACTCCACAGTGGCCCTGCCCAGCCTGGAGTCATTTCAAGCCACGAACACCGTGCTCTCTCAGGCCCCTCACTGCCTTTATGCTGCCTGGGTCAACTTCCAAATGCTGCCCCAGCGCTCAGCACCCACACTGTAAACCTGCCTTCTTTGTCCTGCTCCCCTTCCCTTTGCAGCCTCCCCTTAGCCTGTGTCCTCGCTCTTCTTGCCTGAGCTGCATAATTGTCTCAGCTGGACTCCTTGCTTCGGGGCTTATTGTTGTCAGTCTGTCTCTCACACTAACACAAGAAAGAGTTTTTAAATTTCCAATAAGCATGCCGTTTCCCAGCTGTTATCTACTGGTTCCCTGTTATTTCAGGCCATAAATCTCATTTCTTTTGCTTGATCTAAAAGAGCCTTTTGTCTTCTCTGGCTCTTGCTTGCCTTGTTAGCCTCCTTCCTCACAGTTCTTTTCAGCCATAGTGAAGTGATCACAGTGCCCGGATGTGCCAGGGCCTAACATATCTCAGTGACTTTATGTGTCCTGTTTGTTGTGCATGGAATGCCTTATCTGACCACCCCACTCCTAATGAGCTCTTTCTTAGCTAATAATGTACTCATTTCTCCTAAATTGACAAGATGTCTCCATGATCCCAGAGTTCCATGAATGCCTATATTATCACATATTATCATATGTGATTGGTAAGGAATTGTCCGTACCCCCTGAGGCTGTGCATTCCTTAAAAGCAGGTGCCTTTTCCACATCTGCCTCCAGAGCCTCACACAGAGCCTTGGTCATTGTAGGTTCTCAGTCAATGGCTGTCAAGTGAGTGCCTAGTGATCTCAGGTACCACTTGGCTTTTCTTCCCTTCTCCTGAGACCGTAGACCCTTACAGTCGAAAGGCTCCTCAAAGCGCCTCAACTGTTGCTGTGACAGGAGTGTATCTAGGTGCATCATGAATACTGGTGTGCATGGGTCGTTGTGAGTGCCGTGGTACATGGGCTTCTCCTGTTTAAGATCATGCCCATTTCACCAGTGGCCGTTCCAAGCTCCTTACTGTACCTCTTCCGCTCTTTCTTTCACGTCTACCTAGGCTGGTTTCACACTCGGGGAGCGCACCAAAGAAATCTGCTTTCTTTCGAAAATTCTCAGGAGAGCTTCTCTACTCAAGGCCAACTTGAAGTTCTAATTCCCTCCTTCAGGGAAATCAAGTTTTCTTCCGTCTCTTCCATATTTTCTAAAATCTGCATTAGCCGAGTCGCTGCCCTGGATGCCTTTCAGCCGCAGGGCCTGTGCTGTTCACCATTTCCTTCCTCTCCATCGCTAGCCTCTGAGGAAAAGTTGTTGCCAAAGTTTCATATTAGAGTGTAATTTAGTTAAAATGCATAGTTGGGATGTTGGTCTGGAACTAGACAATTATGGTTCCCCCTTTTCTTTTTCCCTCGTAAGCATTTTTAAAAACATGAGCAAAAGCACCTCGTTGTTCCAGTGTTCATCATTACACTAAGGGATAACACTTGGTGGGGGATGGGATCTCAGGGGTTCTTAGCCTCCAGTGTGCAATAATGCTCCTGGCCTTACTACCAAAATTCAGGATATTGATGTTCACACCAATGACCCCATGAGCCTTTGAGGGTGGGGGTTGAAGATTATATTTCCTTTTAAGTGGTCTGACCGAGAAGCCATTTGAAGTTATGCCATACTGTCACAGCTATTCAGGTGACAGCTATCCAGAATTAGTGGTCTCAATATGCCCATACCTTGAAACAACCAAGGAAGCTTAAAGATTACTGATAGCTGCTCCCTGTAGGGCCTCTCGCCTACCTGACCCCACGCTGCATAGGCCTTTGAGTTTTCAAATGTTCCCTGGAGATTCAGGTATACCATCAGGGCTGAGAACCACAGTAATGAATGGAATGAAAACCGGTTGCTTGAGACCATTTTAGTCAGCAAAGGGATCCGAAGGAGGGCAGATAGCAAATCAATTCTCTAGAAAGGCCATACAACAGCAGTAGACACTTCAGAAAATTGGGGGTGGCTATTCTTATTTCTATTTCCAATGCATGTGTTTTACACCAAGCATCAAATGATTGAATGAAATAGATCTGGCTTCAGAGTGTTCCTACTCTCTACCCAGGTGTGGTTAGTTGGTCAACTACTCCTGATTTTAACAAACGTGCTTTTAAACCTCTACCTGAAGGATCATTTTCCGGGTCCGGGGAGGTCCAATAAGAAAGGAAGATGGGTGGCATGAAGGAGACAAGGCCAGCATGTCCTCTCTGGGCAGTCTTCATCTGTACCTCCTCACCCCTCCAGGCCTCTGCGGGACACCCCGGGGGTTATCACAGCTGCCCTGCAGGCTGTCTGTAGCCATTTGCAGCTTGAGAAAGTGAGTTTTTTCAGTCCTCTCCTGAGATAATGCCCTGAGTGTGATGACTTTTAGTAGATGTAGAGAGATTGCACTGCCACCCCCCCAGGCTCCACAGCGTGGGAACTCTAACATGTTTGTTCACTAACACAGCCAGTCCCCACACTCATAGACAGTGAGTCACTGAAGAGGCCTGAGTAGAGAGGCTTCGACTAGTTGCCCGCAATCTAATCTACCTCGATGACTTAGGACTAACTCTTCCGAGAATGTTTGCTTCTTAAGATAAGGCTGCTCATATAAGTAAGCTATCACTGCAGACCCAGCTCTGCACCGAACGTGGGAAGGTCAACATCTGACCCCTCTGCTCTTGAGGGTCTGTCTTTCCTCCTCTGCTGCCCCCCCTTCCCTGAGACTGCACCCCTTGACTTCTGCCTCATCTTCACTTATAGGCCTGGACTCTTTGAAGTCTGATATTGATTACAGTGGGATGTCAATTGTCTGGAACCTATTCAGATAAGCAAGAGGTTTCCACCGTGAACCCAGCGTGCTGCAAGCTGTGACCTTCCTCTAACTAACAGTGTCTTGGGAAAAGGAAGATCGGGCGATTGAAGTGTCACTCTCTCCTTTTTATTAGCTCGGTTGCTTTTTCTCACCAGTGGACACTAATTGAGTTATGGGGCACCTGGGTTAGAAATTTGACCGTGTCTCTCTGCCCTCTGGACAGAAGTTTTGGACACTGAGATAGATGGGTTGATCCAAGTTGCCTGGTTTTGCTCATTCAGGTTTAACTTTTCAGGCAATAAATTTCCCCCCTTAGTCTAGAAATAAAGCTGCTGTTTTTCTTCATGCGTTAGTTGGGTTTCTGGTAGAAGGTATTGACTGTTTTTCAATTTAAAGAAAACAGCTGAGGATCCCAAGGCATCCAGAGGACCAAGACATGTTCCTGAAACCTTTTTGTAACTCCCGACAAAAGCCACTGACTTTGGTCTGTTAGGACGTCGAAGATCTTAGTCATGTCAGAGGCCTCTTTTCTACACGGCTTCTCTGTGGTGTGGACAGGGAGGAGGGAGAGGGGACGGATGCTTAGAGGGAAGGTGGCTTGGGTGTGAGAGGGACACATCTCAGCTGGGGTTCTTTAGGTGAATAAATGGGGCTAAATGCTAGAAGGAGGCCTTCCTCAGTCACCTCAAGAATAACCCATCGGGGTAGAAGGGAGCAAGGGTATGTCATTGCCTGCATGTGTTTTGGGGGGCTGGAGTGTCATTTCTCAGAGAACCTCAGTGAGATATAATATAGTGAATATAATATAGTAAGGAAAGCCAGCTTATCTTGGCATGTAGTGGGGGAAAAGGAGGCAATTTTTAGACCTTAGAGTGAAGCTTTTTATCTGAGTCAGGTCAATTCTCCCCAGAAATAAAGCAAGCAAACAAAACTGCTTTTGATTGTTAAGCTGCTTATGACAGACGGCCCCCTTCATCCTGCACTCTGTAGAGGCCCCTGATGCCCACAGTTTAGGGTGTGGAACACTGAGTACAGACTTTGAGAATGCCTTTCCTCCCGTGGCTGGCTCAGGGGGTGCTGAGCAGTTCCTCCCCTACACTTTTCCAGCTTCAGTCTTCCCAAAGCTGCTCAGGGATGCCCACAGCAATCTCACCTTGCTTACTGAGCTGTACCTTCCAGTTCCTGCTAGAACCTCTGCTATGTCCATGGTTTTCTCAGTTGGATCCTCTTTGTGAATTGAGTACTGTAGGTGAATACTGTCACCTTCTCAGCCTTGGCCATCTATCATTGTGTATGTCACATCTCATGGTGTATGCTACAGACACATATACCCATTATGATTTTGTAAATGTAATTTTACAGTGTTAGAGAGATCAGTGTATATCAGGATTTCAGAGACAGCCAGGCAGGGGTTACTCATTCCAGAGTCCAGTGTTTCCTAATGCCTTCCAGCTTCATTCAGGATGGGACACAGTTCTTTTCTAACCTAGGAAGGATGGATAACTCTCCCAGGTATTTTGGCATACTCACAAAATGGTACTTACAGGTTATCAGAAAATACTGTGAATCTAATACCCATTGTGCAGGGAATTACCACACCTGTTGCTGTCTATTTTTCACCTGCATAATTCTGCCTGGCACTCAAGGCTGCCAGCCAGCCTGAGCTCTGCTTGTATTCCTGTGAAACTGAACTATTCACCATCTGATGGTTTCCTTGTTCATATTCTACTAGTTAGATCTAGAATGCCTACTTTGTTTATATTGCCATCCTTGGTGTTTCTGCCATACCATGATACTCTTCCCTGAGAGCTAAGGATTTTGAGCAAGTTCTTTTGTGTCTTTCAGCCTTTTTAATTTCCTTTGTTGAGAACTCTCTCTTCAGTTCTGTACCCCATTTTTAATAGGGCTATTTAGTGTCTTGGTGACTAGTTTCTTGAGTTCTTTTGTCTATTGCAGTATTTAGATTGCCTTACTTTATAGTGTTTTCCTTGAGCTTTTCAACACTTCTCCCTTCTACTCTAGCCTGGCTTCTCTTCCTTTCCTGAACCTGACTGCTATCATGGCCTCTCTCTCTCTCTCTCTCTCTCTCTCTCTCTCTCTCTCTCTCTCTCTCTCTCTCTCTCTCTCTCTCTCTCTCTCTCTCTCTCTCCTCTCTCTCTCTCTCTCTCTCTCTCTCTCTCTCTCTGTGTGTGTGTGTGTGTGTGTGTGTGTGTTTCTTTGCTCTGTCCATACATTTTTTGTTTGTTTGTTTTTGTTTATTTGAGATAGGGTTTCTCTGTAGCTTTGGAGCCTGTCCTGGAACTAGCTCTGTAGACCAGACTGGCCTCGAACTCACACAGATCCATCTGCCTCTGCCTCCCAAGTTCTGGGATTAAAAGAATGTACCACCACTACCTGGCATGCTCTGTCTACATCTTAAAGCCCTTGCTTCCTTTACCCCTCAGCTTTGAGCCTTCAAGAGGGGAAGTTTTATCCTAGGGTCCTTTTATCTCATGTATCCTCACCAAGAAAATGTATATAATTGATTTAAAAAGCAGACTAGAGAAATTTTTCCCATTTCTTTTTGATGATGCAATTTCAAAGTGTTATTGGCCTCCTTAGTATATTCCATACTCATTACACAAACATGTACACATGCAGACACACACATACCTATGCGCGCGCGCACACACACACACACACACACACACACACACACACACACACCATTTTGAGGTCCTTGAATTTGGGACACTTGCTTTCCATACCTTTTACTCTAAGGTTCACAAGACATAGAACATATGACCAGTAAGGACAGTGATTTAGGCTTACTGTCTGCACTGCCTGTGACATTTGTTTGCCATTAAAACAATGTCCCCACCCAATGTTTATATCCCCTCCCTTAAATGCACAATCTTTGTTAGTATTGTCAGTATTGTGCCATGGATAGGGATTAATGCAAAGGACACTACCACAATAAAGAATCAGGTGTAGAATGTGACCAAGACAAGGCCTTGGTTCTCAGCTTACAGAAGACAAAGAGTCCTTTTCAATACCAGTCTCCTCCCTGGATAGACACGTCTTCTATAGCTTCTACCACAATACCAGCTTGGGAACTGAAATCAGTTGTTCACAAGAACATCATCAAAATGGATTTGAAGCATTCGGGAGGCAGAAGCAGGTAGATCTCTGTGAGTTCAAGGCCAGCCTGGTCTACAAGAGCTAGTTCTAGGGCAGGCTCCAAAGCAAAGCAGAGAAGTGTTTTGTAGCTAAGTAAGAAAGTTCCCAGGGGTCCATTGAACAGCCCTTCCTGCAGGACAGGGCTTCCCAATGTACCTGCCTGCTACCCACCCTCAGCTCCGACACATGACCCAAAGCATACTATTTAGAAATGAGCCTAGAATGTGTGCATGCTTGGGGGACACTAGGAAACCAAATCTATCTGTTGTTATAGACTTGACTCTTTATATTGCCTTTTCCATTTAAAGTAAGCTGTATAGCCAGTTATACAATCAAGTGGCCTAAGTTGTCACCATTGTCTAGCCCCTATACCCACTTGCTACCTACCCAGCATCCCCTTGGATGATACTCATCTCCATAGACAGGGGGTAAACTCTGAAAACTGCTAGGATCCTAGCAACTGTGGCAGCTGTCAGAGGGGTGAGGGAGGCTGTCCGCAGACACTTCCTTCTTATCTGTCATGCTGGGGGTGGGGCTGGAATGTGTCTTCCACTTTCTCCCGACATTTCCTGTAAACATGAAGAGGGTTGTAGCCCTGGGAGGCTTTCAGAATGAAATACTGTGAGATGCTGGCCTGGGCTAGAGATGTCGACCCTAGTCTTGACAGGGTTTCTCCTGACTGCTCTTTGTCTGGTTTCCTTGCAGTTCCTCAGCACTTTGTTTGCCCCCTTGAACTTTGTTATGGAGAAAGTAGAAAGCATCCTCCCCTCCAGTTTGTGGCATCAGCTGACTCGGATCTGAGGGAGCCTCCCATCCTTCACTCTCCCTACCATCCGCCATCTCTTCTGTGCCAACTTCTCATGGACCGCAAGAAAGCATGTCTTTGAAAAAGGGAAACCATTCGGAGATGTTAAACTGTTCACGGACTATCAGTTCCATATTAAAGGCTGGTTTTGTTGTATAAAATTTATTGATGTTCAGTTCTATTTTATTTTGCCTCCAAAACTGAAGAAAAACTTTAAAAAAAAATCATAATAAACTTTTGTGTATTGCAGCAGCATGTGTGTCTTCTGATATCTTTCTTCAACCCTAGATTTTCCACGATTCCCATCAAACGCGTGGGTTTATGCTGTCCTCTGATGCTGTGGGGTCTGCTAAATCCACACTGATTTTCTTTGCTGACAGAACTAGTCTCTGCAGAGTTCACAACCCAAGAGTTGGTGGCTTGGAACATGGAATCTCAGGGCTGAGGATGCGGTTCAGTGGTAGAGCACTTGCATAGGGCCCTGGTTTCTGTGCGTCCAACCATACTTACACGAATGAATAAACAAGTACGAAAAGAAAGGAGGAAAATAGAACCACAGAAGCACCTTGCCTAAACCAAGTATCCTCGTATGCCAATTGGGCGCACGGAAGTTAAGTTTCCAGGGGGAACATCACCCCAGTGAAACAAATGCATTTGCCTCAGTAGGTTGGTCCAGCTTCATGGACTTTAGTGGAGTTCCAGGAGTCACTGATGAGAAGCGACACAGGGCAACAGTCCTGGCCATTCCACCCTTACTACCATTTTAAACGTTTCTCCGAGAGTGCCTTTTAATTTTTGTCATGTTGGCATTCCTGACACTTTCATCTGAACATTCTTTGAGTATTTTAGTGATCTGAACCAAAATGGTCATTTGTCCTCACCACCTTTCAAAGCTTTGTGCATGATTCAAACCTCGCAGAGCATCTGGCTTTAGTTAAGCAAAAGAAGAAAAATAAATAAACACAAATCCTTTATCTGAAGTGAAAAGTACTTCTATTTAACATCTCAGGCCAGTCTGTCTTTTGCATACTTTTCTCTTTGATTCAGAACCCTGGCTCTTCCTCAGGCACATCAAGGCTAGCAGTGTTCTGGGAAGCACCACGAAGTCTCCTTTCAGGACTTGAGCTCCCGATCTCCACCTAAGGGCAGTGAGGTGGGTGTGTAATTTGCAGGGCACCAGGACTGCTCTTACAAGTGGCTAACTTTTCTGTGTATCTACTTTGTGCAAAGCCATGAAGAGAAGGTACAGCTGGACTCTGCCCTTACAGAACTTATCTACTGAGAGGGTGACTCCATATACATACCGGTAGTGTTGCTCTTGGGAGTAGGGGCTGTGCCTGCCTTGTTGACAACTCTTGACACAGAGTGGATGCTCAAGTGATTGGTGAGTCAGGTGGCGCAGGACATGACAGGCACAAATAAACTTTGATCTGTGTGAGAGGAGAGTGGTTCAGATGAGAAGGGCCATGGAAGGCTTACAAGTACAACTTTTGAGCTGAACAAACAAATTATCTAATACAATTCTTTAACCTAATGGATGAGGAAATCAGAGATTTGGGTCTATGGGGGCTGGGACTCTGGATTCTGCTAAGTCCTGAAGGAGAGGCTTGGGAGCACTGGGAAGTGGAAATGGCTCAAAGCCAGTTGTTGCTAGAAATCCTGAGTTGTAGGAAATGAAGCCAAGGAATGCAAGATAAAGATTGTGTGTGTGTGTGTGTGTGTGTGTGTGTGTGTGTGTGTGTGTGTGTGTGTGGTTAAGACACACAGTCTCTACATAGCTTAGACTGACCTCTAATTTTCAGTCCTGCCTGTCCCCTAGAGTGCTGAGATTACAGTTGTTTGGTATCATGCCCAGCTAAAACTAGGATTTAAATATACTTAGCAAATTTAACAACCAAGATTTTAGAGTGGGTTCATGGAAAGGTAGGCAGAACTTAAGCATTACTGGGTAGGAAAAAAAAGTCAATAGAAGAGACCAAGTCCCAAACTAATGGTGACAGATGAACAGGGGATTTTGGAAGAAATGAGTTCCAGAACTAAAGGGCTACTCAGGCAAGGAGACAGGTACCAGCAAATTATGAGTACTCGCTTAAGGATATCAAATTATGTGAACTCACTAGACCCTCACCCAATAACCCATAGTCACTTTTCTGACACAGGCCCTGATCCCCTAGCTTCTTCTATTTACTTCCCAACTCCTTCAGCCTCTTCTCAAATGTGCCCAAGACTTATTCCTGCTCTCCACATATCCATTGTTTTGTGTAGTTCTAAAGAACCAGCACCCAAGCCACCTTTATTTAAAAGGGTTAATGCAAACCTGTGGAGAGGCCAGCACAACCAAAATAACAAAAGTTCTTAAGTTGATCATGTTTGCACAACTTCCCCTACCTGTGGCCTAAGGTTGAGGGACCCTGGCTCTTCACTGAGACGGTGGTACACTCCTCACGTTGCATTCTGCCATCAGAGCTCATTCTAGGGAACTTTCATCTGTGAAGACTCTTCCATGCCAACAATAAGTATCCAGTATTCTCATCTATTATGTATTTGTTAGAATACAAATGCAATCATTCTAAATTTAAAACCAATCTAGCTATGTGTAGCAGTCAAATCTAGCTATGTGTAGCAGTGTACACAGGGCAATACGTGACGATATAAAATGGTCTACAGTCTTGCTTTCAAATTTCATTGTCAGCACTTAGTAATGTCAAAGTCATTCCAGCTTTATAAAGAAATCAGTCTTGTGGTTCTGGCTTTTGAGCATCAGGATGGCTGAAGCCCGCTAGGCAGGAGCCTGATAAAGTCCTTCTTCCTGTAAGTGTGCACATGACCAGGTGATCTCCAAACCCCGACCTAGATTCTGATAGTATACTAGCTTTTTGTTGTTGTTGTTGTTGCAGTGATAAAACACCAAATAAAATCTACTTGAGACAGGAAAGGGTTTATTTGACAGTCCATAATTGAGGGAAGCCAACACAGGAACTCAAGATAGAAACTTGAGGAAGAATCCTTGGGGGAACGTTGATTGCTGGCCTACTTCCCCAAGCTTTCTCAGCTGCTTCTCCTATCCAGCCCCGGCCCAGGACTGGCAGCATCCACAGAGGGATGGGCCCTCCTACATTCATCAGTAATTATCAAAATCCAAGATGGAGGCAATCCTTCAATTAGGATTCCTTCTGCCCAGATATGTGTAACTTTGTAACAAGTTGACAAAAGCTAAGCATGACAGATGGAGGCTTATTTTCAAACAAAAGCCATGTCTGAAAGATGGACAAATATACAGATATGTGACTAGAGGACCGGCTAATACCCAGTGAGGCTGGTCTACTTAGGGTATTCTTTCCCTTTCCAGGTAGCATTCCTTCCTTGCAGATAGAGGTGAGCTCTAATCTAACACTGAGAGCCTTGTGATCTACCATTATATGGGCAGGTGAAAGAATTTCCTAATGGCCACCTTCAAAAGAGACAATCAGGAAGGAGTTAGAATATATTCCTAGAAAGGCAAGCTTCTGTGGCCTACCTTAGGGAAAAATGAGGTGGGTGAAATAAGGTTAGGAGAGGGTAAAGAAACTTTGCTCTCCTAGGCCTGCTATGTCCTGACTTAATTCTCTTTCATCTCTATCCCTCTGAGGCTATTCTAAATAAACCTCCTTCAGAAAACAAAGGCTAGAAACCATAATAAGAGAATTGTTCATTACACTCTCATATAGCAATGAGGACTAGTGCCAGGGCTATGGACAAAACCCAAAACACACACACACACACACACACACACGCACACACACACACATACACACACATATATATGTGTGTGTTTTTGTACATGTTATATATTTTAATATAAAATATGTTATACATATTTAATTATGTTAAAGGCTCTGCTTCTGAATGCCCATGTTTGATATAGTTTGGATGTGTACTGTCCCACAGAAACTCATGTGCTGAAGGTTTGGGTCGCAGGACAGACTGCTGAGACATGATGGTCTAATGAGAGGTCTTGTAACTGGGTGCATGCCCTTGGAGGCAACTACAGAGCCCCACCCTCTTCTCTAGTTCATGCCAGGCCATGAGGTGAAGGCTCTGCTCTAGCAATACTCCCACTACAATGTGCTGTCACACACAGTCTACTTCCTCAAAGATGGAGACAGTGAGTGATGAACCAAAACCTCCAAAGTGAGCTGATTTCCCTATAAATCATCTCAGGTACCTGTCACAATAATGGAAAGTTAACTAACATTATATGGATAAATGGATGTATAGGTAGAGAGATAGATGGAAAAATACTACAGGCATTCATCTTTACACCATCATGACTTAAAGTTAGAAATTCTATATTCTAATCCCCATATGGGGCTTCATAAAGGAACGTGGAGGATTGTGGAAGAACATGACAATAAAGGGTTTCTGAAAATATAATTATCAAAAATTAATTCAAACTCATGTGCAATGAATTTAACATGTGCACCGAATCTAACATGTATGTGGTAGTGCCTCTGTTGTATCGCATGACTACACTGCAGCCTTGTTTCTGAACATGTGTGCACTTTGCTCTGCATGTACTGTCATACAACAGACACTGCCTGAAAAGCTTTGGTTCAGATTCAAGGTTATTGTATGTTAGGAATTCTGGTGTTTCCGTCCTTATAGGAACATTAGTAGTTTAATTATGGAGAAGAATGACTTAATATTTTCCTACCATCATCCCTCAGCTTGAATCAAGTTAGTATATATCTCTTGATAATGTTGTATTAGAATGCTTTGAGTTTTTTTTAACTTGTTGGTTTGTCTGTTCTGTTTTTTTTTTTTTTTTTTTCTTTTAACTCTCATATGAGGGACTGGCGAGATGGTCCAGTGATTACAGTGCCTGCTGTGAAAGTATGAGAACTTGAGTTCTGATCCCTAGCATCTATGTAAAAATCTCTGTGAGGTAGCACATTCCTGTCATCTTAGCACCAGAAAGCAGAGGCAGGAGGATGACAGGAGCTCCCTGGTCAGCTAATCTAGCCAACCAGTGTGCTCCAGGTTTAGCGAGAGACTCTATCATACAAAACAATAGGGTGGGGGAAGATGATGATACCACTGGTTGCTACACATGCTACGCATGCTACATGCAGACATGTGTACCACTCACATGTGCATCTCTCTCTCTCTCTCTCCCTCTCCTTCTCCCTCTTCCCACCCCCCTCCCAGAAAAGAGCAATTCACTACATAGCCTTGGCTGGCCTAGAATTTACTATGTAGACCAGATTAGTCTTGAATTTACAGAAACCTGCCTGCCTGGGATTAAAGGCATGTGCCACCACACCCAGAACTAAAAATATTTTTATCTGAGAGGTAGTGTTTCTTCTATTCTACATTCTTCAAATGACTGCTAATGTGTGTTGTGACCCAGAAACTATGCAATAGACTCCGTGGACAGTGATGGTGAGGGGGCTTCAGGGGTGATGGGATGTGGGATGTGGACATGGGCAGACACAGAGGGGGGAGGAGAGAGAGAGAAGAGAGAGAGAGAGAGAGGAGAGAGAGAGAGACTTAAAGCTGGAGATGCAGGATATCTGGTAACTGGATTCAAGTTGAGTCTGATGGTCTAATGACTGGAAGAGGCCATGATGAAAACCTCAGGCTAGAGAAGATAGGATGAGATTTCCTGCTCAAAAGGACAGGAGGGAAGAAGGGGCAAATTGCCCTGACTCTGCCTTTCCTTCCTTTTCTTTTTCTTTTTGTCTGTTTGTCTAACTTTTTGAGGCATAGAGGACAGCTTGTTCTAATGTGTGTAGATTCAGGGACAGAATTCAGTTAGGCCGGCTTGGTGGTAAGTGCCTTTACCTGCTAAGCTATCTCACTGGCCCTAAGTCTATCTTTCCTATGTAGTTCTTCAGTAGATATAGGATGATGGTATTCATATCAGGGTGGATGCCAAACCCATCAATCCTAAGCTAATCACTGCAAATGCCCTGAAGAAACAGGTTCAAATGATGCTGCAGCTGGCAGCTCATGTCCCACTCAAGTTGAGGTATATGCCTTCTAATCCTCCAAATCAGTTTTGTTAGCTAAACACAGGCAGAGTGAGAAGCCAGATTGGACCCTCGAGCCTTGAAACATTGGGTGCTACCTTGAGTTACTCCTACTATGCCTGCTTGCCTGTCTGCCTGCCTGAGACTCCCTACTTTCTTTCCCCTCTTCCAAAGAATACTTATTAGTATCTAGCTGTAAGTGGTGACAGACACCTAAAATTACAGTAATTGGGAGCCTGAGGCAGGGGTATCAATATGGTCTAGGCTAGCATGGGCTACACAGTGACACTCTGTCTCACAATAAAAAGAAGACAGACAGACACACACACACACACACACACACACACACACCCAAATACTTATTAGTATCTTAATAATATTTGTTTTTGAAAACATTGACTTAGAGCAGTACTGAATCAAAAGGGTATTCCCACAAGTAAGACATGTGATCAGTATATGCATCTTGTCCGTCCAGCCCAAGAGGGAGCCAGCAACACAGGATTGAGAGTGACATCCCAGGGTGTGCTCAGTCTGAAGTGCCCATACTTCTCAAATGGGATTATGCATTCTGTGTCTCCTCCAGCCTGCCTGGGATGCTCCTGTGTCTGGTTCATGAATGATGGCACCAGATCTTTCAAGAGTGCTTGGAGCCTTTTTCCTGCTCATAGACATCAACAAAGTAATTGTAAGGAGTAAGGTTTTTCCTGCTAGCCAGGACCCACGGCAGTGCTAGCCCCAAATAACACACAGACACACTGTATTTGATATAATGTTGTTGGCCAGTTACTCGTTTATTATCGGCTAGCTCTGTCTTAAGTATTAACCCATTTCTATTAATCTAAGTACTTTCACGTGGTCTCATCTTACCGGAGAGTCTGGCTGATATCCTGCTTTCCCCAGTCTCTCCATGCTGAAATATTTCTTTAAATCTTGCTAAATGTTAATGGACTAAATATTGTTAACTGTGATTCTTATTTAATAAGTTTGTGTTATATATTTTTGCTTTGTTAAGGTTAAAAACCTTTTTATTTAGACAGAAAAGAGGAGATGGGAGATGTCATTCTGTAAATATGTTTCTCATACTGGTTAATGAATAAAGCCCTGTTGGCCAATAGGAAAGCAAGATAGGCAGGACTAGGAGACAAGGAGGATTCGAGGAAGTAGTAAGGAGGAGTCAACATGGAGAGACTGGGGAGACCAGACACCGGCCCCACTCCCCGGTAAGATGAGACCAATGGAAATACTTAGATTAATAGAAATGGGTTAATACTTAAGACAGAGCTAGCCGATAAGAAACAAGTAACTGGCCAACAGCGTTATATCAAATACAGAGTCTCAGTGTATTATTTGGCACTGGCACCACGGTGGGTCCAGGCTGGAAAAAAAAAAAACTTACTCATAACAAAGTAGATAAATTCAGGATCAGGGCAAGTGCCACAACTCAAATGGTCTTTGCTCTCCCAAGAAACCCCACTAACTTCTTCGAGAGCCTATAAAAACCCAGCCTATAGTAACTATCCCTCCCTCTGGAATGTACCAAGTGAAACTCTACCATGTTGGGTTTTCAGGAGCTATCCCACTAACTGCCAAAGCCTTTGGGTAATATATCTAACAAATTATATCTTACATTTTAAAAAGCAGGTTACTGACAAATAGGATGATCCCCCTGCAATTAAAATCTGATGTCAGAGTGCGAAAATCCCCTGCTAACAGGGAACTCCCATGTCACTCATTCTATATTAATGGTATTTATTCTCCTTTGTTGTTCTCATTTTTAAAAATGGCTCCCTTGGTTACAATGTTATGTTAAGCATATTACATGTTACTCCGAAGCCAGCTCATATATTATGTACCATTACACTCCAGGGTATACATTTCTGAATAGCTCACACTCCACAGTTACAGTTTCGCATTAAATATGGGCTGCCACAAGTGGACCCCGAGAGAGTTGTCTATTCCATTCCCAGCTTCTTGTTTTCCCTGGAAGTGTTCCTCCTTCCATTGAGCACTCCTCAGGGAAGGTGTGCCTTCAGTAAGAGGCGTCTACCTGGGGAAGGTGAAAAGTATTTCTCTCTTGAGTCTTCTGGAAGGGAGAGTACAAGTGGCATCTGGTTGACTGAGTGCCTGTCATCTTCTGTGGGGGCCAGTGATGATTTGCACCTGCGTGGCTGTGCTGATGAGACACAAAGGGAGTGGGGTGCCAGAAACCAGCATGTCCACTGACAGAAAGCTACAGTGTCTTTCCTTCTGCGACATTAGCATCAGCAGGAGTTTCTGTCCTTTGCGGACATGGAGGCTTCATTTCATGTGGCCAGCGTGCACTTAAGCATCTGTGTTACAACATCCTTTAGAGATGGTTTCCGGGATTTCAGAGGATGTAATCTTTCTAATGTCTCCAGTAAAGCCCACCATGATGACACTATTATTTGCATTTACTGCAGGATCCAAACTCTAATGAGCCGCCACCTGCTTTCTTTGATTCCCTCATCCAGTGGACTTTATGCATTGGGTTCCCTGTAGCTCTGGAAGCTGAAAAAAAAAGTCTGTATGAGCTTATCATATGAGGCCAGTGCTCATAGGATATGGGCCTCTTGGCTGGTGCCAGCACCACCTTCCCTTCTGGTATGGTTCTTTAGTGTGGTAAATGGGCAAAATCAGAGAGCCTGCGTCATAACTGAAGGGCCTTGTGTAATACTTCTCAGTGGACTCCAAACACCTTCCAAAGGTGAAGAAGTCAAGAGCCTCTTTTCTCTTGTGAAAGCTTGCCAGTTCCGATCTCCCCCTCCCATCATGCTTCTTTTCACATTATCCAAGCCATTCTCCAACATAGTGATGAGCTGCAGGCACTTGTCTCTTTCAAGATAAGGGGAATCTTCAGAGGAGAAGTGCTCACAATGGGACCGGGGCACAAGAGTCTCTGGAGCCCACAGCAGTTTCCCTTGACTACAAAGCTGAAGGCCTGAGACCCTTGACAAATGAGAATCAGATTGTATCCAAAATACATCACAGACTCTTGGGGCTTTCTGTAACCATATAAGGAGCTGGTCAAGAGCTGTTTATCAGAGAGGTTCTTGAGGGCAAAGAGAACCTCCAGGGTACTTCAATTAGCTGAACAGTCCCAGCTCTCATGTGCCTACAGCTGTCACCAGGAGGGGGGTATCAGCTGTTCAGATGGCTATTATTGCCATTTCATATGCAAGAGCTGTAAGGGGCTCGTCTCTTTTTGTCTTCAACTCCTTTCAGCTTCTTTGCCAATAATGTCTCGAACTTCCGAAACTATTAGAGTCCAGAAATAGCCAAGCTGTTAGCAAATAGGTATCTTCACAAAAAATGTCAAGACTGTTTAGTGATCACTAACCACCTCAGCCAAAGACAAGTCAAAATGTCATTGAGGAATCTGCCTGCCTTCTCCATGGTGCAAATAAGACTGGAAAATCTGAGCCACAACAGCTATGCCAGCTTTTAATTTTAACTTCAATACCTTATTCAGCAGTGCTTATATCCACAGACAACTCAAACTCAAGATTTATAGCTTCATTATGAAGCCAACATATTTCTTTTGGGTCACAGTGGGAAATGGGTTCATACATGTACATTCTGAACTCATTAACATTTTGCCTTCAAAATTCTCTCTAGCTGTATTTTCATTCAGAAAGGTTTTAACCAGGCATTTAAGAAACGTATTTGAGTTTTTGAAAAGCAAGCAACTTTACTTACCCTACGGACAGGTAAATAAAACATAATACTGTAAACCTAGCTAACAATTGGTAGTTGGAGAGGTGATAGACCCTAGAGAAGAATCTACTACTGCCATTTTCCTAAACAAATATTATTTATAACTGTATTTGAAATATTTATCCTTTCACCACAGAAAAATGTAGTTCTCACCCTTCATCAAAGGAAAAACTTTTCTCAGTGGATGGAGACGATTACAGAAAATCACAGCTGGTCAAAATGAGGAGAGTAAGTGACCAAGTGACCACCCCAGTTAGTACACCTATATAATACTCCTGTAACTCCTGCACCAAAGACTCAGGGAACATCTTGGTAGAAGGGGCACAAGTATTGTACAAGCCAGAGGACCAGACCTCTACTGTTAGATAGTCTCTTCTAGACATAACAGGGCAGCTCTACCCATAAAACCTCAACAATACGGCTACCTAACAAGATCAGCATAATGACAAACCAGTTGGCATGCCAGTTCAGATAGGGCAATTTCACTAATCCTCTTTTCTAGGTAAAGAGCTATGGACAAGCAATGGCTGCTGAGAGAGGAAGAATCAGTTTTTCTCCAGGAATAAGCTCTCTGAGAGGTTATTCAGTTCCAAATAATCATAAAAGCAACACTAAATAGATTCAGTAGGATATGTGCATGCATTTACACACACACACACACACACACACACACACACACACACACACTTCTCTAGTTGTAATTCTGTCATGGTGTTTTTTGGTTTTAGTGGTGTATAAAAGTACATAAAATATATTCTATACTGAAAGTACAAAATTTATTGGGTAGCTCCAAGGGTTCCTTTCCTGATGCCTATTCCAACTCTATAAAAGTTCATTGAGTTGTATAGACTTTGGCTGTAGTCAATTTTAGTGTGACATGTATTTATTTATTTCAGACTTTTACAATAAAGTGTATAAAAATAAAGGCATCTATTTTATTTTTTTAAAGCAACAATAATTACAGACCATCAGTTCATGAAGTTGAGAAGCAGATAGAAGAGGGGCCTGAGAGAAGTTGGAGCAGTGAGACCATGGAAATTATGTAAGTACAATATTTGAGTATGAAATTCATAGTTGACAGTGTTAATAATACCAAGAATTGGAGACAACACCAATTGTGGCCACTAGGGGGAAAACCTATTACTATTATTTTGCTAGAGAAACATGGCAATAAAATGACACCTAATGACATGTTGCTATACCCATAGATCAGTCCATCATTCAACCATCATTTGAAAGCTTCTTCTTGCAGTCGATGGCAACTGACACAAACTACATTTGGAAAATGTGCAGAAAGTGAAAGGCTTTGAAGCACTCAGACATAAATGGGATGTCTTTATCATACCTTGAATCAAGATTCAGGGATCTAATAATTTATGAATGGGACTTACAAAACTGAAAAACATTCTATATGGCAAAGGATGCCATCATCAGGGCAAAGCAACATCCTACAGAATGGGAAAATATTTTTATCAACTACACATTTGATAAGTAGCAAATATCAAAAATACATAAAAACCCAAAACACTAGACAACAAGAAAAAAAACAATTTAAAAAATGGAGCACAGATATAAACAGAGAATTTTGAAATGAGGAAACTCAAATGCCTGAGAAACACTTTAAGAAATGTTCAATATCTTTAGGCACCAGGGAAATGCAAATCAAAACTACTTTGAGATTTCCTTTTACATCTGTCAGGATGGCTAAGATCAGTAAAGCAAAGGATAGTTCATGCTGGCAAAGATGTGGATTGCTGACAGAGTGCAAACTTGCACAGTCACTATAGAAATCCATGTGGCAACAAGAATTGATCGATCTCAAGAAACAGATACACCACTCTATACCCAAAAGACCCTTCATCCTACCATAGAGACACTTGCTGAACCATATTCATTGCTGCTCTATTAACAATAGCCAGAAATAGGAAATATCCTAGATGTCCCTCAACAGGTGAAGGGATAAAGAAAATGTGGTACATTTACACAATGGAGTGTTAATCAGTTGTTTGAAAAATGAAATAATGAAATTGCCAGGCATATAGATGGAACTAGAAAAACATAGTCGAGCGTGAGGTATCCTAGATGCAGAAAGACAAATATGGTATGCATTTCCTTATATGATGATATTAGCTGTTAACAATAACCAAGGTATAATCCATAGAATCTCAGAGGTTAGAAATAAAGTGAGAGACTGGGTGGGGCCACATGGATCTCCCTAGTGAAGGAAAATGAAATAGATAGTTATGAATGGTTATAGGATGATGGAGTGGACTGGAACAGGAGGATCAAGAGAGCAGAGGAAGAAGAGGAAGGGAATATGGAGAGAGACAGCTAAACTTAAGGTCTATTTGAAAGACAGTCTAAAAACCTAATACAACAGAAGCTTTGTAAAATATATACATATATGAAGGGGTTCTAGATGAAATTGCCAAATAACTGGGAAACAGAGCCGCAACTAACTATGACTTGTCACCAAATGAAGTTTCTAGCACCAGGATTGGGTTACATATAATTGAATTGTTGGCCAAAGTGGCTCTGTGGGAACCCCTAACAACCCAATCTGATGCCAAGGCTGTAGGTTGCTCTCCATAAATTGATGGTAAGGGCCCACACTAGCGAAAACACCTACACAACTCATTGAATAGGGATAAGTTGATCTGGTGCCTCCAAAGAGCCTTCACACTTACATTGTAGTGTTTTTGGCACAGGAATTTACTCCGAATGCTACCAAAAGAGAAATGTAAACACCAACCCAGGCACAATTCTTTGATCTATTATGGTGTCCTACCTGCAAGATATGCTAGTGTAAAAGTAGCACAAAGCTCTGGGAGCAAACAACCAATATCTGACTTGACTGAAGGCCCACTCCATGAGATGGACTCCATACCCAACACTGCGTGAATGACAAAGAACCAGAGACTAGAGAGCCCATGGACCTAGGGCAAAACTACTGTTCTAAATCAAAAATCCCAAACCTTCCAACTGAATGATTCCTAATGACATTCTGTTATACTCATAGATCAGTGCCTTGCTCAGCTATCATCAGAGAAATTTCCTCTTGCAGATAGGAACAAATGCAGAAATCCACAGCCAGACCTTATGCAGAGAGTGACGTACCTTAATATATTTAGGTCTAAATGGGATGTTTCCACCAAATCCCTCTCCTTGGAGATAAGGGAAGGGAACCCTGTAGAAGAGAAGGCAGAAAGAGTGTAAATGCCAGAGGGCATGGAACACACACACACACACACACACACACACACACACACACAACACACACACACACACACACACACACACACACACAACACAAACAAAAAAAAAACTCAAAACAAATCACCAGCAACAAAACCAAGACCCTTTACTCAAGGGTTTCAACATACATACTACGGAAAGACTGAGGCCACATGCCTAGAGCCTGCACCAGGTACCGTCCCAGAGCTAAAAGAAGTGGACACATGCCCTAACCCAGAAGTCATCTCCAATTGATAACCACTTGCAAACAAAAATTGAGTCTTCTTCAAGGCTGTCTTACCATGGAAACAAGCTATTCTTAAGGGGAGGCTGCGTGCCCAGAAGTAGATGGCCAACAGAAAATGAACTCAATGGCATCTTTGGAGGTTCCTTGTCTCACAAAGCCACGTCAGGGCTATTTAATTTTTTATTTTTACTTGATTTTATTTATATTTTTCATCTCTTTTTGCCTTACAGATCCTTTGTGTGTATGTTATGGCTTCTAGGTTTTGGTTATTTTTTTTCTGGGATTCCACGATATGTAAATGAGTGGTTCTCTGCATCTATCTCTGTTTCTTGTATCTTTTATTGGACTCTTTTGCTTTTTGTTTTATCCTATTCCAATGTACAAGTTTTATCTTACTATATTTTATTTTTTTATTATCCCTTAGGAGCCTGTTTGTTTTGTAGTGAAAGACAAAAAGGGGGTGTATCCAGGTAGGAGGGGGAAATAGAGAGGAACTGGGAGAGTAGAGGGAGGGGAAGTCATACTCAGGGTACAGTATGTGAGAGGAGAAGAAATGGCTATTTTCAATAAAAGGAAAAAAAATAGACTCAAAGTTTTTTTTTCTTTTTCTTTTTGAGATAGGGTTTCCCTGTGTAACAATCCTGGCTGTCCTGGATCTCATTCTGTAGACCAGGCTGGCCTCAAATTCATTGGGATCCATCTGTCTCTGCCCCCCAACTACTGGTATTAAAGGTGTGTGCCACCTCTGCCTGGCTAAGATTCAGGGATTTATCCAGAAGAGGAAGCAGAAAGATTTCAAGACCCAGAGGTGTGGATGACTCCAAGGAAACAGAATCTTCCAGATACAACAGGACTGATTTACAACAGCATAATGGATGTATTACAGGGCAAGAAGATAGACTTCATATAGCATATATTTACCACAATGATAATCCTTTAAAATAGCCCATCACTTTATGGAATGTCTTCTCTTTCTTTCTTTGAATTCCACCCACAAAGTCAAGTGTCAATACTGTTTACAGAATGAAAGAGGAAGTTTCTCCTTAGTCAGGACTTCTCACCTCATCACACTGACATTTATCCAATTCGCCTGTGATTTTGTAAGACGAGAGGCCTGAGCTAGGATGCTCTGTGTCATGGTGTCATCTGTGTCACCACACCATGTTCTGCCCTGACATGGGACAGACAGAGTCTCTACTAGGAAAAGAATTCACCAGCGTATCACCCTAACAGTGAACATGCCAGTGCTCCGGACAAATCAAGTTAAATCAAGCTTTCTTTTCTTTTCTTTTTTATTTACTTTTATTTATTTATTATTTTTTCTTATTTTACATATCAATCCCAATTCCCTCTTCTTTCCTCCCTTCCATGCTCCTGTCGCACCCCCCCCCCACTCCACAGGGTGGTTGATGCCTTCCAGGAAGGATCATCAAAATCTGTGAAGTCATTTGCAGTAGGGACTGGGCCCTCCCTCCCTCTAGATTAAGGGAGTATCCCTCCATGGGGAATGTGCTCCCAAAGTCCTTTCGTGCACCAGGGATACATCCTGGTTCCACTGTCAGAGGTCCCTTAGACTGCCCAGGCCTTCTAACTGAGACCCATGACCAGGGGGTCTGAGCTGGTCCAATGCTGGTTTCCCAGCTATCAGTCTGGGGGTCCATTAGCTCCTCCTTGTTCAGGACAGCTGTCTCTGTGGGTTTCTGTAGTCTGATCTTGACCCCTTTTCTTATCACTCCTCCCTCTCTGCAACTGGATTCCAGGAGTTCAGCTCAGTGTTTAGCTGTGGGTGTCTGCTTCTGTTTCCATCAGTTACTAGATGAAGGCTCTATGATGGCATATAAGTTAGTTATCAATTTCATTATCAGAGAAGGGCATTTAAGGTAGCCTTTCCACTGTTGCTCAGATTGTTAATTGGGGTCATCCTTGTAGGTCTCTGGATATTCTGTAGAGTCAGTTTTCTCTTCCAACCTATAATGGCTCCCTCTATTATGATATCTCTTTTCTTGCTCTCATCTATTTGTTCCTTGACTCAATCTTCCTGGTCTCGCATGTTCTCCTCTCCTTCTCTTTCTCCTAACTCCCTCTTCACTCACTGCCCCCCCACTCCCAATATGCTAAGGAGATCTTGTTCCTTTCCTCTTCTGTGATGGACCTTGTATGGATGGATCTCTTAGAATCATCCATGTATCCTAGTTTCTCTGGCAGTTTGAATTATAGGCTGGTGACCCTTCGCTCTATGTCTGAAATCCATATATGAATGAGTACATACCACGCTCCCTTTTTTGTGACTGTATTACCTCACTCAGGTTGGTTTCTTCAAGTTCCATCAATTTGCCTGCGAATTTCAAGATCCCATTGTTTTTTTCTGCTGAGTAGTATTTCATTATATAAATGGACCACATCTTCTTTATCCATTCTTCAGTTGAGGGGCATCTAGGTTGCTTCTAGGTACTTATTATTACAAATAATGCTGCTATGAACATAGTTGAATAGATGTTTAAGCTTTATTTTCTATAAGCAACAGAAAAGAGGTAAAGAATGTTCATTACCAATTGGACTATACATCGATTTGTGATCAGTCACTTTCCTTCAGCCTTCATAAAAAGGCTTCCTTACTAGCAAATGCTGCACTCTTTTAATATTTCCATAGCTCTTGAAAAATGGTGTGATATCCCTACTGATAAAGGGAAAAACTGAAATGGAAAAGTTTATATTTCTTTGTAAGAACATCCAGTTGGCGAATTATAGACTCTGAAAGCCAACAAAATTCTTTTTTTTTTCTGTTTTTTTCCTTTCTTTCTTTCTTTCTTTTAAATTTTAATCCCTATTGCCTTTCTCCTAACCAATGCTCTGAGTCTTTCTGTTCCCTTGAAATCAGGAGGAGATCCTTCTATAGCAGTTCTCTACACAGACTTTCTGATTTAACTGGCACGGAGGAGTACTACCTGGGTACCCAGAACGTAAACAGTGTCCCTCCCCACCTGCAGCTCTTCTGCGGATAATTGGGAGACCTTCCCCCTCGGCTCCAGAGAACTTACTTCTCCACATCTCACAGTGGCCTGCCCAGAGTGAACTCTATGTGTTTCTGCAAAAGCTTGTCTTCATATGCTTTTCTGGTCCACTGGATGCTTTACCCCTAAATTTTAAGGTTGGCAACTATTCAAAAGCAAGGGGTGGGGGGCATAGAACAAAATGAACCCTGTTGCAAACCCGAGCCCCAAATCAAATTCCAGTGCAATGTCACAGTAAGAAAATGTAATTAAGCAGCATGGGCCACAGCTAAATTCTAGCCCTTTTGTCTGGATGCCTGCTTGTCTGCCTGTGGTGAGAGAGGCCTGCCTCTTCCTGGTGGTCTCCTTGAGCCTCGGTTTCCTCCCTTTGGGGGCTGCTCATTTACCTGACTTACTTTTGCTGATTTATCCCAGGGCAGAGCCTACATTCAGGACAGACGCCACACTCTTGGGTAAAGAATCTCAGGTGCTTTGGAGAAGTGGAGAAAGGCGTAGACAAGCAGGGCACACTCCCTGAATGTTCCACACTGTCTCCGTAGCAGGCTGTCATGTCACGAGGCACCCCCAAGAGTCACTGGGAGGAAAAGCTCCTCGGGTCAATTGTCCCCGTTTGCATTCTTCACGAGTTTCCTAATATGGCCAAATTTACAGAAGGAAATTTGACAAATAGACTATGTCTTTAAAAAAAAAATACTTTGTTCAGTTAAGATTTCATTTATAACTTTTAATATCCAATCCTGCAAATGTGGAACCATTACCTGATAAAACTGTGCTGGGAATTTACATGCACTTCCTGTGTAATGGGTAGAACCTACACTGTTACAAACCCCCGCGGAAGGCTTGTGTTTTGTTGCATTTAAGGAGCAAACTGGGGGCGGGCGAGGGGAGGGGGGCGCTGCTCAGCATCTGTGGAGCCATAAAACGACACTTTCCCATTGTTATTGGATCCAGATGTTGATCACCGCTAACAGTGATCCAGAGTGACTAAGAGGTGTGAGAAAAGGTATGCTCAAAGTTCTCCACGATTGAATCATTTGTTCATAAACTTTATTTGGAATCTTCTCTGCATGTGTTTCCAGTATCTGGCCACAATTTTTGGTCAAGTCCCTGAATCACAATGTAGTGGTCTCCCAGAAAGGGGCCTGAAGCAAAGTCAAGCAGTGCCCGCCAAATGAAGCCCCCAGGAAGAAATGGAGGTGATTCTGCTGTGGCTAAAACTACTGGGCACTAAATACAAGGTCCGGGCACACAGCCTGAGGGACTTGGGCCCACATCATACCTTTGATGTATTGCAGCTCATTGTTTCCACCTGCAAGAAATGAGAATCATACTGCAAGTTCATTCCCAAGGTTCCTCCTAGCTCTGTGGTGAGTATGAGAGTCTGCGGGTCCATGTGGTGAGTATGAGAGTCTGCGGGTCCATGAGACAGGAGGCCAGAGAGGTGTTCTTGTAATGGACATTCAGCCTGGAATGGAGAAGTCATGGGACAGAAACACAGCAGACAAATCATGGTGACAAAGAATGTACAGTTGAAAGAATCGGCAGATGAAGAGGAGGAGAAAGGGATCATAGAGGTATGACAGGGATAGGATATGCACAATGCAGCCAGCTGTCACTGAGACCAGTGGGGGACAATGGGAGGACTCAGACTGTAGGAACATGGAAATGTGAATGTTTGGATAAGTCCCGTGTGATGGCGCTGGTGCGGCTAAGCACCTCTATTCCTCTGCCTCCTTCTGCATCTCTTTCAACAGTCCAACGGAGTGCGGCTATGTGCTGATGTCTCTGCTCAGTGGGCAGAGCCCAGCCCAGGGCGTGGTTCTGAGTAGTGGTCAGCTCTGTAATTACTGTCGGAAAGAATGGGAAGGGATATCTTAAAAGGGGGAAACCCTTCAATCGAAGCAGTAACTACAACCACGACAGCTAAGTCTCTATTTTGTATTGTTCTACCCGTTCATTCCTTATTCCTCACACACACTTTATGAAATTAGTATTTGTTACTTACCTAAAGATCAGAGAGGTTAAATAACTCTCCATCCTTTCCCAGCACGCGGCAGGGAGAATGAGATTTGAACTCGGGATTATCTGATTTCAAAGCTCTTCTTGCCTTAAAAAGACAGTGCTTAGAGCAAGGCCACACACAGTGCATGGCCTGACTAGCAAATTGGAAAGAGGCTCAGTGAGTTTAGCCTAGATTGGGAGAGGGGTATTTGGTCCTGATCTGACATGAGAAGCAGGAGTGACTCTGGGAGATTACAGTCCAGTGGTTTAGAGTGAGTTATGGAAAGAATGGACTGAAGAGAGGAGTTATATGAGCAAGCTCTCGTGAGCATTGCTACAGAGCCTCAGAAATGGCTGTTAAGGGCCTTGCTTCTGACACAATGAAAAAGAGGGAAGGAAGAACTATTTTGAAGGAATAGATGGGGTCAGACACAGATATTGGGTGAAAAACGCGATAAAATAATTCTGAAGTTTGGGAGTGGAGATAGTGAACAGAGTAATGAGTCTGCCTCCAGGAGAAAAAAAAATCCTCTAGGAGTTTTCCCTGTTTCCCAACACACTGTGATGGCACAGGTCTCTCCGTGTGTCTGTTTGCCCTTCTCTGGGTTTCATGAAGTTGATGTCATTAACTGACGAGACTGTGTAGTCAGGAAAAGTACTAGATTGCATGTTGGAACTGGATTTGCTGCTGTATCGGAGTATTTTCCAAGTGTGGCTGAGGCTGGTCAGGGTAGTGTGTCTCAGTGGTCACCAGCCACCAGGCTCCAGGAGTCATCACAATCACCAAAGAAGCTTTCAGAATACACCTCTCCTTGGCCCATCTTCAGACAGTCTGGTTTCATTAGTCTAGACCCAGTTTTCCCCAGTGCAGGTGGGTGGTGGCTAGGGATAGGGTTGGTAGTTTAGGGTGGGTCAGAGAATGAGGTAGAAGATGTGACCATATGGTGTGCATATTTTTTTTAAGTCAGCATTTCTGGTTATCTATTTGAATGCTTTCTTGCCTACATTTTCTCGTGACCCCAGACAGTTCCACTGATGGACAGGACTGTTAGGAGAATTTGACCTGACTGGTTTACTAATGTCATCTTGCAGGATGAAGAGACCACAGAATGAGCAATCTCTGCTCCCCTGTAGAGCCCAGTAGAGTATTTTCAATTTACATCGCCTCAACCCCAAACAGAAGCATCCACAATTTTAACTGGACTTCTAAGTAGACAAAGAACCACTTCATTCTCTGCTTGTGAGTCCTGTGGGCCTTTCTGTGAGTGAAGGTATACCCCAAGCTACAGTTCTTAAAAGATATTGCCCAAGCCTAGCAGAGCCTCAGTTTACCCAGAAAGCAGACACTAAAGTCAGTAAGAAAGGTACATTCAAATTACATCAAGAAGAAGCCTTGAACTCCCATGGTCAACAGTATTTCTTCTCCTGATAAAACATTGCCCACTCTGCCCTAAGCTTTGAAGGAGTAACTGGTTTATGTGTTAAAAGGGCCATTTGTACCAAAAACAAAAACTCAAAACCAATCCTTAACATAAAATTCACACTTAGAGTACAGGATGCTCAAGTTGAGAGGAAGACTGTCCCCGGGGGCATTGACTGTAGAAAGGTAGGTCCACATCTCCAGTCCTGTTCCTCAGCATCCTTCCTGATGGAGCAAACAGCCTTAGTTGCTCAAGTTTTCATCTACACCTCTGTCTCCTTTCTGTCTCTTAAGTGCTAAGTGTTGACTTCCAGGCAGAAACTTTCAAGGCCTAACTATTGGACAAGACTCATATAAGATGGTGGACTGAAGGAGGTGGGGGCTAGTCACATCAGTGTACATGTCACAGGCTTGTTACATATGCTGTAGGGCCTCTTTGATATCAGGGAACACGATGAGAGCACATGGAGAGAGAAACATCTATAGACATCCTGTCTCCACCTACATTACCTTTGCCTCATCATCAATCTACAGAATATAAATGTGGTGTGTGTGTGTGTGTGTGTGTGTGTGTGTGTGAGAGAGAGAGAGAGAGAGAGAGAGAGAGACAGAGAGAGAGAGAGAGACAGAGAGAGGGGGTAGCAGGAGGGAGAGAGAAAGGGAGATCTCCAATCACTGGTTTCAAGTCACCCCTTATTGTTAGCATGATGTATTAAGTCTCAATTTCATAAGTGAACACTCTTTCCTTGGTCCAGGTCTCAGCCTGTGTTGACAACCAGTAGAGAAAATGGACATCAAGGAGGCTATTTTTCTAGTCATTAACACAGAATTAGCTTAGTTGTTAGCAGCGCGAATGGAGGCATAGTGTATGTGAAGGAAGTTCTAAGTGTAGAACTTTTGTGCTTCGGAAAAATAAGTCCTTGGTGACCATTAAGCTTTTGAGTTTCTTTTGATCATCTACAGAAAATTTACCAGCATTTCTGATGCCCATAGGTCTGTCATTCATTATGTCTGTGCTTCTGAAATTTCAAGGTAGTTCATGAGCCATCTAACACATGGGGAGCTATTGAAATTGGGACCTAAAATCAGATTTTTCTCCTTTTTAACAACTATTTTAGAACTATTAGTTGCTGTTCTTATATTTTAATCAGTTTTGGTTATTTTTAGATTAATTTTAAGAATGTGGTATATGACATATTATATGTTTGTGTGTGTGTGTGTGTATATATATATATATATATATATATATATATATATATGTGCCAGAAGTTAATGTTGGATGACTTCATTGATCACACTCTCCACCATATTTTGGAGACATATTTATTTTTCAGTAGCTTGTCCATTTGGCTAGAGTAGCTGGCCATCAGTCCCCCAAAATCCTCCTGTCTCTGCCTCCCTGGAACTGGGTTTATAGTTTGCTTTTGAGTGGGTGTTGGGGACCAAACTCAAATCTTTAAACTTGCTTTTCACACACTTTACCAACTGGACAATCTTCCAGGCTCTTAGATCAATCATGATAATTAAGTATTATAATCTATTTGAATCTCTCATTAAAACTTTCTACAGTGACTTTCCAATTGCAATCAATCATGACCTTGGCAAGATGACTTATATAGATGAGTCAAAACTGGGTTCTACCTTCACACATAGTGTTCCATGATTGGTACAAATGTGGTCTTTTAAGTTAAATCCAAGTTGCTTGAAGAATAGTGGAAGCACTCATTTATTTAGTATGAAGAAATGGGGATCAATAAATGGGTTAATTTTTGTGAAAACTTGACATTTTATATTTCTCATGTATGTTCTGTTTCTGTATGTTCTGTTATGTATGTTTCTGTATGTTCACAGTATTTTTTTCTTTTTTCTTTTCCTTTCTTCTTTCCTTCTTTCTTTTTTCTTTTTCTTTTCTTTTTTGCTTATTTTTGTTTTTCAAGACAGGGTTTCTCTACAGCTTTGGAGGGTGTCCTGGAACTAGCTCTTACAAACCAGGCTGGTCTCAAACTCACAGAGGTCTGCCTGCCTCTGCCTCCAGAGTGCTGGGATTAAAGGCATGCAACATCACCACCTGGCCAAAGTATTTCTTATTGGTCTTTTGTTGTGATACTTTGCATTTAATATATACAATAAGTTAGACACAAATACAGTCTTTGCTTTATGGTCTATAGAACTACCTGTAGAAGGTAGTCCCCCCCCCCACTGTGGTTGGCTAAGGTCATCAACCTACTTAATCTACAGCTTTCTTGTTCATTCTGTACCTATTGTTTTTCTTTCTAGAAATTCAATTGTTCCACTATTTCCATAGCGACTGCTGATATCAGACCATCACAGCCAGCTTTTCTTTGTGGTTTGGCCTTCCCTGCTTTACAGATCAGAGCCTCTGCCTTCATAGTTTCCTGCTTTTCTAAGTTCACAATTTGGAGATTAGAATGATTGCTAAAATCCTTGCCAAACACATCACAACTGTTTTGGTTAACTCTGCGAACTTGACACAAACCAGAATCATTGAGGAAGAAGGACCCTCCATTGAAGAATGGCCTCTATCAGATTGGCCTGTGGGGCTATTTTATTAATTAATACTTAATAAAAGAGAACCCAGCCTACCGTGGGCAGTGCTATTCCAAGGCAGGCAGCCCTTAGCTATGTAAGAACAGTAGCTGAGCAAGCCAGAGAAACAAACCAGTAAGCAGCATTCCTGCATGCTTTCTACCTTACTTCTGCTTTAGTTCCTACTCCGACTCCCCTTAATGATGGATTGTGATCAGGATGTATAAGTGAAAATTAACTCCTGCATCAAGTTTCTTTCGTCAGGGTTTATCACATCAGCAGAAGTAACTAGGACGAAAGTCGGTACTAGGGTATAGGATGCTGTGATGATGGATCTGACCATATTGTTTCATATGTTGAGGACTGTGGAACTCTTACAGGGAAAACTGATGGGTATTCAGAACTTAATGGACTGTTGCAGGCACTTGAAAGAAAAGGTTGAGATAAATGGATGATTGGAGGCCTGGTTTGAGAAATTTCACAGGGAAGCAAAGATTCTATCAGGGCTCTTTGTGTGATGTATTTGAATCAGATCTATGGAAGTGAAATCTGTGCTTTGATTAAGGCAATCAATGCTGCTTATTTGGGCCTGAAGAATCAGCTGTGATTAATTAAGAGACCTGTAGGAGAAACTGCTGGCAAGCTTACCCAAGCAGCAGTCCCCCTGCCTAGGTGCCTAGGCCAGCCCTCATGAGATGCTCCACAGGCACTTCCTCCCTGAGCAAAGCCTGCCCAGAGACTGCTGACCAGAGACACCAATGAGAAAAGGAAATTGCAGCAGAGTCAGCTGCCTGAGCCAGTGGGACCTTGGGAGGGGGTACTGCTACTCGCTGACTCCCAGTGTCTGAATCCTTGGTGCTCTGTCTTCTCATCCCCTCCC
Source organism: Phodopus roborovskii (assembly GCF_943737965.1). Taxonomy (NCBI): domain Eukaryota; kingdom Metazoa; phylum Chordata; class Mammalia; order Rodentia; family Cricetidae; genus Phodopus; species Phodopus roborovskii. The sequence continues at coordinate 6,338,772 of NW_026125444.1, forward strand.
CCAAGGGGTGTTGGAGCAGATAACCCAAAACAACCAGTATCATTGAGGTGAAATCTTCTGAGAAGTATTTCCCCAGGGAAGCATTTCCACAGCACATAGAAGCTGTGGCCCCACAGGGGGGCCAAGGCTGCATCTCAAGTTGCCATCCAAACTTGGTGATGAGTAAGAGTCTCCCATGTAGTACTGGATTTCATGGCATGAAAGCGGGTGGACTGAAGGGTCATGGAAAGCGTATGAGGCTTGGCACAGTGAGAGACCAGGAGAGGCCATTGGTGAAGGTGCCGCCTCAGTTGTAGTGGAAAGACCCCCAGGACTGAAGGGATCATCCAGAGAAGCTGAGGCTTGGGTCAGAGTCCTTGAAAAGGCAAATCGTTGGTGAGGGTGAGGGTGAGGGCCCAGTTGCTGTGCAGACCTCAGGGTAGCACAGATGCCTGGACTTAAGGACACTCTCCAGGGTCAGCAGCCGCTGTTAAGAGGAGGTGGCTGAGCCTACTAGATGGACTATGTGAACAATGAATGCCTGAGCTGGAGATGGGGAGCTGCCCTTTGGAGACTAGAAGATTGTGAGTGAGTGCTAGTCATTTGTGCTTTTGAATTTTGGTTTTGATTTGATTTGATTGTAACGGTGCTCTGGTTCCTCCATTTCGGAACAGGACCTATTTAATTTAATTAAATAAGACCTATTTAATTAAATAATAAGATTATTTAATTTGTCTTGATTTTATAGGAACCCACTGTTAAGAAATGAAATATTTTAAAGAGGCACTGAACTTTTAGTTTTGTTTTGTTTTTAAGACTACAAAGAAGAAAGGAGTTTTACTGGAAAAAAAAAAAAAAAAAAAAAAAACCAAAAACCTTTTCAATTTGTCCAAAGGTTAAAGTGAAGCCAACTGCTAAAGACAAAATCCACACATCATTTAAACAATTAGGGAGGAATGTTCAAAGACTTAATGTTCAAAGTGCACCCAATCTGGATGTTCAGTCGTGTGTGGAGGCAATCTAGATGGAGAAGCTGAGCTTTTAAGTGAAGGAAATTTTTAATGACTTGGACTTCTAAATTTGGCTTGGGTTTATATGGTGATATTAACATGGGATCCTGGGGGGAAAACAAGAAAGGAAAGGTTATGTTTGAATAATGACGTATTTGTGTCTCATGTTTACAAGGGTCAGTTGTACTGGCTAGTCTTTGTTAACTTGACACAAACTAGAGCCTCCTGGGAAAAGAGAAACTCCAAAGAGGAACTGCATACATCAGGTTGACCGCATTGAGTCTGTGCGAGTATTTTCTTAATTGCTAATTGATAGAGGAGGGCCAAGGCCTCTGTGGGCAGTGTTATACCAGTGCACACAGACATGAGCTGTCAAAAGAAAGCAGATCAGCAAGCCAGAGGAAGAAAGTCAGTAAGCAGCATCACTTAATGATGTTAGTGTCAGTTCCTCCCACCAGGTTCAATGCCATGAGTTCCCTCGGTGATGGTTTATGATCAGGACGTTTCAACAGGAAGTAAACCTTTTCCTCCCAAGTTGCTTATGGTCAGATTTTTGTCCTAGCAACAGAGAAATAAACTAGAAAAATAAACTATGTCCACTGCAGTCTTCTCCACCCTCAATATGATGCCATCAGATGTATCACAGACTAGTTTCCTCCATGATCAAACTTGCCATTTCTTATAGACTATAGTACCCACCACAGTTTTCAGAATCACTTTGTTTTGTATAAGACACCGGCAATTTCTTGCTTTGCCAAGATTCTCCCTTATCCATAGTGATGCAAATTCATGTTTGTTTTGTTTTATTTTGTTTTGTGTATGTGTGTGTGTGAATGACATTTTATCTACTGTCTTAGTCATTGTCCTATTACAATGAAGAATGCAATGACCACGGCAATTCTTATAAAAGAAGGCATTTAATTGAGGCTTGCTTACAGTTTCAGAGGTTTAGTCCATTTTTATCATTGCAGAGATCATTCGAGGGAGACGGTGCTGGACAAATAGCTAAGACTTCTACATCTGGGTCCACAGCCGCAGGAGAAGAGAGAGCCACTGGATCTGGCTTAGGTTTCTAAAAATCCTGTGACATACTTTTGCCTGCAAGGCCATGCTTCCTAATCCTTTCAAACAGTGTACTCCCTTATGACTAAGCATTCAAATATATGAGCCTATGGGAACCATCCTCATCCAAATCATCACATCTATGAGGTTATGAATATCAAAAGCTTCAGGAGCAAACGTATTGCTCCTGCTCTAGTCAGTAATGCTTTTCACCCATTCAATGTTCCCGTAGTCCTAAAAATAAATTCTTACAGGGCTTCCTAATGCCACACACAAATAGCATGTTTATAAGTAGCTGTTTTGTTTTTGGTTGACAGACAGTAATCACCATATTTGTGAAGTACAAGATAATGTTTGATAGAAGTACACATTATAGAATGCTCAAATCATGTTAATTAGCATATCCATCATGTCCAATATTCAAGACCACTTTTCTTTGTGGCAAGAACATTTAATTCCTTGACTTACCATGGGCTAGGTTCTAATGAACCAATCATGACTGGAGAATATTATAACTCAAAAATACACTTACAGTAATACCACACACCAAACAGCTTGTCAGCACAGTTACCTGTAGGGCAAGTATTAGGTGCTCATCTACCTGATCACATGTATGGCTGAAAGCTACATTTGTGGCCAGTGCCTGCCCATCACATGTAAGAGAACCCTCCTTTGTGTTGCTAGGCCAGGAAAATATCAAAATTGAAATCTGTAGCCTGATTTCTGCTGAATTTTTATTCCTTTTACAGTACAATGAAACCTTTGAGAATCGTGGGGGCTGGTCAGTAGATAGACCACTATTTCTAAAATCCATCCATCTGTTGATCAATACTGAGGTAGACTCCATGCTGCAAAGAATGTAGGAATGCAGATGTATCTTCTGCATGGTGATTTTGATTTCCTTAGGTATATATGCAGAAGTAGGACTGCTGAATCATACAGTAATTCTGGCTTTAAAAAAAAAAAAGAATTGTCACAGTTTCCCAAAATTCTGTACTAATTTAAAATATGACCATGAGTGAGTATTTAGTGAGCACTGCTTGAGCATCCTTTTCTTTTTGAAAATACTTTTTTTTAAATTTAAATTTAAATTTGAAACAAGCTTGTTTTACATGTTAATCCCAGTTCCCTCACCCTCTCTCTTCCTCTGATCCCCGCACCAACCCCCACCCCATCCTCTTTCTGTTCTTCAGGGAGGGTGAGGCCTTCCATGGGGAGTCTTCAAAGTCTGTCATATTATTGCAGTTAAATAAGGATCAGGATAAACAATCAGGCCGAATAGATTTATTCAGGGAGAACTAACTTACAACCTAGACAGATGAACACCAGCATCCACTGGATGCTCTCCTGAGTCCCACCAGCAAGAGAGCGTTCCTGGCTCTTCCTCAGACCTCCTTCCACAGGTCACTTCCACCCATGGCTCCACCCCCAATGGGCATGGTCAGTGCCACAGAAAGAGACAAAGTAAATATCTCACTACAATTCCCCTTTTAGTCTAAAGAAAAGACTTAGGCTTGATACAAAACTATATACAAAACAGTGAATAACAAGTGTGCTCTAAGAAAAGGAAAATCGAGAAAAAAATGACCTACATATCTAGTCCTAGGGTGAAGGCATAACGGAGTTTACAATAGAGTTGTAAAACATAAGTCTAGTACCTAATACATCTAACTAGGAAGAGAGAATTATAGTTGTGATAGTTTAATCTTCAACCTTATCAAGACCTGAGAAGGAAAATAATGATACTAGGGTAGACAGGAAATGCGGATGGGCAACTTCCAAAAGGTGCAGCAAGGACAGAAACAGCAAGCTACCTGGACAGTCACCCTAGGTCTCTCAGCAATGTTGGTACACCCAGTTTTGGCTAAGGCCAAGAGAACTTGACAGACCACAACAACAGCAGGGAGGTAGAATGTCTGTCTTACCCTGACTTGGCAAGATCAAGCAGTCTTCTATATTTGTCTCCTGCAAACACATAGGACTGCATGTCCAAATCAGTGGTCAAGGTGGGGGCAATTCTTTGCCCAACAGGCCATTAGCTGAGGCGAGAATGAACTCGAGCAGGAGCAACAACAGTGTCCAACATATTTTCGGGAATGTTTCTCATACTGGTTAATGAAAAGCACTGTTGGACAATAGGAAAGGAAGATAGGAGGGACTAGGAGACAAGGAGGAAAGAGGAAGTAGTAAGGAGGAGTCAAGATGGAGTAGGGTCTGGAGAAGGCAGAACCGCCAGCCTACTCTCGCTGGTAAGACCATGTGGAAATACATAGAAAAGGGTTAATAATTAAGACAGAGCTAGCCGATAAGAAACAAGTAACTGGCCAACAGCATAATATCAAATACAGAGTCTCTGTGCATTATTTGGGGCTGGTGCGGCGGTGGGACAAGACCAGGCAGCGGGTTGAAAAACCGTACTCCTTACAGTCATATCATTTGATTTGGAACAGGGCCTAGAATCTTCCCCATGTGTCTAGGCTGAGAGAGTATCCCTCAATATGGAATGGTCTCCCAAAGTCCATTCATATACTAGGGATAAATACTGATCCTACCAGAGGCTCCATAGACTGCCCACCCCTCATAACTAACACCCACATTCAGGGAATCTGGGATGGTCCAATGCTGGTTTCTCAGCTATCAGACTGGGGTCCATGAGCTCCCCCTTGTTCAGGTCAGTTGTTTTTGTAGGTTTCCCCAGCCTGGTCCTGACCCCTTTGCTCATCACTCCTCCCTCTCCGCAGCTGGACTCCAGGAGTTTGGCTCAGTATTTAGCTGTGAGAATCTGTTGAGCGTCTTTTTCAAGATCTCCTTTTCACATCACTATTCTTCTTTACATGGCCTTTTATTTCTGATGAATCTATTGTGCCATGGTGGAGTATGAAACAAATTCAAGGACTGGAATGGTTGGTCCTTAGTTATCTTGTTCAAAATTTTAATGAAGAGTAATATAACTTTAATATTTGATATTTTGGAATGTCTAATTATATAATTTGTTTTGTCTTGTGATAATTGTGGCTTTTTTTGGAGTATTTTGCAATTCTGGATTATGAACTCAGGTTTGGTGCAGTTTGATATGTGAGGATTCTCTTTTGCTTGGTTGGAAATGTCACCTTCCAAGAGGCTTTGCATCAGCTAGGCACCTCAGTCTAAAACTGTTTCCTTAAAGCTAATGTCTTGTCTAGACAATTCTTGAGACATACAAATTATATGAATTCCAACATTAAAGTGAGAAGAGGCTGCTGTTTCTAAATGGGCAGCAGACGAATCTGTCTACCACAATCCCATTTCACAACAAACTAGTCATACCCTCTATGATATTTTGATCTATGATGAATCACATGTAGGACAATGATCTCATAGAATTAAATGACTCAATGGCATTGTAGCAGTTTTAGCCTGTGTTAATTATACTATGTGTTATTATACTATGTGATGTTGGCACAATGACAGTCTCCAGGGATGCATCTCACAGAATGTATCTCCATTGTTAAGCAGTGCATAATCACAGTTCCTTGCTGATTCTTTATGCTGCTATCCAGAATTTTCCTGTACTGAATGTATACCCTTTTGAAGGTGCTGACTATATGTACATTGCCTCCTAATTTCAATTCTTCTATATTACAAAAAATTATGACTTTATTTCCTGTGTCTATCTGGTCTTTAAAACCTCAAATTCCAGGTGGAAAGATTAGTAAACCACCACAAAGTACCCAAGCTTGACTCTTCAATTCCCTCTTGTTTTTCCTGGCCTGAGAAACATCCTTGTGTTGGTTGTGGGTGTTGGTAGAGTTCCCATGCTATTCTGAAGGATGCTTGTCTTCCCTGAATCATGGACATTTTGTAGCAAGAAGATTTCCAGGGGGCAGGGAAGGAACATTTGGCTTGCCTTATTAGTAGAAATGCTTATTCAATGATAGATCCCAATACAAAAGGAAATGATGGGCAGATAGTAAATTGTGCCGGGTAGCTGTTGAATAAGGAATTACTAAAGGATCTAATGTAGGTCTGGGGCTGTTGGGTTTCACAGTGCTAGGTTTATTACCTGGCAAAAAATAATATAAATAAATGCAGAAAGGAAAATTTGTACATTTTCAGAAGAAATTTTAGAAAATAGTGTCAATAACAGGAAACTTTGTCAAGGGTGAGCTTTTTGGTTTTTTTATTTTAATTAAAAAAACATATTTTTAGGCAATATAGTCTGATCATGATTTCCCCTCCCCCAACTCCTCCCTGGTTCTCCTCACTTCCCACCGACCAAACTCCACACTTTTTCTTTCTCTTTATAAAACAAACAGGAAAACAAGCAAGCAAAACAACAAAAAAACCAGACACACAACAACCAACACACAACAAACCAGAATGAAGGAAAAAGAAAAACACAGAAACACACACACACACACATACAAACAAAACCTATAAGACTACAAAATCAGAAAGCATAATATGCAAAAGACCACTGAGACAAAACAAAACAAACGAACAAACAAAAAACCCCAAGCAAACAACAACAACACAATAGGAAACAAAAACTCTACAAAAACGCTGCTGAGTTCATTTGTGTTAGTTATCTTCTGCTGGGCATGAGGCCTACCTACCCTTAAGTGTGGGTGAGATTTTTAAGCCCCACTGAAAGTAATACAAAGGGAATGACCAATAGGGGGCTCCTGCCTGGGGAAGGCTTATTTCTCCTCCCAGCAGGCACTAGTTGCCTATAGATTTTTGTGTGGGTGTGTGACTCTGAAATTTCCCCTTCCACCTTGGCATATCTATTGATCTTGCTGTTGTTCCTGTCTTATTTATGTTACCATTTGTAGGAGAGAATGTTTCACAGAAGACTCCCAGTTTCCTAGCTCTTCCAACTTTTTCTCCCCCGCTTCTGAGGTATTCCCTGAACCTTACATACAGGAACTGGGGGGATGTAGATGGTCAGTTCTGAAACCATATACACACACATCAACAGAACACAACAAGCAGGCTGTATCTAAATATTTGGGCATATGGAGACATAACACAAGAGTAGGAGTTGGGGACACAGAGGGGTTGAAGATAGATACCTGGAGGGGCTTGTGGAAGGGAACAGGGGTGGGGGAGTGGGCAGTTCTGTTTTAATAAAAAATGTATTAAAATGAATGAATGAGCAACTAAATAAAAGGAGTTGCCTCTCATGGGTGTCAATATAATCTATGAAAAAAAATCTACTAAGTTATAAGGAAAATTTGCTGATGTGTCCAATAAGTGAAAAAAAATTGCTCTTGGATATTATTTCACTCTGTTTATTGTTCCAAAGCAATGAGCCATGTTCTAACCAGTATTAATCTCCCTATATTTTGTTTACATTTGTTTGCTTGCTATCTATTTGCGTGTTTATAGTACTACCTTCTGCATGATTTCACACATCCTGGCAGTTTCCTCACAAACCAAATGCATGTCTGTGGGTAGTTTTTCCTGCATTATAAATAAACATGAGTGTCAATCTGTTCCATACACTTTTAGAAAAATTGTAATGAAAGTTCTCCACCCTCTCCCTTGACCCCCACATTTAAGATTCCACTTAGACAAGATTCTTTCTCTGGCTCTCACTCTACTCCTCACTGTTCATGTCAGGACCTGCCCTAGGCCCCCTCAGTTTCTGAAGGGACTTAATGCTGAGGAATTTGGCCAGCGTCAGAATAATCCCAGCCACAGGTTAGAACAGTCAACTAGGGTCAATTAAAGGTCCCTACTGGCAACCTGCATTATTTTTCCAAGCTTGCTGGATGAAAGGGGGGCAGGAAACCTGTCGCTCCTGGAACCCTTATCTGGTCACCTGGTAATACAAAAAAATAATCTTCCCAATTTTCCTTATGGAGATATCTAGGACTCACACTTTATGTCGAGCAAAGTAAAAATGATACTGCAAGTGAATGCCAAATTATGTTTATATGCACTTTGTGCCTTTAAAAGTTTTCAAAATATATTATTACATTTGAGGACAATTCTGAAAAGTATTTGTTGGCATTGTTGCTAAGAAAATTCTGTCCCTCTTCTTTTTGTATGAGAAGCAAGAAAGAATACACACACACACACACACACACACACACACACACACACACACACACACATTAGTATGTCCATTTCACCTAGCCCATGAAGCATTAGGAAAGAGTTTAGGGAAATTTTAAATAAATCATGACTTGGGCTACTTTTACACTAAAAATAATATTTTAGAAGTATTTTCATATTGATTCTCCACATACAAGCAGATTTCTCATGACTTTTTCAGGTGTACCTCATTTGAGTCTGGACAAAATGCATTTTAAAATATATAGTGAATACTGATAGAGCTCTGTTAATTGTGAAGGATTTTGTTGTCATATAAATTGAATTAATAATCATAGTGATTCCTTGGTTATCCTGTTTCCAAGCTTTTGTGAGTCCTTTAAGCAAATTACTACATCTTTCTGAAATCTGCCTCAGCTCAAATATGAGGTTAATCATATCCATATCTAAGAATGGTTTTAAGTACTGAATATAACCATGCCCCTGAACAAATGCACACAATAGTAAGTTCTAGGCTTGGTCTCTGTTGGATCTCTAGTAGGTAGTATGCAGGCTGACTCATCGGGGATGCTCAATAGAGAATCGCTGAGTGAATAATAAGTTGTCTTTTGTGAGTATGAGCAAGTGCATAGCTGTCTCACTCCCTGCTGTGTCTTTAGAATGTAACACACTGACTGACTCACGGGGGGATGCTCAATGCAGACTCACGGAGTGATTAACAAATGTTCTTTTCTAAACATGATTCAGAGTCTCTTGCTAACATCAGAGTCCAAACCATGGAGTATCTTTTGTTTCACATTAATAAAATGTAAAGGTCGGAATAAATGATCTGCAAAGTTTCTTACAAATGTGACAGTCTGTGTTCCCAGGAATCCTTACACTTGGGATCCTGAAAATACCGTGAGATCTCACTGCACCACTTAAGAGTCAGCTACAATTTTCAGAAAACATCAAATTATTGGTTTACGGTATGCAAAGTGGAGATCATCTTGACTCTAACTTCTAGTCAGTTTGAGAAAAATTAAAAGTCAATGAATAGTTAACTGAAGGTGCATCCAAATTCATTTGTATAGACAGTCTACTGGGTAATTCTTGTGCCAATTACCGAACCCTGTAGAAGAGGAAAATTTCTCATCTGTGAATCATGAGTCTAAGAAAATCTCCCAGGGCTGGTGTAAATACTTTTAAAAACACCAGTGTGTGTCATTTCATGAGAATCGTTGCGAAGATAAGGCCTTGTTTATAGTTACAGCAATGTATAGGAAAATGAAACCCACACTCTTCTGTCTAGTCCTACTTTGTCTGGGAATATTTGTCTTTATTAATCATGATTCCAAAGTAGTGATTCAGGGCTCAAGGCCTACGTTACTGTTGGAGAATAATGAGCAAGAGGCAGGTACCGAAGCTTATTCGGGTGGATAGGCTTTTGGAGATTCCAGTTCAGATTTGTCTGTTTTTCCTGATAGTGACTTGGTAGGATGATGATCTCCACCTGTAACCCCAAGTCCCCAAATATTTACAGATGGGATGGTGAGGCTCTGCTAAAGCCACTGTTGTGAACACTTGGCTGAGTGGATACCAGAGGCATCCTTGTCATTTGATTATGCGAATTGGGTTTACAGACAGTAATGTGATTCCTCTGAGAACTTAAGAAAGCCCATGGCTCTGTTAAAATAGGAATGGATAGACTGTCTGGGGGGAAATTGGAGACTGTAATTCAATTACAAAGGTTTTCACAGGCCCAATTGGTACTCAGAAATACAAAATCAAGTAGAGTCCAAACATAGTCCAAACGCAAACTGATTACATTCATCAGGTTTTAAAATCCATTCTTTTCATTTTTTTGAAATTAAAACATAATTACAGCATTTTCTCCCTTCTGTTCCCTCCTTACACCCCTCCCATGAACACCTCTCCCCTACTTTCTCTCAAAGTCATGGACTCTTTTTCTTTAGTTGTTGTTACAAATGTTAATTTTAGTTTTACTATTATCTAGAACTAGTTGATAACATGCGGAAACACACTGTGAACTATACGTTCATGCAAGTGTTTCTCACTGTTCGTTACTTCTTTGGGCAGCATTAAATAGAAATGTAATTTGGCCCATGAAAAAATTATCAAATCAAACAGTTAGGCCTTCAGATTCCTCCCATAAATCAGCTGCCACCTGCCCCAAGTTCCCTAGTTCTTGGGGGTAGCCATTTTGTCATCCATCAACCAAGCTTTCTTCCTCGATGTACCTCACCTTCCCTGTGCCATTTACCTTGGTATCTGACTATCACTAACATAAGGCTAGGGTCACCAGTTCCTGCCCAGCTATCTGAAGGCCCTTTGCACTACTTGAATAGGAATTGTGGGTGGGAGAGGGGAAGCTGTTTTCATGCTGGAAATCCTGGGTCTTAGAATGCTTCTGACCTAAGGGCTAAATTGAACTTCACATGCTAAAAGCTCCGGCCCTATTGCTGAAGGATTTAGGAACTAGACTTAAGGCTCAAGTAACTCAAGTTAGAGGGGCTTCTTGTGCTGAGCTTTGAATCCTAGTGGATCCCAGCACTTGGAAGCTATTGTAATCCTCAACTCATACAACAGTGGGTGGTGGCTACAGCAGCAGTAAGTAGTAGCAGGTGTCTTCAATTGTTATAGCCCTTGCACGGTCTTCCAATGCGAGGGCATTCAACAGAGCAACAAGTATTGCAGCTGTCAGGCCCAGTGCTTTAGAATCCTTAGCCCATTACAGCATCTGACATGATAACACTTCATGTAGCGTTATGGCTGTTATAAAGTGTTGCTGTGGCTGAGTTCTTTGACATTTAAGGCTTGGTAGTTCTCTGGAACTCTTCTAGTAGGGTTCACAGTTTCCCCTCGTCAGCTCTTCCCAGCTTTCATTATCTTTGCTGTGTTCCAGTAGCCCACTGGTGCCCTCGTTGCTACTCATATCACTGATGCTGATGCTGATGCTTCATTTCCACTACTGCTCTGCCAATTTCATCTCTGTGTTATCCTTTTAGCTTGATCTAGTGATGATAAAAGTAAAAAGCAGACAAGAAAAGACAACCCAAGAGACTGCCATCTCCAAACTGGCTTACAAATGAGTCAAATGTTTTGTTTGTTTCTCTGTTTTATACATACATACATACATACATACATACATACACACATACATACATATCCAGAAAGAGGATGCAGAAAGGTTCCCTGCACCAGTCATAGCTGACTTCCATGGAACCATGGAAATGAAGTGCTGTGCTTGAACCAATCACAGGCTTTTTCCTGAAAGTATCCTCTACCCTAGCCTGGGTGAAAATGTCTGCAGAATAAGAAATAATAATAATTACATTACACTTATGATGACAAAAATCCAATGAATGCCGCTTGAGTTTGAAATAGTCGTGTGTGGGGGACGGCGCCCTTGAGGAGCTAGAGCTGTTTTAGGCTCCAGCAGGCAGCTATGGTTGCCATGGAGCTTCTTCAAAGCATCTGCAGCATGTTCAAGATAGCCAGTGCTGGCACAAGTAGTCTAGCTGGCTGACGGTTCTACCAACACAGCTAGGGCACTAAGTGCTAAGAGCTGTCAGGGAGCCAAGTCGTCTGAGCCCCCAACATCTTACCTTATTTAAAGGAAAAAAAAAAAGCATTCAATGGCATACTTACAAAATAAAGTCTACCATTAATATTAGCAGTGATTTCAAAGTATTTTACAGAGTTGTGATGGTTTAATTTTGATGGTCAACTTGATTGGATCAAAACCATCAGAGGATGTGTGGAGCGCATCCCTAAAGGTCTCGATGATGGTATTTCCAGAGGTAACTGGATCACAAGGACTCTTACCCAATGAACGATAGAACCCCAGAGGAATTCAGAATGCCCTCACATCATTGGGAGGACGTGGTAGAGGCTAAGAGGTGGAGCCTTGGGATATGTATTACCGGGTGTATGTCTTGGGCCGTGTCTTGTCCTGGCGCCTTGCTTATACCCTTTTGTTAGATTCCTACACTACATGTTCACACTGCCACGGTCTAAAGAAACACCTGTAGCCAAGTCACCATTGACTAAAACGTTATGAAATCATAAGCTACAGTCAATTATTCTTCCCCTGAGCTGTTTCTGTCAGGCAGTTTGGTAACAATAAAGATAAAACAACTAATGCCAGGGCTTTAACAATGGGTAACTACTTACTGCTCTGGTGGGCCAGGCTCCCTGCAATCTACTGCTACAGTAGGGGCAACCAGCACTGTGGCTTTGACTTGGAACTTAGCGTTTCTTTATTTGAAAGGCAGACCGTTTGTATTCTGCGGTCTCTCCTTTGTTCCTACCCTCCCCTACAATTGCATTGAGGAACTCAAGATTACTCAACTAGTTGATGCTGAGTTTTAATGTTCTTACTCCCCCGCCTTCCAGGACACATCTTGTGGATTTTTTTTTTCTTCTTTTTTTGCTTAAAAGAAAACAAAAATGGAGCATTGTGAAACTAAGGGATTCCTAAGAATTATGCTTCCAGCTGCTAAAACCAAGGCACTTCGTTCTTTCTTGGACCCCTGGGACATATAGCGTAGGCCTGGGTAGGCTTCAATTTGTAGCCCCTTTTCTATGTACTGTGATAGGCTGAGGGATGGCTCTAAGACTTATATTTTCCAGAGGATTCTTTCCCAGCCAGTCTGACACACCTATTTGAGAATCCTAGGGTATGGGAAGGAGGAAAGTGTTCCTAACTGAAGTTTTATGAGGACTAGTTCAAAATGTTAGGTGACTGGCATGTAGCTAAGGACCATTTATATATCACCTTCTCCCTTTCTCTTCCATCAGGGGCATTTTGTTAATGTCTGGGTGTTTTGGTTGTCACAATTAGAAGCAAAGGGCCTTGTTTCTGGCACTTCCTAGCCATAGACCAGACTATCTTCTGTATATCCTACCCTGTATAGGTCATTTCACTTACACAAAAGGTTGAAGAACAGGGAAATTCTATTGACAATAAAAAAAAAATAAAGAATGTCTGTATGTAAATCATCTCCTTTTCAGATAACCTAAGTAGCTATAGGAATTTCTAGAAGGGACAACAGAGTCCTGGAAGGCTACTGAGCACCTCTACTGTGGAGGTCCACCTTGAGATGCTTATCATTATCATGGTTAGAACATAGACTAGCAGGAAAGAGAAAAATGGATTGCCTTTGCTGGGGGGAGAATTTGTACTATGCAATGAACCTTTAAAGCTCGAAATAATTAGCCTACACATTCAGTATGTGCATTTAGTAAAGAAAGGTCATGTGACCTCACTTTTCCAATCAAGCTGAAAAAATGACATCTCAGTCTACAGGAAGAGCAGTAATGTGGGAAAGTTGGTGAGAGTGCATTAGACACTACAAAGAGACACCAGGGCTACATCACAACAGCACCCAGAGGAGCAAGCCTTTACGTAGCAGCCATAGTGAAACCCGGGGGTGGGGGAGGGGGATAATATTTCAATCCTGAATGTATGTCATGTATGCATTATTTATTCACTCACATGAAACAGCCATAAGCAAAGAGAGTTAGCTGTTGTTGTTGTTTCTGAAACTCTTTATAAACATGAAAGATGTCTCTTGATCATGGTCTTGAGAAAAGATGAGGGAATAGTTCACATAACCTGAAACAATTTCTGAGCAGAAGTCTGGCAAGATCACCAAGAGTTTAAAATAACAAAGTTAACACCAAACATTCACTTTATTTTGTTTTGATTTCACAGAATGCAGACTTCTAAATAACAATAGTTCTTCATAACAACCTATGTGACACTTTTATTAGCTTGTGGAAGTAGGAGTTTGGTTAAACAGGAATCCATGGGAATATTCTGGCGAAAGAAAAAACCAAAACAAAATAGCCAGGGCTGGGATAACTATCATTTAGGAAAACAATGATCATGTTGGATTTTGCAAACTACTTGTCACGTTGCTGGTCCCCAGAGAAATGTCAAGAGTATCCTTATGGGTGAGTGAAACTTTTGTCTGCCTCAGAAGGTCAAATTTGACTTGCCTTACCTGTAAGACCACAGCCCAGTGTTTCTTTCCACAAGTTCAACACACACCTGTCAGAGGCTATTTTCCAGTTTTAGAATTAGCAGAGTTTGCTTGTTGAGCACGGCTCTTGCTCTTCTGATAAGGAAGCCATGATGCAAATGCAGTAACTAGGCACAAAAGAGGGTTCTGGTCCATTTCCAGTGTGAAATCAGTGTCCAAACTCAAGAATCCAGTCCTTCCCTCAAATGTCTTAAGCCTAAGTAGAGAATCCCAGAGCCATAGCCATGCTCAGTTCCTACCTTAGCTGTCCAGCAGATTCCTGAGGGAAGGAGAGGCATGCTCCCCCCCCCCCCGCCCCCAGAACATTTCCTTATTGGGAGTCACCAGGCTGAAGCATAACTGAGAAGCCTGAGAGAAGCTAGTTATTCAGTCTGAGAGAAGCCTCTACCATCCTCACTGGCCAGGCCGTACCTGCCCTTTCTGCTGATGTATGTGGGTCTTATAATTGAAGGGTAATGTGACAAAGCATGTGTCAAGATAATAGACAACTGTTAGCAGCACAAACAAGTTTTAATCTTAGGGTCATGTTAAGATTATTCTGTAGAAAGACCTAGTAAACTAGTAAAAAAAAATGAGTTGTGGCTATGTATTCAGATAGTGAAGAGACTGAATTAACTCACCCATATTAAGAAGGCCTAGTCTGCTCCCATGCAGGTCCCTCAGCTGTCAGTCCAGAGGCTATGAGCTCCCAAGAGCTCAGGTCAACTGTTTCTGTGGTTTTCCCCATCATGATCTTTACCCCTCCCCCTTGCTTATGCAATTCATCCTCCATCTCTTCAATTGAATTCCAAGAGCTCAGCCCAGTTCTTGGTTGTGGGGTCACCGCCTCTGCTTCCATCAGTTACTGGATGTAGGTTCTATGATGACAATTAGAATAGTCACTAGTCTTATTATAAGGGAAGGCTGGTTCAAAACCCTCTTTGCTATTGCTAGGAGTCTTAGCAAGGGCCATCCTTGTGGATTCCTAGGAATCTCTCTAGCACCAGGTTTCTACCTAACCCATGATGGGTATCTCTTTCATTGCTCTCTCCCTTCATCCCACTCTGAATTCTACATTCTACATGTACCCTCATATTCCCATCTTCCATCCCTCCTCCTATCCCTACTCCCAGATACCCAGGTGGCCTTAACTATTTCCCCTTCCTGGGGCCCTTCATGTGTGTCCTTCTTAGGGTCCTCCTTTTTCCTAGCTTCTCTGGGGTTGTAGATTGTAACCTGGCTAGCCTTTGCTTTACATCTAACATTCACTTATGAGTGAGTACATACCATATTTTTCTTTCTGGGTCTAGATTACCTCACTCAGGATGTTTTTGTTTGTTTTATTTTCCTAGTTCCATTTATTTGCCTGTGAATTTCAAGATGTCATTTTTTTAACTGCTGAGTAATACTTCATTGTGTAAATGTACCACATTTTCTTTATCCATTCTTTGGTTTGATGGGCGTCTAGGTTGTTTCCAGGTTCTGGCTATTACAAATAATTCTGTTATGAAAATAGTGGAGCTAATGTCCTTGTGGTATGATTGTGCATCCTTTGGGCATATGACCAAGAGAGGTATTGCTGGGTCTTAAGGGAGATGGAGTTCCAATTTTCAGAGAAACCACTATATTTATTTCCAAAGTGGTTGTACAAGTTTGCACTCCCACCAGCAGTGGTGTGTTCCCCTTATTCTACATCCTCTCCAGCATAAGCTGTTATCAGTGTTTTTTGATCTTAGCCATTCTGATAGCTGTGTGAGATGGTATCTCGAGTTGAACAAAGCTGTTTGGGCCAATGGACAGGCAGGATGTAGCCAGGCATGAAGTATAGGCAGGACTACCAGATTTGGAGAAAGCTGAGAAGAGGAAGGAAGGGTGAGTCAATGGAAAGATACCAAGCAGCCACTGGGGAAGAAGGATGCCTAGGCATTCTCAGGTATGCAAAGACCATGTGGTGATACATAGATTAATAGAAATGTGTTAATAATTAAGAGAGAGCTAGCCAATAAGAAACCTGAGCCATCAGCCAAACAGTTTATAATTAATATAATCTTCTATGTGTTTATTTGGGACTAAGTCAGTCTTCATGACCAGGAGGGACAGAAAATCTTTCTTCAGTTAACAATATTGAGCAATTCCTTTAATGTCTTTCAGCCATTTGAGTTTCTTCTGTTGAGAATTCTCTGTTTAGATTTATACTCCATTTTTAAATTGGATCATTTGCTATTTTTGTGTCTAGTTTCTTGATTTCTTTATATATTTTGGAGATCATCTCCCTGTCAGATGTGGAGTTGGTGAAGATCTTTTCCCATTCTATTCATTGCCATTTTGTCTTATTGGCCATGTCCTTTTCCTTATAGAAGCTTTTCAGCTTTAGGAGGTCCCATTCACTAGTTGTTGCTGTCAGAGTCTGTAATACTAGTGTTATATTTAGGAAATGGTCTCCTGTGTCCATGCATTCAAGGCTATATCCCACTTTCTTTTCTGTCAAGTTCAGTGTAACTGGATTTATGTTGAGGTCTTGGGTCCATTTGGACTTGAGTTTTGGGCATGGCAACAGATATGGATCTATTTGCATTCTTCTACAGTATCCAGTTTATTCTAGCACAATTTGTTAAAGATGCTCTCTCTCTCTCTCTCTCTCTCTCTCTCTCTCTCTCTCTCTCTCTCTCTTCATTCTATAATTTTGGCTTCTTTGTCAGAAATGGAGTGATAATAGATGTATGGGTCTTCAATTGGATTCCATTGATCCACTTTTCTATTTTTATGCCAAAACCAAGCTGTTTTTATTACTATAGTTCTATAGTGGAGCTTGAAATCAGGGATGGCGATGCCTCCACAAGATCCTTTATTGTTCACGATTGTCTTGACTATCCTGGGGTTTTTGTTTTTCAGTATGAAGTTGAGTATTGTTCTTTCAAGGTCTGTGAACAATTGTGTTGGGATTTTGATGGGAATTGCATTGAATCTGTAGATTGCTTTTCATAGGATTGTCATTTTTACTATGTTGATCCTACTTATCCAAGAGCATGGGATATCGTTCCACTTTTTGATATCTTGATTTCTTTCTTCAAAGACGTAAAGTTTTTGTCCTATAGGTCTTTCACTTGTTTGGTTAGAGTTAACCTAAGATACTTATGTTATCTGTGGATATTGTAAAGAGTGATGTTCCTCTGATTTCTTTCTCAGCCCATTTATCATTTGTATATTAGGAGGGCTACTGAATGTTTTTGAGTTAATCTTGTAACCTGCCACATTGCTGAAAGTATTTATCAACTGTAAGAATTCCCCAGTAGACTATTTGGGGTCACTTATGTATACTATATCATCTGCAAATAGTGAAAAAATTGACTTCTTCCCTTCCAATTTGTATTCCCTTGATCTCCTTTTGTTGTTTTATTGCTCTAGCTAGAACTTCAAGTACTATATTGAATTGATAAGGAGAAAGTGGACATCCTTGTTCCTGATTTTACTTTGATCCCTTTGAGATTTTCTCCTTTTAGTTTGATGATGGCTGTTGACTTGCTCTATGTTGCCTTTATTATGATTAGGTGTGTTTCTTATATCCTGGATCTCTCCAAGCCAAGACCTTTATCATGAAGGGTGTTGGAATTTGTGGTGGAAGTCTTTTTCAGCATCTAAATGAAATGATCATGTGTTTTTTTCTTTTATCATGTGTTTATTTATGTGGTGGATTACATTGATAGATTTTCATATGTTGAACCATCCTTCAGTTCCTGGGATAAAGCCTACTTGATCATGGTGGATGATTTTTCTGATGTGTTTGCCAGTATTTATTGAGTATTTTTGCATCTATGTTCATGAGGGAAATTGGTATATAATTCCCTTTGTTACTTGTGTCTTTGTGTGATTTGAGTATCAGGGCAACTGCAGCTTTGTAAAAATAGTTTGGCAATGTTCTTTCTGTTTGTATTGTGTGAAACAATTTGATGAGTATTGGTTTTATTAGGTCTTTGAAATTCTGGTAGAATTCTTCTCTGAAACCATCTGTTCCTGGGCTTTTTTCTTTCTTTCTTTTTTTTTGGTGAGGGGACTTTTGGTGACTGCTTCTATTTCCTTGGGGGTTATGGGTTTATTTAAATTGTTTTTCTGGTCTTGATTTAATTTTTGTATATGCTGCTATCCAGAAAAATGTTCATTTCCTTTACATTTTCCAATTTTGTAGAGTACAGGTTTTTGAAGTATGACCTGATGATTCTCTGAATTTCTTCAATGTCTGTTATTATGTCCCCATTTTCATTAATGATTTTGTTAATTTGGATATTCTCTCTCTGCCTTTTGGTTAGTTTGGAGAAGGGTTTGTCTATCTTATTGATTTCCTCAAAGAACCAACTCTGTTTCATTGATTTTTTTGTTTCTGTTTTATTGGTTCCAACCCTCAATTTGATCATTTCCTGTCATCTACTCCTCCTGGGTGAGTTTGCTTCTTTTTGTTCTAGAATTTTCAGGTGTACTTTAAGTCCATAGTGTAAGATTTCTCCACATTCTTCATGTGGGCACTTAGTGCTATGAGCTTTCCTCTTAGCACTGTTTGGGCATGTTGTTCTTTCATTTTTGTTGAATACTAGGAAGTCTTTAATTTCTTTATTTCTTCCTTGACCCAGTGATGATTTAGTTGAGCATTGTTCTATTTCCTTGAGTTTGTAGGCTTTCTACAATTTAGTATTGTTGTTAAATTCTAACTTTAAGCCTTGGTGATCTGAAAAGATACAGGGTTATTCCAATTTTTTTAAATCTGTTGAGGTTTGCTTTGTTACCAAGTTATGTGGTCAATTTTAGAGAAGATTCCATGAAGTGCTGAGAAGAAGGCATATTCTTTTGTGTTTGGATGGAATGTTCTATAGATGTCTGTTAAGTCCATTTGAGTCATAACAACTAATTCCCTTATTTTTCTATTAAGGTTCTGTCTGGTAGTCCTGTCCAGTGGTGAGAGTTGGGTATTGAAGTCTGTCACTATGAATGTGTGGCGTTTGATGTATAACTTAAGCTTAGTAATGTTTCTTTGACAAGTGTGGGTGCCCTTGTATTTGGGGCATAGATGTTCAGAACTGAGACTTCATCTTGATGGATTTTCCCTGTGATGAATATGAAATGTACTTCTCCATCTCTTTTAATTAATTTTAGTTTGACATCTATTTTGTTAGATATTAGGATAGCTACATCCCTTGTTTTTTTAAGTACAATTGATTGGAAAATCTTTTCCCAACTGTTTACTCAGAGGTAATGTCTGTCTTTGAGGTTGAAATGTGTTTCTTTTATGTAGGCAAAGGATGGATTCTGTTTTGGTATAGGTGAATTGAGTTCATTGATATTAAGAGATATTAATGGCCAGTGATTATTGATTTCTGTTATAATTTTTTTGTTGGTGGTGTTGCTAGTGTTTGTGTATTTCCCTTCTTTCTGGTTTGCTGGTGTGAGGTTATCTGTTGCCTGTGTTTTTGTGGGTGCAGCTAACCTCCCTGGGTTGAAATTTTCCTTTTAGTACTTTCTGTAGGACTGGACTTGTGGAAAGATATTTTTAAAATCTGGTTTTGTCATGGAATATCTTGTTTTCTCCATCTATGGTGAGTGAGAGCTTTGCTGAGTATAGTGGTCTGGGCTGGCATCTGTTGTATCCCTCTATGTGGAATGGGCCCCTAAAGTCCATTTGTATAGTAGGGATAAATACTGATCCATTAGCAAAGGCCCAATAGACTGCCCAGTCCTCCTAACACCCACATTCAGGGAGTCTGGGTTGGTCCTATACTGGTTTCCCAGCTATCAGACTGGGGTCTATAAGCTCTCCCTTGTTTAGGTCAGCTGTCTCTGTGGGTTTCTTCAGTTTGTTCTTGATCCCTTTGTTGATCACTTCTCCCTCTCTACAACTGGATTCCAGGAGTTTGACTCAGTGTTTAGCTGTGGGTGTCTGCCTCTGCTTCCATTAGCTAATGAATGAAGGCTCTAGGATGGCATATAAGGTATCATCAATCTCATTATGAGGGAAGGGCATTTAAGTTAGCCTCTTCACTATTGCTTAGACTGTTAGTTGGGATCATCCAGTCTATTTGGTGTTCTGTAAGCATCTTGTACCTTCATAGGCATATCCTTCTTTAGGTTGGGAGAGTTTTTTTCTACAATTTTATTGAATATATTTTATATGCCTATGAGCTGGATTTCTTCACTTTCTTTTATCTCTATTATTCTTAGGTTTTTTTTTTTTTTTTTTTTTTTTTGTGTCCCAGATTTCCTAGATATTTTGTGTTAAGAATTTGTTGGACTTGACATTTTCTTTGATGAATGAATCTGTTTCCTCTATTGTATCTTCAACACCTGAGATTCTTCTACCTCTTACATTCTTTTGGTTATGTTTGCATCTGTAGTTCCTGTTTTGTTTTTGTTTTTTTTTTTCCAGATTTTCAATTCTCAGAATTCCCTCAGGTTTTGTTTTCTTTACTGCTCCTATTTAAAATTTCAAGTTTTGAACTGTTTCCTTTACTTGTTTGTTTGCTTTTTCTTCATTTTTGTTTATATATTTCCTTCCAGTTTGTTTGTATTTTCCTTCATTTCCTTTTTTTTTTTTTTTCTTTTTCCAAAACAAAGTTTCTGTGTAGCTTTGGAGCCTGTCCTGGAACTAGTCCTATAGACCAGGCTGGCCTTGAACTCGCAGAGATCCACCTGCCTCTGCCTCCCAAATGCTGGGATTAAAGGCGTGCACCACCAATGCCCAGCTTCCTTCATTTCTTTAGGAAAAAAATTTCACTTCCTCTCTAAGAGTCTCAATCATCTTCATAAAATTATTTTTAAGGCCATTTTCATCTTCATTTGCATTGGGATGTTTAGGTCTTGCTGTTGTAGAGCCACTAGTTTCTGGTGCTGTCATATTGGAAGGAGCTGATATCCTCTAGGAATATTCCCCACACTAAATATACCCAAGGATTTATGATTTCACCTTCCATCTAGTAGCAAGAAGTGCTAGTGGCTTCAGGACCCTCATGAAAGCTTCTGCAGTACCCTGGACACTGGGAGCTATGAAGTAGCCTGAGCTTCCACATGCTAAGCCCTTTGTTGCCACTCTCCTGCTCCACTGTTCCTACTTACCATGCACATGAAATACAAAGAAGAAGGATGTAGACGTGGTCAGGGATAGAGCACTTGCCTGGCAAGGATAAGACCTGGTTTGACCTTAATCACCAGAATGGGATGGGAGAAAGGGAGGACGGGAGGATAGTACTAGAGTTGGGTCATTTTTGAAAAGGCTAGGAGGCTAATACCAGCTTTAACAAAGAACTCCAGTTTACTTCCCATGAGCCTCAGGCTGAATGACCTAGACAAGGATGGAAAGATGAAGACCAAAGTGTGAAACAATGAGCAAGTAGCAATTTGCTACTGGATGTATACCATGTGGCATCCCATTAGTTAATATAGCTCTATAAGGAAGTCATGTAGAACAGAGCCAAGATGTACAGCATGATGAGAAGCAGCCTTATCAAGTTCACTTTTTTTTTTTAACCTAACATAAAACATGTAGCAGGCAGCCTCTTCTTGATTTTCCCTGAATGTCATCTCCTGGCAGAAGTCAATCATCACTTCCAAATCGATATTCCCATAACTACAGCTGGGTTACTTAAATACACTCTCCAAGTTGCAAACTGCCTGCAATATATAATATACTAGTGTTACCAATGTTAAAGGTGAAGCTATGTGCTATTTTCTCTAGGCTGTACTATTACCTCATTGTGTAAGCATTAAACAAACATAATTAAAAGCTTCAGGGCTTAAGGTTGGTGGGATCCTCAACAGCTCTGTTGGGCATCTGGGTACGGGAGAGGGGATCCTAGGCTCTGTAGACCTCTCTGTCAGCATCACATTCGCCTCACCTTTCTCAAAGTTTGCATCCACAAGGTTGTCTTTGTCAAGAACCCCACTGTGGGTCATGTGCACATGGCCACACTGGGATTCTGTTATTTCCTTTTTCTTCAGCTATACAAGCACATTTTTGATATTCTGCTCACTGCGTTATTAGTATTATTACATCTTTTGCCATATTTACCATGTGGTTAAACAGTACTGCCAGATCAACCATTCCCATTCAAATTCTTTCCAGAGCACAGTGAGAAATCTCATCTCTTAAGAGTCCTTAAACTGAAGGGATGA
Source organism: Phodopus roborovskii (assembly GCF_943737965.1). NCBI lineage: Eukaryota > Metazoa > Chordata > Mammalia > Rodentia > Cricetidae > Phodopus > Phodopus roborovskii. Next base: position 6,361,042 of record NW_026125444.1, read on the forward strand.
GGAACAGCATTCACTTTCTGAGGTATTGGCTGACAGGAAAGTTCAAACTAACATTACCTCAAAGGAAAATGTTCCTTCCTTCTTAGAGCAGAGGTTACTATTTAATAAGTTCTTTGAAAACATGTGTTTTAAACCTGATGTTTATTGAAAGCCCTCCTTGTCCAGGCAATCATCAAGGATGGTAGCAACAGTTATCCAGTTATCACTTAGATAGAGCCAGTGCTTGGTCTTTTTAAGAAATACAAGTAGCCGGGTATTGGTGGCACATGCCTTTGATCTCAGCACTTGGGAAGCGGAGGCAGACAATTCTCTGTGATTTCGAGGCCAGTCTCGTCTACAGAGGGAGTTCCAGGACAGGCTCCTAAGCAATACAGAGAAACCCTGTCTTGAAAAACCAAAACTAAACCAAACCAAACCAAAACAAAAACCCAAGTAAATTTGGATCCGTTGATTCTGCTTTCCACCCCTACCTCAAGAGGGAAGCATGGACTTTCATAACTGTTAGAACCTATGGGAAGACACAGAGGAAGCTCCTCTACTATGTGATGCTATTTCTCCCCATGTCCAAAGAGGGAAGAGGAAATGTCTAGGTGACAGTGGTGGGGGCCCATGACCCTCCTCCTCTAACAGCCTGTCATGCCATTTCCAAAAAGAAATCAGCAGGAAGAGAGGTGATCTCAGAATGCCCAAGATAGATAGAATAGGGTATACTTATATGTGGCATGTGGTCCCTAGTCCTAGGGCTCCTGGAGACAGAAAGGGGTCTTCTGTGGAGATAAAGGCCACATGCCTTAAGAAACAGCCCCCTGAAGACAACCCAGAGGTCCAGTGTCCTTGCAGATGCAATTAAAGTCATTGAGGGAAGGGAGGGAGATGATGACCTCTGCTGGGGTCATGTAGAGGTCGTCCAGTCGGCACTCTTGGGGGCCTTGCACGTGTGGACATCCAGGGCCTCCAGGCAGTCCTGACAGCGCACAGCACAGCACCAGTGGAATTTGCACTCGCACTTGGTCATCCGGGTCACACGGGACGTGTCGTAGCCCCTCCCACAACACATGACTTCACAGCTGTCCATGCCCCGGGAAGTCAGGTTGCACACTCGGCCTGCTGTACCCAGAGAGCCTGAGAAGAAAGGCAGAAAGACATCCCTGAAAATGGGTGGAATACATATTCTGGAAAGAAGAGTCACGGGGTCCATCCTTAGGAACAGAGCCTAGCCCAACCTCCTCATAGCTTGCTCTATGGGCCCTTATGTTGTCCCTCTAGCTGAGAGGTGTTTCGAGGGCAGAAGCTAGGAAGGGTGGACCAGGAGCTTTGAAATGTCTTTTGACAACCTGGATCAAGAGTTCCTCCTCTCAACTGGAATGACTTTCCATGTTACTTTTACCCAGGCTTAGAAGGAAGAGCCATTGGGTGGGTGGGGCTAGATGAGAAAGAAACCAGGCTACCTCAGTTCTTCCTCTTCTAACTTCAATTCACAAAAAGTAAGCTGTGGCCAATGCCAGTTTTCTCTGAGTGGGGGGGGGGGTTATTGAACTTTGGAAAGGAGAGGTGTCAGTTTCCCTAGACTTGTCTACACTGGCTTAGTAGGACTGTGCTGAAGCTGATGGGCAGATGGGTTTCATTTGTATGAGGCATTGAGGAGGGAGGGCATAGCCTGGCCTTGTTCATCACTCTCCTTCTCCCTCTTGTACTTTTGCAGACTACAGGTGGTGTGAGAAGTACCTGTTTGAGGTCATAAGTACTATCCTTTAAAGAAGGATTAATATATTGATGTCATCTTAGTTAACTAATGTTCTATTTGCTAAATGGCAGTCTATATTATGTTTCTTTACAAGGAATTTCAAAGATAGAGTTAGGTGTGGTATGTCTCACACCTGTAATGCCAGCAATCACTGCAAAATTCATGGCCAATCTGGTCTATATACAGAGTTCCAGGGAAGACCAGGACATAGCAATACCCTATCTCAAACAAAGAAATAAAGAATTTCAAGTATACAATGCCATTTAAATTACTCTAATCCTAGGGAAACAGACACAGGTCTTTTACAATCTTATCCTTCCTATCCCTTCTACACTTTTGATGTATAATCAAGAGTAGAGGATAATTCTGGAGAGTTTTCTCAATTTGCATGATCCTTTCCTACCAAGATGAGCCATTGGCAGCCATGATGTATAATACCACCATCCTCACTGGACCACAGGTAGGCACCAGACTCATCCTGGGCTGATAAGGTAGAGTTCCCAGGAAATTGTTCCCATGCATAAACTCAGAGTCTGCAGTCGAGAGCTATAGAAAGACATGGATATAGCAAATGTGTAGAGCCAATGAAGGCCAGAGCAAGAAAAAAAGAGTCCTATTCAAGCTGAACTATTGTTTGTTTCTGCTTTCATCTCTTCTGAGGTCCTGGCCACACACCAACCTTAGAGGTTCTTAAGACTGTATTTCCTCCTATAATATGGTTTGCACACAGTGTCTGATGTATACTAGGCAAGCACTCTGCTACTGAGCTACAACCCCTGCCTAAAGCTCTTTATCCTTCTACTTTAGCGTAACTGGTCCTATTTCTGTTATAATCAACAATGCTAAATAACTGACAAACCTACAGAAGAAAAAATAAACACAGGGTGAAAGCAGATAATGATTTAACTATTTTTTTTCACTTACATCTCGTGACTCTGTTTATCACTGTCTGCGTGGTGTGAAAATTATCTGCATGAGTGTCATGTTGTTCTGCCTGTGCAGAATGACCAGGGAAATGGCAGGGTTCAAGCGGAGTGTGAGGTCAAGAAAAGGAGAGGGTGGCTCAGCCTTGCTGTGCGTGATCAGCTGCCGAGAGCAGGAAGACAGACAGCAAAGTTTTCTGAGGACAGGAAGGATGGCAGAGGGCCGGGTCGGGGTGGAGGGTGGGTCAGCCAGGGATGGCCCTGAGCCTACATCATGTTGAAGAAGCACAGGGTTAGAAGAGACAGCAGCTGGGCCTGGATTAGCATGACCATCAGAAAAGTCTCCTCAAGAATCACCAGTTGTGCAAAAAAGCACTCACTGCCAAAAGCTGCCTTTGAACATCACACACGTTGTTTAATTTGATAAACATTTGGTTGACATAAACATGTATAAGATGCTGTGTTGGCTTTCTTGGGCTTTGGGAGGCAGGGACGAACTAAAATAAGTAGGAGCCAGCTCATGTCATCAGCAGACTTGTAATGTAGTGGAGAGATCAGTGTGTGGAGAGGTCCTATCTCAACCTCCACAGCATTACTTCATCTGTTAGCAACCTACTGGAAAATACAGTAGAATCCAATGCAGGATATCATGGCCGACAAAACTCAGACTGGAAAGCTAAGGTCTTTTAGGGTGTGTTGCTTGTAATGTTGCCATGCATCAACTGTACAGCTGTGACAAGGCACTAAAACCTATGCAGGCTTCCTTTTCCTCTCTTGCAAAGTTGGCATAAAACCAGCTTCTTCCTCATAGGGCTTCATAATAAGTGCTCAACAAAGATAAGCATCCTTTCATTTATTTAGCAAGTGTTTACTGAGACCTACGATGTGGTAGGCCCTGGGGGTTATCAGAGAACAATGTTAAGATGCTGCCCTGACATGCTTACATCATTGTCATAATGAGATTTAGTATGACTATTAATAGCAGGAAACAGGGCTGGGTAAAGAGTCCTTAACTACATGCTGTGAACAAAACGGTAGCATTAGGGAGAGTGTAAAGGACAAGCTGATGTTTAGGGCAAGAATGGAGTGACAGACTTTTCTAGGCACAAGAGGCTCCTAGCAGAAATGCTTCAGACAACTTCACAGGAAAGCAGATCCAATATGGCTGAAGAACAGGATGTGCATTTTGCAGAAAGCATAGTGAGGAAGACCGCAGCAACAGGTTAAAGAGCCCCTTGCCTGGGTAGAGCCTTAGTTTTATTCTACGGTGGTGTGAAACCAGTGTAGATTTTAATCCAGGAAATACATACCTATGTCTGTTAGAATGACTGGGAGCAAGGAGGCCAAATATGAGCCCTGGGAAGAGTCCAGGCAAGAGGCCAGACAAAAAGAAAGTGCATGGGAGGCCTCAGAGTGGGAACCCTAGAATTTGGCAGTCTATTGAAGTATGGGGTTGGAGGTGGAAAGATCAAGTAGAAAATGACCAAAACATGTTCCTTTGGCTTCATAGTGAGAAGAGAAGCATACGACTGGGATGATGCTGTGGGCTTGAGGATGGGGGATGGAGGGAGGAAAGGCTATGTGAAAGACAGTCCAAGACGTCAAGCAGCATGATGGTGAAGTTGACTTAAAAGACAGCTGTGAGGACAGAGATGGATGAAGCTGGGACCTCAAGGTCATTCCGGGCCGTAAGTGTTTGGGTGAATCATTACACATCACCAGAAAGCTGACACAGGCTTTACTTTGAGCTAGTTTTCCTTTAGACAAAGTGTAGAATTAGTTTAAATTAAGCATGCATATTTGAAGTTGGGGTACAAAGAACATGAGTGAGCTTCTAGAATACCTAGCCTCTTTCAGGTCATGATGTGGGCACAAAGTATATGGATGTGTTTAATTGAGGAAATTCACTATATTGTGGCTATAGTGAATGCAGCTAGTGTTATTTGAACTTTTCCACATGTGTTATGTAGCTTAGTAAGGAGAATATGATGGAGGGGGAAATAAAGAGGAGGAGGCTATGTGGCCAAAAGCTCTATGTGGGGAGGAGAAGGGTGTTCCGCATGGCAGGGCTTCAGTGCTCAAAGAGGAGAGTAAAAGAGTTAGGGCTGGGGATGTAAGTAGAAGTTGCACTGTCAATAGCTTTAGATAATAGGACAGGAGGTTTACATGTTACTGAGTGAGCAACAGAGTTCTATCGAAAAGAGCAACATGTGTTTAATTTGTGTTTGAGGAGGCAAAGCAATGTGCTGGGGCTGAATATATTGAAGCAAGCCAAAAGGGGAAGGGAGATAAGTTAGAGACCCAAACAGAACTGTGAGTCAGACACAAGATGGCCTAGATTAAGACACTGATGGTGAGAAAAGGAGAAGATAGTTGAAGAAGCAGGACCAGTAGCTGGTGACTGGTGGGTGGATGAGAAAGAAATAGCAGAGTCCAGTGGGGCTTTCAGGTTTGGGTCTAAGCAGTCATGTTCATCCTGGTGATTCCCTAAAGTGAGAGGTGCCTGGGAGGGGCAGACTTTAAGGAAAGATGAGTTTAGTTGTTAGCATATTGAGTGTGCTGTGATTAGGGGTCATAAAGGTAGGGCTAGTGTGGGCAGGTGAAGTATTTTATTCCCCAAATCAGGCTATTGAGTTCTAACATGGTGATCTTTCCCAGAGACCGGAAACCTAAAGATGTCTAAGATAGTAGCTTCACTTAGGACCAGGGAATTGTCAGGGTAGATTTTGTTTCCCAAATGCAGAAATCTGGACTGGACTCCCTCTGAACCCAAAGATTGTTTGCCAACTTGAATTCAACACCATCTGAACTCAGGGAGGAAAGGCAAGAGAAGGCAGTGGCCACTGGAAAAACTTATCTAAAAGTGGTTTCGTAGCCAGCCTGGTGGCCCTGGCCTACAATCCAGCTACTTGGGAGACAGGAATAGAATGACAGTGAATTTCAGCACATTGGGGCTACAGAGTGGGTTTAAGGCCCATTTGAGCGACTTAGTGAATTGTGAAAACAATTTACGAAGTAACAACAGACCAAACAACAAAGTAAATTGTGAAAAAAGAGGGCTGAGGATATGGCTCACTGGTGGAGAGTTTGGCTAGCACATGTGAGACCCTGACTGTGATCCCTAGTGCCAAAAATGACAAAAGGTACCTTTGGTGTGTGAAAGAAAAATAGGCCATGGAGTGTATTAGTTTCCTCATTCAACCAGAAGTAATGGGAACATGTCACTCATCACTGCTCCCCAAATATATGTGTTATGCGTGTATGGCATCTGGGAATGTGTGTGAAAGTGTAAGTGGAGTTTGTGTAGAGGTCAGAGGACAACCTTGGATACTGGGCCTCTCCTTCTATCTTGTTTGAAACACAGTCTCTTGGTGACCTCTTGACTCTATCAGGCTAGCCCATGAGCTTCCAGCGGGGTAACAGATACACTCACTATTGTGTCTGGCTTTATGTGGGCTCTATAGCTCCAAACTCAGGGTGTCAGTCAGCATAGATGGTAGTTAAACAAAAATACCAGGTAGGCATTTGAAAAATGGCTTCAGCTAATGGTCCTCTCCGTCAGGCCTCCCAAACTGTCAATTATAAGGACAAACATGTATGTAGGCACTCTCTCTTTTCTTTAAATTAGCACACTTATTTTTAAAGTCACGCTGCTTTATAACATTCTCATGTTATGCTTCGATTTCTGTAGTTTACATGTTCCTCTGCTTTGATTGGGAAGTATGTCCAGATGTGTTGCCAGCCTGGTGACAGAGCTCTCAGTCCCCTGACGTAGAGGACTGTGGGTTCAGACTCCTGCCTTCCTGTCCTCTTTACCCCCAAACAATCGTTCAGACTGGCTGCCTAAACTCTGTCACGACTCCTAAGCAGACAATCTCTGCTGATGGGGAGGGCCTATGTAAGGGGAAGGCGGGGAGTGCTCCTTCTGGCTAAGTGCATCCCCCCCCCCCCCCCCGTGCTATGTCCTCATCCCAACTCACAATGCGAGCTCACATATGTATGGGAAAAAGAAGGGAAGTTTCTAAATCACATGTGTTTTGGACCACATATCATATTTGGTGGGGCAATATCAAGGGAACTTACAGAATCAAGCATCCCATCCCAAGAGCTATAAAATTAATAATGGAGTCAGGGTTCCCAGTGTAAAAACATTTCTGTCTCCACCAACATGCGTCTTCCTGACAGCAGAGGAGGGACAGAGGGCTTTGGCTAATAGTTCCCAGACCCATACCTCTGGAACCTGGAGGAAGGGTGGGTGCGCCTCTCTCTCTCCCTCTCCCTCCCTCCCTCCCTCCCCCTCCCCCTCCTCACTTCCCTTCTCCCTCACTGCCTCTATCAGGCCAACAGAGGCCCATATGTTGACCATTAGGGCATACAGCAAGATTCACTTAAGCCTGTCATCCAATAGGCTGTTTCTCCTCTGCTTGACTTACACATTGTCATTAATGACACAGATTTATTGAGGGAACAAAGAATGTTGCAGAGCAAATGTTAGAGACCGCACATTCATCTACTGGCAGACCTTCCCCCTTCTTCGCGTGAAGAATTGCAAAGCTAATGCTACTTAGGAAAGCCAATGTCTGTACTTAGTTCAGATGCTGTAACTTGCTCTTATTCATCTTTCTAGCTTAAAAAAGTTTGACTGGCACAGGAAAGCCATGTCCTGTTAAGCTAGCAAATTCTACAATAGAATTAACATTGTTATGGCCAGACTCAGACTTTCCGTACCTGGTCTATCTAGCCTGGTCAAAGTTATTTCCTGTTCTCCCTCTCCCCACCCCTACTCTCGCCCCACTGCCCGCATACTCTCCAAATAAGCTATCTCCTCCCCAGTGAACAAAATGACGGCACGGCGTTACTTAGAGCCACATGGATTCTCTGCCATCTCTAAGCTTACCTCTCCCTTCATCCTAAGAGAAATCCTCACCTTTTCAGGATTCAGGCCTGCATTAATGTCTCCCACGGCATTTGCTCTGTTTGTACAAGTCCCACTGACCTACCAAAGATGCATAGTGTATACACTTCCTGAAATTGAGTCCTTCCTTGGGATAGAAGGAGGGTTTCATTCTTTCTTTTACAGGGTCTTTAGTACTCAGGTACCAATGCATTTTGCTTGTTTGCTAAATATAAAATTAAGAGCAATTTCTTAAACACTAAGAGCAGCCTTCTGATTGTCTGGTGAAGGCACACTTTTCATAGAAGTTTTTGCCAATTTGAAGGTATGTAATGGGGGCCCAGCAGTTAAAACTATCCCTTTTTAAATGTTTTCACTTAGTACAGAGAGTACATGCAAGAAATAGTACAGAGAGTACTAAGCGAATGAACATTGTACTAAATTATATGCATGCAGTTAGGGTTATTACTATTATGTTTTGATGGTGTGGTTTTTTTTTTTTTTTTTGGTAGCTCAGGCTGACTTTGAACTCTCTGAGAGAGTGGTGAGATTATATATGTGTGCTACCATAGTAGAGCATGACTTACATTGAAATGATAGAAATTCATAGAAGTTTATGGCAGTAAGTTGAGGATCTGTACTATAGAGTAAAACATAAAACGAACAATTTATTTAGTTTTCAAGTCACGGGAACCATAGAAATTACAAGATGAAGCATTTATCAAGAGAAACAGGAGTAATTTCTCCATGGCTTCCTGATCAGTGTAAACAGTAGTAGAGGACAGCTTGAAGTGTCTGAGACTCCTGTCCCCACAATGCAGGGCTTGGTTACTTTCTAATAGTGTGGGATTCACATAAGGTGGGAGAAGAGATATTCCATTATAAAGTGGATTTCAGTGAGAAAGCTAAAAATAAATATTCAAATTCATTAACTTAAAATATTCTCTTTGTCTGCAACTATTAATATAGCAGTTAGAAGTGAACTCTGTTATTCCCCCTAAAAACAAAACAAAACAAACTAACAAAAAATACCACTCACCAATTTCATGATTAATTTGTCATTAGTGGTTCAAATAATGCCAAAAAATTGGATATACAAAATGACTTTTAGAATTTGTTTACCGAGAGTTAAGTTCATTCTGATTGCCAGTGTTTGTTTAGCATTTTAGTATACCCTAAATTTATATTTTGAAAGATAACATTTGTAGATTACATATAAATTATATATATTTGCAGATGTATGTATAAATATAAATATGCATAATAAATTGCATGGATATAAAAACACTTTGCTTTCATTAACAATGAAGTCAGATGCAGTAACAAGTGGTCATGCTAACAGCAGTACAAGAGCCGAGTATGTGGGGCAGTGGAAAGCCAGAGACGTAGCCTGTTGCTGTCTGTATCTGTGTTTATTTGACATCTTTAATCTCATCCAGGGAAAGGACCAACAAGCAACATAACATAATCATGAATCTTGGTAAATGCCTACTAACACAAAAGTTCTAGTTAACACTCAAGTTTAAATGGGAGTTTTCACAGGTTGGACCTATAATCAGCGATGAAAACAAACAATAAAACAAGGAAACCAAGCTATGTTTAAACTGTAAAGCTACATAATTCAGCTAGTGAATGAATATTAACTCCATTCACCACATTCATATGCTGGGTATTGGGGTACATGGGAGTCCCAGTGAAGCCCAGTGGGGGTGGAGAGGTAACTAACAATTAAACACTGGCACATTATATAAATGGAGAAACTGAACTCTGCTTGGGGCTCTGGGATGACAATGAACATGGAGAAGCAGAAGGACCCAGATAACATTCCAGAGGTCCTGATGTGGGTGACACAGGAAAAGAGAAAGGAGTATTCTGTTGGCTTGCATGTTGATGGCTTGGCCACCACAGCAGATGGTAGATCCGTTTTCTTTAGAAGAAAACAAGTTTGGAGAGTGGACAAATCAGAAGTTTAGACAAAGCCAGTCAGTATACTATGAGAAATCTAAACGAGTCTATTAAGTGGGGAATTAAATTCAGGATGAAGCAAGAGAACAAAAATATAGATAGACATATTTAAAGCTGGAAGAATGGAGAAAATCAGACCATGACGAAAGTAGGGGATGAAAAAATGAAGGTCATGAGGAAACTCTGAAAAAAAAAAAATGCCCACAAACTGCAAAGTAGAAGGGAATAAAGCAGACACTGAGATGGGTTAAGATGAGACAGAGCAGGGATCAGGAGCCTCAGCAATGTACGAGTCAAGACAACTGAGTGTCTGGAGGCTGAAAAGGCTAACATAAGTATCTTCTATCACTTACAAATTACAAATGGTAGTTTACTAGATTGTAATTACTATTAATTGTGCCGCATTAACGATTTTCTGCGTAAATGATTGTTTCAAAACCCCATTAAAACATCCTCCATACAGACCTGGTTTGGCTCTCTTTGTACCCTTTAGTTATTAATTCATTAATTTCTCTAAGTTTCAGAGTATATGGAGATGAGTGACTTCTTTAAGCTGTCAGAGTAATGAATATACAGGAAATCCTTGTCCAGAGTGATGAAGCAAGGAACCAGGCCTAAGACACCTTTCCCAGCTGTCTCAGCCTGAAGGACCTGCTCACCTGATCTGTGTAATACTGCCTGGCTGCTGCTGGGATACCTATAAAGAACTCATGGTAGGTGAAGCCTTGAGGGCAAGGACCAACCAACTCGTCTTGCTCATCTTTGTACTGCCAGGGTTTATGTGTCTGGCATATAGGACAATCTCCATATTTGTTCAGCAAGGAGGTGAAGGACTTAAAATGTCCTGGTATTAGTTGCACATATTAATATTTAAGTAGAGTTTATCCATTGGTTAAAATGTTTATTTCCTTGTTTTTAACCTCATCCCAGTATATAGTCAGTGTTTGTGAGTGTCTGCAAGCCAGGCTACACAAGATATGTCCAGAAGACCAGTCTCTGTACACTATGAATTTAGGAACTGGGTTGCCATGGACTCTGAGGAACATTTTGCTAAATAGTTTATAGGAATGCACAAATACCAACACCAGGAACAGCTACAGGTTTCCAGTGGACAACATGTTACACAAGGGCTCAATTTGTTTTTGAACTTGACTGGAGAAGAGGTAGAGGCTTGCTTGTTTCCTCTGGTTTGAGAGGAGACCTCGGGCTGACCTCTAGCCGGGTCAGGGTTTTACATCATACCCGGTGAAAGTGGTCTGTGATTGGGTGTCGACACCTGCTCTGCAGGGGAGCATAGCATTCCTTCCTTACAGATGTACCTATCTCTAACTGAAGGGTTGCTTTGATTTACAGATGCCTGGGGGCAATCACCAGACTAGATAACTCCAGACTCACCAGAGTGCTCATCCCAGAAAGTCCCTCTCTAAGATGTGGCCTCCAATTTGGCCCGTAAAATACCACATGCTCAACCTCACACAGTTCCTTGCACTCTGTATATCTGAGCTGCAAATAAAGTATTTATAGTTGGTCAACAGGAAACCCTTGCCTTCTTCAGCTAAAGAATAAGGGGACATGTTTGGGTATTGTTTCCATAATTTCTTCTTCAAGTTTTTTTTTTTTTTCCTTTGTATTTGTTAGGAAAAAGTAAAGAGAATTCCTTAAAAATTTGAAGTGGTGGGCTGGGGGATTGCTCAATGATTGAGAAGCTGAGTTCAAATCCCCGATATTCAGATAAAAACCAGACATAGCTTGTGCATGCCTGAAACCCCAGTGTTGAGAGGCAGAGATGGGTGGGTCCTGGGAAAATTCTGGCCATCCAGTCTAGCCAAAAGGGCAAGCATTATGTTCAGTAAGAGATCCTGCCTAGTGGGAATAAGTCAGCGAATGATAGAGGAAGACAATATCCTCTCTGGCCTCCACACATGCACGCACAGGAATGTACACATCCATGCATGCATACTACACAAGAGAAAAGGAAAAGAAAAGGAAAAAGACTTGAAGAGCTTCTAATTGAAAAGGGCCTTAACATAATCTAGATGTAGCTCTTTAATTCTGATCAGTTTTAAGCTCCCAGCTTTGTGGGTACCCCCCCCATTAAAGTCTGATGTCTTCATACTGAATCTTTATTACAGAAGACCCCCTGCTGACTTTCCAAGGATCCAAATAGAAGGGGGAAAAGTATATATATAGTGAGTAAGGTATGGATCTTTGTTCTGAGTTTTATCTGTTCTTTTTATTTTATTAACTAGTTCCAGCCCATGAAATCTTGGACAAATTACAAAACTCTGGGATTCCATTTTCTTGACCTGAAAATGAGGGGACTGTTGCCAAGAGTTCGGGTTTACACATGTAAGGGATGTAGAACCGACTGACCTATGAGAAACTCAGCTGTGCTCCCAGCATCTGCACTGAGTGAGATCTGTTCTCACCAGAAATATTCAGCCTATCCACTCTGAGTCTTCTCATCAAATTCAGTCTTCCTCATGTCATTGTGTCAGAGTCTCCTTGGAGGAGTGACTTGATAACCAAGATGTCAAACTAATTCCAGCAGAAGTCTTACTGGTTGAAACCATTTAAACAAGCTGCTTGTAGTAGAATTTCTGGAGATGGCTCTACATGTGAAAAACACTACTTTACCACATGAGCCAGGGCAGGGTACGTTTTTTGAGTGATGTCTATTCAGAGTTCTACAAAGAACACTTTTCACCCTTTCTAGTGACGGGGGACACTAAGAACAAAGTGTCCTTGAATTTCCTCTCCTCTGATAGTAGGGGTAAACCAGGGCCATGGACAACCAAATTACTGATTTTCCAATTAATATCAAGTTTAAAAAGTGTGGAAATCCCCTGATTCTGATCCGACGGGTCTCTGAGGAGGCCCCCACTATGGAGAACTGGCCTGTAGATGTATCCACTGCATAAGCACAACTGGAAAAGCACTCCAGCTCACTCCTGGGCACTGTGATTCTGATCAGGGTGCAGTAGAGACAGAAAGAGCATAGTCAATTAGTTCAGACACCCCACACACACCAGTCACCCACCGGAAAGCCACCGTCGACCTTCTAATGCTCGGCAGGGGAAGGCGGCAGTAAATTGAATGTTAGGTGTTCATTACTTCAACCATTCAGGGAAGGAAGATGAAATATAGGGAGTATCAATTTTAATAAACAAAACCATTAAGAATGTGTGTGTGTTGATTTAAACATTACTATAAAGTTTTGGTTTGTCTTAGAGCTTATCTAGCCCCTTTTTTAATTAAAAAAGTCTGTTTTAATGATAACCAATTTTAAACACGCACAAGTTCTATTTACCAGAGAGCAGTCCCTTCCTAAGATTATTCTACACAGTGTGTTCATTCTGTTACAGACTCATGCAGGCAACTTCCCTCCTGTAGCCTGAAAGACCTGGCACTTTACTCTCACCAAGGGGAAGGGTCCTGTGCCCACTGTGAGTGAGATGCAGGAAGCCTCCATTCTCATGGACCTCAGGACTATATTTCACACCTCTGTCTCCACAGAGGCTAGGGGCTGCTCTGAAATGATTGCATACCCAGAAACTTTCAGTGTGGTGTTCAGCAGCTTAGCAGAGCACACACCACAGAAGCTTATCCCAGCCTGGAAGAGCCTCATCTGAAGATGGCCGTCAGTCACAGGAAAATGGGTAAGAACCCCACCAGTGTGTGCTTGAAGCAAAGGTCCCTGCATCTCACACTTGTGGTTATTTGCATAATACTCCAAATATTCATGATCAAAATATTCTTTTAACCCAAGCTGAACTTTTGCCTAATGTGATATATACCTTTCTGAACCATGTATTTTGTGAAAATAATCATATGCAGTTACTAAAATTAAAAAGGAAACATTTCAGGTTACATGGATGGCTTTGTCATGTTCTCAGGCATAGCTACAAAGGGCATCATTTCTATATAGTTCATAAAATCACAAGTAATCTGGTAAACATATTGGAAATGTGACCTATTATATTGGATCTGGATACTTAAAAGGACCAGGATGGCTCCTATGTGAACCCCACCACTCAAGAACCAAAATAGTCACATATTTTTAAGTTAGGTAAGTTAAACCATTTCTAAGAAAGTATAGACATAAAAGATCAAATTATAAGCTTCTTATGGAAGCCAGTCCTTGTGATTAGAGGCAGCTATGGGCAGATAAAGATGATGGAAAGGACAGGCAGAGAGTCCCGCAAGGTTCTTAGCCCCCTAGAACTTCAGTTTTCACTGCTGTAACATGAGAGGCAGGGAGTGAGAACATACAGACCGAGTGCAGTGGGCACTGAAGAGATGCCCATGATTTTATGGCCAAGAAGCAGGCTTCCAGGCTTCCAGCGCTCAATAGCGTTTACTGCTCTTGCAGAAGATACAACTTTGGACCCCTGGCATGCATGCTGGGTGACTTAGAACCACCTGTAACTCCAGCTCCAGGGTCCCGATATTCCTGGCCTCTGGCAAGTACCTATCCTCACACGCACTACACACACACACACACACACACACACACACACACACACACACACACACCAAACAAAAAATAACCAGAATTCCAGTCTAACATAAATGTGAAGAATGAAGTCTGTAAGAATAATTAATGCAATTAATGCAATAGCTTAAAAGGGGAATCAGAAGTATGACAAGAAAGTATGTTTTTTAATTCCCTGAACTAAAAATGACGAAGATAGTACTCATCGGGTATGACTGTTTCCTTCACTATGTAAACTGTTTCAACTCAAATAACCAGAAAACCTGGGCAGCAGGTTTTCTGAGATCTGATAGGAAGTTTTGGTCTTAAGGTCTTTTCACAGGCATGCTTAGGAAATGGATATGTCTTTTTAGGCTCCAGGCTCAGGTCAAGCATGGGTCCAGACGTGTATCTCCTCCCATACATGATGTAGGAACAGGACACTCAATTTTCTTAACTGCCCGGTGTGGACAGGGATACCCAGGGCTGTTCATCTGACTCTGATCACTAAGGAGTGTCCATCATTTTGTCCTGGTTTTCCCCAGCTAAAAATTTACAGTGCACCAATGCCTTATGAATACTTGCTTCATAGATTCATCCATACCAGACAGGTGCACAATGGCCCTAGGACAGTGCTCAGTACACAAGGGTCTATCTTTGGGAACTAAAGTGACAGAGGCGACTCCATGCCCACAGCCTGCGTAGAGTCGACTAGTAAAGGGCAGAAGGGTTGATTCATGTCAAAGCAACATGTTCCACTGTGGTTCCATTTATCCTGTCTGACAGGTAGGATAACTTGGTAGCAGTCCCTAAATATGACAGGAATGCAACAGTGCACAAAAGCAGGTCCTTGTGTCCAGCAGTGAGAACTCATAGGCTGCGTGTACAAACATGCTTACAGGCTGCGGCAGGCTGTGGACAGCTAACTCATCCGGCTCCAAAGGAACTTAACAGCTCAAAGGCAGGAAAGTGGCTCCAGGCTGCTCCTGATGTTCCCTGGTAATCTTGCCTATCAGTTCATCTAGCCCTAGCAGCTGGCTGCATCTGCAATGCCCCACTGGCTCTTTTGCAATTATTGCAGAATGGAAAACAAACTCAGAATCTAAACTGAAGGCTGTTTCTTTTTTTTCTGATCGCAAATGCCATTGCTTCCCAGCAAGGAAATGACTTGAGCCAGGGTGAGCTGTGGGTTCCCATCACCTCCTGTCGACTGAGGCCTTTTCACTCCTTCTTATATTGCTCCAGAGTCTTTGCAGCCTGACATTGACCTTGAGGGTGAGAGGTGGGAAGCATAACCTATAAAAGCAGATAGCTGGGGACAGCTGCTATGTCCAGGATGGAAGGGTGACTCTTGGAGCACAAGGCAGACAATGTGTTGTTTGGGAGGGAAGGGTGTGGCTTTAATTAAATTAGGTGCCTATTACTGTCACTCCCCATACACAAACCACCTATAGTCAAAATTGTGGGGATTAATTCTTTTTTGGTGTCTGACAGTTGTAAACGTATGGAATGGCAAGGGATTGTGAAGCAGGGCAGACTTCAGAAGAGGCTTAAGTCCCCAAGTCCTGGGGCCACTTCAGAGTCACAGTGGAGGGGTGTGTATGTGTGTGTGGGTGGGGGGGGTTATTACAAAATTGTTCCCTGATCAGCTCAGGATCAAGATACTAGGCGATTGCACATTATGTTTCCCCATTCCCCGAACTAGAATTCTGTGCAGGCAAGGATTCTATTGATCTGCTTGACTCTTTGCCACATACATTCTTGCTAATTTGTCTTTCTTTGGAATCTTCACACTATCAATCTGTTTCTCTAGCTGCTAGGAAGAAATTTCTGTGCAGTTTCAATATGAATTAGAAAGAACACAAGCCTGCAGCCTATGTGCAATTATACACATGCTGAAAAATATAGGTGCCCAATTAGATTGCAGAGTATTGCTCACTGAAGGAATGCTTGTAACTTACCTGCCTCTCGGTCCCTGATACAGTAGTCTGGAGAATTCTCAAAATACACGAGGTCATTTTTCGTTGGCTTCTTAAATCTCTTATTGGCTACAGTGAAGCCGGTGCCATCCTGGTTCATGACGACCTGGATGGCCCCATTGTACTTCCTCCAAAGATAGTCGCCTGTTTTCCTGAAGTCAGCCATGGCCAGCCAGCAGGTCCTCAGAGTGCAGGAGCCACTCACACCATGACACTTGCATTCTTGTTTCAAGAACCGCTTTACAGCCTGTAGGAAAAGACAGAGGCAAGCTCGGTGGGGGCAGGCCTAAACACAGGACCCAGTATGAGTTTCTCTACCCCAGAGCCATAGAGGAGTAGCTCTGAGAAGGCTGGATCCTGGAGTTCTGGAGCATCACTTGTCACTTGCTGGCTGCTTTGGCTACACTCTGGTAACTGCAGCCTTAGGTAGAGAATAGATGAGCGATTCCAACTGTGAACCCATCTATAATCCATGAAACCAAAGCTTACTGTTTTATAAGGTACATACTCAGCTTATTTGTTTTTGATTTAAAGCATTTTTTTCATACAATATGTTTTGGTAATGTCCTTTCCCTTCTCCCAACTTCTCCCAGATACTTCCCCTGTCCTATGTAACTTCATGACCCCACCCCATGCTCCTCTCTCCAAAATAATTTAAAGGCAGAGGAAATGGAATACTTTCTAATATATAATAGCTTCTTTACCTTAAAGATGCATATTTTTAGAATGTGAAGCATCCTTTGTCTGAAACAGTTAAAACCTGAAATGTTTTGGACCTTAGAGTTTTGAAATTTGGGGATATTTTGCATATATAATGTAAGATGTCTTTGAGATGGGATCCTAGTGTAAACTGGAAATTCATTTATGTGTAATTTCTGGACACATAGCTGGAAGGTATTTTTACACTGCATTTTAGATTGCTTGTGTTTTCATTGCAATGTGTCTCATGTAGACAGGTAGAGAATTTTCCACTCATACCATCATGCCATTATAAAAAATATGTCAGATTTTGGAACATTTTCAATTTTAGATTTTTTTTTTTTGGTGAGAGATGTTCAACCTGTACCCGGGCCTGATTGATAACCAGTTATTGTGGCTATGTAGGGAATGCTTGGTGTGTACTGGGCACATAGGATTGCAGTGTACACTCTATCTCAATGCCCTTATGTGCTGCAACAGTCCTCTCCTACCATTTCAACTTTAGGGAGAGGAAGAATGAATCTTGAGACAATAATGCTCTTCCCAAAGAAACACAGCTAGTGAGGGATAAACCCAGTTGCACTTAGACATTATTCCACAACTCTGGCCAAGTGATGCAGCTTGGACGGCCCAGCTGAGCTCACTCTGCTCCTTGTTAGGAAGTGAGGGGAACTGGGACAGCTGGCTCCTGACATGAAGACTTCTGTGGGGCTGGGTGCTGTGGCTGAGGGAAGGCCAGGTAGAACACAGCACTATCCAAGGAAATGTCTGCTCTTGTGTCAGGAGAAGGTGCCTTGTAGTACCATTCACAGTGAGAGTTTTTCCTGTCCTGCCTCATTGTTCCTCAACATATTTAAGTGGAAAGAATAAATTAAGTTCAAGGTTTGCTGAAAAACCTTAAGCTCTCATTGTTATGAGTAGTTTTCCTGCCAGCCTGGTCCCAGGGCTGTGTCATCCCCAAATAACACACAGAGACACTATAATAGATATAAAGCTGTTGGCCTGTTACTAACGTTTCTTATTGGCTAGCTCTGTCTTAAATATTAACCCATTTCTATCAATCTAAGTATTTCCATGTGGTCTTATCTTACTGGAGAGAGGGTCTGGAGTTCTGCTCTCTTGGTCCTACATTTTGAATCTCCTACTACCTATCCCCCTAATCTTTCTTGTCTCCTAGTCCCACCTATCTTGCTCTCCTATTAGCAAACAATTATGTAGTCCTTCTCATTTTATAGTTGGGAAGTCGGGGCTCAAGGAGCCAGCATGACTTGTCTGAGCTTCAGGGTTGCCTGTAGAATGGATGGCACCAAACCCAGGTGAGTAGACTTCAAACTGTCTCCTGGTAGCTTGTTTCTGGTGAAAAATCTTCCCCTTGTTCCCTATTCACAGGATTCCTATCCCAAGAACTGACACTGATTTTCTCTAAGTTTTTTCACATCTTTTGTTCATTGTTTTTTTTTTAACATTTTTTTAAAAAGAAAAACAATATCCAAAGACCTCTCACTATGACACTGGTACTAATGGCTTGTGAGTATTGAAAACCATAGGTGTCAAGGAAGGACACTTAGGAGATCAGAAGCCCTGGGGATCCACCAATCTCTATATTTGGTCCTCATTCACAAACAGCGCAGTGGATCTTGACTGCCAATCAGTTTGAATACCCAAATTAGAGGGTATCCAGATGGAGGGCACAGGTAAATGGGACAGTGAATCCTTTGATGATATTCTCCAAAGTGCTATGTGAGCAAAAATTTTAGGGTCTCTCTTTCTGAGAAATTGAAGGTGGAACTTTCTCTGCATTTACTCCGTCCTCTTTCTGAGATTCTGGTAAACTGGGGGGGGGGTATGAGGTATGGAGGTAGTTCACAGAAAGGTAACTGAACTATGCTGCCTGGAGCTCAAGTCTCAGCTGCCCCGCAATGCCCCTCACATGTTGCCAGCCGCCTCTCCCTAGTGATCTCCCCGTGGCTGGTTTGCTCTAGTGCTTGACCTGGCTTTTTCTCTTGTACAGGCTTGCTGCCTGACCAAGACACGGTAGAGGGGATTTTCATTCCACAAGTCAGTGGCAGTTTACTCACCAGCCTGGAAATATGTCAGATGCATTCAAGGGCTAAGAGAACAATTACAGGCAAGGCATCACAGTGGCCTTAGGTTGTTTGGGTTATGTGGGCTGATTGCTGTCTTCCAACTTAGAACATTGGCATCCTCATAGCGTGCCCCACTTTGCCAGGCATACACAAGATTGAGACCCTGCATATCTGGAGCCAGTCCTTCTGATTGGGAACCAGCAATGCCAGACCAAGACAAAGAATTGGATTCTCCACCTTATGGGGACCTGAACATCTATAAAGGACATCTTAACAGGAATTTTCTCTCTGGAATCACCCTCTCATCAATGCTGTTTACATTCTGGGTGTTGAGTGTGAGGCTCACTGGACCATCCAATGGTAGACAAACACAACCCCAAGAATAACTTCTAGGCTCCCTGATTGTCAAAAGCTTCTCTCCTGAGATCTGATAGCATCATACAGAACACATGCCATGCCAAGGACAGACTCCTCCCTTTCTCTTCCTCCTGCTTTTTTTTTGCAGCTAGGCTATTCACTTGTAACTAACATTCCCAGCTCTAAAAATAACAGGAAACATTCTTGCCCTGCCTTTGTTATGCTAAGTTTCCAGGTGATAAACCTCAAAGCTGATATTTTTATATGATTAGTGGGAAGATTCGCATATTAAATTTTGATCTTAAAAATACACCTAAGCAGTCTTTAAGACCCATGTGGCAGAGCCAGATGCTGTGGATCTGTGTAAACCCATTCCCTCCCTTACTGGCTACCTGCTTTATTCAGGGATTGTGAAGCTGTGTTCTCCAGGCCTGGCCAATCCCTCTCTGATCCCAAAGTGGCATAAATCATTTATGTTCACTCACACACTGACTTTGATTCAATTAGTATCAATGGGATTCAAGGATAAATGGGTATCAGGATTGGAAGGAAGTTTCCTTTGCTCTTTAAAAGAGATACAAGGAGAAATGCTTTTTCTTTGTGTCTTGACACAAAGGACATGAAAGTAACACAGGATAATATACTAAGCTGTGCACACAGTCTTGAAAGATGTAAAGAACTGGCTTCAGGAGAGCATTGTAGAGTTGCTCAGTGAGCCCAACTGGGACTTGCCCCATAGCCAGACTGCTTGTTATCTGAGATAGTAAGTTCTCCTCATTATTTAGCCTGTACATTAATGACAGACCTGAGCTGAGAGCTCACACTCTTACTAGCATCATGCCACATCTCCACTCCAGTTAATACACGGCAGGTCCAACACTTGCACTTAGGATCCACCTCTACCTCTTCTATTTGCAGGATTTATAGACTTCAGCATCAAACCCGTAACCCTGAACACAGCAAAGATGTACAGTGAAGACCAGCAATGCTTTGAAGTTCTGTTCCGTGTTACCCGAGGAGAGAGGGAAGCATGGGGCCATGCCATGAGGATCTTGAATACCCCAGTGTTAGAACCCATTGTTTTTTATTTATTTGTTTGTTTGTTTGTTTTTTCAGATAGGCTCACATGTAGCCTAGGCTGGCCTCTACATCACTGTGTAGCTTCTGATCTCCTGTTTCCACAGGATTATAGGTGTGTGCCAGTACACCCAATTTTTATGTGGTGCAGGCAATTGAACTGTTCAAGCTTTGTGCAAGCATCTACCAACTGAACCACATCTCTAGTCCTATAATAGCATTATTCATCACAGCAACCGTGTACCAAGATCTTAACCAGGCTCCACATACAGTGATTCACAGGTATTGTCATGCACACAACACAATTAAGCAAAGAAAATTAGTATTCCCATTCTATAGTTCTGAAAATCAAGGCCCAGTAAGGACAGTGAAACCTGTAGTCACTAGATAGACAGAGGCAGAACTCCATCCTTCCAGACCTGTGGTCTTACTTAACAGACATACAAAAATCCTAAATCACATTGGGATCCTCCTGCAACTTCGAATTATTCACACTATTTCCCTCCCTTCTTAGGGGAAAAAAAATTCTCTTTACAGTATTAGCAATAGCAAACTATGAGAGGAAACACAGACGGTGCCAGTGGAAAAATGGTTACGTAAGTTCAGGTACCAGGTGAATGATGATGGTACTTTGTGGCTCTTTAAATGATGAGGCAGGTGAGTGTCATATGTGTGACAGAAAGTCAAGTGATGAAAACAAAATGCAGAACAACATATATGGTGTGTCCCACTTTTTAAAAGCTCTGTATATGTGTCCACACAGAGGAGGAAGGGAAAATGTTCTTTTATAACCAGGCTGTGGTCTGAGGAAATGCAGAGTCTGGCAAGAGAGGGAAAAGACTCCAGCTAGCTCCTCTGTGTAGTAAAGTTACAGGAATCCGAGGACTGTTCCCTGGCAACTGGAGAGAGCAGAGCAGTGGTTCTTGTTTCTGGCTGCATATTAAAATCACCTGGGGATCATTTGCAGCCCCTTCCCAGGCCGAGTAAATCAGAACCTTGAGGGGGGTGGGGCAGGCACGAGGCCCCGGCCCAGACAGAACTTGCAGTTCTCCAGGTAATTCTAACATGCAGCCTGGGCTGAGCATGATGTCGCCCTACTGCAGGAGAGCATGTTAGGAGTTCCTGCTTCACTGCAGGAGTCGGGGGGGGGGGGGCCTCTGGAAGGCAGAGGACAAGACACAGCCTGTGGCAGGGGTGGGCACCGAATTTTTATGGACCAGGAAAACTAGTTATCTAAATACAGTTGTTTACCACTCTGTGTTTCTAGGGTGTCTGAATCAGCAGGAAGAAAAAAAAATCCACAAGTAACAATCTCTGCTGTGGCTATTTTGGGGGAAGTGAAAGATGGCACCCAATTGGTGTGAGACCCCAATCCAATGGCCTTGCATGTTAGCAGCCTACACAGAAGAGCCGAGTGAGTGGTGAGACACTCCTGAGGTCTTCAGACACATGGGGTAAAGAGCTAGGGGTTCCCATGCACAGCTGGTGATGAAGGAACTGGTAGAATTTTATTTGGATGATACAAGATTGAATAACCAAATCGAACCACTGCCTTATAGTTACGTCTTCCATGATATATCTAGATGCTTATTCTAAAATTTGAAAACAAGAATATTTATTGGTCCTCTATGTCTATGGCTTCAACCAAGTATGGATTAAAAACAAACAAACAAACAAACAAACAAAACAAAACAAAAACAATTAGGATGGACTTCAGAAAAACTCCCCAAATTAAAACTTGAGTTTGTTATTTGTGAAGTCCATGCTGAGAGTCCATCCAGATGGAGTGCTGTGTAGGTAGGTTGTAGTTTCCCTCCACCACTCACTGTTTGAGCACTGTTCATGCATGTAGTTAAGTCTGTGATACGAATGTCCTTACTGAGCCTGTACAGACTTCCTCCCATCATTATTCCCTAGTCAATATGGCATGACAACTATGTATCATCTAAATTGTCAAATGATGCTAATCAAAGGAGATACAAATATGTGTAAATATACATATAGACACCTATGTGACATGCAAATCATACACTATTTTATTGAAACACCTCAGGTTTGGCTATCCATAGAAGATTTGGAAGTCAATTGGCCACAGAGGCTGAGGGGTTCTTGTTACCTACTGTTAACTGTGTAGTCAAGTGCAGCCACATCCTCAGGTTGAATTTTATTATCTGCTATCCTATACCACAACCTTTCTGGCATGAAGGGCGCTCTTAGGATGAAGGACTAACTTCATAGCTGAGGTTAGGATCATGTCCTCCTACCCTGCACACACACTTCCCTAGATGCCATGCTTTCCTTTTGTCTGATCATTCCTTCTGCCTGTAGTACATTCTTAACCCCTTTAAGGTGCACAGAGGATACATTTTCTGAATTCTTGCATGTCTAAGGTCTTACTTCAGCCTTCACATTTGATTAATAGCTTGGCTGGGTATAGAATTCTGGATTGGAAATAATTTTCTCTCAAGTTTGAAGGTGTAGCCCTGCAGACTTTTAGCTTCCAGTGTTGCAGATGGGAAATATGACATCTTACTGATTCTTTTGATATGGATTTGTTTTTGGCTTTTGTTTCACTTTTTTTTTCTTGCTTGAAAACTTCTAGAATCTTTCCTGTATTCTTGTTGTTCTGAAATATCACACCCCAGGAATTTTTTCTCATTACTCCTCCCTGACAGTTATCAGCCTCTTTCAACCTGGACTAGTAGACTTCAATGCACTCTTTCCATAGTCTTTATGGCATCCTAACTGGGTCACAGACCCTGCAAATCAATCCTCTATGCCTTTTTTAGCTTTAGTATTTTTCCTTAAGGAATTTTCTTCCTGCTTCTTTCTTGAGGGGAAAAAAATGCATTCAAGTAACATTTTTGGTTGTTTCTGTGTCTTGTTCTTTTCTCCCCAGAGTGGGAAAACTGACTTGCCCAACTGCTGAGTTTGAAGGAATGACTAAGGACCTTTTCTTTTTCCTTGGTGGGAACTGCTAGCCCGGTGAGAAAACACGCTATGACCAAGCCTCTCAAGTGAGCCAGCCATCTCATGACTGGGATCCAATGCCTAGCCTTTGAAAGGGCGGAGTTCACGTTCTGGTGTCTATTTGGAAGTGCTGTGTGGCACACGCACCGTTCCTTGGTGCTGGATTTTCTCAACCAGCAGTAACACTGCCATGTGTGTGTCATCTATCTGCTCATTTGACCTCATTTTTCAAACCCAAGTGAGAAACAGGGCATTGTTTGTGGACCTCCGTAAACTCCGTTTATCATTTGGGATTTTCACTTTACTTATGGTAAGTTCTTCAGCTTCCTCTTCCAGTTCTTGTTCTCTTGTCATCGCTAGCTATCTCAAGGCTTCTGCCTTTATTTACAGATGCTGGACTCCGTGAGAAGGCTAATCAGGCTTTGTAAAATTTCTTCTCTCATCCCTAAATTACTGATTTTAATTTGGGAGTCACTTTTCCATTTTATTGTCCACATTTTTTTTATTGCTCAGTTTACCCTTTTTCTTTCTTTCTTTCTTTCTTTCTTTCTTTTTTTTGTAGCTAAATGCTGTTTTGTCCCTTTGCTGCCTTTCTGTTGTAAAAGGATCAATTGCACCTATTTTCTCTCCTGCGTGAGACTGGCAGCCTCATTGACACCCGCAGGTACACGCCACCAACCAGTTAGATCTCCATTTCTGTTTCTCCCATGTAGTATTCCCTTGTGTGACTCTTACTGAATGCCATTGGCACAATCCCATGTTAGCCATCCTTCATCAATCACATAGCCCTCGTGGATCTTTACATCACTACATAGCCAGAATGATTATTGAGGACTCCCTCCATTCCTGCATATCTGAGCCCATCTTTTTTTTACTCTGTGGTACCCTGTTATCCTGTCAGTTTAGGAAACACAGATGAGGCAGAAAACTTCCAAGGACAGCAGCACTTTGTGTGTGTGTGTGTGTGTGTGTGTGTGTGTGTGTGTGTGTGTGTGTGTGTGTTTAGGACTAGTGGAAAGAACATTTGTTAGCTCAATATATAACATTTTTTCTACCATTCTCTAATAGGTTGCAGTGGTAAAAACCTTAGCATATTTTTGTGAAACCCTTAAATATTTGATTTTGAGCACATTTACCTTTTTCACAGAGTCTATTTTCTGCTTTTAGACTTTAACATTTTAAACTTCTTTTTATGAAAAGGAATTCTAGAAGGAATTCAGCATTCGCTATCATTCGGACCAAAGTCTGAATGTTAAAAGCAGTAAACGTAGGCTGGTCGATTGTGGTATACACCTTTAATCCTAGCACCCCAGAGGCATAGGCAGGTAGATCTCTTTGAGTTCAAGGCCAGTCTGGTCTACAAAGTGAGTTCCAGGACAGCCAGGACTGTTAACACAGAGAAACCCTATCTTGAAAACCTCAAAACAAATGAGAGAAAGAGAGAAAGAATGAGAGAGAGAATTGTAGAAGGAAGATTCTATATTTTCTTTGCCCAGCCTGATATCAGAATATAATTAAGAGGTGTAATATTCATTAGGTTCTTATGAAAGACCATGTTACACATCTTAGAGTACCAATTTTATTCAAGTATATAAGGAATATTATTATCCCCCCCCCCATTACAGGTAAGGATACTGATCCCTGGAAAGGCAGAGATGCAAGGTATTAAGTGAGATGTGCAATCAGACAGTATCTGACACCTGATTTTTCACATTAACTCCCTTGCTAGCTTTCGTATTCTGAGATTTGTAAAGCCCTGGGTACCTGTTTCCCAGATTCAGTGACTCCTACACTTTCTAACACACAATGTCTGCATCTTTCATTCTTCTTTGAAGAGAATTCTTTTGCCACTTGTAAGAACAAACTTCTCTCAAGGAGAAGGTTTCCTACACCAGCTTTTATGAAAACCAAACAGACAGAGCCGCTATGGTGACCTCATCAGTTTTCCTTAAAAAATAGAAGATTTAAAAAAAAAAAAAAACATGCATGTGGTCAAGCTTACAAACCTTAATTGTGTCATAATAATTTTCCAATCAGAAAAAGGTCATCTACTTTATACTATATAAAATACTTGCCAATGGTCCATTGGCCTTGCCTTAGAAATCAAACATATATAATTTGTTTTGGGTCTTTTCATGGTAAGTATGTATAAGCTGACTTATTTGAAGAAGTGTTGGTGCTCCAGAGTTTAGTTAGTTGTGTAGCACAAAGCAGCCAACATATTTCTGGTCCTATTGGTTTTCCTGAGGAAACACACATTAAAAACACATTATTTAATTTCCAGATTGGCTTAGAGCCAAGTGCATTTATTACCAATTAAATCCTTTTGACAGGCCCACATCTCTGAGATAGGAGTTACTGAACACTGAAACAATTTATATCCTTCAACTGTTCATGCTCTGGAACCAGGGAAGCAAGGACTGTTTATTAGAAAAGGTGCAGTTGGTTAGCTTATGCAAACATTTATTAAGCTCAATAAGGTACTGTGATTTCTTCAGCTCTGTCATCTATTATAAACAATGACTGTAGGTGGGCTTGCTTAGGTAGAAAATATAGGGTGTGGGATCTGTATTTGTGGGACCTGGCATTCCCATAGACCAGCCATACATACAAAATTCTAGCTAACAAATGATGCAGGGCTAAGATGCATTCTCTATGAATAGAGCTTTCATGGAACTGAACTGATTTTGTTAAGAGTTATCCTCTGTTTGAGAACTTTAATTTTGGTTGAGTTTAGATTCAGAGGATATAAGAGGACATATAGTGTAGCAAATGGGTACTAATTTGGGTTTCAATGAGACAGAGGCTGGTGCTTCCTCCGACTTTTCTGAATCTGAGTTTTGAATGTAATGGACTAAGGAGATCACCCAGGAAACAGGGATGTTGCAAAGTGAACTTTGTGCCCTATAAAGATCCTGGAGTTGTTAATGGGAAGAGCAGGAATGGAGAGGAGGTGTACACAGCTTGGCTCTACAGTACATGTTGGTTTTAATCCTCCCTTGTCCATTGATATCCCTTACTTTTTAAGAGTCGGCTTTCTTTTTCATCATATTCCAGTTCTCTGAAGGCAGATCCATTATTTGTTTATTACCTGTTTCAAGTGATATCAGGGGACCTATTTTGTGATATCTTTATTAGAACTTAGTTTTTATTTATTTATTTATTTATTGCCTTAAGGTTCTGCTTACAAGTTATACAACTTTGATTTTGTGTTTACTTTGGAGACATTTCCTGTGGATGCACTTAAAAGTGTTTGCTGTGTCCTGGCTCTCTAGTGGGCGACCGAAGGGCCTCTATGCTCTCCCTTTTCAATCTTTGCTTGGTACTCGTTTAAGCACAGTGCTGGAGTCCCTCATTCCAGAAGGTCCTCCCTTATACAATGCAGGGTACTAATGGAACTAGGAATTTCAGATCACTTCAATTCATAAATACAGTCAGTGTGTACCCTGATTCTGACTACTTTATTATATTCACATTTCCTCATACCAAAAATGTACTTAACTTTTTTAGGTTTTCTTGAGATCCAGTGCATATGTATGGGCATCTCGTTTTCTATGGCAATGTGAGTTAGGGAGCCTGTCATGGCTGTGTTCAAGTATTACATAATCTTGCCTTCTAACTGCCTCAGTCAAGATGACATCTGGAGTTAGAAATTGCTCAGACAATAGACAACATTAAGCTTTACTGTTACAAAAGGTAATATCTATACAGTTACCAAATGTTCTGGGGGTTTTCGTTTGGTTGTTTGCTTGCTTTTGGTTTTTCAAGACAGGTTTTCTCTGTAGCTTTTTGAGCTTGTCCTGGAGCTTGCTCATAGACAAGGCTGGCCTTGTACTCACAGTGATCCTCCTGTCTCTGCCTCCTGAGTGCTGGGATTAAAGGTGTGTTCTACCACTGCCTGGCTCAAATACTCTGTTTTGCAGTTAGTTAATATCAGGGAGCAGACTCTAACACTCCTGACATGGATATTTCTTAAGACTAATCATTAGATTCAAGGGGCTAGAGGAAATCTTGCAATTTTCTTAATAAATCTAATTTTAATCATTAATTCAAATACATTAAAAAGGTTTGAACTTTGATACCCCTCACTCTTTCAAAGTAGACTGAAAAGGAATTGAAAAAAATACATAAAAATTGAACTAAAGTATAGTGTCTTTCCAGTGGCATCCAAAAGTTTTAGCATAGTATTTAAGGATCTCTAGGTATGGCAAAGATATATGTCCAGCTTTTGCTCTCATTAACTCTATCAGTAGCTCCTCTGTGAAACCCTGGTCATTGCTCACCTTACGTTTTACATTCCATTAATCCTGAAGGGCATCTCTATGGGAAATCTGTCATTTCTAGCTTGTAGGCTTCATGTGGTGTGTGTGTGTGTGAGTGTGTGTGTGTGTGTCTGTGTGTGTGTGCATGTGTGTATGTGGCATTTATCTCCTCAGTTAATAGACCCTAACTTAGTATGCCACTTAACACAGCATGTCTTGTATTAAAATGCCACCATCTCTCTGACTAAAAGTTAGTCCTGTGGCCATGCACTTTTTCATATCCGTTTTCTTATCTGTCTCAATATTCCCAAATGTGTTTGTTCAGGTGGCTTTAGTAAGAGTCCTCTTGTGACCTAAGTGACATACAGTGCTTTAAGTAACACATACTACTTCCAGACTTTCGGGTCATTTGATGAAATTCTGTGAATCTCTCAAATGAGATCAAGTTGCCTAAGTAGAGTTCACAATGACCCACAGCCATGTTGTCATCATTAAGACAACGTTTCCCTGTTCAAATCAATCACTGCCTAGGAGTCTTCTTTGTAAAAATTCAGGTGTCATCCGGTGTGTGGAGTCATGTCTGGGTCTTCAATTCTATTCCATTCACCAACATTTGTTTTTATTACTATACATATTGCATCATTTTATTACAATAGCATGTTGTTTTTATAGCTGTAACTTTCCTACTGCAACCTGAAATCTAGGGTAGTGATAGATACAAAAGGGGTGAGTACAAAGTCTCACCTCTACTAAAGAGGTGTTTGTAAGTGATACCTGCTAGGAGAGGGAAAATCAGTTTTCATCAATGTCAAGACACTGGATCTATGAACCACACTCCAGGGAAAGTGCTCAGGAGTAGTTGGACAGATATAAAATGGACTCTATGCAAATTGCTTTTGGTTATTGGTCCTTTTAGTTTTTTTTTTATTTGTTTTTGTTCTTTTAAGGGAGAAAAAGAGCACAGTTGGGTGGGGAAGGAGTTGGAGGAGTGGAATTTATGATCAAAATAGAGTGTATGAAAAAAATTTAAGAACAAAAAGATTAAACAACAACAGCCAGTAGTAACTACATGCTAACCAAACAAAGTTTGTGAGATGAAGCTACCCAGGGGAAATGTCATCATCAAAGCCACCTTCCAAGGACAGCAGCTGGTGTTCGTTTTTTAATTAAAGAAATATAGGAATACTGTTAGCTTTTCTAGAAAATTATGACAGAGAGACAATGTGGAAATATAGACAAGTGCCTACAGGCAGACACAATTGTATGTGAACCCTAAGCCTAGCTTCTTACTATCACCTGACCCTAGGTTGGCCCACCTGGGATTAGAAATATCCATGCTACTTCTTATTCCTATTGCGAAGTGGGAAGACCCTAGTATGAAACATTTTAAAAGACTTTATAAATTAGCAAAACTATGTCTGTTTTATTAGTGCATTGGATTGTATAGAAGATGAGTCTGTAGATGGAATAGCTGGTTAACTCCTAAGTACAGTTCATGTTGGGTTTTGGTCAGCTTCTATTACCTGAGTTACAAAGTTGGCTCTACTAATGGAAAAGAGACTTTTCCTGAGCACCTACTACACACCACAGGCCTGACATGTTTTGGAGAGAATAGTTTTATTGAATTCTGTTATGGAAATTCATATTCTTAGGGAAATTGCTAGAGTTGTTGAAGAGCAGAATTTGATTAGATTCAAAGATTATTTTGATTCAGGTTCTCTTAAGAAAGTTTAATGAACTTATGATTATTTCATCTTAGAAAATGAATAGAATCCCTTAAAAGCCCCTTGCAAGCTCATGAAAGAGAACCAATGGTAGCCCTTGACCAGGTATTGTTTGCTGGTCATTCACTAAAAGTTGCCTTAATATAATTTGCAAGTCTTCACAGCATGGCTGCTTTAGACTCACAGCCTGGAGAAGTTGGGGAAGAGAGTCCTTGAACCAGGTGAACTTACTTGGGACCAGAAAACTAGATCCAATGAAAGACAAAACTCAAGTGAACGTGAAAGAAGAAAAATAATTATAAAGTCTTCTGAAAATAGTTAGAATGAGTAATGCAGATAGACAGCATTACAGAAGAGAAATACATGAGGCTGTCATAAGAAATTAATTAAACTTTAGTTATTGGGGGGTAAATTGAGGTCTTATGTGGATGGTAGTGCTGAGTTGTGACTTAGCATTGGTTAAACAGATATGTCTTGGAAAGTATGACTTTTCAAATAAAATATATCCCCCCCACCATTCCTCTCAGTTTTAAAAGTAGATGGGGCTCATATCAGACAATTTGGAGAACACTATAAAGCAACAGGAGGAAAAGCCTGTGCTGATGTTCTTGTCAGCCCTTGGAGACTGGGGTTTTCTAGAGCTGGGCTGATTGGAAACTTAGCTCAGGAGGACTGCCTTCAAACATGAACCCAGCCTGTTCTCATTTTAAGTCCACAGGCCTTCTGTTGCTAAGAAGGGGGAGTTGGTACTGGGGGTCTAATGACCGCAAGGAGAGAATTAGAGACGCATGTTTATCTCAATACATTTACTCTCATTAAAGTTCATATTCACTGACATCATGCATCTCCTTGAAAAAGGCTGCCCACCCACCATTAATTAAAGCCACATTTTAAAAAGTCAGTGTGTGCACTTTTATTCCAATCAAAAGTAGCCTCCTAAGTTTTGTGGAGCAGGCAGAAGAGTATCTGAGGCCCGACAGCTGTTCATTTCTACACATAGTACAATCATGTGATTTACATAAAAACACTTGTTTATGTAGGACCTAGTATATAATAGCTAAGATCTATTGTTTTGAAGATTAGAGCTATTCACTGTCTAATAACCTTTTATAAAAACTTAACATATATTTTAGTAAGTCTACACTTTCTGGGATACAATGTAAAGTCACATAGAGTCATATAGCTTATCTTTGTAAACAGAGGAATCTAGTTAAAATACCCCATTCAAATAATTAAGCAGTGTACTCCTATCAGAGACACAAGGTCAGCATAGACTATTTTTATCTAAATCATTGCACAAACAGCAATTACCAATTGTAGGATTGCATAACCATAGTCTATATTCTTGGCAGTCGGCACTGTAAGTTCACAACTTAATGCAAATAAAAAATGCTAATGTTTAAGTTCAAAAGGGGTACTATTTGTAAACAGCTTGGGCCACACTCTTCCTATTTCATGTGCTAAGTAAAGTCCCTTTTCTCCAACTTCTTTTAAATGAGATTTGTTTTTTTCAGGAGCATAGTAAAAGGATATCACCCAAGTAGAGCTGTATCCTTTTTCTATGCTTTTTCACATCAGTTCCCCCTCCACACTTTTCAATTTTATTTTTTGCTTATCTTCATCTTCTTTTTCTTTTCTTTCAAATCAGTATCAAATATATTTGGTGCCTTATTGACAAAAGACACATCATAGCTATTTCTTTTGGTAGTTAGATTATCTTATAGTGGTTCAGACCAAACATTCATTTAAGTCAGTCAGTTTCTGCTTTCTGCCCAAAGTCACAGATAACAACATTCTGGTTCTCTTGTGATTTTGGCCACGCTGCCATCTAAATAGTCCTACCTCATTAATGCATTGACCAGAGGAGTTGAAGCAGTTTAATACTAGATTGAAGTTGGTTTAGGAGTTAATCTGATTTCTAGTCCTGCCCTCTGGGGACTTTCAGTTTCCTTATGTACCAATTGGGTGTTTGAAGATGGTTGCAGACCAGATTCCTATGAACTAGGAGGTTCATCCAGATAAAAGGATAAAGGTATTTCTCTGGTTCTCTTATTCTCTTATTCAGACAATAACACATTAAAAAAAAAAAAAAAGGTGGTGGTTATAACTAGTGCTGAGTCTGGCTTCAAAAGAAAGTACCCTGCATTCAAGAGAAACCAACCCACCATGCTTGGTGAATAACTTTCATGGAATATTGGGAGAAAATGCTTTGGTATAGTATTCAATATACTAGTGCTTTTCGGGAAGAACTCTCTGGCAGATCATACCTCTTGCCTGGATTCCACGCTATCCAGAGGGATCATAAAATACTTGACTCATGGGGCATGGCTGGGGATGTCTCAGCCTAGTTGGTGGTACTCTTTAGAACAAGTGGCCCTGGGCTGGGGGTGGGGGTAGGGTTAGTGGGAAGCTGTGTCTACAGAGCATCTAGTCAACTCTAGGAAATCTGAAGATAAGCTCTATCTCAATGAGTCACAAGGCCACAGGGCCCCCAAATGAGCAGGGGCACAATTCATACCTTCCTTCCTGCTCTGTTGTTGTGAAGATTCATCAGGGCTCTGGCATCCTTCCCTTTCCTTTCCTTGGCATCTACAAATGCACGGGCGAACTTGATCCCATAGTCAATGTTGTCACTGCAGCCACCCCAGTCAAAAGTGCCTTTGCTGTCCTTGGCACTTCCTTTCTTCTTTGGGTCGCAAGAGCAGGACTTTAATTCTCCTTGGCTACAGGCCCTGGTGATGGCAAATACAACTCCAGCTGAGGAGATGGCGTAAACAAAGGCAGATTCCCGACTACCTGAAATAAAAATGCTTTTCTTAAAAGTGGTCAGAGAGCTTCTCTTCAAGTGTTCCACATTGCTGTCACACAGTGAGCTGCTTGGCATATCATATGTGGTGTCCAAGGAGTCTTTTCTAGATCCCAGGCTACTTTTTCTTTTTCTTTCTTTCTTTCTTTCTTTTTTTTTTTTTTTAACCCAAATCACTTGCACACTTGCACTTAATGTAGGATGTAATCCTTTTAAATATCTAATGTCCGACTCTCCTTAAATACTAAGTAGAAAAGATAAAAGATAGCCTTGTTCCTGGTTTGAGCAAATCACATTCACCCCCCCAACTCTAGATGTCCCAGAAGAGCAGAAGTGGCATGAGTCACCTCAGTTTCTCCATCTATAAACCAGTCTGGATTCTACAGCTTTTCAATCATTCATTCCATTGTATGGTGTAGAAGTCATGATATCACAGCTTGGAGAAAACCCGTCAAGGCAGACACTGTTGCATGTGACTATGGTCTTGGCTACTCCAGAGGCTGGTTTGGAAGACTTCTTGAACCCAAGAGTTGGAGGCTAGAGTAACAAACACCCTCCCACATCTCTAGGCATAGTGAAGACACTAAGGCAAATTTACCTTACAGACAGTGAAATTCTGCAATCAAGGAAATCTTGGGGATAGAGTAGGAGGATAATTCAGTCAGCCAACAGGCCCTGGCATTAACACTGGAGAGCTGGCTTGCCATCAACTTTCACAAGTAATTGGAAGATTGTTGAAGGTGATATGCAATATCCTTGGGCTATATACTGTGTCTACTAAGGTGATTTCCCTTTCTTCTGGAACACCTGCACTAATCACTGGTATCGGGTCAGAGACAGTGAAAAGCTTTTCCTTTGGTTTTTCTGGAAAGAAACAAATTTACCGCCTATAATTAGACTTGGGCAAGAACCCTTTGGGGGCTTTCTTTAGACTTGTTCTTTATTAGAGAACAGCCCACTTTCACTTACAGGCTGAGAAGTACATATTTCAGTGCAATAACTACATTAAATTATTTTAATAATCTGTAGTAACTCATAACACAGTGTTGTGGTAGAGTGACAGATATAAGGCTCTTTGGGGTCGGTGTGCACCTCATTTTTCAAGTGGAACTGTATTTCATTGTTATTAGCATAGCTTTTTATTAATGGTTGCTGCAGCAAATATATTAACAATCAAAATAGAAGCAGGACCAGCTAATGCCAGTGCAAGGCAGAGAGCAGAGAACCATTCAGTGACTCAATCTGTCAAGACCAGTGTGACTTTTTGAACCATACAGCTGGGAGAACAGGCTACTTTATCACATTGAAACTTTACTTGTTTCCATGTGTCACTCAGTGCTCCAGCTTACAGTGCATCCCTTGCAAAATTTGCAATGCTAACCTCATTGTTAAAAACCAGGAGCACATCTCTACACCATATTAAAAGGCACTTACCTCAGCCTTTTAGAAACATCGCCCTCCAAAACGCTAACCATCAAAAAGGGTACTAGTTGCTTCCAGGGATAATCACTTAGATGAGTATTTGCCACAGGTATCAAGCAGTGCTCTAGACAGAAGACTGTGGGCTCCTAGGAACTACTTCAAAAGCCCCAGCTTATGCTCTAAGGCTCACACATGGGTGAAGAGGAATTGAGAGCTGGTGACTAACATGGTTTAATTTTGTCTACTGGCTTTTAGATAAATAACACTTTCCTTATATATTTGTTTGTATGGTTAAAAAAAATCCCTGGCTGATAGTTTTCTGTCATTATCATTGAAAGTCTAGTTTGGGATTTGGAGTCCAGTGTCCATATTTATAATCATTATATAGTAGAAATAAGCATACATGCTTTATGTATTTACTACTAATCATACTTTGAGGAAAAACATGGAAGACATGGGTCATAGCATTTAAGAAACTCACAGTATTTTAAAAGCACTAGAGTGGGTTTTGAAGTTCACAATTCATCCTCATGCAACTCCTAAAAAAAAAATCACCTGTGGATTTAACCAACAGACAGTAATTCTCTATAATTCAAAAACCAATTTCTGAAGAAAAATATCATCTTTCTAAATATTTTTATTAGTCAAACACATTCATTAATGTCTAGCTATTACTACATGACTTTTTGTTTTACCTCCAGATGTTGTGGGATCATGTTTTCAGTTAAGTGTTCAGGTGATTCACTAAAATGCTATGTGTGAAATAGTAGCACATTTTGAGATCTGGCTTCATAACAACCCAAAATTTGATCACGGGTTTCTTAGACAAACTGGTTTTTCTTCAGGTCATCACAAATGAAACAAAACCCTAATCTGAATGGTGATGTAGACACTTCCTGGAGTGTTGCTGTTGTAGGGGCCATCATTTTGGGATTGAGATGCATTGAACAATGTCAGCTGGGCACAAAGCCAGGGTTTGTTTGGGTTAGGAAGACTTTACCTGGGAAGGCAAAACACTAAGCTATGGTATCTTGGGGGTCATGGATTGTCCAACTCTTTAAAAATGCTTTCTTTTATCCTTACTTTACTTGTCTTGTATTCTTTTGTCTTTTCTTCTGGAAACTTACAAGGATGAATCCTAATCACCTTTTGTTTTTTAAGCCTATTCTAGAATTTCAGAGGTATCTACTTAAGAGACTATATTTTTAAATTTTTTTTACTGCCTGTGAAAAAAGAGTAAATTCCAAATGGTCTTAAAAGTCATTCTGTTTTACCCTGGGTTTCCAGGGCACATGAGGCAATTGCTCTCCACTCCTCTATAATCATGGGGGGTTTTAGTAGTTATAATGATCTCCCTACAGCAGTGTTACCGTTTATCTTCCCCGGATCACCTAGTGGTACATTAAGATTTCTAACAGAGAGTTCTTCACAACTGTAGACTGAAATGTCCCTCTAAGTAATTAACTGCAAGAAATCTGTGGATTACTTCATTGGAATTTCATGATTATTTCCAAGAAAAAGCTGCTATAGGCCAAATTCAGCCTTCCACAAACCCATACAAAATCATCACTGACAGTTGCAGAGATCTTCAGAGATGTCTAGGAAGAAGTTGGCCTGCTGTGGGAGGAAATCATGCACTGTGAAGGTTTTAAGTTCCTAGCACATTGGCAAAGTGCTCAGCATCATCTGTAGGAAATCCCAGGTAGAAATCCTTATTCACCTGAGGCCATAGAGAGGCCAAGGTAATTAGTTCCATTTTCTCTCATCACAATCTCTTCCTAAGTGTTCTATGCAATAATCCCCAGTTTTGGCAGAGATGCCATCTTTTGGACCATTTGTTGGAGCCAATTCCTTTTAGGTCAGTGTCATGGCTGGGCAAGAAAAGGCTGAATTGACTGTCTGGCGCACAGAGTGGAAAGAGAGAACCCAATCCTGAAACTCGTCTCCCCACCGCCACATGCCCCCACCCCTGCCCATTAATAATACATTTAAATTTAAATTGCTTCCTTTCATTTGTGATTTAAAGGCTGTTTATTTTTTTTCCACCTCTCTATAATCAAAGGACTTAATGGAGCCACAGGTTGTCACTGCATACACGGGAAGGTTTTCTAATTTAAAACCACTGGAAACTCTTGATCTGTTTTAATAAGGGAAAACCTACAGGCAACACAGCCTGTGATGACTTTTGATGGATATTTGCAAGTTATCTGTGACAAGGTCCAACGCTAATTGATTTACTGGTGAACTAATCTAGGTGAAGTCTTAAAATTCCATGAGGGTGACATTTGCTATTATTCTTTTAAAAATTTGCGATGTCATATCGAAACTCTAAAAAGAATGCATTAAGAATATAGTTCTTAAACTAGAGAATAAAATTGCAGAGTATCACAGTAAATTAACTTTAAGGATACTCTAAGGGTGAGAGTACTACGCCCTTGGGGGATTTTAGAGACATTCATTTATGCATTTGGCCTCATAAAACCCTAGGGCTATGATGATGACATGATAGAAACACCCTCTGTTAAGCATTACCAAGTGCATAGCCTGGACGATTTTCTTGGGAATAGGAGGGAGCGGGGTGGGCAAAAACAAGTGTAAAGTTCTCTGTTTCTGTCTTTGCACAGACACTGTTGCATTTCTAGTCAGATTTCCAGCTAACAAATGGACAGAATTATTTCATGGAGAATGCTACTCCTGCCAGCTTAATGGATGAATGTTATGTGAAAGTAAAAGGACTTTAATTTATCTTCTCTGATTATGTGAGAATAGATCACTGGCTTTGAGCTAGTTTCAATATTCAGACACTTAAAGCCCCCTTTATCTAATTAGGAAAAGGAGTTAAATATCCCTCTAATAGAAAAAGAAACATGTGTATTCTGGGTCCTCAGTCTTCATTCATGAATATTCTTACTGCCTAAAATGTATCTGGAAAAGCAATAGGTCCTCATACAAGTTTACCTAGTCATTCATCATAATAAATGAATGGGACCTACAATGCAGGCACCAATCAAAGCTAGTCCCTACCCTTGTGGAATTTCATTCTATGGAAAATAGAAAGTAGATGCAGAATTACCCTGACCTAGTAAGAGGTCAAAGGTGATGAGGTGTGATTTGTCTCTACTCACAAAATCTTCGTAGTGTATTTAAATCAAATAAAGATTTGAACACACTATCTTGATCTTCAGATCAAATTCCTCTGAAGGCTCAAGACTCAGAAAGATATTTTTAAAAGAAGTTGAAAGAGTCCTGTGGTTGCTTCTTTCTTTCCAGAGACAACATTTGATGCTGAATGGTCATGCAGTGTTGAAGTGGTGGGCAGGGCAAAGAATAAAAGGACACTAGCCTGCAATTCTACAATCCATAGTCTCTCAACCTGCTCCACCAAAGGCGCATAGACATGAGATAGTTCCTTCACTGACTTGACTCTCATCTTCGCAAGGAGGTGATGCTACCCCAAAGCACAGACTCCCTGAAGAGAATGCCACTAAGGATGAGCAGGGGCCTTGAGCACTGGCACAGGGAGGGCCAGGAGCAGGGAGCTGGGTGAAGGTAGGAGACTTACTTCGGAGGAGGACCCGCCCAAAGAGGCTGTGATCTCTGTCCAGGGTGTTACAATTCCAGCGGTGCTGTCGGAACTGGTGTTGGCACTCTGCTGTCCACTCAGCCACACCCAGGCCAATGGCACGCATCACATCTGGGTGTCGGTGG
Organism: Phodopus roborovskii; assembly: GCF_943737965.1. Lineage (NCBI taxonomy): Eukaryota > Metazoa > Chordata > Mammalia > Rodentia > Cricetidae > Phodopus > Phodopus roborovskii. Next base: position 6,398,133 of record NW_026125444.1, read on the forward strand.
CACAGCTGACGCTGGCGGCTCACCAGGCCTGGCACATTGTCACACATCACCCTGGAGGAGCCACCTGTAGCTCTCATGTACCTGTGCGAAACCATCAGAAAGGCAAAAGTGATATGGCCAGAGCTCGGTGCTGCCCAGGAGACCAGCATTCAAAGCACTGTTTGAGTCTGAATTACTTTTCCTCCACTAACACTACAAGGCAGGGGACTATTCGATTTTCATTTAGTACAGCAGCATGGCTGGTGACCTGGTGAAAGCTACTTCCAAATAGAGTGATGACTGTCTCCCAAAGTGGGGGCCACCAAATGATGCTTTGGGCAGGGAGGCAGAGGCAGTAGTATTGTGAAGATCAGGGCCTTAAGAGGGGGCATTGTGTTTGGGAGAACACAAAGAATTTCAAAGAACTCTCTGCTCTCAGTGAATACCATATGTCTGCTTTTGGCTTTGGAGGAAGCTGACCTTTAGAAGTTCCTCACTCCCATTTGTCTGATCTAAACGTCTTCAGAACTGCCAGGATCTATCCCATTAGCACCTGCTGGGATCGGATGCTACATTCTTCTTACAAACATGCCATTCTTCCCACACTAAAGAATCTTTAAAATGGTTTCATTTTCTAGCTCTTTTTGGCTCTCATAGAAACTGGTGTGTGTGTGCGGATCTTTCTATTGTTATCAAGAGCACTAAATATTTGGAAGAACCAGCATTATAGCTCCGTAAAGTATGCTCTGAAAAGAAACTCTAACAAAAAAAAAAAAATTATACCATCATCTCTGGGCAGATGTTCTTCATTAGTGTGAAACGTTTAGAAAGGTAGCTTTTATACCACTCAAGCTTTCATAGGTGTCTTTTGAAGTGTCCAAACAAGGGGAATATCTTTCTTTGCATTTGCCATTGTGTTATATGGTCATAAAATCATTACAGCTGCAACTTACAAAAATATATATTTAACTGACAGCTGAGAGATGTGACAAAATGCTGGAGTGATAAGTAATATTTATACACACATGGAAACAGAAATAATCATTTTATTGAAAGAATGGTCAATCTGATAAATCATTTTTTGATTGCATGTCAAGGCTAAAGGGCTCCCTGTTTAACTCACTTAGGAAGGAGCTGACACCTCCCCCCCCCCCACCCATTGGTATCAGTGCTTTGCTGTTTCCCTCAGGCACTCAAATGTCTAAATCGTCACTGACTTTGACCTGAATTTGGCTGAGATCCTTACTGTTGTCCAATACAAAAAGATGTGTGTGGGGGGATAGCCAATCTTTCTGAATTGGCATCCAAGTACTTTAGTATCTGCCCTGGTACTCTATGTACAAGAAAGTTACAGAGCTCTCAACTCCATCTCTTTTCAAGGTCATAAAGTTGAAAGATGGACACGATTTCTGGATAGGCAGAGAATGCCCAAAATAAATCACAGATCAGCATACAAAAACAGCAGCCTAGTCACCCTTTAGGAAGACAGTTTTGAGTAGCATAGCATCTTGGGGATGTCAGATCCAGCAGTTTTGCTTCAAGGCAATAGTCTCTACCTGGAGGCTGCCTCACTGGGGTAAAGCACCACAATGTGGAAGGACGGGGAAAAATACAAAATCACAAGCTTCAGGTTCTACGTCTACATTTCCAACTGCCTGAACTACTGATTTCTCTTGAGACAGTTTTTTTTTTTTTTTTTTTTTTTTGGATGTGGGGGGTGGCAGTTGTAGATTTCAACGTGAATTCTATTCTCTCTCTCTCTCTCTCTCTCTCTCTCTCTCTCTCTCACACACACACACACACACACACACACACACACACACACACACACACACGTCTGTATTACAGTTAGAGATCAGGCTAGCACATTTCTCAGTGGAATTAAGTATTGGCTGCTTTTGCTGTCACTCAGCTGGATCCGAACAACCAAACATCAGAGCTCTCATTTGTGGGTATGGGAAATGTTTTGGAGTTGTCAGAGCTAAAATGGGTTTTTGAGAAAAGCAAAGGGGTTAGGCTCAGGATGCTGTGATAAGTCCATGTTGCTCCAGAATCCACAACTGCCAGGACTGGGAAACAGCCAGGGAGGGTCTATGCGACCAGTAGGGTCCCCACTCCCAGCTCCAAAAATCCATCAGCACCGCGCCCATATGCGTGGACTTACCACCATGAAGAGCTGACCTCTGGGGTGAGCCAGGTCAAGAGCAGAGGGAGCCAGAGCCAGATTCCACCGAGAGGGACGTTCATATTAACCCCCTTGCGTCTACATCAGGTCAGACTCCGTGTGCGGGCGCCATGCGTGCCCGGAGCAGAAGCGCTCAGCTCCGGGAGCGCCTCGTCACGGCAGCCGGCGCCTCTGCGCCCCCGCCCCCCCCCCCCCGCCGCTCGCGTCTGCGGCTAGTGGTGAGACTCACTGATAAAGTTTCAAAAGACGAGCCCAGCAAGCGATAAAGGGCAGCCGGACTGCCTCGCCCACAGCCAATTCCCTAGGCGCAGCGAGCGCAGGCAGCTCCGAGCTCTGTGTGCCTCCCGCGCACCCTGTCCTTTCGGTTCCCCTCCAGGCGCAGCCAAAGAAGGGGGCGCTGCGCCGGGCGGGGCGTGGGGGGCACCAGATTTTAGAGAGGAGTGGGAGAAACGATGGCAAGAGACACCTCCGGGTGAGGAGGGCCAGAGGAGGTTGGCAAACCTCTGGGTCACACCGAGCATCATTGTGGCAAAGGAACCTTTGGGGAAGTTCCTAGCCAAAGAGCTACAGTGGACTAGGGCCACCGCCAGATTGTAGGCTCTGCTTTGGCAAGGCTAGCAGTTTCTGGTAAACTGAAGTCCCTAATTATTCAACGTTGGGGGACAGTGGAGGTGGTGGTGAGGAGGTAACTGCACACAGGATGCAAGAAGCCAAAAAATGATTTTTTATTCATTGCTTCAATACTAGGAGGTAGTACTCATGGGAATTGGGATATGCAGTGTCTGAGTGGGCTAGGTTGAGAACAGATAGCCTAGGCCTTGGAAATTAAGACCTTTGGCCTTGATTCCTGTGTTCCATACACGAAGAGAGTGGGGGTTAGAGTGGCTGGGACCCAGGAGATCTCAAGCAACAGTTTCAGCCTAAGCGCCCCTAGGAAGGTGCGGCTTTTACGCGCACACTCAGCTCCTCCTAGCGCTGTTGAGGGAGCGCAATATATCACAGAGAGAGGGGCTCTTAGGCATCCAGGTGTCTGCTCTCTGGCTTGAGTTACACTGCTCCAGCCAGGGTGTCCAACCTGTGCGTCTGGCCAAAGTACAGTAACGCTGGATCTCCGACCTGGGTCCCTACAGAGTAGAGATGGGGTTTGGGCCCGAGGGTGGAGCATCTTGAACTGGCTTACAGCCTCATGGTTTATCACCGGAAAGGAAGACCAGGAACTTACAGCGACCTTGAACTGTTCCATTGCTCTTTTCCTGGCACGGAGGACCCGCTGCCACCACCCAGGAGCGTGCCCTGGGGAATAGGGAATATAAAGGGGTTGTATGGTAATTGTGCGTAGAGCAGGCAGGCTGATAGGAAGCACAACAGTACTCCCCACTCGCATAGCCCACCACTTTCTTGGGCCGGGATCCTCCAGAATCGCCCAGCACGGAGAGCGGTGAGAGGCTGGAAGAGGCACAGCCCATAGATGCCAAAAACCTGAAAGATGCTGTCATCGCCACCCCCTTCCCCCTCGCTGTCCGTGGCAGGTCCGGCCCCTCCCAGGCTGACCCAGATACATCCCCTTTTGGGTCCGGAAAGGGAGGAGAGGGAAACAAGCACCGCGCCACCCACGACTCGGGAAGAGCAGGGCTCTGCGCCAGAGCTGCTCCATATCACTGGGCTGCGACCCAGGGGAAGTTCTGCTTCATCTTCGCTGGGCCAGGGAGGGGGTGCGCTGCTGTTCTGAGGAGGAGCGCACGCTGGCAGGGGAGGTCCAGGATCATTCCCAACAGCATTACCTCCTGCACCTCAATTTATGGCCACCAGCCTTCTTTCTGAAGGAAGCAAAGGGACAAGCTAAAATTTATCTCCACTCGCCATTGTCACAGTTTCTTGAAGTACCGAAGTTTCGCTTCTACCAGTAAATAAAGCCAGGCAATATATGGGAATTTTGGGAAGGTAGGCAGGTTACATGGACAATGGAAATGTTAACTACATTTGAAAGGCCAGTTCACAAGTCCCACCCATGCCAGCACATCCTGTCCTCACAGTTTAGGGGCTGTTAGGGACACATGGAGTGTGACCATCAGTTTAGGATCCGTTCCTCTCCGCCCTGGGAATTATATGGCCGGGAGACCTACCCTTCAGTTGATGGTGAGGCCAATGGAATGACCTAAACCTGAAAGAGGCCTCCTGGAAAAGGGATGGACCATCCTCAGAGCCAATTAAATCCTCCCCAAAGAGCTTCATGGGAGGAACACGAGGAAGCGCCACATGCTTTGCAGAGTACGAATCAGTGTTGGTCAAAGGAAAAAGGCTAAAAAAGTTCAAGAGAGTCTAAACCCAGATGTGAGAAAGGTCCACCCAAACACCCCTCCTGACCTGTCTGGAGGCAGTCTGGACCTGATGATGATGACTGCTCTCTTCCAGATCTGACTACCCTGTCCCTGCTCCACCCCTAGTCACTCATGACCCATTACGTAGTGTAGCCCCATATTCTTGTATGTATCTAGTCTCTTATATGCTCTTGAAAGGTAGCTGAGAAATGCAAACCTTTCTTTTAGCATTAGAAATGACGATAGTAAAGAGGAGTTAACAAATGGTGAGGTAGAGCAGAGAGTGATAGACAGGATCCAGAACACTTTATTTATCTATCAACTTAAATGTTTGAGTTTGCCATTTATTCAGTAAGAAATATCAGAATTGACCATGATTTACTACAATATACAGAATCCAGTTTTTTCCACCCCCAATTAAAAAAAGATTGTCAGTTTGCTTATAACTTCAGTATAGCATTTTAGCCAAATGAGTCAGTCTATTTTCTTAGTTAGATCCATTGTTTGTCTAATCTCCCAGGGCAGAGAAGAGAACTAATTTACTACCAGACTATCTCCACCCTTTAAAAATGAAGTTACTTCTTCAACTTCATGGTCATTTGTCTTTCAGTCTGAGTTACTTCTCAAAGCAGTGATCTCCAATATAACCATATAAATTTAAGATTCATTTTTTATTATTTTAAATTATATGTATGTGTGTGCGCTTGCATGTGGGCATGTGCACATGACTGTAGGAAGAACCCTCAGAGGCTAGTGTTTTGGGATCCCCTGGAGCTAGAGCTGTAGTTGTGAGACACCTGACATTGGTGCTGGGAACTGACTCTGGTCTCCTGGGAGAACAGCAAGTGTCTTAATCATTGAACCACATCTCTAGCCCCCTATAACCCTTTCTTAACCAAAGGAGAAATCATTTAAGTCCCAGTGTGTATTTCAACAAATTGATGCCAAAGGCTTGCTTCTAACCCCAAGAGAGTACCAAGTACCTGATGCTTTTATGTAGATGTATACATCTGGATAAACTATGAGATACCTATCTCTCCAGGCACTGGGCAGTCAGCAGCTCACAGTGGACTCCTCAGAGAAAGGAAAACATATGATATGATCTCTACAACTATATCATGAATACCCTGCCTTTTTTTCTGCTGAAGATCAATCCCCCCAACCAGGGTGTGTGGGCAAAAAAGAACCCAAGAAAAGCAGGAGTCTCCATTAGCGAAGGACAGAAGAGTTTGTGCTATAGTCTAAATTGACAAGCTAGAATTTGAATTGAGAGAAGGTCTCAGCAAGAACCAGAAATGTGAACAGGAACCAGATAAATCTTATAATTGAAAAATATAGTAACTGTAACTGAAATACCTATAGGGAAAAAGCACAAATTGAGAAGACAGAAGAAACTGGAAGATGGATTGATAAAAATACAATGCGAAGAAAAATTCTGATGAATGGCAATGACAAGTATTTCATTATTACCCATTGTTATGAAGAGAAAATGGAAATGACAGTGTGAATGACTTCATATTTCTCATAAATTACAAAGAGGGAGAGAATAGGAAGAACACTGTATAAAAAATGAGAATCATTCTATACCCAGTGAAAATATTCTTCATGAATAAAAGTCAAATACACATGTACTCAGAAAAAGGCAAACAATGAGAATTCAGTGCCAGACACCCATGAGAGAATTATTGCTAAAGTGGTTCTGCTAGCAGAAGAAATTGTTGCAAAAAAAACCTGACCTGAGGAGGTCTCTTAGTTGTTAAGTTGCTTGTTGTGCAAACATGAGGAATTTGACTTCACATTTTCAACATACATTTAAAAACCCAGGAAAAGTAGTCATACATGTAATCATTGAGGTGGCAAGATGCTTGGGTCTCAATGGCCCACCTGCCTAGCTGAACTGGTGAGCCCCATGTTCACTGAGAGACCTATCTGAAAAAATAGGGTAGACTGTAATTGATGAAGAAATCCTCAGCAGCTGTTGCCTTTATACATACCTGTTCTCTTGTGTACATGCAATGTGCATGTTCAGGCGGGTGCACAAGGACCCATGCATGAATCCACACATGTGAGCACATGCACACATGCATGGACACACACACATACACACAAACAAACACACACACACACACACACACACACACACACACCAAATATAAATAAAAATAAATTTGGATGAGGGAAAAGCAACAGAAATGATCCATGTCTGTGTAAAAATAATAGAGTATACTAGCCTTTTCCATTAACAAGGAGAATGCTTAGCCCATAAAAGCCCTGGCTGCATAAGACTGATGACCTGAGTTTGATCCCTGGAACCTACATAAAAGGCCTGATGTCATGGCAGTGGCATGTATCTGTAATCTCTGCACTCCTATAGTGAGATAGGAGACAGGAGAATTGCTCAGAAATTTGTAGGCCAGCTAGCCTAGTGGACAAAGTGCAGGGCCATGGCTGAAGGAAGAGAAACTATATCTCAAAAAGCAAGGTGAAGGCAAGAATTGACACTAGAAAGCTGTCTCCTGACCTCTACACTAACACGGTTTAATAAGAATCAGGATAAACAATTGTGAAATTTTTCCACTTATGATGTTTTATGCATATTATTCTTACCATATTCTATGTATGTATACTTTTACTTATGTTCAAGACATCTCCTATATTGATACAATTTATGCACATTTATTCTTGCCATATTCTATGTATGTATACTTTCCTTGTATTCAAGACATTTTGTATATTGATACATTTGGTGATATTTATCATGCTGCCCTTTATAGTTCTACCTCTTGTCCAGACCTTTATACTCTACCTCTATTTTAGGGATTTACATATATGCATGTATACACACACACACACACACACACACACACACACACACACACACACACAGTTATATTGTTTAGGTATTTATCCCAGCTTTACTCAAGGAAATTTTAATTAGCTTTTTTTTTTTAGCTAAGTTCCTGAGTATTACAGATTATCTTCACCCATGTTTCCTTTAATTATGAGATTAGTCAAACATAGATGCTTAATCTTCAATCACTTCATAGACATGTAGAACATGGCATTTAAATGTTTTAATATTAATACTCCATTGACATGAGTCACTATTGCTCCTGACAGCACCATGCACTTTCCCAAAAATATGTTGGACACTGTTATTGCTCCATATGGAGTTCATCCTCGCTTCGGCTAATGGCCTCTTGGGCAAAGGACTGCCCCCACCTGATTTGGACATGCGGTCCTATGTGCTTGCAGGAGACAAATATAGAAGACTGTTGAACCTTGCCAAGTCAGGGTAAGACAGCCTTTCTACCTCCCTATTGTTGTTGTAGTCTGTCAAGTACTCTTGGCCTTAGCCAAAACTGGATGTACCAACGTTGCTGTGAGACCTTGGGTGACTGTCCAGGTAGCCTGCATTCTGCTAAGGCGTTGACTCCAAGTCCACAGCAATAAGCATACATGACACCTTCCCCACAGTAACTACTTAAATGCTATACAAATACTAACAAATATGGTAACTTAACATATAGCAAAAAATTCAGATCCAAAAGGTAGTAGGAAAGGAAAACAGGGTAGATACACCACTAGTGCAAAGAAGATTCAAATAATAAGACTTGACGCCAAGATTTAATTAAAACATATGTACTTCAAAGGCAACATTGTTAAAAGGTGGTAAACACACAAAATAGTCATCTATATCTACAATAAATTCTTCCCAAATATTATACAGGTAGGAAAACAGAGGATAGAAAAAGTTAAATGATGCAAATCTAATTTAAAAAATTCTTAAATTGAAATATTATCATCAAAATACATAGGTATATATGAACAAGTTACTCAGAATAATGAGAATATGACACAATGATTAAAGGTCAACTTATTCTGAATAAGAAACAGTTCTAAATGTGTGCACACTAAACAACTAAACAAAACATATGAAGCAAAACTAACAGTACTGAAAGAAAAAAGTACCCTAATAAATTATAACTGATGTCAATGCCACTCCCTCAGTAATCAATCATACAAGTACACAGAAAAATCACTGAGTTGTAGAGAATGCAATAAAACTGAATTTGGCTGACAATTATAGAACAGTTCAGTGTGCAGCAGCAGCATACACACTATTCTCAACTGCATGTGACCTAATCACCAACACACTATGTGATAAAACATTAACAAATTAAGAGAATCAAACTTTCATAGTTTGTTCCATGTTTATAATGGAATTATATGAGAACTTCTCAAGATAAAGAATAAGAAAGGCCTCTTGGTTTTGAAAACTAAACAATATTCTTGGAAAGATCTCTAGGTTAAAGGAGAGATCTCAAGGGAGGTTATGAAATAGTTGAACTGAATAAAACAGCACTATTATTAAGTAAAATTTATATTTTAATAAGTCAAAACATATATTATAATATCCTAGATAATTAGCTAAAAGCAAAATATATTGTTGTTTCAATTACCTATTGCTTCATAACAAAATGTTTCCAAATTCAGTGCTTTAAAGCATAAACATACATTTCATAGTCATATGGACTAGAGCTGGCTTGGTGATTTTATGCATGGGGCCCTCTCCACATAGCTGCAGCTGGGCTTAGATTCACCTGAGTGTGGATGACACAGTGGGCCCATATAACTTTCACATTTATGCATCTGGCAATTCTATTGACCCTCTACATATCATGGACTTCTTACAGGCTGGCACAAGACTAATTAAGAGGATGTAAATGGTGGCAAGCTATTTAGGAACCACACTTGAAACACATCAAATTAGGCACAGGGCCTGTCTAGATTTAAGAGGGCAAGAAATAACATCTGCTTTTTGATAGGAAAATAACAATAGAATGTGGCAATAGAATATATTATGGTGCTATCTCTAGAGATACAACCCTTCCCAAAGTTTCCTTTGGTACAATAATTCACATTCTTCCCACATGCAAAACAAACTTACTCTCTCTTGTATCCACCAAAATCTTATTCTAATATCGTAGTGACTTGATATCCAGGGCCTTATTATCTAAATGATTTTCAGGTGAAGATGAGGTTCCTGAGCTGCTGATTCTAAAATGTACTTGAAAATGCAATAAGTCTAGAGCAGTCAAGATGCTTTCAAAGGAAACAAAAGACAATTTGGAAAATTTAAATTAGGGATAGGAAGTGTATTTCCCACAAAGCTGCAATAATTAGGAAGTGGAAATACAAGACTAAGACTTATTAATCATACAATATTAATGAAAACGTTCATCATGATCTTTAAAAAGAACTGTGGGTCACAAAGAGAAGACACTCTGATTATAACATGGACAATTATAACATGACTTAAACAGGCACTCCACAGAAGATACTGATATATGTATTGGTGCCTAAAACACCATAGGGTACCCAGGGCTAAATAGAAACAGAGGGGAATCATAAAAACTAGGGCTTCTTCACCTGTAATTTTAAGGGAGTGTGAGAACAGTTTCCTCTTAGATTTATTTGATATTATATTAAAAAACTTAAGGATAATCACATAAAACTGAAAATTTATATAACAGCAGGGACAAATAAAACTTCCAAATAATCTTCACAAAAGGTTTTAAAAAAGCTTTTTAAAGAAAGAAATGGAGGAAATAAAATTATATATCAATAATCACAATAAATGTAAATGAACTAAAATTTCTATCTCTAATGGCAGGGACTGGTAGACTTCCTTCTAAAAACACTTAAATGTTATTTAAATAAATATTAAAGCATAAAAAGAACACAGGATCAAAATATAACTATTAGAGTCAAATTTGATCTTAGGCAAAATATTAGCAGAGATAAAAAGGCATAACATGACATGCTTTTAACATAGTCTCAAATTTTCAGAGCAAAATTTAATAGAAAAAAAGCATAATCTTAGTGAGAGTCTAGCCCAGTCCATTTTTCTTATTGCTTGTATCAGTTTCTTACTTTCATTCTTTTCTTTTCTTTTCTGTAACACAGACCTAAAACTAAGGTGCTTAAAAGAGCAGTTATTTGTAAGCTCTTGGTCAGAAATTCAGACTAAGTCCAAGTGGACAATTTTTCTTCTGGTGTAAGCTGGGAAGATAGATGTATGATGGTCTCATACTCTTATGAGATTTCTGGTATGGAAAATAGCATGGTGGTAGTTGTTTTTTTATCTACTAAATTATTGGAACTTGTATGTGATGAAAATTCTGAAAAGCTGGGACAGAGTAAACCAAAAGGTAAAAACAACTTTTAAGCTTTTACTCATGCCATATTTGCTAGTGTCTCTTTGAAAGAAATATTTAAAAATACACTTGGCCTATCTAGATACAAAAGTTAAATACTTTTATCTGCTATCTTACTAAAAAGGCATGGAGCAGGGGGGAGATTCTTATAATCTGCATTGAGAAAGCAGAAGCAAAAACGTGTTAGTAAGGCTGTAAAAAGACTTGAATAACAAGGAATGTCATATGATCAATGTGCATAAAACGTCTTCTTCACAATTAAAAAAACACTGAAGGGCTAAAATTGTCATGATATACTAGCATGAAGTTATTTATGTACAAAGATATCCAACAATTTGTTTTTCTGAGGCATGGTCTTGCTATGTAGCAAAGGCTATGTTTGCAATGGTAGCTCTCTGGCTTTTTGTCTTGCAAGTGAGAGCTGGGATTACAGACATTCATCACTGCATTAAATTTAGAACTGTTCCTTTATAAACCCTATTTTTATTTTTAAAAATCAATCAAACCTGGAATGAATTTTAAGGTAATTCTTTTGCAAGGTAACCTTTTGAAAAGCATGCTAATAGACTTTAAAATATTTCTAAATATATCCTTGATGCAAACAGAATCCATATTAGGAATTATAACATTTAAAATGGAACATTAATAAAAAGAGTATAGCACAATTATATTTAAATCAAAGTGTTAGTGCTAAATCCTTATACTGGAAAAGAAAAACAAAAAAGCATTGTAAAGTATTGAGTTGTACCCCTCCCCTCAAGTTAGAAAAGCAATTAAGAATAACCCCAGGACACCAGAAGGCAGAAAAAAGAATATAAATTAATGAAAGAGAAACCACAGATACATTAGGAAGGTCAACAAAAACAAATGCTCTTTGAAATATTCACAAATTATACAAGTTTCTACAAGAAATAACTACAAAAAAGAAGAAGAAAGACAAAAAGCATTCAATATTAGGAAAAAAAGAAAACAGCTACAGATTTTGTAAGGTTTAGAAACTTCAAAATGCAATGAATTTTTTTCTGAAATACTGCTACCTTAACAATAAAATTAGACTAGTACGATGCAGTAACTTTTATTAGAGATATAGATAGTAGGAACCAATTATTAAATGTATGTATAAATCTTAATCAGGAAGTCAGTAATATCTCAACATCTAAAAAAGTGAATGCAACTCAATATATAAACACAGGAAAGGGAAAATTTGATTACTTCAAAATAAACAGAATACTTGATTACATGAGCATTTACATATGCATATATATTAATATAAAATGCCTTACATGCATCCAATAGTTGAAAAGAACCTCATGTTAAATGATGAACTACAAATGTAGTCTTCTAAGAAATCAAACAAGGACATCTATTAGAATTACTATTAACTATGGGGCTGAAATGCTAAAATTTCCTGGCAAAGTAAGAAAATAAGCATAAGAAATGTAAAGAGGTAAAATTTTTATTATCCACAGTGAACATCTACATAGAAAACCTTTAAGTACTAACAGACAAAACTGTTACAAGTCTGATGTGAACACTAGCTCACAATGGGGAAATGAGTGTAATTAAATTAGCATTTCACACCACAGAAATAGTAAGATATATTAAGAACACAAATTGAAAATATAACTTTAAAACACAATACAGGTAGATATTCTAAAGGTTTGGACAACAATCACTACCGTAGACAAAAGAAAAGCAGTAACTTGGTGTGTTAGACACCAGGGTCCCAGTAATGGAGGCCAAGGCAGAAGTGTGAGGAGTCTGAGGCCAGGTTGGTCAATACAGGGAGACAGACAGACAGACAGACAGACAGACAGACAGACAGACACACACACACACACACACACACACACACACACACGGCAGTAGATAAGATTTTCCAAGTGTTACAGTTAAGAGATGCATTTCAGATGATAGAAGACAGTTTAGTAGAAACCAGGCTAGTGAGATTAAAATATGCAATGTGTAGGGGAAAATGGCTTGTAGACACAGAGAAGCTTCATCTCATTAGCAAGCAGAAAAACACAAAACTACCTTCATTGGCTGCAGCAGACAGGAAAAAAAAATTAAGTCCATTGATATTAACAGTTGGCATGCTGTGAGGGTAATGAACACACATACTGCTAGCAAGCCTGTAAATTAATGCTAGATCCTCTAAGAACCATATAGCAGGAATGCTGTCAAACTCTCACCTGGAAACAGATGGCAGGATAATTCAAGAAGGTTTGATTTACAAAGACATTTTAAGAAGGTGTGAGCCAAGGAGCTGTTACCACTCCCAGACCCAAAGAGGCAAAGGGAAGGAAAGAAGGGTCCTGGGAGCCAGAAGGAGCAAATGTTACAGACTCTGTCAGAAGAGCTGTGCCTGTCAGTGAAGGGACACAAACAGCATAAAATCTTGCAGGGAGGGAGCCAGGTGAACAAATAAATGGCTGGATCACATGTCAACCAGCCATTTTTCTGGGGTTCCTCATTGGCTAAAATTAACCAGCAGGTGAAGGGTGTGGCCCCCCTCCTCCCTCCAGAGTGGGGCCGAGTGAAAGAGGCTCCGAAGGGGGCAAATATGATAACTGGTAACAAACACTTGGTATTTGTACAGAAAAGAATTGGTCATATGCTCATGTATGCATGGGGTGTAGAGTACAGGTCTGTTGAGAGGACTAAACAAAATGGAACACAAATTTTAGTGTGACTAGGCGGGTAAAATGGAGTGGGGTGGATGTGCGATGACCTATGGTACATCTTGCTGGCTCTAAGATCACAGATGGCTTAGGTTTTATAGATAAGTATGTTCTGTTACTGATCTGCCATAGGTGGCAAAGCTCAGCCTTAAGTTCACACAACTGACTGAAAGGGAGAAGAGAAACAGAACACCTAATCAGGTAAGTTGTCTTCCCTTGACCTGTCTTGTGGATTCTGATATATTCAGGTCAGTGTAGAGCATTTAGATATTTTTAAGGCTGGCAACTCAGAGTTGAGCTCTAACCAAGGCATACACAGGCCTTGGGTTTGATTCTCAGGACATGGGGGAGAGGAAAGACAAAGGAGAGGCAGAGGGAGAAAAAGGAGGAGAGAGATCTTAAATATTTTTAATGTTCTATGTCACTGTTATGAAAAATATTGGTTCTGGCAATTTGTAAGTTTGACTTCTCATATAGATTATAATTTTGTCACATAAAACATTGCAATGTTTTATTATAATAGCAATAGAGACCCACATGTATTACCATTTATCCAGTGTATACCATATACAAGGTATTGTAAAAAACCCTTAATGCACTTAATTCTTACAGTCATAATGCTTTCATTAAATATATATTAAAATATAGGTTTTTATTAAATTAGCTAAATGATGTTAGCTAAATGATCAATTAAAGGTAATGATTTTTATGGATATGCTTCATGTGTGACTATTTATGTGTGGGATGAAAGACAAAGTTGACATTAAGAAGCCTTCCTTAATTGCTCCTTCATCTTAACTTTAATTTTTTTAATTTTGTGCATGGAAACTGCCATTTCCCTGAAGCTGTTCTCCCCTTCTAGCTCTTACTAACTACCCCCCCTTTCTGTATAGATCCCTGAGCCTTTAGAGGAGGGGTAACATGTAGACATCTACTTAGACTGTGCATGCCAAATTCTCTCACTCTGTATCTCTATGTTAATTTCCATCTACTTCAAGAAGCTTCCCCAATGACTATTGAGTGATTTACTGATCTATGGACATAACAGTATGTTATTAGGAGTCATTTTATTGCTAAGTTCATTTAGAAAAAATAATCATAGTAGTTTTTCTCCTAGGGCCCATGGCCTGACTAGTCTCAGGTTCTTGGCCTCATTAACTGTCAGGCATAGGATCCACATCCCATGAAGTGGTCCTTTGACCCAATTTAGTAAAACACGGTTGGTTACTTTGACAGCATTATTCCAATATTATAGCCATTGGCATGTGTTATGGGAGGGCTACTGTTGTGCTCACAGGGTTCATAGTTGGGAGAGTTGATGATTACTTTTCTCCTTTGGTTACATATATTAACACCTTCCAGCATTATGAATGCTGGTCAGTAGAGGTTTCATCTTACTTATTGAGATAGTGTCTGTTATTGCACCCGGAGCCCTCCAATTATACCTGGATGGTCAGTAAATCCCTGAATACCCTTGTATCTGTTCCCCTAATACTGCTGCATTTGGCACTTTACATTGGTGCTGGGAATCTGGACTCGGGTCTTCACGCTTGGTCAGTAAGCATTTACCTTGTGATCCCGTCCTTAGCCTTTGCTGTTCTCTTCAGGTATCCCTATGTTGTTTAGTCATTTCTGAAAATATAACACACTTTGGCAACTTGACTCCTTTTAGCAGAGGATACTTTCAAAGTATTGACTAATAGGAAAGAACTGTCCTTTATTCTATTTTTTCTACACTAGTACTTCTATTTTATCCAGAAAGTGATTTAAAGTCTTTCTATAACTCTAAAACTTTCTGTTTGTGTTTTAAGTTCAGTCTTGATACAGAAAAATTAAGAATGTTAATAGCATTAATACAATTAGAATGGTAATTCACTGTAATACAGTTATTTACATGGCAGTTTACATATCTTTCCACTGAAAACTCTTGTTATATTAATTATCCTTATATTGGCAGTGGGGAAAGCTGTGCATATGCAGCTCCACAAATTGGCTTAATTTAATAAACCTTGAATCTGTGGTGGGAATTTGCCTTTACATTTGGCCTACATCTTCTCTAGAAGAGTTCCTACATAGGGCTCCTTGCCAATTCCCCTTTGTTTAAGCTGTTTTTGTAGGTTTCTGTAGAAGAGTTGTAGACTGAGAGTGAGCCCACTGCCAGGAGGAAAGATAAGTGAATATACTGCTACATTGTGGACAATTAGTATTAACAAGACAAAGATAAAACTATTCTCCCCTATAAAAGTCTTATAAGTTGATTTTTTTAAATTTGCATTGTTAACACTTATTCCACTTTTTCCCTTAAGAACAATAATACTTAGGTCTTCTGATCAGTTATGAATATAATAATGTATATAGCTATAGTACTTATACATAGTAAACAGTTATTGTTTGGGTGAGTTGAAATGATATTATCCATTGTAAAATACTGGCAACAATCTGGTATTAACACTGAATCTCACAGTGTAATAGCTCTGAGTGTGAGGGTAAAAATCCCCCCAAAACAAAACAAAACAAAAACAAAAAACAAACAAAAAACACTGTGAAGGGTTCAAATTGTCTAAGCATTAAATTGAATGGTTTTTTTTTTTTTTCTGACTTCAGAATTCTAAATTGAATCGGTTTATTGGGATGACATGATTCTGGATCATTTAGTTTGGGAGATAATCTATCACAAGACAAGGAAATCAAAACCCAGAAAATATGCACAGTAGTGACAACAGGGTTGACCCTGGATTTTTCTGATTTGCCTTCTTATACAGAAGCCAGCAGCATGTGAAAAAGCATGCAGGAACAGACACAGACTGAAAAAAGAAAAGACTCAATTGATGGAAAAGAAACAAAAAGAAAGAAAATTCATGTAATAGTAATAAAAGCACCATTAAAAAAAATGATGAAAACATTAGCTAGTGTGGTGAGCCCAAAGATGGTTCCACTTTTAAAATTCTTCACAGAAATATCCCACAGATCTGTAAACAGGTTCATTCTGTTTAGGATATGATAAGGAAGTCTGCATTTACAGGTAGAGAAATAAAGCACTGCTCAAACAGTTTAGAATTAGTTTCTCTAATAACTAACAAATGTGTCACATAAGTCCAGTATAACATTTTTGTTGGCTCTTGAAGTGAATGCATTACTCACTAGTGGATATGCCAACAAGAAAATCCCCACCCTATTTCCACCCCCTCAAAGCCACAAATTATTATTTATTAGGCAGTAACAGAGGGACTTGGAGTGCAAAACAGAAGTCATCATGGTTATCTAGGTTCTCAAAGATTAACAGACATCTTAGTGTTAGGATCAAATAAATTCTGGCCCTATAAAACTTCCCATTAAATAACCTAAATTTTAATGTTGGTACTTGAAAGTGTGTCTGGCTTCCTTTTGGGGTGAGATGCACTTTTCAACTATTTATCACATTGAATTGATTTAACTTATTTAAATCAGACTTTAATTGAATTAATTTCCACAGGACAGCCTTTAGAATTGAGTTTTTCTTTTCCCACCATTTACCTAAGCCTCATAAATATATATACTAAATATACAACACACAAATACACACACACATGTGTATGTGTGTATATACATATATGCATATACATGTATATATACATATACACATATACAAATATATACACATATACATACACATACATATATATGTGTGTTTTTAAGGTATTCTTATAATTTTCACTTTTTATCAGATTAACACTAACCTTACATAACAACTCTTGGTTAACATTTAGAAAATTCTTTCCATGATAAAAATAAAGCTATAGCATGCAAATACCTGGCATGCATCTATATAAGTACTTGGTGACTTGTAGCCATAAGTACCAATGTGAGAAGCTACCACTTTCTCCAAATCAACACTAAGTTTCCACTGAAAGACACTGGAAAAAGAAGAGCAAATTAAAAACCCAAACCAAGTAGAAGAGCGTATATAACAAGGACTACAGTAACCAAGGAAACAAGAACACATAAGAACTAGAAAAAAGTGACCAGGACCCAAGGTGGCTCTCTGAAAAAAGTAACAGTATAAAAACTGCTACACCAAGAATAAGGAGGGAAAGGTGGCTGTTAAGATTACAAAGGGTAGAGGGTGTCTCTCAACCTTTTGCAAAGGAACTCTTAGAAAGAACTGGGGAAATCAGTGTTCTTGTTCCTGACAACCAGCAGTTAGTTATACTATGTCTCTGCTTGCTGTAGCCCATGTGGCATCTCTCTTGGACTAGCTTTGCTTAGTGTCTACAGTTTCTCTTGGCAGATAATCTGTCTGTGAGGATTTCTACCTTGTGGTGGCAGATAATCTGTCTGTGAGGATTTCTAACTTGTGGTGCTTCCCCTGCAGACCAGACTTCACAGGTGACTTCACATAAAATTCTCCCATGTTTCCCATAGGTACTCTGATGCTCTTACATACTACTTGGCCTCCCAGTTTCTTTTGAAACGTGAAGGGAAGCTCCCACAGCTTCTGTATTCTGTGAAGCCAGCACCATACAGATGATGCCAAGGTGGGCCCCAACTCAGACAGTAGCTGGGCTCACTTGGTCCATCTCTACAGGACTCTCTGAGGGCCTGCAGGGTTAAATTCCAGGAAAGTATTGCCTGGGGTATTCTGTGTGAGCAGGGTATCTATGTGCTGCATTCTCAAAGCAAACTCTGGCAAGGGAATTTTTATACACTTTCTCTTCCCTGAGGCTATTATGATGGGTGGGGTGGGTCTGGACCACTCCAGAGAAACTTGAAATGCCTCCTCTTTTCTACTGTTGTGCTTTCTCTGTGCTAACTAAATTAATCTCTCAGCAACTATGCCTTCTTTGGCCTCAGCTTTACATGCCCCGTTCTGGCCAATCTACAGCTTTTCCCACTTTCTCCCCTGCTTTCTGCTCAGTTTTCATTTAGCTAAAAGCAGCTGGCTGTATTGATACCACAGCTTATACCCTGAATTAGAAATTGCTTCAAGTGGACTAACTAGCTCACATTTAAATGAAGCTTCACACAGACTTGGGGATATGGGTAAAATGTAAGTTCTTTACCAAAATTAATATGAATGGCAATCCACAATAAAGTGGATTGCTATGTGGAACCTCAGAAGTAAAGCCTTTACTGTCTTTACGTTTATTGGCAAATGTGCCTCCCACCAAAACTGTCAGCCAAGCTCTGCTTCTAGCATTCTGAGCTTTTTCTAGTTGACTTCTCTAAACTTCTCTAAACTTCATGTGGTCAGATAGTGTATCCAATTCCAGTACTGTTTTCTCTCTCTTTTGTTAAATTTCTTATGATTATGACAAAATACCTACACAAAGCAATTAAAGGACAAAATAGTTTTGGTCAAAAGCTTCAGCGGTCTGGCTCTATTGCTTTAGGCTTGTGGTAGGGTAAAACACCACGGCTGAGAATGCAGGCAGGGTGAAGATGCTCTGTTTATGGCATCTAGGGAACAGAAGGAACCAGTAATAAATATGGTGAGGACAACATATCTGTCTTAAAGGTATCTTTCTTCTACTTGGTAGAAGCAAGTGTGTTGGCTAGTTTTATGTCAACCTGACACAAGCTGGAGTCATTTTGGCATTTTTGAAGAAACCTCAGTTGAGAAAATGTCCCTATGAAAGTGGCCTGTGTGCATGCCTCTAGTGCAGTTTTCTGATTGATGGCTGTGGGAGGGCCCAGTTCACTATGGGTGTTACTACTCCATAAGACAACATGCTGAGCAAGCCATGGGGATCAAGCCAGTAAGCAGCTCTCCTCCATGGCCTCTGCTTCAGTTCCTGCCTCAAGGTTGTGCCCTGACTTCCCTCACTGATAGAGTGTGACCTGGGAGCTGCAAGTGGAAATAAGCAATTTGTTTTTCAAGTTGCTTTTGATCATGGTGTTTTACCACAGCACTAGAAGCCCAAACTGAGGGGAAGTATACTTCCTTTTCAGATACTTCATTTCAGCAGGTGACTACAGTCCCAAAATCGGTTCCAAACACAGAAACACCTTCTGTTTCAGACTAATTAAGATAACTTCCAATGACTACATCTACCTCTGTGATTGAAGGAGGCACGAGTTACCTATTCCAGAAGTAGTAATGATTTCCACTCCCTCAAGCCCATAATAAGGTCAACTAATCAGAATGGGAAGAGAGGGAATTACATTCTAGATATCAACTGATTTTAAATCATAAGGAAATTCATATTAACTATATTGATACAAAAAATGTCCTAATTACTTTTAGACTGTAATCTGGAAATCACACCGTGTTTGTCAAGGTAGGAAATTCTTTTAGTCAGAAGACATGGCTGCCACTACATTTAAGAGTATTAACTTCCTCACTTTTGAAGAACACTGGGACAGGGTACTTCAGCATTGTAAAGAACTCTGTGATAAACTCTGAAAAACAAGTAATATAAATTCACATCTGAAAGCTAAAACTGAGCTTGATTTTGTTAAGTAATAACAGTTATAACCCATCCAACCCAAAAAAAAAAAAAAAACACGAAAAGTGCATCGTAGTAAAGACCACCAAGTGGTTACTCAGGCATGGTAGCTATCATTTTCTTACTTTATTTTTAAAAGGAAAATAAAAGTAATGTGCATTAGATGGCTTCTTGTCTGTGTGTTGGGAGTGATACACCATGTGCTAAAACAAATTCCTGTGTTTCTGTATATGTCTTGAACTTGCTTAAATAGGAGATATAACAGAAAGCATACTTTGGCTGTGACAGTTGCTGAGTGTTAAGATGCCCTCCATCATGCAATTACTTTCCAATGACACACAACTGAGCGCTGCTGCAGCAGGCTGGTCTGAATCTAGCAGCTTTGGTATTAAGAATGGGTGGAAACTGCTATTTATCATGGTCCTTATGCTCATCTCCCAGTCTCCAGTTTTTCCCTTTGCTTGCTATTAGCTCTTAGCTGTAGATAACTGCCATTGTCAGTATGGCACTAAGTCAGCCAAGACTCTGATACCACACTACCTGCTAAATGGGACCTGGCTGTTTCTACATTTCACTTTTAAAATTTGAATATCAATATTTCAAATTGAAAAGTAAAAATTACATTCTTAGAGATGAGAAATTATATACCAAATGCCATTCACTTTCATAATATCCCTAAAATACTATACAGAGGATATTTAGCCAAAATACGTCTCATAAAAAAATGCTAATATAGTTTATGCCTTACATACTTTTTCTTATTTTTTTTTATTCTGCATGTAAAATATTTTTTTAAAAGTATTTATAGATTTTCATGGTTTACTGTATTATCTTTTGTTTTCTGGTACTTTCACAATTAATAATTCATAATTTTCCTAGCAAAGTCATTTAAGTAAGAAAACAGTAAGATGATTCTTATTATATACTTACAGAAGGGAATAAGACCTAAAAGGAACATCAACTTATGAGCTTCTCACAAACACTCTAAGCTTCTTTATGACAAGTGAACACACTTTCTCTGAATGTAAAGAATACCAAACGTTTATTTTGCATGTGATTTAGTCAGGTTTAAATGAAAGAATTATCCATAATTTATTTCTTGATTGAAATGAACATAAAAATGTAATAAACTATATAATTCAAACTGAAGTCACTTTCTAAAGAAAAACTGTGTTTTATGTTATCATAATTTTTCCTATGGCATATGGGCAAGGAAATGAAGCTATGTTGTACCACAAATGATTAAAAGCAATGCTAGGACACTCTGAATAAGATGTACATACATAACTTAAATATATAGTAGGGCTATTTTCTCTGGCAAGTTAGCTTGCAGATGAAAACTAGCAGCCCAAATCCACAGACTGTCACTGCTGACCTCTTCAGAATTCGCCTCTTCCATGTGGGTACTTCCTCGACTAATGGGATATGAGTTGGATCACTTTCCCGCTCATTCTGCATCTGATTTTTAGTATGGAAAACAAGAGTTAGTGGACAAGATACTGCAAATTAAAACACTTGTTTTGTAGAAAAAATTTCTTATTAATTCATTGGATTTAGACAGGGAAAAACCCAAGATTCCACAACAGATTTAAAGTGAACATATATGCCTTTTACCAGTACCCTTTCATAGATGAGTCATACCTTTACGGTAGTAATAAATAATTTTATAAATTATCACACTTTAAAATTATGTCTTTTTTATGTCATGAGACAAAGTTCCTTTCATGTCAACTTAAAGTTTCTATTTTACTTATAATGAGTAACAACTGAAATTTATTTCTTTCTGTATTAAATTCAACTACTATTCAACTACTATCCCATAAAAGGCCGAGCCATTCTTATAGCCAATCTACAACAAAAGTTTATTAAAAATCAGAAGATAATTCATGGTAACTGCAGGAATAAATGTGTGGCCCATCCAGCTGTTCTTGTCAATAAGAGTCCATTTCCTAGATACTGCTTCTAACCCCTCCCCCAGAGAGATAGTCTCTGTGAAGCAGCCTCCCTTAAGTGTGTGTGTTGGTGGGGGGCTAGGGGACAGAGGCGAGAGATAGCTGCTGGAATGGGTCAAGAGAAGGAGAATAAGCAGAAAGCAAAAGATCTCTAAAAGATAAAAAGAACTGGACACATTCATGGAGTGATATTTACTAGAAACATCCTGCACTGGGGTGAAGATAGAAATACTTTCAACAATAGCAGGAATAATGACTTTGAAATTCTACAGTGTAAATATTTAATTTAAAAGTCTGCAAAATTAATTTAAATTTATAGTATAGAAAAAGGGACTCTGATGCCAATTTCATCAAGACTGTAATCTTAGTTTAACTTCCAAATGGCTTCATTCAGCAACAGATTCTTTTTTGACACTGATGCTCCATTTACTGAATCCTGGGACAGTCATTCCTTTATTAACCAATGACCCTTTCTAACAAGAGTTGTCAGTGTGTTGGTTTGAAAGAGAATGATGTGGTGTTAAAGGCTAGCCTTGACCTCTCCTACCCTCTCTTTGTTGTCTCAATACACTTATCTGTGATAACTTGTATACTTCTTTGAAAAGTTCCTATTAGTAAATTTTAAAATACCACAAAAGCTTAATAGGCATGATGACATATTCCTAAATACATAAGCCTCGCCAATTTTCTGAGTAAAATCTCATTACTGTTCATTTAAGACTAATTTAGAAAAATTAGCCTATTCATTTGCTCAAAATATAAGACTTTTCTGACTAAAGAACCTATGTGTGCCATTGTTATGGTCCAATCAACATATTTCCAGGCCAGTTTTTAAATAGAAATTTTGAATTCTAGGTAGAGAATGTAAAAAAAAAAAAAAAAAATCAAGGTTCTTTTCACAGGCATGTATTATTAAGTTATCTAATCATGGTTTAGATTTAGCAAGTTTTAAAACAATGCTTCTTAATTTTACCTGACACCCAATACTTTGCTTCTTTCCCTCTAATTGAATCTCACTGCCCTACCTACTTCCAGGTTTTAATTTGAAAACCCAAATTAGTATCCACTCCTGCCAAAAACATATTTTCAGGAATTTCCTACATTTAAAGTAAGGCTTTCAAGGAAGTTTCTAATCACAAATCTTTCTACTTTTCCTTGGCTTCTCATAAAGAATATCATAGTGAGTAAAATTAATCTCACTCTCCTTCCATTCTAGTTGAGATGGAGGAAGTGAGGATGAACAGTATTACAATTTGTGGGCTGTCAGCGTCAGCAAATTCAGGCTCTATCTAGCTTATGCAGGCTCTCAGCATCTGGTGAATGAACACATGTCCCACACAATACAACTCCTAAAGCATCTCTGCCACTAGAAAGGAATTGATTTATTTCAGAAGTTGGAATGCATTTCTTATTTTTCTCATTTAAAGTATCCTCATTCCACTATTACAGAATTTGCTTTACATCTTTGTTGTGGATTTAAAAGGCTTCTGTTGATTAAATATATTTTAGTAAGGGAGATGATAAATTATCTTGAACATGAAGTCTGCTTTGAAATTCTTTTGATAAGGTATTGGTGAAAATATTAAATGAATCTTAGGCTGAAACTATAAAAAAGTCAGATGTGTCACAAAAGGTAGCAGACATCAAACTTATTAAACTGACAGGGACTCGAGTTTTTTTTTTTTTTTTAGGAAATTCAAGAGTATTTCCCTTTAGTTTCCAGCTTCAATAAAGGCTTCTATATCAGTAGACTGCAACTTGGTATAGACAGTTTTTTAAAGAGGAAAAACAACCTGCCTTCAAATCTAGACATGTGCTGCTCATATATGAATATAGACAGTTAAAAAATGCCCACATTCTAAAAATGTTAAATTATAAAAGATGATGTGGCATTTGGCCAATAGAAATAACTTCACTGCCAATCTAATCTCATTAATAGAGTTAGTATTTTATGTGATCTTTTTGCATTTACACAGTAAGTAACAGCGTAATTTCTATATTTCACAAGTAGATAAATGGTTTCAATTCTTTTCCATTGGTTTTCATATTATGTTTTCTGTGCTGAGGACTGAACCAGAGGCCTGGCATGTGCTAAGCAAACACTCCAGAGTACACAGATTAGTAAATAAACATACCATGGCATAAACACCCATGGCATAAACAACTTTGAAAATACTGTTACCAAAAGGTAGCAGTACTGTATAGGCTGCATAAGCAGTTCCCCTGGAGGGTGTGTTTGGTGGACTCTAGAGAGACCATCACTGGACTGGCACGTTTCCTTGCTGATTAGAAACACAAGAAGCACATGTTCTTTCCGCACCTGCCTCTCCAATGCCCAGCAACACCTGTTTCTTGTGTGCATTTTCCCTTTGGAAACCGTCCTTTTGCCATATCTCTATGTGCCCTTTGGTTGTCCTTGCTAAAACTGATTCATTTCCTAACATCTTGCTGTAATGCTGTCCACCTGTGTTAGTGTTAAATGTATACCTTCTGAATCAAATCCTTCAGTTTGCAGACCTCTTCATTCAAATCTTCAACATTAGTAACCAGTTCTTCACAGACTGAAGTAAAATTTCTGGGAGAAGCCCACTCTAGTACTATCTGTTGAGATTTCCAAAAGTTACATTTAAAATGGAAATAACTTTTCACAACTTATATGCATGATGATTATCTGACATTTTAAAAGATTAAATTATATAATTGCCTTTTTTGTTCAGAATAAATCCTGGCAACAAAAGAAAGTTAGTAATTTTATACACACAGTTCTATCAGCTTGCTAATATATATGTATTAGTAATATTTGTGTTGCGCAAATACAATTTCAAAAATTTAAAAAGTGATATTCTCAGACTAATATTTACATAGGAAAACAAGTCTGCTTAAAAAATTTTATTCTAGACAAACAGGCAAAACAAAATCAGGAAATCAAAAACTCTGTTTTTTTTAAAGTCAGTCAGTATCTCTTTAAAATTTCCTTACTTAAGAAAAACTATAAGCCATTATAATTTCTTAAAAAACATCCATTCTGCTTCATCTTTCACTTGGGTCTCCTAACACTTTTTATTTTAATCAGTTAAATCCTCATAACAACAAATGACAAATTCAATAAAGAGATCACTTTAGATTTTGATTTGCCTCATCCCCCATTTGCTTGAGGCTGAGAGAACAGGTTTATAATGAATTACATGTAGAAGAGTACATTAAACAAATTCACTGCTTTAGGTCTCATGATAAACAACTGGTAGAATGTCATCATATCAGATCTACCTAATGGGTTATCTTGAGTCCATCTAGCCTGCTCTTCAACACTCACACTTGTATGGAGCAACTCTTTTGTAAATACCTTGTGAGAATTTACAGGTAACTCAGTGATGATATTCTGCACAGCTGTGATTAAATGGCCACACTGCTTGTTTAATTTCAGAAGGAAGTTAAGGAACTCATCACCACTGAAGAAAGGAGACAAATGGAACCAGTTAGAAGCGCTTTGCTTCATTCTACCAACCTACTTATAATAATAATAAGGTTTTTAAAAAATACGTGTTTGGAACTGAAATAATGCACTAAGTGTAAAAGAAAACCAAGTCTCTAATATCAACAATGGTGAATTCCTTTACCATTCTTTATCGCACAGGGTTTGTAATATGGACACTGAGCCCTTTACACTTGCCAGGCAAGCTCTGTCAGGGAGTCAAAGCCCCTGTTCCAAGAATCTTAAATTCCAAGATGAGATATAGAAACGAAATTATTATTTGAAGAGATACATAAAGAATAATAAAGAACCAGTATTTCAGTAGCTATCCTGGAGGATACTGCACTGGTTACTTTTACATGGGTTTTTTGTTTGATTTCTCCCTATCAGTGTCTGAAGTGGTTAATACTTGCTCATAGGTAGGCTATCTAAACTTCAGAGAATTAATTTAGTACCACACACTATGGTGAGAATAAGGAATTAGAAACAGTTGATAGAAGTGACTCCTGGACTGAATTTGGAGCCAAATACTGTTTTCCATTTAGGTAAGAAAGGGAAGAAGTACTGGACAGAAAGACTTGGTAGCTATAAAAGTACAAAAGTAGAGGACCAGTTAAGGCATGACTAAAGTAAAATCATCAGATAGTAGCAATGGGCTGGGTTGACTACTTTCCAAAGGATTTTGTATTTCTCATAATGTAAAGAGTATACTAAAGGAGTATAAATTTTACTTGGTGATTGTTGTGGATTAAAGTAACATAAAGATGGAAGAACTGGGGAAATTCCACATCAGAGACAGCTTAAGCTAAAGAACTAACAGTCTTGTTCGAATGAGGAGGTAGAACTATTTTTAGAAAATTTTAGGAAATAAACAGAAAAAAAAAAAAAAGAAAGCCTGTAAAACAAAAACAATCTAGGATGATTTCCATTTTTGTTTCACTAACTGGAAGTATCATTAAGTAAGAAACTGAATTTGGGGATGGATGGTGAGCAAAGTAGAAGATGAAGAGAAAACATTATAGCCTAATTAAGAGCACAGCCTCTTGAGTTGGGTTGACCTGGGTTGGACTCAGCATTCACAAGTAGAAGCTTTCAGATCTTAGCCAACCCTAAACTTAAGTCAGATATTTCCAACTCTCTAGAATGGAGACAAGACTTTGAGGAGGACAGAAGAGGTCAATATAAAGTACCTAGCATTCTGTCTAGCAAAAGGCTGGCATTCAAGTGAACTACATTAGGGTGTAACTTCAATGCTGAGACAAGTAGGTGGTAACAATTAGTAAACAGTAGAAAATGTAAGTCTTAGAACCATGTCTAGTCTGAGATCTGTAGACTCTAAGAGACTTGATACAATTCAGAGACAGTTAGGAAACATCAATAAGAAAAAATCTTTCTTATATTCATTAGTGTCTAACTAGACTAGTTATTCCTTCTAGCATGAATATGAGCACAAACCAAGGTAGCAGTAGTGTCAAAACTATCACAGAAAAAAAGGATACGTGAGAAGAGTAGTAAACACAGCATTTGGGAAAAGCAGCACAGCCTGGGAAGCAGAAAGAAATTGGACCTGGCCATTCTTATGGATGGCAGTGAGGGGGAAGCTTCTCAGGAAAGATGGCTGAGTTCCTTAAACATCCATCAATGCAGACAGGAGATGAGAAGACTGGACTAGCTTTAGTAACCAATCTACAGTGGAAACCACAGAGCAACCCACACAATCCAACAGAACAAATAACCATCAAATTAAATAAGTAACTCAGAGCTACAGAAAAGACAAATTTTGAATAGATAAAATTACCATAACATGTTACTACAGTATTCCTAGTTGCTTGTAGTTCTTTGTGTAGGGTGAGACCTTATGAACTTTTCCACATCCACATTAGCATGTCTAGGTATAATCCTTATTCAGCTCACGTTTAGGCAGTCGTGTTTGTGAGACTCAATGGGCATAGCTTCTGACATTCCTAGCAGACTTGATCTAACAGCACACTTCCTATTCCTCTGAGATTACAGAGCTGCTGACAAGTTCAGCTGCTTGCTATATCATATCTCTTTTCTTGCCACAGAGGCACATGCCCCATGTTGGAGCACCTTCTCTAGCCTGGCCTCAGAGTAACAAGGAGGAAAGCCAATGATAAGGATGATCAAGATCACTTCACTGTGGCTGATGCTTAACATTTATAAGCAGATGAGGCCATATCTTAAAAATCTGAAGTCTAGTATTAAGATAAAATTTAGTATTCATAGCTAATATATTATAAATAGAAGCACTATGTACTCATTGCAGAATAACTGAGAAAAAAAATCATACCACTCAAAGACAGTAAGTGGTACCATTTTCTGCCAGAATGTTTTCTTATAGTTCTTTTATAGTATGTCTTCTATGAGTTTCTACAACTAATATAGTATTTAATATGCCAGTTTAATTGTGCCTTTAACATATTATGGCTATTTTCCCATGATGTTGTTAAGTTTCAAAATAATGTTAATAATGAAAAATCATGTTTATGAAATCTGTCAATCATTTTCTGCCATTAATTATTCAGAAGTTCCAATTTTAGAATACTTAGAAATAACTACATGAACATGTATTCTACATAAAATATTGGACCTATATAGATTTTAGAGATGGAGTAGTTTCTTAATGGACTTAGATGGACTTGATATACTTTTGAAAAATTTAAGTGGATTTTAGGTAGCTCAGAGCACAAAGAAAACATCTGAGGAGAAAGTGCTGAATGCTGATGAGTTTGTTCAAAACTAATATTTAAATTTAAAATTTAAATGTTGCAAACATGCCAAGGCATAAAAAAGTAAATGAACAGTATATGTGCATTCTTCTAACAGATTATTTTAAAAATTTGACACAGACACTTAAAATAAGTCAGTGGCTTAATTGTTGAAATAAAATTATCAGGAGATTTCAATCAATCAGTTCAGCAGTTTTCCTGCTGTTAGTTTTCTTATGACTTAATGACTAATTTCTTCTTTAAAGAATGGCTTTAAACAAATGGGAAGCAAAACCTTGTCTTTTCAGTCATGTAAACACAGTCTGTGATTTAATAACAAGGTCAAATTCCTGGAATATGTGCTTGGCATTTTTATTTTTAAAAAATTCAGCAGTTTTAATAGGTGGACTAGTCATGATTATACACTCTTTAGATCTATTAAAGTCCACAAATACATTCATATAGACAAGTCTGTCATCATAAAAATAAGTAGCATTAGGGGTTCCAATCAACAAGTTAGTTGCCTAGGATGGAATACTGCCTAATAGAAACAATGATGAAACAACAGAGATACTTAAGAAGAGCTGCTGATTTAAAAACCACACTACTGAGATCCTCCAAAATGCATTTAAAATTTAGGTGCTATGATATTATCCAGAAATGATATCATCAAATACTTAAGTTCTTTCTGTTATATGCAGGCAAATTAAGACAAAGCAATGGGAAAAGATTATAATGTGGCCTCTTTAATAGGCTTTAAGTCATCAGGATCATATAAATAGGATTTTGGAAGAATTCTCTAAGTTCTAAAACAATATAGAAATCTACTTGAATCTATTTGAATGATGACAATGTTGCATTCATAAGTATTTTTTTATAGCAGATAAAGGTTGGTTATCTATTGGTGTTTCTAAATAGGTGTTCAAAATTACCATGCTATTGGAAGGAAAACAATTATTGTATGTTATTTAGGATTTCAAAAATTCATGTGTTTTATTTTTAATACAGGTAATATTTATAATGTGTTTTATTTTTAAATTCAAAAATATTTACAAAGTGTACTAGACAGTCGATCCTAATGTTAAAAGGCAGAAGACTTTCACATTTTTTAGACTATGTTTAAATTCTATCTATTCTTTGTAGCTGTCACACAGTTACTGAGCTGAACCAATCTTAAAGTCAATAGCAAAGTTTCTAAGCAAATCTAAATCAAAGGACACACTTTTAATAATGTGTGAATACAGATGAAGCTTCAAAGGAAAAACATTACTCATAAAAGTTCATGAAAATGACCACACAAAATACTATATTTTTTGTGCCTTTCAATTACATCTATGTTGGGAAATACAAATGACACTTACATGCTTATACAATAAAAAGGAATATCAAACAAGGTGGTATGCTCCTGTATTCCTCCACTTGGGAAGCTAAGGCAGGAAGATTGAGTGTCTGAGGCCTGTCTAGGTTATAGAAGAGGATCCCATCACAAACAGAACGGAAAGAGGGAAGGGAGGGGAGGAAAGGAGAAATAGAAATATTCTGTCTCATAAGTTCAAAACATGCAAAAGGAAGGAAATAAGGATAGCTTATTACTAAAATCAGTAATGGAACAAAAAGAAGGTTCTTTGGGCTGATGGGATTGCTCAGTGGGTAAAGTAGTAACCAAGCCTGATGACCTGAGTTCAGACCCTGACACCCACATGGTAATAGGAGAAAACTAAATCCTGTAAGTTGTCCTCTGCTTCAACATGCACACTGTCATGCACAAATCCTACCCCATCAGACACAAAATAAACATTAAGTTAAAAAAGGAGCACCTATCTAAAAATTAATAAACCTCAGCAAGACGAAGAGAGATAAAAATAAGAGAGGAAAACAATAATATTGTTAATTAAATGAGATATGATAATGGAGTCCACAGCTATTAAAAGGATAGCAGGGAACAGCATCAGCCTATATGCTTGTGAGTTTAACAGCTTAGTTATTAATGAACCAAGTCCTTTGCAACTACAAATTACTAAAGTAAAGCCAAAATAAAAAAAAAAGCTACAGCTTCAACAGTTTCTAACTACTAAAGAAGATACAATTGTGATGAAAAGCATACCCCAAGGAAACCCCAGGCCAAACAGTTTCAGGGGAAAAAGCTACACAAACGTTTGAAGAAAAATTAACACTAGCCTCTACAACCTTGTCCAGAAAGCAGATGAGAACACTAATTCCCTAACTGTTTTGTAATGCTGTCACCCCAACAGCAAAACTAGATAAAATACCAAAGAGAAACTTAGAGTAATAATACCTTTATAGACTTAGATGTCATTATTACAAGGTAAAGCCTGAAGTGGAGATGAACTCAAGAAAAGTGGTGTCTTTATGGCTATTGTAAAAACATGACCATTTTTTCTTTTCTTCTTTTTGTTTGTGTCCCTGTTTGTCCATGTGTGTGCATGTGTAAATTTACTTCATGTGGAAGCCAGCCTTAGGCATTGTTCCTTACATATTGTCCATCATATATATATATATATATATATATATATATATATATATATTTTTTTTTTTTTTTTTTAACTGAGTAGGCTATGCCAGATTGCTCCAGGAATTTTCCTGGCTCTGCTCCCCAGTATGGAGCTTGCAAGTGTATAGCAACATGCCTGGCTTGTTTGGGGGAGATTTAGGAACTGAATTCAGGTCCTCATGTTTGCACGGCTATCACTTTACCAATTGGACAATGAGTCCAGCTCCATACTTTTCAGTCTGGCCTCTAACATGATTTAAAGAGAATACAAGAATTATGCTAGGAAAAATGTGGTATCTTT
Organism: Phodopus roborovskii; assembly: GCF_943737965.1. Taxonomy (NCBI): domain Eukaryota; kingdom Metazoa; phylum Chordata; class Mammalia; order Rodentia; family Cricetidae; genus Phodopus; species Phodopus roborovskii. The sequence goes on from NW_026125444.1 coordinate 6,428,908, forward strand.
TATATGGTGGAATTTAGCAAAATGCAATGAAAAAGGACATACAAATTATTTCTATGCAAGTTAACAAGGTAAGACTCATTGCTTCTTTGTAAATTAATTTTTATGAAAATTAACTTTATAAAGTGCATCTGCCTTTAAATAATAGGTACAGAATTGTGTCTTTAAAATCCTATTTTCCTGGGAAAATGGCAGCATCAAAATAAAAAATAATACTTGATTGTAAATGATATTAATATAAACTGATAATTTTACCTGATTTCCAGCTTTGCCACTTCAGGTAATTTTCCAAAATTTATCTCTTCTACTTCCAGTTCCTTGAGAGCAGCCAGAATTTTTTGCTGATCTTTACTGGTAATACCATTCTAGGGAGAAATAATTGAAAGGTTCAGTAAGAGAGTTACATTTGAATAATTTCATATTGAAGACTACTAATGCCATTTTCTAGATTATATCTTGTCAAATAGTCAAATATTGGAAAATAATACACTTAAGTATATTGTATGCTTGTACTTCAACAGAGTTATATCATAAATATTTTAGGCATACAGTTAACTATAATCACTTTTTTGCAATGTATAATGATAACTGTAATGGATTCAAAAGTAACATTATTAGGATTTAAAATAATACCACTCTAAAACACATAGCAAATAGTTCTTTCTTCAAAATATTGTTTAGGGTGTTATTAGTTATAAGTAAGAATTATTTTTTTTTTACCTGTGTTTCACCTTCAATGTAAATTTCCTAGATTAGTTAAGACACATGTTATTTTTGTTTTTAGTGATAGTAGAGATTTTAAGTGTCAATGTTTTATTACAGCAAGACCATTACTTTAAAATATTCTCCTTATCAAAGTACCTCAAAATTTCCCACATCTATTTGTACTTATTAATGATAATAGATGACAACATAGTTAGTGCTGATTTTGAAGATGAATGTGTATGCCCAGATTAAAAATCACCTCTCTCTTTAAAGTAGCCCGTTTTACAAATCCACTTCCCACCTGCAAGTGAGTTGTAGTTGTAGTTAAGATATAATAACAATCCTAGGAAGCCCCATGCATTAAGTCTGTAATGTTCTTTAAACAACTTAATATTGTAGTACAATTTACACATGGTAATCCACTGTTGTTGCTCACCAAGAATCTACAGAAGTCTACATAGCCCTAGGATTTTAAATAGAAAACAAAAGAATGTGCAAGTTTTAAAACTAAAGAATGTATCTGGCATTTTTAAAGTGGTACTTACCTTTGTAAGCTCATCTTTCTTCATGGTCAGAAGGTGTCTTAATGTTATATCCCTTTCCTATACAAAAGGCAAAAATCCCGAGGAAATATAAGTTGTCACTTAACTGCTTTCTCAAATACCTCCTAGTTTTTCAGAGGGTATGTAGCTTAAGAGCTGTATCACTGTCTAGATAGTGTATATGCATGGAAGCATGCAGTATCTAATTTCCCAGAACCAAAGAAAATGAGTATCAGATCTGCTTAGAAAAAAGAGAACATTCTGGAAATTTGACAGAATAGTTTGGCATCAGATTGAACTATCAATAATATGATTTCTGATCCACAATTTCCTCAGATAAGAAGTTTCAGCATTGTACAATGAATCCAACTCTAAACTACCTGAAGCAATGCTCATAATCCTATGAGACTCTATCTGTCTTAGACAGTCCTTTGCTTCAGTATCCTTACCTGCCTGGTAACAATTGTCATCTACTCAAATCCCACCACACATGCATGCTTAAATCATACATAGTTCTTGTTGTGTGACCTAACTTAATCTTTCTGAAAACCTATAGTTGTCCTTAAAGAAGATGTAATATTTAAGAAGCATATTCCAGTTACTAATCAGAGCAAATATCTAATACAGGATTGTCTGGTTCAAAAACATGCTTCTAGTATCCCACACAAGACAAGCAACAGCTGTAAACATAGGGCTTGAATGTGTACAGCTATATCAGACAGATTTAAAATAGAGTATTCTACAGATGAAATATAAATGGTATGCTTGTGAACTAAAATTTAATTTTATTCTAATATAATCACACACAAAAACTTATTCTGATTAACATGAAATCCTACCTTTAATAAGTCTGTCATATGCTCAAGTCCAAGACCATGTAAAAATATTTCCAGATCTCCAAACGCTGTATATGGACTATAACATATCATAGCAAGTTCAGTTTCAGAACACACTACATATACACAGTGCATGTCTATTTTACAGCAAGCATGGGAATGGGCAAAAAAGAGTTGAGGCAGAATACACTTGTGAGTTTTCACAGTACATTTAAATGCTGCATCAAAGGAATAAACTAGGTTCTCTCTTTGTCCATTTGTCTCCCCTCCCCCTACTTCCCTCCCTTCTTCACTACCCTTCTAAAGCTGAAAACCTAAACTCAGGGATTCACATAATCTAAGCAGTGAACTACATTACCAACCTTAGCAAAGAAAGGGAAAATGTCAGTGGTAAGGTAACATATTCAGCTCATCTTTCCCAAGGCTTAAAATCAGTATTTATTTGTCATGAAATATTGCAAACAGCAATGTCCTTCAATGCAATAAACATAAATTAGATGGTAACTACAAATGTACTAAAGAGCTGGTTTGTAGGATTTAGGGATTTGTTCTTTCAAATTTTTGCTTATAAATCCAGAGAATTGACAAAAAATAATCAGAAAATAAGAAATAACACAAACAAGTGTGAACAAAGATATAATTCTGGGTTTCTAAAAGTAATATTTGATAATTTACTATAAATGGATTTTAAAGTCAGAATTAGTTAAATAAAGTAAATAACCAAATAAAATCCTTCTAAAATTCAGGACAGCAAAGCATCTAAAATCTAGACATTTCTAAGTGACATTTTAAGATGCTTATAAAAGTTTAAAATATATGTAACTTGTCAAATTTATTACAAGTAATAAAATAAGCACTTTATATACACTCTGTTGAAGTCAAATATGTTACCTGAATATGTGATCTTTTTCTTTATCAGATTCTGTGGCTAACAGTTTACAAATGGTCTCTTCTTTGGTTAGCTGCTGAAGTTTTCCTTCCAGTGGATTTAGAGTCAAAGAAAGAAAGTTAAAGATCTGAAAAAAATTCCGAGCCATTAAAATATAGTTAATATTATTATTATCCCTTACACTAAAAAGAAAAGTGAACATATTATATTTTTTTTTTGTCAAAATTGCTAACAAGGTGAGTACGTCAGAGTTTTTATTAACTGTATCCTGAGAAAACTTTTTGTAAAATCAAGTAAGTGCTTCCTTAACCTAAAGCATGATTAGTATTTTCAAGATGATATGAAACATTTTGGAGAAGTTATTTACAAATTAACTACTAAGGCAGTCCTTGAAGTCATGGCTGAGCTGAGGTAAAGTAATCACAATGACAATGTTTACATAAACCCCACGCATACATCTCCAAGTGGTCTATTCCTATTACAGTGCTACTTCTAGGAGCAGAATAAGAGCTCACTGTCTTTTTATCACTTAAATGGCTGCAATGTCAATGTTTTGATTTAAAAGATGACTAGTCTAGCAAAATAAACTTTCCATTACCTGCTTGGAGAAGAAAACCTATTGCAGTATTTAATAATTGTTCAAAATATTATTATTATACTACTTAGGAACTGTGACAAATAATATAAAAATTCTACATGATAGTATGATGATACATTAAGTATACAGGTAAATACCTCGAGATGTTTATTTCTTTTTGCAATCTCGCTTGGTGTCCTGCCATCTTTGGTCTGTATCATTTTATTAGCTCCAAGTTCAAGCAACTTCAGAATTACATTTTTGTGACCCTGACGTGCTGCCCATGTTAAGGCCTGTAAGTGTGGGAAGGAGGACTGTTTAAAAAGGAGTGCATGTGAGACAGATAAGAAATACTTTCACCCGTATTTATGGCACAGTCAAAAAGAGAGCATGGCTAATTAGCAGAGTGATGCAATCTCCGCATTGCAAAACAGAATGTAAACATATTTCCAGCTGTACTCACTGATTTTATGAGCCAAACACTGTGCTACGCAGTTAAGTAATGTCATGGAATAAAGAACTTATTTGCCTTTACAGATGTTTTCTGTAAAAGAATTCATGTGCATTTTCTAGAGCCCTGGTTTTTGTTGTACATATCAGCTTCTTTTATGAAGTATCAAATAATTGCCCCTTTCTTTAAGCTGTTGCTTTCACAGTATTTTCACCTAGCAGTGGCTACAGCCCAAGCCTTCTACAATTTTCCTTAACTCTTTGACAGTAAACATCAACCAAACAAAACTAGTCATTAGTATAGGCTACTGATATAATAGCAAAGTATCAATGTCTCAGAAAAAGAAGTCAGCTTGGAAAAGCATTTCTCACAGTATAACCATTCTCATCCTGGGCGTTAACTTCTGCTCCATGAGCAACAAGCAGAGCAACAACCTGAGTATGACCGTCTCGGGCAGCATACATGATTGGAGTCATAAGTCTCCTATGGAGGAAGAAGGAAAGACACATTGGTGTTCATGTTACCATTAGCAGTCATTCAATTTCACAGACTTATGCACGCACAATGTCATCAATAATGCTTGAAAAGAGAAGGAAAAAGAGCCTTTAATAAGCAAGTGATTTTTAAAAACACAATTGGGTGTCACAGGTATATTAACTACACTCCAGGGCAGGCCCCATGCCCAGGAGTAGGTGGCCAATGCAAATTTCATTCCACTTTTGTGTGTGTTTTTTGTTTTGTTTTGGTACTTTGTCTTATTGGCTATGTTTGTTTTGATCTTTTGTATTGTTTTGCTTTGTTAGAGAAGGAGAGAGAGAATAAAATGAAGTTGTGTGGGGAGGATCTGGGAAGAGTTAGAGGTGGAGAAAAGATGATTATGATCAAAATATGCTGTATGGAAGCAGACACCCACAACTAAACATTGAGCTGAACTGGAATCCAGATGCAGAGATGGAAGACAAGACCAGGCTACAGAAACCCACAGAGACAGCTGACTGAACAAGGAGAAGCTAATGGGTCCCCAGACTGAAAGCTGGGAATCCAGCTCAGACCCCCTGAACATGGGTCTCAGTTAGAAGGCCTGATCAGTCTGAGGGACCTCTGATACTGGAACCAGGATGTATTCCTGGCACAAAAGGACTTTGGGAGCACATTCATCATGGAAGGATACTCCCTTAACTTAGAGGCAAGAGGGAGGGCCTAGTCCCTACTCCAAATGACTTGACAGATTTAGATGACCCTTCCTGGAAGGCATCACCCTACATGTGGAGTGGGGGGGGGGTGGAATGGGAGGGTGGTTGGGAAGTGGGCCATTCAAAGGAGACTAGAGTCAGTCTATTTGCTTTATGTTAGTGGAATGTAGTGTAATCTGTTTTAAGGGAGATCTGACACTCCTGGTCCACTGCTTCAGAGTTACCCATATTATCTGATTTATATATAAAGAGCTTCAGAGATTTAAGAATTCACTTTAGTTATGTTATCAACAAACAGGATATCTATTAGCAGAAATTTATGTGATGAACATGACTTTGTTACATCAATAATGTTACCAAAAACACTGACATTTGTCCCCTTCTCTGTATTTTGAATTCAAATATTTTCCATGTTATATTCACATATCCTTATGGAATCATAATTTTTAAAGCAGTTTTTACCATTCTCCTTGAGCAATTTTGTGTGCTGTGGAAACTTTGTAAATGTGTACCCCAGATTTGGGAAAGAATTTTGCCTCTAAGTGTTGTCTCATTGTTGAATTAGTTTAAATGCAAACAATACATGCAGGTTCTGAAAAACAAGTTTCTCTTGCAGTAGGTCTACTGGTTCCCTCTAGTGGCCAGCACATTCACCAGAGGGAATTTGAATTACATGGATGAAGACCTGGACCAGACAAAGTATCCTACAACACATGCGATGTTTTAACTTAAAATATCAGTAGTGCCTCTCCTGAGGAAAACCACTTAGAGTTCATATATATATATATATTTCTCCAAGTATTTTACCTTTATTCTTAGATGATGAAAAGATTAGATACATAATTTCTGATTCAAATTGATTTCTCAGACCATTTGTCTTCTTCTACATACAGTTGTTAAATTGTCAAATAACAGATGGTCATTTCTGCATAGGAAGTATTTTGATATGAAACTTATTTTTGTGATAAGTTTTTAATTTCTTTACGGTGTTTTGGAGTTACTGTGATACACTCATGTATTTTAATTAATTATAATTCCCATGCCGCTTAGTGAGTCTCCTCTTCTTACCACTGAGACAGACACTTGATGAGAGCAGTTTAGGAGAGTAATTATTCTGACTCTCAGTGCAAGGGCACAGTCACTTATGGGGGGAAAGTCATGGTGACAGGTGCTTGAGGCATCTGGTCCCATCTCATCCACATCACAAAAGGAAGAATTTTAATGCTCAGTTCACTTCTTCTCTCTCAGTCCAGGACTCCAGCCAATGGAATTGTGTCATCTAGTTGGCGGGGGGGGGGGGGGGGGTCTTCCCATCTCAGCTATAGAAACTCCCTCACAGACAGGCCAACATACTTGTCTCCTGGGAAGTTCTAGATCCCATTAGGTTGACAATTAATATTAAGCACACTTATACATATTTACTTATTATATAAATATTCTGTCATAGAAATCTCTTCATATTAAGGAATGGTGTCTTCAGTATGTGATAATTCCTGGCCACTAGTGCTTCAAACATGGCAAGTCTGCCTTCTATCTTTGCCTGGAATCTTGTGTTTAGATACAATCACATCTTTCCTGAGTTCAAACCTTAGCTGTCTGGAAGCTTATTAGGCAGACAGTGGAAGTACTGATAATGTTTTTCATGTTTCTTTTTCTCCTTATAGATACTATTTCTATTACTGGTTATGTTGTATCCTAGACAGTTTCTTCATATCTAGCATCTTCTAGCCCACTTAGCTGCTCTCAGCAGTGACACACTTAATATTTTGTAGATACACCTAGCTTTATATACAACCAGTTTCATCCTTGGCTGTACTTGTTTAATAAAGCCTGTTTGTTATTTTGTGGCAGAACATCCATTCCTCAGAGTGATAAGGCCCCTTTCCAGTTCTTCTAGTTTTCCTTTCTGCAGTTACTTTTCTTGGATTTTGCTGTGCATGTTTAATCTTATGATGCTGGTGTTATCTGGATTTTAACAACTAGTGGCTTCATACCCTATGTACTGGCCTACCAGCATGATTCACTCAAACACAGAAGACTCAAGTCAGCTATCCTACCCTTGTCTGAGAGTAATGAGACTTCAGGTAATGCTGTGTGTCCCATCTCCTTCTTCAGAGTTACACCTTTTCCAGCCCAGAAGTACTCCCCTTTGCTTTAAATAGAACATTATTAAAGACTTTTAGTTTGACATCTAATTTTATGGTGCAAAGTCAAGACATATCCTTAGCCTATATTTGAGGTCATGAAGGGCATTTTCACCCAAATTATTGATATTTTAGTCATATTTTCTTCTAGATATTTCATAATTCATAAGGTTGACACAATCGCCTTGGTCATTTGAGTGGACTATTTAAGTTTTATAAATTATATTAAATATATTTTAAATGCTGTCACTTCAGCAAAGAAATGACAAATTTATTCAGTCTTCTAAAATTCCATGGAATAGAATTTAAAATTGTCTTCATTTAAGTCCTTCATTTTCCTTTTACATTATCTTAGACATTTATGTTTGCTCTCAAGAGTGGAATCAATGACAATTTGAAGACTGGAAATCACCTGAGTTTTGGATATTAGCATTAGAAAATGATTTCCTTTTACTTTTATTATGTCTAACAGTTTCTCAGCTGATTGCTTTGGATGTACCAAGTGTAATATAATCTTAGCACTGTAATTTTGTTGTTTCTTTCAAAACTGAAAACAAATAGAAGCAACAGAGTTCAATGGCTTAGGTCAGAGTTCTCCAATCGTTTCCTGTAGAAGACAACAGAGTAAGTCCCTTAATCTTTGTGAGCATACATGGTGCCATGGTTGTGCCATTCAACTCTGTGATTACAGTACGAAAACTGCCATAGATGATGCATAAGTAAAATAGTGTGTTTGTGTTCTAATATAGTTGCAGTACACCAACTTATCATTTAGAGTATAAGCAGTAAGGTCAGCTAACTTAAATGTAAAGCTAGCCTATGTGCATTTGCAACATCAATCATTTTTGTAAACTTTTTAAAATCAAGTTTGACTTTGTGGTTATTTCATTTCAACAAAACTTCCCACTAGAGGGCAACAAAACTCAACTTCATAGAAATTTTCACTCACAATGATGTACTTAAACAATTCTTTTACCATCATGTTGTGGAATATTCCTTTACACTGTGTGAAGATGTGTCACTGTGACTGGTTTAATAAAAAGCCAAATGGTTAATAGCTAAACAGGAAGTATAGGTAGAACTTCTGGACAGACAGAGCTCTGGGAAGAAGAAAACCAGAGCTGCCATTGGGACACAAAGACATGCAAAAGGAAAGGTAAAAGCCATGAGTCACATGGCAACACATAAGAATAGAAATGGGCTAATTTAATAATAAGAGCTAATGGGACAAGTCTAAGCTATAGGCCAAGCTTTTATAATTAATAATAAGTCTATGTTGATTTTTTTGGCAGCCCAAAGAAAAATCTGCCTACATCTACACACACACACACACACACACACACACACACACACACACACACACACACACACACACACCCCTGATGTACATTTAAGTATTATCTACTCTTTTTAAATCTGCTTACAAGTGTTACTAGAAGAATAATGCAACAAACATGGTCTGGGCAATGATGAAGCACTAGGAACTGGACATCTACTACATCTTCTAGGAGTAGAGTAGTTTTAGATCAGCACTGAGCAGGGCTATATGGTATTCATCTCCTGGGAGATGGTATGGAACCTTGAAGAAGTGGGGCATAGTGAGATGTCCTCAGATTAACCAGGGAAGGTACCTGAAAGATGAGCAGTCTATCTTGTGGGAATCTTGTGAAGGTTCATGGAAACTGTTACAAGCCCTGAGCAAGGTGGGCCCTATGCGGGTAATGGCTTCCAGTTTGAGATGACATTTCTGCTGGCACATGAGATCCCTCCATCTGTTCATCACTAACTGTATCGACCCTTACAGAACTGTGCTGTTATGGAGTTGCCACATCTGTGAGGCTTCAAGGCTGCATGTGTGTGAGTCATAACTATGTATCAGACAGATGTGTTTAGTGTGCTATGAAACAGAGTGAAAAGGAAATTTTACCTTCAAGACCTCAGGGAGGAGAGAGCAATCAAAAATTAGGATTTCAGAAACACACACTCACATGCATACTTACACACACATTTCCCTTTCATCTTTACATACTCCACCTCAGGAATTGTATGGTAACAAAGCTGATCCAATCCATGTGAAGGTAGAGAAGCTCCCAGAGCATGAAAGCAAAGCCCCTGGAGTTGAAGTGAGTCCTACATTCTCTCACTAAGTTCTCTGAGGCAGCTCCCAATTCCTGGGTAGCTAGCACTGGTAGACAGCACATGGACTGTACACTGTGGGGACTGATCAGTGGAGGCGTTGGCTGTGGCAATTGAAGTGTGGCCTGCAGGACACCCTGGAAAGATTCTTCATTGTTTCCACAAGGGGCAGCATAGGAACTAAGAACTGCGCTGTGGAACTCAGGAACTCAGTTGTGCCAGAAACCCAAAGATAATCTGCTTAAACTCCCCTGGGCATTGTATACTCATAAGTCTGTTTTTATAGTTTTGAACAAGAATTGCATGCTGTACTTTCCCTTCCTCAGTAAAGTTTACTACATGGGAAGGATTAAAAACCCATCTTAGGGGAAGAAACACTAGTGTGATCACATTTTAAAATCTATTTCACTTTGTCTTTATATTGGCTTTTAAGTTTTTACCTTCATCTGTGCATAAATATCATTTAATGGTTTAGTCCTAGTTTTTGTATTACTTGGTAAGATTTTATGGTCATTCTGGAGATTTATTCACTCACTCTATTGTTTATTCTCTGCTATTCTCCCTATGCACAACCCATACCATTTCATTCTCATTCCAACTTAGTTTCCTTTTTTTTTCTTCTAAATTGTAATTGCCCAAAGGCTTAATAATCTTTAAAGGTTTAATAATCTTTTAACTCTGTGGGCACTATCAGGCATTTTAAGTTCGGTTCACACCAACTTCCCCTTTCCATTTGCTTTTTGCCTCTAATCTCAATTGATGTAACACTAATCCTATCCTCATTTAACATGCTTCATTTTACACTTATCCTTAGTAAATAATATTCCAGTACACAATACTATCCTGTTCCTTTATCCCTCCAATAGTCACTGAAATGAAATCCTGTGTTTAATTGACTGTTCCAGTATTCATACAGGATGCCCATCTAGAATTGTGGTTGTCTCTGCAGTTAAACATTAGTTTAAGAGCAGAGCAGTGATCACACCTGAACACCTGAAGGCTTAGCTTCTGTACCACACTCCTTAAGTGGGCTATGCCTACTCTCACCAGAACTTTAGATACTTCAGCAAAAAGAACAACACTGATACAAAGATCCAATCAATTAGAAAACCTCAGATGCATAACAAACCCCAAGAAGTATCAAGGAAGTATGATACCTCTAAACACTAAGCCCATATGAGTGCAATTCCAAGAGAGCAAATCAGATGAAATCCCAGAAAAAGAGGTCAAAAGAATATGTAACAAAATCAAAGAGGATACAAATTATCTCTTAAATGAATTCAAGGAGAATACAAATAAAGAGCTAGGTGAAATAAGGAAGCCAATATAGTATATGAAAGAGGAATAAAGAGAAGATGAAATGTTGGGAAAAATAAAACTGAAAGTTTAGAAATGCAAAGCTCATTGTCTTCACTAAAAAACTAAAAATTGTAAATAAGATATTTTCAAATATAAAGATTCTGCTTCTCACAGATTGTGGTGGTTTGGAAGAAAGGGGGTCACACCATAGGAGGTGTGGATTTGTTGGAGTAAGTGTGTCACTGTGGAAGTGTGTTTTGAGGTCTCATATATGCTTAAGCCATACCCAGTGTCTCAGTTCACTTCCTATTGCCTGTGGGATCAAGATGTAGCTCTTTTCCCACTATCAGCTCCTTTTCCAGCACCAAGTCTGCTTGTATACTACCATGGCCTACCATGATGATAACTGACTGAATTTCAGAAACTGTAAGCAACCCAATTAAATGCTTCCTTTATAAGAGTTGCTGTGTTTATGTTGTCTCTTCATAGCAACTGAAACCCTAACTAGATACAGATATACTAAGAATAGGTTTTACATAGAAAATGATTCTTGATTGAAACAAAATATAGGACAGAATGAAGAACACCAAAGAAGATGATTATAAGGGTAAAATTAAAAGTTAACATCATTAAGTGCTAGAATATAATAATAATAATAATAATAATAATAATAATGAGCATCAAATAAATTTAAATATACAAGAATACACACAAAAGACAAATGGAATAAAAACAGAATTAATGTGTACATCCTTGTTGGGTTCCTTCCTCTCTATTTAGGAACAGTTCAAAAGAGAAAAATATCTTTATGATGATATGCTTTTATTATAAAAACAAAGAGTTATAAAAGAATAAAGTGGGAGCTCAAATCTTAGATATGTGGCTCATGAGATATTGTTCCTTACCATATAATATGAGAATGTCAAACTGTACATAACTTAATGCTATTAATAATGTTTAATAAGAACAGAGTACTAGCAATATGAATACAGTAGAGTTCTAAAACAAGATAAAGTTATTAAGTACTGACAGAAAGATCCCACATGTTTCTGAGTGAAAAAACTATGTGCATGTATACATGTGTATATGAATACAGTTATGTTTTTTTTTTTAAGGATTGAGATCTTCATTAAACTACTTAGTTACTATCTCTGAGAGAACAGAATGAATTTCTTTAGTGGAGCACTTGTACTTACTCCATGGATCTCTTTGTTACTTGAATATTCACAACAAAAACATGTCAACTATTTATGTGCAGAAAAGCATCAGGAAGTCAATGGTCATTTCTAGTAATGTTTTCTAAGTTAGCAACTTAAGAATAGCTTCTGTTATGACATCTGCCTGTGTTGTCAGAAGCAAGCTGTGCCACAAATTTATTTAAACTAGAAGCATGGTCTCCTTACAAACCAGTATTATACTCACTCTACCAAGCTGCTCTAGTGATATTTATAACTAAATTTATACTCTGAGAAAGGTGAAGTTTTCCCTAGGGTTCCTTTTTTTTTTAAAAAAAAAAATTAAGTAGGCAATAATATTTAATACGTTTGCAACCACGCAATGATCACGTCAAAACCTTGAGCATTAGTTAATGTGTCCTTATTTATCAAGGTAATAAAACATCTATTGAAGTTAAAATGCCACATTAGTTTGTACAACTTATCTCATGGCAGAGAAATGTGAATTTAACAAAATTATTTGCCAGAAAAAAGTACTCCCTTTATATATCTTTTTCTTAAAGAAAATATTTCAGCAAACGAGGGGAAAAACTAACCATTTCTAAAAACCAACAAAAAACATATTAAGTTGCACATGATTTCACAAAGCTTATTACTACTTTAATAATAAAAATGTCAGATCTACTTACCACTGATTTGTAAGCATCATTTAGATGCAATTAAAAGCAATTAACACAGGGGTTGGGAGACAGCAAATGTTGAGACAAATGTTTCCTTTAAAACAGCATGCCTGATAAAAATGGCTCCGTGGGTTACAACCCTGGCTATACAGACCTGCCACAGAAGTTATATCCACAGAACCCATATAAAGGTGTAAGAAGACAGCATACTTCACAAAACTGAAACACTGAAACTTTCAGAGAAAAGCATAGGAAATAACTCAAAGATACAGGAATAGGCACGGACTTTCTGTATAAAACTTCCACAGCACAGGAAATTACATAAAGAGTCAACTAATGGGACACAGGAAACGAAAAAACCATCTGCATATCAAAGGGGATGATCAGCACAGTAAAAGGAACCTACAGAGTGGGAGAAGACCTTTGCCTGCTAGCTTTTAAATCAGCAATATTTAAGGAAAACGTAATTGTGATTTCTCTCATAGAGCATTAACTTTAAAAAAAAAAATTGCTTTCAAGTTGTTAGTTCTTTATCATTATTCCCCCCCCCCAAAAAAAAAGAAAGGGGGAAAAAAAGAGAAAGTGATGAAAGAATGAGATAGTTTTCTTTGTACCAATATGGATAACTTATGAAATGTTAATGTTATTTTGAAAAAAAAAAACTACAAAAGAAATCCACACAGAAAATAAACACAAGAGTAGACACTAAAATAGTCACAAATATAAAAAGAAATTATAATTAGAAGATGCTAATTTCCCCTTGTAGACATGGTGAGTTAATTTGGACAAAGCTGTAAAGGCTCATACAACAGCTATATTTAAAAATTGTGAAATTGTCTTAAAAAACAACAACACCAAAGAATCACTGAGCTGAAAGCCAGAGAGCAAAAAGCAAGCAGAAAAGCTTACATTTATAATTGCTTATGCTTCTAGAACCCTTGCTACTTCACAGAAGTCAATGGGAAAATAGCTTTAACTATCAGCATTAAGGCAACAGTCCTGGGACATACAAGGTAAAGGCCATATTTGAAACAAATTAAGCTGGGACTCAAGGGATGGTTATTTTCCAGGTGAAAAAAAGTAATGTTTTATCTCCAAAATGGTTCAAGGGAAGATCAATCTCCAAATTTAAGATGATGTGATTCCAGAGCTGATAATGTTCCAGGCAAGTTTTCACTGACATGATTGAGTGACTCATTTTATTCTCAAAGTAATTTTAAATATCTAGTGACCAGCACCTGGTCATTAAGAAGAGGCATGAGAAATGATACCAATAGAAAAAGGTTCACAAAGATAGTAGATAATGGTACTGATCAATCTAGTTGACATATTTACCATATTAAAGAAGTTTTAATTTAGAGTTTGAAATATTTTCAGGGAATAATAAGTTACAAAAAGTAACCCAGCAATTTTAAAAAGAAGCCAGAAAAGTAAACAAAATTAACTCACCATTTTAGTAACAGATTGAAGGTAAAATGAGATTTGGCAAACTGAAGGAATATTTATGGTGAACGTGTGAGTGTGGATAAATCTGTAGCAACAAGCATGTGGCAATCACACATTCTCCCTTTCCACCATTATGTGGGTTCTTAGAACTCAGGTTACTAGACTTCCAGAGCAAGCACTTTTACCAGCACTTTTACCTGCTGAGCCATTTTATCAGCCTCAGATTTGAACATTTAGTTATTTACTTACATAAAACTTCAGCAGCAGCAGCAGCAGCAACAATATTGAAGCAATTAAGAACTGTGCAATAGCTGAGCATGATGACACTGGAGAGGCACTGTGAAGCCAAGGCTAATACACCTTCAATACCAGCACTCAAGAGACACTGTGAAGCCAAGGCTAGCCTGATCAATATAGGCAGTTCGAGCTAGCCAGGGCTACACAGCAAAACTCTGCCTCAAGAAAACCCTGGATATTAAATGTTTACCTTCAAATGACAAATTTTCATTTTTTAATAAAAAATAAAAGGCCCGCTACAAAAGGCTAAGGTTTTGATTTTGAAGCTTCTTTGTAAGACAACTGTTAGTAAGTTTTCTCTGCGGTCTCTGAAGAGGTAAGAGAAGAATATCACCAGAGCTCAGGGCAACAGGCATACTAATGTAAGAGCTGTTGACTATGGAGACAGGTTAGCAGTCATAGTTCTATGAGACAAGAGAAACTCTGATACAGATAGTATATGTTCCTGGATGCTGGATATTTATTTACTGTGTGGGGTAATTTTTTTTTCTGCTCTCTCTTGTCAGCTAGAATACACCTAACAGCAGAAAGACTTCCAGCAGACAACGAAGGCTGAACACTTCAATTTCATGCCACCTATAAGAGTTCCCTTTACTACACACCAATAATTAAAAAAATGTAATTCTCTAAGCAGTCAAAAAATTAATCCAAACAGAAAGGAGGGAGGGAGAGAAGAAAAGGAAGAAGAGAAGCAAGGAGGAAGGAAAATACAATGAGCTATAATGGCTAGACAAGAGAAACACTGAAAACACAGAAACACTTGGTGGTAATAATATTCAGCACCCATATGTAGTGGTTTGCTGAAATAGTACAAAACCAGTCACAACAGGGACAACAAGTGGCCACCTAAAAAGCAACAAGGTATGTTAAATACGGGTGTAGGTAAGTCAGTGATACCCCAAGGAATCATGCAAGGTACCTTAGGCAGGCAGGTGTAAAGAGAGATGCAACGCTGGCAGAAATGCTCTTACTACCCATACTCGTTGAGCTTAGCCTTACAATGCTTTAAATTTTGCCTTTCAAAGTTAGCAAATAACTTTATAGAAATTTAATATATATCCTTTTCAATTTTTAACTAATAAATTTTCTGCTTCATTAGATCTGCTAGTTTTGCAAGTGTATTAGGTTCTTTTCTATTGCTGTGATAAAACACATGACTAAAGCAACTTATAGAAGGAAGAGTTTAATTGGCTTATGGTTCCAGGGGGATAAAAGTCTGACATGGTAAGGAAGCATGGCAATACCAGTCAACATGGAGTCTAGAGCAGAAGCTAAAGTCTCAAATTTTGAACTGCCCAAAACAAAGAGAGCAAATAGACACCAGCCTTCAACCTCTCAATGCCCACGCCTAGTGACATACCTCCTCTAACAAGGTCACAACTTCTAAGCCTCTACAAAGAGCACCAACTGGAAACCAAGTACTCAAATGTGCTATGGGGCATTTGTGATTTAATCACCACAACGAGGATACAACAATTTCACGATACTTTTAGAATTACTATAGAATCTTCATAGTATGGAATGTCAAGTACTAAATAACTGACATATGCAATATGGAAAAGTGTGATATTCATTGTCTTTTGTGAAAGAAATTAGACACACAAAAATATACAATTCTATTTACATAACGTAATAAAATGATTATAATTGTAGAAATCAGTTGCAGATGGCATGGTAGCCACTAAAGAAGGAAATTTAACAGGAAAGGATACCAGCAACTTTATGGAAGGATAGAAATATTGTAAGAGTGTGAATAACACAAATGTGTATTGAAAAGAAAGAAAGGCAAAAACAAAACCTGAAAACACATCACAAAATCAATTATTTTACTGAATCTAGAGAGGCAATTCTTATTTAAGGCCATTTCCAAAGGTACAAATCTAAATGACAGCACACTTGGGTTCAATTCAACTATGTGTTCAAATCATTTGTTTCAATTTCAAACACTTCAAACTACAGAATATGGCATTTAAAATGTTTTAATATCATAAGGTTTTTCATGACAGTGAGACATGTCTGCTCCTGGTGGTACCAGGATTATGGGCACTGAACCTCCATGTGGAGTTTGCTTTCTTTGTAGTAAAAAACATCCATTTGGGCAAGAGACTGCCCTTGTTTTGACTGCTGACAGTATGCTGTCCAAACTGGACTAGCAATACACAAAGAAAAGTGACTGCTAAACTTTGCCAATTCAGAGTTAGACAGTCCTTCAAAAATTCCTGTTTTACACAAAAGTCTGCCAGATATCCTAGGTCTGTATGACAAAGATGGATGCCCCAACACTGCAAAGGAATCTTGAGTGACTGTTGATGCAGCCAGTTGTTTCTGCCATTTCTTTTTGGTTTAGAAGTGGCTTGCACTGGTCATTCAGGTGATATTATATCTTTTTGGAGTATTTAATGGAGATGAAGACTAGGTAGTTATAGTTACAGTTTTCCTTAGTTACGATAAGATCTAATTAGGTACAGAGGTTTATACTCACAAAGACAGAATAATGAAATATTTTATCCAAATATGCCAAGCCATTTTGTCATTCTTACATGGAGAAGAAATCTGAGAAACTTTATTATGATGCTATAGTTTAACCACCACATCCTTCTGAGGTTATAATCTACAGGAAATACATTTATAGTCCTCTTTTCTCGTAAGTACAAATTCTTAGTTCTCTAAAATTTAAAAGCTAGAAGTATATCTTCATGTTATTTCCTTTCAATAATCTTATGCAATGAAACTGTGACTTTATGACACATTTTCATTCATTATTTGGCTAAGTAAACAATGCTACTGATTTTTAAAAATTTATTTTATCAAATATAACAGGTTATTAAAGTGTAATATTTTCATCAGAGAATTAGGCTCTTACCTACAAGCAACATTTGGATCCGCGTTTCGTGAAAGTAGTAACTCCACACACTTCAAGACATGCTCCTCTGAACCACGAGCAGAACATGCAGTTATCAAGATGGTTAACTTGTCTATATGAGTAGAAAAGCAAAGAAATCCCCAAACATTAGGAAGTGCCTCTAAATGCCTTCTTTATCATGCTAAGCATTTACTGTACTCTAAAATTCCCAACTTCTTCCCATCTCTATCACTCCAAGTAGATCTCATCATCTTAGCAACAGGCCTTCTGCATCTCTAAAGTGTATGTTCAAATCATAACTTTCTTCCACTATTGCCATTTCTTCAAGAGAATAGAAAGTGGGTAGGCACAATGAATTTCTCAGAGCCTGCATGGAAGATTTAATTTAAAAAATTAAAAACAAAAATTGTCTGGCTGAATTTGTGATTAGAAAATAACAATATAGTTTCTGGTTTTACTTCACTTCTGACAATCTTTGAGATATGTTTGTAAATTGTATTGATGAAGAAGTCAGAAGACAACCCCTGGACATTAGCTCTCTCCTCTGATCATGGAGGTCCCAGAGATTAAGCTCACATAATCAAATGTGGCTTGGCAGCAAGTACCTTTGCCTGCTGGGTCATCCTGCTGGTCCCTCACATCCATTGCTGTAACAGTCATTTCTACTGTGATTTCACCCTATTTTCTAAAAATGGTGGAAGTCAGGGATGATGAAAGCAAACAGCACCACCATAAAGTACTAGACATATAAAATAGGATATCACAGCTATGTTTTACATTAATGACTCAATACAGATAAGCCATAATTATACTAGACCCACCTTTATCTTTTACACTATAATTAGTTAGAACCAATTTATAGACATAAAATTAATAACTGGCCTCACTACCAAATGGGGCTATTATAGACAAAGGAATTTATGTGTATGTATTGTGAAAATACAAATTGCCTTATAACCACAAGTATTTCCCTGGTTTTAAACAGAAAAGGAAACCATGGTTTTGGAATAGAGTATCTTATATATTTTGTTAATTTCTCCTTCTTAAATATGGCTTTCATTGAATTATGTTTTTAGCTGACATAATGAAAAGCAAAATCTAAGTAAAAATACAACCAAGTGAGGAATTTCTGTAAAATATATAGAACATTGTAGAAATAGTTTTATAAGTATCACTATAGATTAAAAATGTGAATATTAATTCTGAAACATAACTTATACCAAAAATATGAAATGAATTAAAAAGTTTATTAGGAACATCTTAATAAAATATAATTACTCATTTAATGTTGCAATTGGATTTAGTGTTATGGACTCATACCACTTAAGTGGAAGTCGTTGAATAATAAGAAAACAGAGCCTTAATAAACCATCTATGAAATAACTTAATGTAATTCAATTTTAAAATATACAAGGTGATTTTCAAGTGTTTTTTCACACAATTACTGGCTTTTTAATATTCCTTTCAGTGCACCTTTCCTTTAAAAACAACCAAAATAATCTAGCATATTATTAAACACTACATAATAATATAACCTATCATTAAGGTAACAAAATACTAGGCTGTAAGTATACCTTCTTGAAGAGAGTTTTTATAAAACATGTCTATTCTACATTTGAATTTTTGTATTTTTTTATGTAATACAACTAGCAGATTTTCGCTTAAAGTACTTTCTCAGTTAGTACAACTATCTCTTAGAAATCAAATTCTCTTAAGCACTTACCCTTATCAAAGCTTGCATTAGCACCTCTGTCCAAAAGGAAGCGAACCAGCTCTACATTGGCTACACTAGCTGCATACATAAGAGGAGTCCATCCATACCGGAAGCTGGAATCCACATTAATTCCTGTTGGTGTGGAGACAAATTGTTTTAATGATTTATTTATTCATTTAATATGAATTGTAATTTGTAATTTTGTCTGCATTCATATGTGTTTGAGGGTACGAATCATGTTGAACTGGATTAGAGACAGCTGTGAGCCATGTGGGTGCTGGGAACTGAACCTGGGTCCTCTAGAAGAGCAGAAAGTGCTGAGCCATCTCTCCTGCCTGACAAATTGTTATAAACACACACACACACACACACACACACACACACACACACAAAGCACACTTGCCTGCATGGATGTATATGCACCACTGGTGTGGTCACTGGTTGTGAACCCTCTTAGGGTGTATAGAACCAAATATGGATTCCCTTCAAGAGCAGCAAGTGCTCTTAACCACTAATCCATCTTTCATACAGACCCAAAGAACACAAATTTTAAAAGGCCCACAACCAAAACAAGTAAAAATAAAAACCCTCACTGTTACCTCAGTAGATGTAAAATTAAATGGACAGATGTAGTTTTTTTTTTGGATAACATTTATTCTTAAGAAAGGCTTTGAAAATCGCTTCTCAGCCTTTTGGCTAAGATCAAGTGAAGAAAGGCTTTAAAAAATTCTTATATTGGTATTACTAAAATTTGCTACCTTCAGCTTCATGGTGGTACTATATGAGACCCAATATGAACAATATTTACTACATCATAAATACAGTATCTATAATATGATTGGGATTTCCATGCTATCTTTTCCTGTGGTGGTACTGAAGATCAGAACAATAACATATATGTAAATATGGTTTCAAATACCACATATGCCCCCAAGACATCCTTAACTTCTTACCAAAACAAAACTTAACCCATGGATAAATTGATGAAGATGAAACTGAAAGCTAGGGTTGGATCATTAAAGCTCTGTTGAGAAATGCAGACTTCAATATGTAATCCAAAGATCAATAGTATCATGTATCTATCTTATAAACACAACATACTATTTTTGAGAATGGGGCAGGAGGCAAGGAGACTAATAGGAATCTAGAAGTATATAATATAAAAATAAAACAAAAACAGGGAAGAGAGAATAATAGGATGGAAAAGAAAAGGAAATTCAAAGATAGCATCATTATAATTTAAAATTACTTTGAGGAGGTGTGATTAAAAGAACAAGCAGAAAATTAATATTAAGTTTTACTTTAGAAAAATGAGTAATAAGGAGTGAACTAGAATAAGGAGAGCTATGAAATGCCAGGCCTTGAATGTAAAATAAAGTTTAAATTAGTCACTGTTTAGATGAGGCAGGGCTGGAGAGAGGGTTTAAAGAAGGTCTTGTTCGATTCCCAGCACCCACATGGCAGCTCATAACCATCTTTAATTCCAGTTCCATGGTATCTATTGCCCTTTTCTGGCCTCTGTGCCACTGCTTGCATGTGCAACACAGACAAGTTGACAAAACAGCCACACACATTATATATCAAATCACATTTAAAATGTGACGGAGATGGGTAGTAACTGCCAAGAAAGGACAATGGTAAAACTTTCAAGTCATTAATGCTGCAAATCCCTTGATTATTAGGAATTTCCTCGATATTACTGGCTCAGCAATATAAAGCAAACAAATAAAAAGGTTGGGCTAATCTAGGATTAACAAGTACAGAAGCTGTGTAACAAGGACAAAGATACAGTAAGGCAATGAACCCAACCCATTAATACAAATCTCTTCCTTTTAAGAGATTAAGAGTAAAGTGGTAATTTCTCATTGACACTTGCAGGGTGGAGAGGTTGGACAAATGGCTCAGAGGTAAAGAGCACAGACTGTTTTTCCAGAAGACTTGGGTTTGACTCTCAGCACTCATGTGGTGACTCATAACTGTCTATAACTCCAGTTTCAATGGATCTAATACCCCTTCCTGGCACCAGGCACGCACATGGTGCACAGACATACACAGACATACACAGACACAGGCAAAACATCCATAAACATAAAATTTAAATTAACAACACCACAATAACAACAATAATAAAAATACTTGCCAATTTCAGGAAAGAAAAGAGAATGCTTTTCTGTTTCAAAGAAAATTATATGGTAATAGCACTGGCTTTGTTTTATAATTTATAGATTTTTTTTGACTACAACATTCTACTTAGATAAAAGTCATATTATTGAGGAAATGCTCTGAGGGGCTCACTTCTTTCATGTTGAAGCAGTAAGCTACTGAAGAATATAAAAGTTAAAATCTCTAAAAGTAAAATCTTCAGCTGTCTTAATTAAATTGTCATAATGTACATGGTAATTACTGGGGAAA
Organism: Phodopus roborovskii; assembly: GCF_943737965.1. NCBI lineage: Eukaryota > Metazoa > Chordata > Mammalia > Rodentia > Cricetidae > Phodopus > Phodopus roborovskii. The sequence continues at coordinate 6,450,264 of NW_026125444.1, forward strand.
TGCAGTACTAGATTATGTATATTGAGAGACAGGGAGGGCTTGAGTTTGTCCTTGCTAACATTTTTCCCCCTCTCTAAACCACTACAATAATTAGAAAATGAGTTCAGAGAAACAATCAGTATTTTCTTACTATTCTTTTCCTTGGCTGTTGTTACCAAAACTGTGTCATCAAAGATAGAATGTCAAAAGAGGAGTAAATAATAACTTTTGGTGGAAAAATTCTTACTGATTATCAACTATAGTACTTATTTTATGGAAGTAAAGGTAAAAATACCTTTTACCTATACATTTATCTTTGGCTTTTTAAAATGAGTTGTAAATTATTTTGTAATTAAAGAAAAATTTCAAATGGCTAACCAAACATGTACATAGCAGCAGGCCCTTTTCAAGAGGCTGAAAAACTCCATTTGCCACCAATCACACCAAGTCCTAATTCTTCACGTTCCTTCATTCCCTTCAACATTCCTAGTCCCACTATTCTGAGGCCAAATCCTCTTCTCTAAAACTTCTGCCTGTTCTACCCCATTAAGCTCACTACACATACATTCATATTATATATCCAGTCCTCTTATTTACTTATTAAATCATATCAAACTTCATCAAATGAGTATCAAGGTCCAGTGCTTGTTCACAAAGTGAAAGAGAGCGTCCTCATCTGTTACCAAATGACAGCTAAGATTTACATATTGTTTATGTCTCTTAAGCTAATAGTGACACAGAACTATATATTCTAATCTATTATTTATATTTTGTCTTATTTATTTATATAGTCTTATTTTAATTCCTTGGGTATATTTCTATGATCTTTTTAAAAAAGGGGGAAACTCAAGTTTACAAAAGTTTGATGGCTTAGTATTACAGAGCCATCAAGTGTCATGGCTAGTAATCAAAACCTGATCTTATTTCCCAATGATGTACTTTCAATAAATGATATATCATCTCTAGCTAAGAAGGAAATGCTTGCTTTTCATGACCTCTCGTGTTTTGTGCGTATTTTGTATCTTGTAGCGTTTCAACATGTTAGTCCTTGCATAATTTCAACCATTAGAGTCAACAATTTTATGTGTAGGTAATTTAAAAATAAAATTTACTTACTCTATAAGAAGCAATAAGGGGCCCAAAATGAAATTATATTTCACATAAAGAAACTGAAGCTCTGAAACCTTAAGTGACATCCCCAAGGAATTATACCGAGCAGACCATGAAACTACCAGAAATAGTCATTTTGGTACTGAACTCAGGCTGTATGCCACCAAAACATAAAAAAACACAGAAGGAAACAGAACCTCAAAGTTCTTAAGACGCATATGATAGTCAAGTAAATATTTAAAATGGATGATCAAGGTGGGGTAGGATTAGTCAGAACAGGTCTGTTGAAGACGCGGGAACCAATGAAAGATAATTGGCCACGGGGTTAGATGAACAAAATAGGTAGACAAACACCACCCAAGACGTGGGTAACACAACTGACTCGCTAACGCTCATTAGGAAAACAGCACGACCTTTTTAAAAAAAGTGAGGCGCTCTAGAGAACTTCAACAACCCTGTTCACTTGCCAGTATTCCTTAACTCTCACCAGAATCTAGGAGCTCCTTCACTAAGGAGATGTCTCCGGTGGTCAGTGCTTTCTTGAACGTTTCGTTCTTCTCTTCAACGGGCAACGACCTCTTTAATTTCTAAAAGAGCAGGGGATTGACATTCTCATTATGTGTGTCTTCACTCCCATTGCACCAGGAAGTAACAGTGTTGTGGTTGAGTACGTGGGGGGGTGGTGGCTTGGCTTTGGCTAATCAATTAAGTTGGGTGAAGAATCCACATCGCCAGTGATTTTTTAATGGGATTGTGCAACGACGAGCCACACCCACGCCAAGCTGCGCCCGAGGCCTAAAGGGTGCCAGCCATGAAGGCAGCAGTTGGCGGACAAGGGGACACTTTGCCAGTTTGCTTAATAACCTGAAACATGAACAATTCAAAATCTGGGGGTGGGGGGGAGTTAGGGAACTGGACTTGAGGGGAGAAACAGGGGTGGGGTGGGGGTGGGGGCGGGTTCGTGTGTCCGGGCCTCTCTTCCCAAAGCCAGGGCGAGGCCCACATCAGGTGCAGTCGACATGTCGCCTCTTCCACTACCTGAGACGACCGGTCCAGATACCCAATATCCCAGCCGTCATCCTCACTATCGCTGCTCTCGCCTCCTCCAGCCACAGCCAAGCCCCTCAGCGTGCCCGCCGCCATGGCCCCAAGCGGCTCCGCTGCGCCTGCGCAGCTGCTGGAGCAGGAAGGTGGCCTTGCACATGCGCTGGGGGCCTCTGGCGCAGGCGCACAGCTGTACTCCGGACACTTTTTTTCCCCCCAACTTCCCAGCCACCAAAAAACGTGCTGCGAGGGAACGGGCTTTCACCGGAAGCCGTGACCTCATGGCTCTCCAGGGTCGACAAGCTCGCTCTGCTGCTGCTGGGTGCTTCCAGCTCCTTTAAGGAACTTTGTTTCATTTTTTTTTTTTAAATTAAAAACAAAACAAAACAAAAAAAACCCAGTTTGATTGCGGCATTAAAGAAGGAGCCATGTGCGACTGCGCTTTTCCCTCCCTGCGTCCCGATCGTGGGCCTGCCAGGCTGTCTCACAACAGTGTGCCGGCCGGGTGGGACAGACTGACAGACTCATGTCAGACATAAGTGCTCACCCCTACTTCCATCCCTTTTGCCTTTCATGTGATCGGAGGTCTGGTGTCAGAAACTGAGTCCTCAACGCGCACTGCTGTGACTCACAGATGCTGCCTCAGCAGAAAAAAAAGTCAACCATGAGAGGAGAGTGGCAGGGGAAGAGTGGATCCAGAACACAATGGTCAGGTACTCAGGGAGCAATGACTTCAAGGGAAAGCAGCCGAACACCAGACTCGCTTTTCTGTACCACACCGAAAGAATGGTGGTGACACATACATTCATTCACACATTCACCTTTGCCACCACAGGAAAAAAATTTTTTTTCTTTTTTCTTTTTTTTGGGGTGGTTAAAAAGTATCTTAATAACTTAAGGAAAGTAGTCATGTGCCATTCTTTCTCAGTATTTTTTTTTTTTTCCCCTCCTTGAAGGTTTTTAATGTAACAAACGACTCAGGTATTTTTTTAAGTAGGCTGGCTTGGAGGGAACACTAGTGTATCTAAATTAATTCAGTAAATATCATGGATCATTGAGTATAGCCCAGCACAACCGGGGCGTGTGTGTGTTTCAGAAGATTGGCTCGCCATGTAGCCTAGGCTTGCTATACATTCTGGATTCCCTTACCTTGGGCTCCAGTACATTCATTCACCCTATGTCACATACCAGCCATAGTCAGCTACAGTCTAAAACTAGGCTTTAGAGGAGACAGCATTAAAGACAAACCATGGTACCTGATGGGACCACATTTTAATTAGGGTAAAGAGAGACGGAGACACACAGAGAGAATACAACTTAATAAGACTGTTGAAGATTTTAATTGCCCTCAGAGCAAATAAGTAATTGTGCTTGTTTTCTGTAACCAAATCAATTAGATTCTTTATTGCTAGAATCATTAGCTATAGCTGTGTGCCCTTGAACAATTATTTAACTTCTTTCTCCCATTGTTCCACTTACCTTTTCTGAAAATTGGATATAACTTAGAATGCACCAGAAGAGTTGGTATGAGGGTTAAATGAAGTACTGCGCTCAGCATGGAGCTTTTTTGCAATAAAAGAGGAAAGTAAAATTTAGCTGTAATTATTATTTTAGGTATAGTAGTTCAACCTGTACAGAGGGATAAAAATAAGCTATACATAAACATGGGTGAGAGACTAGGACTTAGAGTTCCTGTAAGCAGACATGGCTAGGTAATAAAGGTAACAAATTTCCAAAATATCTAGCTTATTTCCTGCCTTCCTGACTGGAGACAAAAGCTTTTGTCTCCCATCACCAATTTCCTTGCTCTGGGGCTGGTCAAGGAGAAGTTCAAGACTGGATTAAGACATGTAACAGTTTTGGGCAAATCAGCCACCCGTGAGAAGAGACTGGATTTCATCCCACCCCCACTTTGCAGAGGGCCTTTTTTTTTTTTTTTTCTTCTGCATGAGTGTGTTTACTCACCTCCAGTGCCTTTTGTCAGCTGCTGATTATGTCTGAGATGCTTGAGATTTCTCTGCTGTTATCTGTTGTGCTTCAGGTTTTTTCTGCTTTTTAATTCTTTTGACTGACAGAGAACACAAACCTGACAGAGAACACAAACCTGATCAAGACTCCTATACTGTATCAGTTGGAGAAAAACGGAGGCCTGATGTTGGAGTTTCCTGAAGTTGTCTTTTTTTTTTTTTTTTTTTTTTTTTAAATATGGGTGTGCTTTTGTGGACCATGATACTAAATTTTACTTCATGATCAATTGAACGTTAAAATATTTTTAAGGTACTGAAAGATGTGTGTGTGTGTGTGTGTGTGTGTGTGTGTGTGTGTGTGTGTGTGTGTGTTTAAAAATGCTTAGCCCTTTTGCAGAGTTTTTCTGTTTAAGCAGTTGACTAAATACTGGTATCATTTACTAAGATGAGAGGAAGTTGCAGGATAAATGTGAAGATGTGGTGAATATCTCCAAGTTAAGTAAAAACCAAATGTCCAGGGGAAGCTTTAAAATAGGTGGAGATATATATATAATGAAATTATCTATATACACCTTGTTTTAGAGACTTTGGGATTTATCCAACAAGAGTATTTGTAAATATAGGTTAGGGTATTCTAAAATTAATGTGAAAAGTATAATGATCTAGAGTCCCCAAGAACATTATGAAGAAGGTAGAATAAAGTGAGAATTATTTTACTTGACATTTATCCTTGAATTCGTTGCCTTTGTAGTATAGCTTAATGGAATAGAAAAATGGGCCTTAGACATAGCACCCTGAAAGTGCACTGGCCAATTGAGGTTGGACAAAGCTGCAAGGTCGATGGAAAAAGGGTAATATTTTTTATGAGATTACATACTTTATTTTAACCTTTTTGTCAGATTTGGACCAAAACAAGGCCTGCTGCTGGAGTTTTGTGAAGAGGATATGGTGGATGTGCTTTTATGGGCTATGATACTAGATTTTTATAAACCAACTGAATACCAATTGGATTTCTTTCCACTTTCTCTGCTTTTCATTGTATAACTGTTATACATTCTACTACATTTTATGAGGACATTTTCATGTAAGAATATAATATACTTTGACCATATTCTCTCCATAATTTTCTTCATTCTGCTAGACATTTTGTTCCTACTTTCATGTTATTATATATGTATATATATAAAATTTTATGTTTATATAAAATCAAGAGTTACTAAATAAGGGAAAACATACAATGTTTATCTCATTTAGACTTGCTTAATAAAATCTCCAGTTTCATCCGTTTTCCTGTAACCAACATAATTTTGCTCTTTATATCTCATTATGAGATTATGTAGAGAAATTTCCCTATATATATATATATTTGTACATATATATGTATATAATTTATATAACATACTATACCACAAAATCATGAATGCAATATGTCTTGAAATCAAGTATAATTCTTATTTTATGAGTTTATATGTTGTACATATATAACATACATGAATTAGCTCCTAATTTGATTATAAATAGTCCTTTCTATTTACTTAGTTAAAGAAACAACTGAGTTCCAGGGAGAATTTGGAGAAGTGGATGGAAGGCATAGAAGGGAGGTGGGGGGAGGGAATAGGAAGAGAGAGGGAGGGGAAACTGATTGGTATGTAAAATAAATGAAAAAAAATAATCAAAAAGAAGACATCTCTGTTCTCTCCTCCATTGCCTGACACATTCAATTGGTTAACAAATCTTGATGTTTTTTCCTTAAACTTTAACTTACACCTTTGGCCCTTCTATTCATTTTTTTCAGCGTTTTAGGGCCTTACTATTACTTTTTATACTATTTCCTCCAGAATGTCTCCATGTCTGCTTTGGCCCTTCAGTTTATTTAGTAATTACTACTTTTAGATTATTCTTTTCTAAAGCTATGTTCAGACGATGTCAGTCCTTATTGACTGTGCAAGAGTCTGTAGACTTTACACTTTCTAGTTTTTATGATTTTAGTAGCTATCCTTCCTTAACGTGGAATATCTTCTGCAATTTGTCAACATCTATAAATTTAACCTAGCATTTATAACCCAGTTTATCTGCCATTATAGAATAAACTTTATCTTATTCTTTGATGTCTCAGGATCTCTTTGCATTTTTTTTGTCATGTACTGTAATTTTGGTTTTTTTTTTCTCTAAAAAAGAATTCTTTGAATCATTCATGCAATGTATTTTGTTTATTTTCATTTCCACAGTCATCCCAGATTAATCCTTATTTCCCTCCCCACTCAAATCTGTGTCATTTTTGTTTTTCAACCATTGAGTTCCATTTGTGCTGCTGAAATAGTCTTGGATATATGGCCTTCTGGATAATAGTTGACTTACCAGGAATAAGATTGTCAAAGAACTGACTTCCCCTCCTAGCAGCTATCAAAAACCTGCCCACAGCCCCTTAGTCAGAGATTCAATTTTCTGAGTATCTTCCATCTCCATGATGGGCTTTGATCAGGTTTGAGCTTACATAGGGCTTGTGTATGCTGTCACAATCACTGAGTTCATATGTTCAGCTTCTCTGCTGTCTGTGTACAGAGGACACTATTTCCTTATGTCTGCCAACTACTTCTGGCTCTTACAGTCTTTCCATCCTCTCTTCTGCAAATATTTGTGAGCTTTGGCAGAAGGTGTGCTATCTCATTTAGGGATTTAGGGCTGAGCAGTCTATAGTCTCTTAATTGCATCTTGGTCAGTTGTGAGTCTTGTGTTAATTGTCATCTACTGAAAATAGAAGTTCTATGATTATATACGGATATATACATATATATGTATATATCCATCCGTGTGTGTGTGTGTGTGTGTGTGTGTGTGTGTGTGTGTATTGTCTAACCACAGGATCTTGGTCTAACAATGGTGGAATAGGACTTAAATCCCAGTAGAAAGTGGTTGGTTATGCCTATGATGTTCATGCTCAGTTGTATCAATGGACATGTCTTGACAGGCCAGGTGTAATTATAACTGGTGGGGATAACTGGTGTAGGAATGGCAATGCCTTTTCTTCTCTGGTAGCATGTATAGTGCCTTCCAGGAACATGAAATCCAGCCAGTAGGAATGAGGTTGAGGTTTCCTTTTTTTCTTTTTCTTTTCTTTTCTTTCTTCCTTCCTTCCTTCCTTCCTTTCTTTCTTTCTTTTTTTTTTTTTTTTTTTTTTTTTTTTTGGTAACTGAAGTAAATCATATTTCCAGCAATTGGGTCTTACTGTTAAGTTCCAGAGGGTAACCAGTTGGATTTTCAATAATCTGTAATGTTTGACATTGTATGGGACCTCACTGGTCAACAGCTCCAATGAAGTTAACCCGTTCCTGGCTATGAGATTTTTATTTGTTAGCCTGCGGTGTCTAGCAGGGGTTTTTCATTCCATTATATGGTAACTCCATTTTAACTCTCTCACACACTCACCCTACAGTATTATGTACATTTCCATATGACTTTCTTTGATGTTATTTATCCCTTACTGCATTCCATTCTCTACCCTGCCTTCCCACCCTTTACTCCAGTTGAACCTTTCTATTTCATTAAGTCCCTCAAGCCCTTATGCCACTGCATTCAATCCTGCCCATCCCCTGTGGTACTTTACTAAGTCCCTGCCCTCTATGGGTACCCCAAATGGAACAAACATATCTAACGATTCACAGCTCACACCCACAAATGAGAGAAAACATGAAATATTTGCTTTCTGGGTCTAATCTCACTCTGAGTGCTTGTTTCCATTTTTCTATAAAGTTCATAGTTTCATTTTTCTTAAGAGCTGAGTAGTATTCCACTGTGTAAATATACCACATTTTCATTATTCATTAATCAGTCATTGTACATCTATGCTGCTTCCATTTCTTGGCTGTTGTGAATTGAGCAGCAATGTAGCTTTCTCTGTAGTAGGATATAGAGTCATTTGGTTATATGACCAAGAGAGGTGTGATGGGGTCATGTGATAGATCTATTTATAGCTTTTTGAGGAACCTCCACAAAGATTTCCATAGTGGCGGAACCAGCTTGCTCTCTACCAGCAGTCCCTAAGCCACCTCCTTTCTCTATATTTGTCCCATCATCTGTAGTGATTTGGGATTTTGATGATAGCCATTCTGACTGTGGTAAGATGAACCCTTAAAGTAGTTTTAATTTGTATTTCCCTGGTGGCAAGGATAGCAAACATTATCAAAAATGTTTCTCAGACTTATGTTTAATCGTTTGAGGTGGCTTGGGCTTGTTTTCATTTTTAAATTCAGTGTTTTGAAACAAATATTGCTATGTAGTTCAGACTGATCTAGAACTTCCTGTGTTTCTCAGACTGCCCTGGAATTTAACATCTTCCTGCTTCTACCTCCCAAGTGCTGGGATTACAGTCCTGTGCCACAATGACCAGCCATATTTATATCTTCTCTGATGTCATATATCAAATCACTCTATATATGAGGTTTACTTTTAGACAAACCTCAGATTCTAGAATGTTACTTTTTGTATTATAGATGCTCCATGCATATTTGCCAAATGAAGTAAATTTTGTTTCTAATATTCCCCAGTTCTCTTATTGAGTTGAAGTAGAAATGGTGAAAAATTGTAACAGAGTTTCTTAATGTCTTTAGGTTAAAAAACAGAACTCAAGCTAATTCTTCTAAAACATTAACTAAAAATTGATTATGAGTATATGTAGGCATTATAGCACATTATTATTAAAATGAAAAGCAATGCACAGCAAAAGATGAAGACACAGAAAATTATATGTCATTATATAAAATATGTACATATATGCAGTTAATATTAATTTCTTAAGAATATTGAACCAAATTATCATAAACAGGATGACTCATTGTATCATAACTTTTCCAACAGCTGTGGAGGCTAAAATATTTAAAATGCAAGTTTCAGTAGAGCTGTAATTCCACTGAAGGCTATAGGGGAATATTCTTCTTGGAGACTTTCCAGCTTCTGGTGATTGCTGTACATCTTTGGCACTCCTTGACTTGTATATTTCTCACTTAATGTGTGTCCTCTCTTTGCTTACATTCTGGTTGCATATTTAAATACCCCCTTGCTGTAAGCATGCAAGTCATATGAGATTTAGTACTCACCACAAGTACACCATGGCTCATCTTTACTTAATATACTGCAATGACCTTATTCCCAGATCAGTCACATTCCCAAGTTCCAGATGAGCAAGCACTTTTATAAGACAGTACTTAGTATCCATACATGCCACTCAATACAATGCTTTTAAGATTCATGCTGTATATATTCATATATTAATATTTTGTTTGCTGAATATTAATGTGGTTTTATGAGGGGTAGTGTGTCCTTTAAATGTTATTATAATTGCAAAATAAAGAATGTCATGAAAATTAAGAGACTTTCTTATTACATATGGAGGACAAAGAAGAGAGAACCCAAAATTTACATAAAAAAGAGATTAAAGTTTCAAGGAAGCAGACAGGTTTTCTGTAGTGATGGCCTAAGGAACACTAGTGTTCAGATAAGTCTGAAGCTTGTCAGTTATGGTTATTAACTTAATTTTAGATTTCATCTTTCTAAGTTATAAGAATAGACAAAATACAAAGTGATTATTAGCAAGAGAAAAAGAGGAAACCTTATGGATCTATTATTCCTTTTGGAAACAACAGAGAAAAGGGAGTGCTAAAGTATTTTTTAAAAATAGGTGTCAAATAAGCAGGAAGATAAAGAAATCAATATTTTAAAATGTTCTATTAAATAATAATCCACAATACTAATTAGAACAACGACAACAGTCATTTTATGGTGCTTTCTTTATGCTGGTATCTTAAGAGTTTTACATACACAAAGTTAGCTTGCCCCCATACAATCCTGTACTACACAAGGGGTATAAAGCACAGGCAGTATGGTCACCAGCCAAAGGCTACCAACCTGAAAGACAGTAAACAACCCATGGTTTTTAAGTCATTACTACCTATAGCATTACTTCTGTAACGTTCTCATATATCATGACACTTCTCTAAACACTTTAGGCCCACTAATTCACAGAGTTCACATTGTTGTTTTGTGCATTGTCTTCCTCCCCCACCACCACACACACAGTGATATTATTTTCTAAATAAGAAAACTCAGGTATAGAAAGGTTTTATATAAATGTCTGAAGATCATTTAAGTGGGATAACCTGAATTCACTTGTGGAATTCTGGCTCCAATATAGGAGGGGTAAGACTTAATTGGGAGAAATTTAACACCTTCCCAAAGATCTCTTTCCTTTGAGAGATACTTATTTCTACTATGTGTTTTACCTACACATTCGAGGGACACATTCCTTTCTAAAGATTTCCTCTTCTCAATGGAAACTTAGTCAGAGAATCAACTATGATTCATCTACAGGTAAATCACAAGTTTTATTCCTGGTCAGATAAGAAATTGGTAAGTAGGCTTTTGTCTGAAAATTTTGGGGAATTCCCCCAGGGGACTTCCAGGAATGGATCAGAAAACTACTTATCCATTGAAGACCACAGTGTTCTCCTTGGTTCAGTGATGACAGGAGACCGGTCAAAAAAAAGAGGACATGAGTAAATGAATGCCAGTCATACACACTGCTCCAATTCAGGTTTTTCCTAGTTTCTGAGTTCTTAAAATTAACTTTCAGGCTTTGACTCAGCCATTAGTGGTGGACAGCTAATGTCGCTCATTCTTACAGTGGAAATGACATTTCTGTATTTTGTAACAAATTTGTCTTTAAAATGAATACTATGACAATTGTGTAGTCCCTGCCCTCCTCTTTGGAAGTACATAAGGTATATATAGCTCATTTTACAGAAATTAAAAAAAAACAATAACAACAACTAGGAATTGTAAATCTTCTCTGAAATTATTTGGGTTGGAAATGTAAAATTATTTAAAACAATTTTTTTAATTTATAACAACTCATTTTCATAATATAGCCAGGGGAAGAGAAATGTAGTTCCTTTTTATATAGCACTAGCACTGACATTACAGATGTCATCATACTACTCTATTTTCTGTGCATTAGAGAAGTTTTAAGACAATCAGGTAGGAGTCTTGATCTGAGAATATTCGTAGTGCAGCAAATGAAACAAACAAATATATCTGTAATTAAATATCAGTAGTAAAGAGTCCTTAAAAGAAAATAAGAAAAACTCCACCAAAGAAGATAAGGGTTAAGGGAGGCAAGTAGGCATTTCAACCATAACTTCAGGGCAGCTTCTCTGAGGTACTCTTTTTAGTGTGATGAGAAGTTCCAAGGTTCTAATTTGTCATTATTCAAGTGACCGGCTACAAGGTGAAAAGACTGTATGTATAGAGCAAATGAATAGGCTGATTTAATGCATGTAAAGTGTGTAGAGACTCAAGGAGATCAGGCCAGTATCTGTGGTTACAGTTTAAGTCCCCAGCTTCACTTGTGTATTTAAACTCTGGAGATAATTCTAGCCAGCCCATGTCTAAATAGTTATAACAAAATCCTGTCAGTCTAAGAGTTGGTATAATCTTGTCTGGGTCCATCTGTTTATCTGCTCCCACATAGTTGTTAACAACTGTCTGTAACTGAAGTATTTATCACTTCTTTATGGTGAAAACTTCCAAAATTCTTTCCTTTAGCTCTTTGGAATCTGAAATACATTACCATTATATGTAAGTCTACTATATAGAAGTTAACATCAGGCTTGTATTTAACTATAACTTTAGTGCCCTTTGATCACCCATTGCTGCTGCTCTCCCCTCCCTTTTCTTTAGCATCTAGTAGACCTCTCAACTTCAAGTTCTGTGAGAGACACATGAGTTAAAATATGCAGTACTTGTCAATCCTCACCTCCTTTCACTTGATATAATGTTCTCCAGTTCTAGCCATGTTCTTACAAATGATAGAATTTTACTATTTTTATGGCTTAACACACACACACACACACACACACACACACAGAGAGAGAGAGAGAGAGAGAGAGAGAGAGGGATTGAGATTTTCTTAATGTGCTCATCAGTTGATGGACACTAAGGCAGTTGCATTTCTTGGTTATTATGAGTAGTACTGTAATGAACCATGACAATCTGATATCCTTCCTCTTGGACATGTACTCAGGTGTGCAATTGGTAGATCTTGTGGACACTCTTAAGTTTTGAAAGTATTACACATTACTCTCTATAATTGCTAAGTAATGCATTCCTGCCAGTAGTGTACAAGAGTTCCCCTTTTCCATATTTAAGATGGATTAGAATGAGTGTCACATTGTTATTCTTTTTTTAATAAAAAATGTTTAAAACTTTAAAACCTAAGCACTGAAATGTTTCTGTTAAATTTCTTAACAATGCTCTCCAAGATATATTATTTTATGAAAGGTTTTTGCTTTTTCATTGATTACTTATAATTTGGGAAAGAAATCCTGTTTGTTACAGTTGGAAGATGACCGACAATACATCTGCTGCTAGTATTTCTGAGTAGACTGGTAATTCATTGAGGACTGCTATCCTATGAGGTGAGTACTAAGAGAAAGACATTAATGTAGTAGTTTCAATGTAATTGGCTCTATAATCTCATAGGAAGTGGAACTATTAGGACATGTGGCTTTATTGACGTGGATATAGCCTTGTTGGAGGAAGTGTGTCACTGTGGGGGTGGGCTTTGAGGTTTCTGTGCTCAGGATACCATCCAGTGTCTCAATCAACTTCCTGTTGCCTGCAAGCCAAGGTGTAGCCAGAACCGCATCTGCATGCATGCCCCCATTTTCCCCACCATGTTTATAATGTAAGCTAGCCACCCCACTAAATATTTTCTTTATAAGTGTTGCTGTAGTCATGGTGTCTCTTCACAGCAAACAAACAAAAACAACAACAAGAAAAACCAAAACAAACCAACCAAACAAACATAAAAACCCTAAGACAACTACTTGAAGTAACAAGGAAATAAGAAAGAATAAAAACATACAAAACATTTAGTTAGCAGAACAAACAAACCTGCTTTGGGGTACTCAGCCCTGATTGGGTGTCTTGTATTCCCCAAGTTGAGTAAGAGCAATCACTGATGGTTGGGTCCTCTGCTTAAGTCAAAAAAGGGCCTGGGAAATTTATTCACAATTCTCAGTAGTCCAGATAGTCCGATAATTTACATATGGAGAGAGGGAGAGAGGGAAAGAAGAGGGAAGGATGAGAATGAGAATGAATGTGCACACAGACAGGGGCAAAGTCGGAATCAGAGACTCAAACAGCACTATCAGCACAGGTTGCATTCAATGAACATATTTGCTGTCCAACCATACTGGAATCTTGTGGTGTATAGACTGTATAGATGCTTGGAAAATTCTTTTTCTCTCCATTTTAGCAGAGCAGCAGTGAAAAGCCATTTACAAACAACAAACAAAGGAGCAAAAACTCTGCTGAGTTAAAAGTCGAATGATTTAGATGCAAAGGCATCCTTTCTACACAGCTAACAATAGGAACTCAGAGAAGTGTCTGTTTTCTGAGTTCAGGCATGCAAAATGCCTCTACCTAGAGAGTAAAAACCCAGAGCCAGAACTGTACAGTATTTCCTATGGGAGAAATACGGTCTGGACTATAGACTGGAATGAGTTTCATTAACTCCATGTTTGATGGACAAGAAGTGCTGAGTGCTTAAAGGTACTAAGTGTCAGTGGAAAGCTTTCTAACAACCCTGTTCAAGATCCAGAACCTTGAAAACACCTGCAAGTACAATATCCACCACCTGACTCATGTACCACACCCTCTGGTTGCATGCCAAACAACAGAGATAAACATAGGAAGTTTAGTACCTCAACGGTTCTGCTCTAGTCAGACAAGGAAAGTAAGAGAGCATAAGGATAGGTTGAGCAGCTATGTGCAGACAATTGATGGCATACAGACACTGCACCTGAGCTCAGACATGGTCACACAGAGGCAGTTTTCACTTATGCCCATATTATTGTGTGTGCACACTCACACAACCAAATAGAGATAATCTACCTTCACACATGCAAACAATGATGTAGAGACAGTCTGCACCTGTGCTCAGGCAAATGCCCACATAGAAAGTCTTGGTTTGCTCTTTTACTAATGACTGCATATAGATACTTTATGATATGTGTAAGTTTGCGGACTGCTTTGTCCAGCTCAGTAAATGTCTCCCTCCACTACTTCATTCAGATATGCAATGCCAGTGGGCACAGGTTTGCTGGAGCTGAGGAATCCCCCGATCAGTCTCCCAAGTTGCTTTAGGATATGTGATTGAATTTCCTTTCCTTATTCCTTCCTTCTTTTCATTCTATCCTCACTGGAGATGTATTGTCTCCTCCCTTATTCTTACTGTCCTCTTTCCATTATTTTCTCCCTTCTATTCCTCTAATACTAACCGTTAATATTACTAAGCTTATGCTTACCATAGTGACTAATATCTTACTGTTGACCACACTAAATTGTTCCCCTAACCACCCCCCAAAATTACTAGATTTCAAAGAATGTTTGAAATTTGTTATTACTTGAATTCTACAATAAGCCCGTCTATATGTGGTGGTTGCTTTTGTAGTTAGTGTTTGACTATCTTGTGGGGTGCTAGAGATAGTGTTTAGTGTGCTAAGCCTGTGGACTGAGGGTTTAGTTAGTACAATAAGGACCAATGACACATCAACCTTACCACAACCTAGTCCCTCTTGATTATTGCATATACCTCAACTGAAAGAATATAGGTGATCAAAAAATATAACAATGACCTAATTCCATATTCACAAGTTCATCACAGAAACATGAAAAATAAAGGCCACATAGCACTTCTAAGAGTTACTAATTTTACAATAATTAATTCAATCCGAGAATTAGATTTAATTAGAAACAAAGGATCCAAAAGAATGAATATAAAAACAATGTTCAGTATAGGGTTAATAAGAAGGCTCAGTGGTTGAGAGCACTGACTGTTCTTCCAAAGGACCTGGGTTCTATTCCTAACACCCACATGGTGGCTCATGCCTCTCTTTAACTCCAGTTCCAGGGGTTCTAACACCCTTTTCTAGCTTCTGTAGGTACTAGGCATGCAGGTGGAGCAAAACATATATCCAGCAAAATTTTCAGTGAAATGAAACAGTACATGAACAAACTCATAATTAAATTCAAGGAGAATTCAAACAAAAGTAAATCCAATAAAGAAATATTGGAAAAAATTAAATTTTTAGAAGTGAAAACTTCAATAAGTCAAACTCAGTGAAAAATGTTATCCGTATAATGGGATGAGTCAGGACCTAAAGGCAAGTTAGATGAGATAGAACACCACAAATTACAAAGATGAAATAAGAAATTGCAAATAGAACATAAATAACTGTAAAAAAAAAACCCACAAAAAGAACAAATCTGTGAATAATAGACATAGAAAAGTGAAAAGTTCAAGCTCAAGGCATAGAAAGTATATTCAATAAACCATAGATAATTTCCAAAATCTAGCGTAGGAAATGGCCACTCAGATTTAGGAGACAGTTATAATACCAAATGGATAAAACAAGAAAAGAGATTCCCTGTAATATATTAAAAACATGAAGTGTATGGAACAAAGAACGAACATTGAAAGTTACTATAGAGAAGCAAGTCATATATAAAGGCAAACCCATCAGAATAACAATAGATTTCTTAACAAAAATCTAATTCAGGAGGGTATGCTTGATCCATTTAAAGATCTGTAAGAAAGTAATTTGTAGCTTAGATTACTATATACTATATAGAACAAAGCTGTTATTCATAACGAGAGGAAAACTATTCCATATTAAACATAAATTGATGGAATTCATGACTACTAATCACTGTATAAGATACTTAAAGTAGACTTACATACTGATAAACTCATATATAAGGCCACAGGGAAGACCACACCACACAAAACCAGAAATGGATTGGAGGATGGTAAAGTATCAAATACTACAACATCAAAATCATAATTCTGAATGCTAATGGTCTGAATTATCCAATCAACAGACATACACTAGCTCACTAGATTATTTTTAAAGATCCATGTATTTGTCTCTTGCAAGAAATGTACCTAAGGCTAATGAGACTTAGGGTGAAAGAATAGTAAATGTCATGTCAAGAAAATAGAACTAAAAAAAGCAAGGCAGTGTAGTGATACTGATATCTGAGAAAATATACCAATCTAAATTTCGAAGAGATTAAAAATGTCAATTCATATTGAATCAAGGAACAATACACATCTAGAATATATTGGAAGGGTTTGGAAGGAGAAAAGGGAAGGGAGAAATATAATCAAAGTCTAATCTCGAGGAATGTTATTTTAAGGTATGTGACTTTTGTTTATGCTGCATTTGTTTGACTTGTGAAGCTGTGATTCTTTGCTTGTCTAAAACACCTGATGGTTTAATAATGAGCTGAACAGCCAACAGCAAGGCAGGAGCAAGGATAGGCGGGGCTGGCAGGCAGAGAGCATAAATGGAAGGAGAAAGGAGGAAAGAAGAAACAAGAGAAGAAGGAAAGGAGGACATCAGGGGCCAGCCACCCAGACGTGTAGCTATGCAGCAATCCATGGAGTAAGAGTGAGAGTTATAGAAATAAGAGAACAGGAAAAGCCCAGAGGCAAAAGGTAGATGGGCTAATTTAAGAAAAGCTGGCAAGAAGCAAGCCAAGCTAAGGTAGCACATTCATAACTTAATAATAAGCCTCTGTGTGTAATTCGTGTTGGAGCTGGGTGGTGTCCCTCCTCCCTCAAAAAAGCCAAAAGAGTAAAACATATCCAACAACAAAACTCAAATTAACTATAGAAAAATGTGTATATTCAGTTTGTCTATGAAATGTTTCCCCCAAAACTCAAGTTATTATTGCTGTAGTTACGAAATGCTAGAAAGGATGTTGGTAAAATTGAATCCTTATATATTTCTATATGTAGGCTTCCCAGATATACATAAGGAGTCTAAGTCAACATACCACAGATATACTTGCACATTCGTGTTTCTTTAAGCACTATTCACAATAGCAAAGTTAAGGGATCATACTAGGTGTCAGTCAACAGAAGAAAGGATAAATGGGACACAGATATACACAATGGCATTTTATGCAGCTCTAACCTATACTGAGTCCAGTGAATCTTATTCCCTCCGGCTTTAAAATACCATATTTTTTCTCACTTGTAGAGATGGTTGGGGGGGGTGGTGAATATAGTCATAGTGGGTGATGAATTTGAAAGAAGTTGTCTTTATTAAACAAAAGAAAATATACAAATTGTTCTAAGTTACTTTGTGGTGATATTTTGTTTATGATCTAACAAATAAAGCTTGCCTGAAGATCAGAGTGCAAAGCTAGCCACACTGGTTAGCCATAGGGGACAGGCAGTGGTGGCAGATTAGGAGACAGAGACAGATGGATCTCTGTTAATTCAAGGCCACCCTGAGCTACACAAAATTGATCCAATCTAAAAGAGAAACAGATCTCTCACAAAGGTAAGCTCAGCACTTGGAATCCCAATCTTTAATCCCAGCACTAGAGAGGATTATAAAGTGGGAAGAGACTGGAGCTCATCTCAGTCTGAGGTTTGGTGGAGTCTGGCGATGCAGTCTGAGAACAGGATGGCCCTTTCGGTCTGAGTACTGGTAGAGGTGAGAACTCTCTAGTGGCCAGCTACTTTGCTTCTCTGATCTTCAGCTTTAACGTCAGTAACTGTTTCTGGGTTTTTACTATTAATACCAAGTAAATTAGTGCTACATTAATTAATATACTATTACATATATATTAAAATATTTCAGTGTTCTCTAGAAATATGTATAATTTGAGATAAAGCAATATCAACAATAGAAATGAAGAGTATGATGAAGAGAGGCACACTAGATCTATAGCCCTTTTTATAAAGGAATTGCCAGACTAATTATAAAGTCTATGCAGGAAATAAACTATGTACATCACTGTCATTATTTAAGGGAACTAAAAAACTGTGATGCATTTTATAGATAAAATTGAAACAATCATTTTTTTAGTAGATTTCTCTTGTATGTATACTACAGTGTCAAAATAGCTCTTATTTTCAATGATGTAAATATATAGAAGATTGCCATTTTCTTCAACAAAAGAATTTAGACAGTTATTTGCACCAAAGAATTCTCATAACACAGTTTTATTATCTTGAAGAAAAGGAACTTTGGTGCACAAAAAACCTTATGTTTGTTTATATGAACATAGTAATTTTGACCTGAAGATGTTTGAGTTAAAAGCATGTTTGGAATTGTCATAATAAAATAGACCAGTAGTATAGGTTTTGTTTTTATCTCCAGGAAAATTTTAGAAATGTGTCTGTCATATTTGTTATTTAGGGAAGAATAGATCTTCAATGGAGAACTATTTGAGTGCTATTTATTATGTTTTAGAAGAAAAACATCTGTCTCCTTGCTGTGACCTGACATCATGGTTAATGTTTTCCTTATGTTCTTAAAGAAACCAAACTGACTAGACATATGTGAGCCATTCAGCTGTAGTAAGAATAGGGTTTTTGAGTTCTCAAAAGTCCATGCTATTATGAGTGAGGTAAACAAGGAAGAGAAACAATACTTAAGGTAGAAATGTAGCTACCATTAAGCACATTGCAAAACGTGGGAGCTTTTACATTTGAGAATCACCCTGGAGATTATGTGTCAGCCTCTTCTTGCCAGTAAAAAGCCCAACTTCAAAGCGCTTACCTGAAATTACTCTGTTTGAGCATGGATTTGAAATGGAGTCTTTTATCCCATAGCTGTGCAACAAATATCTGTCTATATTATCTTTTGAAAAAGACCAAGGAAGAATATTATGCCAATATAAATATGATACATCAGAATTTAGCCCTCTCATCAAATGATCCATTTGCTGGAAAGCAAAAGGCAATTTTTATTGTTTTGGTTGAAGCCCTGTTAAACTTACTTATACTTTATTTGCAGGACCTCAAGAATGAGACTGCAGGACTACTCTGTGTCATTGTGATACATATAATAGAGGAAGGCCATTCTTGGGCCAGGCAAATATGGTGGTATGAAAAGTTGTAAGGTTGGAGAAAAAAAACTTGGTTGTTGGAAACACTAAGAATGTCACAGAATTGAGTAGGAATTAGGAGATGGATGAGAAAAAGGGTAGTAAGATGTTGCATGATTAAAAGTAATCATAGGTAACAGGAAGTAATAATGTAATGGTTGGGGAATGAAGTGTTTTCTCAAAAAAAAAAAAAAAAAAAAAAAAGCGTTAGAGACCTAGGAGACCTAGTTCCTACCAGCTGGTAGTACTATAGGGATATGATTAGATTATAAAAGAGCTAATTTCATTAAGAGGTAAATCATTCACTATGCATTTGTAGCTGAATTGGCTATTAGGGCATAGGGCATAAGCAGAGGTACAATGTTGGGTTATTGGATCGTACTTTTGAAAGGCCTCTCTTTTCCCTGGTCCATTCTCTCTTTTGGTTCCCTCTCACTATGCCCTTTTTTTCTCCTTTTCATAGGAAGTGAGTACCTTTATTTCTACTAATGCTACCCTGCCATGATGTTCTTTTCTTCCTCTCAGGCTCCAAACAGTAGACTGAAACAGAAGCCAAAATAAGTCTTTCCTCATTTAAGTTGACACGTATTTTGTCACAGTGACAAAAATGAACAGCAGCATTGGCAGCTTCTTAGTAGTGTGGTGGGCATGAGGAGCAGGAGCATGACTGTACAGTCAGCAGCACCAAACACAGGACCCCCACTTCTAATTTCCTTGATTACTCATTTCTTCCTCCTTTTGATGTCTTTGTGACCTCATTTCTTCATAATCTTCTTGTTTATCTTGTCATGGTTTGCCCTAAACTACATTCTTAACCATCTGAGTCCTTTGTTGTAGCTGTTCCTTCTGTCCAAAATATTCTCCCCAGATACTTAGCAGCTTTTAGACTTGTTCTGCATCTCCTTTCCATAGTTTTTCTCAAATCTTGTCTTCTCAATAAAGCCTATCATAGCTCCTATATTTAATATTCCAACCTATTCTAATGTTCCAACCGTCTATCATGTCCTTACCCTGATCTTTTCACAGTATTACTGCCTTCTAATACAGTATGGTGCTTATTTAGTGTGTTTGTTCCCTACCGCAGTGTAAAGCTCATTATAGTTTTCATTTCATTCTCTAATATAGTGTTCCAGGCAAGGGGGATGAGGTTGATGTCGACCAGAAATCACTGCTGAATCCGTGTCTGTACTTTAAATTGGTCAAATATGCACAGCATCTGTCAACAGTGTGTCAACTTTGCATCGTTGTGAGTAACTTCTCAAGGAAATCAAAAGAAAGTGACTTTATTCTGACTCCCAAGGGTTCTGACCCTATTGTTTTAGGCCTTTAGTGAGGCAGATCATTGTGGGAGGAGAAGCAAAGCTGCAGACTTCACCTCATGGCAGCCAGAAGTGGAGGGGAGGGAAGAGGGGAGTGAGGGAGGTAGAGAGAGAGCACCGATTTCATAATGAAACCATGCAGAGACACCCTGAGATCTGAATCTCTAAAGGGACTAATTTAGTCCTGAGAATAGAGCCCTTAAATTCTTTTCATCTCTCAAAGCCTCAACTCTGACTATGACTGCATTAAGGACCAATGCTTCAACACTCGATAGGGTGAACATTTAGATTTCCAACAGGGCAGCATTTCCTAGTGCTAGCCTTAGCTAACTCTCATGTAAGTCTTGATTACCACCTTCCCCTCTCTTCCCTGGCCCAGTCACCAACTATCTGAACAAGTTTTGTCAGTTATCAAGTGGGCTCCAACATTTGCTCTTTTCTCCAGTTCTAGTTCCTTCTGCTAAGTGGTAAGACCACTGATAATACCCCTATTTGTGGGCTAGGTGATTGCAGTCGTAGGTCTCGTTGCACCCATCTCGCCACTTGGGTTTCTTCACTGAGTGTCCCCCTGAACTTTCTGCAGACGTGGTGATTTCACCAACATCTGTTCATAGGCAAAAATGACTTGTTTGTGTAATGCTATCCTGGAAAGAGACCCAGAAGTATTCCTTTACTTGTGGAGATTTGCCAGGCGTTGTGTCTTTCTGAAGAAATCATAGTATTCTTTTAATCATTTCTGCCTACTAGTCCATGTAGTATTTTTTCCTGTATGTACCTACATATTAATTTTATCAGTACAAGCTCAACTGTGACACACACATTTTTATATCGTCTTTATTTTTAGAACAACCTTGAGAAATGAGGTTAGTTTCCAGGTCTGTAATATGGAACCCAGAGCAAAGAGTTTAAAAGTTTGCTGTGTCCTGTGGTAGAATTCAAAACCAGAACAATCAGAACCTGTAAGAAATGTGATGTGCAATTAGGTTCACTTTATCTTGTTGAAACATCCATCCTCTACCTAATAGGACTGTGGACTGATGTCTCATAGAATTACTGTCTTTTGGAAGATTCTGACTAGTGGATTTTGACCAATGATTGCCTAGTTGGGATCAACAAAGGCCTTACCACTTTTTCAAGGTGTGCCTTGTTTGTGTTGTAGTTTGTCCTCCTAAGCTTACCTCTGGGATTAAAATGATGCTCATTTCTAACCTAGCCACATTCTTGCTTCTTTTGACCTATCCGATTTCCCTTATTTATCTCAAGAATACAGCCTAATAAATCATTTGATGGTGGTGGGGGTTGGGGAGCATTCATTTCAAATATTCTAGTGGATCTGAAAACTGTTTTTTAAAGCACCACAGTATACTGCCTTCTGTTAGCCCAGGACTGTTCGCTCATCTCTCTTGCCTTAGGATAAGGTTCTTATGTATAAATGGATCACGTGCAAGAGTGAATTCCCATAGTGAATTCATCTTAGGATCAAATTCAGTGCCAATGTGTCTTGTTCTTTCAACTGAGCAAAACTTAAAACTTCAGTCATGTAAACTGTTGCCCCTGGCATGTCCAATTAAAATTTAACATGTTGCTCCGAGTAGACTTAGTTTTAATGTTTTTGCATTTTATAAAAATTTATATTATTAAACAAAATGTAAGTGTTTTTGCTAATAACAGTGAAAGCATCAAATTAGATTTCAAGAAGAAGTGTATTTTGTGTTTATCCCAGAGAATTATGGGTTATGCCCCAATGTAGAGTTTTGTGAAACACATTTTGGTAATGCAGGATTTTAAAAATAATACAGTAATAAGATATGAATATCGGAGCTGGGTGGTGGTAGTATACACCTTTAATTCCAGCACTCAGGAGACAGAGGTTGGGGATCTCTGCTTAGTCTACAAAGTGAGTTCCAGGACAGCCTAGGCTACATGTAGAAACCTTGCCTTAAACCTTCATTCTACAAACACAAAGATAAGAATATTGAATGTATTGAATGTCTGGTTAGGAATTAGTTTTTATTTCCCTGTGATTCACAGAGGATTTCATTTTTCCAAGCACACATCAGTGCTCTACAACTAAAACCTGAATCTTATCATTACAAATAACTTATGTGTAATTGACCAACACGAAGAATTCCAGTGAAGGTCCTTGTTGATTATGGATTGTTCATTTGTACTTCAAGATCAGAGTGGCAGGCAGAATTATAATGAATGGGATAATTGTTGAACTTTTAAGCCAACATAATATCTACTTGGGGATGAATAATATGATTTACGTAATGGGAACTCATACCAACCAACCAAGTTTATTTCAACAAATGATAAACAGTTGTTTTAAAAGTGAACAAGTAGATTAACTTATTAACATCTTTATTGAACAAAGTGTCCATTCTCTGTTTTGTACCCCCTGCTCTTACATCTTATCACACACATACATAGACTATGTTTTCAAAAATTGAACTCTAGGGCTGGAGAAAAACCTTTGTTTTATTTGGAAATTGATTTAGAAACCAGTAGCACATTTGGGATAATTACTTATCTAAACAAAAACTTTGGTCTCGGTTCCCTCAGTAAAAAGGTGCATATGTGAATTTACTATTTTCATTTTTGTTTTTTAAATTAAAAATATTTGCGTAGATGGGTACTTGTCTTCGTGTGTGTGTGTGTGTGTGTGTGTGTGTGTGTGTGTGTGTGTGTACTACATGCATGCCAGGTGCCCATGGAGGCTAAAAGAGGATCAGATCCCCTAATGAAAAATTTTGTAACACTAACTTTTTCTTGTTTAAATTGTACTAATTTCAGTATGCTGTCTGAGGGTCTTTGCTTTAAATTTTAATTTTTCTATTTGACCAGCAGAGGGCAGATAAGGAAGAGAAAAGAAATTAAAGGCCTCTAATTGGCCTTAGTTCAAAGTGGCTAACACTTGTTTCTAAATCATGTACAAAGTGAGTTAATTGAGTTTTTTTTTCTTTTTAAAGTATTGTAATAACAAAATTTAATTTCTTATACAGCTAACTTAAAGGATATAATAAATAAATACTTTGAGTTAATTATTTACAAATCAGTGACTGTATTTTTTTAGATTAAGGTTTTATTTCATAATTTCAAGTTTTTCTTGAGCTTCATCTCTATCAAAATGGACAATGTAAAACTTAGACACATAATTTAGAGAAGTTATAAAATTGATAAGTAAGACAAATATTGGGTTATTATAGGAAAGTCACTAAAGTTAGTATAAAATATTAAGAGTAAAAAACAAATTATAAAATTATTGCCTAACTAAAATTCTGAAATTCCACACAGTAACCTTCCAGAAATAAATAGATTAAAAATGTTGATTTCTAATTTTATAGGTATAATCTTTTTAAATGAAGTAAACTTCTTTAATTTTTCCCCAGGAAAACAATCATAGAAAACAATGAGGCTTTCTTTCAGCTTATGAGGAGAGAAGTTGGTAGAAGAGGCAGGTGAGACTCAGAATAAACTCAAGTGCATGTTTTCAGTGACTATATTTTAAAGTTTAAAATGTCTACATTTTGAAATAATGTGTGAAGCACACCCTCTTACTTTGAGCAGAATTAGGCTTTATTTTTTCTTATAAGTTTATGTGACTCTTTTCTACAGCTTAAATCTAGTCACTAGCTATCTTTGCAGTTGATAGAGTAATGTATATCTGAAGAATAATTGAATGTAACTCAAATGACACACAATAGATTTTTTTTTTGGCAACAAGCACTCCACAAGAGGGTTTAAGTAGTGTTATAGGAATATATTAAAATATTTTCTCTTGCAACTTTGAGTTTGTTTAATCAACAATAAAAGATCATTTGCTGAACATTAGATGGTGTGATAAACTACGTCATCCAACAGAACAGTTCAGCTTGTAAGTAAACATTTTCAATTAAAAGTGAAGGTGTAACTTGGATTTTTGCCTTTTTCTTATTTTTTTTTCTCTTTTGGTATAACCAAGGTGCTGCTGATTAGGATCAGAGACAGTAAAATATTCTATTCCCAGGAAGATCAATCTCTATACTGCTCACTCTACCTGCTGGAAATGCCCTTCCCTTTTCTTATTGAGTGTTTCATCATTAAGAATCTTCTTTTGAAACGACAAAGTTACTTACAGAATCACTGATAGCACAGGAAATGCTTTGTATTAGTCACTGTGACAAAGTCAGATATTTTAGGGGAGTTCATTTATCTAAGATCTAATGAAATATATCTGAAAGTGTGTTCTTTAATAAAAATAAAAGCTAGAAAACATTCTTAGAGGTACTAATTCTATTCTTCCTGTATTTGATGAGAAAAGAATACATTTAACTGGAGTGAGTCAACAGGAGAAATTAGGCTATCACTTAGTTGTCTTAGAATAAATGCTTCCTGGTGTGGTAAACTGGTGTTGGATTTCTGATGAGTAATAAAAATATGCTAGGATAAGATATGATTTTTAAAAATAAGGGGACCAGGCTTGATGAGAAAGAAAAGTTTTACCTTTGATAAAGAATCCTCTTGCTCTTTACTGAAGACAAGCTTGTAGCTTGGGACACATGTGTGGACATGAGGAGAGGGTATTGAGGACCTAGTGGTCAAGGAACGTTGGTCAGGCAGTGATAAAGCTTCAGGCCCACGTGGAATGTCTCTCAACTGTCTCTTCCTGTTGTACTTTGTCACTGTGTCTGTTTAGTCCGGTTTTACCTTTCTAAAGTACAGCATGGTTTTATTTCCTTGCTCCAAACCCCGTGAAGGCAGCTTCAAGCTTCTGATATTTTCATTTTCAGATTTTTGAGTTTATGATGACACAAAATTTTGCTATTTAGTAGAAACAGTTTCAAGGTTTGAGTTTCCCATTCTCTTAATGTGTAGTAAGACTCTCTTCATGCCAGGCACATAATTGATCTGCTAATAGTGGATGGTGTTGCTAAGCTGTGGTGTTCAGGAACTTATGCTCACTTAGACTCAAGCTATTTTACACTTGGGTGGCCTTTCCTGGAAGGTGGCCCCATCAAAAACCAGGAGCTTCTCTGTGGCTTCCTTAGCAGTGTTTGTAGGTACTGGTTGCTTATCTGACCAATTGTGATTCTGAGGAACACAGTTCCAGTCTGTTTTGCTATTCCTGCCTCTCCTTCACCTTCTATAGCCCTGTTTATAAAGTCTGTTCTTCTGTACTCATAAACTTCTAAGTTATTTTTGCCTTCCAGTGGCCCATCTCTCTCAAGATTTCATTTTCAATGGTGTCTTTTCTTAAAGACATCCCAATACTTAGCTGGAAATATCTTAGGTATCATTGACCCTCATGGTTATTTGTATTTTGAGAATGACCTTCATCTTACTCTATCTTTCAGTAAGGTTATTTATATATGTGTTTCTCTATCTATGCTGACTATTAGCTTCTAGAGAACAAAGACTGTGCCGTTCCCGGAAATCAACATGGTGCCCTGCGGGAGGCAGAGATGTTCAGCAAAGCCAGAACTATTAACATTTTCCAGGCCTTCGGAAGAAAGAAATTCCAGGGTCACAAAATTATGTATTTTAAATGTCACAGTTAACAAATGGATACTATGAAAACATAAATATTCATAATAGTTCCTAAAGTAATTGTGATGTTCATGAAACAATTGTAAACTCTCTAAAATTAGCTAACAGTGTCTCTATGTAATCGGAGGTGACGATTGGACCAAAGGGCCTTTCATGCTCTGTGAGGGGCCATCATGCCTGATGAATACTTAATACTTATTATTTGATGGGACTTAAATTTAAATGTATACTAAAAATTGCTGCATACAAATATGCTTTAACTCCTATTTTTCTGTGTGGTCATACTGTTATTCATAAATAAGATTGAAAGTTAACATTAAAGTCTAGCTTGATGCCTGAATTTAAATTTTAAATTAGTTTTCACTTAGCAGACTAGGAAGCTTAATATCAAGGAGAAAAACAAGCTCATATTTTACCACTTTAACTGACTACAGATTAGTCTGTAATATGAGACATATAACCAGATGAATTGTGTTCTCTGTGACTCCCCTTCTAAGTTAGTAAATGGTTTAATGCCTCATGAGAATTTAAATTATTTATGTTTTAGAAATAGCTTAGGGGTGAAAATAACAGGCTTTAAAATATTTGGAGAGCTAGAGAGATATTTCAGCAGTTAAAAGTGCACTCTGCTCTGGTAGAGGACCTGAGTTTGGTTCCCAGCACCAAACTGGATGCTGGCAACCATTTGTTAACTCCATCTCTAGAGGATACAAGGTCTTCTTCTGTGCTCTACAGGCTTTTCTTTCCCATGCCCAGCCCCCACACAGACATAAACCCATAATTAATCAAAAAATAAAATAAAATCTTTTAAAATATTTGTTAACCATTTTTTCCCCACACGGGTAATAACTGATGTCAGTAGTCCATCATTCTCTTATATATTGGTTTGCGAAGTTTCAGTTTGCCTAAGATACGTGTTTAGGTTGTGCGTAGATTGTGTGTCTTGATGATTCTCCATTAGTATGGTGTACCAAAATCAGGTATGCTGGGAAATTAGGAAAAAATAATTATGATTGCTTTATTTTTTCAGAAGTATACATGTATAAGTATTTTCCTGATATAATCTCTTTCCCTTTTTGAGGCAGGGTTTTACTTTGTAGCCCTGATCGGCCTGGGACTTGCAATATAGACTAGGCTGGCATCAAACTCACAAAGATCTTCCTGTCTCTGCCTCCTGAATGCTGAGATTAAAGATATACACCCCACCTTCTTAGCAAATATCTTTAAATTTATCAAAACTGAAAGACATTTTTATAGCATAAAATGTATTTTGTTGTTGTTACTGTTTTGTTTTTTGAGACAGGGTTTCTCTGTATATCCCAGGTTATCCTAGAATTCACTCTGTGGACCAAGCTGGCCTCAAATAGAGATTTACCTGCCTCTGTTTCCCATGTGCCACTACCACCTGGTTTATAAAAGTTTGTTTTTATTTTTTTAAAGTAAAGTAAAGTAAAATACATAATTAAAAAATTTAACTACTAGTATAATTTTGAATATTATGGAGGTAAAGGTGGTTTTATAAAGCCTGAGGACAAATGACAAGAAGACAATTTAAATATTCAGAAATATGCCTGCATGATTGCTTCCAAACTGACTAGTACTTTCCATTTGACTGGATGTACTGTATGTCCAACAAGCTTTTGTTTCTAAAAAATCCCAGTTAATTATTTGTGAAACAGGCAACATAATTGCAACCATGTCAGAAGTTTCTGTGTGGATTTAAAAGTCCCATATTGAAAAAGACCATACATTTCAACATTTCTTTGCAAATCAACAAAGTTAAACAACATTCAGTAGGTAATCTATATTTATACATAATTATGGTACATGGAATTTCATATGCAAGGGCACTACAATTTGTACTACCCTTCACTCTCGGTTTAAGCTTGACTCATTCTGCCAACATGACTTGCACTCTGCTGCAACTTCTGAATGAGGGCTGCCCCACAAGGTCACATTAAGGTATATTGTTTGAACTGTATAATTCAAAGGGCTGAAACAGATGCATAATGTCATATAGACATTATTACAGCCATGCAGAACAGTTCCACTGCTGAGATTTTCCCTACTGCTGGGTTGTTGTTGTTGTTGTTACCATCACCATCAATTTGTCTTCAGGTTTAATCTATGCCCTTTTCTGGCTTTATAGCTCATTCTTTTTTATTTTGTTATGTAGATATGGCAACTTCTTTGTCTACTTTCTGATTGAACAACACTGTGTTTACTTCTGCCTTTCAGCAATTGTGAATGAAGCTGCTAAATAGATTAGATTCAGATATTTTTCTGTAGGCATAAAGTTTTCAGATCAGTTGGGTAAATACTTAGGAGCATGGCTGTTGGATTACATAGTAAGAGTATATTTGTAACAATGGTATGTAGACATATAATTTGGTACAATGGTATGTAAACATTTGTTACCAAATTTTAAAACATCACTAGCATTTGTTACCATATTTAAAATTTCAACTTAATAGTTTACCACTTTTGTTTCAATTTGCAGTTCATAACAGCAAATAATGTTGTGTGTCTGTTCATATGCTTGTATATATCATGTGCATTTTTATTGCCGTGATGCCCAGAAATTTGGTTTGTTTTCTTGTTATTGAGTTCTATTTTCCATTATTTTTGAATAAAGTCAGTAAGAAACAATTGTCAAGAATGTGTGTTTTTGAAAAATTCTGAAGAAGTCTACAATAACCATTTCTTTTTTTCTTTTCTCATGTAAACTTACATAGGAGACACAGCTCAGCAGTTATGAATCATTAATTGAGGACTGTAAAAGTTGGAATAAAAATGTTGATTACCTGCCTATGTCAGTCATTATGCCACCTATTGACCTACCTATGTCACTCATTATACTAAATTTCAATTTTTAGGTTAACTAATTAATTAATTAATTCTCACTACAACCTTTGGTAATAGCAGCTCTTGATTCTCTCACTTTACAATTGAGGAACTACCATGGAAGAATTGCCAACATTCATACACCTATTATGACATATCTATCTGTCTATATACATGTATATATGTACATATCTATATATACATATACTACACACACACATATGTAATTTTAGGTATATGAATGTTGGCTTTCATGTTTAACTGGACTCTATATAGGACATAAGATGTCATTTCATGTGCTACAGCTAAAGTTACACAGGGGTGTGTGAGCTACCATATGTGTACTGGGAACCAAGTCCAAGTCCTCTAGAAGAGCACTAAGTACTCTTAACTGATAAGCCATGTCTCCAGACTCCTGCATATGATTTTTGAGATAGGATTTCACTATGTTGCCCAGATTAACCGTAAGACAACAACAATATATTTTAGAAGTGAGATGATATAATGTTTGCTATTTATGCAACTTAAGGAAAGAGTATTTTGTATTTTAAATGTATCGAGTGGCTGTAAAAACCAATTCATAAAGTATTGTGTCAAAATCATTATAGCTATTATAAGCCCCAAATGTGTTTGGTTTTGTATGAGAACACACTTAGGTGAATGAGTAAAGTTCTATTTTTTTTTTTTTTGCATGTGCTATTGATTTTTTTCATCATTCTTTTCAATGTCACTGTCTTGAAGGTAAGTATGACAAGAATAAACAAATAGGCTCCTTTCCCCCTTTCCATTTTTGGCTAGACAAATTCCAAAAGTGATTTTTAAAATTATTTGATAAATAATCAACAAGAAGAATTCTAAAAGATAACAAGAATCGTGGCAAATGAGGTCCTGCAATGAGCTTAGTCACAGCTGTGGCTAACTCTATGGCTGGCGATGAGCCCGCGGCACAGGACAGGGTGCTCCAACATGTCTCTGGCACACCTCCAGGGAGCTGTCAGTATCTGGGTTCCCACAGTGCTGAGCAGGAGGCAGGTGCAGAAAGGTTCAAGGTTTCTGTTCCCCATTAGAGTAGAGGGCATGCAGTTCATCTGACATGAGGGGTGGTGGGGTGGAATTCCTGCTCTGCTTTGAGGGAAGGAAGGGCTGTGCATTGACATAAGTTCCAGAACCTGCTATAGCTCTTCACATTCCTCAGCCTGCCTCTGAGATGAAAGACAAGCATCCAGGATCATTTTTAAAGAAACAGGGGCTGTGATAGTTCTATTTCTCAAAGCTTCTGATTTGTTTTTTTGTTTTGTTTTGAGATGAAAATCCAAATACAGCTCTAACGTTGTTTCTGTTTTATATTTAAAATTAATATTCCTAGTGAGTAAAAATGAAATCCAGTAGAGACTGCACACACACTTTGTTTTTAAAGAGTAAGAGAATGAATTAGTGGCATTGGTGAAAGGATGTAGTTTTTATAAGTGGTTTAAAGTTACGGGAGGGAGATATTTTCTTACTCCCAATAGTGTGTTTTGGTGATTGTATCGAAAGGCTCCCGAGAAGATCTTGTTTTCAGCACTAATCCACAAGTGGGGTAAGGATGTAGTCCTGGGATGTGGGAGGTAGGGAGAAGCAGGGGAGACTTGGGCTACCATAGATTGTTACAACCAAGAATGCTTGGTTGTCGAAGACAACACTGATGCTGACCAGTTAGTTACTTTGGGCTCAGGAAGCTAATATCTTGTCGAGGTTTATTTTGTCGAGGTTTCGTTGGAACTCCGTTCTAAAATGTTGCAGCAGGCTGACTTCTGTAGTATATCCCCAGCCTTACAAAAGCTGACAGGCTTTCCTAAAACACAGGTGGAATTAGAAAAGTTCCTTGATTAGGGGATTCATTTCTTTGTTTTGAAAAAGTAATTAGAAATTTGTTATGAATCCTACAGGTGGAAATGTATGTGTGCATTTTTCTGTGTTTATGTACTATTGTGCAGTGTATATAGCATGTTTCATTCACTTCTTAGAGTAAAAATAAGGTCATAGGACTTGCTAAATTCTGAACGCTGAAGTTATTGAGAGGTCGAGAAATCCCCCTTTAAGAATGTCCTCTACTCCAACTGCTCACAATTTTCTCGTTCCAGAGGTACAATCTCATTTGTACACATCGAGGAAGACTACTGGAGTCTGACCAGTCTGTTTCTGCTGTCAGGGCTCCTGTCGCTGTAGCATGTCTGATGGAAATACTTCCCGGACTTGCTGGAAAGAGTTTCAGTGGGATAGGCCAGGAGATGAGAGGGTAATGGGGAGGGGTGAAAATAACAAAATGCATCATATAAATGTATGAGATTGTCAATGAATAAGAAAAAAAAAAAAGAGGCTTTCTCAGTCTCTGCTTCCCACGTCACCCTATTGGGAAAGATTCCCACACAGGTTTCCACAGGTTCTCTCCTTCCCATTATTAGTCTCAGCTAGTACTGCCTTGTGCATGCACTCCCAAAGTCTGTTCCACGGCTTTTCTAGAACCCCAAGATGTATGGGTGAAGCCTTCCAACTTTAACTGTAAAGTCAAAAGTGGCTCTTTTCTCACCATGCAGAGGACACTGTCCTCTCTTATGGTGGAATATTTTCTCCTTTGGGATGTCTGGTGTCTCTTTCTGAGCATGTCAAGAAAAGTCATCTGAAAACTCAAGTGAGTACAGATAACAGTGTCCCTCAGAAGAAAGAGAGGAGGCAATCTTCAATTGAATCACTGGAAAGAGCTTGTTTAGCTTTTGCTTCCTTTCTGTTTCCATCCTGGGTTTCATTCCTATTTCCATCCAGGAACTGGATACACTCAATCAAGTCTAAAGAAAAATAAAAGAAAGATTCCCTTGTTTTCACCCACACAGAGAAGCAAGAATGCAAATGGTAAAAGGCATGTCCTCTCAGTTAATCAAGACTCTTCCTCTTGGTCTAACTATACACAGAACAGGGACTATGCTTTCGCCGATGGGGGCACACCATTGAGTTTATTCAAATTCAGGTGCTCTCTCTTGAATTTATGTAGTGTTCATCTTTTGTACCTTAACTTTTTCATTAGAGAACTGATTTCTTTTTCTTACTGGAACATACTAATTTTACAATCTTTCCTGAGACATATAGTAATATCTATATAGCTAAAGATGCATACAACCTACAAGAACTTTCTTGCAAAGATGGTATCAAGCTAAATTTAGTTTTAAATCACTGATAATTTAATCTGTATTTGAAGGTAAAACTTTGAAGTGGTCAAATCTGTTTAGATGAAAAATGAAGTATATTCATCAGTTTGGTTTTATTTCATTAGTCTGACTATGCTTCCAGAAAAAAATGTAAGTCTTTAAATATGAGTTCTGTGCATAAAAATTAGAACCCCAAATGCCTACCATCCTTCTGTCAGGGTCACTGCTTAATAGCTATAAAAGCAAAGGGGAAATCCTAGTTGCTGTCAGCTCCCACAATTCAAAGAGGTCCTAGTCACCGAGCAAGAGTGGCTTGTCCTTTTGACCATTTGGATTAATCACCATAGCTGCACCAATCTCAATGAACATGAAGATCAATACATAGCCATCCTAGAGCCCTGAAACAACAAGGTCTTTTAGACTGTCTGTGAGCATAACTAAACCACAAAAGAGAGCTTCACATCTGTGAATTTTACATTTTAGCCTTCTTAAATTTTAACCCTCTAGGCCAAAAATTATTTAATGGGGTAACTGTTTTTATTTTCTGTCCTTCATACCACTCTTGGAATCATACATTAGTACAAAAATGAACATAAAGTTAATATTTATTCGAAACTCATAAGTTAGTACAAAAATGAACATAAAGTGGATTTTTAAAAATTTTGTTGGAGTTGTTGAACATGATGACAGTGAGTGATAATTCTGTAAATCTCTAAGAATAACCTCTTCCAATAATGGGCTGGGGGAGTTTTTTTCCAGTTAAATATATATTATCTTCTAGATGTTAGACAGAGGGTCATATATTGTGCTGGACTTTGATAAACCAAGACTTACTATCAGTATCTATGTTAACTATGTTCATTTCTAATTCACCATGTTACCTTCTTGATTGTAAATCATCCACTTAGAGGGGAAGTTAGAAATAAGGAAATCATCCTCCTCTGTGTTTATTGTGCTTCACTGACTAGTTAAATGAATCATATAAACTCCACAGACCTTATGGGAAAAGGATCATTATTTTTCCTCTTGGAGGAGTTCAAATTTATCAAACTATTCTTTTAGTTCTTGTGTAGGTCACATCTGGCTTTCAGCATGAGGCCACCATGAAAGCTTCAGCAGAAAAAAAGTGGAGAATGAATGTGAAGAATAGAACATTTCAGGGCCACAACTTTAGGAAGTCCCAGATTTAATAGTTTGTGTCTTTGTGACAAGGCTGTGTTCTGAATATTGTTTGTAATATTGTTCCAGCCCATTAGTAGCATTAATGATATTCCTGATTTACATAGCTGGAGGATCTTTAAGACTCTCAGTCTCAGAGACTACCTTTAAAATTCAGAAGACCGGGCAGGGTGCCAAATTCCATCTGGTCCCAGTTGTTATGAATATCCACCACCGAAGAGCTGGAAATCAGAGGAACCAGGAAGCAGAACTGGAAAAGTCTTCAGCGCCAAGAGGTCAAAAGTGTGTCTACAAAATGCAGCTTTGCTTATGAGTCAAAATTATCCTACCCTTGTAAGAGTATCTGATTTACTCTTTTTTTCCTGCCAGTTTTATCCAGCCAAATGACATCAAAAGGAATGGGAACCCAAGGTTTCTGAGAACTGTGATAGTCTCAGCTTTCCGTAGCATTGCATTTTGCAAAACCCGAGTTTCTGATGCATAACTACTATACCTAAAGGCAATTTCAAACATTTCTTGAATGTTTACAAAGGTCTACATCCTTTATGTTTGCATATCATATTTAATGTATTTCATCCAGTAGTTCTCAAGCAAAGGCAAAATTTCAGACCTTTCTCCCCAGAAAACTGGTACTCTTGAGATGATGTTTGTCATAACTTGGGGACCGTGAACTGGTTCTAGTAACACCTTTGTGTAGAGGCTAGAGATGCTACTGAACATCCTGGTATAATTCACAGAGCAGCCTCCTGTCAAAGTATAACTCAACTGTGTGTGTAATGGCAGAGCTAGAGACATTTCTCTCATACTCCACTAAATAAATATGCTATTAGAGGGAGTGGCTAATCATTTTGAGGAAAGAAACTGTTCTTAAGGGTAGACTTACCTACAGTCACACAGCTAAGTAATTGGTGACACTAGATTTGAAAACTTAGCTTTTGTTTCCTTAAAGTTCTAGTGCCTTTTATACAGTTTCCAGAGAAAAAATGATGACTATGGCTAAATTGTGGGTGTTGATGCAGATACTACCCTACTCTATACAGTCATCTACCAATCTCCTTTCCCCAAAAATGTAACAATATCTATCTTCAGATTTCCCCTTTAGGATGTCATTTCATCTATTAGATCAGGAATTACAAGAAAAAAAATGATTGATTGGTTATCCTTGTTGCGTTAGTTATAAGAAATGAGTTAAAATGAAACGGAACATGGAAGAAGAGCTCTCTCTCTCTCTCTCTCTCTCTCTCTCTCTCTCTCTATATATATATATATATATATATATATATATATATATATACACACACACACACACACATATATGTGTGTGTGTGTGTGTGTGTGTGTATCAGGGGTGTGTGTATAGGTGTGTGCACATGTATGTGTTTGTGTGTACACTTGTGTGTTTTTAAATAGATTTGTTGGACATAATATAATTTTGGAAGCAGAAAAGATTACCAATTGGCCTGTGTACCGGGTATCTTATAGCCTAAAAATATCTTTGTAAGACTTCCAAGACTGCAGTATGTATGGTGAGTAATCCTTGTAGTATGCGAGGGAGGAGCTGTGACTACCCCTACCTTCTGCCTTGCACAAGTTTTAAGCGTAGCCATCCTGTGTATGAGAAACTGATGAGAGGTCTGCATTCTCTCTTTTGGGAGCTTGTCTTTCTATGAAAGAACATTTTTTAAATCCATCTATTTGTTTATATTTTAGTGCATCCACAATTGCTACTCACTTAGGACAAAGCTGTCTCAGGAAAGATTTGGATATAGTCAAATTATGTTGGACATGATGGGTCAAAGTGAGGTGGAATATGAATGCACTCTTATGATCACTAATGGGGAGAACCTCTGCCATTCTCCAGCAGGTGGAGAAGCACATGACAGGAAGCTTATATTGCTCAAGTCATTTGTAGAAAGCACCTGGCACACTGCTGAGTGTACAGTATGTGTCAAGTAGATACCGATTCCTTTACTCCTCCTTTCTTTCTTTTTAGACACTTTCCCACTCTGTTCCTTCCTCTCCTTTTGCAGTCCTCTCTTCGTAGTTCGCCTTTAAGAAGTATGACACAAGAATGCCTGTTACTAATCTGTACTGAAGATCAGCTCTTCCTAACGTGTCAGTCAGCCTTGAAGACCAGTGTGTCATGTTTAAATCCCAGAGATCAGGAAAGACTGCTTAGCTTCAAATCCCATTTTCCTCTGGCATTGTTACTGACTGATCACTCTGTGGATAGGACCCAGGACTTGGTACAAGCTAAGTAATTCTCTGCCACTGAGTTGCACCCCTGGCCACCTCTACTGTTATCGGCCATACAACTTAATTTGGAAACTAATCAATATTTGTTCATCAGGCCCTTCCTCTTGCAGTACATGATATTAATCACCTGTTCACAAACATGTCCTAAGGGTTAAATGAGGCGACTCATGCTGTATATTTGTAATTTTACTCCAGATACATAATAAATGTCTAATGAAAGTAAGGTGTTGTAATAATATTGGATTAAATTATCTTGAAAAGTCATTGTGTCTTCCTAACTATCACCTCTTATGTTCACTGTGTCTGTTGATTTCCCTTGAGATTATCATTTAGAGTTTCGTTCACAACCTTATTTATATCTGAACATTTTTTTTCTGATACATTTTCACATTTGTGTCAGGTATGTATGTACCTAGATACAAATTTTGGATATCATATCTCAATTATTTCACTTGGACATGTCTACTTTGTTGAAATCCACTGCCCAAACAAGTTTGGAATGGGATGTTTTATGATGAAATCTAGGGTGTATCTGTGCTCACGTGTATACATTCTTAGACTGAATTAAAATGTTTACAGAACATTTATCAAAGATATATAACTCTAGTGGCTTCTTGGTCTTTGATTTTCTGCTTTCCAATTTTATTGATGAACAGGAATAGCAGTTTTGACTTCATGAAATTAATGTGAGGAGAAAGAAAGTGGTTGTGACAGAGTGTGAATACATACACAATGGGAGATTTGATTAGAGGTGTGCTTCACACAGATGGGACTAAATGATTGGGATCACATCTGAGTTTGAATTCCCTTGGATGCTTCATCAACTGGAAATGGCAAAAAACAGGTATAATAACACATATGCACTTGACTGTTGAATGAATGATCCCTGGACAATGCAGGAACTCATTCATTACCTTTCCACTTACCCTTTCAAGGGGAAGCAGTTTGAGATCTCCTGAAGTTGTATAGCTTGGTCAGCTTTGATGATCTTTGAAATTCAATTCTTCATCTAGAGTCACATGTTGGTGAGAACAAAGAGGAACTGATAACAAATTGATTTCAGAATCTGTGCATCATATTTGATGGGTTACACTAGTAGTTAATAAACAATAGGATGAGTGTGGGGAAAGGATAGAGTGAGTTCACTTGCATAGCTGGGAAAGTCAATAGTGAATACTGAGTTTCAACTTGTGTCATGATGGAGAGAAGATAACACAAATACAGTACTGAAAACACTGAGTTAGAATATACTGGAACTTCCCCTAGTGCCTGTCTGTAAGAACTTTGATTTGTTATTTTTGCTATTCTTTTTTAAATCAAATTCAGGATAGTAAAATTTAGATGTCTTTATAATTGTTTTAAATAAGAAAAAAAGGGTAATGTAGATATGGGAATGAAAGCTTGTAAGGCCTCTTGGGGAAGATTAATTTAAGTACACCTTTGTCTCAGCAATATTATGAAATATGTATTTTATTTGTGTTGTAGTTGGACATCCGCAAGTCAAAAATCAGGTAACTCACAAGTAAATGCTCCCCCTGTCTTTAGATGCTGAGGCAAGAATCAGAGCAGAACATTTTAATTTTTAATTTTTTTTTTTAAATCTCAGACTCTAACCTTGGAACACTCATCCCTAAATGGAATATCCCTCAGATCCCTCATGCCTCAGGGAACCCTGCAGAAGAGGAGGCAGAAAGAGTATAAGAGCCAGAGAGGGAGGAGGACACCAGGAGAACAAGGCCTTCTAAATCAACATGAGCAAAGCTCATATGAACTCACAGCTTGCACAGGGTCTGTATGTTCTATATCAGGTCCTCTGCATGTATATTAACTATGGCTTTTTTCTTTTTCTCTGTTTTGTTTTGGAGTCTGTCCTGGAACTCTGTAGACCACGCTGGCCTCAAACTCACAGAGATCCACCTGCCTCTGCCTCCCAAGTGCTGGGATTAAAGGCGTGCTTAATTATGGCTTTTGGATTAGTGCTTTAATGGGTGCCTGAGTGTGGAAACAGTGGGTCTCTGTTGCTTGTGCCCTCCTTCTCTTGGACTCTTTTCTGTTTGTCCAATTCCAATGTATTCATTTTTGCTTTATCTTGTTTTATTATTATTCCTTAGAAGCATGTTTGTTTTCTAATGAGAGACAGAAATGGAGTGGATCCAGAGAGAAGGGGATGTGGAGAGGAACTGGGAGATGGGGGAAATAGTAATCACGATATTTTGTTCAAGAGTAAAAAAATCTATTTTTTTTTTTTTTATTTTGTTGTTTGGTTGGTTTTGGTTTTTTGAGCCATGATGCTCCTGGAACTTGCTCTGTAGACTAGGCTGGCCTCGAATTCAGAGATCTGTGCCACCAGTGCTTGGCTAAAAAGAAAAATCTATTTTCTTTCTTTCTTTTCTTTTCTTTTTTGAAAATTCTATTTTAAATAAAAGGAATAATAATTCAAACTCTGTTTTACTTGTTTTGGCAAAATAAGGTTCAGGAATTTAAGTGTTGGCCCTTTAAAACCCAGCAGGTTTTTATGTTGGACACAAAATTCTCATACCAGATTTTGTTGATCCCTCCTGGAAGGCATCGTCTTCCCTGTGGAGTGGGGGAGGGAATGGGATGGAAGGGGGGTTGGGGTGGAATGGGAGGGAGAGGGAACTGGGATCAATATGTAAAAAAAAAAAAAAAAAAAAAAAAAAAAAAAGCTTGGAAGCCTGGAAAACTCTCAAAGCCCTCAGAGAACTAAATAGGCATTTCTCTTAGTGAGCTCTTGGCGAATAGAATACCTTTGCTTCAGTGACTCTGGGTGCCTGTCAGTGTCTTAGTCAAGATATTTTTCTTAGGAAGATGAAGAAATCTAAAGGACAGTCATTAGTTTCAACAGTCCATTTGTCATTCTCTAACACACACATGTAAAAGCTTCCTGAAACATGACCCACCACAACACACACTGAACACATCCTGAGTGGGACATAGGTAAAGCAATAGCTCCCTTTGTCCTCAAGGACTTTGTCTATAATTATGACATGTGTTACATGTATATGACACATGTGCCTCATAGGGGAAGCAGTAGCTCCCCATTTCTTGGTAGGGTTTTTGCTATAATTATGACATACCAAGGAATTGTGACATATGTCTATAACATCCATGTACCTCATAGATGTCTGTGTCACTATGGCTACCCTAGAGCCTTCAGTCAACAGAGCTAGGTCCAGCTCTTGAAGGGCTTACTGAGGTGGGACACCTCAGACTACAGTGGAACTTCGCACCTTTCTGTGTCTGTACTTTGATTCTGAGGAACCACATTTTCAAAATGGATCTTGAAGAGTTAACTGTAACTCAGCCAGAAGCTACAGAGACAGGAGGAGGGAGAGAAAGAGAAGGAGGAAAAAGAGAAGGGGAAGGAGATGAAGGCAGCGGAGGGGGGCAAAGAAAAGAGGGAGAAAGAAAAGACAAGGGGGGAAAAGATGAAGGAGAAAGAGATGAAGATGGAGAAAGAGATGAAGGCAGTGGAGGAGGGGGGAGAGAAGAGGGAGAAAGAAAAGATGAAGGAGGGGAAGATGAAGGAGAAAGAGATGAAGGCAGTGGAGGAGGGGAAAGAGAAGAAAAAGAAAGCGATGAAAGCAGAAGAGAAAGAGATGAAGGAGAAAGAGATGAAAGTAGAGGAGGAGAAAGAGGTGAAGAAGAAGAAAGAGATGGACAAGAAGAAAGAGAGGAAGGCGAAGGAAGAGGAAGAGGAGAAAGAATTGAAGGTGGGCAAGGACAAAGAGAAGAGGAAGAAAGCGATGAAGGAGAAAGTGAAGAAGGAGGAGAGAGAGAAAGCAAAGACAGGGGAGAGGGAGAAAAAGAAAGAACTGAAAGAGGAGAAGGACAGGGAGAAAGAG
Organism: Phodopus roborovskii; assembly: GCF_943737965.1. NCBI lineage: Eukaryota > Metazoa > Chordata > Mammalia > Rodentia > Cricetidae > Phodopus > Phodopus roborovskii. The sequence continues at coordinate 6,489,503 of NW_026125444.1, forward strand.
AGGGAAGAGACGGAGAAGAAAGGCTCATGGAAGCCGAGGAGGTCAGTGAGTGGTCCTTGGTCCCACCTAGGAAGCCTTGTAGGTCCCGCAGATTTGCCAAGACTTTCCAGGACCTGGTGACTGAGCTGCCACTGCTGCAGCTGACAGAAGGTAGGGATGTGGGGGGCGCTGGAGGGCGCCGGGAGTGAGAACCAGGAGACGGAGGCGCGGGCGGCATGCGCAAGGCGCGCAGGAGGAAGGAGCGCATGGGGCGGGCTCGGGGCGTGGAGAGCAGGGACTGGGGTTGGGCTAGTCAGTGCTGGCTTTTAACCTGGGCTGCGGAGGCGGGGGGGAGAAGGCAGAGGGAAAGGGAGGTGTGTGGGACACAGTTGGTTGGGGGGAATTGGAAGCAAATGACATCACCGCAGGTCCAAGAAAAGGGGAAGAGCCAAAAGCACCGACCAGGTTGTGGATATTCAGAGGTAGAGTCCTACCTGAACCTGTCCAGACACAGCCCTCAGTGTACCACGGAGACATCATGCAGAAGTCGCCTTTGGAGAAAGCCAGCTTTATCTCCAAACTGTTTTTCAGGTGAGAGGGTGCCAGGGAATCTTTACAGGTGTGCCCATGCCAAAGAAGGGAATGAATATGGGCAGACTTTGAGAAAACAGGAAGAGATATTTGTTGTTTTCGTTTTGTTTTTAAAGGTGTGTTGCCATTCATTGTTTTAAAGGAAATGTGGATTTTGTAGAATAAATTGATTAGATGGAGAACAAAATCTACTTGAAACTGAGAATCAGACTTGCAACACCTGAATGTGTTGCAGAGCAACAGTTTTCTTAAGTTTTTTTTTCCCCCTGAAAAAGTTGTAAATAATACATTTTCTTAACTAAAAATTCTTAAGGTTGGTTCATTGTTTTTTCCCCCAGGAAGTTTGTCTGCAGGTGTCATGTCTGTATGTAGTAGGTATGTAGAAAGCATTTGCTGACTGAATTTTTTTGAGAAAGTATATTGTACTTTTTGCTCTTTTAATGTTAAGTCTAACATGCTCACCACTGTTACATTATTCTTTTTAAGAATGTGAGCAAGTCAGTTAAAATATTTATCTTTAAGAAGCAGAAATATCAAAAGTAAAGCGTTTAGAAAGGCAGTAACCACGGGGATATGAAGCTGGGGTTCTAGATACTGAAGCTATATCCAACTGACACTTTGGACATTGTTCTCTTATCATCCTACATTGCACAGCATGAGCCAAAAAGCTCAATCCAATAGGATTTTAAAATTAGAATTTAAGTTGGAAGACCTAGGCAAGAATAATTAAGCACTTTGTATTTGACGTGTTCTGTGGTGCCTCTACTCTGTGGCTCCAGCGAGGATGAATGAAAAGAACAGCTCTCATGGGACCTTACTTGACTCACAGCTCCTTAGGGAATCAGCAAACTAAAGGATCAGAGTGCCACATATATTCTTAATGTGCCCTGTGGTGTGGGCAGGAGGCAAGGCTCAGCCTTCAGTCTTGTTGGCTTTGCTGCCAGTGGGTCTAGTAGAGCTCAGGGCTAAGAGGACAAGGACCTCTGCAGGAGAGCTCCTCCAGGTGGATAGGAAAGAAGGTCTTTACCCTTTGGAATTACCTTTGGTATTCACAGTACTTGACACTTCATCCATACATTCAGCTTATCAGCCGAGATCTATTTTCCTACTACTCACAGCAACAGAGTGTTAATTGTCATAAGTTGTACACTTTCATGAGAACATTTTGAGGCACCTAAATGTCAGTGCTTCTGAAAAGTCAGAAAAATGTCTCTTGTGTGTTTTCCCCATTAAGCATTAAGAAACTTAGATTGTTTATTAACTGGTGTTTGAAAAAAAAATCTCCCCTTTTATTATCCAGCTAATTTATTTTAGTGTGCTTTACAAATGCCCTTATGTTGATTTGGAAAGGGAAAAACATAACGACTATGAAATTTGTTAAGAACATACTCAATTCTGTCCTTCAAATGATTTCATAATCAGTTGCTTTAAGAATAGGTGTGTATTAAGAGTAAAGTTCCTACTATTTATAGGAACTGACATTCAGCTAAAGTTCGAGTCAGTGTTTAGAAACTTTTCTGGACTACCCTTTTCAAAGGTGAAAACCCTGTTTCCCACAGGTCTAGGCAGTGCTGCTTAGTGCCAAAGGCAGTGGACTCTGGGTTCCTATTGCCTAGTGTCAGACTTGCTTATTAAGCAAGTCCTTCCACATCTCTGTGTGACTTAAAACCTGGCATCTGGCAATGTGCATATGACATAGTGGGTTAATTTGCTGAGAAATATGTCTTGGACTTACTGAGGAAATGCTAGCTGCTATGTTTATTTTCCCTATTTTTATGTAAGACACTGAGTTTATTTCTGTTGGGTACAAATGTGTGACTATCAACCTGTATATGTGATGTATATGTGTATCTTATATTTGAGAAGTTAATGTAAGGGATAGTCTTATCTAATATGGATTTACTAGATATTTAGGGGGAATCCATACGCTCAGATTTCCTTAGATGCCTTAGAGTTTGACTTTCTGAATGCTATCCCATCAGTTTTAGGGTCATAAAAGACTAAAATTTCCATGTTTCCACTATGAGAGTCTGGGTAATGGATTATTGTGTCAGTTTAATTATATAGGTTATATCACTAAAACCAAAACAAGTTTAATAAAAATGTAGGTAGTTTTGCAAGTGTTTGCAGGAAGGAAAATTTTGGAAGTCATAGGAAGTGTACTAACACAGAAGGCAATTTTACCAAGAAAATTGCAAGTATTTTGTGACTTTCAGGGACAACAGTACATTTACCAGAAGGTGTTATAAAGTTATGAAGTAAGTTGTTTTAAAGTAAGTGGTGATATATTTGCACAGATTTATGATTCATATATTAGTGTGATTAATTTGTAAAAATGTTTAAAGCTTTTCATACAATTGTAGTAAAAAGATCTTGCCTGATGTGTGCCTGTTAGAGAGAGAGAGAGAGAGAGAGAGAGAGAGAGAGAGAGAGAGAGAGGAGAGTGTGTGTGCAAGCACACACGCGTGTGTATAGACTAGAGGGCAATATAAGGTATTATCCTCTGAAAGCCCATCGTGTCTGTTGAGACAGGGCTCATTGGCCTGAATTTTACCAATTATGTTTGACATGCTTGCCAGTGAGCCCAAGGAGTCTTCCAGCCTCTGCCTTCTTAGCACTGGGATTATTAACCTGTTTACATCTGTTTATATGGGTGCTTGGGTTTGAACTCAGGTCTTCATGCTTTTGAGGCACTTTACTAAGCTATGAATACTTACAGAAAATTGGGTAGCGGCATGTCCATTCTGTTTCTGACCCATGCACAGACATTATCTTATGTTTGTCTGTTGGGCAAGACTTAGGGTATGCAAATCCAAAGGCCAGTTTTGATCAACTGAAGTTACAGTCAATGGTATTTAAGAAACTTGGTATAGTGGAATTCGATGTGTCCTTTAGTTAGTTGATGGATGCCATCCAGTGGCTATAGCTCCCAGTTTCCATGCTACTGTTTGACATTTTTTCCCAGTAGGAATTAGATGAAGCTGCATCTAGGACAGGGACCCAATGTTGGATCTGTACCAGCACCTTGGGATTCTCTTCTGTTTATTCGCCTTTTGCTGATCATGTTTTGATACTACACAGCTCAGAGTTTTCAACTTGGGATGTATGTTAGTTTCATGTCATTTTTTGGTTGGTTTAATGCACAGTTCTAAGAGTAACTCCTGTATATAATGTGATGAAAGTTGTCATTATATATATATATATATATATATATATATATACATACATATATATATACACTCATATAATATCTTGATACAGTTACATTTATTCTAGTTGATGTCACAGATCATAAAATTTCTTCCATGGTTTTATAGCACACTACACAATACACTCTTAATATTCAATTCCTTGCTACCCAGAGTAGAGGAAGCTATTATTTTAAAAATAACTTCATTAACATGTTGTTTGATGTAAGTAACAATGAAACACCCCTTAGTACACATACTGATACACAGGGGAAATCAAGGCTTTTGGCTTTCTCTATGGAAGTTGGGTTTACTGTGTTAATATTCAATTCATAAATGTTGAAACTTGTTTAAGAGGTTCTCGGATGAATATCACCATAAAGTATATTATTACCATAATGTCCTTTTACAGCAACCCATAATTTCAGTATGGTAGCACTATAGATAAGTATAGGATTGGTAAACCATAAGGGAAGGGCGTTAACCATTTAGCATACAGTTAGACATCATTTGTTGAAACTTTGAAAACACCCATGAGTCAGCAGCAATTTGGCCATTTTGAGCCTGTGTTCCCAATGCATCTTGTGTAGAGCATTTCCTCAGAGCAAAGTCCCTGCAAAGCACTGAGTTTAAGAAGAATAAACTGGGAAAGAAGTCTGTTTGGAGACACAGTGATTCATAAATACGTTGTGCATCACTGCAAAGGGAAACATTATTCCAGTGGCTTCCCTTCAGCACTTAAGAATGGAAAGGATGCAGCATGTAGGTTTTGTTTTATTGTTGTTTTGTTTTTCTGAGTAAAATCAGTATTACAAAGTGGCTTTTCAGAGATTTGATTGTCAGGGCATTTGATTTTTAGCAAGAATCCCACAAAAGTTCATTTGACTCTTAGGTTGTTTACATACCTGCAGAGCTTTTTACAACTGTCTCCATGTGATAAGGTGAGGATTGTCAAATTTATTTGTCAGATTCTCTATACAGCCTATTAATATCTATCTGTTGACATTAGTGGTTATTTGAAATTTTAAACTAACTTTTGTATTGTAATATTCAGAGCATTTCAGGACTCCTGGATTGCTTGGTTCTAATAACTATCTCTTATTGGAATTGGCTCAATTGTGATCAACTCTAGAGATCCATGATGTTGTATGTTGATGATGTTTAGCATTCCTGACATGGTGACAGTCATTCTCATAAAATGGATCTGAGGAAATAACTGTTGACACATTTTCAATTCAGCAAGTATTCCTTTGAAATTTCCTCGTGATGCTATGGCTGACCATTTAAAAGATAGCCTACTTGATGACTCTTTGATCTAGGATGAGGAAATAGTTTGGAGATTTTTGCAGTCTTTAGCATTGTTAGGATTCTCAGTCAGGAAGACATTCTCATGTTATCATCAGATAATCTGCCACAAAGAGCCATATTTAAGTAATATTTCCTTGTAGGTCATGATTCAGAACCTTTTTTTTTTAATCATTTAAAACATGTGTTTTACATATTTACCACAGTTTCCCCTCCCTTTTCTCCTCTCACTCCCTGCCCCTAACTCCTTAACCCCCATCCACTCCTCCTTCATCTCAGCTTAGATGGGGTAAGGCCTCCCATAGGAATCAACAAAGCATAGCTCATCAAGCTGAGGTAGGACCAAGCTCCACCTGCCCCGCATCAAGGCTGAGCAAGGCATCCAACCATAGGGAATAGGTGCCAAAGAATCAGCTCATGGACCAGGACCTGCTCCTGGTCCCACTGCTAGGGGCCCCATAAAAGCCAAGCTGCACAATTATCACCCAGATGTAGAGAGCTTAGGTCTGTCTCTGTCTGTTCCCTAGCTGTCTGTCTAGAGTCCCTGATCTCCCACAAGCTCTGGTCAGCTGTTTTCTATGCTTTTCCCCATCATGATCTTGACACCCTCCCTTGCTCATATAATCCTTCCATCCTTTCTTCAACTAGAATCCTAGATCTCAGCACAGAGCTTGGCTGTGGATCTCTGCATCTGCTTCCATCAGGTACTAGATGAAGGCTCTTTGATGAAGTTACGGCAGTCAGAAATCTGATTACAGGGGAAGGCCATTTCAGGCACTCTCTTAACTATGGCTAGGAGTCTTAGCTGGGGACATCCTTGTGGATTCTCAGGAGCCTCCCTGACACCAGGTTTCTCCCTAACCCTACAAAGGTTCCCTCAGAGAAATTTTTGAAGGGTGCTTTCATTCATTTAGTCACCACTACTGTATTCTGTGCTAGACATAAAGATGGTAGAGGTGGTGCCTTCTAAACAAATAAATATCTTACTAATGGTCTTAAGGGCTCATACCTATCCAGACTGGTTTGCTAGAGAAGGATTCTTATAGTCACACACAGAAGTCCTTTTGTAAGTATAATCCCGTCCAAGTATATGGGGATGAGTTCAGAGAAAGATGAAACAAAGAACAGACCGTGGGAAGGAATGGTGGAAAGAGCAAGCAAGGGATCTTTGGGGGTTCAGAGAAGGTCTTGAGTTTGCCCTGAAAACATGTGAGAGTTGTAGGCAGTAGGTCCAGAAACTAGTAAGGGGCTAGATCACTGGGGACTTGATAAAGTCCTTAGTGCTTTATCATAGTGTTAGTGAAAAGTGACAGGTTTTATGCAGGTAGAGATGTGATCATTTCAAGCTTGTTGCAATTTGTAAAGAGAAATGATGAATTTGTCTTCTTAGAATCCCCCATGACAGCGCCCCTTACCAGCAGGAAGTAGTTTGGAAAGAATGATGCCCAAATTCCCAAATATTGTCTATAAATGTTTGTTTTCATTTAAATGGACTTGGTTATATAAAATAAATAAATAAAAAAGAAATGATGAGTTTGAAAAGAGTGACAGAAAAAAAATAGAAAAGGGTGTGGATTTGAAAGGTGTCTAGGAAGTAAAATAGACAAGTTTCTTAATTAGAGGTGAGAGAGAAGAATAAAGGGGGTCTAGAATGGTAGACTGGGAGGATAAGAGTGGAGGGTGATGCTCCTTATGAAGTGAAATAATTCAACTGGAGAAAGAAGCCTGATGTGAGGATGGAAGCCTATGCAAGTCCTTCATGTCCATCAAATGAAAAATCAACAGGCATGAGATGGCATTATACAGTTATTGGAATAAATACTTTGACCTACCAATACTTTCTTTACAACAAGTAATAATTAGACAGAACTAATATTTTATTTGGTGGTACTGGGGGCTGAACCCACTTGGCTGCATCCCTAGCCCTGAACAAAGAAACTTAAATCACTCTGTTCAAAGACAGATTTATCATCTAAAAACTCACCTGATGCCTAATAATCACTGTTTTCTGTATGTAAAAAAAAAAGCAAAGTGTAGGGCACATACACATGTGTACTCATATATTATATGTATATATACATTATATGTATACATACATTATATGTATATATGCACTGTGAAAAAGAGTGTTCAAACCGACAAATTTCCTGTGGATTAATTATATAAAACATCATGGATCAGAGTCAGTATTAGAGTAAGATATTAGCTATTACCATAATTTAACTCAGTAGATGAGATGCATAACTACAATAACACCTAAATTTTTTTCACTGTATTAAGGGTTTATAGAATTGTTGAAATTAAGGCTCTGAGGTAGCAATCCCAAAGCAGAACCAAGGATTTTTGCAATAAAATTTGATTAGCCAGATAATTACTATGAGATGAGCTCATTAAGTTGAGGATAAAAACCCTGAAATACAAATGTGGCTTCTAATTATTCATTCATTATTTACTCATGCAAACACATGTTTGCATATTTGTTTGAGCCCTTGATACTTGCCAGGTATCTAGTAGTTAACAGTCTTAGAACCTACATAGGGATTCTGTTTGTTTTCCTTAGTTTTTATTCTACAAACTTTTTTTCTTTGTAGTAAAAAAAGCCATCACATTCATTTTTAGATTTTATATTAGTTTATATTAGTGCATGCATTAATTTTAATTTGCAAAATCTCTCATTATGTAAAGTACTTGATATATAATAGAACATGCCAACGCTACCAATATAATTCCTTAACAACAAAAATTGACGTTTTGAAAATGTAAGTTTTACACACATTGACCACATAAGGTTATTTCATTTAGAGATTTAATGTGTTTAATTCTTGACTTGGGCTATGAGTTCCTGGAAGTATGAAATTGGGAGACCCAGATGATTTGCTGTCACAAAAGGGAGAGGAAAGAATCTCTCTTGGTTTCCCCCCTTTTTCATTACTGTTTCAGCCGCTGCTTCTGCTGAGTGATGTCGGCAGGAGGCCAGTGGGCCTAGGTCTTGTTGGGAAAGTGATTCACTGTCCAGTGTGCCACATTTAATGAGACTTGCTTAGGGTCAGTATGTGCTGGTCAGTATGTGCTGAGATGGAACCCATCTTACAACAGAACAAGGAAACTCTTTTTTTTTTTTTTTTAATTTAATTTATTATTTTACATGTCGATCACAGTTCCCCCTCCCTCCCTCCCTCCTTCCTTTCTTTCCTCCCTTCCTCCCTTTTACCCTCTCTGCCCCCCCCACATGCACCCTGACCACCCTCCCCTCCCATCCCCCCACCCCAATTCCACATGTAGGGCAATGCCATCAAGGTGGGGTCATGTAGATCTGTCAGGTCATTTGAAATAGGGACTAGGACTTCTCTCCTGTCTCTAGGTTAAGGCAGTATCCTTTTGTCCACCAGGGATACATGAACAAGTAAACTCTTGAGGTGATGCTTATACTCTTCAAATTAGACCATTCTGCTTCATAACTTAATGGCCTTTTCTGTAGCTCCTCTCTACTGTGATACAAACTAGATATGTCACATAACATGGAAAATGTATTAAATATTCAGATTCCTAGATCCTACACATACATGTTAATTCAGACTTATGGGAAAGAACAACTCCTGTGATTTACTTTGACAAATGTTTAGGCAATTTGTTTTGGCAAATAATGAAATAGATAATGCAACTTGTTGGATAACGCAATGAGCCTTTGCTGGTCTAACAAAACTCTACTAACTACTCTTCAGTATATTAACAGCTGAGACACAAAAATTGATTTTTTCCTCTTGGGTAGTTACTGAATTCTGTAGTTTTGGCTGTCTTCCAGTCCTTATTGTATACATTCAAGTACTACAAACATTATTGCAATGAATTTTTGACCAAAATGTGGTTTTAGAAGGCTAAACTTTAACAGTCACAAAGCTAACTACTGTAAATTTAGAATGTATCCTTAGATTGCTGTAAATCCAGACATATAATTTTAATCAATGTATCACATCTGAAATGTAAATGATGAGTTATATTATTTCATTTGGCTTATTTGTAGACTTTTGTAATTTTTGTCTTAGATATTATTTTTTAATGTACTTGGTTATATATAACACTAAACAAGGTATCAGTAGCTGCCTTCTTGGAAAAGCCATGGAAGCATGCCTACTATTTTAACAAGACATAATTATTTTTATGTGTATGGGAGATTTGGCAGCATGTGTATTTGTACACCATGTGAATACAGCACCGGAGGAAGCCAGAAGAGGCTGTTGGATCACCTGGGACTGGAGTTGCACATGGTTGTGAGGCATCACGAGGGTGCTGGGATTTGAAATGAGGTCCTCTAGAAGAGCAGCCAGGTACTGTTTATTCACTTTGTTTCTTGGTGTAGGTCTTTATGACTCCACAAGAGGCAGGGTGGAACTTTCTCAAAAAAGTGCTATCATTGTATTTTAAGTTTGTTTAGTTGAAAAAACAGAGGATATAGTAAGCTAGGAAACACGGCAGGACCTAAACACTGTGACTTAGAAACAGCTCAGTTACAAAAATGCCATTCCAACTGTCCTTCTTGCTTTGGTAACATTAGCTATGTAGTAGCTAGTGCTCTTATTTCCAAAACCTATCTTCATATTCTTTCATTTTCTTTCAAGAATACAAAGCTAGGTCTTTTGTTGAGTTTTCACATCCTAACCCTGCTTTCTGCACTTTGTAAACCATGGTCAGGTTCAGTCATTTGAGTATTCTATTCTCACCACACCATGGCATTCTTGGGTATCTACTCCACCATTACTACTTATTACCAGTGCCTCATCATTTATGTTACTTGTTTTTCTAATGGTCTTATTTTTCATGTATTTCTTAAGGTTGCAGGAAGGGGTAGAGATACCTGATAGATGGTTCTTCACCTTGATACTTGTCATTTTATATATACAAATCTTGGATTTTCTTCATATAATAGTATCCACAATTCTTTTTAAAGGTGCATTTATCATGAATCTAGCTTTCAAATTAATATTTCAATGAATTTCTAATATATACACATATATATGGCAATGAAAGAATCACTTTTTCATAAATACAAAAATATAAATTCCCAAATGAAAATGAAAACAGTAATATTTTAAACACTATTTTCTTGAATGTCTCTTATAATTGACTTTTTCAACCTTTCTTTGTCATCAGATCCAGGGATAAAATATAATGTAGAAACATAGCAATACATAAAATGCATATATATTCCTGTATTTCTGTGACTTCAGGTTTTTTTTTTTTCCATTATTTCACCCTGAAATGTTGAGTTTTAACTTTAATTGGTTGCTTGGTATTTCTTGAGAAAGAGTACTCTGTAATCCAGTTTTGAAAGAAACGGGTACTATTTACTTGCATGCTTATCTGGAATACCAGGCCAGGTAATTTCAGTATAAGTTCCCCAAGTTTTGCACTCTACTATATCTTGAAATTATATACCTGTTTTGAAAGTGAAGGTGTTCTGAAGGCAGAAATTCATTGTAAACATATTCATAGCTATGAAAGATCAAGAGCAATTCAGAATATATTTACTTGGATATGAAAATAGCTTAAGCTATAATTTTAATTATAGTACCCAAAGTGGTAAGTAATTGTATACATGACTATATAATATTAAGTTCTAAAGCAGTGTCATGTACTGTTTGGTGTTTTTGACAGTGCAAATGTTGAATTGATAGTCTTATTATAGTCAGTGTCATCTTCAAGTGCATAAAGCTGCTTTATTTTAAAACTGTGATATTACCTGTGGCTTGTTACTTATCACTTCCTTGGTATCCTGTAGTTCTCTGTCATGCTGCCATGAGACCTTGTATCAGCAGGTGTGTGGCAGACATGCAGGGCTGTTAACAAAGTTTGGGCCACACATGTTATAGGGACATGCTCACTTATACAATGCAGAGATAACAGCAATGTTCAAAAGTTTCAGTATGAGAAAAGAGATGTCTGGTGAAGTTTCCCTATTTAAGGAACTAAAATTAGCATATAGCACAATTGAGAATGTGAATTTTTTTTAGTCCTTATTAAAAAAAATAATAAAATCACTTTGAAAGATTGACATTTCAATCAAAATTTGGTGAGATATCTCTGTGGCATGACAGATGTTGGGGCTTAAAGTTTTAAAGCCACTTAAACAGATGTTTCTTATATTGATTGTGCCTGGTAATTTTTGAGTCCCATGCTTAATTTATTATACTCTTAGAGAACAGTCTCAGGCTCTGCTTTATGTCTAGCCTCTCTGTCAGTTCTTAGGTAGCAATATATAGCAGAAGAAACGTGTACTTTGGAATCAGAGTTAGCTGGCGCTCTCACTCTGTGACTTATTAACAATGTGATCTTAGGCAATGTACTTAATCTTTTTGATACTCAGTTATTCTCGTTGGTACAATTGAGGCATTTTCATTTCAATCTGGCCCAAGAATATAAAGATATCCAGGGTTCTTTGGGTGCTTACTTTGTGTAATTAGAGTTCTCCTGAGAAATGGAACCAGTAATGAATATATTTAATATAGAGGATTAATTATAAAGAATAAGCTCTCATGACTAAGAAAATGGCAAGTTGAAACTACAGGCTTGGTTTTCAGAGTGAGGACTTGGGAGAGCCAATGTTTAGATTTGAGTTCAAAAGCAGCCTTCTCTCCATTTCTTCCTCCCTCCCTCCCTCTCTCCTTCCCTCTGTCCCTCCCTCCCTCCCTCCCTCCCTCCCTCCCTTCCTTCCTTCCTTTTTTATGTTTTGGGACAAGGATTCTCTGTGTAATAGCTCTGAACTCACTGTAGACCAGGCTGGCCTTGAACTCACAGAGATCTGCAAGCTTCTGTCTCCTGAGTGCTAGGATTAAAGGTGTATGCCACCACCATCCAGCTAAGGCTGATATTTTTGTCAAACTCATGTCTTCAATGGATTAGGGGAAACCTATTTACATTAGGGAGGCCAAGGTGCTTGAACCTACGTGCTCTGATTTAATGTCACTCTAACCTCCAATCACTTTATCAATTGTCATAGCCATCACCCCCCAGTGAAGACTTTCTGTGTATTAAGTGATAAGAAGTAATGCAAGATGCAGAAATGGGTCTGTAATAAATGAATGGTAACACCCTTACTAGCTCTAACAGTATTGTTACACTTAGTTAATACTGCAATTTCTGTCCAGTATGTAAGAAAGTAACTCTTCCTACATTTTACACTCCTCTCCTATAAAGTAGATGCAATACTTCACTGAATTATGATCCTACTCTTACAAATGCCCTTGCCAAGTCTATATCCTCTTTGTTTGCTACTGACTTTCATCCTCAATTGTAAATGTGCATGTGTGTTGCTGGGATTAAGCTCAGGGCTGCATGCAGCATGCTAAGCAAATGCTCTGAGCTACTGGGTTATTCTTCCAAGACATGTTAAAAAATTTTAAGCTTATCTCAAGTACTCAGGCTATTCCCTTTGCATTACCATTGTATTTCCTTTCTGCTTGGGGCTTGTGTGTTTGCAGAGGCTGCTATCACAAACTACTATAAACTGAATGGTTTAAGCACTAAAAGATTATTGTTACAGTTCTGAAAGCTGAAAGTCTGAGATCAAGGTCTTAGCTGACTTATCTTCCTAGGGCTGTGAAGGAAAGTCTGTGCCATGCTTTCCCCCTAGGTTTTGTCGTCAGGCTGGTGGCCATCTTTAGAATTTTTTTTTTTTTTAGAATTTTAACATTTGTAGAACCATTATCCTGATCTCAGCCTTCTTTGACAATTTCTCCATATGTCTCTGACCAATGTCCAAAAATCCATTCCTTTGGAAGAGAAACCATCATGTGGGCTAGAACCTACTAAAATGTCTTTCCTCCAAACATCTTGAGGCTCAGAGATTAGGATACATATGTGTGGAGGGAAACACATATATATCCATAAAAATATGGAGATGGTGTAGAGGATACCGTAAGGCAGGATTGAACTATCCAAGGGAGTCATTTATGAAATTTTAGTATATCTGTAGTAAAAATTTAATGAAGACCAAATATTAGGGAGAAAATTATGATAATAAAAACATTTCATAAAGTTTTGTTAAACACAATTAAATAATCTTGGTTGAAAGTTTAATATTGTGGGCCACTAAGTGCTAAACAAAATGGACATGTTATTAAATAATTATCTCTGAACCAGTACAAATGCCTCATGTTTGCATAGTATTCTTGTAGACTTGAGTGTTTTGAGTGTTTTTTTTTTTTTTTCTTTCAATGCTTTGATAAGGAACAATGTTCAAGCAACACCTACCTGCAATCAATGTCCTCAGGGTGCTCCAAACATACTATGTTTGTGGAATCAATTATTAACAGATCAATTCACCAAGTTTCTAATTTGTTTAATGTAGTGAACAGGACAATAGAGATAGGAAGATAAATTATATACCATATTGTCCTTTAGAATTTATTCTTACGAGCAAAATAGGTTAGCAAAGTAGAATAGGTTAACATTAGTTCAGCAATTTAAAAAAGTGAATGAGAATCATGTGCTGTGTTCACTGGTCAGTTGAGGGAATGCAGCACTTTAAACACAGCTCTGTAAGATGTTTCCCTTGGTGGCGTACCTTTCTGTGCTTGGGGACACAGGACTGATGAAGAATGAAGGAGGCAGTTTGTATAGAGGCTCAGATAAAATGTAGGATAGAATAGTGTACACAGGTGGAAATTAACCATAGACTGGAGAGAGGTTTGCTGTGAATAATATTTAAGAAATGATATATGTATATGAAACTTCTTAGATATAGAATCAGGCTTGTTTCAGGGAAGCTATTTTTCTCCAGTGTGACCCAGCTGAACCCACGATTAACTTGCATGGTGATAGTGATAGGAGAATCTTCTGAAAAATTAAGAGCCCCCTTATTGTCAATGTTTTCATCCAGTTGCACTCCTGCAGAGTTCAAAAGCCAGAGAATCTGGCTCAGTGTTTCCTTTAAAGTTCATTTTCTTAAAGCTTAAGTGGAAGCAAGAGATCGTGACATTTCGAGGTTAAAAATAAAAACCAAGCAAACTACTCATAAAAATAATTTCCACTAATCTACCATAGTTTGTGTTAGGAACTGCCCTTTTAACTACCTGATTGTCAAGGTGGCTAATTTGAATTCTTAAATTGCTTGTTAGGAACAATTAATGAATCAGTCACCGTTTATTATGTGTTCTTGAAAAAAATTAGCAATTTAACTTTTAATAGGTCTTAGCTGGCTTGTATTAATATGCATTGATATGTTTAGACAAAGATAAAAATACTAAGTGAAGACATAAAGTAAGGCCTTGGAGTAGTTTTATTTCATGATAAATCCTGAATGGACTTGGCTGTTGACTTCATTCCCTGCCTGGATCTCTTTCCCTAGGAATGCACAATGGGGGGTGGGGGAGAGGGAGCCTCTAATTTTCCTCCCCTGCCGCTCTGGGGAGCTTCATTGTTTGTTCTTGGTGATACCAAGGTTTTTGAACAATGCAAGTAGAAACACTTTGTCTCCCAAACTCAGGAACAGGATATGAACCTTGAATTCCAAGTCATAAAATGTGCCTATCTACATCCTCCCCATCACAAAAAAAAATACATATATATAAAAATAAAGGCACAAAGACAGTAAACTTTTACTTCAAGTTTTTTGGAATTTGCAGGTTTTTTTTTTTTTTTTTTTTTTTTTTTTTTAAATTTCTTTCTTTTTTTAAAGAGGCTGAAGTAGGGACTGGAGAGATGGCTCAGCGGTTGGGAGCACTGGCTGCTCTTCCAGAGGACCTGGGTTCAATTCCCAGCACCCACATGGCAGCTCACAACTGTTTATACTTTCTGTTCCAGGGGACCTGATACTCTCACACAGACATACAAGCAGGCAAAACACCATAAAATAAAAATAAATTATTTTAAAAAATAAAGGCTGAAGTAATCTTAATAGAAAGTAAAAAGTTTAAAATGTCATTAATAACCAAATTCCATATTTAGTTGGGAGATGGGAAAACATCCACAGATGAAAATCTGAATAGAATTCCGCACCCACAGCTCTTTCAGTCTCTCTGAAGATTCACCATGGGTAACTGGTTTAACAGTGGCTTAGAGAGAACATGAACTAAGGGGAGGGGAGATTAAGACGAGGGTTCCAGAACTGACCTTTCTGACTAGGTGATTGCAAGAACTGTGGAGACCATGTTTATCACAAACTAAAGTTTAAATTCCATTAACTTTGTCTTCCTGAGGTAACGTTGGTTCTTTTTAAAAAAAGAATTTAGTAATCATATATGCATGTAGTATGTTTGGTTAAATTCCCTTCTCATCCTTTCTCTTCCAACATATTTTGTATTCCATCATTTTGCATCCCTGCCCTGACTTCACATGTTCCTATTTTTTTAAAATGTAATACCCACAAAGTCTATTCATGCCTATGTATCTATATGTGCATGGGAGACCATCTATTAGAACATGGGTAGCCTCTCAGGGATAACCATTCCTGAGTTCTGATTCTCCCTTCCTTAGCAGCCATGGATTACCAGTTCCTCATCAGACAGAGGTGAGACTTCATGAGGCCCTTCTCCATCCATGCTGGAGTTTTGGCTGTTTTCTTCCTGTTACTATCTTCATCTTAAAACATAGTTGCTTCTAGCCTCTGCTTTATCATTTTATGTACCAGGCAAAATAATTAAATGAGAAAATAATCTCAAACAAACTGGGATGGAATGTATGTGTGTGCCATAACATAGGACAGCAAAAAGGCAACTAGTAAGAGCCAGCCCCTTCTTTCTACTATATAGTTCCAGGTTATTGAACTAGGCTATCAAACTTGGCAGCAAGTACCGCTTCCTCCTAATCCATCTGCTGGCTCTGGAATGTATCTTTTAAAATTTTGATTTGCAAGGAGTCATTTTGAGGTAATGAATAGCAAACATATTACAAAGGACTTAATGGGATAAAAAGGACTTTTTTGAACACATAATGAGGGGTCATTAAATCATTTAGATATTGAAGGTCACAAGAAAGTGAACTTTGTGTTTTATGTGTCATGGCTCATACCAGGTGATGCCTGGCTCTACCAGGAATCAATCTGCCTCTAAAAGATGGAGGTTCTTTACTTACTTGGGAACATACCTTAGAGTGTCAAGTAACTTCAATCCCAAGTGTTTAGCCTCTGTCAGAATGACAAGCTTGGCTCAATAAGGAACATGTTTATTTCTCTATAAATGAAAAGAATTTACTTTGGGTCTTATTGATGGTGTCTGAAAAAGCAAAATGAACAAAGAGCCACAATAAGGAATTCTGGAGAAAGGGAGCAAAATAAATTGAATAATTATTTTTAAGAGACCAACAAGGTGTTGGTCTGTATATACTGTATAGGAGATGTCTCTGTATGACGCTCATGATGCAGTTTATTTTTTAGTTGCCTTGTCAGAAGACGAGATGTTCTACCCTCCTTCCCCATTCACCTTCCCCCTAAGGATGCTTGAAAGGGCTTTTTTTTCCTCTTTTCTCCAGAATGTGACTGTTAAGACTACCTGTGGATAGCCTGATAGCACAAAGGTTTCCATATGTTAAGTTTTCGTGAGTGCTGGTAGCATTTCCACTGTAAAGTTGTAAGAGCAGTCTGCTTCCTGTCTTCCTCATTTTATTTATTTATTTATTGCTTTAAAACATATATTTATTGCCAATGGAAATATCACTCAGAAATTAGAAATTAGAAAGCCATGGTTTGACTTGGCTTTGCTGATTGGTGTTCTAAAAGTGAACTCCCATGCAGGATGCAAGCAGCTTTTAGGACATTCAGTCCTGTCTTTCTTGACTTCCATGTACTGCAGTGATATTTGTGTCTTTTCTTTGTGACTTCATACAAAGGAACTGTGAGACTGCTTTTTCAGGGTATGCGAGCACTCAACTGTAAATTACACTCTTTGTGTCTTCTGTTATCTCCAAAATGGTCGGGATCTTTTCATCTTTTCTTTCTTTCTCTTTGTTTCTTTCTTTCTCTTTGTTTCTTTCTTTCTTTCTTTCTTTCTTTCTTTCTTTCTTTCTTTCTCTTCCTTCCTTCCTTCCTTCCTTCCTTCCTTCCTTCCTTCCTTCCTTCCTTTCTTTCTTCCTTTCTTTCTTTCCCTTATAACCTTGATTGTTACCTCTGAAGTTTAGAAATTCAAGTCAGGTGAATAAATTAGACGTGGCTTTTGCACACTACCAATGACCTAGTTTCTTAACAATATCATATCATGTCATACCATTTCCCCCCTCATAATTCATGGTAGTTCCAATATTTAAGTTTCTTGCTTTGGAGACAGGATTAAGATGTTGTATACCATTCATGTTTCATTTTACTAGTCTCTAGATGTTCTTGTGAGCTAGCCACACACACTCTGATAACAATATCAGTAGCCACTTTGTATATTTGCAAAGGACTAGAGTTTGAAAATTTTCACCAGTTCTAGAAGCATATCTCATTTAGAAAACCCTTCCATTACCAACACTGAAGTCTGATCTCTCCATGCTGCTTTCTTACTTAGAGCCTTATTGAGATCTAATTCACACACCAAAAACTTTACCCACATACAATGTACAAAACAATCATTTTTTAGCATAGTCACAGTTTTGTTAACTATCATTAAACTAAATTGTAACAATTGCAGTTTTTATTCATATTAGAAAGAAATTATACAACCTCAGCTGCTTCATACCTTCTGTGCTGGCTGGTGACTTCCTTGTCTCCTTGAAGAGAGATAGAGTCATGTGGGAAGAAAAGACCTCCATTGAGAGAATGTCTTCATCAGATTGGCCCAAAAGCAAGT
Source organism: Phodopus roborovskii (assembly GCF_943737965.1). Classification (NCBI taxonomy): domain Eukaryota; kingdom Metazoa; phylum Chordata; class Mammalia; order Rodentia; family Cricetidae; genus Phodopus; species Phodopus roborovskii. Next base: position 6,507,324 of record NW_026125444.1, read on the forward strand.
TTATGGGGGCATTTTATTTTATTTTTTTGATTAATGATTGATGTGGGAGGAGCAAGCCCACTACTGCGGGCAATGCTGCCTCTGGGCAAGTGATGCTAGGTTGTATAAGAAAGCAAATTGAGCCAAGCAGGCAGTAGTATCACGCACATTTAACCCCAGTACTAGGGAGGCAGAGGCAGGCAGATCTCTGTGAATTCAAGGACAGCCTGGTCTACAGAGCGAGTTCCAGGACAGGTTCCAAAGCTGCACAGAGAAACTGTCTCGACAAACCTAAATAAATAGCAAATTGAGCTAAGTCATGCAGTAACTTTATGCTTAATGTTTTAAACATCTTAAAGACTATTTTTAAAAATGTACATATTATATTATGTTCCCACAAGCAGAACACAAGGGTTACAATTCCCCATACCTTTGCAGCTGTCATGGTGAAAACCCTTTTACTGGGCCTAAAATGAAATCTATAAAATGGAATCTAAATATGTTTTTGAATTACATTTTTCTTATTCATAAAGATATTTCATGTGCTTATTTTCTACTTGGAATACATTTTTGTTCAGCTCTTTTGATCATTTTATATTTTGGTTACTTGCCTAATATTTAAGTCATAAATGTCTGATATATAAATTCCTTATTTGATATTTGATTTGCATCAAATTTTTCCTAATTATGTAGAATATCTGTTACTTTATGCTATATTTTAAAGCATACAGTTTTTATGTTCATTCTAACCATTTGAGCTGTTGTTGCTTCTGTTTTTGGTGTTATATCTAAGTATGTGCTACCTTTTCAAATTAGTTGTAATGTGGCAAATTAGACAGAAAGTAAGCTTTGATATTACAGACCTATTTTAAATTCTAACTCCATATTGACAAATTACTTAAGCTTCTCTAAATCCAGTTTCAGATCTACAAGATCGATACAGATGTGAGATTGTAATACATAGATGGAATAATTTATGTGATTCTAAAAAAAAATTATGAGGCTATTGTAATACTCTGCTAACATTAGCTGTTATTGTGGTTATAATCTCAATAATAAACTGTTGATATGAAAGTTTAACCAAAGCCAAGCAAAATATACAAACAAACTAGCATATAGCTATAATGCTTCCTAGACAACATTGAATCTGGCTCACATGAAAGCCAGGTGTAGAAGGCATGGCAGTTATTATGTCTAGTAGTATTAGTAGCCATTTGATTCTAAGAGCTTTTTCCAAGGGTGCAAGGCTTGAAAATGACACAGAGTTGTAACCTAGGGTACTTTCTCCCTCCCTCCAGCTCTCATGTTTTTAAAAAAGACTTCTTGCATTTTTCTTAGTATTAGATTTATAGTAGAAGTCAGGAAGAATTGCTTTGTATTCAAATGGAAGTATTAGCCAAGATGAACATTATAAGAAAGAATAAGTGACTTCATGAAAAATTAATTTTGATGTGTATATTATGTAGTCTTGGAGGTACAGCATATTTTACCAGAAAGTTTGTTTATACTTAATCATTGTTAGGCATTTATAATGCATTTGTAGTGACATACAGAACTTCTTGTGTAACTTAAGGAATTGTTGTATGTCCATCACTAAACCTTAGAAAAGCAAAGGCAGCTGAAAAGAAAACAGAGACACATACATACAGACTTTCCAGGTAAAAGCTTTCTTTCCCTAACCTTTTCTCCTCTTCCCTCCCCTTGTCCCCCTTCCTCTTCCTCCCTTCTCTCCCTCCCCCTCCTCTCCCCATCCATTCCCTGCCTCCCCTTTCCTCTCCTCTATATTACCTTCCCCCTTTCCTTCCTCTTTCCCCTTCATTCTCTCTCCCCTCTCCTCCCTGTCTTATATTTAGAGGTTATCTCATGAAATAGATAGACTTGCTTAATTATTTAAAATTTGGATTCACTTTGCCACAAAGCTACAAACTGATTTCCATTAGGATGCACAATGTTTATAAACCTTAGGCCTTTAGAAGTTTTGTTTTTCAGAATTTGTGATCATTTTTGTCGACTAATTAGTAGATCTTTTGAAATTCATGGATTATATTCTATTTTGTCCATCTAAAACATAATAACCATGATTTCCCTTGGAAATTGTAGCTTTTTGAATCATTCTCAAACACAAAAAAGGCTAAGCATTAGCAGTCATGCATCATAGCAGCGATGTAGCAAATTCCATGCCCAGTTCTTCATGGAACCACTAGAGAGGTGGCTATCAGTCTGGCACCATTACTATGGCTTTAGATTGAGTTTCTTATTTTCATTTTTGTTTGAGAGTTTCATATATGCATATAGTGTGTCTTGATCAGTTCTGCCCCATGTTCTCTCCTTCAATTCCTCCTCTGTCACTGTCACCACCATTCCCTCCCAAATTCATGTGTCCTTTGTTTTTAAACCCCATGTCCACTTAGTGCTGCCAGTGTGTGCATGTATGTAGGGCCTCCTACTGTGGCATATGTTGTCTCTCCAGTCTGGGATCCTTGAACAGAATTAACTCTCCATCTAGCTGGTTAGTACTACACAGACAATGGGAGATACTTTGAACTCATGTAAATTTATGAGGATGATAAGTAAATTTTTAGTGTTTGGATAACTTTAACTTGATTTATTAAGAGCTATTTTAGCTAAAAACAAAAAAGGTCATGAGTGTGGGCTAACATGTCACTTGTGATAGAAATGTCATAAAACTGGTGGCTTGGGTTTTTAAACTTATTTGACTAAGTTTAATAAAAATAATGTTAGATACCGGAGATGTATGATTCCTCTGTGCAAATAATGACTGAGTTTGAAAATATCTGATACATAATCTTCATATGACATTTTAAGCATATGAAAATGCCAGGTATCTCTGTTAGATTAAAGATAAATGTCAGTTGGAAAGCTGGTTATTACCTTTACACACATGTGGCTTTTAGGAGGATAGGTTTAAAGCCATTGTAATGTGCAAATGTTAGAAACTGTTTTTGTTAAAGTGACTTGACTCCCCCTTTGGCACACAGGTCACTATAAACAGGCTAACAGCCTGATGCCCCTGCCTGCATTTTGCATCAGTCTTCTTGTCTTAAAACCTTGGATTAGACTCTCAATTTTGAATGTAGGTATTTAATCTTTCCAGTGGTGTTTGTCTAAAAAAATGATGCCTAAGCTATTTCATACCCTTTTAAGTTTGAACGCACAAAGACAAGAATGACAAATTTTACTGTTCCCTTCTGAAGCTCCCTTTTCTAGACTCCCAAAATGCTCTTGCGTTTTTTTAAATGACCGCCTTATGCCTGTAGTCCCTCTGGATTTCAGGAGAGCAGAAGTGCACAGAGCTCTATGCCTGAGAATCCTGTGTAGGATCAGTCTTTCAGGAATGGGCTTGTAGAACAAGCAGTAATGACTTACTGGAACTGCTTGTAGAACAAGAACTGAGACCAGACCACAGTTTGACCAAGACTCTTTAATTGATGCACATATCTTTACTCTGCCTTTTTGGTTCCTCTCTTTAAACCTAAGCTGATATCAGAATCCTGAAGATGGACTTGGGGTGGCCAGCTACCAAACTCCCTTTTTTGTTCTTCACTTAGATTATATCTCCTTTCTGTGTCTTTCATCACTGCTCATCTCTTTGATTGACATATTAGGACAGGTGACTGAGCCTTGTTATTGGCACTCCTAGAGCAGAGACGTCTGCCCTCAATCTCTGGGAACAAATTATTTTATTATTAAAAATTGCAAATTATTCTGAATAAAATTAGAGTTTTCCCAAAGAAATGAAACCAACTAAATTAAACAGTAAGATTAGTGTGTGCATCTTTAAAACCTAAAATGCTAGCACTTGTCATAAGAAAACATGCAGCTCCTTATGGTAAATGAACATTACAGTATATCTGAGATGATAGGCTTTTCCCTTGAATATTAGTGAACTCTAAAAATATGTGTATGGTATGAGTCTGCTTCCTCATAATTAACCAGCTTCTGTTAGCAAAACCCTAACTTTGAAACCCATCAGACTTTCTAGGAATATCAATTTTAAGTTCATAGAACATATTTAGTGGCTGGTCGTTAGTTGTGAGGGGAAGAGCTAGCCCGATAGTGAAGACAGAGAAGAGGAGATAATCAATGTAACACTTTCTGTTGTTCCAATCGAACCTACTGGGTCTCATGAAATACATGAGTGTATACTACTTTGTGATGGGAGAAATACTGAGGTGAAAATCCTGGCTTGAACATAGTTGAATTTATACAAGTCCATTAAATAGACTCAGAATCTCTGAAAAGAAAGTATGGCTTGAATTTCACATTAACATTGTATAGTGTCTAAAACTTGGATGCCGTTTTTCTTTAATGTTTTATATTTCTTAGACTGTCCTATGATTGTCATAGAGATCTCATTGTTAGGGGAAATTTCATTTAGTCTCAAGAAATAAAACCTTTCTGTAAGGCAATTATCTGGTGACTGCAGACAACCTTAAGTTAATAGGTTTTAAAAAGTTTTTTAGACTTATTTATGTGTGAGTGTTTTGCATGAGCATCTGAAGCCTTCCGATATCAGAAGATGGCATCAGATTCTCCGGACCTGTAGTTACAGATGGTTGAGAGCCACCATGTTGGTACTGGGAATCAAACCCTGGTCCTTTGTAAGAAGAGCAAGGGCTAGGGCTGGAGCTAGTGCTAGGGCTAGCTCAGCCATTAAAGGCTAGGCTCACAACCAAAAATATAAGAGCAAGTGTTCTAAACCAGTGGTTATCAATACTGTCCCTAGATTTTAGTTCTTTGAACCAGTTTCAATTTGAAAACATAAATCCAGTTTTACTATAGCATAACTTCCAACAAATGCTAACTAATAATAACTATAGATGGTGAGCTTGGATATTATACTACTGAGTTTATTTGGCTTGATGGTTGTTGGGCTATGGTTCTCTGGGTAAAACTAGTTGTCACAGTGTAACATATCCTAAAATACTCTGAGATAACAAAGATGACTTTTATAAAAATATCCCACACATTGTGTTATTTTGAACTGAGCTGGAAGCTCATTCATTAGAATGGCTAAAATCTTATACATGGACCAAAAGAATCATGATTACATTTTTTTAAGGGCTTAAGAAGATTTTAAAATTTATTCTAAATGCCTTTTGTGGCATGGTATTAGAAAACAGTGAGATTCTGCTCATTTAAAAGGAGATGCATGATTTTAATAATTTCAGATATATTGAGAGCACAAAGTTGCGAGTAGGTGTAATGCATTTTTGTTTTTACTATGTTCTACAGATCATCATTCTTTCTGTCCCATGCCATTGGTCTTCTGTGATTTCAAACCTGTGCTGGGAGTGATGTACACACTTGAATCTTTCTAGTTGAAATGATTTATGAGCTTGCTGCTAAACATAGCCACTCTTAAATATCAAATCATAGAATTTCCATTGCAGTATGGTAAAAAACGTTCAAGAGTTTATGGCTTTGCATTTATTTCATGTATTGTTTGGTATTGAGGCCATTTGTGTTCATTGTCTCTGAGGTGGTAGACATGCTAATATTATATGCTGCTCAGTTCTTTTCCCATTTCTGTGTTCAATGATCTCATCTTTGATCATCTGAATGGAGCATGGTAAGAATATTTATAAAGCAGTGAATGGTCACCTTTTGCTTTTGTTTTCTTAAAAAGGGATTATTATTTGCTTACAGACCACACCCCTAACTATTACATATTACTTTTCACTCCCCTTGATTTCAGTCTCCTACATGTGTGTCTAAATTTATTACCACCCACTATACCTAATTTTCTTACAGTTGAACATGGTAAAGAATGAATTCAAAAGAACGTGGAGAAAACTTTTATATTAATAATTCAGAAAAGTTCTATGTTTCTGAGGCTTTATCACCCCTTATTGTTCTATTTGCTTAATAAAGTTTCAAAATGAAAATAACAGCATGCTAATAGTTGTGAAAGTTCTTTGGCATTGCTAAATAGATGCTTTAAAAAGTTAGTAGTTAACTCTTGCTTCAGGTTTATAAAGGGTAATTTTGCCTACATCCCCAAATCAAATCCCGACATTGATGTCTCAGTTTTATCTCTTAACTAGCTGCCACCTGTTTGACAACATCACATTCTGTCTGTGAGAAACTAACTGAGGTACTGAATACCTCGTTGTGCCACCCTTGCTGAGATGTTATCACCAGAGGCTCTGCATGTTGCTGACACTTCCCCTCCTGATACATTCTGTAAGGAATACGGTTTTTCCTGCCCACTACCTGGTCTTGTCCCGCCGCAGCGCCGCCAGCCCCAAATAACACACAGAGACTCTGTATTAGATATAATTCTGTTGGCCCATTACTTGTTTTTTATCGGCTAGTTCTGTCTTAAGTATTAACCCATTTCTGTTAATCTAATATTTCCACGTGCTTCTTACCGAGTGCTGAGGAATGGCGGTTCTATTCTCTCTAGTCTCTCCATCTTGACCCCTCCTTCCTACTTCCTCGAATACTCCTTGTCTCCTAGTCCCGCCTATCTTGTTTTCCTACTGGCCAACAGTGCTTTATTCATTAACCAGTATGAGAAACATATTTACAAAATGACATCTCCCATCAACATTCAGACCCCTTTCATCTGTATTCACTATTTCTTTTCTCCAGGAAGAATGACCAGTGAATCACAGTGGGCTGAGAAGAGCAAAGCTAGTTATTACCCTTTGTTAAGAGGCACTTATCAAAATGAAAATTTTCAAATTAATGGGGAAAAGTAACACATTAAACCATAGTCACTCACTAACAGCAAGAAAAGGCTGATGAAGTTAGTCTTTGGGATGTATGTAAATTCAGTCTAGTCTTAAACAAACTACAGAAGAATTAAGGACACAGGGCTGGTCCTAGTGAGGGAAGCCAGAGACTCAAGTAGTATAAAGAAGAATGTGGACCCTTAGATGAGAGATATAACAGTAATCATGAGGGCCACCTGGAATGGTAGCAAAATGTTGACATTTGACATGACATTTCTTTACTTTGTCTTGAATAACTTTGATAGAGTATGTTTTTCTGTTACATGTATACTTTGCTTCTCAGATTCTGACTTGTGGTGGTCTGAATGAGAATGGCCCCCATAGATAGGCTCCTGCATTTGAATATTTGGTCTCTCATTGGTGAACTGTTTGGGAAGATTAGGAAGTGTGGGTTTGTTGGAAGAAGTGTCACTTGTATAACACTATATATTATGTATACATACTATATATATATGTGTGTGTGTGTGTATGTATAGATATATGCATAATTAGAATTTGTTATTTCTGCCTTTGTGATATTTATCATGATGTTTCTGTAGTAGTTACAAGCAGCAAGTTTGAGCAAGCAGGGCTACTCTATTTCTTCTATAAGTTTCTCTAGTTTCTGTCAAAATTTGTTCCTAATAGAGACCTACAGAGTAAGGAGAAAAGAATTGATGATCCCTACTTTTAAGCAACGATGTAGAGATAATTATATCAGCTAACTGGTATAAGATATTTGCCATCTCTCTGTATGCTCAGTTCCTTTAATAGATAACTCGTTGGTGAATACTCTAGGCTGCACTGACAAAATTATGAATATTGATTATTTGTTTTACATTCTTCAGTTTCTTTTCCTCTGGGGAAAGATTCCTTGTCTATTAAAAAGAAGCAATGGCATTTGTTTAGGGTTGTACATGTTTATATGGGTATATCAAGTAAGATGATTAGTGTTATATTTATGTAAGCTGTCTTATTTTACTTTCATACATCTGTATCCATACTGTATTTACTGCATTACAGTTGGTACCAGAATTGTATCTGTATTTGAAACCTTATCAATTGAATCTATCCATTTGTCTTCCTCTCTTTTAGCTGGACCACACCAATTTTAAGAAAAGGATACAGACAGCGCTTGGAGTTATCTGACATATACCAAGCCCCTTCTTCTGATTCAGCTGACCACTTGTCTGAACTGCTAGAAAGGTATGGTCTTATCCATGACTTTACTAGCAGAAGATATTCTTCATGTCTTTTAGAAAACAAAAAACTGGTGTATTAGAGGCTTATTTTTTAAATGGCACATTTAAAATAGAAGCATCTTATACTCTTGCTGTATCTTGGCTAGCTCAAGAATTAAACAATGAAACCAGGATCAGAAAATTGAAAAATAATCATTTTCTTAGGAAATGGCCTCTTTTACTAAAATAAATGATATATATTCTGAGAATTTACTTATCTTTAAAAAACATGGAGGAAGATTTGGAGAGACTCAAATAACATCATTGTAAAGCAAATTACCTGTATTTGTTTCCAAATGTCTGTGGCAGTAGTGATGGGATGCAGGGCCTTCCCCTTGCTTGGCAAACACTCTAATGATGAAGCACATTTTTAGCCTTGGTCTTTTGAGACAAGATCTTATTTAGTAGCACAAGCTAGTATTAATCTCACTGCAAACCCAGGATGGTCTCAAAGCAACTTTCTTTCTGCCTCAGCATCTCAAGTCCTGGGACTATAGGAATGTGACACCATGTCTGGCCTGCTTTCAAAGTATTCTTAATTGAAAATGTTTTTTATTATGGTGGTCTGAATGAGAGTAGCCCTCACAGGATCCTATATTTGAATAACTTGTCCCCAGTTGGTGAAACTTATTGGGAAGGACTAGGAGGTGTGGCCTTTAAGGTTTCAAATGTCCATACTGTTCCAAATAAGCTCTCTGCCTCATGGATGCATTTCAGGCTGTAAGCTCTCAGCTGCTGCAGCTTTGTGTATGCTGGCCTGCTGCTGAGATCCCCACCATGATGGGCATAAACTCACCCTCTAAAACTGTAGGCCTCCCATGAACTCTTCCTTCCATAAGTTGTCTTGGCCATGGTGCCTTGGCACAGTAGTATAAACATAACTAAACAATTATATTAATCAAAACCTATAAGTTGGTTGAATATTCTTAAAATAGTGGTTTCTATTATGAATGTGTAAAGTAGGTGTAGATTAATTTCCTGATGCTAAAACAAAATATATTAGGACTTTTTGAGATTAGAACTTAAAAAGTACACATTTTTTTCTTTTCAATTTTGGTTTATTTTGTTGAGAATTTTATGCAGACATATGTTTTTATCCAATTCCTGGCCTGTCTCTCTACACGTTTTCTCTACCAACTTCTGTACTTTTTAAAAACTTACTGACTACAATTAGTGCTGTCAATATGTGAATGGGCATAAGACCATCTATTGGATCAGTGGAGGTCTCTCAGGGGCTGCATCCCCGAAGAAAAGTGACACTCCATCAGTTACTAATAGCTCCCCAGGTAGGGTGGGACTTTGTGACCTCCTCCCTCCACTCATGCTGAGATTCTCTCTGACTTGATCTTGTGCAAGTCTTGTACATGCACTTGTGACTGCTATGAGTTCATATGTACAATAGTGCTGTCATGTCCAGCTAATGCTGACAATACATAATTATTTTGCTAGAGATATCCAATAACTCTAGCTCTTAAAACCATTTCACATGCACTTCTGTGAGGATCCCTGACCAGATAGGTGTCCCACTTAGAGCTGAGAAGTCCACAGTCACTTATTCTGTACACCCTGATCAGTTGTAGGTCTCTAAATTACTTGCTATCTACTGCTTATCTGATGGAGTTGAGACATGCAGTATTCTATGGATACAAAGGTCTTTGTTGTAGATCACATGGTTTGCAAATGAGTAAGACTGTTACTTTTCTTCTCTAGTAGCATGCATAGAACTTTTAGCACTATGATCACTAGCCAAAGGATGAAGCTTCCATGTTAGTACCAGATTGATTTTTTTTAATATCCTATGACTCAAGTATGTTAAACTTCATCAGTAGGGTATTACTACCAAATTTTGGGAGCAACCAAGAACGTTGATAGTTTATAGCCTGTAATGTTGAGGGGGGATTTCTATGGGACCCCAGTGACCAAATACTCAAGTGATATAACCAACATCTGGCACTGGGATTTTTATTTGCTATCCTATGGTGTCTAAGAGAGGCATTATTCCTCTGTTATAGGGTAAGTAAATTTCCATGTATGTATACATTTGAGGAAAATTTTACAGAAACATTTTTGCTAGCTTATGACTTTTGTGTTCCCATTTGAATTCTAAGTTTCTTTTTTCAATTTCTATGAAGTATTGCATTGAGTCTTGATGAAAATTGCATGGCCTTCACTATGGAGCTCTAGAGGTTTCACATGTTGTGGTCATACATATTTTTAAGATTCATTCCTTACTTTTACTGAGTAATCCAATTCCTATATCTTGTCTTCAGCTCTAATTCTCTGTTTTCTACATAATCTATTTATTCTACTGGTAGAACTTCCCACTGAGATTTTGTATTGATTTTTCTTTCATTTCTAGAATCCTTTCATTTTTTTCTCCTAGAAATTAATTGAATTCATTATGTCTTATATTGACTTTTTAAATCCCTTTGTTCTTTTGTAGTATATCCATGCCTATTTTTTAGTTGTTTGAATATACTTATAATCATCCATGTTAGGTGTCATTATTGTGGGATTAGTAATTTGTGGAGGAAACATGGTATATTGCTTTTTCATGTTGATTTCATTTTGTGTTGGAATTTGTACATCTGAAATGGTTTGTTGAGTTCCCCCCTCCTCTTTTTCATTCAAATCACCACACTTCAGTGCAGGCATCTACAATGTTCATGAGAGGACTAAGTCTCAATAGAGTTGAGAATACCATTTTCATTTGTGGGGCTGTTGCAGGAAATTTGTGGCAGAGTGGGTAACCTAAGAAAAGGTAGCCAGCTTCCCTGCTTACAGCACAGTCTGGGCATCTGGAACCAGATTCCTGTGAGCTGTAATCAAGCCTTGTGAATGCCATTATACTTCACAGAAACTTTAAGGAAATAGTTATTGAATATCAAAGAAATATAAAATTTTCATGATTTTGAAGATCTGTAACATATCAAGCATAATTTCTCATCTTGACCACTCTCTGGAAGAAAACCATAATTATCTTCACCCTACAGATGAGCAAGCCACAGTTTAGAGATAATATGATTTACCAACCACTGAATGATGAAGGTATAATTTAGTCCAGGTGAATTTATCATAGTTTTCCTTTGTGTTCTAAGAGTACCTAAATTAAAACTCAACTATTAGACTTTAGGTAGTTTGTCAGTACTATTTAGTATCTATCCTTACTATAAAACATTTTTATTTTGTTCTATTTTTAAAGACTTACACACTATTAAATGATTTCAGTAGTTAATGTTGAAGTTTAATGATGATTCTTTCATGCTTTTCCTTTAAATAAACATCCAAATAGGTTGTGTGTGTATGTTCACTCATTAAAACCTTCACCTGAGATTTCCCTTTCATTAACATGTCTATTGGTGTGGTAATTGTTCCGGTCTGTTTTAGGCAAGCAGATTGTTGAAGTATCATGCTTCTCTGTCATTTCTAGGAGATAGCTCTCACAGTACACTTTCTGGCAATCTGCCTCTTACAGTCCTCAGCCCTATTTTCATGAGCCCCACACCTAGACAAAGAACTAAGACCAACTGAGAGGTGATCTGCCTAGTGGGTTATCCAATACCAAGGGTTCAGCCCTGAAATCATATATACAAGCAACCCTAAAAGCAGGTTGCCTTTTTATGTGTTACAATAATAATATTGTTACAATCAAAGACAGAGGCTATGAATTTGAGCAGGAATGAGGAGGAAGCATGGGTAGGGATTGGAGGGAAGAAATTGAAGGGGGAAATAATGAAGTTGTATTAAAATTGTAAAAAATATTTAAAACTAAATAATCCTCCAGATTTCTTAGTTTATTTGTTTGCAAGTTTAATACTATGAAGTGACAATTAAAAACAAATATCATGAGATGAGGGGTAAAAGATTAGACTATTGATTTTTGCATCTTGTTCTGAGTGCAGATACATTCTACATATTATGTGGCATTTGTTCACCCTTGCCATCACTCTGAAGAAGCCTAGTATACTTCTTTAACATACACAGTTTAGTAGTTTTATGAAATGAAGCTCTGCAGAGTGACTACAGAGCATCAAATCCTGCCAGGTATCTTATTGAGTAGCTGGTGCTAGAGATTCTTCACAAGGTTCTGCCTTTTCTTTGTTCTGTGTTAATCACCTTGAACATACTTGTGGATGCAGACTATGAAGGAAAATAGAGGAATTTGGAAACATGCACTTGCAGCTCATTGGTCTAGTTTTCTTATTCTTTTCAGAGAATGGGACAGGGAACAAGCTTCAAAGAAGAATCCGAAGCTTATCCGTGCCCTTCGACGATGCTTCTTCTGGAGGTTCCTCTTCTATGGGATCTTGTTATACCTAGGGGTAAGACTCTCACTGGTGAACATAGCACCATGCATTATAGAGATACAGTAAGTAATATTGTGATTATAGAAAGATGTAAAATATTTATAAAATTCTATTACAACTCTAAACACAAACCACCTAAAATTAAGGTAAGTGGAAACTCTTGAAATGCAGGTTTCAATTTATAGTTTGTATTTAAATTTATCCAAAAAAGCAAATTACTTCTTTAAAATTTTTTCTCTTTTATGAATCCAAATCACATCTTAACAGTGTATGAGGTTGTTGGTATCTGTACTCAAAAAGAGAATGTTGGGAGACAATATCATACAAGGGTAAGGTCCCATTCAGGCAATTACTTGCAGGAATGTTTATAATGTTTTCAAATTATAGTATCTACATTGAATTGTTTCCCGAAAGAAGCAAAACTTTAAAATGAGGCAGTGAGGTAATACTTGAATGTGTTTCGTCAGCAGCTTATGTCTTCATCAGTGTAAAGAGAATAGCAAGGCTGGAAACCCAGGGTTTGTGAGGTTGGCTGACTTGACTTGGGTGTTTTCTTCTGTGTCATCAAAGCAACACTTTGAATGCTTGGTTGTAGCCTGTAAAAAGAGGATGACAAGTGGAAATCTGTGAAGTCTGCTTTAACAATTCAGCACAATCATGCCTTGGGGTGTTGTGCTCCATTGGGATGAACTCACACTGTTTCTGCTGATCTTTATCCCCAGGTATCAGGGCTTTTGGTTCCTCCTCAAATGTTTAATGAACCCATGTTCAGCTGTATTACTTAAATAATTCTACTTCATCCTGTCCAAGAAAAATTCACTAATAATTTATATTGAAAGAATTGACTATTGACTATAATTACGTCCGGAATGGTTTCTAATGCTCTTCTAGAAGAAATTCTTCTATGGCTTCTCTCTCTCTCTGTCTCTTTCTCTCTCTTCCCCTTTCTCTCTCTCTCTCTCTCACACACACACACGAATATAAATTTATAAATGCATAGATTTTTATTTCTTTGTAAGTAAATTCATACATATTATAGTTCTGATCACATATTTTACATAGGTATATATAATAATGTTTTGTTATATATTATTGCTGTATCATTTATGGATATATAGATTTATGTATGAAAGAGAATTTAATGTATATATTATTCTATATATGTATAAATATATAGTAGATAGATAGATAGATAGATAGAGAGAGAGAGTGAGTAAGAGAAATAGAGAGAGAAAATTAATTAGGTGAGCACACCCAAAGAGTTTGAAGTTATTTTCAGTCAAGATTTACTAGTGAGCAGAATCTAAGAACAGAGAAATGTAGTAAATATGGAGAAGTATTAAACTTTTCTAAAATTAAAATATATAGCTGAAAAATCTCAAAGTTATTCACAGTGTGTTAATTATCTATGGATTGAATGATTTAAAGTGGTTCTGAGTTAACGTGAATCCTGGTATTTTTCTCTGGACCCATCATAGCTTTTGGAGCCCAAAACCGAAATGTCTGCTGGTACCCAGTAGAATATTGGTAAAGAAAGGTCCTGTTGTTTGAGAGCATCCCAGTGTGCATAGTGAGAAGGCGTGGGGAAGAAAGTGAACAGGAAACAGTGTAGTGATGCTGAAGGTGTCTGCCCCTCTCTTCCTCCCTACCCCTACCCACACAGAACCTCACTGAAGCCACAAGTTCAAAGATGTAAAAATGTTGAAAACTAGATCCTATTTAGATAAGTATAATTTCCAAGGAACTTCATCTATTGTTTTCAATAATTTTTATTTTAAAAGTTTTGTTTGACATACACAAATTGTCCTTATTTATAAAATGAAAGTGATATTTTAGTGTATATATATATATATATATACATTTTTATGATATAATGAGCATAATTAACATATAAATCACTCAAGCACCATTTCCTTGTGGTGAGATCATTAGAAATATCTCCTTTCTATTTTAAGATATGCTTTCCCAGTGTCCTTGTCTCTACTACGCTTACCAGGCTCTGTGACTCACAGAGTGGGAGAAAGTTTAGCCATTTTAATAAGCTTCTATCCTGTCACATAGCTGATGCTATTTCTTTATTGTTTGTAGTGTTCTTTCTAGGCATTTCATCTTCCTATGAAATAAGCAAAGATTATGGAAACTGCTGTAATTCTTGCATAGATGTAGGGGGCATATGTTTGGAATGGGTTTATATTTTTGGTCGCTATATATCATGATAATTGTGGTATAGTAACTATTTGGTTGGTTTCAGTACTGATAGAAAAAAAGCACTATAAAATTTGCTTTCAACTGTGAAAGGTTAAGAAAAAGGAAACAGCATCACAAAGGACCTTATTTCTACAATAGTGATGCAATTTTAAATCATATTAGCTATGGTACGTCCCCATTAACTATTCACTTGCCTTTTCTTTATCTGACTCAGCAGCCAGACATAACATTGTCTTTAACATTTATGACTTCCAGTGCAGAAGAGCAATGGGCTTTTGAAAACCTGAGTATGAGAGTCAATTAAGGATAATCTGAACGAAGCTAAGTAGAGGGAATCTGTAAACATATCATTGACAGAATATGATCACCAGAGAGCAGTCACTGTAAGAATTCACAAGTGTTTACTTGAAGTGTTCTTGATTCCATGTTTCCATCCCTGCACAGAGATAAATATTAGTTCAGCTTAAAGCATCCCAGAAAGTTAAAGGACTTCAGAAATCCTGGTACTAACACTGCCACAGTTCTTAAGTTCCTCTGACTGTTAAAAAGGAGGATCTGTCTCTTGTAATTAGACAAACACAAGTCTTTGTATTCAAGCCTCTTGCTACTGAAGGAAGGGTGTTTGGGGTAATTGTGCATGTGCATAGGTTGTGCCTTGGGCACTGTAACTTTTATACACCCCTTCAATATGAAACCTCATAGCAAATCCAGAGGCCTGCTATCTAGGGTTCACTTTTCATCTTTCTGTCCCACACCTTGAACCCTAATATCTGGCTGCAGCAGACACTTGTACTTTGAACTCTCTATAAGCCTGCTGAATCTCAAATATTTCTTCTCTACGTAGAGTGTCTGTCTCCTATTGTCTTACCCAGATCCTGCAACAAGAACACTGGTGTTCATAGCATCCTTCTTGAAAAGTAAAGAGTTTTACTCATCTTCATAGTGACCAGGATCCAACTCCAGACTGATACTTCTATCAGAATATTTGCTTACTGAACGAGATGAACATTCCTTAGATAATGTGCAACAAGTCTGTTTCTGTTCATGTATCCGTGAATGTGGTTCTGTGTCATTAGATATTCTCTATAAATTTCTCTTAATTGTACTGTAATTTATGGAATAAGTTACATAAATTAAATTATAAGTTATTGAATATTTAAATTATTTCCATTCTATGGCTAGTGACTGTAGGCCTTCAGTATACAACAATTTGATAAATACTAAATATTGTTGTAACTTTTAGACTCAGACTTTACAAATATAGCTAGAAAATATGTAATTTAATTTTCTAGTACTACACTGGGAAAGTTGAGTCTTTACTACCAATTGATATTATCTTTAAATTTTTAAGTGAAAAAAATATATTATTTTTAGCAGCATTATTTTTATGCTTTTATGTAGTCATTATGCAATTTCATTTTCTCTTCTGTATGTGAATTGCCCCTTTACTTAGAATAGTCTCTCTAGACTTTTGGCCTTGCAACTTTATTCTAGTAATTTTTTAATTAAAACAATTTTAAGATAGGGCCTTACTCTGTTATCAAGGCTGGCCTGGCTTGTGTGAAATTCACTGTGTAGTCCAGACTGATCTGAACTCTCAAAGAGCCATCTGCTTTTGCCTCCTGAGTGCTAGAATAAAGGCATGTGCCACCACATGTGAACAAATTTTATTTTCTACTCATTACAATTTTTTAATTGCTGCATAATCTATGTAAGGTTTTTTGTTTGCTTTTATTTATCTTTATGCTTTTGTTTGTTTCATAAAACTCAAATATTATGCAAAGTGCAGGTATCTTCGGTTTTACTTTAATTTTGTTTTAAGATTTTTTTTATTGGTATGTCTGTGTGCTCGCATGTCTGAGTGTTTACCAGATGTGTGCAGATCCATGGAGGCCAGAATAGTTCCCTAGGACTGGAGTCACATATTTAAACTGCTTTGGGAAGGAGTTGAGCATCAAACTCAAGTCCTCTAGAAGAACAACATCTCTCAACCATGGAACCATCTCACTAGCCCAAGTCTGTGCTTCATTTTGTCATGGTTTACCTTTAAATATTGATCCCATTTATAATTCATTTTGATATATATCAATTTTTTTAAAGCTTAGATCCAGTTTTTCCATCCTTGATTGGATAAGCTTTATTTTCTACACTAAATTAAGTGCCTCATATTGTTTCTTAAGTTATTACATAGATTTGGATCTTTTCTTTGTGTTTCTAGATAAATCAGTATACTTTGTTATGTGGCATGGATAGTTTTAATGGTTTAATAGTCATTAACTTAAGTTTATTGTTTTTATTCTTCAATTGGTTTCAATTAGCATTTAATCCCAAATGGAATTCACAATAACTTTTTTATTTAATAAATTTTATTTAACAAATATTTATTGATTAGGTACACATTGGAACTCTTGCAGCAGTGAGAATAGATAGCTTCTGTCTTGGTACTAATTTGTTTATTTTTAAAATAGACATTAATCTTAAAAAATATCAGAGAAAACATAAGCTTTACAATATTTAGTTTTTCTTGGTTCAGTTAGTTTTTAGTATACTTAATAGTCTCTGGAGTCAATTAACATATTAATAATGATACTTTTTTGCTTTTTATTTATAATACTCATAGAATGATTTTTCTTATGAAGTTACCTTAGAAGTTTCAGAAAGATGTTAAGTGGCCACAATAGCCAGTATTCTTTTGTGTTCTGACTCCAAAGGCTATGTTTCTCCACTATGGCGCTGATTCCTGCTTCTGAAGGAATGTCTTTTCTAGGTTAATAAGTGATGTTTATATTTGGCTTTGTTGGAACTTTTACTGGCTCCAGATACCGTTTTTCAAATTAGTTTCTCTGTTGTCAGTTATACTCACAGATTGTTCAGTAGGGGATTTGTCTTCCATTAGTTGATTTCTCAGTATTATTTGCCCTAATGTTCTAAAGGTAAAGCTATCTAAAACTTGCTTAAAACAGGTGAAAGTGATAATGATATTACTCAGTGGCTGCACAAGACATAAATAACAAAGAACTCTTAAACATCATATGCTAGGCAAACACTCTCCTCCTGAGCTCAGGTCCTAGTTTCAGAACTTGTGGTTTTTTGTTTTTGTTTTTTGTATAAAGATGTCTGGGGGCTAAGTCCATATAATTTAGTGGCAAACCTCATGTTGCCCTTCTGTTTTCATCTGAACTTTTTTTATAGTCTGAATATCCACTCAAAGCAGACTCTCCTGTCTCTAGAAACATCTGTCTTTTCAGGTACAATAGAAATGGTTTAAGGATAAATATTCAACTACAGTGAGTACTTTGAGCTCTGTCCTTGAAAATCTTATGGTAGCCCAGGTATAGCTACCATGAAATGGTTCAAACTTCCCCTGGGAGGCTACCCTGAGACCTAAAATTATTGCCACTTGAGTGCAATCCCTTTTAGCTGTTTTTACTTGACCCCTTATCCACGTAACAGATGGTCTTTTAGTTGGAAGGATGTGTATGCAGACTGGCTTAGACTTCATAATGCTCCCTTTGCAGCCTCCCAAGATAGGATTCTGGTCATATGTCAAAATTCCTGGCCATGATGGTCTTTTGAACTCACACTGTTCATTTCTGTACACTTCTGAGCATGCATGCATGCATACATACATACATACATACATACATACATACATACATATATATATATATTCTGATAACTTTCATTAGAGGACCTTCTGATTTATCAGAGTTTACCAATCAATGAGAAGTGACTTAGGGGACACATAGAGTACATACACTGAATAAGGGTACTAAAGAAAAAAGAGGTCATGAACTTAGAAGGAGTCAGGGTAGGGTATGGATGGAGTTTGAAGGGAGGAAGAGAGTCGTAGAAGTATACAGATAGTATTCGTGTATAAAATTCTCAAAAGTAAATGTAAAAAGAGGAATTTGAGTTTTATGATCCTGAGCTTAGTGTTCATAGTGTCTTAAACATTGATATTAAGCTTCTTCCATTTTCTAAGGGTAACAATAAGTAAATTATATCTTATTTTATGCCTGATAAATATTTTAAATATTGAACTGGGCGTTACTTAAAATAGCTTTCCATTTCATGTGGTGAAAATGAGGGCACTTCTATTTCTAAAATTAGTCTGAGCAACGGAGGACATTCGTCTTTCATGTTCCAATATTGATTTTTGAGAAGGACTGCACTTTATAGATTAAGCTAGGTATCAGTTACCATTATGTTTTTTTTTCCACATTGAAAAAAATATCAGGTAGATCTATGAATGGTTCCATTGTAAATATTATAGAACATGATACATAAAATAAATTAGGAAAAATAGCAAAAGGAGAGAGGCTAGAAGTGCAGGAACTGTCCCTGAGTGATAATAGAACTATGTGATAGTGAGGTTTATGCTGGGATCTACAGATGGCCCTGTCATTGGAATTTTTCAATGAAGAAACAAACTGAATATCTGTTCTGCAAGAGTATTACCACTTGTGTCTTTGTGGGATGATCTATGTTGTTCAAAAGATGAGTATGCCCTGTTACTTGAGGCAGGATGAAATTGAATTCAGTAGTAGCAACATGTAAAATTGGCATTCAATTCAATAATATGACTATTATATTATGATGTAATGAAATAATTAAGCAAATAAATCTATTATGATAAAGATAGTAAGTTATAGAAAACTATAATGAGGATCCAACATCAGCAGGGAGTTAGGTCCAAAGTAGTCAACAGAAGAAAAACATGTAAGCTTATGATTTGTAACTTGAAAAATTCTCTTCAAGTTAAGCTTTTAAAATATTTATTTTTACCCAGGATGGCCTTTTTAGTCTTCATAAACAAGATTTACTTCTTAGAATAGTTGTATATATTTTGTGCAATATGAACTTAATATAGTCTCTAACTTGTTTCTTGATTTCTCTCATCTTACAAAACAACCAAAACCGTAATAGCCAAGTATAAAACAACACATTTGCCTTCATACAGACATAGACAAACTGATGTATTCATAAGAACTCATGTTAGATCCATTTAGAGTATATATACAAATTGTAAAAAAATGTTTTTAGGTTTTAAAAAAATCATTATGAGGACCTTTATATGACATTTAAAAATCACATCTAGGCCATACCATCCTGAATGTGCCTGCTTAGTTTCTAATTTAATTCTACATCTAAATATGTTGAAGATGTTTAGCTATGTGATAAAATGTGAAGCATTATATGATATACACTAAGAAGTAGTTTGTATACTTGCGTTTCAAAAATCAAGCTTTATTAACTAAATATCACAAACTATTAGCATGTTATAACTTGGTAAGAGGTTAGAAATTTTCTTTTCCATATGTGCCTTTTGATTTGAAATGTAATCTGTTTTCTCCTTCTGCAGGAAGTCACCAAGGCTGTCCAGCCTCTCTTGCTAGGAAGAATCATAGCTTCCTATGACCCAGATAACACGGTGGAGCGCTCCATTGCCATTTACCTAGGCATAGGCTTATGTCTTCTCTTCATTGTCAGGACCCTGCTTCTTCATCCAGCCATTTTTGGCCTTCATCGCATTGGGATGCAGATGAGAATAGCCATGTTTAGCTTGATTTATAAGAAGGTAAGACTTTGGAGAGGGGGTGTTTTTTGATTAGCTTTTTTTGTTATTTCAGTGCTGGGGATTGGACTCAGGGCTTCCTGTACGCCACCAAGTTATTTCCTGGGTTTGCCACCCTGCACAGTCCCAGATATTCTACATGGCATATCTTCAATGCCCTGAATTAGATTGTGAGCTCTGAAAAGGATGAATATATGTCTGTGAAATAAATGACAGGAATATGTACTGTCATGAGTTTATTGGTTTGTTTCAGTGGGGAATTATTAAGTCCCTTCTAGAACAACAATATTACAGATTGCATTTTTAGGGGAACAATTTGAGTGATTTTGTTTTTGGGTTTTTGTTGTTTCTCGAATTCCTGAAAATTGAACCCAGGGCTTTCACACACAACAGACAAGTGCTATAGAAGTGGGCTAAATCCACCTTTTTTCAGTTAGATGACAAATAGTATGAAAGTCATTGAAAACAGCATCTCATTCCAACGTGGAATCTATCATTGTTAGTCACTTACCCAGCTGCCATAGATGGTGGACAGTGGTAACACTCATCTACTGTCTTACTACGAGTTGGATCTTTGCCATCTAGTGAATCTTATAACTATACATTTTATGAAATAGCACATACATTGAAATCATAAGAACTTGGTTTGCTTTTTTGCATTGTTAGCTAGTCAAGAACCTAATTCTCTAGCAATGACTTAATCCATTCAAATGAACATTTAGCTATCTAAATGTTGTCTAAAATTCAGTCACTTCAATGGCATGTTTTTTCTCTAGTCTGTGTATGTGGCTGTGTTACTCTACCAAATGATCAAAAAAGATATATTGGTGGCACCATTTATATATTCCCTTGTTCTTTGCCATTTTCTTCCTTCAATTAAAACTTTATATACTTGGCTTATAAGGGCTATGGATCTGAAATTGACCTCTAACAAGTAATCCATAATACCACAATGGTACACGCTCAAGGCCAATTGTGTAATAAAATCTTGATAGCCATCCTTTATTGTTCAAAAAAGACTTTTATGGAGCTAGAGAACAACAAAAAGGAGTCAGAAGCTCTTAAGCTACAATCTCATCAGTTCCTAAGTCCCAGGAAAACATGATGGTAAATCAACAAAACTTTTTAGAGATCATTTCCAGTGTAGAATCTAAATAACATGCTGTCAAAGAAAATTGAATTTATTTTAATATCTGTTAAGTACATATTATAATGACAATAACTAAGAATATATATGCCACACTAATAAGTGATTTTAGTGTGATCTAATTTGATCTACCCCCAACTCTCTACTGTAGGCACTGTTATCTCTTTCTTTTTTTTAAGGAAACCAAAACCTTTCAAGGAAGAGCATTATATAAAAACTACTTCAAAATTTCAAAATAGGTAAATCACAACCTTTGAAGTAAAATGGTCTCTGGGCATTAGGAAAAACAGATGTGTGGAAATATAGTAGTGATGCGCAGTAAAGTAAGAATTATGGTTAATTTGTGAACAAGTCCTCATGGACCATTTAACATACATTCAGTAGCATATGTCCTTTAAACACACTAACACAGAGTTCGAAGCCGTGCTGTATATATTTCCATCTCAACATCAGCTACCTGTGATGGCTGATCATTTAGTTTATCTTGCAAACCACACTTAACATTGCTATGTTGGCTCATCGCCAAAAAGTGAGTGCAACTTCATGTTGCATTAGTTTGGTCCCTAATTGCACACGGTCATTGCTCTTCCCATGTCTCATCCCCTCCCCCATATCTATCCTGTTTCAGGATCATGGCAAGGGCATATAGGATTCTTCCCACAATATTTCAAATTTTATAGTAGAGAAAGTCTCTTTAAAATTCTGAAACTGTAACACACTAACACTGAAGGTAATGAATACGAACACAAACTAAAGTTTGCCCGTAAGTTTGAAGATTACCAAAAGAACTGAATAAATATTTAGTATGTGCATATTATGTATAACTTTGCCTTTTTCTAAGACACATGTAACCTACCTCAGGGGTTTCTCCCTCTCTTCCTATTGCTCCAATAACATTTTGTAATTAACTACCCTGCCTCTCTGTCTTTGCCTCTCTAAAAATTATCCATTATGTTTGTTAATTCTATCTCTATGAAATCACTTTTCTAATCCTAAGTATGAGCCCACTCAACTTTCTGCCTTCCTTTGCCAATTAAATATATATATATATATATATATATATATATATATATGTATATCTCCTCATTTTTTCTAGGTTATGCTCAGTCAAGAATTATATATTAATAAATATTAATTCCTGATGCATACAGGACAATGGTTTGCATCTATTAAATACTCAACAAATATGTGATGAGTTGAAACAAATAATAAATGGGTGCTTTGCTGCCAAAGCCATCTAACCAAATAAAATAAAATAACATTAAATTTTATAACACATTATTCTATTTCATGATCATAATTTATGTAATATTAAATAATTAATTTCTAAGTTATTATAACATACTTTTATTGACTTTGACAGTACTTTTATTCCACAGAATAGTTTAAGGAATTTATGAAATAATGAAGACCAGGTTGCACTACCTTAGTTCCCATCCTTTATTTTGTATTTATAAATATTTTATTATTTGACATTTTCATATACATATACAATTAATTTCAGTCATCTTTATCCTAAGTTTCTCTCTCATTCCCTGCCCCTTCCCACTGGAACTCATCTTTGCAAGTCCCTTTCCACTTCTGTGTCTTTTGGTGTGTGGTCCACTGGTTTTAAGAAGAGTGTAATGGGAGATTATTTCGTGGAGCAAGGGCAGCTTATCTGTATTACATCAATGACAAGATAATATGACAGCCCTCCTTGACAAGCATGAGACTGCCCCATCTATCCTGAAAGATGGCATCCTGTCCATACAGCCTCAGCTGTAAAGAATTCATGAATGCAGCTGATACATTCTGTGAGAACACTTCTTTCTACTATCTTTCCTAAGCTCAGCCCTTACATTCTTTATTCCCCTCTTCTGTCACGTTCTCTGAGTCACAGGGTCGGGCAGAGAGTGATATAGCCATCTTCTTTATCATCAAATATTCCACCCTCACTTATTTACCACAGTTTGGTCAGTTGTAGGTTTCTGCAGTCACCAGCATCCATTGTCCTAAGAAACTTTTCTGATAATGGCTGAGTGCAAGCCTTAATCTAGGGTATGAATGGGAGCAGAAAGATGGTAGCTTGGTAACATGACCATTTAGCAGATCAAGAGTTAGTTGGTTACCCCCTGCAGCCAGAGACCTCCCTAGACAGACTCTTGACCAGGTTACAGAACCAAACATAAGTTCCCTAATGTGGAGCAGGCATTAGCTTCAATCAGAAAGCAACTAGTCACCCCGATAAGACTCATACTACTGCTGTACCAGTGGACACATTTTACAAAGAGATGAGGGTAGGGTTCCATAGCTTACTAGAGTCACATCTGGTAACCTACTTCCACTCTGCAGTTTTCATACTCTTCTGGTACTATGAAAGCTAGCCAGGAGGGAGGAAGCTTATAGCTCTGATCTGTGTCCTCTGACTGTAATATACAGTGTCTTCAGCAGCAGAGCCTTATCATCAAATTCTGGAGGGCAACCATGAGCATTGGCAAAACCTTGTGTTGTTTGGGATACCCTCCCTGGGCAGTCACTCACAGGAGGGTATCCCATACATATATCCAA
Source organism: Phodopus roborovskii (assembly GCF_943737965.1). Classification (NCBI taxonomy): domain Eukaryota; kingdom Metazoa; phylum Chordata; class Mammalia; order Rodentia; family Cricetidae; genus Phodopus; species Phodopus roborovskii. The sequence goes on from NW_026125444.1 coordinate 6,531,074, forward strand.
CAGTGAAACTTTGATTATTCTTGTTTTTTGAGAGGATCATCATCTATGGAGGAAACCTTTATTCAAACTTTTTATGATTGGTTTTTGTTTGTTTGTTTAAAATTTTATTCTTAGCATAGCAGTGATGGAGAATGACTTTAATCCCCGTAGTCGGGAGGCAGAGGCAGGTGGATCTCTGAGTTCAAGGCCAGGATCTCCAGAGAGAGTTTCAGGACAGCCAAGGTTACACCAAGAAGAAACCCCATCTCAAAAACAAAACAAAACAAAAAAAAACAAACAAACAAACAACAAAAAAAACCTTTATTCTTAAACCTATACAAGAGTGATACTCAAACTATACATTTTAAACTCATGTATATATATATATATATACATATATATATATAAACACACACACACATATATATATATATATATAATTTTATACAGTTGCAACTATTATTACTCAAGGCATGGTATATATTACAAGCAAGATAAGCATTAATAGTAATGTTTACAAATCTCTATATTAAATCATTCTGGTAATTGCAGTTTTGGGACACACTTCATTATCACATGACATAGCATGTGTTTCCTTGCAGTATCTTTGAGTCAGAGTATGAGTAAATAAGTCGCTGCCAATATATTTTTGTATTCTTATTAGATTGTATTACTACAACTAGTATCCTCACCCCCACGGTCCCATGTGGAACTCCATTCTACTAAAGCTAGTTTAGTTAAAACTGGGTAATTGTGAAGCCACTCAACAGAGTGAGTGCTTCAGCCACCCAAAGCAGAGGGAAGGGGGCTGTCTACCCACTACTTTGTGAATTCTCACAAGTCACTTAGGGCACTGTGCATCCCTCACCTGTCCTATGAGCCTGGCTCTCCGAGATGCTGGCATTAATAAAGTCTTAAGATTGTATTTTTAAAAGTAAGCTTACAAAATAATCTTTCATGTGACTTTTTCATTTATCCTTACTTCTGGTTACCCTCTCTCTTCTTGCTGTCCCCTCTACTCCCATCCCTCTCCCAGGAGACATGTCTCTACCCTCATTATCCCCAGCCCTGGCATCCATTTCATGTCTGGTGTGTGATACTGGCCCCCTCCATCTCCCTAATGCCTTTCTGTCATCCTTCTGATTTTTACCAACACATCATTATGCATAACATTCTAAAAATCTGCAGCTGAGATTCTCACATAAGGAAGAATTGGTAGCATGTGTCCTTCTGGGCCTAGCTTACCTGACTTATAATATTTGCTTCTTTCTTTCTTTTTGTTTTTTTAATATTTTTAAAATTTAAATTAGAAACCAGCTTGTTTTACATATCAATCCCTTGTCTTCCCCTCTTCCCCCCATCAACCTTCATCCCATCACTTTCTGCTCCCTAGGGAGGGTGAGGCCTTCCATGGGGAGTCTTCAAAGTTCATAATATCATTTGGAGCAGGGCCCAGGCCCTCCCTCATGTATCTAGGCCAATGGAGTATCCCTCTATGTGGAATGGGCTCCCAGATTCCATTCATATACTAGGGATACTGATCCACTACTAGAGGTCCCATAGACTGACCAGGCCTCCTAACTGACACCCATGTTCAGGGGTTTTGGGTCGGTCCTATGCTGGTTTCCCAGTTATCAGACTGGAGTCCATGAGCTCCCTCCTCTTCAGGTCAGCTGTTTCTATAGGTTTCTCCAGCCTGGTCTTGACTCCTTTGCTCATCACTCCTCCCTGTCTGCAACTGGATTCCAGGAGTTCAGCTCAGTGTTTAGCTGTGGTTGCCTGCTTCTGCTTCCATCAGCTATTGGATGAAGGCTCTAGGATGGCATATAAGGTAGTCATCAATCTCATTATCGGGGAAGGGCACTTAAGGTAGCCTCTCCATTATTGCTTAGATTGTTATTTTGGGTCATCCTTGTAGATTCTGGACATTTCCCTAGTGCCAGATTTCTTTTAAAACCTATAATGGCTCCCTCTATCATGGTATCTCTTTTCTTGTTCTCCTCTAGTCTTTCCTTGACTCAGTCTTCCTGCTCTGTCATGCCCACCTATCTCTTCCTCTTCCTCCTAACTCCCTCTCCCTTCTCCTCATGCTCCAAGTTTTCTTGGGAGATCTTGTCCCTTTCCCCTTCCCCAGGGGACCATGTATGTCTCTTTTAGGGTCCTTGTTTCCTGGCTTTTCTGGTGGTGTGAATTTTAGGCTGGTAATCCTTTGCTGTATGTCTAAAAACCATATATGAGTGAGTACATATCATGCTTGTCCTTTTGTGACTGAGTTACCTCACGCAAGATGGTTTCTTCTAGTTCCATCCATTTGCCTACAAATTTCAAGATTCCATTGTGTTTTTCTGCTGAGTAGTACTCCATTGTGTAAATGTACCACATTTTCTCTATCCATTCTTCAGTTGAAGGGCTTTTAGTTTGCTTCCAGAAAGTAAAAAAATTTCCCAAAACTCAAAAAAAATGGACTCAAAAAAAGACCCAAGCTTATATTTTACAAGTGGATATTTAAATATGAAAGCATCCTTATTGTTAGTTTCTTTATGCCAGAAAATATAAAAATATTATATCAATGTAATATTTGCTTTTTTAGTTGAGTATCCATAAATCTAAAAAGGTATGAAACTAATGAATATGAAACAAGGCTGGCCCTCCACTTAAGATATATGCAGTCACACCCTCCACTTTACCAATTGTTACTTATGAATACATTTTACTTTTGTTTATTGACATCACCTAACTTCCCATTTTTCTTTTAGACTTTAAAGCTGTCAAGCCGTGTTCTTGATAAAATAAGTATTGGACAACTTATTAGTCTTCTTTCCAACAACCTGAACAAATTTGATGAAGTATGTACCCACTGATTAAATGTCTTATACATTTTATTAGAAACCAACAAACCAACAGGAAGATTTATCCTGCACCAGATAACAGTGATAAGTATCAAAGTTGCACCCATCCCTAGTTTGTCTATTTCTGGAAACTGGGAAAGCTAAATTGTGTCACAGAGCGCCATTCTGAGGTCAGGTAAAATTGCCCAGCTCAAACATACCTCAGCTTGCTCTTAATAAGGTTTTTCAAAACTTAATCCTTATCAGACTTTGCTTTCTTTTAATATAATACTTTAAATTGTTATTTACTTTGGCTAAATATGATACTCTGAGCAGTTCTTGTTCTGTGCTGTCTTGTGTCACAAGTAAATTCAAGGTCCTTGAGGACAAATACTGTGTTGTATTTATCTTTTGCACTTCTGGTTTTTAACATAACAAGAGTTAAATTTCTATTGAATTGAGTACCAGATGTTGACCTGTACGTACTGTGTGTGTGTGTGTGTGTGTGTGTGTGTGTGTGTGTGTGTGCGCACCAAATCTCTGAGGAGAGTCGGAGAGTCTCTTGTTCTCACTTGTTCTAATGTGAGTACACAACTTTATGTAAAAAGGATATTAATAATAAAAATCTGGGCACAATTCCTAAGATATCCAATCTCATTACACTTGGGGGGAAAACATACTTTGACATGCAGTCACTTGAAATTTTTACCTTGAGGAATCTATGTATTGATTAAGCCCAGTACTATGGTTCCATATCAAGAAATCTATTTTTAAATGTGCTTAGAATCATGAATGCCCTGACTGGCTAAGTCCTCAGTGCTCATTTGTTTTTCCTCACACGTGTTTCTTTGTTTGTTCTTTGAGGGTGGAGTATATAACATGCCACTTGCTTCCTCTGTGATTTTATGTTTCAGGGACTTGCCTTGGCACATTTTGTATGGATCGCTCCTTTACAAGTGGCTCTCCTGATGGGTCTTCTCTGGGAATTGTTACAATTCTCTGCCTTCTGTGGCCTTGGTTTACTGATAATCCTGGTCTTTCTTCAAGCTATTTTAGGGAAGATGATGGTGAAGTACAGGTATTGCTCTTTGTTACAGCTTGAAGGAATTTGACTTGGGCTTTTCTATGCCCTGACCAGAAAACTATGGGATATCACTAAAAGGGGATTATTTTAATGGCATAAATAATACATCGTATACCAAAAAAGGGAATTTATCCCCTACTGGTCTACAGAATTTTTTAAATAAATGTTTTAAGCTTTAGTATATTTTTATATTCATATAATTACAGTACATATATAGTATTTATATTAAATGGAAAGAATGTCTAAATTTTGTATGAAAGTTATTAAACTTTTTTCATTTTATATTTGTATCAAAGCATTCATTACTATTATTACAGAATGAATCTGTGGTATGAGTCATATGACATGCTTATGGCAGAGAACATGTAGAGTTTGCCAGCTGAAATGCCATAGAAAGCTCTTTTCATTTGTTTCATAAAATAGAAATAATCACGTCTTTGATAAGGGTTGAATTAAGGACAAAGTCTAAAATTCATTAAGCAGTGGGTGTCTTCCATTCAGGAGGCATCTACTGTCTGTTAAATAACAAATTTTTTTCTATGTAATAAAAGAAGAAATGTGGATTTCCTTAAAATATTGAGTAGTCATTAGTAGATAATTTGACTTATTTCTGTTATTGATTGATCAAGTGATTGGTTTACAGAGACCAAAGAGCTGCAAAGATCAATGAGAGACTTGTGATCACATCAGAAATTATTGATAATATCCATTCTGTTAAGGCATATTGTTGGGAATCAGCGATGGAAAATATAATCAAAAACCTGCGACAGTGAGTTGATAATCATTACGATATTTTTTCCGATTTTATACTTAACATTTAAACATTACTGTTCTGGTAGAAATCAAGCATATGTCCTGAGGTGTACCATTATTTATACATCAGTTACATATAATCATTTTGGTGAGTTTGTTTTGTTTTGTTTTTGAGACAGACAGGGTCTCACTTTATAGACTTGACTAGCCTGGAATTCAGTATGTAGATCAGGCTGCCCTAGAACTTAAAGGCCTGTGCCACCATGTTGTGCCCTGATTTATGGCTTTACATAGTTAATCCAGTAGTTCTTTGGCACTGTAAAGATATGTATCCCTTCTTAATGAGTTTTCTACAGTTGATCATAATTGCTTAATGCCCTTAATTTAATTAAAACAATGATGAAGATGCTGGAGGTGAATTGAAATCATAAATGGAACTGCTAAAACATGTGATTTTGAGAGAAAAAGGAGATATTGTGTGACACCGTTCTTTAAATGTTATGACTTACAAAAGGTTAGGGAAAGCCACATTTGGACAAAGTGTACCTGTTATTCCAAACCTTCAGAATAATGACAATGGAATTTTTCTCAGTATTGCTCATGTAAATTGCTCATAGGATGCAAAATCAGTCCCTGTAACAAAAGCCACCTCATGAGATGTTAGCAGCTCTTGGCACCTGTGTGTGCTGTCTTCTTTCACCTCAGATAACCTTTCACAGATTAGTAAAGATTTTATCTGGGGAGGAAAAAGAAAACATACAGCACAGACTGAGATGTAATTACTGAGATAATTTTGGGTAAAAGAAAATTGAGCATTGCTGTAGCCATGTAACCATTTTCCTGTAGTTGACATCTGTTTTCTACCGACTACAATCAAGGAAAGGGTTTTAGACTTCTGGGTGAGGGGTAAATGCATCATTAAGGAGACAACTGATTTAAAGATTAGGACACTTGAAGTTTTGTTCAGGGAAAAAGTGTTCTTTGCAAAGGTAAATTGGGGTTATTTCATATTCAGGCTGTTGGAGACCCATAGACAATGGTAACTGAGCCACAGGTGTGTGATTGGAACAACAAAGGAAATGCAGAAATGTTAAGTCCTTTGCCATGTAAATAGAAAGAGCAAAAGAGTAATTATTTCCCAAACATCACTGGTCACCTGATTTTGTTATACCTTTCAAGATAAATCCAGGAAAGACATTGCATTTTCTTTCCAGAAACATCCTCAAAGATCTTCGGGGAATTGTTCAGTTGATGAGTTGTTTGCTCATTAACAAGTTGAGTATTCCAGTGCATTCTGCCTATAAACACAGTCATGGAAGGGGTTGTGAGGTTAATCAGATGATCCAGTTTCCTCAGGCCTCATGATAAGCTCCCAGACAGGTCATTCCTGTGGCTGACTTTTTCTGACATTGGTTTTTATCCCTCTCTTCCTCAAAATATGAAATCCATCTTTCCTACTCTGTATTTCGGTTTGGCCAATTCTGATAGCATTTGTCTAGTTGTAACCTGCCTGATACAGCATGAAATTGTTACCTGAAAAAGCTGGAAAGTGCTGACGTAAAAGGGAAAGTAAGAATTGCTTTTACTTAGCAGAGCAAATACAATGTTCTAGGAGAGACTGACAGGATACTTACTCTTCAGAAGGACGATTGCCTCAGCCTGGGCCATTGCTGAACTGGGCCAAAGGCTGTGCAAAACACTGAAAAACAAATCTGCCTTTTATTGCCGTTCAGTAATAAAGGGACTGTAATTTTTTTTTTATAAGAAACTGATAGAATATTTTTATGACTCATAAAATGTTAGGGATTTTATAATAGTTTCTAGATGATTCTGGTGTTCTTGGATCAATTATTATTTTTCCTATATGATCTCTCCTTCCAAAATTGAACAATTTTGATAATTTTACTAATGTTTTTTAAACAATTGTGTCATTTTATAAATACCAATCTCATCAATATTTTTTTAATCTCTAAAAGAAAAGGATGACATACTACATTCTATTAGATTTTCTGCTATGTCACCATCTAAGCTTAGCCACATTTCTACAAGGGAAGTATTGCTCTTCTCTTTAGTGATGGAATTATGAGGAAGAGGGATTTCCTTTAAATGACATAGGTAAAACAGGCAGAACCCAAACCATAACCCATCTTCAGTACAAATTTACTGAAAGATAAAACACTGCAACTAATTAGGCTGATTATAATATAGGTCATATACATGACCTCTGTCAGTAAGCTCAGTATTATATTGTTTTCTTTGAGGACTTTAAAAGATTTCCTTTTAATTCTAACACTTGAGAACTTGAGAACAACAATTGTTTCTCTGAATTACAGGTATGTAGAAGTGTAATATCTGCATGCCAGGTGCCCTCCTGCACAAGATTATAAGTCTACTATTCCTCCTTTTGTGTTTAGCATTGACTTTTGGCTGCACAAGAGCTGGCTGTGGATGATCACCAGTGACTTGAAGCTTTATGGCTTCAAGAGTGAGAAGGAGGAAGAGTCCGGCTGAGGTTGAGGGCAATATTGCTCTCTGCTGGTGACATCTCAGTCATGTTACCCATCTTCTGTGCTCCTTGCTTTGTGCCTGCCAAAGCACTTAACCACTTCCTGTATGTCTTCAAAAAATAATAGTTTGCAGCTGGAGTTCCGACTAGAGAGTTGCAACTATAGTGAGGCATGACTGCAGATAATTACATTGAAGTGAGAGGGGAGAGTAGGGAGTGGCTAGTTGCTGGTCTTTGAAGAACCACCTACAATAGCATGACTTGACTTCTTTGACTACAGAGTAGTTTCTGGTAAGCTAGTGCAGTATCTCAGCAACAGTAGATGTGGCTTGGAGAAGAGACTGCCCAGTAACACATTTCTCAGGTGCTTTGTGTACATGTTAACATCTGAGAACCTCTCCTCATGCCATTGCCAAAGCTATTTAAAGCCAAGCAAGAATCTCAAAAATGTTAAGAATCTGTTGCATGGCCAAAAAATTGTCATTTTTGTTCATAAATCTTATAACACAGTATTTTGCCCCACACATCATTTCTCATTTTAATAATGAAATTACTAAAGATTTATATAAACTAGAAATGTATTCAGATGATACAATTTAAATTAATTTTAATAATACAATTAAAATTTTAATTATAGTAATTGAAGCTCTTAATTGTCTTGCAACAATATTAGCAAGCATTTTGTAAATAAAAATGGAATATTCATTAACAATAACATAAACTAATTGAGGCCAATTTATAATTTGGCCAAGTTAGTTAATAACTTGCCCAAACTGTAGACTTTATGTTCAGATTTTATATTCTAATATGCATGATATTTAAAAGGAAAATAACATCTCACATCTTCTATTTTCCACAGGATGGAACTGAAACTGACCCGGAAAGCAGCCTATATGAGGTTCTTCACCAGCTCTGCCTTCTTCTTTTCAGGGTTCTTTGTAGTCCTTTTATCTGTGCTTCCTTATACAGTCATCAACGGAATCATCCTCCGAAAAATATTCACAACCATTTCATTCTGCATTGTCCTGCGCATGTCAGTCACAAGACAGTTCCCCACAGCTGTACAAACATGGTATGATTCTATTGGAATGATAACAAAAATACAGGTAATTCCCATCACTACATTCTTCCATGATTTTAGAATATTTTAGAATTTGGAGAATGGGAGAACTCTCTAAAATGAATTTCTTGGTTTTGGATTTATTAACAGATAAGATTTCCTCTCTTAATTTTCATGCATAGTCTCATGGGAAAAATAGAGAATAAGAAAAGAGATACCTTAATAGAGGGAGCCATTATAGGTTTAAAGAGAAATCTGGCACTTGGGAAATGTCCAGAGATCTATAAAGATGACCCCAACTAACAATCTAAGCAATAGTGGAGAGGCTACCTTAAATGTCCTTCTCCTATAAAGAGATAGATGACTACCTTATATGCCATCCTAGAGCCTTCATCCAGTAGCTGATGGAAGCAGAAGCAGACACCCACAGCTAAACACTGAGCTGAATTCCTGGAATCCTTTTGTAGAGAGGGGGGAGTGATGAAGAAAAGGGTCAAGACCATGCTGGGGAAAACCTGAGCAAGTGGAAGTTCATGGAAGTTCAGACTGATAGCTGGGAAACCAGCATAGGACCTACCCAGACCTCCTGAACGTGGGTGTTAGTTAGGAGGTCTGGTCAGTCTATGGGACCTCTGACAGTGGATCAGTATTTATCCCTAGAGTATGAATAGTCATTGGGAGCCCATTCTCCATGGAGGAATACTTTCTCAGCCTAGGTACATGGCCTAGGCTTTCCCCCAAATGATATGGGGGTGTCATGGGCGACATGGAAGGATGGGTGGGAGGGGGTACTGGGATGGATATGTAATATAGGATTGTTTCTAATTGAAATAAAAATTTATGTAAAAAGAATCCTTACAATGAAAGTCTAATGAAATAAAATGAAATCCTATTAGATTTCATAAATCAAAGAAATTCGAGGTAATTGTTTCTGTAATCTGAAAAACCCCACCTGAGTAACCAGTGAATAGATCAGCTCTAGACAGCTTATAAATACCCAGGAACATGGAAAAGTAAACTTTATCAGGAAGTTATAGAATGTTTCAGCTAACACTGGAATGCCCACCTTCTCTAGCATTTTTGTGGACAGTATGATGGACAGAAATGGCATTTTGTACCACATTAATTACTTTATGACTCCAGGATGTCAAGAGTAGCTACTAGTGGTGAAAAGTCTTAAAGTTTTGAGGTAATAAGAAGTAGTTTATTCCTAGCAAAATAAGTAAACTTGAGAGAAAAATGCCTCATGATATTTAAAACATTTGCTTAAATATTTAACACAGAAAGTAATCATGATGACTAATAAAATGTGGGATGGAGGGTGAGCTTGCTTTTAAGTAGTTCTTCTATTATTTATCTAGGTCTAATGTTGCAAATTGTGGCAGCATGTACTTTTAAGTAGTCTGTATTTGTTTTATTTGCCTTTGAAACTTTGAATAAGTTACTGGTGATTAGAAGTAGAGAACTATCATCATGTGTACCTTTGTATATTGCTTATAAGTGTGTACACATACAAGTCTTCTGACAAACTAAGATTATCTAGTAATTTGGGTCCCCACAGCTGTAGCAGCTGCCATTCCGGTCTCATCGCAATGTCTTTCAGCTCCTTCTGTTGCACCCCAAAGTTAAATGAACTTGAGTTGTGTGCCCACAAAAGGTAATGAGTGACGCTTTGGATCAGAGTGACTCTGTGACTAATCTTATTTCTTTGTTGATATCATCTTAGTTGGGTGGAGGGATGAGAGAAGAAAGGAGGAGAGGAGGGCAGAGAGAGAAGAGAAATGAGAATAAAACTGAATAGTAACACACACACAAAATCTGGAAAAAAGATATGAAGTAAATGAGACAAACCAAAAGAAGAGAAGAAGGAGGGAAGGAGGAAAGAGAGAAAAGCATACAGGCAGGGACCAGTGAAGATTTCCAGATTTAAGTTCTATGCTCCACCTTCCCTAGGAAGAATGTGGTTTGGAGTCTCTGATGGAACCCTTAGAACACTTAAAAGTAGTTACATGGAAGCTGAGCAGTGGTGGCGCACACACCTTTAATCCCAGCACTTGGGTGGCAGAGGCAAGGGGATGTCTCTGAGTTCAAGACCAGCCTGGGCTACAGAGCTAGTTACAGGACAGCCTCCAAAGCCACAAAGAAATCCTGTCTCGGAAAACAAAGCAAAACCCAAAAAACTAAAAGTACTTATATGGCGACCTTATACTTTCCCTTTATTTAGAGAAGTGTTGGTAGTGATGTTACTTGTAAAGAGAATGTTGAAAAAAAATACAATTTGTGGTTCTTTTCCTTTGTTTTAGCCTTGAACTAAGACAGGAGTAATTATTGGGGTTCCAATAGTAATTAATATTCTATATATAATATAAGAAAGAAGCAACTATGCACTAATATCTAATATATAAAACTAGTCATATAAACCAAATAGTTAAAAGAGTATATTTTGACTATGATGAATCCTTCTGCTTGGTACATTAATTTTAGAACAATTGTAAATTTATTTTATTAAATAGTTTCTAATTTAAGACACTGTTAGAGTGTACATTAATTTTAGAACAATTGTAAATTTATTTTATTAAATAGTTTCTAATTTAAGACACTGTTAGAGTGTAAGAAGGTAAGTCAATGCATTCTTGTTATTTCAATTCTATGACCAAAAGCTTTTATTCTCTTTATCAACTAGGATTTCCTGCAGAATCAAGAATATAAGATACTGGAGTATAACTTAATGACCAAAGATGTGATCATGGAGAATGTATCAGCATTCTGGGAGGAGGTGAGAGTTCCTAAACATTGTGGATTTTTAAAAATATATAAACAATTGAGCTTTTTCCTGTTCGTGCTTCTAAGTTTCTACTCAATAAAATGTAAGATTCAAATGATATTATAACTGCTACAGCTATATGAAGGGGATATTCTGTTTTATGAAGTGAAATGTGGGGGGGCAAGACATTTCAGTGCAATATAAAAGCTTCTTTATTTAAAGTCATATAACTGATTTAAATATAACAGGCCAAGAGGACGATAGGCTTCCATACTAGGTTTGAATCTTGTCTCTGCCATTCACTTTCCAGGTAGTCCAAATCATATTACTTTCAAGTTGTCAAGCCTCCAGTATCTTCATCTGTAAAATGAAGACATAATTTTCCTACTAAGATAATTTACATGGGTTGTTCATTAGTGCACTTTGCATGTAGTGGTTCCTCAGTGAATTTTAACTTCTCTGATCATGATTTTTAAGCTTCCCCTGCTTGTCACTCAGTGTTGATGAGCCATTGAGTCCCCATGAGCAGCTTCAAGCATTTTACTCTGGCTGTGGTGTAACCTCGCCCAGGCTCAACATCAGTGAATTGATCATGTACAAATGGAAATCTTTGGTGCTAGTTTCAGTCCTGAATTTCATTCATGCTATTCCAAATATCTTGCATGCTCCTCATACCCTTCATATTCATCACTCCTCAAGCTTTACTGTCTCACTTGTTCTAGCATATTCTCCATCTCCTTTAATGGCAACACTTGAGAGACAAATTTAGGGTGAGTTACATGTCATACTTTGATTAGATAAAATTTATTTTTAAATAGTAGGCAAATTGAGGCTCGAGCCTTTTAAGTAAGGAGGTTACTCAATAGCCTGGGTTTCTCAGAGCCCAGAGACATATCCAAGTCTCCATACTGCATATTTATTGCTATGTATTTAAGGGTGCAAATAAAGGGGGAGAGCTGTAACTCAGTGGCAGAATTCTTGCTTAGCATGGACAATGGCCTGGATTCAATTCCCAGTACTGAAAAAGAAAAGAAAGGAAAAAATGGAAAGTATAAGGAGGAAGAGGAAGAGTAGGAAAATGTTAATAATGTCTACAAATTATTTCTCATGTGTTACCACATAAGTGCCCTCGCCGCTTACTTAGAAGGCTAGAGGAATTTTACATATTATTTGGCTCACTTACTAGAGTTTATCTTAAATAACAAGAGCAAAAATCATGTCCCTCTGTATTTCTATCACAGTGTTAATTGATTAAACTAAAAACTGAACCATCTAGTAGAAAACTTTTCAGAATTTATGCATTGTACTGTTGTCTTCCAGTTATACTTAAGAGAGCTTAATGAATGAGAAAATATTTGTAAGCAGATATCAAAAAAAAAAAAAAAAAAAAAAAAAAAAGCAGACCACACATTTTATGTTGTTTGTTGGTTGCATCTTGTGGATTAGACTTTAAATCCAATCAGAAAGCGGTTGTTACTACCATGATACCTGAGTTACTATTGCACCATCAGGCATGCCAATAAGACTGGTGATTATTTTTCTCCTTTGTTAGTATACATAACACCTTGCAACACTATGGAAAGCTAGTCAGTAGTGATGAAGCAACAAGGTGAATCCCAGCTTAATTTCTCCATGTTCTATTAAATATGTGGTATCTTCAGGAAAAGGGTATTACTATCAAGTTCTAGAGGGTAAGAGCAAATCAGGAGGATGGATAGACACAGAGGAAATGGAAGAGAAGGACATTGAATTTGAGGGTCTTCTTTAAGATAGTAAAAAAAGGTGCTTGGAGAACATCAGCTGAGGAGAAAGGTCAGCTGGGTGCTTTCTCTGCCTCTCTGAGCTACCAGGCTTTCACCCCAGCATCTGGTGCCTGAGTCTTTATTGATAAATTAAATGACTGAGATTGTTAAAGACACCTGACTTTTTTTTGTTGTTGTTAATTTTTTATCCTGTGGTGTCCATTTGGGACACTGTAGCTGTATTTTTAATTTTCTTCTCTTTAAAATATATTACTTTTTATTACTTTAATTATATTTCATATATATTAATACATATATATGCATATATATAATATATGTAAATATTTTACCATGCTTACCTTCTACTCTTCCTCCTAACTCCTCCTAGTCAAATACTCTGTGTTGGATTTTAGAAGTATGCAGAAGTACTATATTTGAAATGTGTATCTCCCTACATTTGGAAACTGGGTGAAATAGAGTGTTACTTCTTCAGTATGTTTATCTTTTCTCTTAAGGGTCTCTCTTGTTTCTATCCATCATCATTCCTTCAGTGCCATTGTTGGGGTCTCAAGAAAAATTTCACAATCTGGAGAGTACATTAGTAAGATGAGCATAGTAGTGGGGAGGCAGTTGTTTCTGTATAAAATGAGGAAAGAACAATTGAGAAGTTCCAGACAAGAAGTAGCAGACAGTGAATTCTCGGGCAGGCTAACTTTAGGAAAGAGTATCTTTGGATGGTAAGGACCTAAAAATAGATTCCCTTAAAGCTAGACCCACAGGCTTCTCTGTGATTAATATTTAATGCTGTTTATTTTGCTTTGAAGACAGTTATCTCAGAGTTTACATTGGACAATGGAGAGGCAAGCCATTTTCAAAAGGGGATTCCTCTCCACCCCACACATGCTCTTGTGCTGGCTAACTCTTTTACTACACTAGCAACTTCATTATATTTGTAGCCAGTAATAATAAATATTTTGAGAAATCTTAGAAGGAACTACCACTGTGACAGAGCAGAAGTAAGGTTTCTATTGTAATTCTTTGTTTGTAATACTTGTTTGTGACTGATTATTTATCCATTCTGAGACATAGTCTACAGTATTAAGAGGAAAATTATGAAAAACTGCCTCATATATTATGCTGAATTAATGCTGTGTACCAAGTCTGTAGGAAAAGGGGTATATATGTACTTCTTTCCTATAGTCTTGGTACACACACACACACACACACTTGAGCTTTAATAGTATGAAATTAATGTAATGATAAACAAAAGTTTGGTAAAGGGAAATTTTATTCTCATTGAATATATCTACTTCATAAATATTTTGAACCATGCTCTCTAGAAAACATGTGCTTTATAATTATTGGTTAATTTAAAATGCATATGTCTTATAATGGATGTGTACAATATGTCTCTTAAACTGATTACACTTAAAGATATATATTGAAAATATCTGAAGACATTTTTATTTGTAATGTGTCTAAATAGGGATTTGGAGAATTATTGGAAAAAGTACAACTAAACAATAATGACAGAAAGATTTCAAATGGTGATAGCAACCTAAGTATGGATCATATCTGTCTTCTGGGAAATCCTGTGTTGAGAAACATCAATTTTAAGGTAGAGAAAGGAGAGATGTTGGCTATTACTGGATCTACTGGAGCGGGAAAGGTACTGTTTCTTTACATTTTTAATTTTTTTTTGAGAAATTAATACATGAGTACTATATTTACATGATTCCTATTCCTTTCCCCCATTTCTAACACCTTCCATATACCCCTCCTCACTCCCATTTAAATTCATGACCTCTGTTTTTGTTATTGTTATATAATGTACTGGATCCATTTTGTGTTTGTTTATATGTGCACATGTATTTAGAGCTGCTCACTAGAGATTAGATGACCTATCAAGGAGTTCATTTTTTTTGGAGAAAATTGATTCTACCTCTCAACTTTTATTTGGCTGTAATTCTTCATCTAGGGCAGTGGTCCTCAACCTGTGGGTCGTGATACCTTTGGGGGTATTAAAGGGTCGCAGCATTAGGAAGGTTGAGAACCACTGCTCTAAGGGATGGGACCTTGTGAGATTTCCCTCATCTACATTGTCATGTCAACAGGTGATGTCATCATGTTGAACTTGTTTAGGTAATAATATTATGGATATTCCATTGGTGTAGTATCTTATATTTAGAAGATAATTTCTAGAAGCAGATATTCCTGCCCTCTGGCTCTTATGATCTTCTTCCACAATTTGTCCTAAGCCTTAACTATAGAGGTTGCATTTTAGATATATCAATGGGGACCCAGTAACCTGTTGTCAGTTGTTCTCTGCATGTTGACTAGTTGTAGATCTCTGTAATACTTTGCATCCATTACAAAAAGATGTGACTTTGATAAGAGGTGTGAACTAACTATACTTACCTGTTGGTGTAAGGATAAGTTACTTACAACCCAGTTAGAAATCATATTAGCTTACACAAATGGCAAAAGTAGGACTATGACCTCTCCAGCTGTGGTTAGTAAGGTTTACAGTGCTAGGTATGAATTCAGTCTAAATGAGTTTGTCTTAGGTCCAGCATACGTATCCCCAGTATGTCTCCATTGGTGTTTTATCTTGCTAGGACAGTATTTTTTTTTTTTTTTGTCTTTTTATTCCTCATTATTAAGAATTTAATTTAGCATTCATTTTTCCTTTTTGTCTTGTTTGCAGTATATGAAATATTTCAGAGAAATGTTTATATAGGCATAGAAATATTTGAATATAGTACTTACCTAAAATGAGTTGCTTCAGTATTGGTTTTTTCAGGGATTTTAGTTATTCACAGTATTTCCTGTGACTTTTTTCTTTTTCTTTTTTAAGTGTAAATAAATGTTTATTCCTCTAGACTAATATTGGAATATTGGGGATTGTATTTAGTTAGACAGAATATATTTTTTATTTATTTTGTATAACTAAGTCCATTTAAATGAAAAGAAACATTTATAGACAATGTTTGGGAATTTGGGCTTCCTGCTGGTAAGGGGCGCTGTCATGGGGGATTCTAAGAAGATGCAGAAATCCTGGCTGTAGTCTGTAAGGCTGCTTTGTCCAGCTGTTTTGAATGTAGGATCACCCAGTACTCTGTTTCAGGTGGTCTGGCTTGATCAAACCACATTAGTCTGGAAGGAATCTGCATTTTTTTCATTTTCTGTGGAAACAAAAATAGAAATCCTTTTCCCTAGTAACTTGTCCTTCAACTTAAATTTTGGAGTCAAAGCATTTTTTTTTAATTTAATTTATTATTTTACATGTCGATCCCAGTTCCCTCCCTCCTTTCCTCCCTCCCTCCCTCTCTTCTTCTCTCCTTCCCTCCCTTTTACCCTCTCTGTCCTCTCACATGCACTCTAACCACCCTCCCCTCCCATCCCCCTACCCCAATTCCATATGTAGGGGAATGCCATCCAGTTGGGGTCATGTAGATCTGACAGGTCATGTGAAGTAGGGACTAGGGCTTCTCTCCTGTCTCTAGATTAAGGCAGTTATCCCTCCATGGGGGATGTGTTCACAAGGTCCTTTTGTGCACCAGGGATACATCCTGGCTCCACTCTCTGAGGTCCCTTAGACTGCTCAGTCCTTCTGGCTGAGACCCATATTCAGGGGGGCCTGAGCCTGTGACTTTTTTCTATTTGTTTATATTTTGTATAGAATTTAGCTTTGTCATACATATTGAGGGATTTCAATATCTATTGATTAAAATACTATCTTTTAACCAATTTTTTAAATACCGCAGATCTATTTTTAGGGTTAGTCCAAGAAAATCATGGCTAAGATTTGATCGCAGTAGGCACAATGTCTGATATATATTTGCATATTATTATATATTATGAAAATATGTCAAGTGGAAAGATTTTCAAGAAAATGTTATTCAGTACTTATTCTCCTCCCCACCCACTCCCAAGAACAACCTATTAGGCTTGTATAAGTTTTTGTCCTCTCAAAATCAAATCTACTAGATGGGAAAACTGCCCCAAGATCTAATATTACCAACAGGAGGCTTGAACTTGATATTTCAGATATGATCTGTCATGCAGATAATAATAGATACTTTTTCTTTAGTAATTAGCTAGATATCACATGGAAGGATCAAAGGAATGAAATTTGAGGTAAGTACATGCTTCATGATGTTGGACAACAAGGATTTGCCATGGATAGCCATAAAATAGATCCCTGTTCCAATTAGAGTGTCATTTTAGGTATGGTACCTTTCCGTAATATAAAAATGTGTTCACTAATACCTTAAATTTTATTGCAGGATGTAAGAGGAAGGAATGGGAAAGGGAGGGAATGAAGGATAGGAAAGTGTTTGTATAAAATAAAAATGAAAATGATGGCTTCTGAAAGGGAATTTGTTTCTACTTCATGTTAATATCTTAGGCAGGGAAAGCTGCATCATGAATAATTTTACATGAGATTTCAGAAATAAAATACCACAGAAAATGTCTAATTACTATATATCTAGCTTATCTTTCTCTCCAATTGTTTCCCCAAATGTGACATGGGCCTTTGAAATAAAAGTTTGCTCCTCAGAGTGTTATTTTTTCCTTCCTGTCTTATATGGAATTAGCATCAATTTTCAGTATTAAAATAAAATGATACACAGGAATCTTCAGAGTTGATGCTCTAGAACACACAGATGACCAAACCAGACTGTTTGTTTGGGAGAATAGTACTGTGCTACAAAGAATTTTAAAAAGGAATTGTCCGTGTACTTAAGATCATTACATGGGATATGTAAAAATAGAATTTGTTGATCTTAGCAGTAATTAACTCTCAGACAAGCCTGTGAAAAACTGATGACTAAGTAATTCTACTCTGGGACTGCTCTTGCCTCTTATGGAAAGATACTATGAAGACAGAGGAAGACCCTTATCCACTTGTGATTAAGAGTATCATAGCTCGGTCAGAGAGACTGCTGCTTGGTTATAATAGGAAGGGAAAACTCTTATCATTTTCCTGAAAAAAGGGTCCACCTACAATATAAGGTTTTTGTAAATGAAACATGAATATTCAGAAGTTAATTTTATACTTCTTGATTTTATAGTTTACTACTTAAGTCTCAAAGATAACCAAATTATCTACCTACCTGTATGTTATGCCCTTATACATTTACAGAGATTTGATATAGTTATCTTCAGTATGGATATGTATTGTAGCTCTCTAGTTTTTGGTTATAGAAAGTTTTCTAAGCTATGTAATTAAGTGAGAAAAGAACTTTTTTATGGTATGCTACATTGTACTCCTCCTCCAAGGATACCAAGAAATAACTATAATATGATTTGTCCTATTCTTTACATATTTATGCAGGATTCATATTTCATTTTTGTACATTTAGTTCACCTATAATGAGCTAAATGGGTAAGGAAAAATCAGTGTTTCTCCTCTCCCTGATACTTGTTTTCTTTCACACACACACACACACACACACACACACACACACACACACACACACACACACATGCAGTGGGTTGAGAGTAGTTTTGTTTTCAGCACAGAGACCTGACTTCGAATCCCAAATTCCCATATTAAATTCTGTTTAAACTGGGCATGGATGTGCACCAATATCGACAGGGCGAGACAGTAGGATCCTAAATGCTCCCTGGAAACTGGTGTAGCTGAAACTGCAAGCTTCAATTCAATAAGAAACCTTGCCTCAAGGCAACAAGGAGAGAAGACATGGAAGATATTAGGTGTTTCTGCTCTGGCCTCTACATGCACACAGAAGGGTGCAGGCACCCATATATTCACTTTTATGTAGCACAGACATAGTGCGCGCGTGCACACACAAACAACCCTTTTAACATCCAACTTTTCTTAAGTGATAACATTCTCTATACCACATCCATCCCTATTGCCTCCCTTATATATACTTGGTTTTTTTCTTAGAACTCCTCTTGTGAGGGCAGGTAACATATTTAAATTCTTTGACTTTTTTATTTTTATACTTATACGAAAGTGGCACACAAAACTTTTTAGAAACAATTTTGGCATGCATATATTTTTAGCATTTACTAAAGATGAAAGCAAATTCTTGTACTATTAAAATGGAAGTACTTTCTTATTTTTGTGTGAATAATATGAATAAACATTGGTTTAATGATAGCTCTCTTAGCTTCTTAGGTTGTCATACATCAAGAAAGGCAATCTGAATATGCTCTTTTCTTTTCAGTCTAATCTCTGTTTATAAGAGGAAGATATCATTGATTCTGTGTTGGTTTATTGTGATGAATAAATGCACTCATGTGGCTAGTGCATACAGGCAGCACTTAGGCTAAGAACTCTCAGCCAGTACATGATTATCAGTCTCATACGTACCTGCAAACCTATCCCAGCAAATTTAAGGAGGGACTCACTCTTTGTTAGCCTTGATCATGAATGTAGCACTTGTCACTCTAACTCTATGTTGCCATTTAAGCATTGGGAGACCAGATTAGAACAATTGGAGGCAAGCTAAAGCTAAGTAATTTGATCAAACAATTACAATTTATTTGTAGACATCACTTCTGATGATGATTTTGGGAGAACTGGAAGCTTCAGAGGGAAAAATTAAGCACAGTGGAAGAATTTCATTCTGCTCTCAATTTTCTTGGATTATGCCGGGTACTATCAAAGAAAATATCATCTTCGGTGTTTCCTATGACGAGTATAGATATAAGAGCATCGTCAAAGCTTGCCAACTACAAGAGGTAAGCAAACTTAGGAAAAAATGCCGATTGTATTAGCCACTTGTATTATTGTTGTGACAAAATACTTTGACAATGCAGTCTGTTTTAGCTTATACTGTTCCAGGAGGATACCATCCATTATGGTAGAGGAGTGACAGGAATAGGAGGATGGCTAGTCACATTGCTTCCATATCCAGGAAGCAGACAGAGAACGGGAAATGGGGGTCTATGCTATAAATCCTGAAGGCCCACTCCCACTATCACACTTCCTCCAGTAAATCTGCACCTCTTAAAGGTTGCATAACCTTCTCTAGAGACCAGATACTCAAAGAGCAAGTCCACAGGAGATGGTTCACATTCAAACCACTACATTGATAATGCCTATTAATCTTAAGACCAACCACATTACTTGTTTAGTTCTCTCTTCACATATTGTACACATATCAAGGGTCCCTCTAGGAGTAAGCTTAGTAAGTGAGTCGATAAATAATACCCATGACTCCTGCTTTAATCTTGCAAATTTATAAATGGATGCAATTTACTTTTAAATTATGTTTAAGTTTTATAAAAACAAAAATCAAAATTCCTTATGCTCTGGATGTGGTACCTCATGCCTGTAATCCCGGTACTCAGGAGACTGAAGCATGAAGATCATGAGGTTGAAGCCAATCCTGGCTATATAATGAGTTCTGAGCTGTCTGGGTCACATGGTAGGATCAGGTTAAAACAAACCAACCAAAATGCTTCATGAATTCTACAGTAGTATTTTGTGTACACTCTAAGACCACAGTAAAAAAAAAAAAATGTCCTTAAAGATTGGGTTAGCTTTGAAGAAGATAGCCATGATTTTTCATGATTTTTCTAATGTTATTTTTCATAACCTGGAGGTTGACACATTCTGGGATTGTTACCAGATCTGTTTCCTAGACAAGCTTTTGTGGGTGGGAACTGGCTTATTTATGGACTGACAGGGTAAGGTGGGATGGTAGCTTCTTTCTAGTATTAGTTTTGGCTTTGAATATGTATCTTCCCATACTAATGATTTTACAGATGGTATTTGAGTTCCCAAAGTCAATCTATAAAAATGTATAAATCCAAACATAGCATATGTACATTATTTGTAATAAATTTAGAGCTGTGAGTCTCTCAACCTTTGGACAAGTATTTATAACATTCTGAACATTGGTAGGTTGCTTGTTAGTTGAAGATTGTGTATATTTTAAAAGGTTCAAGTAGAATACACTTTATCAGTAGCAGAGCATTATATGGAATATAAATTATCACTAAATAAAGCTGTTAAATTAATGAAGGGGAAAGAAGCCAAACATTATTCTTCCGGTTGCAAAGCCATATTAAAAATTTAGAGTATATGATTCAGTGTATTTTAGTATATTCCCATGGTTGTACAGTGATAACCCCTGTGATGTTTTAGCATCTCTAAAAGAAACTCTTTACTCATTAAGAATCAAATTCCATTTTTTTTATGTGTGTGCCAGCTATAAGCAACCACTGAACTATATCCATAAGTTCTCCTGTGTTAGACATTTTGCATAGTAGGAACCACTCACTAGGTCTTTCATATCTAATGAAGGTTAATTGTTTTACTTATTGGGAATTTTATGCAAGTATCCAGTGTATTTTTTTTATCTGACTTACCTCCTATTACATGCCCTTTAACTTCTCCCATACACCTTCCAGCCACATCTATGCTTTTTTAACCCTCCAAGTTCAATTAGTGCTGCCTTACTCCGATGCATATACTGGCAGCATTAAAGAAATTACAGTAAAACTAATGAGCCTTTATTTAGAAGACATTTGCTAAGACTGTGTTTTATACAGTATATCAAGAGTTGATACAAAGATAATGAAAAAGTGAACGCTTTAGGAGTAAAAAGAAGAAACAAACTCTGTCTGGTTCTGCTAAGGAAGAGTAGTCTCTAGATGAAGAAAAGGGTAATGTTCCTGATGTAGTAATTCTCTGTAGAACTCTAGGGATCACAACAAAAGCTTGTGACCTGTAGTGTTCTTTATTAGAAACTTTAGATCTTCCAAAAAAAGCAAAGAGAAAGTCTGGATTTAAGAAGTAGAAAAATGAGATCTGATTATTAAGATATCTTGAGATAGGTGCTCGAGAAAGCTTTTGGGACAAAGCCCTTTCAGTAAACACTAAGTTGTTCTTGCTTCTTTTGAAGTATATAATAATATTCCATTACAGAGTAAAACAGGAGGGATACTTTTGAGAGCCAGTTTTTATTAGTGAGTGACTACATATGGAGTTAAAGTGGATAAGGAAGAGAAGACCCATGAAACCAAACAATAATGAATATGAATTTTGAGATTAACAAAACTGGTCATGAAGAAAACTATAACAAAGGCATTTTAAAGTTTTTTGCTTGCAAAACATAGTCAACAAACGTTTGGATATCTATGGAAGTAATCTAATTGTAGCAAAACCTGAGGGTTTGGAATGTGGACACATTGGCTCTCTGTTCAATAAGTATCAATGGCAGTTGGAATTAATCCCACTTTTTATGTTTCTTTTAGATTCATAAAACTTATCTGTCTGATTGCTTCATGTCAGACTGTCCTGGTTTGATTTCTGATGCTATGATTTTTGACTAAAAGCAGCTTAGGGGAGGAAAGGGATTATGTGAGTTACACTTCCAGGTCAGTCTCTCTCTAATAAAATTTAGGATAAGGAGCTCAAGGCAGGAACTTGAAGCATAAACCAAGAAGGAATACAGTTTTCTCATTTGCCTTTGTGTTGTTAGAAGGCTTGTGCTGTCTCACTTTCTTATACAACCTAGACTACCTATCATGAAGTGGCATTGACCTCATACATCAATGAGTAATCAAGACAATGATATCCATAGACCACTTGATCTGGGCGATCTCCCAATTGAGATTTCTTCTTTCCAGGTGACTCTAGGTTGTGTAAAATTGACAATAAAATCTGTATATTTACTTTAGAAGGGGCATGGTGGGTACCAAATGAAAGTTTTAATCATTCCTAACATCAAGGTACTTATAGGATAAATTTGGGGGAAACAAACTTAAGGATCCAATTGCCATAATATTGCAATTTTTAGATTGGAGTCAGTGGTGGGCTTTAAGCCTACTTGGATAATCCTGGAAGCCCATCTCTAAGAAACAACTTCTGAAAGAATAAGTAAAAAAGATAGATAACATCATGTATAGAAGAAACTGAACACGAACACAGGGTATGAAATCACTTGTTCAGGAGATTGTAAGCATCTGGATAGAACCAGAGTATAACTAAAGAGAGTGGGTGAACAGGAATGGAGTGGAGAACCATCTCATAGATAACAATGTCTGGAGTTTCATCTTGGAGAACTCTAAGTACAAGAGTGCTATAACAACTTCAATGTTTATTCTTATCACTCTGTGATGGTGGTGAGCAGAATTAAGGTGGATACTCTATGAAATTTCGTATGGAATAAATAGCATATTTTTGAAATCACACAGAGCTGGGTCATAAAAGTTATTTAACTTGCCTATACTGAGTTTTTAGTCTCTGTAGTATATGAAGCTAATATTGCCTATTCTATTTGTAGAGTCCTCTAGTAAATAGAAGGGTCGTCATAAATAAGGCACTCCATGCAAACTAATAAGGCACTCCATGCAAACTATCTGTCTGCCTGCTTTCTTCCAATGCTAGAGAATTCAGGCCCCTGGTTTAGCTAGATCATTATTAGCTTTGAACTGCTTTCACGTGTCCCATATCGTTTCTGAATGGCAATCTAAATGTTTTTAAATTATGTTTATTTATATTTTATTTTATGTTTACTACATCATTTACCCCTTCCTTTTTTCTCTCCAAACACTGCCATGTACACCTCCCACCTTGCTCTTATTCAAATTCATGGCTCCTTTCCCTTTAACTATTGTTACATCTATATGTAACATAAATAATATATATTCCTAAACATATAAGTACAACCTGCTCAGTCCATGTACTATATGAAATGTTAGTTGTAAGCATGTGTCCAAGGCTGACCTTTTGTTATTAGATAACCAATTGCTGTGCTTTTCCCTGGGAAGACTACCCTCAGACCTCTTTAGTTGCCTGCAGTTCTTTGTCTAGGGTTGAGGCTTCTGAACTTTTTCCTTTCTACACTAACATGTTCATTGGTTTCACTGTTCCTCTTGCTTTTCCCTTTAATTACCCTGATTTTTCTTAGTTATATAAAATGCTAAGTAAAAGTTTTTTTTTTTTTTAATTTTAAAGACTCCCTAGGTTATTACTTTTTGTCCTGCTGCTTTCAGCAACTGTGTTAGAACTTGTCAGTGACCATATGAAAGGCAAAGGCCCACAGGCATCTCTTAAATCACCCTGCTCTTTAAAGTGGTCAGTGGTGGTCCATGTAGCAATACAATGAACTAATAATAAGCATACGCTGTGCTGTTATATTGGTGTGAATGTTTCCCATATGTTTTGGTTACCTTAACTACAGAGCAAAGTTCTTGACACAGAAACTCTGAAAATGTTACTTCAATTTATCCACCCTAGCGCACTGATAAAATAGTAAGTTCTTATTGGACGGCTGTTTTGGAAATGGTTTGGGGTAGCATGTTGGTTGTAAGAATCATGCTCAGAAAACGTCCTGTGAGTGTCACTGTGTCAGAAGCTGAGCAGTCAGTTCTTTGAAAGAACATGATTGCTGGGAGGTTGAAATGAATGTGCTTGTCTTCCTATAGAGAAGAGCACCAGGGCTCTGCGTTTGCAACACCCTCGGCTTCCATGTCTGCTTCTGTTATATAAATACTCACACCTTTGACCATGTCCAGAAAGAACTTCAGTACAGCATGTAATCCCTATGAAGATTTTACTTTTTTTAGCTTGTAGGAGTGTTGAGCACAGTAAAACAGGATACCTACAGAGTCCTCCGTGGCTAAGCAGCTGGCACCAACACAAGAATCCCTCAGCATAATCTCTGGGTGGTCCCTCTTGCCAAATCGAAACATTAATGACCCTGTTTTCATTTTGACTGATGAAACTGATCTGTCTTCATGTTCTGTATCGAGGCTTGGAACTGGAGATGAAGATGGAGTATCTGTCCTCTTCCTCCTGTTTGTGTTTTTGGTAAACTCTAAGATCTTCTCGGTCCTGCGCATGCCATGATGCTCAGTGTCATAGGAATAGTCAGGCATGTATGCGTTTGGAAGGGCAAGGCATGCACAGCATATTTCACATAGTTTTCTGATTTCAGTGTGTTCTTGGAAATTATTCACTGGTGAGACAGCTAAAGCCTTTATCATGTGGAAGGGCATGGTGGTAGGTCTGTGTTGACAGGATAATTCAGAGCATGCAATGTTAAATGAGTAAGTAAGTTTTGTTGTTAGCTTTTACTTTTAACCTCTCTTTTGGGAAAATCTCAATGTCCTGGTTTATAAAAATGAATTTGAATCTAGATTATAGTGGACTTATAGATGAATTGAGTTGCTGGCAAAATACTGTTCCACATACTTGAGTCCATTGAGATTGTCTTCATTTTCCTCCAATAGGCCTTTAGGATTTTCCTTGTTACTTAAAGCTTCAGTGCACAGCACTGAAACTGTGCTAGCTTAGAAAAAGTCAGTATAATTAAGCCCTGGTCAAATTACATGTTCTTATGAAATTATAGTTCCATTGCAGTATTGAGAGAGAGACAGCTTACACTGTTCTCTGGTCCACCTTTCTGCATCACATTTATCATAAGCTTCACTTAGTCCCACTGACAGAAGAGAATTCTAGACAGGTCAGTGTTAGGGTAATAAGTAATTGGCCTGTCTTTATTCAGTGACTCATTTTCTTATAAAAGTGCCTGGGTTTGGAGAAGTCATCGGCTTTTATAATGCTGTGTGGTGGGGAGTAGGGGTGGGGACTGTGCGAAGGAGGTCAGAGCTTAGAATACATAATCAGTTTCCACAAAATTATTGTGATGCTTGTGAAACCACAAAATGATTGCCAGTAAGTAAGCATCTGCCATGACAGCCATTACACAAATGTTGCAGCAAAAAATATTTACTATATAAGCCGAAGAAGGAGAACTCTGCATGTTTTTCTCTTCCATAACTGCTTAGTAATTTTAGAATTTCCCTAGCTAAGAAGGAAATTGCTAAACACTCACAAAATACATATAAAAGAAAAAGAACCTTGGGAGAGAAATTGGCAAGATGTAATGAAACACTTGGGAGGGAAATAGGCAGGGAAGCAAGGCTGTTTGAAAAATAAAATCCATCATAGAGATTCCACATGACTAACTGAATTTGAATTTGACCTCTGGGTCTCCAGGTGGTTCTGCCAAGACTAACCTATGAGAAGGTGAGACTTAACCTTTGAATATTCAGTTTTCCAGGGTAGGGTAATTTCAGAGCTTTACAGTTAGAAGTAATGAAAAGATAAAGGTGCCATAGGATTTGGCATTTGCAGTAGCTCAGACATAATAGATACCTAAAGTAGATTTTTGAAATACACTGAACTATGTTCCTTTCAACCAGAATAAATCGCATTGGTTGTACCCTGAACTACCTATAATTTTCTGTTGATAGGTGGTTAGAGAACACTGGATCTTATTTACTGTAACATGAAGCCAGGAATACTTTATGAAACTACCGAACCAGAACTAAATGGAAATGCCATAGAGTTTTATGGACTGAACTGTTATTTCACTTCATTTGAGCCCTGGAACTTAAAAAATAAATACTAGCTGATACTTAGGCAAAGAGCATACATGGCAGCAGTCTGCTAAGCACTAACATGAACTGCCCCATTGAGTTGTCACTTCTGATTTAGTGACAACATCAGCAAGAGTTTGCAGGCAGTGTAAAAATGTGCTGATTTCAAAGAGCAAACTAAGCTTTAGGTCCTAAAAGTCTACAGTTTAGGGACTAACACCTAAACATTCTAATACTGGAGGTAATTATCAGGTTACGTCTCTAAAACCAAAATAGCCCTGGGATTGCCACTCCTAGTGAGATTCGGTCAAGTCAACAGAACAGTAGTTTATGAACATAATTATAACTGTCTGAGAACAAACCACCCTGAATAAATAGTGAAATTAGAACACTTAAGCCTGAGCTTCATATTTAAAACAAAATTTAACAACCATAAAATTCCCAAAGATATAAAATTTATTTTATAAAATCCTTATTATTCATTTTCTGGTTTTAGTCTTCTTTTTAAGAAGTAGGAACCTAGAATCAGGGTGTTTCCATGTTTAGGTGATGAATGATTTCATTTTAAACCAAGAAAAGCTTTTGAAATATAATTTTTAGCTACAGAATGGCGCTCAAAAGCCCCTGGCTAAATTTCACATCTGCAGCAAGAGTTTGATGTCTTACCAGGC
Source organism: Phodopus roborovskii (assembly GCF_943737965.1). Classification (NCBI taxonomy): domain Eukaryota; kingdom Metazoa; phylum Chordata; class Mammalia; order Rodentia; family Cricetidae; genus Phodopus; species Phodopus roborovskii. The sequence goes on from NW_026125444.1 coordinate 6,557,838, forward strand.
TTATAACTCCATAGCTAGAGATGGAATAGAATCTTTCCCAGAGAGGGAAGAACTAAATTGAATATTGAGGCTTCTCTAGACAAGCAGAATGTATCACCATTTTCATCTTTTAGAAGTGGTTCCATAATGACAGCATAAATATATTTTATTTATATTGTTGAGCTATCCTTAGTTCATATTATGGAATAAAAAGAAAATGATCTCAGCAACTTTTTGTCGAGTTCCTACTATAAACACAACACTGAGCTAAGCACTCCAGATGTTGCCTCCTGGTAAAGCAAGGAACTTGTCTATAGTGACATTTTGGCTACATAAATTCATAGAAAGAAGACATATATTCATTCAGCAAATATTCATGAGTATAATCATTGAAATAATAATTATACCAAACTATGGGGATTACATTGATGAGAAGCACACAATTCTTCTTCTCAGAGTCTTTTATTCTAATAGAGAAGATGAACAATTAAAGACTAGTGTAGGTTAATACATTCTATGTTCCTTAGCCTTTGAACATAAGTAAAGAAAGTAACAGTGTGTTCCTAAAAGATCATGAAAGTTTTCCCCAAGGAAGTAACATCTAAAGTGGGGGATGAATGGAGAAGCAGAACATTTCAGAAAGGGAATGGAGTATACAAGGGCCGATAACCTAAAGAAGATATTGTCCTAGGGTTGTATGTCATTGCACTATAAATTGAAGTAAGCATGGACCCTTTGGCAATCAGGGGAGAGAAAATACAAGGTCAGTATAATGGGAAATAGAAGGTGTTCATATGCAGCCAAACATATTTGGTAAGAGGCTTTGGGCATCATCATTCTAATGGCACATTTAGACAAGGGTCTGTGCTTTTCCATATTTTAAGTTCTACCAGAGTTAGACTTCAGTAGAAAAAAAAACAACTACAGTCAGCTATTGAGTGACAAAAGATTTTGCAGGGATTTCAGAGCTGGTGGGTTTGAAGCCTTTCTCAGGAACGGAGTCACAAGAGGTTTAGTGGGAAGGACCAGGAAACATTTTGGAGAAATTCAGAGCAGGAACAAATTCAAGGTAACACAGACTATTCTACTGAAGTATTAAATTTGTCCTAAGCCTTAGAGGTGACCATAACTAGAGGAGAAGATAAGGAATTAGCACCACTTGAATGTCCATAAGGCCAATTAGAGAAGAATTATACTGAGAGTTTTTGTGCATCTAGATTTAAGGATAATTTGAAAGATTTTGAAAGAAGGTTATTGCTAAATGAGTCCAAATATATAACATCTGAAGAGAAGTCAGTGAAATCCTGTTCTCATACCATTCTCTAGCCACTGGGGAGTTCAGAAATCCTAGTACTTACACTTTATGTTTCTAGAGTCCCCCACAATCCACCCCTGCCCATTAAATCACTGCACTTTTCAGTTCTTCTCTTAGGAATGCTTGAGCTATCCATTCTGAATATAAACATAGATTTATACACTAACAAGGTACACACATAGTAGTAGTTATCCTCACAGGTTCACACAATATGATAACTGGTTATAAAACAAGAGTTTGGTTTGTGTGTATGATATCTGTAGGTCTGTGCTCTCACATGTGTGAGTGTGTGCAAATGTGTGAAGGTCAGATACCAGCCTTAGACACTGAGCTTCACTTCCTACCACGTTTGAGGTGCAGTCCCTTTTGATTTTGTTGCTGCATATGCCAGGCTAGCTGGCTTGTAAACTTCAGTGCAGGCAGCATTGGATTACAGATACTTGAGGTACCATGTCTGGTTTCCATGTAGATTCTGGGGATCCAGGTGCTTTACCTACAAGCCATCTTCCCACCCATCCCCAAGCCTTTAGTGTTGATAAGTGCTATAACAGATTTTTATATTTTTCTTGGTTCTTATAAAACAAAAATATATGAAATGTTGAGATTGAGTTTTCTGCTATAAACTTGGTTAGTATGCACTGGTGAGAGCAAATCATTTTATCTTTAAAATTGATGAAAATTCTCACATCCTGTTCTTTGTAACAGGGCTTAGTCTTTTGCCAATATTCCACATGTAGCTATTTGTAATAAAGTTTAACTTAGGTCAACAGCCTATCTTATCTAATAGACATAACCCAATTTAAATTATGAACTCCTTATCATCTGCATTCTGTTATGAAGCATACCTCTATTAATCTATATCATAGACAACTGAATAGCTGGCTGGCATACACACTCACAGGTACAACTGACTATGGGAAGAAATGTTTGCTAGATTTTTCTCTTCTTCCAGCGCTTTCTTGGCTATCTCACATTCTCCTGCCTAGACTTTCTTCTGTTTTCTTCTGCCTTTTGCTTACATCTCCCTTCCACTGCCCAATTTCTGCATGCATAAAGGAAGGCAGTGTTTAGTGATTTTTAAACATTAATAACAATGACATTAATCATCCTGTGATTCACAGTTAAAGATACGCTTTATTGAGCGGCATTACCCTGAAGTGCATGTTCCCTTAGCCCTCGCTTCTCACCCTCCCCTTCCCACAAACATCTGTATTGTGAAGGTTGTTCTAAAAGCGATAAGCCAGCCATAAAATCAGTTTATGGTATTTTCCTATCTTCAAAGCTACAGGAAGCTCAAATGTACTCAGCAAATATTGCTAAATTACACAAGACTATTAAATGTAACACTCCACCCTTCGGTAAAACACCTCTCTTACTTTCCTCTTTCTCAGTAGAACAGCCTGTTACATTATGGCTCTATTATGCAATCAATTCAGAGCAAATGAGCTTGATATTAGCAAGCTTCCCGAATAACTTTGGTTTGTTTGATAGAGTTGATTGAAAGTGAGATGATAAGTTCTAACTTTCTGAAAGAAGTCAAGAGGTAAATATGCGTAAATGGAATACACCACAATGAGCATGTTCTCCACTCCTTAATAATAAAATAAGCTAATCTTTATTGCACACTTATTATAATATTACTTTGACCCTCTCCAGTGTGCTTATCTCAGCATTTTCAAGTGTTTTACAACCTCAAACACACACATTGTGTTGTGTGCACAGACTGCTTTGAAGTTGACATTTGCCTTTCTGACTAGCCTGCAATAAAGGAAGTCATCTGAAGGGACAAGTAGCAGATGAGGATCTCAAGCACTGGTAAGCACAACTGTCATGGGTGAAATGAAGATTCATAGGTCTCTTCCAGCTTGTCCAAATCAGAGGTTCAGCAATCTTAGCAAAAGAACTGGGTGTTTCTGGAAGTTGGTTTTAGTAACAGGTGATATAGACATTTGATGTTATTTACAGATAAACTACACATACCTGAAGGGGGTAAATGGACAGGGGAATGTGAGACAATTCTATTTTAATTAAAAATTTATTTAAAAAACTCAAAATAAACAAACTACCAAAAATAAAGAAAATTGAAATGGCAGTAGAGAATAGTTTGAAAGAAAAGTTTCTAATATTCTCCTTCAATAAGAATATTCATTGATCTAACAAGTTTATATGTGAAATACAGCTTTCTTTCACTGAACAAAATTATACTAGACACTTTCTTAGCATGTGCAGTGGCTTCTCTTTCATCTTCAGCACCAATTTAAAAACATGATTAAATAAAATCCAGTAGCTAATTTTTATATAAAGTCTGATATTATCTAATATCCTTGTCTAATAGGTGATTTTCATCCAGTTTTGTGGATCATTCACAGAAAAACGAGAGTTTTCAGTATCAGTAAAAAAAAAAAAAGCAGAGCCTGTCCCTGTATGCCAGGCTTACTCTACATGTCACATGTACTCATGTGGCACTATAAAGAACACACAGTATGCTACAGTGGATGGCCACACAACCATGTGGGTATCGGGCACCACTAGTTGAACTAAGGAGGTTACTAATAACAATAAAAGTAAAAGGACGAAAGTTTGAGTAAGTTAGGGTGGGGGATATTGAAGGGAGTTAGAGGGGGTGGCTATGAGTGTATATGATCAAAATACATTGTATACATATATGGGATTTTCAAAAAGAGAAAAAAAAACCCTTCCCAACATGACTACTCAGATGTGATCTCTACAAGGACGGTACCAATGGACATGCCAAAATGGACTAGGAACAGCCCAAGAAATCTCAGCCCTACACAAAGAAATATAGGCAACTAAGGAAAGCTGGGAGAGGGTGACATAGTCTTCTCCAGGGAAGAACACAACCATTAGTTGTCCAGTGCCAAACAGTTAACCCCAAGTGCATACAACTAACATTATATGACTGAACATGTTATATTTAAGAACACACACACACACACACACACGTGCAATAGCAATTATTGAAAAAAGAAGCTGTTGAGAGTGGTGATGGCCATATGGGAGGGTTTGGAGGGAGGAAAGGGAAGAGATAAATGTAATTATAATGTCAAGAATCAAAATAAACGATTAAAAAACAAGAAAAAAAAACCCTCATGATAGCCAGGAGTAGTTTAGCAGTTTTTTAGTAATAGCTTTCACAGATAGGGAAAATCTACTATGGAGCCTGAAACCAACACCCTTAAGATAAATATATTACCAAATTTTAGTGTACTTGGTAGTCAGCAAAGACAAGTGTTTAACAATGTATACCAAACAGAGCGCTTTGTAGGAAATCAAATAGAGTGTCAAGTACTCATATATCTGCAAATGGATGAGGCGTGAACTGAGTAATCAAACCAAGTGCTCACATTAATAGAAGGAGATTGGCAATGCTAGCATACTAGGTTTTGATGACCTTAATCTCAATTGTCATTGTTACCCCTATTATCTATCTTCATCTCAGTCTCACCAGCTTCGTGGTTATTACAGACTTGGAGACCTCCAGTGAGCTAATGTCATCCATATTTCTCTTCACAAGTGGTTTCAGTCCATAAAAGGAAGCTCCAAGCCCTGGCTCGATGCATCACATCTTTTATCTTCTCACCATTGAAAGATAATTCATACAAAATGTGTGCTAGAGAAGGGAATATTCTGCTAAGAAGAAAGAGATTACTATGGGATTACTATGGCTGTAATAGCAACATGTGGGAGGCTGAGGCAGGAGGAAGGTAGATAGTTTAAGGCCTGCTTGGTCTATACAGCGAGCTCTGAGTCAGCCAGGGCTATTATTTTGTTTGCTTGATTTTTTTTCAAGATAGGGTTTCACTGGGTAGCCCTGGCTGTCTTAGAACTCACTCTATAGTCCAGACTGACCCGTAACTCAGAGATTCACCTGCCTCTGACTCCCAAGTGCTGTGATTAAAGGTGTGAACCACCACCAACTTTGTTTTTATTTTTTTAAAGGAAGGGAATATTCATAAGTCAGTACCCCTATTATATGTATTGTTAGACAGCATCTTAGTAGGACTTTTTACCCCATCATCACAACTCTGTTACAAAACTTGAAGCTCCATTTAGAATAATTTACAACACTTAACTATAAGCAGTATTTCATAGCATAATTATTTAGCTTTAAAATATAGTTATATGATTTGCACACATCTTTGCCTAACTAATTTGGATCCTGTGACTTTTCAAAAAAGGACAGCCATGTCTGTCTGTCTGTCTGTCTGTCTGTCTATCTATCTATCTATCTATCTATCTATCTATCTATCTATCTATCTATCTATCTATCTATCTACCTACCTATCTATCTATTCAATTATTCAGAGAGAAGAAAGTGTGGTGGTGCAGCAGAGGGCTCAATTTTTTTCCTTCCACTTTTGAATCCCAGGGATTGAACTCTAGTCCTCAGGCTTGGTTGTGGATTCCAGTACCTGCTAGGCTTTCTTGCTGGTCTCATTCTTCTTTTACTGCTGTGTTGTATACATGATGAAACTTTCTGAGTATTTCTCCTTTACACACAGGCAAGCCTTTTTCTGTCACACAAAATACCTAACAATTAATTTGCAAGGCCATAAGATAAATACACACATTTAAATTTTTGTAGATGTTGCCAACTTAAACTTTGAAGTAGCAGTACCAATCTTCAACCTTGTCAGCATTAATGAGAATTTGCGTTTACTCACATCTTTAAAACTCTTGCTACTGTCTTTAATCTTTATACTGATTTTGCTCATTCTGATCTGTAAATCATTTTTTTCTTTTTCTGCATTAATCTAAATTACAGTTACATGATTATGTAAACAATTATAAACATATTTTCTTGTTTAATAACCATCTGGATTTCCGACCCCTTACTCTTTGCTGTTTTTTTCTAAGTTGTTAGAGTGGACATAGTATGTGTTGTATAGATCATTGCTACAGAGAACATCATTAACTAAGACACCAGTTGTGTTTAGAAGTCCTTTACTGAGTTTGTCTTCTTGAGACAATGTCTACTTGTTTATCTACAGGATTCTTAAAGTAGATCTCTATTTCGGAAACGTGAAAATTATTAGTTCATTTTTGACATACAGACAAGCCAGACTGCTTTGCCATATCCTTCCTTCCTTGAACTACAGTGGTGGAATATTCTTTCATAACAACAATCTGTCCTTATACTTTAGGTGGATTTGCACTGAGTTCTTCAGCCTTCCTTCCTTTCTTGTGTGTTTCTCTTTCCACAGCATTTTCTTCCAATAAAACTCTTGGATATTTGATACCATATTGGTATCTGTTTGGAGAATCTAGACTGACAGCTGTATACATTGCATTATCATCCCTTTGTGATATCGTTTGCTATAATTTTTCTACAGGCAATTTATCTAAATAAAATTTTATATTTTGACTTTCGTGGCTTCTTTTAAAGATACTCCTTTTAGCACAAAATAGACATTCTGTTCTAATAGTATTAATTTTTCAATTACTAAGAATATAGATCACTAGAAATATGTGGTGTGGATTAGAGATGCTGTTTTCTTTTTAAATTTTTAAAATTTAAATTAATTTTAAATTTTAATTAAAATATGTCCTTCCTCTTTTCCATTTTTGCTCATTTCTTCTCAGGTTTCCTCCCTTTACATCCCTCTCCCTCTGAAATTGTTGACCTCTTTTTCTTTATTATTGTTATATCTTGGCATTAACCGACAGCTGTTTATTTTGACTTCAGGCATGCTCAACAGTCACATTTTCTATTAGGAAAGCAATGTGAAAGGTAGAGAATTGCCTGAAGCTTCAGAATCTTTATTTTCCTAGTAGATCTTTTAAAAATAATTCTAAAAACAAAACAGAAAACCCCAAAACCTCTGATTCCAAATTTCATTAATGATGATATCTAAAGTTCTGTTAAAGTTTTATGATATATATTTATGTGTATAAAGTATTTTAATATCACTCTTCCTGTTCAAAGTGGTTTTTCAGATTTATATCTTCTGTTTAAGAAATACCAACTCACTATTGGTATTTGAAAATTTGAAAATTTTCACTTGGCATGTTATCTCTATAATCAAATGAGTGAATTGTAGACAAACAGGTAAAATACCTAGTTCTTCATTATAATGAAACAAAATCATCTAAACATATAAATGGGAACCAACAGTTCACAATGGCAGTAAACTTTAAAATTTTTAGTAGTAGTGATAGCTCTATTGGGATATTTACAGGACAGAATCTGAAGAAAATTATAAATATTATTGAAGTATTTAGTACATTGGAGTCAAGAGAAAAACATTTTAAATTAAATTTAGTGTTTCAAACGAGAATTCTATGTAAATATATGAGTTGCAAATAAATTCTAATGAGGTTATCTTAAAGTAAACTTAACATGAAATGTTAGAAGTACTTAGTTTATGGACAAATTGTGTTGGTTGGAATTCTGGCTTCACCAATTATAGTCTTGATATCATGCTGTGTTTCTTCTTTGTATTTGAAATGTTAGTGAGGAAGAATTGCTGTATTAAACCTGAGACTGTGTTGGCTCCTCTTCTGACTGCATGCATTGTTTAATAGTTGACATGATTATATGTTAAATACTAAGTAACCAATAAGTCAATTATTTTATGAGTAAGGATTATGCCTTACCAGGTATTAAATAATATGCATTTCCATTAAAAAATATCAAGATACCAAAGGTCCAGAAAGGTATTTATATAGGGGAAAATGGACAAGGAAAAAAGACAACCTAAAAATATGAACTATGACAGATGATATATGCATCAATAAAGCATTATTCATTTGATGGATATTGTTGCCTCTTAACCAATTAAAATAATCTTAGATAAATATAAATTTGTGCCTTGAGAGTTTTAAAAGTTTTATTTTGAAAATAGAATTCAAGTTAATATACAAAACTAGCAGTTAGGCAGTAGGTAAATTGACCTCACAAAGAATTAAATTTTGCATATGATAATTGATAATGCATGGTTAAAATAAGAGATAAAGAGAAATGTTTTTGATATATAGCCTAGAAAGTTGCAAAGACTCATTACATGCAAAATATTAAAACTTCAAAGAAGAGAAAGTAACAAAGCAAGTATTTAAAATATTTGAGATTAAGGAAAAGTAAATTAAAAGAGAAAATTAGCAAAATTTAATGTACTCATAAAGATAAGGGTATTGCTAAAACTTAGTTGTTTTTTGTAAAATGTAATTATTTAGTGATAAAATGCATTGTACAGCAATCTGGCAATAACTTTTCAAAATAGATCATATGTATTTGATACAGTCATCCCAGAACACAAAAGCATATATATGTGATTATATTAATGTTAGGTTTTCTAGTGAGGAATTGGGAGCAAAGGCCATGGAAGAATTGCACATATTACTATTTCAATCTAGTCTGGACTACAAAGAGAGAGCAACAAATGACTTCAAACAGAACCACCTGAAAGCAGCTGGCAGGGATCTCCTTTCTCGTAGTAGTCTGTTGTAGCAATGTTGTGTGTACTAAAACATTTATTTAATGTGTTTTTCATCTCATAGTATGCTACCCCTTTAGCAAAGAGTAGGAGGATTAAAAACACTTTGTTCTAGTGGAGATTTTATATCAATTATTACTTAGTCATCTTCAAATCAGGCGGAGGTGTTGGGTTTGCTAAAGAAAAACGATGGGAGCAAACCTGCATCCCCTCTTTTTTACTTTCTTCATTTTTAAGTAATAGAGTAATAGAGGAAATGAACATTTAATTGCATAATTTATCCTTGTGAAATAAAATTCCCTGTCGTCCATGCTAGCTACTTTTTATGTCACAAGCTAGAGTTTTATTGACACAGCTAGAATCATTTAGAAGAGGGAAATTCATTTGAGAAAATGCCCCACCAGATTGGCCTGTCGGCACGTCTATGGCCCTTTTTCTTGATTAATGATTGGTGTGGGAGGCCCCAGTCCACCATGGGTGGTACCATCCCTGGGCTGATGGTCCTGGGTGCTATTAGAAAGCAGGCTAAGCAAGCCATGAGAAGCAAATCAGTAAGCAGCATCCTCCATGGCCTCAGTTCCAGTTCCTGCCTCCAGGTTCCTGCCCTGACTTCCTGCCCTGGCTCCTCTAAGTGATGGACATAAAAACTGTAATGTGAAATAAACCCTTACTTCCGAAAGTTGCTTTTGGTCATGTGTTTTCACAGTGAAAGAACTCTAAGACACTGTCTCTGGGATGATAGCATTTGGACAGCTGGCGATTTATCACAGGTCTTTGACCACTTTATGTCAGGAATGATGTTAGAAAGGGTTCCTTGGTAAAGGTGAATAGCATGGCTTCAGCTGACCAGGATCTTTCAATAACTTTATGAAAGTGATTACTTTATTAGTTTATTTGCTTTCTGTTTGTAGTTTTGGCATAATGAGTTCTGCTTATTATTATATTAGCTAAAATAAATGAAAAGTAGTAATTGTGGGATGTTTATGGACACATGTTTATAGAAAATAAAATGTTTGACTTGTACAAGCAAAGGAAGAGAAGTCTTAAGTACAATGTACTTAAGGAAGAAGGTCTTAAGTACAATGAGAAGCTAAGGAGGTGGTAGAGAAGCATAAACGGGCCTGGGAGGAAAGAAAGGAGACTAGAGATTGGTACCTAACTATATCAACCTTCATGTCTCAGGCGGAGCCTCTCATTTTTCTGTCTGCTGTGTTGTTACTCCTACTAGCTAAACAATTAACTTGCTAATTAAGTGAGTACTACTTTATAATCTGTTGTAAAATGGTCTATTATATAAGTTGTTATTTAATTCTCCTTCCAGGGTTATGGTTTACCTTAATTACATTTGTACCGTCTGGAGCCCTGGACTATTTCTTAGAAACTCAGCTCTTTTACAGTGCCTTTATGATTGTTGCCACAGGGAAGCTCATTGGAGGAGGAATGGCAAGTGTGGCAGGAAGGTGACAGAAGTAGCCTGAGTGGGCAAGGACACAGAAATAATGGATGGGGATAAGGATGCGTGTGCTGTTGTTTAGGAAGGTGAATAAGAGAAATATGGAAGTAACTAGCCTTATTCCTTGACAGCCACTGAAGACGCCTTCATATTGCTGGGGTGTAAATAGTTTTAGCTTCTCTTATTAACAGGCTTACTCAATGTATTAAGATTTTTTTAAAGAGTGAATTTAAATTGAAAGTGCATTTTAACACTTGAATAGGATTTGAATTTATATGATAGACTTGTGGGTTGTCTCCATATGTAAACGTTCCACAAATACATATTTATTTCACTTTTTGTATTTTCCAAATCTTATTTAATGATCACAAATAACATTTTAAAAATGAAAAAAGTTGTATGTTTAAAATTTTGGTCATGTCATTTTGAGCACCTAAGTGAATTCCGTTGGAAATAATTGAGATGCAATGTTCAAACATTTGGATGGTAGAAGCAGGGGTCTAACATATAGCTGCATCCAAAGGAAAATGTGCTTTCCAATTTCAGATTGAATATACAAAATTTTCTTTCTGGTGTCATGCTTTTGATAATAGGACATATCCAAGTTTGCAGAAAAAGACAACACCATCCTTGGAGAAGATGGAGTCACACTGAGTGGAGGTCAGCGCGCGAGGATTTCCTTAGCAAGGTGAACATCTAACTGTTGCTCCACCGAGCATTTGCTGTAAATACCATGCATGTATAATTATATATGCATATTTATCTACTGCTTCATATTTTGTCTCTGGGATTGACAATTTAAGAACAATAGACAATCAGATTTGGTAAATGGTGGCTTTTTAAAAATATGCATACTATTATTTTTATTTGTTTATACATGTTTGTTATGTTGCATGTATTGTTATAAACAGAAATCTTTAGAATTCTGAAAACATCAAGGAGGGGAAAATTACAAATTTCTGTTCATTGCATCATTCATCCTCTCCCTGTTCCCAGATACCTCTATGTTAGGTTTCTGTTTATGCTTCTCAGTTTAGATGATATGTATTTTCTATTTTTAAAGTTTAGAACATAATTTATGATTTTGTAACAAAAATAGTAAGGCAAAAGATGTCACTAGGACTAAGGCTTCTTGTTTGTTTTTGAGACAAGAGACAAGGTCTCCCTATGTGAGGCTCTGGATCTTGCTGTGTTTGTTTCTGAGTGCTAGGGTTACAGGTGTGTGCCACCACACCCAGCTAGGATTAATAGTAAGCACATGCCTTTTTGTGTGATTCTGATTGTTATCCAGGTCATGTGAATACTAGGAAAGTGCTCTGAAAATTTACAAGCTGTCAAAAAAGAAGCACATATAATTCTTCTCAGGAAGAAAATATTTAAATGTAGCTCTGTTCAAAGAAAATTGGTGATATGGGATTTCAGATAGTTCCTAGTTTTATTGAAACAAAATTCTTTTTATTATGTTACCAAAATTGTTTATGAGAAATTACATTTCCCAGTAGTATTTGGCCCTTTCTCTTTCTTTTATTTCCCACAGCTGATGTTTTCATAACCCAATAACCCCCCAAATGTGTGTGTGTGTGTGTGTGTGTGTGTGTGTGTGTGTGATCTCAATCCCCATACAACCCTAATGGCAGAAATTGTTCTCTTCATTTTATGGAAGAAATCACATGATAATTGAGTAGTCAGACATTAACTAAATCCAGGTTATCTTGACTCCTTACATTCAACTGTGCCTTGATCTTGAGAATGCACTGGGAACTCAGATCACTTGATAGAATTCACAGATGAGATGATGGCTTCATAATCATTTAGAAGTTATTTCCTATATCTGTGATGCAATGATCATATCTGAAGCATTACATTTGATATTTAAATAAAGTATGGCATGTGACTTCAATATAGCACTTATACTTACTAGTTTAAGATTTAGACATATTTCCTATGTACAATGTATAGTACTACTGAATACTGAAAACAGTTGTTTACTGTTTCATCCAAATGTTCAATATGTCATCTTCTTTTGATGATGAACACGCACACTTCAGTCTTGAGAAACTTGTCATACACGTGAAGAAGCGTGTTTAATCTGTAGTGCTAATAATCTACCAGTACACTATGAGTAAATTTTAGAGAAAATCACTTTAGTTTTCCTCCCACTTATTGTATAAGGTCAAGGAGTCATGCCTGATTATGGTATCTCATTGGTGGACTTTCGAGAAAGCATAGAAAATCACGTGTCAAGAAGAACAAAAGTGTGTGTGTGTGTGTGTGTGTGTGTGTGTGTGAGAAAGAGAGAGAGAGAGAGAGAGAGAGAGAGAGAGAGAGAGAGAGCACACTTGCTCTCTGGTATCCCTCTCCTCATAAAGTCACAATTATTCAATCATTAAACTCTGCCTTGATGATCTACCTTAATCCTAGTCATTTTCCACAGGTCCCACCTCTGAGCACTTAGACTAAAGTGTCTGTCCTCTTACAGACATTTACAGTGGATTAAGAGCCTGTATTAGTTTCAGGGGGATAAATGACATTTAAACTATATTGCAGAGAGGAAAGTCAAAGTCAACTGTGGATTAAAGATGTGTGTGTGTATTTTCAAGGATTCTATTAGCTCTCCCGTGTTGCCTTCAAGAAAATTTACAACATAAAGGGCTTTTATGGTTTTACTTAGAATTTTGGCTATTTTTGTTTTGTTTCATAGCTTTCCTTAAGTATGTGATGATTAAGTACATTTTGAAAACAAAAGTATCAACAATTATCTTTTAAAATTATGCTTTAAAGCTGGGATATGGTAGCATTATTAATAATCATGACTGAAAAAATTTAAAACTTATAAAGAGGTTACTACTTCATTTTTGTTAGTTTGAAAAATACATCTTTATATTTTTGCTCTTTTAAGTCAAATTTAATTGCTTGAAGTTTTTTAGTCTTAATTCAAAGTAAATAAAGCCTGGGAGATGGTTCCGTGGTTAAGAGCACTGGCTGCTCTTCCAGAGGACCTACATTTGATTCCAAGCATCAACATGGTTGCTTCATAATTGTCTGGAACTCCGGTCCTCAGGATCTGACACCGTCTTCTTGCCTCCACACACTGAACACACATGGTATACTTGTATGCAGTCAAAACACTCAACATAAAAAAAAATTAAGGAAATTTAAATAGCATATGTGTTGCTTCTTAATATAATCATTAACCCTTCCCTATGTGTAACACCCATGAAAGAACAAGGACATCAGGAGCAGGTGCAAAGTAAATTATTTCATTATTCCTCATGTAATACAGTCTATAATATTAATAACATAGATAAGGAAGAAATAACTAACAGTGCTACTTCTGCCCCATATTGTGAAAAGTGTACTTGCATTGCAGAGATCTGATGACAGTTCTGTAACATAATGTCCATAGTTTTAATATCAGTTCTAAGTAAAATACAAAGACATGGAGGGACCCTAACTTCATTTCTACTTTGTTTACAGAGCAGTATATAAAGATGCTGATGTGTACCTCCTGGATTCTCCTTTTGGATACCTAGATGTTTTGACTGAAGAACAAATATTTGAAAAGTATGTTTTTTTTTTGACTCAGTTACTTATAATGCTCATGCTAAAAGATAACAAAATGCCTGTATCATCATAAGCTGCATATTAGCTCTAGAGCAGTGGTTTTCAAACTGTGGATTGCAACCCCTTTGGAGAGTGAACAACTGTTTCTCAGGGGTCACATATCAGGTATCCCACATACCAGATATTTACATTGTGATTCACACATGAAGCTAACAGAAGCCCCCCCGTCTTAAAGCTACTATTGTTCTGAAAGGACTAATTTCAAATAATTTTGTTTGACATTTTTAGTTTATGTCTCATTTAAATTGAAGGTATAGCATGGTTTATCTAGTCACAATCACAAGAACATGTTATCCCCAATCTCAATTAAATGCCAAGTCCCACCAAGACTTCCCAACCCCCAATTTTGCTCATGAGCTTCTGAATAATGTATAGTAAAAAAGTATTTTATAAGATATCTAAATAGTTCACTTCAATCTTCCCTTACTTAATTTTAATCTAATGAAAAAGGCTATAGAAGGCCCTAGTCATGTTTCTACTTCTCTTAAAGCTTAGTGCATCATCTCCTTCAATACAGCCCTGCATTAACATACCTGTTATCTTGAGTCTCTGAAGTTGCTCTGTAATGGTCATTGCATCAAGTCCTCTGAGTTCATACAGTCAGAATGATGAATAAGCATGACTACCTTATGCACACAACTCAGCTTAAGAAAAACATTTTCTAAGCAGTTAAGAAAATGCAAGAACACAAACTCTTGAACAGTACAGAATGATACAAGTTCTGTGTGATGCCTTAGAAAGAAGGTTGCTCCAGAATTTGACATGCACCATTATGTTGGATTCAGAGTACTAATTACCTTTGCCTGGATTACTTGTTCAGGCCTTCTAGGAGTCATTGTGCTGGTTTTGTTTGTTCAGTTGTTTGTTTTGCTTTACATGCAATAGAGTTTAGCTACATTGTGAGGGAAATAAACAGCTTTGATTTTAAGAGCTGGATGTTCCTTTGGTTCTGGGACTTTGCTTAGTTCCAGCAATATGGGCTTGTGCCAAAGCCTTCCAATACATTTGCCTTTTATAAGTCTGCTCTCAGCAGGCTTCTCTAGTTTGAGAAAAAGAGAAAATTCCATTAAATGCAGTACCCACCCAATACTATGTTTATGATGTTGTGACTTAATAACTATTGTCTTACTTCATAAACTTAGATATTGTTATTTATATTTAGGAATATAGTGATGGCTCTTTATTTTTGATATTTACTGGATAAAAGAAACTGATTTCCTCTCGAGAATACACTCCAAGATTTACTTTTAAAGTATAAAAAATTTATTGGAAGAAAGTTAAATTATGTATTTCTCAGTTGTTATGCTTTGCTTAAAAAACAGATTGGTAAACATAAAATGCACGAGAAAATTAATTAAAAATTAAATACAGCAAGGATATAGGGAAGTATAAACTTTCAGGAACATTTAAAGATCATCTAACAATTCCTTTGTTTTCTAGAGAAATAAACAAAGACCTAAGAGAAAATGATTTTGTTAAAATCAAATAATTATTGATAATCAAAAATTGAATTTCATTCTATGTCTACTGGTATTCACCTCTACAACATGATATGATATTCCATGCTGCAATTAAAGGGACACCTAATAGTTACTGTGGAATATATATCTATATAACTATATTAAGTAACAACATGCCATGATATAGATTTTTGGAACATTAATAATATGCTAAAATTAAACACACATCACTATTTGTAAAGTAAAACCTTATATATTTTTATATTCCCAAAGCTGTATCTGTAAATTGATGGCCAACAAGACTAGGATTTTGGTCACATCTAAAATGGAACACTTAAAGAAAGCTGACAAAATACTAATTTTGCATGAGGGCAGCAGCTATTTCTATGGGACATTTTCTGAATTACAAAGTCTACGTCCAGACTTCAGTTCAGAACTCATGGGGTATGACACTTTTGACCAGTTTACTGAAGACAGAAGAAGTTCAATTCTAACTGAGACCTTACGCAGGTTCTCAGTAGATGATTCCTCTGCCATCTGGAACAAAACCAAACAGGCATTTAAACAGACTGGAGAGTATGGAGAGAAAAGGAAGAGCTCTGTTCTAAGTTCATTCAGCTCCATGAGGAAATTTTCCATTGTGCAGAAGACCCCATTCATCACAGAAGGAGATTCTGATGAGTTCCAAGACAGGAGACTGTCCCTGGTTCCAGAGTCTGAACAAGGAGAGGCAGTCTTGCCTCGCAGCAATGTGATCCCCACCGGCCCCACATTTCCAGGCAGAAGACGACAGTCTGTTTTGGACCTCATGACATACACACCCACCCAAGGCTTCAGCAACATCCAGAGGACAAGGACTTCCATTCGAAAAATCTCCATAGTGTCTCAGATAAACTTAAATGATGTGGATATATATTCAAGACGGTTGTCTGAAGACAGTGCATTGAATATCACTGAAGAACTTAATGAAGAAGATTTAAAGGTATGTGCCTTCCATATCTTAAGATTACCTCATCCTAACTCTATAATTTCAGTAAGTTTTGCTACAAATTACATGTTGCATGGCATTCTGTGATAGTTTCTGGTTTAAGGGTGCAAAGTCCATTACCTATGTAAGCAACTTCAAAATATAAAACAACTATTTCTGATTGTAATTGAAATATCACTTCTTCCCCAAAGTTGTAAGCCAACCAAGGGCTTAGTATTGAGTTCCTTTACTAGGCCCATGATAGGGTATTTGTTATTATAAACTAATAATTTTCTGCTTTAGTGGTTTTCTAGAACAAAATAGAGTCAAATATTATGTAAATAAAATGGTTGTATTTATGTCGACATCAAGAATTGTTTCTAAACATGTACAGACTAGATAAGGATTATGAAAACCTGGCTTCTTGATAAGACAAATTAACATTCATGCCTGAATTTGGGTAATGTGTACTTTCTGATCTTTCAGATTTGTTTTATGTGTTATGTTTTTGAAAGTTTTTTTTAAGCTATTTGAAGCTCAACATATATCTGCCAATATTTAGACTGAAGGACCATCACTGTATGTTGAGGAACAAAATGACTTTTCTTAAAATAGAAAACAATGCAAAACAGGAGAGCTATTGTTTACTAAACAATGCATGTGCCTTAGATGAAGTTCAAAACAGTCTTAGTAGATGGGCATGGTTAATAGTGAGAGTCTTTAATAGAAAGTTACATTTTGGCCATCACAAGTCAATTCATATCTCGGTTGAGTTCACTATGTTGTGAAATAAAGGGATAAGTAATTCCCCAAAATATACATTCAGTATTTCTATAATTTTAAAATGATTTGCTAAATGATAATTCATTTATAGGATTTAGTATCCATCAACATGAAACTCCCAAATCAAAGTCTATAAATTTTAGTCAGTCTTCATTGAAATGAATCATTTCTTTGACTGTTATGTTACTAGGTCATCAATTACTTCAAATTCCAGGCAACACACTATCCCCTTTACTGTGATAGAAGGTCATATCATTGCCCCTATCTGCAGAAAAAGAAAATAAAGTTCTAAGAAATTCAGTACCAGATATTCATTCAACCATTCTAAGCTGTTACTTGTAGATCTTGAATTCAAATAAAGGTGAGTTCAATCCCACAATCTAATTTCTCATCAGTGTATCTTACTCCAGGTTTACAGGACTCCTTCTTTGTGAGTCTAATACCACCTATAAACTTCATGGATTTTTTTATGAGAAGCAACCCCATTTTTTTCCTTTGGAATATATAAGAAATCTTCCCCCCACCACACACCATTCTAAAATATGTCTTCCAAAAGGCAAAAAGTTCTAGAGGAATGTTTCAGATTAGAATTCTGTAATTTAAGTGATAACTTTAAAAAAATTTAATGCCTGAGGAATATACACAAACATAAGCCAGCTTTTTAAAATTAAAGACTTAATAGCTAGCAAGTTCCAAAGTGCACTTGTCCATGGATCATTGAAATAAGTTAAATCAAGTCTAGTTGGGGAACTCCAGTCTGATAGCACCACTCATCTGACATTTAAATGCTAACACTGGTCTACAAGAGCCACGGTGCTTCTTACTTTTTCAAAATTATATTGCTCCAGCAGACATCCGATTTGCGGTGCCCAGCATACATGGCATCTCTAATGATTTGTATTTGTTAAAGCCACTTATCCATACATGTTCCTTTATTTCCCTGAATTAAAAAATGAAACCTCAGTGGTAGCATGGACTAGGTTTGTTTCAGAATCACACTTCTTTCCTCAGGAGTGTTTTTTTGACGATATGGTGAAGATACCCACGGTGACGACATGGAACACATACCTCCGATATTTTACTCTCCATAAAAGCTTGCTTATAGTGCTGATTTGGTGCTTGGTTGTTTTTCTGGTTGAGGTAAGAATGTTTGGTTGTAAACTGTTTCTGTGACTTTAAATCAAGGATTGTGTTTGTATGGGCACATACGTATAAATGTACATATGTATCTCTCAATGGTAGTTGTATGGATAGTTCATAGCTTCTGAAAGCCAATAGGGGCTGGAGAGTTGGCCCAGTGGTCAAGGGCACTGGCTACTTCTCTGGAAGACCAAGTAGGATTCCCAGCACCCACAAGGTGGTTCACAATCATCTGTAACTCTAGACCCAGGGAATCTGATGTTCTTTTTTGGCCTTTGTGAGTACCACATATATGTGGTACACAGACATATATGCAGGCAAAGCACCAATACACATAAAAGTAAATTTTAAAAAATTGAAATTCACAATTAGAATTACAATTGTATTTTAGTATTTCAGACATAATATAAAATATACTTTAATACTAATACTATATATGAAGAACTGTCATAAAATAAATTTTATTGGGAATATTTACTATATTCCACATATTTAAAGATTCATACATATTGTAAAAAGGCTACTATAACAAAGCCAATAACATAGTTTTCATCTCAAATAAAACTTTTTTGTTTTTGTGATAACAGCCACAAAACTCCACACAAGTGTGAATCCCAAGTACAGTATCGTTTCATTACCTATAATCTTCATGTCATTCATTATATCTCTATATATTTAGTTTTTAACAGATCCAAAAGCTCAGACTATAATAAGCATTAATTGAAATTGAATGTTAGTTAAAATTAAGCCCTGAAAAGAATTCTAGATAGTAACAATGCAGGTGGTGACTCATAGTGGTGGTTCTCATTCATCTGAGGCACCTTTGTCTCAGGCAGCTTCCATTGATGGAGGTTTGGGTGCCTTTCAAAATGACATAATTATTTCATTGTCTGTTAACTTGGTACACAAGTATGCAATATTATTACTTCCCTCTATTACTTTTCTTGTTTCTATGACAATGCACCCAAATAAGTTAAAGAAACGTTGAGGGGATATGTTCCTGGAGGCTGGGAAGGCATGGTAGCTGGGGTAGTAGGGTTGTGGGTCATATTGCATTCACACTCTGAAAGCAAATAATGGACAAGAAGTAGGACCAGTCTGTAAATCCTGAAGGCCTTTACCCAAAGATCTACACTGTCCATCAAAGCTCAAGAACCTGAAGATTTCACAGCCTTCCTAAACAGTGCAGTAGCTTGAGACCGAATATTCAAACACATGAGCCTATGGGCCATTCTATATCCAAACCATCAACATTCAACAAAAAAAAAAAAAAAAAAAAAAAAAAAAAAAAAAAAAAAAGACATCTTGCAGTTAAGAAATTAACCATTGAAGAGAAAGTAATTGCCATGTAACTACCCATTATCCACTGAGCTGTTACTGAAAGGAAGGAAGGAAGGAAGGAAGGAAGGAAGGAAGGAAGGAAGAAAGAAAGAAAGAAAGAAAGAAAGAAAGAAAGGGAGAAAGAAAGAGAAGGGAGGAAGAAAGAAGGAAAGAACGAGGGAGGGACCAAGGGAGAGTCAGAGAGAGGGGAGGAAAAGGAAGGGGAGGAAGGAAATGAAGGCGAAAGGAAGTAGTGATAGACAAATATCAGTCACGCACTCTAGGAGGCAGAAAACAGTGTAATGGCATGATTTTCCCCCCAATATCTGTAGGCAGTTGCTACTTAAGTAGGTCTCAAAAATGCTGAGTAATAAGAAAAGTAGTAATAGAAATATAGTAATTTTTAAATGATGTGTATGGTTGTACAACTAAACACCATATTTGCTAATGTTTGCTATTGTGTTACTTTCTTTCAATCAAAATTTACATAGATTTTCCTTTAGGCTAAGCTTTTTTAGTATCTATCTGGGCATTTCTTTTGACTCCTGGTACATTCCATTATGGAACAGGTGCCAATCTACAATGGTAGTTTAGTTTTCATACGACTGATAGAGCCTCATATTTAGTGCTGAAAAATACCCACAGGAACACCAAGGTGCACATCTTCCTCCATAAAAGTGAGTTACCTGTTTTAACAAAGACTGTATTTCTATTGCTGTTTATGATTTTATAGCATTCATTCAATGTTTACTTTTTGTAATATGAAATAAATTTAGCAGCGCAACCCCATTTTTTCCTGTTTCATCACAGTTGCTAAACTAAAAAAAAAAAAAAAAAAAAAAAAAAAAAACGATATTTAACATTTTTCAATCATGACATTTTGAAAATGTATATTTATATTTTATAAATTTTCCCTTAAAAAAAGCAATGCCTTTTATAAGTTCTTATTAACACTAAGCAAATAGACTTATATTTCTGTTGTGCTGCCCTCTTTAGTAGCCCTCCTTGGCAGCGTATCATGGACTAGAAAGGGAAAATGTAAACAATGGATTAAGGGATGTTTCCCATTTCCTTTACAATAACCAGAGAGTGTTTTGACTGCAGCATCTGAAGACCCTGTTCACTCTTTTGTCTTATGGTTTTTGAGCCTGCATCAGGGAGATTGTTAATCAAGGATCCCTGAGGGACTTTGCATCAGTAATGAAATAGAAACAGAGTGTTCCCATAATTCTACCCTTTGCTGTCAATAATGGTAGTCCTCTCAGGGCATCTTATTTTTTTTTTTTGTAGATGTGTATTTTAGGGCATTATTTGTCGCATGAAATGTGTGAAAATCTGTAAATTAAAGTATACTGTATTCCATGTGATGTAGCATCATGTTTAACCTCCCCAATTTAGAATTGGGAAATGACTGTTATTTATTTTGTTGCTGCTATATCTTAATCATTTAGGAGTATGCCTCTTTCAAAAATCATATGAACACTATAGCCTTGAAGCATTCTGGAATGAAATGATAGAGTTACTCTGTTGTTTCTGTAACCCTCAAATATTTTTCCTAAAGGCCTCCTACCAAGTCTTTGAAAATGCTTTTACTACAGTCAGTAGAAAGAGTTTGGACTGGTGAATTCATGTGACAGCCAGGAAATAACTTTACATTAAGACCTAGGCCCATTCTTCAGAAAAGTTGTTTGTCGTTCCATTCATATACATCTATTTCTGGGATTTACGCCTATTCAGAGTGTGTTAGCAATGGCAGAATTGCTCACTTTCTTCTAATTGGAACAAAGGATGAGTGTAACAATTGAGTGTCTCAGTACATGTGGCTCATCTAGAATCCTCAGTATTTGATTAGTCTGAAGACAGAGGAAGACATTTGTATGAGAATAAAGACTTTTAAAAAGCTTAGATTGTTGCTGAATTTCTTGTTGTTTTGCACTGGCTTGAGTCTCTAGAAAACAAAGTTTTTCTTTTTAACTCAAACAGTCAATGGAGACGATGTATACAACGAGAAAAAGCACGATGATGAAAATAAAGCCATTAGATTTTCATTATTAACATCAATTAACTAAACTAAAATTTACTCTTTGAGTAGCTGAGTCTTAACTTTCCTGTAGGCTTCAACGCATAGGGCTTGTGAGATAAATGAGGGACTAGACAAAATGAGTGCAAATGGAGTTCCATAAGCTGAATTTCACAATGTCTGCAGCTGCTGCCTCCAGAAGTGCAAAGCCAAGGCACGGGAAGAGTGTGCACTTTGATGTTGCTCGGTTGAATTTAGAAATGGTGCGGGAAGCATAGGTAAAGATGCCAGAAGAGAGACCAACTGTGTATTGTTCCATTTCAGGTGGCTGCTTCTTTATTTGTGTTGTGGTTGCTTAAAAAGTGAGTATTCCACACATGGTGGATTTTGTTTTGATTCCATTTGGAGACTATAAACCCTTTCCATACCTACTATGTTTCATTGTTCCCTCAACATTCCTCCAAATTATGAGGGGAGGAAAGCAAGTTACAGTCATTCTTCAGTTTCTGAGGAGATTGGGTTCCAGGACAAAGATAATAAACTCTGCACTCAAGCCCTGTATGTGAAGTCGTACAGTATTCGCATGTATCCTACGCATGTCATTACATATACTTTAAACCAGCCCTCGATTTTTATCATGATGCTTAGTGTAAGTTTTATGCAAGTAATAGTTGTAATGAATGATTTAGTGAAATGATGACAAGAAAAACAGGTAAGTGCACGTCCAATAAAGTTTTAAGAACCATTTCCTCAATCCACTAGTAGCTAAATCCATGGTACTGTATTTGTTTGCTATATTTGTTCAAGTTGAAAGCTGTTTAGTGCCTTCTGCTCTTCATTTATACCTAAAAAATAATCAGTTGTTTTCTGTTTCCATGAAGTGCAGTAAGATAGAGAAAGGAACATTTTGCATTTAGTAGTTTCAACTAAATATTTTGTTCAAATAAGCATCAATTCCATCTATTTAGATTATAAGAAAATATAAAACTGTTTTGCAAGACAAAATTCATCAAACTAAGGGGGCAGTCTTTTTTTAAAGCCAATAGTTTGTGCTTCTTTATACTTATTTTTGTTATGATTCAGTTGTAAAATAACACTTTTCTTTTGTCTTACAGCAACCCTCCTCATGATGGAAACAATGGTACTAAAAGTACAAATAACACCTACCTTGTGATTATCACCAATACCAGCTTCTATTATATTTTTTACATTTACGTGGGAGTGGCTGACACATTGCTTGCCTTGGGCTTCTTCAGAGGTTTGCCGCTGGTGCACACGCTAATCACAGCATCAAAAATTTTACATCAGAAAATGTTGCATTCTATTCTTCATGCACCAATGTCCACCTTCAGCTCACTGAAAGCAGGTACTTTTGATTAGTTGTATTAGGAACTGCCTGCTTACTTGCTTTCTGACAGTAGCATGGACTTGAGCACTGCCTTGTGTTCACATTTCTCTGATGTCGCAGTCAATCAGGCCTGTGGTTCCCAGTATTTCTGTGTCAGCGATAGCCTCAGTAGAATCAGCCTCTTTTGGATAACTTGGATTTTGTCATACTTGGTCTAGGCATTGTTGTCATGTACAATATTGCCTACAGGGGGGTATGAAGTTGTCATGGAAAAACATAAAATTCTACTATGAAAAGTATCTTGATGGGGGGCAATAACTGCTTCATGAGGCCCTTCAAGAGTGGTCATATAAATGTGTTAAAGGACTTTGGGGGGTAGGGGAGATTTTAAATATATTTTGAGACAACTGTAGTACATGGTACTTGGCATCATGCATTTTGACACCACTGTAATTAGAGACACAGAAAGTAAGAAAATTGAGGGGAAGAACCGAACATTTGAAAATTAGTGGTAATAAGGTTCTTTGAAATGTATTGCAATCATTACCCATGGATCAGCTCACATTTAAAGACCGTAAAGGTAATAAGGATCCTAAGTGCTCTGATAGCAGCATAATTGGAGATCCTTCTGTGTCGCACTAAGCCAGGGAAAGCCTGGCACATAAATATGAACAAGATTTCATTCTTACCCCAGAGGTACTCACAAGTGAGGAGAGATGTCAGGCATGGAAATCATGTAAAATAAGTTGGAGAACTGAGACTTTTTAGCATGGTCTGTTTCTAAAACCCTCAAAAGAAGTTTACATCAGTTTTCCTAGGTTACAGAAGTTAAGTGTTGGCGTACTAGAAAGATAATTATATTTTTCCTGGAGCCCTTACATCTCACCAAAGTTTTTCCTCATTTGCACATGCTCCTTGTCATCCTTTTTTGCTATAACAATTTTAGAACTAAGGGAATGACCAATTCACTTGATCTGGTGAGCTTGCTTTTATAGAATTCTGAGGGTAGGGGTTTTCCCTATTTCTGCGCAGTGAATCACAGTGGAAAGGACACAAACATTTGAATCTTAGTTTGGTGACATATGAATGGTTATTATGGTTGCTAACAACCTGTGTCAATGTTAGCATGTTTTTACCATTCCCTTCTGTGGGGTGTCGCTCCCAAAGCAAGTGCACTTTTCATTACCTCTCCAGAACACCTCCCTCTCCTAGCACCCACTCACGGTGCATTCTGTCTTCTCTGTTTCACATAGTAGTGATCAGCACACATTCTTCTTTTCTCATTTGTCTTCCACACATTCATGTGTTTTAGGTTAATTTCGAATCACTTTTGTGTTGTTTGTGTTCTCCTTATTCACCCTCTTTGTAACTAAAATAGCAAGTTGATCTTAGAACATTTCCGTTTAGCCTGTTCTCTATTTTGTTGTTGTATGTAAGAGTTTGGCTTTCTATTAAAAAAAAAAAGGCTGTTAGATTTATGGCATATGATTCTTCTTCTGTTACCTAGCTATTCTGTTATACTTGGCAACAACCCCTTGGAAATTCTCCTAGATATGCTCTTCAAAATTATACCTCGACCTTGATTTTCCATGACCTTAATTTTCTATGACTCTTTGCCTTTTTTACATTGATTTTGTAGTCTTGTAGACTCATAATATAGGTCCTTAGCAAAGTATGGTTATATTAGCTAGAACACAACTGGCTGAAATACAATTTGAAATATGAATATCATTATAATGGTACTCTTTGTCAAAGTAAACTTTCAGTTTCTAAATGGTAATTTTAAATGTCATGGGGTATGCATTCCTTGTTTGGGCTATTCATGGAAGGATATACAAATATTCTTAATAAATATGTTAACTAATACATGTCACATGTCTACATAAGGCTTTCTGCTTTGGTATTAGGTCATATAAAGTAAACATGGAATAATCCCATTTACCTCAAAAATCTGCCATGTGGGAAAAGAGAAAAGACACACAAACAACTATGACATACAACACATATGTAGTCTCTACAACAAGGAGGGGAAGAGCTTGCTTCCAGATGCAGCAAATACCCAATCTGTCTTGCAGATAGGGCATTTGAGTTGAGCCAGGAAAAAGGTACAAATTTGACAAAAGGAGATGAGGAGGAAAGGTTTTAGATAAAAGGAGACAACACATAGGCAACGTACAGAGATAGGAAAGGCTAGATTGTCTAAAGAATAGGTAAATTTACCTCAAACAGTATATTTGAATAGAGGAATCAAGTTTAGTTAAGGACAAATTCTTAGAAAGTGTTAAATATTTTAAATATTAAACAAGGAATTTTGGACTTAACAGTGAGTGAATGATAAAGTTGACATTGTTGTCATAGTGTTATGCTACACTTTATCAAATTGCTTAGCTCTTTTATAGACAATGAGTTTCTCAAGGACAAGAAGAGTGAGTTAATTGCCTCTGTTATCTCTGTACTCAGCATTGTCCTGGGCATGTAGAGGACATAATTTTTAGGTCATTGGGGCAACAAATAATCAAGACATAGATGTGTGAGTCTGCAATTTAGAGTGGAGGTTGAAACTTAAATTACCAGTGAAGAAAATAAAAAAGGAAGTCTTGTCTGGTGTTCTGAAAGAGACAGCTGTAAATTCTTCAGAGTTTCATCTGGAGAGCATAGTCCTCAGAAGGGATGTGTGTCTGCCCTATGCAGTGGGCATGAACGTAGAGGATGAAAATACACATCTATTAAGGTACCTTGATACTCAGAGTGGCAGAAGTGAGTTCTGAGTGGTAGGATGACCAGCCATACCTCAGTTTAATTATAATAAGGACCTGATTTAAAGACATTGGCTTGAGCTGACTCTTAGAGGCCTCTGTGTTTTATAAAAGTTCAAAAGTAGGAGACAATAACTTCAATACATAGTTAGAATTTTGAGCAAAACTGCTATTTGATAAGTACCTGATTTTCCAATTAGTTGATAATTCTTATTCTAAATGCTTTGATTGTAATCCAAATTTAGCATGAAATATATTAGTCCTTTTAAATGTGATTACTTTTTGAGAATTGTTATTTGTATCACAGGTGGAATTATTAACAGATTCTCCAAAGATGTTGCAATTTTGGATGACTTTCTACCTCTTACCATATTTGACTTCATCCAGGTTTGTATAGCATATTATCAAGAGTTTTCTATTTACCATAAAGTGTTTTCAATAGTTTCAAAAAGAGGCAAGAGAATATTTGCTAATTTTTCCCTATAATAGTTGAAGTCCTGGATAACAACTAAGTTTCATGGAAAGCAGTCTTTAAAAGTCACAAATTTAACAAACTCGGTAATTAGTCAGGTCTGTTTGTTTCAGACAGCCCCGCCTCTAGATATATAATATCTGTGTGGATTGATTTGAAGGGCTCAAAAGATCATCTTCTACCAATAACTGGCCATAAAATCTAACTGCTTGATAGCACCCTCCACTTCTTAAGTCCCACACTGAGATGAAATTGGAGTCCTGGATAGGCTATACTCCGATCCAACCTTACCCATGAGTAATGCAATTTAGACAAACAGTTTCTCCACAAAATGGGACCCAGTGGAGAGATAGAAAGAAGATGGCTTGTTGAAAACATGTAGAAAATGAAATATCCATACTCTGTGAGGGCTATCCCTCAATAACAGGTGTGACTAGATCTAAAGGATAGCCATGTGGTGAGGCTGACTGTCTAATCAGTTAATGAAAGTGACCTTGAGCCACATTTGGACTCCAAGGTTATAGAACATAGGGGAGTTGTAAGCTGATACCCTTGCCTGTTGATCCAGGCATAGCCTTCTGAGAATCCTGATGGCTTCCTGATACTTCAGAGACCAAACGCACTTGAAGAAATAGTTGGGACACAGCACTGCCCTTATTGGGATGACTCATTCTTATATCTTGTTCCCTTCTCTTCTCTCCAAAATAATACTATATAGAATGAATTTGAATTAAAAAAAAGTAGGGACTATCACCCTCGTGTGTATACACAAGCAACTTCAGCAGATGCAGAGAAAGCAGCTGTTGGTTTACCTCCTCTGATATGATTGACATAATCAAATATACTTACTGTTCTAAGTGAACCATGTTTTGGATTTCCTTCATTGCTGTGTTTAAAGATATAACTTAGCAGTAGCAGCACCTGTTGGAATTTTTTAACCCATGTTTTGATTCAGGTGCTCAAAAGTGTGACTTTGTATATATTTAACACTAGAGATTAGTTCCCCATTCCAGGAAAGTAAATCATAGGTGCATAATATGAGTACACTAATAAAATACAACATCATGCAATGCAGTATAATTAGATACTTACTAGAATGAGGACATCTATCTGGGTCTATATGCTAAAGTATTAAAAAATGGTGCCGAGTGATAATTATTTCCTTATTTTCATGGCCTACTGAGTGTCTTCTGTCAATTTAAAGTTCACCTCAGAAATCTGAGAGTTGATCTTCAAATATTTATCCTACAAATTAAATTACTGTTATTATTATTACATTTGTTATGGCTTTAAAGTCCATGCAGTTTGAAAAGTTTCAGCTCAAGTCCTAGAGCTGTTATGGCTTCATGATGAAGCAAACAACTGAAAGATTTCCATAGATCTAAAATACACCCTGACCATTCCCTGTAAGGGCATAAGCTAGCCAACCATGGAACCTAGTGAAGAATTGGCCCGTTCATTAGCATATGGAAGTTACACTAGGTTGGCTTTAAAATGATTATTATTTATGGCTAGCATACCCAAATGAGCTATTAAGAAATAAATATTAGGACACATTTTATCTTTTAAAAATAACCTGTACTTGATGTCATGTAAACCATCCATATGGTAAACATGTACCAATATTGCAAACAGCATTCTAATTTTCTGGGAGGTAATATAGAGAGATGTCTGTGTTGGTAGGCAAAACAATGCTTAATTTCAAATTAAATGCACCGCCTACCATAATCTTTTTATTACAACTGAAATAGGTGAGTTTGGGGAAGGGAATAAGGCATTAAATAATACTTCTTTCAATATTTAATATGAAAACCTTGGTTCACAAAGGGAGCTTGCCTGCACGAGTATTTAAAACAGATATTTGTCACTCAAAATGCTCTGTTAAGAATGGTCCATTTAAAAAGTCTCTTAACAAAAATCACAAAGATTAACATTTATACTTGTATTATTTCAAAAGAGTCATTGTTTCAAAGGATTGGATGAAGAAAATCAGTCATGTAAAGTGTACTTATTATACAGTTCATAGCTAATAAATAAAAACATCCTAAGATCAGAAAGCACTATGTAAAACAACAATTTACGTATCAGCAAACTATACATTTTTATAAACTTTTTCCATGTAGCCTGAAGAAACTGCCTTTGAGATAGCATCCTCTTTGGATGCACAGTTTCCTTATTGCAAGTGCAATAATACGTGTATATATAAGTCACCAATACACTGTGTCCCCTTTCCAAAGGGAAATATCTTTCCTCACCACCATGCTTTCTTTACCCAACAGTTGCTGTTCATTGTGATTGGAGCCATAATAGTTGTGTCAGTTTTACAGCCCTACATCTTCCTGGCAACCGTGCCTGGGTTAGTCGCCTTTATCTTACTGAGAGCATATTTCCTTCATACTTCCCAACAACTCAAACAACTGGAATCTGAAGGTACAGCATGGAATGGATGTGCAGGGTTCCCCTGGACTTAAGGGAGCCACAGGAGCTTTATGTGATTCACTACCATTATCCTACTTTCCAAAAATAAGTTTCCTGCTTTAATGTCTAATATTATATAACAGTGGTATATGTGTGTGTGTGTGTGTGTGTGTGTGTGTGTGTGTGTGTAGGGGGGTGGGGTGGGGTTTGCTTGCCCATGCAGGCCTATGTGGAAAGCAAAGGCTGATGTTAAAAATCTTTGTCAATTGCTTTTCTAATTTTTTCCTTTCCTTTTCTCTCCTCTCCTTCCTTCTTTCTTCGTGTGTGTGTGTGTGTGTGTGTGTGTGTGTGTGTGTGTGTGTGTGTGTGAGAGAGAGAGAGAGAGAGAGAGAGAGAGGAGAGAGACCTTAAGCTTGCTGTTTCATCTGGAATGACTGGCCAGGGAGACCCTGGGATCCCTCTGTCTTTACCCCTAGCATTATAGACATTCAGGCCAGGCCCTGTGTTTCGTAATCTCAGGTCCTCATGCTTGTGTAGCAAGCATACTCCCACTAAACTCTCCCCAAGTACACATGGATTAATTTGGTCATTCAGTATGACTTTGTCTTGGCCTTCAAACAAGTATGTAATCTTACCAGGATTATTCATAGACATTCTTAATTTTTTACACTGGTCAAAGTGAAAACAGTAATGCTTCTATTCCTCAGAGTTTCTGCCAGATTTCAAGTGAAACCAGACAGAACTTTTCATTTTCCTTAATGTCCTGGCTTCTTTCGGTTAATCTTTGCTTGAGTTCTTTAGTGAGCATGCCTTTCAAAAGGAGCCTTGGTGTGGGGGAATTTTCTTTAACAGAATAAGCTTAAAATGCTTCTTCTTTGAAACCCAAAAGCTAAATCAGTTCAAGGAAAATTTTCATTGAGAGGTTTAGAAAATAGACTCTAAGGACAAAATTCATTTTCTCAGCAGTTAGTAATTTAGGATTATCCAAGGATAATGACTACTGTTTGCCAAGAAATATGAGTTGTAAAGGAGAATAGTTCTGTACTAAGTTATCACCCATGCTTGGCAAGTAAAAGGGAGGGACCGTGCATTATAAAAGTAAGCTCTCCTCTCTGGTTAAAAGCCCCTTCAACCAGTGATGCTTTTGGTGTTGTTACTCCTAAGTTAATCTTTGTCAGATCACAGTAGTGTGAAATTCTGTTCTGTATTACAAGCTTCACATTATCTCCAATGGAATGATTCACAGGCAGGAGTCCAATTTTCACCCACCTTGTGACAAGCTTGAAAGGGCTATGGACACTTCGTGCCTTTGGACGCCAGCCTTACTTTGAGAC
Source organism: Phodopus roborovskii (assembly GCF_943737965.1). Classification (NCBI taxonomy): domain Eukaryota; kingdom Metazoa; phylum Chordata; class Mammalia; order Rodentia; family Cricetidae; genus Phodopus; species Phodopus roborovskii. The sequence goes on from NW_026125444.1 coordinate 6,587,681, forward strand.
TCTGTTCCACAAAGCCCTGAATTTACACACTGCCAACTGGTTTATGTATCTGTCAACCTTACGTTGGTTTCAAATGAGGATAGACATGATTTTCGTCCTGTTCTTCATTGTGGTTACCTTCGTTTCCATTTTGACAACAGGTACTGTGAGCTTATTATTAACAACTTTGCTGAGCATCTAAATAAAAATTGCTGTCATTGAATAAAATGCCATTTTAAATTAAAATTATATTAAATATTTCAGATGTTTCAAAAGATGTGTGGAGCTTATTCACCAGTGCAAGTGATTTCTTTGCATGTCTCTTGTTTCCAAATAATGTATTGGGTTTAAAGGTTTACATGGTATTTTCCCCTAGTTCCGCTGCCTAAAAAGGATGAGATACTGATTCAGATGGCATAAATGTGATTGACAGGAAAAAAAAAAAAACTTTTCATTGTAATGTTAGCAAAGAATCCTGACTTCAGAATTAATAGATTTCTTTATAAAAGACTTTTCTGAATTGGGGACACACACACGCACACACACACACACACACACACGCACACACATACACACACACACGCACACTTCTTTCACCTTTCCTGTGAATTTTTGTCTTCTAACAACTACTTATTTGTAAAATTCTTTGTCTTATATGAATTTTTGGATGAATAAAAATTGCCACAGAAGTAAAATAATCTAGGTAAACTGCATTATCTTTCAAATACGAAGGTTCTGAAATTACTATTTTTGAGCAAAAAAGACAAAGAAAGGATGTGACATAATGTATGTCCAAAAAAAAAAAAGGAAAAGAAAAGGAAAAGAAAAATTTATACAGATAAATAAGTACCTGCATTTTAAGGTATTGAATTTCTGAGACAAAATGCTACATGTTTTATATATAACATTTTCTCATGTATAAAACATTGCATATTATATTTATGGCAGAAGTTAAGAGTGAATGTCACACCAATGCCAGATTTGCAACATCATTTGATTATAAGAACAGAACTTCTCAAACCCAAAGGAAGCACCATTTGATGAGTTATCACAAGGCCTCATGCAGCTTCAGGGTGGGTGTCACACTTGGGTAGCTGGAGGGACAAGAACCAGCACTGGAGAGTCAAGCATAGGCATGCTTCTGTCTCTGGAACAGATGCTGGCTCCTGTTCAACCTTCCATGGACACTTTAACCCTCTCTTGTGTGTTTTATTACCTTTTTTCCTTTCTCCCTCCCTCCCTCCCTCCCTCTCTCTCTCTTTCTGTGTCTCCTTCTCCCTCCTTCACCCCCTCAAGATTAGTTGTCAAGGATCACACCTCATGAACTTCATGTGACCTCTCCTTTCTGCCTTTTGAATTAACAGTAAAGATCCTCCTCCTACCTATAAAATCCTAGAGAGGATGGATAGAAAGCAGACTCCTTTTGGCTTTGGGCCCCCTGCAGATACACAACTGCTATGATGATGGTCAACTTCCCCATGCATTACTTTCTCAATGCATCACTAGGAAACGAATCTGTGAGAAGACTATAAATGGATAGGCTTGTCTGTGACTCTACAACTATGCAGAAGAGTACCTTAAAAATGATTTGGGGAGACAGAGTATTGATTACTTTTATATATGCTAATTAAAAGGGGGATCAAATATGACTAAATTACATGGAGTAAAACTTCTTAATAATTAATTCAAGCCAATGTATCACATATTGTATCGGAATAGGTAAGATTTTTACTGAGTTCTGGTTTACCAAGGTCAGTAGACAAAACATATTACAATCAGCATTGTACAGTACCTCTAGTTGATATGAGAAGCACAGCCCATGACCTCAGCCATTACTGACCATAATCTGTTGGTCTCAACTAACATTAATTTCTATTAACTTACAGGCATCAATTAACTTCTCTAATTGCTCTTGTGTTCACAGAGACACCGACATACTGTGATAATTCTTTTCAAAACAGTGTAGTCTTGTCTGTAACTGTTACATTACTTGTTGTTGTAATCATTGAAATTTTATATTACTTTTTTTAGCCTTCAAACAAGAAATATCTAGAGGCCCTGGATGAACTTTTAATAATTAGTTGATGTTAGAAAAGCAGATATGTGCTGTCTATGGTGGACCTAAATTAGAGAAAATGTAGACATGGAAATTTTCAGTCAATAATAATATGACTTATTCATCTCTGTGTCTAACATTATTATAACTGTTTATTGCTAGATTTAAGCACTATTAGTTGGAGCTTGATAATCTGAATTAATAATATTTATTAACATTTATCTTGGAAATGTTTATGGTCATAATTCTGAATTTTTTTAAAAAATTTAATTAGTTTTCCATCCTAATCCTAAAAGAAATTTTCTCTAAGACATGTTAGCACTGTCCTTTTCAAGCATATTAGTCTTTTTTCTTCTTTCTTTTAATATAGTGGGCAAACATCTCTCTTGAGAAAAGGCTGACATTAGTTATTTGACGGCACTACGTCAACTTTCTTCTGGACAACCTCTGATTAGCAGAGACAGTGACCTTTGCAAAGGTGCTAAGCATGTCTGCCCATGATACTCAAATGTATGCATCCCTCCTTACCTTTTTGTCCAGGAGCTCATTTGGACCTAGGCCTTTTTACCTTCAGTAACTGAATCCAGTTACAAAGTAGGAGGAGTGATGAGCAAAGGAGTCAAGACCAGACTAGAGAAACCCATAGTAACAGCTGACTGGGATGATGGGGAGCTCATGCACCCCAGTCTGATATCTGGGAAACCAGCATAGGACTGACCCAGATCCCCTGAATGTGGGTGTTAGTTGGGAGGACTGGGCAGTCTATGGGGCCTCTGGTAGCAGATCAGTATTTATCCCTAGTATATGAATGGGCTTTGTGAGCCCATCCCACATAGAGGGATACTTTCTCACCATAGATACATGGGGGAGAGCCTAGGCTCTGCCCCAAATAATATGACAGACTTTGAAGACTCCCCATGGAAGGCCTCACCCTCCCTGGGGAGCAGAAAGGGGGTGGGCTGGCATTTGGTGGAGGTGATAGGGGAGGATGGGAGGGTGAAGGAACTGGGATTGACATGTAAAACAACCTTGTTTCAAATTTACATTTAAAAAGGGGGGGACTAAACGGCATTTAAAAGTGCAACAGTTTTCCAATATTAAGTCACTATTGACTTTAAAAATTGGCTGAGAGCGTTTTTTTTTTTTTTTTTTTTTTTTTCTGTGAGGGCCTTATTATTTCTAGGAATTGCTAAATAAGCATTAAATTGAAATTTGAATGAAATGATGTGTGTTGAGAGAGATCTGAGAAAATAATTCACAGGAGAGATAACATGCCCTTCTCCCAACTCATATTTCCATATCTAGGTGAAGGAGAAGGATCGACTGGTATTATTCTAACTTTAGCTATGAATATCTTGAGTACTTTGCAATGGGCTGTAAACACCAGCATTGATGTGGATAGCTTGGTAAGTTACTATTTTTAATTTTATGAAAAGTTGAAGATAAAAACAAAAATACACAGAGAGAGAGGGAGAGAGAGAGAGAAAGAGAGAGAGAGAGGAGACACTACCTAGTTTAAGAAATAAAATGTTCAGGTAAATTTAAAGACCTTCTGTATCGTGCATTAAATGATGAACAATCTTGTACAAGTCTCTTTGCTCAGGAGCTTTCTGAAGCAAATCCTAGGAGTGGAAGGAACTGCTGGAAATAGAATTTCCCCAAGCTCGACTTCACTAGCTTATGCCAAATTACTCTGGGGTCTCTCGTGCTACTATATACTTCCGCTAATGGAGTATGTGAATGTTTCCAGCGGCATTCTTAGTCAGGCTTTTTAATTTTGCCAGCCTGAAAAGTGTGAAGTAACTATTAAAATGTCAGGATATCTTAATGTCTATTTCTTGTTGACCATTTGGTTCTTGTTTTTCTTTTTCTTCTTTTGAAATATACTCATTCATTCATTACTTCATTCCTGGAGGGTCTAGAATCCCCAGGTAAAAATCATTGTGCAACTCCTTTTACTTATGTTTTCCGATGCAAATTCATGTGGTTGTAAAATTGCTATAATCAGTTTTTCTCAAGGGCCAAACATAAAATCTTTTAAATCTTCTTGTCCATGTGTCTTCATAGTTTGCTAAAGTATCGTAATAATTCCTTGAAATATAGTTTTCTTGGTTTTAAGTTAGACAGGTTTCTGGTATCTCTTCCACACTTGTCCTTGGTTGTACTTGTTTTGAGAGCTCTTAGAAGACATATGTATCTGTGGGAAGTAAGCTGAAGAATATTCTAGAAATGCTGTGTTTCTGTTTATTTCCTTGAATTCTTAGAACTATGACTTCATAATTCAAAATATTACCTATTTCTTTAAAAAAATATCTTTACCTTGTACAGTCACAATTCTCTTTGCAACATTAATTCTTTGACTTAATGGCATAACCAAACTTTTGACATTGCAACACAGTGGGTTTTTTCTACAATCAAGATCTGTACAACTGAGGTACTAAACCAAATCGCATAATACAACATACAGTTTTTAGTAAGTTTAAGATTTTGTGTTGGGTTTCCTTTATAGCTCTATATGGCCAAGGCAGCTGAATATGGTCTTTGAAATGAAGTTTAGACTTCCCTGTTAGAATAGCATATACATACAATGTCAAAACCTTTGCTCAATAAATTTCCACTCCATGTGTCTAGTGTCCAGGAGAGACAATTTAAGGTATTTTACTTCTCCAGATTTCTCCATGGGTGTGTTGGGCTTTGTGCCCTATCCTTTGACATTGTATCTATCATGGTGTATGAAAGGACTTTTACAAGGACCTATTGTGTCTATGTTATGGCCTATGAAAATATCAATATTTGCATTTGACTTCATTTTAAAAGTTATGCTCTTTTGTTTGACAACAAAGAGCATATGTATGTTTTTATATCCCTGCCAAGCACTGCTGGTGGGCCTTCCTGGGTGTTTGTGGTCCCTGTCTGCTACTAATTCCCATCATGCTACTCTCATCTGCAGCACTGCTAAAACTACCTAATAGTGGTTTTATTTTCACCTCTTCCTTTGGGAGTCAGGGGGAGAACATCTGAACAGGGCCTCCAAATTTTATGTCCACCTGATGGAACCATCAAGGGTTTTACAACCCTAAGCAAACACTCGGTGTGATGTCATTTTACCTTACTGTGTTTGTAACTGCATTTCCAAAGATCTGAGTTTTAAATGCAACAAACACATGTTTTCTTTGCCACAGACATCATTTTAAAATTGTGTGCAGGGCTGTGTAGGATATAGTCTCTGTAGTTGGAGCAATTACTTCATTTACTAATCTGTCCCAATTTAAACAATGGAGCAGAGTCAGTTTGACTAAGTTGTAAACATAGCAATGTAACTTGGTTTTCTTTCTCTGCTGTTACCCAACAGACCTCTTGCTTTCTTCAGTATTCAACTATTAAATCCAGTATCTTAACAATACGACTGCTACCTCAAGTTATGTTGTATTTATGATTACATATATGGAATGTTGATACCCAGAACTATCCATCAACCCATCTATTATGTTTTCATAATAAGTTCCTTATTTATTCCCCAAAATAGCTCTCTCCTTTATTCCTGTATCCTTTTAGACATCCTAAGAATTCCATTCCTTAAACTCTTAGCCAGTGACCTTGCTACATATCTCACAGCAATAAATGACCAGAAATAATTGCCTCACTGTTCTCTATTAGCTCTTTTCTTATTAGCATGAGTTCTTATATAGGCTTGTAGCCACTCTAAATATATGTACCCATCCTCACTGTTCCTTGCTTCTACATACAGACAAATACTGTACAGTTCTCTACCCCCTTTGAGCCTTATCAGTGAATATTGTCATTTGGTCTCCAGTTCCTACCTTACCTCTTTGATCTCTTAACAGCAAAACTTCCCAAGAGATTGCCTTTCTCTGTTATATCTTCCATTCTTCACACAGTTTATTTTATTTTCATCAGCCACTTAAGTCACAATAAACAGCATGTCATGCACAAAGCCCTATCTTTGTCTCTTGCAATTGTTGAGCAGTATTTTCCATGTATGAAACCTTATACTTCTTCATTTTCCTGTTGTCTTCTGGACTGTCATCTCTTGTATCTTTTTAAACATCACTTGCCTTATAGGTATCTTCTATCTGCGTTCTCTCTATCTATTGTTATCTAACCCCATGATTCAAAGCTGTCTCATGATGAATCATAGATTCACATGTTTAGTGTATACCTCTCTCTCGTCCTCTAAACATATCCAGCTACCATCTTGACACCTCCATGCATCCATAAAACATGCAGATAGATTACTTTCTAGTAGATTTGACATGCTAGGGTTCCTGTACATCTCCCCAAAATACACACAGGTTCTTAAGGGACACTTAAAATAAAACAAAGGTTCTGCTCCCTTTGTCTGGAAGGCAAGAGCCTGCAAGGGTGTAAAAGGTAATGTTTCACACTTAGCACTATTCAGGATCTGATGACTAAGGGGTTGCTTACACATAATTTCTTTATTTGATAACTCATATTTTTTCCAGAACTGTTAAGCACAGAGGGAACAAAAATTGAATCTTAATATGTGAATGCTACTGCCTTAGTTTTCCAAGAAAACCAGTAGATAGGCATCCCTGTTTCCACTAGATAATTACCCTGTTGAACTGAACTGAACTGTATGTCCCTGATAAAAGGAAGGAAGGAAGCCATCAGGTTAAGGACAATGAATTTACAAGGCTTCCATTTAGAGCCGCCCCATTAATGGAGTTCCAGAAAGTTCTTGCATGGTTGGTGCAATCTGAGGAGAGTTTTCTGTCAATACAAGCTCCCTCTGTTTCTCCTTTGTGCTTTCATCACCTGTGTTTATTTTGGGTCCCACTGAAGATCAAGTGACTAATTGTAGAATGAGCAATGTGAAATGTGGTGGGAGGGGAAAAAGGAAAACTTTCTTTTCTTTATGGCTGCTGTTACAGAATGCTCTCGTATTGAAAGAAGTTTCTGTTTTAAGGATCTGACAGAGGAATTAATTTATCCTCTTTGTCTTGCCTCCTTTTAATGGTAGCTTGGTTGTGGTTTGTTGTTGATCTTACAAGTCTTTGTGGTGTATTTTTCAAGGCATATACCCATCCACCCCACCCACAGAGAGCCTTGTATTTCATTCTGGCCCAGCACTTAAAAGTTGAGTGTCTTTAGGCAAGTCATCACTCCCCATTTCCAGACTCTTATTTTCTTCTTCTGTGAGATGAAATGTTTTGGTGTATGTAGGCATTATTCCAGATCTGACAAAAACCACACGCCATAGCCATCTTAAATATTGAAATCTATTGATAGTCTGCAGTTGCTATTGCTGATCTAAAACCTTTAGCTCAGTGTTACTGCAGCCAGTGAAGAAAAACTAAATAGTAGTATGATATTCTCAAGCCTAGAATTCGTACAAGAACTGTATGAGCTCCCTCAGGAATTGCTCAGGAGTGTACAAAAATGTGTGATAAGCTTGGAAAATGGTTAGGGCTTTGTGCCTGCCACTTTAATTTCCTGGTTTAGATTTTTCTCATTTGTACAACGAAAGAATGGATTAGATCATGGACTCTTAATCTGGCTGACTATGAAAAAATGCCCGAGTAAAGCTTCTTGAGGTTCATAAAGACTGGTGAACTTAGTTCTTCTGCTGGGGGCAAGGTGACTGGACCTGTTGTCTGTGTTTTGACACCCACTGTGTGGGTGATTCTGATGTGTGTCTAGGCCTTTGAATCACTGGATTAAGTGATTTGGCAAGTTCATTTTTGCTTTGATTTTCTGTGAGTCATGTCATAATGATAAGCAAACTTTTTCTATTAAGGGTGAAATAATTAATAGTTTCAGCTTTGTAAGCTTATGGGCCCATGACAGCAACTCAACCCAACCTTTGTAGGACAAAGCAGCCATAGACATTGTGTGTTTTATTTCATCTCTGGTAATTTTTGTGTTATTATTTTTACTTTATTTTGATTTTCAAGGGTTTTTTGTTTTAGAAACAGAAGAGAGAGAGAATATGAAGTTGGATAGATGGGAAGATGATCTGTTAGGAGTTTGGGGGGAGAGGAAAGAATATGGTCAAAATATGCTGTATGAAAATATATAATAATTTTAATAAAAACATCTCTAAAACAAAAAATCAAAATATCCTATCAAAATTTCAGTCTTTTTCCTAAGCATCTAGATTTTTAAAAATTGTAACTTCTACAAAGCCTTCTGTCAGTCAGCATTATCCTTTGTATATAGTGTAGGTATTTATGTAAGCATCGTTGACAAAGAACAAAATGATTTGCTAGTGGTTCTTCAATCTTCCAGTAATTATACCCTTAGACCAAGGCTGATCAGAAATATGGTCATTATGTCATATTCTATTCCATATGCTTATATATTGTCTTGCCCAACTACTTCTGTACATGAGGCCTGCTTTGGAGTATGGTAGATTTGATGAAAACTGATTTTTCTCTTTCCTAGCAGGTATCACTTGCAAATTGTATCTTGGTTGGGGGTTGAGACATTTGTGCCCATTTCTCCTCAGTGATATTGTGTGTGGAAAACAGGATGCCTGAACAGTAAGATGAAGTAGATTTTATTAGGAGAAAATAACTTACACAGGAAATGAATGATCTTCACAGGCTCCCACTCCAAGCATGCAGAACCTGCCACTCAGATACTCTGTGACCCGGAGAAGGGGCTCCCAAGCCCCAGTTCAATCCTTTTAACTGGTCACATCTGCATCTGTGACCATGCCCAAATGGGACACTACAGGTGCACGTTTTGTGTGTGTGTGTGTGTGTGTGTGTGTGTGTGTGTGTGTGTGTGTGTATCTCACAACCACAGTGCTTGCATTTTTGTCTGAACATGTGCAGGTCTTTTGTATGCTCTCACAGTTTATATGAATTTGAATGTGTGTCAGCTTGTTTTTGTTTGGGTTACACTGTTTCCTTGGAGTCATCCACCAACTCTGGCTCTTATATCTTGCTACCTCCTCTTCCTCTAGATCCTTCAGCTTTGAGGGGGAGGGGTTTTCTCCTTCTCTGTTCTAGTTGTGGATCTTTTTGTTAATTTATTATATTCTGCAATAAAAAGGTTTCACCAGTGAGGGCTAAGTGAGGCACTGGTCTGTAGGCACAGCAATATGTCACTAAGAGCCATTTTGTTGTTATATTCTTTTAGATGAATAATAGCAGTAGGCTTTACACTGTGGTCCATGTAGTCTCGGGTTCTTGGCCACTTTAGAAATATGTAGTAAGGATTCTATATCATGGAATAGGTCTTTACTCCAATCAAATAATGGTGGTGTAGTCTATAATACTTGTGCCACTATTACACCAGGGTATCTGGCTGGCAGGACACTGTTGTAGTTGCAGGAATTTTTAGCTGAATGATCATGATTTTATTTTTTTAATGTATATGGATGTTTTGCCTTCGTCTATTTACCACATACATACCGTGTGTCAATGGAGGCCAGTAGAGGGTGTTAGATCCCCTGGAACTTGGGTTGTTTGTTGCTCTATAGATGTTGTGAATCAAAACCAAGATAACTCTGGAAGAACAGGTAGTGTTTTTTTTTTTTTTTTTTTTTTTATCACTGAGACATTACTGCATCCTCATCAAGATCTTTCTAAATCCAATCATGGCATTTTTCTCTAGCACTGGCTTTGGAGTGTTTGGTCGCTAAAGCGTAACTTAGTAGTCCTGACTTCTAAACAACCAAAGTGAATATAGCAATATTTCTGTGAGACATTTCTGGATTCCTCTATAATTAGGAACAAAGGATGAACAAGAAAATCCAGAGTCATTTTCATCTTGACTGAAATGCTTCCCTTTTAAAGTAACATTGAGAGGAAGCTGTTGAACTACTTTTTGTTACTGCCATCATCATTATTATCATGATGCTTAGATTAGTACATTTAGACATTAATATAAAGATAATGACATTCAATTTTATGGATCAACTCCTCCTCAAGATATTCAGTGGAAAGTTTTGGCTCTTAATGAATTAAGTAATATACCAACAGTTAGAAGCACATCTATCTCAAGCAAAATTCTCACTTCATCTTGGCAAATATTACAGTTTCATAGAGCCATACAGAGTCTATGTCATGTTAAGTTTGCCTCTCAATAATGAAGAATAGAGTCAGTGTTTTAGTACCTGACCCTCATGTTGTTTTCAAAGTATGAGAAAAAAATGCTAATCCCTGTCTAACCTCATTGTAATTTAACTGTTGCCACACAGAGAGAGACCTTTCCTGGCCATGAGGGTGACTTGCATTCCTGGTCAGAGATGCCTATACTGCTTCCCTCATAACACTTCTATGCAGAGGAAACAGCACAGTGAGATTAGGGAATATGTCATTATTAAAGCTGTTACAATTTCCAACTCAGAGATACCTTCCATCACTATGATATCATGGTTCTTATGTATCACATGGAAATGTATAATAGACATTCTTTTAAAAAAGAATTAAGTAGATTTTAAAAGTTTCATGAAAACAAATATGTGAGACTAGAATTAGCCATGTATGCTGTAACTTCTATTGAATCCAGTCAGCATTGTCCACCCTCAGACTGAGAGGCTGAGCTATAAACCCCCAGGCTTGAAGACAAACCTTGACATTCTCACAACACTACTATTATTACTACATGGGAAAGAAAACAGTGGCTTCATTAGGAACCAAACTTTAAATTACTTCATGGTGTTAAACACTAGGTGATTTGAATTTTCTGAGTACAATAAGAAATACTATGAACAATTACTGTAACAGGTAGAATGGATTAATCACAAAACCAGGAGATGTAAGCTTCATGTCTGCTCACTTGCATCAAGCCTTTCAGAGGCCCTGGAGTTAGTCAGATTTCTGTCACAGTGACCAAATACCTGATACAAACAGCATGGAAAGATGAAGCATTTGTTTTGGCTCACATCTCGGAGGCTTCAGGACATGATCACCCACATGTACCTTAGGCCTTTGGTAAGGCTGAGTATCATGGCAACAGGAAAATGTGGCAGAGAAGGCTAACTTACCTCACAGAAGCCAGGAAGTTGGGGGAGGTAGTTAGGATGGGAGATAATTTCCTCAAGGACAAACCCACAGGGCCCTACCTCTCCTGGTTATACTTTGTCTCCCAGTATTTTTACTATGTCCCAAAAGCCCCCTCATCTTCGGACTAAGATGGCTTTGAGGGACATTTACAATCCCTTTCATAACTACTAGGTTTAGGGAAAGGGTAGATTCAAGAGAGGCATAAGTTGGACCGTCCTTCAGATAGAGGATCATTAGCATGACTAGCACGGCAGGGGCTACCTCTAGTTTTCTCAATTTAGGACGTTTCTACCATTTAGTCCCATTTCCAGGAAGGATGGGCCCCTCACTTTACAGTTTGACATTAATAGCTATATATTTAATTTGATAGGTATAATTTGAATATTTTCTTAAGAAGCATTACCAAATTGCTCAAGCTTTCCACAAACCTAAGATTCATTTTTATAGAGAGTATGAATCTTTGACAATGAAGTCAAGCAGTCAAGCATACAGTGAAAATGGCTTCAACTTTGCTGTAGTTAAAGTTATTTACTATTTGAACTTTTTTTTTTTTTTTTTTTTTTTTTTTTGCTGAGTGGAGAGAAGAATTTTGGTTAATTTAGACATCTAGCCAGGTTCTAAGTAGAGTTGATCTTCTAGGCTCTATGCCTCTGATTCACCAATGTTCCTATCTTGTCTAGAAGAATGGTCTGGGAGACTCTGTCCTGATCTGTCATCTCTATTTTTGCTGAACTTTTTCTTGGTTTCCTCCATGTGCCTTGGAATACACAATGCTGCCCTTAATAATGGGAAACTTCTTTTTGCTTCATATTGTGGATGGTATGATGGCTTCATACCAATCATCCTAAGTTCATCTCTGGCCACATTTTTGCAAAAACACTATTGCTTCAGTGTTTTAGGCTAGCGATTTTCATTTTAAGTCATGCTTTCTTGCCTAGACTGACACCAGAGCCTGACCTCAAGTGATCAGTTTCTTGGAAACAATGAGTACTTACAGTTATATGCCTTACTTGGGCCTTGGCCTTTGAAATCTTAAAAGACAATGTTCACTTGACTGAAAATGTCAAACTGTCATTATGTCTTGACTTTGAAAAGCCAAATTTTTGTTTATATGAAATTGTCTTTATTTTAGCATATATATATATGTATATGTGTGTGTGTGTGTGTGTATATATATATATATATATATATATATATATATATTTCTTATTTTATATATAGATCCCAGTTCCCTCTCCCTCCTTCCCATGCCCCCCAACCTCCCATCCCATTTCCTTCCTCACTCCACAGGGAGGGTGATGCCTTCCAGAAGGGATCATCTAAATCTGTCAAGTCATTTGGAGTAGGGTCTAGGCGGTCTAGGCCCTCCCTCCTGCCTCTAGGATAAGGGAGTATCCTTCCATGGGGAATGTGCTCCCAAAGTCCTTTCGTGCACCAGGGGTACATCCTGGTTCCACTGTCAGAGGTCCTTTAGACTGCCTAGGCCTTCTAACTGAGACCCATGTTCAGGGGGTCTGAGTCAGACCAATGCTGGTTTCCCAGATATCAGTCTGGGGTCCGTGAGCTCCTCCTTGTTCAGGTCAGCTATCTCTGTGGGTTTCTGTAGCCTGGTCTTGACCCCTTATCACTCCTCCCTCTCTGCAACTGGATTCCAGGAGTTTGGCTCAATGTTTAGATGTGGATGTCTGCTTGTTTCTATCAACTACTAGAAGAGGGCTCTATGGTAGCATATAAGTTAGTTATCAATCTCATTATCAGGGAAGGGCATTTAAGGTAGCCTTTCCACTGTTGCTCAGATTGTTAGTTGGGGTTATCCTTGTAGGTCTCTGGACATTTCTTTAGAGTCAGTTTTCTCTTCAAACCTATAATGGCTCCCTCCATTATGGTATATCTTTTCTTGCTCTCATCTTCCTAGTCCCACATGTTCTCCTATCCTCCCCTTCTCTTTCTCCTAACTCCCTCTCCACTCACTGCCCCTCCCCATATGCTCAGGAGATCTTGTTCCTTTCCTCTTCTGTGAGGGACCATGTATGTGAATCTCTTAGGTTCCTCCTATTTGCTATTACAAATAATGTTGCTATGAACATAGTTGAACAGATGTTTTTGTTGTGTGGATGTGGATCATTTGGGTATATACCTGTGGTAGACTGATTCCCATTTTCCTGAAGAACCACCATACTTATCTCCAAAATGGCTTTACAAGTTTGCACTCTCACCAGCAGTGGAGGAGTGTTCCCCTTTTTCCACATCCTCACCAGCATAAGCTGTCATTGGTGTTTTGAATTTTAGCCATTCTGACAGGAGTAAGATGGTATCTCAAAGTTGTTTTGATTTGCATTTCCCTGGTGACTAAGGATGTTAAGCACTTTCTTAAGTGTCTTTTAGCCACTTTGGATTCCTCCATTGAGAATTCTCTATTCAGTTCTGTACCCCACTTTTTAATAGGGTTATTTGGTGTTTTGGTGACTAGTTCCTTGAGTTCTTTGTATGTTTTGGAGATCAGCCCTCTGTCAGATGTGGGGCTGGTGAAGATCTTTTCCAAGTCTGTGGGCTGCCGAAAGCCAATTTTGAAACTTGAAAGACCATCATTGAATTCTCTGCTCTGGTTTTGATGTGATTTCTCCTAGATGCAATCAGCATTCTGACAGCCTTGAGGTTCAAGGAATTGGTTAATGACTAATATATTCCATTATGGCATTTCAGTAGTTATAAAACAGTGTTGAATGTGCCTGCACTTGCTACTTTGTTGGCTGTGAGAAAGTGTTCTCATATACTGAATTGAATTATACTTTGTTTTATGTTATTGAGAGTGCTCACTGTTAAGAAATAAAGTGTTTTTGGGTTAAGGAACAGTTCCTTAAGACTTGGTAATTTTTAAGTATCTAGAAACAAGCTGCAAACTTTGGCTTTTAACATCTGATAAGTATGTCCCATTTTGCACATTTAATGTCATATATACTGGATTTGCCCTTAATTGTTCCTGTCACTGTTGGAGAGTATATGTTTAAGTGCTTGCACCTTTCAAAACTACCAAAATTAAGGTATTTATTTGTATGTACTTACTTATTCCTATAGTCATTTGTCTTCATTCAAACAGTACCTATTATTCAGATAGTATCTATTGCATATCAATGTGTGTTTCAGAAGTATTAAGTAGCCCTTTAAGTAGCCAAGTTCATTCATTTCTGTATGCACTAAAATGTACTTTACTGAATATTGTATTGAAAGATTTATGTCACATTGTTACATTAACTTTTCTTGAGGAAATGTCAACAATCATCTTTTTACCCCCAACCAGACACTGAAGACAGATGAAAGTAAGAATTTCATCAAAATCTGACTTGGTGAACAGGGGGTTTACTGGGCTTAAAGTAGCATAGATGATAGGTTGTAGACCGTGGGAGAACATAAACACTTTATTACAAATTCCATCTCCATCGTGGATGATGACTTCTTCCTCTTAGTTAACTTCCCACTTCCTTTCTTTCTATGTACTGTAGGTTCTCCAAAGATCACTTGCAGCTGGAAAGGGGGGGGGGGAATGTTTTAATTAGAGTTTATATTTCTGTGAAGAGACACCATGACCACAGTAACTCTTATAATTGAAAACATTTAATTGGGGTGGCTTACAGTTTACAGGATTAATTCATTATCATCTTGAGAGGACATGGTGATATGCAAGCAGACATGGTTCTAGAGAAATATCTGAGAATTCTATATCTTGACCCACAGGCAACAAGAAGTAGACTGAATTAGGCATAGCTTGAGCATAGGACATACTTCCTCCACCAAGGCCACACCTACTTTAACAAGGCCACACCTCTTAATAGTGCCACTCCCTATGAGCTTATAGGGACCATTTGAATTCAAAGTGCCACAAAGGGGAAGCAAGAGGGACTAATGGTTGTAACACCAGGTAAGGGTTCAGGACTTTCCTCCCTTCTGTGGAGTGTCAATCTCTATCACTATACCATAGACCTAACTGTCAGTGTATAATGTTCTGCTTATTTTACCACATAGCCACCAAATCCAATGATATCTCTACTCAAAGGGGAAGGGGGGTAATCATGTTATAGCAGAAAGAAGAAACCACACTATAACTGTAAATACATATTTACTTGAAAATATAACCTTTCATATTTTGCTAATGATGGAAATTTATTTTAAGTAAATTATTAACCAGTGTAAACTTTTAACTTCCTGACTGTTCAATGACTTAAATTGGAGCATTATGGACTCACTAAAAATTGACTAAGCATCAGAAGTCTACTCATAGCTGAGTCAACATACAAAATTGTAGGTAGAGAAAGACAGAACACTGCAGTGGTTTGAAAGTGTGCTATATTTTATAACAACATACTGATTGTACAGTGTTGTGCAGTGATGGGAGATGCCATTCTGTATATATGTTTCTTGTGTTGATTAATGAATAAAACACTGTTGGCCAATAGGAAAGCAAGATAGATGGGACTAGGAGACAAGGAGGAGAGAGGAAGCTGTAGGGAGGAGATTCAACATGGAGGACGGAGAGAGTAGAACGCCAGCCCCTCTCTCTGGTAAGATAAGACCACATGGAAATACTTAGATTAATAGAAATGGGTTAATATTTAAGACATAGCTAGCCAATAAGAAACTAGTAACTGGTCAACAGAAT
Source organism: Phodopus roborovskii (assembly GCF_943737965.1). Classification (NCBI taxonomy): domain Eukaryota; kingdom Metazoa; phylum Chordata; class Mammalia; order Rodentia; family Cricetidae; genus Phodopus; species Phodopus roborovskii. Next base: position 6,603,369 of record NW_026125444.1, read on the forward strand.
TATATGTCTATGTGTTATTTGGGGCTGGCACGGCAGTGAGAACAGGCCAGGAAAAAACATACTCAACAAAATGGCGCCCAACATGGGTCAAAGAACTTCCACTTAAAACTTAACAAATGCTTAAGAAAGGGTTTTAGAACAAAAGAACAGAGACAAGCAAGGCTTCTTGATAGCAGCATTTTTCTCAGTTGGACTCTGCTTTGCTAGAGACAAACAGAGGTTTGCGTGGTTCCTTTAAGGGAGGTTTCCTGACTCAGCATAAGCAGCAAAAAAAAAAAAAAAAAAAAAAAAAAAAAAACAGCAAGGCTTTTAAATAGCTCTGCTAGCAACTGAATGGTGTGTACAAGAGCTGGCAATGACAGTGACCACATCTCCAAGCAGGCAGCATGCTGTTGGATGGCAGTGTAGACCAAGGCAATGAACACAGCATAAGAGGAATTATTTCTCTTTGACATCATTGAGAATATTTTTGTTATTTGTGTGTAGACTGTGTAACTGAGATTTAAGCAATCACAAAAATAAACAGGTCTCTACAGAACCCAATTATACAAGTCTTAGTTGATTCTATGGTTAAGCTTTAAATTATATCTGGTTATTTCCTGTTACTTCACTGAAAACCCTGACAAATAACCAAGTGACAGGTAGCTTGCATAATAATTTACAAGTTTCTTTTTTTTTTAGGTTATATCAAATTAATTATGGCACTGTCTATAGTTCTGCAACAAACAGAAATGCTGTTATTTTCATTCCAGATGCGATCTGTGAGCAGAGTCTTCAAGTTTATTGATATACCAAAAGAAGAAAGTGAGTGTACAAATATAATGAAAGGACTACATCCCGAAGAGTCACCTCAAGTTTTGGTTATTGAGAATGAACATGTGAAGAAAACTGATATCTGGCCCTCTGGGGGTGAAATGGTTGTCAAAAACCTCACTGTGAAATATGGGAATGACAAGAATGCCATACTAGAGAACATTTCTTTTTCAATAAGTCCTGGCCAGAGGGTGAGATTTCAACATTACTTACTTTGTTAGTGAGTTTCAATATATTCAGTGAGTCCCAACAACCATTGCAATGATAGTAAAACCCATTAGTAATGTCATTATAGAATCATGATTCTATATATATTGTTGAAGGTGATACTGTGGGAAGTCATTATATTCCACATGAAATTTGAGTTGCAGAGGTCTGAATCTTTACAATAGGTTCATTACAAATGTGACTATCCTGGAGTACAACTGTTCTTGTAAAATATGTAATTAACTACAGATTTCCTAATTGTAGATGCTATTAAACACATAACATGTGCCAAAAAAAATACAGCCATCACTATAAACAGTAGCAACAAATCAATTAGTGAGCATACTGTAACTTTATCCATGCCTTAATTTATATGAAGCTTTAAACTTGACTTTCTATGGACAATTTGGAGGTCTGACTTAGTTCTTTGGGCCACCCTGCCAACCTCCTTCTTTCAAGCAGTGCTTTTAGATCCCAAGAACATGCGCAGTTGTACTTACAGCTTCTTCTTGGTTTTGTTCCCTACTCTTGTTCTTTATTCCTATTTTTATTTTCATCCCTTTTCTTTCTGTTGTTCAAATTGACAATATATATTTATAACGAGTCCAGGTCCATTTGAAAATAAAACTGTTACAACATAGATAGCATCAGTACCTTATTGTCCCAGTTTCTCCCTCCTGTGTTCTACATTCTGTCTATGCTTCCTTTCTTGTATTTACATATCCTGAGTGAGCAAATACATGTTAAAATGCTTTTGAGTAAACTTTTCTGTTAGGTCCATTAAGAGTAAGAAAGTAAGATTTCTTATTTTGTTGCCACTTCAATTCCTTTCTAAAGTACTTCCTTCCATCAATTAGGTCCATGTTTGCAATTTTTTGTAGATCTGAGTTGCATCTTTCTTTTTCTCTGAAGAACTTTTCTTAGCATATCTTCCCAAACAAGTCTGTTGACAACACAGTAGTGCCTGTATGTTCGTTTGGTAGCTTCTCCTGTGGCCTTCACTTTTAAAAGACAGCTTGACAAGCTACACAACTGTAATTCAGTGGGTTTTGCTTTTCCTCTTTTTCTCCTTTCATATCCTGCTTTTATGGCATCCATAAAGTTCTAAATAATTCTTATCTAAATTTTTTATAAATAATGTATTTGCCTAAGTAGGCTTTCTTTAAGATTTTTACACTGATAATTTTTGTAGCTTCAAGATGATTGCTGTTTTATGGTTCTTTGGCTAAGAGCAATATTCGGCATGTTTTTCTCTGTATATGTATTGAGTATATGACACTAATTTTCAGGGGGGATTATTGGTAACTATTGTTTGAAATATTACCCTCTCTCCTTTATTTCCAGTCTCCTCTTTTCGGTATTTACACATTACATTTTTTCCTAGTTGTGTCAGGTTTCTTGGCTGTCCTGTCATTTTTTGTTTGTTTTTTTTTTTTTTTTTTTTTTTTTGCCCCTGAGGCATTTTTTTATGCTGCCTGCTTTTATTGACATAACCTCAAGGTCAAACATATCAAAGTATTACTGACCTCATTGAAGCATTCTTTATCTTTGTTGGAGTATATTTTTTTGCCATAGTTTTAGAATTCTTTTGATTCTGTCTTTAGAATGACCCCTTTCTGTTTACCAATGATCCATCTATTTCTAAATGTTAACTTTCCATTATAAACCTTTATCACATTCATCATAGTTGTTTTACATTCCCAGTCTATTTTATAGTGTCCTAGTCACATATGACTTCTTCTGTCCTAATATTGCTTATTATTTACTTTTTCCTTTTTTTAGCATGTTTAGTAATTGTTTTCTGAAAGGTAAACATGCATGATATGCTTAGGCAAAAGGACTGTAATAAGAGGTTATTTGTAATAGACTGGATACATGTTGGCTTGTAGAGTTCTGTAGCCCTATGGCTAAGTCTTAGTAGGTTAGAGAAATTATGCCTTAAGCTGTGAATTTGTAAGTGCCACCAGCTTGCTCATCACTTTAGATAGTAGAGAATATTTAGAGTGGGCTGGCACTAAAATATTTCTGTTTCTTAAAGTCAGTTAGGCTGCACTCTAGAAGAAAATCTTCTTGCCCAGCAGTGGTGGTGCACACTTTTGAACCCAGACTCAGTAGGTAGAAACAGGTGGATCTTATGAGTTCAAGGCCAGCATGATCTATCTACAAAGCAAGTTTCAGGAGAACACCAAGGCTGTTACACAGAGAAATCTTGTCATGAAATTCCATAAAAAAAAAAAAAAAAAGTAGTTTGTGTCCTAGCTCCACATGAATGACTTAATCCTACTAGTATGTCAGATGCTTCTTTAGAATTGGAATTGACCCTTAAAATAGCATTCTGAATAGTTGTCTATAGAATGTCAATTCCACACTCTTGCCTTCAAATTATAACAGGATGCTTCAAACATATGCTGAATTAAACTAATAAATAAATCCAAATATATTCACATATTTTTGATATTGCAAAATATTATGCAAAGTCAATTTTAGGCAAATTGCTTATTAAAATGCAGTTGAAAATTCAGAGCTTAAATATTAATCTTAATTTTAATGAATTTAGTATCTTTAGCTATATGAAAAAATAAATATTTTGTGTAGAAAAATTACTTAACCTTTGTATTAAAACATTTTTGTTCATGGAAGCTGTTTCAGGAGAAAATGTCCTGTTTTATTGGCTCTTAATCAGATATTTCACAAAATTTATTTTTTTGTTGTTTCACTTTCAATGCAAGAAGAATATTCTAAGTACTTAACAATTTTTTCCTTAAAAATCCATTTTGGGGCTTGGTGCATAGCTTAGTTGGTAGACTGCTTACCCTGCATACTGACACCCTGGCTTTAATCCCCAACAATACACACAAAGAATCCTTTTATCCTTTGTAATCTCAAAGTTTTCCTTGAAAGCATTTGATTTTTTTTAATCTAAAATTTTAACAGCCAGATCATTTTCTGAAGTAGATTCTAAATCAGGCTCTCTCTCTCTCTCTCTCTCTCTCTCTCTCTCTCTCTCTCTCTCTCTCTCTCTCTCTCTCCTCTCTCCCCCTCTGTCTCTCTGTCTCTCTCTCTCTCTCCTCTCTCTGTCTCATCTACAGTGCCTCACATGTGAACCTTATATTCCCACAAAATAAAGACAGGGGTTATAATGTTTTAATTGGGAATTATATCTATCCTAATACATCTATATTTACCAAATTCTTCAACACATTGCATTTATTTTAGTACTGGATAGTCCTGTAAGTATTTAGTCACTTAAGGATCTATTCTTTTAGCATTTATTTTGGTCACGTTAGCTACTATCTCCAGTTGTAGTTTATTCAAAATACAGTGCCAACAATGGTTCATTATCATATCAGTGTTCCGATCAAATCAACACTCCTAAACACGTGTTTGATTTGTTAAACATATACCTCATCTGTCTTTATAAAATCAGGAGTGAGGTTGCTGAGTCATTTAATAATTTGAGTAGCCTATATGTTTTACTAAAACTAAACGGTGTCACTTATAGTCACCTCATGAATCTACATTTTATTTGACTGGCTGTCTTTGTTTCTGTAGACCACAAGGAAATAAGATAATTACATTTCCCTCTGCTGCCTGTCAAAGTGCAGTAGGGTACCTTAAAGGAACTACACCACAGTTGATCTACTCAGAACACAGTGCACCTCCTGCTCTTACCCAGCTCAACACAACTTGGCTCTCCACATCGTAGTTTGATTTATCTTGATTCAGAATTCTCAGAAATGAGGTGCATTGAAGTTACTAAAAAACATTGACTTGAGCTTAGGATATGTCTTAAGAGCTTATTTGCAGGAAGTACTTTTACAAGTAAGAAGATAATTATTATGTGACAATTATTCATTCAACAAGACGACTTTGTTAGGGTATAAACCAATTAGGTGCCTTGCTGTTGAAAAACTGGTCAGACATAACACATGTCAGTACTTTGATGTGAGGAAATCAGAGCAACAGCCAGAGCCAGAGGGTTTAAAGGTAAAGAAAATATTTATTAATTGCCTCTCGGCCCAGTGTTATCCCAACATGAGAACTGAATTTCTTCCCTCTGGGAGAAGTGCAGAGTGTTCATTTACCCTACAAGGGATTTGTTCTTCAAGGCTCTTTCCTCCAACTATCACTTTCATCTGTTGTTTCACTCTCTCTTTTTTTCTCCTGTACATTACCTGCACTGATATATAATATTTTGATTTCTTATTTAATGCTTCACTACAGTATTGGAAAAATTATGACATATGGTGAATATGTACACGTTTAACATGGGCTATTGAAGAATTGGAAATGTGCACATCAAATTCCTCAAGGTTTTAAAATTAAGATTTGATCTAGTAATTGAGGAAAATTAAATAAGTATTGTTTATTTGAAAGGTCAAATAAATATATATGCCCATTCATTGGCTTATCTATCTGTCTTTTGGTCAACCCTAGTAAATATTTATTGAGAGCACCTTTTGTAAGCCAACTGTACATTGGTCCATTAATCATTTATTCTTCCATCCATCCACTTTCCCATTCTTTCATCCTCCAATCTGACTATCCCTAAGTCAGTCCAAGTATGTATTTATTGAGGAGCTTGTGCAAGCCCACCCCACATTATCCCAGATGGAGAAACAGAAAAACTAGGTAAATTATGCAACTTTTATTGAATTTATATTCTTTATACCTGAAATAGAGAAAATAAATAATTATCAATTTCTGCTTAACATCATATTTTGCCAAGAAAAAAAATATTCATGAAAATTACCTTGTAGCGTTCTATTGTTGCTTAGGAAGGCATTTATTATTGTCATTATTCTTTACCAGCTTATCACAAAGGCCTACATTATTACCAAGTTACTAATAAATACCGAGTAAGTTACTCTTACTATTTTTACTTATTGTGCCCCATGCCATGGTTTGGGTTTATAAGTTATTTAGCCTATGATGAAATAAGTATAAGATCTGCAAATATTTAGAAATTCCTTTTATAATATCTTTAAAGTACTAATTTCTAGGGAGTTTATATGAAGAGCTCTTTCCTAAATGACACTTTCTCTCCAAAGAGGTCAGGTGATAAGAAATCAAGGGGCAGTGTGAACAGGATGACCCGCTTTTAAGTGCTGCAGTTACCCAGCAGTCTTTTCTGTGTCCAGTTAATGATCTCAGGGAACCAAACCTTTATCAGAACAAAGTGTGAGAGCTTTGAGAGGTGGCTAGACTGCTGATCTCATGTAATTGGAGGCAGTCTCAATCCAATGCTATGCTCTTGTAACCTTGATCTTTGGATAGAGAGAATAGCTTCCTTAATATTAGCTCCTTTTTTGCTTCTTCAAATTATCTTCTTCTCAGTAGGGTCATATATTAGCACTTGATTTGAACACTGCCAAAGAGCTGAGCTCTATTGAAACCTCAGATGAACTTGCATTTTGTGGAATATATACTTACCTGAAAATATTCTTATTTTAACATCAGGCCTGAACTTGACACTGTTTAATTTCTTAGTAGCAGAATCTTTCTTTCCGCTTTCAATATTGGGGGCCAAACCCAGAGCCTTGTTCATGCTAAGCAAGTGTGGCTCCATGAATGAGGGGCAATAACTAAATTTTAGGACTATCTAGGGTCAATTTTCAAGTTTTTAACCCATGTTCAAAAGTACATCAATCTGTACTGTAGGTCCCTGATTTTAGTTTGAGCCCATTCTTTGAGATGATGTGCATGAAGGTATACTATTTCACCTTTCCTTAATGCAAAATGGGCACTTTCAACCTTTTTCTCATAGTAGTCAATGAAGCCAGCATCAGGAATGCAATCCTATATGGCCATTTTCTGATTTCTGTTCCATATTATTCATCTCAGTATTGATAGTGATGAGATTTGGGAGTGCATAAAAGGTTTAAATGAATAAGTGACAAGAGAAATAATCCTACTGGTTTTAATTGAAGATAGTACTGAGTGGAATATGTAGTGTGCTCTTCTGTTTTAGGAGTAATTTCATCACTTTTACATCTTAGGTGGGCCTCTTGGGAAGAACCGGCTCAGGGAAAAGTACTTTGCTGTCAGCATTTTTACGCTTGTTGAATATTCAAGGCGATATTCAGATTGATGGCGTCTCATGGAATTCAGTGACCTTACAAGAATGGAGGAAAGCTTTTGGAGTAATAACACAGGTGAGCACAAAAATGTAAAAGCCAACAGTAAAAATTGACATTTTTATCATTGTTTGTCATACTTAAGAAATTATTTTCACTCTGATAAATATATTTGATGGGTTCTGCTATCTCTCCATAAGGCATAAGAGCACCTCCCAAAGTTTGGAATTCTGTGTGATGTGTATTTGTTGAAATGTTTTGATAGTGTTTTTCTGAATACAATCTGTAGGAGCGGCCTGGGGCATTTTTTGAGACTGTTTTCATAGTCCTGCTTCAGTGTTCAGAGCGTCAAGTGAGTAATAGCAGCCCATGGGTAAACGTTTTGCAAGATGTGAAAGATGCTTCCAAAATCACGAGCTCTTAGAAGCGTGACATGGTGGAATTGGAAATCAAAAGTGTAGTGGTTGTCCTTTGGAGTCTGAATAGGAAGGACTACGTCATTTTAATCTATAGCTTGTAAATGTCAGCCTTTGATTTGGGTCATGCAGGTTCTCCAATCTCAGTTTAGTGCCCTTCTTTGTGTTACTGTACATGCTGACATCCTGTGCAGAGGAGAAACAGCAACAGTTGCAGTGAAGTGAGCCAGATGCAAACCAAGACATGTCTTTAGTGAGACTGAAGCCAGAAGACATTCGCAGTGTTTCTGTTGCTGTTTGCCCTTTTCTCCAATACCTTGCCTCCTTTTGTTCTGCTAAGCATGGAGCCCAGTTCACTAAGATGGTTCTTTAAGTACCTCTGTACTTTTAACACTAACAGCATACCAGAAGCATCACCAGGTAGACCAGCTACAAATCTAGACCAAGAAAATAGTTGTATTCTTGATTCCTGATCTTCACAGAGCATTTGATCCTTTCAAGAGCGGAGGCACTAAACACTGTAACTGCCAAACTGAAGCTTTCAATTCATTTCTCTAGTTTGCCATTATTCCAGAAGCTTCATCCTGCCTGGAGTTGTGAGAACACGATTTTAAAGACAAAAGGATTGTCCGATGGTCTAAAGATAAATAAACATGAGAAACACAAGTTTCCTGAGGTGCTAGAATTAGGCAAGTAAAAATGCTGAGAGAAGGGGAAGCAAGTGTGGTTGTCAGAAAAGCCCTGCTATGGAGTTCCCCTCACTCTTCCGCTTCCTTCCAATCTGCACTAACACAGTGAAATCCTTGCCTTTGTTGTTCTTGTTCACACATGTATACCCACGAGAAAAGCCAAGCTCTAAAAGATCACGCCTCTTGTCCTTCACTGTACCTGCCACACAACAGAAGGTCTCTGTACCCTTTGCTAGTTCTGCTTAGGGCCTTACATACACAAGACCCAGAGGACAACAGAATGGGCCAGAGAGGAAAATCTATCTCGCTTTTCTGCTTAAGTCAGTCTTCAGACTTGCCTCTATTCATTTCTGCTCTTTAATGGCATCAGGTTTACATTTAAAAAAAAATGGAAAACAGTGTATTCAGAGGCTCCTTCAGAAATGTTGATGTGGGCCATATACCTGCTTTGCTATAAGTCTTGAGGACATTCACCAGCATGGTTACCATGGTGTCAATGACAACTTTTGAACATCGTGTACATGCCTAAGAAAGAGAAAGAGGACAAAGTCCTCCTATACTTGATGTCTAAACTAAGGGCTACTTTACTTTAAACTCTTTTTGGAAAGTACAAATTACAGCACGTTTTTCCTTTCTTGGAGTTTGATCTTTAGAGAGAAGCAATAAGTAAATAAGTAAACCGAATATCCAGGAACTAATTTTGTTTGCTTTTTCATCTTTGTTTCCTTTCTCCTTACTCCTTACAAGGGTAAACTTCTGAGGATCACCCTCACTGTGAACTAATGTAGTACTCTAGGTTCATTGGCCACTGGTTTCCAGACACATGAAACAGGTACAACATCCCCTCTCTCATATGAGGGATACCGAAACATAAGCTGTAGAGTCACAAGATGCCATTGGTTTGAGCAGTTCCTGGCAGGTGTTTTTATAGTTTAGCATCTTGAAAGCAATCTCAGCATACTGCTGCCCAGAAGACAGACTGTTGTGCACATTCCAAAGCAGAGCCTCTTTCATTTGTTCTATTCTGGCTTTGAGTTTCCAGTCAAGAAGAGAAGACAATGAAGATAATAGTTGGCATCTCACTGGCTTAGACAATTAGACTACCAAGATGAAAATGTTCAATGACTGTCGACCTGGTCAAGCATATAAATTCATGAAAAACAATTATTTTAAAGCTTTAGTTATAAATTCAGAAGACTACAACCTCTTCTGAGTGAATGGCTCAAGCTTTTATTTTTTGTTTTTCTTATGTGTGGTGTGTGATTGAGAGGAAGGGAGAATGTGTGGGTGTGGGCATGAGATGACACATTTGCAGACGTCAGAGCACAGCTTTCAGGAAGCTGTTCTCTCCTTCCATCATGGAATTTGGAGATTGGATGCATGTCATGACGCTTGTGTGGCAATTGTTTTTATCCACTGAGCTGTCTCACTGGCTCCTTTTCTTAGTGATTTGAAAATACCCAACATCCATTCCTCATTATCACCACAGACAGAGCTGGGGCATCTTATGTTTTGGGAGACATCAAATTGCATATGCAGTAAAATCAGTTAAATTGCTTGGGCAAGAGGTAGCAGCTTAAAGTTTATCATATAAAATTACTAAACTTTGTGTTTGTAATCATATTACAGACTTTTTACTGCTATCAAATGTAGAGATACTACTTGTCCTTGTTATGCCACCAAGAAGTTCCAGGCCAACCTGTAAACGTCTAATGAGAAACTAAGAATGATTCCCATTGTCATATGGCAGAGATTAAAGAAAAAACTGAGACCAAAGTGAGAAACTGAAAATCAGTAATGAAACATAGCTCTCTGTCAAGGCTGGGGCTAGCTAGTGTGTAGACAGTGATAGATGTCCACATCCCAAAGCTGCTTCCAGGAAGTCAATGCCCCTCCTTTCCTGTTTTTTGTTTTTGTTTTTGTTTTTTTTTTCTCTTTTTTCCTTAGTTTTTCTGTTTGTAGCAAACATATCTGTTTACACTCAGACTTTATTAATTGACTTTTTTTTTTCTCCAACACAAATGCTCTACTTTCACTGTCCACACCCAGATGGGTTATCGAACCTTATTGATGAGCTTCTCCTGGTACTTCTGATATGTCTTATTTTTAAATTATTATCTGCATATGCCTTTAATTTACACTTAGAGTTTAAACTAATTGTATATGTTCTAGTTGAAATGCAAGATTTAAACACAGTAATCAAAAATGGAAGCAGAAATACAAAAAGAATGATAGAAGTACTAAATAAAATAATTTTCTTCTGAATTGTTCTCTCTGTTTTAAGACATGCAACACCTAACACATTGCATGAGAGGAATTCAAAATACATTGTTCTATGATGCATCACTAACTATTGCTGTTTGGCTCTGTCAGCATTTGGGCTCTACTCTGTATAATCTTAGGCCACTTGTTTTATTTCTCTGTCTTACTCTCCTTATTTTTAAAATGGGTATAATGATATTAACAATTCCTTGTACTTTTGTAGGAACTGAGTGAAAAGTTTTTAGACTCCTCATTTCCACATTGCTTGAGCATTATTCTGTGTGTGACAGTTATTATTGTCACTTATAATTCTATGAAGAAAAACGCACACTGGATTGGTGATATATTCTCTAAGTGTGAATAAGTGAGTGTGGACAGTTTCACAAAGAAAGTTGTAATGAGCACTTGCCATAAAGTGTCATAAAGTTTATAGTCTTAGAAAGACTGGATATATTGAGTTCCAGGCAGGGAGACTATAAACAAGCAAAAAGATAGGTCAATATGGAAGGAAAGGGAGAAGCATCAGAACCATTACAGGTTCAGGAGAATTTGGAGATGTCATGGCATGGTCTAGCTTAGTGGCTAAAGGCTGATTCTCCTGGGGTAAGGAAGGGCCTGGAGACGATATGGTGGAATGTTGGTACACACATGGTGGACTGCCAAATGATCACACTATGATATGATATATTAGACAGTTGGACACGGTGCACAATTAAAGATAGGGCATAAAAATAACTGGCATGTCCTATTTTCAAATAAATGCAAAGGAGTTTAGCTATTTCTGAGGCTAAAGTTCAAAACCTTTGGTTACAGGTTTTTATTAGAAAAACATTTTTATCTACCTTTGAAAAGATTTATATGAAAACTTTGTTGTATAAAAAACAATGTTATGACTTACTGAATGGATCTCCCGGGAACTGTATTTCTACTATCTTCCGTGGCATGTTTTATATTTAAATAAATGGCATATACATTAATGGCATAACAGTCTGGGTTTGTTATAAACTGTCAATGGTTCTGAAAGGAAATATATTCTTTATAATTTTCTAGCTGATGGTTGTTCTTTAGAGCAAAATAGTGATTAATTTTAAACATCCTAATGCACCTGGGAGTTGTGATAGTTCATCCTGGGTGGGTTTTTACTGTCCAGAAACTGCAGCAGGAATGATGGGGGTCTCAATCCATATCAATATCTCGAAGCATTTGAGCCACATTTCAAGGGATAGAGATGTACGCATATATGTATGCAGGGACAATCACTTCTCCCACGTATTTACTTTATATTTAATTCAGTCGCCACATAAGCTGGTGTGCTTTTCTGTTTTCTAGTACTACAGCCTAGTGTCTATCGCAATGGTAGACCAGCCATGGGAAATCCATGTAGGCTCAGCTGCTTCCCCAGAATTGAGGAATGGAGGAGTCAGTTTCAGGGAAGAGATTAGTCATGGGGTGAACAATGTGATCTCTTTATTCTGCCTAGAGTCTCAAGAATTGTTCTTTATACCATACATGACATTAAATAAATATCAAATATTTGCTTGCCCTAACTTTCTTATTAGTGAGTAGTTTGTTATAAGACCTGTAGGGGATCCTTGTGATTGGAAGTTTCAGGTGCATTTCTTTGGTGCACTGAACTGAGCGTGCTTCTTGGCCAAACCATGCCACTTCCCAGGCTGTGACTATTGAATCTGCAAAGCAGAGAGAAAGCTTAGGTTGACCTCCAAGGACCTTGCAATTCTACAGAAGCGTTTGTGAGGTGTTCAAACAGTTTAGGAAACATAAGCAAGACATCTGCTGGCACTGTGAAAGCAAGCGACTGCCAGGTTTTCTTTGAATTACAGGAATGGAATGTCTGATTGATTGCATACAATTGAATTCTAACCAAACCAGTTTGTTCGGTCAATTTTTCTTTAAAATTGGATGTGTAGTTTTCTAGACAAGAAATTATGAACAAAAGGCTTGCAAGATTTCTGTTGTAATAAATCTACCACATCTAATGCTTTTCGATTCCTAAAAGACAGCTTCCTTCCTTCATAATTTTGAATTTGTATCTGTTTAAAATGAATTAGTTAAAATGTTATAAATTTAATAAACTAATATACATATTATAGACTTATGAATAAAATTAGGCATTCTATTTCTGAAACAGCTATGAGAACTCTTCACAGAGTCAATGGGTTGTTACTGTTATATTTTAAGGAATTGTGATACTTGCGGTTTGGGTCACATTTAGTAGATCTTTTTCTCTCACACACACACTCTCACAAACACACACACACACACACACACACACACACACACACACACACACACACACCTTTATTAGCCAAAGAGTAGCTTACAGAACTTAACCTTCACAATCTAGAAAAAATAATATTTACTCTAATGCGATTGCTTTGAACTTTTATTTCTCCATATCAGTACTCTCATTCTGGCAGCATTTTTTGAACTTATGTAAAGCTTGTGTCTACACTAGAAAGTAAAGACATGGTGGTCTTCGGAGAGATCTGAACATTATAAACCAGACATTCACAGATGTGAACTTAATCTTAGTTGTTTTCTTTAAGACATGTGACCTACATTGTCTTCTGGATTTCTATATACCAAAGGGTAACCTTGAAGCCTTTATCCTCTGTTTTCTACATCCTGGTTGTTGGGGTTATGAGCAGATGCTACTGTGCCCAGTTTATGTGCTTCTAGGATCAGATCCAAGGCCTCTTACAAATTAAGGAAGCATTTTTACCAGCTAAGCAACTTCTCCATCACCTAAGCTCACTTAGTATTCTTTAAGAAATGAAAGTGCCATGTGAAGATCATGGAAATTTCCAGTTGAAAAGAATAAATTATGCGAAGAAGTTAAGAAAGTCTGTGTTGTTAAACTAGAACGGAGTGGAAAAGGGCCATAACATTGTGTGGCCATTGAAAGGATGTTGTGCCCTAAGGGAAATGTGAAGTCAATGAAAGTTTTCTAACAGGTTAATGAAATGACCCATTTTCATTTCTTATGAATTACTTGAATGCATTGTAAGAGAAGCAAGAGTATAAAGAAAGAAACCAATTATGAAGATGCCATGTTCTGAGATGGAGATGCAGAGAGAACAGAAATAGGATGTAATTGCTCTGGTTTACAAAGCATAGAAATGAAAGAGATTAGATTCCTGTTTGTAGCCATATCTACCCAACCAGAACCAAACTACCACAGCATCTATGTAAGCCATATTCCCTTTAGCAGCTATCTGCTTTGAGGATAATAATCTTGTGCACTCCTTTCAATCTTCCAGAATAATGGCACAATTTTGTTTGGCCAAAGTAAACATGTCTATTGTTTCTATTGTGTGTTTCAACTGTTATAGAGAGGCAAGCCAGAGAAGAAAAGACCAAGAAAGTTATCATAGACATCAACATCAAAATTATTTTGCCAGTCTTCTGTATATACAGAGAGGACTAAATATTATTTTTAAAAATTACTTATTGTCTGATTCCTTGTTAAGACAGTGGTTTTCTTTTAACCACGTGACTACCTAAGTGGAGTGATTCTGCAAGCGGAGCATCTCAGTGCTGACCATGCAAGTGCTGTTTCCAAACCTGGAACATCTTCCTCTTTTCCCCAGCATACATGCCTTTGAACAAATGGTTGAATTATCATCATTTATGAGTTTCTAAGCTCTCCTTCCTTCTGTTTTTCTCAGTTCATATAAGCAAGACACTACACAAATTTATAAACTAAGTGAGAAGGTGTGTTTGAATAAGTTTCCTAGGCCCTGGCCCACATGATGTGACAGGCTTTGATGATCTCCTACAGAAGGATAGGAGGTGGGATGGGGGATTGGTGGGGGACATGGAAGGATGAGAGGGAGAGGGAACTGGAATTGATATGTAAAAATATGTAAGAGTGTTTCTAATTTAAATAAATAAAAAGTGATATAAAAGGATTACAATTTAAGAAAAGTAGATACTGAATACAAGGATGTCTGTTTTGTTTTATTTCTTGAAATGTTTTGGAACAAGGGAAAACAAAAAGATACATAGGTTATTCATACTTTCTAATCTTTTGTCATTATAGAAAGTATTTATCTTTTCTGGAACATTCAGACAAAACCTGGATCCCCATGGAAAATGGAGAGACGAAGAAATATGGGAAGCTGCAGATGAGGTAAGGATGCTAAATGAAATACATTTGAAGGGGCAGATCATACACACAAGTGTGGTTGCCATAGGTGATACACAGTTTCATACACACATACACATCTACCTATATGTACATGTGTGGATGCATGCATTTATGTGTATATACTTTGTAAGCACAGTGCTCTAATTTACCTGGCACATTCATGTTTGGAATTAGCTTTATCCCTCCTCTCAGGGTAGTTGGTCCTTACTCAGGGTAGTCTGTCCATGCTTATGTAATAAAGTTCCATAGACTCAGCTGTTCATACACAACATATGTTTATATCTCATCATTTGGAGACCGGGAAGTCTAGAGCCAAGAGACACTATTTGTTGTCTTCTGAGGCCCTACTTCCTGTCATACAGAGATGTACTTGCTGTGTCTCATTCAGTGTTATGTGGTGAATGAATTTTCTGGAAACTCTTTTTATTATAGTGCTAATCCCATCCGTGGGGGTCTCAGACCCCACTTCCCAAATGGCTTATCTCTCAATAGCACTATCTTGGGCTTTAATATCTTAACACGAGTTTCTGAAGGACTTACACATGTAAACCTAGAACTCCCTCCTTTACTCCCCTCCAAAGTCCTGCTTTTTTCTTCTTATGAAAATATAATACTCCATCTCAACAACTGCCAATGTCTTAACACATTTCAGTATGAATTTAGAACTAGAGATCCCAAATTCTCAACTCAGAGAGAGCCATGAGACTTTGGGCTTTGGATTTATCAAACTGGCATTCCACTATTCCCTGCCCATTGGTCATCGTTGCTCCCTTGCTGTTTGCCCCTTTGTGCCTTTCTCCTGAGTACATCTTTCCAGGAGCATTGAAGCCTCAGAGTGCTAAATGCTAACCACTTGAGTAACCAACCCTAACCTTCTACTAATAAAATGCACTAACACTAACCACTTTTCATTATCAAAGTTTCCTTATCGTCTAGCAAATGCAAGATTTTAAAAGGAAACATTAACTAAATTGCAAGTGACACGCTGTAAGATCCTAGATGTGATATTACAGAGCGAACTGTAAGAATACAGTGTGCTGGAAAGAACTTGGAAAAGAAGATATTAGGCTTTATAAAACCTGCAGGTACTGCCAAGTCTCCATAAAATGTACAGGAAAACAGGATCATAAAGTCATCTAAAATGTTAGAAGATATGGTTAAGACTTTGGATTCCAATGTAATACAGATTGTCATGTGGCTAGATTTTATCCAGCAGTCCACACTTAGATTTATCTTTTCCTTGATCTTCCTTTTGAATTTATGTTCATAAAGATGTAGCTTCTGAGATAACCTTAATGTCCCATGGTCTGAGTAAGAGTGTTAAGTCTTTTGTTGAAGAGACCACAAAAACACCCAAGCGCCAAGCCTATCCTACAGCAGTAGAAAGGAGATCTGGGTTAAAAGGCACAACTCCAAGGCTTTAGTCCTTTATGGTTGATGATCCGATATATGCAAACAGGGGCATGTTGGGGTGTGTCAACCTGCTAAGACACTGGGACAAAAGTCTAGCCTTCCTGGGCTGGTGCAGGGTAGCTCCTTCTGTGCAGCTCTGGAGAGCTTTCTGAGCCTGCACCTCCTTTGCTTACCGCTCTCCCTGTGCCTCTCTATTGCCTGCTCGATAGGGTACCTGTTGTACATTGCTTAAAGAACCTTTGTGATTTGGTCTTTGCCACTCTACTCTCTGCCCCCTACCTGCCCTGTGTCCTGTCATCCACCTACTGTAAATTTCCGTTTTCTTTAAAGCACAGAACGCTCTCTGTTCTATGGTAGGAACTGGGGGTGGTTGCTGCTGCTGCTCTCTGTGCCTGGGACACCCTCCCAGTCCCCCACTCCTGTTCTTTCTCATCACTCAAGCCTTTTGCTACACAGCGGTTCCATCTGAAACCCAATCTGACTCTTCAACTTTGGGAAAGGAGACTTTCCTAGGTGTATCGCATGCCTTCACTCCCTCAAAAGTCCCTGCAATGGATCAAAATTCATCTAGTAACTCAAACGTCACCAGGATTATGGCATTATATCCTGCTCTTTGTGGTATCTTTCATGCCTGCAGTAGTTGAACCCGTGGGTGGTGTTTGATACATACTGATTGAATGATTGAATAATTGAGGGATTCCTTTAGCTCGTGTAAAATGTGTCATGAAAATATCCTCATGCTTGATGCACAATAGGCATGATGATCTCCATTTCAGGAATGAAGGCCTTGTTGGGATGGCTTGTGAATGCCAAAAAGAACAGCAGCCCTGACTTTGGGCCTTCAGTTGTTTCAGCCCAGTGAGCTGCCTGTGGGATCCTGGCAACTTGACTCTTGCTTTTAGGAAGTGGGGTTATTTTGTTTCTTTTTGCTTGTTATACTATTTTTAAAAGTTGCCATCTGTATACATTAATAGTCAAGTGAACTGTTGTAGAAACAACAGTGGCGTTTTAAGTGGGGAAATTTGCCCTAGGAAGCTTGCAGAATGTAAGCAAAAGGAGCTAAGGCTAGCTATTTTTAAACTGCACACTAGCAGACTTGTAGGCAAAGCATTCACATTTTAACTTTTTTTAAAAATATCATTCAGAACAAAAAAAACCTGCAAATACTACTAAGTAGTTTGGTATAGGGTGCTGTTTTATCTAACCATATTTGGGAACTTTTAACTTTATAATTTCATGGGTAAGTTACAGTGTCTTGAAGATTTATAGAGTACAGTATATAATGTCAGAGCCAAAACTTTCATCCTTAAGTTTTAATGCATACAGACTGCTTTTTTTAAACTACAGTGTTGGAGGATCACAGTAGATGTTAAATGAATAAATGAAAGGACGAATGGTTGAATGAATGTGTTGAGGCTGAGAGTGTTCTTAAATGAAGAACAGATATTTACTTTCAAGAAATGTAGGGGAAACACATAAAATTCTACAATATGGTATGTCTGTTTGTCCTAGGCATAATTGAGGATATTTCCAAGGGTATTCAGACTTGAGCAGTAGGATAAACGCTGAGATTGCTGATTTTAGTAAAGAATTAAAAACTAATGCTGCTGGGAACAATAGCAGATGTGTGTGTGTGTGTGTGTGTGTGTGTGTGTGTGTGTGTGTGTGTGTGTGTGTGTGTAGGGTGTGTGGCCACATGAGATCTCTTATATTTTATTCATCCAAGAAAAGAACTACCATAGAACTTAAAAGAGAGAAATGATCCACTCGTAGATCTTCATGTTAGGGAGATCTTTTAAATATTTCTGTGATGGTTGACAATTTGACTCATTGATACTTGTAATATGATGCTTAAGAAATGACAGAAGTCCAGACAAGGTTCAGTAAGCCATAGCTGACAAAGAGAAAGGTTTCAAAAATAACTGGGAGAAAATTCTAGGCTGGAGATAGACATTTAAAATCATTAGCTTAAAGGTAGATGTTACCAAAGCTGGAGACAGGAGGTAAGTTGGGGTTGGGATTGAAGAAGCCTAATATGCAAGAGATGACGTTTTATATTAACTCTTCTGGGATACATCAGGGCAGTCTTCCTTGTCTCATATGCCTACATTCCCTAGTTCAGAAACTTTTTATGCCTTAACACGTTTACACAAAAGGTAGTTCTAAGTAGACACTTAACTTGAAATATCCATAATGAGCCTGGCATAAACTGTGATGTGAGCCAATTGTGAATTCATTTGTATGATCATGAGCTATTTCTGAAGGCCATATCTAAATATTCTTATGTTAGAGTGATATGGGTATATATCTTACCTACACATACTAAATGCCAGGTTCCTGAAGGGCAAGAGACAATCATGTCTACAGTTATTTAGCACTTACACATTCAGTGGATCTTAGAAAGAAGACATAATGAACATGTGTTTGATTAAGTAACAACCACCAAGACATCCATAATTACACTTTATTTTTGACAGATATTTTATCTTTTACTTTATAAACCTTTTTAAAGTTGCAGTTTAAAAATATAAGCCATTAACTCTAAATGAATCTTCATATTCTACCCCGACATCTAAGAAACTTTAAACTTTAGTAGTGTTCCACTTTTGATTAACTTTTTAATTCATGAGAAAGTTACCAATTTCTCTGTTTTTATAAGTGAAGAAGATGACAGTTGGACTGTTATGTAATTTTTTTCTGTCTTTTTTATTTTACATATTGATCCCAGTTCCCTTTCCCTCCCTCCCTCTGTCCCTCTCTCTCCCTCCCTCCCTCTTCCTCCATCCCTCCCCCTTCCTCCCTCCCATGTCCCTCAACCACCTTCCCTTTCCATTCCTCCCTCACTCCACATGTAAGGTGGTGCCTTCCAGGAGGGCTCCTCTACATCTGTCAAGTCATTTGGAGTAGAGAATAGGCTCTCCCTCCCTCTAGGTTAAGGGAGTATCCCTCCATGGAGAATGTGCTCCCAAAGTCCTTTTGTGTACTAGGGATTCATCCTGGTTCCACTGTCTGAGGTCCCTTAGACTGCCCAGGCCTTCTAATTGAGACCCATGTTCAGGGGTCTGAGTGGTACAATGCTGGATTCCCAGCTATCAGTCTGGGAGTCCATTAGCTTCTCCTTGTTCAGGTCAGCTGTCTCTGTGTGTTGCTGTAGCCTGGTCTTGTCCTCTCCCTCTGCATCTGGATTCTAGTTCAGCTCAGTGTTTAGTTGTTTGGTGCCTGCTTCTGTTTCCATCAGCTTCTAGATGAGGGCTCTATGATGGTGGATAAGTTAGTCATCGATCTCATTGTCAGGGAAGGGCATTTATGGTAGCCTTTCCACTGTTGCTCAAATTGTTAGTTGGGGTCAGTCTTGTAGGTTTCTGGACATTTCTCTAGATTCAGTTTTCTCTTCAAACCTATAGTGGTTCCCTCTTTTATGTGCTCTCTCTCTCTCTCTCTCTCTCTCTCTCTCTCTCTCTCTCTCTCTCTCTCTCTCTTGCTCTCGCTCTTCTCTCTTCTGTTCCTCCCCTGACACAATCTTCCTAGCCCCACATGCTCTCCTCTCCTCCCCTTCTCCTTCTCCCAGCTCCCTCTCCACTTGCTGCCCCTCACAGTCCCAATATGCTCAGGACATTTTGTTCTTTCCCCCTTCTGTGAGGAACCTTATATGAATCTGTTAGAATCCTCCTTGTGCCCTAGTTTTTGGCAGCATGAATTATAGGCTGGTGATCCTTTGCTCTAAGTTTAAAATCCATATATGAGTGAGTACATACCATGTTCCTCTTTTGTGACTCAGTTAGGGTCACATTCAGGATGGTTTCTTTACGTTCTTCAAGTTCCATCCACTTGCCTGCGAATTTCAAGATTCCATTGTTTTTTTTTTTCTGCAGAGTAGTACTCCATTGTATAATGTGCCACATCTTCTTTATCCATTCTTCGGTTGAGGTTTTTTTATGTGGCAGAGGAGATACCATGATCACTGTTATGTAATTTTTAAAGCTTTCTCAGCTAGATTTTTGATGATGTTTCTCATCCCTTATTACATATAGAAAGTAAACAAACCATAACATGTCATGTCATGTCTTCTACCCTTTCTGCTCTTGAACTCTTCGCCACATAGAGTACACAATAGGATGTCATGATGGAATATCTATTATCTTTAAATTACATTCTAATCATATATTATTGATGTACATCTTTGCCAATCCCGAGCTTTCGGGAGCAGATATCATTGTGTGACACTGTCAGTTAGTGAACTTGGCACTTAACAGGTGCACACTGAATGACTCCTGAGTGAAGCAGGGCTGAAAGGAATCCTCCAATCAGCTTAGAGCTACCAACACTCACCTGCAGCCCTCCTCCCCCCTCCCTGGGACCAAGCGGAGGTTGAAGGTGATATTTAATCTTGGCAAACTCATGTATATTTTTAGAATGTCAGCCTCTTGAGTAATTTTAGTCCTGAGGTATCTTGAGTGCCCCTTCTAAGCACAGTGTTTTTCTTTTCTACAGGTTGGACTCAAATCTGTGATAGAGCAGTTTCCTGGGCAGCTCAACTTTACCCTTGTGGATGGAGGTTATGTACTTAGCCATGGCCACAAGCAGCTAATGTGCCTGGCTCGCTCTGTTCTCAATAAGGCCAGGATCTTACTGCTTGATGAGCCCAGTGCCCATCTGGACCCCATGTGAGTTCCGGAAGTTCTGTTAATATAATAGTACAATAGTAATAGAATCATTGAATTCTACTTCGTTGATACAAATTCCCATTCTGATAATAGGCCTACAAGTAGGGGCTACAAAATAATTGTCCAGGAAAAAGTCACTATTGAACGTGAGCACGAGTACTTATTTTTTTACATAACATCTCTGACTGGAGTTTCCTCTCCTGACTGGAGTCTGGAATTTCATGCAAACTCTTCAACCTCATCAACATGTGATGAAATGTTTAGTGAGGTGTGCATACTTTCACGGTTTCCTTCTGTATCTTTATAACTATCTATATTTTTATTACAGATACATTAATAGTGCAGAATAAAGAACTGACAATGTGTCTACATGGAATGTAGCTTCATTCTTCATGAAATTTTCTTATGAACATTTGTCTCATTAATGTAATAAATACTTAGAAAGTACCTCTGGTTAGAAAGATGACTGTGGCTAATTCTGTATCAACATAATGCTATAAGTATTATTTAAGTAAAGAACTAAATATAAGGACACTATGTATATTGTCAAAGATGAAGGCAGATTATACCTATGTGGTATTTTCTTGCTTTTCTAGAACATACCAAGTAATTCGAAGAATTCTAAAACACACCTTTAGTGGTTGCACAGTAATCCTCTGTGAACACAGGATAGAAGCCATGTTGGATTGTCAACGATTTTTGGTGAGTCTTTTACACTTCTTTAGTCTCATTGCACATCACTTACTATAAACTATAGTCATGTGCCCCTTCCTTCACACATGTCACATATCTGCCAGCTCTCCTTAGTGTGGCTACATGCATCTTTGTCCTTTGACTTGAGCTATAATGTAATGCTGAAATTTAGCACACCTCCAGTGGTAGCATATTACTAATTGGCATGGTAGACCAGGTATCTGTTCTTTCAGATTTTTATTTGGGGGAAACAAGTTACAAAATGTACTATTGAAAAAATACCCGTTTTTCTCAATAAACTAAACTCCTCCTAGGGAAAATATGGGATGGGCTTTACTGGCAGTGATTTTAGCACAGTAGGAGAGAAGCCTGTTTAATTGTCCTTATTACTTCTGGAAGACAGGTTAGTGCCCTTGCAAACCACCTTCTCATTTTCTTTGCCAACTGTCACAGCTCGTTCATTCACAAATTCCCTCCTGTTTAATCACAAAGAAGGTCCAAGCAACACATACCATTTTCACTTTCCCAAATGAATGCTGTGGAGGTAAATGCTCTTCTACTAAAGCGTTTTTATTCCTATTGTTCTGCTGGGGTCAAATTCAGACTGGGTAAAGCTCTCTATTCTCTGGCCTCAGGCTTGCAAAACTTTAACATGTATTGCAGGCATTATAATCAGGTATGTCTAACCAATTTGGAATTGTTAGGCCTGAGACTCAGTTTATATGGTACTGAGTATACAGCTCATCTTGGGAGTATATGAGAGATGGATCATGGATCATTCAGGTTTATAAACCTCTTTCAGTTGTTCTACAGTTCTTTGAAGGAGTGTAACACCTGGCATTAGATGAATTTTTGAAATTCCAGTTGCTACTTTCACAGCTATTCAGCTATTCTTAGATGTAAAAATTAAGTATTCATGGCTCTGAATCCTTTGTTTCCTTTGGACTTTTTTTCTCCTTTGGGGTCTAGGTCTGTTTCTATTCCTGCACTGGCTTGATCTCCTCTTTATATGGGCTTTCACTAATGGCCTTTTCCGTAGGTCATAGAAGAAGGCAACGTGGGACAGTATGACTCCCTTCAGGCACTTCTGAGTGGGAAGAGTATCTTCCAGCAGGCCATTAGCTCCTCGGAAAAGATGAAGCTCTTCCAGGGCCGCCACTCCACCAAGCAGAAGCCTCGGACACAAATTACTGCTCTCAAAGAGGAGACAGAAGAGGAAGTACAAGAAACCCGTCTCTAGTGGCTGGGATGCTGGGAAGCAGCTCAATGGACCTGAGTCTCTTCCCAGAGCCCATGCAAAATGAAAAAGCCAGGCATGCCCCGTGCTTCTAACCCCAGTGCTGGGGACACAGGGACAGGTGGATCCTTGGAACTCTGCAGCAAGTGATCCTAGCCCACATAGCTGTAGGCCAGGCACCTGAGGGACAGTACCTGAGGATATCCTCTTGCCCCTGCATGCAAGTACACACCCATGAACAGACATGCATATTAATGGCCGTATACACAGAAAAACGAAAAAGAAAGAGGAAAAAGGAAAGATACAAAGGCAGACTCTAGAAAGCAGTGCAAATGATTGGCAAAGGATCATGTGGGATGTCTGCTCATGGACTCGGAGAAGGAGAACCCACTGTCCGTGCCTTGGAAAACAGGGTGAAGCCCCCATCCCTGCTTTTTAAGAGACTGTTTTGGAAGAGAGATCAAGAGCATTCATACGCGTCTGGGTCACTGACCTGCTAGCAGTGGCCATATTGTTTGAAAGGCACTTCAGATATTTGACAATGGGCCACTTGTGTTTGGCAAGCCAAACTTTCCTGGAAACATTTGCCCCCTACTAGTGGCTGGAAAGGCAGCTATAAATGCCAGCCAGGTTAGTTGTTCAGCTTATTATTCATTGCAGCTGGTTAATTTGCATTATTGAAGAACCGCACTCAGTGCTTAGAGATAGGATGAAGTAATGAGAACTGGAAACAGCGGCTTATATAGCTCACATCCCATCTTTCTACTATCCAAAATATTTAGACACAACCCTATTACCTGCCACACATTCTGTGTGTACCACTCCAAGCAAATGTTAGGATACTATCAAAGCCCTGGGTGGTATTGAAAGATGCCCTACTTGTTATCTGGTGATCCAGTTACCTACAGGAATAAGAATTCCCAGATCTTGGGAATTAAGGTTAAGAACCTCCAGCCCTATCCCCACACATCTAAATACCCTTATAAACAATGTGTCCCTGACCCAGGAAAAGAACTGTTACAGGCCCATGAAGCGGCCAGGATCATTTCCTTGATGTGGAAATTAACAAGGTGTGTTGCCAGAAAGCAACAGGCCTTTAAGACTTCTGAAGTGAAGGAGACTTGTGTCAGTACAAGCTGGTGCAGCCCAGTGCCAGGTCCACGAGTTCCCATGGAAACAAGCCATGGGCAGCGTGGGTAGATGCTGATGGACATGTGCAGGGGGTGTTCATGTGCTCTCAGCTAGCTGTGTGTACATCATACTGTCTCCACACAGTAGCAGGGGATGCACTCTAACAAAGATTTAATCATGAATTAGTTTTATATGCTCTGTTTTGTAATTTGTGATGCAAATGAGATTTTTCTCTGGGAAATATTTATTTTAGTAATAATGTTTCAAACTCATATATAGTAATGCTGTATTTTAAGAATGATTACATAATGAATTATATTTGTATAAAACGATTTTTATATTTGAACTGTTGAATTTTTATGGTACTAGCTATTTTTAAAAGGGGGTGTGAGGAGGACAAGTATGGTAAGGACCAGTCACCTCTGTGGTGTGAAGCATCAGAACTGATGCAAATCTTGTATACATCTGTGTGCTTCTCAGACAACATGTGTTTCATTTTACTGCAGCTCTGAAGAAGATAATACCAAAAGTCAAGATGGTCCAGGTATGGGCACATCAGCTTCTGAACTGCAAACTAAGCCTTAGAAGAATGTATTATATTTATTACTGTAACAGAATATCATGTGTCAATAAAATTCTTTTATTTGTGTGAAACTTGTCTTTTCAGATGTGCTCATTGGCAGTGTCTCTGAAACCCCTGGCTCTAGTCACTTCATGGGACAAAATTCTTCCTTTTAGATATAATCTCTTTGAGAATCCCAATTGAATTAAAGCACGAATCATCAAGTTGTCTCTAAATTTCAGTAAAATATTAATAGTATGTTTACCATCTTCATCGTTTTAAACAATAGTTCAGTGGGATTTTATAAATCCATATAGCTGTCTAATTATCACCACTATTAATCTATTCATTTCTAGTAGAATTTTTTTTTATCCTGAAAACTGTCTTTATCCATTAGACAATAAGGCATTTACCCATGAAGCCATGAATTCCACGTTTGGCCTATGATTTTGAGTGTACCTTGTAGGAATGCAATCTCAATATTAGTCCCTTTGTACTTAGCTTCTTTTACTTAACATAATGTCTTGAAGACAGCCACATTATATCATATGTAGTGAGATATTCACTTTGTGTGCTTCTGTGGCACTGATTATGCCCATTGGGGGGTGGAGCCAGGGGCGGAAGTGACCTGTGGAAGGAGATCTGAGGAGTAGCCGGGGAATGCTCTCTTGCTGGCAGGACCCTGAAAGGGGAGCATCTGGTAGAACCTGCTGGTGCTCATCTGTCTAGGTTGTATGTTATTTCTCCCTGAATAAACACCTATTTGGCCTATTTGTTTATCCTGATCCTTATTAAGCCACGATATCATACATATGTACTTTTTTTCCTATTCAAGTTACATGATAGGCATCATATATAATTACATACATTATTTAATGTATAATGTTTTGCATAGCCATTCATCCACAAATGGGCTCAAGTGAATTCTACACTTTTGATATGGTAAATACATCTGTGAAAATAAATACCCAAACATCTCTTCAAAACTCAGTAAACTTTGGGGTTTTTATATTGAATAGAGGCATAGAGAACACAAAAGATTTATAAATAAATGTGTTTTGTTGTTGAATTTTGTTTTGGGTGGCTTTGGGTTTTTTTGTTTGTTTGTTTGTTTTGTTTTGTTTGAATTTTGTTTTGGGGGGGTTTTGTTTTGTTTTGTTTGTTCTTGTTTTACAACCAGTGAATCTACATTGACACATCACTAGAATTCGCAGTGATAATGGTTTATGCATTGGCTAGTTTGTGAACTTGACACAACCTTGAATTATCCTGGAAGGGGAGCCTTAGTTGAGAAAATGCGTCCATCAGATTGTCCACAGAAAAGGCTGTATTTCATTTTCTGGACTGATGATTGATGTGGGAGGTCTAGCTCACTATGAGTGGTGCTAGCCCTAGACAGGTGGTCCTGGATGGTATAAGAAGTCAGGCTGAGCAAGCCTTGGGGAACAAGCCAGTCAGCAGCTCCTCTGTGGCCTCTACTGCAGTTTCTGCCTTGACTTCCCTCAGGTAAGGACTATAAACTACAAGCCTAAGTAAAGTCTTTCCTTCCCAAGTGGCTTTTAGTCAGTGTTTAACACAATAATAGAAACCTACCCAGGACAGTTTACAACAGAGCTCATTCTTTTTATTTATTTGTTTTTTGGCTTTTTTTATTCTTTGTGTCTTTGACATCATTGCATCTTGATCCCATCTTTCATTACCTTGTTCCTTCATATCCACCCTCTGCCCTTGCAAACCACCCCCAAGATAAAATTTAAGAAGAAAATAAAATAAACAAAAATCTTGTCATAGAAGCTGTAGCATGACACAAATGAGTCACACAGCAAACCCTTTTATCCATTTATCTTTACTTGCAAGTGTTTGTTACAGAGTCATTTGCCTGGTTCGGGGCCAACAGAGCTCTTTCTTAATGAGAGTTTTGACCAAGGTGTAATGAGATGTGTAGCAACACACAGACAGACTAGTTTCTCTGCTTCAAAGTTCCCATGTCCTCCCTCTTCTTTCTTCCTTCACTCCCTCCCAACTCTTGGCAACTGCTGGTGTTTCACTGCTTTAGAACTTGTGTCTCCCTGAGATATGAAGCTGGAACTGTGGGATATGTGGTCGTCTCAGGATGGCTTCTTTCACTTAGAGAAATAAGCAATATTTCTCCATGTGATTTTATTGCTTGAGGGCTCATTGACTTGCTGCTGGATAACATTCCTTCTTCTGCATATGCCACAGTTTATTCACCTATTGAAGGACATCATGTTTCTTCTTGGTTCGCGGTTATTCATTATAATCGTCTTGAAATAAGCTGCTAAAACTGCAGGGAGAGAGAGGAAGGTTGAGGGAGGGAAGAAGAGGAGAGGGGAGACGAGCGAGATAATGGGTAGAAAAGGATGAGAGAGGAAAAGATGAGAGGTAAGAGAAGGCAAGGAGAGAGGGGGGGAGAGTACAGAGGCATGTCTAGAAAAAGAAAAAGCAAAGGCAGAAAGTATTGAACTAAGGGGGACAATTGAAAAGAAGACATTTGATTTGGGATATAGCAAGACCCGAGGTGGACTTACTGTGACATTAACAAAGCCACGGTTTCAAAGACTGACACTCAACTTAGTACCTACCTTAATAATATTCAAGATCCTATGTGTCATTTTATATGGAAATTTTGTAATCTTTTAGAAAGACATGCTGTTCTTTCTACATTACAAAATTCCACTTGGCATATCTTTGAAGAAGAGATGGGAATTCAGGGGAAGAAGCCGTGTGTATGGATGACAAATTGGGCTACTCGAGGGCCCCCACTTGTAAGGATTCAGGCATTATGCTGGCCTGCCCCTGTCACCTGACACAATGCACTCAGGCAGTACCCTGGTCAGCCCAGGTGCAAAGGACTCCTTTAAAAGAAAGACCCCTGCCCACTTAGGTCTGTTTCTCTCTTTCCTGCTGGTCAACTGGAGTAGACAGGACTTTTCCTGTCTCCCTCTTCTGTCCTCTCCCTTTTTATCTCTGTGTCTCTTTACCTCTTCCCCCACCCCTTCCCTTTTGAATAAAGCTCCTCACTTAAGCTTTGTCTGCCTGGCATGTTTGTCCCTCTGCCTCAGTCACCCTTGCCTGCCATGGAATCTGCCAAGGTCCCTGCATACTTTATCAAAACACCACTAATGGAGGAATTGCTTAGAATGGGACTAGAGAATTGGACGACTTTAAATGAAAAACAGCCAAGCTTCCAGCAGGTTGGAAGATAAAACAAAAGCAGCAGGTCAGTGGAAGCTGTGGACTTTGAAAGCCAAACTTACAATAAAGGCTGTGAAACACATTGGAAAATACTGGTTGGTTTTGTTACTCAGTGCCCCAGTGGGTCTCAGCGTGTGCTCTCTGCCTCATCTGAGAACTTCTATGAAGTTCGGATTCTTGGGTCCTGGCTGGATTGACAGAATCAGGGCCTTTGACATTAGGGGCATGGTGTGTGCTTTACCTTCCTCTCGATTGTGTCTGTGTGTATCCTCCAACTTAAGGACAGATTTGGTGCAAAGGAGTGTCAGTGAAGGGGTAGTCCAGAAGTAAGAGCCATTGAGTCCTAAGTCACTGGTCCCTGGGGATAATGCATTCCTATCTGAAGCAATATGGAGGTTTTTCCCTCAGCAGAGAAGGAAAGAAGACTTAAAGAGAATCTTAGAACACAGAATGAGAAAACTGAAGCCATTTCCCAGCTGACAATTTGCTGCTTCCTGGATAGATGAAGTAACTAGAAGCTTCAGTCACTCAGAAGTGTCAGTGCCCTGACTTTTTTCTCCCATCTAAGTCTCTAACTAAATTGGCCACTTCTGTGTAAGTCTCTAACTAAACAGTAGACTTGGCCACTTCTTCTTTTAGTACCATCAGTTGCTCATGAAGTTTCTTTCTCATTATGTACATACTCGTTAAGGATTTTCTTCACAGCTCTCATCCCTTCTTCATTAAAGAATGCCTCACTAGACAGTAAAAACTCTTGATCTGAACCTCCTGTGTCTGAAATGCTAGCGACTCTTCCCACTTTCTTCCAAAGGGTGTAAGCATGGTGTAATTGTCACCAATGCTTTATTAGGCTTTATGTGGCTTCAAAGCATGTTACCTGGAGAAATCACAGAGGTGAGCTTGAGGTCTGATTCACACTTACTCTCTTGTTCAGAGGACATGGATGTGACTGGTATTTGACATGGTTATTAATGTAAGTGAATTAGTATCTACCACAATTATTATAGCTTACTGTTTGTGATTTGTTCTTTCCTTCCTCTTCTCATCTTTTTCTGATTCTCCTTTTGGCATTTGGAGACTATACTGAGCATGTTCTTGTTGTTACCCCTCAGCATAGCAATTACAGCATTTCTTGGTAACTTTTGAAAGTGGTTGCTGTAGATTTCACAGCAAGCATTTGCATGTAATCCATGTCAACTGGAACAACACCGTGCCAGTAGTGTGGATACCCTAAAGTAGCAAAACATTGGGGCTGGGCAGATAACAAAGCCAGTGCTCATTGTACAAGGATGAAATACTGAATTTGTTTCCCTAGCACCAACCAAAAGAGCTAGGAGGGATTTTCCTTACCTGCACTGGGGAGGTGGAGACAGGGGACCCTTTGAGTTTGCTGGGCATCCAGTCTAGCCAAATCCATGAGCTTTGGGTTCAACGAAAGACCCTGTCTCAAAAAACAAAGTGGCAAGTGATTGAGGAAGGCAAGCAAGGTTGTTTTATTTTGTCCTCTGGCTTCCCTATGCATATATATG
The DNA here is from genome assembly GCF_943737965.1 of Phodopus roborovskii. Classification (NCBI taxonomy): domain Eukaryota; kingdom Metazoa; phylum Chordata; class Mammalia; order Rodentia; family Cricetidae; genus Phodopus; species Phodopus roborovskii. Next base: position 6,632,449 of record NW_026125444.1, read on the forward strand.
TATGGATACCTGTACACACACACACACACACACACACACACACACACACACACACACGTATACACAACATTCCCAAATATTTATTATTCCTCCTTTTTTCGCCATTACCATCGCTGCTATTCTTTTTATTTATACATAAGCACATACACGTATATACATATACACATGAATACACAATGCTTTAATTAAACTAACTTTAGGTCAAGGAGAAAAGTGAAAGTTATTTTGCCGTCAACATTTATTGAGAGTTTTGCTCTTTTGTAACGTAAATGACGTTCTGACCTTTGTCATGCCCCTGCTCTCTGAAAAGTGTCTTTTTTATTGAACACTCCTTGCAAAGCAGGTAAACTAGCATGTTCTCTCAAGTTTCTGAGAAAAGTTTCATTTCTCTTCACTTTTGAAGAATTATTTTACAGGGTACAGAAAATGAGATGGAGGGTTTCTCACCCTCTCTTTCAACACTTTAAAATGTCACTCTGCTCTTTTTGCTGGAATGATTTCTGAGAAGTCAGATGTAAGTCTTTCATTGCTTCTGTATAGATGAGAGTTCCCCACTTCTTTCGATTCTTTTATATATATATATATATATATATATATATATATATATACACACACACACACTACATACATATATATGTACATATACATATCATATATGTAGTCATATATGTTATATACATACACATATGCATATATTCATATAATATGTAATATGTATGTAGTCATATATATGATTTATATATATAATATGACTTTCTGTGCTTTCACTATGATATGCCTGTCTATTGGGGTGGGGTGGGGATTTTTTTATTTAATTTATTATTTTACATGTTGATCCCAATTCCCTCTCCCTCCCTCCCTCCTTCCCTGCCTACCTACCTTTTAACCTCTCTGCCCCCTCACATAAACCCTGATCACCTTCCCCTCCCAACCCCTCACCCCAATTCCACATGTAGGGCAATGCCATCCAGGTGGGGTCATGTAGATCTGACAGGTCATTTGAAGTAGGGACTAGGACTTCTCTCCCGTCTCTAGGTTAAGGCAGTATCCCTCCATGGGGGATGTGTTCGTAAGGTTCTTTTGTGCACCAAGGATACATCCTGGCTCCATTGTCTGAGGTCCCTTAGACTCTTCTGTCAGAGACCCATATTAAGGGGGGCCGAGTCAGTCCCAAGCTGGATTCCCAGCTATCAGTCTGGGGGTCCATTAGCTCCTCCTTGTTCAGGTCAGCTGTCTCTATGTGTTTCTGTAACCTGGTCTTGTCCTCTCCATCTGCATCTGGGTTCTAGTTCGACTCAGTGTTTAGGTATGGGTGTTCGCTTCTGTTTCCAAAAGGTATTAGATGAGGGTGCCATGGATAGTTAGTTGTTGATCTCACTATCCTGGTAGGGCATTTATGGTAGACTTTCCACTGATGCTCAAATTGTTAGTTGGCAACAGTCTTATAGGTCACTAGACCTTTCTTTGGGTTCAGTTTTCTCTTCAAACCAATAATGGCTTCCTCTTTTATGCTCTCTCTCTCTCTCTCTCTCTCTCTCTCTCTCTCTCTCTCTCTCTCTCTCTCTCTCTCTCTCGTCTTCTATTCCTACCCTGACTCAATTTTCCTAGCCGCACGTGTTTTCCTCTCCTCCCCCTCTCTTTCTCCTACTTCTCTCTCCATTCACTGCCCCCCACTTCCCCTGTGCTCTGGGGGACTTGTCCCTTCCCCCTTCTGTGAGGGACCACATATGAATCTCTTAGAATACACCTTGTATCCTAGTTCCTCTGATGGTGTGAATTATAGGCTGGTAATCCTTTGCTCTAGGTCTAAAATCCATATATGAGTGAGTACATACTATGTTCCTCTTTTTGTGACTGGGTTACCTCATTCAGGATGGTTTCTTCAAGTGCCATCCACTTGCCTGCGAATTTCAAGATTCCATTATTTTTGGTTGTGAGCCTAGCCTTTAACGGCTGAGCCATCTCTCCAGCCCAAGATTCCATTATTTTTTTCTGCAGCGTAGTATTCCATTGTGTAGATGTGCCATGTCTTCTTTATCCATTCCACAACTGAGGTTCTTGCTATTACAAATAATGCTGCTATGAACATAGTTGAACAGATGTCTTTGTTGCATGGATGTGGAACATTTGGGTTTATGCCTACGAGGGGGATTGCTGAGTCCTGTGGTAAACTAATTCCCATTTTCCTGAGGAATCAACATACTAATCTCCAAAATGGCTGTACGAGTTTGCACTCCCACCAGCAGTGGAGGAGTGTTCCCCTTTCTCCACATCCTCTCCAGCATGAGTTGTCATTGTTGTTTCTAATTTGAGCCATTCTGGCAGGAGTAAGATGGTATCTCAAAGTTGTTTTGATTTGCATTTCCCTGATAGATAAGGATGTTGATCACTTTCTTAAGTGTCTTTCAGCCTTTTTGATTTCCTCTATTGAGAATTCTTTCTTCAGTTCTGTACCCCATTTTTAATAGGGATGTTTGGTGTTTTGTTGACTAGTTTCTTGAGTTCTTTGTATATTTTGGAGATCAGCCCTTTGTCGGATATAGGATTGGTGAAAATCTTTTCCCAGTCTATGGGCTGCCATTTTGTCTTGCCCACTGTGTCCTTTGCCTTACAGAAGCTTCTAAGTTTGAAGAGGTCCCATTTATTAATTGTTTCTTTCAGTGTCTGTGCCCCTGGAGTTATGTTCAAGAAGTGGTCTCCTATACCAATTTGTTCAAGGGTACCTCCTACTTTCTCTTCTAAGAGGTTCAGTGTGGCTGGATTGATGTTGAGGTCTTTGATCCATTTGGACTTGAGTTTTGTGCATGGTGACAAACATGGGTCTATCTGCAGTCTTCTGCACACCATCATCCAATTGTGCCAGCACCATTTGTTGAATATGCTGTCCTTGCTCCATTGTATTCTTTTAGCTGTTTTGTCGAAAATCAGGTGTGTGGGTAAATATCAGGATTTTCAATTTGATTCCATTGGTCTACCTGTCTATTTTTGTGCCAAAACTAGCATGTTTTTAGAATTATAGTTCTGTAGTAGAGCTTAAAATCAGGAACGGTGATGCCCCCTGAAGTTCTTTTATTGTATAGGGTTGTTTTGGCTATCCTGGGTCTTTTGTTTTTCCATATAAAGTTGATTATTATCCTTTCAAGGTCAGCGAATAATTGTGGTGGGATTTTAATGGGGATTGCATTGAATCTGTAGATTGCTTTTGGCAAGATTGCCATTTTTACTATGTTTATCCTACCTATTCAAGAGCATGGGAGATCTTTCCATTTTCTAGTATCTTCTTTAATTTCTTTCTTTAGAGCCATAAAGTTCTCATTATGCTTGTTTGGTAAGCATTAACCCAAGATACTTTATGTTGCTATTGGCTATTGTAAAGGGTGATGTTTCTCTGATTTCTTTCTCAGTCTCTTTGTCATCTGAAAAAAGGAGGGCTACTGATTTTTTTGGGTTTATCTTGTATCCTGCTAGTTTGTTGAAGGTGTTTGTCAGCTATAGGAGTTCCCTGGTAGAGTTTATTGGGTCGCTTATGTAAACTATCACATCATCTGCAAATAGAGACAGTTTGACTTCTTCCTTTCCAATTTGGATCCCCTTGATCTCCTTTTGTTGTCTTATAGCTTTAGCTAGAACTTCAAGTATGATATTGAAGAGGTATGGAGAGAGAGGGCAGCCTTGTCTTGTTCCTGATTTTAGAGGAATTGGCTTAAGTTTCTCTCCATTCAGTTTGATGTTGGCAGTTGGTTTGCTGTATATTGCTCTTATTATGTTTAGATATGTTCCTGTTATCCCTGATCTCTCCAAGACCTTTATCATGAAAGGGTGTTGAATTTTGTCGAAGGCTTTTTCAGCATCTAGGGAGATAATCATGTGGTTTTTCTTTTTCAGTTTGTTTATATGGTGGATCATGTTGATAGATTTTCATATGTTAAACCATCCCCGCAATCCAGGGATGAAGCCTACTTGGTCATGGTGGATGATTTCTCTGATGTATTCTAGAATTCGGTTTGCCAGTATTTTATTGAGTATTTTTGCAGCAATGTTCATCAGGGATGTTGGTCTGTAGTTTTCTTACTTAGTTGTGTCTTTGGGAGGCTTGGGTACCAAGGTGATTGTGGCCTTGTAAAAAGAGTTTGGCAAGGAACCTTCTGTTTCTATTTTATGGAACAATTTGAGGAGTATTGGTATTAGTTCTTTCTTCCTTGAATGTCTGGTAGAATTCTACACTGAAGCCATCTGGCCCTGGGCTTTGTTTTGGTTGAAAGGCTTTCAATGACTGCTTCTATTCCATTGCGGGTTATAGGTCTATTTAAGTTATTTGTCTGTTCTTGATTTAATTTTGGTAAGTGATAGTTATCCAGAAATTTGTCCATTTCCTTTGAATTTTCAATTTTGTGGAATACAGGTTTTCAAAGTATGACCTGAAAATTGTCTGGAATTCCTCTGTGTCTATTGTTATGTTCCCCTTTTCATTTCTGATTTTATTAATTTGCATGTTCTCTCTCAGCCTTTTCGTTAGTTTAGATAAAGGTTTGTCTATTTTGTTGATTTTCTCAGAAAACCAACTCTCCGTTGCATTGATTTTTTGTATTGTTTTCCTGATTTCTATTTTGTTGATTTCAGCTCTGAAGTTGATTATTTCCTGGCATCTACTCCTCCAGGGTGAGTTTGCTTCTTTTTGTTCTAAGGCTTTCAGTTGTGCTGTTAATTCTCTTATGTGACTATCCCGTTTTCTTCATATGGACACTTAGTGCAATGAACTTCCCTTTCAAGGTGTCCCATAAGTTGGGTATGTTGTCCCCTCATGCTCATTGAATGTTAGAAAGTCCTTAATTTCTTTCACACAATTGCACATTGTTCTGTTTCCATGAGTTTTCAGGTTTTCTGTGATTTGTGTTGTTGTTGAATTCCAATTTTAAAGCATGGTGGTCTGTTAAGATACAGGGGACTATTCCAATCCTCTTGTATCTGTTGAGGTTTGTTATGCCACCTAGTAAGTGGTCGATTTTAGAGAAGGTTCCATGTGGAGCAGGGAGAAGGTACATTCTTTTGTGTTTGGATGGAATGTTCTATAGATATCTGTTAAACCCAGTTGAGACATAACTTCTGTTAGTTCTTTTGTTTCTTTGTTGAGTTTCTGATTGGTGGTCCTGTCTAGTGTTGAGTGGTGTGTTGAAGTCTCCCACTATAAGTGTGTGAGGTTTTATGTGAGCTTTGAGTTTTAGTAGCATTTCTTTTACGAATGTGGGTGCCTTTGTATTAGGGGCATAGATGTTCAGAACTGAGACTTTGTGTTGATGGATTTCTCCTGTGATGAATGCGAAATGACCATCTTCATCTCTTTTGATTAATTTTGTTTTGAAGTCTAACTTGTTAGATATTAGGATAGCCACACCTGCTTGCTTCTTGGTTCCATTTGTTTTCCCAACCCTTTACCTTGAGGTAATGTCTATCTTTGAAGCTTAGATGTGTTTCTTGTATGCAGGAGAAGGATGGATTCTGTCTCCGTATCCATTCTGTTAGCCTGTGTCTTTTCATAGGTGAGTTAAGACCCTTAATGTTGAGGCTGAGTAAGAACCATTGATTGTTGATGCTTGTTTGTTTTACATTTGTTGTTTGCAGTGGTATTATGAATATATTTGTCCTGCTTTACCCTTGGTTTCTGGTGTAATTAATCTGCTGTCTACATTTTTGTGGGTGTAGTTAACTTCCTTGGGTTGGAGTTTTCCTTCCAATACTTTCTGTAGGGCTGGATTTGTAGATACGTATTGGGAAAATCTGGTTTTGTTATTAAATATCTTGTTTTCTCCATCTATAGTGATTGAGAGTTTTGCTGGTTATAATAGCCTGGGCTGGCATCCGTGTTCTCTTACTACTTATAGAACATCTATCCAGGACTTTCTGGCCTTGAAAGTTTCCATGGAGAAGTCAGATGTAATTTTGATAGGTCTGCCTTTATATGTTACCTGTCCTTTATCCTTCACTGCTCTTAATATTCTTTCTTTATTCTGTATGCTAGGTGTTTTGATTATTATATGTCGAGGGGTCTTTCTTTCTTTGGTCCAGCCTATTTGGTGTTCGGTATGCTTCTTGAACTTTCATGGGCATGTCCTTCTTCAGATTGGGAAAGTTTTCCTCAATAATTTTGTTGAATATGTTTTCAGCACCTTTGAGCTGGTTTTCCTCACCTTCCTCTATGCCTATTATTCTTAGGTTTGGCCTTTTCATGGTGTCCCACATATCCTGGATGTTTTGTGTTAAGGGTTTGTTGGATTTATGATTTTCTTTGGTCAATGAATCTATTTCCTCTAGTTTATCTTCCATGCCTGAGATTCTCTCTTCCATCTCTTGAATTCTGTTGGTTATGCTTGCATCTGTAGTTCCCGGTCTTTTGCCCAGTTTTTCTATTTCTAGCATTCCTTCTGTTTGTGTTGCCTTTATTTTCTCTATTTCAGTTTTCAAGTCTTGAACCATTTCCTTCACCTGCTTAATTGTTTTTTCTTGGCTTTCTGTACTTTCTTTACTTTCCTTAAGAAATTTGTTCATTTCTTCCACTTTTTTTGTTTCTTTTTTCTTCCATTTCTTTAAGGGATTTTCTCACATCTTCTTTGAGGGCCTCTATCATTTTTATGATGGTAATTTTTAAGTCGTTCCCTTCTGCTTCATCTGCTTTGTTGTTGTGTTCTGGTCTAGTTGGTGTAGACTCCCTAGATTCTGGTGATGTCATGCTTGTCTTTCTGTTAGGTGTTTTCTTGTATTGCCATCTTCTTCCAGTAGGTGTTGGGTAACTCTATGGTGTTTCCCCGGTGGGCTTATGTGGGTCAGAGGTTCGATATCTGTAGGTCTGGATGGCCCAAGCTCTCTAGGAGGTCTCTCCACAGGCAGGGGCCCAGGGATGGGGTCAGCAATCAGGCTCCAGTAGAAAACTGGTGATGGGGTCAAAGATCCCAAAGGCATGGACTCTGGATGTTCCTTGTGCTTATAGGCAGATCTAGCCTGGGCCTGGTACTCTCCAGCTGAGGCTTCTTTAGCAGAGGCCCTGCTATGGGGGTCAAGGATCCTGCTGGCAGTAACTCAGAGTGGTCCCACAGAGATAGGCAGATCTCTGGGAGGGGCCTGGGACTCTAGTAGAGGACCGGCGGTGGGGGTCGCAGACCAAGCAGGTGGAAATTATGGGTCGTCCAGAGTGGATAGTCAGGTCTCCTGTGTTCAGAGCCGCTCAGAGAAGTTCCCAGAAGTTCTGTGGACTATTGGCTCCACCCTCTGTCTCAGTGCTCAACCAGAGAGGTGGGAGAGTGGGCAGGGTAGGGCACAGGTTAGGGGAGGGCAGGATCGCTGTGGGGGTGGGTGGAGGTGTATCAGAGCTCCAAGAGTGCTCTTGATGGGGTCAGGACACAGGAGCAGCGGGACCAGGGGTCAACCAAGGGAGTTCCTGGGGGAGGGTGTAGGGGAGAGGCTGCCCGAATTGGGCCCAGACTCACCTCTAGCCAAGGGCTGGCGGAAGAGTGGTGGGGATTTTTTTTTTTTTTTTTTTTTTTTTAACTATCCTGTTTCATGTTACCCAAGGCTCTTGGATCTGTGGTTTGCTATCTAACATGAATTTAAGGAAACTTCTTAATCACTATTAAACTTCAAAGTCCTCTTTCTCCTCTCTTGATATTCCTACTATGTGTAAATTATTCTTTTTAAAATCTGTCCCACAATTTTTATCTATTCACCTTTATGTTTTATTGCTTTTATTCTTTCTTATCTGTATTTTTCAGTTTTGAGATTTCTACTAACAAACCCTCTAGCTCAGAGACTGTCACCTCAGTCATGCACACCATGTATACTTTTCCCCCTCTACTTCCAAGTGCTGGGAACACAGGCATATGTGACGGTAATTGGTTTTGTGGTGTTGTTTTGTCTTCAGGTTTTTTTTTTGTATTCTCCTTTAGGATTCCATCTCTTAGCTTACACCATGCAACCTGTTCTCTGCATGTTGCCCACTCTGTCCATGGCAGCCACAGCATATTAATATGAGTTTTCTTTTCAAATTTCTTGTTTGATAATTGACAGCATGCTTGCCATATCTGACTCTGGTTCAGATGTCTGAATCTTGTTCTGTGACTTTTCCTTTCCTAGCATGGCTTCCAAGTTTTCCTGAAAGAATGGCATGGTTTATCAGGAAAAGGAAGTATGGAGAACAGACCTTCAGGAATGTGATGACCTTTGGAGGGGACATTCTTTCAGTTTTGTAGTTAGGCCTTAGTCTTTCATAAACCTGAGCTCCTAGACTGTGGATGCCACCAGAATGTGTTAGATAGTTTGAGAGGACCAGATGGACCTGCATTGTTTTTTTTTTTTTTTTTTTTTTTTTTTTGTTGTTGTTGTTTTTGTTTTTTTTTTTTGTTCACTTCAAGTAGGTTGAGATCTGTCAAGACCCCAGCAAGTTAGCTTCTGGTACAATGGTTTGTTCTGAGGAAAGGCCTTTTTAAGAAAAGGGTAATATAGGATATCACAAATGTTAATTTCCAGGATGGAGAGATGGCTCAGAGGTTAAGAGCACTGACTGTTCTTCAGAGGTCCTGAGTTCAATTCCCAGCAACCACATGGTGGCTCACAACCATCTATAATGAGATCGAGTGCCCTCTTCTGCCTGCAGGGGATATATGCAGGCGGAATGTTGTATACATAATAAATAAAAACAAAAAACAAAACAAAAAATGTTAATGCAAGGGGGACCTTTTCGCATATATATATATATATATATATATATATATATATATATATATTTTTTTTTTTTTTTTTTTTTTTTTTTTTAACCAGCGTTCTTGGTAGAAATCCTTCAGATAGCCCCATGGGCTCCCTTTACCTCTGAGCTTCTTCTCATAATTCATCTTGTCCACTTGTCCACCCAGAGACCCCTGAAATTCATGAATTATGTTTCAGGTTTTCCAACTGTGGCAGACATTTTGTTTGATGTTTTCCGAGTTAAGTTGTGAATCTCTCTGTCCCCATCTGCCTTTCTAATCTTGGTAATGGAGGTTTAACTCATGACCTCTCTTTGTTGATCTCTCATTTTTGTACATTTTACAGTTTGTTCAGCTGTTGTGATGATGTGATGACTTAGAAGCTCAGTGGGTGCTTCCGGGAAGCTCTTTTGGGTTGTCTACTTCTCTAGGTGAGAATTTGGCCAAGCTGGATGGAGTCAAATAGGAATGACATCCCTCACATTGATATTGAATTTGGGGGCCACAGTTTGTGCCCCAAGTCAGGTCTAGCCTAATTGGGAAGGGGAACCAAGAGATCCAACAATCCCCCAAGTCCATCTTTTGGATTCTGAAGTGAAATCCAAGATTGAATAGAGGGCCAACAGTATGCACATTTAAACAGTCCCTGTCAAGGTGTGGGCCCACCTTTGTCTGAGGCCTGTTAGGTCCTCTAAGAAGTTGTTAGACCTGTGTGAAATCTCCTGCTGGGAGGCTAATTCCTCTTTTTGCTGACTCCCTTCCCTTCTCCTAGCAGCATGAGAGTCCCAGGGAAATTCCCATTTCTCTAGAGCCCATTGTTTCAATACCCTGATAGTCATAGGAAGACTCACAAGTGTCTCTTCAGAACATTTCACTTCTGCCAGGCCAGTCCCAACACCAGGTTTGTTTCTTCGTTCTCTTCACGCTAACCTTTGCTGTTTGTATCCATTTTGCTTTCTCTCCCCGAGTGCTGTTTCAGGTTGACTTGCTCACTTGCATCTGATGAACAGTTTTTAATTTTTTTTTTTCTTTTACAGGGGATCAAAGGGAGACAGAAAGACAGACAGACAGACAGAGAGAGAGAGAGAGAGAGAGAGAGAGAGAGAGAGAGAGGGCACAAAGATCTGCCTGCCTCTTTGGAGGAGTAGCAGAAAAAAAGCCATTTTCTTAATTTATTTTTCAGCCCATTCACTTTACCCCCATCACGAGGAGCAAAAAGAACTTGAAACTGACACATTGCTTTCAGTAACCAGGGGCATTCCAGGGTTGGGAAATTGCTACCTATTGGAGCGAAAGACTAATATAAAACCCCTAAAGTAAATATTTTAATAGTTGGCTAGCAAAAAGATCCTCAAATAATATGTGGAAGACAATTTAGAAGGAGGTTTCCTAAGAGCTCAGTGTAAAAACCTGTTTGGCTGGTTAAGGTAGGTATAGATAGTTGCAACCCTTTACATAAAGCTACAGTGGAAAAACCTACAAATATAAGAGAGATAGATTTGGGCTTGAGAACTCTGCATCATGGACATGATAAGCAGCTCTCAGTGTGAGGAACTTGGGTCCAGAGCCACTGTCTCTGACAGGGAGCATGATGTTGATGTCTGGGTACTAGTGTCTTCCTTGGCAAAGATTGAGGTTTATCATTCACTCATTACAGGGAATCGTCATTGCTCTTAACTCCTTTTTTCTGTTTGTTAAGTGGTATCCTGTGTTGGAAAATGTGCATTGTGCACCGTGAAATGAGATTTTTATTTTTGCTTAAGTGGATATGCTAATATTAATCCTTTCATTTAGCAAAACAAAGGAATGCAGCAATAATTCTAACTGTCTTTCTGAGTCAAAAGTTTACATCCACGTCAAGAACATCTTCCATTGACCAAATTGTGAAATTTGTACAAAAAGTACAGCTCTACCTTCAAGAACTGTACTCTGCTGGAGAGTCAGCTCAATTGTTAAGGACAGACAATTACACAGAGGCATACAGACCAGCCACAGAAATGTATATAGCACCTCTCACACTTACTATAATGAGTCTGAAAAATGTCTTGTGAGTGAGGCAACTTCTGCATTGGAATGAATCCTGAATAGCTATGGGGGGGGGGTAATAAAATGCTCTTTGTGTTCCTGGTCACTGACATAGTACCTAGAAGGAATGTTTTTTGATTATCACATACTAGGTATGTTGATAAATAGAACCAAACTGAATTGTATTTTGATTGATAAATACCAGCAAAAATGATGCTTTGAAATAAAAATGTGGAATTAGAGAAATGATTTTTATTGTAATAGAAAGAAATGTATCTTGTTTTATTAAAGAACCAATACTTTTTTCCATATCATTTCTCAAATATCCCTTAAGTTCAACTGTCTCTTCCCACATTCTGTAATATAAAGAAATATATCTTGTTTCATCAAAATAAAGAACCAATGCATGTGGCCACAACTCAGTTAGCCTAAGTTCTGTAAACTAACTAAAAGCAAGACTATTTTTCCAGCCATCTCTAGCCTTTTGTTTTCAGAGGGGCAGATCCCAGAAGCTTACCAATATACTGTAAGCATGCTACATGGGAAAATGTATAATCCTATGCAATCCACATACAGAAAATAAATTCCCTCTATTTTCTTGCTCCATGAAGCTAGAAGGTCTGAGCCACGAGAGAAAACCCCTTAAAGCAAATCCAAATCCAAAGTACCTCTCCTGTTGTTTTACCTAGTATTTCAACTAAAGCTTTTATTCCTTTAAATCTTTCAATATATGCAAGAGTAGACAGAGTGTATGTAATAAGGTTCATGTTCTTGCACAGAGCTTTAGCGTTATCAATGATCCAATAATGTTTTCACATAGCCACATTTTATTTTATTTTATAATCTAAATAATCTAAAGCCATAGCATCAGCTGGAATGAATTAACAACAGAAGGAAGGTGCATTGGCGGGTTGGAGCTGGGGAGACAGACCCTGACATTGACAGTATGCTGGTTCCTTGTTGTGGAGGGTGCCTGAAGGATGTTCCTTTAGTAGGTTGTGGTGACTTCAAGTAGGAATCCTGAACCATGCAGTGAATAATGGATGCCATCTCAGTCACTAGGTGTTGGCATGGAGCAGCAATATGAGATGGCTGAGTCCTTGAGTTTAAGGAGCTCACATTCCAATAGGTGGAGGAAACAATAGATTAGTTAAATAAAGTATGATCTGTAGCACAGCAAAAGATAAGAAAGCGAGAGAATATAAGCCAGTCAAACTATAGCTATTGATGATCAAAGTCGTCAAATATTGGATACTGAGTAGGAAGGAACAGGGAGAATCATGAAGCATGCCCCATACAAAGGCTGGGCATGGTGAAGGACCAGCAAGGAGGTTGCATAGCCAGACCAGAGAGTAAAACAGAATGGCACCAGCAAAACAGTGTGGGAGAACATGGCCCTCTGTAAGAGCACTAGGTTTACTCTGTGCGATGAAACCTGGAGTCATTTGAGGGGAGAGCCAAGAGACAGGGGCACATTTAGCTGCCCCATTCCGAAGATAAAAGCAAGCTGACACCAGTGGAATATGAAAGCAGGTGAAGCACTTAGGGGTCCACCATAGTACTACAGAGATGGCAGTCGCCAGCCATAGCATCGAACTAACCCTCTCAGAGCATGTTGGAAGCTAAGCAGGGTCTGGCCATTCTTGGATCTGTGAGGACACAGGAGCTAGCGCCAAAACAGAAGCTAGATGAAATATAAAGGAACAAAATCTGCCAATAGGTTATTGTGTAGAAAGGAGAGGATATATGGGTGATGCTAAAGACTTTGGTCTGAAGTTATGAGGGTGGAAGATTTTGAGATTGTGAGGAATAGAGATAATAGAGCTGGAGCTTAAGGTTCTGGAATGTTTTAAACGTGTTTAGTTTGAGAGTTCAAAGTGGAATGATATATGAACCTCAGGTTGAGAGGAATTCATAAAGGACAGAAACACAAATCATGAAAATGCGGGTCTACAGATTGTGTTCAACACCAGAGTCATAAACCAGGCTCTTGTCATTTTTGCCATTATCAACACCTGGAAGCTAATGAGAACTGTAGACACTCAGCTGCTGTTCTTGAATATTGACTCCATACTGACAGTTTTGTTTCTCAGTTTTTGAAACCTCTCTCTGTGCAGCTCGGGCTGACCTGGCAAAATGAGCTATGGGTGCATGAATACACAGGGATGAGGTGCTGAGGGTCGAACCTGCTGGCTCATGTACACTAACATGTTTCTCCATTGGGCTACAGCCCCAACCCTTAGCACTGATATTTTACCATGATCCTGAGGTGATCTGTAGGCTCTAAACATTCCTAGAAAGCCTAGCTAGATTAGACAACACAGGCTTTGAGTAAATATGTTAGAGAAGGTATGAAACAATGTAGCTTGGAAAAGAATGAAAGCTGGAGTGATATGGAAAGGAGAACTCAGAAGATGTTCAAACCAGGTACGAATGTGTTTTAAAAAGGGAGAAGTGATCAATTTAAATGTTGTAGGTCAATTAAATGAACAATTAAATGAACTGAGAACTGTTGGCTGGATTTAGCAACATGAGAAACATCCCTTATTCTGTGAGAACTTTTTAATGGGATTCAAGATACTTAGGGAAAAATACCCTAAAGACCGTAAACACAGGTGTTCATAAAATTTGTCTGGAAGAAAGGAGAGAAACAGGTGGAAGTGGCTAAAGAAAGGTCCACTATGACTTGTTTGTTTTAAGGTGGGATAAATAACACTGTAGTTGTTTAATGGGTATGAGAACAGTCAGCTACAGGAAGAGGGGAGCTGATGGAGTTAGGGAGATTCATTTATTGTCCAGAATAATTTCAATAGGTTATTCTTTGAATAGAATTGATTTTTATTAGTGAAACAAGTAAAAGTCATCACTGGAGAATGAGAATGGAAAGAAAGTAGAGAAATTAAAAAGAAGGAAACAGGGCCTGCTATCTATGACAGCTTCTTCCAACCTTTGCAAGCCACGAGCAACATACAAAAATGATCCATGGGTAGTTATAAGGGAACTTGCAGCTGGGTATAATAGTACATGCCTTTAATACCAGCACTCAGAGACAGAGGGAGGCACATCTCTGTAAATTTAAGCCTAACCTAGTCTGCATAGTGAGTTCCAGAATAGCCGGAGCTACACAGAGTCTGTGTCTCACAAAGATGTGTATGTGTGTGTGTGTGTGTGTGCATGTATGTATGTACAAATGTTGGGGAGTTGCTATTGTACTGGCAACTGGCACAGGGTTGTGGTTGAAATGGGTCCTGCCTATGTGCATACGAGCTGAACAAAGCAATATCATCTGCCATCCTGGTTCTGCTTGGCACATGATTTAGGGAAATTTGGAATAAGAAATACCGTTGAATGAAGCAGAGATAGGCTTCATTCATACATACATTCATTCATACAGAGAAGAGGACCCATGCCTATAGAATTCATATATCTAAGATGAGACTGGGCAGAATGGTTGGTTGTTTAACCATTATAATCCTCTAACAAGTACAGTGGGTTTGGCTAGGTTTGGTGCTGTGCTTAGAAATTAAAACAGGAAGAAAGGTAGGGTGATGGAGTTAGAGATGCCTAGATGCCTACCCTGTTGATCATTCACTGCTTGTTTGTTTAATTGACTAATTACTTGTTTTCCAGTGAGGTGTATCAGAATGGTCAGAGAATAAAATACTTCACATTAAGGTTATGGATGGGATTCAGGCACTAAGAATAGCAAACTCAAAGGACTGTGTGGCATGGGAAGCTAGTGTATCAACAAAGAAGATGAGACAAGAAGGAAGTTTCTGGAAGGCATTATTATCAGTGGTGTTAAAATAACCAAAAATAATGTCATCGAAGGATAGCAATGCACTTTGGAAATGAAAATTTTAACACATGAATGAAAGTAGATGACGCAGCAAATCTATAGAGTACATGGCTATGGAAGGGTACTAGCAGAATGTGATGATAGAGTGTGGTGTAAGAACTTTGAAGGGCATTTTTGAGGGGGCTTGAATGTGTGGAAATGATACTGAGGAGCACGGAAGACTATTACCCTCCACCTCCAGGTTTTGGTGGTTCAGGATGTGTGGGAAGGAAGCAGCCCACTTGAGAAGGCCTCGGGAAGAAATTGTCCTCATGGGAGTAAAATTTTTATTAACAGGATGTAACAGAGGAAGGAGTCAGCCATTATTGATGTTCTTATGGTTAGTGGTGCATGCACAACTCCAGACAAACCTGGCTGCTATCAGACACCAGCTTTCAAAGAACCCACTTCATTAGAAACAGAAAGTATTTTCTCAATAATCTAGCCAACAAAACTCCTTGACCTCTCTTCAGCTATTTATTGAAACTTTCTGCAAAATGATCACATTAAGAAATGAAATGAGAGACTCTGGTTTTAATCCTCCCAGTTGAGATAAGTTATCCTGGTGAAATGATTGACTATTTCCTGCAAGACACTCCCATCAAAAGCCACCCATCAAAGCTTTCTTTCTGATCATAAGATTGATCTAAATAACAAAAAGTCCTCATTCCATCTTAATCTTCCATGCCAGGACATGAGCTTTTGGTATGGATATAAGTATTTTAAACTACATATGTGTGAGGGAATGGGCTGGTGGCCTCCTAAATGCTCTTTCAATACGTTTGGATTATTTTTATGGATCTAGAAAATATTCTATTTTCAGTGGCTTATATGATTTCATTTGTAACTCCTCTTGACAAATATTTTTTCCAAAAATGTTGAGGGCCATAAAACAGCTAAAAATGTTCAGGATTCTACCCAAGTTCTACTTGAGGTCAGAATTTAATGCTCTCCACTCATGCTATGTCTTGTTTTTGAGTAATTGTCTCATGTATCTGAGGCTTGCCTCATCCTACGTAGCCAACAATTACCTTAATTGTCTGATCCTTTTGTCTCCTCCCAAATGCTAGACTTATAAGCAGTCACTGTCACGCCTGCTATATGTGACACTTGGGACTTCATTTATGCTAGGCAAGTACTCTGTCAACATAGCTAACCTCCATTTTCTTCTTCAGGTTTCCCATTGCTCCCAAAGGTTACTCAATCCTAATCAACAGCAAAATTACAAGTGAACACCAACTCTGAGAAGATTTCCAGTCACTAAAGTAAAACAGGAGACATAAATGTATTTCTCTCATTAAAAGTTAATCTAAATCAAACCCCTGGCTTTTCTGTATAAATCAATGACCTTCATAACTCGAGGGATGCCAGGGGCTTAAGGTGCTGAGCTGGAGGAAACAAAGGAGGTTGATGGGTTGTTTGCAATATGAGGTTCAAATTGAACCCAATGTGATTAATGGAACGATATAGCAATACCCTAGCCAAATCAATAGGCAAGGAAATAGCATTTTTTGTTTAGTTAACAAAGAAAAGTTTCAGAGACTTCGATGAACATATATCATAAGAGTCTTACAACTTTGAAGACAAAGATTTTAAGAATAGAGGTGATCATTGCTCAAGTCTACTGGAATCTAGAACTATTCCTTATTCTCCAAGAGCCTAGCTCATGCTTAAGAGCAATGTGGTTTGTAAGAAATTATCAGGTTCATCTAGAAAACCAAACTCTTTATTTAAAGAAAATAAATGTTATCCTTTTCTCTTTAAGCTGAGAAGGCCTTTAGGACATTTATTTGCATTATGTGCATTTCTAGGATCCAAGTCTTGTAATACAATTTTTAAAAATCCTTTGAAGTTAAAAGAAGCCAATATCCTGTAACATGCTGATATAAATCTTAATGTTCTCATATAAACATGGACTAGAATTGAGTAAAGATGCATGATGCCTGATGATTATACTTCACTGTGGGGTTGGAAGAGGCTCAAATGATGTGTAAATTGAAACAAGATGAGAGGACTGGTATGAAGGGGTAAGTCAAACACAACCAGCTGGCATAAGAACTACTTTAGCCTTTTAAAGAGACTTCGACTCTTATTTAAGTCTTGTCTTTTAGATTGCTATCCACTTTGTTCTCAGAGAGGCTTGGCTTTTCTATTTTATTTGAATACACACCTATTTTGATCGAAGAGCTTTCATTAAATTATCTTGTTACAACCTATTTTATAATGTCTTTCTGTGGCTCTTGATTGATGAAAGATCATTGCCCTGGGTAGAGTGCATCATTGCCCAAGAAAAACATCAAATAGTAGGTCAATTGACTTGAGTAAGGTCCTGTAGAATGACTTGTATTTTCTTTAGAGGACAGTGCACAGTAGCTCAGGGTTTGGGTAATACTAGGTTAAGGAGTATCATTAGCTAATGTGAATGAGCAAAGCACCTCTGCTGTGTGGCTGCTGCCTAGATGTTAGTCATCCACATAATTGTCATCCTCATTCTTTTGGAATGTGGGGAGTTGCCTTCTTTTTCCCTTACATCAAACAGGTCACTGCTATCAATACTTGGATATGAAGACAAGAGTGAACAATAATAACAACAAAAAGCTAGCTATGTCAACCACATTCTATTTCCACATCAAGTTTTCCTTCCTCTAGTGAACATAACCAATGCTACTTTGCCTTGCTAGGTTAGAGTAGTGTGGATTATCCAGATGTCTGAAACAATGAGATTTCTTATGTGCCAGGTAGATGGTGGGTATCTCTTTGCATTTACCTTTAGTGGAAGAAGAGTTTGAGAAAAAAACAAAACAAAACAAAAAACCTGTCATGCTCCTAAGATTGCAAATGGCATCGTAATAAAAATGATAAGTAAACTAGCAAGTACATTAAAAACAAAATCATATGGAACTGGAGAGGTGGCTCAGTGATTAAGAGCACTGGCTGTTATGCTTTTCCAAGTTACATTCCCAATGTCCACTTGTCAGCTCATAATCATATGTAACTCCAGTCCAAATTGACCGCATGTACTCTCCTGGCCTGGTGCACAGACATATATGCAGACAAAAGTACACACATGCAATAAAAATAAAGATTTAAAACATCTTTTAAGAAAGACAAAGTCATATACCCTGTTATGTTAATACCTTTGTGACACTATACCTGTCATACCCTAAGGTAGGAGGGATGTGCCTTGGTCCATGGTTCTAGAGCTTTCAGTTTATAGTACTCAATTCTGCCGATGCTAGCTTGTAGTGAGTGAGGCAGAATATCCTAGCAGTGGGAGCATGTGGTAGAGGTAACTCACCTTATGTCCAAGAGGGAGCAGGGTATGTATATGTAGTTAGATATAGCTCACAAAGACATGTTTGCAGTGACATACATCCTTCAATGAGACCTACTTCCGAAAGTTTCTAGAACCTCCAAAAGTAGTGCCACCGTTTTGGAGGGCTATATCATATCAACCATAACATGAGTTAGAGAAAACAGAAGTAGGAGTATCATCACTTTAGTTTGTTGTAACTGTTACCTTGTCACACTATTGTGTCCCTGATCAAGGACACTGTGGAAAGGGGTAAGGGTTACCCTCTTGCTAAAACTTAGCATACTAAGAAAATCCTCATCTTGTATTTAATGTGGAAGTTAATTCTTTTGTTGGAAAAGGAACAATGCAGAAAGCCACTCCCCTAAAATTTTCAAGCAGACTGTGTAAGGCTGAATACAACCCTGATACCTGATAATTGTTGCTAGACAAAGACATTTATTTCATTCTACATGTATAAATTAGTTTTACATAGTCTTGATGTAGTTGTTCTCAATTCTTTATTTATGGTGCCTTGAACTGAAGAACTCCTTCAGTTCTTTTAGTGATACCTATGTTTTCAACTGATTATTGCAGTTAAGATCATCCCTCAGAGAAAGCTATGTAATGTGTTATACCTGTGTGGGTATGTTATGCGTCACCCTAAAATAAATGCTAACTCTTTTAAAGCCTGCCTCTCAATATGTAGGTCAATTACTTGTGGACAATTGGCTTCCTGTCAGTTGAGGTAATAGCAGGATGTTTTCTCAATTATTTGCTCTTAAAATATCCTCTTAATCCTTGAAATGGGAAATGACTTCTAATTTCTTCAGGCAAAGGGCCAAGAAGCCAGGCCAGGTCAGGTTAGTTCCTTACCCTGAACCCTCTTGTCTCTTATGAAATTCCCAACATTCTCAATGTAGGGTGAGTTTTCATATTACCCTGACATGCCTTTAGCATACATTTTTTTTACAGTGATATGATTATATCTTTGTGTGTGACTGTACATGTAAGTTTGTGTTTAGGTGCTTATTGGTATAGGTGCACCTGTGTGTGCATGTAGAATTTTGACACAGGGTTTCTTGATGGCCCTTGGACTAGACTGGCTGGCCAGCAAGCTCCAGGTAACTGCCTGCCTCCATGTTACCAGCACTGGGATTCCAAACATGTGTCACTATGACCAGATTTATTTTTCTCTGTGGGGTCTTAAGAGCAAATCCTAGTTCCTAAGCTTGCCCAGTGTAGGTACTTTATTTACTGAACTATCTTCCCCGCATTACCCAATCAAGAGACATTTTTAGTTTTCTAGTGTTAGGAATATTCACAGTGTAGTAGACCACTTGACAAACATGCCCAAGGTCATGGAGTTGATCCTCAGGTTAAAAATAATGGCTTGTTGTTGTTGTTGTTAAGAGCGGCATGTGGGCTTTACTAAGCCAGCACAGTTCCTCACACATTCTAAATATTCATCTTTATACCCACATATAAACGGAGTCCTCACCCTCCTCAAGGAGACTTCTCTTTGCCACAGACAGAGACACATCTAGAAAACCGTGACCAATCAAAACGCACAGTTGTGGAGTCCATACAACCATGCCATGACTCTTGCTTAGGGATCATTTCAAAAGAAGGGGATGGAATATTGCAAGAGCCAGAGGAATAGGGAAGTTGCTGAGATTATGTCTGCTGCAAATGATAGAAGCTATATTCAAAAAGTCTCTCTTGACTGCCTAAACGTGAGATGAACAAAAAGACACCAATGGCCATGCTAAGATGGAGGAGGAAAGGCCCTAAGAGAATGGTGTGGTGCTTTCCTAGGGGTATGTGCTCCATGGTTTAAACCAATGGTTCTCAACCTTCCTAATGCTGTGACCCTTTAATACAATTCCATGTTGTGGTGCCTCCTAACCATAAAATTGCTACTGCTATGAGTCCCGACACAAATATCTGTCATGCAGGGTATCTTATAAGTGTCTCCAATGAAAGGGTCATTTTACCCCCTAAAGGGGGTCACAGTCCATGCGTTGAAAAATCACTGATCTAGAAAATGATCTATAATAGCCAACATTTTTGCTTGATTTGGTGTGTTAATGATATAGAACACAAAAGTAAAAGAAGACGTGACTGGATAGCCTGAGAGCAGACAAATTGGGTGTTTACAAGCATCCTACAGGAACTGCCTGGGAATGCTAGGCTGAGACCACCATGCTGGACTTCCTGGCATACAAAAAATTCTTTCCACAAATAAGCCTCTCAAGGCTAAACTTCTAACTAACTTCCCATTCCTACTGTGGCCATTTCTATATCATGGGATAAATAATAATAAGGTCTGTGGGAAATGGCCTATTTTCTGTCCTAAAGGTCACTGTGTTTTTTTAATTGGGTTGTTTTACGTGCTCCTCCCTCCCTCCCAGTCACTAAGTTAGGCTTGTCCATTCCCAGACAAAGAATCCTGGCGGACACTCTCTTTTGTCCAGCCTAGCAAGATGCTCAAGGGGAAGAAGGTGACCCCGGCCTCGGCCCCTGCTGTCGTGAAGAAACAGGAGGCCAGAAAGGTGGTGAATCCTCTGTTTGAGAAAAGGCCTAAGAACTTCGGCATTGGGCAGGGCATCCAGTCCAAAAGAGATCTCACTTGCTTCATCAAATGGCCTTGTTACATCTGCCTGCAGCAGCAAGTGCCATCCTCTATAAGCGTCTGTCTCAATGTACCTCCTGCCATTAACCAGTTCACCCAGGCCCTGGACCAGCAAACAGCTTCCCAGATGCTTAAGCTTACCCACAAGTACAGGCCAGAGACAAAGCAGAAGCAAAGACTGTTGGCCCATGCTAAGAAAGCTGCTGGCAAAGGGGATGTCCCAACTAAGAGGCTCCCTGTCCTTCGAGCAGGGGTCAATACAGTTGCCACCTTGGTGGAGAACAAGAAGGCTCAACTGGTGGTGATTGTCCACGATGTAGACCCCATTGAGCTGGTGGTCTTCCTGCCTGCCTTGTGTCAGAAGATGGGGGCCCCCTACTGCATCATCAAGGCGGTTGGTCCACAGGAACAAGGGAAAGGCCAGGCTGGGGCGGCTGGTCCACAGGAAGGCATGTACCACTGTTGCCTTCACACAGGTTAACTCAGAAGACAAGGGTTCTCTGGCTAAGCTGGTGGCAGCTATTAGGACCAATTACGACAGATATGATAAGATACGCTGCCACTGGGGAGGCAATGTCCTGGGTCCTAAATCTGTGGCTCGAATTGCCGAGCTGGAAAAGGCAAAAGCCAAAGAACTCGCCACTAAACTGGGTTAAATATATACTCACTGCTAAATTTTCTGTACATAAATAGAAACTTATCTTCAAAAAAAAAAAAAAAAAGAATCCTGGAGGACACTTTGAGACAAGCATGCTTGGAGGAGAGTGCGACATGCCACTTTCAGTGTTAGCTTCATAGTGACTTCAGATAGCACATGGTAGCTTTTCACTGTCA
Source organism: Phodopus roborovskii (assembly GCF_943737965.1). Lineage (NCBI taxonomy): Eukaryota > Metazoa > Chordata > Mammalia > Rodentia > Cricetidae > Phodopus > Phodopus roborovskii. Next base: position 6,653,802 of record NW_026125444.1, read on the forward strand.
TGCACACTACGGGCCACGATAACACAGTAACACAGTACCACAAACTAAGTCAGCCGAAGTATCAGAAATGTTTTCTGTCATAGATCTGACAGAACTAAATTCAGTACCAGCAGGACCAAGCCTCCTTCCGTCATCACGAGGTGTTTGCATTCTGCGCTGCTCTGGGTCAAAGTTTCCTGCTCATCTTTCAGGACTTTCACATCTTTATCCTAAAGTGCCTTCCGTGACTAGCAGAAAAATGCAGTGTTATTTTCAAGACTTGCCTAGCTCCACTTCCAAACTATGTGGCATTTCCACTTTTCAACACTGTTGTGATTTGATAAGCTTTTAAAACTTGAATCTGTTAATGACTTCAGCACACTGTCTCGTCTCCAGTGTCCTAGTAGACTCGCCATATGCTATCTGATTGTGTGCAATTCACTGAGCTTTGCAAAGCCAAGTCAAAGCAGCAAGCAAGCCCTCGACCAGTTTTCCTGAAGCGATGAAGTAGCCAGCCCTGGTGTAGAAACTCATAAATGCTTGTGGATGTTAGGAGAATGACTCACCACAGACGGCCTGCCACACTGAGGACAGTGGAGTCGGGTGTCCCGGGAGACAACATTCTTTCAGGGGATGAGTGGAAAGGTTAAGTTACACTCTGGTGTGTCTACGCAGATGTTGTGCTGTCAGAGACATTGAGGCAGGCCCTATGAGAGCTACATGGGGTAAGAAGGAACTCTTCCAATAGTCTGTGTTTCACTGATGCAGGCCAGCCTCCCGTGCAAGACATGAGCTCCCTGGCGTTTACTGGTTCTCCATGTAGCAGGAGGTAGTAGCACAAATCAAGCACTTCCCCTCCCTAACAGCATTATTTGGCAGCCGTGAGTTAACCGCTCCAGGTGGAAGCTATGCACCTCTAAATTGGAGATAAAGATACTATTTCCACACTGCCCAAAGGTGGAAGAGGGACTAGATGGCCCTTTCACTTTTAAGTTTAAGCACATATATGTACTTTATTTGTTAATAGTGTTCCCAGAGTACACTTTATTATTGTGGAATAATATGGATTGGGAAAAAAAGATAGGCTGAATAGATAGATGTTTATTCAGGGAGCAATAACTTACAACAAAGACAGATGAATGCCAGCAGGTTCCAATCCCAAGGATGCCTCCCGGTGCTCTCTGTCTCCATCTAGCAAGCAAGAGAGTGCTCCAGTGTCCCTACCCCAGATCTAGTTCCCCCAGGTCAAATCAGCACCTATCCCCACCCATAATGGGCGTGGTCAATGCAACAGGTGAGGATGGAGTGACTATCTCACTACAATTCCCCTTTTAGTCTAAAGAAAAGATTTAGGCTTGATACAACACTATATACAAAAACAGTGAACAACAAGTATGCTCTAAGAAAAGGAAAATCAAGAACATACAAACTTAAGACCTACATATCTAGTCCTAGGATGAAGGCATAACGGAGTTTACAATAGAGTTGTCCTAAGCTGGAAAGCTTAAGTCTAGTACCTAATATATCTAACTAGGAAGAGAAAATAATAATTGTGATAGTCTAATATTCAACCTTATCAAAGACCTGATAAGGAAGATAACAATACTAGGGGAGGCAGAAAGTGCAGATGGGCAACTTCCAAATGGTACAGCAAGGACAGAAACAGCAGTCTACCTGAACAGTCACCCAAAGTCTCACAGAAACATTGGTGCAACCAGTTTTGGCTAAGGCCTAGAGCATGTGACAGACCACTATAGAAGCAGTGAGGTAGAAAGACTGTCTTACTCTGACTTGGCAAGGTTCAGCAGTCTTCTGTATTTGTCTCCTGCAAGCACATAGGACAGTATGCTCAAATCAGTGGTCAAAGTGGGGGCAGTTCTTTGCCCAAGAGGCCATTAGCCGAGGAGAGGATGGACTCGAAAAGGAGTGACAACAGTGCCCAACATATTTTCGGGAAATGCACGGTGCTGTCAGGAACAAAAGTGCCTCATGCCAACAGAGTACTAATATTAAAACATTTAAATGCCATGTTCTGCAGGTCTATGAAGTGTGTGAAGCTTAAGCAACTATGTCTGACTAATCTCATAGGTATAAGAAACATGGGTGAAGATAATCTGAATACTCACGAACCCAGCTATAAAACTGGTTGAAACTTCCTTGAGTAAAGCAGGGACAAAATCTTAAACAATATAACCATGTACTTATATATACATGTAAATCTCTAAACAAATGTCTTGACGGGAGTTAGAACTGTATAGTACAGCATGACAAAATATCCTAAATTGTATCGATATGCAAACTGTCTTGAACATAAGTAAAAGTATACATACATAGAGTATGGTAAGGATATTACATTGTAAATGGAAAGATTTTACACAATATGACAAAATACAGTATACAAATCATCTAGGAAGGGAATATAAATTTAATTTTACATAGGTTATCACATATAAGAATCTATAACAATGTAAGCTGTATATAGCTAATAATTAATAAGATAATTCATAAGAAGATAGGCTAATCTACCTATATCCTATCTAAACTATACCTTTCCCAATCATATTCTATACCTGTCTAAAGAGACTGAGCATCACCTTCCATACCCAACCCTAAATAACTAAAACCAACCCTAAGAAGATAATATTATCCCTAAGAGCCAAGAGTAGGGAAAGGGGGCATTGTTATTTTAGGATTACTTCCTGCTGAAATGGAACATGGGAAGATGATTGCTCCATGTGATCCTGTAGGAAGAAAAGTTTTAGCAACAAAATTTCTCGATGGGACTGGCTATAACATTTGTAGTTAGTCTCTATGTGGCAGGAAATGCATGACTGAAGTTCTATCTAAAACTCTGGTCAGGGTGTAATAAGAAGGTGCATGATTTCAGTTAGCTAGTCAGGAGTTGTCTTGAGCATAATAGTCCCAAATCAGTTTAAGGGTGATGTTTGTAGTCCAGATGCATCAGATTGAGTCAAGTGGAAATGATGAAGTAGGGCCCCAATTTTTTTCTGGAGAGTTCAAAGATTGCTGTTAGGAATGTTATTATTCCTTGTGGAAAATTTAAATAACAACATCAACTTAAAATTTTCAACCTTTAAGGTGTGCATATTGGAAAAGGCAACAATAATCATGAAAATGTATATGAGGAAAATTAGGATTTCAGAGAGAAAACTGAGTATAGGCAAATAACAGTCCCCAGATTTTCTTTTCTTCTACCTTACACCAATCGGCTTCTTGATATAAGTCAGGAACTATGAATTTAATCTTAACAACATGCTTGAATTTAGAGAAGGAAAGTCAAATCCAACTCCAAAGCCAGCACTTGTTTATATGAAGTGAGACTAAAAGAATACTAGGGTAGTAAAGAGAAATAGATTCCTGTATAGAAATAGTTCACTAGAATTAAATATTTTTACCATATATCAGATTCCTCTCCATTAATTGTTTTTTTTATGGAGAGCTATCTTCTCTTCTGTAGGTATCTACACATTCAGTGCCTTTTGCCTATTTGAAGATGGGTGTTTTCTGTTTTTCTGTAAAGACAAGAACAGGACACTTTCCCTACCTTTGAGAGGTCTCCACACACCTCATGGGAACTACTTTGTTGGATGACTTGTCATTTCTCTTCATTAAGATGTTTCTCTTATTCAACTCAGATCTTTAGCAACTTAGATAGTATCCACAGCTTTTCTTCTCCTGTAGATACAAAGGTGAAAACCCTATCCCAATGTAACACATACCCTGGTATCCATACTGAGGTCAATACATCCTTGAAATACACTGGCTAATTTAGTTCAGAAGTTTTTTTCTATTGTTCAGTGTCTTTTTGCAGCTGTTTTTCCTTTCTCATTAGCATTAAGAAAGTTTAATGCTAATAAAGCATTATGTAATATGTGTCTTGGTTCCCCCTGCCTGTTTATAGACCCTTTCTTTTAAAGTAAGATTATATCTCTCAACTACTGATATCCTATAGATTGTGTGGTATATCGGATATGTGTTTTATGTTATAATATTCAAAAAACTGTTCCAATTTGCTGGAGACATATGCTGGGGGCATTATCAGTTTTTATTTGTTCAGGTAGTGAAATGTCTCTGTCATTTCTAGAGTTTATATACTATCCTTTTGTGGTCTTTGAAGACAGATAGTTATGGTTATAGTTTTCCTTAGTTAGGATTAAAAACTTTAGACTCACAAAGATGGGATAGATGATGGAATATTTTCTTTAAATCTTGCTAAATATTAATGGACTACATATTGTTAACTATAGTTCTTATTTGATAACTGTTTTGTTATTTTACTATGTTATAGTTAAAACCCTTCTTTTTATTTAGACAGAAAGGAGGAGATGATGGGAGATGTCATTCTATAAATACGTTTCTTTTATTGGTTACTGAATAAAGCTCTGTTGGTAAATAAGAAAGCAAGATAGGCGGGACTAGGAGACAAGGAGGAGTCTGGAAGGTGTAGTAGAGGGAGTCAAGATGTAGGGACTTGATAAGAAGGTCTGGACCCTCTCTCTGGTAAAATAAGACCAAGTGAAAACACTTAGATTGATAGAAATGAGTTAATGTTTAAGACAGAGCCAGCCAATAAGAAACACTAGTAACAGGCCAACAGCTTTATATCTAATACAGCGTCTCTGTGTGTTATTTGAGGCTGACACAACTCTGGGACCAGACTGGCGGGAAAACTGCTCATAACACTTTATGAATTAAGGAATAAAGGAGTGGAAAAAATGACTATATAAAGTGACATGGGAAGAAACACCCTTCATAGAAGGTTGGGATCCTTTTAATGTTGTTTTCATAGAGACTTTATAAGTTTACATGTAGGCTTAATGTAAAGAATCAAAGTGAAGGGAGGGGAAAGGGCAAAGTCCTATAGCAATTAAACAGATGGGGAAGTCAGATCTTGGATGACAAGAAGGTTTTGTGTGATTGCAATTGTTTTTATTTTTTTATTTTTGAAACAAGATATTTCCATAGAGTTGACAGTGGACTGGAACTTGATGGTGTAACCCAGCCTGACCTTGATCTTTTGATCTCTCTGTCATATCCTCATGAAGGGATTATTAGCTGGTGCCATCAAGCCTGGCAAGCATTGAAATCTGTGAGTTCCAGAAGCAGACACAACATCTTGCTGGATGTGTTAGAGATTTCTTGGGGAAGAACATTTGTGAAGGGCAAGGAGGCATAACAAGGGACAGCAATCGTGGTGGTGGTGTCGATCCTTCAGATCTTGGTGCAAGATAGAAAGAAACCTGTGAAGCAAGCAGGGGTAAGGAGGGCCAGGTACATATATTTGGATGATTAATGAAGTTCTAAGGAAGTTTTGGCAAGGCCTATGGAGTGCTGAAGTCTGGTTAAAAATGTCTCCTGACTTACTCACAGTCCATGCAAGTGTCACAATGCATGCTCAGTCATTAGCTGACAACAGGAAGCAGAGACTCAAACCTGACCTGGAAGGGAATAGCTGGAATCATCAACTTTGTTTGAGTGGTACTTTTCCCGAAAATGCTGTTATAACCGTGACTATATTTTCACATCAAGGAAGAAACACAAAGGAAAATAAGTTTGTCTAGGGAATGGTCACCTTTATGTTGGAAGTAAGAAGCATGATGGCTTAGTCTGGGTAGTGTAAGAGAACAACAACAGAAAGACAACATGAAACAGAGTAAGGAATGCCTTGAGTGATGAAAGCTTGGGACAGCAAAGGCAAAAGAAAAGGCTTTGTGTTGCACGAGGTGTCCTTGAGAACAGAAGCTGTGATGGAATGTGATAGGTAGTGGCAAAGTATGGGTGTCCTCCAGATGGACATTCAGGAATGCAGAAGATGCATTTTACAAACATTGCCTTATTATCCCCACCTTCCAAGGTTGCCACAGTTGTATAATCCGGAAGCCTCAATAAACTGTCCCTCCTTTAATTAAACACACATGCAAAAGACATTTATTGCAATCAGAAGGATGAGTATCTGAGGCCATACCCATGCTGCAAGGGAAACAGATAGGCAGTATCAGAGATGTCTATAGGACCTAAAAGAAAGTACCTAAGTAGATGGAGGAGAGGGGAGAGCCACTGAGGTGAGTCTGCCTTACAGGGAAGGGGGAGGGGGTGTATGTGACTGTGGCAGGTCTGTTTTCTCCCCTGTATAATAGAATATCAGGCAGTGCTGCTTCTTTTCCCTCTCTGTTCTCCCTGTTTAGGGTCTTCCTTTGAGCTGGATGGTGAAAAACTTCCTCTATACACTGTTAACGAGCTGCTCATTTTGCTTTCTGAATCTGCTTTGTCACATGCTTGATTATAAACACAGCTGAGTAAATCTCAATGTGCATAGGAGACAATTCCAGGAATCTCTCTGCTGAGGTATAACCAATACTACTGCGTTTGTTCTTTTGGTACGTCCCCAAAGTTAACACACTTGCATAACACCTATTGCAGTGAAGGGTTTCCTTCTGATCAAATGTGATATCCTTACCCAGTTATAATCTTGGACATAAATGTACATTTGCCTGTACATAGTAATATTAGTGTATGGTGGTATTAGGTACTCAGTCTGGGGCTTGGAAGGGACAGAGCCCTGCTGTGTTAAGTAATCCTCTTTCACCAGTAAGCAATTGATTCTAAGTACTCACTCTTCACTTTAATGCCTGTATTGGTTTCCAAGGAGTTATTTGAATGATGCTTTTACTTCTCAGTAATCTATAATGAGTTCATCTTCTATCATTGCAATAATAGGTAAAAATATCCTTGGGAATATAAGGCAAATTGCATAGTCAGGGCCTCATCTCATAAAATAAAAATGATTTGCAATGTGTGTGTGTCCATGTGTGTGCATGAGTATGCATGCATGCATGTGTGTGTGTGAGTGTGTGTGTGTGTGTGTGTGTGTGTGTGTATGTGTGTGTGTGGTATATAGATGCACTGCATGCATGTAGATTTCTGTGAGGACAGAAGAAGGCCTCAGAAACCGGGAAGTGGAGTTAAAGGTGGTGCTGAATTATCCAATGTAGGTGTTTGGAACAAACCTCAGATCCTCTGCAACAGCAACTAGTTTTCTTAATCACTGAGCCATTTCTCCAGCCCTCTATTTTGTATTTAGAGCCAATGTTGCTTAACTGGATGTGAAAGTTACCGATTGCCTAGACTGACTGGCCAGTAAGTTCAAGAGACCTGCCTGTGTCTGTATCTCCAGTGCTTTAATAACAGACCTATGGTGCCATGCCCTGTTGTTTTGTTTTATGAGTACAGGGGATTCTATCTCATTCTTTCATGTTTATACAGTGAGCACTTTCTCTGATTTCTTAATCTAGGAAATGTGCCTATTGTATTGTATAATGAGGTTATTCCAATAAGTCATAAGTTCTTTATATAAATTCTACATAATCCATTATTTAACTGTTCCTGGTGTTGTTGTCGTCATTGACTGTGTTAAACAGCAAATGTAAGTCTAGATAAGGCATGTAAAACCTTCCATGGTCAACTGATTTACTTCAGGAGTTCAATGTTCTATTAAAGATACCAATAAATGTGTGAATGAAACATCATAGAGCCCTTATCCAATAGGATTGAGTGCTCCTAGGGGACCTTAATGATAAAGTCTTCTCAACCAGTACTTAGATATTTTGTAATTAATGGCTTTCCCTCTTTACTGGTTTCTATCTAGAAGTAATTTGAGGGAACAGGAACACCAAAGCCAACACTTGCTTGAGGCTCTCCCATTGCTCTATTAAGGGAGCTCTTTTAAAGGAGAGGTATCATCTTTAGGAAATCTTCTCAAGGTGAACAGAATGGAACAGATTTACTTTAGTGTAATCCTTTTGTATTAATAATATTTATCTTTAGGATTATGAAGATGTATCTTCTTTAGACAACAGGCAAGAATGTTGCTACTTGAAAAACAAGTACATGGTGTGTTAGGGTTGGGCAGGAAAATTTCTGTCATAAAGGAAGATTTGCAAGGATGTGAGGGTGCTGAGGGAGGTGTTTTCTCTTTTTTAATATTCTGGAAACTTCCAGGTGAGAATACTCATGAGAAAACTTTTTCTATTCTTATAAGATCAAATTCAGAGCATTGACTTTGCACTTCAGTTTTTTTTTTTTTTTTTTTTTTTTTGATTTTGTTTTTGTTTTTTGTTTTCCCTGAGGGCTTGAGAAGGGGGCTTTCTGTAGAGTTAAGGCTTCAGGTTTTAAGTTCAAAATTCCCAGTCTCTGGCCATTGAATCTGTAGGTAGTAACAATTCAGATGCCTATTTCATCAAACAATTACACTTTTTATTCGATAATACTCTAGAACAACAATTTGGCAGTCCTTTCCAAAATATTTTCCAAACAGTGCTTACAACCATTAGGAAGTGCCAGATGAAAACACAGAACCAGGTGCCTTCTGTCTTCTTTGGCAAGGAAACATTCAAGACTGGAGTAATTGAATGCCCTCATGATGTAGGAAGTTCACATTGCAATCATCTCAAAGGTTTGCTTGTGATCACCAAATCAGTTGTGACATCGAGATGATGTTTTACTTTCAGGTGTAGGCGTCCATCTCACCTACAAAAGATAGAAGGACCACTTGACTGGTGACTTGAACTCATTAGTTGGAGTCACTGAAGCATACTAGCTGCTTCATCTCCAGATTTAATTGTGACCTTTCTCAAGACAAGTTCTTGAGTAATTTAATCTCTTCTTTCCCTTCACTTCTGGGGAGACCTTAAATAGTTCAGTGCCCAGAGTTAGGAACCTGTCAAAGGAATTTACCATGAATCTAATTTAGTTAGATAATTTAGTTGTTTTGACTCTCTTCTCAAAGTTTGCAAGAGGAGGCAGCAGCCCCAGCAACATGCTAGAGAGATAGGACATTTCTCTCCAAGCCCTGATGCACTGGACCAGTCCTACTCCTAAAGATTTCAACTTGGCCCTGGTATACCTCATCTAGAATCAAGCTGTGTCTTCTAACCCACAGAGTAAAAGTTGAATGAATTAGATTTTACACTTACATCAAAACTACATGATGGCACCATTATCATGGACAACTGGGCCTCTTAGTCAATACTGTGTTAGATTGACATTTGGTGATGAAATGTTAACAAGAAGCTAAAAACATCTTTTCATTATGATTGGTGATCAAAAGTTAAATACCTCTGTCAAAGGTAAGATTGCACAATCCTATTTTCTATAAAACATATTATCATCACCATGATGAGAATAAAATAATTGCAAGTGGTTTGTTTTGAAGACACCAAGTATCTGGGTTGCCCCCCCCACTTTTTTGTTAGTGGATTTAGTTTTATTTTTAAAATAATTTATTAAAATGGTTTATTCTCATATGGGAAGAATAGTTTTGAATGTTTTCCTATAAGGTATGTAATTCAATAGTTTAAAAAAATATAGTTAGAGTAATATAGTTATCTTTACAATTAATTGGAGAGCAGCTTTTATTAAGCTGTTTTAATTATAAACAAAATACTAGGTTTTATTATGGCATTTTTATATATGTGTATCATTATAATTTGTCAATATTCACCCCATTACCTTCTCATTTCCATTCTCCTTTCATGTTGATTCTCTTCCCATCTTCAAATAGTCTTCTATTTTCATGTCATGATACAGTTAGTTTACCTATATGCATTCATATTCTTACTGAATTCTAAAATAAAACAAAATATTTGTATATTTTTATCACTTAAAAAGGAAACTTCATATTTCTTAACTCTCAAACTCATATTCTATGTCCTCAAGACTTAAGAAACACCCAACCTACTTCTATCTCTACCTACATATGATGTGTTATGGAATTTTGTATTCAATTGGAAGTTTTTAAAATACTATTTTCCTAGCTTAGATTTTCTCCTTCCCAGTTCCGTGGGGTGAAGAAACAGATATGGGTTTGTCCTTTGATTTTCATATGAGTAAAATAGCTATAGTTAAACACAACTTAGGCAAAACAAACCATAATGTCCAAAGCTTTATCCCATATCAAAGGACAACACAGAGAAGGACAGTAGATCCCTGCAGTGTGGTTAGAGGACTTGTCTGGGCTTATTACAGACTTATTTTTATTTTCAAATCTACATCAAATATGTCATAGGCTGGTAGAGCTGTTTTCTCGTTACTTCTGTTATGAGAGACAAAAGACTAACCAAATTAAAGCAAAGAGAATAGCAAGGCTCATGTGATGATCTTACAGGGTCCTTCACATCATTCTATCTCAGTACTGAAATTAATAATGATGACATCCTTTCCCAGTCTGTCAGTAAGGTTATGTCTTCATATTGACTTGCCTTTCCATGTGAAACTCCATTTAAGGAAGGTTTTCTGTTGAGCCGGAAAAATGCATCATGTTTACCAATTATCCATTTGACATCAGCAATGGAGATGACTTTAACTGAATTAAAACTCTGTCCTAGAATTGTTTGCCTTTGGCTCTGACTGGCCTCACTACATGCAAACTCTTTATATTCGGGAAACCACTGTCTACCTGGGACACTTGAAGAAGAAGGAAAGAAATCATTTCCCAAGGGAAATCTTCATATGTTTCCAGAAGTAATCTAAAGGGTAGATGAGGGACAGGCAAAAGCACTGTGTGATTGAAGAGTGGTTTGATTATGTTATGAACAGGAGTTGCCACCGATCAGTTTTATTACTTTAAGCAAATCACCTAATCTTATTAGGTCTTGATTACCGATTCAGGACAGTTATAGAATTGCAGAAGAAGTCCTGAATGACCTCTAGTTTAAAAGTCCAATCCATTGATGAATTACCTGGACAGTTTGGTATTAAGGAGACATGAGTAAGCTGGGCTCTCTTTACTGAAATTAGTATACTTTTCACCAAAGAGAACGGTATCCTCCAGCAAATTAATCCTCTCTGGAGTCTGTGAAGTTGTATACTGTATAACAGTGAATTTTACCAACCACATAGATGCAAGCTTTCTAATTCATCTTTGAACTATCCCAGCTGCACACAGATGTTTAAAGGTTTTAGAAATTTTAGCTTCTTTATTTTTACAAAATGCCATGCTAGATATCAAGATGTTTCTAACACTTTCTTAATGCTTATACTAATCTTTGAAACTGTCAGAGAACCAATGGATTACTAGAATTACCAAGGACCAATAGGACATGAGCAGGAACAACTGGCCCTTTTGATATTCTCTACAATGTGATGGGGTGTTGGGGGGGGGTGCATGCTATCATCTTGAATTAGGAACTGCAGACTTGAATGGGAAGTGAGTGAGTCCCAAATACTGGATTTTAAGGTACTTGGTTCCTGTCCTCACAAATTAACAGGCGGTTTGGTTAGCTCGTGGTATTATTAAAATGACAGGGACTAACCAGGAATTTTCTGGTTGTTATGCCACATGAACTGCTCTGGGTACAGTTGTATGGCATTAAAGGCTTTTTGTCTTCTAAGTTTTCAATTAAAATTCAAATACATCAACACCTCACAGGTTATGGAGACAAATCTGAAATCAAGAATTTCAACTGTTTTATAAATCCCACGCAAACTTACAAACTGCATTTAAGATTTTGGTGACACAAATTGGACTTTTGACTTTGAGGTTTCTTTGATGTGGGTGAATCATTCATGTAGGGGTTTAATGCAAAGTCTCTTACATTTATGGCATGCTCTATCAGTTTGGATTTGAATTACAGATATCTTGGGAAAGGCAGGAGTTCTTACCCAACCCAAAGTAAATACCAGTCACGTCCAATTCTATGTAAGTGGTGACTCCCAAAGCATACACCTGTCTATGTTCAGAAGCGTTGTGGTTTAGACTCTACTACACATAACTGTGCTAATTCTCAATGGGAGGTGTATTTAGATTAGAAATTATATGGAAAACATTCAAATTACTAATTGCAGGCTTTTTTCTCAACGATCTAAAGGAGGTGATGAAACATACCTGTCAAGTTAGGCATGAGAAGCAAGACGTTAATAATGGATTTCAGCCATCAAAGCTCTAATAGATAGGAGAGCTAGTATATTTCAGTTGAGCAGGGTGTAGGCTTACTCAAAAATAAATAACACAAATCACAAGACTTCTATGACTGACTTGACCTTCCAGTCATGAACATTGAGAAAAGATTAGTTGGTATGCAAGGCTCAAGTACTTTGGGTAAATATTAAGTTTAAAGACAAAGATACTTCATAAGTGTTGGTAGGATTAAGTGAGATATAACCAATATTTAGCACCTCAAATAATGGCAAAGGAGAAAGCATTGCAATTTCACAGAGGAACCTGGAACTTTTCACCCAAAATTTAGTTCAGATATCAAAACTGATGAGCATAATACCAAGAAGGTATGGAATGGTTTACTCAAGTTTTATAAGGTCTTCTGAGGGGAACAGGACAGAAACCTAACTAAATCTAGAATGGATTGAGACAGATGGAAATTGTTGTTTTAAGTTTCTAATTCCTATGTGTGGGTTTGGCTCTCATAACCTGTATGACTATTCACAATCACCTGGAACTCCAGTTTCAGTGGATCTGATGCCATCTTTTGGTTTCTGTAGGTACTACAGGCATGTATGTGGTACACATAAATGCAGATAAAAAATACGCACATTAAAAACAAAAGAGAGTATGTTTTCTGGTCTTTCCCTCATTCTTTAGGAAAGAAGAAAAAAAAATGTGTCTGTCTGAGGGTATCTGGTGAAAGATAGACACAAAGATCATATTAAAAATCTAAGCCCAAGAAGCTAAGCGTCACATGATCAATGACAGATCATTGAAGGGGGAAACAAGGAGTTTTGTTACACCAGTTGCTACGCTCTATTTACTGTATCACAAAATACCACAACATATCACATTTTATTGAGATGATTCAGAAATAAGGAAGAGAAAGACACTGGGGCCGGAACATCTCACTTCTCAAGTTACACCACACAGGTGCCATGCTCACTCCTATTTCATTACGTACAAGGTCAGTCTTCAAATTTCCAGAAGAAATTGTCAGATTGTCAGAAAGACATTTTAGATCTGAACAGCAAACTGGCTTGACTAGTGCACACTGCTTTCACATAAAACGTATTAGTTGGAATAGTAATATGTTTGTATTTAAATACCCTAAGAAGATTTGTCATGGAGAAAATATTGTCTCAGCCCTGCCTCAGAGAGCTAAGAATTAAATGAAGTTAGTCTGTTTTCTGAGGAGGAGAAATAGGAAGGGGAGGAGGAGAAAACCCCAATTAAAGTACAGAAATCAGTGGATGATCAGTACAGGGGAAAAAAAAATTCAATTCTAAGTAAGAGACGAGCACCTGCTGTATCCATTTCAGGGTCAAGCAGATGCTCCATTGTTTCCCATTTAAAGAGAGACATCATGCATTTGTGCAGTTGTTTCTTTCTTTCTTCTTTGTAAAGAAAGTGATTTGGATTGTGGCTAGGACTTTTTTAAATTCAAGGTTTGAGGATTTTTCAGTAACATAATTCACTATTACTACCTACTGACACCATGCTATACAAAAAGTCCCCTGAACTAACTCTTCCTAATTGAAATGCTTCAACCCTTCAACCAGCCTCTTCCCAAACATGCTCCACTCTCTGCTTTTGTGAGCCCCTTTATTCACTTTATAACACTCCATTCCACATAGAACTGTGTGCACATGCAATGTATTTATCTTCTTTGGTTTGGCTTTGTTCCACTTAACATAATGTCCTCTAGGTTCATCCACATTGTTACTAATGACAGGCCTTCCTTTTCTTTTAAGACTGGCTCAGCTGCTGTTGTATATCTGTACCATGTTTTCTTTATCAATTTACTAGTTAATTTCAGATTTTATCTATCACAAGTAATGCTACAGTGGGCAGATTGTTTCTTCAGAAGATGTATGTCATTTCCTTGGAGTGGCATTTCTGGATAATGTGTAATCTGTATTTCAAATTTTGTGGGGTGCCTGTGTACACATGCAGAGGTCAAAAGACTACACCGAGTGTCTTCCTCTGTCACTCTGTCTTATTTTTGGAGGCTCTCAATGAACCTGAAGATTGGCATTTCAGCTTGATTTGGGGGGGGGGGCGGTGGGCAACAAACTTCTGAAATGTCTCTATTCTCTAACAGTGTTTTTACAGTGGCATGCAAGTTTTCCTTCCACTGGAGATTTGAACTCGGATTTTTCCTAGTTTTTCAGGAAGCAGTCTTAGCACACTGAGCCATCTCCTAAGCCCCTGTACTTTTAATTTACTGTACTGTTAATGTACTTTTAATGTACTGTAATTTAATCCACAGTGTTTTCCATAATGGCCATAAACAAACAGCATGGTTTTCAGTGTTCTGCACCTTCAACAGTGCACAAAGATTCTTTTCTTCCCTGTGTTATTTTCAACATTTGATATCTTTTGCTTTCTTGAAGACAGCTGTTCTAAACAGTGTAAGTTAATGTTTCATTGTGGGTTTATTTGCATTTCAATGAACAGTAGTGGTACTGAGTATTTTCCCCCATATGGCATACACTTTCTTTTTCAAAACCCTTCTTTGGGCCCTTTCCCACATTTTTAATTTGACTATTTGTTTTCTTCCTATTAAGTTGCTAATGTATTTTGGATATCATTAAATGTATGATTCATGAAGATTCTCTTCATTCCACAAGTTATGTCTTCACTCTGTTGATGTATTCTTTTGCCATGAAGTAGCTTTTACACTGAATGGACGCTCATTTGTCTCTGCATATGAACAGCAGTTGACACTGCTACTTCTGTTACCACAAATGTGCCTTGATAAATTGAATCCTCCAGATGTGAGAATCAACATCGGGTCCCTGGAGGCATTTCTATCCTAAATTCCCTCTCCATGATCTTTACTAGATTCCATCACACAGCTCTACTGATTTCCTTTATTTGAACATACATAATGAGAAATAATCTTTATTCACTGTTTTGCTCTAGTAGGCTGTAAAGTCAGGATTGGAGGAGCTTGGTGAGTCCTGAAGTTCTCAGTTCCTGGTACAAAAGTGCTTTAAAGAGTGAACAATAAAGCTTGAAGCCACTTGGAATAGATGTAAGAATCTGAATTACCTCAGAAGAAATACATTCTTGATTACCCTTAAATACAACCTAAATAAACTTTTCTGTTTGTCTAGTTGATTGCCTTCATATCACTAGGATTAAGGGATAGAGCAACTGCCAGGGTTTTCTTCTGTTAGCACAGGAAAACCCTGAGCTGTTAGAAGTCAGTGTGTTTGATTACAGGTGAGAGACTGAATTCACAGTTCCTCATCATTAAAAGCAGGTTAGATATATCATGTAGTTGTAATTCTCTCTCTGCATTCTGTACAATGTCTTCTCAGTATTCAGCAAACATCTTATCTTTTGTCCATAGCTCATATTTATTTGATTTAATCAAAAGCAGATTATCAGAGAGTATCTAGTCATTAATTCACTCTGTTGGAACCAGTCAGGGTTTTTTTTTTTTTTTGTTTGTTTGTTTGTTTGTTTTTGTTTTTGTTGTTTGTTTTTTGTGGGGAGTACTGACCTTGCAGGGGAACAGAAATCAGACATGACTGTTGACTTCACAAGTGTACTTTTTTTGTGACTGATCATTGTCCTTAAGAATAAATGACTAAATAAAGACTAGGGCTAGTCAACCTAATTTGGTTTCCTTAAGGATCAACCTCACAGAAATTTGTGTAGTACCAACTGACCATCCAAATTAGCAACTTTCATTAGTTAACAGGTGTGGTAAATCTATTTGCTTGTTTACATAAGCAACTACAAAATGTATTGACCTATTCTGGAAAACTTGCCTTTAAGTTAAAATGAAAGTGAAAAATCACAAGTGTGTTTTGCAGTCACTGATTTCTGATTGTTTCAGAGAACTGAAGTTTAAAGATGTAAGGTTTGTAATGTAGCCGTCGGGATTTACACTTAAACTGTTACAGTTGGGGAAAATGTAGGAATTCTGTGAAGGTTGCTTTTTAAGTACTTGCTCTGATCATTATTGTGCTTTCTGCTTCCTAATCTTCTACTAATTCTGGGCTAAAGTTTGTCGAAAACTTGTTCTGCTGGTTTCTATACTGTTCATTAAGGTGTTATGTTGAGAACTTTTTTTTTTCTTTGTTTCTTTCAATCAAACTCATGATCATTCCAAGTTCTGGGATTATTGTGTGTGCCACATGCCTGGCCTTGAGAACATTCCTTATGCAGATGTAATTTCTATAAGCTGTCTTTCTGAACGAGTTTTTGTTGTGTCCCACATCTCGATATATTGTTTCTATTGTCACTTATCTCATATTTTCCCACTTCCCTTTTAGTTTCATTAGTTCATTGATTGTTCAAGAATGTTAATGAGTATGTATTTCTGAGGCTTCTTCTTTTTAATTTTCTTCACTTACTAATTTCTAGTTTCATGTCATTGGGTTGCAAAAATATTGGGATGATTTAAATTTTCTCCCATAATGACTTGTGGCTTAACAGTGATCCATCTTCAAGGATGTTTTATGGTAGGTGAAATATCCACTGTATGTATATTTGGCCTAAAGAAGAGCTTTAGTCTGGTGTCTCTGTGCTGATTTTCTGTCTTGATGATCTATTCATTATTGAACATGAGGTTTCACAATTTCAATATATAGCCTGCCTTCCCTTTTCCTTTATTTGTTGCTTTATGCATATACATAATGCCACACAAAGTTCTGAAGAAAATTTTGAAATCATCACTCTATAGCCCAAGGTGCCCTCAAATTTTAGCCTCCCCTGTGCTGAAATTATGTAAACAGTAGTTACTAAATCCAGCTAAGCCCCAAGACATTGACTCAATACTTGTTTTATGAATGAGGCCACCAAAAACAATGAAAACAAAAGCTTTACCATGCTTTGATGTAATGTTCACACAGTCTTTATGGGTGTTGTGATCCTCATTTTGCTACAGGTTACACAACCTGTTGCCTACCACAGCAGCTTTTAATGAACAGCAGTACTGAATTCCACCATAAGGTCATAGGTTTATAAGCCGATTACAAACATTCCCTTAAATATAGGTTCCACCTTGTTCTATTATATCCTATTAACATTTAAAGATTTAAGACCATGACCCACAGTTATAATTTAATTCACATGGATATGCATGCATAATCCACATACTGGAGAAATGCTCTACAGTTCTTTTATTGTGATGACCTTGACATTTTCAATTTCATCCTGTTTTTTTTTTGAGTTATGATTTATTAACTATCGTGAACTATTGGTAGGTTCCTACTTATAATTTGAAAGCACTTGATCTCAATGTTCTTTTTAGACATCATGCTGCCAGCCATGCAATTACAAAAAGTACACATCGAATCTGACAAAACAGAGCAGCGTGGATCATTTGCTCCAGGGTTACCCCAGTGTTTCTCAAATTTGATTTTCTTTTCTCACCTTTTTTCTTTGATTATGTTCTCCTCCCAAGAATAGCACCTTTTTGTGAAAATACTTGTGAGTATCAAATACTATCCGGCATGCAGAATTTAAATCCAGTTCAATATAGTTGTTTTTTTCAAGTCTAGACTACCTTCCAGTCTCTTTCCTCCAAGTCTTTGACCCTTGCTCCAATTCTCTCAGTCCACTACACTTTTTTTTTTTTTTTTAAATGTACGAGAGATCAGCACCGTATACCCCCAAAATTGCCTGGTATAGAGAAAGCCCAAACAAAAATAACACTGACACTTGTTGAACTCTAATTTCTAATGTGAGGCCTCTATTTCACCCACATGGTGCAACTGTCACAATATTGTCCCCTATCAGTTGTAGATATCTTCTAAAGCTTAAAACAGTATCTGCATATGTGTATTTAATATAAATACCTACCCTGACCCCTCAAATGGCTCTCAATACCCATAGATGAGTAAAGTGATGCTGCATTTGAAAATTGTGCTTTTTTTTTTAACAGTTGGAACTCTGTTTGTTTGCTTTTATTCCAGCCAAATATCTAATATCATATTGTAAGGGCAAGTGAGTGTGTGGATATATAGTACAATAGCAGCACACAGGATAAATTTTATGAATATCCCTAAGTGGAACATAAACCCATTGTATAAATAAGTAACCAAGTACATCTACAGATAGGAAAATACAGCAAAATAATTTCACTAATTCAAAATTTTATTTGGTGTCAAAGTATCTTTACTGTAAATTGGATAAGTAATTTTAATCATTAATTTTAGAAGACACACTTCTAGAAAATATTCGTATTTTTTAATCAGTATGCTATTAGAAATATACTGAAGGAGTTAATCTCAAATTAATTTATTGACATCTTTATGCAGGTAAGTTTTATATCCACTTAGGTACAAAAGTTTTGTAAGAAAGATAACACTTTTATTGCATTATAATTTCATATTTTACACCTCATAATGCAAACTGAGAAGCACAAATATATATACATGATGCAACCAGATGGCGATGTAACCACTAAAAGATTCAAAATGTAAAACTAGAATTTTAACAGGCAAAATACGTCATATGGCTTTTAATGGAAAATAACTTTAGAAATGTTTTGTTATTGCCCCATTCAAGTCCTTCCCTATCAGGTGAACATAAAATTACCATCTCCATTCAAAATGGTACACTTTGTCTAAGCCAACCTTGTACATGTGTATGCAACTTCTACAAATATACATATATGTACATATGTACAAATAGCAATATACAGTACACAGACATTTCTGTTTTAATACCCCTGAACATCTTCATTAAAACTAATGCAATGTTTCTATTATAAAACTACTTGGAAAGTTACTATAACTTCATGGTACTGAAGTCTGGTCCTACAGAAGTTAACAGAAAAATGTTAGGTTATAAATACATTCTTTACAAAAAATTGAATAGTGGTCCCGCACTCATCCTTTATATTACAGGAAAATGTTTTTGTGCATTGGAAGGTATTTACATCTTCTTATCCTTGGTTTCGGCATGAAATATACAAAAGAAGTTAAGGTGAACATGTTGTAGGCAGGCCTATTGGTTAGGTTTTTCTACTTGTTTGTGTTTGTCTAAGTTCCAATTCTCTTCTTTGGAGTTGTTATTGATTTCTAGTTGCCTTGTATTACTGCTGCTGCTGCTTCTCTTGGTGTTCTGGGAACACTGGGCGGCTTTACTTCTAGGAACAGGAAGAAAAGATTTAACTCTTGAGACACCCAACTCAGTCTTTGATCTACTGTTGCTGCATTCGGTGGTTTGATGGCTGCTGAGAGGACTGGCTTCCTGCAAGAGGAGAAAGCAACAGGTTTAGTAGCTCTGCCCACTTGAATCATCAGTATCACTTCCTCTCCCAGTTTCTCCCCTTGTGGGGAGATGCTACCATCCGACTACTGTAGACTTTCTATTTGATTTTCAGGTACTTGCTTCCTAGCATCACTAAATGCAGCATCAGAGAGGCCAGTGCTGAAGAGTCTTAGTGTCCATAACAATAGGAATTGCATAGAACTTCAGGCCTGAGAACTAGCTCAGTTGTCATAGTCTAGATATTATGTTTTCCCTGCCCAAGGCTCATGTGTTGAAGGCTTGGTTCCCAGCTGGTGGAGCCAATCATTGATAGGCATCAGATCACAAACATTCTGACTTAATCAGTTCACTGGGTTTGTAGTTTGAGAGAATAATTAGGAAGAGATGGGAGCTGTCAGTGGAGCCTCATTGGAGAAGTAGGCAGTTGGATGTGTGTCTTTAATGATGGTATATCTTTAAATTTTATATGGACGTGTATATGAACATGTGAGGATACCACAGCATGTGAGTGGAGGTCAGAGGACAACTTGTAAGAGTCAGTTTTCTCCTTTTACCATGTAGGTTCTAGGAATATCAGGGCCTCTGTCTCTTCCTCAGCTTCTTGACTATTATGGTGTTATGTTTCACCACAGGTCCAGAAACAATAGAACCAGCTAACCCTGGACTACAAACACTGAAATCATGAGCCAAAATATATCTTTCCCTCTTTTCAACAATTTCTCTTAATTATCTGTCATAGTAATGGAAAGCTAACACATCCACCAAGCACTAGGTAGATCTTCATATTATGTTACCCTTGGCTAAGTCATGTTTTTATTTAAAAAAATAAATAGGAATTAGGCCTTTACTAGAAGATACTTTGCCCTACTTTGTCGCATAACTAAGAACACAAGAAAAACACCCTGCTCTACTGGTGTGTACATTCTATTAAAGTAAGGCTCCTATGACCAGGTCACTCAAAATCTTCTACACACAGTCATACTCTGCTCTAATTTGTTTGTGTTGCTGAGCCACTTTAATCACTTGGCCAACATTTCCCACTTTCTCATAAGGACTATGACAGCTAGATAGACGAGAGCATCTTTATAGTCAGAACAAGGAAGTTGGAAATTCCCCAGTGTTTCCCCACTTGTATTCAAGGTCCTTTGGCCTATATTGTATTCAACTGTGCAAAGCTCTGAGACAGTGAACATCAGTTTGACAGTAGTAACGCAACTAGACAGCAATGCGATCACTGAGAGATTTAAAATTAGAAATTTAACAGGAAAAATTGAGCTGACTTGGAGTGGAAAGCAGCACTTTGCCTTAAACTGGCCATGGTGTACACTTGAAAGTCTGAAGCACTGGTTGTTCATGTTGGCCACTATACTGGAACCAGCTGGGCGGTGCTGACAGGCTGACCTCCTAAGAGTCAGATTTAATTAGACTTGGGTGGGGCATGGGTACATGGCTTTAAGACATCCCTTACATGTATAAAGTGCATTCAAAGTTAAACACTTACCTCAGTGCTTTAAGATCCCTTTTTCTGCATTGAACTCCTCAGTGGTGGCACTGAGCTGAGCCTTCTCTATTCACACAGTTGGTGATCCCTCCTTTACTGCCCATTCTGTTTGCATTGATACTAATTAGCTCCCGCTTTAGCTCTCAGTTATGCTTGAGGATTGCATTTTGACACACCAAATCAATATAACTAATCTTGCTCTTTAATCTGCATTTGGAATTTAATCTTTCTAAGATGTCTATAGCATATTACAGATCAACACTGTTCTTTCAACTGAGTAGGAGTCAGTGAGCAGTTATTATTATTATTATTTGATCTGCTTTTCTCTCTTCTACCTAGTGCAACATTGCCTGCAAAATCAGTAAATAATTATTATGGCAATGTTGGTAGAGGAAAAAAAAATGTGTGTGTGGGAGGTTGATTAAAGTTCCAAATTCTTAGGCGTGTCCTGGGTATATCACTAAAGGCCCTTCAGTCCATCTCCAATCTCCTTTTCCTTCTATTTTTGCTCTAGGACACAGTCCTAATCATTCCCCCCATATGACCACTGAACTACATCTAAGTCACTGAAGTGAAATCTACTTGTGCCAGAACTTCAGAGGCAGCTTACTGCTCGAGACAGAGGTAAGTCAGAGCTTTCAACACTTTGCTAATGAGTAAAAAGCATTGAGGGGGCACTGTGAGCTCTAAAGCACATTAATCTGTGCTGTATGTGGCCTGAGAAAGAAAAGTTTTCTTTCAGACAAATTTGTTCTTTAGGGAATCATTAAACATTTGCATTCTGTTGTTTTAGGACATCTCAGCTTGGGTACTCGATGGTGAGAGAATCATGTGCTGAGACATGACTGTAAAATCACAGTAAAGACACAATAACTGAACTCCATGGGGGCTCTTAATCATTGTCCAAGTAAGGTGTATTAGTTTTCTGGTTGTTGTGATGAATTCCAAGCAAATTTGTTGCGGGAACTCATTCCACGAATAGCCTTTGCCCATCAGCCTTGGAGCATGGCTTTTGGTTTGTGGACATGACTGCTTAGGAGTGAAGAGGTCAGGGCACTCTCTTTTGGGTTGTGTGGACTGGGCCAGGTGGTATGAAGCAGCACAAGGTAAGTTCCCAGCTTCATTGGTCAAAATGGAAGGACTGTGCAACTGGATATATCTTGTCCTGTGTCTGTGAGTTTGCGTCCTCATTGCACCCTCCTTAATAAGTGTGTGTGTGTGTGTGTGTGTGTGCGTGTGTGTGTGTGTGGGTGGGTGTAATCATACACACCTTTGTGGTTTGTGTTATAAGTGACACCCAATGTGGGCCTATGTTGAAGAGATGTAGAGTCAGGTTGTAGAGAGAGGTGACTGTGGTTCTGTGCTCACCCTCTCTATTTTATTCAGGCCAGAGCCTCAGGCCATTGGATGGTAGTTGTCCCCCTCCCATGTGTGTCTCCACACAGTTAAACCTTCCTAGAACACCTTCACAGACACAACAGAGGAATGTCTCCATGTTGATGTTAAACTCAGTGAAGACAAGAAGATTATAAGTTGGGGACGGGATTTATCTGATAATTTGGTCTAAAACATGTTAGACTACTTACATTACTTAATGGCACACCACTGTCTAGCATGGGGGAGGGCTGGGATTCCTTCCCTGGCATAACAAAAAGAGCGGACCATGATGGTATCTAGCTATAATATAGAATAAAGCCTGTAATCTCACCATTTCACCAAATTCTCTCTGGTAAAGTAATGAGTTAATACCAAGGTCCAAAACACGAAAGGAAACAACGTAGTATGTCTTTAAGTCTGTCCTTTGGTCTGCATCATGAAGACAAGCAGAATGGCTACACAAATTACTAAAAATTCTCCCATTAACAGGTAAATGTGTTTGGGGCATTCAGGTTGAGTCAGTTTCTGGAGGTATGAGGAGGGGCTAAGGATATGTAGGCTCACTTAGGCTTAGTGTGGGTCACAGAAATTCATGGTTGAAGTATGCAAAACAGAAAACATGCCTAAGGACATTAAAGGAATGATGCTCCCAATACTCTCCCAGCCAAGCATTGGTTTTAAAGTATATCTCCCATAGATCTTCAAGCAGGAGCCTTAAAAACTGTTTAATCCTTCTTGAGCTAAAACTTTGAAGTTGCCCAGTTAACCCTCTAACAAAAACTTTAATTTATTTTCCTATAGTTGTTTTAAATATTTAACCCTAGCAAAGTATTTTTAAATCGGAGCAAGCCATTCATTCAATACTATGCATTTTCTACACACTAAGAAGACATGGTTATCTCTCTAGATAATACAGGTGGGAAGAAGAGGAAACTGTGTTGCCTCCAGCATACAGGACTGTGTCCGGGAGGAAGAGAGAAAGGTCATGGTGGAGGGATACAATTCATATGTAGAAAAGTTGGCTGAAGGTATATTAGCCTCTCTAAAAATCTATTTGGAAATAAAGAAAGAGCATAGAACGTAAAGACAGGACAGAGCTACATTTCAGACCACTAGATATTATGCCTGGCTACCCATGAGATTCCAAGGTCCCATCTATATTTCAGTTTAGTCACACCAGAACATTTAGAGGACAGAGTTCAGGAAGTAAAAATTGACCAAAACCTTCAAGTAGATGTCATTTTGCCAACAAAGATTTTTGCTTTAGAAAGATTAGTCTGTGTTTACATCATTTAGGTATGAGAAAAACATTTACTATATTTTTCATTTCTATTGATGATCGACTTGTTTTTCTGTTTTGATTAAGAAACAGTTATAGTCCCTCCCTGTCAGGGAAGAAAGGCGTTTCACTAGAGCAAGAGGAGAAGGTTCTTGATGGAGTATGCCTTCTGGCCATGAAGGAGAAAGTAATTTCAGTTAATCCAGAGTGCTCTCACCTCTCAAGGGAGTTATTTCCTGATAAGAGGAGAAACTGGGCATGGAACCAAGAAATGCTAGGTGATTTGTAAATATGATAGAACGGGAAGGACTCTGCCAGCTTACAGACAGCTGTGGTGCTTTGCCCTCTGCTGGCAGCTGCTGGGAAAAGCATCTTCTAGACAGGGAGAGTCCTTCCAAGTGTCACTACAGAAACAAAGATCCTATGCAGCTACCCTGACAGACACAGCTAAGCACACATTTAAACCACCAGGTAGTTCTGAAGAGGCCAGGTAGGATAAAGGACATCTTAAGGCTCCCTTCTAACACAAAGTTGTCCTATCTGCCTGTGGCTCATAACATTCACAGTACCAGGCTCTTACGGACAAGGGCTTATTGAGGTATTGTCTAATAAAATCATAAGGGTTCTCCATCAAATATTTAAACAAAAAGCAACATTCCATAGCAAAGAATTTTTTCAGTGTAGACTTTTGAACCTAAATACTTATTATATGTGCTATGGAAGGATTCTACCATTGAGCTATAACCCCAACTATCAGACAATAATATTTTCATACAAAAAATGACTTGGCACTAGAGGGAAATTGCTCATTATTCTATTTTTCAGGGTCTTTATAGCCCTTTCAATTATGCCATTCAAGGAATCCTACGGAATTGTTCTATGGAATCAACCAAAACTCAGAGAAGCCATCACATATAGACAGTGAATTGAGGATTTCAAGACGGCAGAAGGACAACCTATGAACAAAATACTTTCAAACTCCAATGCCCAGTAATGGCACAAGGACTGTGCCACACATCTAAACTGGTCCTTGTAGCATGGTATGTATTTTATTAGGGACTTCAGCTTCCTTCTCTTCTTTCAATAAAGACACCACTAACCAGAACTAGAATCTAATGAAACAATGGAGGCAGAAGAAGTGGCAAACCCAGGACTGCCAGATAACTAGCAAAAGATTAGTTATTTAATAGTTGCACCAGGGAAACTTTATAATCCTGTTCTCTGTACCCCATCGGTCCTCACACATACAGGTCTTTGTAAGCCATTATAAGAATAGATGTGAACAGAATGGGAATGGCAATTAGACAGGGCTTGTTGAACAAACCACATATTACTAAGGGTTCTAGGTCCTATGCATCTTCACAAAGCAATGGATGGATAGAATTGCATTCTTTGGTCCTGTTCCCCAGAAGACCAAGCTCTTCTGTCTCTTTCAGGGGTTAAAAGAATGTGTATGAAGCTTGGCTCTTCTGTTTGCCTTTGTGATTTGATTTTGAAAGATTATCCCTCACTAAAACTCAAAGGAAATGAGTCATTTTTAAGTGCCTAAGATCTTTAGGTTATCATTCAGCCCTTGCTATATTTAATTCAAGGTTCACCAAAATGCAAGAAATCTTATGCCATGCGTCGAACAAAAAAGAAAACAAAGGGAAACCTTAAAAGAAGCAGTGTTTTTGAAATATCAAATGGAAAGTAAACCAGTCAGGTCTGCACATTACAGACATTGTAAAGTCTTAATTGATTCGTGAATGCTTCTTCCTATCTCTCCTTTCAATGTAAATTCCAGAGTTGAGTTGAGAATTCAGTTCTATAATAAGCACTTTCCCCTCTCATTTTGGGGAGAAAAACCTTTACCTTCTGTGGTACTGGCATCCTAAGATCAACAGGCGCTGAAGACCCAGGGTTGGTTCTTGAACTATCAAACTTCCTTAAGTCATCCCCGGAGTCAGCAATCTGCAAAACACACAACTTAGCACAATAGGTCCCCATGGCTCCACCACACCTCACCTTCAGCATAGCCACCACGGAAAAGCCTCAGAAGAGCAGTCACCCACTCGCCTCACCTCAAAAACCTCTAGAAAAGACACCTTCAGACTCTGTCCTGCCCAAGGAACAGACTTTATATTACAGACAGAGGATCTATTAACAACATCTCTTACACAAAGAGAAGAACTTTCTAGAAAAAAAAGTCACTTGGCAAGTTTTTTTTTTTTTTTTTAAAAAAAAAAAAAAAAAAAAAAAGAAGAAAAATTTAATATTTGAATCCTTACCTTGTTTTCCCAGCACGTAAGAATTTCAGTTCATTTCCAGCAAGGCCAAGAAGGGCAGTGGCTTCTACTTTTGCCTAGAGAGTTTAACTGTTCAACTAAATAGCTCAATCTTTCACTAAATCCTGGGCACGTTGTAACTATCTTTGCTCCCTTCCAAGTAAACACGTTTATGAAGGAGGCATGGTCAAATGCATTGCAGATACCAGAGTGCCAAACAGGTTCAACTTGATGCTATTATGTTTTCCTTGACATTTTGGGAAACTGGTTTCTACATTTATTCTCAAGTTTCACAGCTTAAAGACCATGACAATGCATATTATACAGGACCATTCCTTTTCTTATTTGAAAAGAATGTTGTTGTAACTCTGTGTATAACCTGAATCTGCTACGAGACTTGTCTCTTCCCAATAGGCTATGTACCAAAATTGGCAATAAAAATGTCCTAGACATTTAAATTTAGGCTTTTGCATAAAGCTACTTACATATAAAGGTACTGAGTTCAAGGGTAGCCTAAGCTACCATAGACACAGACAATCTGTATCTCAGTGGTAGGACACATGTTCAGCATGCAAAGCCATGGGTTTCATCCTCCATATCAAACACAAACCCTCCCCAAATCAATCAAAAGACTGCTCATATATATATATATATATATATATATATATATATATATGTGTGTGTGTGTGTGTGTGTGTGTGTGTGTGTGTGTGTGTGTGTGTGTGTGTGTGTGTGTGTTGGCTTGATTTGTGCTGATATGATTAACACACAATTTTAAGTCCAGGTGTTTCAGAGAAGAACAACAAAGCCTCTACTATCCAATGGCTTGGGGAAAATGGATTTTCTGAGCAAAGAATGACTTGATTTTCAGCATCAGCAATGACACACAATATGAAATTTCATTAAGGGGATGAGTTTCAGGATGTGGCTCTCCTGTTGTAAAGGTGGGTCTACTGGACAGACCCAAGCACCTAGCCCTGGGGACTACTTACCTTGCTTATATCAGACTCAGATTTGCTGGAGCACATACTCTGGAGTTCTTTGACAAGATCTGCTTCATCATCTGAACCCAAAGACAGTCTGTGGTCCAAAGCCAATGTCAGTGAGAGATCATTCTCTAAGGGCCTATTACAAAGACCAGGGGAGAGTTTTTTCAGAATGAGAACAAACCAGCTACCAAATATGGAAATCTAGACACTGTACCTTCTAAACTTTCTTTGAGACAGAGAAGAGTTTTCAGTATCCTTCCAAGTATCTCAAAAATGTCATCCAATGTAACTATAACCCCATACCAAAAGACAAGATGTCATTAACTTACAGCCAAGTAACTTAGTAGAATAGCAGTTGTTGTTCATAAAGATAGCTATATAGGTGTAAACTATTCCAATCTCCTTTCTCTCTCTCTTTCTGGCCACCAAAATGAAGCTGTACTCCTACAGGTTCATCAACATGACTGCCCATGAACAAAGAGGAAACCAACAGACATGCCAGAGTGAACACAGAAAAGTCTATTCTACAGAAAGAACTTCAGGCATAAACAATGTCCCCAGAAAAGAAAGCAATGGGTTATCCAATACCAAATGCCACCCCTGAAAACATACATACAAGTAACACCACACAGACCGAGCAGGTTATATTTAGGAATATTTACAAAAGAGAGGCCATAAATTTGAAGGAGAGTGGGAAAGGGGTATGTGGAAAAGTTTACAGCAGTAACTCTCAACCTTCCTAATGCTGTGACCCTTTAATACAGTTGTGGTAAACCCCAACCTTAAACTTATTTGTTACTTCATAATTGTAATTTTGCTACTGTTATGAATTGTAATGTAAACATCTGATATGCAGAATATCTGATATGCAATCTCCAAAGGGACCATGAGAGACAGGTTGAGAACCACTGGTTTAGAGGGAATGTGGGAAGGGAAGACAGATGTATTCATTTAAAAAATCATAAAAAAGTTTTTTTTTAAGAAAGCAGGGTTTTTATTTGGGGGGTTGAGTACACATGTCAGTGTGATACACTGGCATAAAAATACAATTCAAACTTGAATCTGCCCTGCACTGACAATATAGCCACAGCCAGCCAGATTGTTTCCCTCTTTGCAGCTCAAGCCTTAATTCTCTTTGGAAAAGAACCCTTACAGCTCTTTCTTAGGGCCACAGGGCAAATTACACAAGTTTGGTGTGCAGTTTTGATGGAAAGACAAAAGATGCAGTTCCCCTACTTCCCTTCTGTAGAGAGGTACCAACTGGGTACACGATGCATTTTATTTGCAAAGTATTTCCATCCCACGACTAACTAAATCTTTAGAGTTCAAACTATGTGTAGCTGAAATAATCAAAAATACCATAAGGCCAAATATAGCGAAATGACCGAAATAAATACAGTTATCTACAGATGTATGGGGCTACATAGGTCATGCTGTCTATATAAATCTAGCATTAAAAATTCATCCACAGATTGTTTAAATCTTCACAAATGTAAGACTCGCCTACAGATTTGATAAATGATCAAGTTTGATTTTCAGAAGTGAGACCTATTTCTCTAGCTTTATTCAACTAAATAAAAGCAAACTGTGCTTTATATTAAACTAATGGAACTTAACAGAGGATTTCATTTAAAGGTTTTTATTAATCCATTGTCTTCAGTTAAATAATATCTATTACTCCAAAATCATACTAATGGTATAACAGCTGCACAGTATAATGTTAGCAGTATATGGGATACTTTGAAATAATTAAAGTTAATTATTAAACTCAAGTTTTCTTTGATGCAAGTGAGACTTGGAAGGGAACTTACTGTTGCTTTGACAGAGAGGTGTTCCTGCTGCAGTTCAGATGTGATATAGTCTTATTTCTCAGACCTGTGAAAAACAGCCATTTCCAATAGAATGGATCATTATCCCTGTGCATTCAGAACTTTGTGTTTAACAAAACTAAACAGGTTCTAGACTCTGCAGAATAGGACACAGTTTAGCATCTACCTTGAGAGGGAATATTCTCAGGACAATGACTCCAGTGTAGTTTCCAACACAGAGGTGGCCGGGAGGTTGGGGAATAATTGATTTCCTTATAGAAGCTTATGCCAAGGTCAATAAAATTAAAGCAACCTGAGGCTCAGCTTAGGAAACTTACCATTTGTTTTTATCTATGGCTCTTTGACTCAGTAATTGGCCTATTGATTTGCTTTTGCTCCCAAAGTACCAAAAGAGGAGCTCAGCAACTGCCATTTCATGATACTGATCTATGCTGATTTTGATGTGTTACCATGTCCCATTGCATGTGACACCAGCAATGCACTTGTGAAAAAAATTAATTTTTAGTAACTACGCATCATTTAAAATTTAGGAATAGCATTTAAAGAGCCATGGTAATCAAACATTTTCCAATCTGCAAATCATGGTCCACTCAAGAAAATAGAAAATATCAGACTGTATGTATTGTTACATTTAAAAAAAAAACATTTATTTGTATCAGGTATACATTGAATACATACTGATCATGATGTGAGGTATTTCCTACTAGAAATGTCTGAGAAACAGCACTGAGCCTTTTACTACTTTTACCAACACACTAAAATGCTTAGCTACTTCTGAGTGAAATCTAAAATTGTGTGAATATCGTTGGCCCAAATTTTCTATTTAAAAAAAAAAATGGTTTTAGGCTGGATTGTAACTTCCTGATGTAATGCTTGCGACAGTAGCAAGGAAAACGTTTTTGAAAAGTAAACTAAATTGAAAATAGTTTCATTCAAAGTAGCTCCCCCAAGGTCACCAGCTCTTCACTCATCTTGTTCTCTGACTGGTGGCAGCTACCAGTGGCATTGCCCTGGTCACTGCCTAAGTACCACAGTGGGCATTGTTGAATGGAAGCCTGTGATCCAGGATCACTGATCTTCTTGTAGGTCTAGAGAGAAATGGGTGACCCTCACTACATCTTGTGAACTTCCAGTGTGATCTGGGAGGTTCTTTCATTTTCCTTTCAGCCATGGACCACTTGCCCACGGTAGGTAACACGTGTATCAAAAATCAAAATCAACTCAAGCACTGCAATTACCCAATGTAATTACTTGAGAAAGTTATTGTTATAAAACAGAACAGCCCAAGTACTTATCAATGCGCCATGTGCTTTGCAAAATTTGTTTTTAGATACTTGTGTTCTGAAATGGGTGTAAATACAATGCTAAAGAGCTGTTTCCTAATCTTTCACAAAATGTTCATGTTTTAAATATATATTTGATACCACAAACTACTCTAAATCAACAAAATTATACGATTGATATGTTTAAGTCTTATAGTATGCAGCTGGCTGGCCTGGGCCTCACTATGGAGGCCAGGTTGGACTCAGAGTCACAGAGATGCTGGGCCCTGACCTACAGCATTGGAATTGAAGACATATGCTACAAGCATGGTTTAATTAACGTCTTATCAGCAGAGCTGAATTTTCGGAGTCACTTATTTCCATAGTGTTGCATCCTTATTTCTTGTATTGACTCTGGTTGTCAACACTACAGCATATGGTGACAATGCTTATGGTTCGGGTCTTTACTTAATTCAAGCTGTTAATTTCTTTTAAAGTCTGTGAGGAGTTTCTGGCTGTTTTCCCTGCTCCATATCCAGTAGCTAAAATTTCACCTGACCCTGTACACACTGCCATGGAGGAAAACCATAGTAGAATTGATTCACTCATAAATACCTTACATTGGGATCAAATATACCTATACATGTATTCTTTTAAGGTAAGATCAACTAAGGAATGGCATGTATGTAAAAAGAGCCAGATATAGTCAAGCTGATAAATTTAATTATGGAGATCAAGAAAACTAATGAACTTTTAAAATGTCAATTAACAAACAAACTGAAGATGAAGTTTCTGTTTCTAGTATGAATGTGGCATCTTTCAGGTGGGAGGTTCCCAGTTATGTTTGGAAAATGATTATGTGGTTCATTGCATTAAGTTAACTGAATAACTCAGGGTTTTGGCAGAATTCAGTTTTAAGAATGAAAGCCCACTCATATTCAGAACCTGGTTCTTGCATGCTTCCCACCCCCTACCTTCTTGCTTCTGGTCTGGCTTGTTCCACGTGGGTGAGGAAAAGTGACCAGGTTTCTTTCGAGGACTGGTGTTCACCTTTCTCCAGGCACTAATGTCTCCTTTCTTCTTGCTGTAACTGGAAACTATGGACAAAGGGAAACTTCCCCCTTTGAAGTCTGCTATATGCTGCTCTAGCTCTGAAACAACACAAACCACATTTGTTTTTCCTAAGGGGAGATATTACTGTTTCATAATGTATCCTGAAACACATGACCAATTCTTAAACGATAGGCTTGTGACCAGTAACCAAGCTGGAGTTGCCTGGACCAGCACAAACTGTACTCAGAGGTCTAGAATTCAAATATGTGCTAGTGATTATAAACAGAAAGAGTTCTGGAACAATGCTATGAGTAGTGCATTCATTTCCCTAGTTACAAGGAGACAAAAGAATACTCCATAAAAACAAATTCTAAACACTGACTGAGAGAATGTAAAGTTCCTCCCTTTGCTGTACAGCCCTACATACCTGCCCTGGGAAGGGGACAGCCATGCAGAACGGCTTTATTGAGCAAGATGCTGAGGGCAGCCTTCACCACAGCCTGCTGTCCTTGGCTAGGGTGCTTCTTAGAAGCAGTCTGCCCAACACCAGGCTGTCTGTTCATGGAGGCTCTCGACAATATTGCTTCTTGAACTCTGGGAGCGATGACGGCATTCCACAGCTTAGACATCCACCTTGCAAGACAGGAAGAAGCAGCCTTTTATGAACTATGTGCAAGTTCACAAAAAACAAAACAAAACAAACACCTTGAGCAAAATTACCAGGCATGTTTTTGTTGGTTGGCTACCTTTGGGGTGCTAATAAATAAAATTATCCACTACCAAATAAATAAATTATCTAATACCCAAACAGTTTGAATCTGTCTCAAGAACAATGTATTTCAAATGAAACTGA
Organism: Phodopus roborovskii; assembly: GCF_943737965.1. NCBI lineage: Eukaryota > Metazoa > Chordata > Mammalia > Rodentia > Cricetidae > Phodopus > Phodopus roborovskii. The sequence continues at coordinate 6,685,386 of NW_026125444.1, forward strand.
TTACTTGCATGTCTGCCTTAACCCTAGAATCAATAGTATCTACAGAATTAATAAATGTATTATAAAGATGAAAAAATGAAGGAAAATTGGAAGGTATCTATCCAAAAGTCATCATGTCTCGATGTCTTACATTTGTTTGACATATTACATTAATTATTATATTACATATATTTTAATATTTCAGTTGGGATATATCACTGACAAATTAAATGTCTGCCCCAATGCAGAGGATCCTCACTACACATGTACACATACATGGCTCAGCCCTGCAGAGAACTTGGCCATTCAGCTTCTGCCTCAGGAACACCTCTTATATTTTAGCTGTAAACTATAGGGACTGTGGCTGAATATGGAGCAATCAATGCTAGTAGCAAGGTCAATGTTTTTTTTTTTACAGCATTGCAAGTTACAAGTACTGGAAAACTTGCCTACTATGTATGAAGATCTAGTTTGATTCCTAGTATCAAAAGGAACAAAAGAAAACTAATTAATATAACTTTTAGGATGTAGAAACAAAACCATGTCCCTAAGACTTGAAACATTTTCAAAGCTATCAGATATTGGCATAAAATTTCAGATATTCTTAAAAGCTATTAAAACTCTGGTTTATTGTAAGAATATGTGTTTAGCTATAGATAACTCAAGAAAAATAATGAAACAATACAGACAAACCCTTCCTAGACTCTGAGCCTTGAATATGCTAGGCAAACACTCTACCTAAACAACACCCTCAGCCTCCACAATTCTAGTATTTAAAATTATAGCTATCTACAAGAGTGCTGAATGTGTAAAGATAGGTTTGAAAGCAGGCAGGGTGACAATCATTTTAGGCCTTTCTGTACATCTCAAACCATCTTTTGTTCTGTATTATCCCCCATGACTTAAAAAAATTTAGATACTGTCTCTTTTAGAGCAGAGGGCAAGAGGGGGAGAGACTGTAATGGTTTTTTCTTTCTGGGAGAAAGAGTGGACGCTGTCCAGCATTTCTCTTTGGAAGAGGAATGTTCAGAGTTATAAAGCAAACACAACAAGGCTTCAGTCACTACATGTCAGGAGAGGAGGGAAATCTCTGTAGTCACATAGCTCACTCTGCATACTGGCTATGGGTGACAACATCTCTCTCACCCCATATCCTAACCACAGTGAGGTGACATAGCATCAGATTGCTAAGGAGATGAGATCTCCATGGATACACAAGTCTTATGCAAAGACCATACTCTACATGGGAAAGGCCAAATTGATTCCTAAGAATCCCAAGGCTCTGGATGTCAATACAAAATAAAACAACAGAAAAATAGAACAACCCAGCTGTATTTGATTGTGATGATGGAATAATTATCACGTATACAAGCATATAGATATCAGTTTAATCAAGACAGTACTGTGTCTATTTTAATATCTCCTTCCTTTCCCCCAACTAACTTACTACATTAGTGGCTTTTCCTATAACAGGGTTTGTCCATGTAGACCTCCCTGTCCTAGAACTTCCTCTGAGGCAGACCAGGCTGGCCTGAAACTTAGAGATCCACCTACCTTTGCCTCCCAAGTACTTGGATTAAAGGCATATGCCATGACTGCCTGGCAGATATTGTATTTGTATATTTTGCTTTCCAAAACAGATTTTTGCTCAGCCTGCTAGACTACTCAGGAGCAAACATGCTACCAAGCTGAGCTGAATTTTCTTCCTCTTTTCCACCTCCTCCTGTTTTTCTAATTTATTAGGCTTATTTTATGTACAGCTCTTATATGTTGCGTCAATGGAAGACATGGAAAATGCCAATCAATGACGGAGGAAGTTTGTCAACTCCTCCTTTATATGTGGGTTTTAGGGCTGGTGAGATGGCTCAGGGGTTAAAAGCACTGCCTGTTCTTCCAGAGGTCCTGAGTTCAATTCCCAGCAACCACATGGTGGCTCACAAACCTCTGTAATGAATTCTGGTGTCCTCTTCTGGCCTGCAGGGATACATGCAGGCAGAACATGGTATACATAATAAATAAATAAATCTTAAAAACAAAACAAAAAACAAATGTTGGTTTTGTTTGCTTGGTGGGAGGGTATGCTTCAAATATTTGAAGTTTCTTATGTGAGACCTCACCAGAAAGCTAAATAGCAAGCAACACATGTCTTCTGTCAGGTGTGTGCTGTGTGTCAGCATGGACTCACAGAGAATAGCTATTATCATATATCATATATATATGATTGATATATCATATGTATATACGTATGTATATATATATATATATGACAAGCTGTGGTCATTCTGTGACAGGAGTCCAGAAATAGCATTCTGTGCTAATCACAGGAAATAGCAAAAGCAGTCTTGTCAATAGTCTCTGTCTCAAGCATGCTAAATTTGCCACATGTCCTATTTTTCCTATTACTAAGATAAACACCATGACCAAAGCAACTTAGGGGAAGAAAGGGTTTACTTAAATTTCTAAAGTGAAGTTAGGGCAGGAAACTGAAGCAGGAACTACAGAGAAATGCTTCTTTCTTGCTTACCCACTGTCTCGTGCTTAGCTACATTTCTTAAGATTTATTTTATTTTTATGCATCTCTGTGTACCTTGCGTGTGTGTCATGCCCCTGGAGACTGGCATTGGGTCCCTGGGAATTCAGAGTTACCTATGGCTGTGAGCTGCCATGTGGGTGCAGGGAATCAAACTCAGGTCTGGAAGATCATCAATGTTCTTAACTGCTGAGCTGTCTCTCGACCTCCACTTAGGTAGTTTACTTATACTGGTCAAGATCATCTGCCTAGGGATGGTAACATCCACAGTGGGCTGGGCCCTCCTGCAGTGGTTAGTCTAGGCCCATCTAATCTAGGCAATTCTTCAGTCATGGGTTCCCTCAGATGACTCTAGGCTGTGCCGAGTTGACAATTAAAGCCAACAAGCATAGCATGTAAATCAAAATTGGCACTTACTTCACAGTTGCTTGGGCATGTCCTGGGACTACCGGACAAGACAGGAAATACTTTGGTCCAAGAAGTGCTTCTGGTGTACCCAAGCGGGACAGGCAGGAGTTGAGCTGCCTCCAGACAGACAGGGTCCAGTCCACGATCTTACACACAGGATCACAAGGTGAGGGCGGCTGACCTCTGAACTAGAGACAGGTGGAACACAGAGCTGTGGCTTAGAAAAAGAATGTTTTTTATTTTGCATTTAAAGTTCAAAATTAAAAAGAGTATATGAACTATAAAATCCAAATTTAGCTGAATCTGACTTTGCCTTCACTTAGAGTAGATGGAAGGAAGTTATAAAAGCAAACATTGTCCATTATGTAACTAACATGTTCACCCGAGATGTGTTCACATGTCAGTGTCATAAGTGTTTTACAAGACCTTCTACTACAAGCCTTAATTTTACATATCAGGAGAATACCTTACCCAAGTTACAAAGCTAAGAGGTGTCAAAGCCAAGGCTAGAGCTTATTTACAATTTTATGTTACGGCATAACTGAAAAACAATTCTACTTATGGTATAATGTGATGTTTTGAACATATATGCATTGTGAGATAAATAGTTCATGCTGTTTATCAACCATCTCATATACATAAAATATTTTTAATGGTGAATACATTATGATCTAGTCTTAGCAACTTTCAAGTATATATTAACTATATATGTCTGTTCCTAATAAAGAGAAAAATGGTATTAGGACACAGTATTTAGCAATATTTAATATTAAAATTGTATACCACACTTAAAAGGGTGTTGATCTGGAGAGATGGCTCATGGTTATGAGTACTGGCTCACAGAAGACCTGGGTTCTATTCCTGGCTCCCACATGGGCAACTCACAACTGTATATAATTCCCGTCTCAGGGGATCCCACTTTGGACCTCCTCAGGTGCTGCATGCATGTGGTACATTGCCATATATGCAGCCCAAACCCCCACATGCATAAAAAAATTATCAAAAAATTCTTTTTAATGTTATCATTCTTGCTGATCTCCGCTCAAGCTATACTCCCTGTGTTCAACCATGAGAAGACAATAAGGGATGAGAATTAGCTGTGTGGGGAGGAGAAGGGGGGCCAGCAGCTAGCAAGTGGAGGGGTCCCTTAGCTGCCTCCTCAGAACCACACGCCAGCAAGGGGGGAGCAGGGCAGAGTCCCTACGGAAACATTCTCCACCATCACTCACACAGGGAGAATGAGGTTTTGTTTGTGTTAATGCCTTTTCAATGAACTTTGTTTCCAAGATCCCACTGTTACACATCCTCATCAAGAAGCATACTTTCCAAAAGGAGAATGGATTTTGCCTACTCCTAAGAGCTGAGGAAACAGGTCTCTCTCCAAAATATAGATGTTGCTTATAGAAAATGTCTCACTTTGCAGCATGGCCATTATGGGAAGAGATTATCACTTGATAGTACATTAAAATCTGGTGTCTCCTTCAGGGGTCTTTCTGATAAACTGGTCTCATAGTTATTGTAGATTTTTATTTCCTCAATGCATATTCATTTAGCATAAATACAACTTTGTAGAGATGCTTAGGAACTTAGATGTCATAATATGGTATGCCTTCTGTTTATAAGCACTAATTACCACCTCTAAGGAAAATAAAGCATTATAAAGTCAGGTTTCATTCCTTGTGGTGCTAGGAACCCAAGTCCCTAGACACAAACTACATACTTTCCCACTGAGCTACACCTCAGTGTACCTTGCTTGGCCAGGAACTACAGAGCATAACAAAACAAAAGGCGTGTCCAGGGCTAATGGGGAGTCAGCCCTCAGTTCCAAGGACTGGGAGGTGTGAGCTAGCCCCACAGCATACTCCAACTACCTTCCTTCTGTGGTTTACCATCTGTTAAATAAGTTATCTGGGACAGGCTCACTCACCCAAGACCCCTTCCAGACTGTAATCTTTACAGAGTCAAGCTTCACATATGGTTATTCAAAAGAAGAATCACCACATTACGGTGCAGTTAGGAAACCTAAGAAATGGGATGGAACTTAAGCCGATCTCTGGCAAGATGTAAAGGATACTCGTTAGCTAGGAGAGGCTGAAATAATATTTTATGGGGAACAGAGAAGTGGGAGAATGATTACTATATTCCCAAATAACAAGACAGGTGAAGGGCCTGGGTGACATCCGTAAAGTGCTTGCCATACAAGCACGAAGACCTCAGTTTAATCCCCAGACCCACATAAAAAGGCTAAGTGTGATGCTGTGTGCTCATAATCCCAGCACGGGGAGCTGTGGCCAGATGGACCTCTGAAGCTTGCTGTCCAGCCAGCTTAACCTACTGGGAGGGCTTAGATCACTAAGGGCTCTAGGTTTGTCTCAAAAAATGAAGTGAACACCAACCCATAGAATAGCAGCAAATCTGACCTCTGGTTTCCACATGTGCACATGTACAAATGGGTGATGGATGCCCTTCCACAAATGACCATTCTACCTGTTATTAATTCCAGCTGGCAGATTTGATGTATCTACCCAGCATGTCCCCAAGGAAACTCTCCTCTGTGCTTCAAGCCCCCACCGCATCCGTTCGTCCCTTCATTCAAGATCTGCTGCAACTGCTGTTCCTTGGCCTGAGCCCCCACCTCCCAATCTCAGCTATGGCTTCCTTGGTTAGAGCACTGATTAGCATATCCCAAAATCCTTACATGTGACCAGAAAGAGGACTTCCTCCTGCCCCACTTTCCATGCTAGCACCCACCTGGTTACTGTGACAGATATCTTAGTGCTGTGCCCTCAGATGGAGCCCAGAGTCTAACGTGGTCGTGCTCATCAGATTCATAGCCCTGCCTTTCAGGAAGTGTGACATCTTTATCTGCTGGTCTGAGTTCAGGGTAAAGTGCCAAGAGTCAGGGTTATGCAGCCAGATCCAATATGAGAGTCAGGTAAGCTCACGTCATACACATGCACTTAAGACAAGCTATGGACAGAGCAACAGCTGAAGCTCCCGCTTTATCAATAAAGATTTGAGCTCAGATCACAGACCCTTACCAGGCTCTCTGGCTGAAATGCAGGCTGTCACTTCACAGCAGCAACTTGAGCTTTTGGTGTGTGATTAAAATAGAACTTTACTGTCTATAAAAACAAGAGTACAAGAATCGGGGAAATGTCTGAATCGCAGGATTTGTAATCTTAATTCTCTGCTTTTTAAAAATAAGGCTTAAATGAGCATTTAGGAAGATTGATTTTCAAGGTAGCAAAAGTTCTTAAAGTTTTAAAGGCCAACTAAATTATTTAAGAATATTTAATTAAGTTTAAAAAAAAAAAAACAGTCCCTTAAAGCAACTGAAATCTTGCTACCTTTATAACACAGGAAGACAGGGTTTGGAGATTTAGACCTAAAGCCATCTGGTAGGTGGGGATCCCATACACTGAGTATGTTTTTAAATATATCACTTGATATTTACATCTAAAATACATCAAGTGATATATTTAAAAATCTCTCTTGAATAAAAACAACCCACCATGATTCCATCACCTGGGCAGGGTGGTGACTTGTTAAGACCTTCCTTTCTTAGGGCAGTTGAAGGAGTGTCACTGTGCTTTGGGGAGTTGGCTACTGGTAATTGTCCCTGCCCAAGTGGATGTCCCTTCCCCACCCCCCAGAACAAATGGGCAACACTGATGATGTTATTAACAATAAAAAGGACCTGAAGTTGGAAGGGAAGGCATTTTGGGAGATATTAGAGGGAGTGGTGGATGGATAAGATCAGAATACATCATTGAAATGTGTAATTTTTAAGAACAAATAAATATTATTTACAGAAGGATGAGTGCAAACATTGGTACCTGTTTGTATGGGCTACATGAAGGGGCTGGTTTGGTCAAGGAAAGCACAAAGAGCAAGTCAGGGTTAGCAGCTGTTCTGCCCTGTGTTACCTATAGTTTTGTCTCCTTTATGACTTCTATTTTCCTCAAAAGATTAAAAAAAACCTCTCACTTTCTCTGATAGTCTTCTAACAAGAAACCTCATAGTAGTGTTATAATTAGAACTAAATGTTAATTTCTCTCTAAAATATAAATTATTCTTATTAAATATTAGTAAGAAATTTAGCATCTTGAAAGATATAATTCACAGCATCTCTGAAAGAGTTGTGAGAAGAAATCACTACCAAGCATGAACATGCCTCTAAATGCCTCTTAAGAGTTTGGCTTTATGTGCTGCCAGATTTCCGCTGTTTTCTAGTGATCACTTATTCCCATTGTGTGCTCACTCCAGGGATCCTATTTTATTAGCTTTGGAAGTCATTCCTGGAAAATGAGAGGTGTCCCTTTTCTGCTACCTCGCTCCTCTCAAATGCTATGGATCAGAGCATCAAGAGCTCCTTTGCTGCCGTGTTTATCAGAGAGCTGCTAGGGGTGTGTCTAAAGAATTAAAAACACTTACTAAAACTACCTTTAGTAGTAATTAATCATACATATTAACGAAATTAATTAATTTACATAACATGGCATGTGAAATATTAGTGGTCCTAAAAATTAATGGAAGTATTAGTAACTTGAAAAACTTCTGATTGACACTTTTCTTTTGTCTTACTGGTTAAGAGAATATATTTATGACTGGGCAGTCGATTTCACTAAATAGGATTTTCAGATGCTAATTCAAATCACTGGTGGCAGACTTTATCCACTGAATTACGAAAAGCCGTTCTTACCCACATGGCTCTTCCCATCTGCCCTTCCCACATATTCACTGATGCATGCACATCCACACACTAACAGACAGAACTGTGCTAAGTACTTGATTGAGAGTCTTGGTCTTGTTCAGCTGCTCTAGTTATGGTCTAGCACTATGGGGTAGGCAGTTATCCTCATTAGAATATTAAAGAGAAACTTCTTATGATTCTGCAAGTCTCTAGACAAGATGCTTTTTTCTCCATGGTAATAAGATGTTGACACTACATGTTACTATCCCCTAGTTTCTGCCTCTACATGCCTTGAGGGGAGGACATAGTGTCAAGTATTTTCTGTAGTCTTGAAGGGACAATCAAAGGTCCACTTGAGTGAGGAGAGCTGTTTGGTTATCAGTGGCTTCGGATATGATATTGTTTAAAAAATGATGCTATTCTCTAAATGCTGCCTGTGTACAGGACAGAGACAACTTTACCAAACCAAGTTCTGTTGTATTAAATCTACTCTGATACTCAGGTATCAGTCCAATCCCAGACTATTAAATAATTATATCTTACATTTGGTCAACACAGCATAATTCTTCTATATGAAGATTGTTATTCTTAAAATGAGCATAGTAAACCATTTCCCTTCATAGTGTAGAAGGTGTCTATTTAAATGGCATAAACAGTAGGGTAATATCCTCAGGTTCTAAGACATTAGTGAGTTTTCCTTAGCAACAGTGATTCAAGTTCAAATCCACCTTTGTACAACTTTTAGAGCTTGGTGAGATTCCTTGAGAACCATTGATAATGCCAGTAAAACCTGTTAGCTTCTTCTTGTACATAATATTACCCCCAAATGATTACAACTTCCGCATGCATTCTCTGATAATGAAACCCCACACTCTTGTCCTTGGTTCCATGCAGAAGCCATTGAGAGTTCCACATCCATTGCTCTTATTCAGCCCTGGGATGCTCACAGATTATCCTAGTCAGGGGCGACATGGTAACTGGACCTCAAGCCCAGGTAGAAGCTCCCCTCCTGCCTTGGCGGGTTGTAGCTTCTGCTTTTTTTTTTTTTTTTTTTTTTTTTTTACCTTGTTCACTACTTTCCTTCTCAAGAACCTCTGCAGCAGTCCTTGAATGGGCTCGCAATCCCACCGCAGCTGAACCCAGCGGAAGTGCTGCTGTACCAGCAGGTCAGAACCCTGGAGACACGCCTTGGCAATGGTTCCCACTAGAAAGCAGTTCTCGTGGAAGTAATAGCATTCAGAAGTTCCATTTCCTAAAACAAACCAAGCCATAATTCAACCTCAGCTATTTATGTTTGGTGCAAATGCAAATCAAAACCATGAGGTATATAACTTGGGCTTTGAAGACAGAAAGATTAGAGGCATACCAAGACACGTAAACATAAGGAATAACTTAGCAGCCTGGGACTTCCTTTGGCTTGGGCTAGACACACACTCCTCTCTGAGCAATGTGCCTAGCAACCTAGAACCGGCACCTGTGTTGAGCTGTATACCTGCTTTAAAAAAATGGAAATCATGTAGTCTCCTTAGCAACCCTTGATAAGGCTCTTTTTCTGTTCAAAGACATCCTGGAATACCACCTGAGAGCTACAAGCAATGCCAGATTCAGCCTAGACTTGTTTTGGGTGTTTGCATGGTATGGAAAAAATGAATGTGTCAGGTGAACTTTGAGGGGAAATTCCCTATTTACTCTCTTGTTCCTATGCATAATTGGACCTGTAGTAAAATCAGATCTTTGGGAGGTAGAGTCAGGCGGATCCCAGTGAATTTAAAGCCAGGCTGGTCTACAAAGTGAATTCCAGGATAACTAGGACTATTGCTCAGAGAAACGTTGTCTCAAAAAACCAAACCAAACAAACAAAAAGTCATGCATTGTGGGAATGGGCCTGCAGAATGACAAAAGGCTTATATAATCCAAAACTTTTCATCAAAGTAGAGAACTACCCATGCTACACCTTTTAGCAACCAAGCTCATTCTTCTCTCGAACTTTGTAAAATTAAGTCTCAAACAAGAATCAGGACCCCCCCCCCCGAGCTTCACTCATGTGGACCACTAGAAATCTTGAGCATGTATTCTTCCTTTCTAATCTGTACTACTGCCGTTGAGTAAAGTTTCCTTGCTACTCGGTGAGTCATGGGGGCTTTTTTTTCCCCATTCCTGAATAAGAGGCTAAGAATCTTGAAAAGCATAGCCCCAACCACTGGTGACAACACCACAGCTTGCTTAGTGTGTCCTCTCCATCCTTTACCTTTCTGGAAAGTGCACGGGCTTTCAGTGTTGCGATTTTCCAAAGGTGCCAAGAAGTCCCCCAGTAACTCAGATAATGACGATTTTTCCAAGTTTTCTAAGATGATGATTATTTTCTTCTTCACAGGGGACTGCCTCACTGGGATCAGACAAGCTGCAGTCACAAGACAAACAAGGTGTTAATACTCGTGCACAGCCTACACAAACTGGCACAACATGCAAAACTAAGAAGACAAAGTATTCACAAGCAATGTTGTGTGGAGGGCATACTCTGAAAATACTGGGGTGACAGCTGCAGGTCCAAGAACTTGTGTTGTCTTAACACAGACGAAGAAGAACACAACACATCACCCCTTTTATATGGCAAATCCAGGGCATCCACCCAGCATCCATCAGCAAGGGCTCAGGCAAATAACATGAGTCTATTCCCACCCCAGAAATGACAACTCTGAGATCACAGGAAGCTGTCACAAGCAAGTTATGTACACACAAGGAATATGTATAATATGATTTCATTTTATATAATATTTGAAAAAATCAGTAAGAAATATTTAAGCTATGGATTTAAACCATAAAAACACATTAAGAACTGGAGGTGGAGCTCCACAACAAATGCTTGCCTGGTGAATGTGAAGCCCTTGATTCATCTCTTGAGACCTCCAAAGAATGCTCTATCATTATTACAAATGATAGAGATATGACTGGAAGAAATGTTTCCTGAGCAAAAGGAGACATGTGGGTAGATTCTGGAAGCTGAAGACAAGTTCTTTGCTTGTTCATAATTATTTACTTAAAATTATTCTTTTATTTTTATGTGGTACTTTTTGTATGTTTTGTAATATGAAAAGTTAAAAGCATTAAACGACCTTTACATCACACATGCATAAATGCATAAGATGTTCACAGCATTAATAGGCATGGCTTCGAGAGATGTAAGCACATCCTGGCCCTGAGAGGTGATCAGATTCAAGTTTCAGAAACAGTAAGGAGGAAGCCAAGTCCAGTGTCTCTATCCTTACCATTCCTCCCACGCAGGATGTGCACAAATGTTGCATTTCACCCCAAGCAGAAAAATGCGAGCTAAATGGGAAATTTCTACTAACAGTGAACAAATAAGCCAGGGTACGAAATATGTTCAACACCAGGCATGGAACTACCAGGCTCTCAGACATCATTACTGCTTTAGATAAAACATGAACACAACAATTCCTATATGACAATAAATAAGGAATTACTGCACTTAACTTCTTAGAAGACTATAGAAGTTTTAGTCATAGTCAAATTAAGCCTCAATGAGGAACAATCAATTAAAAGTACTTGTAGAACACTCAACTTGTCATGGATACTCATGAGGAAAAGTTCTGGATTTTCTTCTCATTACTATAGATACAATGGATTTTCAATCTCAAAAGAAGTCTTGAACAATGTAAGTGAACCCCTTCAGCTAAATATCCTTAAAAACTAGGACAGAAATAAGAGCCATCTCTCAATTTCCTGGTACCAGGGGCTGATGTGACCTTCTGTACAGCAATCTGGTAACAATGGGAAATTTTGCTTCTCAAGATTCAATCATTATCTCAGGAAAACTTGTATGTGACCAGCACTGAAGACCTAGGCAGAGTTTAAAGCAAGCCAGGGCTGCATAGCAAGAGCCTTTCTTAAATAAATAAACATATTATACAAGTATATATAAATATATATATGTATATATGTACACATATGTACATATGTGTGTATGTGTATTATAGAAGTATAAGGAATTATAATTGGCAGATGGGGCGGGATGGGGGGGTTGGTGGGAGGAATGGGAGGAGGGGAGGGAGAGGGAACTGGGATTAGTATGTAAAATAAGATTGTTTTTTGAAAATTAATTTAAAAAATTATAATTGGGCTGGGTGATGGTTGCCCAGGCCTTAATCCCAGCTCCTGGGAGGCAGAGGCAGGAGGATCTCTGTGAGTTTGAGGACAACCTAATTTACAGGAGACAATCAAGGATTCACAAAGAAATCCTGTCTTAGAGAAGGGGGGGGGGAGAGGAGGAGGAGAAGGAAGAAGTAGTTGCAATTGGTTAAAATAGTAACAATAAATAAGCCTCTTCTATGTAGTGATAAAAATAAAAAAGAACACAACCTATCTATTGTTGTGGTTTACGTTTCTTTTCCTGTAACTTAGGACTGAAGAAGTCCAGGTTCTCTGTGATTTGTGTTAGGTATATGGCTAGGCCAAGTGGCTCTGTTCGGAAAACTGAAATGCATTTCAACAGATGTTTATTAAAGTGTTTTCACACTATGGGTGCTACATGCCTAATGCTGCTTACATCCTGGGGGAAGGGGAGAAGGAATGCATTCTGGGTGAGGGCTAGTATAAGGAGTGGCGTTTTCAAAGATGCGAGAAGGCCATCTAAATTAAGAAAGGGGAGACGTGGAACTATGGAGGCTGGTTACCGCCGAGTCCCAGAAGGGACTGGTATACTGAATCAACATTGGGGGACTGTAAGAGAAAGGACATGGGTGGTGAATTCAGCGCTAAGGGGTCACACAAATTCAAAGGGCTCAAGCAGCCCCCTCACCTCCATGGTGAGCAGACACACAGCAGCGGCTGTATCTCCACTCTGTACTCATGCTAAAATCACCCGGGCTCCACTCCCTGCATTATCCATGATTTTCACGAATAGAGATGTGGTCTGCCTCGGCACTTCCTAAAAATTCCCTGTGACATGAAAGTCCTGCAGGGGCATACTTCTGCTGCACTGCCCACCAATGACGGAAATGAGACGTGGAAGACAGAGACGGTGAGGGAATCCATCCCCACTCCTGATGAAGAATGGAAGTGTTTAAGAATAAAGAAATGCTTCAGTATGGGGGTAAAGAGATTTCACTCCTGCTCAGAGGTCTCATTCAGTGTACGGAGATTTGCATGAAAAAAAAATGAAGAGGAAAGAGACAGGAGCTCTAACTGCTTATGCTGAAGGCAAGAGGTGAGGGGGGGCGCTCTACCATGGCCCATAAAAGTAGACTGGAATCATGAGCCAAACAGTAAGTCTGCATTCCACATTCAGAGGTGGGGCAGAGAGGAAAAAATGCCAAAGGCAACCTTGAACATTCCACTAAAGAAGAGGCTACAAAGTTAATGGAGGCAGTGAGCATGTGGCCATCCCTGAACTGGGAAAGGGACTGTGATGATGGTGTGTAAGGTCTGATATTTCCCAACTGGGGAGCAGTAGTATTGGAAGGGAGATAAACAAGGAACAAGGAGGTGGGATTCCATTAGCAATAAAATAACCTGAACTTATACTTGTTCAAGAATACAGGAAGATTCATGGGAGAGGATGGGTGCACTTTTGTGATCCACTAGAAGAGATTGCATTTTGACTTAATTTATACCGGACTCTGAGTTTGTGCCTAGAAGAAAGGGAAAGGCTGAGTGTTGCTGTTCATAGGTGTCTACCTCATCTGTGTTCATCATGGTGTGTCATGAGGTACCAATCAAGTTAGTGTGGATATCATTGGTGAAAAGTCTCTTTGACACTGCTGGCCTTACAGCCTCCATCTTTCAGCATCACCAGCTTCTCTCTGTGACCACTTTCCCTAGTCCAGTGTGTGCAAAGGTTAAGTTGGTTCCTTGGAGACACAGCATGTGTCTAGATCAGGTTATTTGGCATAGTTTCATATCTAAATGTTAATAAATCCCAGAAGTGAGTGAGAACTCATTACCAAATTTTGAGTTTGGAGCTTTTCCCAGTGTGGCAGATTTCTGGAGATATGAATGAAAGCCACTCACCCATTTTATTTCTGTCTATGGACTCCTTTTATCCTGCAGCTTGAAACCCGACCCTTTGAGACCCCTTCACTCTATGCTACTTCAAAGCTCAGTTCTGAAACTATTCTTTATTTCTTCCAAATGCAAAGTGTCCTGGCCATGTTCCTCTCCTGTAGAGACTGGCACTCTTAAATGGACACCGGGTTTAGATCTAAATCTCTGCTCTGGATAGCCTTCGATTAAAATCCTACATGGTCAATTCAACAGCAACACTCCTTGGTTTGAAAATAGTTAACGTATCACAGTTGAAGCTAACCCCCAAGTTTATAGTCACCCCTTGGGGACTGAAAAGAATACCTTTCATAACTGCCTGCTCCAATCTGTAAGGACAATGTTCTGGGCGTGACAAAGTGATGACTGCAGGAAAGGTCTTCAAAGAGTCTCCAGTGATGCAGGACCAAATGAGGTAAATTCAATCATAGAGACCTTAATTAGCATATTCATTTACCATTACTACAGTAATTTTATTCATTTTTTTTCTTTATTGCTGAACTGGAAAGTTCTCCAAGGAACTAAAAAGTGTTATTTGAAAATATTGATCTAGTGTTTCAATTTTTTTCCCTCCACATTGTGTCACATGTAATTTAAAATACCATTTGTCTCAATGACCCAGCTTCATGCCGTGTATTGCAGAGGAACCCGAGCCAGTTGCAATATGTATTCAAGCCCTCCTAGCCAAACAACAGAGTCATGTGATGTGACTCTCCCAAACAGTAAAATGAGAAGGAAAAGGTCATCTTGAACTACACAAAGTGATTTATGCCATTCTACAAACTCCCCCCATGCTTCCTGGAGTTCTTTGTTCTTATTCCTTTCTTCACTGACTCCATTTTACTCTCCATGTAAGCTTTGGATCCTCACAGCTAAGTGTTTCTGGCTGCCTCTCTTCCTTTATGTGCTGCTTTGCTCTTTTATTCACTTTCTGTGGCTCTCTTCACATTTTACCACCACCCCCACTTCCAGACACATAGACAAGAGCAAACATGTGCATTGCTTGGTAGAAGATAGATAAAATTCACCATTCTGATGGTGGTCAAATCCAAGGCACAGGACATACCTTTGGAGAAAATAAGATTTAGACCCATTAGCACACAGCACATCTGCGAGGAATCAGTGTGCTACTCCGTACTGATCACTTGCACTTCTTGATAAGAAGGGCTAAGTTGACAGACAAACCTTAGATCTCATTTTTCTGAAAGCTAGAGCACAACAGGGATCTGCCCTCCTTCCCCTCAAGGCCCTCCATCACCTCTTCACCAAAGGATGGTTCCTGACTATCTCCTTCTGCATGAAGAAAGCAGATACCTACAGACCCTACAAACCCTTCCTTGGGACTCACTGAACACGCCTTACACTGCTCACGAGCCATGGTATCCCTGCCTACTCCACGGAGTTACATTCCACACCACTTCTTTATTGGCCACTATTCAAAAGCAGTGGGTCCTACTGAAAGGATGAGGTGGGGAAGAGAGTTCTGGGCATCCAGAGAAGTAGGTCCAAGATGACAAGCTAGATCGCCATGTTCTTGCCATAATATTCTAAGAACTTCAACTTCTATTCTGGAGCCTTCAGAGTGTACCATCAGTAAAAACTTGTGGAATCTTTTGTCTCCCAGAGTGATCCTCCAAGAATCACCAAGGAGGACTTGCTGAAGAAGCAACAGCAGGGAAAATAAGGAGGGCAGGTGTGGTCTCAGAGCCACTCAGAGAGCAGCATCAGCATCGGTACCAGCAGTAGCAGCAGTGAGCAGGAAAGAAAGGTCACTGAGGGATCCAAAGCATTCAGGCTGATGACAGGTCACTATTCAAGAATGCAGCACACAAACACAACCATTTTGATCTTCATTTTGCTATTAAAAACCAAAGGAAACTGTTGATCCTTATAAGTCACTAAGCCAAACACAGATTTCCTTCTGTATTTAGCAATGGCACAACCTTTCTTACTCTTTCCTCTTTGAATTAGGAGTAAAGATTTCTCTCACTTACTGATTTATTCAAGTATATTGTTCAAAGTGTTCATCGTGGCCTGTGGCATAGCTCTGATCTAGCAGCCCAAGGCACTAGGTTTGATCCCAAATGCTACCATAAACAAACAAAACTTCCAAGCACTACAGTTTCCGAAGTCAAGTTACTCTCTCTTGTGGCTTATCACTTCCTGTCCAATCTGGTTTTACATCTATCTCCATTTCAAGAAAATACTCATGAACAGGAAAAATAATTGCTTTCTTTTCTTCCTCTTATCTTACCAGTGCTACCTCCTGCAGTAGGATATCCATTCAGTCACTCAAGCAAATAAGAGTAGAATCAGCAGGGCGGTGGTGGTGCACCTTTCACCCCAGCACTCCTGAGGTACATGCCAGTGGATCTCTGAGTTTGAGGCCAGCAAGGTTTACAAGAGTGAGTTTAGGGGCAGCAGTACTATACAGAGAAACCCTGTTTTAGGAAAATAAAAACAGAAAGAAAGAAGAGGAATAGAAGCTACAGAAGTAACTTTCAAGAGGCTCATGACCTGACATGATGGAGTGGAGTGCAAGGCCTCAGTCCCAAGAGTTCTTCTACTGCTTAATCTATAGTTAAGTGAGACCTTGAGATAGGAATAAACTCTGTGGATGTTTCCTGGCAGAGCATCTCACCCTAGAAGGGTCAGGGAAGCCTTCCAAGGGGATCTCAGTGTTAAGACAAGGGGCCTTTGTCCAAGTTTCCAAGCTTGGAGAGGTCTTCGTAAGAAGCTGCCAGGTACCAATTCTGCAGTACTGGGCTGGTCCCCTTTGCATCCTCCATGCCTTACTTCATTGCTTCCCAGTTTCTGTAGGTGTCTACATTTTCAGCAGAGTTCAGTCTGTACTTGACCATCTACCCTGATAGGTCAAGAATTAAACTTTTTACATTCTTAACCTTGAGATAGCACAGTCCAGAAAGCTGAAAATCTGTAGGGGACTTTTATTAAATAATTAAGGAGAAAAATAACCACTAAGCACAGGGACATTTTCAAGAGTCATGGTTGAAACTGATGAAGGCCCAGTTCCCGCCAGACTGTTTGGGTGTGAGTAAGTCTTAGTCTATGTTCTTGCTGTGGTATCTCTGGGTAGAACTTGCAACATCACCTCATGTGTGTTCAAGACTACCAAAGAGGGATACTGAGTGGTCTGTCACAGAGCTGTTAGTTACCAAGACAACTTAAGAACAAGGCATGCAAGAATAGAAGTTAACAAATGTTATCTGTGATTAAAATACCATGAAAGAAAATAGTGTTCTGCATCTATTTCCTGGTCACTAGCATGTACAGCAGCCAGTCACTAAGATTCTAGAAGATTTTCCTACTTCCAAAAGGTACTACAAGGCTTAAAGGATCCTCAGTTTTTCTTAAGAATTGATTTTAATTTATTTAATGACTTAAAATCCCAGGGTGATTGAAGCAGAAGGAGAGATTCACAGTTGAGTCACACTCCTGGAGTCCAATTGTAGAGAGGGAGGAGTGATGAGCAAAGGGGTCAAGCATGCTGGAGAAACCCACAGAAACAGCTGACCTGAGCAAGAGGGAACTCAGGGACTCTAGATTGACAGCTGGGGAACCAGCATAAGACCCAACTAGGCCCTCTGAACATGGGTGTCAGTTAGGAGGCCTGGACCATCTATGGGGCCTCTGGCAGTAGATCCATATTTATCCCTAGTGCATGAACTGGCTTTTAGAGCCCATTCCCTATGGAGAGATAGATACATTGCCCTGGCTAGATACTGTAGGGAGGGCCTTGATGATTCTCCATGTGAAGCCTCACCCTCTCTGAGGAATGGATGGGGGATCTGATGGGGAGATGGTGGGGGGGGGGAATGGAAGGATGGGAGGGAAAAGGAACTGAGACTGGTATGTAAAGTAAGATTGTTATTAATTTAAAAATTTTAAATAATAAAAATGAAGATGATTTCTATCTCCCTAGACTAAGTTAGTCTAGAGCTGAGCCCTGAGCCACAGGGTAACCTCACTCATCACAGCTCCAAAGACAAAACACAACCCTCTCTATTCATAGGCAGAGTGTCTCAACTCATCTTCTTTGAATCTTACAACTTTCCACCTAGGTATGTCTGTGGCTAGACTCCTTTGGAACTAAAGTTGAACCCATTTCAGCTTTGTGTCACAGCTGTGCCATGCAGGGTTATGACAACTGCATTTGTGGTGAAACTTGCGGTGTCAAGCTGTAAAAGGTCTCATGAATAATTTATCTTAATAAATGTTCACATGTGGTTCTGCTACCCTACTTGTGGGAACAGATGCAATGACAGCTACTTGCAGAGGACTGTTGTAGAGATGATAAGAGTTAATGGGTACATGCAATGTATTTGCCAAAATGCTAGTCAATGGCACACTAATAGTCAGCTGAAGATAGAAATTTACTCTGGGTATAGGAATAATGAGTACAGCATTATAGGCAAATTTTACTACACATCAATCTGTTCCCCTTTATCACCATGCAGCAGCAGTTCTAGGCAATGTCAAAATGCAATATGCAGTCCTACTAAGGAGACCTGCTTCTATTACCTCTTCTCTTGCTCTCTTACTGTGGACAGTCAAATTCTATGTTAGAACAATACATACACACATACACACACACATATGTGTGTGTATATGTATATATGACAATTAACATAGTGGCATTGACAGAAATATCATTTAAGTGTTCACTTGGGATTCCAATTTTCAGTTTTGCCAGTGGGAAGAAATTAAAAAGTTGCATGACTATAAATATTTCCCTGGAATGTCTTCAGTGAAGATTATGCCTTTGAGTTAACACAAGCCAGTTCTCTGAAAGATCTTACCGCTACTGATGAACATGTCTATTAGCTGTTCCTTGGAGAAACCTGGGTCCACTTCAGCTCTCACTATTTCGCAGGGGAACCCTGCCGCCATCTGTCTGTGCTGTGATAACAGAACAGGGACATTAGCTTTATAATCCTCCCAGTTTTCCAATAAAATGAAATGGTGTGAAAATACATAATACCTTCATGCAGAGGGCAAGCTGATGTGCTATGTAGTCTTGCAAGCTTCCATCTGGGCCATGGAAAATGACATTATGATATTGCTCAACCTGTTCAAACCAAGAAGAAGCCTGGGTGAAGATGCTAGTTTGACAAGGGAAAGGTGGTGTAGCAGGACAGAATTGCCAATTATCCTTAGGCATCCAAAGGAATAAAGCTACTTGAGATTAGCAGCATTTACCAGATATCTGAGGTCTTCAAAAACTTGAACTATGCCTCCCCTCCCTAGGAAACTAGGACATGATTAGAGAAGCTAAAGAATATATTCAGGGTAGAGGATGCATAAGGATTGCCTGGCAGCTGTTACACTATAAGCTAAAGAAGGTCATACTTCAGGGGTCCCTTGATGGTAAGTTTGGGACTGGGTGTTAGGGTATGGAAAGACAATGTTTATGACAGCCATGAGTGAATTTTCTCTAAAGTTAAATTCTATTCTGCTATTGGTAACCCTTCAATAAGAACTTACTAATGCCTATATAAGGAACAATAATGGCTACAGCTGCTGAGGGAATGTAAGGATCTAAAATTCACAGGAGTGGCAAGGCTGACTTCCATGGTATTGGTGGCCAGTCAAGCCAATGGCAGATGTTCAGGCAAGGGCCAAGATTGAAGCAGGGACTTCTCAAGAAACACAAGAGAATATTCTAGAAAGTACAGCTGAGGTTCAGTTTCAGGGCTCAGGTATTACCCCAATCTAAGCTGAGGATTCATAACTAATAAGAAATCTCTGTGTCATTGTTTGGGAGCTGGCTAGTGGTCCAAAAGAAAGGGGAGAGCCTGGTATAATAGAGACCTCAGTTCTGTTTTTTTTGATGTTTTGTCACTTTTCAAAAAGCACCTTAGTGAAAAACTGTGGATGAGACATTGCTATCCAGGTGTAATTCTAAACCAGAACTCTCCAGCTCTCCAAATTAATCCCAAAGTGCTATGCACAGCCGGACAGCAATTCTTTCACAAGGAATGGATTGTTTCACACAAGTGAAATGGAATCCAGATTTCTAGGATTTACTGAACATTCTACCCCTGAGATTTTCAACTGGCCTTGCGATTTCATCTTGTTTTACTTCTGAAAACAAGGGTGCTCTATTCATTACAACTCTCCTGTCAAGCTGTCTACACTTCCTGAAAACAGAGTCTGAAATCAAATAAAAGCAACAGATCCAGCTTCAGAGATAAGCTATCTTTAACATCACACCTCATCTGTTCTCACACATTCATTTCTAGGGAACAAGGAACAGGAAACACTTCAAAACATATTGAATGGGCCTTTTCCTCGAAAGGCCCTCCTCCTAAGAGTAAACTTGATATCATCCTCCATGAAGTACAATAGAATATAAACAAGCACATTTACTGTGTAGGTAAAGAGAACACACACACACAGAATTCCCACGTGTTTGCATTTTAACACATACACTCCAGTAATAATCTCTTCTCATTACAGGTATTATCAGTTCTTTTGATGATTCTTTTCTTTCATCAAATGATCTACAGGTATATCAATTATCATTTATAATCTTAAGCAGAAATTAATTACTAAAGCAAATTATAGCTAGTCAATTGAGGTTGCTATACACATGGAAAGCTTGGTCAAAGAAAAACTATTCATCCATTTTAGAGTTACCATATCAACTTTCTCCAAATGTCAAACTCTAAGGTATAATGTAAAGTTGTGTCTCATGCACCCTGCTTCCAGCAGAGGGCTCTATAGCTAGAAAGACTGAAAAGTAAGCTAATACTGTTTTGAATGGGAGAAAGGTTTTTGTGCTGAAAGGAAATCTGGTTGAAAATGAAATAAAATTCAACTTCTAAAATTATAGCCTGAGTCACAGTCACCAGAACTGTTCTGCTGCAGTATATACTTTTGCTTATTAGCAAAGGGATACTGGCCTCATTGTAACAACTGATAGTAACCCACTTTATTCTTGTTTTATCTTCACATCCTATTGGAGTAGCACATCACATGTCAAGCAGGGTTCTGTGAGGCACATCGATGCCGGAAACAAGCAATCTGGACAATGGCCCACCCATTCTGTCATGTTCCCCCCTCCACAAGGTTTTTCCACAGAATGGAGGTTAACTCAAGGGCTGTGGTCTCCATTACTGTCTCTGCAGCACTGAGAGGTGTTTGCAGATCTGTGGTATTTTAAAGCAGCAAGACCTTAACTTGTGTTTGGTGCTCCACTTGATATACATATCTGATGGGAGATGTCATTCTGTAAATATGTTTCTCTTATTGGTTAATGAATAAAGCACTGTTGGCCAATAGGAAAGCAAGGTAGGCAGGACTAGGAGACAAAGAGGATTCTGGGAGATGTATTGGAAGGAGTCAAGATGTTGGCTGTGAGAGGAATAAGTGATCCCAACTCTCTCTCTCTCCTCTCTCTCTCTCTCTCTCTGTCTCTCTGTCTCTCTCTCTCTCTCTCTCTCTCTCTCTCTCCTTCTCCAGTAAGACCATGCAAAAATACTTAGATTGATAGAAATGAGTTAATGGCTAAGACAGAGCTAGCCAATAAGAAGCTCTAGCCATTGGCCAACAGATTTATAACAGAGTCTCTGGGTGTTATTTTAGGAAGGGCTGGCGGGAAAATGCTCCTAACACATATTCTGAGTCAGAGCTGCTGCCCAGAGACAGTTTCAGGCCAGCTATGTTAAGACATTAAACATAAAAAAGAATGGAAGAATAAAAGGACTTTACTGTTTCAATAAAATTGGGATAGCTGTTACTTAAAGTTGCATGGTTTACAGCTAGAAATTTCTTTTTGGCTTGTTCTGACATACAATTTCAAAGCCATTATTTGCTGTCTTTTAGGCATGAATGGCTGTTACTGTCAGCTTAGTCACATAAATGTCCCTGGAACTTCTATCACTGGTACCAGAAGTCACTCTTAGGCATGTTTATACGGATTTGAAATAGTAGACATGCAACGATATATTATTGGATGGGAAAGTTTAAAAACTAATAACAGTAATTTGTAAGAACTGAAATGTGAGAAGACCTACCAAAGGGTTAGAATGTATGGAATGTCTATAAGTCTGTAAAACTGGCATTTGGGATATTAAAGAGACAACAAAGCTGAATTCCTTCATGTTTTGTGATTTGGGACCATTTATAGAATAGATACAAAGATGTAAAAGGAACACAAGAGAAATTACAATTTATATATGCAAAGTCAATACACACACACACACACACACACACACACACACACACGCTTATTTACTAAAACTACAAAAGCCAGTATTATCAGTAACATCAAATAAAAAAATCTCTCCTCTCTTTTTGTTGCTTTTTTTTTTTTTTTTTTTTTTTTTTTTGCTGTTTTGAAACAGGGTCTCATTTTTGTGTAACCAAGGCTACCCTTGAATTTACAGCTTTAGCTTTAGTTCTATGTTTACAAAACTGTACTCTCCTATCAGTTCCCTGGGGTGTTTATCTGTTTAATGGAATCAAGTGTGCTGGCTAGTTTTATGTCAACTTGACAGTCATTTGAGAGGAGGGAACCTCAACTAAGAAAATGTTTCCATAAGACGGGTCTATAGGCAAGCCTGTAGAACATTTTCTTAATCAGTGATTCTTGCAGGAGGGTCCAGCCCACTGCGGGCGGGGCCATTCCTGGGTTGATAGGCTGGGGTTCTAAAAGAAAGCAGGCTGAGCAAGCCAGTAAGCAGCACTCCCCCACTACAGCAAGCAGCTCCTGCATTCAGCTCCCTGTTTCTGATGATGAACTGTGTGTAAAATAAACCCTTTCCTCCCTAAATTGCTCTTGGCCACGGTTGCTCACCACAGTGCTTGTAGCCCTAACTAAGACATAAAACCTGTCAATATCTTTAAACTTGGCAGAGTTTTAGATTGAAACAACTTTGCCCTTGGTCAAAACCATGCTTAATACAGAGATGTTGGAAGGGGAGAAGGAAGTGGCTGTACTCACAGCCTTAGGCTCATATTCCTGATGAGGTCTACACCCTCATCTTTTTGAAAGTAAAGGAATAAGCTGGAGCTCTTCCTCTTGGGCACACTTGATCATGCTTGATGCTTTGTGTGTGTGTGTGTGTGTGTGTGTGTGTGTGTGTGTGTGTGTGTGTTGGGGGCAAACAAAAGCAAAGAGAGAAAAGTGAGTGTCCCATAGACAGACTTGCTATATGCCTGCTGGTACAAGGTAGCCAGACTTTATCAGTGTCTGGATTTAAGAAAACATTGAAACACTGACTTACGTCTAATGGATACAATTAGTATAAACAGTACAGTCAGACTCTTCTTAAATAGTGGAGCTTTTGTTGTCATCTTGTGCTATTCATATGCATTTCAGTAGACCTCACTTAGACACAGGGTACCTCAGACATCCATAATTTGGGTTCTATCAGTGACTACATGTATTGCTTTGATGATACGATCTGTTTAACCTCTCTTTGCCTTACTCATTTAAAAGAGAGGTAACAGTATCAATCTTGTTGAGATATTATGAATAAATAACTAAAAACACTTGGCATACTATCTACAGCTGTGAAGTATGTAATGGATACAACATATTTACTTGTCTTTTTTTGATCTAGATTTACTGCTTTCCTTACTTCTGCTAGAAACAAATGGCCTAGTTTTGGCAGGGGAGATGATTACACACAAGAGAGCACATTCACCAGCTGAGTAATGGCATGACCTAAAATTCTGGTAACATGAGGATATGGAGCTTGGATTGTGGAGCTGTTATCCTGACTGCCCCCCCTCCCCAGGCCCTCTCACCTATGGTAATGTCAGGCATGTGAAAAAAGTAAACTTCAGTCTTGTCTGAAACCAGTCTAGTCTGGATACCAATTATTTTGTTCCCAGAAAAGAAGCCAAATCAATATTCTAATTGATGTGAACTTATCCATTCAATGTTAAATCATTAAAGCTCACAATAAGCCATTTGATATACATATCTACTCCTTTCTATGTCTATGGTTTGATGGCAAATCCTTGTTAAGGGGTAGGTAATATGTTCCCACCCAAGTTAAAATGCTTTATTAATCATTCACAGTCTCCCTGGGTCAAAGAAATGGACATCTGGATCACAGTGACAGAAATCCAGGCCAGTAATGGACAGCCTACCAGGAAGAAGGGTTGGGGAAAACAACATCATAACCCAGAATGCAGGTGGGTAGGCCAAATGGACCACCTGATGGATATGCCAACCTACCAGCCTGAGGTAGTTCTGCAGCATCTGGAGTGGAATCATGGATGCATAAGTCACACTACTGAGGCAGCCTTCCTGAGGACCTGTGAGAAATATACACACAGAAGGGAAATTCACCTTTTTTTGTTAAACAGAGAGATCAAGACACCACATAAGCTACCATGAAAGAAACAGGACACTTGTGGACTTATAGGAGATGACATTTGGTCAAGAAGCATCAGAACAACTTTGACACCTCATAACTGGTTACTAAACAGCTAGTGCCCCTGGGAGCCCGAAAGCTCAGCAGTAGATTCTTGCCTCCTCCAACAAAGACCACTGACCATTTTAGTAATTATAGCCAGGACCTCTGGAGTCCAGCTGCAACCCTGGAGCTATTCCTGCTGGCTCCTGAGTGCTGTGTTTCAGTGTTTACTACCAAAGGTTGTCACAGAAAACCAGTCTTTGGAAAGCTTCAGCCTTGCCTAATATTAATGTAGAAGTCCAGGGTCTCCCTTTAGGTTTTGTTCCCATGCCAACTTCTGCCACTCTCTTAACACACTGGTGATTTTTTTTGAGGGGATACTAAACTATTAAGAAAAATTGTCATAAATATAATTCATACAACAAAAGTTTTAGTCAAGACTTATTTTTTGAAAGTTCATCCCTACATGTGGAAAATATATGAAGAAATCAGCAGCCTTTTAGAATCCAGGGCTGAGAAACAGTAAGTAGACTATATACTAATAACTAGACATCACATAAGAAAATCAGTCTGAGCCTCAGGACTGTATATAAATTAGAAGTAAGCAGAATGCAACTCAGTGGACTGCTATGATCATGAGAGACATTATACCTATAATGTGTCATAAATACAAACATAGCCTAAGAATAGTAGATTCTTTCTCAATATTAATGCATATCATTACAATAATCAGACCAGACAAATACCATAGTTGACAGTAACAATAGACATTTTTCTTTTAACACAGTCTGTCACTCCATGCAGCATGCCAGTATGCCTCTAGGCTGTTTCTAATGAGGGACACAATGGGAGCAGCAGGAATCTATGAGTCAGGAAGACATAACCGAGGGTGACAGAAACATGACTTCTGCATCTCCCCTCCCCTTAAGGAGATACTGCTAGAAGCAAGAGAACAGCATCGCTGAGGGTGAGAACCTGGCCCTCCTAGCGTCTGCTGTGAGGCACACACTCCTCAAGCATCATTCTGGTTTGCAATCTCACTCATTACCTGACAAAAGCACGGTGACCTGCTCTACCTTCTTCTTCTTCATGAAGTCCCATGGGGACTGGGGGAAGCTCTGGCCAGTTGACCATGGCATACTTCCTAGTAGAATAAAGGGAAATGGAATGTCAAGGAGAGGCCAAATGATGCTTTCATAAAGGCAATCACATTCTCCTCTGTGAGATGCTACTGAATCTAGTGCTTCCGAGGCTAAAGGTCATCCAAAGGGCAAATAACTCCACAAGGACATCTTTGTTGAAGGTCAAAGGGAAAGATGTTAACTCTCAAAAACAGTAATTTATGGAAAAATCTAAAGAACAAGAATATACCCAGGTTACTTCGGTTACTTCCAAGGTTAAGTTCTCAGAATCTCATATGCTAAACCTACCTCCTGCTCTCTAAGTCCCAGCACTTTGGAGAACATCTAATTCTTCACTATCTAGTCTCCAAAGAATGTGATCCAGTTACTGTCCAGTAAAACTTCCAGAACTTTTTGGAAGTTTCAAGAGTCTCAGATGATCTATTTCAGATTCTCTATCTCAGTGTGACCCCAATATTTGTACTGACCCCTAACCCTCTGCACCTCAGTTGACCTGAAGTTCCCAGAATCATGGACTCTGAAAATTCACATGTGAACATTAAAAATAATATCACAGCATCAATTATGATCTGGCTATAGAAAGGCACTAAGATAAGCCCTCTGGTCACTGAACTTGATGACTTTTAGGGCTAAAAGTATGCTTGGGCATGTTACAACTGTGATAAGAGTGAACCTTCAGCAATCTGGCATCTACTGTTCTGAGGCACACTCACTGGCTGCTGGGAATATCCATTTACCGCCACCAGTTTCCAGACTAGCTGGGAACACCAGGTATAGGGCCACCTCTTTCTTGTCTTCACTACAAGACTTCAGCATGGAGGCTGGCTCAGCCCAACACTGGGCTAGGTGGGTGAAATGTGTTCCCGACCATCACTCATGCCTTATTTTCTTAATGCAAATTTAAAATTCTATAACGATGGCTCCATAACAACATTTTAACTATCATGCCAAAGTTGTCATAAATAACTTGCTCTCATGCTAGTGGGAAGATATTTCAATGTAGACCTGCATCGATGAGCAAGTTTGAAAAATAACACCATATGTTTTAAATGGATACTTAAAAGCAACAGTAAAAATTTGCCTTCCCTTCACCTTGACTATTCTTTTTAAATGTGGTATTATTGGATGTGTATGTGTGTGTGTGTGTGTGTGTGTGTGTGTGTGTGTGTGTATGTGTGTGTCCTTCTCAGAGAGCCTGTGATCTGAATCCTGACTGGCTTTGCTCATTGGTCTTATACCTTTGGGCAAGACCTCTCATACCTAGTTATTGTACAGTGTGGCTTTGGTGTGGACTCTTCATAAGGTAGTGAGCACAGATCATGCAGAGGATTTCTCATAGATGTTAATCTGGATCTAAAAAGAAAGAAGCCAGCCAGGGGCAGGAAATATTTTGTACGCACTTACTGTGCACACCAGAAAAACAGGCCTCATCTCTTTAAGCTCTTTGTAATGTCTGTCAAGTAGAAATAGCCAGTTACCACTCTGACCCATCCCATGTGGGAGCTTTCAACATATCTAAATTAAAGCATCTCTTTCAATTGTAGACTTCATTGGACCCCCTTGTCATGGAGGTTAGGCATTGACATGGCACAACACAACTGTCACAGTCTGAGAGAAAATCTGGAGTTATGTTTAGAAACTACCCACAAGCAAGCTTAGTTTCTTGAATTTACCCTGAACACAAGTGTAATAACAAGGTCTCATCAAAGGCTTTCAAGTTATTTACTCTCTAATGTTACTTGAGGCATAAAAGCATTTTTATATTAACAGGCTACATTATGTAGTGGCTCGCTGTGAAGGCTCAAGGTTTCCAGTACTGGCGGCTGCCACAAGCCAAGCCTTGAGTGTATTTCATCAGTGGAGTATCAGGCTATGAAGCCTACAAGCATAAATAAACCCAGACGTTTAACTTTCTTTTCAGTTCAAGGCTGCTTATACCTAGCATGATGGATTGTATACTGCTGGTGTTGAGACCGATGCAGGAGTCGGTAGTGTTATTAAATGTCCCATCTTCCAGACTCCACCATCCATCAGAAGAGATGGCTTGGAAATGATTTGTCAGAGCTTGACTCACTGCTTTCGAAAAATCATCCCATGATGTCAGTTTGCGGACATTTAAAACGCATATTGTGTGTTCACATTCAAAGTCCTCGGTACAATTGTTGCTTGGTGGAATTTCACCCACGGAAATCCGTAAGGGTATTTTAAGAGCATCTATTAGAAGAATAAAGAAATAGAAATTTAGAAACAGCCTTGATATAAAATAAAAACAAACAAGCTATTAAATAAGCAGATATGAAGATTTTAAAGGCAAATCAAAGGATAGCTATCTTAGTCAACATTAAACTGAGCCTTCTTGTACTGGAGCAAATGCTGGTCTCCTAGACTCACCAGGGTTTCTTTGGGAGCATACAGGGTGAACTATTTATCATTCCTTGTATCTCAGCCTTTTCTACTTTATTGATTTTTTTCCCCCTTCAGCAAGATTCTCAGGCTGTTTAAAAAAAAAAAAAGTAGGGAAGACCAGAGACCTTTCATCTAGAGTTTTCTACATTGTCATCTTCATGAACAAGTTAGGATACAGTTCCAAAGGTCAGTAGGCTTACAGGAGTTCCCTAAAGTCACACAGACCCAGGTCCGCGCCTCAGAGTCTACTTTCTCCCGTATGTGAATTTGGTACATGGTCCTAGTCTTGCCGTCCCTCAATTTATTCCATGAAAAGGAAGAAAATATACAGAGAATCAGCATGGAGAGTAAATTAATTTATGACAGTAAGAGATGTAATAAATTCAACCCTGTAGGTATTACATGACGAGTACTAGTGAGTGTTTGGTAAGGGTTCAGCATTGCATCAGGAACTCTTGACTCAGAGCACAGGGATATAGCATTGCAGTACTTGACTCTACTCCAGCCCCAACAACAGCGACTTCATGTGACCTTCCAGTCTGTATGGTGCCTGGAGCTGGCACTTCTGTTCTTAAGAACTCAGTCATGTTTACTAGAAAATAACGAGTGTTTGTTCCTGAATCTTCTATAGCTGATGATCACTATAATTAAAAAAATTTGGAATATTTAGTAGACTTTGAAATACAAATACTTTAATTATGAAAGCAAATTTGAAAACTTTAGAGATATTCAGTGAAAATGCTGATAAAAAATGTTTACCCACTATGCACAAGTGAAACAAATGTATAAAATTATAAAAATGTAATAGTCTCTACACAGATATCACCCTGAGTTCACCTCCTAAGCATGTTCAGCTGCTCAAGTACTAAAGTCTTGGAAGATATATTGAAGCTGTATTTTGTTTTACTAGGAATTTATGGCATTCATTGAGCAGAATTGTATTAAAGACTTTCTCACATGGAGAAAGAATCACATAGCATGCTGCAGTACTAAAATAAAATGCGTTTAAGAGATGCCCAAATACCCATGTCTATATTGTCAGTACTTACTAGATTCAGTGTGTTATTTTTTTTTTTAAATAAAAGAGGAAATGAAGTTGGGAGGGGGTCATGAGAAAGGTTATCTAGGATGAGTTTGGAGTGGTGGTGAATATGATCAGAACACATTGTAGGCATGTGTGAAACTGAATTAACAAATTTAAAAATGATATAAGAAACAAGTAAATATTTAATTTCAATAACTAAAAATATAAAATCTAATGTGTCTTTTTCCCTTTCTTAAATGGCTTTTGAACTCATTTACCATTATTTTCCTTTCCAGGTGTCAGCTGTGTTATCTTGTCACCAGCTTATTGATGTTACCACTTCTAATGTTAGTGGCCTCTGCTCTTCTCCCTTTAATAGTCTTCCTCTGCAGGCCCCTCTGCTTTGTCAAGACTTTTTAATGACAGACTGTTTCAGAACTGTCTTCTGTTCTTAGTGTCATTCCTGCAGTGACCTCCCCTCATCTCTGTCTGGTAACTTTAAATGTTTCTGACAAATTGCTGACTGTCAAACTTACATATCCAATACCCGCTTTTCCTGAGAGTTCTGCTGACATGACACAGATAGCTCAACTGCATGCATCCAAACAACTCCTGGCCTTTATTAGCTAAGCCTGTTTCAGCCTTGACAGCTTCCCCTGGGTGGTGACAACCACATCCTGGCAGTTGCTCAGGCAGATCCCTTGAAATGAGCCACAATTTCCTTCTTTTGTACTCTACATTGTGTTCAACGTGGAGTTCTGCCCCTTCCTTCTGTATCTTTGGAACCTATGCTCTTTCTCACGTACCATCTGCTACAATCCTCAATGTGGCCCACCATTTTTCCCATTCTCCTGGAAGATTTATGTTTTCACAGCTGCCCTTGATTTTGTACATGACGTTTTACAATCTATTCCCAACCAAGTAGCTGGTGAAGGCTAAAATTCACATCACCTGTTACTCTCTGCCCAGAATAAGTTCTTGGGATGAGTGTCTGTTGCATTTCTGTTGCTGTGACAACATGAGAGGAAAGGGTTTTCTGGTTTACAATTCCTATTGCAGTTCTTCATTTCTGCTAAATCCAGGCAGAAACCCACACGCTAACATTCAGAGTCAAGAGCAAAAATAAACAAACAAACAAAAAACAAACAAACAAACGCATGGATCCTTGCTTGCTCTCTTCTTTGTACTAGCTAGAATTTTCGTATATTGTTCAGGACCTTCTGCTTAGGTAATAATGCTGCCCACAGTGGGCTGGGCCATCTTAGATCAATTAACAGCTAAGAGAATCCCCCATAGGCATGCACATAGCTCAACTCGATCTAGATAATTCCTAATATAGACTCTCTTCTGAAATCTGCTAGCTACAATAATCACCAAACTGAGAAGGTAGGCTTATTGAGTACAATAGAGGCAATGTATGATTTGAGTGTACTAGTGGATTCAGTCACATGGTTAATTAAGACTTGCACTATGGAGAAAGGGTTCACAAGCACCTACCTCTAGCTGAGGAACTCTGGTATCAAATTACTTTGTGATATGAAACCTATTCCATGGGAGAAAATACATGGCTGGTGCTGTAAATCTGACCAAGAATCCTTAAGAAACTCATAGTCTCCAAGAGTGAACCTATTATTTTGCTAAATGGGCCTTGAAATTTTTATCTCTATACTTACAAGTTAGTGTGTATCTCAAACCACAGTGGAGAATTTTCTTTATGCATAGGTCAGCACCAGTAAATGCAGAACTCACTACTAGTCTAAGTTAAAAAAAAAAAAAAAACTATTCTCTGTTGAGTGCTTTGTCATAAATGGGGCATTTTTTTTGTCACATTCCTTTCCAGAGCCCAGGAAACATCATGGAATAAGGAGGGGAAATGTAAGATCCAGAGGCCAAAGAGGACCAAGGCAAAATAGCCTTCTGGACTTGACAGGACTTTACACTCATGAATTCACGGTCACTGTGGTTGCCTAGGTAAGACCTGCATAAGAGCAAGCCAGCCAACAGTCTGCCATCCATGGAGGAGGGGCTTATGGGCACCTCCCCCTAGCTGAGGAGCTTTGGCCAGTTGAACATTGCTCTAGGAAGGGAAGTCCGTTTTATTTAAGGATGTGGTTGGTCTTTGGTAGGTCAAAATGGTCCAGTGATGTCACATGCCCATGCATATATGGGCAGCACAAATTATTCCCTGCAGGTCATTAAGTTGGGAGAGGGGTTAAGGAGTAGGGGGTGGATCTGGGATACATGTCTAACATAGCTCTGGTGGTTCACATCTATTACTACTCTGTCGGTTGAGGCAGGAGGATCACTGAATTTAAAGACAGTCTGGTATACATACTGAGTTTCAGGTGAGGGAATGCTACAGAGAGATGGTCTGGAGTGAAAGAAGAAAAGAAAGAAGGGAGAGAGGGAGGGATGGAAGAAGGGACAGGAAGAGCGAGGAAGCAAGGGAGGGAATGGATCCATATCTTAGTGTAAAATTAGAGGTTAAAGCATTATTTTGGATTTTAAATTTTTGCTTATCCTAAAGAGTAATTATTGGAAAGATTGGTTTGATGGCTGAATGGAGAAGTATTTGACATATTATAATATTTTCTGTGATCTGGCATACCATATTCATAAGCCTACATGGGAATTTTCCATAAAATATACTCAGGAGTATGTTCTTGTAGAGCTGAAGGGGCCCCATGAGATCATCAATTATCTGCAAGGATTGGTAGGTAACCAAGAGATGGGAGGCAACCCTCTTGCCAGGCTCATAGAATCAGCGATGCATAGAAACCAGCAGGGATTTCTCACCTGGCAGTCTAATGTCTCCGGAGAAAGGTGGGGGGTGGGGGTAGGGCAATCATTTAGATTGTTCTCTTGGGCTGGTCTGTAAAATCTATGAAAGAGCTAACACTATTTGTGTGGCAAAGGAGTTCTGCAAACTCTTTTCACTTGGGGGAAAGGTGATGACATATCCAGAAGTATTTTTGCGATAACTAAGCCTCAAAAGAAATAAAGAGGGTGAGTCCACGAGGGCTGCACTGATTATCTTTCCCAGTGCTCCCGAGGCCCCAGTGCTGTAGAAGGGTGAACAGGCTGGAACATCACTCACGCAGATTCTCCAGCAAATGCTTGCAGTCATCAGTGGCAACATCATGCACAGTCCGATTGCACTTGTCTCTCCTTTCCGGCTCTAGCCCTCCATGCCTACACAAGATTTCTAGGCAATTCTGTAAAAACAAGAGCACTATTATATCCATGCCCAAATCAACAAACTTGAGTGCAAAACCCAAGAAAATAAGCCAGTTAGTTGCCTGTGGCTAGCCGATCAAGAATTTGTAGTTGGAGGCTGGGCACGGTGGCACATCCCCATACCTCGGAGGTGAAGGCAGGAACATTAGGAGTTTGGGGCCTGCCTGGGATATATATGGCTTGATACGGTCTTACCCTTACCTATCATGGCACAATCCATCCTTAGCTATACAGAGAGAAAAGAAGAGGAGAAAAACAAACAGGGAAAAAATGGGAGTGAAGATGGCTCCGTCAGTTGAAGCATCAGTTGCCAAGCCTGAAAACATGAGTTCTATTCTCGAGACTTAAATGGTGGAGGTAGAGAACCAAGTCCCAAAAGCTACCCTGACCTCCACATATATATTTGCGTGCGCATGCGCGTGCACACACACACTGACCAGTTGTTTTACAGAGCGAACTAAAGAATGAAAGGACTTCAGCAGACTATATTCCTTTCATGTTAACGCGGCAATACAAACCTACAAACCACAAAGATTTTTGCTTCAATTGGCTGTTTTTTGTTGACTCCTGGTTAAGTTATTATTATTTTTTACAAGAATAATGAGAACACTAAATAGGCCAGGAACAATAAAAGGTATTGGATGCCAAACTAGGCATTGTCCTCCCTAGTATTCCCCTCAAAGACAAGCAGGCAGATATATCTCTATCTATCTCTATCTCTATCTCTATCTCTATCTATCTCTATATCTATATATCATCTCTCTCTCTCTCTCTCTATATATATATATATAGACACACACACACACACATACACACACACAAACACACACACACACACACTTAGATCTACCTGGGATAAACCTGTATATTTGAGTTGCTGGATCTGAAATATCTGTACCTGTGAAATCTTTCTTTCTGTTCCTTCTGCAGTCATTGAGGATGGAACTCTTGGGGCCTGCAGATGCCAGCAAATGTCTCCACCCACCCCCACTCCCTACCTTAGGATTTCATAGACAGCCAGGCGGTGTGCACCTGGGCACTCTGCAGCATAGTCAAGCAGACGTTCAGTGAAGCCTCCTCTACTCTTGGTGCAGAACTTAATTTTTTTTCTTTACGATAGTCTACTTGCAGTATAATATCCCCTTGAAGAACACACTGCTATACACCATGGGAACATGACTGAAGAGTGAGCCTCATTTGAAAGGAACCTTTTGCTGCCAACCTGTACCAGCCTCCACCTCCATAGCTATTTTCTGATTTTCAACATTAGTGATTGCTCCAGTTTATCTCTATACTCTGCAAAAATGGAAGCATATGGCAGGTACATTTTTACATTAGCTTCTTTACTCACTATAACATCTAATATTCAACCACGTGTTATTAGTCATAATTGAATTTGAGTTAAACGATACCACACTATGGTATTTCTGAACGTAAGCATGCCACAAATTACTCACTCATTCTCTGTTGATGCACATTTGGGTTCTCCTATGAACTTTCTAGGGTGTGTCTTGTGGTGCACAGATGCAGGTATGTGCACTAGCCCAGGACTGATGCAGAGCAGGCAAGGGTCTGTGATGTATTAGGACACAGTGCAAGCACTTTTCACAGTGGCTGTATCAACTCACACTCCCAGGAGAAGCATGTGTGAGTTCCAGCTGCTTCCTATTGCCTCCAAATTTTACTTTTAAATACAATACAATATGAGTTCATGAATTCAGGGAATTTCTAGGAACCATAAAGAAAAGCAAAAGGGAAGTTGGAACTACCAATTAAAATGAAATGTGACCAGAAGCCTTGCTGATCTGAGGGCACAGGTGATTTAGAGGGCTATTTTGAGTATGCATGGGATGCAAGACTCGACCTACTAACTGGAGGTTGAAAATCTACTTCAAAGAAACACACTGGAAATATCTGTTTCTCTCTGCTGGCTTTTGCTTAGGTCGGAGGGGCTATATCATCAAAGGTCTGTGGTCTATGGCTCAGACTTAGAAAATCACTAAGCTAAAGAATTAACTGAAAGCAACACCTATTTTATAAACTAGTTATCAAGTGGTTATTTCTGAAACTACTATGACACCAATTAAGTGAACAGGATAGCCGATAAAGAACTTGGATAACAGGAGCTGACACGGTACTCAAATAGGCTTCAATAGAATACAATATGGGAAGAAAGGTTTGCAAATTTCAGGATCACAACAGGATTTTTAAAAGCTACAATTATTCTTTCATTAGTACCTCTGCCAAAGACAGTAAAAATTGAAGCAGGCCTGGATTCAAATCATGCTAATGGAGACAGTCATATGTAAAAATATGGCGTGTGTCTTTATAACATTCCTGCTTCATTTTTTTTCTATGTGCTTCAAATAATGTCTCTCATAGGACTGCCATGTGACTTACACAAAAGCTGCAGAGTTCTCTAATGCTTGGAATGAACTAAACTCCCAGTGTTTACCAGCAGCTGCAATTTATTACAACCAAGTCATTGCCAATTAGAAAATGTCCTAGTGAGTTAACTGATAAGGTATCAGTTAACATGGCAAATATTAGTCTAAAGATAGTTTAGGCACTGTAATTTTAAATTATTTTTTTAATATAGAAAGATATAACACAGATCTGCAAGTCTCTCAATTTAAGATTCTTTGATTCCTGACCTTCAAAGTGGGTTGCTTCTAGTTGTTATTTGAAATAGGTAGGGCAGTGGGACCTAATGTGACAAGTACTACCTTTTTCTTGAAGGGAGCATGGAAGGTGTGTTCACAAGGATAAAGGCATTCAAAGACTGCCCCAAATCCAGCCCTATGGTACTGTGCAGACTTCATGGGAAACACAAACTAGAGGAGGATGCTGCATAAACATCATAGACTGCATTTCCATATACTGAGATGGCTGAATGTCACTAGGAAGTATAATCTTACTGCCATCATTATCATGTATCTTATGAACCAAGGACTGAAATACTGTTATGTGGTACAAGACTGACATGATACTAAAACATGCATATGTAAAGTGCTATCCCTGGCCACTATGTTAAGGCCACAGGTTCCGAGGATAATTAAGGGACCAGTTCCATATATCGTGGAGAAGGGTAAAGTGCCATGAAGAGTTTCATATGGGACTGGGAAATAGCTCAGGAAAAAAGGGCTTGCCTAGTAAGTGTGAGTACCTGAGTTTACATCTCTAAGAACCATGTAAAGCTGGATATGAAAGTTTGCATTCCAGCATTCGTATAGCAAGAGCAGAGGCAGAGCCAGGTACTCACTGGAATCTCAGTCAGTAGTGTAGGTAGTGATTAATAAGAGAGTATCTCTAAGAAGGTAGAAAGCTAGGCACAACACCTGAAGTTGTCCTTTGCTGCCTACGTGCATAAATGACATGTATGGATCCATACTCACACACATGAACACACACAATGCACATATACAGAAAATTTCTTCTGTTACATATGGGAAAAAGTATGAAGAAGAAAGGGCTGGCAAGATACATTACTTTAAAAAACACCCATCAACACTTAAAAAGACAAAAGGTTATGTGCAGGCTGTTTCAGAGATTCCCAACCTTAGTCAGTTGCTTGTGTTGCTGTGGGTTTTTCATTAGGTGGCAGATAAAGGCAGGGGCACGGAGAAGAACAAAACTGGGAACCTTGTGTTGACTGGGAAGCAAAGGAAAGAAACAGGAAGGGTCAGGGTCCCAATATCCCCTTCAAAATAAAGGTCCTATGTGACTACAAGATTCCTAACTGGATCCCACTTCCTAATGCCTCCACTGCCTTTGGAAAACATTCATTTAAACCACAGCAAGAAAGGTATAGATGTGATAGCAGGGAAATTTTGCTTTACAGAGAAGCAGGAAGAAAGAAAAATGGAGGGAAAAACATCTTCCTTTCCCACCTTCTGTGAGGTACTGAGGGTACTGAAGGAAGAGGAAACATGCTGTGATGAGAGTGTGTGGAAGAGAGCCTGAACAAACAGGGCATCCTAGCCAGGCATCCAGATGGATGGTTTAGACTGAAGTCTTATGGGGACACATCTGTTATCACAGAGACCTGTGCCTTGGGCTTCATCTGTCATTCACATTCTGTATGTCAGAATGTGATCTTCAGTTCTGACCATGAGCCCAGGGCAAAATGTAGGGATTCATGATCACAGAGAGCAAAGAGAAGAGATGCTGAGCATCCTCCTCCCCTGTCATTTTATTAAGGAGAGCTCCAAAGCAAGGAACCGGTGCCAAGGAGACAGAGTACAAACCCCCAAGTTCAAAGTGCTAGAGATGAAATCAAATTCCGGGCAGAGAGATGGAATTTGCAATCGGTCAGAAGGAGAGAGAGAGAAAGAAAAGTTAACAAATGCACAGAAAATGTCCAGCTACGTGCTGAGAACAGCCTTTGGGTGTGGGTGTGCCCACTGCTCTGCAGGCAGGGGAGGCAGAAGCTATTAAGATAGACACACTGGCATAAGCAAGTAGGTAGACGTAGGTGTGAATTGGTCAAAACAGAAATTGTCAGAGGGCAGCTGTAATGCTGCACGCTAAGCAGCGTGGGCGCTCTTCTGTAGACGTGGGTCTGTGTGCGGGAAGGAAGGAAACGCTATCATCAGCTCTGTTTCAGAAGCTGATGGATGCATTGAAAAAAAATATACCAGAAAGGAAGAGAGTGGGAAAACAGCACTCTAAAAGGACCACACTGTTCATTCACCTGTTGGTTCAAGAACCTACTTCTGCATCAGGGTCTCTGCTCAGAACAAAAGTGGGAAGAAACATGCAAACAATTACAGGAAAGCACAAACCAAGCGAGTGACAGGTGAAGAAGCACCCTGGAAACACTCTACTCCTATCCAGAAATGTCTACCAAGATATCTTCCAGGCAAACAGGGTCAGGACATGTGAAGAAGCCATTTGCGACTTTGGGGACAGTAGATGTGAAGCCAGGGGGCGGTCAGTCTGTCATGTGGGTTATACACAGCACACACTAGGAAAGGTGACATGTGCTTATTGTTTGAGGCCAGTAAGAAGGGGCTTAACCATTATATTAAGCAAACCCTACTCTGAGGGTGACATAGCATTAAAGGATATGTGAAGTAGGTAGGTTATATCACCAGCTAGCTGTTAGACAGGTCTCACCCATGCACAAATAAGGAGGAGACTGCAACAGAGTGGAGAATGCTCTGGGAACTTCACCATGGTGGCCATGCATGTAACCCCAGCACGTAGGAGGATATAACTTGCAGATTTCTGGGAGTTTAAGGCTAACCTGAGCTATACAGGCCATTCTAGAGCAATCTGGATTGTAGTGGAGATCATATCTCTTTGTTTTGTTTTGTTTTTGGTTTTCATGGAGACAGGGTTTCTCTGTATTGCTTTGGAGGTTGTCCTGGAACTCACTCTGTAAAACAGGCTGGCTTAGAACTCACAGAGATCTGCCTGCCTCTGCCTCCCAACTGCTGGGATTAAAGGTGTTAGCCACCAATGCCCAGAAGGAGACCATACATATCTCAAACAAACCAACACCACCAACAAAATTTGAAAAAACAAACAAACAAAAAAAACAAACCCAAAAATAAATGATAAATCAATAAACAAGTTTTGTCTGGGAAACATAAGCTTTTACCAGTGACAGAGACACTCACATACAATCTCATTTCTTCAGCAGGACCTCAACTTCTCAAAAGTCTTACAACAGGAGACGGAGCCTTACTAAGAGATTCTTACTAGGAGTTTTCCCCAGGGCCATCCCCATAGATCCCTGAGAGTTTTCATTGTACTAGGTTTCTATCTCATCCCTGAGATGCTCTCCCCCTCCCCCCTCCACAATTCAGGGCCCGAACAACCTACCTCCTGTAACCAGGCAAGAGTTCCATCAGAGGGGCTGTGACACTAACCCATCCACCATCACCTTGGACCTACAATTTGTCCTGCCTACAAGGTGTGCTGTGTTAAAGGTGGCATGCACAGAAAGTGTGAGAGTGGCCAACTATTGAGTGGTTCAGCTTGAAACCCTCGCCATGATAGGGAGCCTACCACCGACACTGCCTAGGGTGCCAGGACCCAGAGTCTGGATGACCCAGAAACTTAGGATAGAACCAAACACGACTGGCATAAAAACATAGTCACTGAAATGATTCCTGATGATATTCTGCTATACTTATAGATTATCACCTAGCCCAGTTATCATCTGAGAGGCCTCATCCAGCCAAGTGATAGAATCAGATGGAGAGACCCACAGCCAAACATTAGGCAGAGCTGGAGGTAGGCAATCCTGAGGAAGAGGAGGAGGAAGGATTGTAATAGCCAGAGAGGTCAAGGACACAAGGAAACCCACAGAACCAACTAACATGGGCTCGGAGGAGCTCACAAAGACTGAACCAATAACCAGGGAGTCTGCATAGGATTGACCTAGGCCCCCTCTGCATATATGTTACAGTTTATAGCTTGGTGTTCTTGTGGGGCTCCTAACATTGGGAACAGGGTCTATCTTTGACTCTTTTTTTTCTGGCTTTTAGGACCCCTTTCCTCATACAGGGTTGCCTTGTTCAGCCTTGATATGAGGGGAGGTGCCTAGTTTTATTGTAACTTGATATTCCATGATTGGTTGATATCCATGGAAAGTCTGCACTTTTCTGAAGAGAACTGGAGGAGGAGTGAATAGGGGCAGAGGGCAGGTGGGGGGAGTTACTAGGAGGAGGGGAGGGAAGGGAAACTAAGGTCATGATATAAATAATAATACATATATGCAAAAAGAAATTGTTTTGTTTGTTTGTTTTTCTATTTCCAGGAAGCTAGGGAGACAAAGAAGGGCTTGTCTCTGGGCCGACCTTCTCTGTGGAGCATTCAGAAGCTGGTCTGGGAGAAGACTTCCTGTGGTATGACAGTAGTGTTTCCAATTGCATAACCTATACCCACACACATGCATATATCAATAAAAAACCTAGGATCTGCGTAAGAGAGAAAATATGTGGCAGGTGTGTTTCTGCATTTGTTGAGCAACATCCATCACCAGCTTTATACAGACTAGAAAAGCATATGTGACCAACTGAGATCATTTTTAAGGACCTGTTGTGGTTGGAGTAGAATGAGTCTACTACCCACTGATGGCTGTGATTTACTGTATCTGAAAACTGGTCTTAACAATTTATTATAAATGGATAATCTGGGAAAGATATTTTAGATAGAATAGAAACATTGTTTTAGTCAAATGACACAGATATATTTTATAACTTTGACTAGAAAGGAAGAATGTAGAGTGAAAAAGAATAACAGAATCAGGAAGTCGGGGCTTCATCCCCAATGACTATTAAAGCCTCTCAGGCTTAGATGTCCTAATCATAAAATGAAGAGGTCAAAATGGAAGATTAAATGCCCACTCCAGAGCTAAACAACAACAACAAAAATCTATTATTTAAACAGCTTAGCAGTGTGTGTTGTCAATCATTCCTTAAAATCTTGCATCAAAAATTGATCTTATGCTTTTAAAAATAAGAGGATACAGAAGAGTCCTACTCTGAGATAAGGAGGTCATATTTCCTGTTACACAATGAAGGCACCATCTACTGTTGTAGGGTTGAGGGGATCAATCAAAACTCTGGGACTAAGAAGAGTTTATACTAAAGTGACCATGTAGCAGCCCCATCATTCCCCGAAGGCTAGCTTCCCAGGGGAGGAGGTTTCTTTTGGCCAAGCAAAGGAGGTATGAAAGTATGATAGGCAAACACCTTAGGACAGAGATGATCTGCTGTTCCCGTGTTGTGCCTGTGGGCTGAATGTATTCAGAACCCACTCCTACCAGCTACATCTCACATTACAGAGTTTTGTTGTTGTTGTTGAAGAAATGCTTGTGAGCAACAAACTGCCTTTCCATGAACCTTTTGTCACTGAAACTGCCAGTCTTTGAGTAGCTGCATTTTCAAATTTAAATGACTTACCCTTCCCATTAATGTCTCCTAAAATTTTTATGCTATGTGCCTTCCATTAAAATGAAACATATACACTGAGCTCTCAGAATTTTTATTCCTTTTGTGTCAGAGAGTATAGGGGGAAACCATGAAGCTAACAAGCACTGAACAAAATCATGTTTTTTTTTTCTCTTCCTATTCATTTTAGAAATCAAATTGTGATGTACATGGTGTCTGCAGCAGCTCTAACAGTTCCCTACTGGTATTTCCAAGATGGCCCCTTTGGTCTGAGGTAGCAGTAAGGCTAGTAGTTGGCCAATTTGCTTCTCTGATCTTCAGCTTTAACTGTCTCTAAGTTTGTATTATTAAGACCAACTAGAATTCACTAGGCAGATATGCATATATGTGCATACATTCTTGCCTGTGTGTGTGTGTGGTGTGTGTGTGTGTGTGTGTGTGTGTGTGTGTGTGTGGTGTGTGTGTGTGTGTGTGTGTGTGTAGGTCAAAAATTGACTTTGGGTGTCTTTTGTTGCTCTCCAACTTATTTTTTGAGACAGAATCTCTCTGTGAGCATGATATTCAATATTTTGGCTACACTGACTGGTCAGAAAGTCCCTGGGATCTGTCTGTTTCCACACCGAAGTACTGGAGTTGCAAGAGCATGCTGGCACAGCCAGCTTTCATGTAGGTACCCTTTATCAAAGTTCGGTTCGTCATGCTTGTGCAAAAAGCACTTTACCCACTAAACCATCTACAGCCCCGTCCATGACCATTACTGTCTGTAATAATTCTCATTATTACCATTGTTCTCACCACCTTCTTTCCCAAATGGTCTAAACAGTATTGCTAAATTAAACAATCCAAACTGGATAAACCACTTATCTTGTTTTCCTAAAGCCTGGCTGTTTATTCACCGGTAATTTCAGGTCAAGCCCCTTATTAAATGTTACCAAAGCCAACAATGACACTTCTAGTGTCACTTTATTTCTATTGGACCTTAGCTCAGCTGAGACTGCTAGCCACTGCTTCTATGTCTAGTCTATATCTCATTTTACCTGAATCATTCTCCCCAAAGGTCTACAGGACCCCACATGATTTCTACCTCCTTTAGAATGAACAGTCCCTGAAGTGAATATTCTTAAATCCCAACTCTTTGAAGTGCACAATCTCTGTTTTTCCACATCACTGATTGAGGGGCTGATCTGACGCCTGTTCATCACTTTGTGCTCGCTTTTGTCTCCCTATCTTACATTTGTGACTTGTACCCTTGCCACTGGTCTAAGAGCCAATTGTTTCTTCAGCTATTAGTATGCATAGTGCTCTGCACTCCAGAGTGTTCTAATACCTTATTATTGGTAAAACCTACTGTGACCAATAGGAAGAGCACAAGAAAATAGCCTACAACCTGAGACTCCCTCTAGAAACCAGTTCTTTAACTAGCATGTGGCCTTTGTTGTAAACTACCTGTGAGTTACAGTAATACTAATCTTTCCTTTCTAACATAGATGAAATAAAGCATTTGAAATTACTCTTGTGTTTCTTGTTGAAAGACTCCAAATAAGAGATTTTTTTTTTTAATGAAAAACATCTGCTGGACAGGAATGAATGTCAATTTGTACCAGCAGCAACTCATCATCTTCTGCAATGATAATTACTCCGTTTCCAATTACTCAGTCTAAACACACCAGATCAATTGCAGATGACTACGCCACTCATCAAATTTACAACTGGGTGATGAGGCCAGCTGCTAGCAGACACACCTTGAAACCTTTGGAAGCAGCGATATGGGCAGCAGTCCAACCTTCTTTGTCAGCGTGGTTAATGAGATCTGCAGGAACCACAGGCTTGGATGTACCTGTGGGGCTCTCTTCCCCATTCGAGGAGAACAAGCCTGACTTGGGCTCTTCTGCACTCAAAGAGTGTCCATGAGCTGGCACTCTATGGTACATTAGGAGCTTAAGGCTGTCCACATTACCAGTGTCCACAGCTGCGTGAATTGGTGTCCAGCCATCCTGAAAATAAAATGACCAGGGGGAGAGTGTTGATAACAACATTAGTGAGAACAGTGTTGTTTTAAAGTTCACCTCTAAATGCTCTTGGTCATGAATCACTGTACCAAAGAAAGGAGGTAGTTCACCCCTGAATACTCCTGATGAACTTAAGCTCTCTGACTTTTCCTGGTGACACTGTTTTCCATAACTGTGATTCATGTTTGCTGTTAAATCACCATTTCCACTTAATAGTCACCATTGGAATCACTTAATAGTCACCATTGGAATGAGCAGGTACTGCCTGGTCTCCTGAGTATTATGCTTGGCCAACCAGAATCTCAATGCAGTATTAAAAATGGAGTGAACTTTATCCTAATGAGTTTTTTTTTAAATTATATTCAATAATAGTGGTGTTAGTAAATTAGTAACACACTGATGAACACTACTGTAATGAGTCTTACTTCAAGGCCAGTGACCTGACTTGAATGATCTAAACATTTTTATGCCAACTATTCCAGAAGGAAAGATTCTAGGTAACAGGGAAAAAGTAGGAATGCAGGAAAAAACAAACAGATTGATCATTTCTCTGGACGTCCATACTGCCTTAAAAAACATTGCACCTAAAAATCCATTGTTCTAGAATGAATTGTGCTGACCCCCCCCCCCACCTCCCACTTAGCTGGCTTTGAGTGTACTCAGGGCGCAGCCTCAGTACCATCTGGGACTCTTGTTAAAAATGCAGACCCCCCCAAGCCTCTTTCCAGACAAGCGAATCTGTGGGGACCCTAGTGGGGGAATGCCCACCAACCTGTAAAGCATGCCCACGAGTGAATGGGACACATTTAAACCTGAGGAGGGAGCACTGTTCTAAGGTGAGGTTCTGCTCGCCTGCCATCCTGACACAGCTGGGTCCGCCCACTCACTGCACAGGAATTCTTGTCTGTCTTTAGAGATTTTTGTCAAAGATTGACTTGTCTTGGGGCTTTATTATTTTTTTTCTACCTTTACAATATAGCTTTAACATCATTTTCATATAGAATTCCATACTGGTCAGTTATGGTGGCACACACTGGAAGGATTTGCTGAAGGAGGTGGAGGCAGGAGGATCACAATTTCGAGGCCACCCTGGGCTACACATTAAAAAAAAAATAGAAAAGAATTCCATATTGTTATATTAAATATATTTCAATGAGCTACAATGCTTTCTGTTTTTTGTTTGTTTGTTTGTTTTTTAATGTGTATTTTGAGAAAGGGTCTCACTATACAGCCCTTGCTGGCCTAAAAGCTGATCCATTGCCTCTGACTGCCGAGTGCAATAAGCCTATACCACCATAGCACAATTTTTTTTATAAACTAATGTTGTAGAAGCTAAGAAAATTAGCCAGTAAGTGGGAATCATCTCAATGTACACTAAGTATTGTGATCCTTTCCCAAAGCTGACCCTTGAGGGCCCTTTTCTGTTTCTGACTCTCATGCCAGGAAAGTTTCCTTGACTCCGGCAGGACAACACAGCTAGTAACTAGAGCAGGGCATAGTCTGCATTCCAGTCAGGGAAAGCTGGTCCCTGCTTTCTTCTGCAGTGTTAGGACAGCAACCTTATGTAGGCCAGAGAGAGTCAGTGCTGATCACCTTCCTAATTAATAGAGTCCAAACAGGCCTTCTAGGAAGCAAGACCAGACAAAAACCTTTCCATAATCCACTTTCTCTTGGTACCTTAATATTAAAAGGCAAACATAAGACATCATTATTCCCGACAAGACCATCTATGAATTATACTGTGCACTTCTGTGTTTACAAAGATCCTGTTCTGACCAACAAATCTAACTAGGGGGCATGGATCTCTGTTCTCAACAGGATGGGGTTTAACCTTCCCTGTTACACTTCTTACTCAGCTTGATGATGCAAAATTCATTTCTCTTTCATCAATAAGGTAGGATTTTGTTATATATATATATATATATATATATATATATGTGTGTGTGTGTGTGTATGTATGTATATGTATATATGTATAAGTATATGTATATATATGTATGTATATAGATATATATC
This sequence comes from Phodopus roborovskii, assembly GCF_943737965.1. NCBI lineage: Eukaryota > Metazoa > Chordata > Mammalia > Rodentia > Cricetidae > Phodopus > Phodopus roborovskii. The sequence continues at coordinate 6,729,188 of NW_026125444.1, forward strand.
ACATATTTTTTTGGATGAAATACATAAAATGACAAGAAAATGTGAAACTTAACTACTTTTTTTCAGACTGAAAAGAAAAACAGGATCTGGAGAGATAGTTCCATGGCTAAGAGCACTGACTATTTTAGGGGACCTGGGTTGATACCCAGAACCCACACAGCCCCTTACAACCACTGTAACTCTAATTCCATGGGGTCTATGGATTTCTTCTGGACTCTATGGGAACTGGGCATGTAAGTGATTCAGACATACCTGCATTATTATCTTTGCTTATATTGGTAATTAATGATTGGTTCTTGTCAGTGAAATTATGTAATAACATCAAAGGTCTAAGAATAGTATTTATTCAATGAATAAAACTTTCTTTTAATTTTTCTTATTTTACATATTGATCCTAGTTCCCTCTCTGTCCCTCCCTCTCTTCCACCCTCCCACACCCCCGACCACCCTCCCATCCCATTTCCCCCCAACTCCACATGTAGGGTGATGCTTTCCTTGGAGGGGTCATCCAAATCTGTCAAGTCAATAAATAAAACTTATACTTTCACTGTCTCTAATTCTGAAACACTAATAGCACTATTATCTCTTTTTTGTTGTTGTTGTTATTTCTAGCCTAAGATTTGAATGACTGATGAGGTAGAGTGGACATAATTTTTAACTAACAAGCTAGAGACTCAAAGTAAGGTCACTTTCCAATTCAATATCCTTAAAGTAAGTCAGAGCTAAGCAGTCTGTTTCAATATGCAGCTGTCCTTTAGCATTTATAGGGGAATAGTTTCAAGGCTACATCCCACCCCAGCCTGGCCTCTGGCATTCCTGGAGATGCACAAATCCCTCGTGAAAAATACTGTGGCATTTACCCACATCCTTCCCCATTCTTAAGTCCCCTCCATATTACATATAATATCATCTAATGTGCAAATGTAACCAGCTGTTAGACTGCTTTATTTAGGGAATAAAGAAAAATATCTGCATATCTGTATTAGAAAAACACAAGTTTATGATTTTTGAACCAGTACAGCAACTAGTTTTCAGACACAGTATGAATGACAAATGTCCCAGATGTGTACTTACTCTAGTTTGTATACTTGGGTCAGTGCCAGCTTCCAGCAGGAGCTTGATACATTCTTTGTTTCCATTTTTACAGGCCAGGTACAGAGGTGTCTGTCCTCCAGCAGCAGCATGGTTAACATTGGCATCATATGCAGTTAGTAATTCTACACATCTGTGCATAGGATTGCGATTAGTTACACAGAAATGAGATGTCAGCTTTGAAGTGTTCCCTGGTCACTCCCAAATCTAGATAACATGCCCAAGAAAGCCTGTATATTGACATATGTCATTTATTTTCATTTAGATCAACTTGGTTATTATGAACCTTATTGCATTGAGATCACTTTCATAAGACTAAAAAAAAACACTTTAGTCACAAATTTATCAAATCATATTTTAAGGATGCTCAAGCGTCCGTCATTTATGATACACAAGGCCAACTTTTATAGGCATTGTCCTTGGAGCAGGCTTGAGTTACAAGGTTAGATGGCCTGATTGTACTTGGTATACATACTATTCGTAATTTGAAATAGTTTGGGCCTCAAAACAAACATGGTGCTGCTGATTCATTCTGTGAATTTTCTTTCACTCCAGAAAGTGATTATAAATAGCATAGACAGCCGGGCACCATGTGTCTCTGCTATAAAAAGTAGCAGGGGGCTGCAGAAAGGGCTGCCTTGGGAGAAAGATGGAAGAGGCTATCTCTTTGGGTGGTAGCTGGCTTCTGAGGACACTGAGCTGCACAGGAAAAGGAAAGGAGGCAAACCCAAGACTGTGAGTAAGTGACTAGTTCAACACATAGAGACAGAATTTGAACAAATAGAATTAGGGGAGTTAGGGGAAGTCAGTCTTCCCACCCCCCTATATTTGGCTTACATACATTTTAAAATAAGTTACATGCTGACATATTTGTGTAACATGTTCTTTACGTTTACTGATCCCTGAATTATCCCAGGGTTCCTCCTTCAAAAGCTGTCCATGCTTCTGACCCATGACAGCAAGGAGCCTCACAGATAGCCTGGTAACACGGAGGTTGGCAAAGGCAGAAAAGCTGAGTGGGAGGAGAGATGTGCTTTGTAGGACACAGAATATAACCCAAAGAAACAAGAGAAGCAGTGTCTGTAGTTCCCAAAACTAAACTCAGGCTGATGAGATGCATGTTAGATACCCCAGCGAAAATGACACTAGACACAGAAGGGTGCATTTGGAATATTACAAAATAACTTGTAATTAATAACACCGATGTGAATTCTAAACAGCCTTATTTTAAGAATTGTGTAGTTTGAGTTGGAAGAACAGCTCAGCTGTGGAAGATTAAGACTCAAAACCAAAATGCCATGGATGTCTGCTAATTTGTTCGAGAACATTTCTCTCAGGACAGATGGGTTGTAAAGGTGGCAGCAGTATATATTTTCTTCACAATCTGCCCGCTCAGCACAGGCTGCACAGCAATTGGGCTGTATTCTATTACTAAAATATGACTTTCCATCTTGAAAAGTAATCTCTATAGTTGATGACTTCCACCTCCTTTAGAAATCATCATTGAAGCCACGTGCCTATTAATTAACTATGTCGCTTTGCGCTAGAACTACTTTCATTTGCAAAAGCCCTGCTTTGATCGTTCACTTATTTGTGAATGAAGCAAGATGAGGAGGACATGGGGCCTAACTATCAAATAAATAACTTACCGGGAGGACAACAGGGTTATAATAAGTAATACAATGCTCTGTCTTACTTTTAATGGTAGCACCAACAAACACTTCTGTATGAAAGAGGAAACAATGGCATGCTCAGCATTCCTTACTAGACCCTCTCTCCAGAGCAAGTTCACTGACATGTAGTGCAGACATGGACACATACACACGTCCTTTAGATACAATACTCAAACTTCATTACGAAGAACAAATCTATGGCTCTGCTTTGCGTTTTGAACCCTCAAATTTGTTTTGTGGACTTATTTGTCAATGGATGTTAAACACTCCTTTACATACTTAGCAGTAGTAAAATGTGTGTATGAATATAAAAAGGCGTCATTTTCAGAAGAAGAAGAAGAAAAAAAAAAAAAAAAAAAAAAACCATGAGGAGCATCACTTACTCAAAATGTCCCTGAGCAGCTGCAGCGCACAAGGGTGTGAAGCCATTTTTATCAGCAGCATCGACGCGGGCTTCTGCGTTCAGCAGCAATCGCACACAGTCTATGGGTTTTAAACAGAAAGCCACTTTAATTCTCCACCTGGTGCTATGATGAACCGATTCCCTATGAGCTGTGGAAAGATCCTAATGGCTCAAGGCCCTTCCCACTGATCTGACAGCTCTGTCCTGCTGGATGTGGCTGTCATGGAGTTTTCATATAGAATCCATCTCTTTTCCTGGAGTTGTTGGAGGCTAAAAAAGGAATACCATACACCAGAAAAGTACTTTGCTAGACTCTCCACTAGATTTTTTCAAGATAATGTTTTGGGGCAGATAGCCAGATCCATTTACCAAATTGTATTTATATAGTTATGGTCTTACTGCGTGATAGATGTTAATTTAATCATCAAAGTGCCTCTTTGTGGGTCATCCTACACACATGAAGATCAAGAAAGGCTCACAGAAAGTCAACTGAGACATAAACATCACTAACAGAAACGTATCATAAATAATATTGTACGGTCTAAATCTAATTTCTCTACAGTAAAGAAAATTCCCTAGTGCTTCTGAATTCTGACATGCTTCCAGACTACAGTCTTCTTTGCTTAGCAAACTACTGCATCTATCTGAACCATCATAGTCTATGGCTCACATACACTGTTTAAACTTAGTCAAGCCATCACTTTTTCTGTACTACCGATGATTTAGTATACTTAGCTACAAGATTTGCATTTTAAAGAGTAAAAAGAATTTAGTCTCCACTGATAGATCTTTTATAGTACCACAACTTCTCAGTTCTCAAAAAAAAAAAAAAAAAAAAAAAAAAAAACCTAAATAACTATAAATTATTCCAGGGTCTTCCTTCCTAACTAGTAAAACTTACCCATACCCTAGCCCTAACAGCCTGGATGCTCGGTTCTTCTTCTGTAGCATAAATCAGGTTTATTCTCTCCTGACAAGAGTGAGCCCAGGTAGACAGCTTGATTCTAAAGTGTGATTTATAACTGCTATGTGGGCAATACATTTTGGTGTGCACAAATGAAAATTTATTTTGCTACTAGCTCTACCTTTTACATTAAATAATTACAGAATTAGGCCCTTAAATAGCCATAAGACTTTAAAACTCATGTAAAGGACTGGAGAGATGACTCAGAGGGTAAGAGTACTGGCTGTTTTCCAGATGTCCTGCGTTCAATTCCCAGCACCCACATGGTGGCTCACAACCATCTATAGCGAGGTCTGGTGCCCTCTTCTGGCCTCCAGGCATACATACAGGCAGAACCCTGTATATATAATAAATAAATCTAAAAAACACAAGACAAAAAAAAAAACAACAACAACTCATGTAAAAAAAAAAATTAGCCATTTTACCCATTACTCCTTTTAAAAGAAAAGTGAAATTTGGGTGGATCTTTTGCAAGTATAGGGTATGGTTAAGGTTAGACCTGGTAATGTTTTATGTTTGTTTGTTTTACCTGTATGTCCATTCTTAGCAGCAGAATACAAGGCAGAATGGCCATCTTCACAGGAGTAATTTATGTCCAGTCCTTCTTCATTAAGCAGCATTGATAATAAAGTGACATTTCCCTGGGCAGCAGCTTGCTGAAGAAGGGTGGGCCTGCCAGCCAGGGAGGCAGGACCACCACTCATTAGCAAAGGGGTTAGGGAGGGTGACCAGCCTGTAGGTTAAAGTGACCCTAGTTAGAAAGTAGGAAGGGCAAGAGAAGACAGACACTACCATTCCTTTTTGAATCACACACACAGAGACATGAACAAGTATCCCTAGAAGATTAATTACAAGGTGTCTAACATTATCAATCTGTTAATACTCTTAACACAATTCCATACTGTTATTTTAGACTTTCTATCTTCTGCAAATTAACATTCATGGTGACAAGTTATGTTTAGTTGTCAGTCTTGCACAAATAAGAGTTAAGTGATTGGTTTTAGTTAAGTGATTGGCAACCAAGATGGCTGCCACACATTACAAACTTAAATTTCTATTTGGATTTTAAAAGTATTTCAATTTGTAAAATTATGTAAAGGTTACCTCAGTTCCAATATTTACATGGAAACATCAATCAAATAGGTATAACATAGCACAATAGTTAGAAACAGTTTCTTCAACTATGTTTCAAGACAACTATTTTACATAAGCTAGAAAGTGGGCCTCACTCTATCAAGAAATTTATTATGTCTCTTGAATTTACTTATTTGGGAAACAATAGATTTTAAGAGCTAACAGAAAAAATATATTTGGCTGTATTATATGACAGTACAAGGCCCAATAACAGCTTTGAAAACCACCACCTCTTGCCATCTACAGAAGAAGACTAATGGACTTTCTAACTGGCCAACAATGTAGGACACTCTACCATATACGTTCAACAAAAACTATAAGAGTTATCATGGTTAGATAGTTCTCATCAGTATTTAGCAGCTTTAGAAGACAATCTGTTAAGAGTGAGAAGTCGGCTGCATATAGCCTGGAAAATTTTCTGAATCCTTCCTTGATCAAAGGGCTGTAAAAACAGTAAAATACAAATGTTTATTTAGTTTGTATTTGTGTCTATTCAGTTTAAATACACAAGAAAGCCATGGAACTTGTAATCAGTGCTGCACATAAGTATACATACACATCCCTCAGGGTAGACTTTCTGCTCAGCAAGACGCAATGGATGGACACTTTCCTTTCCCTGTACCAAGTTACACTACTTTGAACATAATAGTCAATTCTCATGATTTAATGCCAAGTTTTTGGCCTCAAATTCTTTCAGGATATATACCAAAAGAATACATATCAGTGAAATAAGTCAGAATATTTAAAATTCTTTATAAAAAGAGGCCATTTATCAACTGAAACTATACTGAATATTAAAATCTTGAAATATAAATTCAATTTATAACCAATTATCTGAATCCATGGATAATTTATTGTCTTATCATAGCAGGACAGCAATGACTGACAAGATTAAAATTTTTATAAAATTCAGTATTTCTCAAATCTTTATAATATTTCCCCATTGATATTGATAAGGTCTTCTTAGAAAAGTAGTATTTTTACTTCATACTTACAAGAAGGCTCCTCTCTGGTACATTTTACCTTTTGTATTTTCTTTAAAACAAACAAACAAAAAAAACAGGCCCACAAAAATTAAATCAGTACTTATTAGAAATGGATGATAGACAGAAATCTATAAACACCAAGGTTGGACACCTTGACTGTAAGGCAAACACAGGCAATAGGAAGGCATCACACTACTGTCCCCAGCATGGGGGCGGGGGTCTGCTTCATGCTTTCTACACACATACACACATGTACCACACACACGTGCACTCATACACACAAGGTACTCTCTCTCTCTCTCTCTCTCTCTCTCACACACACACACACGCACACACACACACACGCACATGCACACACTCATTCTCTCGTCTCTAGATCTCATTCAAGGAATCTTGGTTCTGGATACTCTTCATGAATACCAATGTGTACATACTAAATTTTGCTATTCTTTAAAAGTTTGTTTTCATTTTTCTTTTTCTTTTTTAACCACAGTTCTAGACTTTAGACACAACAATACAAATTCATATTTCTACTTGTTTTATATGGAAACATTCAATTATATATTTAATTTTCTGGAGGACCCCACTAATGTGAAAGGGAAAAATGTTTTATTCAAAAATAATCTTCGGTCATGAAGTGTCATCATTCCTTTTGTGATATTCAGAAGCAGCTTGCTCAGCTTCCATAAAGGACTGAAAAATATACTTTTTAAATCTTCACAAAAGAAATGTGCTTTGTAAATATCATACTCTTAAACTTCAAACAAATGCTGTATTTTTAACTGTTGTTTCCAATTTTTTTTTTCCTAGCACGCTTGATCTTTTAAAGAACCCTGTTATAAATATGGGGGAGGTAAAAATAACAACCTCATCACAACACTAGTATTCATCTGAAACTCTCAACAATGAGAGAAACGGTAATATCTGGTTAACTGGATTAGTAATGACAGAATAGAGCTGAATCCATCCAGCTACTCTACGGATGTTAGAAAGTCATTCAGTTGTGCAGCATCATAGGCAAACATTAGTAAAGGTGAGGACGTTGCATGGCAGGCCACGAGACAGAGGGGACATGCAATGGCAGAAGAGGAGGAGCTGAAGACAGCTTCTGGCACCAGCTTCAGAGGGTGGAGAGGGTTAAGGTCACAGCCCAGACTAGTCTCTTTTTTTTTTTTTTTTTTTTTTTTTTGATTTAGCTTTCAAGCCAATCATACTTGAGGATACTTTAAAGAATATATTTCAGGAATGAAAAAAGTCTGAACCAAATGAGATAAAATTTATGAAATAAATAAGAGTAACAAGGAAAACAACAAGAAGAAAGAAACATGGAAAGGTGCAAGGGTTTGGGGACTCGGTTGCCCGGAGTAATGCCTGCTTCAAGCTTCCTCATCTAATCACTGACTGACTACATATGCTCATTTGACCAGTTCAGGAGGGGCAAGAACTTCTAGTTCATTTGGAATAGAAAACACAATTTTCAAAGTTCGTGGTTTGACACGAAGTTGCCTCTGCTTACTGCAAGTTACAATGCAAGCCATTAAAATGAGAACCTTCTAGCATTCCATCTATCTTCTGGGCTTTCAGGTCTTAACTGTTAGACACAGAAGATGACAGAGACACAGGCAATGTCAAGAGAAAGATCACAGGGCCCAGGGCAAGCAGGGACAGGCAGTAAACAGTCTTACCCACCAGGAAAAACCAGGACACCCTTATGTTGGGAAATAATCTTAATTTTTGCATCCAAGAGTTTAAGTTTTAGATGGCAAAGCTAATAGTGTAGAAATAATGTCTCTCTGGGATCAGAACTACAAAAGGGCAAAAATTAACTAAATTTGTCATTTGAAGTTCAGTGCTTGCTCAAGTGATCACAGAAAAGGGGATTCGAGATCTGCCGGGCACCCAGCAGACACACACTGTCCCCGGGCCTTGTTCCTACTCACTGCAGTGGAGTCGGTCAGTGGAAAGTTAATGACTTCCTATGGGCTAATGACCTGGAAAGCCCACCTAGGCACAGCCAAGTTAAGAAGCAGGATGGATGGAGCTGCGGTGCTGTCAGGCTGAGCCGGGTGTGGTAGCAGTGGAGCTCGGAGGTGGAGTGCTCACCCAGCGTGCACACAGCCCTGGCTAGGAGCCCCAGCACCACCCAAATAATCTTTACAACAGAGGAATTGGAACAAACTAAGTGCAATGCAGCTGGAACATCATTCAATCTGGGGAGTTCAGGACGGCCTACACCTGCAGTTGAATTCTATAATTACACAAAGCATGCACCAGCCAAACATGGTTGCCCTCAGAGCACATGAGGAGGCCCTTATCAAACACACCTGCTGAAGGACTAAAACCTCTGGTGCCACCCAGCTACCCTAAAAAGGCACACCTTATAATAAAATCAACGGAGGCCTACTATTCCATCGAAGGTCTTCCTACAGTTCTGAGGTGTCTATGGCTAAATCGAAAGACCGGGTAACAGAAAACAAGAAACTGATTGTATACATCTTCCATGGTGGCTGTTTTCGTCAAAATATTTATAGTCTCCTTGGCACCTCAGACATTCGCAAAAGGCATTTTGTTTTAGGGTCTTGGCTTCTCTATCTAGAGTTCCACTGAACACAAAATAGGTTCTTTGGGCAAACGTTTAATAAAGTAGGGATTAGGCAGCTTGCAAAACTTCACTCAAAACCCAGTGACCAGATTGCTCTGCGGTCACACACCCTTCCTCTGGAGCTTCTCTCGAAACCTTAGGGGTGTCTGCAGCTGGATTTGGGATCAGTGCCTACCTAGGCAGCAGCCAGCAGAGATAAGGTATCAAAGAACAGGTGGCTCTGCAGCTATAAACAAAGCCAGCTGATGACACTCATGTGCCCTGGGAAGTGCTGTCTATCATGCCATCTATACATTACACCAGAGCGCACCCAGGGCTCCAAATGACTTTGGAGCTGATGCTTTCCAGCATCCTGTGGGTCTATGTTTAGGGTCTTCTGGGTGGTACTATATTTATCCCTTCTTAGAGCAGGTTTAACCAACACAATTCTGAGCAAAACCAAGAGATACAACCATATCGGAGGGAAATAAAAGGGAATCCCAAATGCCTGTAAAAACAGTGCAAAATGACACGAAGATCAATTGTAAAGCCAATTCTCCAAAGTGCTACAGCAACACTGTTAATTATGCCATGACTGCTCAGGCTGCCCCAAGTCAGTGCCATGCCTTGATTCGTCATGGTCTCTGGGACTCCTTCCAACTATCCTCCCTCTGAGCAGTATACACTCCAGCTTCAGGAAGAGACAACCTGCTCATCATCAAAAATGCAGCTATACACCACAGAGCCTCAACTCTGACATTGATCTATAGCTCCAAAGTCCAGGGTGTTTCTGGTTCTCAGTTTTGCCATCAGCAATGAAAACAACCCCCCCCCCCAAGCTGAATTTCAACAGGGACAGCTTGTTCTACAACCACACCATCCAAAGCACTTACCCCCCTCAAGGACAGTGTTACATGCTCTAAGTTTTAAATGGATGCTCTTGAAATTTTCCTTTCCTTTTTAAGCCCCTTCTCTTCAGAGCCAAACAGATCTGCCAATCCCAACGTGTGATGACAGCACCGACTGCTTTGGGTGCTAACAGAACTCTGACACCAAGCATATCACTTTGGCCTCGTTAATAAAAAGCAATGATTCCATTAAACCACATACAACAAAAAGAAAAATATCTAGTCCTTTTGCAACCCCCACCTCCAGCAACTTCAGGATGCTCTGATGCAATGGGAACTTTAACATGACACAGAAGCCATCTGTGTGCTCAAGTCTTGGAAGACACTACCTTATCAGATTGGGTACATGGCACTCATTCATGGTCCTTTGTTGAGAGTAAGACGGGAACATTCATACCAAACCAATATTCACCCCCAATCCATTAACTACAGAAAGAACCCCTGTCGACCTGCTAAACCCCAGTGGTGTGGACAGTGACCTGAAAGGATTTTTCTTGTGCCTCCTAGAAGGAACAAACTGAATGTTTACTGAGGATGACCCATCGACACTGAGGTCTCCTGAGATAAATATTTGATAAGAAGGGATACTCTATCCTCCCCTGGAAATGTTAGTCTCTCTAAATTAATGGCCTTTGTGTGCTTCAAACCACCATTTTCAGGTTATTTTCAAGGGAAAGCACTTAGCGTGATGGAACCTCATTTCATAGAGCAAGATGAATCACCATCACCCTGGAGCCTTAAAGAAAATTAAAAAGAAAGAAGAAGAAGAAGAAGAAAACCAGAGGAAATAAATGGTGAAATGGGGAGGGGGTATTAAAAATGTTCCCAGACAACGTGAAAGGAAATAGGACAAGTGAGAGAATAGGCCACGTTCTTTCAAAAGGTGGTAAGATTTCAATCCCTTTACCTGATGCTGTTACCAGGAGGCTGTCTGAGGCACCGGGGCTACGGGATGAGGCACTAACAGGGTTTATGGAAGAGCAAAAGCCAATGGTGGTGGGAATGTCAAGGGAACTGTCTGAACATGCAGATTGGTTCAGTCCAGGGGTTTCAGCAGGCCAGGCACCCACCTGAGACGCAGCCAGGGCCGAAACGGGACAGCCCGCAGGTGCCACAGTTAAATCTATGGATGGTTTTGGTGGCAGCTGAGGGGAAGATGACTTAGGGGCGTTCTCCTCAATTATTACCTTGGTCCCTTGTGGCAAAGTGGAGGGAGGTGAAGCCACAATTTTGTTATCAACTTTGGCCCCTGCATTGGAGGCCCTCAGTTGGGGGTGGGGTGGAGAAGGAGTTTGGGAGAGCCCTGGTTTTTTGGGAGGGATAGGAGGAGGGTTTCCTCTGTCAACTCGTGCTGCCCCGGGAGTCTTTAAACCCGTTCGACTGACTGGAGGGCAGGTGCCAGCGTCCCCTCCTGGAGATGTTCCCAGGCGTGGAGAAGCACCTGCTTGAGGGCTGGTGAATCTTGACAGTGCCTGGGTCACAGTATTCCGGGCTAGCTGCTTGGCCACTAGGTTGTCACGACTTGTAGGAGAGACATCTCTCGAGGGAGGACTTTGGGTGGTATTTCCATTCTGGTCTGGGTCATTTGCATTGCCCTGAAATCTAAATCTGGCTGCTTGGATTCGTGGGTTGAGACCTGGATGCAAAGGTGTGTTGGCACATGGTGAATGTAAACTGTGCCCAGGGGGAGCCTGCGGGAGGTTCTGAGGAGCTGTGCCCGGTGTCTGGGCAGTGGCAGGGGCAGTGCCGCTGGGGGTTGTGGGTGTGCTATTTGATAGATCAGGGACAGAGCCCGTGCTTGGTCCATTTTCCTCAATTCTATTTGCACTTGGTGGCGGGGCAGTAGGTAGAGAGGTACCCAAGTCACTGTTGGAAGCCTGCCTGTCAATACCTGGTCTAATCAGTAGGGCACCGGGGCCCACATTCCCTTTTGTGTTTGCGGGAACTAGGGGGCTCCCTGTGGAAGGCTTTATGGGTACAGTCAAAGGCAACTTCTTCACAGGGTCAGTGCTTTCTGTCACTGTATCTGTCTGGCAAGCAACAGACCTTGTCACGGGCCCTTCTGTCGCCACAGATACAGAAGTCAGGCGTCTATCTTTTGTCTTCCGTGGGAGGGAGAGGCCTGGCTTGCTGTCATTTCCCTTTTTCATTTGCTCCATCATTTTCTTCATCTTGTCTATCTCCTCTTGGAGGTCAGTGGTGTGTGCCTCTTCCCGGTTCAGCTTGGCTCGCAGCTGTTCCCGTTCTGTATCGAACTCGGAGAGCTGCCTCTCCAGCTGAGCCTCCATTCCAGCGCTCCTCTGCTTCTCCGCTGAGAGCTGGCCTTCTAACTCACTAGTCTTTTTCTTTTCCTCCTCCAGTTTCACCATGACTTCCTCCAGCTTCTGGGCCTCTTCCACAACTTTGCCCGAGAGCAGCTTGCACTCCTTCACCAGCATCAGGACCACATGCTTGTTCTTGCCCCTCTCCTCCTCCAGGTGGGCAGCCAGCTTCTTGTGCTCCTGTTCAAGGGCCTGGAGCTGAAGCTTTTCCATCTCCAACTGGAAGATATTCAAAGGGAAGCCTGGGTTAATAGACACAATAGTCTTTGTATCCTAGAAGGGCTTTTTGTTAATTTCTGAACAAAGGCATGATTTGGGTTAGAAAAAGTGCCACATTTTGTTATGATTTTTTAAAAGGGTAATGTTTAAAGACTCATTACGATGAGAAGATTGCCATAAATGGCTTTATGAGAAACACCTACATTGCAACAAAAGGGAATTGTTTTAATCTATTAAAGTTAACTACAGTGCGAGAGAATAATAATAGGATGCTTCAGATCACAGCGCAGAGTTCAAAAGGGGTTGTTTTGATGAGTAGAGATCAGTGAGAGAATGGGTGCTACTTAATGAAGGTTCAATGGCTACAAATTATGAACTGATCTTTGAGCTACACAATCGGAGTGCTTAAATTCCAAGCCCCATATTTGCTAATGGTGTTCTATCGCTAAGTTATTTAACCCCTTTGAGCATCTTTTGATGGGCTGGAAGTCATATGGGATCACATGTAAAGGGATTTTTCAAATAAAATTATAAAGAGATAGCAGATTATTTCCTTATAACTGCAAGCAATGCTAGAGAGCCCAGAGCCTGACCTCAGCCTTTCCTTGGATCCCGCTTTCCAATTCAGCTATTTCATCCTTCCTGGCGTTTCTTGAACTTGGCCCTACCTCCTGTGTCAGGATCATTGACCTTGTTGTCCTGTCTGCCTACACACACGCACATGCCTTCAGGAGGATCTCCTTCATAAAGAATGCTATGCACTTTACAGAAATAACCAGCAAGCCAAACCTCCAGCTCCCCTGATCATCAAACTTCTTATGTGTGGGGTTGATCTGCCTTTTCTTCAGCTAAATGTATTGGCTGCTCATGAAGCCACAGGACCCAAATGTTTGACATGAGAGTAAGCTTATAAACTTTTATGCCTCCAGATTTGATGGGAGGGCACCGAACCCAGGGTTATACCCATGATAAAAGTGCCCCACCATTGAGACACACTTCTACCCTGAGGTAAGATTCCTTCATATTCACAAATATCACTCAGCAGCAGAAGAGGCTGGCTCCTTCAGGCTTCTGTTCAGCTGTAACCCTTATAGTGAGGCCTGTTGTGCTGGCCAGTTTTATGTCATCTTGATACAGGCCAGAATCATCTGGAAAGAGGTAGTCATAGTTGAGTAAGTACCCACATAATACTGGCCTGTAGCCTGTGGGGCATTTTCTAGATTGACGGTTGATGTTGGAGGGTCCAGGTTACTGTGGGCAGTGACAGCCCTGGGCTGGTAGAACTGAGCAAGGCAAGAAGAGCAAGTCAGAAGGCAGCAATCTTCCACAGCCTCTGCATCAATTTCTGCCTCCAGGTTCCTCCCTTGAATTCCTACAACCGACTTTTTTTTGATGGTGGACTGTGATATGGAAGTGTAAGCAAAATAAATCCTTTCCTTTCCAAACTGCTTTCTGATCATTGGTGTTTTCATTATAGCAGTAAAAACCCTAAGACACCTTCCTTCACCTCCATAGAAAAGCCCCTTTCCTGTCGCCTGTATCGTTTTTGTTTAGTAACTACCTATCTTCTTTACAATGTGATTTCATGAGGGTGAAGACAGAATCATTCACTATGTCCCTCAGACCTACAATAGGGGCTGGCACATGGATGTACTTAATAAATTGTTTAATGAAAGAATGAAGTTAGCATTTCAGCTCTATAATAATTTACTAAAACAAATAGCTTTTTTGAGTGCATGAGCAAACATTTATAACTGCATTTTTATTAATGGCTATATATTATATAAAATAACGAGCTTATGATTTTTCAAGTATGCATATTTAACACATTCAATCAAATTCATCTCCCATTATTTTCTTTTGAGCCTCCACACCAGTGGTCCTCTTCCTAAATAGTTCTTGTCATGGGGAATCTTTGTTGTTGACTTGGCTGGGTTTTGAATCAGCTAGGAGGTATGGGTACCTCTGTGCATGTCTTTGAGGGTGTTTCTAGAAAGGAAAGCTCACCGAGAGCAGGCACCACCATCCCATGGGCTGGGCTCCTAGACTGACTAAAACAGGGAAGCCAGCTGACCAGAGTCACAATGTGACCAACTGCCTCATACTCTTGCCACCTTGCCTACCAGGGCATGAGAGACACTAACCCCTCAAACCCTGAGCCCAAGTAAACCCACCCTCCTTCAAATCACTTTTGTGAAGAATTTTATCAGAGAAATGGGGAAAAGAAATAAATAATGTCTTCTTTATGATTTCATGTCATTATTAGAAATGCAGATTCTATAGGAGGGGAAACATGTAAGTTTCGTCTCCCTGGGCTGGCTTATTTGGTTTAACATCATGCTCTCCAGTTCGCTTCACTTTCCTACAAATGACATCATTCTATTCTCCTTTAAGGCTGGATAATACTATACTATGTACCTTTACCACACTTACTTTCATCCGTTCATTCATTAACAAGCACCTAGGCCAAGTCTAGTTGTCTTGAATAGTGCTGAGGTGACATGAGAATTCCAGATAAATTCTGTATGCCACCTTAGATTCTGTCAGGAATTATGTATTTAGAAGTAATAGCCAGTTACATTATTATCACAAGTCCTAGAGAGTGTTTATTTTCTACTGAGAAGTGTGTGTCATGAAACTATGAAAAATTAAGGGTATACCATGGGCTGGGATACAGCAGAAAGGTTGGCTCATCCACCTCACCTGTCCACTAAAGACTATTTTCCTGTTGGTCCGACAGTACCTCATGGCTCATAGAGGTCAAAGTGGATTTAGCTGCTTAAAGATGAAGACAGGCCATTTTATCTCCTCTAGATGTTGAAAACAAATGTGGGCATAACTTAATTGCATTTTGTATACTATGATTCATAGATATTATGGGGCTTATCATTCTATGAATGAAGCAACATTATTAAGGGAACTATTTCTTCCTCCCTCGATAGATAGTTCTAATAATAACAATTTCAAGTTGTGTACAGTGTTTTTAGATACAACACAAACTCATAGACTATAGTATAGAAAGACTTGCATGCTTTGGGAAATGAAAAAATTTCTGTTACTTCAAGATTGTCTACAGTTTAGTGGTGTAGACACAAACATGAAATATATTCTCTGTAAAGTCAATACTTGGCTCAAGTCAAATTTTAGCTATCTACAGCAGAGGAAGGCAAAGATGACCTAAGAACCAACAACTTTGAGTAACTCTACTGTGCCCCTTCTGGGAGAATCTGCTCCTCTATTGCTCTGACAGTGAAACCATAAGAAGGCCTCTGCTCAACCAGAGGTCACAGTTATTATTTAGTTTGGTTGTTTCAGATATGTGGGGTATGTGTGTCTGTGTGTTCTATGTATACATGTTTTCATGGGCGTGTGCATGTGTTCTGTGTGTGGAGGCCAGAGGTCGATGTGGGAGTTTTCTTCAACCACTCTCTCCCTTATTTTTATGACAGAGTCACCCATTAAAGCTGGCGGTCAGTGACTGGGCCAGACTGGTCAATGAGGTCCAGGGATTCATCTCCCTGCTAGTGCCGCATATCTCGACCATGCTGTCTCTTCACTATGGATTACCCCACATTATTTCTTTTGTTGCTCAGGATGAAATTTGAGAAACCTCTAAATGAAAAACATGCAACTAATCTCTGAAATTTATACCCCAAACTCCACTACTATAAAAGTATGCACAAATCTTTTGTAATTGTTTTTCTCCCATCAGTCATGCCTCTTCAGTTCTACCTAGACAGCAGGATAGCAACTCAATAGGCCCCCACGGTTACCAGCACTCACTCTTCTCCACTGTTTTTAGCTTCCTTGCCACTCACTACATTAGACGTTTCAAATCTTCACCTCTGGTGATGAAATGTTACTGATGGCTTCTCAGAGGACTCCTGGTACACCTTCACAGATTCCTTTACCAGAAAAGTCCGCTCACTGGGAGAATGGTTTCCATCTGTCCAACCTTCGGCTTTCTTTTAGTAATTAACTTGATTCTTTCCCGTCACCTCTTGGACTTGCTCCATCACTTATCACATTTCTCCTTACAAATAACAAACATCTGCTCTGGTAAATCTTCCCATTGGGACAGAACAAACTCCCATGCCTTGTGTGTGTTTCGGAGATGAGGAGATGTAGTGCCAAGTCTGATCCCAAGCTTCTGACTTGTGTGACCTTGCTAAGTTATAACTAGAAAGATTGGTTCTGTGTGGTTCCATTATTTGCACAATAGAGTACAAAAGCAAATACATATTAATCGGGAATCACATGAGACCAGTGTTATAAGCTCCTGTATATAATGGAGACACAGTACAATTCCTTATCACCAAACAGAAAACTGTTTGAGCTCACCTTCCAAAAATTCAGGCTCAAAGGAACAAAGGCCAAAGGCTCAGTGGCAGAACACATGCCTAGCATGCAGCAGACCCTGAGTTCCATCACATCACCAATGCCCATTAGGGAGGGAAAGAGGCAGAGGGTCTGACTCAGAGTGTTATCGTTCTCTGGTCCTTACCTTCCAAGGAAAGGTACCTTTGAAGTAGCCAATTGGCTTCTGTTCCCTTGCTTTTGCCCTCTACTTTTTCTCTGCCCATAAAACAACCATCAACTATTTGTCATCCATCCATCACTCATTCTATTTTTATAGAACAAACTAGAATTGAAAACAAAATTAAGGCTGGACAGTGTAGGTGCGTGATTTTAATCCCAGCACTCGGGATTAGAGGCAGGTGGATCTCTGAGTTCTAGACAAGCCTAGTCTACAGAGAAAGTTCCAGAGCTACACCCAGAGAACTACATATGTGAAATTAAGAATTTTAAATAAGTCATTATAATTTTATTGTTCCACACTTGCAAGCACTGTGCATAGTGCTGGTGGTTTAAAATAATGTTTTCAGTACATAATATGATAGTTAGTTGTGTTGTTTAGGAACTACTGTGCGTAGTTCTTTTTACTTAAACTACAAGTTGGAGAACTGACCACATTAAACACATAGATCTAGCTAAAGAAATAAATTGGACAGAGTATATTCTGACAATCACAGAATATGTCACAGGAAGTTTTACAATGAATAATGGAGAAGTAATGCTTGCTCAGATAGCTCTTCTAGAGAAATAAATAATAAATCCTTCAAAAAAAAAATGTATGGCTTGAGGGTCCCTGAGAGGAACGGAGAATACAGGCAGGAAGACAACAAAGTTCCTCCAGAAAAGAGCCACTAACACTAGCTGTGACTTCATCTTTGTATGTCCCCTCTATGGGACTACTCTCTTTCTGCTCCCACTGGAGGTACTAAACTGGGGGTACCAGAATTTGGCCATCATGATTGATGACTTGGGTTCAATTCCTAACATGACAATTAAAAAAAAAAAAAAAGCTATGCCTTTTCAATCTTAAATCTTAAGAAATGTCAGCTTAATCAAAGGGGCTGAGGAGATCCACACAGTAGCATCACCCGGCCCTTTAGCAGCCATCAGAGAATTGTGTGGAAGAGCCTGGAGGACTCAGCGAGAAAGCTGGTGGTGGCTCCAAGAATAGCACCCAGGCTGGAGCCATGAATGAAGCACCTGCGTACATAGAGGGAGTGGGGAACTCTGTAAGTGTGAGCTCAATGGCTCCATAACCGCAATTATCTCTAATTCACAGCAGAGAACAGAGGGGTAAATAACTGTGTCCATTTACAAAGGTGACTATGTGCTTTTTGCCTTACTGCTGTCTAAGTCTTCCAACCCTCATTGTATCCTAGTGTTCGTTACTTTATTACCCTGCCTATGTGCTCAGTTCTCATAGACAAATATGTAACTATATATGTGAAAAGGTCTATGATTTCCCTTTTCTAGCTCACTGAGCCTATAGCTGCCGGTGTGGAGTTTTGCAGCAGCTCTTTCATTGTAAACCTATCACAGGAGGGGAAGCAAGTCCTTGGAAGACAGGGTTTTGCTACTTTCATGTACAGAGCAAAAGCACCTCACGTAAAAATTTCAGCTCAAACCCACAGATCGGAGTCTCCTGGGTCCCCTTCATAGCTGCCTTACAATGTGCCTGGGGCATCATAGTCTATTTAAAATGCAGTAAGACATTATACAAAAAAAACCCTGGAATGAGCTACAATTATCATTCATGTGCAAAAACGTATGGTAAATACTCTTCCTAAAAATGGTGTTATGGATGGCTGTCTCCTATGTTAGTAATGGATAAACATCTACAAAGCAATTTAAAAGATAGTTATATTTGATAAGCTAGCCAATTCACAACGAAACAGCACTGAATACAAATGGCAGGATAAAATACAATTATGCAAAACAGGAAGAAAGGGCATGTAAAAAGAAAATAACCAGAATAATTTGGTTGGGGGTGGGTCTTGTTATTTCTTTGTCTACAATTAGAAATCACTTCCTATAGAAAATTCTCTGCTTTATGAATCCACTCTACAGGGACTGAATATGTCTACCAATCACTTTCCTGATCTTCCATGAGGCTGAGGAGAGAGTATGTGGCCAAGTTTGAGCATCACATGTATTTGTTTGCGGCTTCCAAGAGGAAGCATCAGGGACAGAAGGCACATTCAGAACCTTATGCAGTGAATACCCAGTGTCCTGCAGCAGCAGCAGAACCAAGGAGCAAGCCCTAGTGTCCAGGTTATCAGCAAGAGCCAGTGGCTGCCAAGTCGCTCTGCAGAGAACACTTGTCCACGATTCTGACTAGTTAGAGCCCATCCATCCCCTAACATTCCGACCATACTGAACCATGCTGTGAAATGACTGACACTTATGTAAACCAAGTAAACCATGTATGCCACACCCTGTCTGCCTCAAATCAGGGCCCACTGGTGTCACGTGGTGAAAACTAAGGCTTCTGTGATGCACACTTAATGCTACAAAACTGACCTGTTCCTTTGAGTCTGTATTTTTAGAAATTGCATCTAATATAGAACTGAATTTTCACTGGCCAAAACAGCACTTCTCTGAATTTCTGAAGATATGATTTTGGCTTGTTTTTAAAAGCCCTGCTCAAACTTTCTATTCCAGTGATAGAAATCATACTTTCAAAGTATAAATAATATATTTGAAAGTACATAGATTTATTTTCTTCCCAGATGTCCAAATGGATTAGAATGAAAGAGCTATTAAAAGAAGAACAAGATAAAAAAAAAATCCCAAATTTCATTTTACCCTGTGTTCCTGGCACAGGACAAGGAATAGATTACCCCAGGCAAAATTCCTCATGCTGGCTACTCATTAGCTTATTCAAAGTGGTTTTAAAGGCTCAGCCTATTTGCCAAATTGACTCCTGCCCAAATTTCTCTGGCACACAAAGTACCAAACAGTTAACTCTCCTATTAGTAGCCTCAGCAGGAGCCAGCACATGCATGAGCGCAGATCCCAGCAGCACACGGGCCAAATGTCTCAGAATTACCAAAGCTATGTGATGTGCCAGTGTCCTATAACAAGTACTTGAATCACAGATCATGCGGCCTTTGCCTTCATGAACTTCCACAGCGACTGCTACGAAGGCGATTTAATGAGAATAATGGCTTTCTCCAGCTACAGTTTACTTTATAAGGAGGGAGTTGAAATCATTTGGTTAAAATATTTACTTTCCAGACTAAAGGTGACATAATTTTCTTGTTACCAAAAAAAAAAAGATGACCGGAGTTTCTGGTTTTGTTAGTACCTTCTTTATAACATACAGAGGAGAATACAAAATATAAGTCTTTTCACACATTGCAACCCTACTGGAACAGAAGATTCTTTAAACATACAAAAAAAGCAGCACTGTCCACCCAAATGCCCTTCACTGAGACTTCACAGCCAATGAATCTGACCATAAAAGGACTCCTGTATCCCGTTAGACAGAGGAGGCAGACCCATACTGGCTTGTTTCATATGAGCCTCTCTGGGCCCATAGGACAGAAACTATTTCCTTTCACTCCCAGCCAGGTTGGAAATGACCCAGTCATTCAGAGACAAACAGGATATACATTGATTTAAAAAAAAAAAAAAGCCAGCTAGATAATAAAATCTTTGATTCAACTACAAATGGCTCCTTTATTTCCTCCTAAAAGTGAAATGCTAAAATCCAGACTATAAGGAGAATTTTGAAAATTATACATTTCATGTAATAAATGAAAACAAAACATTTTCTTAAGTTCTGATAATGCAGCATAAAATCCAGCAGAAATCATTTATTATTATCCAGCTCATTGGACATGTTAAGAGCATAATTGAAATGTATCCTCTCCAAGAAATATAGATGAGTTTCAGTGACATCAGCTGCAATGTGCTGGCTTTTGCTTGTGTGGTTTGTGGGGAGTTCTGAAAGCCTCCAGAGACCTCGGTGGTTATCTGAGGGATTGATAGAAGGCTTCTGAAGTCCAGAGCAAGAGTGATTTGCTTCCTACCAGGAGCATTCTGCTCTCCTCTGTTCTTTTTTTGCCAGGTGCTTTTGTTTTCTGCCATGTAACATACTGATTAAAAGATCTGCATTTATTCCACATCTATGGGAGCACACTGACATTCACATGTTAAAGAGAGATAGAATGGCAGCAAAAACACACGGCTTAAATAATAATGCCATAAACATTTACAGTAAGGCACATTCAGGCTGTTGTCTACCAGGTGTTAAATGTGGATGTAAAGAAGTCTTTGAAAAGGACAGGTGGAAAAATGATGGCAGGGAGGAACTGCCTATGTTAATTCCAGTTACAGCAGAGAGCAGCAGGTTCTCAGACTTCCTGAATGTACTCATAAAGGGAGCAATGGTTTTGGCAGTTTATTGGGACAAAATAGAAACTTCTATTTCTTTATGGCAGAGCTCAGTGTGTGTGTGTGTGTGTGTGTGTGTGTGTGTGTGTGTGTGTGTGTATGTGTATGTATATGTGTGTGTATGTGTGTGCCTGTGTGTGTGTGTGCGTGTCTGTGTGTGTATATGTGTGTGTGTGTGCGTGTCTGTGTGTGTATATGTGTGTGTGTGTGCGTGTCTGTGTGTGTATATGTGTGTGTGTGTGTATATATATGTGTGTGTGCATGTGTGTGATCAAATAAGCCTTCTTTGAAGCATACACTCAAGTGTCACAAGTGTGAGTAGGCTTGTGGAAGAGGGAGGAGACTTGTTTAAGTGAAGACATGTTCCAGTTAGAGTTCTGTGGC
Organism: Phodopus roborovskii; assembly: GCF_943737965.1. Lineage (NCBI taxonomy): Eukaryota > Metazoa > Chordata > Mammalia > Rodentia > Cricetidae > Phodopus > Phodopus roborovskii. The sequence continues at coordinate 6,750,607 of NW_026125444.1, forward strand.
CATTAAACCCCAGAGGTGAGTTGGCCACCAGCCTGAGCTTTAAGAGGACATTTGGTGACAACCATGCAAGCTCTCAATCTCTTTAGCTACTTTCCATTTTGTTCAGAAAGACTAGAAAATAAAATAATGAAAAGTTCTACTTGCAAAACCATTTTTAATTTTGGTTTTTGTCTTAGATTATAGTCTCAAGTAGTAACTCAGGATAGCTTCATCTTTCCATCTTCCTGCCTCAGCTTTCCAAGTACCTGGGACTGCAGGTATGACCCACCATACCTGTCTGCAAAGAAGTATTTTAAATAGATCCTAGATCAAATGAGTTGAGGTTGCTTGCATATGACTAGAGGGTCCTGGTTTACCTGAAGGATGAAGCCACTGTGTGGCTAAGTGTATTTTACTACACTAGGGAAATGAGGCCCACTCTCACCAAATCCACATTTTAAAGAAAGTATTAAATATCCCAGGAAAATATTCATTTGCTATACTTTTATGTTTAGTTATTTTGAGTTACATTTTATACTATAAGAACTTACGCTAATCCTTCCTAAAAATGTAATAATCAATACTCAGCCACCACCTGAGATGGTTTTGCTGGTCCACTACAGGAAAAACAATCGAATGGCTCAGTACCTTTTTCTGCCTGTTCTCAGCGGCAGCCAGCTGTGTGGACATCCTTTCTTGCATTTTTCTGCAGTGGGCCATGACAGCTTCAAGGATGGAGAGTGGGTTGGTGCAGACTGGCTTCTCTTTGTCACCAGCACCTGCTTCATAGTCTCTCTGTAGCGCCAGGAAGGGGTCGTTTAGATTAAATCTCCCATACCGTTCCTGGATAAACACCTCCTTCCTGCGAGCCTACAACAGAGTTGGAGAAAGGCATTAAAGGAATAAATGAAAATAACAGAAAGAAATTTATCCAGAAGTATTAAGATGTCTTTTCCAAATGGTACTCAGAGCTACTCTAAAAGCTGACAGACAGCTTGGTGAGCCCAAGGTGAGGAGGACCCCAAGCCTGACAAGCGTGGCAAGCCATCTGGCCTGTTTCCAAAGTTTCTTTCCACTGTTACCTAGATCTTGGGTGTACCAAAAGACCCACATGAGGAAAGATCGGGGCGCAGAGTTTGATGGTACTGGGAAAATCTTTAGAACAGTGGTTTTCAACCTATGGGTTGCGATCCCTCTGCGGTCCAATGACCCTTTCACAGGTGTCACCTAAAACCATCTGAAAACACAGCTATTTACATTATGATTCCTAACAGTAGCAAAATTACAGGTATGAAGCACCAACAAAAATAATTTTATGGTTAGAGGCCACCACACACGAACTATTCTAAAGGGCTTAGCATTAGGAAGGCTGACAACCAAAGCCTTAGAAGGTGGAGGGGAATCAGACTGCTGGGAATGTGTGCTTGAGGGTGGTATTAGGACCAAGACTGCCCCTCGCCTTTTCACTTCACTGGCTGAGCTCCCACGACAAGCAAGTCTCTTGCACAGCAGAGTCCCACCTTGATGTACCACACCACTGTGACTGTGGACCGACACCTCTGAAACTGACCCACAAGTCATTGCTCTTTTTAACATGATTGTGGCAGGTATTTGCCATGGTTGCTGAAGGCATTAGCACTTCCCGTTAGAACAACGCTTACAGTGGTTGGAAGATTGCTCAGTGGGTTAACCATGCTTGTTCCTCAAACAAGGGGACCTGAGCTCAATCCTTAACATCACATTGTGAGCCGTCAGCACACAAGCCATGAATCCACCAATCTGAGGGGCTGGGACAGCTGGATCTCTGTGGTGTTTTTTGGTTTTCTTTCTTCTTTCTTTTTCTTTCTTTCTTTCTTTCTTTTTTTTTTTTTTTTTTTTTTTTTTTTTGTTCTTTTTCAGACAACCTAGCCCAAAGGGCAACAAGCTTCAAGTTCAGGCAGAGACTATGGGAATAAGGGAGAGAGCAACAGAACAGGACATGCAGTCTCCTTCTCCAGCATCTGCATATGTACACATAAACAAGCACACATACATGTGCGTGCACACACACACACACACACACACAGGGGAGAGGGGAGAAAGGGAGAAAGGGGAGGGGAAGAGATACACAGAGGGTGAGAAAGAGAGGGTGAATATGAATGCCCTTTACACTAAAATTGATATAAATAAGACTTTTCCAGAATGCTTTATTCCTTCAAGGGTCTGAATTATAGGTGTAGTCTTTTCAGTTTAACATGAAACCCATGAGGCTGGGGAGATGACTCAGTGTTTAAGAGCACAGGCTGCTCTTCCAGGAGGCCTAGTTTTAATTCCCAGCACTCACAGGGCAGCTCACGGACAGCTTTAACTTCCTGGCTTCCTAGGGATCCAATGCCCTCTTTTGGCCTCCCGAGGACCACGAAGACATGTGGTACACAGCTATACATGCAGGCAAACCACCTATACATTAAATGCATAGATATAGACAGACGGACAGACAGACGGACAGGTAATAGACAGGTAGATAGATAAAATGCTTAGAATGGTTTTTTTTTTTTTTAAAAAAAAAGGTAAGTTCATTATCATTGTCAACCACACTCATGTATCAAATTATTACTCTGTCTCCATACACTTCTATAACTAAAACAATTTTAGACCAAGTAAAATGAGAAGTTTTGATAATAAAAACCCCTTAGGAAAAATTATTTTTATACTCATAGAATTTATATTTTAAATGGTAATCAAGCTAAGTTACAGTCACAAATATGTTTGCTCATTTCTTCCTAGCCAGAAGGCATTGTAAGGATATTTGATGAACAAATGAAATAAACTATAACATTCTTGAGAGAGAGAGAACGAACATAAAAGAGGGAGCCATTATTGGACTGAAGAGAAAACTGAACCTAAAGAAAGGTCTAGAGACCTACAAGACTGCCGCCAACTAACAATTTGAGCAACCGTGGAAAGGCTACCATAAATGCCCTTCCCGGAGAGTGAGACCAACAACTAACTTATCTACCATCATGGAGCCCTCATCTAATACCTGTTGGAAACAGAACCAAACACCCATAACTAAACACTGAGTTGAACTAGATTCCAGATGCAGAGAGAGAGGACAAGACCAGGTGGCAGAAACACATAGAAACCGCTGACCTGAACAAGGAGGAGCTAACAGGCCCCCAGACTGATAGCTGGGAATCCAGCATGGGACTGACTCAGATCCCCTGAATATGGGTCTCAGCTAGAAGGACTGAGCAGTCTAAGGGGCCTCAGACAGTGGAACCAGGATGTATCCCTGGTGCACAAAAGGACCTTGCGAACACATCCCCCATGGAGGGTTACTCCCTTAACCTACAGAGAAGAGAGAAGTCCTAGTCCCTACTTCAAATGACTTGACAGATTTACATGACCCCACCTGGATGGCATCATCCTACATGTGGAATTGGGGTGGGGGGATGGGAAGGGAGGGTAGTCAGGGTGCATGTGAGGGGGGAGAGAAGGTAGGACGGAGGGAGGGAGAGAAAGGGGGAAGGAGGTGGAACTGGGATCAACATGGTAAAATAAAAAAAATAAATAAAAACAATAATGAAAAAATATTCATACTTTTTAAAAAAAAAAGTTTGACACTAAAGTCCTACAGAAAAGTTGAGAAAATAAAATTAGATCCTTATTGTTGAAAGGCAATAACATATATAGTTCACAGAATCCCAGGAAATAATGCAACCTCGTTTTACTTCAAATGTCAGCCCATCAGCGACAAAATTAATTTCACACTTATGTAATGAACACCAAATGCAATTTTCTACAAATAGTCTACAGTGGTCTTTGTATGAAATGGAAAATAGCAGTAAAAATATATCAAAGACTACCTACATCCCTGATTCAGGTCATTCTGAAATAGCTACTACAAACATTTACTGACACTGAAAAAAAAATAATAAATTACAATAAATCAAGACTAATTTTCTCAAATGTCAAAAGTTTTCTCAAGAAATATTGCACACAGTTCCCTTCTTTAGCATAGCAGCATAGAACTAAGTTTTTCCATTTTTAGGTCACTGTCAGTAAGCCCAAACCAGATAAATACGAGTGCCTTGACATGGTGGAATCTAACATGTTGTTTTCTATTACCAAATTAGACTAAAAAGTAAGAAAGCATAACAAGTTCAGTTTCCTTAAACTGCCTTTCAGTACCCTTCAGAAAATAACTTTAAATTTAAAAAAAAAAATAACAAGGTTTAGGAATTAAAAGCATTTCATGCTTCTAGGTTCTTCAAAGTCAATTACATGATCATTGCATGGGTTAAGTATCACTTCAGAGATTGAAGTTCAAAATCAAAGCCATTTTGTACTTCCTCCCCCCCCTTACTATTTATGTGATGTAACATGTATCACCCCTGGTTAAACCTGGATATGCCTGTGGTTTTCCTAATTGCTATTACTTAATGGAAACCCAATAGTCATTTTTAACTTAATGTCATGCAGCAAACCAACTGCCATTATATGGGAAGGAGGCCCTATGACAGTCTCTCTCCTTCTAGCCAAGCTGTCCCCTCTCCATTTTGCCCTCTCTGAGTTGAGAGCATTTGAGGTGGGTGTCCATGAGAGATGAGGGAGCCATAGGTGCCCTGACTGATGCTTTACCAGCCTTCACAAAGTACTTGGTCCCATTGTTGGGGCCCTTCCATCTAGTTTCCTCAATGTGTGCCATGATTTAAGACATGCTACCCAATCTCTAGGGTTCATTATGAAATGGAAGATTTTGCTCAAAGTCCATGAAATGTTTCAAGGTGGCAATGTCATAGCATTAAAGTATGTGTGGGTACGGTGGCTCTTCTAAGTGTGGGGACTGCAAGGCAGGAAGCCAGCCCTGCCTGTGTTCCTTATAGTGCAGCATTTGAGATGCAGCTTCTGTGACCGAGGCCCATGTTTTTCTCCAGGCTGCCATGGCAAAGGGACCCAGTTTCGTCCCCCACGCTGTCCTGCCCACCTGGCCTCTGAGAAAAACTCATTCATCTTTATTCAAATAAAAGATCTCAGTTTCTATAAGATGACCACACTAGCCAACTTTCCACTTCCACAAAAATAGCTGCCGACTCAACTGCACCACCTGGCCCACCAGACCTCCAGCGTCTTCAGTGAGTCATTAAGTTGTGTGGTGATAACTTGCTTATGCTTTAACAAATGAAGCTTGCCTGAAGGCCAGAGAGTGGAGCTAGCCACTAGCTAACCATAGACGTTTGGAGGTCTGCACAGGTCGACATGAAGTGAGATGGCTGGGCACAGACAGGAAATAGGTGGGAGGAGACAGGAATTCGGCCTCCTTTTAGTATGAGGATTTTGGAGAGGCTGCTCTGCTTCTCTGATCTTTCAGCTTTCACCCCCTAATATCTGACTCCGGCTTTTATTATTAAGACCTTCTAGAACTAGTGTTACAAAGTTGGAATGTTTTATATGTTACTGGAGGTTGAATCCAGGGCCATGAACATACCAGGCAAGCACTCTACTGTCATAAACTAATATCTGACTCCGGCTTTTATTATTAAGACCTTCTAGAACTAGTGTTACAAAGTTGGAATGTTTTATATGTTACTGGAGGTTGAATCCAGGGCCATGAACATACCAGGCAAGCACTCTACTGTCATAAACTAAATTCCCAGTCCTAAAAAGCGAATGAGACAAGTCCTCACTAAATTGTCCAGGCTGGCCCTGAACTTGTAATCCTTCTCGGCCTCCCAAGTACCAGTCCTGTTCCACCATAACTAGCTAAACTGTTCTCTTGAAGTCATGTTCTTTCTCTTTCATTAATCTAAATCAGGCTTTCTTTCTTCTCTCCCTTCACCCACTCCCCGAGATCTGATGGGTTCTGGTTTTCCTCAGTGCTTCCTGTCTGCTGCAAAGAGAGGTTCCCTTGATGAGTGGTGAGGACAGCATCTTATACCAAGGGAGAAGCAACTAAATGGGACAAGAACAAGAACACAATTCTCTGGAGGGAGATCCTGGGTTTAATTTTTATATAACCAAAACCAAGGAACAAAAAAAAAAAAAAAAAAAAAAAAAAAAAAAAAACCCTCTCACCCTCCCTTTTGAATCTCTTAACAACTACATCATATGATATTCTTAAAGAAAATAAAATTTAAAAAAAATCGAAACAAGATTTCAAATGTTTCTTCTGTAAACGTGCACCCTGTTCATCACTTCAGTACTTCATATTTACTGTGCACTTCCTATTCTAATTATAGACACTTTTAGGATAGCCATTGGCCTGTGTGGCAAGGACCATGTGTGCTGCGTCTGTGGAGGAGAAGTTGCAGGAGTTTGTTCTTTCTTTTTACCATTTGCATCTCAGGGAACAGAGCCTATGTCTTCAGGCTTACTTGGCAAGCATCTTTACCACTGAGGCATCTTGCAGGACTCCAGATTACATTTTAACAATCTATTCTTTTTTATTACTGGACATCTACTTTTAAAATATTGCATATTACTCATAATAGTAGCTTAAGTGATTTCTGAACACATGATCTATTTTGAAATCTGAGTGACCTTTTGATTATTGAACTAAAATTAATTTTTGAATCCTGTAAAGTATGTTCATTGACATTTGTGGCTATGTAACATGGGTGGAACTGGAAGATATTACATGAAGTGAAATGAGCCAGCAATAGAGAAATGTTCCGTATTCTCACTCGTATGCTGAAGCTAAAATAGAATGGACTAGAGTAGTGGCCACTGAGTGCTAGGAATCATGGGCCAGTGAGATATAGAAGAAAGCTGAGTAACAATGAGTACCAAAGTAGAGGGAGGCAGGCAGATCATCTCTCATGTTCGGTAGTCTAGCTGAGCACAGTTTGTAGGTATTATGCATCTCAAAATAACCAGTAGACAGAAGTTCAAAGATTCTCCCAGTACAAAGAAATAATAAACATGTAAGAGCTGAAAACATCAACAATTACCCAGATTTGAATGTTACATGCCATATAGAGGCATCAAATAAACAAAACGTCTTCCATAATGATGCACAATAATTTGCAGCAAATAAAAATGTAAAGATTTAGTGGCTTTAATGACCTAATTGTGGCATTTTAGAATGATAAAAATCTCCCTTCTGAAAATGCTGTGTAACTATTTATAAGAAAATCATAAAATAGAAGTGCTAATTATTTTGCTTTATAAATATGGATAGACACTAACCCTTACAATGAAGTGCAAGACACATATATTAGATTCCTTTCCATCCTTTAAGGATGGAAACAGCAGTTATATCATGTTGCTAAATATATCCATATTCCTGGCATCTATTGATTTTAACTTGAGAGAAATCAAGGAAGATTCACAAGTTACATAAAAATTTACCTTTAGGCACTAAACTTGATCACATTTTTTCATGTTCATAAAATCATAGACATGCCAGGTGTCTTACAGTTTTTATTGCTATGAAGAGATGCATTGACCACAGCAACTCTTTTAAAAAACATTTAATTGGGTTGGCTCACACAGTTTCAGAGGTTAAGCCCATTATAATCATGGCAGGGAACATGGCAGCATTCAGGCAAACATGGCACTAGGGAGGTAACTACAGAAGCCCACATTTTGTGGGCAATAGGAAGTCAGCTGTCACACTCAGAGTCGCTTAAGCAAAGAGACCTCAAAGACCACCTCCACAGTGACACACTTCCTCCAACAAGTGCACACCTCCTAATGGTAACATGCCTTGTGAAATTATAGGGGCCAATTACATTTAAGCCACCACACTGGGCTTCCATGAATGAACATCAAAGAGTATGTATTCTCTAAACTAACCCCTGAACTCCTGCTGGTATTTTTAGTTTTCAGGTAATAACTTCATTCTATGAACATACAAAAACATCTTTGTATGTTATACATATTCTGCATTCCTTTTAACATTGATCCAAGAGTTGGAAGTCACACATTAAATAAGAGCATGAACTGAAGAGGACAGGCTGCAATGTCTGCTACACCTGATCTTAACCAAAAGCCAGAGAAAGGATTGATGTCAACTCTTAGTGCATGCCTCCAATAATATACAGCAAAGTATCCATGCTACAATGACTTTAAAAACATCTTATATTTACTATTAGCATGCTGTGTCATGTTTTGGGGGCTTTAAAAAAATCCTGACATAAACAAGTAAATGTAGAGAGGGTTTTTTCAGGGATTCATCATTTCAGCCATAGGTTATCTGCTCTGCTCATTTTGCACTTGTGGTGAGACAGAACGACATGGTGGCCAAGCATATGGCATAGGATGATCATCTTTGGCAGACAGGAGAGAGGAAGGATGACCCAGGAAAAGATCAACCCCTAAAGAACTTGCTCTAGTGACCTACTTCCTCCAGTTGAAGTCTCAGAACCTTCCAAAATAGTTCAACGAGCTGGGGATGAACTCTTTAGTACACAAACTCTTTCCAGACTATAACAAATGTCTTTCTTTTTTTGCACTGGTTGTATAAGAGTAATGGTAAAAATATATTTCTATATCCACATGTCCTATCAAAAATGGATGAATTGTTTTTTTTTTTTTTTCTAGATGGAGTTAGAACATGGTTGATCCAATTAGATACCTTGGAAGGTTTGATAACCTAGAAACTTTGAGTTCTCACTACTAGGTTGGTAGGTATCGTTGACTACTCAAATGCCCAACAAGGTAAGCAGCAAATGTGGTATATATTTGGCATGCATGCTATTGGCCAATGTGGAATGCCAAACTACTATTGACAATGGTGTTTTAAGTTTATAAAACAAGCACAAGAAGGTGTGGTTCATTTTGCTGTATCACACACTAATTCACCTGGTTTGGTCAGTAAGATATCAGCCTTTAATGTCTAATTTCTACAAAAAAAAAAAATCTACCCACTACAAGCCTCATTGGGCTATGTCTTCCCCTAGCATTTTCCTTGGAGTTCTTCTCAAATGGATTACTTTTATTGAACTCATCCACTTAACCCAGCATAAGGAAAACAACACATTCATATGTATGTTTATTGCAAGGCTAAAAATAGCACTTAGCCAACTTAAGCAAACAGAATATGTAGCCCAAAGCCTCAGGAGTAAAGAGCTCACAAAACAGGGTCAAAGTCAGAATCGTCAGCACAGAACTATTTCTAGATGGTGGCAAGTGAGGGCATGTTTACCACTTGGCTAAGACAGAGCCAGGGGGTTGCAGGAAGGAGACAACCCTTTGATCTAATTTTGATCTGATGTCAGATAAAAACAGTTTCAGGAACACCACAGGGGGCTGAAGCAAGTGTTCCCTGTGTTACTTCTTTGTGTGTATATGATGGCTTTCTTTGTACTCTCAAAGTGGATCCAATATAATGGGGACTCTGTCAGTATAGCCTTTCTACAATAGAGTCTTGGCAGTCACTCTGCTATGAGCCTTCAACACTGGATATTCATAATTACCCTTATTCCATAAGCTGCTTGGGACAGCTCTACACCTCCAAGTATCTCCTCCTGATGGTTCCTGCCCACTGCCTTCACTCTTGCATATCTCAAAAACTCCATTTGTAGCTGAATATATGTCCCAGCCATTTAAATAAAAAGTTAACCTACTTTTCAACAAACATACTTTAACATTCTTATACAAAGTTCATCTTTCTTAAGACACTGAACTACATAATAAAGTATTTTTAATGTCTGTCTTGTTTGAGCCATAGCCTAAACTGTTCTGGAACTCTTTGCATAGCTAAGGATTATCTTCAACTTCTCCTACCTCCGACTCCCAAGTCCTGGGGTTCCAGGTGCACACCACCACAGCCAGGTTTACAGGGCTAGAGATCAAACCCAGAACTTTCTGAATGGTAAGCAAGCACTCTACCAACTGAGCTACACCCCTAGCCCACATTTCATTACCCCTAATAACAGCAAATCAACAGCTGGGTGCAGTGGCATGGTACTGACTCCCGGTGCTCAAGAGACTCAGGCTGAACTGATCGAGCTTGCGAGTTTGACCCCAACTATGGTAACATAGAAGGATCTCATTTCTTAAAAAGAGCAGTTAATAAGGGTATGTCAGCAATAAAGAATACTAAACATATGCAACAATACTGAATATATGCTTTTATGTATGAAGAGACCAAGTGACAAAAAAAAAAAAAAGAAAGAAAATTACTTGAAGAGGATTTTGCAACAGGTCAAGGAAGCCTTTTTCTAAGGAGGAACAGCTACAGGTTCTTTGATTATGCTGCAGAATTACTTGAGTGTGAAATGCATTTCAAGAAAATGAGCCATGAAGACAAAGACTAATTAGTTACTTACTTAGTCTCTTAGAGGAGCTCTTAAGTCTAGCCTGTTATTTAATTTTCTGTTGTTGTGATTAAAAACACCATGACCAAGGCAACTCAGAGAAGGAAGAGAGTTCGTTTTGGGTTTACAGTTGCAGAGAGGTAGAGTCCATCACCATCACGGTGTAGAGGCATGGCAACAGGCCCCGGGCATGGTGGCAGAGACAGCAGCTGAAAACTCCCACAAAAAAACAGCAAACAGGAAGCAGAGAGAGCATACTTGGAAACCTCAAAGCCTGCCCCAGCGACATAACTTCCTCCAGCAAAGCCACGCCTCCTAAGCCTCCACATAAAGGGAGACCAACTGGGGACCAAACATTCCTGTGCCTGAGGATATGAGAGGCATCTTATTCAGACCCCTACATCTGAAAGATAAGAAGTCTCAGAACATGAAGCTTTGTGAAATCTTGTGGAGAAATCTGCAGGCAAGAACTAAAACATAACTACTGCTATGATTGCTTTTCAACATATACTATACAGACTTCCTTTGGTTTTCATTGCGCCAACAATCAGGTAAGTTGAAACTGATTTGAAAGAAAAGAAGAAATACTTAAAATGTCCAGTTTTTTTGGTTTTTTTTTTTTTGTGCTGCCATGGTTTGAATTTAGAATGTTCACCACAACCATGTGTTAATGGCTTTGGTCTCATCTTGGTGATATAGGGAAATGATGGACACTTTAAGAGAAGGGGCTTTGTGTCAGATTTAATTAATATATCATGGCATGGCATACTTTGAAGGGACTGTGGGAACAAAATCTGTAAAGCGAGTTTCTGGTCCAGCTGCCCTTCAGCCCCAAATAAACACTTTGTATTAAGTATAAACAGGCCAGTGACTCAGGCTTCTTACTGGCTAGCTCTCTCTTAATTATTAACCTATAACTACTAATCTATGTATTTCTACATGGCCTTATCTTACTGGAGAACATTCAGCATCCTATCTTCCCAACAGCTACATGGTGTCTCTCTCGCAGTCTCTGTCTCCTCTCCCCAGAATTCTTCTCATCTGGTAGCCCTGCCTATACTTCCTGTCTGGCTACTGGACAATAGTGTTTTATTCATCAACCAATAAGAGAAACATATATAAAGAAAGACATGCCCCATCACAATTTTCTTCATCCTTTTTCTCATTTAGTCAAGAGTGAAAAGTTCGTTAGACAATACACTCCAACCACAAGGCAGTGCTCTGTGCTACTCCACATGTACACCACAGGTCTAAAAGCACTGGGTCCATTTGCCCCCTTATTGCCTGGAACCTCCAAAACCATGAACTAAAATACTCAAGCATTTCAATACAGCACTAGAAAGCTGGCATACCTGCAATCCTCCTGGGAAAAGAAACTGAAAGCTACTCTGTGATTTGTATTTATAATGTTATAAAAAATATCATTGATCCATACAAAAGCATAAACAACTTCAATTTATCTTATGAAAAGTGTACACATCATACGTAAGTAAAACAATAATTTAAAAATAATAAAAGATAATCTTGTCAAGAGCTTAATATTCCCTGTTTGTTATTTTAATTAACTTCCCCCTGATACATTGGCCTAGATGACAGCCAGTATTTTCATTCACATTTTATAGAAAGCAGACTAAGGCTTAGCACAACTCACTATCTAGCCCTAGGTCACTCATCTGGGCAGTTATAGTCAAAGCCTATACTTCTGATCACTGAAATATAATTCTGACAAGAATATTTTGGAAGACAAAAAAATGACATCAAAGACAAATACTATATAGAACTCTACTTAAACCATTACAAAAAACAAGGTTTGAAAGTCAGAAACGAGCCAGTGTTCAAGAGGTTGGAGCATTGTGTGTACTGTTATGTACACCTGCCCATCTGACCACATGGTAACAGATTTTATCAGATTTTGCTAGTTCTCTTAAGACTCTTACAGAATAAATTGTGCATGTATAAAATAAGACTTGACACATTGTAGATGTCTTCCCCCATCCAAGCCTTGATAACTTTGAAACTAAAACCACCAGACACCAGCATTAATATGCATCATATAACTTGCAGACTGCAGAGAAAATCTGTTCTCAGGTCTGGACAACCCAACATGGCTGTCATTGCCTTGGGTACCAATGTTTAACAGGCCAACAGTGATGCCTGAAATGATGAGCCCAACCTGAGAAGGTGGACGGACTTTCAGAGTCAGAAATAAGAGAAAGGTCATAATAAATAAGAAAAATAAGCAAGTGTGAACGATGGTTTTAATTAAGATCCCATCCAACACGTGAATAACTAAAAGGACACCATCACCCCACACATAAACAATACACCCTCCCCTCAACTCTGGGCTCTATTAATACCAAGTGACTGACCTGGACTCACTTTTCACTGAAGAATACAAAGAACGACCAATAGACCAAAGCAACAGTGGAGGTACTAGGGATGCCTCAAAGAGATGATTGACAGAGGCACAGTCATGCTCTTTCAATATCTGAAGGAACTTTAAAGTTGTATTTCACGAACCGCCACGGCACACCCCACAATTAAGCATTTTGATTTTCTTTATCAGTTTAAAGTTGAAAGATATTTTATCATTAGCCCATGCTGCCTAATGAAATGTATTATGGTCAATATGATAAAGAACTCAAGAGCCAATACTATTTCCAAGATACAACAAGCTGCATGAAATTGGCATCAAATTTTCATCTCTGGCTGTGCTTCAAACAGGCTGAGAAAACATGCATAAGAAATGTAACACAGGGATTTACAAGTCAGAGAGGCTCTTGGCTCCTAAACTGTTTCATTTTCAAACCCCGAGCTATTATGATTCAAAACTAAGATGGGGAAACATAGATTTCTCTTTCCAAACAACTAACATCAAAATTAAATTAAATCTGTCTTAGCAGCAAGGAGTTCGAGCGCAGAGAAATCAAACAAAAGAAAAGAATGCAGTGAAAATCTCAGTTGTAAGTGCAAGGGAAAGAAAGCCCTCGGAAATTATTCCTTCAAGAGGAGTGGAGAGCCCAGGCGTCTCTTTCCCTGCTCACCCTGGCATGTGCAGAGGGTGGTCATAGTAAACAGTGGAAGAGCAATGTAAAAAGTCACCCATATTCTAGAAAATTATAAGTGCCAGCCTCTAATGACCAGCCTCTAATGATCAGAGCACTTTAAAATTCACCAGGTAGGAATAGAAATTAAATTCTGGAGTTATGAGTAGAATGCCAATTTACCTGAGGAGTTCCTTCCTTTTGGAGACAATGCTTCCATGAATGAAGACATAGAGCAGATATAGATGTAAGGGGGGAGGGGTCATGCATCACATGATCCTCCCTGCAATGCTGGGTTATTCTAGGGAAGAGGCAATTTTTTAACTGTGGCCTCTGAGCTCCACCCTTTGCCACACAGTCTTTCTGCCACCTGCTCAGAGACATCATTGTGCATGTGCACAGACAGAAATTGTTATGGTATAAATAGCACAGTGTGTATTATAAATGAGAAATCGATACTGATTTACATGTATTTGGTTTCTAAGGCTAAACTCTGGAAGGCATGTTTCAATGAGCCTTTTATATAGCCCATTTTAACAGAACTTATAAATCAGATTGTTTTGACAGACACAATCTCCTCTTTTGACTTCTCCCAAGGCTTTCATTTTGCTATTACAGCATCTGGTACAGATTTCTCAGAGCCTGCTCATCTGTTGAAGCAATGCTCTCCCCTCTCTCCAAACTTGGTTAAGAATGGCCTACACGTACATACTCTTTTACTTTCCTACCAAGGGTCAGAATTACTAAGAACTCAGGAATTGTCCCACATCCTATCTAAATAAATCACACTAAGTAGCCACTCCCATCAGACCTGGGATGAGGGTGAGCAGATCTCCTCTACCATGAGTACGGAATCCTATGTTAACTACAGCCTTCATTCCTTCATGTCTTTATGACTTGAAGAGTCACTAGCAGGAGACTCTCCACATGGCAGTTATTTATAAGGATGGTAGAAGAATCAATCATTACCTAAAAAAAATTATCTAAATGAATATTTAATATTAGAGAACATAATCTTAAATATAACAGAAATTATTACTTGATATTAACAAAAGAAACCCAGTCTGTATTGTTTAAAACTTAAAGCATTTAAAATGTCTTTGTTTAAAATTATATGTTTACTGAATAAATTGGGAAAACACTAATAAAATGAAAACAAAATCACCCACAATTCAGTTATCAAAATATGGGAGCCTTGTATTCCTCAAGCCATTTTTTTTCCTAAGGATATATTAAAAGCCATTATTGAAGACTTCAGGAATTGTATTTTATTTCCCATCATATTATCTAAGTATGACTCATTTAAAAATTAATCTATTTCAATGTTTTAAATACAAATTAATAACATTTCTAACATATTCCATTTTTATGTATTATTTACCGTTTAGGTTGTTTTCAAACTGCTTTAACCAATCTGTGTGTAAACACGTCATTAATAGATATTCATGAAAGTGATATGACTGGAAAGGAGAACCAAAATATTTTTGAGCCTTTTCAGATGTATTACTAAGTGACTCAGATATTGCTAGTTTAGCAAATGGCTTACAGAGATTGCTAGTTTATCTAGCGACTTCCAGAGGCTGCTAGCTTATCAGCCACTACATATGTAACATTGAGTAATAACACTTCACACTTCACCTGTTCCAGCCATTATCCTCTCACCTGGTTTGTTGTCAGGGATGGTAGTGATGGTTGTTGTGGGGTATTCAGCTTTGTGTGAGTCAGTATTCCTCTGTAACCCAGAAGAGCCTCAAAGTCAGGATCCTCCTGCCTCAGCCTCTTGAGAGCTGGGACTGGAGCCTATACCACCACACTGGGCTCACCTCACCTTTGGCTATCATTGGTGAGGTATACACCCTGCTCTTTCTAACAGAGGCACCAGGGGACTATTGAGCTCTAAGAACTGTCTATGTATTCTGGACATATGTCCTTTTTCATGTGTGTCCTGGATATTTGCTTCAACTCTAGATACAACGTGTTCATTTTCTTAGCTACAACGTTTGAAGATGGTTGTTATCCATGTTTAATATTTTTAAGTTTCATGGTTTATGATGTCCTAAGAAAACTTTACTGGACGCCTGAGTATTTTCTTCTAATAGTTTTATAGGCTTTGGTCTTATACTCATCCATTGAAAACAAATAATTACAAAGTTTTTGAAATTAAATCATAATTAAATTGATTTCTCCTTTCCTTCCCAAACCCTCCCCTTAAGGCTCCCTTGCTCTCTCAAACCCACGAGGCTCAGTTTATTTGTTCTTTTACGTATGTATATGTGCATATATGTATATATGTATACACACATGCACACAATCTGCTCAGTGCACCTAAAGCACCTTTAATGTGTATGATTTCATACGCACCTATTTTGACTGAACATATGCTTATAGTTTTTCAGAGGTGGCTAAGTGGCAGAGCATGGGCTTAGCATTCACAAGGCTGTGGGTTCCATTTCAGCATCTGCTCAAACAAATCAACAAGAAGGGGATCTTGATGTCTGATTTCCCTACATGTAGATCTGGTTTTTAATCATTTGCTGAATAAGGATATCTTTTCCTTAATGTTTTTGTGCTGAAAATGCATGTGTAGATCAATTTCTGGGTTCTTTATTCACTCTGCTGATACAATGTGCATATTTACTTGATTTATAATAAATCTTGCAATCAGATAAGCTAAGTCCTTTCTTAAAAATTCTTTCAGAAATGCCTTTCTCATCCCAGGGCTATTTCTATTCATTCTATTCTAATTAAATATATCAATTTGTATTTAAAAGCCTTCTACAATATTGATTTGCTTCAGTGATGCCTTTATATTCTTGACAATTTTTTTTCTTCAGTAAAACAGCTCTGTGTCAGCAATCTTTCATTAGGTTAATTCCTATGTATTGTGTGATCTGTATCTCTGCTGCAAATAGGAATGTCCCATTTCGATTTATTTACTCTTTACTGGTATAGAAAAATACAAATAAGTTTCTAAAATGTGCTTAAGATTTTACTAACTGTGAAATTTTTCAAGAATACACAACAGCAGAGACTATAATCAATATCCATGTACCCATTACTTAGCTACAGTATATTTAAATATTAGATTTGGTACATTCCTGTAATATCAGAACTCAGGAAGTTAGGGCAAGAGGATCACAAATTTGAGGACAGCCTAGACTATATAGTGAATATCTGCATAAATAAATAAATCTTTGTATTCTGTACACTTGACACAATAATTTTAGTCAACGTTTTTGCATAATTCCTTTACAGTTTCTCATATCTGAATGTGACACACATCCTTTTATCTTATATTTCTCATTACTGCCACATTGAAATGAGGGTGATATCCAGCATATTGTTTAACAGATCTAGTATAAGTTGGCACTCTTGCCTTATTCTGCACCTCAAGAGTAAGACACTAAATTACACAGCTCAAATATCATGATGTCAGCGTACAGCTGGCTTGTGCTCAGCTGGCTAGTCTATAATGGCTTGAAGTCTTTCCATGTGCCAGTCAAGAAGAGCCATCACTACTTATGAAGCAAGATGTAATCTATTCTCCCATGGACAGACATAACCTCATAGCCTAACACTTAGAGAAGCACGCACAAATATAATACTGTGGTTAGAGAAAAACAAACAAGAAATTTATTATGAGACAATTTTGAGGGAATTAGTGGGGTCAAGAGAAGACACTTGGGGCAACCAGCAACAGAATTCTATTTCTACAGCAGCCCTTAATACATGAGATCAGTTCAAACGTGGGCAAACAATGAGTTCTAAAGCACCACATTTAGAGAAGGGAGCTATTGTGAGGCTGCTGACGTTGTAAGCCTTGCCTTAGGATTGGACGTGTTTCTCAGCTTTCAGAGTAAATTTAGAGAGAGACATAGAAGTACTGATTGTAGTCTTAAAATAACAATGGAACACAAGCTGTTCATTGTGGAAGTTCTAAATCATACTCGGTTTTCTACAGTTTTCAGATAGTGGGTAAATTGGGACAATTTTCTCACAAGTGATCCCATCATAAAACTTAGAAAAATCTTGTCATTTACTGAGCAAGTAAAATAGTACTTCTTATAAAGAGATGATTTAGTACAGCCAGAAAGTGGGTAGGCATGGATTAAAATGAGGGCCAAATCTCTGACTGCTCTTTGCATTCACAGTCAGTGCTGGGAAAATAAGACTTCTGAAGGGTGTGAAATTGTTTAAAGAAATAATCGCCACCTTTGGGGAACCGAATAGCCCTGAACGGAGCATTCAGGAAGTTAGTGGATTTTGCCGGACCAAATTCTGTTCTGAACATTTCCACACGGTTTCTGTGAGTGTTCTTCCCATTATGTCACTCCACAGAAGCATTTGTTTTTGTTTTATTATGATTTTAGCATCAAGGACATTTTCACTAATAACAACAATTACAAATGCCTTGCCCATATGAATGATCAGTGGGTATCAACATAAACAAGCAAATAAAAGGCCCCAAGGGAATACAAAGCACGGTCCTTAAAATAGCTCATTATTTTGGGAATGACATAGATAATTCTGGAAACTTCTAGTTACTATGGATTGGGGGGGGGAATGGAAATAGTGGTGGGTGTGGGAACAATATTGGGTTAAACATCCCCACAAGAAAAACATGTTCTAAAAGTGAAAATTTCAAATAAGGGCAGTGCCATGTCTACTAGAGATAATAAATACATAGACAATCTCTGTGGGAAGACCTTTTGACTACAAATTTAAAAATTGTAGCTCAGGGAAATAAGTTGTCTTTGGTAAAAATAAAATTCTCTGGGGGGACAAAGAACATGGCAGTGGGTACCTTATTATCATTGTGGTACCCAGCTGCCAAGTCCTGAGAGAACCAGCCTGACCTACCAACTAGGAACTCATCAGTCAGAAAAACTGCTAAGCATCTGGAAAAAATAGACAGAAGGCAGTCTGCTTCCCCACCGTGTACCAGTCGAAGATGAGTCACCATATTAAAAACAATCAAGGGAAAAGGAATGTCAATGGTTTGGATGCACTCTTTATTCAAAGTCTGCCGGTATTTTTACCACCATCAAATGATCCCCAGTCCTTGAGAAAATGAACTCCTCCTGCTGCCCCCCCTCCCAGGGTAAACCAGAAAGCTTCTCAGGCTGCTTGAAGTGGTGCTCTACACAAATGGGCAAAACCAAAGCCTTTGCAAGTAACTCGGCCCCATGCCTGCTATGAATCCAGTGCGTGGCTTTCAGACAGTGCCAAGCGTGTAGGCATGAGTACGACACTACCTTCAGGTCAGAGGTAGAAGGACTTGGGAGAAGGGTGAGGCCCTAATCTAGTTCCAGGCATAGACAGATCTCAGCAGGGCAAGAGTTATTTGCAAGAACTGGAATGGATCCATTTTGGTTTACGCAGTATGTCTTGCTTCAAGGTTTGTGATATATTACCAGCTATGAAAAAGGCATCATGAATCAAATTCACTGAACAAGCTCGGTGCATTATTCATGTCAATGTGAACAAGTCGGTTGTCGCTGGACTGTTTATGTTTGTTCTTGTCATTGAAAACTGGTCATCTCTGCTAGGCGTTTTGTTTTACATTACCTCATCTATTTATCAAGCAATGACTACACTGCTTCTCTGCAGCACCAAGCTCCCCTTGCTTTTCTTATTCTGGAGGGCATTCGAGAGCAGAAGAGCAAGGGGGTGGCAGAACTTAAATCATCTGTGATTGTGAAAAAAGTTAGAGGAAGCTGCAAATATAGGCTCCACATGGCAAAATGGTATAATGCAGGATCTACCTCAGAAGAGTTCAGACCCACATGGAAGGCGGCCATTTCCTGAGTCTCAGATACGATTTATGACTGCCTGCAATTGGGTTTTGAATAGAGGAAACCTGAACTTAAAGTATAGTCTTGTAAGAATCTGCTTTCCTTCCTCCAAGCTACATCACCCACTTTCCCACCAAATGTGGAGCTCAAGCCTGTAAGCTTGGTGGCAAGATGGAAGATGACATCACTCTTCTGTGTGGGAGGTTTATTGGAGCAGCTGCTGAATTTCACTGCAGGAGGAGAAAGGATTCTGAGTATCCATCCCTGCTCCATGCCGGGCACTAACTGAAAGCGTCTGCCTCTGCTTTATGGTAGTTTTAGCCTCCCATTAATATTCCTGCAGAACACACGGATCGCAAGAACAAGTTAGCATGGGTCCAAGGAACTCAACATCTGCCCCAAACCTGCCAGTTCGTAATGTTTTCCTGATTACACAGAAGTGCACAGTCAGTCCACACAGGCAGCACAACTGGTTCAGACTGACAGTCCTTGTTCCACTTGGGAACATTTTCTTTGTATCGGTGAGATGGTGCTGTGGGACTCTGGCAATAGAGCAGGACTACAGGGGAAGTAACCCACTGGCTCTTACCCTATTCCTACACATCCTTGTCTCTCCATATGGCCGGCTGGCAGAAAAGACAAGGATATAATTTAACTAACCTTAAACTACAGTTGAGTACCCCAGATAGAAAACACATCTCTGGCTGTGGTCACACAAACCTATACTCAAACTGACAGATCCAATTGCACATGAGAACTGTCAGAGCACACAAGAAAGACATCCTGATTGTTGCCTGAGCTGACAGGACACAGAGGTTTACTTACTATACTGCAGAGGAGATGAGGAAATCACAATAAAGGAAGAGCAATCAAATGCTATTACAAAGTCATCAGCTGCTCAGTGACTGCCACCTTCCCCGATCCCCCTTCCTAGTGATGTGTCATCTCTGAGGACAGCCTTTTCTGACTGTCCCAATAGGATAACAGGGTCTTCTGAGTGCAACATGTATTGATTGCACTCAGAAGACCCTGCTATCCTGATACTCTGCAGAGATTGTTTTTGCCTCTGTGGACTGTTGTTAAAAACTGGTACTAGGCACATGTTGTTAAAAACTGGTACTAGGCACATGGTACTGCAGCTGGGTCTGAGAAGCAAAGGGTAACCTGTATCTGGGAGCACCTGGCCATTCCCTACCCATTCCATATAAATAGCAATAGAACTCATCAAAATATCAATAAGCAAGCAGACAAAATCAATATACACAAATATCTGAATAGCTTATTTCAGAGATAACTCATTTTGAAACTTATTTAGCATTGCCAATAGTCTGAAGTAAGTTTGTAGTGATATATTCGTTCCCCCTCCACACACACACCTGAAGCATTGACCACACCCTTTTGGGCATGATCACAGGTGCAGGCAGACGTGACAGGTTAAAAGTAATAGGATTGGTGCTCGGAAGCCCCTTCAGGTCGCATCAGGGTGGCAGGGTCTGCATCCTTGGAGCTGGAGCGACTCAACAGTTCATTGGTTCCTGATTTTGCTTAGAATTTACATAATCTAACAAATTAGAAACAATTCAGACCAGAGGAGAGCATCCTGCCACCAGACTCGATTTGGCCACATCAACACCTCCTTTCTGAATTCATTAAAACAGTAATGACTGCTTTTGCTTCCCAAAGTGTCACACCAGGAATTTATATTTAAACTTCCCTTTGGGGATGAATTGCTTAGAATATCAATGGTCAAAAAGATCCTACTGGCTAAGACACACACACACACACACACACACACACACACACACACACACACACACACACACACAAATAAATCTTTGAAGGAGGGAAAGTGTAACTCTCATTGCGAATGAAAAGCTATTAGCTACTTATAGCAACATTCCAGAACCCAATTCACAATTTACAGACAGATGAAAACATAAGTGGCTTTTATAAAGCTGAGTCTGCAAACTCACTGAGAACAGTGACATTACCCAGGAGACTCTAGACCTGGTAGGTAAGCAGAAAAATCAAGAGTCCATAGTTTCTTAATAACCTTCACTGGAACTGGCTCTCCGAATCACTGTGTCCCTGGGTTTCAAGGCTATCACAAAAAGCCCTCGGTGATTTCTTGCATTGGCTCATCTTCCACCGCCCACTTTTTCCATCCACTGTAGAGATCATGTTTTTTAAGACAATTTCAATCCTCAGTCACTGCCAATCTCTTCCTTAAGACAGCCCACACACCATCTACCACCTATGTTCCCTCTAAAGCACCCAGCAACAAATCAGAAAGGGCCATGCTAAGGTCTCTAAAGTTGCCTTAGCACAAGCAGCCAAGACTAGTATGCCATCATGAATTGTTATCTGTCAGAGGGAGGCCCATCCCTATCTGTGGGTTCCCAGTTCCATGCCATTCCAGTGATTGAGAGTAACGCCAGCCCTCTCTGTCTGCAGCCTCCACTGCTAGATATCTATCTGCCTTGGGTTGAAAAGGAACAGATACAGGCTTTTTTACTTGTCATGATTTTCTTAGCATCCCAGTACAATATTTTCAACCATATTAGGTACATAACCCTGAGATGATTTAACTTACAGAAATTATTTAATGTTCAGACTGAAGTATATACAGACTATGTTTAAGTATCATGTGAGCACCCAATGTTTTTGATACCCACGGGGAATTTAGAATCCGTTCCCTTCAGAGGCCACCACCCACTACTGACATTAACCTTGCTTTCTCCTCTTGTTGGGAACAGGCTTATAAATACTATTCAGAGCCAGTTTGTATACTACTCACCACTGTTTCTTCCATTAGCTATTTCTTGCCCCCTCTCTAATGTTATTAATCATATCTGTGTTCTGCCGTTCTTCTTTCTTTCTCTCTCTTTCTAAAAGCAGTACCTTGTGTGCAAGTACAAGTAACAGAACTTTAAGGCAACTAAATATCTTGCCTTGAGTGTTTTACCTTGATCCTGAACAAGTGATCCCAACTAAGTCTGTTACTGTTTCCACTACACACCCCTTATCCCACCTCTTCTGAGCTCTGATTGTCACTCTGCCTGGAACTCACCTGCAGTCTGGGCTTTAGTGAGACATCACTTTCCACTTCCTGACCCACAGCCAACCGGACAAGGCTATCCTTTCCTCCCTATCCCACTGATCATTGTTTATGGCCCTATTCATTATCATTCCTGATAATGCTCTGCTGTCTCCACATCTCTATACTTAAATGCCTCTCTAGTCAACGAACTTTGCTGCTGAAAAGTGGATGATGGCCCCACAGCACAGGACCACTCTACATTTCTCAGTTTTGGAGGGCTCCTCGAGACTCAATAAGCAAGTCCAAATATGCCTCAAGGCTTTCTAGGTGACCACCCCTACCTTCTCCATTTCACCTCCTAAGCTTTTGATGAGACTTTATTTCTCCTTTCTGCATTCTCCATGTTCAGGCACTAGAGCACAGCTGATGAAGAGACTGTTCCTTCAGGACTAGCCAATTCTAAGATTGAGAACAACTCTGTATCCAGCCTGTGCTCATCTGCAAGCCAATCTATGGTCATGCAGTCCCTTTATTCCCCCCACCCCTTGTTTTTGTTTTTTTGAGACAGGATTTCTCTGTAGCTTTGGAGCCTGTCCTGGAACTTGCTCTATAGACCAGGCTGGCCTCCAACTCACAGAGACCTGCCTGTCTCTGCCTCCTTAGTATGGGATTGAAGATGTGTGCCACCAATACCCAGTTATTTTTATTGAATTCCCAGGTATGGTCATACAATATGCTTGTCTTAAATCACTTAGAGGCCAAGTATTAGACAGAAAGAACATCACCTATACAAAACCATGGAGCCAGCTGGTCAACCCTAAGCCTGAGTACATGGCCTCACCAATTTCTTCCCATTTAACCATGGTCAAAGCTCTGGCTCTCCCATTCCCAATACTTCTCCTTGTGGTCCCAGGGAGGTGCTTTACTTTCTACATATAGGGTCCTTCATATAAAAATGTCACCCAGGATATATCAATGCCTGCACGTCTTATCATATCTAATTAAAGCAAGCCCTTTATTCCCATACATACCAAAATAATTCTTAACTCTAAAACTATTTGCCTATTTTGGATTTGCCATGCTATGTCATGCCTGTATGGGGCAATGGAAAGTCGTAGTCGTAGTCATCTTGTTAGAGCCTGTATCTCTCTCCTCCATCTCTCTCTGTAAATTCTTTCTTTATGAGTCTGATGTCGAGTCCCTTCTCTTTATGAGCTCCATTGTACTCTGTGGCTAGCTCTTTACTAGGTCCTTGCTATTCTACGGCATCATTATTTTCAGTCAAGTCATCTCTTCTATGCTCTAAAGATATACTGTACACTATAAGAGAGACCTGGGTTTACAGATGTTTTATGAACCCTTGGCCTAGCATGTCCTAAACACTCCATGCATTGTGCAATGTGCATTGCTTATGGCAGCATCATATCAGATAATGGTAATGATTAGCTTTGTGGCTCTGAAATAGCTTTTAGATGGAAATTATCAGCAAAGAGGAAAACTATTATTCTCATAGCATTATCATATTAGGTGATGAAATTCAGAGAGGATTTAAGTACAGGAAAGAGGGCATGTATTGATTATATGCAAATACTATGCTAGTTTATGCCAATTAATATACAGGATGGGAACACTTTGGGTATCTGTGAGTAGATCTGGAATTAATTACTGTGACTAAAGACATGGTTTACTTTCAGTCACTTAAACCATCCAAAAAATAAATACAGGCATCCTGTCAGTGGTCACTTAGTCAAATATACTCACTCTCCAATCTGTGTTCTCTGGATATTTGAAGTGGATATGTGATTGATTTTAGTTCTTTTCTTCAATACACTGGGAACCAAACTGAGGTTCTCAAGCGTATTATACAAGTTGCCCCTCAGCCTCATGTGATGTCACTTCAAAATTTACAATGCTGTTTCCCCAAATCAGAACATTTTTCTCTTATCTAGGAGCTTATACTGATTTCCTTTACATTTTCCCACTTAAGACACTATTTCAGCCCATTCTATTTAGGAAACATACCGCATAGCTCTAAACCAACGGAAGGCTCCATCCCTGTGGGAGACAGTTTAAGATTTAAATCCAAAGTTGTCAGAATTCCAGGCAAGCACAGTTTGAGAGAGAATGTGCACCTACTTCAACTTTCAGAAGGGCACTAAAAAATGTTAACTCTTAACAATGAATAAGCATTGCTTTTAAGAGCATTCAAGTGTATTCTTTTTAATATATGAAGAGACTTTTGTCATCTGTTCTATTTCATTGGGACCAGGAAGAGGAATGCACATGCCAGCCAGCTCACATGGAAAGTACTGTGTTGGTTTATGTATGTTCTAAAACCCAAAGGAAGAAATTCAAGCAAGCCACTTTGGGCTTTACTTGTTTTCTTTTCTTTCTTTCTTTCTTTTTTTTTTTTTCCCCAGAGGAGCCTCTTGGAAGTACATCAAAGCAGTCCTGAAGCGCTTCAGTTTTTCTCCTCTCTTCAGACAGTTGCCAGCATCAGTGAAAGGAGACAGAGTTTACAATGTGCACATCCTCCGGTGGAGTTTTAAACTGGAGTGTGGCAGCTGCCATGTGGACGGATGCTCTGAATACCCAGCCCAGACAGGTTCCATGCAACCACATCTTCAAAGGAGCCACTGGAATGATTCTGTTTCCCAGGACCGAGGGCAGCATGGAGAGCTACCAGTGGCCCTTGTCCCCAAGATGGAAATGCACAGTAATTCACAGGTGCCATCTGGCTCAAAGGGCTTTTGGGAAGAGACTGGGGATTAGAATGGGAGCTCTGGTTTGTGACTGGCTAGATTTCATGTTTGTCTCTACTGTTTCCTAGTCCAATGATGTCTGAGCCTTGGTTTCTCCTGTGCAAAACAGAGAGTGAGTGACTCCCAAGGCACAAGATTGTTAAGGAATGGATGTACAATGCAGCATGTGTCTTGTTGAACACCACAGGAAGTGTCCATGTCTGTCACATTTCAGATGTGAAGGTCAATGGCATGATACTTAGGATTTACCCAGACTGAGTTGATGGTTGGTCAGATTAAGCTTCTCTGCCAAGGCTGGTGTTTTCACATTCTTATCCTAGCATAAAGCTAAACACAAGTCATATTCTTAGATCAGTGGGCCAGAAATGGCTGCTAACTTTTTTTTTTAATCATGTCATGACTTCTCCCATGTGATTTTCTTTATGAAATTGAACAAAGTGTTAAGAATATTGACTGAGAGGACAAAATGTGTTACATTTATTTATGCTGTGGAATATTTATTTAATGGTGCAAAGATCTGTTGCATTCTTTTATGCTGCAATTGTTTAACTCTGTGGAGCTATGTTGCTTTGCCTGTCTAAATCACCTGATTGGTCTAATAAAGAGCTGAATGGACAATAGCTAGGCAGAAGAGAGAAATAGGTGGGGTTGCCAGGCAGAGAGAATAAATAGAAGGAAAGAGAAAGGAGCGAGAAAAAGGAGGAGAGGAGGAAGCCAGGGACCAGCCACACAGCCTCACAGCCAGCCACTGATTAAGAAGGAAAGAAAGTAATATTGAATAGATAAAGGCAAAATCCTAGAGGCAAAAGGTATATGGGATAGTTTAAGAAAAGCTGGCTAGAAATAAGCCAACCTAAGGGCAGGCATTCATAAGTAAAAATAAGTCTCTGTGTATTTACTTGGGAGCTGGGTGATGGGCCCCCAAAGAACAAAGTAAAAACAATCAACCACAGTCTCCTCCCAAAAGTCCCTTAACAATAAGGCCCTGAGCCCCACATTTCCACAGTGCTACCAGCCTCGGGAGAACAAAACACTCACTTGCTAAGCTTGCATCTTCTGGACGGCTCTGACTGACATCCTGCCAGACACTGATATTTGCTCTTCGTACATCCTGGTTGCTTTCTTACTTGTATTCTTCCTGACATTTGCCCAAACCAGTCTCTCTCAGGCAAGGGAATCCAACTACCTGATTATAAAGGATGTCCTAGGAGCCCCAGAAAAGTGGCATAAACCTCTAACCGTGGCCTTGTACAGTGACCTACACCTTATGGCCTTTATTTACTTCTCTGCTAAGAGCTGGCCTAGTCCAGTTAATTTGGAGACCTATGAAGATGAAAGCACTGTTCAACAGCTTATGGTTTTGATGGACATTCTGTGTCCATGGGCCATTTTATTCTGAAACTGTCAGTTAAGAGATGTAATTTCCTCAGGGGAGACAGACCTCACCTAGGCTAAGTACCACACAGGGTGCAGGGGAGAACACAGGAATGTTCCAGGCCTCCACTAAACCCTTACAAGCAGCAGTTCCCATGATTAGCAAGCTTGAGGGAAAACTTGGGAAACAGCAGCAAAACAGGAAACAGTTTACATGCAATGACCAGATCTCTGCAGTGCTGAATTTCCCACACAGGAAACCAGTGCTTATTATAAAGACTGCCCAGTAGAAAACCTGACAACTCGGATCCCTATTGCTAGTGCCATTATTAGTGAGGGGCATAAGCAGCCTTGTTGAGGGTGACCTAGAAAGCTCATAAGCAGTTCTTCCTGACAAAAACTATTTGCTAAAAATAAGTATTTAAAAAATTCATTAGCATATAGTAGCTGTGTTAATCATAGCAAGAATCTTTGAGACTTCTTGATATTTAAAAATAGAAACAGATTAAGACACCTTCACAAGTTTATACATATTTATGTATGTGTATAATTATATTTATTTATAGTTCCTACATAGTTATATGTAAGGTCAATTCATATATATATATATACATATATATATGTATGTATATATATATATATAGTGACTTTCCTTTTTATAAATATTAATAGAAATAGCATATAAAATACAAAAATCCCACAATTTACCATATAGTAATATAAATTTATATAGCCACTGAATACCCCACAATTCTTTTTACATCTTTCAAGTATATATTATAGTTTTGTTCAGTAAAGTACATAAATGATCCTATTACAGCATTTTTTTTTAAAAAAAAAATCCTCCAAAATGGAATTCTACAGATTTCTAGTCATTTCCTAAAGGAACACAAATGTCTAATTGAAGGCTTTTCCCAAACACCCCCTGTAAAGTGGTAATTTGTTATTCTCTGAACACAAAATCACACCAGTTTGGAAGTATTCCTAGTTAATCTCACTGCCAAGCATACCATACCAGCCCCAGGTGTCAGCAATAGGGAATTTCTCTATTGAGTACTGACCACATTCAGCCATTTTTGTGCCATTTGTTATAATGGTAAATAGACTTAAGGAGAAAAAAAGTTTCTTAAAAGCATAAAGTTCATCTGTATTTATTGTCTCAATGTCATATATTAGAACCACAGGACTGCATTCCCAGTTCATCTAACAGCTCAGGAAACCCTGTCCTGATAGCTAAAAGGATTAAATGAAAATTTTCTACCTGCTTTCTCAATATAACAATTTAATGTTGATTTCAATTATGCCATTTAGCCTTGTTACTATCTTATCATAAGCAATTTTAGCATGCAACTAGTTTAGTAAAGTTGCTACTTCTAACCTGGCATGCTTGTGCATGATTCTGATCTCAGTAGTGGAAAGGCCAGAGCAGTGAGTTCTAGACTAGCCTGGATTCCATAGTGAGTTCAAGGCTAGGCTGGGCTATATGGCAAGGCCCTGCTTTAAAAGTAAATAGCTTTAAAAATAAATAGACAAATGAATTAAATAAATAAATGGATGTATACCACATCTACAGTGTAAATACAGTAGTGAGTACCCCCTTTATCTTTGTTTTTGTTTCCCACAATTTCTGATGCCCACAATCCAAAACTGCTACATAGAAAATTCTAGAAACCGCTCATAGCCTTAAATCAATATATTGTTCAATAACCTGTGTTATTTTAAAAATTAGTGATCATTTTTTGTCTTGCTGTATGCCTAATTTTCAAATCATGTTTTATCCTAGGTATATAAGCCAGGAAAAACACATGGTTCAGTACTGTCTTGAGTTTCCAGACATCTAAGAAAGCATCAATCATGACCAGAGGGTAGAGCATGCTGGATAAGGTTGAATGTCTGATGTCAGCAGATAGAGTGGTGGGAAGCTAGAGTCCTACTCTGACTCTACCTCCTGCTGTGGTATTAAACATGTGGGGGATTGTTGGCTGTATCACCCACATCTCTATACCTCAGCCTTATCATCTACGTTTGATGACAACAGGGCCTCACATAGAGAACCATGTCTATTTTAAAACCAATTTCTTCAAGTAATTTTTTTATAATAAATGTTATCTGACAAATATTTTATAATGATTAACTCTAACAATGATTAAGTAATCAAATCTAATTAGCAAAAAAAAACTGAAGTTATGACTCAAACTAGTTTCTTAATTCTTAATAAACTCAGTACTCTAGATTTATGTGGTAATACACACATACATTTATGAGTAAATATACACAAGTATATACTCATTACTTCATACAATCTTTAAGTCTCCACAGCACACTTAAAAGGTTTTCAAATACTATAGCCACAACTACACAAAACCATAACTGAGCATCTGGCTTTACTGAATTTGGGGACTTTAGAAACCTTCCTAAATCCAGAAACAGCATCAAAAGGAAGAAAGTATCTTTTGCAGAAGAGAAGGGTCTTCAGCAACTCTGTCAAAAGGACTCTAAGGTGAGGAGAAACTGCTATTCCTGTGTGTAGCCTTGGCATCAATTTAGAGGTAGACACAACATAGAATCTTGTATTTCCTTTGCCTGGTTCTTCAGCGGTATTCACACATGAGCAATATACCACATCCAGTGAAGCACATGCTGGGTACATGGTAGTCATTGGCTGTGGTACAGGAGAGTGTCAGTTGGAGGAGAGTCTGGGCCTGTCCACCAATTATTACTAGTCTCTCTAGAAGAATCTGTGCTCTCTAGAAAGAACCCTGGATGATGTGTGCAGATTCCAAGTAATAAGAAACACTGCTCACCTCCTTGGAGGATGATTGAATAATCACCCACAAAGAATCTGGAGAAATAATGGGACAGCAGGGCCACAGCTGAATCTAAGTAAACTGAGTTCTACAAGCAAAGTTCTATGGACTAGAGCTTACCTAATGTTCTCCTCTCTGGATCCCTTGGTGTCCATAAAACTCAAAGACATGAAGAGCTATTATTTATTTGAGTAATAACTAATGGTGATCACCTTGTTAAAAAAAACAATAACAATGAAAACTTTAAACTAATTTTTTATTTTAAACAATAATGCAATTTAGCACATATTACTATGAAACAAGTTATTAACAACATATTATTTCCTACCTCAGAGAACTTAACTGATATGAGAAGCACCACTCTGTATTCCTGAATATGTCTTTAATGCCTGCCTTAATAAGGGACATAAGCTCTTTTGTAATCCTCTAGAAAACTACAATGTTCCCTCATGACACAGTGAAACTAGGAAGAGAAAATAATAGATCTATTGCTGAGAACACTCAACTGACATCAAAGAATTCATAGAAGTCTTAGGGGCCCTTAGGACCTTGAAGCACAATCTGAGGGTTATAGGTCTAATCTCTGATCTCCTGTGTTTATTTTCTTTCTGCTCCATCTTTTCTTTCACTAAACCTCCCCCAGAACGTCTCAGCTTTGAAACAGTTTTGCCATAAGAATGAGGAAACTCTGTTTAATTTATCCCAGAAAGACAATGAGAGAAAGGCAATATGCAAACAGCCAATGTCAATGCAGGCATAGCTTCAGGACCCAAAGCAAGCCATCCCCAGACCTTGTCAAAGACAAAGTGAGTCTCTGATACAAAGCTAGAACATTTACATAGGACTCCTCCTACTCTTCAGTAATTATATGCAGAGAACTCCGAGGGAAGAAGGCTTGATGAAAACATAATTATGATGCTACACACATAAAGACACTATCAGCTGGTATAATCACTTAAAAGGTCCCAGTGGAAAGATTATGAGATATTAAAAAGAAGAGAAAGTCAGACTGAAGAGATGGCTCAGAGGTTAAGAGCACATACATGGCTTCCTGAGAACCTGAGTTTGATTCCCAGCACCCATATCACTTGGCTAACAACTGCCTGTAACTCCAGTTCCAGAGGATCTGATCCCCCTTTGTGGACACTGCACTAATATGCACAAGTCCATACATGTAGGTAAACCGCACATAAACACAAAATTTTAAAAATCTTTTAAAATAAATAAAAAATTAATGTGAATATACACAATATATAAGATGTTGGTAAGTACAATGGAGGTAAACAATGCAATAAAATAGGTGTGAACAGGATTTCAATTTACAAAGAATGGTCAGAGGGCATCTTGCAAAGACGTGAATAGTATGGAGAGCTAGATGCCCAAGGCTTATTACTCAGAAGCTCTCTCAGCAGAGAACACAGATATAGAGGAAAACCCCAAGGCTAGTCTGGGCAAGCATCTACTGGGGCTACAAAAGAACAAGGACAACATACTAGGACATTATTCAGAGATATAAAGTTGGAATTAAGGTACATAAGGGGGATATGGCATAGCCCTGAGGTCTCTAGGAAGTCCTGCGCCATGTAGTCAGAAAGAGATGGTAGCCACGCAGAAGCTATGAGCTGAGAAGTGACATGATGGGATCTATGTTTTAAAAGGATCACTGTAATCTGTGTATACATATATATGTTAGGTGAAATTTATCCATTTGGGCTGACACTGTTCCTCCCAAGAACCACAGACTATCCAACACTGTGGTGGCTGCCATGTAAGTAGAGACTGTAGGGAAGCAACTACAGGAGAGACTAGTTAGGATACTACAAACAATCCTGATTAGGTGGTGGAACAGCAAGAACAATGCACCCCAACCCCCAGATGTCTGCCCCTTAATTCTTAGTTCCTGTCAATATGTCCTCTTACACGGCAAGAGAGACTTTGTAGATGCAGTTAAGTTGAAGAACTTGGGATGGGAGAGATCATCTCATATTATTGCAGTGGAGCCAGATGTTATCACAAGGATCTTTGAGGGAGGAATATAAGGTGTGTGCACGCGCACGCGAGCATGCATACACACACACACACACACACACACACACACACGGGGGGGGGGGGAAGAGAATAGAAGTCAAGGTCAGTAAGATTGGAAAATACTTTGTTGTTGGTTTTGAGAAAGAGCAAGGACCATAAGCCTGGGAATGTAGAAAGCCTCTAAAATCTGGGAAAGATAGGAGATTGTAAAGCAGATTGACACCTCATTTCAGAATGCAGTCCTTTACAACTTTATATAACAAGTCTGTGGTATCTATTAGACGGTGAGTTCATTCTAGCTTGCTACAGTGGTAAATGTAGACTAATACAATGCCACGGGAGAGAGTGAGGTGCAGAACATGAGGGGTGTATGTGAGAATTAGAATACAGAGAGAAGCCAAGTTTTACTCCACACTTGTTTTCTCAACAACTACAACGATGGATTGATTCTGGCTCCAACAGTAATAACAAAATCCCGATTAGCATAGATGCGTGTAGAATGGAAGGGATGGAATTGGCAATAGGAAATAGAAAACAATTGTGGATAAGTTTTGTTTTTGTTTTGACACAAAAGGAAACAAATGCAACAGCTAGAAGGAAGGAGAGTCGGTTTGAGGAAGCTTGACGGCAAGGGAGAGTGGAGGACTCCTTACGTGTGTATAAGGGGTACAGTGGCTAGCCTAACCCAAGCTGTGAGCGTGGACAGCCTGCCCAGAGCAGAAAAAAAAAAAAAAAAAAATGGGAGCATGCGAGCCAATGTGAGAGTGAACTGCTAGATGTGGCAGTGGGACAGGCTAAAGCGTGAGTCACCTTCTTGACTTGTGTCAAACTCAGAGAAACTAAATCAACTCAGAGCAGAACAAAGGGGAGAGGCGTGGAAGGTCTCAGAAGAGAGAAGAAAAGTAAAATAATCTGGAAGAAAGGGATGAGTAATAGTGGCAGGAAATGTCATCCAAATGCCAACTAGCAGACAAGGCCAACAGGAGGACAAGGCCATGCATTTAAAGTGAGAGCATACAGTGAAGGCAGCTCGTCTCTATCCTTACATAACCCTGTGGCCATGGGAATAATGCAGGCAGAGTGCTTAGCAAGTACCAGGGCGCTGCTGAGGACCAAGAGAACTTGGGCATCAGCAAAGGAGGAACAGAAACAATCCCTCTTGCCATCTAAAGAAAGGGGGAAAAAATGTCAGATGATCGTGATGTCAGATGATCATGGTTTCATTAATGTTGGGCAGTGATTGAATGTCTCAATCTTAAAGAGCATCTAAAGACGCCACTACAATATAGAGAGGAAAAAAAGCAAGGGGCTCAGCTACTACTCATCTTTTGAGACAGGGATTATTTGTGTTCAATAATGCATGGGGGAAAGGTTACTTTTGAATGATAGAAATTTCCCTTGTTAGTGCCATATCAGATTTGATAATTCAAAGGAAACTATAGGTGGTTTCTTAAATAGCACACGTGGTACGGTTCCTGGAAAATGATGCCAATTACAATTTTGTACACCCACAAATTACCTCTTTCAGGTGGCCATAATGTTGAAGACAGGTGTTATCACCAGTCATTAAGATATGAGATTTTTGTATATACATAAGCGAATGCCACTGACTAGGCTGAGTTTCCATACCAAACCTTACTAACTGATAATTATCTCACAGCAGCTGACGCTGTCTGTACCGAGCCTGCATAAGACTGGACTTGTCAGCAGTCAATTATGGACAGGGGAGGGGCTCACAGGGCCATATTCCTTCCTGCGGAAATACTGGCTACTGGTAAATTCTGGTGGGGGGCCAGTCTTTGTCTAAATTCCCTATCTACTAAATGTTTAACCACAGAGATGGCCCTGGTTAAACTTGGGGAAGGTGGGATCACAAAACAAAACAGAAAGATACAAATATGAGAAAAGTACTTGTAGGGAAAATTGGGGGTGGATAAGAGTGTCAAGAAGTGACAAGAGGTTCAATGTAAATTGATTAGAAAGTGTTATATGCATGAATGGAACATTCTAAGATGAAATTTAATTTAGGAAGAAAAGATAGTTGTAGAAAGTGTGTTGCTCATCAGTTTGACTTCTGGTGATAACTAACACATGTAGGTGCAGCTCGTCCTGGTTACTTAGGCATCCTTTCTGATTTGCTGATGGTTGTGTGGGTTTTGTTATTAAACACTTTGAGTATCCTCACAGCTAACAGGAAAAGTTGATGAGACAATGTGGGAATTAGTAGGGTTGACTCTCAAGCCACAGGAAATGTAAGGCACCCAAGAAGACTCTGATTGGAGATTGTGAATCTGATCAAAATACATTTTATGAAATTCTCAGAGAATTCATGTAGATATTACATTTTTTAAAAAAGGAAATGTTTTTAAATGCTTGGTTGAAAAACAAAACAAACAAAAAAATTAAAATTGTGTTAGGTAAGCTACAATTTTTAAGTCAGTAATTTAGAGAGAGACAGACACACACACATACACACATACAGAAAAAGAGAGAGAGAATGGGGTCATGACTTTAAAATATCACAATACTTGAGCGGGGGAACAAATGGCTTAATGCTTAAGAGCCCTTGTTTCTCTTGTGGCAGACCTGGATTTGGTTTCCAGCAACCACATGATAGCTCACAAATGCCTTTAACTCCAGGGGATCTTATACCCTCTTCTGACTTCCACAGGCAC
Source organism: Phodopus roborovskii (assembly GCF_943737965.1). NCBI lineage: Eukaryota > Metazoa > Chordata > Mammalia > Rodentia > Cricetidae > Phodopus > Phodopus roborovskii. The sequence continues at coordinate 6,784,355 of NW_026125444.1, forward strand.
CAGGCAAGCACATGGTACATATATACATGCAGACAAAACATTCAGAAGACAAAAGTAAATAAATCTTTGAATAAAACTATAGTAATTCTTTCTCTCCAGTTAAGAAAACTAAAAAACATTAAGATAGCTGGTAGAACGCAATGCTACAATTTAAAAAGCCAAGATAAATGTTTACTTATCATAAATATTTTTGTTAATAAAAATATTAAAAGCTCTTAATTACCATTGTTATCTGGCAATCTCCATCCCTCAGTTAAACGAATCACAATTTGAAGGCAAACTTCTTGAAGACTATGCCTTTTCTATGACAAATATTTGTGAAATTTATCATCTTCTCATGAAAGTGCTCCTATCTTAGAGGGGCAGCTTTATTTTGTTATGAAAAAAAAAATGGTTTTCAAAGTTCAGCAAAAGTTATACTTCCTTACAGTTTGAAAACAAAGTGACTTACAGAAAATTTGGGAATGTTAAAGGCCTGCAGAAACGTCTAAAAATGGCGCACACAATTCTCTGGAGGACAGAGAGAAATGAATGACACACTTCTAGGTGACAGTGTTAACGAAGAGCTGATAACGTTTTTTATTATTTGAACAAATGCACCACACACTGTTTCTGAAAGCCATGAAGAGTAGAAACACACAGGCAGCTTGTGAGTGCAAAGGTGAGGGCATGAAAATCTGCTAAGTTATGAACCCATGAACTTCCAAATCGAAGTCAGGTGGTTGGAGGAAATCCCTGAAAATACTTAGATGGTACAGGAAAGCAGTCTGAGGCCAAGCAGCAAAGCTTAAAGACTAAGTAAATCCATCAGTCCACAACACAGAAACATTTGCATCACAGGCAGCCATCATGCATCCTGGGGAAAGCTATTAGAAGCTGAAGTCATTGACATCAGCTCTCATTTTCTTTGAGACACATTTCACATACCTGTTCCCGTGGTTTTGTTCCGTGTTCTATTATTATAGATACAGATTTGCCTAACCATATGTATTTGAGTATAAATGATCTACTTGATCATTGGAAAGTGAAACAGCAAGGAAGATGGTATCATACTGGCCAAAGATTAGAAGGCCACACAGCCCATCTGCTTTCTTAGATGACCTACTGCAGACCCAGGGCAGTGCAGACCATGGAGAGTGCCACCCCTTCCCATAACCCTCACCCTTTGCTCTGCCCAGCACCCTGCCTCTCACACCCATACACAGTATGCAAAAGCACCCATTTATCCTTAGATGTGACATTTTTACCTGGCCATGCCTTCATTTTGAAGAGGAACAGAAAAAAAAAAATTAGATTAGAGTTTGCCTTGTCTAAAGAAGTAGGTTTGTTTTCCATGTTAAAAACAACACAGGGCATTAACTGACCCTGTTCCTGTTTGCTTTTCCCTGGCAGGGAGCCTAAGCCCCAATCCTCTGCTTTCCCGTTGCAGCTCAACCTCCAGTGTTTTTGTCCTGGGCCTCAGGTAAGATGTTTTTAAAAGAAAAGGGGCCGTCTAAAAGATTTTTAATGTCTGTTCTAGTCCCTAATGTTTATAATATATATAATTTTATAATGTATATAATACGTATATAAACATTATACACACTGTGTACAATATAGATAATATATAGCAATTAATATAATACACACTTCCCGCCCTATCATACTGTGCACACAGAAGCTTTAACATGACATTTTCATACAGTGTTTTAGAAATTCTTTGAGACTCTCATACATTCAAGTGATGTACTTTGATCGCATCCATCTCTACCAGCCCCAGACTCCTTCTCTTCTTTTTGAGACACAGTCTTGTGCATAGCCCAGGATCCATTTCTACTCCTCTTGCCTCAGCCAGGTCTGTACCACTATAGCCAGGTTGCTCAACCAACCAACCCCTGTGCTCTTCTACTCAGTTACTTTTCCTTTGTGCAGAGCACACATGCATCCTGCACCAGGCTGTTCTGATTCAAGAGTTCTCACTGGTCTCTACTGTACTCAGTCTTCAACAGCCTCCTCTTCCCAGAGAGCCATTTACAATTCACCTTTGTCAGAATCCTCTCAATTGTACTTTTATATTGCTTACACAAGCCTGCCTTGCATTATCATTAGTAGCTATTATCTAGATCTCATTCACTAATTATACAGGTGAGCAGTTAAGGAGATACATCAAAGCCAAGTTTACAAGATACTTTGCCACTTTGCCGTGTGAACACAGTACTTGACCGTGAGCCTTGCAGAGATAATAGTATGTCTTTCTGAAGGTACTTGTGGAGAGCTAATTCACATAAATTACTAAACAGCTCCATTAGCTGGTAGGTCTCACCAGATAATGGTAGTAGTTTCCTGAAAAAATATTAAATGCCCTCATTCCTGTGAGGTCTATCTACCTTCAACCCTATGGGTATGATGGCTTGACCAATAGAATGAGACAGAAAGTGGCAGTGATCTAGGCTCTAAGGAATGAACAGTCTAGCTTCTGCCACCATGGAGGCTCCCCATTGGATCCTTGCACTTGTGACATGGAGGCCCTAGCTTGTAGCTGTTGCTGAGCTCCCACCAGACAGAAAGCACTTGCGGGAACTATGTTGAATGTAGGTGGTCTAACATATGCCCCTTGCCAAGTGAGGTACAGGCAGTAAACTGTCTTCACTCAGCCCTGCCAAACCTGTGCATTTGAGAGGAGAGTAAGTGACTTACTGTTTAAAATCATGACATCCTGGAGTGCTGGTCATACATCTGTATTCTTTCTCTCTTTAAGCAGAACAAGTCCACAGGTCAAAACCCTAGAGGTTTCACCACAGGATCCAGACATCTCTAGAGGGGAAAGCCCACTCTGGGGATCACATTGCACGAGGAGATGTACAATTTCCTGAGAAAGAATTTCTTTTAAACCCAAGAAAAGTGCTACCTTAGTCGGGTGGACTGAAATTCTCAGATAAAAACCTTGTTAGATATCTACATGATGGGCTGACTTGTTAGGATCTTGGAAAATTATCTTGCACTTACGAGGGTGGAACTTGTTAATTATGGCCCATGTCCTTTCCTAGGTAGTAATTGCCATACAAAAAGGATTGTCTAGTTGGTGCCAGTTTCCTAGCAGCCAGCCAGGTATGGCAGTATACCCTGAAGGAATGTTTATTAGTTGGATGTTGAATGACAGTTGTGGAAAGGTGTTTTTAGTGAACCAGAGTAGACATCTGACTTCTTTCCCCAGGAGACACAAATAAAAAGTCCTTAAGGAAAAACAAAAGCAAAACCTTCTGGCCTTGTATCAAGTTGCTTTATGTACCATCATTTTCTCTTAGAAGTTAAGAGCCAACATACACTGTAATAGTTATTTTTACTTTCAATTCTGGGATTGTTCAAGATCTGGAACACCACCCCCCCCCACACACAAATACAAACACACAATGTTTCATCCTCACTTAGAACCATCACTGGGAATTCAAAGCTTTACACATCCACTCTTCACAAATGCCAATTGTAACTGCTGCCTTAGATCCATTTTCTCCCCTTTCCTGTCAATCTGTTTCCAAAAGAGGCCAACATAATCTCCCTTAAACACTATTTTTACCGTATCCTTTTCCTACCCCAGAGCCTAAGGAGGATCTCAACTGTCAACTGCTTGGAATTGAAACTCATTAAACATTTAACACACTAACAATGCCTATTAAGGTTTTCTAAAATTCTTCCACTCAGTTTTCAACCAACCTTTCCTTCACCAAACCCAACTGATGTCTTATTCCACTTTCCAAATGGGAACAAACCCTCAAGGAACTATTGATATAGCCAGTGAGCTTATATTATTTCCTCAAGACACACCAGCAGAAGTTCAGTGCTTTTATTTTATTTTACTTTATTTGGTTCTGGACACACAGCCAAAGACTCACTATTCTCTAGCCTCAGCCTCCAGTGTTAGGGTTAGGGTTACCTGTATGTGTCGCGACGCTTACCTGATGTGTTTCAATGTGTCACTCCAGGAAGTGGGGAGTGGTTCACCCCACTACCAGTCATCATCAACTTGATAGTAACTTTCAGAGGTTATGTAGAGACTTCTTAAAAGTAATTAAGAATTTACTTGGCTGGGCCTGGGGGATGGAGTCGAGAGAGGGACAGCCCAGCAGTTAAAGGAGAACATGTTGCTCTTGTAAAGGACTGAGCTTCAATTCCCAGCACCTCTACAGTGGCTCACAGTTGGCTCTAACTCCTGTTCCCAGCCATCTGATGCCCTTTTCTCTTTTCTGACCTTCACCAACCAGGCACATGTAGGGAAACATACATACAAGCAAACATTCATACAAAAAAAAAAAAAAGATTTTAAAAAATACAAAATAAAAAGAAACATTTCTTTAGTGAAAGATAACTGCATTTTAATACTCTAATCACTCTTGCTCTGGACATCCACCTTCCCTAGATAGTCATAGCTGTTAAGTGAGGTGAGTGCCTTTAGGGGACACTCCTGACTTAACCTCTTCACAGAACTCTTTCATTTTGATTATGAAAAAAAAAAAAAAAAAGCAACCATCTGAGAAAGAGAGCATGACATGGCCACAAGAGTCCAGGCTAGGCAAAACCAAAGATGTGTCTGCCATTTTTTTGTCTTGACTTTGCATTGAGCATGCTCAGGGATACTCTCCTGAAAGCAGCCCACTCAGGGCCTGCCGCTACAGTGGTTTCTATGCATAGGCTTCCTGCATAAACTCTCCACACACTGTGAGAGAAAGCACTACTTCAGAGAGAACTCCCGTGCCATCTCTTTACCTGCTGCCTGCAGTAAATTTTCTTTACTTTTATTTTGTGGCTGTGCTTGTTTTGGCTTTGCATTCATCCAAGAAGGGAACCCATTGCATTTGGTTGCATGGTCATTTCTAATTGGAAAAAAAAAAAATCAAAAGAAGATATAATGAAGTCAGTATAGGGCTGAGGGAGGGTGGGGTGATAGAGGTGTAGTGTTAGTGTATGAAGTTCTCAGAAAAGAAAAACTAGTGCAACGGTCTTTTATAGAAAACAATCTAGTCCGAATTTATTGGCTCAATGATTTGGCTGTTGTGTTTCTCTCTCTCACTCTCTTTCTCTCTTGTTTTGTTGTTTGTTTTTCAAATTCAAAGAAAAGCCAAGAGGAGAAAATATTCAATAAAGAAAAGAGATGAAACCTAACAACAGAGACAGGTTCAGTCTAAACTGTGGGAGGAGGGTTACGAAGGAAGTGCTGTCGGCTGGCACTCCTGTGTCCGTTCACAGATACCACTTTCCCTAAGGCACACTTGGGGAGAGTAGCATTCTTTCACAGGCACACTCATCCAGGGATGACAAGATCATATCCTAAATACAGAAATGTACAAACTCTATATGATAACTGAAAAAGAGAAAACATTAATAACCAATGATGTCCTTTTACAAGGTCAGAACTTCCAATAATCAAGGAAGATCTCAGGAAGCTTCAGAATCGGTTTCTGTTTATAATTACCCACAAGCTCTTGAAAGGGATCAGCGAATGACTAAACATCAGAAGAGAAGCAATTCTTTGCAGCTACAGTTTCTGTGTCACTTTTGTATTTACAGCTGATGAATGCATGGGGGGGGGGGTGAGGGGGTCCCCAGAAATTTGCTTCACTGAGGGTGAAATGAAGAGCCAGGTCTAGGAAAATGCTTAAAGTTGCTAATGCCACCAATGAGGATGCGCCTGTTGACAGTGGAGGGTGGAGGCAGACAGAAAATGACATGCTCAGTCTTGGCGGCTCCATTCCTAAAGCATGGGTGTTACCGCTGATCTCAGGGGATTTCACAGAGATAAGAGATAATGCTTGTGAAGTGCCTGGCTTATAAACAAACTCTAAAAATGTTAAGTCCCTTTCCTTCTCCATATGCTTAAATTTCACCCAGCTGACAATAACAATAAAGAATCCACCCTTGTTGGATAGGAGGAAGAGGTTGCATGCGGGAAAGCAACTGTTTGGATTAAAAAGAACAGAACATCTCCCTCCGTGTTTCCCCCTTTTAGACGGTGGTCGTTACAAACACAATTATTCATACACACATGAAAATAATCAAAAGATCTAACATAATATAGAGTATATTCCCAACATGTAGAAATGTGGGGGAATAGAGTGGCGGGCCAGGGGATGCATACATACAGTAATTCACAATTTCACCATGACCAAAGGTGACCTAACAGTACACTAGCTGCAGCCATGTGGGGAACAGCGCAGCAAGGCAAAGACAAGTATGTAGAGTAATTCACTGGCCTAATTTTCACTGTGTTGGTCTTCGCAAGTCGACAACTCCAATCATTTTCAAAATTCCTAAGTCCTACTCACAAGGAAATGGTTTTATTTAAAAAAACAATGCTGGCTGACAAACTGTAACAAAAGCCATTCCTCTTCCTAGAAACCACTCTGGATTGACTACCAGGCCTCCAGACAGCAGCAGCTCCCATGTGTGCAAATGATGCTGGCCCTTATTTTCTCCAGCCTATGGTGAGACATTCCATGATGTCTATCTGATTCCTCAGAAGGAACCAGTTATCTCCCAGATTGCTGGGAGGAAAGTAAATCAGGTTGATTGCTTTGGTTCTTATCTGCTACTCTGGTTTGGAAAAGTGTTAATTCTGCCCAGAGGAATTGGAGCAAATAACCTCCATAGGAATCAGGAAAAAGGAAGGAACCAATATCTGCCCTACAATTTTCATGGTTCACTGAGATAAAAGGCTTGTGGGTAGGGTAGGGGGAATCTTCTTACCAAAACATCTGGAAATGTATTTTTCTCAAGCACCATGAACTTGACTACAGGTTGGGTTCTATGCTATAGGACACTGTTTAATCTTATAGTACAGACAAGTACATTGTGATAGGCCGGAAGTTTTGATAGTAAAACATCTCTCCATCCTGTTCATGTAAGTATTTAAAGGCCACCTTAACTACATATGTCATATGCAGAACTAGATTTAAAAACCAAAATGATACTTAATATCGATGATAATAGTAAACAAAAGATAAGAAAAAGGAGGCAAAGGGCTATTTGGGAGGAAGAATACCAGCGGGTAAGGGTGTTTAAGAGGGAAATCCATATGGAGGCATAAAAGACAGACATATATTCGTGCAATCACAATGAAACACAATGTTTCATTATTAGCCACTAAAACAACTAAATGTTTCATATTAGCCACTAAAGCTTAGTGCCAAGCTGGCCATGATAGCATATGCCTATATTCCTCCTGTACGTGTGGGACTAAGGCAGGACGATAGATAACTTGAACCAGGGTAAGTGAAGACAGCCTAATGAGGTCTCATCTCTAAAACGAAGGAGTGAAAAGAAGACAAGATTCTTGAAGAAAACACAATGCCCATCTGAGATGCAGTTCCATTTTCACACAGACATAATACCTGGGTCAGGTCCTGACACTGTGTTTCCCAGAGTGATTTACCAGGATTCCGGGCTGATGAAAAAAGCTTGTTTATTCTAACGTGTATTGCTTGTATGGTGCTCCACTCCACCTACTGCCATTTAGCCCTTGCCTACACAAAGGAGTTTAAAGGAATTTGAATACAGCAAGTATGTTCTGAATATATAGTTGGCTTACATTCTTTAGGTAAGGCATCAAAAAATAATACCTACATAATTTTAAAATCTAAATACTGAGGTAAACCAGATTTGGAGAAAATTAAATCGAAGGCAGAACTTTGTCTTTCAAAAGATGCCTGGTGGGGAACTTTCCATATCAATCTTAATTTAAACCAATCTCTAGTAACACTCACAGTCAGCTGAATTTTAATGATCTGAAGAAAAACACTTTGCTGCTAAGCATTAAAAGTGATGGAGAAGACGCATGGTTTGGATGTTTTGGGAAAGGGCCCAAGAGACTTTTGATTCTCATGTGACCCCTGAGGATTTGCTGTCTAAGTACTCTGGCTCTCCTGAATCTCTCCAGCAGTTTGGGACTGGTGATGTAGTTAAATTATTTACATTTAAAAAAATTAAAACTTTTATTGCGTAAGTCAATGCATTACGATTTTTTTTAAATGATCATTTAGAAAATGCACATCACTTCCTCATAGTTAAACATCCCCATGGCCTCTCGCATGGTCAGGAGGATACAATGCAAAAACACCACGCCTGTCACAGTCTCACCTCAGCCTGACTCCTCATTTACATTCAGTCTCCCTCTGCCCTTCTGCAGCTCACACAGAGGCTGACCTCCCCCTGTGAACACTTCCCACCTTTGCCTGAACCTTTTCTTCCAGCTGAGTTCACAGTAAGTCAGGTCTAGGGATATTTCCTCCCCTCCACTTCCCTTCCCCTTTTCTCAGAGCATTTGCTCTTCTCCCTACATCAGTCATTTGGATTTTTTGTTTTGTTTTGTTTTTTGAGACAGGGTTTCTCTGTATTGTTCTGGAGCCTGTCCTGGAACCAGGCTGGCCTGGAACTCACAGAGATCAGTCTGCCTCTGCCTCCCGAGTGCTGGGATTAAAGGTGGGTGCCACCAACGCCCAGCCAGTCATTTGGATTTTAATATGTTTATTTGATTTTTCAAAACAAGCCAGTTGCTAATGCTACTAGCATGAACCTATTTCCAGACACTGATTTCCTATGTAAGGAACCACAGTCAAAGAGTGTATGTAAACACACTGAAAAACTAATTTATTTGAACAAGAAAAACAACTGAGTGTCAACCAATCCTGGACAATCAAGCCTTAGCCAAGTACTAGTTGCCAACTGGTCAACATTCAAATAATAAAATCCACATTCAAATAATAAAAAAGGACTAGCTGAAACCAATCTGGCTATTTCTGCATTGTTCTGTCTATATAGACTCAATGCCCACACTGCCGTGTAGTTACTCGGAACCTTTTCTGCTTACCCATTTCATAAGCCATCATTTTGCTCACTGTGCATTGGAGAGATACATCGCTGAGTTCCACAAGCCTCATTGGAAGTTTGTTTATTTTCATAATGTGTTAATATTCAGGAAGGAGGTTTCACCTAGCTAATTCTCTGGCTCAGTAACTGGTCCAGGACTGGTAACATCACCACTGTGGTAGAAGAGTAGGGGGTGGAGAGAGCAGCAGCCAGCTTGACATAGGACAAAAGAGACTAGAACCCCTTGTCCACCTGGGCTATGCACCAAAACCCAACAGGTGCAAGAAAAGCCCATGATATAGAAATTAGAAAGTAGGCCAGGTTGTGGTGGTGCACACCTTTAATCCCAGCACTCGGGAGGCAGAGGCAGGGGGATCTCTTTGAGTTTGAGACCAGCCTGGTCTACAAGAGCTAGTTCTAGGAAAGCCTCCAAAGCCACAGAGAAACCCTGTCTCAACCCTCCTCCACCCCCCTCCAAATGAGAAAGTGAATTCTATATGACTGGCCTATAAAAGTCATGATGAGCCTGGTGGTTAGCACTTTTTTGAGGGATACTTTTTCCCTGCTCACCAACCTACTCACATTCTCACGTGTCCTACCCGCGTCCTACCCTTTTCTTAATAAATCATCTCTGTTTTTCACTACATCACCACATGGCCCTGGTACAATTATTTACTGCGATAGTTCTCAGGCTGTGGATCGTAACCCCTTTGGCAAACCTGTTTCTAAAAATATTTACAGTAGTATAATCACAGTTATGAAGTAGCAACAAAAATGTCTGTACAATTGGGAGTCACCACAATATGAGGAACTGTATCAAAGGGTCACAGTGCTAGCAAGACTGAAGATCACTGCTTTACTGGGACACAAGGGGCAGGAAATATCAGTAGGTGACCACTGCACCCAGACCTGTGCTCATAACATCAACTGCATTTCCTAGACCATAAAACAGAACTTTTCTCTTGCATTCTATTGTTTTTTTTTTTTTTCAAACTAATGGTGACTATTCACTAAAGGAAATACAATTTCACAGAAAGAAAATTGTTAGTTTCTGTTTTTGTCTTACTGGACAAAATACCATAGAATTTTTAAATTACTGGCTATTTGTACTTCATGAAAACTGATTTCTCTGTAGGGATAACATAAGGCCTGATCAATCCTTCTCTTTTCCCTAGACATGGAAAAGTCTTATCTCCATGGACAGAAAAGGAAAGGAATAAATTTATATTTTTGGGAATTCAGTCATGCTCATCAAATCCACTCATTAAAATGAACAACACACACCCACACAAACACCCTTTAGTTAATCAATTGCCAGCAATCATAGGGGAATTTTGAAAGACAAAACCCTTTATGTTTTGCTTAGTTGAAACCAATGAAATAGCCAGATTAGTATTCTTTTATCAACTCCTAGCCCACATGCTGTACGAGGCATGCTCACACTATGCTGCCATTCACTGAGAACTGGTTTTGAAAGTAGAGGAAAGTACATTATTCTATCTGAAACTAAGGGGCCTCAGTCAGTGGAGGGTGGGCGCCTGCTTATTCTGTGAGTCCCATATGTTCTATATCAAGATTCCGACTCTGAGCGTTACGATCATAAGCATATTTCACTTTGAAAAGTAAAGCACTTAAGTTCTGGAAGAGAAGCTATACTGCAATTTTTAAATAGTAAAATATGTGATGTGTTTGTAAAGGGGTCATAAAATTTGTTAAAATGGGCATTTTCAGATTAACCTTTGGCTTTGAAGTGTCAGTATTTCACAAGGAAGACTGTGTCACAATGGGTCCAAGTCATTTAAATTTTTACATTCATTTTGTTCAAATATAATTTCTAAAGTGACATTACTAGTGGTCAGTACAACTTCAGAGTGGTGTTGCTCCCATGGGAGCAATTCTGTCCCTCATAAGAGACCTTCCTTTGAGGGAGAAGGGGAGGGGGAGGAGAACATGAGGGATCAGGAAGGTCGAGTTGGGGGAAGAATAGAGAAGGAGAACAAGGAAAGAGATACCTTAATAGAGGGAGCCATTATAGGTTTAAAGAGAAATCTGGCACTAGGGAAATGTCCAGAGATCCCCAAGGATGACCCCAACTAAGAATCTAAGGAAAAGTGGGGAGGCTACCTTAAATGCCCTTCCCCTATAATGAGATTGATGACTACCTTAAATGCCATCCTAGAGCCTTCACCCAGAAGCAGGAGCAGAGATTCACAGCTAAGCACTGAGTTGAACTCCAGGAATCCAATTGAAGAGAGGGAGGAGTGATGAGCAAAGGAGTCAAGACCATGCTGGGGAAACCCACAGAAACAGCTGACCTGAGCAACCAGGAGCTCATGAGATCCCAGTTTGACAGCTGGGGAACCTGCATAAGGCTGAACCAAGTCTCCTGAATGTGGGTGTCAGTTGGAGGGCTTGGTCAGTCTATGAGGCTCTGGCAGCGAAACCAGTATTTATCCCCAGTGCATGAATGGGTTTTGGGAGCCCATTCTAGATGGGCTAGATACACAGCGGAGGGCCTAGGTCCTGCCCCAAATGATGTGACAAACTTTGATGATTCCCCCATGGGAGGCTTCACCTTTCCTGAGGAATAGATGGGGAGTGGGATGGGGAGATGGGGGGAGAATGGGAGGATGGGAGGGGGAGGAAGCTGGATTGGTATGTAAAATAAGATAGTTTTTAATTTAAATAAAAATTAATTTTAAAAAAGAGAGAGACCTTCCTTGGTCATCACTGCTAGGTAGACCATTGACAAGGATGGGTGGGAAGGAGGTCAATGTGGGAGGCTGCTGACCACATGGTAAGATACTCGAGGCTCTCCTCCTCACAAAAGAATCTGGTCCCAAATACCAACAGTGCCGGAGGTAAGAAAACCAGCTTCTATTTGAGTCATACTTAAAACCATAAATTCCTCTGCATTTTGAACCCAATGAGTAGATCAGGATTTTTTTTTTTTTTTTTTTTTGCTTTATGGAGAATGAAGATGAAGCTAGGAAATCTCTGAATGCACTCAGTGACAGTTTTCAAACAGCAAAGTCTGGCCCAAATGGCACTACTGGAGAGAACTGATTTAAAAATATGCAAGGTCAGGATACAGCATTTTTCTGGAATGTTTGGTGTAGTATGTCTCTCCGTATACGCCTCTATTTCACATTTCTGACTGGCATCCAGTAGGTATTCAATTAATATAGTTTTGTTTATCTTTGACAGGAGTGTATTATGTAGCTGGCCTCAAGCTCTCAATGCTCCTGCCTCAGCCTCCTGGACAGCAATTACATGTATTTGCTACCCGGTAGAGCTCGACAAACTCTTGAGCAAGATGTGAAGAAAGCTGCAGGCTGAAAGCTTGCAGGCTACCTTTCCTTTTACTGTACATTAGCATGCAGGGCTACCCCAAATCAGGCTTCCACCATGCACAGGAATCCAACTCCCTCCGGAGAGGCGTAACACAAAAATAATCCTGGCAATTAGCTGCGCACTTGGCCGCCTCTCCAGCTCCCATCACTCATCTTCACAACGTTGAAAGAGAAAAAAACATCCAGTGTAATCTGGGTCTTTTTTATGCAGCTGTTTACACAATCCCTTCTATAGGCATTTCTGTCATCCGATAGTTCCCAGAGGTTAACAGAGCTGGAAGTGCATTCTATGGAAAGTAATGCTAAAATGTCAAGCACTGAAAATTCCAGTTTGCCTATTTATGAAATTTAAGAGGGGGATTATCTATCCTTCATATAGTCAATTTCATTGATCTTATGTAAGAAGGGGAAAAAGAGACATACAGGAAATCTGTGCACACCGATGGGGAGTCAGCACTGCTCTTTTTAAAATATAAATTTCTTCTTAACAAAAATGCATGTTCTTAGAAATGAGAATGGTGATGCATGCTGGCAATCCTAGCATCCAGGAGGGAGCTGGGGCAGGGAGCGTACAAGTTCATAGCCATCCTGGACTAAATAGCAAGACCATGTCTAAAAATATTTTTAAAAAATGTTAATATGAATACTGTTACAAAGCTATGGACTTTTTATATTAGAGGTATTTTTTTTTTTTAATCTTAAAAAGAAGACAGCTGACCTGAACAAGAAGGAGCTAATGGGCCTCTTGACTGATAGCTGGGAAACCAGCATTGAACCAACTCAGACCCCCTGAACATGGGTCTCAGTTAGAAGGCCTGGACAGTCTAAGGGACCTCTGACAGAGGAACCAGGATGTATCCCTGGTGCACAAAAGGACTTTGTGAGCACATCCCCCATAGAGGGATACTCCCTTAACCTAGAGACAGAAGGGAAGGCCTACTCCCTACTCCAAATGACTTGACAGATTTTGTTCACCCATCTTGGAAGGCATCACCTCCCTGTGGAGTGGGGAGGGGGGGAAATGGGATGGGAGGGTGGTTGGGGGGCATGGGAAGGAGGGAGAGAGAGAGAGGGTAAAAAGAAGGGAGGGAGAGAGAGGTAACAGGAATCGGAATTGATATGTAAAATAAGAAAAAAATAAATAAAATTCAGTTCAAGTTAAAAAGAAGAAAGAGGAGGCAGAGGAGGAGGAGGAGGAGGAGGAGGAGGAGGAGGAGGAGGAAGAAGAAGAAGAAGAAGAAGAAGAAGAAGAAGAAGAAGAGGAAAGCAGCAAACTGGAGAGATGGCTCAGACGTTAAGAACACTGACTGCTCTTCCAGAGATCCTGAGTTGAGTTCCAAGCATCTACAGGGTGGCTCTCAAGGATCAATTATGAAATCTGGTGCCCTCTTCTAGCCTGCAGGCACACAGAATTCTATCTATATCTGTATCTATATCTATATCTATAGATATACATACTTATATTTAGGCATTCTTCTCAAAAGTCAACTGCCACCTAATTCAATGAACAATGTAATCATTATGATTGAAACTCAAAACCATCAGGGTCATGTGGCTTAGAAAGTGAAACAGCTTGGTCTGAAACACATTTTAAAAAAAAAAAAAATTTCGGCCCCCCAGGAAAAAAAAATCCCCCCCCCTAAAACCCCCGAGGGCACAAAAAAATTACCCCTTTTTCCAAAAACAACCCCCACCAAACAAAAATTTTTTTTTATAAAAAAAAAAAAAAAAAACCCTCCCCCACCAAAAAAAAAAAAAAAAAAAAAAAAAAAAAAATATCCTTAATTTATAGATCAGTTAATCTGTTAATATGAAATAAACATTTTCACATCCTCCCCTGTTCTTAATTTCTTCTGGGCATTGATCAGTCAGTAAGCCACACTCTGATGCAGAGTGAAGGAAAAGGCAACTTGATCACAAATTTGGGTCCAGGTAAATATTTGACTAGTTCCCATCAAATGCACAGGGAACAATCATCCCGGCATTTGAGTCTATTCCAGGGTCCCCAGGTATATGAAAATGCCATTACTACCCATTCTTCAAAACAGATAATCTAACATTGAAATAAATCATAAACATCAATTTTTAAAACGCTTTTGAGAAGATCTCACACACACTGAATTCCACAGAGGGCCTGTGTGATAAAGGAAGCAGAGCACTCCTATGTGATGTGAGCCCATGTGTGGTCCTGGCTGGACCACCTTCTCTCAGGGCTTCCCTTGTTTGATTTCGATCTCTACATATAAGAGACTGGTCTCAGCACTTCTCCACAGGCTTTGTTGGAGCAAAATAGAACATTTTTGTTTTCTTGTTAATTGTCTCTTAGTGGGCAGGGAGGTGAGTCTGCCACACATCTAGGAGCATTTTTATACTTCTTTTCCTTTTTGTTTTTTAAAGACAGGGTTTCTCTGTGTAGCCCTGGCTGTGTTGAAACTCACTCTAGAGACCAGGCTGGCCTTGAACTCAGCAATCAACAAGCCTCCAGGAATATTGCTCAAGTCTTCCCCAAACTTTTAAATGCCCCTCAGTTTATTCCTCTCATTAGAACTTTCAATATGACCATTTTGAGGCAAGAGGGGATGGAGGAGTTCCTTTTTATCAATACACAACTTACATACATTATTCTAACATAATGAATTTTCTAGGGATTGAGTTCCCATGTAAACATACTTTTCCCTCTTTCTTCAATCATTCTTGGTTTTGTTTGACACTGTGTCTCACCATGTAGACCACACTTGCTTTGAACTTAGGCTGGTCTCATTGCCTCTGCCCCTCTAGTGCTGATATTCATCACAGGCATGCACCACCAGGCTAAATGTGTGATTTTGTTTGGAACTTTACCAGAAGTCATTCACCGTTTCAGTAAAACCACCTTATTGTATCTGAGTCATACTATTGTAGGCTTGGGTCAGGATTCTCCTGCAACTGCATTTATAGCAATACTATGAATAAGGACAATGGGACATCAAGGTCATAGTATCTTCCAGTAAACATACATAAAAATGAAATTCATAATTTCTATTTTTCTTTTATTAAAAATAGACCTTTTTTCACTCATTATATTCTGATTGCAGTCTCCCATCCCCTAACTCCTCCAAGATCTTCACTACTTACTGTAACTTACTTTTCTATTAGACATCAGGAGATATATGTCATAACTGATTGAGAATTTCTCTTTTAAAACTTTAATACAGTATACTTAAACATCCAGTTATACATAATGTCCCTGACAGGTTAGCCAAGCACAGCAGAAATACTTTATGAGCATGAGAAATAAGATTTGATTAGGGTTTAAACCACTGACTGTGCTGGGCAAGTTTCCCCATAATTGAAACTCCAATCCTGCAGAAGATATCCACTTGATCATTACCTTTATCCTTCCAACTGGAAATGTTGCAATTAAAGAAAATGCATGTGCTTTCTAAAACATAAAAACAAAGGCTCTGTTAAGTGTTCAAGCATGTATGTAAGCAGTGGGAGGTTGCACAGGGCCAGTGCTACCACAGAACAGAAAAACACAGAAGGGCAGCTGGAACCCTGCATTTCCATTTGGTTTCAAGAGGTGACTGCATTCTGAAACAGTGGCACAAATGGTAGCACTATTTCCTCAATGGGGAACAGGACAGGCCACACTCACAACCAAACTATGCAGACAGCCACTTAGCAAAGCTAGGTATCCAAAGAGCTGTGGCTCCACTTCAACGCCGGCTTGCAGACGACACAACCAGGCTCCCAGTTTATGAGGGAATTGTTCTAGGTCACTGAACTGATGGTAAGTAGTACACCTACTGCACCAGTTTCCAGTGTGTGGAATTCAGGAACTGTTTCCACGCCCACTTGGGACAGCTGGCTACACCATCTACATCCTATGTGAGCATCTACCCTTCCTACCTCACTTTATCACCACAAAAGCTCTTGTCACAGGCAACAATGAGCTGTATTTTCACATTTTTTACAGTTTCTCATATGTTAAAATAAGACCACAGGACAAAGTTTAAGGAAATAATACTTAGCAACATAAGATAAACCATGTAATAATTACAGTTATCTTTTCCATATAACTGAGAGCCAAGATCTATCTGATCACATACAAATGACTGTAAAAGAGGGAAAAAACAAACCCAAACTGAAACTTAACAGCTGACTGATATACCAAATCAAGTCAAGACGTGGAATTTCCAATGAGAAAACGGCATCAATACAGTTTAACATTACTTCAAAAAGAAAAAGTAATAGAGGCATCTGATATATTCTTTGTAAGGTATTATAGAAACAATTTTAAGTTATTGAAAACTGGTAAAAGTAATTTGAAGGTAGGAACATTTTCATTTTATCTCTGAGTTTCTGAAGATGAAAACCATCATTCATGACTTACATAGGAAGTGAAAAGATATACCAATATGTTCATGAATGATTCTCTTAATTCTCCCCCACAGCTATCGTATACATGCAAGATACCAAAGTACTAATTTTCTAAGATTGTATAAGGTCAAACAAATATGCGGTATATGCCAGAAGTACTGATTAACACAGAAGACTTTCAAATCTCCCATTTTCAATCGTTTATTCTCAGCCTCTGTCATCTTAGCACCCATATGACTTACTTGTCTCGTGTAGATTCTAGGTTTTGAGTGAGGAGCATACAACAGCCTAAGGTAGCATTTTAAAACAATTGATTAAGAAACTAAGAGGAAAGGTGCCTCTGCCATTGGCCTTCTGAGAAACGATAAGGACATTCCCCCAGAAAGTTCTTACCCGCAGGGCCTCAATGACCAAGTCTCGGGCTTCTAGTTCCCCTTCCATCACACTGAGAAGCATGCGCAGCTCTGACTTGCTGAGGTTATCCACATCAAACTCTTTTTTCTGTAATGTAAATTGAAAATAAGAGTCAATACAAAACCATTCCCGAAAATATATATATATATATGAATACCTACATATATGTGTGTACATAAACATACATATATATGTGTGTGTACATATATATATATATATATATATATATATATATATATTCTTGAAGCCAAATATGGTGGCTACAGGATATTCACCTCAATACTGGAAAGAGGAGGCCAGCAGTTCCCAGAAGCCCACTGGCCAGCCAGTCTAGCCCTAACAAGCTTTAGGCCAATGAGAGACCATGTCTTTACAAAGGAAAGGATGTAATGCATGAAGAATGATACCAAAGATTGTGCTCTGGTCTCTACATTCTTGTGTATTTACATATACATGCACACTCTTACCCATAAATGTATACATATGTACATACATGCAAAAGAGAGCAGTAAGAACAGACATGGACAACCTGTGGATCATTTCTACCCAGTGGCTTAGTGGCCAGGCTGATGTTTGATCTCTTAGAGAGAGAAAACCATATAATAACATTTCTACAAATGTCCCCTCAAAAGAGATGTAGTTGTCTGTCTGTCTAAACATCTAGACTTAGAATCTCTCCAAATTATGAAGCACAAATTTAAAAGTCCCTGTAGTCTATGTCAAAACAGGCCTAGCCTTGGGGTAGGGGGCTGGTTTTGAGAGTTATAAGAAAGCACAGATGTATTCCTTAGAGGGTCTCTGACATAATGGCTCCTGGGAGGGTATTATAAATTCCAGGGCATCCAATAATAGCAGGTCTTGTTTACAGAACACTCTACAGCAGAGGCTACCAGCGGGCAGTCCATGCCCAAATCTGGCCTACAGATGTGTTTCTTGGGCCATGACGAAAAGTTTCACCTTCCATTCAACCATTCAGCCAACATTAGAAAACTTGAAAATATTCCTAAAATTTCAGAACTCTGTCTTCTCTTTAAGTCAGATGTCTGGGAATTCTCAGATTTACATTGCCATACACAAGAATTCACAGTCAAGTAACAATTGCCCCTTCCAAATGAATATATTCTTCATAGTATCAACACTTTCTATGCTTTTAATAAGCCTGAACCATTGCCCATATATTATCTTGACCTGTGGTCATGTCACATTGTAATTGTGCTATAGAGATAAATATACCTATGTTGCTTTTTGCTCTTTTTTAAGAAAGGTTAAGATATGGCTCAAAGGCTAGAAAAAATAGGCTTCTTAGAGACCCGGGTACAAGGCTGTGGTAATCCTATTGTATACTCCACTCTCTTCCAGACCTATCACTTCTTCCTACACAGCCTTTCCTGTTGACTACTTCCTAGCTCTCAGGCTTACATAAATAACCACTGACTCTAAAACCTTGTCCTTAACCTAGCCTTTTCCTTATGAGTTCTACATTGAGGTCTTCTGACATCCATTTTAGGGATGGATCTGAGAGATGATCAGTGAGAACGTTAACAGCCAGGACTGGGTTAGTGCAGAGACTGAGGTTCTCTGCAAAACACTCAGTGGTCTCTCGACCCTGTGCAGACACTCCTGATGAACTCATCCATTCCCTAGCTCATGAAGATAACCTAGTTCATCACTAAAATGTGTCCCGACACCTAGGCTCAGAAGTTGTTAAAGACATTGAAGAATTCAGCTGCACATTTGTGAAGCAGGAGGTGTTATCCAAAGTATTCTCAAAGAACTAAGTTTAAACCGTAGGACAGCATCACCTCTGAACACATACACAGATCTTGCAACTAGTAAACACCAAACCAGGATGCACCCCCTGTGCCTGTGCCTGGCTTGTCTGGGAATGTGGCACACAGCACCAACATTCCAGAATGGGCTGTGTGAGCATCAGATAAAATGGGTGCATTCTAGCAATCAGCCAATGAGAAATGGTTTGACAGTTAAGTGTCTAACACCAGACTATCTATGAATACTCAAAAGAAAGCATAGCAAAGCCCATGAATTCAGGGACTGAGATAAGATATGACCAGACCAGTCATATTTCAGTCCCAAGAAACCTTTAGGAAAGAGAACCATGATTTACAGCGGAAAGAGACCAGACCCAGATGGCTCTCCAAAGAAAGATGTTTAAATGTTCCTCCTAGTTAAATGGATTCTTTTTACACACACATGAAACAGAGCAGTTATTGGCAAGGCAGAGCCTACAGATGGGGAGAGAGAAATAAATCTATAATAGACCAAGCCTGTGTAGGAAAACCACTGCCCAGCAGGCAACTATAGAGATGTTACTTCCCAATAAGTGGTAAAGTTCAATATCCCATCTGAAATCCTGTTTCCACTAACAGTATTATCACATATGGTTATATAATCCAATGGTTCTCAAACTTCAGCATGAGGAGGGAACACCACGTGAGACTTGTTCTTAAAACACAGCAGGGCTCCACTCCTAAAAACCTGATTCAGGGAAGGTGGTATGAATTTGCCTAACAAGTTCCTGCTGGGGTTGAAGAACAGGGCTCACTTTGAGAAGCATTCCATCAAGTGATCTGTTTTCTCAGCCACACACTAAAAGCCCTAACACCTGTACAGTTCTTCTGAGGACTGCACAAGAACATATGTATAAAATTAAGCATGGAGTATAAATGAGCAACTGCTATTAATAACCAAGATGCTTTGTGCAGAGAGGAGCAGAGTACTGTTTAAATGTCTATTTCTGTTTTAAACTCTACCAACCCGAGTTCAATAACCTGAGTTTACTGACTATGATGAAAGACTTTTAACCTGGGTTTCCCCACGGAGACTGCAATTCCTGTGCGCTTTAGAGGATAATGTTTTATTAATGCTGCTGCTGCTAGTTCTAAGGATTTTAATTAATTGTGTGTTTTATTGTTCTTGTTTCTCTGAAACTTCATGAGCAAAGCACTCTGCTTTAAGGCTCATCAATTATAAAAAGCCAATGCCAAGATTCTGATTCATGTTAAGAGTTAGGAGGGCTTGCCCTGATTCCATCATCAGCATCATCAGCACCATCAGCATCGTGACATGTGACCTGCAACTGGCTCTTCTATTTTTCTATGCATCGTGTCAATAAAGAGGAAATTCATTAAAGGGGGGAAAGTACTGCTACAAAGTGTTCTTGCTGAACCACAAATGCATCATACAGAATGATAAAAAAAAAAAATATATCTTCTACCACCAAGTATTAAGTGATATATTATTTTGAGCATGCAATGTGTCTCTTCTCTTCCTAGCTACATCTAGCTCCATCCCTGCTCAATAAAGCATTACTAAGTGCTTGCTTCTAACAGTAAAATTACACTACTATTTTCACATTGCTATTTTCTAGTACCTGATTCTTTCGTCATTGTTCTAGTGAACAGGAGGAAAGAAAGTACATGAAAATGTGGTGGCACTCTGAAGACTCCAACGATTTTACAAAAGCACTCCGGAGTGTCTTGCTATAAGGTAAAATAAAGAGGTGGGCAAGGCCAGAAGCCAACACTGGGGAAGGAAGTGTAGGAGGGCTGCGTGTAGGGTGATAAAACTAAACGCGTACAAGAAAACTTTGTTACTGTACATGCTGATTAAAACATTCATACATATATACACATACACACATATATAAAATGGATTAAGGGTCTCCTTAATAATGGGAATAAATGGGGGGGCACTTTTACTTCTAAGGTTAACCCCAGGCTCTGTGTAAAACCAGTGCTTTCCTATGGAACATATCCAAGCCTTCCTTTTACTTTCTATTTTGAAACAATGTCTCACTGAGTTGGCCAGGTTAGCCTTGAACTCACTCTGTAGCCCATGGACACCTTGAATTTGCAATTCTCCTGCCTCAGTCTCCTCAGTAGATGAGATTACAAGCATGACCCATGTGGTGGTTTGAGCAGGTATGCCCCCCCATAGATGCCTGGGTTTGAGTGCTTGGCCCACAGGGACTGACACCATTAGGATGTATGGCCTTGCTGGAGTAGGTGTGGCCTTGTGTGTCACTGAGGACCTGGGCTTTGAGATCTGCTATGCTCAAGCCATGCCCAGTGTGACAGTTCATTTTCCTATTGCCTGCAGAGCTCTCAGCCCCTTCTCCAGCACCAAGTCAATCTATATACGGTCATGCTTCCTGCCATGGTAATAATGGACTAAACTTAACTGTAAGCCAGCCCAATGAAAGGTTTTCCTTTATAAGAGTTGTCATAATCATTGTCTCTTCACGGCAACAGAGACACTAAGACAACCTAGTAGCCCTGGGGTTTGAGGGAGGGGTGAGAAACAAAGAAAGTCCTCTGGTGGTTTTTCACTTGAAGTGGCTTTGATCCCATACACCTATAGCACAAAGATCCTAGGTATGAAAAAAAAATCATTAATGCATCTTAGTTTAAGCCTAAAATGAATTGCCCTACATCTTAGGATATTTCTTTGAAAACTACCATCATAACCTAATTTTCAAAAGGATACAGATGACAGAAAATATTGCTATCCCCATAACAACATTAAGATCTTCAGAGCCCTGATGAAAACAAGGGGACTGCCTCCAAAATACTGAGAGAACGATTATGCTGTATTATTGAACTCCAATTAAAAAAAGAATGGGGCTGGAGAGATGGTTCGGTGGTTAAGAGAACAGGCTGCTCTTCCAGCAGACCTGGGTTCAATTCCCAGCACCCACAGGACAGCTCACACCCCAGGATCCAGCACCCTCACACAGACAATCACACAGGCAAAACATCAACAAAAATAAAAATGAATGAATGAATAAGAAGCTAGTGCTTTAAAACAAAACAAAAAGCCACCACAGAACAGACAACAAATCTAGGTCACATTTTCAATGACAAAAAGGGAATAAAAATGATAATGAAACCAACAACAATGTGATGAAACTGGTCTGTCATACTGAGTTCATTATTTTCAGAAAAGACACATATACAGGAAACTCAGTGTTCTGAACACCTACTGTATAAAAAATTGACCAAGTCCAGTAAAGGAGAAAAGGCATTTGTCTAGGGAAATAACAAGTCACACATATTAGCTTATGGCAAACATGTATGTATGTATGTATGTATGTATGTATGTATGTATGTATGTATATTTATCATGAAGACAAGGTGTTTACTGGCTTGCTCTGAGGCTCATAGTTAGCTTTCTTACACAGTCTACACCCGCCTGCCTATGGGTTGCACCTCCCACAGCAAGTTCTTCTACATCAATTATCAATTAAGAAAATGCCTCAGGCCAGTCTGATCAGGCCAACTCCTCAGTTGTAGTTCCCTTTCCCAGGTGACTACAGGTTTGTGTCAAGTTGACAGCTGAAGCTAACCACAGCAGTTGCCCAACAATTTGCAAGGGATATTCTGAGCTACAGGGGCTGGAGTGTACCTCAGACATTTGTCCAAACACATCACTCCTTAATGAAAATGTAATCAACTATAGAGCCAGTCATTTTGTATGGCTATCCCCTTCAACACCAAGTTCCTACTTTCCAGTTGAAAGTCATGTGACTAATGCCTTTGTCAACATAGGTAGGAAGATACTTGAGAAAGAAGGGGGCTTGAACAGGCCAGAGACAGGCACACAGGTGTGGGGTAGGCCAAGGGAACAATTACTGAAGAAGGGCAAGTCAGTTCCACCTGTTTGGTTCTCCAGCTTCTCCTAAGTAAGAAGAGGAGGCTGCTAGACTTAGGAATCTCTAGACCTGGGGGGTGGGGTGGAAATATAGTCTAGGCAATCTCTAAACTCTCCTCAAATGTCTTGATTTCATGAGCCGTGAATATAACTGAATATTGTACCCCCTGCTTGGGACTAAAAGCGTTTGAGAAGTACTTGAGGAAACTGGATTTTGCCTCTTTGTAAAGTTAGCAAAATGTGTTTTTCCTGTTTTAATACATTATGCTAACAACTAATTGCATTTAGTACTCTGTAAGCAAGCATTTCTTTGAAGACAAATAGAGGCTAACCAGAAGGGGAATCAATGAAATATACTGAAACTTCAAAATCTTGAAGGTTCTATGAATAAAAAAAAAAATAAGGGTGGGATGGGGGAGTGCAAGTGTTATCAGGAAGAAGAGGAGAGGAAAGGAGAGGGGAGGGAGGGAGGGAGGGAGGAAGGGAGGGGAGGGGAGGGGAGGGGAGGAGTGGGGAAGTAAGGGGAAGAGAACCTCTCTTGCTTTGCTCATTTGGTTTGTGCCTTTCTTCAGGAGCAATCATGATCACCTTCATGTTTGTATGCCCCTGAAGATTCCAGAAACCTTTCCCCTCCTCAGTTCAGTTTAAGAGTCTACTACATGGTCTCATGTGGCAAATAGTGGCACCCTGCCTCATGTAGTTCCACAAAGTTTTAAACTCATCTTTAGAAAAATCTATTTCCTCACCCTTACTAGCTGTCAAGACAGAAAAAATACTACATCTTTACATGCGTGTGTCTAATATGCCTCTCTCCATGCAGTATAAAAGAGAGGGTATGGCCGGGCAGTGGTGTGATGCATGCCTTTAATCCCAGTACTTGGAAGGCAGAGATAGGTGGATATCTGTGAGTTCAAGGCCAGTCTGATCTGCAGAGTGAGTTCCAGGACAGCTAGGATTGTTATATAGAGAAACTTGTCTCAGAAAACCAGAGAGAGAGAGAGAGAGAGAGAGAGAGAGAGAGAGAGAGAGAGAGGGAGACAGAAAGAGACAGAGAGACAGAGAAAGAGAGAACATGTATGTTATGGTATCAGGTGCAATATTACAATGGCAAACAGTTAAGGAAAGCATGGAAGACTTGCTGAGAGCTCAGGGACCACCATGTACCTCAAGGCAGGCAGCATCATCTGGATACTTTCATGTAAGACAAGCAACTCTGTTGGAGGAGTTAATAGTGATGAGAAAAGAATGGCAGGAAGGAAACCTGGTAATGGGTCTAGCTAATTTTAACACAGAGAAAGTTGGAAGGAAAACAAAAGTGGCTGAGGCAGAGGGGATTAATTCAGCCTTTTCCTTCTCTTAGATTTTCTCTTCTTTCATTTCCTTTTCAGGGGAAAGAAGGACCACCATTTTAGAAAAACAAAAACAAAAATTAAAAACAACAACAACAACAACAACAACAACAAAAACAAGTATATTTCCATCAGAACTCAGATTTCCACACACCCCAACCTGAGACTTGAATGAACCCCTCGGCGAGAAGTCTTCCACATTTAACAAGTGCCATTAACAAGTTTGTACACCCCACAGAATGCCATCTTGATTATCTGCAGGTGGCAAATGCCAACATGATGATTTTCAGATAAACCAGGCAAAAACCGAGTCATGCAGTTACCAAACCCCTCTGAAGGAGAGCTTTCATCTTGGGCACCATCTTGCTGCCTTTGGGGGGGGGGGTATACAGAAATGCCAAAACACAGTCTCTTACAACTGGGTACCCACTCCACAAGACACTGAAGTTACCATCGCCTTCCAATAGATCCCCAACGCACTTACTTGTTAAAAGTAAACACTTTTCCACTCAGCCCACCATTTATACATGGACCACAACATGCCTGCCATACACAGCATTAGTAGCCTTTAGATAAGTTACTTACAACAGGTACAACTAAAATCATGACAATCTTTCACCATTAATGCTACCAGCACCATTACCCTCGATAACTCATAAACAGAGAGATGAGACAGAAGACAGACACACAGACACAGACACACACACACACACACACAGAGCAGAGCAAGGTCAACCTTGGGTGTCACTCGTTGGCACGTTGTAGGGACAGGTGTAGCACTGGTCTGACCCTGGGTTAATACATATCACCATGCTGGGCTTTCTTGAGGCACTTTCAAGCTCTTCACTGACTACAGGATCACTCCATCACTCCAGCCCAAGACAGGCTTCTTGTTTTGTTTTTTGTTTGCTTTTTTGTTGTTTTATAAAGCTTGTGTCTTCAAATAAAGTCTCTTTTCAAATGAGCTGAGGTAGCCCGACCGACCTAAGAGGCCTGGGCAGAGAAATGGCTCCATCCCAGCCAGGCACTTTTAAAGCTGGACTCTAATCCTACATTCCATATCCATCTTCACTATCCCAAAGCCTTGCCCAATCTTTTCCAGTGCCCGAACATTTTGGATTTTTTTTTCTCTGATCCTGTCAACCATCCCTTCTCCTTCACATCCAAATGAGTGGCATGGCTTTGACTTTAATGCTGGAAACTTTCTGGAAGGCAGTTGTATGGTCTGTCACCGAGAAAAGCAGTTTAGGAAAGGGAGACATAGAAATCAAAACTGGATTTAGCAGATAGAGGCACTTGCCTCAGAAGTCTGAGGACATGATTCTGGCCCCTAGATTGAGACAGAGAGAACCAACTCCACAGGGTTGTCCTCTGACCTCCACACATGAGCTGTGGCTCGTGTACCACCCCCACCCCCTCCACCATACAGTAAGAAATGGCTGTTTGAAAACTGAAATTCAAAGGATGAGGATGTAGCTCAGTGGTAGAGCACTTGTCCATCATGTCCAAACTTCAGCACTGACAAGGACGGAAAGAAAGTCCGTCTGTTGATTCAAAGCCTGAAGCGTCTGCAGCGTTGTTATAAACCACAGACCAACAGCTGCATTATAATCTTGTAACGGAGAGTATATCTTCCAATCAGCTGGTCAAGTCTAAGCATTCTAACAGCTTCTAACGAGCCTCCTCTGTTCTCTCCAGGCCACAGCCGTGATGGTCACATGATCAATAGCTGATATCTGTTGTTGCTGATGATCACATGATCAACAGCTGATCTGTTGTAGACTGATGTAGACTGATGTAGACTGATGCTGTAAAACAGATTTTTCAAGGTGTAGACTTATGGGAGACACGTGAGAATGGAACCAGTGGTTACTTAGCTTTGATATGGATTCAACCACAAATGGAGCAAATGCTTTTCTTAACACAAAATTACTCCTATGATAAATTTAACAAGAGCAGCGATAGCAATAAAAGTAAACAGAACAGGTGCAAACAGAAACATGCAAGCCATTGTTTAATCTTTTAAAGACCGGGCAAAAATCTAAGCTATTTTCTAAAAACTATAGCCAAGATGGTGCTGTCACATCTTTGAGAGTCCTAGACATAGGTCATCTGTGAAGGAGGCTCAAGAACCCGTCATGGGCTCACACCACTTCATGACATCTCTGTTCATAATCTCTCCCTTCAGGCAGGCCCAGTGCAAATGTCCTCCACTATGGAGTATTTCTAGTGCCTTCCAGAAAACATGTCCAGACCCTTCCACTAGGAATCCTCTCTTGGACTGTTATTCCTACAACTGCTCTCCACATTATTTGTGCCTGTCCTGATTTGCCCCCTCAGTGTCCTGCAGAGTGTACTACAGTCAGGCTTTAAGGGGTTAAGGGCAGTAAAGATGCTACCCATGATGCTTGTACCTTCAAGACTGATAGGTGATGTGGGTGTTACCCTCTCTTCAAATTATTCTACCAAACCTTCAATATTCCACAGCTACTAAGTCACTACAATTTCATTTTGTCCAGAATCAAAACCAAAATGAGCTAAGAAGATCCTTTTTATCATGTTTACATTCAATACTGTTACCTAGAAAACAAAACTTTCCAGGTGCCAGTCATTAGATGTAACCCCGATGTACAGTTTTTTTAATGAAAACAATACCGATGTTTTCACTCCCACAACAAAATCTATACCTACACTTTGTATATTAGCTAATCCCAAAAGCCCGGAGTGAACAGAATGCTAGCTGCCTCCCCCAAATACAGCTCTAAGTGGATCTCCATTTTCTTCTCACTCCCAAATCCCAGTGACAATAAAAAGCAGACTTCTGTTTTCCATACTGCTTTCCATAAGAATTGTATTCTGAGCAGAAATAGCAATATGGCCTATAAAAGTCATCACATTTGGCTAAGGTACTGAAAATAACCCAGGCTCCCGGCATGGATCACAGAGTAGACTATTAATATGATCCTATTGAATAATGTAGCTGTTATCCAGCTTTACACTCGAGGTGCTTTCAGGATTTAAACAGTGAAGAACAAGGATAACAAACTAAATTTAAAACACTCCACTGGAAATTATATTAAACTGCAAACTATAAATTAAACCAGTTCCTAAGCAACAATCTAAATAGAATAAAAAAAAAAGCCTTCTAAAAACATGCACTTGCAAAAATAGCCAACTGCTTTGGAGGCTTCACTAGCTTGATTCTGCCAAATGTATATATAAAATTCCCCAAGATATAAACTGATTTGAAAAGAAATAAATTTCTACAAGGCAAAAAGAGAATTCCTCACTATAATTAAAAAACATATATATTGAATCCTTTGTTGGCAAAATACAGCTTTAATTTTTAACGATTAGATGAAAAACAAGTATGGCAAACAGGATTTCTCTAACTAGCTTTTCTTCAATAATAATGACTAACCCCAGCCTTTAGGAGGCAGAGAGAGGGGAAACTCCTGAGTTCATAAGCTTTAGCTACATGAGACCCTCAAAATAAATAAATAAATGCCAGTTTACTTAAGTAGTTAATATAAGAGTCCGCTTTTCAAGTCCAACTACTGGTAAAAGGTAGTCCAGTTTTACTGAATAAAAGCCACCACATTTTTACTTAAAAGAAGACAAACACTTCAAAAACCTTAGCACTGTTACTGCAGGTTTGAAGCCTAAGGAATCCCTTGGGAATAATGGAGGAGGTTCCGGGAGATTTTGCCTGGCTAGTCTCCTAACCAGAGTAGAATAATCAAGCTTCCAATTTAGCAGCCTTTGATTTGGGCTTCTGACATTTTTAAACAGCCAACAGAACCCTGACCTTGTTGGCACAGAAGTATTCTGACAAAACAATTTCATTTACAATCTTATATACCACACAGCATAAACCACATGCTTGTGTTGGTTTGTCTGGTGGCCGAAATACGGTGTGGGCACAAAGCAGTGTATTCTAAGTAGATTAAACAAACTATCTACCCTCTTGGGAGAGAAGCATATTCCCCCACACCTCCACTTTCCTGAGCGCAGGACACTCAATAATTTCAGCTTCCCAGAGGGACTCTTGTTTTGATAGCCACTTTCTTCGTTGCCCACCTCCACCCCACCCCCACACACACTGAATGAAAGTAACTTGCAAGTGGAAAGGTTTCATTTGAAATATTTTAAAGTTCTTATTAGAAAAAAAAAAAAAGAATGCTATTTTCCCAAAAGCTCTAGCCCAGAGTTTTCCGTTTTCACCAATGGGAATTAGCACCTGACCCCTCCCATTCTCCTTTCTCAGGTCTTGCCCCTTAGGCTTCTTCCTCCAAACCTCTTCCTTCTCCTCCTGGCAAGCCCCACCTGCAGAGGTGGGAGGAAATTAAACAGCCCAGGTTGTTTACCCCTGGTCCTGCCCTCTACTGCCCAGACTCAGTCTGGGATCCGGAGATTCTGCTGCCCAGACTCAGTCTGGGATCCGGAGATGCGAGATGCGGAGGAAGCCAGTCTCACGCCAGTATCAGTTCACTCGGTCCCAGTCCCAATCGGAATCCTCCGAGATTGCTGAGAGACTTGGCCAAGACTGGGAGGCGTTCCTAGACCTGCCTTTCTTTGCAGATCTTTGCCGATCTATCAAAAGCTGTTTCCCAGACCTGCGAATGTTTTCCATTCGCTTTGTGGGTTTTGGATTGAGACCCTCAAGTAGCGCAGAGAGGGAGTGGGGAACCACCGGGGAGTGTCTGTGCGAGCAGTCACTCAGAGTACCAAAGAAGGGAGCAGGTAGGCGCTTTCAGCAAGTGAGGACGCCAGGGAAGCGGAACCATGTGTGGACACCAGGTTCAGAAACCCCAGCTCCGTGCTACTTCGCCTAGGGAAGATGGTCCCTGTCGATGACGGACCGAGCCAGCAGGCATCTAGGATCCAAAGTGCTGGCGCTCAGTTGCAGCAGCGCCCACAGCTGGGCGCGGGGCCTCTCCCACCCGGCGCCCCCGAGACACACGAACCCACACACACAAAGAGCATCTCCACACCTGCCTGGCGACGGTTCGCCTTCCCTCGCTGCTTCCCCAGGTCTCCCAAGAGGTGTCAGGCACCCCGAGACCAGCATTTGCTCTGCGCCTGGCAGAACTGAACAATGGGGGTTGAGATCCTCCGTGAGCACCCCAGCAGTGGGCAGACGGGTCACCAAGGACGCGTGCGGGGAGCTCCAGCAGGACCGACGGACCCCTAGCGCCTCGGGGACGGCGGGGGTAGAGTCGCCTCACTCGAACCCGCTTCTGGCCTCGGGGGACACCCCAGGGAAGGGATACCCGAAGGGCACACCCCAGGGAAGGAAGGGGCATCCTGGGGAAGAAGCACACCAGGGAGGGGGCACCCCCGAGGACGAAGGGGAAGCCCCTGGGAAGGAAAGGAGCCCCGAGGAAGGAAAGGGGCACTCCAGGGAAGGACAGGGCATCCCTCGGGGAGTGTCCGGCGGGGACCGGGGCACCACCCCCAGCCCGCGTCTACACCATTCCTGGAGCCCAGGGAACTCGGTTACCGCGGCCTCCGCCGTGGCCCCCGCCGGGTCGTCCGGGGCGCGGGACAAGTCGGGCTCGCAGCTCGCGCCGTCCGTCGCCATCTTCCTGCTCTAGCGGATCCGAATGCGAGCTCGGAGCGGCGGGGCTCAGCTCTCGGCGCGGGCGGCGCTTAACCCGCTGCAGGCTGCCGCCGCCGCCGCCGCCGCTCTCAGCCCCGGAGCCCGGCCGCCCCCTCCCGCCTCCCCGCGCCGCCCCTGCCGCTTAACCCTGTGCGCGCTGGAGACGCCGGCGCCCCGCCCACCCGCTCGCCTGCAGCAGCCTCTCCCACGGGACCAAGAAGCTGCTAGCGAGCTGCGGTGGCCTTGCAATGGGGCTGGGGAGACAGACACCCGGGATGCAAAAGAAAACAAGCTTCCTCTCGGGAGGCGATGGGCTGGCAAACTCTTGACTTTAGCTAAGCAGCAGGACACAACCCAAACTGTTTGCCCTGGATGATAAGATCGAGGAACCACCATCCAGGTGCCTTAACATTTCCCAACTCTTGTCTCCTGGACACTCCTGTCCTCTTAATTTTTATACACGCAGCTTTTTTTTTTTCCTTTCCTTTTCTTTTTAAATCGGCTCTTCGATGCTCTTCCTCTCTAAAACCATCGACTTTTGGCTGAAAGTCTGTGTTCTGCTGTTTTTAAGCACCCCTCAGCTAGGTGTCTTTCTTTTGGGTTCTCTTTTCAAGGAAGGTGAAGAACCCTGAGCCCAAGCCTAAGGTGCATCCAGGAAAACTGCCAAGTATCAGTGATACCTTAATACTTTTGAGAGAGCAGCAACTCCTCTGTGCAGGTGAGGACACAGGGGTACACACACAAACAAACCTTTGACTAAATGGACGTATAGAAATACATGGCTGGAAGTTTGCATGAATGAATTGGGCCAAGGCACTTAACTTCCCCATCCTGCCTCTGATTCTGTTCTTACCCTTTCCTGCCAACTCCCAGAACCTGAAAATCTATCACCTTATTGAGACCATATGGTAAAGACACCCCCAAAGTTCCAAGTTCCTAAAGATGTGTTGAAAGCACAAATAAAATGAAGGCGTTCAAACTGTGCCTCTGTGACGTCAGTCAAATCAGTCAAATCAAAAGACAACCCAGTCCCACACTTGAAATTCTGGAAGATGAATGACTGGAATGTTCAGTCCAAGTGCACAGATCAAAGCCTTAAAACAAAACAAAACAAAACAGCCTGCTCCTAATGAGAAGTTGTGACACCTTAACTGCTCAACTTCCCAAACTGGATCTGAGTATGACACTCCAGAGAAAAACCTTTTCTACAAAGACACTGGAAGGAAATGGTCAACGAAATCTAGAAAGTTGGCCCTCAAAAGAGAGGTCAAGGGAATTTTCACCTGGAATTCTGAGGTTAGGGGTCAGAGTTTAGGAAAGATGGAGGTTATCCAGAGTCAGGCTTTCCTCTGTGGCTTCTCTCAGGTGGCTGGTGAAGCTGGGTTTGTACTCTGGTTTCACCACACCACTGTTATTATTCTCCTGAAATTGCACAACATGAGATTCTCTAGATTTCTTGTAAGATAAAAGAATTTGACAGTAAAAGATTTTGAACTGATAGTAAATATTTAAAATGGGAAGCAAGGATATTTCTTATTCTTTTCAAAACTCATTTTTTTTGCACATCACTAGGTCATCAGTTTTCTTAATACCGATGTTGAATTATTAATTGAAAAATTAGCAGACATATTTCTAGGGAGATGCAGGAAGATAAAATAATACATTTCATTCAGGGACTGAGAACAAGGTGTCTAAAATTCCTTACTTCTGGGAAGCAAGTCTTCTGTACTTAGACATGCAGCTCAATTTTAAATGCCTCATTTATTTGAAGGTATTTTATAATAACATTAAAAATGTAACTACACTTTGGGAAGAAATAGTTTTCTTTCTTTCCAAACAGATACATATCAGAAAAGCGATTATTCTTGAATATTTTTTTTGCCCTCTTACATATGTGTATGTGTGTAAATGAAAAATATACAGGTATAAAAACCATGGTACTGCACACACGTTTTAACTGCCAAAACCCAGGACATGGGAAAGAAGCCAATACTTTTGCTTCTGCCTTAAAATTGCCACCTCTGAGGACTGGCTGAGGGTCCCAGGGCTGCTTAGATCAGAGGAGGGGTTAACTCCCACACCAGTGGCGAAGCCTGGAGCAGCCTTGCCACTGGGGGATACTTGCTTTAAATCCTGTCCTGAGAATTAGTTTCCATCGCTATTGTAAGTTAACCATTTCTGCACAAAGACTGTCTCTATTGCAGTTAAAGCAAATAGATGTGAAAGGACAGTAATTTGATGACTCCAGAACATAAGTCTTTTAACAGTTTGCTAAATAGCTAAATAATAACCATGAAGGACATCCCAGGGCCAGAATGAAAACTTGCAAAAGGCATAATAGAAGTAGGAAGCCAGAAGTATAAGAGAGAGAGGAAATCCCTATACAAGAAATGAATCAGATTCTTAATCCTTGGTTCTCTTCTGCATTAAGATGGAAGGAGAGGTACAGAATATATTGCAGAAAAAAATTTACAGTAATGTTTCCTTTGAACATAATAATGATGATATCTTTCTGACAATGAATCTGAGGCTCATTGTTTTCCAAACTGTGGGAGAGGGGTGTTTGTGTTGAGCAAAGGCCTCTTTGTAAGACCAGAGAAATGAGTTGTGAAGGCTAGGAATGGAGATAGTGGTTTGGAAACCAAGTGGGTTTTTCTGAATAAACCCTGTTCTTGGCCTCACCTCTTCCAACTCACAAAGCCAAGAACCTAGATAGTTACACATCATGATGCAGGTGGAGGTAGGGAGACTGCCTTCCACATGAAAAGATGAAGAAACATATGACTATCCTAAAACCAGCCCCATGGAAGAGAATTCAGTCAAATGACAGCATTCATGATAATCCCAGAGAGCAAACCATATGCTCTCATGTCTTAGCTTTGCCAAATGACAAAATTACTGAGTAACAAATCATTCCTGACTATGCCCCAAAGACTATAGTTATACAATTTAAATGGTCCCTCCCACTTATTCCTGTCTGCATGAAGTGACCAATCTAGGGAGCCCTAGATCTTGACTTCAGAAATTCTGAAAGAAAGAATGAGGACTAGCTCCCACCACCCTATCTAACACATGATTTTGAAATCAAGGCATTGCCAGAAATGGGTTTTCATATGACCTAACTACATTCCTTCATAGATAACTTGCCATTATCTGCATGTGCTAGAGGCTCTTTGTGGGCTTTTTTTTCCCCAGTAAATTTAATTTGAATCTAGTTAGCCATTCTTGTCAACAACCTATGGATTTGGAAGGCCTTCTTACCAACTGTAGTTGGTATGTGCCAAGGGAATGCAAGCTAATTTTACCTAAGCTAAAGTAAAATGTAATTAGGACATTAAATCTGCTATGTAGGAAGCAAGTCAAAGCTAAATGTAAATTATAACCACCCCTAACCCTTTTTAATACAATCTGCATTAGTTAGGGTTCCCTAAAGGAATAGAACTAACAGAGAATGAATCAATCTCTCTCTCTCTCCGTCTCTCTCTCCCCCTTCTCTCTCTCTCTCACACACAAACACACACACACACACACACACACACACACACACACACACACACACGGAATTTATTAGAGTGATTTGCTATAGGTTGTGGTCCAAATAATCCAACAATGACTGTAAGGCAAAAAATCTGGTAGTTGCTCAGTCTATGAAACTAGATATCTCAACAATCCCAACCTGGCCTTGAGATTCCAGAGGATTCCGAGAGAGCTGTCAGTCTTCAGTCTACATTGAAACCCCTAAGAAGAAGGTCCTAATACCTGGAAAGGAATATCTCAGCAATAGGATCTTAGATGAACTTGGCAGAAATAGTAAGGGTAATCAGGCAAAAAGCAAATGCTTCTTTCTTCCAAGTCTTTTTACCTGAGCTACAACTAGAATATGTGGCCTAGACTTAGGGTGAGTCGGGTGAGTCTTCCTATCTCAAATGACTGAATCAAGAAAATCACCCACCAGGTATGGTGTAGCACACCTTTAATTCCAGCACTCAGGTTGAAGAGGCAGGAGGATATCTGTGATTCTGAGGCCAGCCTGGTCTATAAAACAATTTCCAGGACAGCCAAGGCTCTTACACATAGAAAAACTGTATCCAAAAAAAAAAAAAAAATGCCCAGATGGTACAGTTTTAGCTGATTCCAGATGTAGTTATGCTGACAACACAGATTAGCCATCATGTCTTCTTTAACCATGATTTATATCTAGGGATCATTCATTTGCCCAAGTGGTATACAAATGCCAGGATCTGTGGGATTGTTGTTTGTTTGTTTTTCTTTTGAGATGGGGTCTGATTATGTGATTCAAACTGGCTTCCAACTCAGGCTGGTTTTGAACTCCCAATTTTCCTCCTTCAGTCTCCCAAGGACTGTGATTACAGGTGTAAGCTTCATACCCACCTCAGATACTAGATTTTACTGAAGTACAGCTATAAAGAAATGATAAGAACATCCAACCCTGATCCAGTCCCTCTAATAGACACCAGGACTAGTTCAGAACACCCAGATAGAGTCAGTACCATTCTATTGAATTTTTTTCCATCATTACTTGCTAATGTACATTTCCACCTACAGAAATCACTTACAAGAGCAAGTTGTGGTGTACAAGGATGTTTCAGTGCAAAGCCATAGTAGAAAAACAATTTTAACAAAAGAATCTGACCCACAGCTGCCCCTCAACCATCTGAATTGGAAATGGATCTGAGCTTTCCCACTTGTTCAGGCTCTTTAGCTGCCCCACAAGCTTGCAGTATGTAGTTACTAGGCAACCATGAAGGCAGAAGTGTTTATACCATTAGGCATTAATTATAGCAGAACTGTATTTTTCTTAGAAAGTTTTGAAACCATATAAATAGGTTGTGAGATCAGCCCCTCTTCCCTTTGATTATAAGCACAGAGCCCATTATAAAATCAAACCTTAAAATGTCCCGTTAATGCTGGGCATGTGCTATTCAATACAAAAGTACATGCAGTGTTCAATGAATTTGAAGGGAATTTAGGATGATATTTTTCAATAGTAATGATTATGCAGAAAGTGCTTGTGCTTGACTCAATTACAATTTGCTTAGGCTACAGGTACCTCATTCTACATAAAATTATGAGGTGAACCAAGACCTTTGTACTCTTTAGAATAGCACAATTTGTGTATTTGTAGTTAATGGAATTTCTAATACATTAGATATTTTTGAGACATAAATTTCACATTGCCCCAAATCTCAATTTATGGCAATAGTTACTTTTATCCTTCAAGATACAAACAGAAAAACAAACAAACAAAAGCCACTTAAACAGTTCATATTAGGTGGGCACATTTTAAAGCATTTGGAAGTGAGATGACATTCCTTGAGAGGAAATAACATACATATTCATACAGAACTTGAATAACCAATGAATAAAAACACAATTTAATTCATAATATTTATGAAACAATGTCATAGAATTGAAGGCTTAATTATATTTGTGATTCAAGAATTGAAAAGAAAAACATCATTGGTATCTCTAGATTCTGGGGGGGGGTCATTTGCAGAATAATAAACTTACACCTGGGAATCAACTCTTTCCTACTGAAAATGTTTTATGTTAACAATATAATGCATGTATTTGTTTATGGAAATCAGGGTTAACCTCATACCAGGTATGACTAACTCCCTTTTATCATGGTATCATCATCACCTAATATTTATTTATCAGTTTGAGCATTAATGTCTTCTAAAGAATCAATTCAGTTGAAATATAAATCATTCCACTACTGTTTTCTCCCTTCGTTATTTGCTGTGTTTTCACCCAAGGTCAGCTTTCAACCTCACCCTCCCACTGACCATTCATTCAGTCAACATGGCACCATTGCAATGTGGCT
Source organism: Phodopus roborovskii (assembly GCF_943737965.1). Lineage (NCBI taxonomy): Eukaryota > Metazoa > Chordata > Mammalia > Rodentia > Cricetidae > Phodopus > Phodopus roborovskii. The sequence goes on from NW_026125444.1 coordinate 6,819,788, forward strand.
TTGCTTGACACCTTTCTGTTTGGATCATTCATCTACACCCATGCACTGTGGCCATGGATGGCCACATGGATATGTGGCAGGGAACTCCACTGCCAGATTTTTAAAACCGAGGTGTTGGCAGGGAAGGCGTCTAACTTCACTGGATCTGGATCCCTAAGTTTGAGCAATGGGTAAAGGCATCTCACATATAAACCATTCTTCATTGTTCTGCTTTGACTACAGAATCCCATTATAATTTTTAAGACAAAAACAGAACTATAGATTCAAACATGAGCTGTAAAACAATCATACATCTAGAAGGAAGCTATTTTTATAAGTATGCAAATCAGGTCAAAACTTGATCTTAATGGAACACAATTTCCCATCTCTTTCATAACTATGCATGTATGCCCATATGTATAGCAATGTGCTGTGTGTCCTGTTGTGTTAGTTAGGATTTTTATTGTTGTGAAGAGACAACATGACCACAGCAAGTCTTATAAGGAAAACATTGAATTTGGTTAGCTTGCTTACAGTTTCAGAGATTCAATCCATTGTCATCACTGTGGCATCATGCTGAGAATCCTACATCTTGCAGAAAACAGGAAGCCAACTGACACACTTGGCAGTGTCCTAAGCATGGGAAATCTCAAAACTTACCCCCACAGTGACACACTTCCTCCAACAAGGCCACCCCTCCTAATACTGCCACTTTTAATGAGCTTATAGAGCCTAATTACACTCAAATTACCACCATCTGTTTACGATCCCTACCTCCTCTTTAGTTCCTTCTAGATCCCACTATCTTTTGACTTAAAATCCTAGAGGAAATCGAGTACTCAATATGTGGATTCTCTTCTCTGAAGTTTCTTCCAGTCTAAAGTTCAAGTCCCAAGCACTTAGGCAAGCTCCCAAACCCAAGATTGCCTCTTTAACCCAGTAAGGCATATCCATACTTTCTCAAACCATTCCAACTACCTCTTAAGAATCACAGTTTCTGAAGCCCTGTTTGAATTGGTGTTTACTGATGGTCGTTTTGTAAACATGGTCCTACTTTATTGTTGTTTTAGTAGAAGGGTTGGCTCAACACAATTTACTGTGTCATAATTGGAAATGAAAACCATATGTGCCTACTTTCAAAGAAAGTATTTGTAACAAAACTATCCTAGCTTCTCTTGCCTAATTGAAGTGCATCTGGGCCTATTGTTCTTGGATTTATATCTGGGAGCGGCATAAGCCTAGCTTAGATTCCCTTATGTCCTTTGACAAATAGAATTCAGGTACTGATTTATGACCTCATCTGTAGTCTGATACAGAATGCCAAGCTGGCAACAATGGTTAGTCTGTAATTGTGAAATGTATAGCCACCAAGTAAAAGTCCTGTTGACAGTTTTTAAAATGAAGGGGTGTTTCTCTTGTTCCCAGGAAGTAGCCTGTCTGCATGGGTTTAAAAATTGGTAGACAGAACAAAAGAAGCTAAGGGTAAATGAGTATGTTCCAATGATAGAGGATACTCAAACATCCAGATTCTAAACCATACTTTGAATCTCTGGCAGATTTTCTATGAGTCAGGGTTAAATGAGGATTGGTTTGCAGTATTTGACACTGAACCAGCATCCAAGTCAACTATAAAACTTTATTCCAACTTGCTGAATGGTTCCAGTATTTAGGCAGGTGGATCCACAAATGCATATTCATGTAAAGTGGATATTATTTCTTCTTTTGTGTCATGGGCTCCTTTAGCATTGTGATAATAGGAGCTCTCTCAAAAAGGGAACTACATTCATAAAATGAAATACATAGGATAGGTTATTATGGCATGAGTTCTAATTTGTCCTAATAATAAAAAGCAGGAGTAAGATATTAGGGAGTGAAAGCTGAAAGATTATGGAAGAGAAACAGGTAGCTCTACTAGAGTTCTTACATCTAGAAAATCCTCAGACCAAAAAAGTAGCTACCTCCTGTCTCCACCCACCTTATGTTTCCCTCTCTGCCCAACCATATCACTTCCTGTTTCTTCCTTACTAGTACTGGGATTAAAGGTGGGTGTCTCCAAAGTATTGGGATCAAAGGTATGAGATTCCTAGTGCTTGGATTAATGGTGTATTCCCCCACTGCCTGGCCTCTATGGTTAACTAGTGGCTAGCTCCGAACTCTGATCTCCAGGCAAGCTTTATTTGTTAGAGTACAAACAGGATATCACCACAAGTTAGGAGTGGGACATTGCTCCAACTGTTGGTTTGATCTCCAACACTACAAACAGGAAAAATTCAAAAGGATTTTTAAAAAGCTAGAAATATTAAGTATATTTAGAGCACATTTATAATGTAGTGATTGAGGCATTTGTTTACTAGAACAGTAAATAAGAAGATGCAATGGTAACAGCAAGGTTCATAATTTATGAACTTTCTAAGTTTTCATGAAAACAAGGGTACTTTGAAATCTCTCCAATAATATACTGATATTTTAAAATATCTCTATTGTGACATCCATCATGTCAAATGTTTCCAGGTATGTTGCAACCTGGTACTAAAGTTCTTAGTTGGAACAAACGTTAAATATGGCTAAGAGCTTAGTGAAATGGAAATATAATTTGGGTGTTTATGTGTTTCAGGTGGGGGGGGGCAAGAGTTCTTTCCACCCTCACCTTAGGGTCTGTCTCAGGGACCTAGGGTTTACTGATCAGGCCAGCCTGACTGGCCAGTAAGCTCCAGAGGGCCTGCTGATGCCACTTCCCCAAGCAACACCATGCCTGATTTTTTACATGCATTAGGAATGAACTAGGGCCCTCTTGATTCCAGAGAGTGTCTACAGGCAAAGGTATTGTCCCAACCTGAAGACATGCTTTTTGAACTATTCCAAATATTTTCACTTTTTAAATGCCATTTTTTTTAAAAAAAAAAAATACCTATCGAAATTGCCTATTTCAAGATGATGATCAAACTCTACATTTGGTGGGCCAAATAAGGCATCCTAAGAAGAAACAAAACAAGCATGTGACCTGCTATGGTGTGTGTATAGAGTTATTTACCTTAGCCCTCCTCTGATAATTTTAACACTCATTTCTACTCCAGGCTCTTCCTATACTTATTGAAGAATTAATAATCTCTCTAACGTACATGCAGTTTTGGAGAGAAATTTATAAAATTTAATAAAATAGTTGCATGAATTTATGACAGTTCTAACAAGGCTGTTGGTACAAAATTTTAATTTGAAACCAAATATTACATGATACTCAACTAAATATTAAAAACCCAATATGAACTTGAGAAAGTCTAACTAGCAAAACTCTAGAGGATTCATTTAAATCAGAAAGGCAAATTGATTTTTGTGGCAGGTCTATTTTAATTAAATGAGGAATGTATGCATGTGTGTGTGTATTCCTCTGTGTGGTGTTGTGTGTATTCATATGTGTCTATATGGATATCCCAGAGAAGTTAATCTTCCTCAATTGCACTGGCCTAGTTAGGATTTCTGTTGCTATGGTGAAACACTATGACCAAAAAGCAAATTGGAGAGGAGATGGTTTATTTGACTTACACTTACACATTGTAGTCCATTATTGAATGAAGCCAAGACAAGAGCTCAAACAGGGCAGGGATATGGCAGCAGGTGCTGATGCAGGGACCATCGAGGAATGCTGCTTACTGTCTATCTTCTCATGGCTTGCACAACCTGCTTTCTTACAGAAGAATCCAGGACTACCAGCCCAGGGATGGCACCACCCACAATGGGCTGGGCCCTTCCTCATTAGTCCCTTATCTACAGCCCAATATTATGGAGGTATTTTCTCAGTTGAGGTTCCCTCCTCTCAGATTACTCTAACTTGTGTCAAATTGACATAAGACTGGCCAATACACGTACCTTCTGAGGTATGACCTTTCAGTGGTCCTGGTGCTCAGAGATTCTGCTAGACTGACTTGTGCATGAGTTCAAAGGGCCCGCTTGACTCCACTGCCCTGTGCTGAGGTTATAGAATGCCCCGTACACAGTTTATATGTAGGTTCTGGGGATCAAAACTCAGATCTCCATACTTGTACAGCAAGCATTTCACTGACTGAACCATCTTCCCAGCCTCCCTCTGTTGAGTAGGTTAACTTGTGCTTTGCTATCAAACGGTATGCCAATAATTTATAAGTGTTCCACAATGTCTTCACTGACTAGCACATGGTATTGTGTTTGTAATATTACCAGGTTACGTGGAGCTGGTGCCATGGACTTTGATCAGATTCAGGGCATCAAACTCAAATATATCATAATCTAAACCTATAGAGTAAGCAGTGTATGCCTTATGGTTTATATAATGACTAAAAGCACTTAGACATCACACAGTTATATAAAAATTTTCTACCTTATAGTCTTTCAACAATTCAGAAGACCTGAGTTCACTGGCTCATTCTGAATCCCTAGGATTGAGGCAAAGACTTTTGGTTCCTTGAAGCTTCTCCTTACTCTGCTGCCCTCATCTCTCATAGACACACTATGTGATTGACTCCCACATGCTTTTAGTGGAAAGCACTGTAATTGAAATGTGGTTACAACATTCAAAGTGCACGCGCGCGCGCGTGTGTGTGTGTATGTGTGTGTGTCTGTTTAACAAGAGTGAGAAATATGGGGAGGGAGGGAGAGGAGGGATGGAGGAAGAACTTCTTGTTTAGTTACTAAACGCACGAGTCTCTACCTTCATGATCTAGTCCAGCCCTAGTTATATCTCATTGGCTCTTCCCTCAAGCAATGACACATTCTGGGCTAGAACTTCAGCACACATATCTGGGAGGATACTCTCACTCTGAGAAGATTCAAAATCAACATTTCTGTGTCTTCTCCTTTACTTGATTTTCAAGGATGTTTGAGTGAGGCCGAGTCTACTACAAGATACTCAGAGCTTCCAACAGGTCTCATTTGTGCCAACAGTGTACTTACTATGCCAACGTCCTCCATCAATGTCACAAGGCTCAAAACACCTACACTCTTGGGGGGGGTGCCACCCCATGTTTGTCTGTGGACATGGGTTCCTCTACCTGAGAAGCTCACTGGAAGGCTGGCCTAGGAACCTGAAAACCCTGGTCAGTTAAAGTGCAGGGATTTTTTTTTTTTTTTTTTTTTTTTTTTTTTTACTGCAAGACTTGTTCCCATTGTGGTGATTTCTCAAGAAAATCCCTGGTGTTCAGCAAGTTGGTTTCTGTCTGCATAAAATGGAAATAATGATTTGACTACTCATTCTACAGGATAGTTGAAAGGATTAAGTGAGATGAATAGGTGTAAGTGCCTTGATGCCTAAGAGCTATCACATAGCTATGCACTTAACCTGCTCTAGAACCCTGACACCCAGGATTCTTTTGTCTAAAAAGTGCCCATCTTATTCTTACGAACATCTACATCCCTGAGTTGAGATGGGCTACACTGGCCCTTCTGTCTTATGCACACATACAATTTTGAGCTCTTCATTAAGGAAATGGTTCCCAGTCTGAAGCACAGAGTGTCTTTCTCCTTCATTTCCACATTTTTTTTTAAAGTGAGATTTCCCCTGTCAGAACACATTAAGATACCATGGTGACAATTGCTATAGAAATGCTACATTTAGAAAGGAATGAAATTTCAGTTTTAATTCCTAATATCTATGTTCAACAACCTAAACTGAACCTATGTGAGCTACAAGGCTGAAAATGACCATCTACCTCAAAGCCCTTGACCACTCTCTGCTCCAGGATGCCAAGTTTCAGATTGTTGGGCTTCTCAGAAAATTATACACAGATGAAACACTGTCTTAAAATGTTTCCTATGATACAAATAAACTGGATTGAATTTGTTGAGTGTTTTCCCCTTAAAATATAATTATCTGCTTGAATCTAGGTCAGAATTATTAAATCAGTGATTACAGGGTCAGGTACACAAGATATGTGACTAACAATACCAGGGTTCAGTAACAGGGGAATAACAGGGTTGTTGGGCAAGGCAGAAGCAGAGGTTCTGTTTAATGAAAGAAAAAACAAAGCAAAAATTAATCTCTCAACATGTTGTATGAAGAAATGCAAACCTGGTGATGTCAGAACACCCTTAAGAAAAAGAAAATAAATGTTCATGGAAAAACACATATATGTATTTTTAATCTAAATATGGTGTCTGTTTTCAAACTGTAAACATTGGATGATTCAAATCAAAGAATTAACTCTTGTGTTGCTTAAACTTCAGCATGCATTAATCAGTTACACATTTTAACAAGCACTGTTCAGAGCCACCCCTTGTCACACACTCCTAAAGAAGCAAGTCACCCATGAGTTCTCCATTCATGTCTCCTGGGCTGAGCCCACATCTTCTGAGGGAGTGTATCCCTCTGTATCTGCGTCTTAACCTAAGAAGATCGTCAACAAATATTTGCTTAACTCACTTTCTTCCTATGGGTTTTGACATTTAAGATCTCCATACATACATGGAAAGAACACGCGACACTGTGATAAGAGAGGAAGACTGGAGGAGTTAGTCGGAGTAAGGGATCCATACACAGCAACCCCAAATCCCTAAGACAGAGTAAAGGATCTAAGATACCAGAAAATGTTTAACAGCTACAAACTATATGTTTTTACAGTAGAAAATAAGTATATCCTGAAACTGTTGCAACTGTCAACTATCTCAAGTCTTTTTATTTGTCAAATTAAATTGTTACTTATAAATTAAATATGAACAGTAACAGAAATCTTCAGTGAAAATTATTAATATTTTAATTGTGACTCTGGATTTTCCTATATTACTTTTCTCGCAACTCGTTTATACACTCCTCTGATTAACTTTTACTCCAAAGAGTATCTTTGGAGCAATATTCCTTGTTTCTCAGAAGAGGGATAATGAATTTTTAACCGGTAATGATTTGCGGGAAACATCATAGAGGATATTATAAAAACTTAGACTTTTCCAAATTTGCCATCCCGAGGGTCAGCAATAATTTATAAACAGCAAGGAAAGAACAGTAGAAAAAAAAACATCTGCAAACACTTTTAGCATGTCTTTATGAATTATAGTAAACATCTTTCCCTCTCTCACAGTCCTCTGAGGAAACTACCCAGGATCTCCTTGTGCTGGTTGTGTGTCTCCAGGACCTGGCTATGGGATCTTCTTACAGTTTAAACTTCAGTGGCCGGACATTTCTTCACCCAGTGACACTATGCAACTATTCTAATACAAGTATTGACCAACTTTTCCCAAACGATTCTAACCAATTAATACTCCAGATAGGATGGTAGAATATTCTATTTATTTCTGCCATTGAAATGTAAAAACAGATTGTGATGTAAGTGAAGGGGTGTGGTTGCCTTTTAGTAGAATTTTATGTATAAAAGCAGGTGTTGGGCCACAGTTGTCCTGAGGAACTTATTTTTCCTGATATAAAATGATCTACTTTGGGGCATCATTTACAATAATATGTGTAGTGGGATATTCACTTTGTCTCCTTCTGTGGCACTGACCATGCCCATTGGGGGGTATAGCCAGGGGTGGAAGTGACCTGGGAAACTAGATCTGAGGCAGCACAGGGTCAGGAGCACTTCTGGAGGCATCCTTGGGACCAGGAACCTACTGTCTATGTTGTGAGTTATTTCTCCCTGAATAAACATCTGTTCAGCCTAATTGTTTATCCAGATCCTTATTAAACATCAATATATATATGTACGTATGCATGTATGTATGCATGCATGTATGTATGTATGTGTAGATAGAAAAGCATGTATTCTGTCCCTCCCCATACAGTAGAAGTTAACCACAAGGTTGTGAGAATCAGTGGTGTCGGTGAATATTTATTCACCGGTTATTAGCTAACTGATTCTCATTTCTGTGGCAAAAAGCCTGATAGAAGCAGCTTACAGGAGGAAGAGTATTTTTAGCTGGTAAATTCAGAGGACATCAGCCCAGCAAGGCAGGGAAGGCATGGCAGTAGGAGCTTGTAGTGGGTCTGGTTCACATCCCAGATGGATTAGGAATGAGAGAGCAGGACTGGGAGCAGGGCTAGCAGTAACTCCTCCAAAGCCCCAGTGGCTTATTCAGGCCATGTTTCAAAGGTTCCATAACCTCCTTAAACAGTACCAGACGGAGACCAAGTGTTCAAACACATGCGCTGGTGGGGGATATTCCACCTTCTGCCTGTTACAGAGGACAGTCTATGAAGATGAAAGCGGTTTTCAATGAACCAGGCTTTCATCCACCCTCTGACTTCACAGAAGTAAGGCCCAGATGGGATTGTTATCTTGGCTCTGCAGCAGATCCCATGTTATCTCTCCAAACATAAATGCAATTCCCGTGATTCCAACATTATCAGCCTTCTGCTAACACGCAAATAAAATAGCCTGCACTGCCATCCCCCGTAGACTTGGTATGTCTCAGACCCTCTTTAAATCAGAAAGACTTCCTGGGGTATTTTCAGCTGCCTGGCATTTTCCACTGCAGATCCACTTCCTCTTACGCACTTATGTCATACTTTCCTATTTTTCCCGCTCAGTGGAGGAGCTCTCCACAGATATCCCCCTCAATTAACAGCAAGCAAGCAAATAAACAACATCTTTTAGATTCAATCACTTGCTGACTCAAATGGATTCTTCCGTAACCCCGATGTCAGTTACCAACATTTGTGCATTCCCAGCTGCTAACATGGGAGAATTTTACTAATAGGAGTTTAAATTAACAAAAGCAATTGTTCTGTAAAATATCACATTGTATGGCTATCATAAATTTGCCTTTCCTTGCTATAAATGCCTTACGCCCACTGCCCTTGCCTTTGGAGATTATGATTCTCAACTCCAAACTCAGAAATCCATGACTCCTTGGTGGGAACTGCAGCCAAGGATGCTGAATATAGCTGTAAAACTGGCAGAAAACCCAAAGGAAATGCACAGAGAGAGAAGGCTCATATCAGAGAGGAGCTAGATTAGGGTAACATTCTGCTACCTCTGTAGTCATAGCCACGGCAGGCAGACGATCTTACACATTCATAAGAGGGAGGTAGAACAGCCCCGGCACCATTGGTGCTTAGAGTCGACTCAGAATGGGGGCATCACTGAAGATGTTAGAGGTCCTGGGAATAATAGGAAGGGCTCTCACCTAAAACAACAGCACCACACTGTAGGTTGGTGATGATGGCTGAAGTATGAGGATCACAGCTGGTTTAATGGCTGGGAACAAAGGGTAGGCTAGGAACAAACGGTATTTATTCTCTTATTTGTTCCTAACTAAGATGACCACTAAATTCTTACATTGATTTGATGTGAATAAATATCACTACCTGCCATGTGTCATTTGTGGCTGGTCTTCGAGTACGTGGTGTGGGAAGTAAACGTTCATTCCACATTCCACATTCTCTAATTCTCAACCAATATGATTTATTTTTCAAATTTTAAATAATTTCTCAGTGTAGTCTTGGGAACCCTGTAACTCATTCTGTAGACCAGGCTGGCCTTGAACTCAGAACTCCTCCTGCTTCCTGAGTGCTGGGATTAAAAGCATGGGCCGCCCCCCCCCTTCACCCTCTGCAGCCTAATGTAACTTCTGACATAGCTATCTAAACTGAGGGCAAACTGGGTAACAGTCTTTCCTCTTTAAAGTTTATCTTATGTCTTCATGTACTATTAAAGCTATGTTGAATATTTTATTTACCCTGCATCAATCGTTAGCCTCAGTCAAGCACCACAATCACACTCCTTATGACCCTTTATCGTACTAAAAGGATGGGTGAGGAGATACTGTGCATTCTGTGTCATTTTATTACAAGGGAAGGTGGCTCTCTGTACCTCATGGGTAGTTATATTTGGCTTATATGAGTAGCTAGCTACTTGGCTATTAAAGGGAACTGACACGCTCTTTCTAGGCCACAGCTAGAAAGTGGCAATCATCTGTCTCGCTTCCCTTTCCCAGAGACCTATATACCAACAATTCACATGCCAAAGCTAGAAAGTGGGCCTTTGAGTCACTGTGCCTCAGAGAGTTATCTCCAGGAAGCTGATTGTGTTGTCTCTGAAACGAGGGCTAGCTTTAAATGCAGTGTTACTGAGTCTATCCTGAAGAATATGGAAAGTGATCCTTAAAATGAGATAAAATTGTAGTGTGTTTACAAAAGAAGACAGTGCATGAACTTAGGAGGGGAAAGTAGTTGTAAGGATGGGCAGGGACTGGGGCAGGGAGCATGGAGGATAGATTACGTACATGTATGAAACTTTTTAACATGGAAAAATTTGAAAAATAGCAAAGCCGAGTTTTAAATAAATTATAATTAAACATCTAAGCAACTCATGGCAGCACATTCCTGGAATTCCATCAGTTAGGAGGCTGAGGCAGGAGGATTGTGAGTTTGAGGTCAGCCTGGGCTACATAGCTCCAGGATAGTATGGACTACGTAGAAAAACCCTGTTTCAAAAAAAAACAAAAACAAAAACAAAAACAAACAAAACAAAACAAAACAAAAAACCCAAAAAGGATGAATAAAAATTAATAAATTAAATTAGGGAACATATTAAAAATATGATTTTATGATTCTTAATCTTGGGCTGCCCCTGACCTCAGAGATCTGCCTGCCTATAAAGTGTTGGGATTAAAGGCATGTGCCACCATGCCTGGCTTGTTTTCTGTTTTCTTAATGAAGGTCATTCTGAATGGGGTGAGATGGGATCTCAACATAGTTTTAATTTACATTTCTCCTGTGAATATTGGAGTTGAACTTTTTTCCTTTTTATTGACCATATGTATTTCATCATTTGAAGAACTGGCTCTTCCTTTCATCAGCCTAGTTACTGACTGGGTTGTTTGATTTCTTGCTGTTTAGTTTCTGGAGTTCTTTATATATTTTAGATACTAATACTTTACCAAATATATATCTATCTACAATTTTCTCCCATTTTGCAGACCAACTCTTTACTTGGTTAACTGTTTTCTTTGCCATGCAGAAATTTTTAATTTCATGAAATCAACTTGCTGGCTTTAAACAATATTTCCTAAGCAACTGAAACCCTATTTAGAAGGGACATATGGGGTAGTGAGATGGCTCCAAGGTAAAGATGTTTGCTGCCAAGACTGGTGACCTGAGTTAGATCTCTAGAATCCAAGTGCTAGAAAGAGAGAACTTCTGCAGGTTTCCTGGCATCCATACTTCACATCTCTCCACATTTATGTCACACAGAATAAAGTTTTTAAAAAGTAAGTCTTTCCCTATGCACATATCTTGAATTATTTTCCCTACTAACAGTTTCTGATTACTGGATCGTATATTACTATTATTAATTATTGTTATTATTTATTCATTTGTAGTTGACTTTTAAACAGGACAAAAGATAAGTATCTAGTCTCATTTTTTACATGATGTTATTCAGTTTTGCCAACACCATTCATTGAAAAGATTATTTTTCCTTCCATGCATATATTCAGCATACTTTTCAAAAATCATATATTTATAGGTATATGGGTTTATTCATAGGTCCTCTACTTACATTCTTGTTGTATATGCCTGTTCTTATACAAGTAACATGAAGCCCTGAGATGAATTCCCAGCACCACATAAACTGTGTGTGCAGACAACCAGACCTGTCACCCCAGCACTGGGAGATGGAGGCAGGGGGATGGTAAATTTAAATTCAAAACCATTTGAGGCTGATCTGGGTTAAAGACTCTGTCTATAAAATCAAAGGAACCCAACGAAATAAACAAGAAATAAAGAGATGGGCTCTGTTTATGTAAAACTTAATGGCTGTGTCTCAGGTGCTTCAAAGGTTTAAAATTTTTTTTAAACTGTTATGTGAATTGTGATTTTTCAATAAGGAGAGTCAACCCTTAAAACAAACTCAAGTGTGACTTTATGGTAACCTGTTATACATATTGACAATAACATTCCTTACAAGATCGAAAACATTTAATTTGAAGTATATCATACATCACATAGAAATTATTGACTTCATGGTGGTTTTTGTTGTTGTCATATTTTTAGTCAGAATCTCATGTAGTTCAGGGTATTCTGAAATATACTATGTAGCTAAGGCTGGCCTTGAACTACTAATCTGCTGCCTCCTCCTACTGAGTTACAGGTGTGCACCATGTCTGGCTCACATTATTTGAAGCCTGGCTGTTTCTTGAACTGCACAAACAATAAATCATGTGAACCACAGAGATGGTAATTTCATTGACATTTCTTAAAACTGGCTTATTAGACAGGACTTTGAGCAGAGGTTGAGTAACTCGAGGACTTAGACTACTTTAGGGAAGGATAAAAGTCTGTGGGTCCCAGCACTTGATATACTGAAGCAGAAAGGCTGGTGTGAGTTCGAGGCCTGCTTGGGCTACACAGGAGGACACTGTCTCAAAAACCAAAAGCCGTAACCCAAACCAAACAATGTCAAGACAAACAAAGCTTCTTTTCTAGACTTCCCCAAGATGAGTTATTTTTTTTAGTGATCTAGTCTGTTTTTTTAGCCCTCAATTCCTGACAAAGTAAATCTTATTTCCCCCCCCCCAAAGCTCTTCAGTACTTTATGCTTCCCCTTTGAAGCAGTCATTTTCAGATTAACTTTCTCAAATGAGATATGCCTTCTCCTCACACCACACCGATTCCATCTAGAAAAAAACTACCAAATAACTTGAAAATGGATTTAAATGGTAGAGATTTCTGCACGGGCTGCATAACCACCCCTCATGGACGGGCTAATGCGCAGGTGCTTACAACACTGGGAGGAGGGAATTCTTTGCTGGTTTGAGATGGGTGTAAATATCAGATCCGGCAATAGCCCTGCTGTCTCTGCCCAAGAATTCCCCTGGACTGGGACCTTAGGACCTGTACGTTTACCTCTGCATAGTCTAATTTTAACAAGAATGCTGGCCTGTTTTACAAGAATCTCCTTCTACATCTGACCACGCTTGATAGTCTCCACTGTACCTGTCCCTTTTTTCCTTCCGTGAGTGAGGTCTGCTCACCCTGTCTGATCATCATCAAAAATCCTGTTAATTCAGTTTAGCCTGCTTACCTGAGGTGTACCCTCTTGGTAACTTTCTATTCAGTGGTCTCCAAGGCTGTCCCTTGGGCATAAATCCTCATATGCCTTTGTTGAAACCAATACCCTTTCTTTCCTGCTAGACCATTACAGTGCTCTCTTCAACTACGACAGCAGCTCCACATTGCATATTTTCTTACTATCTCCCTTAAGTGCATGAAGAATGTTTGTTTTTCCAGGTTCTTGAAAAAACACCAAGAATCTGAAGTCAGAAGCTATAGACCTAGGGTTGTAGACATTTCACGTGGGAAGACCTAAGCCGGCAGAAGAAAAGATGACAGAAGATGGGCTTCATAGATCTTCATGCCAGCCCTCCCCAGGCCTGCTTCTCAGGGAGTAGGCACTTCACTCCCATTGAGAAATAAACCATGCATCTTTTGAAGTTAAGTCACATCAATCAGTGGTTTGTAGACACTGATTAACTGCCTCTCTCAACAAGAAGGATAAGTTCTCTCAGCACAAAACAAACCAGTTTTTCAGCACATGAATTAACCTGTTTACTGCCAAACATTTTTTTATTGTTGTTTTATTTTGTTTTGGTAAGAAAATCAGAGAAATAATGTGTCCCAAGAGATGAATGAATGGGGGGGGGAGCAAAAACCAAAAGACTGATTTATCTTTGGCTGTACCTCTGATGGATATCCTTCAGATCTTCACCTAACAATCCATAATGACTACTCAAAGCACAGAAGTGCCCACGGATTGGAGAATTTACTAATTCACAACCTGTATGTATTTGGCAGCCATCTGACTCCATTTGAGAATTGCAAGGAACTAAGGTGGCATGGATTTAGAAGACTAGTGCATGCTTGATGTTTAGGAGAACTGTCTAATTTTCCATGTGGGGTTTGCTATTACAATGCTTTGTAAACTTAACGTGCCTACAATTCACTATGAGAGCTTATTAAATTATTAAACTCCTAATTCAGAGTGTCTGATAGATCCTGAGATTCTGCACTGGGGACAATAATCTGGCTGATGCAGACACTGCTGTTTGATGCAATGTTATCTTCACTCTCTACCATGTGATGCCTCTTCTATGTTTACAGTTTAATTTTTTTCTTAATTTTTACTTCTTTGGGAAGGGGGATAAGTACATGCTGAGGACAAACTGAAGTATTCAGTTGTCTCTTCCCACCATATAGGACTGAATTTAAGTTATCAGGCATAGTGGCAGTTACCCTCACCCCCTGAGCCATCTTACTGGCTGCAGCCTCTACTACTGTTAACCTCAACTTTAGCTACACAGAATCAGTAATGGCTCTATCCTAAGTGTGCACTGTTGTTAGATTACTCGTCAGTGGACTGAGCATCCAGGAACATTCTTTTCAAAAAACACAGGAATCACTTCATTAAACTTTATATAAATTTAAAGACATTGAGCAGAACAAATGGGAAGAAGGGGGAGAAGACTATTCCGTACTTTCAAAAGTGAATATAAGCATGCAAACTTTCTCACTCCTTTGGCAAATGCACAACATATTTTAGATTTACAGGCTGGAACTTATTTGTGGTGTTGCACAAGTAACCTACCCAGTTTTGCCACCGGATTGCTGCCCAAACAGGGAGCAGTAATGAAAGCTTTCATTTTTATAGCTACAAAGTACCAACATTATCCCTTTAATACCTAGAGTAACCATCTGAGATGTTTGTGTTATTCTCATTTTACAGGTTAAGTAACAGACGCTTGGGGGCTAGATGCCTAATTTCCCAGAGAGCATGTAGCAACTTAATTCCAAGTTCTAGAACCTGCATCCTTTCCTAGCACCCTACATAGCTTTGATACTTCACAGGCCTGAGTGCAAACTGACCTCCCCGGGAGGGTTTATAGAATGCTGATACCCAGCTGTCACTTTGCAGATGCTCTTAGGTAATTGGTATGGGGAGTAACCCTTGTATCAGAATTGCTAAAAGCTTCCAGATAAGCCTTTCCACCATAGGAAGAGAGACATTAGATATTGGGGGGGGGGGAGAGATAGCCTTTCTTTGAGAATGGCAGACCCTGTGGGATATTTACTAGCATCTCAGGCTTTTATTGTCTAGATTTTATAAACAGTGTCTTCATATATTGCTTAATATTCCCTGCAAGGAAAAATCACGTAGTTGGAAATTGCTTAATGTATACTCAGAGTGGGTGATTAACATTATCAGCAACAACTATCAGCTTATTTATCCTATTTATACCATAGGTAGTGTAATGACTCATCATATTTGCCTTTTCTTAATGCCATCAATATCAAGAGCCATGGAGTTTTAAAGTACTGTGTTTATTGGATCATTAATCTGCATGAAAAGGCTTTGTTCATCTCTAAGTTTATAACATAGCCAGCTATATTTATTGGGTGAACTATGTACAGATGTGTTCCATTTTTTTTTTCTGATAATTCCTGATGAGCCAACAGATTGGAAAAAATGTAACCCAGAAGTACACAGTCAAACCTGCAGAGAAAGTAAGGGTAGTTCAGGCACTTAACAAATTCCTCCAAGTAGTTCATATCACAAACTTCTGTCTTATCTTCCTCATAGCTTTTGATATAATACTTGTTTGTTGTTTCTTAGTCCCCCCTAATAGATCATAAGTTCCACAAGTTTTGAAACTTAATCTTATTCCCTGTCAGAATCCTTGCATCTAATAAAACATTTCATTTCTCATACAAAGTAGCTGCTTATTAGATAATTGCTGAACACTGAACAGGTTATGTTTTCTGTTAGATCCCTGCTGTTCTCTTGTAGGCTCAATGTGCTCCTCATTCATTGTCTGTATCTCTTTCTGGACTGTCAGATTCATTTAGACAGGGATTGGTCTGATTTATTATCTATCCCCCGGACCAAGCAGATGGCACGTGCTTAACAATCATTTAATGAATGAACACACCAGTGAATAGATTAGTGAATCAAAGTGGAAGGCCAGTAGATATAGATGGCTTTGGTCTCCCCCACTACTGACATCAGTGTCAGCACATTCCAGGAATAAACTGTCTTGCAGATCTGCAGATGAGGGCAGTCAGCTCTTCTAGTGACAGCAGTAACAATACAACAAATGAATTGGCTAATGAGCAATAATTCCGGAACACTTGAAGCAATAGGGAAAAAGTTAAAAAAAAAAAAAAAGAATCCATATATTAGTGACAGGCAACCTCATTGCCATAACTAATCAATGCAGAATGCAGACCAAAATGAAAGCCTTGCAAGTCAGGTAATAGAGGAAGCTAATGAGAATTTAGCAGAGGCAACAGAGAGCAAAGCCCCCTTTTAAAGAAATAGGAAACCTCATAAACACGAATGGAGGTTGTCCATGAAATATTTGTCTACTCCCAGAAATAGGCATGCCATTCTCTCAGTTCTAACAATATTTTATATCAACAATATACTGATGTATTCTCTGTAGACCACTAGATGTGTGGTGGGTAGATATCATCCTTTATCTTACCTCTCAAAAAGAAAGACTTTTACAGGGTAGACATTGTTGAGACACTCCACAATGCATTATTTTCCTCATGCCATGGGTAGAAAATGGTATTTGCCTGTTATCCTTGGATAAACAGACAATGCTATTGCACTTGTGCCTCAAGGGCAGAGGAGAACAGTATGTCAGACGCACCTGGAAGGTATTTGTGACAGCCTTCATCCAGCATCTTGTTCTCGGATGTTTTAAATAGGCATGGTTTGCAACAATTGTAGAGAACTGGAAATTTGCTATATTCAGTATACATCGCAAACATAATTTGAGCACCAACTGTGTGTCAGGCATGTCTTAGAAGAAAGAACGAAATTAACAAAACAATGAACTCTGTCTCATGGATGTATGAGTTTCATAAAGACAGCATGGCCCTTCATCTAGTGGCAATAACGTGAGATGAATATAGCAGAATGGAGTAGCAGCGGATGGTGTGCTGGCTGAGATGTGAGGGATTCCATACAGAGAATGGGAGGATGTCCATCAGTGTCCTATCGCTGCTGTGGCAAATCTCATAAGCCTGGTAGCTTTAAACAATAGCATCCCATTCTCCTATGGCTTTGGAAATCAGAAGTAAAAAATGGACCAGCAAGGCCACATTCCTTCTGCAGTCTCTTGAAAAGAATGAAGAGAATTCATTTTTCATTCCTTTTCACTCTCAGGAGGCCTTTGCCCCAGTCCTCTGTATTTAAATCCAGAAAAATAACATATTCACATACCTGTCCCCCTCCCTCTCGTTTGTCCTTCTCATAAGGACTTTGTGACTATGATGGACTCCCCCTAACAATCCAGGAAGATCTCCTCATCACAATAGCATGGCAGCACTAATTTAGCCAGCCCCACAAGGTTTCTTTTCTATGCAAGGTAAAATATTCACAGGATTCGGTAGTTGAAATGTTTGCTGTATTAGTCTGCTTTTTGTTGTTGATAACATAATACCACAGACTGGGCTTCTCATAAAGAAAAGTGGTTTACGTTGGGTTATAGTTCTGGTCCAAGGGTCTGAGGTAGTACAAAGAATCACACAGCAAGGACAATGAATTCGTGTCTATGTCTTCTTGGATCTCTTTCCCTCTGCATAAGAAGTAGTGAGTATTCAGTTATGGGGGCTCTGTGTTAAAGACTTTACCTATGATAACTAGCTTCCAGCAGCTACAAGCACCATATTGGTATTAAGTTTTCTCTTCCTTAATACCACAGAATGACCATTTATTAGAATAAGTGTTTTGAGGGTGAGAACATAATCAAATTCTGTCAGATATGGGCATCTTTGGGGGCTATTGTTCTACCTACAACAATACAGATGCAAAATAGAGGGTTCATTGGGGCCAGAATTATGTGTATAACCTCAGTCAATGCTTACAGTATCCAAATGAATTAGTGCTATTAGCCCCATCTGCCTCCCTGTCTCCCTCCCTCCTTTTCTCCCTTCCTTCCTCCCTCCCTCCCTCCCCCTTTACTTCCTTCCTCCTTTCATTTCTTCCTTTCATTTTTCCCTCTCCCTCTTTCCTTCACTCATTGCCTTTTTTTTTTTTTTTTTTTTACGAAACAAGGTTTTGCTGTGTAGTCCAGGCTTCAAAGTTTCCATCCTCCCATTTGCTAGGGTTTCGGGTGTACACCAGTATACCTAGCTCACTTTGATTCATTTTCAGTGTAAGAAACTGAGACTCAGAGATGCTGAGTTCCTCCTGTTCCAAGTTCACATCTCCCAAGTGGACCGACCACCAGATCCTAGAGATTTCATACTAGACCCCTCCACATTGATGCCTCTGCTTTGAGATGTGAAGAGAACACAGTGAATTGACTCCACACATCCTGATTTAGAGGAACAAGAAGAACTAGAGAGAAAATACCCATACACTTGTGAGTCAGAAATGCAGTCATGATAGCGCCATAGTGTGACAATGCACAGGGATCAAGGCCAGAGAGCTGCCTTCCTGCCCATTCCCCAGTGACAATCATACCCTGTAGCTTCGGGGAAAGTACCTAAAATTAACCTAGACAACTCTTGGTCCTTAAGGTTTACTTCCTATAAAAATAGCAATACAAAGTCACAAACACACTTTACTATTGGGAAACTAAGAGATTCAGACCGAGGTGAATTTTCAAAATGGGAAACTTAAGACTTTATGCCAACAGAAGCCATTCTGTATTCACAAAAGATTTTCTAAGCTTTCTTTATAATAATCTCTCCCAATGCATTCACTTACCACACATTTCCTGAAAATTGATTGACAACCCTTTTTTTTTTTTTAATAAAAGTACTGATCACCAGGAATGCATTTATTTTGCTCTGCCTACATTAGTTCTTTAGCAGAGAGATTCTATCATGCTCCCTGCTAAGGGACCAGGAGTCCTGGGGTGCTTTTTGTCCATGGAAGTAAAATGGGCACAATCATGTTTCTCTTGCTGGGTTGCCTGATAAGTTCTGGAGAAGAGCACAACATTTCCAGAGGCTTTTTAATTTCAAGGATGTCATTTCCCTCCTCCCGAGCTCTGTGCCCCATGAGTGCAGCGCAGGTCCATTTACAGGAACAGTCAAGCCCAATGTGGTCAACGTTGCTTCTGGAATAGTCCAGCTGTGTGAACTATTTACACGATTACATGTTTAAAGAAAATAGAGTGATGCCGAAGCAGAGCTGCGTGTTCCTTCCAACCACCTTCCTGGCTGTTCAGAATAGAATTGTTAAGCATGGGAGTCAATTCTTTCATTTCTTGCATTCACACTCCCACACATAGCTTTGAAAATTCCCGTGTGGCATCTACTTACAGTAGACAAATTGCAGAAGCTAAATGATGTACATTAGAGCCAAATGGGTCCCTTTTGCCCTTCGTGCTTTTGTCATTTTGTTAGGAGTCAGGGACCCTACAGGGACACACATTATCAGTAAAACTGCACAGAAGCAGGAAGAGTGCACAGCCTGCCTTAGAAGTCATAAAGGCTTCCTTATCATAACTCCCTGCTCTGCCTCAGGGCTCCCCACGCCTTTCTGCTCACCACTACCTCAGGTCCATGTTGGTGCCTTACCATGTGAAGGGTCCCCGGCTCTCATTCCCGAGCCCTCATCTTGCCACTGGGGATTGTTTCAGCCCTGCCAACAAAGAACAACATCTAGAGTCAGGCTGGGACCAGGATCTTGGGGAGAATTTTGCCTGAAGCCACTTCGAGGGAAACTGAGCAACAGAGCAGAAAAACAGGAGTCTGGCCCTTTGTGAAGAGGAAGTAAAAGGGTGTCCAGATATCTATTCCATACTTAAAGTTCCTCAACTTGTTAAAACTGGATACATTAGCATACTCTCCAACGGCTTCAGGGACTTACGTGACTTCTAGCACAGCTTATCTGATTTCCTGGCTTTGGCAAGCTTTCCCCGTCTACCTATTGGAAGAATGAGACCATGAGTAGTAACTTAACCATGTGCAGAAGCTTTCCATTCCCAACTTGTGAACTTGTGCAGACTGTGTGTGTTAGTATTCAGGCATTTGTATTGGCCTGCCCTTGGGGTTCTGATAGGACACTCACTCAGCTGCAGGCACTAAGAGCCCCACCTGTGCACATTCACTACATTCCCTTTCAAAGTGTCCCTGCCCTTCGTCCCTCCCCCTCTGCCTCTCTCCTCTCCTGTGACTCCTGTCTCCAGAGGCCAATCTCTCTCCTCTGCTTTTCCCATTCACTTTCCCCCAATAAAACCTCTCCACCCAAGCTCTGTCGTATGGGGTCTTTCTCTCCAGTGCAACTTTTAAAAATTATAACACTGTGCACTTCTAAACCTGGGTTGCAGTGGCTAAGTTAGCTAGAAACTGTTACACAAGCATGACCTGTCAATATTAAAAAAAAAAAAAAAAAAAAAAAAAAAAAAGGCACTGGCCTTGATGTCATTCACAAACTTTGTGCTTTTAAAACATGGCAGTGTTCTATTCCTTCATTTCAGGTGGTGTCTATATCTTGTCAAGGATTGATGTGGTTAGAAACTGCCTCATTGTCAATAGTATTTTCAGCTAACTGATGGTATTGTAAACTCTAGGGTCTAGAGGGATGTCTTTGTGAGTAACAGTACTTGTTGGCATGGGCAAATATATAGGGTGCCTGGGGCTTGCTTGCTGCCAGCCTAGCTCTAAGTTCAGTGAAAGATCCTGTCTCAAGGGAGTAAGATGAGAGAGTGTTATAACAAAACACTTCTCTGCACACACGTGTGCATATGCCACACTCACACAAATGCTACCGTAACACACATACATATGCACCACCACTTTCACAATTTAAGAAGAAGAGCTTCTTGACTGTGTTAGCTACAATGAAAACAGCACAACTATGGAAGCTGTCATGTTTTGAATATCAGACCAAATAAGAGGGTTGATTTCAAGGAGAATCGAGTCTATCAGAACCAGGGTTGGGCAGTTTTGTCTACAAAAGACTTGTTTCTTTATGTGGAAGCTAACTGTGTTAGGGCCAAGAAAGCCAGTATTTTCCCATTAGTTAGGATTTGAATGTAGCAGAAATGGCACAGATAACATGCTAACTTCAAATGCTTTGTGTTGTTTAATAATAGCTGCTGGTTGCTTACTATAAATCTAGTTTCAATAGTTTCTGGCATTTTTGCTCTATGAGCATTAACCTACCACTCATTTTTATTCATGTTTGTACTTTTTTTTAATATTCTCCTCTCTTTGCTTTTATTCCAAAGAAAGACTCACCATTCAACATATCATCAGTCATCAGATCAACTTAATACGCATGTGCTCTTGAAATTCTGGTCTCCAATAATAGAGCATTTCCAATGATGTGCCCAGAATACTATGAGATTATGTTCTATTAAAGAGAGGCACATACTGGCACATTTGAGAAAAGAGCAAGAATTTATGCTAAGAAAAAAAAATTGAGGCAAGCACACCTGTTCACTTGACATAGCAGGAGTTGAAGACAGAAAGGCTGGTTGACACACTAGAAATACATCCAGGTAATCTAGCAAACAACACTGGCTCAAATTAGTTGAGTGACCTTTCACAAGAATTCAAATCCTGCATACACCCCTAATGGAATATTTCTCACTTTAGCGCCTTAGACAGGCAAATGTGTGAGGAGACACAGAACCTGTATCTTTCTCCTTATTATTATTTTCCCCTTTTATAACTTTCTCCATTAATTAGAGTGGTTTTCTCCATGTGCTTGAACTCTTAGAATTTGAATAAGGAAAATGTCTTAGAGATATGATTTAGTGCAGGAATACAAAATGTTCAGAACTAGTTAGAAAAGACCTCTTGTACTTTTCTTCTGTTTTCATGGCCAAACTTTGAGAAAAATAGATGCAAATACTTTAAATTCATTTCTCTGGAACTCTGAAGCCTCAGGTGCCACTATAAAAGTTGCTTCTCCAGCTCCAGCTTCTGAAATACCAAACATCTACACTGTATGTCATCCAGAAGCATATAACTGGAGCATTAATTTGGTTTTCCCATTGCTTGAGACCTAGCCTAACCTTAACAGCCAAGAATTTTTCATATTTTCTCATATCCTTGAATTCAATTTACAAAAAGTACATTGAATTTAATCAAACTATCAAGCTTAGATGGAAGCATAGTAGGATCTTCACCCAGATTTATGTTTTTCTTATTGAAAAAAAAAAAAAAGGCATTCTTTGCCTGCCATAAAGAATGTCACTAGGCTGTGAATTTTAATCCTAATCTTGATCTGTCAAAAACTCACACACACACACACACACACACACACACACACATACACACACACACACACACACAAAGAGAGAGAGACACACACACACACACACAGAGAGAGAGAGAGAGAGAGAGAGACAGAGAGAGACAGAGAGAGAATCCCAGGGACAGATATTGGGGTTCAAGTGAAGATCAGAAAAGCAAAGCAGCCAGGCAGTAGCTCTTACGTCTACCAAGGCTGAAATGGAGACCCTGTCTTCCCTGTGATTGGAAGATGAATTCACACAAGAACCTTCACATCTTTCTTTTATACCTCTCAAACCTTGGGATTAAAGGCCTGAGCTCTGATTCACTCTCCTGTAGCCCAAGGTCTTGAACTCACAGAGATCCATCTGCCTGTCGTCTCCTGACCCTAGGATTAAAGATGTCCACCACCACTACCTGGCCTCTATGGCTAGCTAGTATGGTTGCTGGGATTAAAGGTGAGTATCACCACTGTCTGACTCTGTGGCTGTGGCTAGCTTTGCCTTTTTATCTTCAGTGCTTTATTAGGTCATTTAGTAGAAGAGAAATATTTAGTCTAACTTAAATTAGGAACAGATTCCATTATTTATGTTGAACTAGTTTTAAAATTACTAGAAGAATGTATCAGGAAATGCAGACAATTGTTCATTAAGTTCATAAAAAAATATTAAATAATTTAGAAAGTATAAATTAATATGCAAATCTGTGGCCACACAGGCATGCTAAATATTCAAACAACAAATGCAGTTCTACTGGAAACCTTGGTGCATTTTCTTACCACAGCTGTTCGGCCTCTGCTGTACTTACCCCTGTGTCATACATAGGTGGTTACGTCCATCCCACGTCAGGAAGTTACTCTGCCTGTAGTGCTGGACTTCCTGACGGTGGTTGAGTGGCTTTGCCTACTCTGTCTTGCTCTCTTGTGGTTCAGCTGCACCTGTGTCCTGTCCCTGCTCTCCATGTATCATAGATCCTGCCCTTCTTTCAGGATTCTTCTCTCTCCCTTTCTACTCCTGCCATAACTCATTCCATGCTGTATCTTAGCTCCAGGGCTTGAAACTAACTACCTGAGCAGGTCGGGCTCCTGGGAAGCTGTCCTGGTTAGCTTTAACTGTCTAAAGTCATCTGAGAGGAAAGTCTTGACTAAGAAATTGTCTCCCCCAGATTGTCCTGTGGGCCTCTCTGTGGCATGGGGGGGGCATGGATTCAGGGGGACTTTCTTCTTCTGTTATGTTCTGTTTTGTTTTGTTTTATTTTATTTTTGAGACTGTCTTTCTATGTACACCGAACTGGCCTTAGAGATCTGCCTGCTTGAGCCTTCAGAATGCTGGGAATAAAGGCCTTCACTAGTGCATATGCTGGGCCTACCTGGATTAACTGGTGCAAGAGGTCCCAGCTCACTGTGGACGGCAGCATCACAAGGCAGGTGGCTCTGGGATGCATAAGAAAACTAGATAAGCATGCATCAGTGCGCCAGCCAGAAATCAGAACTCTTCCTCTCTGTTATCTCCAGGTTCCTGCCCTGACTTGCCTCAATGATGGACTGCAGTTCAGAAGTGGAAACAAACCCTCTTCCCCTCAGTGGTTTTTGGACAATTATTATTATTATTATTATTATTATTATTATTGGTTTTTGAAGACAGGGTTTCTCTGTGTAGCCCTAGCTGTCCTGGAGCTGGATTAGGCTGGCCTTGAACTCACAGACATCTACCTGCCTCTGCCTCCAGAGTGCTGGGATCAAAGGCATGTGCCACCACTGCCCGGCATTGATCAGAGTATTTTATTACAGCGACAGAAAATAAGACAAAGCAGGCCTTTGGCTATGGCTTTTGCCCTGGTCTCCATGCATGGGTATCTCTGCTCTGGGAGTGAGATAAGTACCAGCATGTCTGAGGAAGCAAGGAAGATTTCCTGAGCATCTTCTCACTTAGGCCTTTGGCTTGTTGAATTATTTCTTGAAACTTCACCAGGAAGCATCACATTAAACATATTCATTCATTAAAGGGAAACTCTAAATCAAAAGCTAGTTGGTCATGCACTGGCAAGGTCACGTTAGATCTTGTATTATATAAAACCAGTTTATGGGCTCCAAAAAATAAAAAAAAAAAAAAAAAAAACAAAGAAGGAAACTATGTGCACATGCATGCTCTCTTCTTACCTCAGAGGATGTCTAATATTCAAATATTCAAATACTTCTCACCAATCAACACTGTCAATCCCTTTCCTTTCCTTTTATTTTTCATTAAAAACAAATTATGTGGTGGTGATGTGTGCGTCTGTGTGGTGTGTGTGTCTATGTGTGTGTCTGTGTGTGTGTGTGTGTGTGTGTGTGTGTGTGTGTGTGTGTGTAGCCTATGTGAGGGCCTGAACATGCCATGGTGCACATTTGGGAGGTCTTCTTTCCTTCCATCATGACTTCTAGGGATTGAATTCAGGTCATCAGGCTTGAAAAGTAAGCACTTTTACTCACTGGATCATCTTTCTGTCTCTTTATTCCTTTCAATTTTAAAATGCTACTTGTGTTAGGCAAAATTCAAGTTAAAAATGTGAAGGTATTCAGTGTGATTATTTGACATCAGGTACAACAACTCACAATTCCCTCACCCTGAAGTTATTCAGTTTTAAATTAAGTATGCCTTTTAAAAAAAAAAAAAAAGTAAAATCCCATGCTTAGAAGGACTTGAGCTGTCAGTGCGATGCATCTATTTTAACCCTTCAATTCCTTTCTTCACTGACATGTCCTCTATGATCTAAAAAACTACATCTCTCTCATACTCTGTCCCTTTGCATCCTCTCTTCAAAGTCATCTCTTGCTCTCCTGTTTCATGCAGCTCCTCCCAACTACACACACACACACACACACACACACACACACACACACTCGCAAAACCTCTCATTAAATCCTTCCTCCAGATCACAGGTTCAAGGCCAGATAGAGCTAAATCATAAGACCCTGTCCCCCAAAGCAAGAACAGCAAACCAAAAACAAATAAGCAAACTTGTTCAGATAGTCAATTGTAGAACCCTACATGCTATATTTTGTTTGTTTGTTTTCTTTTTGACATCTAGTCTCAATATGTTGCTTGCCTAAAACTCATCATGTAGATCAGGCTGGCCTTGAACTTGTGGGAAATGATATAAGTTTTGACTCCAAAACTCTGGGACCATGTTGAAACCATACCTGGTTTTCTAGACACAGTTCTTCAGCTAATTGTCCAAGCTGCTTTCTTTGTGAAACTTTTCAGGGTTTATTTCTCTCTCCTTTCATTAAATTATCCTCATGTGTTTTCATTGGGACAGTCAGTACTTCAATCACCTGATACCCTCAATCCTCTTTCTTGAGCCCCGGTAATCCATTTCTGTGCTCCCATGTACTGAGAGAAACTAGGGTGATGGAAGGTCAACTTCTAATGTGACCCACATCCTGTCTGTTTCCATGGCTCTTTCTTCCTTTTCTCATCTTGCGATTTTTTTCTTCACTTACTTTTTCATTTATTTTTAATTGGACAAGGACTCATGTGTCTCAGACTTGCTGTGTAGCTAAGAAAGGATGACCTTGGACTCCTAATCCTCCTGCCTTGGGCTCTCATGTGATAGAAATATAAGCAAGGCTATAACATGCTGTTTATTGGAGGCTAAACCCAGGGATTTGTGCATGCTAGATAAGCTACAGAGCTACCTCCAGTCCATAAATGATACTCTCTTAACTGCTTGGACCTAAGATTTGTTCCTCCTTGAAAGCCACATATTGCCATTCCCTGAGCTCCATTTTCCCGACTCCTAGGTAATGTTTTCTTACTCCCCATCCCTTGCACCCATGTCTAGCTCCACACTCATGCCCAAGGGAATGGCTTCATTTGTTTACTATCATAGGTGTCCCTCTCTGCGACTCTACTTTTGGCCTCCTTTACTGCCTGAGAGCTGCTGGAGTGACATTTCTAATTCTCTCTCAAAGTCCAGATTCTACAGGCATTTGTATCTGCCCTCTGGTAAAATCCTGAGCTACACCTGATCACCTCTTTCATGACCTGGCCTCTGGCCAGCCTCTAGTCATATGTGCTTGCACCCACAGTTTCTTTCCAGGCTTAACATTTCATATTCCAGGAATAGGTAATAACTTCTCCCCAAATCATTTCATGATTTGCAACATGCTACATCTGGTGCATGCCACCTCTTGATTTGCCTGCTTCCCACCCTCTCAAGGCTCAGGGAAGCTTTCTCATCACGGACAACTTAGCTTGTCTCTTCCTGATGGACCAAGTCCAGTGTACTTACATCTTGCACTCATAATAGTAGGAAGGACCTGTCCCCTTCTGTTGGCCTCTATTCCTCTCGGAGATGCTATACTTCTCGGAAGTAAAATAATGTTTTTCCATCTATATATCTGCATTGCTTATGGCATCTAACATATAGAAAGAAGCACATCATTTGTTAAATCAACAAAGAGCTAAATGAAGAAATGAGTGAAGTAACAAGTAACTAAGAGTTTGAAGGCTTTGTGATTCCTGAAATGCCTCCATGAAGTGTTTCTGCTTTTGCTTATCTTCATTCTACACACACACACACACACACACACACACACACACACACACACACACATCAATTATTAAATCCTGGGCACTTGACAAACCTGATAGAATATTGTTCCATTTTGACTAAATGAAGATAAAACATTTGCATGCAAATGAGACAATGCCTGTTCTCAAAGAAGCACTAACCTCGGTGCTGCAAATAACCTCCATTACCTGTAGGGAGATAAATGACAATGAGTTCACCTCAGTAATAGCTTTTCAGGACAATTTTCCAAGCAAGATCTCATTTCTAGTTAAAAGTAAGTATTCTCCTGGTGCTTATGAAACCAGCTATTGCTTATGACTACACACGTAGTGAGAATGAGTTCACATATCATCAAGGATCCAGGAAGTTCAAAGTGAGCCCTGAGTAGGCATAAGACACCTGCTGTTCTACAAATTCCACTGGCTCAAATTCACAATCAATTACTTAGGTTTCCAAAGAATTTGATTTATGAAGGCCCGTATATTGAAGTTTTGCTCGTGTTTCTAGGTGACAAAATATTTTTAAGCCCTAGCAATTGAAGCATGTGTCAGGAAAGCAGAGAAGCACCCTCGTCATTTAGATGACATTAACTCTGTCTTCCTCCATCCTCTTTCTCCATAATTCCCCCCTTCTTCACTTTTCCCCTTACAAGGTCATTAAATTCCCATCTAAAATGGGAGATGGCAGAATGTGAAGATTTGTGCAGGCCATAAGGCTACATATGCTTATTTTAAATGAAATTTAATTGAATTTCATATGTCTGATGACCATTGTTATCCCTTCCAGGTGACAGAGGAAGAAACTGTAGCAGGCATAGGGTAAACCACAACGTTAGCTGGTAATGGCTAAAGCCAGTGTTTAAATTTGGGTCAGATTCCACAGTTTTGCCTATTATTATTATTATTATGGTAGTGTACTATCTCGTCCAAAATGTGATTAGAAGTGTGTGAGAAAGAACATGAATCCGGCTCCTTTTGTATCACCTCACATTCTTTGTAGTAACGATTCTATGCAGATATACAGCAAGCGAGAGCGATTCTAGTGTGTGAGTTTTAACAAGTCATTTGACCACGTTGTGTACGCCAAAGAGAATGGAGTAGTGAAGTTTTCTACTTTCCAAACATGTTATTGAGAAACAAAATAAAGCTGAAGAAAATGAAGAAATTTCACATAAAGCTGTCTTGGCAAACCTTTTAAGTTGTGTGTGTGTGTGTATATATATATATATCATACAATGTATTCTGATCACAGTTTCCCCTCCCTCATCTCCTAGATCCTCCCCACTTCTCCACCCATCCAACTCTACACGCCTTCTTTCTCTCTCTCTTTAGACAAGAATCAGGCACACAAACAAACAAGCCAGAATAGAACCAAATGGACAAACGGAAGGGGGGAAACAGAGGAAAAACAAGGAAGGTATGTATGAATGTAGACACAGGAACACCCCCAAAACACAACAATGGAAAACATAATATGTAAGCAAAAGACAGGGACTGAAAAAAAAAAAAAAAGGGAAAAAAAGCCGAGACAAAAAGCATCTCAAAACAAAAACAAAGCAAAGCAAAAAACAAAAACAAAATCAGAGAATAAATAAAACAGTGAGTCCTGAGTCCTGTTCTGTGTTGTTCATCTACTGCTCTACCTGGGGCCTCTACTTAAGTGTGGGCTGTATACTCAGTGAGTCTCCTTTGGAGAAAACTAATTTTACGTTTACAAGCTGTTGTTAGTGGGTGATAGATTCTGGGTTAGGGATAGGAACTTGTGTCCACTTCTCCTTCTCAGTGCTGGGCCTTCATCTGGCTTAGACGTGTGCAGGTCCTGTGCATGCAGCCACAGTCTCTGTGAGTTCCTATGTCTGTCAGTCCTGATGGTTCTGGGAGACAATCTTTTGGTTCCTCCAACACTCACACTCTGGCTCTTATAATCTTACCTCCTCTTCTGCAAAGTGTCTTGAGCCCTGAGGGGAGAGGAGCAAAACTGTTTTTTTGGGTGGGGGGAGAATTTCATTTTTTTTTATTTAAATTTGAAACAAGCTTGTTTTACATGTCAATCCCAGTTCCCACACCTTCCCATCCTCCCCTGTTTCCCCTGATCAAGCCCCCATCTCATCCCCTTTCTGCTACCCAGGGAAGGTGAGACCTTCCATGAGGAGTCTTCAAAGTCTGTCATACTTGGAGCAGGGCCTAGTCCCTCCCCCATGAGTTTAGGCTGAGGGAGTATCTTTCTATGTGGAATGGGCTCCCATTCCACAATTTAAACTAGGGTTAAATACTGACCCACTACCAGAGGCCCATAGACTTCCCAGTGCTCCTAACTAACACCCACATTCAGGGAGTCTGGGTCGGTCCTATGCTGGTTTCCCAGCTATCAGACTGGAGTCCACAAGCTCCCCATTGTTCAGGTCTGCAGTTTCTGTGGTTTTCTCCAGCCTGGTCTTGACTCCTTTGCTCACCACTCCTCCCTCTCTGCAACTGGATTCCAGAAGTTTGGCTCAGTGCTTAGCTGTGGGTCTCTGCTTCTGCTTCCATCAGCTACTCGATGAAGGCTCTAGGTTGGCATATAAGGTTTCATCAATCTCATTATCGGGGAAGAGCACTTAAGGCAGCCTCTCCACTATTGCTTAGATTGTTAGTTGGGGTCATCCTTGTAGATCTCTGGACATTTCCCTAGTTCCAGATTTCTATTAAAGCCTATAATTGCTCCCTCTATTGTGGTATCTCTTTTCTTGCTCTCCTCTATTCTTTCCCTGACTCAATCTTCCTGCTCCCTCATGCCTATCTCTCCCCTCTTCTTCCTCCTAACTCCCTCTCCCCTTCCCATGCTCCCAATTTTTTTGGGATATCTTGTTCCTTTCCCCTTCTGAGGGGGACCATGCATGTCAAGGTCTTCCTTGTTTCTTACCTTTTCTGGGGGTGTGGATTGTAGGCTGGTAATCTTTTGCTCTATATCTAAAAACCATATATGAGTGAGTGCATACTGTGTTTGTCTTTTTGTGACTCGGTTACCTCACTCAGGATGGTTGTTTCTAGTTCCATCCATTTGCCTGCAAATTTCAAGATTCCATTCCCCCCGCCCCCCCACCGCGGAGTAGTACTTCATTGTGTAAATGTACCACATTTTCTTCATCCATTCTTCAGTTGAGAGGCATTTAGGTTGCTTCCAGGTTCTGGAATATTACAAGTAATTCTGCTATGAACATAATTGAACAGATGTCCTTGTTGTATGAATGTGCATCTTTTGGGTATATGCCTAAGAGTGGAATTACTGGATCTTGTAGACTGATTACCAATTTCCTGAGGAACCCTCATACTGATTTCCAAAGTGTCTGTAGAAGTTTGCACTCCCGCCAGCAGTGGAGGAATGTTCCCCTTTCTCCACATCCTCTCTAGCATAAACTGTCTGGTGTTTTTTATTTTAGCCATTCTGACAAGAGTGAGATGGTATCTCAGAGTTGTTTTGATTTGCATTTCCCTGATGGCTAAGGATATTGAACATTTTCTTAAGGGTCTTTCAGCCATTTTAGATTCCTCTATTGAGACTTCTCTATTCAGTTCTGTAACGCACTTTTTAATTGAATTATTTGGTGTTTTGGTAACTAGCTTCTTGAATTCTTTGTACATTTTGGAAGTCAACCCTCTGTCTGATGTGAGGTTGGCGAAGATCTTTTCCCATTTTGGGGGCTGCCGTTTTATCTTGTTGACTGTGTCCTTTGCTTTACAGAAGCTTTGCAGTTTCAGGAAGTCCCATTTATTAATTGTTCATCTCAGTGTCTGTGCTACTGGCATTTAAATTTTATTTTGAAACTTTGCATTTGTATTATAGTCTCTCTCTTGCGGTTATTTAATTATGCTATTATGACATAGGAGCAGCAGCAGACAATATGTAAATAAATGTGCAGAAATGTGTTCCAATTTGGCTCATGAGCCATAGTGCTTTGTTTTCTGCTTCAAAGCATCCAGATATGTATATTTTTCACTTTATAATTCACATAAATATTTGGAGTTGTTTAAGCTAAGAGTGAAGCATGAAGATAAACAGTAGCAGACCAGTGGCATTTTAGGGGCATCAAGACTGTTTTTGTAATTCAAGGCTAAGCCCCACTGTTTAAACTGTAAGGGTTAAGTTGAAAATGAGGTGCCCTCTCTGCATGCTACTTCAACTCTGGAAGGAGGTTGTCTGTTAATTTGTGGCACCAAACAAGGGAAATTCAGAAAGGGTTCTGACAGCTTTGACATTATGTCCGCACAATTTGGAATTACAGCCTAGGTCTGCAGGGTTTCAGTTCAGACTAAAATACAGGTAACGCAAACATGGCCACTGTGAACCTCGGCAGTGGAAGTAACAAGCAAAGCTAAGCATAGCAGGTTCACTGTCAAAACTGAATAGTGGCATGTTTCTCCTCCAAAGCCATCTCGAACAAGGATAACTTCAGAACTGTGCACATATCAGTTTCTTGGCTTTTTTTTTTTTTTAAAGAAAGTTGCTTGATTTTAAAAATGGCAGGCCAACTTGAAGATGTTATTGTTATTTTTAGATAGATGTAGAAGTGTCCAGAGATGGAGATTGACCAGCTGTAGACTGTCACTACCCAGATGTGCTCTTAAACCTCTCCATGCTTCCACAGAAAGTTCATAGTACAGGCCTGGCAACTTCCCAATAAATGTTTATAATGATGGTATGTCTCCTTTGACTTCCTCTGCCTTAAGGGATGAATCTCTGTTCTACTTAAGAAAAAAAGGAAAGTCAAATCTGAATGTTTACTTCCGACCCTGACTCAAAAACAAAGCTGAAATGCTTTTAGCATTTTCAAGAAATCCATCCTGTAGACAGAATCTCATACTCTTGCTAATCTTTCCTCTTAGTCTGTAGTGATTAAAAGCAAAGAAAATCTTTCCCTCTATTAAAAATAAATCATATATAAAGTTAATGCATGCATTCAACACTAAAGGAAATGTATTAGCTCTGTGTGTGTGTGTGTGTGTGTGTGTGTGTGTGTGTGTGTGTGTGTGTGTGTTTATGTCTTTTGAAAGAGGGATAGGGAGGGGAGGGAAAGAGTCAGGGAGGGCGACATGGAGAGAGAGAGAATGAAGGAGAGAGGGAGAAAGGGAGGGAGGCAGGAAGGGAGGCAGGGAAGGAGGGAGGGAGGAAAAAGGAAGGGAACACAGATGCTAGTATTTAACTGGATTTCATAGGTTTCCACTTGCATCTTTCCTCTTTAATAACAGGGGTATATTTTTATGTACCATGCACAAGTAGTATACAAGTATCTCACACAAAGATATATGTGATACTCCCATTTTTTTCTCATCAGAGATGCTCACCAGTGGAACCTGCCTACAGTTTTGCTCATTTCCAATTGTTTGCTTGGCCTTTACTTGTGCTGTGAGGAACTTAACAAGTATATATGCTCTGGACCATAACCACTTTCAGTAAGTCCTGTGAATATCCTTCCAGTTTGGGACTGGCATTTCCACAACTCGGGTGGTGTGCTTCGATACATTCCCATTTATGAGGAAGTCAGGTTCATTAACCTTTATTATTTCTTATTAACAACTTTTAATTTGGGGGCCTTATTTAAGAAAATTGCCTCTATCCAGGGTTATGCTATTATTTTTATATATACCTCATTACATTAATTAGTGGTGTGTGTGTGTGTGTGTGTGTGTGTGTGTGTGTGTGTGTGTGTGTGTGTTTTCTAAGCTTTTGTGTGGAGTCAGGGGAAAACTTGCATGAGTTAGTTTTTTCTTTCTAATTTGTGGGTCCTGGGGATGAATGTGGTATAATTTGTGGTAACTATGGTGTGGCTCAGTCTTTCTCTTGTGTAGCTCACCCCCCCCCCTTTTGACTGTGATGACTATGGTCTATCTTAGCCTTTCTCTTGTGTACCTCACCCTTTCCCCCACCCCTGATTTGACTGTGGTGACTATGGTCTATCTCAGAAGTTCTCTTGTGCACTGGGAATCTCTGATTCATTCTCTATCCTTATAGATCTGCTTTTCTCTTTTTCTCCCTCCCACTTTGTTCCACACAGCCCCTTTCTTTGTTTCCAATAAGACACACCCACATTCCTGTCATTTCTGACATGGTATCTTTACACAGATCAGTTAGCCCTGTGTGTCTTAGGTAATCCATACTTGTTGGTCTACAATTTGTCATCCTCCTGTCTCAGGCTCCCTGAATCACAGGATTATACAGGATTATAGGTGGGTGCCATCCTACCCAGATCTGTTTTTAACAATTATTTTCTGCCTAGGACAATGTGTTTGTGATTCATCACATTCTTGCATGTATTAAGAGTGAATTTCTTTTTATTTCTATTGCATGAAATCAACACAACTTATGTGTTTTTGCCCAGTGGCAGGGCATCTAATTGTTTTTGTGGTTTTAATAATTATAAATGAGACTTCCACGTACATGCGTAAAGGTTTTGCACTGATGCCATTTTTTCCCCTCACTTGGGTAGAGACCCAGGATTGGATAACAGGGTTGTATAGAAGGGACAATGTTGTTGCTACTAATTGATTTGATAAGTTCTTTTCTTTCAACTTCTAGAGGAGACATGTGAAGTTGGCAAATTCTCTTTTTAAATGCTAGTGAACCCACCCTCGTGGAAAATAATCTGGGTCTAATTTTTAAATTTTATTTCTTGGAATCTCGTCAACTATTGAGGTGGTATGAATAAGAATGGCCCCCATAGACTCATGGATTTGAATGCTTGGTCATTAGGAAGTGGTGCTACTTGGGGGATTAAGACCTGTGGATAGCTATGGCCTTGTTGGAGAAAGTGTGTCTCTGGGCTTTGGGGTTTTAAATGTTCAATCCAGATACACCATCTCTCTCTTCCTGCTGCCTGCTTATCCCAATGTAGAATCCTTAGCTAACAAGTCAGCCTGTGTGCTGCCATGTTTCCTGCCATTCTGGTATTGGGCTAAACCAATGAAACTGTACGCCAGACACAATGAACTGTTTTCCTTTATAAGAGTGTCTGTAGTGGTGTCTCTTCACAGCAATAGAACAGTGACTAAGACAACTATACATCAAAGTTATCTAAGAAACATAAGAATGCACAGCCTAGTACCTGTTAGGTAACCTTAGCTACCTTATGTCTCCCAAGAAAATGCTATATTTCAACAGGCATGGTGGCACATACCTTTCATTCCAGCACTTGAGAGGAAGAGGCAGGTAGATCATTGTGAATTCGAGGCCAGCCTGGTCTACATAGTGAGTTCCAGGACAGCCAAGACTATGTAGAGAGACTTTGTCTTAAACAACCAACAAACAATAACAACAAAACAAAAAAGAAAATGGTATAATTCACCCAAATTGAAGATATATCATCTTGGAGTCACCATTCTAGTTCCCTAATATCTTGACTATAGAGATGACTCCTCACTTAAGATGCTGGGTTTGCATTGTTTCTCTTCTTCTTGGCCAGCAGTATACAGCTCAGCAGCTTTATCTAGTTAAATAGGAAGTTTTGTTTCTATTGATTTACTCTATTGTTCTTCTTTAAAAGAATTTATTGTTTCTTAATTTTGTCCTTATAATTGATGTTGTTTTATAAGCATGCATTTAAGTGGCTTTTATAAATTCCCTAAAATGTAAACTAGGTTATTGATTTGAGAATTTTTTTCACTTTATAAAAGCAACATTTTTGCTCAAAATTTCCTTGGAGGAAAACCTTAATTATAAGTCATCAATTTTGAAACATAATATTTTAAAAATTCAGTTCAAATATTATAAGATTTACTTTGCGGCATCTTTGCAGCAGCAGGTTTATTTAGAAATATGTTAATTTTTTTAATATTTTGAGATTTCAAAAATATTTTTGCAATAATGAATTTTTATTTTAGTTTCATACTTTGCATGACTTCATTTGCTTTAAATCTGTTAAGGTTTGTATTATGTATTATGGATGTGTTCTTTTGAATATTTCATGTGCACTTTAAAGATAATGCGTATTCTGCTGTTTTTGGCTGAACCAACCTTTAAATGTCAATTAAGTCAGGTTGGCTGATAGTGTTCATGTCTCCCATATGCTTTGAGAATTTTTTCATCTACTTGTTTCATCAAATACTGAGAGTGAGTGCTGATGTTTTGAAGAGGAATTTTGGAATGATCTGTTTTTCCTGCCAGCACCATTGGTGTTTGCTCTATTTACCTTGAAATTATTGTTAAGTATAGGCTTGCTTGTGAGATGGTTACAACTGTTGATGGGTTAAGTCTTCTATTATTAAGATTATTATATTTGTATGTGCCATTGTTTTATAAAGTTATATATATGTGCATATATATCATATTTCTACCATTCTATCATTAAGCTATCCATATAACTATATTTAAAGAAAAAGTTTCATAGATACTGTATACTGAGTCTTTCTACAAGTATACTCAACAGTCTCTGCCTCTTATTTAGTGTCTGCATGTCATTTATATTTAATGTAATTATTGTTACAGATGAATTTAGATCAATCACCAATTTAAAAATATTTTTTTGTTTTCTGTGTATTTTTTCTACCTTTCATGTACTATATCCTTTTGAATGATGGTAAGTTTTATTTATTCACATATTTAGAACATTCTAGCACAGTATAGCTATTGCTTTGCTACCGTTTTCTTTGCATTTATTACAAGTTGCTCGAGAAACTTTAATACACAGTTTGCTTTTCTTTACAAAGAGCTAATATTTTGTTATTTTAGTAAAAGGCAGAAGACTTATCATTGCACATGTATTGAACTACTGTAAGATTTAATAATTGTAGCATATATTACATGTCCATATACTCCAGATAACGAGTTTTTGTTGTTGTTGTTGATCTGAAATGTCTTAACTATTTTAAGAAATACAGTCTATTATTAATTGTTGCTCTCACACTATTTCTGATACTCTGGCCTCATTCCTGAAGGAACAAATTTCTTTCTTTTTATGTTCAGGCTTAATAGCTTAGTTCTCTTATCTCTCTCATGAATGAGAGCAAATGTAGTATGAAAATAAAAAGCTCAGAGACAGATATTGGGGTGCAAGTTGAAGATCAGGAAAGCAAAGCATCCGCCCACTAGCTCCTTACCTCTACCTCAGGCTGAATGGGCTGATCCTGTCTCCAAGAGCTCTCACCAAGCCTCAGACTGTAATCTCTCCTCTGTGTGGCTGGAGAATGAATGCCACCTACTAACTACATGCTCCTGTCTTTTATACTCCTCCTAGTTTCTGGCTGCTGAGATTAAAAGTGTATAACGCCACTGCCCGATTTCTATAGCTTCAGACTGACTTTGCTTTTCTGAATCCTCAGTCAAGCTTTAATAAATCATAAATAATAAATGACTACAAGTAAGCTTACTTATCCTTTATTTGTGGAGGATATTTTCATTGGCTATCAAATTCTTGGCTGGTACTTCCTTTTGTTTTTCATTTTAAGATGTTTCACTGTCTTCTGGATTCAATCTAGTGATAGATATGTTATTGTTTACATTATATATATATATATATATATATATATATATATATATATATATTTCCCAAGGCAGCCTTAAGAATTTTTTCTTTATCTTTGGAATTCAGTATGCTTTGTTTAGGTTTGTCATTATTTGAGTCACTAACCTGTCATTAATTTGAGTTTGGATGGCATGGTTTGAGTGAATTGTTCTATGGTTCATGCATAGGACACTTGGTCTTCACTGTAGTGATACCTTAAGAGGCAAGGTGACTATATTGCTATATGTACAGTCCTTGGGAGGGATAAATATGGTTCTGAAATGCCTGGGTCATATATTAAAGGTACTCTCTGCACGAAGGAGATCAAGACATGAGGTCTGCTTATAAGTTTGAGGCTTACACAACTAAATAGTGAGTTCCAGACAAGCCAGCACTCTAAATGTGACTTTATCTCAAAAACCTAAGAAAGAACAGAATAGAATAGAGGTGAGCTTATTCTACTTGACTAGAAAAGAAAAAAAGAAGAAAAGAAGGAAAGAAACTTGACTATTAAAAGGACTAAGCCAATACAGTATAGTTCTAGATTGTATTCTATAACACAATAACAATTCTTTAGTCAGACACAATAAAAAAAATTTTGCAGGGTAATTTTTGTTTTTGTTTTGGGATAGTTTCATCACATAGGCCAGAGCGGTCTTTAATTTGAGATCCATCTAGGCCATCCTTGCAAGTATTTGGAGCATATTTAAACCCCAACATGCCCTGTTACACAGGTCCTTAATATAAATGTAATTCCTTCAATGACCTTGAGTTTTAAATGCCTGAGAATGAGATCAGGGGAACCACCAACATTTGAACGTTCATGAACCAGAAAGTCTGATATTCAAGATCAGGAAATGGTGGATAACTCATCTCAAGAAGAAAAGGGAAACTATTCCTCCTTGTTTATTTTCTTTTTAATATGGGTTCTCAAGGAATTGAATGAGTCAATGGATAAGGGCAGACATTTCTTACTCAATCTACTATTACAATTCTAAAATCTTCCAGAAATTATAGATACACCTAGAAATCAAGTTTTAACAGATACCTGCATTGTTTAATGAAAACCTGCCATTTTAATAAATCTGAAAGAGAACAAGGTTGGGTATGTGGAAGGGTATGGAGAGATAATAGGGGAGGGGAAATAATGTAATTGTATTATACTTCAAATTATTTTTCATTTATTTATTTTTCTTACTTTACATATCGATTCCCGTTCCCTTTCCCTTCCTCCCTCACTCTCTCCCTCTCTCCCATGCTCCCGGGATTACCCTCCCTTCCCATACCCCCCTACTCCACAGGGAGGGTGGTGCTTTCCAGGAGGGGTCAACAAAATCTGTCAAGTCACTTGGAGTAGGGACTAGGCCCTCCCTCCTGCCTCTGGGTTAAGGGAGTATCCCTCCATGGGGAATGTGCTCCCAAAGTCCTTTTGTGCATCAGGAATACATCCTGGTTACACTATCAGAGGTCCCTTAGACTGCCCAGACCTTCTAACTGAGTCCCATGTT
The DNA here is from genome assembly GCF_943737965.1 of Phodopus roborovskii. Classification (NCBI taxonomy): domain Eukaryota; kingdom Metazoa; phylum Chordata; class Mammalia; order Rodentia; family Cricetidae; genus Phodopus; species Phodopus roborovskii. The sequence goes on from NW_026125444.1 coordinate 6,857,466, forward strand.
CAGGGGATCTGAGTCTGTCCAATGCTGGATTCCCAGCTATCAGTCCGGGGGCCTATTGGCTCCTCCTTGTTCAGGGCAGCTGTCTCTGTGGGTTTCTGTATCCTGGTCTTGTCCTCCCTCTCTGCATCTGGATTCCAGTTCAGCTCAGTGTTTAGCTGTGGGTGTCTGCTTCTGTTTCCATCCGCTACTAGATGAGGGCTCTATGATGGTGACTAAGTTAGTCAGGAAAGGGCATTTATGGTACCCTTTCCACTGTTGCTCAAATTGTTAGTTGTAGTCTCTGGACATTTCTCTAGAGCCAGTTTTCTCTTCTAATCTATAATGGAAACCTATATAGCAAAGGATCACCAGCCTATAATTCACACCACCAGAGAAACTAGGATACAAGGAAGAATCTCAGAGATTCGTACAAGGTCCCTCACAGAAGGGGAAAGGAACAAGATCTCCTGAGTATATTGGGAGTGGGGGGGGCATTGAGTGGAATGGGAGCTAGGAGAAAGAGAAGGGGAGGAGAGGAAAGCATGTGGGACTAAAAAGATTGAGTAGGGGAGGAATAGATGAGAGAAAAAAAAAGAGAGAGAGAGATACCATAAAAGAGGGAGCCATTATAATTCAAATTATTTAAATTTTTTAAAAAAGGAAACAGATAAGATTAAGTTACTTTGTTTATTATTTAGATGAGCATTCAAATATAGAATATATTAGTTATGAAAAATCATTACAGACTTATTATTTATTTTTGTTTTCAGACTATCTTTGATAATATGGACTAGTCACATTTCAAGGGCTTAATGCCTTGTGTGCATCAGGTTTTGTTAGGGTGGCTCTTAGAATGGAAGCCGCTGAAACATGCCTCCCCTGTAGTTTCCCTGTGCCTGGCTGGCTGCCAGCCTCTCTGGGGTTACATTCTTAGCTTCATCCTCAGAGAAGAGAGGCCACCTCTGCATGTCCCCACTACGGCTCTCCTAAGAATTTCAGCTCCAGTTCGAAATATCTTTAGGAGAAACTGATGACTGTGTCTTTTCCAGGTTAGTGGCAATACAATGTGGTTGACAACCTTGGGAAAAAGGATTCCCTGATGGAGAAGTTTTCCTCAGAGCTCTCTAAAAGGAGAGAGCATCCAGGGACAGGATGAAGGAAACAACGAGCTGGGAGAGCCCAAAACAATAAATGCATACCGTCATGTCCATGGAAATAGGCATTTTATGCTGGTACTGTGAATGCCTACTTATGGATAAAGTAAACACTGGCATGTAGATAGTACATGAGACTTTTGTGCAAATATTCAGTGGGAAGGTTCAAAATGTCAGGAAACTAAAAATGAGAGTTTTATGTAAGAACATTTATTAATCTGCATCCCATCCCCCCTTGTTAAACAATAATCAGGAAGCATAATACATTGATTTTTCAGTTTAATATTAGATTGTGAAAGATTATTTTTCCTAACTAGGAATGAATGGGTGGTATGTATGAATAAGAAACCTGGATTGTTAGAAATCAATCGCATGTTTCTAGAACCTGGTCACGTCAGCTGTTTTACAAAACAAAAAGATGACAGACCCTCATAAACACTGACAAGCAGCAGACCCTGCCAATTCCAGAGCTGTGCCAATTACTGTCATTTCACAAAATCCTTCCTGGAAAGACTGACTGATATGTGAGTAAAACCTTGGACCATTTTCAGATAGACACAGAACAGATGATGCTCTGGCTGCTGGGACAGGTGCTCATTTTAAGGTTAGGGATGATGACTATTTATCCTACCCTGTTAGGACCCATCAGTGGCTTTCAACACCATGATGACATGGCATCAGTGTTCCTCTCATATGCTCTGGCTGATGTAAAGAGTAATGTAAAGACATCTTTCTCCAGGGTAAGTGGAGTCCTGACATATTGTTGCTGGGCTCCTTCCTGAACTTGATGTAAACTAGTACTGACTGCAAATTGGTGTGACTTGATAACTGGAGAATTGGTCAAGTTCTGGAGTTTTAAGACAACCCGGATGTGTGTGTGTGTGTGTGTGTGTGTGTGTGTGTGTGTGTGTGTGTGTATGTGTGCGCGCGCGTGCACACACATGCACGAGCATGCACACATAACTGCTTCAGTTCTGTCTGTTTCACATGGTGATGGAACGTCAAAAGCAAAGTTCACTGTGATCACTCTCTGGTCTGAGTGCATCACAGCTAGCTGGGCACCCGTTTAAAGCCTTACCCAGAGAAGAGCGCATCCACTGCTTGTCCAATATCAAATTGTCAGCCTGGAGAAAATACATACAGGTAGCACTGACTGACTGGGCAGGTTGTATTTATGAATACATATGTGTGTACATGTATATTCATATACATATATACATGTAACAATTAATGAGAAAAGAAGCCATCGGTTTGAAAGAGAGCAAGCAGGCATATATGGGATGATTTGGAAGGATGAACGGGAAGGGGAAAATGGTGTAACTATATTATAATCTCAAAAATAAAAGGAATACTAAAAAAATGGATCTTGCCTGGCCCCACTACTAGAGACTTTGAATATATCTTAGGAATATGGATACTTTCTAAGCTCTACTAAGGACACTATTATAGATCATATTTTCAGATAACCTGCAAGAGGTCAGAAGTTTCACCACTCTAATTCACCATTCTGATAGTAGATGGAGAAATAAAAAAGTTAAACAAAGCAACAGTTTCCTGTACCTCTCAAAACTTTTCAAGTCCAGGGGATTTCCAGGGAAGGAAGTTCGGGTGATGCTCCAGGTGTGGTCCTCCTCAGAAGACCTTTGCTGTTTTCCACACCTGTGCACCTTTCTGGAGAAATGACTCCAGAGCTCACACAAGATCTCAAGCACAACACCCATTAATGCCTCTCCACTAACCACTCCTTTAAGTGTGACTCTGCCTACTTGGTATCTGTGACATACAGAAAAGTTCTTCTCTATATAGTCTGGTCAAATAGATCACTGGCTTTTCCATGAGTATGTTCCTCTTTCTGAGCCTTTGTCTATGAAGTCCCCCCCCCCAGAGTACCCGTTCATTGAAGTACACAGTTTTCTGTTGCCCACTTAGATTCTATCTCTTCATTAAATAAATTCCACTTTGGATATGTCTGCTTTCTCCATGAAGACTGCGAAAATTTTTAAGAAAAAATTTTATTTTATTGTTTGCTTTTAGAATTTCACACATGAGTATAATGTATACCCCTCTTCCATCCTCTCCTCTAACATCTCCTGCATCCCGACCCATATCCTCTTTTCAAAGTCATTCCTTATTGCTCTATAACTATTATCGTTATGTTTACATATGCTTCATTTGAATATATTTTGTTCTAAAGTTGTACTTTCATATATTTTCTTCATTTTATTTTTGCTACTCCTACTTATAGCCCTGCATAGTTATTCCCATATAAAATGCTAAGTAAGTATTTGTTAGTAAAACTAAAAGTAATCATCTTTGGGTATTTTTTAAATACCAAAACATTTTGTCAAACCGTTTAGGAACCAAGAGGAGAATTTATCTCCCTGCCCCCGTTTATCAATCAATTAATCCATCATATATCTATCATCTTTCTTCCTCCCCCACCCGGTGTTTGTGTGTGTGCTGTATATTCTTCATATGTATATAAGGAATCAGTGATCTTGGAAAATCAATTATTAAAATTTTATAAAAGAAATATGTTCAAGAATGTTGTAGTAAACTTATTTAAGAGGGAAGTTCTCTTTTGTATAGGACCTGGCATCTTCTGGTTATTGCAAAATTGCATCAGGCACCTCATACATATATATTTCAGTGCTGTTACTGTGTCAGTTTTCTAGGGTTTCTATAACAAACTGCCACACATGTGGTAGCGTTCATGACAGTGGAAATGTATGCTCTCAAAGTTCTGATATCAAGAAGTCTGGAATGTGTCATTATGACTGGGCTAGAGAGCATATTTCCTTCTTGGGCATACACTTCTAGCTGTTGTTGCATTCAGGCTGCGTCATTCACCAGGTATCCATCTTTTAGTCACCTCCTATTTTTATTTTTATGTGGTTCTCTTCCATGTATTTATCATAAGGGTCAGGTCACATGCTGGTGAATTTAGGACACACTTGTAATAAAGAGGATCTCGTTTAAAGATCATTAACCAACTATGCAAAGAGTCTTTAATCAAATTAGGTTACATTTAAAGGCTCCAGGTATCAAAATATGAACATAGCATTTTGCAGTCCGCTATTCAATTAATGGTAGCACATTGTCTGTTCTGTTCCAAGTTACATCTGTGCCATGTGTGAAGCACATTTCCCCTATCCCAGAAGTCTTCAGTCTCCTAACCCATTGATAGCAGCAACTCTAATGCAAGGATCTCATCTAAGTACCGTCAATTCAAGGACTTCTAAATCTTACATTGTAAAATAATTCTGTTCATGTGGATGTAAGATTTTGGATTCTGAAGCCAAATTGCTAGTTATTGATGTGAAACAGAACAGTTTATGAGCTCTGGAGATGCACTGATGGGTCAGACACAGAAGACATTTGTGTCCCCAACAGAGAACTGGAGGAGTACAGTCATAAGCAGCTAAGGCAAGTTGAAAGCCCACAGAGAGCTCTGTTTAATGTTTGTGGTTTAAGTCTGTGTCCTCTGCCTACAGCAGCTCTGTCAGTCACTGAACTAAACAAGTTTTAGTCTCTGAACATTAAACTTCAGCCTTTATTTTCATGACATTTGGCATTAGCTATTGTGGCAGAGTCATTCTGGTAGTTCATTCATTATGTGTTCAAAGTTTGGAAGCATTCTAGTTCCCTTTTTCTTTTATCTGCCCCTTTAGATCAAGCTGACAGTGTTTTTGTTTGGACAGTAATTTTGAAAGCATTATGGGTTACTTGTATATGTCATGAGGGACCTGGATCATTAGACAGAAGAATTCTTCATGGTCTTTCTTTGATTATTTTTTACCCCTTTGGATTTGTTTAGATTCAGACACATTCAGCAACAGGCTTCACCAAAAGAATGTTTAGCCAAACTTGGATTTGTCTTCAGAGCATGAGTTTGCAATGGGAAAATGTTTAGTTATAGGATTGTTTGATATCTGAATAGGCTGATTACTTCTCAAACCATCAAATGTTGGCTTCTGTTTGTTTGCTCATTGTTTGAAATTATGATCTCATATTTTTACTGTAAGTGGCAAGAAGGAAGCCAAGCTGCACCATGAACACTTTCCTTGGAATTCTCCTCCACTAAACACTGAGTTCACTACTTTAGAGTCTGCCTTCCACACAAGTGTATACAACTACAGAAAATTCAGCCCTTACCGCTTTTTGATACTAGGTAACAAGGATTTCTGCTCCAATGTCCAGTGATACATTCCTCAAACGTAACAAAATCTTTCTCTTTTATGTTTACTTTTTACTTCTGAGATATCATCTTTCCCCACTCCCATTATTTTATTACTTGCTAAATAAAAAGGGAGCTTCACAGTTACATGTACAGACATGGAAGGGCAAGGCACCCAGCAGCAGAGCAGGCATTTCTCTTGATTTCGTAATTTTCATCAAAGATAAAGCCCACCTCTTCCCGTGTATGAATGCCTGAGGGACACAAATAGCCACACAGCTTAAAGTCACCTTGTGAGCATCTGCCTCACTGGCAAAGTTCTAGGTCCAGTTCAAGGCCAGTTTTGTGCCATCTAGTAGAAAATAATTAGTAGCAAAAGGAAGGGTGGTGAGATTTGGAAGTTAGTGTGTGCTTCTCATTGTGGATCAGAGTGTGAGGCAGCACTTCACCACAAGAAAATAGACCAGAGAGTCTAGCACTGCAGATCCTGTGCTAATTTCTCCACATCCCAAGGGATCCCCGTTGGAGATCTCCATCTCATGCTTTAGTCACCCTGGTGTTCTATGGTGTCTTGACGTAGTGCCGCTGACTGGATGAAGTCCTGTTCTTAGGAATGGCATAATAAAGGTCAATCCAACCCCGAGTTGTTCAGGGTCTGGAACATCACCACAACACCAGGACAGAGGATTCAATAAAGATAGGAGATGGGGTTTATCTCAGAAGATATTCTTTCATCGATCTAATAGCCAGACACACCTCTAAGAACCTTCATGAGAGGTAGATTAAGTGTCAATGGGCTGGGCAGTGGTGGCCCATGCCTTTAATCCCAGTACTTGGAAGATAGAAGCAGCTAGATCTCTGAGTTTAAGACCAAACTTTTTTACATAGCAAGTTCCAGGTCAGGCAGGGTTACAGAGAGAAACCCTGTCTCAGGAATACAAAAGAAAAAGCATGTCAAAGGTATATGACTATAGTTTGAAACAGCCCTATGTTGTTCTTTCCTTACAGTTATAAGAATAAAAGCTGGAGAAGGGGTGGAGATGAGTGGTCCCGGGTGAGGGTCCCAAGTGAGTGGGGTCCCATTTGGGAGAACATAGCAGGTTCCATAGCAGGTGAGGGTGACCCAGGCGGGAGGGAATAACACGCCAGGCAGATAGACCTTAAATGAGGAGTTTATTTAGAAAGGGGAGTGAGGGAGAAGAGAAGAGACATAGAGGCATCGGGAACAGAAGAGGAGAGAGGGGGAAAGAGAAAGGGGAGGGGGAGAGAAGAAGAGGGGGGTTACTGGTGGCCAACCAAAATCAGGAGAGAGAGAGAGAGAATGAGAGAGAGAGAGAGAAAGAGAGAGTGTGTGTGCAAAAGAGAGAGGGTAAGAAAGCGTAAGTGGGCAGGGGTCTGACTTTTAAAGGGGTCCTTTATACCTGCCTGCAAAATAGTACTCTTGGAACCCTGGATTGACCAGAGTATTGCCTGAGTGCATTCTGACAGGTGACAGGGACAGGCCAGCATAATGCCTGAATCCTTACACCCTATGCCTCTGTTATCTCCCAGTCCTGGACACAATTTAACCATGCTGTAACTGAGAGAATGTTCCAGAGAACAGCTCCAGCTGGAAACAGGCTGCAGAAGAGAGCTCCTGAGCTGGGCTCTAGTCCTCCCAGAGAAGAATATGCATATTCAAAATACCAGTAGCCAATGAAATGGGGGCCCCATCATCTGAACCTTAGAGCAGCCTCTGGGAGAACCAGCTCATGTCTAAGACATGCACTACCAGGGACTGGGTCACAGTACAAGGATGAGTCCACACCAACAGTTGTTGTTATCGTGGGCTGCACAGCACCAAGTGAATGCTGGTGATGCTGGCTTTTGTTTCTCAAACCAACTTGAAAATATAACAACCAAAACCTGATTATAAAGGTGGAAAATAGGTGAGGTATCAGTTCTCGCTGGTCCTGAAGCAAATACTTGGCCACACCCTGGCCATAATCCCAGGTCAGGCACTGGCCAGCAGGTGAATTTGGGATTGGTGGGGGGCTTTGGGGGTGATGTAGAAACCTAGTGCAGTGGAAACTCCCTGGAATCTACAAGAATGACCCCAGAGAAGTCTCCTAGTAATGGGGGATACAGAGACCCAGTTGTCCATCTTTTCTAACCAGGAAAGACCCTAGCGGTGGGACTGGGACATCAACCTAGCCACAAAACCTTTGCTCTGCAACCCGTCCTGCCTGTAAGACTTGCTGGGACAATGGTAGCACAAAACTTTTGGGAGTGGCCAACAAATAACTGGTCCAACTTGAGGCCCATGCCAGGAGTGGAAGTCCAGCTGAAGACTGCCTGGATGGTGAGGAACCAGAGGCCCAGGATAGAACCAAACATATCTGGCAAAACCAACACAACTCAATGAAATGATTCCTAATGATACTGTGCTATACTCATAGATTGGTGCTTAGCCCGATTGTCATCAGAGGGGCTTCATCCAGTAACTGATGGGAGCAGATGCACAGACTCACAGCCAAACACTAGACAGAACCAGGGAAACCCCTGTAGGAGCAACCTGAGAGTTCAAGGACACCAGGAGAAAAGACCCACAGACAGAATCAACTAAGCTGGGCTCATAGGGGCTCTCAGAAACTGAAGCTACAAGCATGAACCCTGTCTGGTGGTCCTGAGCTAGGTTATCCGCATATACCTTATGGCGGTGTAACTTGATGTTCTTGTAGGACTCCCAACAATGGGAGCAGGAGGTATCTCTGACTATTTTGCCTGCACTTAGGACACTTTTCTTCCTACTGGATGCCTCATCCAGCCTTAATATGGGCATCTGTGTCCAGTCTTATTATAGCTTCTCAGTCCATGTTCAGTGGACATCCCTGAGAGGCCTGCTCTTGTTTGTTTGTTTTGTTTTGTTTGTTTGCTTCTTTTTGTTTCTTAAGAGAAATAGAGGAGAAGTTGATCTGGCAGAGAGGGGAGGTAGGGCTGGAGGGACTGGGAGGAGTGGAGGGAGGGAAAACTGCCGTTGGGATGTAATATTTTTTCTATACATAAAAAAATAAATCCTTATTCTACCATCTTTTCTATTCAATTTGTGATTCTCAAAATTTTTTTTTATCATTCTCAAAACTCTAGTCTCCACCTGATGCCAACCCTACAAATTTAGCTTAGTTTTTTTTTTTAAAGAAAAAAACATGGTTATTTAAAATTTTTTATTACATTTATATACTGACTGGTGAGTGTGCGGAAGAAATTCTGATTGTGGCTTAATACAAGCTCCAGCTCAAGAGTGTGTAGCCTTCCTTTCGTGGTATCTTGTCTTAGAGACACGTTTTACATTCTCTGCTTGCTATCACTACCATTACTTGTTGTCTCTTTGGGGCTCCTCTGTAGCCATTTATTCCTTTTAAACATTTTATCACTCAGACAGAAGAACAGGCGGGGAGAAGACAATAAGTGTGACTACCACATTGATTATACAAACATTTGCAAATGGCTACAAAACTCTTCCTACATGAGTGAGTACATACCATGTTTGTCTTAGCTTCGGTCCATAGCTTCAGAGTAGCTAGATAACAAGGTGGGCCCAAGGAGAGATGCATGGATTTCGCTGGGAAGGGGAGAGAGAAGAGATCTTCTGGGTTGACTGGGGACAGTAAGAATGGGAACATGAGGGGTCAGGTTGGGGACGGGAGGAGGGGGAAGAATACTGAAAGAGATGTCTTGATATGGGGACATTTAGGGGTCAGGTAGAACCCTGGTGCTAGGGAAACTCCCATGAATCTACAAGGATGAGCCCAGCTAAGACTCCTAGAAATAGTTAATAAGTATGCTGAACTGACCATCTCTTGTAATCAGATTGGTGACTACCCCAATTGTCATTAGAGAGCTTCCATCCAGTAACTGATGGAAACAGATGCAGATAGCCACAGACAAGTACTGGACAGAGCTCAGAATCCTGTTGAAGAGAGGGAAGAAGGATTATAAGAGCTTAGAGGGTCAAGGTCATCCCAAGGGAATCCACAGAAACAACTAACCTTGGCTCATGGGAGTTCACAGAGTCTGATGGACAGCTAGCCTGGATGCGACTTAGGCCCCTCTGACAGTTGTGTAGCTTGACAACTTGTGGGACTCTTAGCAGTGGGAACAGGGCCTGTCCCTAATGATTTGCCTGGCTTTTGGTAACCTATTCCTTGTACTGGATTGCCTTGCCCGCTTTTAACACAACAGGAGGAACTTAGTCCTTCCTCAACTTGATATGCCGTCCTTTGTTGACACCTATGGGAAGCCTGGCCCTTTCTGAACAGAAACAGAGGGAAAGTGGGTTGGAGAGGCAGTGCAGAGGAGAGGTGGGAGGGGGAGGGGACATGAGGACAGGGTATAGGGGGACTTCAGTCAGGGTGTAAAATAGATGAATAAATTTAATAAAGAAATCAGTAATAAATATATATTGAGGGTTATAAAACAAACAAATAAAAATCCCTTTACGATCTTGGTCTTTGACTGACAGTTTCCAGTTCAGTCTGGAGCCAGAAAACTTCACTTATTTAAGGGAGAGGCCTCACCAACCACACTTGTGAGTAATTGTTGCCTTTTCCTAGGCCCTTTATTACTAATTTGAAGGTTGAAGAAGCAATAGATTCATTTTTGTTTAGTGAGACCAGTTCTTTTCTGAGAGGTGACTTTGTCCTTGACAATTTTCTCACATGTTTTCAGCTGACAGGGAAAATTACACAGATTTAAAATTATAATCATTTTAATATTGTTAATAAGTAGCATTTTTCTAGTCCACCAACATGATTCTGTAAAAAAAAAATATATCAATATTCACAGCATGGCTAACAATACCCAAGCTCATCATCACTGATTGCATTTTGAATGGTTCATTTATTCAGGATGACCACAAGAAACTTTCCAGAATGATTGCTGTGGGTATTGTGAATGTGACGGCAGCCAGCTGATTAAAATGACCCTAGAGAGAATGGTAAAAATTTTCTCTACCCTCTAACTCTACATAAGGGAAGATAATTTTATTGCAAAGAAACAAATTCCAGGAAGACGCTGTTAAAAAGAAGTGTGGCGAGTCTGTTTTTAGATCATTACTAGTAAGTTTCAGGCTTTTATAAATAAATTTAGTAAAGTTCCCCAGACCAGTGTGAATTAATATCCAGACTTTGTCTCTGTTGCCACTCAAAGTCAATTAAGTACAAGAATGCACAACGGTTTAATAAATCCTGGGTTTTGCAATGTAGGCAAATCATGTATGTAAGATGATATGACTATTTTTAATCAAACTATTCTGTATTAACCATGAACAGGTGCTGCCATTTCTATGATGCTTGTCCAATTCTGATAAGTGACAGCCCTGTCATTACAAAGGTAGTATCCTGTGCTGTGGGAGGAAACATGATACTTCATGACTATAAAAAAGAATGTGATTTTCTATTTTTAAGTCTCATGACTGCCCCTAAATCCCTTGTCTCATTTCCTTCTAACAGCTGTCACTGAACTGGAAAAAAATAAAAAGAAAGAAAAAAGAAAACCAAAGGTGTACATGAGAAAATAAGGTGAAAAATGTCAAGTTCTTCTGGCAATTGTAAGCATCTGAACCCTTTCATGTCAATCATTTGCTTTATAAGATTTAAAGATATATGCACTACTCAGGTTCATGAAACTTACCACATGTCTGGCCTTTGCAGTATAATAATGATCCATGATTCTCAAATTTAAGTAAGAAATCTCTTGAGGCATCTGAGATGTAGCTCAGGTATTTGCCTCTCATTCATGAGGCCCTGGGTTTGATTACCAGAAGCACTGGGAAAACAAAGCAAAAGGAACATAAAAATAATGAAAGCATTTGAACAGATCCATCTGCCTTTTGAAGAAGGAATTGTAAGGATGAACACATACACACTAAATTCTTTCTATAAACAAGTAGAAGTGGACTTATTGATCCATTAGGCATTTATCCCCCTACTAGTTTTCTGACTGTGAACAAACCATCTGACCTCTACGGGGCTCAGTTTTCTCATTTATAAAATGGAGATCACTGTAAAATGTTTACTTGGGTGTTATTCCAAATGTGCTCAATTTTCAGTGTAGTGCATGCCACCCGTGAGTGCAGTTTGTGTCAGTGGTAGCCTGTAGTTGATAGGATTATAACTCAGCTCCTCCTTCAGGAAGCTGCACGGGTGGTGAACACAGAAAGGCCACATCAGAAAGTCCCTGAGAAAATCCTTGTCTGACTGAGAGAAACGGCTTATAAACAGACAGGTGTACTTCACTGTTCAACATGTACAAATTGAAATACAGTGTTTGAAGTCCTATGGCCATGCCGAGTATCAAGTATTAACTTTAAATAAGATTATCTTAAAGAATGGATAACTTCCAAGCTGAGCCTTGATGAATGAAAAGAACACTTAAAAAGTAGAGGTTGTCTCAGTATAGAGTGATTTAACATCTGAGAAGTGAGTATGAGCCTTACACATAGAATAGGCTTGTAGCACTGAAGATGTGTTAGAATTAGTTGAGATAGGGACTATGTAGCATTAGTCACTTATTTCACTGCTGATTGTCTCTCTGCTTTTTTTCACTTTAATTTTAATTTCATCAGGACTGCCAGTAGCTTCTTGTATTTCATTTTGTGTCCCTCAATGTCACAATTAGATTGTGAAGTGTTCCTCGTAGTCTCCTGTGTTTTAACACTTGCGGGGACAGCTGGGAGCACACTCTTTTGGGAAGTCATGGACTCTTGGAGGAGTTTGACTTTGCTAGAAGAAATGAGTCAATGAAGGGAGAGAAGTGGAGAAAAGGGCAGGGACTATGGGCTAGAGCCCTGCCTGGCTCCAGACCATTCTTTCTGTTTCCTCTGATACTGTGGTAGGTTCGCTCTTCCTTACCACCCACTTCTACTAGCAGCTTTTTCCACCTGTGCCATGCTTTCCTGCCTGTGATGGCTGATGCTTATTATACCATGAGCCAAAGGAAACTTCTCCTCCCTACCGTTGTCAAGTGTTCTGTCAGAGACACAAGAAAAGTGACTAATACATCCAGCAACTAAGTACAAACCATCCTAAATGGCACGGCGAATATATCTTAATTGACCCAAAATACCCACAATCATTTATCTATTAATTTACCCACTCCACTTGCCTCTAATGTCTTTCCTATCTCCTTCCATTTTGTTAGCTCTTGAACTAAGCCTTTGTGGCATTCTTATCTCCCTTCTGTATTAGAAGTTATTCATGAAAAGTAACCATTTATCATGGTGGCTGCAAATAAGTGCTTGCCGAATTTAAATATTTAGATATAACAAATGCAACAGACTAGAGATTTAGAAGAAGGAGGAAGATGCAGAAGGCCAGGGCCCTTTGCCTCATGACTGTATCTGGGCTCTGCTGTCATCTGACTGCAGACAAGGAAGGAGGCACATGTAGGTGTTTTATAGCAGGTGTGGCTACTATGAAGCCATAGGCATAGTGAAGCTACAGGATATATTTAGGTAAGAGCTTTGAAGTGTGTGTGTGTGTGTGTGTGTGTGTTTACACCTATATAAAGAGTAACTCAATTTTGGTAGACCCATTGCCCAAACTCAACACACATTTGTGGATAATTCTTGCTCCATAAAGAAAACATTTAATATTTAGCTATAATTCAATGAGTTAAAAAGGCCAGCATTGTCATTCTATTCAATGGCTATCAATTTGCTTACAGCAGACTATTCCTAGAATTTTACAGACATTATCTTCTCCCTCTCTCTCCTAAAAAGACATGATGTTTGAAGAATGTGTAATCTTTGCCCTCCAGGATTTATAACGATGGAGAAGAGACCAGTTTGATAAGAGATAAAATTACAGACTTATGAGAAAGCCATGAGCAGACTCTAACATCATTTTATCACATTGGCTTAGACTGGATGTGCCAACATCTATCAAAGTGTTAATGGCTATGCATTTTCAATTAAAAAATGCAGGCAATGAAGGCATCTGTTTCTCAATTGCCAGGAGTCTAATGCAATAAAGAGTAGGTATCTTGAGTGATAGAAAAAAGATGGCTGAATAAAAAAGACACTAGAGGAGTAAGGATTACAGAAGAACATTCCCAAGGATAAACACTGCTAAAGACTTACTAAGTTCAGTTATTCCTAAAGCTACAATATAAACTCATGATTGCACAGTTTAAACCTGTCAAGAAAAAAAAATTCTCATGTCAAAGATGTCTCCTAATTCTAGAAATAGAGGAGAATAACTTAAGTTATATTACAAATGATAGATGAAAACATTAAACACAATAGTTTGTTTGGTAAAAATTCTTTCTTGTCCATATAGTGAGAATTCCAGATTGATTTTTTATTATGAATTATTCTCTTTTGTGTGTGAAGAGTATATTGTAGAAGTGACTGCTTTTCGCTGCTTAATGGCTGAATTATTAAATACTATTTCAAGTACCTTTGACACCCTTTGTATTAGAAAATGGTTATTTGACAAGATACCCTGAGTATGCATTAAGGCAATAAAATTATCACTAGTCAAATGTCTTTGCCATAAAGTATAGGGGATAAGACAGCATTTTTTTTATTTGTGTGTTCATGTGTGTTTGAAGGTACATGGGTGTATGCAGCTATGAATAATTAGCACATGGATGTGGAAGCAAAGCTCACCAATTAGGATAGGGTGACTAGCTAGAGAATATCCTGTCTCTGCCTTCATAGCACTGGGATAGCAAGCATGTACCACCATACTAGGATTTCTATGTGTTGGCAATGAAAATGAGGTTCCCGTGCTTGCAAAGCATGAACTTGTGGGACTTACAAAGCTCTTTGGAATTCTATAGAACAGGACTTTGTCTTCCAAGATTGCAACTGAGTATGCACAGTTCAGTCCTGAACTTTTAGCATTTAGCTGAATGAGTGCTGTGATGTTTTGGAGGATAGTAATTATGGCCATGAAAGTGAAGACCTAATAGGAATTATCAGTGGAACATCTTAGGAGAAAATGACACATGCATAAATGTAGCAGTTTACACAGTGCAGAGTTTGTTAGAGGACACTAGGCTGCTGGTATTCTTCTGAGAAACCCAGAGAGTGGGACTTGGAAGCTCAAACCACACTTGGCTATTAATCCAAAAGTTAGTGACACTCGGCATTTCTATTCTAGAACTTCCATCACTGTCATCTCTTCAAGCCATTGTCTCGGTGATTGCTTCTAGACAATTCTTTATGTTGATGTATTTTTCTATATAAGTACCATGCTTCTATATCTGATCACATACTAGCTCCATGAAAGGTTGGAAGAAGTTCTGACTTCCAACTTAGAGAGGTGGAACATGATACAAGGAATACTCTGAATAATGGGAAGATGACTCAATAGATGCTGGCTGTGTCCATGAGAAAAGAGTATTGATAAGACAGTAACCGTTCCCATTTTCACTCACCCCAGACAGTGCAAGATTTCAGCCCTCTACACCACAACAGAGATAATATTAATATTTAGAGGGTCTCATTTGAGAATCTTCTACACATTAAGAAACAAACTGGAGGCCCAATTACACGAGGGTAGATGTTTATCAATTCTTGTTAATACTTTGTACTGCTAAAAGAATGTCAATATGTTCTGGATTAATCACTAAATCTCACTGTAATTTTGACATAATGTATCACTCAGTAATTAATCACAGTCAGATCAATATTGTTATTACTGGTATCAGAGATGAATTCCCCAGGGGATGGGACCATTACAGACTCTAAGTGACTTTGAGGTTTTTATTGTCTATGGTGATTGGAATGAGAATGGCCCTCATGCTCATATATTTGAATGCTTAGTTCCCCAGTTGGTGGAACTGTTTGGGAAGTATTAGGAGGCGTAGACTTGTTAGATGAGGCATGTCACTGGGAGTGGACTTTGAAGTTTCAAAAGCTCACACTATTCCTAGTTAGGTTTGTTTTCTCTCTTTCTGCCTTCTGCTGTGGATTAAATGTAAACCTTTAGTGATTGCTTAAGCAACATGCATGCCTGATACCATTACATGAACTCTAACTCCCTGGAACCGTGAACCCCCCAAATTAAATGTTTTCTTTTATAAGTTACCTTGGTCATGGTATTTTGTCATGACAATACAACAGTATCTAACACTGCCTTTACTCCTGTGGTGGTTTGAATAGGAATGGATACCCCCCATAGACTCATGTTTTTGAATGCTTGACCCATAGTGAGTGGCATTATTAGGAGATACAGCCTTGTTGGAGGAAGTGTGTTACTATGGGGATGGATTTTGAGGTCTCAGAAGCTCAAGCCAGTTCACTTCCAGCTGCCTACTGATCTGGATGTCTGGATGTCACCTTCTCAGGCACTATACCTGCCTGCATGATGCCATGCTATTTACTATGATGATAATGAACTAAATCACTGAAACTGTAAGCCAGCCTCAATTAAATATTTTCCTTTATAAGACTAGCCATGGTCATGGTGTCTTTTCACAGCAATAGAAACCCAAACTAAAACAGCCCCCATTATCATTGCCTTTACTACTGGATCAAATGTTTTCCTAAATGCTGTTTTTGGTTAAAAAAAAAAAATTCCTCATCCCTCCTGCAAATAGAATCTCGAATGACTTACCAAAAATATCCAGACTGTTTAAGACATTTTTGAATTCCTCTTTAGAGACTAGCTTGATTTTGTGTTGTATATATACTTTATATTTAGAAAGATCACTCTTGCTGGGTATAGAATCCTAGATTTGTAGGTTATTTCTTTCAGTAATTTGAAGATTCATTTTTGTTAACTCATTGATTCATCTACTCAAGAGCTGTATATTGAAAAGGAAAGAGAAATGATCTAGTTCAATGCTCCATTTTTTTTCAGGCTTGAAGTGATTCTGATGAAATATTTACTATCATTCTTACTGTGTAGTTTTTCTTCTGTTTGAAGATTTTTGGAGTTTTCTTTGAGTTCCAAGTTTTTAGTAACTTAAACATAATATTCCACGATATTATTTTCTTCAAATAGTTTTGGAGAAGTTGCACTGCTCTTTCAAAAATTTAAATGATGTACAGGTATTTTTGATTATATAAATCCTTAGAGTTTATTTCCAAACTGGCATGCACTTGCATTATGGGTTGTGGAAACATGTCCAGGTTCATAGCATTTTCAGATTTCTATAGAGGGAATATTGCAACAATAATTGATTCCATGTCATCAATTAACGATTCAGCCCTGAAGACAGAAAATGGAGGGAATACATACAATGGGCTCTTGCAGGACTATGTGAGCTGGCTATAGCACTTATTGACTGTACTACAGGAAGCATCATAGAAAAGAGCTGGGGTGGAAGAAAAATGACAACAGTTGGAGACTTGCATTTGCATAAAGTAATTTTAAAGACCTTGAGGAATATGTAGATAAACATTAAGTATTCTCTTACTTAAATGCTTTAAAATATAATTTGTTTCTTCAGAAACAATTTAAGCAGCTGTCAAAAACATGATGAAGACACCAAGAGTAAGGAAGAACAGATAATAAGTCAATGGAAAGATATAGAAAATACAATCTATAAATAAACCATTGCCTCATTCCTCAAAAGGGAAAGTATAGAAAATAAAATAGATAGTGTAGTTAGAATGCTTAAGCTTGACAATGTTATTACATCATTGAAATACTCCAGCATAGAATACCAGATTGCAAGAAAAGCTGACCAATCTCTATGCTGGTTAAAAAATTTTTCAACATTGGGGATTGAATCCAGGTTGCATACTGAGTCTTCTACCACTGAATTACACTCTCAACCAAATTATATGCTATTTTTTAAGAAAGCCACCTAGTGTATAAATTCTTTATATTTGAAGAAACTTATCATCTGTTTTTTTGTCCCAAAGTAACAGATACTTGTAATTTGTTCAGCTAGGCATTGAGGTGAAGACACAACAACTCGAATACCTGATCCTTAAATAAAAGAACAAATTGATTATATTCTAAGATTTGAAACTGGAATCAGAATATATTGGTAAAGACTACCAGTTCTACATTTTACTAGCTAGCTGACATTCTCTAAGACACACCTCCATAAGACTCAGAAAGAGAAATTATCTCCACTAGTGACTTCTTTAAGAAAACCAAAGAGGGGACTTCGGTTTTACCAGATAGATGCTTAAAATGTTTGTAAGGCTTATAACTCTTCCAAGCTTCTAATATGCCCACAGGGTAAAATAGGAGGTTCTTGGTCACCTGTATCTGTGTTTTGAGAACATTCTCCACAGATTCCAATGAGTAATTCCTTGATCCTCAGCATACCTGGCAGGAGAAGATTACTGAACTAGGTCATTCATTTTTTCTTTTCAATGTAAGACTACTGGGCTACATCGATGAGTAAATAAACAAAGGAAGGAATGAGTAGTAGTTTCTGCCAGTAAGCTATGCATTACATTTCTGTACTATCCCAGACTATGTCTTACTTTGACACAGCTGCTGTAGAACTATAAAATAGTTTATTAAACTGGGCAGCTCCATAAAATTTATGTAGGACTGTGGATGCAATATATATGAACTGACCCACATGGTGGACAAGCTCTTGATTTTTTTTTTTAAATGAATGTAACCAATTTAATCTTGACTGAAAAGCTTTCTATTAAATATACATCATCCTCAGTGATAAACTGGTATCCTTTTCCCCCTGACCATGGACAAAACTGCTTCTAGACTGACAGTGAATGTCACAATTGTGGACTGGCCTCATCCACGAGTTTATGAAATATTTATAAGGTATATTTTAGGGAAACTAACACAAAGTTTAATTTTAGAGTTTTTACATTCTTGGATTACAATTTATTTTAACACATGTTAGGGTTATTTGGACGTCAACATCATGTACTAGAGCACTAAATTAATCTATTCTACCAAGTTTCACAGTGGTATAACTCTGCCAACTCCAAAGTCCTTTCTACATGTAGCATTTGATGGTTCTCCATTTCATTCAGAATTAACATTTGGTTGTTCTCCATGTCCTTAAAATTTCAGCCACCTATCTAGCCCCCAGATTTGGCTTCATGTCATCTTACCATTTATTTTCAGTTGATACATTATAAACGACACTCTGTCACTATGGTGATTTATAGACATTTCACTTCCAAGTGAATGCATAGATCCCATAAGGGATATATTGTAGAAGCTCATATTTTGTTGTTTATGCAATTGGGTTCAGTTTAACAGATTTGCTTAGGGACTGTTCACTGTTGCCTTTGTCCAGGGTGGCTAGCATTGACCTGTTGGAAAAAAATCAATGAAATCTGTGTTATTGAAAAGAGAGCACTACATTAGATTTACTGGTTCAGAAAACTGGAAAGTAGGTCAGTGCCCAACATTCCTGTAATTGCTGCTGGCTCAGTTGCAAACTCAGTTGCAGCCCCTGAGGACCAGATGGCCATCCATCACATTGGGGTCGGGGAAGATGAGTCCATGATAGATCATTCTAGCCATGCCTAGTCTTTGTCTAGACCAGACCCGTCCTTGTAGCCTTTATCCAGGGTTCTAGGAAAAAAAAAAAAACTCTGGCACAGCATGTGGTTTGTTTTAATTTTAGTATGTCAGAGATGCTTCCTCTAATTATTTTCTCATTACTTTTTGCCTTTTATAAAAGATTATACCCTGTCTTTCCCCTGAGATTTCTTGGGGACTCTGTGTGATTTCATTTTTAATATGATGTGTTTCAATAGACCTGCAGAATTAAATCACGACAGAAAAGTAGGGGGCTAATTAAGCAAGAGTGGGTCATGTTCTAATTTCTTGTCCTCAGTCAGAATGAAGGTCTTTTTGATTGTAAGATTTAAGTTAATGAACTAAAATTTTAGTCTAATAATAGTGAGTATCGCCATCTCACATACAGGTCACTAATGAAACCTTTGCAAATCCCACTGAAGAAAGTCAATGATTATCTCAGAAGAAAGAAGGAAAGGACATGGAATGACAAGTCACAAGCAGGATTGGCCCAGGTTTGGTTAAACTCTCTGTGATATATAGTGTGTGACTTTTGTGCTCCTTGGTGAACACATAACTTATATTTAACCAGAGACAGGTCTTAATGTATTTAAGAAATAGGTGAAGCCTTCCCCGACTTCACATTGCATGTTCTGCTCTCATTAACTCTCCTCTCAGTATCTTTCCTTCCTTTCTCTGCTCACTGCTGGTCTCTTATTTACCTGCTGGTCCATGAGCTTAACCCATGAGACCTCACTCAGAGATTCAAGTGGTAATGTTGCCAGGGCAACACTGCAATCTGTTGCTTTTTCTCAAAGATTAAACAGCCTTTCTGGAAGAAGAGCCTCACCCTCAGGGGCAAATACTGAGAAACCTGGCAGGGAGAAAGAAAGATGATTTGAATTGGTAGCTTATAAGTATAGCATCATCATACTGTAGAGGATCATGAATCAGAAAGCCCTGACAAATGGTCCTTGGACCATAGCAACCTTCTTAGACCATTCAATGTATCTGCTATAGAATAAGGTGAGGAAAGAACAGAATTTGGCACTAGGGATTTTTGTAAAATTCTCTAACATACATTGATGTGTTTATGCATCTAAAAAATCATATATAACCATACCACTTGTGTTAAGTAGGAACTAAATTTGAAATACACAGGAATCCACATAATATTCACAAGTGAGTTTTACCATAAATCAAGTATCCTGGTCCATTATTCATGTGTCAAGTCATGTGTGCATATATGTGTGCATGTGTGTAGGGGGGGCAGATGAACACACTGTCATTGTCATTAATATACTTTTTCTATTTGAAGTAGAAAGTTCCCTTTTGCAGTAAGTCTACTTAAAGCCATAAAACTTAGCTACACCTCCCCACCATATACCTAGAAAAGAAATATACATTTCTTTTTCATCTCTTAATCTTTGTCCCCTAGAAAGAAAACCAGAAAAAAATACCTACTAATACTTTTGTGTCTATGCAATCTCAGAGAATGAAAGTTAAATGAAAGTGACAAGGCACATTCAAAGAGGGAATGTTTAGTGGACCAGGTGGCTGCCTCCCAGCTCTCGCTTCAGAAGTGATAGGGTTACTCTTCTAGGTTACAATTGCCACTTGGAGGGACTCCTGGGTTGCAGACACTTTTCAGGTATTGCCTTAGCTGAAGGGAGATGTCTGAGATGGTAACAGTCTTCCTTGAGCTACCCACAAACGGCAACTCAACAGAATAACAGTGCAATGGTTTAGTCTGCTCGTTCTATTCAAGGCAACTTTGAAGGGTCAGCTGAGGTCTTAATCGTGGTGCCTCATCACGACGATCATCACCACGATCACTTGGCTCATTGTCCCTACTCCCATCCCTACTCACGATCACACTTAAACTTCCTTCTTGGTGGTCACTGCCTCAATCTGCTTCCTCAGAAATTCAAGGCAGAAAACTATATATTGAATTCTGCATCAAGGCTATGTTACATCTCCTGACTTCTGTCATCATATAGTCAAATGAGAAATAGGTCACCTGACCCTCTCAGATGATATAACTCTGAGTGGATTCTCCAGCAGAGGTATCAATGGGCTAATGCATTGATTGCTCTTTGAGGCTAGCACCTTCTGGACTATATTTGGCAATAATCCTATACCATTTCTGGCACTTCTTTTTACAGTAAAAATTGTCTCATGCAATATTGAATGATATTGAATCTCATGCTAGTATATCAGACACCTTTTTGGTATGCATTTATCATATGGAAATATAAAACATATCATAAAAGAAAAATGTATCAGAACATGTTTATTTCTGTGAAAATGAGTAGGTGGCTCATCCAGACTTAGAGGACTAACATAGACAATTGGACACATTATTCAGTGAAAATGTAATAACTTATGGTTGGTCTGTATATATGGAATCTTGGACATTTGGCAAAATCAATAACAAATTGAACAAGGCATTTAGGAGTATATGTTACTGAGCTCATGATTTTGTGCTCTGTTACTATGCTTACTTTGATATGTTCTCATTCAATTCAGCTTTAGATATCTGCTCACAATATATTTTTCTCTTTTCTTCAACAGGTATTGGTTGCAGGAATAATCCCCAATTATACATGCCAATAGATAAGTTTTTACTCAGAGTCTGCTTCCCAAGGACTATGACATATAACAAGCAATATAAACATAGGAAACTCAAGCAGCGGGAATGTGTCATCAAGATGATCATGTTGGTTAGCAGATGTGCTTTCTTTCTTAGTTATTGTAGGACATTTCTGGAGAAATATGAATGGATTGCATCTCAGGAGAATCACTCAGAGGACTTGGAGCTAAAGAGGAACAAAAGGCTTCTCTTTAATCCCATTGGTTAAAATCTGCCCTACTGGACAATACTTGCATTCTTCTAAGTTGGCCACTCAACCAAGCCAGGTGACCACCTGGGAGATAGATCATTTTCCTGTCCACAGAATTTTGAAGAATGGCTACTAAAACTCTTTCATTGATATGCATGACATGAAACTGGATTTTATACTGTATTGCTCAGAGAATGACAAAAACACATGTGTGTTTAATACTGTTGTAGTTGTTTTTCTAAGTGTTTTTTTTTTTTTTTACCCATTCTTGGTAGAATCTGCAGAAGATATAGAGCTTAGACCACAGAGGGCTGGCTGAAGTAACAATAACAAAGCATATGACAGCATCTGCAGTTGACAAAACAGACAAATATCCTTTATGGAGAAGGAACTATAGAACAGTTTTCCCTCAGTCACCCCAAATATTTCAGTGTGTTCTCTTTTACTAGAGGAGAGAATGTGATGGCTGGAATGAACTGCATTTATCTCCCTGAGCTGATGGGAGGTTAGGAAGAAGTCAATGGTGCCCAGACTTTGAAGGACATCAAAGGTTAGACATAATCTACTTTGTAAGTCAGGAAGTAGATCCAGAGGGAAACATGAGTTCTCTGTCAGCTTTCTCATTAAGAGGAAATCATTAAGAAAAAAGTGATAGTATTAGTGTTACATTAAGTGATGCCCTCATTAAAGCCTCATCTCTCACAAAAGAGACAGGCATGGCTGGAGGTTTAACTTCTGCTGGATACCCATTATATTCTATGGATCTCACATTCATTATTCTCTAATTAACTAATTAATTTTCACAAGATGCTAGAAGGTCGATGTAATTTCACCTATGAATTGAGAAGTTTGGGGCTTATACAGGTCTAGATTAATAATTAGTTGCTGTTGGAATCAAAACCTGGCATCAGATTCCAAATATTAGGCTCATAAACCAGTCTCATAGTCCAGAAGTGAAGTAGTTAAAGAACAGGGAAGCCAAGGACAATGGAATTGTGGTTTTAATCTTAACATCTTATTTCCATTTCCTTTTAAGTAAACTTAAAACATCAAAGATTGTAAAACAGTGGCTTTCCCCAAATAAATAAAACCTACTCATCTGTTTAAATCAATAATATGCTGGCTTTAACATAGTAAACACACCCAGAAAAGGAGTATTCCTAATCGCCACACTCTACTTGTGGCAGCGGCACCTGGCTCTTCCTATACCAGGGTCCCTCTGGGTTTTCAAAATTCCTCCTGCCTGGAAATTCAAGTATTCAAGAGAAAGAAGAAAGGAAACCCACTAAAAGCTGGAATAATTCTCCCTCTCTGAAAAGTCTTTAATAATTCTGAGAATAGCAACACACACAGGGAATGGGGACAAAAATCACCAAAATACTGACATAGTGCCAACACAAGAACTGATTCTATGAACTGGAACAAGCCATGGCAAGCATCCGGAGCTGTCTGGGTTATGTGGTTTATATTGGCTCATTTCACTGCTCATGTGGAGGCAACATGTGATATTTCTAGAAAAGTCATAAGCAAGTGTAACTGTGAGGAAGAATGGATTGATGTCTTTAAATACTACTGCCTGACCTTTCACAGTGATAGTTAGTTTCTCTCTTAGCTAATTTTTCGGACCTTTCACCTCCCTTCTATTCATTTTTCTGTGATGCTAAATATGCATCAGACAGAGATCTACATGTGCCACAGATATTAACTTTTGGAGTCTCCTAACAACTTTACTGTTCCTTTTACTTCATAGATCAGCAAAGAACACACAAAATATTAAATATTTATCTTTATTCACACAGCAAATGGTATTTGAGGCAGAATACAAACCCTAGCAACCCACTCCACAGTTTATGCTCATAAATGACAATGTTATTTTTGTCATGTTAAGTTACAAATTGTATATGATTCTTGTATACCAATTTGGTTAACCAATGTTCTTTTTTGTTTAGAAAGATCACTAAAAGTACTTGCCCCAACCCAAAGCTCTTCAGTCAGCTTTTAGCCTACTTCCATGCCTGAAAGATAGCTGCAATGAAATCACACATCCCTAACAGCATTACTAGACTTCGGTTTGTAGATAACAAGGTGTACTTGCTTTATTCATTCATTCCTTCTTCATCTCTGGGCATTGGATCATCCTCAGCCATCCAGCACCCCATGCTCTAGCCATACCATAGGATTTCCTACCTTTGAGTCTGAGCCCTGATACTCTACAGCCTACTCTGCTCTTCCTTCCTTTCTAGACCTTGGGGACACATTCTTATCTTTCTAGCCCTTACAGGAATTAAGTAATAACACAATTTAGTTGTGAATCCTTTGTCCCCGCCAGACTGTACTTTCCTGGAGGAGTTTTGTTTTTTGAATGTTATTTCCTGTAAGATTTATGTATCCATTAAAGGCACAAAATTAACATATGAATCTTTTTGCAAGAAAAACTGAAATGCAAATAAAACACTTTCAAACACATAATGATGTTAAAATGTGTTGATAATTCCTTTTGGGAGAGATTTTCTTGAGTAGAGTTCATAATCTTGTCATGTTTACATTAAGACTTTCAGCCAGCCAGGAAAATAAAGGCATAAAGATGAAACAACAAAAGAAACCACACAAGACTAATATAAACACATTATCATGTACAGTCCAGTATGATTTATCACAAATTGTCAAGAACCTGTAGGTTATTACTTCTTATTTTCATGATGCCTAGTATAAAACCTTAACTGGAAGAGACACACTTTCCTAGAATTTTCAGATTTAAGAAATTTCACAATGCAACCACCTAAGTTTAACTAGGACCTAAGAGAGGGCCATAAAGAAATTACCCAGTGTCCAAGATAATTGTCCCATCACAAAACTGTGCCTATCTCATGTCTAACCCTTTGTGTCTAATTAATCTCAAAGATTAGTATTTCCTCCATGGAAATGACAGATCCATTAAGCAAAAGAAATGTGCCTTGTAACCAAGAAACCTACTCTTAAAGAAGTGGACTATTTCTTCTCCAGCTTCTAAGAAGTCTAGCTAGGGGTCTGGCACACCCACCCCACATCAGTATTATAGGCTGTTACTTTTTGAATCTAAGCTCTTTTACACTTTGGATTAAATAACACTAAAGACCAGCACTTTTTTGGAGCACTGGTTTTCTTCTTCCCTGGGCCAGTCAGGGGGCTTGGGAAGGGTATAATTTTCTACAGTATTCTTTTCTCTCTCATAGTGGGAAAAGATAATAATCATCTTAACAATTCTAAAAGAATTCTAGTACCTAGGTTGAAAATATTAAAATTTACTTGATGAGGCTTACCTACTTGATTTCATGTTCTTTGTGAGGAGAAAATGCTTAACAAAGGAGAGTCTTCTACTGTAGAAAAGATTGTTGAGGTTTACTTGGCTTAGGTTTTTTTGGTACCTTATAAACCAGAAATATAAATCTAAAAGCATATGTTACGCTCTGCTTATCTGACCTTTGTCATGCTTAGAGAGAGCTGGAAAAGTCAAGCGAATCAGGTTAAAATGGGAAACTATTTCTCATAGACTCTTTGCTGTTCTTTCCATTACTTGGCAAAGAACAACTGCGAAGAGGTGGGCCCAGGTAAGTTCACATTAAATAATAATGTGGATAATGAAAATGTAACTTTGTGGAAATACCAATGAATACTGATGCAAATATTTAGTTTCATGAAATAATGTTTTGTTTATTCAATATGTGCATTGTTTTTATTCTATTGGTACAATTTTGTTATATTTATTTTACTAAGTCAGTATGAACATAACTAACACGATACATGGATAGACAACAAAAACTATAGAAAGAAGAACAGAGTCACAGGATTGTTGCTTTTTTAAACTTCCACTAGAGATGCTCTAGACTACACTGAGGGCCTATTTTAGGAAAAAAGATAATGTTCTGTGGTAGGAAATCCAGTGAGCATTGTTTCTCAAACAGAAGAAAATGTGGACTATACTCACCCCCACTTCCCTCAGCCTAACACAGATCCACACACTTACCCCACAATTTTGAAAACCAGAGTTTTTTCATAACTCACTTGGTGCCAGTACCTGAACTAGATTTCTTGGTGACAAAATCAGGTCTGGATGAATATGAAGCTATTTATAGCATTTATTTATCCCACTCAGAGTGAATTATTTATATATTTCCTGGCAGAAATAGCAATGTGATGAATGTGTTTAATTTGGGGAATCTGCCTAGATCTGGAAGAAAATGTTTGCTATTTCTTTGTTTTTGAACTCTGCATCCTCTAAACCACCTGGTGGCAAGGGCTTTAGGAATTAGAGGGAGGGATGGAAACAGCCAGCCAAGGACTTCTCCCTGAATGTCCATTCTCTTGCCATCCTACAAGAAGTGGCAATGAACCATTAGCTCAATGCTTTATTCCCTATTTTCTGAAGTTTATTTTGTTATTTTTCATGGCTATTTAGTAAAGCATCTTGATTTGCTAAAATACTGTCTTCTCTACTCAATTTGCTTAATCTATGCAAGGACTAAGAAAAGGGAGTGCTATTGATTTTGTATTTTCTATTCTACCAACCAATTTTTAGGTGAAGCATACATGTGGCAGTTAGGAGGTTCTGAGAGATGAAACATTTTAAACTCTGGACAAAGATGGAACATGATCTCTTTTTGATAGAAAATGGTTTTGAGACAATGGTATATGGATTTTGCCCTATATATGTAGAAAGTGGTGATGATAAAGTTGCATTGCAGACACTCAAAATTGTGGGTTTGCCCTAAAACTTTCCTCTTTTCTTCTCCTTACTTTATTATTTAGCAGCACACAATTCTACACAGAAGGTGCTGTAATTTAAAAAGCAATGCAAGAGAGGAAGATGGCCATGCTACAGAGCTCACAAGGGTTTTTTTTTTTAATTAGTTGAAAGGGAATGGGGATGAGGGGAGGTGTGGGGGGAGACAGGCCTCTAGGGACAGAAGCAGCAGAAAAGAGAGGCACCAGGGATGGGGGAGACAGAAATCGGTCGAAAAGCAGAAAAAAAAGAAAGATGGGAGGTGGGCAGGGCCCTTCTAAAAAGTAATGTAGTGAATGTGCACAGGTGTGGGTGCTCTTAGTGGCTACAACTGAGGACGTATCCTGTCGGAACCCCAAAGGCATGCCAGTACAGATACCTGGATACTAACTAAAGGTCAGTTGTAATCGGACATTTGTTAAGGCATCAGAAAAGGGACTGGAAATGATTTGGAGGGATAGGATGTTATTTGAGATAAACTAAGTTTGAAAGAAAAGGAATACATGTGGTCAAAAGTACATGAATGAAAATATCTTCATGGATGGAGAGATGGCTCAGGGATTATGAGCATGTGACACTCTTGCAAAGGACCAAAATTAAGTTCCTGGCAAACCCACAGCTGCCTTTAACTACTGATCCAAGGGATCTGACATTTTCCTGGACTCTGGGACAACTGCCCTCATGTGTGTATACCCACACAAAGTAACACATATAGACCGTATAGACTGAATGAAATAGCAAATGAAAATGTCATCATGAAATCTATCACTTTATACTATAAATATGTACTAATAAATTTTTGTAAATCATTTTGAGCTAGGATTAAAAATAATAAACCTTTATTTACTATTGCCTCAAGTCTTTTTTTCTAATAAACATTTTTAATGTTTATTATTAATTCATTTAGAATGAGGTCTGTCTTTTTTGGTAAGGGGTGAAAGCTAAAGAAGGAGGAGGGAGAGAGAGAGAGGGAGAAACAGAAACAGAGACAAAGAGACTCACAGGGAGAAAAAGAGATATAGAGAGGCAGAGAGTGTCTAGCCCAACTGCTCTAGATAGAACTTACTATGTATGCCAAATTGGCTTTGAACTCTTGATCCACTCCTTTTCTTATCTGGAATTGCAGGGATTATAAGAGTGCACTACTAATTTGAGATATTCATCTTCATGTGACGATAAATACATGTATGTGACTGTAAAATAAAAGTTGCTTTCCTTTGTCAATTTGAATAGATCATTTCATCGCTGTTTGGCATTTATTTATTGTTGTAATTCATTTTATCCTTAATCATCAGGAAAATGCAAATCAAAACAACTCTAAGATATCATCTTACACCTGTCAGAATGACTAAGATCAAAAATACTGAGGAACACTCCTCCACTGCTGGTGGGAGTACAAACTTGTATAGCCACTTTGGAAGTCAGTATGGCAGTTTCTCAGAATCACTTGGGAATCACTCTACCTCAGGACCCATTGATATCACTCTTGGGAATATACTCAAGGGATGCTCAATCATACCACAAGGAAATTTGCTCAACAATGTTCATAGCAGCACTACTCATAATTGCCAGAACCTGGAAACAGCTTAGATGCCCCTCAACGGAAGAATGAATAAGGAAAATGTGGTAGATTTACACAATGAAGCACTACTCAGCTGTAAAAATACAATGGCCATGAAAAATACAAATACCATGAAATTTGCAGGCAAATGGATGAAACTAGAAAAAATAAATCCTGAGTCATTTCATTAATCATTTTAGGAAGTCTAAAAAACCCTCATGTAAATCATTCATACTGACTCTGAACAGACTGCTTGATTCTATTAAAGGACTACAGGGGAGAAATTATTTTCATAAGGAGAGCTAACCCATATGCCATCAAATGCCCATTTATAACTAAGTAGTACTCATCAGTGACATCATCGGTCCTTAGGTATTTTGGAATGTGTTTAAGAGCCTGGAGTAGGGAGTCTGGAGTTTTTGTCCCATGTAGATAGAAAAGACATAGATGTTTAGGCAATTGCAGTGCTACTCTACTTACAATTATCTTGAACTATTTCTGCTTGGGACCCAGATAAATGACACATTTTTAACTTTAGCCATCTTTAAGCATGCAATGGTAGACCACTGAAGCTTTAATTGATATTTCCCAATGACAAATATAGTTCAGCATCTTAGTATGTACTCTTCTGCATTCTGTACAATTTAAAAATTTAAATGTCTTACTTATATTTAAAATGTTTTTAATTGGAATAGAATTGCATCTCTTCCCCCTCCTCTTTCTCCTTCTAGCCTTTTCCATCTACTTTTTCTTGAAATTCTTCCATGCTACCCTACTGTCAAGTAGATAGCTTATTTTTAATTGTATTTGTTACACATATGTGAGTACACATATACATACACATATATACATACATATATACTACATCCTGCTCTTGTTTGCTTTTATTTTTGTGTGTATATGGCTTCAAGGCTAACCACTCTGCATCTGTTCAATAGAAAAGTACTTTGCTCAATACTAAAATTATTAATATTGTTATTTATAATTTTACTATTAATGTTTTAGTATCCTAGATGATAGATGTTAGTCCAGTAACAACTACATGCTTCCAAGTATTTTTTCCAACATTGCTTTATCTTTACATTGATTGATAACACCAAATGGCAAAAATGTAAAATTTTAATGGTACTTTATTCATCAAGTTTTGAAATTGTATTCATTATGCCTTCAATGTTTATATAAGAACTGTGAAATACTCCACTCTGCTTCAAAAAAAAGTTCAAAAACCAAACAAAAATATTTTAACCTCTACTTTTTATTTATTTATCAGGTATGGTTCAATATGAACTCCTATTGTAGAGGTTAACCCTAAGTGGTAACATATTAATAGTATTTCCATCAATAGTTCATTTGCTTAATACTCATACTAATTATATATAGAATAATTGGCTACTTTTCAATTAAGTGAAGGAAATGATTGACCATGCATGAAGTATTGCTCTGTGCAGACCAGTATGTAAATCATTCGTATTGACTCTCAGCAGACTGCTGGATTCTCCTGTACAATTGCACTGGGGAGCTTATTTGCATAATGAGGTTCAACCCATATATCATTGAATGCCTCTTTGTAATTAAGTAGTGCACATCTGTGTGGTTTAAATAAATCAGTGCAAAAACGATTAGTAAATTGAAAATATGCTGTCATTTTATAAAAGCATCTCTAAAAATATATTTATAAAAACACTAATTATCATCCACATAATGATGGCAAATTATGGGTAGTGTTTTCTAATATCACTGAAGACTTCAATATACATTTGCTTCCAAGACCCAGAACTGAAAATAGTATGACTTCAGTCACTTTCAAGATAAAATGGAGAGTATGTTTCTTTGTGACATAAAACAAACAAACAAACAAACAAACAAACAACCTAAAGCTTCCTTTGTAACTAAAAATTGTTTTTGGAGGAGACAGACAAAAATAATAACAGAAATAAAGTACTTCACAGTGAGTGAGGCAGAAAAATCTGGAATAAATATTAAGTTTGAAAACTGTAGGCTACTTTAATGTCAACTTATCTGTTGTATAAAAATTCTAAAAAGCATGGAAGAAAAAATACTTCTCGAATTTTCATCTTTTCTTGGAAAGTCATTGCCAACAATTTAAAGCACTGCTATAAAATGATTCAAGTCAACATTTCCCTTAGGACGTGACTTGAATGGCAGACACTTATGCTACTGAAAACTTTGTCCTGTAAAATGAGCACAAAAATGAACCTGCTACTTTGGGAAACAGGAGACTATGAGATCAGTAGGAAAAGCAGAGACACGTTGGGTTGCTGGCAACTGCTTAGTTCCCTGACATAAGCTTTCTCTGTCATTCCTGATATTCCCAAATTGTCAGTAAATAGTGCATGAAAAGTGGATAATGTACCATAATCTGTACTTTATGAGCCAGCTGAAGCCCTCCATCTTAAACTATATAACAGCACAAATAAGCAGAGGGTCCAATCAGACAGCATGTACAGGTCATCATAGGAGCCTAAGGACATCAATGAAGGACAAGCAAGCATCACAGGGTTCCTCTCAGAGGAGTGGAGTTGGGGTTTGGATATAATCAAGTCCCTAGGAGTAAAGGGGTTCTAAGTATCTGTGCTCCATGCAGTTACTAAAAAGAGAGGGGTCAGCAGGGGTGCTGGTGAGATGGCTCAGCACATAATAGCACTGTAGTAAAAAATAATGACCTGAGTTTGAAACCTAGAACCACATTGCAGAAAGAGATAACTGATTCCTGCAAAGATGTAGAGGTCAGAGGATAACTTGCAACTCCTGCCCACAAATAAGTGTTTAAGAGAAGGCAGATCTACATTAACTGACATAAAAACATGACCTCAAAATACTACAATCTAGAGAAGGCAGAGTGTAATGGTGTCTTGTTTTTCCTGATGCATCTGTTGGAAATTGGACCCAGCAGAATTTAATTGACAGGCCATATTTACATTCAAAATGTGTTCTGATTCAAAAAACAGGTCCAAGCAGTGTAGATCAAGAAGGCCACAGCAGATGATGAGGAAAGTCAGCCGTAGAGGAGTGAGAAAAATAGGCTATGCATCCTAAGAGAAGTAGGGACAGCAGAGGCAACACAATTTGCAAGATCAAGCAAAAACATCCTGTTAACATTTTATTGGTAATTCCAAGATATGGGTCTTAGTAATGAAGAGAGCTTACTGCTCTTTTGTAGGACCTGGGCTTGGTTCCTAGAACATACATGATGGCTTAAACCCACCTGTAAGTCCAGTCCCATGGGATCTAGAGCATGCACATGGTGGACATGCAAGTGGTGCACAGACATACATACAGGAAAAACACTAACACACACACACACACACACACACACACACACACACACACACACACACCAAAACTAAATAAAACTAAAAAGTAAAAAAGAACAGAACTCCAAGACAGCAGCTGCAGAGCATTAAATATTGTCCCCGTGGAGACTGGATCCCATCTGAATGCATCACCTGCCAGGGAAACATGGTCTATTGTATGATTCCCCTTCCCATGCCTTACTGTAACTCTCCTACTGTTTCTATTTCGGTTCTAGCTGTTGAAATAGAAAAAGCCCTTTTCTCCAAAGGTAACACCTGACAAGACCATGAAGATTTATTTGCCCCAGATTTACTTGCTCACTAGTCAACCCTTACAAATTTTCTTCATGGCATTAACAAGACCCAACCTCAAACCCACTCAAATTCCATTAGCATATTTATTTCATGTATATTTTTTAAATGAAGCTACAGTTCTACCTGGTTTTATATAGTGTGATGAAAAGAGCAAACATTCTCAGCATGTATTAGCTTCTCAGTACTTCTTCCGATACCAATGAATCAATGAAAACTTGACTCTAGTTCCTGTATTAAATGTTCCCAAGGAAAGACATTTAATATTGGAAAATTCCCATTTCATAAAAATAATGAGCTAAGTAATTTTCAATATAAAAACGGCTGTGGTTTAATGTACAAAAGGGATTTAAAGAGAGGAGACAGAGGATGAGGAGAGGGTATTTCCAACAGGTTTTCCTGGTTTAGGAGAAAGCAATACACAAGCTGTTGGAATAGGAGTGATCACACAAACACAATTTCTAAATGTGTAGTACATGTTCAGTTAATTCACTCTCTGTTTAACACATCGACACCACCCTCCTCTCCTCTCTCTCCCATGCTTTCTTGCTTTTCCATGTACACCTCTGGTACTATGAAATTTCCTTTTGGATGATGTGGCTAGAAAGTTAAGATATAATGTTGGTCTAATGTTCAGACTATTTATTGAATAATCACTGAGGTCAAAGTGTGATTGTGTTTTGGGGCATGCCGGAATGAATTCACTGTCAGGAGCCATCTCTAAGTACAGTGTATACCTCAGATCATAACATAACAACTGCTCTTATTTGTTAGAGAAACAAGCAAAAAAAAAAAAAAGAACATGATCAAGAAAGCAAATGGCTCTGAAGAAGATTCCTTGGAGAGTTTAAATGCAGTTTCCTGCTGTGGGATAATCTTCTGTATGCTGAGAATATGTTTTGCTCTCAGGCTGCTATGGCTTGGCTTGGAGCAAGGCTGAGTAAGGCTAGGTGAGAAAGCCAAAACAAAAAGAGAGAAAGGAAGAAGAAGAGATCCAAGCAGCCTCAGGGGAAGGAAGATGCTAGAAGATTAGGTAAAGCCATTAGAGGGGTGGTAAAACACAGATTAATAGAAATGAGCTACTTTAAGTTGTAAGGGTGGTTGTAATTGGTGATAAGCCTTAATTAGAGGCCAAACATTCTGTAATTAATAAGTTTCTGTGCATTTATTTGAGACTGGGCGGGCAGGACAAAAGAAAAGCTGTGCCTCTGTTTACATTTTCCCTTATAATGAGACTCTCTATCACAGATATAAAATCAGAAAATTTTAAATTCAGTAAATTCCTGATTTATAATTAAATATCCATCACTTTACTCTTCCAAAGTAGAGATACAATAAACAAAATCCCAATCCTTCCCAATAAGATCTCATATATTCAAAGGGAATAAAAGTGGATAATTAAGTAGGTGCTTCCATAATCCCTAGCATTCGGGAGTCAGCGGCAGGATAGGCTACATACTAGGTTTGAAAACTAGCCTGAGAAACTGAGTGAGATCCTGATTTAAAAAAAAAAAATCAAAATCAGGGTCTGGAAAGATGGCTCAGCAGTTAACAGCCCTGGACACTCTTGTAGAAGACTGGGTTTAGTGTGCAAGAAACACATGGCAACTCAAAACCATCTGTATGTCCAGTTCAGGGATTTCATGCACTCCTCTGGTCTCTATGGGCACCAAGCATACATGAGATGCACACACATACATATAAGCAAAACACTCATACACATAAAATAAAATAAAAAGGTTTAAAATCAAACCTAAAACAATAAGGATACAATCTAGTAGTATATTTAGAACATTAGCTCAATAGATTACTTTTCATCAGCAGATACTTTTCAGATCAAACATGACAGCATTCCCCTCTCATTTCATTTGTGCCATGAATGACTTGGGAAAGAGAAACTTATCTTGGAAAATGTACTCATTTCAAAAATATCCCATGCAATTTAGTGAATTAAAAAATAGTTCATATATTTTAGGAACACAGGAACAAATTCAGAGCCAAATGCCAGGTAATGAAGGTAGACAACTTAAGGTACAGGGGATAGTAGAGCTATGCTCAACACACAATTTATGCTTGCATGAAAAAGTTCTTCTGTAATACAGAGTAATTTGCCAGGAATGTATACAGCGAAAATTGATTTGGAAAAATAGATGAGAACTGAAGGTTGAGGGTTTGAACTATAGCTTATTTACTATTGTGGAGGTGGTCGACAAGTTTTTGAAAGATCATAAGTTTCCTCTGTAAATGAAAACAATATTGTCAAGATCACGAAAGACATCATAAAACCCACACAGTAAGCAGCATTATGTTTGCTATACAAATAATGTGCATTTTCCATGATATTAAAATACAGTACTATGTGTCCTCTTTTGTGCAATTAATATGTGAAAGGAAGTCATTTCTGTAATCATGCTGTCTTTTCTTTATAAATAGTACTGATACACATATGTATATTTTAAAATGTTGATTACAGGAAACCATGAATGCTACATCTTATGGAGTATAGGTAACTTTATCCATATGTGATAAAACTTTGGAATGTACTCCTCATCTAAAATATAACTTCACAGGATATAAAAACATTTGTGAAACTCTAAGACCATATGACTATATTCTTAATATTTATATTTTTACTTATAAGGGAGTAAAAAATACAACATAAGAGAAAAAGAGAAATAAAAACATTAAGATTTTCTTATTTTATTTTTGTTCCTTATCCATGATATTATATTAATATTCTAGGTTAGTGTATGCTGCTTTTAATCCTTAAAAAGTAGATTTGTATTCTACATTTTAATACAACATGTCTTTTAGGTCTAGAAAACAATGCTTTAAAATGCAACAAGGTCATATATGATGGCAATGCCTATAATTTTCCACATGGGAGGTACAAACAGGAGATTCAGAAGCTCAAAACCAGTCTTGGCTACATAAATGTACATATTCATGACTATGCCTCAAAAAAAACCCCCCCAAAAAAACAAAAAAAAATTGAATATCTAAAATTCCATGTTTATTGCAACTCTATTTGCAATCATCAAAATTTGGAATTGACTGGGGTGTCTACCAATAGGTGACTCTATAAAGAAAATGTGGCATATATACCCAAACAGAAGTTGTCCTTCTATACAATATAATGACATTTTGTCATTTATGTATCAATAAATGGAGTTGGAGCATATATACTAAGTGGAATAAGAATATTCATAAAGACAAATATTTTGTGCTCTTATTTATATATAGAAGTTAAAATAGTTTACTTTAAACAAAATAATAAACATTAAGTCTTGGAAAGGAAGGGGTATGAGGGACAGAACTTTATGTAACAAATGCAGTTAGATATAAAGAATAATTCTAATGTTGAATAGGACAGTATGGTGATCATCATTTACATATGCATATACGTATGCATATATATATAATGTATATGTAAAAGAAGTTTAAATATCTCCACTACGAAGAAATGCTAATTACTTACACTGAAGAAATAAAAGCATACGTGTGTGTATGGAATTATCTAATTTTACTATATAAGAATGTATAACTATTGTATGATAGAATAAAAATACAAGACACATTATTAAACTAGTAAAAAATAAAATTGAAATAACCATGTCCTTAGAAAAGCACCTACTTTCTATCGACAACCATGGAGTGAGAAGATAGAAATAATCTTCCCTAGGGAGGGGTACACCAATTAATTATCCAATACTAAATTTCAGCCCTGAAAACATGCATACAAGTAACATTTCATGGACTGAGCAGGTTGTATTTACATATTTAGGAACACACACACACACATACACACACACACGTGTGTGTACAAAAACACAACAGCTAAAAAAAAAAAAAAAAAAAAAAAAAAAAAAAAAGCCCATGAATTTGAAGGAGTATAAGAGGGGAGTACAAGGAAGGAAAGGGGAAAGGGTGGTAAGTAGCCTATTATTCTCAGAAACTTATCTATTCCTGGAAAAGGGGCTGAGGTCATGAGATGGCAAGGCGCCACAGCACCTGGACTTCTATGGGGTCAAAGGAACAATTACAATTTAAAGATCTTAGTGAGCCTCATTCAAAATTCTAGAATCAGGCATGTCATCCCATGAAATAGTGTAAATACTTACATCCGCAAGGCAAACGCAAGTGGTTGGTGTTACAGACACAAACGTCAACTGCAGACTGGCCATTTTGATCTTTTCTTTTGAAGAGAGGGACAAGGAGACAGAATAAAACAATAAAGTTTGCCAACTTAGAAAAAAAACACTTTAACAATTAAAATAATTATATTTTTAAAATGGGGAAATGGATAGAGTTAGTAATGCTATTACTTGTTTTGATTTCATGAAAGATAAGGGAAGATAGAAGACAAAATCCACCTAGTTCCTTAGTTTTATTTCAATGTTCCATGTAGCACGAAAAATAAATGAACACAGAGACTGATATTGGGGTCCAAACTTCAAGTTGAGTATCAGAAAAGCAAAGGAGCTGGCCTCCAGCTGTCACCTCTAGCTAGCTTGGGCTGAAAGTGCTGATCCACACACAAGCTCTTAACCAAGCCTCAAACTGTTGCCTCTCAGTGTGGCTGCAGAATGAGTGACTCCTAATAAACATTGAAGGCCCTGATTCTATCTTTTATACCCCTCTAGTCCTGGATTTAAAGGTGTGTGTTCTTTTAGAGGGATTCAATCTCGTGTATCCCTAGGTGGCCTTCAACTCAGAGAGATCAGACTGCCTCTTAATCCTGAGCCCTAGATTAAAGGTGTGGACTACCACCTCCTAGCTTCTGGCCATTGGGATAAAAGGTGTGTGCCTGGCTTCTATAGCTTGTGGCTGACTTTGCTTTCTGAATCCTCAGTCAAACTTTAACAAATCATAAATAATATATTTAGTAGTCATACTAGTTAGTTTTAAAATAATAGCCTTGTTTTAAATACATTGAATAAAAAAGTTTTGAAGATACAAGTAAAAGAATAATAAGAATCTTCACAGTCGTTTTGTACTTACTAAAATGTCTTTAATAGGCTTTTTTTTTTTCTGAAAATGAACTAGAATATCTGTTTTAATGAGACATAAAGAGAAGTTTACAGTATAACATACCAACTGTTATAGCTGTGGAAGACCTGAAGATGACTTATAACTATTTTAGGAACTTGACACTGGAATTATGAAAAGTATAAGTGGTCTCTGATGTCACACGTGTGCCTTGGAGAAGATGGGACTCAAGGCTGAAAAGCCAAAACCCTCTCAAAGCAGGCTCAAGGGTAGGTGAGACTGCTTGCTCATAAGCTCTAGCACTGCCAGACTCGTGGGAAACATCACATGCATCAGGGCACTTAAGTACTACTGGAAGGGCTCCAGAGTAAGTAAGTATAGAAGCCTATAGAGAAGTACAGTAGAGTTCGAACGTTACAGCATTTTACGTTTAAGCACACAAAAACACAAGAATGCTATGTGGTAGCTTCACATGATCATAGTATTGAATGATAACCAGCCACTCCCCCTTGGCTTTGTTTCTGCTTTTGGTAGGCTGAATGGGCTTCTTTGTGTCTCACTCCCATCACAAAACTTCACAAGAGATGATGTTTTATCTTTCATTCTTGGCAAGGCATTATTCAGGAATAGCTATTGTCCTGAATTTATATGTGGCATGTTTGCATTTGGGAATGTGGTTCAGGGTTTGAGTGAGACAGAGTTTGAGTGTGAATGAAGACCCATCTGAAGACACCCATTTTCTGAGCCTCTGGTTCCTCTGCTGTGGAATGAAAATGATACTGCCCAGTGGATGTGTCGATTAAATGAAATGTGTAAGGTCTTAGACAGAGGGGGCACTGAAGTAACCTCTTGTGCCCTAGGCAGAGAGTTTCTCACTTCCCTCAGAAAAGGATATCAACTTTAGAAAGAGGAAGAAACTTCCTTGGAAAGACGTCTGTTTGAATAGCTGCATGGCTGCTGTTGCTTTTTAATTCTCCATGTCTCTGGTCATTTCTAGAACACTCTGATAGGGACAGTGCATGTTTTTCCGAGGAGAAGCTTCCTTTAAGTATATATCCCTGAGCACTGAGTGGGATTTGAAGCACAGGATTATCACTCTGAGAAGATTAGTGTACTGAGCTGTTTCCCTTGTCATTTTTCTTGTTAGATGAAGAGCTTTTTTGTTTTGTTTTTTAGAAGAAAAAGTCAATCACTACGATACTTGTTACACAAGCCAAGTCACCATCTCTGATGGTAGTATTCCTTTTAGCAGGTCCTGTCCTCATCAGGATACTTGTTGGCTAAGTACTTAGCTTCATCCTTTATATAATCAAAGGTGGATTTGACTTTATCGTTCAGTCACACAGCATAATCCCAAGTAATGATAAATGCAGATGACAAGTATCATTAACCTTTTAGGTTAGCTCACAAACAAGATCCTGGAGGGAAGAAGGCATTAAAATATCCAGGTCTAAGAGGATAGTAACCAAACCCAGTGTGCCAGAGGCAATGCTTGTTTACTAGGACATTTCAAGGGGATAGTTGGCCTGACTTACAAAAACAGAGATTGACTAAGAATACAGAATGTGTTTGCTTCTTGAAAGTAAAGATACTCTAAGACTTGGTGTTGTCATGCTGGTTTATCTTAATTTCAGCACAATTCAACTTGTCTACAGTGAAGGTAATGAACTGCTCAGCAGTGATGGGAAATGGCCCGAGTCAAATAAGGTAGAAGCAAACTTCTCAAAGAGCTTCCCAGGGCACTCTAGCTGAAGATGAATATGTCCCCGTTCCCCTGCTCTCCTACAACATCATCAATATCCCTTAGAAAGAAATGGTTTATATCTATGTCCTTTCCTAATCGACAATGCTGGAGAACAGTTTCTAGGGGTGGAGAATTATTCCACAAATGTCTCTGTGCTAAAAGCTTGGTTATCAGCCTGTGGTGTGAAAAATGTTGAGACATGGGCGAGAGGAATGTAGGTCACTGGGAATGTTCCCTTAAAGGGGATATTGGGCTCCAGCCCTTAGCTTTAGCTCTTTCACACCCCACTGTCTATGGGATTAATAGCTCCTTGCACTTGGTGCTTCTGCCATGATGCACAGCCTTACCACAGGCCTAAAGTGATGGACTGCAAATTCCCAATACCTTGAGACCAAATAAACTTTCCTTCTTGTAAGTTGACATAGCTCAATTATGCTCAACTATTATGTTATAATAGTTATATAATAATAATAATAACCTAACAAACAATGGCTACATTTCTAAGATATTTCCATAATGCCTTTTATAGATACAATAGTAAAATGTATAAAAAGTATGTATAAATCGATGCATAAAAGTATTGGTTTGGACCCATTCAAAATGAATAAACACAATGAGAGAAAACAAGAGAAAAATTAGCCTGGAGGTTTTTTCTGTTTGTTAGAAAGTATGATATTTTTTTTTCAGGCCTATAAACCCCTTATTCTGTCATAAATCAGTTTCTCTTTCTTTCTTTCTCAGTGTGTTTGTGTGTGTGTGTGTGTGTGTGTGTGTGTGTGTGTGTGTTTTATTCTAAGGCATATGTGTACATGCATGATAACATATTTTGATTTCTTCAAAATTTCCTCAGACATATATTTTTAAAGTAATTTTTATTTTACCTCTTTGTCATTGTTATATAAATTAGCTTGCTAAAATTTCAGGGAAACCAAAGAGTTCCCAGCTTCATTAAATTAGATCATAATATTCAAGTCAGCCAGGTTTTCTTTCCTTGAACTCTGCACAGACATCTGACTCCCTCAGTTAAGATTAACATTAATAATGTCAACTATTTCCTTTTGGATTTGTTTGACAAATTCAATAAATTAAAATCAAAGGTTAATTTTGTAATGAGCATGTACATTGATGCAAATTTAGTTTACTTTATAATTTGACTGCCCCTTACTTATAAATTGATGGAAATGATTAGTCTCTGTATATTTGGGGAAGTTGAGGTAAGGTACAGAGTCCCAAGTGAAGTCAGGAAAAATGCAAAGCCGCAGATTCCTAAGTTACTAGACTCTGTTGTCTAGGTCACCTGCCTTCGTATAGCATCCTGTGGAGCATTACTAGATAAAAGAGGCATGCAGAAACCTATAGCAAATATTAATTACTACAAGCTTGCAGTATAATTGTGGTGAAAGAGGGACTAAAAACTCACAATCTGACTTCCCAGATTTTAGAAGGTTCTAGAAGTTATCCCCCTGACTCCTTTCTCTGGACTTTCATGTCTATTATGCAGCTTTAAAGATCTGATAAAAGAAGACTATCTTTTAAATGGCCTTAGGTGCCATGTCAAATCTGAACTCTTGGGGTGGGGATGGATGAGCAACAAACACCACTTCTTCTTAACAATTTCCTACTTAGAATATAAAAAAGAGAGTATAACATTTATCATCTGAGCATAACCAGGAAATAGGGAGACAGTGACATGTTTAATCCATAGACCCAAAGAGGCTAAGTAACAAGGAGAGATATAGGGGGAATTCATGAATCTCCCTGGGAAGGGGAAAGAGAATAGATTTTGTTGGTGGACTGGGGGAAGGCAGGGATGGGAACAGGAGGGATGAGTAGAGGGAGCAAGAAGGGAAAGAGTACAAGAATGGGAAAAGACAACTGGAATTGGGGGACATTTGGTGGGTCATGTAGAAACTGTGCAATGGAAAACTCCCTGGAATCTGCAAAGGTGACCCTACTGAGGATTCCTAGTAATAGGGGATGTGGAGTCTGAACTGGCCATCTTCTGTAACCAGGCAAGTTTCCTAATGGTGGGTGTGGAACACCAATTCAGCCACAAAACCTTAGATCTACAATCTTTCTTGCCTGCAAGTTGTTCTGGGCCAATGGTGGTACAGAACTTGTGGAAGTGCCGGACCGATGGCTGGTTTAACTTGAAGCTGATGCTGTGAGAGGGGACCAATACCTGTCATTGCTCAGATACCCAGAAAACAGAGACTGCATATCTCAGAGAGCTAGGACAGGACCAAACATGACTGGCAAAACAGCAAACAAACAATGAAACGATTCCTAATGATGGTCTGCTGCATTCATAGATTGGTGCCTAGTCCAGTTGTCATCAGAGAGGTTGTCTCTGGCAGGTAATGGTAGGAGATGCAGAGACCAACAGCCAAACAATAAGTAGAGAGACAGAGACCAAGTCAGAGGTCTCCACCAGTGTCTCCCCTTAGACCTTGAGGAGCCCAGAGGAAGTGGACAGTGAGGGGGAAGACTGTGGGAACCAGAGGAGTTGAAGACACAGGGAGAGCATGGCCTGAGTAATCAACTAGACAGGGCTTATAGGGGCTCACAGAGTCTGAAGTGACAATCAGGGTTAGGTGTGGGTTGGTGCTAGGTCATCTGCACATATGTTATGGTTGTTTGCTTGGTATTTTTGTAGGACTCCTGACACTGGCAGTGGGTGTGTCTCTGACACTTTTGTCTGCTCTTGAGACAAGTTTCCTTCTACTGGATTGTCTTGACCAGCTTTACTGTGAAGGTTTTTGCACTGTCTTATTGTATTTTGCTTTGTCGGGTTTGGATCTTGTCTGTTGGAGGCCTGTTCTTTTCACATGGGAGATGGAAGGGGTGTGGGGAGGTGGGGGTGGATCTGGGAAGAGGAGAGGTGGGAGGTGGGGATTTTGGAGAAGTGGAGGTAGGGAAAATTGTTCAGGGTATATTGTATGAGATAAAAATAAATAAAAATAGAAAGAATAAAAAGGTGTGCTGTGCCTTCTTAGCACAGAATTGTGGGAAATGACATGGGTGATTTACAAGCTAGTTGAGTAGTAGATCAACAGCAAAATTTGAAATCAGTAGTTTCTTCCTAGAGATGTTCCAGATGCATTTCAAACAGCATCATGTAATAGAAGAAGCAACATATCAGCATTTATGGTTTTCATTATCATTGTCTTTTTTAAAATCAAGGTACCTATCAACAAATATCAAAACTCAAAGCTGTTTCTAGCAAAGGAAGAATTTGCACTATTTTCTTTCTTCCATACATGGATAGTCATAGTGGTTGATTCTGCGAACTGTGATCTAGTAATTCTGTTTTTTTCCAGGAAACAACGGAATGTTTAGCCTTGTTTACCTAGCCTCCCTCAAGACAGGAACACATTGTTAACTTTCTTACTCTCTGAAAGCCATGTGAGAACCACGGCAAGTGGATGGCGCTCTAAAGCTACCATAACCAGATGAAAGGACTGCCATTCTTTCAAGACAGTAACTACAATATGATCTGTATTTATTTCTCAAGCTTTAACATTGCATTCATTTTCCTTAGTCACTAAATGAAAAATGAAGTAAGCCTCAACTGATGTCACATCCTTGTAATAACAGCATCCCAGGTATTCCTGGGCTATCAGCATAGGAGGTCACACAGCAGCACATAAACAAAGCTGATCTGGCAGACAAAATAACAGTTAAGATGTGTTTCTACACCATAGAAAAATGTCCACTTGGTTCCAGTCAATGCAATAAAAACAGGGTAACTGCTAAGTTTTAATGTTCAGAAGATGAGAGGTTAGGATGCAAGAAGAAAGTTGTGTTATACAAACGGTTCCAGTAAGACAGTGCAGGCAGCTGGCCCTGTGACACCACAACTAAAACATTTTCAGACGGTGTCTTAGACTTGGGACAAGAAAGGCAGGTTTTCTAACCCTCCCAGAATATATTTAGAAAAAACTGAAGAATGATACAGACTTTACCAGAGCATACTAGCTTTCTTTGTTTTTAGTCCAATTGGTGAAATTAAAATAAGATCATATCTCAGAAAGACATATTTGGGGAGCTGAATGCCTGTCAGGCATCTAGATATTTTTCTAAAGTGTTACAGAACTTCATACATGCAAAAATGTGTTGATCAAACCACTCCCTAGTCCTTTGGCTCTATCTACTACCCCAATCTCCAACTTAAAAAAATATTTTTTTATTTTAATTATGGGTATGTGTGGGTATCTGGGTGTGAGTATATGTACATGAAGACAGGTACATGTGGAGGCCAGACATGTTGAATCCCCACAGAGCTGGACTTACAGGTGGATATGAACTACCCAAATAAAATTTAGGACTTGAATCTGGATCCTCCTCAAGAGCAGTATGTAATTATGATATTTTGAATGAAAATAACCCCCACAGGCTCATCTGTTTGAATTCTTGATTCTCAGTAGGTAGGACTATTCAGTAAGAATTTGGAGGTGTGGCCTTGTTGGAAGAGGTGTGGCTTTGCAGTTTTAAAAAAATCTCATGCTACTTACTCTCAGTTAGCTCGCTTTCGCTATTTCAGGCTTATGGATCAAGATGAAAGCTCTCAGCTGTTCTTGCTGCCTTTGCTCCATCATCATGGACTCTAATTCTCTGAAATTGTAAGAACAATTAAATAATTCATTTGATAAGTTCCTTTGGTCATTGCTATTTTATCACAGCAATAGAAAATTTTCTGAGAAAGAAGTGGATACCAGGGAGTAGGCTATTGCTGTAAAAAGACTTGACCAGGGATTTTTGTTGGTTTTGTTTTGTGTTTTGAGGGGTATGGACAACTTTTGGACACTGGACTAGAAAAGTCGTTGAATGCTGCAAATGGAAATTAAAGGGCTGTCTTCATAGAAGCTTAGAAGAGAGCAATGTGGGCTGTGAAGGCCTAGCTCGGGAGGTTTCAGAAGGAAACTGCATTAGCAGCTGGGCTAGAAGCCATTCTTATGATATTTGGGCAAAGAATGTAGTTGTTTTCTTCCTTTTTCCCAAGAAAATTCTTTGGCAGAGGCGACTTCAAGCCAGAGTAATACCGCCCCTGTCACATTGTTATTGCTAATCACTTGCATGCTGCAAGCCTACAATAAAGAAAAAAAGAGCAATTGGGACAAAAAAAAAAAATGTAAAATTTGAAGAGAAAAGGCACCAAGAAATTTAATGTTGCAACCAAGGCTTGTGCTGAAAAGAGATAAGGACATTAGGGAGAGGCTTGATCCTAAATAGAACAAAGGGTACCACCCAACAAAGCTTCCAGCCTGTGCAAGTAAAAGAATTTTCTGCTTCTAAAAAACAACAACAAAGGAAATCTGCTAGAATTGTAGGGAGCCAGCTCTATCCCAAGTGGGCAACTGAACTTGACAATATTGTCCATGTGGTTGTGCATTTAGAATTGAGGAAGCTCTAGCAAAGGGGTCATGTAATCTTTCTCCATGATTATGCTGAGTGGTTGAGTTCAGGTATGTGAGTTTGTACGCTTTCTTTTTTTTTTTTTTTTTTTTTTTTTTTTTTTTTTGCTGTTAATGTCTAGCTTTGTTCTTTTGTGGTTAGATAGACTGTAAAAAATATTATGTCAATTTTCTTATATTTGTGTTGTTATTTTCCTGTATTTGATGAGACTTCTTTTCTCTCCTTCTATGTGGTTGACTTTGGAGAAAGTTCTATGGAATACTGAGAAGAATGAAGTTCTTCCAGATTATTTTCAATAGGTATCATTACTATAGGATTAGTAATTTGTGTGATAAATGTGTTATCTTGAATTTTCATGTTATTTCTGTTTGTATATTGACAGTTGTGTGCCCAGAGTTGAATGGCAGAATTCTTTCCTTAATTTTTTTTTTGTTGTTGTAAATATCTATATTCTTCTAGTGGGGGTATTTATGACGCTCAAGAGAAGATCATATCATAGTGGGATTGAGATACCCAGTTTCCTCTGTAGGGCAAATGTAGGAAGTTCAGTAGAGCCATAGGCAGGCCTAACAAAAGAAATGGGCCCTTCTACTTCTTTGGGATGTTGAAGCAAAAATTTGGGGGGCTACAGGCAGGCCT
Organism: Phodopus roborovskii; assembly: GCF_943737965.1. NCBI lineage: Eukaryota > Metazoa > Chordata > Mammalia > Rodentia > Cricetidae > Phodopus > Phodopus roborovskii. Next base: position 6,901,806 of record NW_026125444.1, read on the forward strand.
AAGTCAGATGGCTGGTGGGAGGTATCTGGAATATAGTTTCTGGGTGCTGTAGTGGGCCTAAGCATTGGAAGCACTATTTCAGGGGCCATGTGTGCTGACTACTTTTGTAGAAGATTTCTGGGAAACAGATGATTCCAAGAAGGTGGTTTTCTGCTTGTTGCAGTAGATGCTGATACGGGTGCTTCTGATGCAGGAAGTTACCAGGAGTTTTAAAATGTGATTTTAGAGCTGATCACTTGTTCTTGAACAACCAGCTGGGAGTTCTCCTCTGGAGAATGCTATTTTCTTCTATTTTCAGCATTCCTTAGTTGCCTGTAGTTCTTTATTTAGGACTTAAGCTCTGTGAGATTTCCCCCTTCCATGTTAGCATGTGCTTGTTCAGGCCTTATTAGGCAACCATGCTGATGAGACTTCATTAACACTATGTGTATTGAGCAAATTATATCTATATACTTAAGAAAAAATAATGTATGCAACACCAGTTAAAGAAGAAAAGACCATGAGTTTGAGAGAGAGTAAGGGGTGGTTCATGGGAGGGGTTGGAGAAAGGAAAGGAAAATGGGAAAAAAATAATGTAATTGTGTTTTAATATAAAACGTTTTTAATTAAAACAATGTTGTGACTAAACAAAGGGTCAGTAGTAAGGCTCTAATACAAAAGGTAACATAAACTTCCTGTGACTTTAGAAGCAATATTTTATGATTTGTCTGTTCTGACAGTGAGTCTATAATATTTACATGGGAGCCTTGAGGTTTAGTATATTTTGCACATGGTTTATGAATGAAATTTGCATACATGTCAAACATCACATAGTGATTTATATAAGTAGCCATCATTTCTTTTTCTATGCATGTAGAATAAGGCACAAGAACTTTAGGTGTGAGCAATAAATAAATGCAATACATCTGCAAAGTAATTTTTTTTAATGGGAGTGGGAAAATCTAAATTTGCACAGAAAATGAAAATAGGCTAGGGGAAAGTGTTAGAGAGAATATATTACACCCAGTAAGGTTATAAATTTCTACTTAGTTGTGACAGCTAAACCAGGAACTAGCTCTGAACTTTAAACTGACAAAGTCACAATAAAAATGACAATAAATGCTCATCTGTCACCTTGCTACTGGTCCCTATATGTGACCACCAAATGAAGCCCAGCTCTCTCCCTCCAGAGGGCTGCAACCCATTAGTGTCTCTCACATCTCTTAGATTCTTGATTTGTATCCGTGCTTCAGAGCCCCTTTGCTGTGTTCATGTGAATTCATATGTGTCTTTTAATGGTTGTTTATGAAATATTTTATACATATCCATATTTATTGCTGGCAGATATTCCATATCTTCTAATCCATCCTTATCCTGAAAGCAGAAGCTCAGGCACATTTCCTTTCTATACATATTTTTATCTTGTTTCTTGGGATAGGGTCTTAACATATAGCAAATGTTGATCTCAAATTCATAATCTCCCTAAGTGTTGTACTTGCAGTTTTTGAACCTCAAAGTTCTATTACTAACAGAAATTAAAAAATTGAGCAATAGGGACAATTGAGGGTTTCTGTAGAAGGTAGAGCATAAGTTCAAGGCAGATGTGTAGGTCAGGCAAATACACACATGTATTTGTTGTTTATGTATTAACAACATAAACATTCTAAACTTAAACTTCAGATTTTATTATATAGGAAGAAAAAATGATGGAGGTACTTAAGAAAGAGAAAAGGCTTTTCATGTCATATGAGGGGAAGTAAATCACCTTTCAGAGAAAGCAGATACAAACCCATACACAGAGGATTTGAAAATTTCACAACTTAAGCCAACATTTCCTAACCACATGTTCTCTTCATGTGCTATATGAGAAAGCATTTCTGCATCATAATGAACCTACTTTGAGCTTGGAGGCCCCTTGAAGTTTCCATATGTTCCTCGCCCAGTCTTCCACTGATGGGTGCTCAGAAATGCTAAGCTTTAACTATCTACCAAGCTTAAAACTAAAAGATAGTTGGCTAGAGTTGACAGAGCACCTTGATAAAATTGTTGAGTTATAATTTAGGTTTTATCAAAAATTGTGACTTCTGTCTTAGGTAGTAATAGAATTTTCTTCACTCACAAAGGTTGAAAGAATATCGTTTTAAGTTTCTACTAACCCTGAATAGATGCTGATGGCTATGCTTTTCTTGGGCTCTGACTGTCTTTTGAGTTTGTCTTGTATGATGAAGGCAGTGTTTTGCATCTATCATACTTCTAAATCTCCTTCCCACTTATCAACTACAAAAAAAAAACCACATTTCTATCATTATCATGTTTATTTTTTTACTTACTTGTTTCTTATCTGCAAAAATGTTCTCTTTGCAGTAAAATATGTTCAATTACAACTTTGAATAATGGACCCAATTTTACAGCAAGCTTTACAAATTGTCATTTTTAGAGCATCTAGTAGTGGCACAAAAAGGTTCCTGTGACACACTGGACTCCATTATCTATTGGTTGATGTCCCTTAAAAGAAGTTTCCTGACATTCACCACAGAACGCAACATAAATTCAATTTAATGTTCCTCTTTGTTCTTAATATTCTCTTGGGTCATTTCTTAAACAACAGATTAGTTAATTGGGTTGACATAATAAATTAGGAGTAATTTCATGTGCACTTCTTTTGTGAATAAGCAAATGATTGTTCATCATCTTCTCAATTCTCCAGTTGAAGAATTTGACCTATGTGCTAAGTGTTGTTATGGAAAAGTTTTAAAAGAGAGTCAGAATAGTTCCTTCTAACTACGATGTTCAGCATTTTCACACGGGTATTTGCAAATGATTTAAGACTTGACTGATGTCTTTACCACTTCGCTTGCTCAGTGACAAGGAAGCCATGATGTGAGTTGAATGTCTAAGACAGTCAGTATGAGGAAGCTAGGGATTTTTGTTTGCTTTATATTTGTTTTCAACAATTATCAGTTAGTGACATGGAACTGCCCAGATTTGATCATTTTTGTTATTGATTAACCAAAATAATCAGATCCACTTACCATGCTGGCTCCCACAGGGGCTGAATAGACTGACACATGCCATCATTTGCAGGGAAGGAAAACGATTACTTAGTCACATTCTGTGATAATAATTGGTCCAACTTCACAAAGAATTCACACCAATTTCATTTCCTGCTATTTGTGAATGATGGGCCATTGAGGTTACAAGTGATTGAATTCCAATTCCTTTGACATGCAAACCAGCCAGATAGAGCTGCCATTGAGCCACATGTTTCTGAAAGTGGGATCGGGCACTCTTAGCATGATTCTCTTATCTACTGTCTTACTTCTCACTGCTTACTCCCCTATTCTATTTCTATGTGAGCACATGATAATTCATTCCTTTTCATACTTTTGCCCTTTTCCCAGACTGAGTCTACTTTGTCTAAAGTTTTGAAAGTAAAAACAAACTTCAGTTTGAGGACTGGCATATTACATATTAGAATAACAGTTTTGATGTTTAGTTTTTCAGGAGAACGGGTTCATATAGTGACTATTGTTTAGCTTTGTCCTTGGCCCTGTTTTTGTATTTTTTTTTTTTTTTTTTGTCTTTTCCTTCCCATTGCTCTGCTTTCCTGTATGCAGAAAACCAACTTCTAAGGAAGTGAAGAAGATAACTTGGTCTTTTGGGCATATGGCTTTTAATCTTTGCAGAGGAGTTGAAGTTACCTCCTAAACCATACATAATTATGATCAGAACTTTTAATGTCCTAATTACAAGCACTGCATATGATGGCTGTTTCCTCTCCTGGATAAAGTGGAAAAGTACTTGGCCATACACTTCATGTATTATTGATGCCGAATGAAAACGGTATAAAAATATTTTTATTACCAACAAAGGCATGCTTATACTGAACAACTCATCTCTCCTAGGATTTAATATTTCCTTTGCCTTATAAAAACTAGTTGAATTAGCACTATTCTTAACAACTATCTCCTGAACCACATACACACATGCAAATATATTCACACAAGCATGCGCACACACACACATCAACACACACTACATTCACACAATGCATGCACACATATGCACATATCAAACCCCTCACACAGGTGCATCAACACATATAGGTAGATATGTGCACAATATATGTAAGGCAAACTCATATAAATGCACAGAGCAAATATGGTCACACATGTGCGCATACACATACCAAAAATCATATAACACACCTACAAAGATAAACATGAACATGCATGCATATGTAGACACACGTACTCATACATACATAAGCAAATGTATGAACAATACACATGAAATGGACAGATACATATAAAACACATGCCACATGCATACATACATGTTTATTCATGTCATACATATGAGTAGGTGCGTAAGCATAGCAAAGCCACATGTGCACATATGTACACATATATGTGCCCACACATTCATAAATACAAACACATGTCTAGGTACATATATACTTACAAAAATGTACACATACATGTTCATAGACTCACACACACACACACACAGACACATTTTTTGTGTTTTACATTTTTTTAAAATATTTTTTTCTTATTTTACATATTGATTCCAGTTCTCTCTCCCTCCCATCCTCCCATTACTCCCACAGATCCCCCATCCCATCCCCCATCCACTCTCCTGGGAGGGTGAGGCATCATCAAAGTCTGTCAAGTCATTTGGGGTAGGCCCTAGGCCCTCCCCTGTGTCTCTAGGCTAAGGGAGTATCCCTCCATGGGGAATGGGCTACTAAAGTATGTTCCTGTATCAGAGATACATCCTGGTTCCACTGTCAAAGGTCCCTTAGACTGCCCAGGACTCCTAACTGAGACCCATGTTCAAGGGGTCTGTCTGGGTCAGTCCTATGCTGGTTTCCCAGCTGTCAGTCTGAGGGGTCCATGAGCTCCCCCTTGTTCAGGTCAGCAGTTTCTGTGGGTTTCTCTAGCCTGGTCTTTACCCCTTTGCTCATCACTCCTCCCTCTCTGCAACTGGATTCTAGGCTCAGTGTTCAGTTGTGGGTGCACCCACATTTGTGTGCACGTGCATATTCCTATACAAATACACAGAGGCATACAAATGCACGTTTATGGACAAATACATGAAAATGAATGAATATCCATACCCATACACATGCATACACAAACACATGCATGCTTACAGACACACATGCTCACATATACATATTCATGTACACCTGTGTGCACACATGTATACATGTTTATGCACACACATGCACATGCAAACATGGGCATGTGAATACATGCACATACACACACAAATTTATTGAAATGAAACATTTAAAATGCAAGCTTTTATATGGAAGCATCTAGAGAATTAAAGATTTAAAGACATATTTTTAAACAAAAATAACTCGCATAAAGCACATGCCAAAGCTTCCTTTGTGGAAGTAAGTCTTTCTTCCTAACTTACTTTTGCTTTTCCCATAAAAGTCTGCATTTTTTTCTGGCTTATTTATGTTTTGATATTAATATTTGTCCTTGGAATGCCATATAAAAATAATGAAAATGTGTTAATTGATGATTCTGCCATTATTCCTTTGGGGCATAAGAGTGGAAGTAAAGAAAGAAGTTGCTAATTAAACATTTGTTACCTATGCAAGTGACATATGCCAGGCTTGAGCTTGTTTGTGTTTAGACGACGTCACTCTTTTCCGGCTCAGCAATTTGTCGTACATGGTGGCTGTGCTAAACTCTGTCTTTTTTGGCTCTGGGTACTAGAGAGTGCTAGGAGGGGCCTAGAGGAGAGGAGGAGGAAGGGGGAAGCTAGGACTCTTCCCTCCTTGCTCTGTCCCCATTTCCTCCAGACAGGCTGCCTTACTCCCAGCATCCTCTGGGTGCTGCTCACAATTGACTTTGCTAGTATTGGAGCCTACTTTGTTATTTTACGGTCAAAGTAGCTTTTCAGGTTAGCAGACTCAGGGTTGCATCTTTGGTCCTTCTCAGAAGAGTTATACTCCATGTGTGAAATTTCCCTTACTGAATTTGTTCTGTTTTAATTATTCTAGGTTATTTCTGTTTCATGGTTGGAGCATAACAGACACATGTTTGATACTTACACTAACCTCAACAATTGCAATGCCTTATATTTTCCCCAGATATGTACTTTTATGGACATACAGAAATCTGTGTCTACTATGCTTTAAAAAATGTGCCAGAGGGAATACTTGGGAAAAGAAAGGGGATTAGGAGGAGGAATAAGATCAGATAGAGGAGGTTGGAAATGAGCTACTGGGGGAGGGTATGGTCACCATATATTATATACCTGCATGAAAATATAATGAAACCTAGTAATATATACTATTACAAGTTTTAAATGCATTTGTTTAATCTGTTGAAACTTAACACCATCTCAAAACCTTACTACTTTTTTCATGTGGGGTTTAATTTTTCTGCTATTGTGTTCTTAAAAGGATGTACACCATACTGAGATTTTAAACTAGCTGTTACATTACTCTGTAGAAAGCACAGGCATTGGCACTCTGCTGTTTCAATGTTTCAGACTGGGGTTATGCTTTTACCCACAGACATCACATCATTGTTCCAAGCTCCTCTGACAGATCGTCTTTTCCTAAGTCTTTCTTTTCTCAAAGAAAGAAATTGAGTTTGGGGCTATGTTAGGCTTGGTTGAAATAATTCTAGCCAAGGGAAACTTCTGAGTCAATAAGTGGATCATTGCTCTTAGGAGGCCAATAACATTTATTTCATGTTCATCACTGGCAGCTCTGAATCACATATAGAAGAAAAATAAGAATGCAGCCCCAGGGTAGGAAGATCATTTGATCTCCTGCAGACAAAGATGCAGAAAGACATGAGCAATAGCCAGACAAAAAGGGGTGGTTATTTCAATGCTGTTACCTTCCTCCTGAAATGAATATGTGAACAGACTGGCACTGGAAGAAAGAGATCAGGCAACTTGAGTAGAGTGAGAATGAAATGATGTTTCCAGGTAGAGGAAAGGCACACCCTGTCTTAAACATATATACAGGCAAGAGCAAACGGACTAACCAGGGCTTGAACAAGACGGAGAGCATCAATTATTAAACATGGGGCACAACAGGGGGAAATCAGAAACGCGGTGCAGAGTCCTGTGAAAAATTAAGGGAGAAATTGATTTGGCTGACAAAGAAAGGATTCCTAGCTGGAGATAAATAGCTTCCACCCTTATCTCATTTCTGAATTTAGTCCAGGAAACCTTAATGTGTTTGGGGCTTTGGGGAAAGGTCCCTGGTACTTGAGACTATAATAGAAAATTGTGTGTTTGTTGTGCTTCTTGAGGAGGCTTAGATACTTGGGTAATTTGTGCTTGAACTGTTTAAATTCAAATGGCTTATAACATCTGGGGATTGATGTTGTCCTTATCATGTCAATATTAAAAACAAAGCATTGTTTGCTGGTACAGAATATTGAAATGAATGGATAGCCTTTCTGATTCTAAATTTGAATGGAGTATTTATGGTCTGTGTCTTTTGATGCAGCCACTCACATTTTCTAAGTCTTTCCATCATCTGCCGCATGCGCATCAGTTGTGACTACTGCATCCACCCTCCCATTGCTGCCTGCGTGCTGTGTTCAGATTTGACTGCACTGCTCTGATGTTTGCAGTGAGTACTTTTCCCGTATGTCAGGCCTTCTTTTTTGGTATGGCATGTGGGTGGGAGGCCAGCAAATACAGCATAAAACACTCAGTTAAACTTGACACTTTAATAATTGAGTTTTAAATAAAAGTATAGGTACTTTCTGTGTCATATACATGACACACTTATACTAAAAAAACCACAGTAACTTACATGAAATTCAAATTTACCTTGGTGTTCTGTATGCCAGTAACATAGTAACTGTAACTATGGAATCCCATCACCCTCCCTAAACTTCTCTTGCATGGTACCCCCTCATTGGTGGCCAAGATTCCAGTCCACCAATTTTAGATGTTTAAGTCTTGTGACCTCAGAACTCACTGGAGCATCAGGAGCTCCACTACATTCTACTGTCTGCCTCAACTAGATTCCTTTGTCTAAAGCCCAGATTTGAGAATTATGGAATACCACAGGGATATGATGCAAGAAGGGTAATTTCCTGTTGCTTTGCCTCTGTTATGGTTGGGGGCAAAAGTCCTGTGTGAAGAAATTGCACCAGGAGAGGGTTGACTATCAATGTTTCTAGATGGATATTTTCAGAGTAAAGAGGCTTTGCCAGGTTCCAAACTCCAGAGCCCAGAGCCATTTCCTTCAATTTTATGAATTTGATTCTCACTCAAGGCTCACCTGAGAGCACACCGTCTCTGTGCAGCCCACTTTCTAGACTGGCCATCCCCAATGGAATTCCTGCCTGACTTAAGCTATGCCACAGCCAATCTGTTCCCTCTTGAAACCTCAGTATGGAGCTGAGTGAACTGCAGCTGATGAGACCCTGTAGACCAGGCTTGGAGATGGAAATAGGAAGAGAACAGTAATGGAGGTGAAGTATCTAAAGCTGCTTTTATGAGCCAGCACCAAACAACTTGACCAGGGATTTCTGTTTTCTTTAGAACTACTTCAGAGCAAGTAGAGTGAATCCACAGGGACATTTCTACACCTAACACTATTTGGGTTTGCAAATTAAATAAGGACAATACAGAGCAAGTAAGAATGGGAAGAGCCACAGCAGACTAATCAGCATTGCTGTTACATAAGCTCCTTAGGGAAATCTACATTTGTTGTTAAAATAAGAAGCAGAAAGGAAACCTCATTTTTTGAGGAAAGAGGACACCCAGATCTCTAAATGTTTCCCATTTCTTTGTAGTCCTTCATGCCTCACTCATGAAATAGCTGACTCTATTGCCTGTGGTCCATCAAACCACTTTCCACATCTTGCAAAAATTAAGGGATATTATTGGATTAGAAACAAGCAAACAGTGTACTCATTCTGTCAGGCTGGCATAATGTGCTGGGCTCAGAAAATAGGCTGTGCTCATTTTCATTGATCTATTTAGAAACTTCTCCACCAAAAGGTCGGTGGAGGTTTAGTAAGTTTTTAATGTAGGTGGTAGTGCAGATGTATTGGGCTGGATTGGTGAAATATAATCATTAACAAAAAACCCAATATCTCATCCAGAGCACATTTTAAAGTTGGTAATAGGACCTAAGACTCATCATTTAATGCCGTTACTCTCGGCAGACTTTTCACTTGCCATGGATAGGTTAGTGATTTAGCTCCGTGCTATGGGATGTCAAGAGAATTTATTGATAGGAAACAGATCGATTCGTATAAGGAAACAGGCACAGGACTAGTGCATCCCTTTCCTAATTTGCTTTGTATTAAGCAGAGGGTTGAAATCATGGTATCAACATTAGACTCCGCCCCCTTCCCTGGAATTGCATCCTAATGTAAATAGCAATAAGATCTAGGAATTGTAGCAAAAATGAAAACTATTTCTCTTTATGCACACAATAGTTTCCAATTCCATAAAAGCTCATGAATCCTTCCAGTCATTTATCACATGAAGACTAGATGTCTAAGTGAACCCTGTATCTTTAACGAGATGAATATCTGTTTATTGAACCGCAGCAAAGGCAGCCACGGTGAATCCCTGCTGTCATGTTGATGCTTATTTCCATGGAAACAAGGCTTACAAAAATAGCTAATATTATATTTTGTTTATAAAGTCATGTTTATAAGTTACCTCCCACGTAACTGCTTAGATTGCTTACGAGAATTGTCATTTAATTTAAGATCACTTTTAAGGCTGTGTGATGAGTGCAGTGTGGGGAACTCTTGGGAACTGGGATTCCTAGTTTGTGTTACCCTCTGGGCAGGCATCTGTTTCCTAAGCCAGCAGTGGTAACTGCATTTCAGCTTTCCTTCGAGAAACACGTATCCCCCAGATTTATGGTCAGATCTGGATGACTCAAACAATCCTGCCTTCATGGGCACATGATTTTGATCCAGCCAATTAGAGAAATTTTCCGGTACTTAGTTAAGGAGTTACACGAGGGAGGGCCTTACTACTGTTGTAATGAGGCACCACAAGACACCTCATCCTCTCCAAAGCACACTCACTACCTCAGCTCTAGAGAGGTCAGAAGTCCTAAGATCAAGGTGTCAACACAACTTTTCTTCAGAGGTTGAAGGGAAGATGCTTTTCCTTGCCTTTTCCAGCTTCTGCGAGCTTCCCCTATTCCTTGGATCTAATGGTCTCCTCCTCTATCTTCAGAATGAGCCTAACAGTATCTGTCATGTTTCTCCCTGGCCTGTTTTTGTTAGCACATCTACTATGACCACAGCCCCACTTCCTTTATTTAACAAAATCAACATTGTGGTTACAGTGAGATTGTCTGAATAATGTAAAATATAACCAATCTTTCTGATTTATGATAAACTTGATGACATTTGCAAAGTTTCTTTTGAGATGTAAAGTAACATATTTATAGGATCTGGGCATTTAAGGTCTGACCCTGGGGAGGCATTATTCTGTCTTCCACATATGTGTTCATGTAATCTGAGATGATCCAATAAAGTAGGGTCCCTAAATTCAACGGGAAGTATTAGGGAGGAGGTACCCTCTTTCCTCTTAGGTCTAGCATGATAGCCCTTTTAAATTGAGAGTTGTGAATACTCAAATGCTGTCCCTTGGGAATGTCTGCCTGTGAAAATACAAGGGAGGGAATGTGGGGGTAGTGTCAGCATTGAAACGGCTGGCTGAATGTTTTCCACATTTGCTTCCACTCAGTAGAGCCAGCACACCACCCTCCAAACCTATAGACCAAGTTTGATCTTCAGGATATGGGAGAAGGAAAGAACCAACTCTTGAAAGTGTTCACTCATAAGAATAAATACGTCATTTTAAAGACAAAATTACAACATTAAATTTTCACTTGAAAATAAATAACCATCATGTATGGGAAGTGTGTTGGTTGAACTAAGATGGACCACAAGGATGAAGGACTGATAAGCAGAGGATCCCGGCTGAGTTCCAGCTCTCTGCCTTCAGTGACTGGTTGGCCATACAGCACAAGGATGTTGGACAGTCACTGTATTGGAGTTAGATAAGTTTACAATTTAGATGGATGCCATTATTTTGAAATAAAATAGATTTAGAAAAGAAATTTAGGAAAATATTTACATGAGGTAACGACATCATAAAAGTTAAAAGAAGAGATTTTCAAGTTGGGGCAAGCGATAGGAACTTTAGCAAACACTGCCATGAAGACAAGAATGGCAAATGGAAGGGAAATGCTGACCCAGGAGGTAAGCATTCCCAGTACCCTCTTGTCACATTTTCTCTTATCCTAGTATGTTTAGGTGAGGACTCTTTTTGATCTCAAGGGTGTGTTTTTACATTATAACATCTAGTGATGCTCTGACTATGATCCTTACCCCATAAACATGCCAGGAAACAAATCATCTTAGAAAGGGTATATAGTGATAGGGAAAGGCGTCTACAAGATTCTGAGATATAGACCATATCTAAAAGGTGATTGATCCTGGAGGATGGGACAGCATAGCATGGATTGGCACAGAGTGCCTTCCATGTGCCTCTCTATTTAATATATGGGGAAGAGCCATTGGTTCAGTATGGCAGCATATAGGGTTCATGTGAGTGTGTCAGTAGACTTAGAATACTGCAGATCTCTAAGGACTTGAGGATTTTTTTTTCACTCATTCTTTCAAGTCAAGCAGCTGAATATGATTACTGAACTCAAATTCAGGTCTCAGTTCTGAAGCTAAGCAGAATTCTGAGCTGCTATTAGAATGGAGTGGTACAGAGGTGAAGTGGGATTGAAAATAGAAGTATTTACAGCAGTGAAAATGCTGGGGAACTGGATGATCAGCACGAGGAAGGTCATTCCCAAAGGTTCCTCTTTGGTTTCTCACCTCTCTATCTCTCCAGCCACAGTAAAAACGGACTGACTGGCAGAAACTGAAGAAGAAAGCTTCCCTCCACTGAACAACTCTTTGGCCCATTTCACGTGCATGTGTTAGCCATCCAAGAGGGAAGGTGAGCTGGACACAGCCACACCTTCTGTTCAGGTATAATTCACAGGTTGAGCTCCTCTGATTTTTCTTGTTTCTCATACTGATGATGCTCATTTCTATTTTTTTTTTTTTTTTTTTTTTTTTTGAGACGTCTCCAAAATAATCAACTGGGAAAAGGCTCAGCAACTGCAACCGTTAAAATGAATGCAGCTTTCCGGGTATTGCGTCCTTCAGAATGTGGCAGAGAAACTTTACTGCTATTTGAAAGGGAAAGGAGACAGGCACTCTAGGCTGGGTTTCAGAGCTCATCTGTAGGAGAGAAGACTGACAGAACTCCAAGGACCAGCGTGGGAGACTTACTTCATATCTTTCCATCCTCAGGATGACTCATTTGTCTCCCTTCCCCGGCATGCTCAGTTTGAGATGCAAATGTCATCTGAGTATCAAGAGGCAGGTCTAGAAGCATGTTTTCCATTTCTACTTCTGTGTTCACTGATTGACCAAGCTCTACCCACACTTTATGGTTTCCCCAGTGGACTCTTTTTTTTTTTTTTTTTTTTTAGTAATTGGTTGTGCTTCTGTTCAGTAGGCAATCCACAAACATGAAAGATTTTATGTAATATAGGAGGGGTTCACATGGCACAGAGAACAAATGTAACACATCTTCAACTAATATTCCACAACAACCATATACTCCAGATTGTTCTCAAATTGGGTGGAATTCTCCTGTCTTGATTCTGTCACTTCTGGGATTGCAGGAACACATGCCACATGAACCCAGGGCCTCTTGTATGCTAGGCTGGCACTTGAAAGTGCCAGAATTCATTTTTTTTTTTTTTTTTTTTTTTTTACAGCTCTCACTCTGTCTCAAGTGTTTTCTCATTCAATAGAGCAGGATTTACTCCAGGTAAGTTTATTTCCCATACTCTCTGGTTTATTACTTCTTCTTTTTCTATTGAGAAAAACAAATGACAAGTTTAACAAACTGACCAACGATGGCCTTTATCATAATCTGTTCCTCTTAACACAACAAGAAGTTTCTCTTCACTCATGAAAGCCAAATGCCCACTCACCGTGCTTTCTACATCTTTCCTCCTTGACTTTTCTAAGATTTTAAAGTTGATGGCTCTTTTTCTAGCACCATTTATTTCTCCCTGAGTACTAGGGTGAAAGTATCTGTTCTTGGGTTTCCCATCTAAAGCAAAAGTCCCTCAGTGAACCAATTTCCTAACTGTTACTATAGAATTTAATTTTCTTTATAAACAGTTTTCCTATTCCTTCAGTGTCTCCACTTCCCAATTTCAAGTAATTCACCAACTCATTGCAGTCTATCTTTCCTCCTCAATTTACTATTGAAAATTAGAAAACCCAATGGGATTTATATGATTTCTCTTGTTACTGCTTGTTAGTTTTAGTTTACTATGGTCTAATAAGATGCAAAGCTCCTTGATCTTCTATATTTTGGCTTATGAAAGCTTACAGTGAGGGCTGTGGTGTGATCAATGTTTTCATGTGCCATTGAGAAGGATGGAATATTCTGTAAATGAATACTAAACCTCATTGATATGTAGGATATTTCTATCTGAAGTTTTGTTGTTATTGTTTCTGAGGACTATATTAAGATGAAAGTGTGGTATGTGACCCTTTATTCCCTTCTGTATTTGCATTATGAAATTGGGAGGCCCCTAAGATTCAATATATACATATTTGCAATTGTTATACCTGCTTCATGAATTCTTCTCTTTTCTAATTTGTAGCGGCCTTCTTTATTCCTTCTGGGTTGCTTCATCATTTTATGTCTATTGCATCACATATGAAAATCACTAAATCAGTTTGTTTATGGTTTTTGTTTGCTTCCTAGGTTCACTTTCACCTTTTGTCTATCAGTTTAGGGATGTGTTCCCTGTAACATATGTTTCTTGGAGATAGCAGAAGAATCATATTTGTCTCTTCTAATTCAGCTGTCTACATCTTTTATTCATTGTAGGAGGCCATTTTCATTTAAGGTTATTATTGAGCAGCATTTTCTGCTTCCTGTGATTTTTGTTTGTTGTTCTGATTAGTTGAATTATTAACAGTTCTTTTCTTTCTCAGTGTTAGTATCAGAGTTTGTTACTTTGCTGTATTAGTCATGGTAGATTACTCTCTGGCTCTTCCCATACATCTGTTTCACTTAATGTACTGTGTGGTAGGATCTTGTGGGTAATGATATCTTTATTCTTCTTGTATATTTAGTATCCTGCTGAGCATTTTCTTCAGTGATGGTTTGTTTATCAAAAACTGCCTTAATTTGTGCTTGTGTCTTGAGATAGTCTTGTTTCGCCATCAATTCTAAGAAATAGCCTTTCTGCATCTATCAATCTTGGTTGGTAATTATTTCCTTTTGGGTCTTAAAATATGCCATTCCATGTTTTCTTGGATTTTAGGATTGCTGATGAAAACTCTTGTGATGTTTATGCCTTCGTTAGTATTAGTCATTAGTTTCCCTTCATAACTTTTAATATTGTTTCTTGACTACAATATATCAAGGAGTTGTTTGTGTCAGTCCTATTTTAGGTTCCAAATACTGCTTTTGTTTTGATGCCCATTTTTTCTCTGGATTTGGGGAATCTTGTGCTATAATTTCATTGAATAAATTTCTTATGTCTCCAGACTTTAATCTCAGCTCCTTCTTTCACCCCAAGGATTCTTTGATATGCGTACTTGAATGAATCCCAACTTTCAGATCCTACCTTATTCTAGTCAGAATGACAACCATCAAGAAAACAAATAGCAGTAAATTCTGATGAGAATGTGGGGATATTTATTCACCACTAATAGTGGTAAGCCTGACACCACCACTGTGAAAGTCAGTGGAGAGATTTTTCAACATATTAAAAATAATATTATCATATATACAAGTCCTGGATAGATATGCAAAGGATATTATATATCCTATTGCAGAGATATTTGTACATCCATGCAAGTTCTGGACTATTCACAATAGCAAGGGAAAGAAACCAGCTGAAATATCATCAACAGATGAATGGATAATTAAAATGTGGTACATGTGCACAATGGAATTTTATTCAGCTATAAAGGAAAATGAAATCATGAAATTCACAGGAAATGGATAGGTCTGGAAACTATTATATTAATTTGAATTAACTCAGACTCAGAAAGAGTCTACCACATGTTCTCTGTCATAAAAAGCCTCTTATATTTAATTTTTTATATACATGTATGGGTACAGGTCATCAGAATAGAACAGAGACAGTAAGAGGGAGAAAGAGATGCCTTAAGGAACAGGAGAAGGAGGTGGAAAAAGAGGGTAATATGATACAGGTGACAGGAAAGTGGGAAGGGGACAGTCAAAGTGGGGTTAGGATGCAGATCCACAGGGAGACTGAGCAGAGGCAGGAGGATCAACAATAACAAAGTAAGAATACAACTACCCCATAAAACCCATTGTATTGTATGCTAATTACGAGTACCAGAAGAATAACTTGTCTCCTCATCTTCCTGACTTTAAGCAATACCTGACAAACCAGTCATTCCCCTCCCTCCACACAGGCCTTGTCTTTCATTGTTGTTTTATGCCATCTTTGTCTTAATTCACTTTTCAGATCTCATTCTTTTCTTCAGGCTCCTTGACCAGATGGTTTTCATATACTCATTCGCTGATACAAAATGTATTCTACAGCATTTAACCTTGGCCCCCTTCTCCACTTTCTTCCTAAGTAGTACCCAGTCCCATGGCCATAAAGACTGATGACACTCAAATTCTTTTAACCATTTTCAAGCTCCCTTTTCTGTTCTGGGCTTTAATAATAAAACATTACTCAACATTTCTATTTAAACGTCTCTGAGGCAATAGATGTAATACTTAATATGCTCCAAACTGATTTTATTATTATTGATTATTAGGTTTATGAGAGAGGTCTTGCTGTTTAGCCCAGGCTGGTCTTGACCTTGCAATTTTCTTGCCACAGCATCACCATTGCTGGGTTAGTAGCAATATAGTTAGCTATCAATTTGGTTTTCTCTTTTAACAATTTTTAAAATTTAAAAATGACATATTAATTAATTACATATTAATATGTACCATGTGATATTTGTACATGTGTATACATTCTGTCTACAAGATGGAAAATTGGGAAATTTTGATTTCCTTAATAAAAACCCGACTGTTTTCCTCATACAAATCAATGCTATTGCCATTTTTCTCAGTTCTCAGATTCTTGATTGTTCTATGTTGCTCATTATTGACATTGTACCGCTTATCCCGTTATGCTGCTTCTTCATCTAACATTTATTAAAGCCTACATCAGCGCCCATGTTTATTGCCACCCTATCAAGGCCAGTATTACTTTGTTACTGCTAAACTATTACAGCGTCCTACTTACTCTCTCTCCTCTTCATCATCTCCTTTACATTTATTTACAGAAGCCAAAATATTTTAAAGTAAATTGATTATTAAATAGTTTACTTTTTTCTTCAAATAGGATTTATCCTACAAGTCCCCATATTATTGCTTATGCCTACAACTCAGCAACTCTACTGTTCATTCAATATGGCTCAGTCTTGCATAAGACCTTCCTCAATTACTTAAATATGCGACTCATCTCCACTCTAGGAGACTTTCCAATTGCTGGTTCTACCATCTGAATTATTTGTTTTACAGTTGGTAACATTTGTTTTCCTTTGCTCAAGGTTTTTCCTCAGAATACTCTTTCATCCGCCTTGATGCCCATTCACATGGGCTATCACAGAGTTCCTGACTCTCTGATTAGCTTCTCCATCCCACAAGACCAGTACCACTGTTTCTCAGAAGGTTTCAAATTGGAATGCACATGGTATTTTGGTTCACATGAACTGGATTGCAGCCTCGGCATAAAGACCTTTAACAGCTCCCCAGTTAGTTTAATGGGCATCCAAGACCTAGATGCATAGGCCAGGACCATGATTTCTTAAATGTAGTGCCAGATCCACAATCTCAGCACCATCTGTGAATCAGTTAGAAATGTAAATTCTCTGGCCTCTACCTCAGTCTACTGAACTAGCTCCACGTGCCAGTTTACTCACAAGTATATTTTTGTGAGTCCTTTTCCTTGATGCCCAGACATCGCATTACTGACCTAGTAGGCACAGTAGCTATCAACAAATGGCTTCAATAGTAAAAATCCATACATACAAACAAATTACACAAATGGGACAATGAACTGTCTTGCAGAAGTGAATGGAAATGTTCTGATTGCCATTGCGTTTCTTTCTACTAAGAAGTAGGGACGAACTTATTCTACTATCTCTGAGTAAAAGAGAATATAACAGAGGAAAGAGAAGAGCAGAACATAGTGTGATTCCTGCACTGCTTTCCCAGCAGTTCTATTTCTCATCCTCATTTATACTGCTCCTAACACTTTAGCACTGGGTGTTTTGACAAGTGTGCTATTTTCACGTCTACCTCTGATCCAAAGATGGCAAAGTGGAGAGGCTATTTATTATATTTCATTGGTAACAGATTAGCACGCACATTTGTTTTCTTTTAATTTCCCAGTGGGTGGGAAACTAACAACCTGCACCATCAGATTAGAGGGTACTTGCCTTTTCTAGGGTTGGCTTCTGTGCTTTGCATGAGAACAGTTCTCCATCAGAAGCCCCATTGCTATTACCTGCACCTCCTCCCCAGCACCATCTGGAAATGTCACCATTTTCAGAATGCAAGGTGCACCCTTCTCTCCATTCTTAGACATTGTATCATGCTGAGAATGTTCAGGCACTCAGAGACCTGTCATGATTGACTTGCTGAAGGAAAAAGGAGCAGATTATCTACTCTAATTCTAGTGTGAAGTTGGTACATAAGCTAGAGAGAAACAATGATATTAGTTCAAGCTGCTCAGAAGTGAATTGTGCCTCCCCTTGGATAGTGTTCCTGACAAACAACCCAAAAGCTGCTCATGGGGGTGGATGCTAATTTTGTAGCTCAGACTTGTTTCTGCTATTATTTTGTGTAATGAATCATTCTCCTAGACCTCAGGGAAAAATAAGGCAACAGTCCCATATTGGCTGAAATGCCTTGAGTACAGTCCCCATGCCAGGGGGTTTCCGTCCAGATCAGAAGGGCCTAGTAGAAGCACATTTCTATGACTTTCCTGGAGGGGAAGCAGTTTTGAAGGACATACAAGGACTTTAAAAAATGATGCTTTTCCCTCTCTCCTTCTGTTCCTCAGTCAAGAAAAGGCTTAGCTGTAACCACCCCTTTAGAAGTCAGGAGGGAGACACTGTTGGGAGATTTCTTACTGCCTTATTTGTCTCCTTGTTTGTAGTTTCAAAGTTACTTATTGTCAGCTTAATACAGATAGGTCTTTATTAAATCCTGGGGGGGGGGAGGGAAGAAAAAACATGAGATCACAAACACCAGCACAGATTTTCCTTGTCTCCTTCTAAGAATCAGGAAAAGCAGATACTTTTGCACAACAGGACAAAAGGAATGTATACATGTCCAGAAATGTACCATGCATCTGCTAGATGGTTCAAAAACAGGGTAGACACAGTTTGATGAGCATCCACTCCAGAAACTGATCCTACAATTAGCAAATTCTTCTGAAATGATGAGCAAATGAGTGGGAATGTAGATTAAAAAGGTCATATGTTTATTTTGGTAGAATTTGTGACAGGATGGGCAGTTTGGCTCAATGTCTCTAGCTGAGCTGGCTTTCCTTATTTTCTCCTACTTATATGGAGGAAGAAGAATTCTATTGTATTTGAACAGAGGAAAGGAGACAGGACACAGGGATAAGGGATAACATTCACCTAACTGGTCATTTTCAAGGGACAGTCCTGGCTGGTGGTGGGCTAGGACAGTATGAAGGTGTGCTTATTTTTCCCCTCACCTGTGATGGAAGATGGTGGAGAAAAGTTGACACCCAGAAGGGAATGAGAAGCCACCAAGATAACCATTTATTTTCTTGCCTTTCAGTCTGCAGCCAAGGTAAGCCTTTAAAGCCCCACTCCAATCCTCCCACTTGCTTGTTTATCTCTGTGACTTCAAGTTGCTTTTGCAAGAGAGACACGCCCTGCTTGAGCCCTTTCCTGCTTGCTTCTCCAAGCTCATTCCACAGCCCTGCTGTGTGTCTCTTGTATGTTCTGTATTTTATAGATCATATTGCGATTCTGTTTTGATTAACTGTGTAATTAGTTGCCGAACATCTATTTCCATCAAATTGCAAGCTTTGGGGTGAAAGGGATTTTATCAGTTTTCATCAACACTGCATTTGCTGGTTATGCAATACAGAATCTTCTTCATAGTAGATGTTCATAAATTGTTGAATGTGGAGAAAGAGAAGGTTGGTTACAAAACATAGTGTGTCTACAGTCAAAATGCAAGACAGGATAAAAGCAAGCAGATAAATATTTCAAACTGAAACACTATGTTTTCCACCTTGGAGTTTTGCTTGTTTAAGTGGTAAATTCTGTGTCTTGAAGGGTCTGAGTTTTTAAAAGTTTACTTTTTATTATGACAAGCCTCAGGAAGCATCATGGGAGAAGGAAAGTAGGAGAGAGCTGGAGGCTGCTTTGCAGTGCTATCTCTTGCACTCAGGAACTCACAGCATCTGTGGGTATCCACCGAAGATCTGCCCAAGATCAAGCTAGACAAAATCACCACATAGATAGGATAGATAATTTCAAGTTCAACCCCATAGTAAGGAGCTATTTGCATTTGATATCTTCTAGGGAAGGTGAAGTCATTCTTCTTTGAGGACATGGCCATTGGTACATTTGCCATATTCTAGTGAATGACATCACACCAATATACACGGGAGCAGCACTAATTGGTCATCTCCTAACAGAAAAAAAAAAAAAAAAGATGGCATAAAGCTAGGAGAGGGAAGCATTGGCTGGTATGGGTGGAGTTAAAGGAAGAAAATGACAGTGGCTATTATCATTTTTCTTTGTATACATGGATTAAATGCTCAAAAATTAAACACGCATTATAAAACCTAAATTTATTAAAACTATAACTTGGACTTGATTACTTCTCTTTCTAGCCAATAAACATAGCTAAAGAGGTAAATCAGTATTTGCTACTTGAGACAAGGAAAATATTGACCAGCTCTAATCTATTTATACATACTATCTTTGACCAATTCTAATCTGTATCAACTTCTTTCCTACTAAATTACTATGTTTTGAAAGTCTCCTTCAAACTCATGCTGAAATCTAATGGCCAGTGAGACCTTTGAGAGGCTTTATCTTCAGGAGTGGGCCTGCTCCTGTTGTATGAAGGGAGTCTGCCTGTTTACCCTGTTTTTTCCACCTTCATTCTGCTTTCTACAATGAGATGACATAGTAAGAAGACCTCTGACAGATGCTCATTCCAGCCTCTATAATCATGAGCCAATGAATTTTATCTATTACAAGTCTATTATAATACATGTCATACATAATAATATAATGATATGAATCTATTATAAATTAGTTATGTATTTTTACAGTAGTATAAAATGGTCTAAGATGTAAACAGAATGAAAGATGATCTTCAACTGATGTCTGGATATTGTCTAGGAACTTTAAGAAAGTTTCAAATCTCATATTTCTTGGGATCTTTGGATGATTTAGAGAATCTACATATTCAGGAGTTATATATTAGCATAGTAGTATAGCTAACAGAGAAGCTACATGCATGTATTATTAGAATATCCATTTTATTTAAACAACACTGAACTCAGAAATTATATTTTTGGGATATACATGCAGAAGAAACAGACTCAAATATTTATAAAACTGACTTAGTTGATTAGAAACTCAAATGAACATCAACAAAAGAATGAATATGAACATGAATCATTAAGAAACAAAAATTATTGACGCAGAAAAATCATGAGTTGACTATCACAAACATCATTCATACATTATAGGCCCAGTAAAGAAAAGTTCAATGGAAGGCAAAATTAATCTGTAGTGCTAGACCAGAATCAAGATAGTGATTTTTCTCTGAATGGCTGTAGATAGAAAATTGACAGGGAAAAATTTCTTTGGAGGTAGAGGGTAAAGAAGTATTCTATATCTTTATCTGGGTGATTGTAATCTGAGTTTGTCAATATGTCAAAGGTCATATGTCAATTAGCAACAGCCATGGAGAGTAAATACCAACAACAAGAGAGAAAGAGCAGGCATTTATAAGTTCAAGTAACAAGAGACCCAGAACTAGTGAATGGGATAGTGATCTTGCTCGGAACCAAGCCATCACTTGAATATTGACAGTCAATCTGACCTCTGAATCCGTTCATCTACTGCACAGTTCACTGCCAGAACTGAGAAGGATATAGATTAATGCTATGAAGAAAGAAAGCAGCAGGAGATTAAAATGAAAAAAAAAATCTGGTTTTACTGAAAAAAAAAAAAGAAGGATATTTGCTCCACCATGACATTTAATGATGATGAGCCTGAGTTTTTGTTTTTGTTATTTGGAGACAGGGTATTATATGGTCTAGGCTGTCCTCATACTTGCTATGTACCTACACAGATATCCTTAAATTCCAGATCCTTGTTCTTTTTCCTCGCATCTTCTCAGATTACAGATGTGGTACCATGCCTGTATGCTAAGAGCAGCTTTATAAAGCATTGAGTTTTTTTCTCCTGTATAAATCTCAATGATGGATTTGCTTTCCTCATTCCTAAATGCACTTGGGACACACCCCTTGGCTAAATATTAATCACTAGTATATTAAGTGTGGAATCACGAAAGTGGTAGAGAAACCTTTCTTGCCCATGAGATGGAAAACTAAATGTAGCCAACAGAGGTACCTCATACAAAGAAGGAAAGGTTCTAAAGAGAAGGCAAGTCTAATGGATACCGGCTGTTCAAGGTTCACCATTACCATAAGTGATAGAAAAAATAGGATACTCCAATTTCAGCCAGTCCCCATTCCCTCCATCTGGTCAACCCCTATTTTTGAGGACCTAGAACAGAAGCAGCTCCAATGCTCCATCTGTGCTATCTTCCCACTCACGCAGAACACAGTCATAGCCATTTGGCTCCCTAGCAGGAGAGTGGAGAAAGTAGAAGTCCCATCAAAAGGCAAACCAGGAAGCCTCTGTGATGAAGAACTGGCAATCATACCTTAGGACAAGTGCATAACTTAGGATAAGTTCTCATGAATCTCAAATGCAGTTGTGAGTTTTGGTGCATCGGTGATTGTTTGGTAGATGGTTAGGCAGTGGGAAGAAATCCACTTTGTCATTCTATGTGAGTCAGAGGGTGATGGCTTAGAGATTTCTTGAGAGAGAATCTATTGTTTAAACTGAGCTACCCTGAGGGAGTAGGAACAGGAACAACCATGAGTCAGGGAGCCTGAAATTAATCTGCCATAGCCCCAGGGCATGAGACAGTCCTGGGAATCAGTTGTACAGAGCAGAAGGCCAGATAAAGACAAGCTCAAAAGTGTAGGCAGCAGGAAGCTCTGCTCAAATAGAGTAGCACATAACCTATCCCCACTGGTGAGGAGTACAGCACATCAATGGAGTTTGGTGGTACTGAGTCTGATTAACTGCTGGAGTCACCTATCTGTCTTTCAGTGCTATAAAACTGAGAGTTCTGGTGAAAGGAATCATTCCATCAAGGCAAACGATTCTCAGAACATCTTAAAGCAACAAAGCCAGGTCTTCTGTCCACACAGGCCTGTGGGAACTACCATGGAACCCACCCTAAACATTAAAATGACAGTTTCTAAGTTTCTGGGATTCAAAGAAGTCACTCCAACACACCATGTATGTATGTGGGGGTAGGGGTGGAGATGAACACATACATGTGTGCATATGCACATACATGCCTCAGTTTTCTTTAAAATTTTATGTGCTTTCTTTGTTCTATTTTGGCTAAAAATTTAATTAAATATAATTATATCTGTTTCCTTTCCCCCCTCAATCTCTCCCATGTTCTCCCAATCACTCATTCTTGAACTGCCAGTGTGTGGTGTGTGTGTGTGTATTATGTAAGATAGAATACATATATATGTGTATATGTAACATATACATATACATACATACTTACATACATACATACATACATACATACATACATTGCCGAGTCCATTTTTCCCTTGTGTGTACAAGATTTTAGGGCTAAACATTTGGACTGAACAACCAATAAGAGACCTCATCCCTGGGAGAGGCTAATTTTCCCTCTGTGCAGTCATTAGTTGCTTATATTTCTTGTTCTACAAGTGTCACCTTAAGATTTCCTCCATTCATATTAGCAAGTCCACTGAAAGTGTCGTTGTCTGGGTCTTATTTAGGCAACCATACTGTTGAGGTAGCATGGGTGTAGCTTCCCTGTAAGTTCTAGGACACAAAAACTCACAGAAGACTTTCTGGTCCTATGACTCTGAGAATCCTTATCCCTTCTTCTTTGTTCTTTTCTGACCTTATATACAAGAATTGGGTTATATTCTATTGTAGACATATCCACTGAGGTAGGCTCCCCATGATCCACTGATCTCTACATTATAAACTGATATAAATTTCTACAGTGGTCTCTACTGTTTCCTCTTTGTTCTTTTTACTATACTTTTAGTAATGTTTTTAAAATTATTTTATTACATTTTGAAATATTTATATAATTTCCCTTTTAGAAATGTAACTACTTTGCTTTGCATATTTTTTCATAATTGGGAAAGTTTTCTCACCTCCTCTTCATCCTCCTTCTTCCTTTTTTCCCTGTTTTGCCCCATGTTTCCCTCTTTTGTGTGTGCTCTCATATTTTTAAGTACTATTTTGACTTTATCTTTTAGTAAACTCATTTATTTTATGTGTATGAGCATTTGCTTGCATGTATGTATGTGAACCAACCATATGCATCCTGACACCCTAGAGGTCAGAAATGGGCATCAGATACACTGTGACTGGAGTTAGGTGGATTTAGCATATGTGTACTAGGGACAGAACCTGGATCCTGTGCAAAGCAAGTGCTATTAGCTGCTATGTCATCTCACCAGCCCTGATGTGTGTGTGTGTGTGTGTGTGTGTGTGTGTGTGTGTGTTACAATAACAATGGAGAATAATTCATGAATGACTAGGTCATGGATTTGAGACAGAGCAGGGGTATTGGTAATGAAGAGGGAGAGGAGTAGAAATTATATAAATACAGTACTCAAGTACTCAAGTATGAGGTTCTCAACAATGGAAAACTTTAAATTTAAAAATAATAAGGCATAGAGCTTTCTAGTAAAACTTGCCAAAAACAGTGGGATAGGACAATAATGATCATAAAATTATAAGAATGTATAGCTGTGAATTATACAGATTCAGTGCAATTTCTATCAAAATTTAAACACAATTCTTCACACAGATTGTAAAAAGGACAATTTTCAGTTTCACATAGAAATACATGAAGTCCAGGATTGCTAAAAGCCTTCTGAATGATAAAGAACTATGGAGGTATTACCATTCCTGATCTCAAATTGTACTACAGAGCTATAGTAACAAAACAACATGTTATTATCACAAAACCAATGGAATAGAATTGAAGACTCAGAAATAAATCTACACACCTATGGATACCCTATTTTGCTTTTATTAAGAAGCCAGAAACAAACACTGGGGAAAAAAAGACAGCATATTCAACATCTGGTGCTGGCCAGATTGCATGGCTGCCCCATGTAAACAAATCTAGATTCGTTTCCCTGCATAAAAGTCAACTCCAAATAGATCAAAGACCTCACCCTCAACAAAAGACCTCCATACTCAAAGACCTCCAACTACATCAATAGATGAGAAACTGGAAAATAATATTAAATTCAATAGCACAAGAAAAATTCCTGAACAGAACACCATAGCATAGGTACTAAGATCAAGAATTGATAAATAGTACCTCATGAAACTGAAAAGCTTTTGCATGGCAAAAGACAACATCATTCAGGAAAAGTAGGAATCTACAGATGGGAAAAGATTTTTTTTTTACCAACTATACTTTAATATATAGAGGACTATAACAAACAATTGGACATTAAGAAAACAGACAGCCCAATTTAAAAATGGTGTACAAATCTAAACAGAATTCTCAAAAGAGGAATCTCAAATAGTTGAGAAGCTTAAAGAAAAGTTCAACTACTTAGTCACCAGGGAAATACAAATCAAAAATACTTCAAGATTTCATTTCACACCAATAATAATGAAAAAGACCAATCAAGTAGAAAAGCCCATGCTGGCAAAGATGATGAACAAGGGCAACATTCATCTACTGCTGGTTTGAGTACAAACTAGTAGAGTTACTATGGAAATTGGGGGGGTGGTTCATCAGAAGCATAGGAAATCATGTAACTCAAGACCCAACTATACCACTCTTGGGCATATACCCAAGAGATGCTTTGTCCTACTACAAAGACACTTGCTCAATCATGTTCATTGTTGTTCTATTAATATTAACCAGAAATTGGAAGCTACTTAGATGTTTATCAATGGATAAAGAAAATATGGTACATTTATACAATGGAATATTACTCAGCTGTTAAAAAAATTACATCATAAAATTTACAGGTAAATGGATAGAACTAGAAAAAAATATCCTGAGTGAGGTAACTAAGTCCAAGAAAGACAAATATTGTATTTGCTTGTATATGTATGTTAGCTGTTCAGTGATTGATTAAGCAAGCTACAATCCATATAACCATGTAGGGTTGGTACAGAGTAAGGGAATATGTAGGAGGGATGGCTTCCTTAGGTAAGTAAAATAGAACAGATATTATGGGTGGAGGATGGGAACTGCAATAGAAAAATTAAACAGGGAGGTGAAAGAAGGAGCAGCAAGGAAGGGATCATGGGGGCGAACAGCTAAAACTAAGTCATTTGAGGAGTCATATGGAAGCCTAATGCAGTAGAAGCTTCCAGTAATGCATACATATACGGAGACAATCTAAATGAAATTACCAAATAACAGAATGACAGAGCCCCGACAAGACAGCTTTTGTCACCAAATTAAATGCCAGTTCTGAGAATGGCTTTCATCTAATTGAATTATTGATCAAATGGCTCCCATAGGAGACCTTAAAAACCCAGGCTGTTGTCAAGGGTTATTGATGACTCTCCACAAACTGACAGTAAGACTCTACTGCTTAAGAGAACCCCTACATGACTCATAGAACAGGTAGAATTTGAGTTGGTGCCTACATAGAACTATCACCCCTATAGACTAGTGTTCATGGTACTGAAAAGTACTCTGCAGCTACCCAAGAGGAAAGATAAATAAATATCAACTGTGATGGCTATACTTGGTTGTCAACTTGACTACATCTGTGATTAACTAAAATTCAAAAAATGGAGGGCACACTAGCAAGGGATTATTTGCTTAATTTGAAGCAGAAATATCCAATTCTAATTTGAATCTTGAAGTGGGAAGACACATGCCATTAACCCAGACCTTGAGGCAGAAAGGCATATCTTCAATCTGGGCCACACCTTCTGTTAGAAGTCTATATAAGGATATGGAAAAAGGAAGCTTTTGTTCTTTGCCTGCTTTCTCTCTTGCCAGCAGGTCCATTATTTCACTGGCATAAGAGGCTACATCTTCAGAATTCTACCATCTACTGAAGACCAGCTGAGACATCCAGCTTCATGAACTGAATGACTTCTGGATTCTCTGACTTTCCCTTCATAGGCAACCATTGTTGGATTAGTTAGACCACAGCTTGTAAGTTATATATTAAATTCTGATCTATCTATCTATCTATCTATCTATCTATCTATCTATCTATCTATCTATCATCTGCCTGCCTATCTAGGGGGAGATTCATACTATAAGTTCTGCTACTCTCAGAACCTGACCTAGCTACAAACCCTTTGATCTACAAGAATGACCTGTCTGTAAGATGCACTATTACAATAGTAACACAAAGCTTGTAGAAATAACTAACCAATATCTGATTTGTGTTAACATCTACTCCATGAGATAGGCCCCATAACTAATGCTGCTTGCGTGGTCAAGAACATGAGATTAGATAGGCTAGGGTTGTATAGGAAAACCAAATACTACTGTTTAACAAAAGAACATAGCAGTAAAATGACTCCTCATGAAATGCTGCTGTACTCATAGATGAGTGCCTTGCTCAGCCAGCATCAGAGAAGCTTCCTCCTGCAGCAGATGGGCACAAACATAAGAGACCCACAGCCAGACAACACGCAGAGAGTAAGAGACCTTGGATCACTTAGCCCTAAATGGGATGCCTCCATCAAATCCCTTCCCTCAGAGCTTAAGGATCCCCGAGGAAGATGAAGCAGAAAGATTGTAAGAGCCAGATGGGTTAGAGGACACCACAGAATCAAGTCCTTCCAGACACAACAGGGCTGGTACACAAATGACTTGCAGAGACTGTAGTAGCATGCACAGATCCTGGACAAGTTTGCACCACGTGGTGTCCTAGAGCTGAATGAAGAAGTGGACACATACCCATTCCTAAGCCAGAAGCTATCTCTAATTGATAGTTGCAAATGAAAGGTTAGTGTTCTCCAAGGGAGTCTCAACTCTTAAGGGTAACTCCCACACCCAATAGTAGATGGCCAACATAAAATGAACTCAATGGCATCACTGGAAGGTTTTTGTCTCATAATACTAAGTCTAAGTCTAGGCACGGTTTTGTTTTGTTGTTTATTTGGTTTTTTTTTTCTTTCTATCTTAAAGGTCATTTCTGTATACATGATGACCTCCGTTTTGTGTTTTCATGGAATTCCTGAGTGTTTGAACATGTGTGTATTTGCATCTACATGCATTTCTTGTGTTTTTCCTTTGGCTCTTTCTCTTGCTTGTTTTGTCAAATTCTGATTCATTTTAATTTATTATTATGCTTTAGATGCCTGTTGGTTTTCTAAGGAGAGACAGAAGGAATGTGGATCCAAATGGACTGGGAGGGGGAACCCAGAGGCATAGGGGGAGGGGGAAAATGTAACCAGAACATATTGTATGAAAAAAATATATTTTCAATAAAATACAAATGTAGCTATGAGAATTTATATTAAAATATGAAAGGACTCTCAAATAAATAAACTTAATGATGCATCTCATACTCTTGAAGAAATAAGAACAAACCAAATCCGAATTAAGTAGAGAGAAGGAAATAATCAGGATCAGGGTAGAAATTAATGAAGTGGAGACTAAAGGAAAAATACAGTAATTCCATGAAACAATGAGATGGTTTTGAAAAGCAAACAAAAATAAATAAGTAAAAAGAAAATCAACAAACTCTTTGCTAGGCTAATCGAGAAGTCAATAAAATGATGCAAAGGGTATTGTCACAACAGAATACAATGAAAGCCATAAGACTGAAAACATTTTGAAAACTTTTTTTCTAATACAATGGATATTATAGAAGAAGTGGTAAATTTTCCAGATATATATGATCAAAAAAAAAAAAAAAAAGTCAAATCTAGCAGATAGAAACAAAGCAAATAGATAATGATCAACAATATTGGAGTAATTAATAGTTCCACATCAAAGAAAATGGTCCAGGATTACTTGGATTGACTCCTGAATTCTATCAGATCATTACAGCAGAGATAACACCAATGGTTGTCAAACTGTTCATTAAGTATAAATGAAAGTAGCATTTACAAAAACAGTTAAATGAGGTAGCATAGTCCTCATACCCAAGCCAGATCAGGACACAGTAACAAACAATAAAGAATGAAGGAATAAACTATGAGCAAATTTCCTTTATAAATTCAAGTACAAATGTTCTCAGTAAAATACTTTCTGACCAGATTCAAGAGCAAAGTGAAGAGCTATTGGTCTATGGTCAGGTGGGTTTCATTCCAGGAATATAAGGTTATTTCAATGTGCACAAGTCAATGAATATAACATAAACGGTCTCAGGGACAAGGATCCTTTGATTATGTCAAGAGACCAGGAAAGGCCTTTGAAAAACACCTCCAGTTTATAATAACATAGCTGGAGCTACATGGATATGAAAGCGTAATAAATGCTACAGGGGATCCAAAACTGCTAAGATGGCACATGCTTGCTGATCCATAATGCAAGGCTGAATTGAAACAGATCCTTGAAACTCCCACAAAGGTGAAAGGAGAGAACAAACTCCAAGTTGTCCTCTTACCTCTGTGTGTGCATGCCACCGCCTAAAATAATAAATAAAATCTATTTTTAAAGCTATAAATGACCAACCTACAGCTAATATCATACTAGGTGTGGAAGAATTCTCAAAGCATTCCTTATGAAATTGAGACCATGGTAAGGGTATACCTCTTGAAATTTTTATTAAATATGGTGTTTGAAGTCTCAGCTAGAGCAATAAGACAAGAAAGGGGAGCAAAAGGGATACAATGAGGGAAACAAACATGAAAGCAATTCCATTTCCAGATGATATGGTCCTATTTCAAAAACCAGAAAGATCATTGCTTGGCTAAACTCTTGAAATACCTGAGTAATTTTTTTTCTTTTTGATACATTTTTAAAATTTAAATTTGAAATAAGCTTGTTTTGCATGTCAATCCCAGTTCTGGAACCCTCAGGTCCTCCCCTTTCCCCCCTACCAACCCCATCCCATCCCCCTTCTGCTCCCAGGGAGAGTGAGGCCTTCCATGGGGGATCTTCAAAGTCTGTTATATCATTCAGATATAACAGGGTCTAGGCCCTCTCCTATGTGTCTAGGCTGAGAGGGCATCCCTCTCTGTGGAATGGGCTCCCAAAGTCCATTCATACACTAGGGATAAATACTAATCCACTACCAGATACCCCATAGAAGGGGGTGTTAATTAGGATTTCTTTTTTCTTTTTATCTCACTTGTATTTACCTTTTAAAGCAGAATGTGTCTTAGCACTGTGTTTCCATTTACAAGCCTTACTGAGTTACAAGACCAGACCTAGGAAAGCTTAGGGTTTTGTTCTCAGTATATTGGAAAACAAGCCACATGGTGAATTCCTCTGTCAAGTTGTTTCAGCTTGTATTCTTACATCTAAGATGGGTACATGCAGAATTAACTACGGGGAATGAAATTTTTAAGATGAAATTTAAGCTATCTTAATTTTTTTCCCTTTTAAACATTAAGCTATAGCTCAGAATACTTCAGTGATGAATGGTTTTATCTACTAAGGACTCCTGAGTTTTTAAAGCAGTTTTTATTTGTTCCATGTTTTTTTGAGAGCAGGTCTCAAGCCTAGGCTGCCCTTCAGCTTGTTATATAGCTGAAGATAATGTTGAATTCCAGATCCTCTGGCTTCAGCCTCTCTGGTGTTGGGATTGTAGGCCTATGGCACCAAGCCTGGATACATGTTAACTACAATAAGCCTTCATTTCTTAATATAATGGAGGTAGTATCTGGCTTCCATAAACATGTTCTAGACATAGCATAATAGGCTGTTTCTGCCTGCTTGTTCTGGGGGTATTGTATAACTAACACATTTACTTTTCTCTGTTGTGGAGGCTAAGAAGGTGTGTGCCAATGGGTTAGGTGACTGGTGACAGCCTTGTCTCTGCTTCCAGGATGGCTTTTTGCATGTTGCATAGTTACATGAAAAAAAGTGGGGAAAAATCACTACAGTACTTTTTCAACCTTGTTTGTTCATTTCCTTTAATCTATTTTCTAAAGCTGTGAATTCTTTCATGGGCCAGGATCTTCCTGCTTCTTGTTACATTTGGGATTAACTTTCAACAAACATTTAATAAATGACACCAAAGGTGATCTTGAATGCAAAGCCCTGTGCAAATAAAAAGTCATTTTGCTGTTTCAGTTGTGTGCTTTAGGTACCAATTCTTCCCTTTCTTCATATGTTTATGCAGATATTACCTGCAAGGCTCTAAACCCTAGTCTTTTGTAGTGAACCCTGCAAGGCTCATCTTAAGAAACAAAAGTAAATCACCTGTAACAACTCCTTAGCACTTTTCCACTCCCAACTTAGGAGTATGTGTCTACAAACTCTCTTTCTATCTCTCTCTAACTTGGGTAAAATAGGTCACATCTCCTTTGGTATGTTCAGGAATTTGTTTCTATTAAACATTGTATCTCTGGCATGTAGAGCAAAGATAGCATGTGAGAACAGAACATGTGTTTTTTTCTTAGATAAATACAGTAGTTTATGAATATAATGCAGCAACAATGTAATTTGGTTTTCTCAAGCAGGTTTTTATACATTTTCTGTATTGGTGAATGAGAAAACCTGAACTACATAGAGATAATTTAACTTGCTCTGATTACTCAGCTAGGTCACTGATGGGGATTCAGCTTCACATTTACCAATGGTCATCTTGCCTGTGGTCCTAACAACTTGTTTCATATTTCCAAATCATTAAATTGTCTTTTATGTATTACATTTCATATTTAATCTAAGTCAAGTCCAGCTGGTATAAAATAGACTTCCTCTTGACAGAAAAAGTCTTCCTTTGCTGATTGAGCTTTCTTTGACAGACAAGTACTATGACAGATATCAGAAGGTTTAGGTTACATGACTTGAGCATGTCTCTACGAACTTGAACTTGAGGAGCTGGAGCAAATCTCTGAGCCTTCATTTTCTTCTGCTAACTTCAGGAATACCATTTACACATTTAACATCACAAAATAGAGATGATTATAGAAATGAAAGTGTTCTATGAAATAAATGAACTGTGCCATAAGAATTTTTAAAAAGATATATCATTGTGAATCACTTTAGGGAAGTGGCCTGAATTCAAACATGTATTTGAATGGGTTTCATTGAATATCTGCCTGTTGTTCTCCCCCCTCACCTCTCTGTGTATGTGTGTGTGTGTGTGTGTATGCACTCCATTTCTCCCCTCTCCTGCCCCCTCCATATACATAAAGATAAATATATACACATAATAGAACCATATATACACATAGGACCATATGTATGCATTTATACATATGTGTGCTCATAGTTTTCTATTAAAAATCTTCTTAAAGATAACTGTGGGATAATTTGTAGAGCCTTCTAAATTGAAGTTCTTTATCTTATTATTTCCAGTTGACTAAACCCAATGGACTGGTTCACCAGTTGAGCAGAGAGGCCTTGCAACCATGTGGCCTGCTAATGTAAGCAGATGGAATAACACATTCGGTGCTAATTAAAATCTTTAAAGGTTCTTCAAAGGATAGCAGTAATATGTATTTCCCTTATTCAAAACACTAGCAGACGAAGAATGCTTTGTTTTCTCCTTAATGAATATAGGGTTCTCATCTGCTGTCTTTATGAAAATGCCACATGTAACACAGAACAAAAAATCAAGATGGATCCGGAATTAGAAGGACTGTCATTCTCTTTCTTTCAGAGGAAGCCATTCTTTTCAAGAGCCAGATGGCCATCCACTCCATCTCTCTCTCTCTCTCTCTCTCTCTCTCTCTCTCTCTCTCTCTCTCCCTCTCCCTCTCCCTCTCCCTCTCTCTCTCAGTAATTAAATTTCTAAGCCACTGGAAATGACTTGGCAGTCCTGATAAAACACAGCCCAGTAGACTTCTGGGTCTTCCTATTGGAAGGCACGTGTTGAAAGCCCCAAAAGATAGGCTTAGTATCCTCCCTCATGCTAGAGAGACTGAACACTTAGAACTCACTTGAGTCTTCCATATAATCCCTGATGGGAGAGGCTAGGATGTGGGAGTGGACATCATGAGAAAGGAGTATCTTTTCATACAGACAGGTATAGAGACCTTGTTTCCTCTACGATGAACCTATGGAGTTTGTAATTTCTAGTGTCTGGTTTGTTAGATGGCAAATGGTGGGGGAGGGGGCTGGCAGCAACCCCTTTGCAATAAAAACTCTATGAGACTGTTGAGTATGTTTCATACTTGTTTTTATGGTTGGTGGTACACAACTTTACTTTTTTCTGCCCCCCTCTGGAGATGTTTGAGATATAGCGACCATCTTTGAAAACATAACAACTGTGTAACAGCTATCTAGAGCTGAAGCAATTGCCTATAACATGTATAATTAACACTACATGGGAATGACATACTTCTGACATACTTTGTCAAACACTGATTGCTTACTCAATAACCATCTCACCTTTTATTAATAGAAGACCATTTTGTAAGAGTAATAATGTCTTAAGCTAAACAATGATATTCCCTATCCTCTTCTGAAACCAAAAATGTCTGGGTATACAATTGTAGACAAAAGAATGTTGATGGGAGCTGTCATTCTGTAAATATGTTTCTCATACTGGTTAATGAATAAAGCACTGTTGGCCAATAGAAAAGCAAGATAGGCGGAACTAGGAGACAAGGAGGAGAGAGGAAGGAGTAAGGAGGAGTCAAGATGGAGAGTCTAGAGAAAGCAGAACCGCCGTTCCTCCGCTCTCAGTAAGACCACATGGAAATACATAGAAATGGGTTAATAATTAAGACAGAGCTAGCTGATAAGAAACTAGCACCTGGCCAACAGCATTATATCAAATACAGAGTTTCTGAGCGTTATTTGGGGCTGGCACAGCAGCGGGACAAGACCAGCGGCGGGAGGAAAAACCTTACTCCTTACATATGTCACCCATGTGGCTAATAAGAACTTCCACTTAAAATTTAACAAAAGCTTAAAAAGGGATTTTACAAACAAAAGAAGAGAGACAAGCAAGGATTCTTGGTAGCAGCATTTTTCTCGGCTGGACTCTGCTTTGCCAGAAACAACTAGATAAGTGCAAGGCTCCTTTAAGGGAAATTTCCTGACTCAGCATAAGCGGCAAAAAATCCGCAGGGCTTTAAAAAAGCACTGCTAACAATTTATTGGTGTGTACAAGATCTGGCAATGGCAGTGACCAAAGCCGGCAGCATGCTGCTGGATGGCAGCGCAGAGCAAGGCAGTGAACACAGATCTCAGTGCTGGCGGTAAAATAGCTGCCGCCATCTTTGATAAACCACAGCTGACACAGCTATGACTTTCATTTTAGCAATGTTGTTGTTTACCAAATAAAGACTCGTGGCCAGACAAAGATAAAGATTTACAGTAAAGACAGATTCACATAAAGAAAAACCACTAAAGGTTTACAGTGTGTTCTAAAATATATGCAGGCTTGGGAGAGAAAATAAATCAAATGGTTTTAAGAAGACAGGGAACAGCTGGGTGTGGTGGCACATGCCTTTAATCCCAACACTCAGAGACACAGGCAAGCGGATCTGTGTGATTTCAAAGTAAACCTGGTATGCACAGTAAATTCTAGGACAGAAAAGAGTTACACAGAGAAACCCTGTCTCAAAAAATGAAAAAATAGAAGTAAAAGAAACAGAGTAATAAAAAAGCCACATAAAGATGGAAAGCACAGAAAAATTATGGATGCTATATGCTATTCTGTTGTCTTTAAATTGTTTGACTGCTGAGGAAATAACAACAACTGTTAAAGGAAATGCTGCTGGATTAATTCAATTCATATATTTTAAAAATGCTTTAACTCCAAAATTTAAGTTCAAGGACAAGTTACTGGGGAAAAAGGATTTCTATTTTTGTTTCCACAGAAAATGAAAAGCTACGTATTCCTTCCAGACTAATGTGGTTTGAGCAAGCCAGACCCCCTGAAACAGAGTACCAGGTGATCCTACATTCAAAACAGCTGAACATAGCAGCCTTGCAGACTACAGCCAGGATTTCTGCGTTTCTTAGGGTCCCCAAAGACAGTGCCCCTTACCAGTAGGAAGCAGTTTGGAAAGAATGATGCCCAAATTCCCAAATATTGTTTATAAATGTTTGTGTTCACTTAAATGGGGTGGTTATAAATGGTTAATGACCACAACTAATCTCATTTTAAATGTAAAAAGGGGATTATGGTATTCATATCACATAGATATGAATACTTTGTTTTGGAATGGATTTTCATTTATTGATACAATTTAAGATCAATTTTGTGATATGTATATTTCTCCTCTTGT
Source organism: Phodopus roborovskii (assembly GCF_943737965.1). Lineage (NCBI taxonomy): Eukaryota > Metazoa > Chordata > Mammalia > Rodentia > Cricetidae > Phodopus > Phodopus roborovskii. The sequence goes on from NW_026125444.1 coordinate 6,936,584, forward strand.
TTAGGTATTGTGTTTATATAGCTCATTTAGAAATATATTGTAATTCAATACAGATTATAGATAGTACCTATGATAGTCAGATCTTATAGTTAAGTTAGTTAAGATTTCTAGATATACAGACATGTATTTGAGATAAATAGGCATCCTCCAAACCTTTCAAAGACCTACAGAATATGGCATTTAAAATGGTTTAGGGTTTCTCTTGACAGTGAGACATAAATGCTCCCAGCAACACCACCTGCGTCAGAAAGGAAGATGGATATCCAAGAAACATGTTATGAAGTTTACTTTCAATATGGCAAGACTAGCCATTTGGACAAGATACTGCTCTTGTCTGGACTGCTTGACTTTATGCTGTATAAACTGGACATGCAGGACTCACAGAAAAGTGACTGCTGATTCAAGATGGACATTGTGTCAGAATTCCTTCTTCATGGAAGCGTCTGCCAGACATTCTGCAAGACACAGAGAAAAATGACTGACAAACTGCCAGTACAAGAAGACAGTTTAAAGTTTCCTTCTTTGCTGAAGAGTCTGCCAGACACACTATGCCTATGGGCTGAAGATGGAAGATTACAGAAGAACTTCGGGTGACTGACCAGGCAGTGAGTTGTCTCTGTCATTTCTAGAGTTTATATATTATCCTCCTGTGATCTTTGAAGGAGTTGAAGACAGATAGTTATGGTTATAGTTTTCCTTAGTTAGGATTAAAGATAAGTTACATATAGAACTTTAGACGCACAAAGATAGAATAGATGATAGAATATTTTCTTAAATATTACTAAGTGTTAATGGACTAAATATTGTTAACTGTGATTCTTACTTGATAACTGTTGCATGATATATTTTGCTATGTTAAGGTTAAAACCCTTCTTTTTATTTAGACAGAAAAGAGGAGATGATGGGAGATGCCATTATGTATATATGTTTCTCATACTGGTTAATGAATAAAGCACTGTTGGCCAGTAGGAAAGCAAGATAGGTCGACTAGTAGACAAGGAGGAAAGAGGAAGTATAAGGAGGAGTCAAGATGGAAGACGGAGAGAGCAGTATGCCCGTAGCCTCTCTCGCCGATAAGATAAGACCACATGGAGATGAACAGAAATGCGTTAGTACTTAAGACAGAGCTAGCCAATAAGAAACTAGTATCTGGCCAACAGCATTATATCAAATACAGAGTCTCAGTGTGTTAGTTGGGGCAGGTGAGATGGCGGGACAAGACCAGTGGCGGGAGGAAAAACCTTACTCCTTATATATGTCATGTCTTATAATGCAATTAAACCTATTATAAAAGCTTTTCACTCATAACTTAATTGCTTTCATAACATTTTTGTCTTCAAGTACCATCCCATTGGGAAGCAGAGTTCCATTTGATATATGAATTTTCTGAAGACATAAGCATTTGGCCCCTAGCGCCCATCTTTTTGATTTGTACCCATATTTATGATATGTGCCGGGGACAGATTCCCCAACAGCCTCTTAGTTATTTTCCTCACCAGCCTATTTATCTATTTATCTAAGTACCCACCTCTTAAAGAAATGTCCAACCTGTGTTCACTAAGTAATTAAAGGGGTTCCATCATTCTTGAAGATACCACACTACTCAACTCCCCAAAATCATCCTCCTTACCCCATTCCTCCCCCCCAAAAAAACTTACAGGGAGATAGATTTTATCTTTCTCAATAATGAGACATTCTCCTGGAACTCCCCAAACTGCAAATAAATTTAATTATAGGTATTGAGTGTCCAGCCCTTTAGAATGCCTACACTTAAGCTAACTGACTTTTGGGAAGAGATACTCAAAGGCAGGGGTCAAATGTCACTCACTAACAAATGTTTTCTTCTGGCACCCAAGAATTAGATGTTTCCTTAAGTCTTTGCCAATTCTATGATGGTTAATCCACTTATCCAAATCATGTATATTGTGGGTATGTTTATTCTCCATGGGTACAAAATAAGAATAGGAGCAGGAGGGAGGAAATTCACATATGAGCCCAAAAGTGAATCAGACTTGGGGGGGGGGAGAGGAAGGGAGTGGGAGAGATGGGGAAAGGAGACTTTAGCTGCGGAAGACAGAAATTTCCATGACCTAAAACAGGCATTACAGGTGACTTGACAAGAAGTTCACTTAGGTTCACTTTCTAGGAAAGAACCTGTCTCAGGGGACTTTAGGACTGGATGGCAAGGTGAACTAGAGCATCCAGTTAGGATGCTGGAGAAAGACTGTCATCATCTCAGTTGGACTGCATGGGAGAATGTGCTAGGCAGTGTGTCTGCTTTCCTCACACACGATGAATGCTCAAGGGCAGAAAAGCACAACGGGGTAAAAATAGACCACTCACATCTAGTAGTGTCAAGCAAGAACTTGCTATATGTGGACCTGCTGGCAGTCTGACACTCTGGGATTTGTACCAAAGTGGTTGGTTCTTCATACTCCCACGATCTGGCTGAACGTGATATTGTCCCAACACATGATGTCATGAGGACAATGACCAGACGCTGCTATATTCTCAGACCCTCTGGCCAAGGAGGAGGAAAGGCCCATGACCAATGGAGATCCCCCTGGGGAGAAGACCTCTAGCCATCACTGTTAGTGTTACCACTTCTTTTTGTGTAGCCGGTGAGAGCTGCTGGGATGAAATGGGACTTTCTGACTCACATGAGTGAATCAGGGAATGCTCTGTGGAAGGGGATAACAAGAACGTGAGGTGGAAGGTGGCAGCAGGGCACTGTGCTACAGGGAGGCTATATGCTGTGGACAAGGCTGGAGGTGCATGCTGCCAGTTCCTTGACCTTGTGATGCTTACTTGAGCAACTCAGCTGTCTTCAATGACAGTCCTTTCAGCCAGAGAGGCATTCTACTTCTGCCACCTCTGCTTAGATGTTTTCTTAGGATAAAACGTGCCCTGATTTAATCCAGTGTTCCTTAGAAGTTGATCTGCTGCTCTAGACAGCAAAGGGCATCGTCTCTTGAGAAAAGTTAATGATATTTTCTTTCTAGTCTAGAAATTCCCAGAACTGGGTCTTTCTTGAGCCTGACTTACATTTAGCCAAGTAGGTAATTATGAGGAAGGAAATAATATCCTGTTCTGTCTTCACTTCCTCTTGGCTGTCACTGAGATCTGTTGGGTCTGTTTTTCACCCTTACATGTCTCTCTATCATGGCTCAAGCTGCCTAGCTGCTGCCTGACAGAAGCTTAGCCTAAGAGGCCTGTGTTCTACATCCTCCTTCTTCCCAGGTGTCTTTGCTTCTGTGGCAGATGCTATACAGAGATGTTCTCCAGAAGTTTCCCAGGAAACATATATTTATTTTTAGAAATGGAATACCTTACTGCTTTTTTGCTGTGCAGTCTTTCTTTTCAAAGCTAACAGCATCTGACTTTTAGCATCCTCACAAGCCAGAGAAAAGTTTGTGGTTACTTGTCACACTGGTCTTCTGAAGGAAGGTCAGATCCTGCTTCCTGGGAATGTTAGGAATATTTGGTGGTTTTCTATAAGCATCTGAATCTTGTGAAGATTATTTTGGTCTTTGGCTCCATAGCATATGAAAAGTATCTGCACCCTGATAAACCCATGCAGCAATCCAAATCAGACCAAATTGAACCAAATTAGAAAAGCCCACATTTAATGGATACAATGCTCCCAGCCTCCAGGAAGGAAACAGAAAAGAGAGACCAGAAAGTCTATTTTCTGGAGGATAGTTTAAATAACCTGTGGGAGTGGTCTTGAGCATCACTGGGGAAGAAGTCATCATTTGACAGGCTTTCTGAGCTGCAGCAGGGTAGGGAGATAGGAGAGGAGGGCTTAGGGTGGAACTTCCACCAGAACATTCCCAGGGATGTTCTGGGTACAGGGATGCCAGGGCCTGGGGTGAAGCTTCCACCATAACAACATGGTGTACACCTGGAAATCCCTAACAACTTTCCAGAGTTTCTTCTTTCTTTCCACCAGGCTGAATTTAGGTCATCAGGATTGGTAGTAAGTGCTTTTACCCACTGAGCCATCTCAATAGCCCCAAATTTAACCTTAACAGAAAGTAATATTATCACTAAGAAATTGCCTACAACCACCTAAACTCTTAAGTCAGTGTCCTTGTGCTGTCTGAGTGTGGCAATGAAGTTGGCATTGCTGGCACATTTTTTGGCCCATCCTTATATTATTCAGCAACAGGACCAGTTGTTTTGACTTGTGATATGACACATGCCTGGAAAGTCACCCTTGCAAAGGTCTTCTTGTATCAGAGTGTCTGCTGTGAGAGGGACAGAAAACTTGGTCACTGCTACAAAATAACCACATGACTTTAGTAACAACAATATAACAGCAACACCAGCAACAACAGGTATCCCCAAATGCTACCATGTATTCTCAGGCACTGTTAGAGGTACACAAGAGCCTAGTAAATCCTGAGGGCACCCCCAAGAAGCCTACATTAAGTACTCTCTGCCCCATTATACCAGCAAAGGCTATGAAAGACAAAGAAGGTCAGAAAATCTAACATCACAAAAACTGAATTATGTAATCTTTAGTCTCTGAATATTTGATCCTTTTCTCATAAAGTGGGAATCATTTTATTTATATTGCAGTGTTACTATGAAGATTAAGGTAAGAACAAAGAATAAGGCACATTAAGTAGAGAAACTACTTTTAAAACACTTTCCATAACATCCTTCTTGTATGAACCCATGGCCCTCATTTACTTAGCAGTTGCTATTCTACCAAACTCCCAAGCCAAATAAGAACCAGGATTGCACAAAACAATCAAAATAATCCAATCAAAACAAGCAATCAAACAACCCTCTGGCCCATTATCCTCACAGCACCCCTGGGAGCCTTTCTGAGTGAGAGTCTGTTTACTCCTGGTTGGAAGGAGCTTCCTTAAGAGGCTTCCCAATTCAGGATGATTAGAAATGCAAATTGGGAAGGGAAGGGGAAAGGAGGGAAGGGGGAGGGGAGGAGGAGGAAAGGGAGAGAAGGGAAGGGGAGGGAAGGGGAGGGAAGGAGGGGAAGGGGAAGGGAGGGGGAAGGGAGGGGCTGTGAAGAGCTCAACATTGTCAGGACTGAGTTCTGACTGCTGATAGTGTAGCTGCAGTAGGGAAATGGGAGCATAGAAGCAGTCTTGCAGACCTGGTCTAGGGCCCCTAAGGAAAGGGAATCCTAAGTAAGGCTTTCCAGTTCCTTGGGAAGCCTTTCTGAGATATCTTCACTCAGTTTGGTAGATCCCATCCACACCCATCAGGCTTGTTCAGTGTGGTTTCTGTTGTCCAGGACTAGTGACTGGTTTTCACTGTCCTCGTCATAGTTTGACTGCAAGCTCTTGAGACATGGCATCATACTTACTCATCCTGTATTTCTGAGTCTTTCATTTAATGGTTGTTCAGTATGGTTGTTGAATAAATGGTTATTGACTAACATTCGAAGAGAGAATTGAAATTCATGTAACAATGTGTGATTCAGACAGACTTTCCATTCAAAATCCATAGAACATTTGGGCAAGCTTCAATATCTGGAAAGTTAATATCAGCATAGAGTACATTACCCAAAAGCTCTGAATAAAACAGTCATTGCTTTCCCTGTAAGACTGCCACCTCAGGCTGGGAGCCAAAGCCTCTAGCTTTTGCTTTAAAAATATGGAAACAGGTACACTGTTGACTTGCCTTTACTTTTAAAGGCACTCTGAATTCAAGCTTAAAAGATCATCCTGTGTCAGTCAAAAAGTGTAATGAAGAGAATGGAAATGTTCTAGAGAAGAGGAAACACTTAGAGCTGTTGCCTTCCTGTAGGGTTATGATTCTCTCTTTGAAGGCGGGGGGGGGGGGGGGGGGGGGGGGAGGGGGGAGGGAGCACAGGACCCATCAATTATATAGGTGACAACCTCATGATGAAGACACATAGGGGGGCATGCCCACACTTGTGTTCTTCCAGTTTTCACAATCATGAGTTTCACTGTTCAGAAAGGTGCCTACAAGGATAATAGGGAGAATTTAAAGCAGCGGAAAGCTCCTATCTTCTCCTCTGTTATAAATTTGGTTTCAGCTACTGTTCATTCACATTTCATATCCTTGACAGACTATATTTAGACTCTCAATTTTATAGTTTTTAGAGGCATAAAAAGTTTCACATGCAAAGTGAAAGCTGTGAAATCTTTCTTCTCCCCGGGTGAAAAGATTCACCTGGCACCTACAACAAATTTGTAACTTGTACGAGAATTGAGAATCAATCAGATTTCACTGGTGAATGGAGGTGTACACAGGTCTAGAGAACGTGCTGCCAATAACATCCTAAGGGTCAATTGAATGTAGCCTTTTGCCTTTGTGAGCCAATCATACCAAATTACTATGCTATCGTCCCCACTGTCAACTTGGAAGCCTGTCACTAGACATAAGAATTTGTGTGTGTGTGTGTGTGTGTGTGTGTGTGTGTGTGTGTGTGTGTGTGTGTGTAGTAAAAGGAAAATAGAACAATTCCTGTCAGATGTGATTTCAGTGTTAGTAACCTTAGACTCCATAACAACAGGACAGCTTCAAAACTAGTTTATCTGCTTACTGTTCTGAGAAAGGAAGTATGAGATCAGGGTGTTCATGTCATTAGTGTCCTGGGTTGGAGTGGGGGTCCCTTCTAGCTTGCAGATAGCTACATCTTTCTGTGTATTCCCAGGGTAGTACACTTTTACTTCTTCTAAAGCCACCAATATATGGGGTTAAAGGTTCATGTTTATGATCACATTTAGCCTAACTTAATTAGCTTCAAAATACCCCAATTCTTAGTAATCATGTTTGGTTTGAAGCCTCAGCATGTGCATTTGCAGGGGGTGCTTTCAGTTCTTAGCAAATGTGTGGTAGGCAATCTTCCACAGTTCCTCAGCAGGTACATCCACGAAGTGTAAGAATTCTAGATTGCAGGTGCATTGTTCGCCAATGTTCCTGCTGGTTGGAAAACTGTTCATCATACACCAAAGAAGTAGCAAATTAGCATTGTAAAGGATCCCTGGGACTTGCAGTCTAAAAGCCAATGTGCTCACATTTGGTCAAGAACAAGGACTTTTCTCTTAGTTCCAATAAATGTGAAGTCTTTCTTCCCATGTCAGGCATATTCGCCAGGACACAAAGGTTCTTATAAAATGAGTTGCTAATGAATTGGCCAGAGCCTTTAGCCAACCAGCCCACAGGTGAGAAAACTTAAATACTTTATGATTCTCAATAAGATAATTTTTCCCTAACAGGATTGTTCTACACTATTTTTTTCCTCACTCTTACATAAATCCTGTGTGCTGTTTTATAAATCTGGAGCTTAAGGTCCCTTACACATCCATTTGCATCCAAAAACATATTCACATCCATGGTGTTGTTGTTATTTCCTGTTTCTGAGGCACGGTATCACTATGTAGCCTAAAGTATTCTCAGACTCATAATTCTCCTGCCTAAGTCTCCCAAGTGCTTAAATTATAAGCCTATGCCACCATTATGATTAACTGTGATGTTTTCTAACCCCAACCTCATGTACCAATTGCTCTGTAAGCATTTTAGGTAATCATATGTGCTGTGATGCATCCAGAAATCAGTACATGACCATCTGAATATCCAGTAGTACCCCAGTATGAAAATGACCTAGCTTGTTCAGTGCACATCAAGTTGATTATTTTGGTCCTAAAGGGCAGAACTAAGTCTTCATATTCTTTGCAGTTTTTTTTAATCATCTCCTTTATTGGGGAGAATATAATTTATGGATTTTATCTCTTTGGTCAACCTATTTCCCACTTCAGAGTGTTCTGTATTGTTCATGTGCTTGGTGCTATTTTTAGGCAAATTTCCAGAGAGTTTTTAAAAATCTAAACAGTGTCACTTTAATTATGCTAAGATAACACCAAAATAGCAAGAGTTAATGTTTACATGCTATTCTATTCATTAGGCAAAAGGTAAACGAAAGCAAGGTATTCTGGGTGAAAAAACGAGGTATAAGAAAGGAAGAGAAAGGGGAAGAAAAATGGCATTAGGTGAGGAAGTGGTTGAGCAGAATTATTTCCTCATGCAGCACACTTAGAAGCATTTTTGCCATCAGTCAGCAGTGTTCATATCAAGTATGTCAAGCTCCAGGGAACGGGCGGGGGTCACCAAGGCTATCCTGCATTCAGCACCAAACTGACAGTTCCAGTAAACTACATCAAATAAATGACTGGAGTGCTTGGCTTTGATTATTATTTGTTTAATTTATAAATTTGTCTTGGATTTATAACTATAAGGGAGACATCAATACACAGAGAACATTGAGCTTGAATATCCATTACATATTTAGCTATTTAAGAATTAATTATCAGTGGAATTACATAGTCTTTGAAAACATGTGTCATACTAATATATCATGTCTTAGTTAGGGTTTCTATTGCTGCAATGAAACACCATGACCAAAAACCAAGTTGGGGAGGAAATGGTTTATTTGGCTTACACTTCCATATTGCTGTTCATTATTGAAAGAAGTCAGGGCAGGAACTCAAACATGGCAGGAACCTAGAGGCAGAAGCTGATGCAGAAGCCATGGAGGGGTGCTATTTACTGGTTTGCTTCCCAGGGCTTGCTCAGCCTGTTTACTTATAGAACCAAGGACTGTAAGGTGTATAGTTTTTCTGCCCGCCGCCGCTGGTCTTGTCCCGCCGCCGAGCCAGCCTCAAATAATGCAAAGAGACGCTGTATTTGATTGATATAATGCTGTTGGCCCGGTTACTTGTTTCTTATCGGCTAGCTCTGTCTTAAGTATTAACACATTTCTGCCTATTTCCACGTGGTCTCCTTACCGGGGAGTGAGGCAAGCATCTGGTCACCCGGTCTCTCAATGGTGACTCCTTCTCCCTACTTCCTATTTCCTCCTTGTCCCCTAGTCCCTCCTATCTTCCTTTCCTATTGGCCAACAGTGCTTTATTATTAACCAGTATGAGAAACATATACAGAATGACATCTCCCATCACAGGACTACCAGTCCAAGGATGGCACCACCAACCATGGTCTGGGCCTCCTCCATTGATCACTAATTGAAAAGTGCCTTACAGCTAGCTGGATCTTAAGGAGGCGTTTCCTCAGATGAGGGTCTTTCTTCTCCGATGACTGTAGCTTGTGTCAAGTTGATACAAAACCAGTCAGCACATATTGTATTGTGACATTTCTTTCATTGTGTTCCACAAATGGTTACTCTTGTCTTTTGCTATTTAACTACTTCTCATCTGTTACTGTTTTGTTGTTAAAAATAAAATGCATATGCAGAAGAGAATTGAGTTTTTAGTTTATTTGCATCTTCATTAGCATCTAGCTCAGTAAAGGAGATGCAATTTGTAGATTTGCTCAACCACGCAGGACTTAATTCCTCATTTTGGAATATTTCCTAATTTATTTCAAATAAACTCTCCAAAGACATATTTTTTAAAAATATGTGTCTAGTATTGTGGGGAGGGATAGGCATTTGTATGGCAATGCATGTGTGGATGTCAGAAAACAACTTTGTGGAGTTGTTTCTCTCTCTCTCTCTATCCACCTTTACATAGGTTCTGGGATTGGATTAGGTCACCAGGCTTGAGGACAAATGCCCTTTACCCACTGAGCCATCTCATTTGTCCCAATGGAGGTATCTTTTAACCAGGCTGTTTGGTCAGACAGTCTCGGTGCCTATCAAGATTGCAAGCAAGTAATGGCTTCTCCTCACCAAATGCACACTGGTATCAGACATTGCTCTGTGATTTTTGGGTAAATCATCCCACTTTATCAGACTCCCATAAGGGGGTAGGCTGCATAATAAACTGATTACTCTTGCTTACTAATAAAGAAACAAAGGCAGAGAGAGCTTAAGTACCATTCCCAAAGGTCACAGGATTAGCAAATGGAAGAAATAGGAAACTAACCATGAACGGCATTCCAAACCTGAGGTCCGTCCACATGCTGCCTCACTATTCCCATTTTCAGAGGGAAACATCAAAGAGGAATGGGTTTTGTTCAAACAAATATTCAAATACTACTTATCTTTCAGGCAAAATAAAATAACAACAGATCAAATGAGAATAAAAATATTTACCTGTGAATAATTTGTTCATTTGAGAAATCTGAAGTTTAATGTTCAACATCCTTTGCCATCAGAAAAATGATAATCAAATCACTTTGAGATTCCTTCTTATACCTTTCAGAGTGGCTAAGATCAATAACACAAGTGACATTCATACTGGCATGGATTAGACATGATGTCAGAGGAACACACCTCCATTGCTGGTGGGAGAGACAGCTAGAATTGAGGGGCAGTTGAGGGTTAGTATTGAAACTTAGTGTAGTGGAAATTTTCTAAAGGATATGAAGGTTATCCTGACAAGATCTTCAAGTAATGAGGGAGACAGAACCCCAACTGATCATCTCTTATTCCCAAATGAAGGTTCTAATCCAGGCACTGTGTTATGTCCAATTGAGTTGTTGGCCAAAGAGTCTTATGGAAATCCTCAAACAACCCAGGCTGTAGCCAAGATAACAAGTTAATTACCACAAACTGGCATCAAGGTACCATTGCTGCAGACGACATCCACACAACTTATTGAACATGGAGAGACATCAAGCTGGTGTCTACATAGAACCTTGACCCCTGTGTTCTTGTGTTGTTGGTAAGGGAAGGTGCGCTATAGACTACCAAACTACCAAAAGAGAAACACTGACACCAAACATCCACAAAACGTTTGATTTATTATCTGTCCTGCCTGTGATGTGTAATAGGGAAATGGTGGCATGAAACTGTGGGAGTAATCAACAAATATCTGATTTGATTTCACACCCACTCCATGAGATGGAATCCACAACCAACACTGCTTGGGTGAATAAGAACCACAGGTAGAGAGCCCAGAGTCCCAGGACAAAACCAGATACTGCTTGTGTGTGGGGAGAAGTAACAATGAAGTGACTCCTAATGATGTTCTAATAGCTCAATGCCTTACTCAACAATCATCAGAGCATCTTCTTCCTGCAACAACTGGCAATAAATACAGAGAGCCACAGTCAGACATTACATACACAGAGAGAGACCATGAAACACTCAGCTCTAAATGGGCTGTCTCTATCAAATCCCTCTCTTCAGAAAAGAGTGTAAGCACCAGAGGGGATGGAGGACACCAGAACAAGGCCCCCTAACTCAGCTAAGCAAGATTCATATGACCTTAAAGAGACTGAAGCAGCAGGCACAGGGACGACATGGATCCTATACCAGTTCCTCTGCATATATATTTTAGCTTTCAATTTAGTGTTTCTATGGGGATCCTGAATGGGTGAATGAGTGGGTTCCTGATTCTTGTGCTTTCTCTTGCACTCTTCTCCTTCTGTTGGTTTGCACTGGTTATGGAACTTTGATGTGATGGTTTTTGCTTTGTCTTATACTTTATTGCTATGCTTCGTTGTTATCTCTTAGAAGACTGTTCTTTTCTAATGAGAGACAAAAAGGGAATGGATCTGGATGGGAGGGGAAGTAGGAAGGAATTGGAAGGAGTAGGGGAAGGGAAACTTTAATCAAGATATATTGTATGAGAAAACTATATGTTTAACAAAAGGGGAAATATAGAGTTTAAAACACTCAAAACTTCTGTCATAGTTGGTGTTAGTCATCAGCTTAACACCTGAGAAGAGGGAACCCAAGGAAATCCACATGAAAGTCACTATTCTCTTGTGTCCATGACTTCTAAATTGTCAGTGTCATCAGAAAAATGAGGAATAGAGAAAAATGTCTGGGCCAGGCTAAGATGACACAGATCTTAGCACTCAGAAGACAGAAGCAAGTGGATCTCTGAGGTTGAAGCCACCTGGTCTATAGAGTGAGTTCCAGTACAACCAAGGCTATACAGAGAAACCCTGTCTCAAAAAACCAAAACAACAGCTAACCAACTAGCCAGCCAACCAACCAACCAAACAAACAAAAAGATTGGTGAGAAAATGTCCAGGATCACTCTTAAAGAAGGTGTTTGCCTATCACATTTTAAACTTTGGATTTCTTGGTTTGGTCTGTTACTATTTCACTTTACTTTAAATATTTGTTTGAATGAAATCTTATCCTCTTTCTTACTTCAAAATAGCTAACCCTAGTTAAGCTATCTTCTATATGCAATGCTCATTGTATTTTCAGTCAATCAATTTTTTTCCATTTACAAAAATCCATTACTCTCTGACTATGTAAGGATATCTGGTAAGAATGACTACAGTAATGAAAACTTACTATTTTAATGAAATTTCAATGAGTTTAGGGTCAACAAATGACTAGATGATGGCGCATATGCTGAATATAGATAAGCCTGGTTATGGTAGCAGAGTCTATGAAGTACATCATTTTCAGTGCTTGCGTGTTTGTTTCTGCCTTCTTGATTCAGTCGCCAGAGGATGGGATGGTCTTCTGATAGTGTTTTTCCTCCCAGAGAGTTTACTGCATGTATATTCTAACAAACCTAGGTTTGCACTGATTAGCTTTTCTAGATGTTCTCCTTTCTTTGGTCTAGACAATGAGGTTTGCTCTCTATGGTGGCTACTTTTGGTTGTCAACTTGAGTATAACTGGAAGGAACTGCAATCCAGAAACTGGGGAACACCTGTGATCTTGATGCTGTGGCAGGAAGACAATATGATTTTAATCTGGACCTTGAGGCAGAAGACATACCTTTAATCTGTGCCACATCTTCTGCTGGAACCCTATGAAAGGACAATGAAGAAGGAAGGTCTTCTTTGACTACTTGTCCTCTTCTTGTCAAAACATCCATTCCTTCACTGGCATTAAAACCTTCTTCTTTAGGATTCCAGCACATGCAGACGACCAGCTGAGGCATCCAGCCTTGTGGGACTGAGCAACAACTAGAGTTTTGAACTTTTCATTCACAGGAGCCACTGTTGGATTACTTGGACTTCAGCCTGTAAGTCATTCTGATAAACTACACACACACACACACACACACACACACACACACACACAGAGAGAGAGAGAGAGAGAGAGAGAGAGAGTTTCATTCCTTAAGTTTTGCGACTCTTGAGAAGCCTGACTAATATGTTCCTGTATAATTTAAAGTGTCTCTATATAATGCTCCATACAAAAAACAGGGCTAAGCTCAGTGTTACCTGTGTGAGCATAGGAAGCGTGATCTGTCCTGGATAGTTCCTGAGATTCATGCATGCATTCGTTCACACGCATGCTGCATTCATTCCTTCTGCACACATCAAACACACCTTCTGTGGCAGTTGCTCAGGGCTGAGGATGTGGAAATAATTGTGCAGGGGATGCAATCTCCCACAAGTCATTAGTACTTTATAGTGCAACACAAGGAGCCACTCTGTGGTGGTACAAACACTGCAATATTTTAGGCTCTCAGACCCCAAGATGAGCATGTGGTGAGGGTGAGGAGTGAAGACAGATATAGCTAAAAGCATCACTTTGGCCCGCTGTGACTTGACTTTTTAAAGCCTGCTTAAGATGGCAACCAGAGAGAGAGAGAATGGATGTCTTTCTTGTGTGTGAGACCATCTTTAGCAACCATGAAATCTCACCCAGACGAGGCGAGAAGCAGAAAATGCCAGCAGCTAGCCTAACCGCTATTTGCGACCTTGTGTTGCTGTCCTTTTTAAACATGTGTGAATTCATGCAGATTTTCATTATAACATAGTATTTTCATGTACAAAGTGTTAAGTTACTTAGATACCCTGTTTCCCTGACCATTTTGGAACCCTTAAGTGAACTGTGTACTCAGAAGAAAATGCCAAGTCCTTCCTAGGATTTTTCATGCTCCCTGGAATTGCAATGAGCACTTCTGTTCTGGACTGGTGGAGGGAAGCAGAGTAATGGAGTATTCCTTGCAGTAAGAAGAACCTTTAGGTCTCCAATATTTCTTAGTGAAACTAAGTAACAACAGCAAAAAATTCAATCAAAAGCCACAGGCCATAATATTTAGTGACAGACCTGCAGCATTTCTGGAGCTATAGAGGAAAATAATCTTGAAAGTGCAAAGCAAAGGTTAAATAACTGGCCTCTGTTTAGATACAGAAAAGAGACAATGAGAATATGCACCAGTTGTCATAAAACATAAAATCTTACACACATTCTCTATTTTACCATTACAAAATTAGGTTTGAGCTAAGTCTATTTTTCTTCCTGTATTGAACATTATGTGTAGGTGGTTCCAAGTTATACTGACTTAAAATCTTGACAATATGAGTATTTACCATAGGAAATCATGTAGAAAGTATTTGTTACTAAAATAAGGCTTGCTTAAATTGGGATATGTGAAACAGATCTAAAGGGAGAGAGGCAGAGAAATGATGAAGAAAGACAAAATACCCATATTTTCTTTCCTACATGGAATCTAGTCTTAAATGCACACACACACACACACACACACACACACACACACACACACACACACACGTGACTTGAAAGCTGAAGTAGGACTCTTTGGGGAGAATTTGGGGAGAAGAGGGAGAGCAGTGGGGTGAACATGAGGAGCAACAATGATATCTACAGACAGATGTGAAACATCATAATGAGACCCCTTATCTTCTATGATAAGTAACTATTAATTTCATAAATGACTTGGCAAGATGGCTTAGCTGGAAAGGGCACCTTTTTCCAAGCCTAAGGATCCAAGTTGATTCAGGGCATCCACTTGGCAGAATAAGAGAATTGATCCCTGCAAGTTGTCTTCTGACTTCTATAGGTACACAGCCACACCTATATACCCATAACCTTACACACCCACACCCTCGAACAACCACATCCTTGTAACCCACTCCCACACAATAAATAAATATATGTAGGCAAATAAATTAATAATGCAGAATAAATAAATATGGCTAAATGAAGTTAAACAATTTTAATAGCTGTATTTAGACATTTGCCCCATGTTCCCTAAGATATGAATTTGCTTCACCAATTCTGACATACTTAATCCACCACATCCTGGATCCAGTTCTGAAAGAACTCTGGTACAAACAGAATCAAGAACACAGCCAAGAGCCCAACCTGCTCATTAGAATTCACTTAGAAGGACAAAACAGTGGCATCCACATAGCACAAAATATTGCTTTGCTCTGAGGTCCTCAAGTCAGTAAATTTACCCGTATGCCCTCTGTTCCTCCATGCCACTCTCCCTACTTGGTCTAGAAAGCTCCATTTGTCCTTCTTCAGCCCCTAGCCTGTTGATGCATTAGCACTCACCATGCAACCTGAATGGATTTTCCCTCTCCTTCCTCTCACCACCCTCATGAAGGAGCATCTGGCAGATGGCTGATCACAGAGTCTGTGCATCTGCTCAGGGCAGGGCCTTCTGCCAGCTCTCACTTCTGGCCTTCCTATTTGTGGCTTTCCTGTGCCTCTACTTCATGTTCTGGAACTTGCTGACCTAGATTCAGATGCCAACTTGTGACAAAGTTAGATATCGCATAGGATGATACTATCTACTCTGCCATTTCTCTAGCCCTTAGCCAGGCTGCCAGTTGGTTCACTCCAACCTTAATCCACTTGAGAGGGAGATGACAAGCTTGTCTCCTAGCAATCATCACTCCGTATTCCAACCACTCTCTACTCTGCCACCAAAGGCTCATCATCACTCTCCTACACATGTGCAGCCAGTAAATCCCACTGCTTCTGGACTTGGATGATAATGCCCCCCAGTGTGTGTTATGTTACCAGATCCCAAACATTCATGATTTTGGTTAACATTCTGTGAACTATTGCTCTGAGCCAGGCACTGTGGTTAGAACAGTGCAGAGAGTAATTCTCCTGGTATTAGAAAAGGACTGGCTAGAAAGGACATGAAGAAACAAATAATTCAAAAGGAGTCATGAGAGCTCCGGGGTGGTTAAAAGATATTCTCAAGTGCATTTCCCACAGTTTGAAACCCTCAAGAAGAGAAGAATGAAAACATGTAATGCCAGGAATTTACCAACTAATGTCTTTTGGAAGGTTTCTTTCTCCCAAATAGAAGGCATGCTGGACCAACATATGCATGTTCTCTTGCTGTGTCCCTACAAAACACTCTCATACTATGGAATCATTCTTAACTTACTTCCTCACAATGGCTGAAGGGAACCAGTCTCAACATGGAGTTCATCAGGGCCGAGGTATCTCCATTCATCTTGGTGCCTTACACAAAGGATGGATGCACTAATGCTTGTGGTATAGCTGACTTTAGTAGAGATCATTATAAATGCATTCCAAAATAAAAATCTGTAGGGAAATAACACCTCAAGGAGTGCACTTCATCACCCCAAATTATTCTTTAGAAAACAATACAAGAGAAATAAAAAGGAATTATTCTCCATAAAAATGAGCAAAAGTCTCAAGTGATTTCCTATGTTTTCTAGCACTTATAGAACTCTATCATGGCTGTGACTGTGGCTAAATTATGGGCAAATTTGGTTTGCATAGGTTCCAACTGCATAAAAGACATATAGTGATTCCCATACAATACAAAATACTGTTTTCCTCTAAGGCCCACAAGTGAAATTCAGGAAATTCAGACTTGCTGCCTTCTCTGCTCCAGCTGCTTTTGGACATTCCCTCTAGAGTGCTCCCTTGCTCCTCCTTCATTGCCTGACCAGTGTGGTTGGGGACAATACAGACAGTTCAGGGGAATGACAGTCATGCCCCCAACCCCAATCCACATGCTCATCTGCAGCACCCCATTCACAGGCTTCTGGAACTGAAATGGAATTGATCTCCCCCAAGAATCATATAACTGCAATGGCAGTGTATAGATTTTGCTCAAGATTAGAGAGGATTTGAGGTGTGTGTGTGTGTGTGTGTGTGTGTGTGTGTGTGTGTGTGTGTGTATGTGTGTGTTTGAGTGCATGTACACATACTTCTCAGGTGATTAAACTAGCAACAAGTACACTTAGTATCTATTTTGTCATCTGAAAATATTATTCCCAATTAAACTGGTGGCAGGGGTCTTCATAATTCTAGAATTCATGAAAACATATATTTTATTGCCAAATGTTATTTTAGAATTTCTTCTAAAATGTTTAAAAGTCTCTGTGTGTGTGTGTGTGTGTGTGTGTGTGTGTCTGCCTCTGTCTCTCTCTCTGTGTACGTGTGCGTTTGTGTGTGTGTTGTATAGAGTGGAAGGCCATTGTTTTGCCTTTCCATGTGATATTCAGTTAATATGCTGATAATTACTCTAATTTCTCTTTCTATGATTTTGATCTTATTTCTCCTTGTGACAAGTTTATTTCTTTCTAACCTGAGGAATCAAGAATGTTACAGACTTGAAGCAGTACTTCATTTTCCCCTACTCCATGTCAATCAACATAAATGCTGTTATGTTCTGTAATTGGACATGGCTAAATCTAACTCAGATTTCTCAACAGACTTGGTACCCTCCTGGATATTAATGTTCACTATTGTTGTATTGTTAATTTTAGGTTTATAAATATCTGTTAATAAATATAAATGGCATTTTAAGGTATAACTAGCACACAAAACGTTAAAGAAATTAGGAAACTGCAAACCAATGCATGCCATAGGGATGTAGTTTTACTTTTTTCCACTTTTCATCTTCCCTTTAAGTGATCTCTGTTAGTCTCTAAAAGTCATTATTGTTGCTCTGAGGCCTCAGGGACATTTTACAGATGTTGAACAGAAGAACAATTACATGGGTAAAATAGTAATCTCAGAGAAAATTCCCTGTGGCTGATGAATGTGTAGCTTAGAACTAACCATCCAGCATTCTAAGGAAAGGCTATCCTTGATGAGGAAGAAAGCACTGGTACCCAATGGAAGGCAAAGTAGAAGGGAGAATGTGCTAATCAGGAACTTTTTTTCTTCATCTCCTATTATATTTGAAGAGTGAAGGACAACAGGTAAGTGCTCAATTAATCCTATGAATTGATAGGTTAAATTGATGTGTATTTCAAATTATTTTAATGCTGTAGGTTCAGTCCTTCAAGGTAGTTTGTGACACCAATCGCAAACTTGGTGGATCACTTCAGATCTGAGTTACTATCACAAAAGCTTTTGAAGTCCATCAACACTGTTGGAAGCGCCTCTAAACATAAGCTCTTCTAAGAGAATGCTCTGCTTTTCCATTCTTACTCCATGGAAATCTCTCTATATAACTACTGGAGCTTTCTCTTTTCTGTGAATCAAGTCTTCTTCATAGGCCCTACACCAAAGATGAAAGGTTTAAAAGAGCTGGGCACTCTGCGATCTCTGCTAATGTCTGAAGCACAGGTGAATGGTGTGAGCCTGCACAGGTGAATTAACTGAAGGGGACATCCGTGTTCTGCTCCTCAGCATCCTGATCATTTCCTTGTTAATGTCAGACTGAAAGAAAGAATGTTGAGTCAGTCCTCAAAATGACTGCTGAATTTTCCATTAAGCTTCACAATTTTTTACATTATATTTTGCTTCTGGAAATAAGCAGTTTCTACTAAGGGTTTAAAAGTCAGTCCTCAAAATGACTGCTGAATTTTCCATTAAGCTTCACAATTTTTTACATTATGCTTTGCTTCTGGAAATAAGCAGTTTCTACTAAGGGTTTAAATGTTGTGGAGTATTAGTTGAAGATGTGTCACATTTGTTTATGAGGTAGAGCATGTGTTTAACAATACAAAGATGTATTGTGTTGTTTTATGTTGAATTTGTTTGACTCTGTTTAAAACACTGGATTGGTCTAATAAAGAGCTGAACAGCCAATAGGTAGGCAGGAGAAAGGATAGGTGGAGCTGGCAGGCAGACAGAATGAATGGGAGAAGAAAATTGGGAAGAAAGATGGAGGAGAAAGAAAAAGGAGAGTAGGACATTAGGGGCCAGTCACCTAGCTACACAGCAAGCCAGAAGCAAGAAGTAAAGAAAGGTTACAGAAAAGTAAAAGCCCAGATCATGGTGGGAGCTCACAGACCCTAGTCTGAAAGCTGGAGAACCAGCATAGGAGTGAACCAGGCCCCCTGAATATGGATGTCAGTTAGGAAGCCTGGGCAGTCTTTGGGGTCTCTGGCAGTGGAACCAGTATTTATCCCTAATATGCGAATGGACTTTGGGAGCCCTTTCCACATAGAGGGATACTTGCTAAGCTTAGACTCATGTGGGAGGGCCTAGGCTTAGGCCCTGCCCCAAATGATGTGACAGACTTTGATGATTTCCCATGGAAGGTCCCTTTCTTTCTGGGGAGTGGATGGGGGGGTGGGATGAGGGGTCAGTAGGGGACATGGGAGGATGAGAGGGAAAAGGAACTGGGACCAATATGTAAAATAAGATTATTTCTCATATATATACATATATATATATACATATATATATGTATATATATATATTATTTTTTTCTTATTTTACATATCGATCCCAGTTCCCCCTCCCATGTCCTCCCCAATCCCCCTCCCCTATAATCCCCCCTACTCCACAGGAAGGGTGATGCATTCCAGGAGGGATCATCAAAATCCCTCTATGGGGAATGTGCTCCCAAAGTCCTTTTGTGCACCAGCGATACATCCTGGTTCCACTGTCAGAGGTCTCTTAGACTGCCCAGGCCTTCTAGCTGAGACTCATGTTCAGGAGGTCTGTGTCAGTCCAATGCTGGATTCCCAGCTATCAGGGGGGGGGGTCCATGAGCTCCCCCTTGTTCAGATCAGCTGTCTCTGTGGGTTTCTGTAGCCTGGTCTTGACCCCTTTTCTTATCACTCCTCCCTCTCTGCAACTGGATTCCAGGAGTTCAGCTCAGTGTTTAGCTGTGGGTGTCTGCTTCTGTGAACATATTTTTTACTGACGGAAATGCTAATGCTGGAACAAGTGATCAGGCCTTGTAGAATCTTGGAATATGAAAAGTTTAAAGGGGGAAATGAAGCTTAGTTAACAAATGTGTAAACCCAGGCACATCAGATGAATAAATAAAATCTCAGGGTATCCAAATGCTCCTGGACTATTTGGACCCTTACAGGTTCACAAAGTTTACTTCCAACAGGAATTTATTTTACATGTTTGTGCAAGACATTTACAGAGTATAACCTTTCCTTCTGACACAATACTTGATTTTAAAAGGAAATCCTTTGCAAACTCTATCCACTGAAGGTATAAACAGGAAACCTACTGGCCAGTTATGAAAACCATGTAGAACCTTATTTTGAGCCTTCACAGTGTTCACTGGCATGCTGATTGGTCATGGATTTAATACTGAATTTGTAGATACCAAAGAAGTTCAGTTTAATATTCAGCCCACATTACAAATGAACCATTTTAATTCTTTCCTCCTGCACTGACTACATCTGGCAGAAGCATACAAGAGTGCTACTGAAGAGGTCAAGGCTTATTTACTTTCTAACAAGCCTGTCAGGTTGGAAAATGCTTTTGATACAAAATTAAAAAGGAAAGGACTGAGTTTTAATACAGCATCTGTAGTAGGCTAATGTGGAATATGAGCTCACATTAAAGGAAGATGAGAAATAGTATTCTTTATGTTCACCATAGTAGAAGTCATTTATTTTCTTTCTTGTAGTTTAAAGAATGTTTTCTAAGTTTATTCTCAGGACAAATGAAATGTTTTTCAAGAATGAACAAAAAGGAAGGCAATTGCAAAACACCATTTCCAAATTTGGTAGAGAATAAAAGCCCAAATTAAAATAGTTTCAGAATCTTTCATCTTTTTTCTATCATAGAATTTCTTTGATGAAGACATGCATGCAGAAAGAAGACATACTCTACACTAAAAATTATCTGGTTTTGTTTTTTTGTGATTTTTAGGTAAAGTCTCTCTGAGTAACCCTGGCTGGCCTGGAACTTGCTATGTAGACCAGGGTGACCTTTAATATATGGAGATTAGGCTGCCTCTGGCTTCCGAGTGCTGAGATTTAAGGAATGTGTCATCACATTCTTTGATGGCCTGGCTTTTTAAAGATGAGTCAACCACAGAAGACAAGATGGTGCCAGACCAGTCCAGATCAGGTATCAGAAGAGCTGAAAGGTCAGAGTAGTGCCACTTCAAGCAAAACATTCAACTAACTACACGACAGGTCCCTGTCCCTCCCAAAGCACTATGCTTCCTTTTCTACCAGGTGACTCTCTACAGTTTGGTGTGCATGGCTGGACTTGAAATAGGTCATGGCTCAAAATGATTTGCACCATTCCAAGATGAAAATGTGGTATCCGTGGATTGGCTAAAAGATTAGCTAAAGGAAGCTGTTGTGAAATATTAATTGAAGGTGTGTTTCATTCATTTATGCTGTGGAATGCTGCGTAATGATGTAGAGATGCGCTTTATTGTTTTATGCTTAATGATGGAAATACCGGATTGGTCCAATAAAGACTCAAACAGCCAATAGCTATGCAGGAGAGGGACAGATGGGGCTGCCAGGCAGAGAGAGTAGACAGAAGGAGGAAAAGAGGAGATGGAGGGGCAAGAAAGGGAGAAGTAGAGAGGGCACCAGGGGCCAGCCACCCAGCCACATAATAAAACCATGGAGTAAGAAGTAAACAAAGGGTTATAGAATAGATAAAGGCAAAAGGGAGACAAGGTAACTTAAGAAAAGCTTGCTAGAAATAAGCAAGGCTAAAGCCAGGCATTGTAAGTGTCCATTTGACTATTTGGGAGTTGGGTGTCTGACCCCCCCCCAAAAAAAAGAGTTAAAGAGTGAAAAAACCAACTACAGGAAGCAGGCTGAAATGGTCAAAATCCCTTCCCCTTGGGAGAAAAAGTGTCAGTTTGGGTCTGGTCCAGTAGGCAGACTGAGACAAATATGCCAGAGAAACTGGGTAAGAGACAAATTAAGGCATGCCATGAAGACCAGGATTAAGTGTGGGGCAAATCTAACTCTGGGGAAAACAGTCCTAGAGTTAAATCAACATTAAGATTGCCTATATACCTGGCAGTGATAGCACAAGCCTTTAATCCTCTGCACTAGGGAAGCAGAGGCAGGTGGATCTCTATGAGTTCTAACCCAGACTGCTCTACAGAGCAAGTTCCAGGACAGAGAAACCCTGTCTCAACCCCCTGCCCTGTCACCCCCCAAAAGATTGCCTGCATACAGAGTTAGAGAAATTGGTTAGTGGTTAAAAGCACTAGCTGCTCTTCCAGAGGTTTCTGGCTTGATTCCTAGCACCTATGTGGCAGAAGGATCAACTGTGTAATTTGTAGAGCATAACATGAAGAGAAAATAAAGGTTGTTTCATGTTTATTTCCTTGGTTTGTATTGGAAATTACAAGATGGCAAAAAGTCAACTATAGGGTCATGTAAAGCTGTCCTTGCACAGTAGTAGCTGATCATTGTAAGAAGAGTAGTGTGATAGCTGAGAAACCAGCATTGGACAGACCCAAACACCCTGAAAATGGATGTTAGTTAGGAGGACTGGACAGTCTATTTATCCCTAGTATAGGAATAGACTTTGGGAGCCCATTCCACATAGAGGGATACTTTCTCAGCTCAGACACATGAGGGAGGGCCTAGGCCCTGCCCCAAATGATACGACAGACTTGAAGGCTCTCCATGGAAGGCCTCACCCTCCCTGGGGAGCAGAAAGGGGATGGGGTGGGGATTTGTGTATATGTGGGGGGGGGGTATGGGAAGATGGGAGGTTGAGGGAACTAGGATTGACATGTAAAACAACCTTGATTCAAATTTAAATTGAAAAAGAGTGGTGCCCTAGGTTTTCCATTCCTGTTCACCAGGCATAGTGCAGGAACATATGATACATTAAAATAAGAACAGTAGACCTTTGCAAAGTTGAATGAGAAAGTATGGTCTCAGGAAATGCTCAATTCTAGACTGCATTTTCCAAGTATGTTCAAGTGTTGTATTAGCGACAAGGATCCTGTGGATCTTTTTTGATTCACAATATGAAGTTCTGTAGTTATCTGAAGGGGCAAGCAATCAGCTTAAGGACATCTCAGACTATGGCTCTGTAAGTCTTAAAATTCCCATGTATTTGTTGTAATTCTCGAAACTTTCATTTTCACAAATATCATAATTCTACTTGTCATTCAATTTTGTCTCAAAAGCCTCTGTTCTATGACTCACCATTTGTTCATCTCTTTAGCTCAGAATCACTGCCTGGGAAGCAGTACACAACAATGCAGGAGAACTTTTAGAGCTTTTAATCCCTAAACATGGGAATTAGAGATGACACATCATATCTTGTTCTCTACTTAAGGAGTTCAAGTATCCTTTTTATTTCTTCTGCTGTGTAAATATTTGCATAAGGTAGAGAGCTCCATCCTCAACTGTTGTCCTCCTCAGAGTAGATTATATAAATTGTTTCTATTCCTCATTGCTCCCTGTGTCCATATTCTTTGTCACAAGACTGCATTTTTTTTTCCCAATTGGAGATAGAGGATGCTTCTTCAGCTCAGAGATAGAGGCCTTGCCCATATAGTTTTATCTGCAGAATACAGATAAGACAGTCCAAGTCTAAATCTCAGGAGGCAGTGTGGGCTTCTACTTTCTCATCTTTCACATCTGGTAATACCATGAGATAACACAACATGGCTGTCAGCCCATAGTTAAGAAAGATGGGCTGAAAGAATTGAGACTAAGTTTCAATCTGAAGCTTGCAAGTAAATCCAGCCATGCTTAGCCTCAGTCAGTAAGGCATGAACCAACACAGAAGTATGGTGGTGGCAAACTGATGTGCTCCTAAAATCCTCGGGCTGGTGGTGGTGGTGGTGGTGGTGGGGTGCATGGAAGGATGGGAGGGAGAGGGAACTGGGACTGATATGTAAAATAAGAAAAATATTAAATAATAATAATAAATAAAACCCTAATAACTTTAACTACTTACATGTTGGCAAATGTTGAATTTACTTATTAGCTGTGAAATGTGGGACGATGGAGTTCAGTATGGAGCTTGGATTGTCAGTAGACAACTCACCTATCATGCACAAGAGCCTGAGTTTACCTTTCTGAACTTCAGTGGGGGAAAGTAAGTGGATTAGAATCCTGGGTTAATCCTGAGTCTTAATGCTATCATATTAATCCCCTCTATGTACTACCCTCAGTGTATTCTGTTTTTGGCTAATGGCAACACACTGCCCTTCTTTTAAAAATGACTATGATGGCTGAATGAATAGTGCACTTAAAATTATTAGTACAGTAATGGATGTTATTGCTTAAATTTGAGCACAGAATGGCCAAGTAAGGAATATAGATAATTGAAGTAGGAACCAATTCTTGAAGCTAAGACAATACCTGTTATATACTAAACATAGTCAAAACAAGTTAACAATGAAAGACACATGGCTTGAGGTGGGCGGGACTAAACAAGAATGTGTAGCAATAGTTTGGAACCCGCAAGTACCATATTATACCTAATAGTTAGAAATTAACAGTATACAGGAATTACTTGAAATGGGGTAAAAGGCAAACTTGTTTGGGGATTCATTATTATTTCTCACTACACAACAAATAAAATGAATAGATATCTAACTGCTGCAAGTTCAAAAACAAAATGCTTTTAGATGCGAGGATGGTGGCTTTTAGATCAATTGTCCTGTTTTTATACTGATAGGGAAGGCAAGTGAAAACTGACATGACAGAAGTCAGCCCAATCAACACACGCAATCTGTCCTTGGTTCACAGAAATGTAATTTTCCTCTGTAATAATTTTGTTCCATGGAAATGTCAGGGACATCTGTACTTGAAATACAGGCTCAACTGTGCTCTGTCAATCATTTACTCTTAATTAATTTTTGATAGTTAAATGAGATAATGCATGTGAAAAGCATTCTGCAAAGTGGGCTCTCCTGCTGTCGACTTTAATTTAAATTAAATTGTGCAAGGAATTAAGCATGCTTCTCTGTTCCATTATAGCAAATTGTGAGAAATCAAACCTAGGATTAGACCTTGATTAAAAAATAATAGAAAATGAGCAGTGGTGTGGGGGCTGGGAGAGGGGCAGCCTTTCCTTCTAGAACCACTCTTGTAGTCTGGCAATGAAAAAAGAAAGGAAAATGGGAGCATCAAGGCAAAGCACACTTTGGAAATGTTTTCCCTGTTCTACTATGTTTCTGTCTGAAGCAATGATCTACTGCCACTTAATCCTGACTGCATGAAAATAAACTACAACTTGCTTGCCACTTAAATGCCAAATGGTTCTTACTATGTTTGCAGTTTCAGTTTCTCTGTGCAGAGTTCCATCTTAAAATCAACATTAGTATATAGTTACCACAAGTGGTCTAAGCTAAGGACATCATTCATCTCACTGTGTATGTGTGTTTATGTCTATGTGTGTGTCTGTGTGTGTGTGTGTATCTGTATGTGTGTGTGTGTGTCTGTATATGTGTGTGTATGTGTGTATCTGTATGTGTCTGTGTGTGTGTCTGTATATGTGTGTGTCTGTGTGTGTGTATTCTCTAGCCCTTCACGAATATTTTGCAGGACCCATCTTAAATAATGCACAACCTCAAAAGAAAGAGTATTGGAGAAAATGGTTTTAAAACAATTTCACAGGGCTAGAGATATAGCTCAGTGGGTAAACACTTATGCTGTTTAGGCAGGGCCTGAGAAATCCCTACCAACTGTGTAAAGGATGGGAATGCCATGTGTACCTGTAATCTCCTTGCTGTGGGATAGAGACAGGCAGATTCTAAGAGCCCTCTGGACAGTTGGGCAGCCTAGCCTAAACCGTGAGCTATAGGTTTAGTAAGAAACACCTATCTCAAGGGACTAAGTCTGAAATCCATAGAGAAAGACACCAGGCATGGTCTGTCCTCTGCGCATGTGAACACAGGTGGATAAGCACACATGCTTATGCCAAAAGTATACCACATATGAAACACACACACACACACACACACACACACACACACACACACACACACACACACACACAGAACATAACTAACTAAGTAAATAAATAAATAACAAGTCTATTTCCCATTTGTGGTCCCTTTAGGAGATGGGTAAGGTTCCCAGGTAGGACTATGAGATGTGGCCTCTATGCCTTAGTCTCCATGATCATGGGCAATCAGGTAGTAGGTTAACTAAAATGGAATAATAGAAGTTGCTACTTCATGGGGATGTTATCAGTCTTAATTAAGATAACTTGTAAAAAGGGTTTATCCCAGTATCTGGATGATAGTATTCATCTAGCTTTGGTCATTATTATAGTCAAAAAGTGATGAGGAAGAGAGCAGGGTGTCTGGAGTAAGCACGGGAAAAGGGGACAGATGGCAGATGTTATCGTGTGCTGATAGGAAGAAAGGATGAGAAGCTCATCAATTTAAATGAACTCAAATTCTATGAGAATTCAATGCCAGGAGAGTTAAGTTCTTCTGAAGTTATAAAAGAAGAAAATGCTAAAATAATGAAAAGCATACAGATCGCAGGAAGAAAAAAAAAACCCTCTTTTTAATGACAATAAAATTTTGTCTTCATGCTACTAACATGCCTATGTATTAGTGTCTTCTGTATGATCACATAGCTTGAGATACTGTAGCATTAAGATTTATTGATTTTATTGAACATGTTTGATTTTATTTATTATTGTGTGTGGGCTGCCACACCCGTGGCTTAATTCAAGATTGGAAGCCAGAGGATAACTCATGGGTAGGAGCTGGTTGTTTCTTTCCACCTTTTGAATTCTAAGAATTTAACTAAGGTGTTCAGGTGTGGTGGCAGGTGCCTTTATCCACTGAGATACACCTCAGGAGCCCCCTCTTGACTGTGTTTAAAAGAGACAAACTGTCTTTTAAAAACTTATGAAAATTTTTATCAGTTGATAGATTATAATGTTAATTTCTTTTAAATGTACCATTTTGTTAAAGTGCGCCATGGACAGCATCATTTCTAAGACTTTGCTACAGAAGAACTTGGCATGGGCCATCAAAGACCTTTTCAAACACCATGTCACTGGCCACTCTGTGTCTATTTGAAGCTCTGAGGGGTTGATAAACTGTCCTGTCAGATCCATGCAAAAAATTTTCGGATCCATTGAGAACTATAGGATTTAGTTAGGCCAAAACCATCCTACCCCTGCTCATTATAAAAAATTGGGCAATTTCCTTTGGTTGTCAGATTACTGCCCACCCGTTCCAGAAACACACAGTTGGATCTGGCTTGCCTTTCTGTTTCATCTTTTGCCCATGTCGGCAAAGCCTTAGGAACCATGGAAAGCTGCCACCATGATCAGGGGGAGCTTTCTGAATTGGGGCCTGTGTTTTGTGGCCGCACATAGTCCTGACAATAGTAACACACAGTGAAACCAAGCCCAGAGTAAGAAATTTCAGTCACTTGGGTGGGGGTAGGGGCCACTCAAGCTCCTGTTAGTTATTTTCATCAAATCTAAGGCAAAAGGCCAGAGGTATCGTCATTTCTTGGCTCCTCTTGGCCCTGGGACATCATGGTCATAGTGTTCTTCTTGGGAAATCTCTTCACTCCCACTGTGAAAATATGCCCTCTTTATTGACTGGAAATATTTTTTCAAAGCTTTCCAGAGTGGAGGTGGGGAATACAAAGGCACTCTCCCAGGGATTCTCTATCCCTTGGACAGCCTTTTGGAATTGGAGAATAGATGTGAGCAAGGCTGAAGAAGGGCGTAAATAAAATAGAGACAGGAATTAGGCAGTCAAATAACCAGAGTTTCAGTGTAATTATGAACCCTTGATCTGAGCTATCAGATGCTAGCGGTATTGCTTGTTCCCTCCCCTCTCCCCTCTCCCTCCCTGCCCTCCTTCCTCTTGCTTCTCCTTTTCTTCAAGCACTTTCCCATTGCTGGACATAGTTTTTGTCTGGATTTCTTCATGAGGAGATGGTTTCCATACAGCCTGCTTAGAAATTGAAGAATGTATGGTCCTAGGGCATGGAGAAGGCTGGAAATAAGACCCACTGATTGACCTTTTGAGTCTCGAGTTCATGGATCACCTCTGGCAAACATTTTAGTATTTGTAGTTATTACATTTATGTAGAAATGAAGCTCTTTGGAAGGTACCCTTTCATACTTTTATGTTCTTAGATGACATACTCTTCTCAGAATTAAACATAAGGCAGTAAAACTGTTTGCAGCAGCATTGTAACAGAAGACAAAGGAATGTTACTTGTAGACCCCTTCTGTGCATCTCAGCAAGTTTAATTGATAGAGTCCATACTTAGTTAACACAACACATGGTGACCAGAGCAGGAGTGACTTCCACAGTCAGAGTCGTGAGCACTTGGTGAAATATATTAATTTACCATAAAACTTGATGTTTACAATGATTATGTTTACTGGTTTGTAGATAACAGTACTTCACCCAGTATCTTAGATGTTACATCCAGTATACTGTTAGGTGTAGACAGACTTTTCATTATGCCATTAGATCACAAATAATGACAGAGAGATTTAATATTAATTATGAAATCTTGGCCTTAGCTTAGTTTTGTTCCTAACTAGTTCTTATAACTTACATTAACTCATATTTTTGAATCTGCCTTCCATCTTGTGGCTCCATACCTCATCTCTTTGTACTGCCCATCATGATTCCTCCACAGTGCCTGGCAGCTCTCGCTTGCACCTAGATTCCTTCTCCTATTTCCTCTCTCTCCCTGCCTAGAAGTCCCACTTATACGACCTGCCTAGCTATTGTCTGTTTTGCTCTTTATTAAACCATTACAACAGTAAATCTTCACATAGCATACAAATATTCTATAAATAACTCAGCATTTTATTTTCTGGAAATTTGGGGTGGTTTCATATAACAGCCATGTTTTCTTCCAGCTTAGTATTCGAACTTCAGACCTTTGGTGCAAATGTTGCCTAAATTCATAGAAATTGGGCCCCTGATCCCGCTGATCCTGTGTCCTGTCCCCATCGAGAGCACCCTTGGAGCTCTGATACACCTCCACCCATCCCCATCATAAGCCTGCCACCTTTACCCTGTGCCCTACCCTGCCCACTGTCCTGCTGCTCTGGTTGAGCACTGGAACAGAGGGTGGAGTCAACAGTCCACCCTACTTTGGGGACTTCTCAGAGCAACTCTGAACAAAGGAGACTTGCCTATCCATGTGGGACCACCAGTAATTTCCACCTGCTTGGTCTCTGACCCCCCCTCCAGTCCTCTGCTAGAGTCACGGGCCCCTCCCAGAGACATGCCTATCTCTGCAGGACCACTCTGAGGTTTTACAGGCATCTTCTATTGGATCCTCATCCCTGACCCCATCCCTGGTTACCTGTCTGCAGAGAGTCTTCCTATAGAGTTTGGACCACCCAGAGCTACAGATATTGAACCTCTGACCCACATAAGCCCACTGGGAAAGTACCATAGAGAGAAGGGGAGACCACACCAACACCTACTGGAAGAAGCTATGGGAAGACGGCAACGCAACACCTAACAACAGAAAGACAACCATGACACCACCAGAATCTAGGGAATCTACACCAACTAGAACAGAACACAACAACAAAACAGAGGAAGCAGAAGGGAATGACTTAAAAATTACAGTCATAAAAATGATAGATGCCCTCAAAGAAGATCCCTTAAAGAAATGGAGGAAAAAAAACAAACAAAAAAGTGGAATAAACGAACAAATTCCTTAAGGAAAGTAAAGAAAGTACAGAAAGCTAAGAAAAAACAATTAAGCAGGTGAAGGAAACTGTTCAAGACTTGAAAACTGAAATAGAGAAAATAAAGGCAACACAAACCAAAGGAATGCTGGAAATAGAAAAACTGGGCAAAAAATTGGGAACTACAAACACAAGCATAACCAACAGAATTCAAGAGATGGAAGAGAGAATCTCAGGTGCAGAAGATAAACTAGAAGAAATAGATTCATTGACCAAAGAAAATCATAAATCCAACAAATCCTTAACACAAAACATCCAGGAAATGTGGGACACTGTGAAAAGGCCAAACCTAAGAATAATAGGCATAGAGGAAAGTGAGGAAGCCCAGATCAAAGGTGCCGAAAACATATTCAACAAAATCATCGAGGAAAACTTTCCCAATCTGAAGAAGGACATGCTCATGAAAGTACAAGAAGCATACCGAACCCCAAATAGGCTGGACCAAAGAAAAAAGACCCCTCGACATATAATAGTCAAAACACCTAGCATACAGAATAAAGAAAGAATATTAAGAGCAGCGAAGGAAAAAGGACAGTTAACACATAAAGGCAGACCTATCAAAATTATACCTGAGTTCTCCATGGAAACCCTCAAGGCCAGAAGGTCCTGGATAGATGTTCTACAAGTATTAAGAGAACACAGATGCCAGCCTAGGCTACTATACCTAGCAAAACTCTCAATCACTATAGATGGAGAAAACAAGATATTTAATGACAAAACCAGATTTTCCCAATACGTATCTACAAATCCAGCCCTACAGAAAGTATTGGAAGGAAAATTCCAAGGAAGGTAACTACACCCACAAAAATGTAGGCAACAGATAATTTAACTACACCAGAAACCAAGGGTAAAGCAGAACAAATATATTCACAATACCACTGCCAACAACAAACCTAAAACTAACAAGCATCAACAATCAATTGTCCTTACTCACCCTCAACATTAACGGTCTTAACTCACCTATAAAAAGACACAGGCTAACAGAATGGATACAAAAACAGAATCCGTCCTTTTGTTGCATACAAGAAACACATTTAAGGTTCAAAGATAGATATTACCTCAGGGTAAAGGGTTGGGAAAAGATTTTCCAATAAAATGGAATCAAGAAGCAAGCAGGTGTGGCTATCCTAATATCTAACAAGTTAGACTTCAAACCAAAATTGATCAAAAGAGATGAAGACGGTCATTTCATATTCATCTCAGGAGAAATCCATCAACACAAAGTCTCAGTTCTGAACATCTATGCCCCTAATACAAAGGCACCCACATTCGTAAAAGAAATGCTACTAAAATTCAAAGCTCATATAAAACCTCACACACTTATAGTGGGAGACTTCAATATACCACTCTCAACACCAGACAGGACCACAAATCAGAAACTCAACAAAGAAACAAAAGAACTAACAGAAGTTATGTCTCAACTTGGGTTAACAGACATTTATAGAACATTCCATCCAAACACAAATGAATACACCTTCTTCTCTTTTCCACATGGAACCTTCTCAAAAATTGACCACATACTAGATGGCATAACAAACCTCAACAGATACGAGATAATAGGAATAGTCCCCTGTATCTTATAAGACCACCATGCTTTAAAATTCAAATTCAACAACAACACAAATAGCAGAAAACCTGCAAACTCGTGGAAACTGACCAATGTGCAATTGTGCCACACCTGGGTCAAAGAAGAAATAAAGAAAGAAATTAAGGACTTTCTAATATTCAACGAGAATGAGGACATAACATACCCAAACTCATGGGACACCTTGAAAGCAGTGCGACGAGGGAAGTTCATTGCACTAAGTGCCCATATGAAGAAAACAGAGGATAGTCACATAAGAGAATGAACATCACAACTGAAAACCATAGAACAGAGAGAAGTGAACTCACCCTGTAGGAGTAGATGCCAGGAAATAATCAATTTGAGGGCTGAAATCAACAAAATAAAGACCAGGAAAACAATACAAAAAAATCAATGCAACAAAGAGTTGGTTTTTTGAGAAAATCAACAAGATAGACAAACCTTTATTCAAATTAACGAAAAATCAGAGAGAGAACATGCAAATTAACAAAATCAGAAACGAAAAGGGGAACATAACAACAGACACAGAGGAAATCCAGACAATTTTCAGGACATACTTTGAAAATCTGTATTCCAGAAAAATTGAAAATTCAAAGGAAATGGACAAATTTCTGGATAACTATCACTTACCAAAATTAAATCAAGAACAGACAAACAACTTAAATAGACCTATAACCCGCAATGAAATAGAAGCAGTCATCAAAAGCCTTCCAACAAAAAAAAGTTCAGGGGATGGATTCAGTACAGAATTTTACCAGACATTCAAGGAAGAACTAATACCACTACTCCTCAAACTTTTCCACAAAATAGAAACAGAAGGTTCATTGCCAAACTCTTTTTATGAGGCCACAATAACTTTGGTACCCAAGCCTCACAAAGATACAACTAAGAAAGAAAACTACAGACCAATATCCCTGATGAACATCGATGCAAAAATACTCAATAAAATACTGGCAAACTGAATTCAAGAATATATCAGAGAAATCATCCAACATGGCCTAGTAGGCTTCATCCCTGGATTGCAGGGATAGTTTAACATACGAAAATCTATCAACGTGATCCACCATATAAACAAACTGAAAAAGGAAAACCATATGATTAACTTCCTATATGCTGAAAAAGCCTTCAACAAAATTCTACACCCTTTTGTAGGGCCCTGAATGGACCCCTGAGGCACCTTGAGCTAGCCTGAAGCTGGTGGCCAGAACTCTTTACCCCAAGGCTTTTGTGGGTACTCTTCCCATGACAACACATCTTGTGACACATACCTCGTGACAACACACCTTGTGACACACACCCCGTGACAAAACATACCTCGTGACAACACAGGGAGGAGCTAAGCCTAAAAATTCCTGTAATTTTCCACTGTGCTTTAAGTCGGTATTTAAGCCCGTTCTTGCCCCTCAATAAACAGCATTCGGCATTTGGTGTTCCCACATTGCCATTGAACGAATGACCCACTGTCTTGTCTTTATTTCAATCTCTAGGCCTTCGTCCGATTCGTAGAAGTGATGGTAGCATGAGTGCTACACCATTCATGACAAAGGTCTTGGAGAGATCAGGGATAACAGGATCATACCTAAACATAATAAGAG
This sequence comes from Phodopus roborovskii, assembly GCF_943737965.1. Taxonomy (NCBI): domain Eukaryota; kingdom Metazoa; phylum Chordata; class Mammalia; order Rodentia; family Cricetidae; genus Phodopus; species Phodopus roborovskii. The sequence goes on from NW_026125444.1 coordinate 6,969,257, forward strand.
CAATATACAGCAAACCAACTGCCAACATTAAACTGAATGGAGAGAAACTTAAGCCAATTTCTCTAAAATTAGGAACAAGACAAGGCTTCCCTCTCTCTCCATTTCTCTTCAATATCTCATTGGAAGTTCTAGCGAATGCTATAAGATAACAAAAAAAGATAAAGGGGATCCAAATTGGAAAGGAAGAAGTCAAACTGTCTCTATTTGCAGATGATATGATAGTTTACATAAGCGACCCAATAAACTCTAGCAGGGAACTCCTACAGCAGATAAACACCTTCAGCAAACTAGCAAGGTACAAGGTAAACTCAAAAAAATCAGTAGCCCTACTTTTTTCAGATGAAAAAGAGACAGAGAAAGAACTCAGAGAAACATCACCCTTTACAATAGCCATAAGCAACATAAAGTATCTTGGTGTAACACTTACCAAACAAGTAAAATACCTACATAATAAGAACTTTGTGGCTCTAAAGAAAGAAATTAAAGAATATACCAGAAAATGGATCTTGGATAGGTAGGATAAACATAGTAAAAATGGAAATCTTGCCAAAAGCAATCTACAGATTCAATGCAATCCCCATTAAAATCCCACCACAATTCTTCACTGACTTTGAAAGGATAATAATCAACTTTATATGGAAAAACAAAAGACCCAAGATAACCAAAACAACACTATACAATAAAAGAACTTCAGGAGGCATCACCATTCCTGACTTTAAGCTCTACTACAGAGCTATAGTTCTGAAAACAGCCTGGTATTGGCATAAAAAAGAGACAGGTAGACCAATGGAATTGAATTGAATTATCCTGATATTAACCCACACACCAATGAACACCTGATTTTTGACAAATAGCTAAATTTATACAATGGGGCAAGGACAGCATCTTCAACAAATGGTGCTGGCACAATTGGATGAGGGTGTGTAGAAGACTTCAGATAGACCCATGTCTGTTGCCATGCCCAAAACTCAAGTCCAAATGGATCAAAGACCTCAACATCAATCCAGCCACATTGAACCTCTTAGAAAAGAAAGTAGGAGGTACCCTTGAACAAATTGGTATAGGAGACTGCTTCCTGAACACAACTCCAGGGGAACAGACACTGAGAGAAACAATTAATAAATGGGACCTCTTCAAACTTAGAAGCTTCTGTAAGGCAAAAGACACAGTGGATAAGATCAAATGGCAGCCCACAGACTGGGAAAAGATTTTCACCAATCCTATATCCGACAAAGGGCTGATCTCCAAAATATACAAAGAACTCAAGAAACTAGTAAACAAAACACCAAATAACACTATTAAAAATGGGGTACAGAACTGAAGAAAGAACTCTCAATAGAGGAAACCAAAAAGCCTGAAAGACACCTAAGAAAGTGCTCAACATCCTTAGCTATCAGGGAAATGCAAATCAAAACAACTTTGAGATACCATCTTACTCCTGCCAGAATGGCTAAAATTAGAAACACCAAGGGGGACTCATGCTGGAGAGGATGTGGAGAAAGGGGAACATTCCTCCACTGCTGGTTGGAGTGCAAACTGGTACAACTATTTTGGAGATCAGTATGGCAGTTCCTCAGGAAAATGGGAATTAGTTTACCACAAGACCCGGCAATCCCCCTCTTAGGCATATACCCAAAGGATCCACATCTATGCAACAAAGACATATGTTCAACTATGTACATAGCAGCACTATTTGTCATAGCAAGAACCTGGAAGCAACCTAGATGCCCCTCAATGGAAGAATGGATAATGAAGATGTAGCACATCTACACAATGGAATACTACTCTGCAGAAAAAAATAATGGAATCTTGAAATTCACAGGCAAGTGGATGGCACTTGAAGAAACCATCCTGAATGAGGTAACCCCAGTCACAAAAAGTGGAATGTAGTATGTACTCACTCATCTATAGATTTTAGACCTAGATCAAAGTATCACCAGCCTATAATTCACACCACCAGAGGAAGTAGGATACAAGGTGTATTCTAAGAGATTCATATAAATTCCCTCACAGAACCGGGAAGGGACAAGTCCCCCAGAGCACAGGGGAAGTGTGGGGGGGCATCAAATGGAGAGAGAAGTAGGAGAAAATGAGGGGAAGGAAAGGAAAACACGTGTGAATAGGAAGATTGAGCCTGGTTAGGAATAGAAGACAGGAGAGAGAGAGAGACAGAGACAGAGACAGAGAGAACATAAAAGAGGGAGCCAATATTGGTTTGAAGATAAAATTGAACACAAATAAATGTCTAGAGAACTACAAGATTGCCGCCAACTAACAATTTGAGCATCCATGGAAAGGCTACCATAAATGCCCTTCCCCGATAGTGAGATCAACAACTAACTTATCCATGGACCCCTCATCTAATACCTGTTGGAAACAGGAACAAACACCCATACATAATCACTGAGTCGAACTAGAACCCAGATGCAGATGGAGAGGACAAGAACAGGGAGAAGAAACACATAGAGACAGCTTACCTGAACAAGGAGGAGCTAACGGGCCACCAGACTGATAGCTGGGAAGCCAGCATGGGACTGACGCAGGACCCCCTAAATATGGGGCTCATCCAGAAGGACTGAGCAATCTAAGGGACCTCAGACAGTGGAGGATGTATACCTGGTGCACAAAAGGACCTTCCGAACACATTCCACATGGAGGGATAACTGCCTTAACCTAGAGACAGGAGAGAAGCCCTAGTCCCTACTTCACATGACCTGTCAGATCTACATGACCCCAACTGGATGGCATTCCCCTACATATGGAATTGGGGTGGGGAGATGGGAGGGGAGGGTGGTTAGAGTGCATGTGAGAGGGCAGAGAGGGTAAAAGGGAGGGAGGGAGGGAGTGAGAGGGAACTGGGATCGACATGTAAAATAATAAATTAAATTAAAAAAACATAAAAAAATTCATGGAAATTAACTTCATACATTATAATGTAAACCAATTCCTCATTTCTCATCCCTGTGTAACAGCTACACAAAAAATCTATGCACATGCTCCCATGTAGATAAACATGGTGCTGTGGTTTGACAAACTCTGGAAAGAATATAGAATATAGAAAGACCGATTTATCTTTCAGTCCTGACTCTGGTGATAAGTTAAGTGCATGATAATCTTCTGTGCTTTTTCTAGCCCAAGATTCATCCATCAAATGAGCTTGAACAGTCTCCTGGATTCCCTCACTGTCTGTTTATATTTTTTTATTATTATAAGGGGATATATTATTATTTGAAGACATTATTTATTCAGATTGACAGATTTGTTTTTAATATGCAAGTTCACAGAACAAAAAGGATTAAACTTCTCATTCCATACATAAGGGAAATAAAAAATCATGAAAATACGTAAAACTGCAGCAAGTGTATGATCCAAATTATCTCTTCAAACAAGAAAGAAGAAACATCCTCTGTATTAGGAAAAGCACCTATTTCTCCTAACTTTTTCTTTTACTGAGAGGAGTCTAGGGCTTAGAACCTAACCCCATAGCCTCAATCTGCTCTCTGTGGGTAGCTGCATCATATGTTTGTGATCCCAGAATATACATATTTAAAAATAAAACAAATGTTGAAGAAGAGAAAAATATATCGATTCTGAATTTTCCTACTACAAATGCTGGCTTGTCTGTGCTAAGAGGTTTCATATGGCTTAGGTTTGCTTCTGACACTGCTCAGGCTTATGGTATATTGTTTATCGAGTAATAGCTGGAAATATAAATGCTAATTTCATAACTTACCTAGAGACATGTGATCTATATCTCAGAAACTTCACTACTTTGCCTCAACAGGGACTCAACAGAAGTTGCTAATTTCAAAAAAAAAAAAAAAATAATAATCCTACACCAGTAATTTTTATAGTTGGTGAAGTTTGGAAGGGATGAATACACTTTTTAAAAATTAAATTACATGATATGTCAAATATTATCTGCACCGCAGAGAGATAGAATGCCATGTATTTCCCTCATCAGATAATCTAGGAATATTAGTAGTAACAATTGAAGAGACTGCTACTTTACCTCTTGACAAAAATACATGATTACCATGGTAACTACTGGGATGGGACAGGATGTCTCTGTAGAGGCAGAGAATAGAAGCAAGCATCAGCTGGGAGAGAAGTGCTCTAACTACCCACAAGTGATATTTTTAGCCCTATTTGTATAAACTCGGGTCATTTTAGTTGAGACATCTAAATTAAGTAATTTCAGACACTTGGCATAGAAAGTGCACATTGCACATTAAATACTTATATGATAGCTTTGCATTCACACGAGCCAATAATTTTTTTCTAATTAAGTCACCTGATCAAGAGAATCAAACAAGTTTTGTCATGTAAAACAGCAAGAAAAAATAGAAACAGAAGCTGATATATTTTTCTTTATGATAATTGATAATAATGGCAACGTGTATAAAAGGATGTTTTACTATATTAAACACCTTATGAATATGATGCCATTCACTCCTCAAAGCAGCACCACAAACTGGGCCTATAGTTTTCCCATCTCATAGGAGGTGACACTTAGTTTCACAGAGGTTAGGTAATTTACCTATTATCGTATAGCTAGCACACAGTAGAGCTAAGATGAAATCTCATTGTTGTTAGGGTTTGGCTCCAACATAATATAATTTACAACACAAGAGAGAGCAAATTCAGCCTTAATAGTCCAGTATTCTCGGTTAGAGAACACCAAAACCTGTGTTCTCTACGTTTCTCTAAAAGGGACAAGTGTTATTTATGATAAAGTACTTGGGGAACCTTGGTGGATTCCATGTCAGCTGTGAGGATGACCAAAGTGGGGGACAAACATGCCAGGCAGACAGAGCTTAATGAGAATTTTTATTAAAAAGGGAAATGGGGTGGGGAGGAAAGAGAAAAGAGGTAAAAGAGACAGAGAGAGGACAGAAGAGAAGAGGGAAACAGGAAAAGTCCTGTCTTCCCCAGGGAAACAGCAGGAAAGAGAGCCAGAAAGAGAGCATAAGTGGGTGGGGTTATTTCTTTTAAAGGGTCCTTTGCACCTGCATGCAGACTCGCCATGGAACTCTGGGCTGACCAGGGTACTAACTCAGTGCATTCTGCCAGGTGACAGGGCAGGCCAGTATAATGCCTGAATCCTTACAGCAAGGATGTGTGATCTTGTCATTCTTCCCATTACCCTCCACTATCTTTAATTCACCAATTATTCTCAGTTGTGCAGTCATGTGACAAATATTGTAGTGTGCAAAACAAGTAGCAAGCACTGTTCTTCTTACTGTCCATATAAAGACATAGGAAACACATATTAGAACAGTCTATAATCGACTGATGAGGAGGAAACAATTGCATTATGTTATATATGCAGTTGCACTATACAAAGAGGTATTTCTGGGTGTAGAAATGGATAGAAACACCTTTGCAGGAGCAATGCTTGGATCTGGCCCTAGGGAAATGGGAGCTGAAGAATGTGCTCTGGTACCGAAATGACATTACAAAATGACCTGATGGTGTGTGCGAATCAGCTAGGTGACAGTGTGATTTGGTGGGCAAAGAGAACCAGGAGGGGACAGGAGAAATAGATAGCAGAGAGGGGTTGGTGGACTATTAAAATCATCATTTCTAGTCACTCAACACTGTGTGCCTGGAGCTGTGCCAAGAACTTCACATGTATTGTTTCATGAGGAAGTTTACACCTGAGGAAATCGAAGCTCAGCTAGATGTGCCTTCCCTCAATTACACGTCCTAGATAGAGTCAGAGTTTGAAGTCAGCTCTGATTAGTCTCAAGGGATGCATTTCTTTTCTATATCTCACACTTGGGTGTTTGGGGAATCTGAGAATTTCAAGCTATCATGTGCAATGATCAGATTTGTACTTTGGAAGAATCTCTCTTAGTGGATAAATTGAACATTATAGAGGACTAGGGAACCAGAGTAAATTCAGTGGTTATGGAGAGAGAAACAAAAACTATGCGCAGGCCAATGGTAGTCATAGTTGGCTGTCCAATGTATGACTTACCTGGGAAATGCTAAGACTGTGTAATGCCTGGGTCACACACTCAGTACTGCTGGTGTAATTGGTCTTTTCCAGTATCTACAAGTCATTGTAGTGTATACCCAGTATTGAGAAACATTAATCTTGGTGAAGAAATGAAGAGAGGAGTATAAGTATTATTTAGGAACTGGGGCCCACAGGACTTGATAGTCAAGTAGATGGGACATGGTAACCGTGTGTGAAGCGAAAGATAAAGAAAGCTCTGAGGTGACAGTTGAGTTTTCTTTTCAGGAGTTTGGAAGGATGTTGGCAGTAATACATAGGGTTAAAATACAAAAGAGAATATTTAGACTATCTTGAAATAGAATATAGCATAATTATATGCAATAATGAAATTTTAAAATGACTGTAATATATTCACACTTTAAAAACAAAAAATAAATATAAATACTTAAATCAAAAAGAAAAAAAAAAAAAAAAGATAGTCCTGAAGTCTTTGAAAGTGAATAGTGAATTCTACCTCTATGGTACCTCCCTCTCATGTACCTTCTCTCTAGGCAGCCTCACCATGCCAGGGGGCGGTAGAGATCAGGAAGCATGGATTGATGGTTGTGGCAGGTGATCACTGCTTCAAATCCTATTCACAACTGTTCTCAGCATCTCCTAAGCTATGAACTGGTCCTACTGGCAATGCCGGCTTAATAATGAACAAAAAATCAGCTCCTTTAATCATCCAACACTGACTTGTACTCACTGGCATTGGGTCACCTGAGGGAACAACAGTGTTTATTTAACACAGATTCCTACTCTTGCTGCACGCCAGAATCGCTTAAAGTTTCAGAGAGCAGTGTCATATGAACTAGTGAGATGGCTTAGCAAGTATCAGAGCTGAGTTCTGACCGGTTCTGACTGGCTCAAACCAGTTCAATCTGGTTCAAACCGGCTCAAACCAGTTTGATCCTGGTCTAACAGGTTCTATTCAGTTCAAACTGGTTCTGACCGGTTCAGACCAGTTTGATCTGGTCCTGATTGGTTCAATCCAGTTGAATCTGGTTCAGACTGGTTCGATCCAGTTCAAGCCAGTTCTGCCCCGGTTCAAGCCAGTTCAGACTGGTTCAATCTAGTTCAAACTGTTTCTGACCAGTTCAATCCAGTTCAAACCAGTTTTGTCCGGTTCAAACCGGTTCTGACTGGTTTGACCCTGACTGGCTCAATCCACCTGTATCTGCTTCAGACCGGTTTGATCTGGTTCAAACCAGTTGAATTCGGTTTTGAATAGTTCAGACCAGTTTGATCTGGTTCTAACTAGTTTAATCCAGTTCAGACCGGTTCAATCCGTTTCTGTTTCAAACTGGTTCAGGCTGTTTCAAATCTGTTTTGACCGGTTCAAACCGGTTTTGACCAGTTCAAACCTGTTCAGACTAGTTTGATCTGGTTCTGACCGTTTCTGACCAGTTCAACCCAATTCTGACAGTCCAATCTAGTTCAAACCTGTTCTGACCATATCCTAGCATCTCATGGCTAAGATTTTATAATTGTGGCTTTATCAAATAGTTTAACATCCTGAGACATTTTAATGTCACTTAGCTTTAACCTAGTGATAGTGAAATTTGTAGTGTAGTGATTTAGCTTAATAGAATATTGTAGTCACATATGCTTATGTATGTGGAAATTAGAAAGTTAAATTTAAAAAGGTGAAAAATCTTTAAATAATCCTTAAGAGCACAGATTTGTGGTTAGTCTGGTCTATAACCATCTTACATGGTAGTTATTAGGTTTTCCCTTCTTTTTCTGTCAACAAATATATTAGCAAATGAAAAATGTGCACACAGTGATGGGTCTGTGTTAGGTTTTTGGCATACTCCATCTGACTTCTAATTTTTATGATCTGTTCTTCTCCCAAATGATAATCTCTTCCCAACTGCCTACCTTCCATACTGTCATTGTATTTCTGTGGATTTTATAATTGGAATGTTCCCTTTCATGTGGAAATGTGGTTGGTGTCTCTTTGGAAAGAAGATAAGACTAATTGGCAAGTTTGGCAATCATTTGTCTTGAGTCTAGCGGGAAGAGATGGTTCCTGGCAGCAAAAAGAGCTAAATGCTCAAATCCTCAAGCTGTCAGATGGCAGATGCATGTTCAAAAGAGAGAACAAAGCACCTTCTGGAATGAAGTTGAGAGTTCTGGGTATGTTGTCAGTGGTAATGGAATATACTGCTTTGATGTTCACCTCTGAGTGTCCTGACTTCCTGTCTTGTCCCCACTCCTTACCTCTCCAACATCATGCCTCCACCTGCTGAAGAAATGTCACCCTAAAGGGGACATATAGATGCTACCTCAAATTTCCCTGCCACCACATGACTGTGCATCATTTCTGCTGAGCTAATTGCAATAGACAGCACGTCTAGTGCTTTCTACTTGCTTTCCTCTGTGGCTGTGCTATAATACTAAGGCTCTGTGCTGAGGGCTGTCAAATTCCTGGAGGCCTCTGACTGTTTTCTGGCCCCAGACATTGGTAAGAGTCCAGCATGTCATATACAAAGTCAGCAACATATTTCTAGGCACATAGTGTCTGCTTTGATACTCATTTCATTATCATTTGCCTTTTTATGTATAGTGGGGATACAAGAGACTAATATGGTATGATAGATTTCTAAGTAACACTGATGTTTTTATTTTCAGAGAGCTTCTAAATTGTTGATGAATTAATTTTAACAGTGTAAACTATATTAGAATGAAATATTATCTGACATCCCAAGTACTTACCACCTTCATTTATCACATGTATGTCAATGTAAATTGTCATTAAATCTTACTGGTTTCATCCTTCAGCTGGTCTTTGGAGACTACTTTTGCTCCTCTTAAATATGATATAGCACAGCCATATTGCATCACATCTCTATTACAAACCCAACAACAGCTTCCTGGTATGCCCAGAGTAAAATCCAGGTTCTTCCACTCACTTACGCTGCCTTTTGTGATCTGGTCCAGCATTGACTGCTGGCCTCCATTCCTATTTCTTTTCCCTTGACCTCATTGTTTTCATTGCCATTTATCAGGCATGCTCCCACCAAGAGTGTTGACTAGGAATTTCTTTGGTCTCTATCGCTCCCTCCAGAGAGAATGACATGGCTCACTCTCTTGATTCTTCCCCTCAACTTTTTCTCTCTACTGCTTTTATTCTCCCTTGTATTTATCACTAGATATTTTATTTACCTATCTTATTTAAATTTTTATCATGCTTTAATTTAGGTTTTATTTCTTGTGATTTCCACATTTTGCCCTGGTATGTTCCACTTCTTGTTATTATATTTGGCCTTCTTTGAGGTTTTCAGTTTAAATGTTTTCTCAAAGATATTCCCTCTCCTTCTGGATCCTACTTCAATAGACCAAATATAATGAGTATAAATGGAAGTATTCCAGGAGTATCTGGATCTGGTTAGCTGCAAAAGTGCTAGCCAACAGACAACAAAAACATTATTTGATGCAAACAAAGGACAGATAATACTCTAACCAGAACAGATAAAGTGCAGAATACTTCTGTGAAAGCACAAAATGCTAATTCTGGTCATATTTTCAATATGGGCATAACTCTAAAAAATGTACATTTTTTTCTCATTCTGGGGTACTTCCTCTCTGTATCTACCTTCTCATTATTGTTTAAAATTGTTAATACTCATTTTAAGTCATGATAGGAGGCACTGTCTTATTTAGGTCTCCTGACCTTACTGATTAAAGATCACATCAAACCTTGTAATGATAGTTTTACCTGTTTCTTACAGGCCACAACCTTTTTATAAAGCTTACTCTAGAGAAACAGGTGGATAAGAATGCCCCTTACTGTATACTACTTACAATTTGATACAACTTCAACTTTAAAAATCAATAGGAGTATTCCATCCAATGTGCCTATTTACACATGGCATTAATTTGCCAATTTACATTAGTTAAAAGCTCAGCTTGCTCTAAACTTTTCCTACTATGGATTAAAACAGTAGGCTTTATAAAAAGTACAAAAATCATTTATCTCCTCAGAAGTTTTTGTTTTGGGGAATAGAATAATCACCATAGTATAAAATTTGCAAAGTATTTGACTTTTGCCATTTTGTATATTTAAAAATGAAAATATGATAATCTACTTAGTATTTCATGAGATATCAGCTATGATGATACAATGTCTATATTTGATAAAATATATTAAGCTCTTTAAAATGTTTATTTATTTTTATTTAATTTGCATTGGTATTTTGATAGCATGTATGTCTGCCTGTATGAGACATCAGATCCCCTGGAACTGGACTTACAGACAGCTGTGAACTGCCATATGAGTACTGAAAATTGAACCTGGATCTTTTAGAAGAGCAGTCAGTATTCTTAACCATTGAGCCATCTCTCCAGCCACCTTTTAAACTCATTTTTAGTCCTTAGAAAATTTCCATCTTTCCTTGTTTGCTTCTTGAACTCATATGTCTACTACAAATCTCAGATATTTATCCTTGTATAATATACTTTGCATTTTAAAGATATTCTGACTAGTTATGATGCCTTAAGTCTCTAAAGTTAGCACTTTGGAGGCCAAGAGCTGCATAGTGAGTTCCAGGCTAACTTGCCCTATATAGAAAGAATCAGTAAAATTTGCTGTTGCTTATCAGATCATATCATCATCATCAGTAAGAAAATACACATACAGGTTTTTAAATTAAAATATAATTACATAATATTTTTCCTTTCCTCCCTCCAACTCTTCGTGTATGCATCTTTGGTTTCTGTCAAACTCATAGACTCTGGCTTCTTTTTCTGTAATTATGGTCATATATATTCCTAAGTATATAAATATAATCTTCTCAGTATATAGTATTACTTGTATGATTACATAGCTAGTCACTCTGTATTGGATAATCAGTTGGGAGACTCGTTCCTGGTGATGATTATTTTATTCCATTCTCAGCATTCTGTAGATGCCTGTAGTTCTTTGCCTAGAGTTGGGATCCAATGAGATTTTTTTCCATTCTATGTTAGCATGTCTGTTGGTGTCTTCTTGTGTCCAGGCTTTCTTAAGGCAGGCATGTTGATGAGACTTCATGGGTGCAGCTTCCTTGACATTAGGTGGTACGGTCTCATGTCAATACCGATTTTTCTCTACATCAAGTTATAATTTTTACCATTATACCTTTGATAAAAATAATAGTTTTTTTAAATTTCAAGTTAATTAAACTTAAAAATCCCTTTTTATTGATAAAAGTTCCTAGGCTTCAGTAAGCCTCAGAATTTCTTGTGCAACTGTTAAGACAGAAGATACTGGACTTTGTCCATAGGAATTCTGAGTTCATAAATCACAGTGGCAGAGGAGAGATAACTTGAATTTTTAAGACGGAATCTTGTGATACTATTATTAGTTTAAGGATGAATGTTGTAAACCCCTGGGGTGGAATATTATAGTTGGAGGCTACTGTCATGTACACTGTTATGCGGGTAATCTCAGAAACTATAGGAGTGGATGAAATTTCAGAGGGAGGAGACCACATGCCAAAGAAAAGCCAGAAGCAAGTTTTAGTGAACTTCCAAATGTAAGTTATCCATGGAGATACAGAATGCCTCAACGAAACTGAAATGATGAGATTGAATAGTATGAGCTATTAAAATGAAAGGCCTTATTCCACTCATGTGATTACTTACATGTTTTTTATATATCTCTGGAACTGTCGCTGTAGCTCAGGCTAAGAAAATAATAAGATCTATACTTTGCAAACAGATATTACCACCTGGTACTGGAAAACTCCATTTGCTTTCCCCAGATCAAAGTTATGAGACTAAACTACAATGCAGGAGCAAAGCAATTTAAGTGTATTGAGGGAATGGGTACATGGCCACGTCCTTTAAAAGGAACACACACACACACACACACACACACACACACACACACACACACACACTTTAGTTAAGAGAATTTTAGCATGCTGACATAGTCTTTGATATGAAGGAATCACTAGAAATCTCATCTGCTCAAGAAGATTCTGTTTCTATTCTTGTTCAGAGGTGAGCTCTGTGCGCAGTGTGTAATGTACATTATACTGATAAGGTGTCATGTGTTGTTTGAGCTCCCCAAGAAGCTGGCTCTGGAAGGAGGGTTCTTACGTTCCCTCCATCCCTTCCCAGGGCCACTTCAGAACCTTACATGTGTGTCTCAGAGTTCTTCAGGCCCTTTGTCTGGAGATCAAGTGCCTCCCCTAACTCTAACAGAGAGGCATAAGAAAAGCAAAACCACTAAGAAACAAAAACACTGTGTCCTTTTAAACACATATAAGTAGACCATTTTCATCAGATGTCTCTATTGCTCATTCCATGGTGTTAACGTGCCTACAGTGGGAAAGAGAAGGCAGAAGTTCAGCAAAAAGAATCTGAAGCATAGACAGTTCAACTGGCATCTAGTTGACTGACTCAAATTCTCCAGCTGGTTTCTGTTGGATGTTGTGAGTCCCCACTTTGATAAAGTTATCTTTCTGCTGTTACTTGTTCTTTTTCATGGAAGCCTCATATGCGTGGACTCTCTACAGTGGCCAAGTTTCTCTAATGGGAACTCAAGTTGACTGCTTCAATTAGGCTCCTCTAGTCAGTTTATGCTGGATATGTTATGCACCATATTCGATACACACACTCTCATTATTTATTCTTTTGCTTTGGCTTGATATATACTTCATTAACACCCATAAAAAAAACAAAAACAAAAATATGCTGTACTAGATAAATCTCCATCTAGAACTGTATTCATGGCAACTAGTAAGAATGGAATGAAGCCACAGAGATCTCCCTAAAACTTCAGTGAAAAGCCAACACTTGTTGGCACCCGCTACATTTTTCATTGTTTCTGCTTCAATCAACTATTTTCTCATAAATTATAGTAGATATTATATTTATATATAAACATATATTATGTGCATATATATTTATATTACTCTTAATATTGGTGTTAATAAGAAACAAAGTCTTACTATGTACCTAAGCTGACCACAAACTTGTCATCCTCCTGTCTTTACCTCTCAAGTGATAGGATTACCAGTGTCTGTCTTATTTCCTGTTTAAGTAGTCTCAAGAAAGATGGAGTCTCAATGCACTTTGAGTATTCTGTAACAACAAGGAAACCATTCATTAATCCTTAACTTGCTGGAGTGGTCAATGATGCCTGTTGCATGATTACAGGCTACAACACCTGCTCATGACTGAAGTCCCAGATAAGGCAGAATTCTGCATTGTTAGCTATGTTCATTGATATTTAAAACTCTATTAGTGATTACTCCTGCATGATCACTAGATTATTCTGGAGATAATTTTTATAGTATTAAACATCTGAAGAATTCTCCTTAATTTTTGATGCTTTTCTAACTCTTTGTTAGTTTGTGGGCCAAGACTGCCCACATTTAGAAGACGATTTGCCTACATGGAGAAATCACAAAGCAAACAACCTCTATCCAACATTGAATCTACCAGTTGCATTTTATGAAGTTTTCAGCCTATATTGTCATTCTCTGGAACATGTCTGGAAAACCCTCCCTTGTACATGCATGGAATATTCTCCCAGCTTGTCCACTCACCCATTCACCTGCCTGTCTGCCCACCTGCTTGCCTGAGCTATTATGGATCTGACTATATCTGCTCTTCTGACACACAGTAGCCTTTTAATAGAATGACCTTTACAGCATGAAATATGACCCACACTACCTCCAATTTCTGTAAAATCTTTAGTCACAAATAGTGTGACATTTGATGTTCTCCTGAAGCTCCTGTTATGCAATAAATTAAAAAAAAATCTAGTTTTAAATATGTTGGCAAATTAAAAATGTAGCTATAATTAACTATTTATAAGTTTTCTGGTGCAAAATTTACATATGATAGGAAATTCTTTCATACTATAAATCATTTCTTTCCAATGTATAGTTTTTCATAAATTCACACTGCATTTTATTAAAGTAGGACATGATAGTAAACTCGAAATGCCTTTGTCATTGATAATTCTTTGTCTACAAAAAGAGTATGATCCCAGTCTAGCTGGACATCATTTAATACTTATCACTATAAAATGTATAGAAAGAACTGTGCCCTCCAGCTCTGCCAGCATATACTGCATTTAATCATTAACTAGTGTCTTCTGGATGGCACAAACCCCACGAGTCATTTTATGTCTTTATGCTGGTGATATTTGCTGCCTAAAAGTGAAAAATATTTAGAGTAACATCAGGACTTTATAGGTAAGAACCCTAATTTTGATCCAATTAAATCAATCACTTCTGTCCTATTAGTAGATTTCCTCGCTGATAAAATAGAAGCCATCTGTTCCAACTGGTCCTATCTGAAAAGAGTGAATCTGTGAGATTGTGTCTCCTAGTAATACCAGAAACTATGCCCATAAGTCTCACAAACATGACCGCCCTAACATGAATTGAACAATGATGACACCAATGGACATGTCAAACAGGGTGGGGGGAAATCCCATGATGCCTCAAGCCTACACAAGGAGTTATAGGCAACTGTTGAAAGCTGGGAGCATAAAAAGAGTTCTTCTGCAGGGAAGAGCACATGAAACAGCCCATGTCTAGTGCCAAGTGGTCAGCTGTGAAAACATATATACTGTTAGTCCAGCCATCTGCACTGGCCTGCTTTTGGAGTTCTGGCAGGATATGCCCTCAGCTGCAGCCACTAAGAGCATCACCCATGCACATTCACTATGTTCCCTTTTAAAATCGCCCTGCTACCTCTCACTCAATCTTTCTTCTCTCTCTCTTCTCTCTGCCTCTCTTTCTTCTCTCCCATTGCTCCTGTCCCTGGAGGCCAGTCTCTTCCCTCCCTTTATTCCTTTGTATAATGCATTTCCCCTAATTAAAAAAAAAGTCTCTGCTTGAAAAAAAAAGAAAAGAAAAAAGAAAGAAAAGAATGAATCTGATGTGTGCTGATTCATTCCAGGAGCTGAGGACAGAATGACCTAAATATTATTAGCATTTTCTCCTGCATAGATGCCATGTTTTTGTACTGTATCAAAAAGGCAACATTATTTCTCTCTTCAGACCACCAAGGTTCTCGATACGTGTTAGTAAGTACATGAAAAAAGTTTTGCATCTGCCAAGTTTTAGACACATTAATAAAATGAAGTGGATCGCTTCCTCCTCCACTACCCAGTCAATGTTGAAATAAAACTGTTCAACATTACAATTCACACACCATAGGGCAGGGGCAGGCCAGATGAGGCTTTAGCTATGGAGGCAGCTATACTCAAGTAGGTTTACTTTCATCAATTATTAAATACATACATTTATGTACATATATATTCCAAACTTAATTTTAAAACATTCAACTATAGCTGGGCACCGTGGCCCATACCCGTAATCCTAGCACTTGGGTGGCAGAAGCAGGAAGGTCACTCTAAGCTCAAGGCCAGTCTGGGCTACATAGATAGTTGCAACTTTCTCTTTCAAGAAAACAGACAAGACAGACTGACTGACTTATAGCCTCACTAGGTCAGAGATATATCATGTATATCTTTTTAGCCCCTTAATAAATAACTACATGCAGCTGACTCGTAGAACATCAACAACTCTTATAAATATCTTCATACAATGGATACTTGATTATTTCTTAGCTGATTCATATAGAATATCAGAGTGGGACTCCTAAGATTGTCCAGTGCAATTCTTTTAACTGCCTCACACAAAACATCTGTTGAGTCCCTGTGTGGCTCCTCCCACAGCTCAGCGATTCATTGTTGCTTTCCGATACTGTGAGAATTTAGTTTATGCAGTGAACAAAAGAATAAAACAAACATTGGCAAAACACACAAAGCCACAAGCAGCAAAGTAGAACCTTTTGAGATGGACATCACTTCAACACTTCAAGTTAATACTTGAAGTTCCATGATCCAATGTTAATCACGCTCTTGGCTATACCTGGTGCTTCCCCTGCTTCACTGAGTTGACCTTGTTCTTGACTGAATCAGTCCTTGTAAGTCGATACCTCCTTCTGTACCTGCTGGCACTGTGATGATGTCAGCCAAGAGAAAATTTACAGGCCTTGCTGATTAGTTACCCTTTCAATTTATGAGCCTCAGACAGCTCCCAGATTTGTATGGCCATCATTCTATCCTCTAAATGACTTATCCTCTGACAACTTTGGATGACTTTCATGCCTCTCTTCTTTCCCAAACCCTCCCACACATTTCCCCTACCCCCACATCTACCCAACCACCAGCATTCATGATCTGTTCTTGAATTAAGGCCAACATTTCCACTTGTACTATTTGTTCTGTATCCTTTGCTGGCTTAAGGAAATTACATAGAATTATTTTTTATTCATAGAGTTTCCATCTTTACTAGATGACTACCACACACATATGTAATGTTATTTTTCACTATTTAAAAAGACCCTTTGCCTCTTTACACTTCTGCTCCTACCTAATTTCCTTGTTCTTTTGGTAACAAAATTCTTCCCCTCCATATTCCTTTCTATCCATTCCAGTTAAAACATATATTATTACCGAGCATATTTTCTTTGCTAAATGATCTCTGCCTCATTATTTAACCTAGCATTTGCCCTGATTGGTTGCTATTTCCATCAGATTTTTGTTCCCTTTGATGACACAGCTCATCTCCAAGGACTGTAGTGATCAATTCTTTCCCGCCTTGTGCACGCTTGCCACGCTCACCACCAACATTGAGACATGGAGTCTACCCCTCTACTTCCTTGAAGCTGGGCTGGGCTGAGTTGTCTTTGGTTGGAGTGTGGTAAAAATGACACTTTAGAAGTTCTAAATCTACTCACATTCTGCCTCCCTCCATCTCTTCCTTCTTTCCTTCCTCCCCCCTCCTCATCTCCCTCTTACCTATTTATCTGCCTGCCCATCTGCCTGTGTGTCTTTCCTTCTTCCTCCCACCTCAAAACACTTCCTTCATGACACTGTCTCCCTGTGTAGCTCAAGCTGGCCTTATAACTCATGGACTTCCTGCCTCAGTTTACTGAGTGCTGAGATTGAGATTATAGACACACACCATAATGTCCGGCTCTAGAGATAACCTCCAAGAGGACTGTCAGACCTCTCCTCCCTCCTCTTGGATCTCTAAGATTCCATGTGAAAAATCTAAAGGATTTCACAGAAATGATATGTACATATAAAAGCCATTTTAATTTTTCAGGACATTGAAGTCTTCCAATGATTCCCACTTTAATCCACCTCGGACTATACATGAATGACAGACACAAGGGAAAGAACTCTACGCCGAGTCCAGTCAATTCACCTAGTCTTCACATGTAATACAATGTTGTTTCTGGGGGAAAAAAAAAGCTTTGGATTGGCTATTACATAGCAATAAAACTACTGGATCACCATATTTGACAGGAATAAAAGCATCTTTCTGGCCAGGGAATGCTTAATTCATTAAGGTTGTGGAACTGCTGTCTTCTAAATCTACCAGTCATCCTGTCTTCATAAAAAACAAACATCCTGCCTTGCAGGAATGTCAGGACACACCAACTCCTGGGGCTCACAGCATCCCTCAGCCTTTCTAACCAACTTGCTGACCCTTCCTTGCACTTTTACCTACTTTACCTATCCCCCTGCCTCTTTCTTTGTCCCTTTCTCATTGGAGCACTTGCATCTCAGTCTCCTAGCTTGTCCTGGCCTTGTAAGTCTCTAGTCCCTAATCTCAAAGGCATTTCCTCCACTAAAAACTCCTATTTAATTCTGCCTTGGCTTCTGCACAGTGGACCTAGGTCAACACTTTGCACTTGTTTGGCCTTTCCTCTATCAGCAGTTTGCTTCACGGAAGTCTCTTTATCTCTGTGAAATCAAAGCTTTGATGTCATCCTGGATTCAGTTCTTGCATTTGCACTTTTCTTTTTCATCTTGTGCCTTTCCTCAGGAATTTAACTCATTTTTATGGCTTTAAATCGCATCTGTATTTTGAAAACTGCAGAAGTCTCTATTTATATGCACTAATCATATATATATATATATATATATATATATATATATATATATATATATCACAGAGAAAGGTAGGGAGAAAGACAGAGAGAGAGAGGCTAAAGTTCTTCCATGAAATCCAGATTTAATATTTAATGAGGCCAGGCAGTGGTGGCCCACACCTTTAACCTTCAATCCTTGCATTGAGGAGGCAGAGGCAGGCAGATCTCTGTGAGTTTGAGGCCAACCTGGTCTCCAAAGTGAGTTTAGAGACAGCTAGGACTGTTATGCAGAGAGAAAACCTCCCTTAAAAAACCAAAACTAAAACAACAACAACCTCATTCAAATATCATCTGGAACGTTTTCAAGTTAACACTTCCTAAAGAGTGCTACTAACATTTTGCCTAAAACTCATTTCTACCTTTCTATTACTATCTCTCTGTGTCTCTGTCTCTCTCCTTTTCTCTCTCCTTTTCTCTCTCCTTTCCATTCTGCTCAGTATATCTTCCTCATGTTTTTCATTCTGCCATTTATACCATGCTTGTCCAGTGCATCATCTCTCATCTGCATTCCGTAATAATAGTCCCAATCTGCTGTGCCTGCTTCTAATCTTCCTCCCCCCTTGCCTCATGCTTAAAATGATACAGGAGTCGTCCTATTAAAAAATTGTTCTGCCTCAAAGTCCCCAGGAGACTATGAGAGGTCTATACTGATCCAGGCATGGTAAATCATGCCTGTAACTCCAGCACTCATGAGACAAGGATGGGAAGACTGAATTCTGAGCAGCCTGGGCTACAAGGCCAGACTGTGGCTCTCTGCACCAATCACACTTGTTTCCTTGAAGTCTTGGATCTTCCCATCTTGGTGCCTTTGTAATGGTTCTGTGTTTAGAACTCGTTTCTTCCCAGCTGTCAGACTTTCCCCGTGTTTCAGTCAACTTCTCAGCCAGCCAGTCTTTCCATGGTTACCCTTTCTGAAAATTGTAATTCCCCAAGAACGCCCATTGTACCTCATTCGTTTTCTCCTTACCACAGGCAGCTACTACTTAGTATAATATATAATTTACTTACTAATTATTCTGTCTTTATAACATATTTCATGATGAGATTTCTGAATGTTTTATTGTCTGCTGTTCTCAGCATCTAGAACACTTAGAAGATAGCCAACACAAATAATTATTGATAAATTAAAAAAAAAAACGAATAAAATTTTACTGTCTGGAAACATACAAAAATTCCAATAAACATTTTTAAATTTACTAATGTGTTTTCTTCCTAAATTAAAAGAAAAAATCATGTGTTAATTTCATTGCAAAGGATCAGAGACACAAAATGATGAAAATTGTTTCTTTATTATAAATATTTGAGAATCAATTAAAAAGAATGTTATATTCCTTGCTTTCCATGTATAATTATTTGGGGGGGGGGTCATGGACATTTTTTGTCATGGATGGATTAGATTTCCTATCTCTGACTGCTATTCACAATAGACCTTAATGAAAATGAAATCAAAGACAATTCTCTTCCTTGTTTTCTTTGAAAAATATGCAACTTCTACTGAATTCATTTGTAGTGAAAATTATTTGTTCATGGAAACCATGCAGACCTTAAAGGACTAGAAAGAAAGGACAACCTAGAAAATTCTAGTTCTTTCCTCTTCCAACCCCTTTGTCTGGAGAAGGTGCCTCTTCAGACAATTGAGCCTTGTTGTTCTGTTGCCAAAATTTCCCCTCCCAATTCTTCTCTTTCCTCTTGACATGTATTCACAACAGCAAAATGCTCAAGGAACTTACATATCTTCCTAAGGGGCGGAAACTGTATTCCATTTACTGTATTCTGGACTATTTTTAGTAGAATTAAAGAATGGTTTTCGACAATAGCAAAATAGAGTTCTCTGAGAACTAGTTATTTAACCCCCTACTGAAGGTATCCTGACAAAAATTAGAGTTTTATTAATTAGGTAGCCTGAGGGGAGAACTGAATAGAGTTGCCAAGCTGTGTGCCAAAATAAGTTATAATCTTCAAACTTAGCCTTGTAATTCGAGGGTCCCAGTGAGAGAAGAAGAACGTAATAGGTGATGTGCTTTAGTGAGCAAAAACTGGCAAGTCCAAAGGGACTAAGGGAAAATGGAGCCATCTCAAATGCATGCCACTGACTTCATCTGCAAGAAACCAGGTCAAGAAGCTGGAATTTGCTGTTTTCAAAAACAGGAGCCGGTGACATTGTCTTCCCAGTTTTTACTGATGTGTTGGTGTCATTATCCACACAAAGGTTAAAAAAAGAAAAGTTCAACTGCCCCCACCAATTTCTGAAGCATAAAAAGGCAGAGGTGAGAAATCAATGGAATTCTCTTCCAAGCCCCAGGAGGCAATATTTTCATCTGATAATTGGCACTGGAGCTTTGGTGACTTTTCTGCAACTTCTAACATTCTCTAAAATAAAGCCCCACGCTGTAGCTCTCCTAAATGAGAATGCTTATTTTTTCCAATATATGACATTTTTCAAATCATTTGCATTTTAAAGGTCTGAGGAATTTTAATCACTGATCAATTGCAGCCCACGTTTCCTGAGTGCATGCATCCGAGTGCGCCCTCGACTTTGCAGTCCTCATAAAAATTCTCTCTTAAGCTCCTGCTTTCATGTGTTTTTAAAATACTTCTGCACCCCCGCAGCTCTCATCATTCCAGCCTTCCCAAGTGGTCCCTCTGCCTGGAAGATGAAAGGCCTTGTTCACCTCAGTCGGGGCTCCTGCTTCTGCTTTCACACTGATGGAAAATAATTTTAAGATGGGAAAGGAACAGACTCAGCAGCTGACCTTGAGCTGGCATGTAGCATTTCCTTAAAGGGGTCTTTTCAGATCTCATGTGGTCTGCATTACCAATGGAAAAGGTACCTAATACTCAAATTTGTTCAAAATAGACCTTACTTGCCTGACTCTACCATGTGACTTCAGAAAATAGGATAACAATATATTCCATGGCTGTATTAGCTTTATTCTAATTACTTTACTGGTTTCTTCTGGATAGTAATGTAATTTATTATAATTCTTAAAAAACTGTACATATTGTGGTTGGGGACACAGACACTAGGGTCAGGATGCCTAGATTCAATTCCCAGCTCTCCCCATTGTTGGCTAAATAACCCCAAATAAGATACTTTTCTGTGTCCTTTATCTAATCTACAATATGTGAAACACACAGTTACCTAACTCACAAATATTACAGAAGTACCTTTGGAAAATGTTCTTTACATGTAATTACATTCTATTTCCTTTTTTTATTACAAAATTAGGGATATTAGTGACTTCTCATATCTTTAGGATTAAAAGAAACACACACATTTTAAATTTTGTTAGTTAATAGTAGATAGTTAATACTGATAATTGCAATAGTAATTAAACTCCTTTTTCACAAATGGAACCAAATATTCAATAGGCTCAACTTTTGCTATTCATGAACTAGGGTATAGACCAGCTTTCTCATGGATGAATTAGTATGTTCTTACTAAGTGAGAATCATACAACACATAGCTAAGATAATAATCAGCTAATAATATTTATGTGGTTTTCATGATTTGCTGGGAAGTTTCTCTATATAAGGCACTGAAGTAGATGCTAAGGACAGACAGAAGGCCAAGGTATTGCCCTTCATCATATGCTTAAGATCTAGTTGGCAAAACAGGGTATCTCTTCATAACATAGATGGAACTGGGGGACAGTGTGTTAAATGAAATGTTAGGAAGAGACATACAAGTAGTACATGTTCTCACTAATACATGGGAGCTAAAAAAGTTGATCTCATAGAAGCAGAAAGAATACCAGTGGCACAGACACTGTGATCGACAATTAATAAATGGGACCTCCTCAAACTGAGAAGCTTCTGTAAGGCAAAGGACACAGTCCAGAAGGCAAAATGGTAGCCCACAGAGTGGGAAAAAGATCTTCAACCCCACATCTGACAGAGGGCTGATCTCCAAAATATAAAAAGAACTCAAGAAACTTGTCATCAAAAAACCAAATAATCTAATTAAAAAGCAGAGTACAGAACTGAATAGAGAATTTTCAATAGAGGAATCCAAAATGGCTGAAAGACACTTAAGAAAGTGCTCAACATTCTTAGCTATCAGTGAAATGCAAATCAAAACAACTCTGAGATACCATCTTACTCCTGTCAGAATGACTGAAATCAGAAACACTAATAACAGCTTATGCTGGAGAGGATGTGGAGAAAGGGTAACACTCCCCCACTGATGGTGGGATTGTAAACTTTTACAGCCATTTTGGAGATCAGTATGGGGGTTCCTCAGGAAAATGGGAATCAGTCTACCATAGGACCCGGCAATCCCACTCTTAGGCATATACCCAAATGATCCACATCCACGCAACAAAGACATCTGTTCAACTATGTTCACAGCAGAATTATTTGTAATAGCAAGAACCTGAAAGCAATCTAGATGCCCCTAGATGTGGAACATTTAGACAATGGAATACTACTTAGCAGAAAAAATAATGGAATCTTGAAATTCACAGGCAAATGGATGGAACTTGAAGAAACCATCTTGAATGAGGTAACCCAGTCACAAAAAAGAGGAACATGGTATGTGCTCACTCATATATGGATTTTAGATATAGAGCAAAGGATCACCAGCCTATAATTCACACTGGACGACCCTAAGGGAGTCATACAAGGTCCCCCACAGAAGGGGAAAGGAACAAGATCTCCTGAGCATATTGGGATCCTGGGGGGAGGGGGCAGTGAGTGGAGAGGGAGTTAGGAGAAAGAGAAGGGAAGAAGAGGAGGGGAGAGGAGGACATGAGGAACCAGGAAGATTGAGTCGGGGACAAATAGACGAGAGTGAGAAAAGAGACACCATAATAGAGGAAGCCATTATAGGTTTGAAGAGAAATGTCCAGACGGCTTACAAGGATGACCCCAACTAACAATCTAAGCAATAGTGGAGAGACTCCTTTAAATGCCTTTCCCTGATAATGAGATTTATAACTACCTTATATGCCATCCTAGAACCTTCATCTAGTAGCTGATGGAAGCAGAAGCAGACACCCACAGCTAAACACTGAGCTGAACTCCTGGAATCCAGTTGTAGAGAGGGAGGTGTGATGAGCAAAGGGGTCAAGACCAGGCTACAGAAACCCACAGAGACAGATGACTTGAACAAGGGGTTGCCCATGGACTCCAGACTGATAGCTGGGAAGCCAGTATTGTATGTATTGACCCAGACCCCCTGAATGTGGGTCTCAGTTAGAAGGCCTGGACAGTCTTTGGGACCTTTAACTGTGGAACCAGGATGTATTCCTGGTGCATGAAAGGACTTTGGTAGCACATTCCCCATGGAGGGATACTCAACCTAGAGACAGGAGGGACTGCCTAGTTCCTACTCCAAATGACTTAACAGATTTTGATGATCCCTCCTGAAAGGCATCGCCCTCCCTGTTGAGTGGGTAGGGAATAGGATGGGGGGGGGGGAGGATCAGGAGGCATGGAAGGATGGGAGGGAGAAGGAACTGGGATTGATATGCAAAATAACAAAAAGAAAAGAATAGTTGTTACCAATGGTTGGGGCTAGTAGAAAGAAGTGGTAGGTAGAAAAGGGATTGTTTAATCAGCAGGGAGCACAGTTGGGTAGGAGCAATGAATTGAAATGCTTCATAGCACAGTATGGTGGCAGTAACTGACATCTAATGGCTGACACTGACAGTAACTAATTACAGATTTCATAATAACTAGTAGAAACTACCCAACCTTAATTCCTTGGCAATGCTTGTGCCTTGGGAGGCAAAATGCCACATGTATACATCTTCAAAATGCTATTCCTTTGTTGTAGTAAGACCGAGTTTTAAAAAGCCCCTGAACATGGGTGTTAGTTAGGAGAACTAGGAAGTCTATGGGGCCTCTGGTAGTGGCTCAGTATCTATCTAGTATACAAATGGACTTTGGGACATAGAGGGATACTATCTCAGTCTAGCCACATGGGGGAGGCCCTACGCCCTGCTCCAAATGATATGACAGAGTTTGAAGATCCCCCATGGAAAGCCTCACCCTCCCTGGGGTGCAGAAATGGGATGGGATGGGGATTTCTGGGGGAGGGGGAGAGTTTGGAGTGACTGGAGGAGGGGAGAGTGAGGGAACTGGGATTGACAGGTAAAACCAGCTTGTTGAGAATTTAAATAAAACAAATATTATCAAAGGAAACAAAGAATTGATCATGTTGGTATTCTTATTATCCTAAAGTGGGCATGCCATGGAAGCTTTATCTATAATCTTAAGCTGTCACACATGGACTCTATGACCTTGAGAGAAGCACACCCAGAAATGTGTCTGTCTTGAAGTGGGCAGTTTCTTATAAGTGAAGTTTCCTACACTGGGATATATAAATCCCCCTGATATAATCCCAGATGTATTACCAGAGTTATGTAAGTATGGGATTATATCAGAGAAGTTTATATATCCCTATAACTCTGGTGCTCTCCTTACTCTTATTTCATGTAATTAGTCTTTCTCCAATCTTTTATTTTTGGCCATATTCATTGGATTTTCACTTACCATAGGGAAATTCATTGTATTTGCTTAGGATGACACAAAGACTAAATACTTACAGTATGCCAATTAACCTTACCTAATCAATATCCATGATATACATGTGTTGAATTGTCATATTATACACTCAACACTGTGTAAAATTCATGTGTTAGTTAAAAATTTTAAAATTAAGCGGATAAATATCATCAAAGGCAACTATGTCATCAATATAAAATAAGTGAAGCAGATAATTACATGTTAGCAACAAAGGAGTAAGTGCTTATTTCGGATTTTGTCAGCTGGATATCATGAAACTATCTTGAACAAAGTAACAGAACAGTCTTAACATGGTGAAAAGCTTTCATCCAATCAAATAAAAATTATAAAGTTTTAAGATTATGATTTATAAAATGGTATCCATGTAAGAATGTTATGTAAAATGCAGGGGGAAAGTATTTGTTAAAGGCCAGAAAACAAGGATGACTATAGGTACTAGAATTGCATGAGGTCTGTAAACAACAGATCACATCCTTATGTAAACTGATTTATGCTTATCATTTACCTCCAGCAGAACAGGGCTATTCAGGAAGAGCCTTATTGTACTACTTGCCTCAGTATCTCTATATCCCCCAAATTACTGACATGTAATATAAACGGATTCTTCACAATTTCACACTATAATAAATATAAGTAGCCTTTGACATTTAAAAGACACAAATATAGGTCAATATCTTCTAAATGCGATAGGGAAGTTATACCAAACAAATCTCAAAAATATGGTTGTCTAATCAAATCAAGACCTTAAAAATGGCTAAACAAATTGACAGGCCAACATGTGGTAAGACCACGTCTCAAACCAAAGGTAAGCAAGCAAGCAAACAAACACATGAAGACAGATTTTCTGTAAACTGCTTTCCTAGAGAGTGTCAAACTGTCCCTGATAAGATCACTCAACATTAGAATCATCTGGAAAGTTTTCAGAAGTCTTATAGCTTAGACCATATTCCAGAAGAGCCAAGTTTGAATTTCTCAGGGTGCGAACCTCACATCAATTATTAAGGGTCCCCTGATGATTCCAATGGAGCCAAAGTTGAAACCATTTCTCTAAGAAAGTTCATGTTCCCAGCACAATTGCCTTCTGCCCACAGTGTGGCATTTCAGTCCTACCACACTGTTACCTCCATACATGGTTTCAATGTTACTTCCTACAATCCAGAAGCCCTGGCCTACCCAGACCTCTCTGCTCTTGCCCTTTGTCTGCTGGTGGTGTAGGTCCCTGCATAGTGGACCATGTATCTCAGCTGTGCTTAATCAAATCAAATTTGAGTTTCAAGACCCAGTTCAAATGGAAGCAGTTCTTGGAGTTCCCTCTAATCTCCTGAGGGAACCAGCTATAAAAGCTGTTGGTAATACTCCTACAAAAGGTGTCTAAATAGCTTCCCTCAAATTGCAGGCTAGTCTTAGTGAGTTGAGTTTTATAATGAAAATAATGTGGCAGAATAGACTTTTAAGGATTATCAGGTTAGAAAATGCTAACCCTCCTAACCCTGTATTTTAAAAACATGGGTGAGATGGAGGAGAAACAGAAAGACAGTGAGATGCCTGAGGAGCCCTGTGCCTGCCAGCCTACTTAGTCCTTTGAGTCTAGCCAGCATTGGCTGCCAGGCATGCAAACAAATGAGCCTCCTGCTGACATAGGCTGAGTCATCCATCAGAGGTTCTGGACTTCACAAGGCAGAGACAAACTGTCCCTGATGTATCCTGCCTTAGCTCCTGAGCCTCAGCCTGAGTGGGCACTGAACACTAATAAGTCTTTGGGTAACTCACTTCACAGCCAAAATAACTGAAGCTCTCACTTTTCTGCACTCTATCCCTGCTTCACAGATGACACTGAGCAAGTCCGTTATGTTCTTAATCAACTTGGTAACTCTCCCATTCTAGTTTACTAGGCTCTTGACGGAAGAACCCTTGACTGGTTTTTTCATGTTCTGTAATGCCTTGCCCTCAAATATGCTAAACATTTGAATGGGTGTTTAATTTCTAGCCCAGGTAAGGATTATTCCATTGTTCTGTACTTGCTTCCAAATGCCTGGCTATAGTTTTTCAATTGTATTCACCTGCTTCAACTATAAAGTCCTTGAATTGTTACATCTACATGATACAAAGACAGCAATAAGAAATGACAAGACCCATTATGGAATATTATTTTAACTAGGCAAAGGTGTGTTACATTGTTTATGCTGCAGAATATTACTTTAACTGTATAAAGGTGTTTTGCATTTGTTTATGCTGCATCTGTTTAACAATGTAAGGATGTGTGTTTAATTATGTTAAGATTGTTGCACTGGTTTCACCCTGCCTGCCTAAGGCACCTGATTGGTCTAATAAAAAGTTAAACAGCCAATAGCTAGGCAGGAGAAAGGATGGGCAGGCCTGGTGGGTAAAGAGAAGAAGAAAGGATGAGAAATCTAGGCTTGTGAGAGAAAAGAACAAGAGAAGGAGGAGAGAATGAGGGAGATGCCTAGGACCAGAAGCTGGGCAGCCACCAGCTAGCCAGACATAGAGAAACACTGAAAGTAAAATATACAGACGTGAAAAGGATAAGTCCCAAGGCAAAAGGTAGATAAAGAGAAACATGCCAATTAAAGTTAAAAGAGTTAGCCAGAAATGAACCTAAGCTAGGCTGACCATTCATAACTAATCAGAAATCTCCATGTCATAATTTGGGAGCTGATTGGTAGCCTAAAAAAAAATAGAAAGATATAAAGAAAGAAAGAAAGAAAGAAAAAACCCTCTAAAAAGACCAACATAGTATATACAAATGAATGCTATTTATATATAATTAATAAAATTCAACTATATTAAAATTAAGTAATATACATTACAGACCTTTAATTAGTGTTTCTGGTCTTTTTGAAAACTGATGAAATTCATAGTTCTCTGGCTTTGGGGAATGCCTCTGACTTCTTCTATATTGAATCTTCTAGATATGTATCTTTAATTATAATACCCATGTTCTAGTTTGCTGGTACTTGAATATTAGGGGTAAGTATGTGTGTGTATGTGTGTGTGTGTGTGTATGTGTGTGTGTGTGTGCATGTGCATACTCATGTGCACATGTGTGAATAAATTAAATATTTATTTGTTTTTAAAGGTAGTTTAACATGACGGAAAAAGCCTGGGAAGACTGGGTTGAGCTTCATGGTTGAATTTCCAGTTGTCTAATGAACCTAGAGCAAATACCTTAGTATCTGATACTCCATTTTTCTAATAGTAAGGAAGGAGAAGAATTCCCACCTTAGCACATTGAAAGGAAAAGTAGACAAGACTGATTGCACAACAGCTAAGCAAGGTCAGGACCCCCAAAACATTTACAACCATTAGGTTCCAATTCATTTCTACTTTCAAGAAAAAAATACATTTAATTTAGAATTTTCATTAGCTTTGTTCATGAAGAAAATGTCTTTTGTACAAGTTATAAAAATGGTAGCAATAACTGCAAAAAGACTCTTATGTTTTTGCTTCTCCATATCTTTATCCAATTTTATCTATTTTTCTCATGTTGAGATGAACTAAGACACAACATTCATTCAATCTTCCATTGTCACAAAGACAGAAGGTTTAAGTAGATATCATTTTTAAAAAAATGCTGCCTTATTGAGCAGAAATCTTTTGGCTCTATGATACTCTCATATGTAATCCTAAACATTCTGTTGGTTAGAGTCTTTATAGCAGGGATTGGCTGCGGAATGTCATTATATCTGTGAACAGATTTTAAATCACTAAAAAATTGCAAAGGCCAGGATGTCAAAGCCAAATTTCTCTTGAACTTTATTCTTCACTTAGAGATAATTGTCTGTCTCTCTCTCAGTCTCTGTCACTCAGGTGCAAAAGTTCCTTTAAGAGACAAGTTCTTCCTCATCTTCCCCCCCTCTTCTCTCTGTCTACTCATTCATGAAGTCCAACTTACAGTTCCACTGATTTTCCTCTCAAATCTTCCCATTACCTTTATCCCTACAAGTATTAACAAAGTAACTCCTGGATAAATGCCCTCAAACTTTAATATAATGTTGAAACAGTGTGTGAACCTATGAAAAGGCAGACTCTGACTCTGCAGATCTGAGTGTGGCCAGTATTCTCCATCCTTACCAAGTTCCTGGTAAAAGATCACATATGGGTTACCTGAGGTAGATTATAATGGTCACCTCACTGTTGAGATTTCTGTTGACATTCTTACTGTATCATTACAGAACATGTGAGCAACATCTTACAAATGAGTAAATTTACTATGTGAGCATGATCACACATGTAAGGAGTATGGTTTTTTTCCTCCTGCCACTGGTCTTGTCCCGCCGCCGCGCCAGCCCCAATTAACACACAAGACTCTGTATTTGATATAATGCTGTTGGCCAGGTACTAGTTTCATATTGGATAGCTCTGTCTTAAGTATTAACCCATTTCTATGTATTTCCATGTGGTTTCACTTACCGGGGAGTGGGGCAAGCGTCTGGTCTCCCCGGTCTCTCCATCTTGACTCCTTACTCCTTCCTCTTTCTTCCTTGTCTCCTAGTCCCTCCTATCTTCCTTTCCTTCATAAAGTTTCTCTCCAGGTTGGATTCTTTCATGCCTTTAGCAGTCTCTAGCATCACACCTTTATAGAGATTCTCCTGGGAAGGATCCAGCAGAGTCTACTCTTCCACAGTTAAGTCAACATGCACATCTTCATAGACCACTACACACACTTCTTCCCTTCCAGGAGCCTAATTCCACTAATGTTACCATTCTTTTCAGTGGACCCACAAGTAAAAGATACATTTCAAACATCCTAGAATGACAGGTGGAACTTTTAAGCCACTGCTTCTTGTCACCCCTCTAGCCTCAATCCTCACAGTTCCTCCACTGAACACGTATTTGGTAATGGTTCCCATGACAGATCATACCTCTCTCAGGGCCAGCACATAGCACTTGCAATACCCCAGCTGGCCTTGCTTGAATATTAAACATTTCAGATGGCATTCTTTCTAGTTTAAATATAGACCTCTCTCTCCTCTCCCTAACCTTCTTTGGGGGTCACCTCTTAAGGGATAACCCCATTTAAATATGATTTCTGTTTGTCATTCTATTCCTAATCTCTCCTTAACAGAGTGTCTGAGCCACAGTGAAAGTTCAGAAACCACTTACATGAATAAATAGCATTTAGTGGGATATTGTAATGGACTGTTCATTTTACTCTTTACAGAAAACTTCTCAAGAGAAGGAATCATTATTTAGTCATCTTTTATCTCTACCAAGGCACCTCATTAATATTTGTTATGCACATGAATGCATAAAAGAAAAGATTATGTGACAGGAGGATTGGATCAGCATCCATACTAGGTAGCTCACAACTGTCTATAAGCTCCAACTCCAAAGGGCCCAACACACTCTCCTGGCCTCTGTGAGCATCTGCATGCATACATACATGCCAAAAGGCTGCTTGCCTACACACACTCAGATGGTTTCTTTAAAAGAAAAAATTAAAAGGTGACCTTAGATTAAAGGTGTAAACAAAGGTATCCATTTACTGCAGGAAAAATTAATAAATGCAAGGCTCAAATATGAAGTACAGACAAGGAAATAATTGGTCACTGTGAGAAAGAAATAAGACTGAAATGGCTAAAACTTCATAAAAATATGGCGGAAATTAGATGAAAGTAGGATCATATCGGAATGAACATCCTTGAACAATCAAAGAGAACTTGCAGTTTGATATCCAGCCAAAATGGTAGTTTTTGCAGCTAATCAGATGCTTTGCTAGCTCCTGAAAAATTTTCCACTCTTGAGTGAACCTAGTTGAGTGACTAACCAAATATGCTATCAATTAGTGTCTCAAAGCTAGGATCAGGGAGACACCTATTGAATATGTCTTTTGATGTACCACATTCATATCTACATGCTCATATGAAGTAGAAACACTGTATATGGTAATGAGCAAACCTTGAAGGCATGTTCTTCCTTCTCATTCTTGATATATTATGCATTAAGGATTTTCATGGGCAGGTGCTACATTGTGGGAAAGAGTATAATCTTGCAAAACCACAATAAAAAAAACAACCCTACACACATGAGAGAGAGAGAGAGAGAAAGAGAGAGACGGAGAGACAGAGACAGAGAGACAGAGGGAGAGACCTGCAGATCAGTCTGTCCTGGTAGCTTAAATTAAACACAGGGCAAAGCAAACACTTAAAACCAAAAGTCCTGTGATAGGTTAAGGGGCGTGCACTGGTGATGCCTTGAAAGGCCTCCATGGAAGTGGTATTAAAAAATACATTTCCATAGTCTGCCCTACAATAAAAACAAACAATTGTGAAAACAAAAGCGAAGTAAACCAATGACACACATGAAGCCAGAATAACCAGTAACTCAAACGAGAAGCCAAAAGTTGCTTAAACAAAAACTTTTCTTGTATTTAATTTTTTTATTAATTTTTTTGTGCAATAATATATTTGAGTCATATTTTTCTCCTCTGCTAACAACTCCTCCCAGAGACTCCCCCACTCAATTCTATGTCCCCTTTAATTACAAAAGACTGGAGCACTTGAAGGATCTGGGAACAATATATATTGAGTCCCTTTCTAATTCCACCTTTCTCTCTCTCCTTCACTTCTGCCTGTCTCTCATATTTTTCCATTATTTTTAATTTTTAAAAATATTTTTAAATTTCTTTTCTTTCTCCCTGTGTTATTGTCTCTTTTTGTCCCCCCCCCCGGTGTGTGTGTGTGTGTGTGTGTGTGTGTGTGTGTCTGTGTTCTCATTGTGTGTGGTAGAGATAGGAGTGATATGCAAGCCAGAGGACGATTCTGTAGAGTCAAGTCTCTCGCGCCAGGGATTGAACTCAGGCTTGCTTGCAGACACGAGCCTTATGTATTATTAAATGTGAATTGTCACTGCATTTTGACACTTCATTTGTGATTAGGCTGCCACCAGCCCCCATATTCCATTCTCATGTGCCTACTTCATCCTCTCTCTCCCTTTCCTATTCAGTACCTGCATGAGCTTACATTACTAATCTTAATAGAAACATACATTAATTGGGAAGAGAACTTGCAGTTTGATATCCAGCCAAAATGGTAGGTTTTGCAGCTAATCAGATGCTTTGCTAGCTCCTGAAAAATTTTCCACTCTTGAGTATTAACAACCTAGTTGAGTGACTAACCAAATGTGCTATCAATTAGTGTCTCAAAGCTAGGATCAGGGAGACACCTATTGAATATGTCTTTTGATGTACCACATTTATATCTACATGCTCATATGAAGTAGAAACACTGTATATGGTAATGAGCAAACCTTGATGGCATGTTCTTCCTTCTCATTCTTGATATATTATGCATTAAGGATTTTCATGGGCAGGTGCTACATTGTGGGGAAGAGCATAATCTTTCAAACTTGTGGAAAAACAAAAACAAAATGATGTTTAAAACTGCCCAAGTTTTGTTGCACGGAGAGGTTATTATCAAAGCTGATGGCATGGAGGGCTTAGTTCTTCCCTCCTGTCCATGTTGGGCGTCTATTGAGAACTAGGCAGGGGTGCATTGTTCACCTCTGTGTTACATACCAGTCTTGTTTCTTCCTCTCTCACCCACTCCTCACTGAGATTTCAGAAAGCCTGTTGTCTTTAGGGAAATACAAACATGGTTTTTGAATTTGTCCCAACCACTGTGGCAAACATTAAAAATAACCAATATTAGCAGGCAGGCTGCAATTTGTGGGTCCTCAGAAACAGTGATCTCATGTTTCTTCTCTTTCCAAGCCTTTCAACATACACCAAAGATATCCTAGCTACAAGAAGGATGCTGTGTGCAGATCAGAGGTAGCTGTTCAGTGAGTTCTGAAAGGGAAGCACCTCACCAAGGCCAACTGGCCACAGCTTTTTATAGCATTGCTTTTTGACAAGTGAGATCTTGTGCAACTGTATATTTCCAGCCTGCAATGTATTTTTTTTTCTAATGGCCAGGCTATTTTTTGAGCTTGGAGAGTAAAAAGGAAGAAAAGAAAGAGCGGAACCTAAGTTGAAAATGGAGGATCCTGCAGGGATGATCCTGGGGACACTGGGAAGCTGGGGAAAAGATGTAAGCCTCAGGCCTGTCAGCCTCCTCTCCTTTTGAAAGCTAGCTACCCTTTGCCTTTCTCACCCTACAGGCATTTATCCAGGCAGCTGCAGCTTCTCAACAAGGCTTCTTTGTGGAGAAGGTATAAAAATGTTTCACTATGGAATATTAAAGACAGCACAAGGTCCAAGCACCCAAGTCCTGCTCTGTACATCTCTACT
Organism: Phodopus roborovskii; assembly: GCF_943737965.1. Classification (NCBI taxonomy): domain Eukaryota; kingdom Metazoa; phylum Chordata; class Mammalia; order Rodentia; family Cricetidae; genus Phodopus; species Phodopus roborovskii. Next base: position 7,002,004 of record NW_026125444.1, read on the forward strand.
AATGGACTGACATAAGAAGATAGTGCAGTTAACTTCCAGGCTCTTCGTCCTTTTCCAAGTCTACTTTAAAAATCTTGTTTTCCTAGGGTTAAGAAAGAGTATACACTAGCCTAGCGATGAAGCCTATGTGTTGTGCAAATATAAAATAAGTTCAATGTCTATTTGATTGTCTTGTATATGATGCTCATTGGGAAATGAGAGGATTTCTAAAGAATGGTGCTGTTCTTTGATAAGTACTATCATTCTTTAGGATATCTGATATTTCTCAAGGAGATTCAGTTGATATATTTGGAAAGAGAAACACAACCACTAATGCTTTGTTTTGTAGTCAGATGAATAACCAAATCTTATCGTTGAAAACAAGCATTCAATTTTATGGGATTGTACCTTACCTCAATCTGTAGATCGACCTGGTTAACTTACTATGATATTAGAACTACACACAAGTCTATTACCATGTGTACCAAAAAAAAAGATCTATTCCTTTATGGGTTCTATTGTATATTACAGAGAGCAGAAAATAAGATGTAGCACTCCATTGTCAATCAGAGGAACCCACAGAAAAGTTTCAACATAGGACAAAGGGCATGAGGGCCAGATGCATGCCCTTGTGGTGCACCATGAGATTGATGGACACAGAAGTTTCCATGTCCAGTGACTTCATCTGCTTGAGTTGGAACCTGGAAATGCCTGAAAACTCACTGTCCTTGATAAAAATTGACCAAGTTACCAGGTCATGTCTCCTTTACTAGGGACAATGGAGAATGAGAATCAGGTATTAAGTAGTTAAAATTAAACTTCTATTTTTTGCTTAGCAGAGCTGGTAACTGTGAAAATTCTTATGCTACATCTTTAAGAGGGCCCATGTCAATGTATGAAGCCCAATTATGTTCTTCCAGATGGCTGCAGAATATGTATAGCTTTTTATTTCCTGCATAGACACCTCTATTTATCCTTAAAAATGCAGGAAAATTGTGTTTAGTAACTTCACAGGATTCTGTTGTGCATATACACTATGATTTACAGAGATACTTCTCCACTTATATATATTTTTGTAACAGTTTTTGCCATACCAAATATTCTATGCTGACATTTTGAATTATTTCCTACAAAATATGCACAATCAAGATTTATGCTAATTTTATGGTCATTTCCATATTCTAGGAGATCTCACTAAAAAAAGCTTTCAGAAGAATATGCGTTATACTAATGAACCCCAGAAGGCAACAGAATGGCACCCTCTACCTTTCTAATGTTCCACAATTTGGAAATTCTGCAATGGTTTTTAAATTTAGAGTTATTAACTTTCATTTTTTTTTAATTTATCAGTTGCTTAATTCTTCTGTGAGTTTAGAGGATTTAAAAACTTCCTCTATGCTGGCTAGGACTACAGTATGATCTTTGTTTCCTATGAGTCTTATGGACTCAAAGCCCATAGTTTAGTCCTTGGTTGTGGGTTATATGCCTTTCTCCATCAGTGTGACAAAATACTAGAGGAAAATCAATGCAATGGAGCACAGGGTGGCTTAAGCTCATGATTTTGGAAGTTTGGTACATAGTTGGTTGGCTCAATTACTTTGGGGCTTGAAGCAAAGCATACTATCATGGTGGGGGCACATGGGAAAGGCAAGTGGTTTGACTCCCCAGGGTGAGGAAAAGAAGGGTAGGGACCAGAATCCCCCAATAGTCCTTCTAAGACAGTGATTTTCAACCTGTGGGACTCAGCCCCTTTGGGGTCACATATCAGATATCCTGCATATCAGACATTTATATTATGATTCATAACAGTAGCAAAATTATAGGTCTAAAATAGCAACAAAAATAATTTTATGGTTGGGAGTCACCTAAACTTGAGGAACTGTATTGAAAGGTTGCAGCATTAGGAAGGTTGAGAACCACTGCTTTAATAGAACAATCTTAGTAAACACTACTCAAGGAAGAGGCTTCCTTTGGCTCACAGTTTGAGGTTACAGACCATAGGGACTGCATGGTCGGGCAGTTGGTTACATTGTACCTGCTGTCAGGTAGCAGACAACAGTGAGCTCCAGCCAGCAGTTTTCTATTTTCCATGCAGTCCCAGACCACAGTTTACAGAATGATGCTACGTGCATTTAGAGTGGGAATGCTACCTTCATTTAAACATATAGTCCTTCACAGATAGGCTCATAGTCTTGGTGCCTTGCTGATTCCAGATCTTGTCAAGTTGATAATATTAACCCACACCATCTCTAGTGACATATTTTAATTTCACTTTGTCCCACCCCCAAATGGTTTTTTTTTTTTTTTTTTATCAGTTTCTAGCAGTGTCATTAGCTAGAACCCAACCCTTTATCACATTCTTTTGGAGAACATTGAAAATACAAACCATAACATTCTGTCCCTGGCCCCAAACACACCCTTCCATTCCACAATGTAACATGTGTTCAGTCTATCTCAGGAATCTCTGAAGTCTCATCTGTTTCTATATTGTACAATGGGCCAAGTCCAAAGTCTTCCTTGGGACTCAAGGAAACTCCCAGCAAAAAGCTCATTGTGATAATTTGAATGTAATTGGCGCCCATAAGCACATAGGGAATGGAACTATTACAAGATGTGGCTTTGTCGTAGTGGGTATAGCCTTGTTGGAGGAGTTGCCACTGTGGGTGTGGGCTTTGAGGATTCCTATGATCAGGATACTACCCAGTGCTCAATTGACTTCCTGATGCCTACAAGCCAAGATGTAGCCAGCAACCATGTCTGCCTGCAAGCTGCCATGCTGCCTGCCATGATGATAATGGACTAAACCTCTGAAACTGTAGTGAGCCACCACAATTAAATGTTTCACTTTATAAGAGACACCGTGGCCATGGTATCACTTCAAAGCGATAGAAACCATAACTAAGACATCCTTCCAAGATACAACTGGATAGAGTAAGCATTCTCATTCTAAAGGAGAAGAATATTATAACAGCATGAAGGCATTAAACCAAAAATAAAAAAAAAGGCAAGACTAAAACACAACAGGGACTATAGTAAATCCTTTGGATCCATGTCTGGCATCTGGGACCCATAATGGTGGGCTGCCAACTACTGAGAGTTTGAGTACTTGCGTCTCTATGATTTTGTTGGCCATACCTATAGGATCACACTCTTGAGCTTACTGAGCCTTCTGCCTGAAGCTTCTGTTGGCAGACATTTTATATTCCTGGCTCTCAGGAGGTAAGCTACACCTTGCTATGATGTGCCCTTGCCCTACACACAAAGTGTTGGGACCAAAGCAACTACGAAATGAAACCTCTGAAACCAAAAGGCAGCATGGGTCTTTATCACTTACTTATTTGTAATTTTATATTGATTCTTAGGTCTTTTGTCACAGGATGGAAAGTTGATTGACACAGTCCACTTCTCATTCACCCCTCCCCTTCAGAGTATGCATACCCCCCAATCAGTCACTTATGGGAGTTAGATATAGGAGAGACTAGCAGGAAAAGAAAGGAAGACAACACAAGGAAGAGGGAAGATGAAAATGTAGAAATATAAAGAGGTAGAAGAGAAAAGTAGATACATAAGAAACCAGCTCCATCAGATTTAAGTAGTATGCTTGAACTCCTTCAATCAGTCCTACTGATTATTTGACAATTTTGAGGAGAAAAAACAAAACAAAACAAAAAACCTCGTTGATTTTTGTTTGAGTGTTCAGTCCAATTTTAATTGCTGTATTGATTTTTCTTTTTAAAATCTTGCTCTTGGGGTTGTTTCCATTTATTTATTTATTTAATAAGGATGGCCACCTTCCCATAAGTAATAGATTTTCTGTCAGACAGAGCACTTCTGCTTTCCTTCCCCTTTTGTTTCCTTGAGGTCAGGTAGAGTAGCCATTCAGCTCTGGCCATGCTAACACCCAAGCTCTCACATTTACAGTCTTCTCCTTTGCTATGGGATTGATGACACAGAGAAGCTCTAGCAAGTCAGCCTTGCCTGACCATGCTGGAGGCACCACACACTCAAGGGGTAAGTCCAGAAGCCCAGGCTTGTAGAGTGGACCTGGTTCCCCTCTCTGCACACAGTGGAGAATTAAATCAGTTGTTTTCAAGGCACATTCTTCTTAGTGGTTTTAGAGTGTGTATTCTTCAAATGATGAAACTTTTTATTACCTCAAAACTAAGGCTATTGTTTAATTTTAAGGATGGCATAAAATGTCACAAAGCAATCAATAGATGAAGGACCTTCATCCCTGGCACAGAACTAGGGAGAAGAGTGCAAAGTGTATGTTAGGGAAAGGACACATAGAAAAGATGAAAACATTTGCTATCCTTTGTTGAATCCCAGCTGAAAATCTAGGACACACTGCCTCAAACATAACCCATGCTCTAGTCCTAGGCATTTAGTTTTTCAGAGCCACGATATACTTCTATGGGAGACCATCTTTGTGACCCCCAAAAGAACAGCCTGTTATTTTTTTTATATTGGTATCTCTAATTATGCCATTGTTAAAAATGCTAAGAAATTCCACTTTATTTTATATGATCAGAGTCAATTTTAATTTCCTAGAAACATTAATTTTCTGAAGGAAGAAACATATACCTTCTTTATCAATTTACTATTAAGAATCTCAATTATGTAAAGCAAGATACAAAATTTATATGTTCAAAATAAACACCAGATCTTAAAAGTCCTGAAAAGAAAGAATTATATTCTAGCACAAAAGACATTTCAACCGTTGAGGTTAGACAACTTTCATTGGTGTACAAGTTAATTCTGTCTAGTCAGATATAAAACATCTAATCTTATAATCCCTCCTCAAATGAGCTTTTCCTAACAGTTGCTTTTTGAAGCCTTATCCTAGCTAAGAATCAGGGTGGCCAACATCTTGCATCATATCCTTTTCGGGAGATGCATGTTCAAAACTTGGTTCTTCTCACTCTACAAGCTTGGAATCCTCACTTTCATTAATGGTGGTTTTTGTTTGTTTGTTTAATTTTTGTTTTGTTTTGTGTTTTCATAACTGCCCCGTGAAAAATTTGTGACTGCAAGTAACCTTGCAAAATGTGCCCTGGCTTCTCACAATACCATTAAAATTTTATCTTTTCTCATTCTAATTAACCCACATGTTTCCAGAGGAGTGAAGGAAGCACCGATATCCATTTCTAGTTTTCTATAAGCCGTGTGACCTTAGGTCACTACTTAGCTTCTGACACATTCATCTTCTCTTCCATAAGTCAGAGATAATTTTAACCACTTTACCAGAGTTCTAAAAGTGGAAAATAAAATCAGAACACATTTAGAGACCACAGTGTGACATTGATTAAGCTTGATAGTCTCTTCTCACAGAGTTTCTATATTCATAATAAAGGACTCTAGACCCTGCTTTGACCTCTCCCCTAGGTTCTGCCAGTCTCCCAACTGTCTAGACATATAATCCCAGAGGTTATGAGATGCTTTTCTTTGTTTTTGCTTGTGTGTAACCATCCCACAAGTGAATAGGCAGGTTGTATATTCTCTCTTATGGTTGAAATAAAATCCCAACTTAAGTAAATTGAGGCAGTTTTTCCTCAAACCTGATTTCAAAATTTCACCTTTTTCCACAATGACACCAACACTCTGGAGCCACCTGGGAGTCCTAGCCACACTTGTTCCTTTATAATCACATTCTGTATTCTGTCTGGTGCCAAGTCTTTTGGATTTTTACTTTTCTGTCTTTCATGTATTTTTCATTGGACATCCTAGTTCAGACTTTTATTAAGTCCTGTTGAGAGTATTATAATAATCCCTTCATTTACTTCTTAAAACACAAGCCTTCTCAATTCTGCCAGAACATTGCTACTAGGTTCCTGTTTCTGAAAAATAAAATCATAAAGCAGGCTTCACCTATACTAATTCAGACTTGTCTGACTTTGCTTGACAGATCTTTAAAAGGCTCTGTCACCTGAAAAAAAAAAAAAAGAAATATTCCTATAATGTGCGGTAAGGACCCCTAAAGTATCTTAGACCCAATGTTTTCTCCCTAGTATTCACCACCTTATCTAATTCCTTTAATTTGAATAGGCAAAGGGCCTTCTTATTTGCATCTAACAAGAAGACTAGGCAAAAGTGATACCACTTTAGTGATTGATTTACAAGCATGTTTTTAAATAATAATAATAAAAAAACCTTCTGATTTTCTCACACACTCACTCTCTCCCTTGCTTGCTGGAGAAAGGCCAGATGCTACATACTTAATGGTCTTATGACAGAGCAATGCAACAAAGAATCACATTCAGTAGAGATCTGAGCCTGCTGATAGTCATGTGAGTGAGCTTGAAAGCAGACCTTCACCCCAGGTCTTGAGATGACTGCACCATTGCTTGACTGCAGTCTTCAGAGGTCAAGGCACTAGTTAAGCCATGCCTTGACACCTGACTGACAGCAACCATATCCCTATGTTTTGAGCATCTGAGTTTCAGGCTAGTTTGCTGTGCAACGATAAACAAGTTTAGTTAGTTTAGTGGATACAGATTCTAATGGTTTTATACCTTTTCCTCATTTTCTTCAACTGTAGGCAGAGTCCAGAGGCAATAGACTGTGAAGTCATTTTAAACAAGTCCCTGCGAAGAGGCAGCTTGCTGCTTTTTGACAACAAAATAAAACAAATACAGACTATTCCACTTCAGCATAGGAACTAGGAAGATACGAATATCACAAACAAGAGATATGAGCGCCAACCTAGAACATTTATATCACAGAGGACAGGTAATACTGTGGCAATAATATGGAACATACAGAGATGTTGTTATGTTCTTTAATAGGGTGTTTGAGAGACTATAGCATAGGCAGGAAGGAGAATGAGACTTAACCATGATACACACTAGATATCTTAACAATTTTGTGGGGCGGTGGTACCAAAGCATATTGTACTTTTAAAGTACCATTCGTCTTCCATGGAAGTCAAACAGGGCAAATACAGACCTTCCCTATTCCGTCATGTCACCTCACTCTTCTTGGTTGTGTGGCCGTTCTTGTGCTTGGCTTCAGCTTATATTCTGCTCCCATTATAGTGAAGTGCATGCACCCACTCTCATAATTTGTTTTAACCTCATGCTGACTTTAACCTCCCATTTCCTACTCAATACCTGTCCATTTTCAAAATGTACCAAACATACTGCTGTCTATATGTCAAGTCAAATGGTTCCCTTCTAATTATCCAATATGAAATTATAGACGAAGATCCTAATTCTGCCGATTAGGAATAATATCCTGATTTATTTAAGGCATATGTGATACTGATTAGACAAACAATAGGCACAACCTTGCCATTGCTCTTAAAGACCATTAGTTCTATAAGGAAGACACGACTTTTCTTTTTTAATCGGCAAAGAACAGATATTATATCATTGACCCTTCAAGAACACATCAAAAACTGTGCCAAAGAGCTCAATTTTTAAAGGAAATGAGATCAAACTGGAACCCATCCAAATGTTTTCCCTGTCTCCAGGCAAGCTTCTGCTTCCTCACTCATCTTGACATTGCTTGTCAATGGAAACAGCCAGGTTCTGGTGATGACAAAGATGGCTGCCTGGAAGGCAGCCTCTGCTTGAAGTTGATTAACACAAGATCTTGGTGGCCACATGCCAACTAGGCAGAAGACAAGAAGGAGCAGGACAGGAAGGGGCTCTGCAACACTGAAAATTTATTCCCAGCAAGACAGGTTAAGATGTAATGAGTGAATCGGGGAGAAACAGGACTTCAAAAAGAAAGTTCTTCAATTAGGATAATGAGGGTCTCACACTTACTGCCAGCCCTTCCCCATCTTTACTCTCTACCCACATTCTACCCACACTGTGCAAACAAGGCCTAGAGAAAGTTAAGTTCCATTACCCAGGGCAGGGTTGAAGTGTCTCCTGTGGTGATGAACTGTCATTTTAAACAAGTAAGTTGATGGCTGTACTCTTGTTTACAGAAGAGATTACATCATTTCTGGTTCTAGGTCAGAGAGCTCTGCAGGTTTCCCTATCCTGTGGTTATCCTCTGAGAGATGGTGTGTACAGTGGGGTCTTCCTGAGTCCGGTACTAATAGGCACTTGATAGCATCTCATGAAAGCTAAGTGACTCTGAGCTCTTCTTCTGTTTGTGCTGCTGATATTACACATCAGGACAATGAGTATGAGCACACCAGGAAATGGCTCAGACTAACCCCCTCCCCAAGAAATAATAGCTTACTCTGAAATTACTTTTTGAATTTTGGTGAAAATACAATTCATCCTGTTTTACAGACTGCAGAAAGAGGTAGGACAAGGAGTTTCTTTGCCCTCTCTGAACATAAAATTCAGCCCCTCTTTCTAGGTCAGAAATTGACCTCTATGATCTCTATCATGCTTGGAGGCAGCGAGTCTTTACTCTCAACTGTGCAAAAACAAAACAAAACAAAACAACAACAACAACAACAACAAAAACGATTCAACACACTCACTCCATTGTCACAATTGTACATACTTGTCCCTAGCAAAGCAGTCCACTAACACTAGCCTTTGCTAATCTCTCTGGTTTGATATGGCATGAGCTGACCAACAAGAGGATAGAAACTGACCCTCTTGTTTTTACATTTCCATTCCAAATTCCTGGATTAGGGTTCCAAGCCCTGAAGACTTAATTCCTGTGAAGACCGAACACTTCAGAGTGACTTCTAAGACACTTCCCTCCCCCCCCCCCAGGAGCTTTCAGAACCAAGTAATGTATTACTCCAGTCTTGAGACACTCACTCAATGTGATTATGGATAAAGGAAGACAGCAGTGCACACCAACAGAGACTCTCAGTAAGTAGCCCACAGGACAATTATCTGCACAGCTAGGCAACATAAATATAACAGAGAAGCGTTTAAAAAGTCACATGTGCCTTGGAGACATAATGATTTCATGCACCATTAATAGCAATTGGCACTGCTCCACAGCCTATGAGGTTTTCAGCTAGCTATATTTACATGACATCCAACAAGATTCTTAGAACTATCAGTAAGAAAACACAACCTTCCTGTTTCCAACATCATAATTAACACAGTAGTATATATTGCTATAAAGGAGATACTTGAAAACTCATAAAAAGGGAAATGCAAAAGCAAAAGCCACAAACAGCAAAACTAAATGTGCTGTTGCATAAAAAACTGAAGTTATAGTAGTGATCTCAGATACCTCCCAACCCTAAAGCTACTTCATAACTATAACTTTGCTACTGTTATGAATCATGGTTATATATTTGTGTTTTCCAATGGTCTCAGGTGACCCCTGTGAAAGGTCATTCAACTCCCAAAGGGAGCACAACCCACAAGTTAGGAAACACTTCCCTAGTCCCAACCTTCAGTTTCCTCTATAGTATGCCAATATATCAACAACCGCAGCCTTCCTTCCTGCCTGCCCATGTCTCCTGTGGATCCCAGGGAACATTCTCTTCTGACTTCCCTCCCCTCTACTGCATTCCAGCCTTAAACAACAACAGCCATTCCCTATGAACACAACAGCCATGCAGTAAAACAGACAACAAATAGCCATTACATTCTGTGAAAATCTAGAGAGGACACAGAAATCAAAAGCATACCATCCAACAAGGACATGCCCCAGAAATCAGGACCTAGACCTACAATCACCCCCAAACACAGACTCCAAGATGTCAGCATGAGAACATAATCAACAGCAGAGCAATGTGTCTCCACTAGAGCCCTGTTATCTTACCATAGCAGGCCCCACATATTCTAACATAGCCAGAGCATAAGGAAAAGACCTCAAAACCTACTAGCTGAAGATGATGAAGGTCCTTAAGGAAGAAATGAAATTCAGGAAAACAAAAACAATGGAAGGAAATTAATAATCTCTTTCTTTTTACATTCATTGGTACTTTGTGGAGGTCTCATTTTGAATTCTGATCCCATTTATCTCCCTGCCCCCTCCCACCCACCCTCTGTCCTTGTAACCCCCTCCCGACAAAACCAATGTTTAAAGAAAAACCAAACAAAATCAAAATTAAAAAAAAAAAAATCTTGTTCTGGAAACTGTAGTGTGGCCCATTCAGACATACAATTTACAATTTAATCTGTTAATTTTTACTTGCAAGTGTTCATTGCTACAAGTCATTCTGGCCTTGGGGTAGCATGGTCTTCAGACACCTACATGACCTGAGGTGGACAACCAGACTTTGCCATCTGCATGGACCTCAGTGATAATAGGAGACTAAGAGATCAACTCAGAACCTTGCTTCTCTGGAGTCACAGACACAGACATGACTCCTGTGTGGCAGCCCTGGCCTAGATGACACCATGGCCCCAGGTGACAGCACAGGGCACTCAGATCAAGATGATCCTAGTGGCAGTAGACCCTTAGATGCCCTCATGGTCACAGGTTGCAGATCAGACCCTGGACATCTATGTGGCCTTTGGTGGTAACATGGGCCACCAACCCAGAAATAGTTCAAGGCAGAAGCCTGGGCCCAGTTGTCAGCATGGTCCCAGGTGGCAGCACAAGCCATCCAGATGAGCATGGATTCTACAGCAGCATGGCCCTCAGATAACAACTGGCCTCAGGTGGCAGTCTAGATCCCTAGCCCAGCATGGGCACAGTCTTTGGAGCCACTAAATTGGAAATTATTTTTACCAAATCCATATCATATTAGGGTATAATATACAATATATACAAGAACTCAAGAAGCTAAACATCAACAAAGCAAATAACCCACTTAAAAATAGGGTACATTTTAAACACTGAGAATGTTCAGTAGTGGAATCTCAAATGGCCAAGAAATACTTAAAGAAATTTTTTTACATCCTAAACCATCAGGTAAAGCCAAATCAGGATAACTTTGTGATTCCATTTTATATCTGCCAGAATGGCTAATATCACTAACACACATGATGACTTAAGCTGAGAAGGATGTTATTGGTAGGCGTGCAAACTTATACAGCCACTATGGGAATCAATATGGCTGGTTCCTCAGAAAATTGGGAATTGATCTACTCAAGACCTAGTTACACCATTTGTGAGGATATACCCAAAGGAATCTCCAATCTACCATAAGAACAATTGCTCAACTATGTTCATTGAGACTTCATTCATAATAGGCAGAAACTGGAAGCAACCTTAGGTATCCTTCAACAGAAAAATGGATAAACAAAATATAACACATTTGCTGTTAAAAAAAATGACATCATGGAATTTGCAGGCAAATGGAGGAAGCTAGGAAACATTATCCTTAGTGAGGTAACCCAGACCTGGAAAGACTTATGTGGTATGTATTCACTTATAGGTGGATGTTAGTCATTAAGTAAATGATAACCAAGCTACAGTGTGCTGACCCAGAGAAGTTAGGTAAAGAAGTGGGATCTGGGGAAACACTTGGATCTCCTTGGTAAACAGAAATGACAGAGATTTTTTCTGGTGGATTGGAGGCAGGTGGGATTGTGAATGGGGCTATAAGGTGGGGGAGCATGGAAGAAAGGGAGAGAATGTGGAGAGATGACTACAACTGAAGAATATTTGGGTGAGCGGTGTGGAACCTACTGCAGTAGAAACCTCCTAGACTCTATGAGGGTGATCCTAATGAGGATTCCTAGTAATGAAGATACACAGTCTCAACTGGCCATCCTTTAAAGCCAGTCAAGGATTCCATTGGTGGAACTGGGTTGCATTTGGTTGAGTTGTTGGCCAAGAGACTCCTGTGGTAATACCTAAACAACCAAGGTTGATGCTAGGACTGAGGGTTGCTCTTAGCAAACTGACAGAGGAGCCTCATTGCTGAGGACAACATCCACACAACTTACTGAATGTGGAAAGGTTGAGCTGGTGCCCACATGGATCATTCACCCCTAAGTTCTAGTTTCAGTGGCCTGTAGGCCACTGAAAGAGAAACTTGGGCACCAACCCAGTCAAAAAACTTTTGACCAACAATCTTCCCTGCCTGTAAGATGTACTGGGGCAATGGTGGCACAGAACTTGTAGGAGTAGCCAAACAACCTCTTTAATTTGAAGCTCACACCATGAGAGGGAGTGCATCCATGCCCAATATTGCTTTGATGGACAGAAATGTGAGACTGAATATCCCAGAGACCTAGGGTATAATCAAACATATCCTAGGTCAAATATTCTTTAAAAAGGAAGGAAATGATTCCTAACAATATTCTACCACACACATAGATCAGTTTCTTGTCCAGTGGTCATCATAGAGACTTCCTTCAGCAGCAGATGGGAGAGGATGCAGACACCCACAGACAGACAATGTGGAGATAGTCTAAATTGGATGTCTCCAAAAGTTCCCTCACCTTGGAACTAGGAGAATCCTGCAGAACAGGAGACAGAAAGTCTGTAGGAATTAGAGGGCATGGAGGACACCAGGAGAACATGGCCCACCAAATCAACTAAACAGGTCTCATATGGACTCACATGGATTGAATCAGCAAAAATGGGGCCGTATGGAGCTGTACTAGGTCCTCTGCATATTTGCGGCTGCTAGCTTAGTGTTTTTGTAGCTCTCCTTACTGTGGGAATGGGTGTGTCTCTGCTTGCTCTTGGGATTCTTTTCCTTCTGTTGGGTTGCCTTGTCCAGCTTTGGGGTGAAGGCTCTTGTCTTGTTTTGTTTTTTGTTTTTTGTTTGTTGATGGAGTGTTTCAAGACAGTGTTACTCTGTGTAACAGTCCCGGCTGTCTGGAACTTGCAACATTGACAAGGCTGGTCTTGAACTCACAGAGATCTACCTACCTTGGCCTCCCAAGTGCTGGGTTTAAAGGTGTTTGCCCCCATGCATGGCTGCCTTATCTTATTATATTTTGTTTTGCAGGTTTGGTTATTGTCTCTTGGAGGCCTGCTCATTTGTGATGGGAGACAAAGGAGGAGTGGATAATGGGAGGGGGGAGGTGGCAGGAATCTGAGAGGAGAAGAGAAGAGGAAGTATTAAGGATGTATTGTATGGAAAAGAAATCCATTTTAAATAAAAAAGGATGATAAAGAAGAAATATGCCCCTACATATGCCATTTAGGGCAGAATGATGTCTTATATGCACTTTATGTTGAGTATTTTGAAACTTATTGTATGGGTTTGTTGATAAGGGTAATATACTAAAAGGTAACTTGAAAATATGACCAAATTATAAAAACATTCTATTGTAGGTTTTCTGTGTGAAGCTATGTCAAAACCAAGGAAAAACTGTTTCAATAAAAAGTTCTTTTGCAATATTTAAAGCCTTTTAGAGAAATATAAACAACACGGAACCTTTATTATTCCCAAGTGGCATAACTAATAACTAGTATTGTTGCACTTACTCTCCTTTTTTGAAGTGAAAATGGCCCTGATAACATGAGCAGAACAATTGTGCACATCTGTATCTGCATTAAGGACAACAGAAGTGAGAGAGACTAAAGTAGGTTTAATCATCCTTTAAATTGGGACAGCGTGATGACTCTCTGGGCCTTGACTTTTCTGCAGGTTTTTATAAGATAAAGTGTGTTGCCTGATTTTTTTATCCATGAAAAGTCCAAGATGTTAAGTTGTTGTTTTAGTTTTTATAGAGAACAAGACTCAACCGTATTTACCAATATTAGTTGGCCAAGTTGGTCCTGAAAAAGCACTTGATTTGTCTTGTTTTGATTTGGTTAAAATTGACATAGAAATATTACTTCAATGGTGCCATTCGATAGAAATTGTGATGAGCCATTCAAAGTCTTCCAAGACTCTCATCACTAAATAGTCTACATGGGTAAATCTTGCTAAAATATGTGACACTAGAGACTAAAAGAAGCAGTGGAATTATAACTCAGGTCTGCAATGATCTTATTTTGGTTGCCTAGCAGCTGCACTTTCACAAAGGAACACACATCACTGCCCAGGGCACTTTTTAGCTCCACATGGAAGGCGGAATACCTGGTGTAAATAGAAACTTGTGGTAGATAAGGGGAAACATGGGATACTATTATGGCCTTTTATCCCATTTATTTTTCAAGTATCTATATCCCAAAACTCGTCTTTCAGACTTTAGTATAATTTTACTTGGTAAACAATGGCAAGGAGATATGAAGAATGGAATGGAAAATTAGTCATCAAAACAAAACAGTGTAAGCTTGGGGAGATGGCTCAGTCAGTCAAGTGGATGTTGGGCAAGAAGAAGAACCCGAGTTAGGATCTCCAGAATCCATGTGAAAAATTCTGGGCTATTCATAGACATCCCAGACCCTAGTGCATAGGAAGGGAGACAGGCAGACTCCCAAGAAATTTGTAGCTAGCCAATCTAGCACTAGGTTCTGCAAGACTGTATATAGAAAAGTAAAATGAGAGTGAGTGAGACATCCAATGTCAACCCCTGGCTTCAATACCTACAAATTCACCATACATATGCATATATTCACACACACACACACACACACACACACACACACACACACACACACACACACACAAATAAATAATGCATTTACAAGAAATACAGGAGCAAATTTAGTGGTGTGATGAGAAGGGACAATATCCTGCAGCAAGGGCTTCAGGCCCATGGGTCACACACAGGAAGAAGGCTGAGTTCTTAGGAGCAGGTGGCCCTGGCTCTGCCATATCCACCCCTGCTTTCCCCTCACAGATTCTATTGCTGTACCCCTGCGTTCCCTGTTTTCCATTATTTCCTACTCCCATTTAAAACCCACAAAAATAAATTCACTCCCCTAGGAACACTATCCTATAGAGGGCGCTGTCATTTATGCTGTCACCTTTTAGAATTTCAAGAAATGTTCCTACCTCAATATCTTCTTTTCAATCCTTTTTTTTTTTTTTTTTTTTTTTGTAGACAGAGAACACATCCTGGGTCCCCTGGTAATAACCTTCTTCCCTTCAATCCCTTCAATAGAAAAGAAAAAAAAATTTAAAATTACTATTTTCATTTTGAATGACTTCCAGTTGTAACAATTCACAGCCCAAGGAAATAAGATTACTGTACTGTAAAATAACTTTTATGACCTTGTATGGAAAAAGAAAAGCATCACAAAGCCATTCTTGTTCTGTTGTCCTTCGCGCCTTTTACTGAGGAAAAACATGACCCAATTGGAAAAGGGAGATTTCTATGACAACAGTAAGGAAGACAACCATTCAGAACTAGAAAAAGAAATGAAACAAAACTGATGAATTGCTCAAACTGTAAGCAAAGGCTACTAATGTGATAAACTAATATAACCATACATGGCAAAGATATTTGCACATCTCTACTTCATATCAGACTGGAACACCCAAGGTACACAGAGCTCATGGTCTCTCATGTCAAAGAACTTATCATTAAAAAAAAAATTAAAGAGTCATTCAGGGTAATGTGGATCAGTGGGCAAAGGACTTATGATGCAAGTATGCGGACCTAGATTAGAATCCCCAGAATCTACCTACAACCAATAGATATTATAGACACCTGAGGTTGGTATCTGGGCTCAGGATGCATGCCTTACTATGCAGAAGCTTACACACACACACACACACACACACACTAAAACTTAAAAAGAAAAACTAAAAATAATTTAGTAAAATCATGATACTTATATTATTTGTATGCAAGTTCTTAGCATGATTTCTTTATGTGTAAGTATGTGGAGAGAGAAGGTTGGGTCTTGGAAATGAATTTGTGTCCCCTATCATCCCTGTATGTGCTCTCAACCTCTGGGCATCTCTCAAGCCCCTAAGGATTTCTGAGATGTTCACCTGCATATAAGTAGTATTCATTTCTAGGTAGTAGTATTTTATGTTGTTTCAAGAAACTTCTATTTTTGTACTATCACAGATTTTAATGTTTTACAGTTAATATTAGTCTAAAATTAAGAAAAATAAGTTTATTTCCTTTTGAATCGAAAAGCAAACCTGAACTCTGTGAAACATTCATTATTTCTCACAATTAAAAGTTATATTAGAAGTGATACATGTTTCTTAATACAAATTGTACATATGATTATTAATACAAAATATCTAACTGATGTAACAATGAAGTTAATTTTTAATACTCTGTAATATTTAGCTTTCAAAATCCTTGAATATATGTGGAATCCCTTAGCAAGCTTAGCTTTCTGTGGTGTAAGTTGAGTTGCTATGGTTACATCACCTTATACTTGTAACTAAAATGTCTGTATTATAGGTTTTTAAATTCATATTATCTTGTTCCCATTGCACTTGGGAGAAGTGGTTTTGATTACCTATATGAGACCCAAGGGTGCCTTGCATCACTGTCTTTGCAGGCAGACCACCAATCAAATACAGTGCAAGTAAATCCTTATTGTGCTTAAGGGATTCCAGACAGATCTCAGCATCCCCCACCCTCTTCCACCAACCATCTGGACCTCCCTGAAGCCATGGGAGCATCAGTGCGGCAGGAAAGAGAGAGCTTACGAGAGGGAAAGCACAAGATGAGATCGAGAGAGGGGACAGACCACCCTCAGCTCATGAAGGCTAAATACAACAGTCTCATGATTCAGAGAGAAGAGAACCTCCCAAGTCATAATCTTCCTCCAATGTCCCACTGCAGCGACTGGAATTTCAACCAGATTCTCTAGGTCAAGTAAAGGGGAACTATTTGGCAAAAGGTATGGAGAGAAATCATCTTGACAGTGGGAGGGGGGGATTGCGGGAGTTTCTTTGAGCAAAGCACAATGGTGCACATAAGAAGATGCAATAATAAAACATTTCGTGTGCTAGAAATACAAAATCTCAAATACATATGTGAAAGTGAATAAAAATGTGTCAATCTACAGATATATAATATTAAAAGCACAGGCCTTCAAACTGAAAGTTTTATCTACTAGGATTAGTGGTTTAATTCAGATCAACCGTCTATTGGCAGATGTAGGAATAAATTGCCCCTGCTCAATTCTGCTCTCTTTTTCTATTTAGAATGTTTTATAAGCTCTTACTCATTTCCCCCCAAAATACCATGGCCTATAGTTTCAGTATACACACACACACACACACACACACACACACACACACACACACACACACACACACACCACATACATGCATGATATAACTGTTTATATAATCTGCTCAGACCATATAATGTTACTTTTATGTCTATTTTCAAGGCTGACCACTTGGTTTTGAATAGCAAGTTGCTGTGCTCTCCCCTAAGGAGACTATCTCACAATTCCTTTGTTGCCTGTAGTTTTTTGTGTAGGGCTGAAGCCTAGTGGACATTCCCCAGTCCATGCTAGCATATCTGTAAAATTGAGCCAGAAAGGTTTCAAAGGAGAAAAGAGTGGATGTGGGTGTGATATATTTATAATCTCAAAAAGTAAAAGAAATAAAAAAAATTGAACTACAAATTAGTGATGTCCTATCACTTGGTAAGAAACTGTCTTCTCTAGGATTTGATCCCTTGGTTATTTTACACGTCTCTATCTCTCCCTCTCCCCACTCCCTTCACTTTTCCATTGATGTTCAAGTTTACACAGGAGTCTCCCATACTGGTTGACCACTCCAGCTGTGCTTGGCCTTTCCTCCATTCTCATTGGCTTTCCATCTCACCTGCTCCACATGGGGCTCCTTCCACCTTCTGCTGGAGCAGGAGTCTTTGCACCCACCAAGGACTTTAAAAGGCCTAAATATCCCTTATCTTTGCTCGGGGCCAGCTGTTTAATTATGCTTATTGATTTCCTTTCTTCAGAGTTGAATTATCCTGGTTTTCCCCATTTCCCTGGTTCTTTACTCATACCTTTTGCCTACCTCTCCACTAAAGTCCCCTCCTTCCTCCCTCCACCCCCCTTCTAGGCTTTCAGCCAGCCGATCTTGACAGTCACTGTGTACAACTCCATCTCTCTTCTGAGAGCTACATTTAGATATTTCATTTCCTTTTAGTGATTTACTTCTTCACCAAACAAAAAAGAAGCAAAAATACTTTTATTTTATTTTTTTAATTTATTTTATATAACAAAGTCCATTTAAATGAAAACAAACATTTATAGACAATATTTGGGAATTTGGGCGTTGTTCTTTCCAAACTACTTCCTGCTGGTAAGGGGCGCTGTCATGGGGGAATTCAAGAAGATTCAGAAATCCTGGCTGTAGTCTGTAAGGCTGAGAAGCAAAAATAATTAATCCAACAATTTGGTTTCTTTTCATTTTTCCCCTCTTTTCAGTCTATTGTTGGTCCTGAAATATGAATCTTACCATTTTGTCCTCTTCTATAAAGATTCAGAGTCTAAATGATAAGATTCAGGATGCCAAATCCTGGCTTTGAGAGTTCCTTTCTCCCCAGACTCCTGTTTTATTTTCTCTTTCTTATAGCCCAAACATGCCAAGTAAGGCTCATGTGCCTTGTTCCTTGGTCACATCATTTCTATACATGAGACTGGCTTTCACCAAATATTTCGTGAGACTAGCATGGTAACCGTTCTTCTTTTCAAAACTTCAACTTCTTCATAGGTGATGTTTTCCTGGTTCTTACTTCCCTTTTCCCACAGTACTCTCCCGTCTGTTGATTTGTTAGAACCTCATTTATTTATTTTGAAATCTTGGGGTGGAAAATGGGGAACCATTGCTTGTGTCTAGCACAGTTTCTGATATTCTCTGAGACTCTTCTGATATATAAAAGGATTAAAATTGCATAACGAACACAACTTAGGTAGACAGAAAAATGAGAAATTCAAATAAATAAGAGATTCAAGTAAGTCGGCTTCCTTATATTTCTGCACAACATTTTGGCTCATAGCCACTATGATCATTGTGTTCCATAATGATATGTATTTCTGTCAACTCTGAATTTGGTATCCCTCCCATTCTTGCCTCTCTTTGGCTTCTTTCTGTCCTCAATAAACTTTCATTTCCTTAATATTATTCCCACTATTCAAATACCGAACTGAACTTTTGCTTATAGCATATGACTAATACAGGTTATTAAATTTTAATCTCTTTTTAAAGAGATTTATTTTGTGTAGGAGAAACTGCTGGCCAGCCTACACAAGCCATAGTTTTCCTGCCCATGTGCTCAGTCCAGCCCACATGAGCATGCTAGCAGGCACTTCCTCCCTGAGCCAAGCCTGCCTCAAGACCCATAGACTGCTGACAGACACCTGATTGGAGACACCAATGAGAAAAGGAAATTGCTGCAGAGTCAGCTGCCCGAGCCAAGGGGACCTTGGCAGGGGGTATAAAGGCAGACCTGACTTCCTTAGTAAAGGAGTCTGCAGCGGGCTCTGCTACTCACTGACTCCCAGTGCCTGAGTCCTTGGTGCTGCATCTTCTCACCCCCTCCCCCAAGGGGTGGGCAAGCAGGGTCACCCTCAACAAAACTTGTATTCAAGTTTTGCTTATAGTATATGACTAATCCAGATTGTTAAAATTTTAATCTCTCTTTAAAGAGGTTTATTTTGTTTTATTTATGGGGCAGGGGGTTGTTCATAGGTGCAGGTGCTCACAGAGGCCAGAGAAGGGATCAGATCCACTGGGGCTGAAGTTACAGGAGTTGTGAAGCATCTAACATGGGTACTGGGAACCAAATTCAGGTGTTCTGGAAGAGCACAAAGGATTCTTAATAACTGAGCCATCTCCCTGGTTCCCTGAGATTATTAAATTTCAACACATTTCTTTCGTAATACATTTTGTAGCCTAATGGCAGCAAAGTGGTGGTGTGTAGTAGTTTCCTACCAGATTAAAAACATTGAACATGGGGAGGCACATAAAACAATAGGCTATTTTAAAACACATGTTTAGGAAAAGTCGCAACAACAGGTTACCTGCAGGGGAATATCTGATTCTGCTGGGGAAGCTCCTTCAGACGGGACATAAACAAATAGGAATAGCTTCAGGATGTTCCCCAAACTGACCAGATTCACTAGTTTTCTCCTTTTACAAGAACATGTAAACAGTCAAGACTCTTGAGAAAAAGCCCAGATAAGCCCAACAGCTTAGAAGGAGAAATAAGCCTAGCAGCCAGCAGGATGTAGAGACCAGGTAAGCTGCCAGGAGGAAGCTCAGACCATGTGAGCTGTCAGTATGCTCCAGGTTTCCAACTTTGAGAGGTGTCACCCATGCTGGGGTGAGTCTCTGTTGATGCAGCTGTCCTTGAGTAATTTTTGCTTCTTTAAATAATTCCTCTCCTACCTGTAAAGAACCCCAATAAAATGCATTCATTCACCAAAGCTGACTTGGTGTTTCTGTACTTGACTCTGTCCTCAGTTCCTCTTCTGGGGTGAGTAGATATTTGCTCAAATCTCCCAAGAAATAGAGTCACACAACAAGTGGGTTACTGTGTATAGCTTTATTTCATTAATTTTTTTCACCTCTCCTCAGTGATTATTAAATAGTACATGTAAAACTTACAGCAATGAGACAGGTATGGTAGAATATTTATGATAGTAACAGTGTTTGCTATGACCCATCTCAGTTACCTGGAATTTTTCACATCTCTGTTGTCTCTTATATTCAATACTAGGATTGATGTCTAGGAGATGAGGAAGCATCTATTTGATACCTAATTATTCTAGGTTGAGATATCCAGTCCTCAAAATGTACAGGAAAACTGAAAGCTATATGCTGTCAAAAAGTTAACAACTTCTTAATTTGGGGATTGTTAGGTCAGGAGTCAAATAGCATCCCATTTACTCCTTTTAATTTTCAAAATCATATAATTTCATGGGAATGTGGTTATCGATGTGAGTCTATGTTAAGAACATATATTCTCAGCATTCAGGGGAAACATGTCACTCAAACGATCACAACCGCTAAATATCAGCTAATCTTTCAAATTAAACTGTTTATGAGTACAATAATCAGATAGCTGGAACCTCCTTAAGTGAATGTCAATTTTCTAATTCACATAAAGCAAGTATTTTACATAGTAAAGCCATTATAAACAGCATTGAGAGGGGCAATTGTAATGTATTGAACTCACTTTCAGTCGCCTGTTTTTTTGGACAGATATGCATGAGCTATCTCTGAATAGCTATGCCATTTCTACCAGTCTTTGCTTATTTCTTTCACAGAGAGAGCATCTAAAACATCAACCTTCAATATGCTTTGTTACTGGTGCCCCTGACCAGTGACAGGGTCAACCCAGAGCTGCCGTGGTGTGGGAAAAGCATGACATCATGTTCTTGTCTATTCTTAAAATGGAGGTGGTAGTCTGAGAAACAAGAGAGAGTAAACTAGTAAACTAGTGCCTTAAAGACATTCCTCAGCATTGCCAATACAGAGAATGCTAAACAATTCTAACACTCACAGCTCTATAGATGGGGAAAATAGGATAAAAGCAAGCAAAGTTTGGGCTTGTAGGAATAAAGGAGGCTCAGAGGTCATCCTGAGGGGTCTTATGGAAGGCTGAGTGAGAGAGAAGTCTAAGCAATGGTGGCAAGATATCACAGATGGTTTAAGTGCATTTATATTTCAGATAATTTTGTCCCTAGTTGGTGGAATGACCTCTCTCTCCTATTACTTACCAAATCATTATCTGCTCAATAGCACAAAGAGCAGAAAGAATGTCCCTGCTTCACAGATAATGGAAGTTGCCTTTATTGCAAATAGAGTTTAATGATTCCAGATTATTCCTAGGGCTGTGTATCTCTAAACGATATAAGTATATTAACCTATGCATGGCATAAAAAGTCCAACATCCATCTTATACATTTATCCCACATAATTAAGACTGGGCAAACATGAGTAATAATGAGAATATATTGGTGGCTCAAACACATTTCTTCTAAACAAAGTATTATTTTTCTTTCAAATATCAGCTTATGTAAATGGGGAATGATATGTTCAGACTTTTATTATTCCTATTGAAAATAATTCTGAGAAATAAATAATTCACATTGTGGAATTTCTTTGAGCCAATGAGGTTTTTGTTGCTTTGGAAACTACTTCTTCCACATATATCTATGAACTCAACTGATACTGAACCATCATCTTTCAAAAATAAATATGGTTTTCCAGGAACTTTTCCTTCTCCCTGTGTTGACTTGATAAAATTGTTCAATATGACTGACTATAAAAGGTGCTGATTAATAATAACAGATAATCAGTACAATTACTCCAAGAATTTGGGATATGGTGTAGAATTAGGCTTTTGTGGTTTATTCCTGGGTTCTTTTCATCACATTTAATAACTCTGACTAGTTTTTCAATCAATGAAGTAGAGGTTACTTTGGGACTCTCGGAAAAATTCACTTGGGAGATTTTAATTAAATATTTCAGTGTGTAGTTGTTATTGGCAGACAGCAGCATATTTAAGGTGGCAGGGTTGTAGTTCCTCTGCCCTCTGATCCATCATAATTATACATGTAACTGTTGTGATTTAAGAAATGATTATGGATAGTCAATTAACCAATCTGAACATTTCTCCTTATCTCTATACTCTTAAGTATAGAGAGGAAAAATAATAGAATTGGTGATAGAATGACTTTTGAATGCCCTCTAAGGATACAGGTGTCAAGACAACATCTAATGGGACAAAAATTAAAGATGTTCCTGTGTTAAAAGAACTGTGGTCTACGGTGATCAATAAAGAGGAAATAGCCCCCAAAGATCAGAGAAAGCAGTGTGATGTGGGTGTTCTAGTTAGAGCACCAAGCACACTCTTATTCACTTCACACTGACCAGTTGTGGGTCTCTGCATTAATCACCATCTGTAACAAAAAGAATCTTTGGTGAGAGTTGACTTGGTGGGTCTAAAAGAAAGAAGAGAACATATGTAGTTGGGAAGAGAAAATGGTGTGAGATCAGGGAGGGGCCAATCAAAGCACATTGTGTACAAGTGTAAAATTCTCCATAAGGGAAAGACTGAAAGAAAGGTATGGATGGCTCCACTAAGGAAAAATTACAAAGCTGTTCCAGAAAAAAAATATGCATGTCATAAAAATGCATGTCTTGACATTTTCTAAAACTATATCCTACTAAAATCCAGGCATCTGAGACATATTTGTTTTGCCTTTCAGGTAATCTAGTTTTCAGATATTAGAAAAAGCCACTAACAGAATTGCTAGTGTAAACTTGGTTATGAAGACTACAAAGAATTGATGAAGAGGAACTGACAGGGACCTTGGGCCCATGAAATTATATGATACAGAACTGTCAAGGAAGTGCATATCCAGCATAAGTAATGAAGTCACCAGTATCTTAAAAAGCAAAGGAAAATCCTTAAAGAATCTGGACTAATCTTCAGTGTCATACAGGACAGATGAAAAAGAAACAAAGAGCAACAATAGTATTAAAAGAAAAAAGTCCCTTGAAACAGAGAAGGAAGTCCCTAAGGCCATTAATGTGTACATAGAATGTTCTACTGCCAAGCCCCAAATCTATCCCTTGGTTTTTAATTGTAAAGATCACAAAGGTTCAGATCAGTAAACATAACATGTATATAGTAACCACTTCATGACAAGTTAAGCGGTGAGGGAAACTGAGAAATTAAAGAGAATTGTCTGTAGGTACTCACATTAGAGATTTAGAGAAGAAATGAGATACAGCAACAGACTGTATGAATGGAAGGTTAGACCAAAACTCCTAGTTTTGCTCATGCTCGCTTGGGAATTTGCTTCCTCATCTATAAGCTGATTGGGTCATTCTAAAACTTGTAAAGATAAGTAAAATTAGCAAACATTAAGCACAATAGCTGACATATTATCAGTTTTCTTTTTAAGGTAGTAGATAATGACAGCATCATTATTATCTGTAATGTAGGCCCAAACTTAGAGCTTATGAAACAACAGTGGGAGTATCATTGAATTCTACTTTTATCATTCATAACACATAACACTGCCTATCACCTGATATCTTATTTGCATATTTGTACACATGATGAGCATATTTTCTTTGAAGGTTTATTTCCTTTTAAGTTGATATTAAATCAATGACACACACACACACACACACGTTGGATATGAGTCGATAGTCTAGGAATTAATATGACCATATTATCATTCAGTTCATATTTTCTACAAGTCTTGGTGATGAATAAATCAATGAATAAGGAACTCTAGAAAATTTGGAAATATAAAGAGAAGCAGTGATCGTACAATAGTGTGGAGGGTAATATTTCTTTCTTATTTTTTTATAATACTATTTTCAAATCACCTAATTAATCAAAAAGAAAAAAGAAAGAAAAAAGAAAAATCAAGATTTAGTTTCTCTAAATCTCTGTTATGATAATCCTAGCTGCACAGGCTGACTTTGTTATAACTTGCATTTTATTGTATCTAATAGCTAACATGTTTTACTTGAAGTATCATCAAATTATCTGCTCAATTATCTGATCAAAGTATTGCTTAAATTTGAAGTCAAGTTTCTTGGTCCTAATTTATAGTAACCACTTGTTCTTTACTGACTGATTAAAAAAAGGGACTGACTGACCTTGAATTTTCTATGTAACAGAGGATAACCTTAAATGTTGATCTGTCACCATACTCAGCTAAAATGAGTAATAAAGAGTCCACATGAGTAATTTTGAAAGATTAATATAGTATGGAGGCATAATATGCTTTACCCTACTAAGGAATATATTTGCATATTTAATACACTGATATATAATATAAAGAAAATATGCAGTATCTCACTTAAAACATAGACAAAGTGTCATATTAATTCTGGTGAAGGTAAACTTTAATAAAAAAATTATATTGTTGATACTCATGATATTTACATGATATTACATAGTACAAAAGAAAATACAAAATGAGACCTAAAACTCTAATAGTGTTTTACAGGTAAGTAGTAAAAGAGACCTCTGTCAAAATGTGAAGGCAAAGTTGTATTAGGCACGCTCATCAAGTATGATGGCTGGATTCTTCCCTTTAAGGCATTTTGCCATCAAGAATGAAGGTCATGCTTTGTAGTTCTCTTTGAGCGAGATGAGATTTTGTTATTAAGCTACTGTAAATAAGGTTCAGCAAAACTATCCAGTGCTACATATTTACAAACTATCCTGAGAGGAAAAATGCATACTATGCATATTCTCTCCATTACCTGGATTACAGACCTCATGGCTGGAAACAGAACTGCCACCTTGAACCAAAGATGCAATAAAAGTCATGAAGTCACTGTTCTAGTCAGTAATGAAGTTGTTTGAGATAAATAATTATCTTGTTAAATCACTGTCATTTTGGCTCTCCTGTAATTGGCAGTTAGGCTGACCTTTTTAATTTAATATTGTTCTGGAACCTTACATTAAAATACCATAGTAAAAGGAGGAACTCTGATTGCGGGCTCTTTCCAAGGTGCATTTCCCTATATAATCATAGCAAAGGCCTGAACAGAATGGAGAAGAGGAACAAAGGAAGGAAGGTGTTTGCTCTCTGCTACTGGGTAAGCCTAATCCTTTATTCAACATCTTCAGTTTTAGAAGTATACCACTTCTGTTGCTGATGGAGCTAATGCAGGTTAAAAAAAAAAATCATGAATCTGAGTTTCCACATGTCAATACGTACTAAAACCTGGATAACTTGATTCATCTGTTCTACGAAGTTGCACTGTTGCTGTGGAGTAATCATGGAATTGAAAGTGCACTACTTTCTGGTCATAGTAAACTGGTTTAGGATTGCAGAATATATTCTGTATTTGATGTAATATCAATAATGAGGGGGTTGGGTGAGAAAAAAAATGAAGAACACACAAGCAATGAATGGAAGTGAAATTCTCTATTATTTTAATAGGATGTCCCCAAAAAACTCCAAAACACTTAGACCAGAGGACTAATGAATGCATGCTCTTAAGCTGAGGAACTTCCATGTATGGCCATAACCAAACCATCAGAGACTGAAAGATATTGGTCCTGATAATTATCTAGTAATTAAGGATCTGGGGGCCAGAAGATGAGGTAGATCCAATGACTGGGGCTTTGTTTATTCAGTAGCAAAACTATCAGATGAAGAAGGCTGTTTCAACAGAGCTCTCTCTGGAGAACAGAGTAAGGACTGGCGAGAAAGCTGGGCAGGAGCTCTGTGTGAGGGAAGTCTCCTGCAGTAGGATATGTATGATGAGCTGAGCTCATTTTGAGAAATTCTGGGCACAAGCTGAGAGGAAGGTTGGCTGGCAGGTGGATATTGGCAAGTTGTGGTGGATTTCCAGCCAAGGCTACCAGATTTCTGAGCCCAGAAAGGATAGTTGGATTCCAGATTCATATGTTACAGGCTAAATGGAAACTCAACTCAGTTGGAAAACATGATGAGGGATGATGATCAAGGATTTTAAAAAGGTTTGCCATTAAATCAATCTAAACAGAACAAGGTTAGAATGACAGCACTCAGGTAAACAGATTCTGAGCTAATGAACCATCCTAGGCATACAAGGGTCCTTTACTTTATAGACTAAAATGTAGTCTATACATAAGAGTAAACTGGACTCAGACTTCAGAGTTCAGTAGCTCATTGTACAGAAAGTGATTGTCCATTCAAGCCTATTGTATGGAGCTGGTTCTTCTCTGACTGTACGCTAGGGAGAGTTATTGTTCCTTGTTCACTCCCAAATTATTCCATAAACCATAGTACTAATGTGAAAGCTACCAGTTCCTGTAGAACTGTGACAACTTCTGACTAAATGCGTAACAAACCTTGTCTGCTCCCTAGATTGAAACCTGCTCAAGGAGGATTGCCAGAGTCCAGATCCAGCAGGGTTCTTGTGCCACATGAAGAATGATGGCCCCAACTAACTCAGGCCATCTTTATTTATACAAGTTGTAATGCATTCAAGCATGAGCAGTTTCAAATCACGTCTCTTTAATCATTCTCCAAGAATCATTGACATTTTAGTTTCTATTATTTCCCATTCCCTCGATGTCACTGACCTTTACCCCATATCATTATATAGCAAGCCAAATATTTATATCTAGCTAAGTACATCTTATTCATTCTGTGTCCTAACTGGCAGCAAACATGCAGTTACAAAGTAAAAGACTTGAGCCCTGTCATTAATTCTTGACAATGTGAAATCAGCTGAATGTATTGTGATGCCTAGAGTATCATTTTCAGGTGTATACAAATTTTTGAGAAATCTATGGGTCGCCTTTATTACTGCCTTTATTATATAGATTGCAGTTATCTTTTTCTTTATAAGTTCTCAAAATAATAATGATTAATATCTAACTCTTCAACTCTTAAGACTAAGTTTATTTGTTCTTCTTGGCAATTTATAAATGTACATTTCTTTAAGTGGAACTAGGAGTTTTAGATTCCTTTATTGATACTTTGATATTGCAAAAGTATCTGAGTGTTCATGTCCTAGTGCCAGAGAAATGTCTGACCTTTCATGTTCTATCTTTTTTTCTTCCTTCTGTTTTCCTTTAAGATTTGTACTGTCATCTTTTCAGAAACAGTTTTCTTGATTCTTCAGTTCTTTGGAATATATCGATCTCTTTTTGGAATTGAATAAGGAATAGTAATTAGCCTTAGTGATTTCCTCTTGCTTGTTCAGGATGATTGCAAAGGCAGCCAGGGATGACTGGAGAAACTGGTTTATGTAACAGATCAGAGAAATGTAATTTTTCTATAAAGACTTTTGTTACCAGTAAACTCAGGCATAATCATGACTAACAAGGCAAAACTAAGAGTTACTGTAAAATTAAGCATAGCAAAAGTTAGAGAGGCCTGAGGCCCATGAGCTCCCTAAGATCAGCACTGGAGTTTGCAGTATTGTATGCATAGATCATTGCCAAATGAATGGGATTCTCTAAAGGGTCTTGTCATCTAAGAAACTCCATTTGCTACACACCCATGTGCTGGTCCCAGGGTAACAGCATGGCTTCTGCCAGAGGGTCAATTTTCTCTACAGGTTTGTTTCTATAGCTTCTCTCTCTCTTTCTTTATCCATCTTGCAAATCTGTTTTTACCATTCAAGGTAGATATGATAGCGTTTGGCCATAACATGTGTTGGGGTGGAATTGTTTGTTACACACTGTCATAAAGATATTGGGCTAACATTCTCTAGGTTTGGTGAGTGTTTAATGCTCTATTTTTTTGTCTGGGAATAATTTTCAAGGTTATTGGACTCATTATAGTCATTGCTTAAAGTCACTTACCCAAAATCTCCATGTGATGGGAATGTACAAAATCTCATCTTTTTGAGATCCAGGGAATGTACCCTTCACTGTTTTACTGACAAACCATGTCTTTAGGCAAACTTCTTAGAGAAGAAAGTACTATCTGCTCTTACATCTCACTTTTTACATAACTTGGGGGTCTATAGAACATTCTTACACATTCTTTTGTATGCTAAGAGAATTGAAGGAAGGAGATTCAGGGTTTTCTAGTAGCTTTCCCTGACAACTCTTCAACTCTCCATTTATTAGAAAAAAGATGGACAAAGGCAAGTCTTACATAGGAACTCCTTCACAATGAAGATTAACTAAATAGCTGTACCTATGTCTTTGTTTAATAACTTTACTAAGTTTCTCAATTTCTTCTTGAGCTAGGTTGGTATACAGCATCACCTTCCTGGAATTTAGTATGGGATTTACCTCCAATCAAAAATACCAGATAAAGTGACACTTGGATAGGCAGGACACATTCAAGAGTCTCCCTAGCTATGTTTATGAAATGTGTCTAATGGACTCAGGGTGTTCACTATCACTCATATGTTTTGTATCACAAGTAGGCATGCTCTTTCTTATTTAAGTTGGTACATGCACAAAGATGATTCCATGCCACATTTCACCAATGTAGTCATTTAAGACAGGCAGATGAAGCTAACTTAAGGGACCAGATAAAAAGGACTGTTTTCCAGAAACTTTATATCTGATTTTCCTTTAATTTCAGTTTAATGGAAATATTGCAATGACTTGGCTGTGTTGTAATGCTGAATTTCAGAAAAAAGAATACCACAAAGAAAGTTTACAAGTGTCCCATTGCAGGGTAATAGGGATAAAACAAGTAATTTCCGAATTTCAAAAGTCAATGTGCAAATGATAGGTCCTGACTGAGCTATGACTTTCAGGGTTTTGATGTTTGAGTGTCACATAATTTCAGGGACATAATAAAAGGCACCAGATTCTTTGTTGAGAAAGAAAGAGAACTAGAAACTGGAAGTGTCTCTCTTAAACACAGATCAGTTGATAATGTTGGTAATTAAATATATCATTATTCAAAGAAAAATAATTAATGAAATATCTTTTTAGTTAATGAAATAATTCAGGTATTTTGTGTGTGGTAGGAGGAGAGTAAAAATATACTGCCAAAAGTTCTGCTTCTGTGATATTATACATGTGAAAGCCGTGTACTAAAAATGCAAGGGGGTCTGACAAAAACTACACTTATCAACTGTCACAAGCAAGTGCAAGCGAAGTATCAAAGGCGAATCCATGAAACCCCATTCTAGGAGGAGAGGAGGAAGAAGCTGCTGGTTAATTTGCTGGAGACACTCTCATGGGAAATATGACAGCTGTTTTGGGGTTGGGAGGACTGTTATTTGGAAAGAATACAGATTGTGAGGGCTCCTACTTTCTTAAAGAACAAACCCCACCCATACATCTCAGTTTGACATATGGAATCTTCACAATCTGACTTTAAATTCCCTTTCCAAATTGTGTCTTCCTAATTACCACCAAGGCAGTTTCAGACAACTTCTATCTTACGCCTACATTTTGCCACATATCATTTCCTAACGAGAAAGCCTGATTCTACTTAACTGCCTGGGAGATATTCATACATTGTTTAACGATCACTTTAGATTTCTAGGTAAATATCTTACATGCTATTCTCCATCTCTGTCTTCATTGCATTGAACAAAGGATATGAAATTGATGAGACATAGCTCAGGAAAATAATAAAAAAATAATGATTACTTTAATAGACTAGGAAATGTTTTAATGACTGCTGAATATAATACAGGTGGGCATCAATAGATCTAAGACAAGAAAAATACTTGTCACCTTCTTCCTTTAGATAGTCATTATCTCTCCAAGCAAATCATCAGCAATCTCTCTCTCCCTCCCTCCCTCCTCCCTCTCTCTCTCTCTCACTCTCACTCTGGTTCTCTCTCTCACTCCCCCCACCACACCTATGGATCTATTTGTCTCCAACTATTTAAAATAAATTCAATGTAGACATTTGAGTCTAAGTAAATCTTCTATTGGAGAAACATAAATTAGAGATATTTTTCTGGAGGTCATTTTGGTAATGTTTGCCCAGATAGTTTTAAAATTATTTTGTCTTAGATTTTTGAAGTCTATTCTTTTTTTCCCCTTTTTAAAATTTGAAGCAAGCTTGTTTTACATGTCAATCCCAATTTCCTCACCATCTCCTCCTCCTCTGTCATCCCACTCCCCCATTGAAGTCCCCACCCCATTCTGTTTCTGCACCCCAGGGATGATGGGGCCTTCCATGGGAGATTTCAAAGTTTGTCATATCATGTGAAGTGGGGCCTAGGCCCTTTCCCATGTGTCTATGCTGATAGAATATCTCTCTATGTGGAAATGGGCTCCCAAAGTTAATTAATATAATAGGGATAAATGCTAATCCACTACCAGATGCCACATAGACTGCCCGGTCCTCCTAACTAACACCCACAGTCAGGGTATCTGGGTCAGTCCTGGGGTCCATGAGCTTCTCCTTATTCCACTCAGCAGTTTTTGTGTGTTTCTCCAGCTTGGTCTTTATCCCTTTGCTCATCACTCCTCCCTCTCTGCAACTGGATTCCAGAAGTTTGGCTCAGTGTTCAGCTGTGGATGTCTGATTCTGCTTCCATCAGCTACTGTATGAAGACTCTAGGATGGTATATAAGGTAGTCTTCAATCTCATTATCAAGGGAGGGAATTGCTTGGATTGTTAGTTGGGGTCATCCCTGTAGATCTCTGGGCATTTCCCTAGTGCCAGGTTTCTCTTAAAACCTACTAAGGTGATCTCTGCGGGTCCACTCGGAGTTCCTGCGGGCAAGATCCTTGACCCCCAAATCCGGGCCCCTGCCAAAGAACGAGGTCTCAGTAGGAGAGCGCCCTACCCTACAAAACCTTCTCAAGTTCCAGCCCAGCCCTCGTCCTCTTCCACCGGCTATTGGCCAGAGGTGAGTCTGGGCCCAATTGGGGCTGCCTGTCCCCTACAACCTCTTTTCCCCCCTACCCCGCCTGAACTCCCTGGATTGGCCCCTGATCCTGCTGCTCCTGTCTCTGGTCCCCATCGAGAGCACCCTTGGAGCTCTGATACACCCCCACCCATCCCAACCTCCAGCCTACCCCCTCCTACCCTGTGCCCTACCCCACCTACGGTCCTGCCGCTCTGGTTGAGCACTGGGACAGAGGGTGGAGCCAACAGTCCACCCTACTTCGAGACATCTCGGAGCAACTCCGAACGAAGGAGACCTGACTATCCAAGTGGGACCACCTGCTATTTCCAGGGGCTTGGTCTCTGACCCCGCCTCCAGTCCTCTGCTGGAGTCCCGGGCACCTCCCAGAGATCTGCCTATCTCTGCGGGTCCACTTGGAGTTCCTGCAGGAAAGATCTTCTGCCTGCTATTGGCCAGAACTATTGGCCAGAGCTATTGTCCAGAGGACCACTGTGAGTACCTGCTGGCATCTTCTTCTGGATCCTCATCCTTGACCCCATCCCTGGATCCCTGTCTGCGGAGAAACCTCCTAGAGAGCTTGGACCACACAGAGCTACAGATATTGAATCTCAGATCCACATAAGCCCATCGGGGAAATACCAAAGAGAGAGGGAAGAGACACCACCAACACCTACTGGAAGAAACTATGGGAAGAAGGCAATACAAGAGAACACCTAACAACAGAAAGACAAACATGACACCACCAGAATCTAGGGAATCTACACCAACTAGAATGGAACACAACAACAAAGCAGAGGAAGCAGAAGGGTACGACTTAAAAATCACCATCATAAAAATGATAGAGGCCCTCAAAGAAGATGTGAGAAAATCCCTTAAAGAAATGGAGGAAAAAACAAACAAAAAAGTGGAAGAAATGAACAAATTCCTTAAGGAAAGTACAGAAAGCCAAGAAAAAACAATTAACCTGGTGAAGGAAACGGTTCAAGACTTGAAAACTGAAATTGAGAAATAAAGGCAACACAAATGGAAGGAAGGCTGGAAATTGAAAAGCTGGGCAAAAAATCGGAAACCACGGACACAAGCATAACCAATAGGGAAGAGAGAATCTCAGGCGCAGAAGACAAACTAGAAGAAATAGATTCATCGACCAAAGAAAATCATAAATCCAACAAATACTTAACACAAAACATCCAGGAAATGTGGGACACTGTGAAAAGGCCAAACCTAAGAATAATAGGCATAGACGAAGGTGAGGAAGCCCAGCTCAAAGGTGCTGAAAACATATTCAACAAAATCATAGAGGAAAACTTTCCAAATCTGAAGAAGGACATGCCCATGAAAGTACAAGAAGCATACCGAACCCCAAATAGGCTGGACCAAAGAAAAAAGACCCCTCGACATATAATAATCAAAACACCTAGCATACAGAATAAAGAAAGAATATTAAGAACAGCGAAGGAAAAAGTTCAGGTAAAATATAAAGGCAGACCTATCAAAACTACACCTGATTTCTCCATGGAAACCCTCAAGGCCAGAAGGTCCTGGATAGATGTTCTAAAAGTATTAAGAGAACACGGATGCCAGCCTAGGCTACTATATCCAGCAAAACTCTCAATCAATATAGATGGAGAGAACAAGATATTAAAGACAAAACCAGATTTTCCCAAAATGTATCTACAAATCCAGCCCTAGAGAAAGTATTGGAAGGAAAACTCCAACCCAAGGAAGGTAACTATGCCTACAAAAATGTAGGCAACAGATAATCCAACTACACCAGAAAACAGAGGATAGTCACATAAGAGATTTAACAGCCCAACTGAAAACCTTAGAACAGAGAGAAGCGAATTCACCCCGCAGGAGTAGATGCCAGGAAATAATCAACTAGAGCACTGAAATCAACAAAATAGAAACCAGGAAAACAATACAAAAAATCAATGCAACAAAGAGTTGGTTTTTTGAGAAAATCAACAAGATAGACAAACCTTTATACAAATTAACGAAAAAGCAGAGACAGAACATGCAAATTAACAAAATCAGAAACGAAATGGGGAACATAACAACAGACACAGAGGAAATCCAGACAATTTTCAGGTCATACTTTGAAAATCTGTATTCCAGAAAAATTGAAAATTCAAAGGAAATGGACAAGTTTCTGGATAACTATCACTTACCAATATTAAATCAAGAACAGACAAACAACTTAAATAGACCTATAACCCTCAATGAAATAGAAGCAGTCATCAAAAGCCTTCCAACGAAAAAAAGTCCAGGGCCAGATGGATTCAGTGCAGAATTCTACCAGACATTCAAGGAAGAACTAATACCACTACTCCTCCAACTGTTCCAAAAGATAGAAACAGAAGGTTTATTGCCAAACTCTTTTTATGAGGCCACAATAACTTCTTGAACATAACTCCAGGGGCACAGACACTGAAAGAAACAATTAATAAATGGGACCTCTTCAAACTTAGAAGCTTCTGTAAGGCAAAGGACACAGTTGACAAGACCAAACAGCAGCCCACTGACTGGGAAAAGATTTTCACTAATCCTATATCCGACAAAGGGCTGATCTCCAAAATATACAAAGAACTCAAGAAACTAGTCAACAAAACACCAAATAACCCTATTAAAAAATGGGGTACAGAACTGAAGAAAGAATTCTCAATGGAGGAAACCAAAAAGGCTGAAAGACACTTAAGAAAATGCTCCACATCCTTAGCTATCAGGGAAATGCAAATCAAAACAACTTTGAGATACCATCTTACCCCTGCCAGAATGGCTAAAATTAGAAACACCAGTGATGACTTATGTTGGAGAGGATGTGGAGAAAGTGGAACACTCCTCCACTGCTGGTGGGAGTGCAAACTCATACAGCCATTTTGGAGATCAGTATGGCGGTTCCTCAGGAAAATGGGAATTAGTTTACCACAGGACCCGGCAATCCCCCTCTTAGGCATATACCCAAAGGATTCACATCAATGCAACAAAGACATCTGTTCAACTATGTTCATAGCAGCATTATTTGTAATAGCAAGAACCTGGAAGCAACCTAGATGCCCTTCAATTGAAGAATGGTTAATGAAGATGTGGCACATCTACACAATGGACTACTACTCTGCAGAAAAAAATAATGGTATCTTGAAATTCGCAGGCAAGTGGATGGCACTTGAAGAAACCATCCTGAATGAGGTAACCCAGTCACAAAAAGAGAAACACAGTATGTACTCACTCATATATGAATTTTAGAACTAGATCAAATGATCACCAGCCTATAATTCACATCACCAGAGGAACTAGGATACAAGTTGTATTCTAAGAGATTCATATAAAGTCCCTCACAGAACTGGGAAGGGACAAGTCCCCCAGACCTCAGGTAAAGTGGGGGAGGACAGCTAATGGAGAGAGAAGTAGGAGAAAATGAGGGGGAGGAGAGGAAGGCATGTGCGACCAGGAGGATTGAGCCTGGTTAGGAATGGAAAATAGGAAAGACAGAGAGAGAAAGAGAGAGAGAGAGAGACAGAGACAGAGACAGAGAGAGAGAACATAAAAGAGGGAGCCAATATTGGTTTGAAGATAAAGTTGAACACAAAGAAAGGTCGAGGGAACTACTAGACTGCTCCCAACTAACAATCTCAGCTCCCGTGGAAAGGCTATCATAAATGCCCTTCCCGGATAGTGAGATCAACAACTAACTTCTCCATGGAGTCCTCAACTAATGCCTGTTGAAAACAGGAGCAAACACCCATACATAAACACTGAGTCGAACTAGAACCCAGAAGCAGATGGAGAGGACAAGACCATGTGGTAGAAGCACATAGAGACAGCTTACCTGAACAAGGAGGAGCTAAGGGCCCCCAGACTGATAGCTGGGAAGCCAGCATGGGACTGACTCGGGCCCCCCTGAATATGGGTCTCAGCCAGAAGGTCTGAGCAGTCTAAGAGACCTCAGACAGTGGAGCCAGGATGTATCCCTGATGCACAAAAGGACTTTGCAAACCTATGCCCCATGGAGGGATAACTGCCTTATTCTAGAGATAGGAGAGAAGCCCTAGTCCCTACTTCACAGGACTTGTCAGATCTACATGACCCCAACTGGATGGCATTCCCCTACATATGGTATTGTGGTGGGGGGTTGGGAGGGGAGGGTGTTTAGAGTGCATGTGAGAGGGCAGAGAGGGTAAAAGGGAGGGAAGGAGGGAGGGAGGGTTGAAGGGGAGGGAGGGAGGGAGAGGGAACTGGGATCGACATATAAAATAATATATTAAACTAAAAAAAAAAAAATTGACTCCAAAATTTAAGTTGAAGAACAAGTTACTGGGGAAAAGGATTTCTATTTTTGTTTCCACAGAAAATGAAAAGATGTGGATTCCTTCCAGACTAATGTGGTTTGGTCACGCCAGACCGCCTGAAACAGAGTACAAGCTGATCCTACATTCCAAACAGCTGGACAAAACAGCCCTACAGACTACAGCTAGGATATCTGAATCTTCTTCGAATCCCCCAAGACAGCGCCCCTTACCAGCAGGAAGTAGTTTGGAAAGAACGACGCCCAAATTCCCAAATATTGTGTATAAATGTTTGTTTTCATTTAATTGGACTTTGTTATGTAAAATTAAATAAAAATATTATAAAAACAACAACAAGAAAAAAACCTACTAAGGTATCATTTTTCTTGTTCTCCTCTATTGTTTCCCTGATTCAATCTTCATGCTCTCCTATCCCCTCCTCTTCTACACTCCAAAATCCAGTTATGTCAGCACCATTTGTTGAAGATGCTTTCTTATTTCCATTGTATAATTTTAGCTTCTTTATCAAAAATCAGTTGTTCGTACTTGTGTGGGTTAATATCAGGGTTTTCAATTCGATTCCATTGGTCTACCTGTCTATTTTCGTGACAATACCAAGCTGTTTTCAGGACAATGGCTCTATAATAGAGCTTGAAGTCAGGTAAGGAGATGCCTCTGGAAGTTCCTTTATTGTACAAGGTTGTTTTGGCTATTCTAGGGCGTTTTTTCCCATATAAAGTTGAGTTTTGTTCTTTCAATGTTTGTGAAGAATTGTGCTGGGATTTTGATAGGGATTGTATTGAGACTGTAGATAGCTTTTGTCAAGATTGCCATTTTTACTATGTTGATCCTACCTATCCAAGAGGATGAGAGATCTTTCTATTTTCTGGTATCTTCTTTAATTGCTTTCTTTCAAGACACAAAGTTCTTATTATATAAGTCTTTCACTTGTTTGGTAAGAGTTATCCCAAGATACTTTGTGTTGTTTGTGGCTATTGTAAAGGGTATTGTTTCTCTGATTTCTTTCTCAGCCCCTTTGTTGTCTGAATAAAGTAGGGCTAGTGAATTTTTTGAGTTTAATTTGTTTCCTGCTAGTTTGCTAAAGGTGTTTATCAGCTGTAGAAGTTCTCTGGTAGAGTTTTTTGGGCCACTTACATAAACTATCATATCAGACAGTTTGACTTCTTCCTTTCCAATTTGGATCCCCTTGATCTTCTTTTGTTGTCTTATTGCTAGAATTTCAAGTACAATATTGAAGAGATATGGAGAGAGAGGGTAGCCTTGTCTTGTTCCTGATTTTAGAGAAATCGCCTTAAGCTTCTTTCCATTCCGTCTGATGTTGGCTGTTGCTCTTACTCTGTTTAGGTATGTTCGTGTTATCCCTGATCTCTCTAAGACCTTTATCATGAAAGGGTGTTGAATTTTGTCGAGGCTTTTTCAGCATCTAGGGAGATGATCATGTGGTTTTTCTTTTTCAGTTTGTTTATATGGTGGATCACATTGATAGATTTTTGTATGTTAAACCATCCCTGCACACCAGGGATGAAGCCTACTTGGTCATTACTGCAGTTTAATATGGATCAGGATAAAGAGATAGGCCAAACAGATGTTTATTCAGGGAGAAATAACTTACAACCTAGATAGATGAACACCAGCAAGTTCCACGGGATGCTCTCCTCTCAGCACCCAGCCAGACAGACAGCGTTCCCTGGCTCCTCCTTAGACCTAGTTCCACTGGTCACTTCCGCCCCTGGCTCCACACCCCAATGGGCGTGGTCAGTGCCACAGAAGGAGACAAAGTAAATATCCTACTACAAGTCATGGTGGATGATTTCTCTGATGTATTCTTGGATTTGGTTTGCCAGTATTTTATTGAGTAGTTTTGCATCAATGTTCATCAGGGATATTGGTCTGTAGTTTTCTTTCTTAGTTGTATCTTTATGTGGCTTGAGTACCAAGGTGATTGTGGCCTTGTAGTAAGAGTTTGGTAATGAACCTTCTGTTTCTATTGTGTGGAACAATTTCTGGTAAAATTCTGCACTGAAGCCATCTGGCCCTGGGCTTTTTTTTTTTTTTTTTTGGTTGGAAGGCTTTCAATGACTGTTTCTATTTTGTTAGAGGCTATAGGTCTATTTAAGTTGTTTGTTCTTGATTTTTTTTTTAGTTAATCTTGTGTACTGCCACTTTGATGAAGGTGTTTATCAGTTGTAGGAATTTGCTGGTAGAATTTGTTGTGCCACTTATGTAAACTATCATGTCATCTGCAAATAGTGAAAGTTAGACTTCTCCTTTTCCAATTTCTATCCCCTTGATCACCTTTTGTTTTCTTATTGCTCTAGCTAGAACTTCAAGTACAATATTGAAGAGATATGGAGAGAGTGGACTGCCTTGTCTTGTTCCTGATTTTATAAGAATCACATTGAGTTCCTCTCCATTTAGTTTGATGTTGGCTGTTGGTTTGCTGTATATTGCTTTTACCGTGTTTAGGTATATTCCTGTTATCCCTGATCTCTCCAAGACCTTTATCATCAAAGGGTGTTGAATTTTTCAAAGGCTTTTTCAGCATTTGTGAGGTGATCATGTGGGTTTTCTTTTTCAGTTTGTTTATATGGTAGATTACATTGATGGATTGTCATATGTTGCACCATCCCTGCATCCCTGGGATAAAGTCTTCTTGGTCATGTTGGATGATTTCTCTGATATGTTCTTGGATTTGGTTTGTCAGTATTTTATAAATTTTGCATCAATGTTCATGGGGGATATTGGCCTGCAGTTCTCTTTCTTAGTTGTGTGGCTTGGGTACCAACGTAACTGTAGCCTCATAAAAAGTGTTTGGAAATGATCCTTCTGCTTCTGTTGTGTAGGACACTTTGAGGAACATTGGTATTAGCTATTCTTGGAATTTCTGGTAGAATTCTGCACTGAAACCATCTGGCCCAGGGCTTTTTTTTTGGGGGGTGGGGAGTTGGGAGATTTTGATGACTGCTTCTATTTCATTAGGAGTTATAGGTTTGTTTGAATTGACTATCTGTTCTTGATTTAATTTTGGTAAGTGATATCTACCCAGAAAATTGTCCATTTCCATTAAATTTTCTAATTTTGTGGAGTACAGGCTTTTAAAGTATTCCCTGAAAAGTTTCTGGATTTCCTCAATGTCTGTTATGTCCCCTTTTTATTTCTGTTTTTGTTATTATTCATGTTGTCCCTCTGCCTCTTGATTAGTTTGTATAAAATTTTATCTATCTTGTTGATTTTCTCAAAGAACCAACTCTTTCTTACATTGATTCTTTGTATTGTTTTTTTAGTTTCTACTTTATTGATTTCAGTCCTCAATTTGATTATTTCCTGGTATCTATTCCTCTGGGGTGAGTTTGCTTCTTTTTTGCCCTTGAGCTTACAGTTGTGCTATAAATTATCTAGTGTGACTATTCCCCAGTTTTTTCATGTGGGCACTTAGTTCTATGAACTTTCCTCTTAGCTGCTTTCAAAGTATCCCATAATTTTGGGTATGTAGTATCTTCATTCTCATTGAATTCTAGGAAGTCTTTAATTTCTTTCTTTCTTCCTTGACCTAGGAATGTTGCAATTGCACATTGTTCAATTTCCATGAGTTTGTAGGGTTTCTGCAGTTTGTGTTATTGTTGAATACTAACTTTAAAGCTACTAACTTTAAAGTATGGTGGACTGATGAGATACAGAGACTTATTCCATTTTTTTTTTTTGTACTTATTGAGGTTTGTCACATTTCTGAGTACGTGGTTGATTTTAAAGAAAGTTCCATGTGGCTCTGAGAAGATGGCATATTCTTTTATGTTTCGATAGAATGTTCTATAAATGTCTGTAAAAACAAATTGGTTAATAACTTCTGTTAGTTCCTTTGTTTCTTTGCTAAGATTCTGTCTGGTAGTCCTGTCTAGTGTTGAGAGTGGGGTTTTGAAATCTCCCACTATAAGTATGTGAGGTTTTATGTGCAATTTGAGTTTTAGTAATGTTCCTATTATGAATGTGGGTGCTTTTCTATTTGGGGCATGGATATTCAGAATTGAGACTTCATCTTGATGGGCTTCTCCTGTGATGAATAAGAAATAACCTTTTTTTAATCTCTTTTGATTGATTTTAGTTTAAAGTCAATTTGTTAGATGTTAGGATGGCTACACCTGTTTGTTTCTTGGGTCCATTTGATTGGAAAATCTTTTCCCAACCCTTAAATCTGAGGTAATATCTGTATTTGAAGTTGAGGTGTGTTTCTTGTATGCAGAAGAAGGCTGGATTCTGTCTTCATATCCCTTCTGTTAGCCTCTGTCTTTTTATAGGTGAGTTAAAACCATTAATATTGAGGGATATTAATGACCATTGAGTGTTAATTCTTGTTTGTTTTGGATGTGTTGTTATTGTTGGTATTGTGTGTGGATTTCCCCCATTTTTCTTTTGGCTGTTGGTAAAGTGGGATTTTCCATTACCTATGTCTTTGTGGGTGTAGTTACCTTCCTAAGGTTGAAGTTTTCCTTCCAGAACTCTCTGAAGGACTGGATTAGTTGATATGTATTGCTTAAATCTATTTTTTTTTTTTGTCATGGAATATCTTGGTTTCTCCATCAATTGTGATTTAAAGTTTTGCTTGGTATAATAGTCTGGGCTAGCATCCATGGTCTCTTATTGTTGGTAGAATATCTATCCAGGACCTTCTGACCTTCAGAGTTTCTCCGTGGAGAAGTCAGGTGTAATTCTTATAGGTTTGTCTTTATATGTTACTTGACCTTTTTCCTTTGCTGTTCTTAATATTCTTTCTTTATATGATTGGTGTTTTGATTATTATGTGACAAGGGGAACTTTTTTGTGGTTCACTCTATTTGGTGTTCTGTAAACTTCTTATACTTTCATTGACATGTCTTTCTTTAGGTTGGGAACATTTTCTTCTATGATTTTGTTGAATATAATTTCTGTATCTTTGAGTTGGGTTTCCTCACCTTCTATACCTATTAATTTTAGGTTTGGTCTTTTCACAGTGTCCCATATTTCCTGCATATTTTGTGTTAGAGACTTGTTGGACTTGGGATTTTCTTTGGCCAATGAATGAATCTATTTCTCCTCATGTGTCTTCAATGCCTGAGATTCTCTCTTTCATATCTTGTGTTCTGTTGGTTATGCCTGCATCTGCAGTTCCTAATAGTTTTCCAAGCTTTTCTATTTCCAGCATTCCTTCAGACTCTGTTTGTCTTGATTTCAGCTTTCAAATCTTGCACTATTTGAATTGTTTCTTACAATTTTTGGTTTATCTTTTCTTCCATTTCTTTAAAGGATTTTCTCATTTCCTCTTTTAGGGTCTCTATCATCTTCATGAAATTGTTTTAAGGGTCATTCTCTTCTGCTTCATCTGTGTTGGGAAGTTCAGGTCTTTATGGTGTAGAGTCCCTAGACTCTGGTAGCATCATATTGATCTTTCTGTTGTTGACTGTGTTTTTATACTGCTGTCTACCCATCCCTTCTTCCAGTGCATACTGGTGGGGGTCCCTCCCTCTCCTGGTGTGTACAGAACCAAGGGTCTCTTCTGGTCAGGGCAAACAGGTCCAATACTCTGTTGGCTCTCTTCTTGCAGTATGTGGTGGTGGGACTGGGGCACTTGCGACTCTGGATGGGCTGGTTCGCTGGGATGTGTTGCCCCATGTGTAGTCTCCTCAAGAGACTCCGAGCAGGGAGCTGGAAGGTGGGTTCCTCCCCATGGGTGGAGGCAGGACTAGGAACCTGGCAGACTCTGGACAGGCCAGTCTGCTGAGATGGGATCACCCTTGCATTCACAGGCCCCCAGTGCTCTAAGCAGGGCACTGGAAAGTGCACTGGAAACAGGCCCAAGCTTATCTGCTCTAGTGGCTGGAGGGGGGAACCAGGATGCTGGCAGACTCTGAATGCACTGGTCTGTCAGGACGAGCTTTCCTGCACATAGTCCACAGTACTCAGGAGTCCTTGAAGTGTATTCTTAAGAAGTAATCTGTGATACATGTGGAAATTTTTGTTCATGATGATGAAAACTTATTTAAAAAAAATAAAATTATGTATAAGAATATTTTATTTATACTAACATAGTTCATAAATTGTCTATCTATAAAACAGATAACATACAACTCAATAAACATTTGAAAAAATGAGTAAAAAAGTAAAAAAAAATATATTGTTCTAGTAAGTGAAAAACATTACAAAATATGGAAAATTTTGCTCTTTCTGTATGAAAGATTTTTATAGTGTAGAAAAAACACCAAGACTTCACTCAAACAATAACAATTTTATCCTCTAGTACAAATTCAATATAAGACTATTATTTATAATTGGTATATTTTCCAATTGTCTATGCCTAATTGATGCTGCTTTATAATTAACAAGAAAAGAAATAGGTATGCAAAGTGTCTAAAGTCCTGTTCCACTCATGTAGTCACCTTGGGTTCTGTTTTCTCTCATCTCTGATGGCTGAACTGCCACAGTAATGCTAAGAAAGAAAATATAAAGACTATGTAGGAATTGACACCAGTTTAGTGTCTTTCTGGTCACAATAGGACTAACACAAAGGGTATTTATATGATTGAAAAATATCACAGGCTGAACATCTGTTTATGTCAATTAATGAACATATTTCACTTGATTACTTCACACTAGAAGTCATATCTAGTATTCTAAAAGGCTTCTTTCCCCTTCATAGTGCTAGAGGATGAGAAATGTACTGTATTCTTATATCTGCATTCCTATGCTATAAGCACGAAATCCTTACAGATGTCTTTTCTCCATTTTAGAAGTAAGTATTTTTCTATACAATTTACAA
This sequence comes from Phodopus roborovskii, assembly GCF_943737965.1. Taxonomy (NCBI): domain Eukaryota; kingdom Metazoa; phylum Chordata; class Mammalia; order Rodentia; family Cricetidae; genus Phodopus; species Phodopus roborovskii. The sequence goes on from NW_026125444.1 coordinate 7,044,014, forward strand.
AATCAAGGACTCTTTGTTCTAGAAGTAATCTGAATCTGAACTTCTAAATAGCCATGATTTGAATTTAAACATGAAAATATGTTTGTCTCTAAGGTTACTCCTGAAACATGCAACTTTTATAAAAAGATTTTGGGTGCAATCAACAATTGAGAATATTGATTTTAAAACACAAGTTCAATTAGTAATAATGACCTTCACAAAACCTTACCACCTATGTAAGTATAACTATTCCCACTTTTCTCTTGGGAAAACAGGGGGCCACAGTGGACAACTTCTTATTAGTACATAACTAAGATACAGAATCTTGAGTCTAAGCCTCTTTTATGTCAAAGCTCATACTTGTTCACAAATGTTTTAGTTTAAATAAAAATCCAAAATGTTATTTTAATGTTATTTAAAGTTTTGCCTTAATGCCATAGAGCCTGCAATATTTTCTTGTTTTCTTCAAAATTTTCATTCAGAGTTCAATCTAATTTCCATTACTAGTTAAAACTCCAGAAACAGGTAAATTGTGATGAATAGTATTCAAAGAAAATCTCTTGGCATTCTGAGTTGCAAGAACTCTACAAAACAACTAAACACACACACACATACACGCAGGCATGCACACACACGCACACACACACAAAGATGGTAAAAAGAATGAGGAAAGACTGAAGGAAAGGGAGAGATTCAGAAAGCTTGTAAGAAATGAAGGGGCTCTTAGAGATGAAAAGTAATGTTGAGCAATGCATGTAATTAAGAGCAAGGTGCAGGATGCTCAAAAAAGGGGATTTGTTCTTCTGAAGAACATCTCTGCCCTGAATCCCATCCCACCATGCATGTTACTTTTTTCAAGATCCTCATTCCACAAAAGACAGAATTATTGGCCCTTGGTACAGAGGAGCATCTGTTGTCAAAGGAAGTAAAATTTCCTTGACTTTTATCTCATCAAATTGTGTACAATGAAGAATAAGGAATCTCCTTGGGATAAAATGAGTTCTGTACACAAAAAAGGAAGGATAAGTACTAGAATACATTAAGATTAACATTACAATATGTTGACATTAGCTTGGGATTTTTAAATGAATAAATCAATATATACTCTTTTTAAAATTACTTTTAACAGAGACATATAAACATAAATATTGGTGGGGTCCATGTGGTGCTTTGATACACTGTAATATTTGAGTCAGATTGGATGAATCTCCTCAGTCAGCTCTTTCATAGTAATAGTTTTCAAAACAATATTTTTCCATTTAAGAAAATCCAGAATGTAATTTTTATCTATGGCTAGTCTCTCTTGTTACAGTATACCAGATTTTTTTGTTGCTGATTTTTAACCCTTGTGCCCATTGATTGACTTTTCTCCATTTCTCCTCTTCCACTGCTGGTAACTACTATTCTCAACTTCTCTGAGGTAGCTGTTTGAGATTCCACATGGAAACGGCATCACGCAGCATTTGTCTTTATACACCTGGCTTTTTCATTTAACATGATAATCCCTTGCTCCATTCACAGTGTTGCACATGTCAGAGTTTCTTTATAATGTTTAAATATTATTCCATTGTGTACATGTACCATATATTTTAACCATTCCTCAGTTTATGGACACTTCAGGTAAAACTCAAGAGCTGTCCTTAGTCTTTAAAGTAGTTCAGTGTGTTCGTAGCCGTTTAGACTGTGGGAAGACAACTGCTGAAGGATCCAACGCAGCTTCCATTTTGCTCAGCCCCTATTCTGACACTTGTTCTGCTACATTTATAGTGGAAACAGGAATGGTGTCATTTTTAGATGTAGTCACTGTTTAATTCTACAATCAGCTTGCTTCCTCAGGACCCACAGGCACAAATAGCTACAGTTTTCAAGTATAAGATTTTCATTTTCAAGGTACTTTTATTTCCCTTTTGTAGGCTCAGTATTCAAATAGGTGCCTAAGAGTTTAATTTTGTTTTTTGTTTTCCAACCCCTTTCTCCTTAGCCTCGCACAAACCCATTTTAGCTCATATATATGTTTTTGATACATCATGCCTGAGGAAATCTATAACCAGCATCCTATGTCTTAGGTTCCATTTTCTATTTTACCATTTATTTTGACAATCAACATGGTGGAGCTTTCTAGATAACAAATATACTCCCTTAAAAGTAAAGATTATTTGACCTTAGTATATTCAACTTCACTTTTTCAAAGTTTCTTTTGTCAACCTGGGATATTTTTTTAAAGGCAACTCCTGTGAACTTTCTAACTTTGAAACCTATGCAGAAAATAACTCTATTTTTACCATCTATCTGTCTCACATTGTTTTATTAAGAAAGAACGTTTCAGCATGAATTTCATGAGATGGAGCAGATGACTAATTTCTGTCACATGGCTGCAAGGTAAGTTTCTTGAAACTCTGTCAGATTTCTGAAGCTATCCTCTGCTGTAGCTCTACCTCCTTTGCTAGGTAGCAGGCGTTCATCAGGAATGCAGGGTAATTTAAAAGTGATTATTGGCATGGGTGCTTCCAAGTGTAGGTCATGCTCTGTTTCTTAATGACAGTTAGATACTGCTCCATTAACTGTGAAAACTTTCCAGCTGCACATTTGCTATTTGTCTATTTTTCTGTGATAAAAATGAACAGTAGGAAATGATACTTTAAAAAGCAAGATCACATTTCAAGTTCAATTACACTTTGGCCTATCTTGCCACTGAAATACTCATCATTTTAAAGAAAAAAAAATGTAAGAGTTCTTAAGCTATTATCATTGGAATCATTTTTGTCTCCTCTCTCTATTTTACATTTAGACCCTATAGACAAACATTGTCACCTTACAATATGGACCTTACAGATCCATAAATCCTAACACATCTCTCTAGTCCAAAATACCTATTTAACAGTTATTGTTATGTTCAAGTAAAAGCCTTCATTCAGCCTATATATCACTACAGCCAGCAAGATACTGTTCAAAGTTAGGATGAATTGAATCATTCTTCAGACCCACACCCTCCAGTAGCTTCACATTTGTGTCTAACTAAAGACCAAAATAATTACTGTGAATCACAAGGTCCTACAGAATTGTCCCAGGGTGGCCTGATTTCACTCCATGCTACTCATCCTTGCACTGGCTCTGTCTGGCCACACTGCCTAGCTTGCTGCTGGACAACACCGGAACAAGTTCTTTGCTTGCACTTCCCTCAGCCTAGATAGCTATTCCTCTAGATGCTTGCACTGGTTTTCTGTTACTGTGATAAAATGTTTTAGAAAAACATATTAAAAGAGGAAAGATTTCCTTGGCCCTTAGTCCCAGTCCACACATCCTTAGCTATTTTGTTTTGAGGCCTTAGATAAGCTAGACTAACATATAGAGGACTATGTGATCAAGCAAGGTGGCTTACTTCAAGGAAGATAGGAAGCAGAGCCAATGTAAGCAAAGACTGAGATCAAGGTATACCTTTTCATGGCATGCCACTAGTGACCTACTTTCCCCAAAGGACTCTTACTATATCGTTTCTACTGCATGCTAATATCCCGTTCAACTCTAATTCCTCAGGGGCTTAACCACTGTTGATATTAGAGCTCTCCTGATCGGTCACCTAGGTACACTCCAGTACTACTGACAAGGTCTCTAACACATGAACTTTTGGGAGACAGTTTGAATTCAATTGTGACAATATTCATCTGCACCTTTTTGGTCTCATTTAACACTTGACCTTCTATTTAACACCTGACCAGTCTATTTCAGATTTCTGTCTCCTTCTACTGCCTTAGTCCTAAATTTATCATCATTAACTAGGATGGATACATTTTACAGGATGGATATTTTTATGTGAAAAGTTGGTCAGAGATTGTCTTAATATATTTCCATAATCTCTGACAACTTTGGGAACCATATCTATGCAAAAAGCATAATTCTCAAATCCACAGATATAAATCATAAATCATTTCAAAACAAATGATACAATATTAAAACAAAACAGCATTGCGTACACATATTTAAAATTTGGTGGATATAATTTCTAAGGTATGTGCTACTAATGCAACTTAGGGTCATCAATAATACAATTCCTTTATGAGGTATTCTACCTTGTTTCCCTTAATTATTTAAAAAACACTGCCAAAGCTTTTGTTCCATTACACAGCCTAAACATTTCATTCTTGTAGACAGCTGTAACTGCTTATATTGTTAATATCAAACATTTTTTCAATAAAAGTTTATGTGTTATGGAGATACTGCAGTGTTATGAGCACTTTCCTGCCAGCCTGGTCCCAGAGCAGAGTCAGCCCCAAATAACATATGGAGATGCTGTATTAGATATAAAGCTGCTGGCCTGTTACTAGTCAGCCCAAATAACATATGGAGATGCTGTATTAGATATAAAGCTGCTGGCCTGTTACTAGTGTTTTTTTATTGGTTAGTTCTGTCTTAAATACTAACCCATAATTACCAATATATGTATTTCTACATGGTATTATCTTACCGAGAATGTCAGACTCTCATCTTCTCTTCCTGAGAGGATGTGTCCTATGACTGTGTCCTATGTTTCCCAAAATCCTCTACCTCTCCTAGTTCTTCCTGTCTTGCTTCTCTATTGGCCAACAATGTTTTACTCACTAGCCAATAAGAGAAACATATTTACAGAATGACATCTCCCATCCTTACAGTACTTTTTACAATAGCTAAGTTATAGAACCAACTGTTGTCAAACAACAGGAATGTGAACAGACTCATGTGTAAATCCAAAAGACCCTAAATAACTATACTAATTTCATTCAATTTCTGTGATAAAACTAGCTTTGTAATACAGACAGAACAACCTGCCTAGAGAATGGTGTAGCCTAGAAGATGTTGTAATGTCCAACATTAGATAACTATCAAGACAGTCAGTCCCCCCATAGACATGACTATAGGAAATCTGACCTGGTTAATTTAGACTCTCTTCTCAAGTGACTCTAGGTTTTTTCAAGTTGACAGTCAAATCTAATTTGGAAAACAGTTAAGGAAATTTTAAGCAAGAAGAGGTAGTGAATTATCTGGTTTCAACTTATGCTCAGAGCCATGGTACCCAAACTAGTATAGAACCATTACAAAACATAGAGTAGTATCATTAAATATAGAGAACCCAGAAATTAACCTACATAAAACAACCATCCAATTTTTTAAAAATCTGATTCTTAACTAATATGCCTAGAATTTGTGGGAAAGGCAACCTCTTTAATAAATTGTTCAGAGAAAACTGGATATCCAGAGATAGAAGAACAGAAGTAGATTCCTCCCTCTAACCCTATCAGAAATACAAGTAAATTAAACAAAACAAAACAAACAAACAAAAATAGCATGAACAACCTTAATCTGAATCTACTAAATTAAAAAAAGAGAGAGGAAATACGTCAAGATACAGATAAGCAATAGTTTTCTAAATAGCTTAGCAAAAATAGCAACGATTGACCAGTAGAATTTTATGAAATTAAAAACATCTATACAACAAATGAAATAATGTACAGTAAATGAATAGAAATAGAAGGAAGTTTATTACAGATATTCATCTGACAGGTGATTAATACACAGACTATATAAATACCCCTAACTCCTCCAGTCTCTTTATCATCTGTCACAGAAGCAAGACGATGAAAGCATCACAAGAAGACACATGTACGTGCTGCAACTCTTACTCTAAAGGTTACTACCGTCAGATGTCTACCTGTGGCAAATGTGGCTACTCTGCCCATGCAGGAGATAGTATACCTGGAGCGCCAAAGCTAAGAGACAGAACACTAATGGAACTAGGTGCCTGAGGAACCAAAAAATTGTTCATCACAGATTCAGGCATGGATTCTGTGAAGGATCAACACCTAAAACCAAGAGGGCAGCATACAGTTTATCTTGAGGATTTCCATTGTTCATAAAGTAAATGTGCTGGCTTCCAAAACAAAAGAAAATGAACAAACAACAACAAAGAATTCAGTTAAACACCTCCTCAAATAATTGAACCAATTAGCAAGCAAATGAATTGAACAGACAATTTGCAAAAGAACTGCAAATGGCCAATGAATTCAAGACAAAATGTTCATCTTTATCAAGAAAATGCAAATCAAAATTACACTGAGATTTCAGCTCACCACACACAGGATGGCTATCATCAAGCAATGAGCAATAGATGCTTGCAAGGCTGTGGGGAACAGTGAATGCTTGGGAGGAATATAAATTAGTCCAGCAAATAGCAAAATGAAAATGTAACTACCATGAGATGCAGATATCAAAGTCAGTATGTAACTGACTAGTAACCACCCTAGCTCATTTTATTATCATACTGCTTTCTTTTTTAATTGAACATTTTTTTGCCTTACTTATTTTATTTTTTTTATTAATAATTTTCCCAAGCCTGATCAGTTTCATCTTCACAACCTCCTACACCCATCTACTCCTCCTCCTTTCTCTTCAGCAATGGGTAGCCTCCCATGCATATCAGCCAGCCATGGCATATCAAGTTGTAGAAAGACTAGGCATCTCCTCTCCTTACTGAAGCTGCACTAGGCAGTTAAGAGGAAAAGTTCCAAAAGCTGGTAAATCAGACAATCTCTTCTCCCACGGTTAGGATTCCCACAAGAAGACCAATCTACAAAACTGTAACATATGTACAGAGGGCAATCTCATGCGAGCTCTCTGGCAATTCAGTCTCTGTGAGCCCTTATGAGCCAAGGTTTGTTAATTCTCTGGGTTTTCTTGTGGTGTCCTTGAACCCTCTGGCTTCCACAATACTTCCTCCTCCTCTTCAACAGGATTCCCCTAGTTCCACCTAATGTTTGGCTATGGGTCTCTGCATCTGTTTCTATCAGTTGCTGGATGAAGCCTCTTTGATAACAATTGGACTAGGCAGTGATCTATGACTATAGCAGAATATTGTTAGAAGTCATGTCAGTGACTTTTTTTTTCCCCAATCGTTTTTTGGTCCTATCCTAGGTCTCTTGTGGTAGAATATTATTTTCAGCTGTGTGGCTTTTGTTTATGCTGCATTTGTTTAACTCTGTGAAGCTCCATTACTGTGCCTGTCTAAAAAAAAAAAAAAAAAGAGGAGCAGCAAGAGAACAAGGAGAGGAGGACTATGGGAGACCAGCCACCAAGACAGCCAAAGAGTAAGAAGGAAAGTAAGATAGACAGAAGAAAGAAAAAAGCCCATAGGAAAAGGTAGAAAGGTTCATTCAAGTTAAGAAAAGCTGAATAGCAACAAGCCAAGCTAAGCTCAGGCACTCATCACTATAAGCCTACATGTGTGATTTCCTTGGGAGCTGTGTGGTGGGCCCCACGAAGAGTCAAAGGATAAAAAAAAACATCTTGCAATATAGTGGTGCCCAATGTTGGGCACCAGTTTGTTGTTTTCCCTTTTTAATTGTGGTTGCCATTTAAGCTATGGCTATCCTATTCAGCATCTGTCACTCTACCGCTACCAGCAGCGGCTAGGCCCCAAGAGTCAAAGCCTGAAGGAACATGCACTGACTCTTTCACGCTACTAAGGAAACTTATTTAAATCTCTGTCCCACTGAAGAAATCAAGATTCAGAGATTGTAGGCCAGCTCCACTTCTAGATGATTTTTGTTTCTTGATTCACCCAGCTGTGAGCAAGCTGTCATCACCACAGGTGCAAGCCATTCCTATCATAGTACATTACCTGCTGTGATGGACCATCCTCCAACTGAGAACCAAAATAAATCCTTCCTCCCTTCAGTTGCTTCTTGTCGAGTATTTGGTGACAGTGATAAGAAAAGTAACTAATGCAATCAAGTGCTATTTGAGAAATGAGGCATTGCTATTATAACCTTGACCGTGTGATATTTTAGGCATTTGGAAGGCATGAAGAATCAACTTGGGAGGATGTATAACAGCCTAGAAGTCCTAGCTTTCTGTAAGCAGAACTAATGGGCCATTATGGTAGGAGAACACCAGACAGAAACTACAAAATGAAGTGAACTCATGCAGTTTCAGAAGAGAACTCAGAGTGAATTGGACTGATGGCAGTTCATTTTATATTCTAACATAAAATTTGGCTGCATTTTGTCCATGTCCTGAAAACATGAGTGAGGCTGAATTCGAAAGGAAAAGACTGACTTATTTTGTAGAAGAAATTTCAATACAGCATAGTATTCATGGGTGTTTATTGCTGCTTTTCTCCTTATAAAAGCAGTACCTTAAAGTAAGTAGAGCAGAACCATGGGGAAAGAACAAGAAAGGAGTATATGACAATGTAAAGTTGCAGGCATGGTTCAAATTGATGAGATATCTGTCATTATCACAGAGACTGGCTCCATTAAATAGAAACCATGAGCTTTACTTGTGAGGGAGAAAATAAGGTGTCTTGAGGCAAATATCGTAACCATCAAAAGGCCCAGGGTGTATAAAATGTAAAATGTCTGAAAATATAGGGCCTTTAGTACATTCTGCTGGAAACAGTAATCTAGGGAAGTTTGTTCAGGTTTAGCTACAAAGTCCCATAGAGGCTGCTGTAGCTGTGGTGCCAAGGTAGAGGCTAAATCTCAAGCTAGCATCAGAGCTGGTCTTCATCCTCATGGTTTTGGTTTTCTAAGAATGTGAAATGCAAGAAATTTGCTATCTTAGAGAGTTATATGAAATTTCCAGAAAGTTGCAGAGGTCAGCAATGTGAAGCAGGTCCATTTCCTGCCAGGAAGCCATTGTGGTCATTATTTAAATCTGTGAAGGTGAAGTCTAATTTATAATAGAGAACCCAGGATATTTGGAAATTTAGAAATGTGGGACATTTGCCTAGGAAATCTACAGGCACTGAGTGGACCTGCTCCAAGAGAGAGGACACACACATACCAGATAACAAAGCTAAAATGTAGCAGGACCCAAGTCTGTGGAACAAAAGGATTGCTTCTGCCTGCATTCAGGACAAATGTCCCATTATCCCTTTTTGAAATGCCTTCATAGACTCACTGAAATGAATGCTTCACTTATTCAGTAAGCATATATTAATCCAACAGTCTGACATCCAAGATTAACTATCAAAGTCCATTCCTTCTCGATTTCACACCAAACACACCTCTCCCTCTCTCTCCCTCTCTCTCTTTGTCTCTCCCTTCCTCCCTCCCTCTCTCTCTGTCTCTCTCTCTCACTCCCTCCCTCTCTTTAAAAATAAATTTATTTGTTACTGGAGAAAGGCATGGCAATTTGCAGGGAGTCAATTTTCACATTCTACCATATAGGAGCTGCAGAGCAAACAGAGGTCATCAAGCCTGGCAACAGATACCTTTGTCCACTGATCCATCTTAGTCATCTGAAAAACATATCTCTTTAAATCCTTGTGCTGGCATCTTGATCTGAGTAAAGAGGGAAAGGAGGTGGCCAAAAGAATACCCGTATTTTTATCCCTCTATTTCCAAATCTGTTCAAATGTCAGCTCGCTCCTGTCACCATATCTGGGGGCTGCTCCTGCCACCATGCCCTCCTCATCATAATGGACTCTTAATCCCTCAAATATTATCAGAAAGAAATCCTGAATCCCGTAAGTCATTTTTTATCAAGTGTTTAGTCACAGGAATGAGAAAAGTAAATGAAAGATCCCTTTGTTGTTTCTTTTGTAGTAAAATGGAGCATTGGAATCCATCATTACTGAAGTCTCTTTCTACTCTGTGTGGTGCTATCTTGTCTGTACAAATAAAGTGTGTCAGAAGATCAGAGGGTGGAGTTTGCCACGAGCTAACCATAGAGGTCTGGGAATCTGTACAGACAGACAGGAATTGAGATGGCTGGGCAGAGAAAGGAATATAGATGGGAGAAAACAGAAAATCTCTTTTCTGCTAGGTAGCTAGAGAGGTAAAGGTAGCTTTGGTTTGCACCTTCTTCTCTCTGATCTCAGCATTTTCCTCTATATCTGACTTGGCGCTTTTATTATTAAGACCTATAAGGACTTGTGTTAGAACTCTGTGATTTAGAACAGATTATATATTATCTACCAAATTCATGAACTAAAAAAAATTAAAAGTAGCAGTACAAGGCTGAAGAAAACTAATATTTATCAACAAAAATACCAAAAATCATGATGATATTATAATGCTAATGAAGACCACAGATGGTGATGTTCATTTGAATTTCAGATATTTGCAGCTTTTCAGATGTAGTGAATTTTGCAAAGCAGAAAAATACACATAATAGTCCAATAGGACTCAGCAGGACATTACAAATATCTGTTAACATGGATACTAAAAACTAAAAAGCTTCTTATTGAGGCCACACAAATAAGATAATACCGTAACACCTATTATATTCCATGGTTAAAAAAAATAAGTAGTCGTTAATATTTCTACTTCATATGTTTTCTTTCTTTTTTCTTTTTTTTTTTTTTTTTTTTTTTTTTTTTGAATGTCTTTATAGATAAGTCTGTATCATGGTGTATGTTTTCTCAATGTTTAGCTTTCTGTATTAATGACCAGGCAAGAAGAAAGCCAATTTCTTCATATTAACCTGAAGAAACACGGGAACAGAATCATTTAAAAGCTCTCTGTGGAAGGTTCAAAGTTCTTTGCATACTCTTATATGCACTTTGGCCAACCTCTTAGCACACTTAATGTCTTTAGTGAGAAGTGAGTCAAACTAATGGACCATAGAACTGGCCACATAGAATTATCCAAGGAATATACTAAGCATAAGATTATGTGGGCTTTATCCAAGAATAGTATTCAGTATGTATAGGACAGGGTCAAAGTGTCAAAAACTTTAAAGGACCATTACCCTATCATTCAGTTCCTGATGTGTTTGGCTTTGATGGAGGTGGTCTACACACATTTGGTACCTGCTGATAGAACACTGGCTTTTACAGATCATAGTGCATAGGGACCTACTTATGAGTCCATAAGGAGCTTGAGATGGTTTGATGATAATCTCTAGATTGCTAGAGACATTCTACACTTCACAGGGCCCAGAAGGGCTGGAGTGATACCTCAATGGGTACAAGTAGTTGCTACACAAGCATTACAACCTAAGTTTTATCCAATAGACTGATGATGTATAGAGAAGCAACTCCTTAAAGCATTTCTCTGACCTGCACAATGCACCAATGCACATATGCACCCATACTCACTCACTCATATATGGTATGTTTGCCCCATATTAAAAATGTTCTATAAAAAGAAACGATGTTTCAAATAAGAATAATGGGTAATAAATGGAACATAATTATGTTGTGAAGATACAGAAATATGTCTAGATATTCTAACATTTATAGGAAATATTATACCTTAATAATTAAGGGTAAGTCCCCATTGAAGTCTCCAAATTACTTGTATGAATTTGGAAAGAGGATAGCAAAGATTAGTTTTTTGTTGGGTCTTTTCCTGGAAACCATTTTCTTCTAATGTATAGAATTCATGTTTTTAAGGAAAATGTGTTCAATTTTGAAAGATAGTGGGCACACGGCCTAGCTCACACACACACACACACACACACACACACACACACACACACACACAGGCACGCATACACATATAGATGTACATACAATTCAATAGCAGTGTAAACAGTGCAAAAATGAAAATCAATGGTGGATCATTGAATTGATAGTAATTAGAGTAGTTTCTGTGCATAGACACACAATCTGTGTTCAGCATAATTCTATTAGCCACTGTTCTGTGGGTACTGGCCAGTTTTCTGGCTTTACACTCATTCATAAATAATCCTTATCTGGTAGTAAATGTTTGGTCTTACAAGTTATCATATGAAAGGTTCATGGCATCTTATTTGTTATCTTGTTAATTAATGAGTTAAATTAAAAGTGCAATAATCCTTGCTTATCTGAAACACTTAAAAATTTATTCCCAGATCTGTTCAAATTTTTTTTTAAAAAAAAATATGTACTGACTACATGCTAGAGTCTTCAATGTTTTCATTAGAACATTGGCATCCTGGGGATGGCAAGGAAAGAGAAGTCACTTTCAAAATTTGACTATGTAAAATATAAATTAAATATTGAATATATTTTTCCCATCTTGCTTGTTTGTTGTGAAGGTGGCAAGGTACAATGTGAGCTACTAAATAAAGAGTTCAATGTGGCTAAAGCCTGAAGTCTTTGAGTAACAGGAAGATGAAAGAATTTGGAAGACAAATCTTCTAGTGACTAGAGTTCCAGATAATCTATCAATCACAAATGTATGAGAGTCTGATAGGCAAAGACAAATAAGAAAATGCATGCTATTTTAAGCCATTAAGTTTTAATGGCAGTTTTGAAACAATGAAAAATATTATATTTTTCTCAAGAAACTTTTAAAATATACCCTGACAATACCAACAAAGCCTAGGGTTAGTGTGGACCTCGAAACTGTTATTGCTAACATTCAGATCAATTGCCTAAGAACTGGTTTTACAGTATCCAGGTCTAGGTGTGCCACACTTGAAACAAGCTGTCGAAACAGCACAAAGAAGGAAAATAAAAACCAGGGACTGAGGTATTGGTATTGTTGTGGTAGGTCTGACACTGCTTTTGTTTGGAAGAATGTTTTCAGTACTGCTCAATGGGCCATACGAGGAAGAATATGGTAGGTAATGGTGGTGAGAGTAATCTGAATTGTAGATGCTAGCTCAAGATATTTCAGAAGAGAATAATTTTGGTGTGTTGATGAGAGATCATTCTTGTGATAGTTTGGTGAATAATGTGGCTACTTTTTTTCCCTTGTCCAAAGAGTCTGTCTGAGGCTAAAATGAAGAGTTTTGGATTAATTCTGTTGGCAGAGGGAAATCTCAAAACAGCTTAGTATAGACTGTGTTGTACGATTACTAGTGTTAACTCTAATGAAGATTTACAATGAAAAGGAGCAAGCTGATCACGGAAAAATATTTGAGAAGAAAAATAGCACCAGAGAGTGGAATAGAACTAAATTATGTATTGAAGGAGATAAACATTAAGAAATAGAATAAAGGCAGTGGTGAACTCAGGGCAAGGTCCTACCCAGCTAAGTTTCCAACTTGTGAAAAGGAATTGAAGAAAAGTTAGAGCTGGGTATGGTGGCACAGTCCTTTAATCCCAGCACTTGGAAGGCAGAGGCTGATGAATCTCTAAGTTTGAAGCCAGCCTGGTTTTACATAGCAAGTTTCAGAACAGCCAAGCTCAGGCACTGAAGAAAATCATCTAAAATAGAAAATGGGGGAAGATGTAATTGAAAGATCACTGAGTTCAAGGCTTCCCTGTTCTACAGATCCAGTTTCAGTTCAGCCACATTTACACAGTGAAGGAAACCACTGAAAACAGAAAGTTTGTGAAGATGTAATTGAACAAGTAGGCCACATTCCAGCCCCAGCAAACAGCAAACCTCTGCAGCCTTGGCCACATGGTTCATACTTTAGAGTAAAGGATAAAAGGGGGCTATAGAATTTGATTCATGTCTAAGGAAAGCAACTGAGGTCAGGCATGTGTCAGGGGTGTCCTGGAGTGGTCATTGCACAAAGCTGTGAAGTTGAAGCCTGGATTGCCTTGAAGACCCCCAGATGTTGGAGATGACAGAGCTGTGGGATACATACTGAAGAGAGCTGCTAACAGAAAGTGGAACCACCCCAAGAGAAAGAACTATGTTGCATCCAACAAAGTTAAAAGGGGTTGGAGATCTGAGGAGCATTTTGAAATCAAACATAACAAGGCAGAGTTTGGAGTTTGTCCAGCTGGTTTTTGGATGGATGCATATATATATATATATATATATATATATATATATATATATATATATATGCACAATTTTAGAGGGGATTACAGTTAAGAGATTGAATGAATCTCAGAAGAGACTTTGAGCTTTAGATACTTAAATAAGTTTGAGATTTTTATAGACTGTAGGGAATTTTGAAGTTGGATTGAATGCATTTTTGCATTCTGATATGGCTATAAGCTTTGGGGCTAGGGAGTAGAATGTGGTGGTTTGAAAGAAAATGATCCCCAAAGGGAATGGCAATATTAGGAGGCGTGGCCTTATTGGAGTAGGTATGGTCTTGCTGAAGGAAATATGTAACTGTGGAGGCAGGCTTTGGGGTCTCATATACACTCTAGATATCACCCAAATGTTTCAGACTACTTCTTGTTGTTTGTAAGATGTAGGACAGTCTGCTACTTCTCATGTCTGCCTGAACACCACCATGATGATAAACTAAACCTCTGAAAATGTAAGCCACCCAATTAATGTTTTGCATAAATAAGAGTTGACAAGGTCATATGTCTCCTCACAGCAATAGAAACCATAACTAAGAAAGTACTGCAGACAATGACACCAGCAAAAGGTAAATTTTAGCTTGTCATGACATATAAATATGAAATTATTCTTTTCATCATGCCATAAGAGTTACTGAATACCCTAGCCTCTGAATCCCATAGTATCTTTTCATGTTTCTTACAATAGATTTTTTTCCTCTTAAATCTCAGCAATTTCACACCCATGCCATTTTAAAAGTTAGAATGGGAAAGCTTGTCAGTGACTACCTTTTTGGGGTATAAATTCAAAAGTTCAAGCAATTCAAAATATATGAAAATAGAATTTTTATCAAGCTAAAAATTTTCCATAGGGCTGGGGAGATGGCTCAGTGGCTTCAATGCCTAGGACCTCAGCATCAGAGAACATTGTCAGGCAGCCAAGCTCATGGAAAGCTTTGAGTTTTGGGTGCTCTCTTAAGGAAATGAGGCAGGGAGCAATAGACAAAAATACTTCTCTGGCTTCTGCATGCAAATGAATAGGGGAATAAACCCATAAACTCACATTTACATACCTGTATACAATAATACATATATATACAGATGCAGTTAACACACACACACACACACTTACACACACACACACACACACACACACACACACACTCCATAATTTTCTGCAAAGCTAGGGAACAACCAACAGAACAAAGAGATAAGACACTGAGTCAAGAGAAAAAAGACATTTGTAAATTATGTATGAGAAACTGGCTGTTATCCAAAATGTAAAAGCAATATAACTTGATATTGAGTAAACAAATAACCTGTTTGGCAGAGAAACCAAACAAACATTACTTCAAAGAAAACAGATAAGTAATAAAAAGGCATAGAGATGTTAAAACAAAAACATCAACATCAATTGTCAAAGATATAAAAATAAAATGATGTGACATTACCTAATACAAATTAGAGTATGTAATCTTCAAAAGATAGCAAGTGTTACAGAGGAGGTGGGGCAAAGTAGACACTGGGACACTTTTGGCAGGAATGTAAATTAGTAAAGCCATATGGAAAGTACAATGGAGGTTACACAAAAAGTGAGAGCCAACTATCAAATAACCTAACAATATTTCCACAAAGTGCATTTTCAAAGGAAAGAAAATTCAGATTTTGAAGAGACACACACGCATTTGTGTTTATTATGTATGTACAATAGCCAAGGCATGGATGAACAAAATAAAAAATGTGATAAAAATATTGACCTTCTCCCAAGATGTTTGGCACTGATGATAATTGTTAAGTGAAATAATAGAGGCACTGGAAGACAAATGTCACATCAAATCACTTGTATGTGGGATCTAAAGCAGATGACTCCTAGGAGTAATCAATAGAATGGCTGATACCAGGTAACTTGGGTGGGAATGTGGAAAAACACTGATCAAATGATACAAAATTTCAGCTACATAGGAGGGAAATTTTCAGGAGGCTTATCATATGTGATGACTATTGTTAAAAGAAATACATTACATTCTTAAAATATTTTCATTTGACACTATTTATGCAGATTTAGGAGGGACAATATGTTTTGATTCATGTGTGCATTGTGTCTACTGAATTTAGTAAGTCTTATCTATCTTTACTAATCACTTTTTTATTGTGAGCACATTTCAATTTTTCACTTTTTTGTCTTCCTAAGGTTGGATCTCCCATGATCCAAAATGGCATCAAATTTATGATGTAGCCAGGGCAGGCCTTAAAGTCATGATTATTTTGTCTCTACCTCTCAAATTGTAAGCCACCATGTCCAGCTTAACTTTGAGAGAGGAAAATATTGTCAGTTATATTCATTCTGCTGTAAGGAGAACATGCCCTATCAAACAACCATAGTGTTTAGTGTGACCAACAAATCCATCGCCCTTCCTCTCCTTAGTCTCTCTGGTTTTCCTATCTACTGCTCTCAACTTCTATGAGACACTCTAAAAGAAGTACTATATTTCTAAAAATTGCTAGGAGAGTAAATTTTCAGTTTTCTCAACCAACACATACCCCCACATACACATATACACAAGGTAAGTACAAATACACAATAACTTAAAAACATGTTAGTTATTTCATTTCTTTACCATTCCCCAATGAATATATACTTCAGGACGGCAAGTTTTTCCTATACCTCATCTCCTCCACTAAAAGACACAGAGCACCCAAGTGGAAAGCAATGTGGTATGAGAAAGACGACACTGACTTTGAAACTGGAAAGGCCTGTGTTGAAGTTCTGGCTGTCACTGTGATATTTGGGGGTGGGGGTTGATCACCTTGATTATGTTAAGGATGAGAAGCATCTTTGGGTATGTCTGTGAGGACATTTCCAGAGAATATTAACTAAAGGGAAGGACATTCTCTGAGTGTGGGCAATGCCATCTCTGGGGCTGGGGTCTCAGAATTAAAAAAAAAAAAAAAAGCATAAAATCGGCTTTATATCACCTTTTCTTTTTCCTACTTTCTGAAAAGCCAAGTAGCATAGCATCCAACCACTGACAGGAGCTGGTCTCCATGCTGTTGCCTTTAGCCACAGACTGTGCATTCTGAATTTCGAGCTAAGTCCTTCCTTTATGTCACTTCCTGTTGTGTACTGGGTCAGAGCCATGAGAAAGTAAGTACAATACTAACTTCAGAGTGTTGGATCAGCCTGGATCTTTACACAGCATCATGGTTTGAGTAAGAATAGCTCCCCATAGGCTCATAGATTTGAATACTTGATTCCAGGGAGTGGCACTAAGGGGAAGGATTAGGAGGTGTGGCCTTGTTGGAGGAAGTATGTTACTGTGGGTGGGCTTTCTTTGAGTTTTCAAAAGCCCATACCAACTTCAGAATCTCTCTCTTCCTGCTGCCTTCAGATCTGGTGTAGAACTCTCAGCTGCCTCTCTAGCATCATGTCTGCCTGCATTCCCCCAAGCTCCCCACCATGGTGATAATGAACTAAACCTCTGAAACTGCTGAAAGCCCCAATTAAATGCTTTCTTTTATAAGAATTGCCTTAGTCATGGTGTCTCTTACGGCAAGACTGACTAGGACACACAGGTTTCCACAGCAAATCTCTTGATATAGTTGAATTAAAGGCTTTAATCTTGACAAGACAAATTGAATGATAAGCCCCAGCAGATGTCTGATAAGCAAGGGTCATTTACATTATGGCTCACCATCTTATTTTTGTTTTTCTCAAGGCTAGTCCCAGAGCATCCCCCAGCATATTTTACTAAAAATCCCTTGGGTAAGATCTTTAGAGGAGACACAGTATTTTACTTATTTGCCTATGTCAGGATCTTGAAAACCCTATTTCCTTGTAATCTCCATCTCAGTCAGAGCCAACTTCTTCAACATAGAAATGTTGCCTTTCAGTCCTTCCTGAATCATGAGAGAAGGTTTGAGTTTGTTGGCATAATGAAGCAGAGTGCAGACCAAATCCAGGCATTCTGCTACAAAGCAAGACACAAGTTGCACACTATCTGAAAATACAAAATAGCCTGACAAAACAACCACAAACCTCTTTCCTGAAATTAACAGTACATGTTTGGTTGCTTTCTGAGTAGAAAGAATTAGAGCATCTGAAAACAGGAGCAGTATCTTTCAACTTAAGAGTTTTGCTCGTGGGCAGTAGCAATATGGCTCTGTGGGTGAGAGCACTTGCTGTTACCCTCATGACCTGAGCTCAACCTGGAACACACATGGTGGAACAAAACAACTGACTTCTGCAAGATGACCTACACACACACACACACACACAAAACACTAGAAAAATAAGTAAATATTAAAAAGTACATTTGTTGGTAGTTTTAACTTTTGTACTGTGCATATATATATATATATATATATATATCTTACATAAAATGTTATTAATTGCAAAATGTGCATTATCCAATTACTTAGCTTTATACCCAACTTTGTACCAACTTTGTACTCTTTTAGTAGGCAAACACAATAACTCAAGGTCTTTTATTTCAAAAGTAATAGAAATGCAATTTTTTCACTCTGAAAAGATAGCCACACCCAAATGCTTAATGGTTAAGCTTTTCATCCAGTTCTGATCATCAGTGTGGTTAGGAGGAATTCTCTTGGTGCTCTCTCTCTCTCTCTCTCTCTCTCTCTCTCTCTCTCTCTCTCTCTCTCTGGCCTTCTCCCCCAAGGACAGAAAACAAGAAAGCTTCTCACCATTTGTCAAGCCAAGTGTTGGTAATTTGCTGCAGCTTGAAGCACTTCACCCCTGGTGGGAACACCATACTCATCGCAAGCAATCATTTTCTCTTCACCTCCAGCAATGTTAGATTACTGAGTTGCTAGATGCCCTGATATTCTATCCTTTAAAAAAGGATGTTAAAATTAATATAATATTATTCATAATTAAGGTTATAACATTAATATAATAATATTAAATTTAATATTGCCTTTGTATAGAAGAGTCAGACACAACGAGGAAGGGAATAAAACTTATAATACAAAAGTCATCTTAATCATCCTTAATTAAGAACAAGTCCAAGCAATCATAGCAGCAGTCTTAATGGAATTATGATTCTTATCAGTGTTAGTCAAATGTAACTCCTCAAACATTTGAAGATATCATAAGCCAGAAAGCAAAGTAAAAGAAAACAAATATTGAGCTGAATTAAGGCCAATTAACTCCTAATGTAGAAAAATGAAATGTTTTCTACTTTTGGTAGAAAAGAAGTTTCTAAGGTCAGAATGAGGATCGCACAAGATACTTTGAAACCATTCCTGGCCAGGTGGATCAGTAGCAAGGGTGGTGCCAGTTACTTGTACCAGCCCTAACAAGATAATACAGTTGAGAAATTAGGAAGGAATTTGAACTCAATAGTGCAATAGTGTGAGATGGTATCTATCACAAAAGGCTCTGCCTGGGCCACGGCTTTCCGCCCAGGCTTCTGTGTGGTCAGATGGAGGGAGTGAGGTGTGCACATTCTCCACTCTGTATTTTCCACAAGGAATGAGAGGTCCTGGGATTTAGAGGCTGGAAAGGCAGACCCACCCCAGGTCCCATTGGGGACTACATTTTCTTTGTTTTCCCTCTACTTCCTACCCTACCCACATACTTTCCTAATTCCTTACTTTTCACTTACAAATCATTAACCACTTTTGAGGATGACCTCTCTTAATAGGAATTTGCTGCTCTTCCAGTTGAATTTCTGCTCTTCATTTTACCTGTTGAGTGTGTGACTTTGAACAAAATTCCCTCTCTTTTTTGCTACTTCCTTTCCTAGATATAAAACACAAATGGTAATGTTCCTACTGTTTAAGATGACTGGGGATTAAACACGTTGGAAGTCTGTATTTTTTGTATATATAGTGCTGCACTGTATGAACTGTGACTGTTTCTCGTATTCTATTTATATATTTAGTCTATATTCCTCACTCTTAGCATTTTCATTCCTCATTATTTTGACATTCCTCTTGTCCTCTTAAGTCTCTTCTTACACTTAGGGTTTCTTGATAACTTACTGCAGTCGTCAGTATTTGTCCTGCCCTTTTACATGCCTTTTGTTGGTCTCCAATTCCCTCTTCTTTTTTGGTTACTGGATTGGTTGTGAGTAGGCAGGTCATGGAGACTATTTCTACAGAGGTCATAAATTTAATGTTTTCCCTAGATTGAAGTCAGTAAGAACTTAGTCTAGAGAAGTGGTTAGCAAGCTTTTGTGTGGCTGCTAGTTACCTAGAGGGCTTGTTGAGGCACAGACTTTTGGCATCATACCCGAGCTCCTGATCCAGACACACACCTCTACTAGGCTCTCAGAGGATGCTGATACTATTGGCTGGTGACCTCATTTGAAGGGTCATTGGACTGAGTCTTATTGAAAACTAGGGAAACCATTTTCCATGTACAATAGTTCATTTCTAACTCATAGATTTCTAACTCATAGGATTCTTATACTTTAAAAATATATGTATATTCTCGGTACTCAGTCTGAACTATCACCGAATCATAATTCTAGCTCTGCACATGGGTCACTGATCAGCTGAAGAGATTACCCACTAAGCCCTCAGATAACTCAGACTGGCTTTTTTTGTGTCAACTTGACACAAGCTATATTAATCGAAGAGAAAGGAGCCTCAGCTGAGGAAACGTCTGCATGAGATCTAGGTGTAATGCATTTTCTCAGTTAGTGATCAATGGGAGAGGGCCCAGCTTTTGTGGGTGGTCCCTCCCAGGCCTGGTTGTCCTGGGTTCTATAAGAAAGCAGGCTGAGCAAACCCTGAACTTCAGGCCAGAAAGCAGCACCCCTCCATGGGCTCTATGCTCTACATCACTTTCTGCCTCCAGATTCCTGCCCTGTTTGAGTTCTTGTCCTGACTCCCTTTGCCAAATAAACCCTTTCCTCCCTAAGTTGCTTTTAGGTCATGGTGTTTCGTTACAGCAATAGTAATCCTAACTGAGACACTACTATATTCTGAGAAAATACATTATTCTGAACAGGATATAATACACACACACAAGACTCTAGTTTGAAAGGTATTAATGAGAGTCTGATATCTCAATTTTCCCCACAGCACTATCAAAATGTGGCTTCTAGAGGAACTCTCCTGCAATTTTCTCCCCACAGACAGCAGAAACAAACTGTGTATCTTGGGTTTGGAGTTTACCTTGCTCTTTCCTAGGCATGTAGCTTAGGATGTGCCATATATAATCCCTTTGGATATCATTTAGGGCAGAGTGTAACAGATGACTAAAATCTCCACACAGGCCCATCCCTGTGCCCTTTCTTTCTCCCAGAAGTATCTGTCCATGTAGTGGGTGCATATTCTTCCCATGCATATTGATATAATTTTATTTTCTTTGTGTACTAATAATAGCAAGAACTGCTAAAAATATATATTTGAACATTTTTTTTTATCTTTTTCACTATATGCATCTCTCCTCTACCTTCATTTCCTTTTCCCCAAGTCTTATAGGGCCCCCAGAATTTGGAATGCAGAGAAATGGCTGGGGTAGTGTTTTCTAGTCTCTGTCTCTAGAGAATAGAGACAGCTATCTTTAGAAAACTAGACTCCTTCGGGATCCCTTTATCAAGTAGGTATAAACAACACAGACTTCTACTCACTAGGAGGGTTTGTCCTTGAAAGGAGTCTCTAAATTCAAGTCACCCTTCTGGCCCCTCCTCCATTTCACACTCCACTACCTCAAACCTGCAGCAATCTGATCAAATGTGTTAAATTATGATCTTGCCATCTCATCAGTGAGCTTCAGTACAAGGGGAAGAATGGCCAGTTAGAATTGCTGGAGGCTCACTACCATGTCTGGCCAAAGGGCTCTGGCCAGGTATATGTGAAGTACACAGCTCTACAGAGAAATAGCCTCCTGGCAGGCCAAGAGTCACCTATCACCATTAATTCTTTGTTAATTCTGGCTTCTACACATTCAGCTTTACAAAGACCCAACAGATAAAACTAAGTATAAAAGACCAATTTTCCCCATTTATTCTCTTATTATGTGGCAATTTTTGTCATTTAAGATGTGTCTGTGGTCTTTTTTTGTTCATTATATAATGAAATAAAAGTGCCTTTCAAAAGAAGTCCACAGTAAAATCAGCAGAGCCTGTGAAATAATTGAGTAATGGTGGCCCTCCCAAAAGTCTATGTAACCATTACCCCAAAAACAAGCAAATAAAGAACAGACACTAGTATCTCAGAGGAATTTGCCCAGGCAGAATTCAGTGCGGCAACTAGAGGCTGCCACGGCAGATATTAAAAATATGTAAGAAGAAACTGCGCACCAGGACCAAGATGTTGGCAGGGCAAGAGATAGGAATCTAGTTCTATTTTTCTGTATCTGGATATCCATTTCACTCTGTGTGTTTGACTTTACTTTCCCATCATCAAGTTTTAACGGCACTCACTTGTGCATCAGCTGCCTCCAATTCTGCAAATTTCTGCATGACCTCATTGCAGTTGCTGATGCATGCAAGGCAGCTTCTGATTACAAGCGGGAATAAACAACTGGCCCTCTTATTTAAGCATGGCATGGAAGAACAAACATGAACCTCCTCTTCTGAGGATATTGTGTTCATGCTCAGCTCATTTCTGTCATCTGCTTCATGAATAACTGGCAAATAAGGAAGTGGTTTCAGGCTGACATAGATGTCAAAGTGCTTCGTACTTGGATTGTGTTAATCAAAAAAGAATAGAAAACAAATCCAGCTTCTACCATAGTGGCGGAAATGCACTTTAATTGCTGGATTTTATTCATTTATTGTGTGTGCTTATGTGTGTCTTTCCTTGTTTCTCTCTCTGGTGTGTGTGTGTGTGTGTGTGTGTGTGTGTGTGTGTGTGTGTGTGATATGTGTGTGAAGATCAAAGGACAACTGGCAGAAGTTGATTTTCTTCTTCTACCATAGGCAATCCAGGGATTGAACTCAGACGGTCAGATTTGGCAGTAACCACTTTTACCCACTGAGCCATTTCACTGGCCTTTGTCTTTAATGTTCAAAATGTAAGCTAGCACTTGACCATTTTAAAAGTTCCCTGTATCTTGACTAGCTCTTGGCTGAGGCAGGCTCTGCATTGTTTCAAATGTCCACCTTAAAGGTAATTCCGAAAGCTTAGGCTCCCATCTACATCGTCTCTGCACCATCCCGTGCCCGTGCCTCTTTGTCCTCAGCAGATTCTGAATCTAGAAGAGAAGTGCGAAGTGAGGGACTAGGATCTCTTGGCCCTTACTCCTACCAATGTCACCTGTTACGGAGGCAAAATTCAATGCAAACCTCCAATCAAGGATTCTTGTGTGGAATCCTACATAGCAACTACAACTGTAACAGGTACTATGATAGTGCTTACTACTGCTACATGCTTTTCTATGGGTACATATTAAATTAATTCATTTTATCTTCAACGCAGTTTGACAAAAGTGCTTGCAGTTTAGGAAACACAACATGATTCACCTAAGGTCATTGTCACTACAGTGTCATAACCTGGAAAAGAAATGGAGTCCTAGAAATGAAATAGCAGGGTGACAAGGTAGGGAATTGTGATTACTAGTTGTCCTAGTTAAGGATTTTATTTCTGTGAAGAGACACCATGACCATGGAAACTCTTAATAAAGGAAAACATTTAATTGGGGTGACTTGCTTACAGTTTCAGGGGTTCAGTCTATTATTCTCGTGACAGGGAGCACAGTGGCATGCAGGCTAATGAGATCCTGGAGTAGCTGAGAATTCCACTTCTTGTAGGCAACAGGAAGTCAACTGAGTCACTGTGCAGTATCCTGAGCTTAGGAAACCTCAAAGCCCCCCCCCCATGTCCCCAGTGAGATACTTCCTCCAACAAGGCTATACCCATTCCAACAAAGCCACACCTCCTAATAATGCCACTCCCTATGAGATTATGGGGTCATTACATTCAAACTACCACACTAGTCAAAAAGGAGAGGGATAATGAGTTAATGCTGTGTGATTTGAGTTCATATCAGAGAAACATTATAGGATCAACTTAAACAAACTTGAATCTGAAAAAGTTATTTTAGTGTTCAAACATTTTCCAGGAACTTCCAGGAAATTAACAGCCTATTAAATACATTATTCTCCCTTCTAAAAAATTAAAACAAGAAAATGAATGAAAGTTATTTTTCAACTGTAACAGTTATCTAGTACTTTAAATTTATTTTTTTAAGAGGGCTTCTGGGACAGTAAATAAAATATTCCTGAAGGGATTAATAAAATTATCCCTCTCTTATTTATGAGTTGCTTCTTAATGCTCAGATGCCACTTTCAGGTGAGTTGTACTCAGACCCAAATAGAGAAGATAAACATTGTTTGATAACTCCTGGGCAACTGCAAGCTTAAGTCATCAAAACTGAGTTATAGACCCACATCCCAATCTATGGAAATAATTACTCTTGGAGGATGTCACAGAACTTCCAATAGCTTATAAACTATTTGTTATCTAGGTGAACATTTGAAAGCAGGGCATCTCCTTGGGAAGTGTGTGAGAAATTAGAACAACTTAGCATTAGGTGAGGCATATTTGTAACGGGGAAGTTTTCCACAGTTTTGATTTTGTGGTTGTTTGTCTGAGTAGAGCATCTGGTTCTAAGTGCTGTAACCTGTTTACAAGCTAACTAAGTTGTTGCTCTGCTACCCAGAGCAGAACTTCTGGATCTTTTAATATATGCATCTGCATGTTAGAACTAATCCATATTTGATGGGGAACTTTGACCTCTGTGTGTATTTTCCTAAAGTACCTTGTGGAAAAGAACAACAGAAAAAACCCATAGCTGGAAACTTATTTTGTAGCACATTTATGCTTTTGTTCAAATTTTAACACATTTCAGTCTTCAGTCCTTATATATCAATTTAGGTAACTTAATTGCCTTAAAAGAAGAGAGGTATAAAGTGTGAAAGATACTAAATATTGATATGCCCCTTTAAATTTATTTAAGTGTTTTCAGACATGAAACCAACCCCGACTGCACATCAACATATACAGACTGAAATTTCTCCAAAAATTTGCATAAGAACTTGTTCTCCCAGTTGAGCGATGGAATTATTTACACAGTCTAGGGTGTCAGACCTCAGACTATCAGCTACATTTAAAGCCTTTCAGTAGTAAATATTTTGTCATCCCAAACATAAAATATTACGACCATCTCCTTTCATAAGAGAATAATGCTACCTTTTCCAAAAGCTTAATTTTAGCTATCTTAAAGAAAAATGCTGCTTTTACTTTTCATCTTCTGTCTATTTAAGGAGAGATGGCCTTTGCAGGAATTGTCAACCCAGAATGAAGAATGCCCTTTAGTTAGTCTTCTGATTTTCAAAGGATGAAATTTCCTCTTTCCCTTCTGTGAAGTTGGTACACAGAGTCACATATACAGCCCTCCAACTGTAAGTATTCTCTTACTGAAACTGCAAGAATGGATTTCACAGTCATAATCTCAATCATCATGTGAATCCTAAGGATTCCAGAACCTAAGGGTCACACTCCAGCAGCAGTCTAGCAACACCAGGTGACAGAAACAAGACAAGACAATTCAAAGACATTCCTGATTAAAATAATGGAGACTTCTGTATTCACATATCACTCTTCAGGGCATAGCTGTCAGAGTTTGTAAAGGAGGACATAGGAGCTATAATAATAATAATAATAATAATAATAATAATAATAATAATAATGTTATGCTGCAGCCTGAGTAGCCAAAGATGACATCATTGAAAAGATGCTATCTCAGGAAAACAGGAAAAGGACCACATGCTACAGGCAAAGTGGAGACAACAGCATGGACCAAGAGCTTAGTAAAATTGTTGCTGTATTCAGTGTTGACACCATTGTGGCTGGAGCAGAGAACTATAGTTCTGGAGCAAAGAACTATAGTTGACTTGTTAAAGTTACTATTGCTGTGATGAAACACCATGACCAAGCAACTTGTGAAGGATTCTATTTATTTCACTCAATGTTCCACAGAATAGTTCACCATCAAAAGGAATTCAGGGCAGGAACTCAAGTATAGCAGGAACCTGGAGGCAGGAGCTGCTGCAGAGGCCATGGGAAAGTGCTACCTACTGGTTTGCTCCACATGGCTTGCTCAGCCTGCTTTCTTATAGAATCCAGAACCACCATCCCTGGGTGACTCCACCTACAACAGATGGGTTCTTTCACCTCAATTACTAATTAAGGAAATGTCCTACAGAATTGGCCACAGCCTCATCTTATGGAGGCAGTGACTTTATTGAAGTTTCCTCCTTTCTGATGACTAGCTCACAACAAATTGACATAAAAGTACCAAGCACAACTGACCCCTCTCCAGTTTTATACACAAACACATCACTTTTCAATTAGAGCCTTCCCTTTCTCATTTATCCCCAAGATGGCACATTACTTCTAATATCACAGTATGAAACATAAGTAATATTAAGTCCTCCTGTCTTTACAAATTTAAACACATTAAAAGCCAAGTCTCTTTAAAAATCCAAAACCTCTTTTAAAAGTTCAAAGTCTCTCAACTTTCAGCTCCTGAAAAAAAAAAATCAACATTAAATTAAATACTTTCTTATATCAAGAGGGAAAAATCAGGGCATGGTCACAATATAAACAGAGCAAAGACAAACTCCTATGGTATAAATAACGCAATGTTCAAAATCGAGGATTTACTCACAGTTTCCGGGGCTCCTCAGAGGGCTCAGGTTACTTCCTTGGCTCTGTCATCTGCAGCACTCACAGCTTGTCTTCCAGGCTCTGGCAGGCTCCACTCTACTGTTGTTGCTGTTCCTGGTAGTCATCCATGTCACTTACACCTCCAAAATGCTGGGGTCTCTGAGCAACTGGGTTGCACTTTAACACATAGCCTGGGCTCTGTTTATGGTTCCAAGCCTCAATTTCTCTCCACAACCATTTCAATATTATGACTTCAACTGTTCCTGAAACTATACCTTCACAAGGGACCTCTCTTGGCTTCCCCGGTGCCAAGCAGCCTGACCTGCTTTTCATGGCCCCTTCATGCTTTCAAAACCAGTGCTACCTGGGTGACTCTTTTTGCATTGCCATGTTTAGCTGCCAGGGTGAAGACTTTGGCTGCTTCTAGAACACAGCTTTTGTATGATGACTCTGAGGAGACATTTCTCAAAAGACTTCATCTCAGTGATGCTGGTCTCTTCTTAATCACCCCTGGTTTCTCGGCTGCAGTTGACTAGCACTGAGTACTTCACTTTAGTGGTTCTGCTCTCTTGTTAATCATAGCTGATTCTTCAGCCCCAGCTAGCCAGTCTGACCACAGATTCTCAACTCGAAATAGCAATGACCCTGATAGAATATTTACTTGAGTCTCAAATGTCCTCCCATTGGAACTTCAAAAGGCAGGCCTTCAACATTTGTACTGCTCTCAACATTCTTATCTTCCATGCTTCCACAGAAAAGCTCACTTTGGTGGTCTGAAAGAAAATGACCCCCAAAGGGAGTGACACTATTAGAAGGTGTAGCCTTATTGGGGCAGGTGTGGTCTTTTGGAGGAAGTATGCCATTGTGGAGACAGGCTTTGAGGTCTCATATATGCTCAAGATACCACTCAGTGTTTCAGTTCACTTCCTGTTGCCTGTAAGATGTAGACTTATCTGGCACCATGGATGCCTGCATGCCACCACACTCCCAGCTGCCATTCTTCCCACCCTGAGACTAATGGACTCAACCTCTGAACTATAATCCACCGCCACAAATAAATGTTAAGAATTGCCATGGTCATGGTGTCTCTTCACAGCAATAGAAACCCTAACTAAGATACCAAATTTTGAATACTCAATGGCTTTTCTAGCCCAAAGTTACAAAGTCCTTCCACAGTTCTCCCCCAAAGAACATAGCGATACCCACTCCTGGTAACAATGTGTATTACTTATGGTTAATATTGCTGTGATGAAAATACATGACCAAAAACAACTTGTGGAGGAAAGTATGTACTTATCAGTGAGGGCAGGAATTTAAGCATGGCAGGAACTTAAAGCAAGGAGCTGACACAGAGGCTGTGGAGGAGTGCTGCTTATTGACTTGCTCCTCATAACTTACTTTCTTATAGAACCCAAAACCACCCCAGGGTGGTGAAATGACCAATATCATCACAAGACACCCTAATACCAAGTTCTTAGAATAAAAAGAGTTTTATTTGCCCCAGAGGGACAAATGACAGAGAATAAGAGTCAAAAACAGGAGACAGAGGACAAGGGAGAAGGGGAAGAGGTAACGGAGAGGGATAAACAGTATTTTTCCCAAAGGGACAAAGGACTGTCTCCAGACAGAGAGCATACAGATGTCACCCATAGGCAAACAGCAGTTTATAACGTTAGAGGGATGTTAAGATAAGGTATTGAATATTATTGGACAGGTTAATGAGCATAGCTGTAAGGGGCTTTTCATTGCTGAAGTTCAATACTTTGATAGCTGGACCTTGGTAGTCAGCTTCAGTGGAGAAAGTGGACAAATAAGAGACTAGACCTTGGTGGCCAACTTTAGGAATGCAATATAACAGTTTTTAGGAAGAAAGAGGAAATAAGGGAAGGGCAAGGCCTGCCAGAACAAATGTCTGTCATTCTCAACCAGCCCCTTTACCATCCACCATGGTCTGGGTCCCCTCACATCAATCACTAATTAAGAAAATGGCCTGCAGGGTAGCCTACAGCTTTCTCTTATGGAGGCATTTTCTCAACTGAGCTTCCCTCCTCTCTGGTGATGCTATTGAGTGATTTTTCAATCTGTGGATTACAACCCCTTCAGGGGAGTTGAATGACCCTTTCACAAGTGTTACCTAAGACCACGGGTAAGTGCAGATATTTGATTCATAAAAGCAACAAAATTACAGTTATAGAGTATGGTTGGGGAATCACCACAACATGAGGAACTTACTAAAGTGTCACAGCATTAGGAATGTTGAGAGCCACCACTCTAGTTTGTGTCAAGTTGAAATAAAGCTACCCAGCACAGTAGCTGAAGACAAGGTGTGAGATTTGAAGAGACCCTAGGTCACGTAACTTTTTTAAATCACAGACTTTTATTTCGATTGAGAATGAAAAGACTGGAGAACTTGAGCAGAGGCTTAATGTGATCAGCCTAACTATTCTGACTTTCATGTTAAAAGTGGACTGTAAGAAAGACAAAGAAGACACAAGAAAGTCAGCCAAGAGATGACGGCAAATATCCAGGCTGGCAGAGAGTAACTTGTTTCAGAAAGTTAACAAAACAGGTAATGAAGGGGAGACAGATTTGGTATAGAAGGCAAAGCAGACCTAGCCAATAGAATTAGCTGAAGGTCACATGTGAGAGGCACTTTTTAAAGAGAGAGGGAGAGAGAATGAGGGGACAGAGACAGAAGCTGGAGAGGAACCAGCAAGGTTGACTCACTACAAGAATGTTGCATTGTTGTGTAATAAAATGTATTGCTTTAAATGATGATGGTGATGATGGTGGTAATGATAATAATAAAGATCAGACATAATAATAATAATAATAATAATAATAATAATAATAATAATAATAATAAAGATCAGACAATAATTAGGCAGGATTTTCAGGGCAGAGAGAATGCTGGGAAGAAGAAGGCCAGAGTCTAGGTAGTTGAGAGTCAGACTCAGAAGAAACAAGGAAGGAAGTTCATAGATGAGGTAAACGAGCCTTAGGGCAACACATAAATGAACAGAAATGAGTTAATTTAAGTTGTAAGAGCTGGCTGGAGAAAAGCCTGAGCCAGTAGCTCCAGTCTTCTCAGTTGGGATATTCAAGCAGTCCAGCCCACATAGTGAAGTGCTCAGAATCTTGGGCACCAATGCCATCTGCTTGTGAGTGCTGCCTTTGATCTCACAGGTTCTGAAGAGGCCCCTAAACAAACAAGCTTTCTGTCACTACCATTAAGATCCAGACACAGTTCCATCAAGTCAGGGTCCTGAGGAGAGCTTCCCTCATCTACGTTTTGAAGTAGACTTGCCAATTTCTGTCCTCATCAGATCTTTAAACACCCTTCAGACTATTATACATAGTCTGTTAGACAAGTTAATATTGAGGTGGCCATAAAACATCTAGCTGAAGACTTTAAAGAGTGCTTCCCCACTATTCTGGAATCCTGCTGAACATATAAACTAGATAGACATAAGCATATGGTGTTTAAAATTATGAAATTGGATATAATTGCTTAGGGACAGAATATAAATAGAAAGGACAGATTGTGAGGGAAAAAAAAAAAGCAAAGGGGTTGAGAAGGAGCAGCCAAGCAGAGAAGAGAGAAAACTGTGGCATCTAGGAAACAACATGTAGAAAATATTCTAGAAAAGAAAATGGCATCCACTATGTCAAACACTGTTGCTAGTTCACTGATGGGATTTGAAGGATTGCTATTGGATTACATACAAATTGCACTGATGATATAAGTAAGAGTGGTTTGTGGAATAATACTGATGAAGTGCCAAATGCATTGAGAAGTGGTGGAGAAAGCAAAGCCAAACACTATAGAGAATTCTTTTGAGAAGTCAAGGAGAAGCAAGGAGAAGCAGAATGACACAGAAAAAGTAAGACTTTTTTTTTTTTTTTTTTTTTTTTTTTTTTAACATGGGAGAAAAAAATAGCATGTGGTGTGCTGAAACGGGCATTCCATCAGACAGGAATAATTATGACCAAAAATATGAGAATTTCTGGAGGCATATCACTGTCAGATAAAGACAGATGACATAAGTAATATCAATGGTAGCTGATATCAGTGGCAGACCGTACCTGTAAGTATGGCCTGCTCAAGTTCATTCACAGGAACAGGACATAGGGAAGAGAATGGATGCAGAGGCAGGAGTTAAGTAGGTAAGGCAGTAGAATCCATAGAAGTTCTCCTCTAAAGGCTTTCATTTTGCCAATGAAATAGAACAAGTCACAAGCTGAGATTGATTTCTGGTAGAAGGAGTTGATGACTAGTAGAGAGATAGTGCAGAAAATACAGAGCTAATCAGGTAGGAGACTGAACAGAGGGTATCAGCATCATCATCAAGAGACCCATAGTACCTATAGAAGGGCAAAAATGGTCAGGAGCACAAGAGAGAGCAGAGGGCAGTCAACACCATTAGCATTTTGAACTGAATTCTCTTCAGTTATGTGGGTACAGAACCAGCAGGGAGTTGGATTTTGCTAGGTTGTATTTGACTAATTGCAGAAGCAATCTCTACTTCCCACACCCTATTCACACACTTGTAGAAAAACTCAGGTATCTCTTACCCACCATTCAGGAAGGTTGTTTTGAAATGTTGATGAACCTGACTTCGCCTTCCATAACTCACCCAACAATGTTTTGCAAAAATTTTGTTGTGCTTGTTATTCCCTTTTCTGCTGGATGTTCATTTGCAATAGAATTCTATATTGTCGTACGTGACTACAATTTTCAAAGTAAACATGACTGTGACCAGATAATGAGGTATAATTGGTATTCTCACCACATCTCAAAAATGTCAAGTGTCATTACCAAGACATTTATGTTTTACGCATTTAATATACATCGAATCTTTTCAATCAGTCTCTCTTTGAAAGGTTTAATTTAATTTTTTTTTATTTAACTTTTGTGTATGTGTCTGTGTGTGCCACATGAGTTCAGTGCTCTTAGAAGACCTAAGAAAGCATAGGATTCTCTACATCTGGAGTTAAAGGATGTTGACAGCCATCCAATGTGGGTGCTGGGAACCCAACTTGGGTCCTCTGATGTTGTGGTCTGAATGAGAATGATCCCCATAGGATTGTATGTTTGGATACTTGGTTCCCAGTCAATGAAACTGTTTGGGAAGGATGAGAAGGATTGGGAGGTGTGGTTTTGTTAGGGAAGATGTGCTACTAGGGGTGAGCTTTGAGGTTCAGAAGCCAAGGCCATTCCCTCTCAGTTTGTCTCTCCCTCTCTCTCCCCCTCTCCCTCTCTCTCTTCTTCTCCTTCCCTTTCTCTGCTTCAATGTTGACATTATCCACACCTTCTGGAACCATAACTCCCCTAAAACATTGTCTCTTTACAGCAATAGGACGCCTAAAAGAGCAACAGTTGCTCTTAGCTGCTGAACTGTTTTTAAGGGAATGAAAACAGAAGGTGAAACAATAAATGTAAAACATGAACTCAACCTCTTCCCTGTGTGTTCCATCATGGTGTTCACTTTCTACAATTGCAAACTCTACTCTCTCTCTCTCTCTCTCTCTCTCTGTGTGTGTGTGTGTGTGTGTGTGTGTGTGTGTGTGTGTGTGTGTGTGTGTGTTGGGGTGAATTGAGTCCTTCATGTGGTCTAGGCTGATCCAAACTTTCAATCCCCCTGCATCAAGTGTTCTACTATTGTGAGCACAGGTGTCCATTACCATGCCCAGCTTTCTTGCCTTTGTTTGCAAAGACAAAATCAAGTTTTTCTTGTTCTAGCTCCAACTGTCACATATTCAGATGTTGTGTGAGTTTGCCCAAACCCTTCATCCAAGATGTATTTTCTAGTCTCCTTTCAAACATCAAAACTTATCTCCCAATCTTGACATAGAAATTTTAACTTTCACAGTCCAGTCTTAACTGGTTCAAAAATACTGAACTTTCACTAGTATTCTCCTTTCTGTGTGTTCTGGTATATTTTGCAGCATTACAAACTTCTACCCCTAGGCTACAGCATCACCTTTCATCCAATTAGGATAACAAATGTCTCCAGCCATTGCCAAACATTCTATTAAGACAAAATTGTTCATATATGAGAAACCATGGATTAGGGGTAACAATAGACAAGAATTGGTTTTAGCTGTTTCTATTTTAAAGCTTTTATATATAAGATACTCACTATCTTAAAATTCTGACAGTTTGGGGGCAGCATTGGAGATTGAACTCAGGGACACATACATGCTAAGGACAGTCTCTACACAGAATTATAGCCCCAGTTTTACAATATGTTTAAAGGAAAGGACACACCCTTTGGAGACTTTTACCTATGGCCTTCTTGTCTCAGCATCACCAGCAGAGTCTCAAGTAATCATAACATTCCTAGTATGCTTTGAAACAAAGAAGTGTACAGTAGTGTTTATTATATTCTATTATAGTGTATAAAAAGAGACACTCCTCGTTTCAAAGTATTATTGGTGACAGGGATCATGTCATGGTCCTCTTTGCATATTCAGCACTTGAAAAACAAACCAACAAATAAACCCCCAATACGTAATATATGCTGAACCCGTGCTTTTAAACTGCTAGGAGAAATTCCTTCAGTGTGCTTTTAATCATGACCTTTATTCACATTACAGTGCTGCCACCTAGTGGCCAATTACCCAGACTAAACTATAACACCTAGGAAGAAATGTGCTGATATGCCATGTTGCTCATAAACAAAAGCATAGAAGTATATTCAGTATCATAAGATAAGGAAAAAAAAGACATATATAGCAAACATTTTCAGCTACTAGAATGTTCAAACTTTAGTGTTTTGTTAAGTTAATTGAAATTATATGTATGAGGTTTGTCATTCCAGTGTGTTCTGAGTATGTGATGTCCACATTAGCGTCTCTTGTCTTTACAGATTAAGCTCAGGCATTGTTGTTTTCCCTCAAAGTTATATCTAAGCCATTCAACAAAAGTCCTTCCAAGACACAGAAATCCATGAAACAGGAAGAAACCTTTTTCATCCTGCAAGACAAATTGTCTTTTTGAACCAAAGTTGCTCCACTGTTTGGAGTGAGATGATTAAATTTTGAGAAGGAGGCTGTTATTGTACTTGTAGCAGTGACTGGATTGACTAATCTATTCAAGCAGTTTCATTAGTGATTAAGTGAAACTCATTAACTCATTGCTTTCATCAATTAGGATTGTATGTGTTCAAGTGATTCATTTCTTATAGCAGTATAAATAATACTAATACTACTAATAATAATACAGCTAACATCAGTTTGGGATAGGGAAAATGAATGGCAGGGGATGAGAAATGAAGTTTGCAATTTAATTTTAACTGCACTTGTTAGCATTTGATACATCTTAATTTTTTACTAATCCATATTTATGAGTTCCAAAATGTATTTGAAGGCATAACCCAGTATCTCTAAAACATGTTACATTGTTCTGTCTCTTGTCTGTTTTGTTGGGAGTATTAGTATGATTTGAAGCCAAACATAACAGATGTATGAACTTGCACATATTTCTTGTTCTTCCCAATATTAGCTCCGGATATATAGTTGTTGTGACAGAGGCACATTAACCTCTGATACTTCAAACTTTGCTGATGGCATGCATGACCCCATTTTTCTTTTCCTCTCTGCTATCTAAAACATCTGAAGAAGGATAAGGGATTACTTAAGTCAGGTTCTACCTACATAGATGCAGAAATTGAGGTTATGAAATATTAGCAACTAATGTGCTGCAATGAAACTAGTGGTTGTAGATGATTCCACAGATTTCAGGTGCTGAAAGAGTGGCTCTCAGAGGATCAGTCCTGTGGTCACTCCATAGCTTCACCCCTGAGGCTGAACATAGCACCCATGCTGGTGAGGTCTGAGTTCAAGGTGCTTTGCACCCCTGGACACTTCCTTAATCTGAAGGAGTCCCAACTGCACCAAGTCACTTTGAACCTACAGTGTTATCCTTCCCACATCCTCCTCTCCCCAAAGGTAATTGTCCAGTGTCTTGTATCCAGTCCGTGATCTCAGCCTCTTTTCCCCCAAATACCCCACTCACCTCCTTATCTTGTTGAAACCCATCTGTCTCCAAGAGGATGTCAGGGTAAGAATTGAGGCTAGGTGCATGTCTTGCTTTCTTTCAGTGTTGTTTCTAAATTAAACATCACTTTCTCTTCTGAAAAAAAAAAAGTCATTTTTCTGATGATGCTTATGCCATCTGGACATACCGCTGCTTGATTCACTCTACAGTTGTCTGCTAACTTCCCATCCATATGTGCTTTCCCTGAAGTCTGCTTTTGGCATAGGTCATTCATTCTACCTCACTCTCTTCCTCTATAGTGACTTCAATGTTCAGCCAAAGGCTACAAAACTCCCCAGGCTTTTAGTTACTTGAGCTTTACATTACAGTGACACTTCTGTTTTGCACTTAAGTCACACATCCTATATCATAATCCAGACCTATAATCTCCTTAAAAAATGGCAACTCCTTGAATGTTTCCATAGAAACTTAGGTTTCCCTTTACATAGATTCAGTTTAATATTCCCATACATAGATATGGTATGTCCACAGTGTGGGGACATGCAGTCATATCGGATCACCATTTTCTCATGATATCAGTCTCTTCCTGAAAGTGCTTTGTGGAGATATGTTGCTTGTGCTCTAACCAATAAAGCTTGCCTGAAGATCAGAGGGTGGAGCTAGCGACTAGTTAGCGATAGATACCAGGTGGTGGTGGCATACACCTTTAATCTCATCACTTGGGAGGTAGAAGCAGGAAGATCAGCATTTCAAGGCCACACTACGATACATGAGATTTAATCAGTCTAAAAGAGAAGCAGAGCTCACACCTTTGATCCCAGCACTAGGGAATCTCACCCTTTTAATTTCAGGACTAGGGAGGTGGAGACAAGAAGTGATATGACTGGGCAGAGAGAGGAATATAAGGTGTGTGTGGTGGAGGGGCAGAGGCTCAGCCCTTTTCAGGCTGAGGACTGTGAGGTAAGAAATGGCTGTGACTTGCTGCTTTCTCTTTCTCTGACCTTTCAGCATTTATTCCTATATGTGACCCAGGGTTTTTATTATTAAGACCAATTAGAAGTCTACAGCATTCCCTACTTTGTTCAGTGTAGATTCCATCATCAGCAATATGGATGACTCTTCACATAAACCTTGACCTCCCCCTTCCTTCTTTTTCTTACTTGAGTTCACCTAACAAAGCTGCCAGTCCATGGAGAGACACTCACCGCTCTACCCCACTTATGTTGGTTCCTAAGCAGGAAATGATTTATCCCAGAAGCAGACAATCAGGGCAATTCATTTCACTTTAAACCCATACCCCTACATATGGAATTGGGGTGGGAGGATGGGAGGGGAGGGTGTTTAGAGTGCATGTGAGAGGGCAGAGAGGGTAAAAAGGGAGGGAAGGAGGGAGGGAGGGCTGGGGGAAGGGAGCGAGGGAGGGAGGGAGGGAGAGGGAACTGGGATCGACATGTAAAATAATATATTAAACTAAAAAAAAAAAATTGACTCCAAAATTTAAGTTGAAGGACAAGTTACTGGGGAAAAGGATTTCTATTTTTGTTTCCACAGAAAATGAAAAGATGTGGATTCCTTCCAGACTAATGTGGTTTGATCACGCCAGACCACCTGAAACAGAGTACCAGGTGATTCTACATTCAAAACAGCTGGACAAAGCAGCCTTACAGACTACAGCCAGGATATCTGAATGTTCTTCAAATCCCCCAAGACAGCGCCCCTTACCAGCAGGAAGTAGTTTGGAAAGAACGGCGCCCAAATTCCCAAATATTGTGTATAAATGTTTGTTTTCATTTAATTGGACTGTTATATAAAATTAAATAAAATTAAAAAAAAAACCATACCCAATAGGTAGAATTAAGTCATATCGCTGAGAATCATGTCACATTTTTCTAATACATTTGCTTTTCTACTCCAATGGATGACCATACTAATCCGGCTTCTTTCTCTACAATCTTCTATCCCATCCCTGCTTCTATTTCTCAACAGGAGTCTTTGCCACATACGTTACACATGGAAGCCTTCCCTCATGACCAGATCATCAATAGTGAACCGAACCATCTTCTTTCCTTCAGTAGGAGGAGACTTGAGAAGTTCACCCCCATGAAAGGCAGTTTTCCCACAAGTGTCCTGAAACTTTGGTCCTGAGGGCTTCTCAAGGACACTGGCTTTTCTATCCTTCCTCCTCATCTAGTAAACACCCCTAATGTTTCCATAAGAAAATGTCTTTCCCTAGTTAAGTATAGCCTGTTTAGTGTTTTTACCTTGCTTGCCTCCCTTGGTTCAAAATTTATGATTCCACAAGTATAGATGTTAGCAAATTTACTCCTGATTTACATGCAAATTTGATTTGAATATGTTACATTCTGGACACAAATCAAATATTTATAACAGCAATGAAATGTCTCTATAATATCAGAGCAGAAATTACCTGTTAACTCTGGCTGCTGACTGGTACTGATCTTACTATTAGTAATTGGAAAAATAATACACATTTAAGAGAAAACTTGAATCTCCAGCCTCTGTCATTGTGACCACTAAGTGTTCCAGGGTATTTTTATTGCACTCTGACACTCCTGAGACTCCCAATAAAGTTTACCTTGAATCAGAGGGAAGAGCTAGCTACTAGTTGACAAAATGAGACAGAGAGGTTTTGGAAGACCGAGGACATATAGAGAGACACAGGAAAAATTCTCTGACCTTTTTGATCAAGGAAGGAGAAAGAGGAGGTCACTGGTTGCTTCTCTGCCACTTCTCTGATCATTTGGGTTCTTACCCCGTATCTGACTCCTGCATTCCTGTCGATAAAGAATAATTAGATAAATACTTCATCTGATACCCAACACAGGGAATGAGATAACGAGACGGCCGCTCACTATTGGCTTTGCAGCTTGCTGAGTTGACATTTCAGCTGGCTTTCCCTCTTCCCCTTCAGGTCCTCACATGGGTCTGGGATTTTCCCACTGCAGCCTCTTTAGAGCATCCTCCACACTACAATGTTGAATAGCTATGGCTTTGACCACAGCTATTATTTCATTACAAATTTTAAGGAAAAGTATTCCTTATTCACTTATTCAGTAGATTACAATGATAATTTAATATCAAAAGAATCCCTGAATGTTTGAAATAATAATAATTTTTCTATGCCATTATCAACACTTGTACTTTGGAAATAATCCTTTCTTACTGGAAAATCATTTGGTATATTAGACCAAGTAATTAATATGCTGCAATTAACATCCTTGCATAGAAGTCATTGCATTTTTTTTTCATAGCGATTTCCTTATGCTTATGAACTGCCCCAGAAAATGACTTGGTGGGTCACAGGTTTTAAAGTCTGTAATTAAATTTTTACTCTACAGAGCACTTCACTATTTCATGCAAGACCATGGACTTGATCTCAATTACTGGGAAAAAAGAACCATATGTTCCATTTCCACACAAATTATCTATATAACATTAATTAAGACAGTGGCCAGATCTGGATGTTATCAAGATGTAATTTGCCAATTTTTTTTTTCAGAGCTGAGGACTGAACCCAGGGCCATATGTTTGCTAGCAAGCAGTCTACTACTAAGCTAATTCCACAATCCTGTAATTTTCTAATTTATGCCGCAATATTTGTCATGAAATATAAACCATTTTACAAATACTTCTAGAATGCTTTGCATGTATGTGAAAAGGCTTTCCTCTCCTTTATCCATAAATTAGTTTATGTATTAAATGTTCAAACAGCTCATAAAAATAAACAATTAGTTGGGGTTTGTATCAACGACATGATGATAAGGAGTATAACAGAACAAGTCAGAATACAGATTATGACCTCTGTATTTAAAATGACTAACCACAACTGGCAAATTACGGTTAATATATGATTCTAAAGAACAGTGCATAAATACTATCCTCTATAGAAAATATCAAGGCTTTGATAGGAAGACACATGATGTAGTTTATGTCATAGACCAGACATCAACAGACAAGAACCCGTGAGAATGATCTGTATCATTGATATTTGTTTGTAAATAGTTTTATGAGAATTTATATAGTTCCACGTGCCATTTGTGAAAACTAACCTAATTCACTTGCAAAGTTGAAGAGTTGCCACAAAGGTCACCTGGCTCAGAGATCCTAAAACATCTACTCTCTATCTGCAGACAGACTTGCCAGCTTATTTGAAGAAAGCACTTTGGAGGCAGGTGAAGAATAACTATATTAGGCAGATATCAGATGCATGAATTTATTTTGAAAATCATATTAGTTTCAGATAAGAATAAGACTTATTCCAAAGCAGGGAGTAGTTCAGTGCTTGGCAAAGATGGAAAACTGAGAGACATTTTATATAAACAATCAGTAGAATCAGATATGAGAAAAAAAAGAAATAGAAACTAAGAAAATGATCACATTTCCTATTTTTAGTGAGTAATGTTTTCAGGGGTGAACTGTGAAAATGAAATGAAAAAAAGCTTTCTAGGATGTTATCCATTTACTCTATTTTTAATACTTGTGAGATACAAGCATGTGCTTCATCAGTTAAGCCCTCAATTGACCTCTAGAGCCAAAGGTAATACAGAATCATTGATTTATAGTTGGTAGCAAGAATTTTTTTTAAAAAAACCACTCAAATAAATGGAAAATAAAGTTATGATCTCCCCATTTATATTTAACTTGTCATCAATTCACATAATAGACAGAAAAGTTAAATGAAATACCTAAATCTAGATATAGAAAATATTTCCCTAAGCTCATAATAATAATAAATTTAGAAAGCAAGCTGCAATGCTACCATGTATATGATATACATTAAAACAAAGGACTATGTATCACACATGGATATAGAAATGTAGACATGGCAATACTATTTCAGAGCAGCAGCAATAGAGACAATAGAAAAGGGGTTAGCTTGAGCTGTCATTATCATTTTGTACCAGGGATTTTTTGTTTATTTGTTTTTTGTTTTTTTGTGTCACCAACCAACCAGCTCCCCAATCATGACATGGAGACTTTGTATTAGTTTTGACTACTCTGCCTAGCGCAGGCTTGTTCCTGGCAAGCTCTTTTTTAAATCTAAATTTCTCTTTGTCTGCCTTTTGCCTTGGTTCTTTCTATTTCTCTTTCTGTGTATCTTCCTTTTACTGCTTCTTGTGTTTGGCTGGTGGCTGCCTGGTTTCTGGCCCCTGGCATGTCCCTCTCCTCGTTCTCTTTTGTTCTTCATTCTTCTCTCAAGCCTAGATTTCTCCTCCTACTTATTTTCTCTGCCTGCCAGCTCACCTGTCCTTTCTCTCTGCCTAGCTATTGGTCATTCAGCTCTTTATTAGACCAAGCAGATGCCTTAGGCAGGCAAGGCGAAACAGACGCAACACATCTTTATATATACAAATATAACACATCTTTACATAAATATTACACAACACTACCCCTCCCCTGTATAAAGCTTCTGCAGGCAGGTGACACTCAAAAAGGGAGGAGGATAAACTGCCAGGAATAAAGCAACACACTGGTCCTAGTCATTAGAGGAGGAAGAGTCTGTCTTGTACAGGTAGAGCAGGAAATGCACCATCCAGGGCTACAAGTCAGAATGAGGACTGAGCAACCCTGCCTATCATCAGTAAGAAACCTGGGGAACATCCCAGCACATTAATGAGGACCAGATGGTGGGGGGTGGAGTGGGGAGAAAGAACCTGGCATCAAGGGAGTGAGGCAGTGACAACAAATGGCTCATTTTTTAAAAGCTGACAATAAATGAAAATGAAGTGTGTTAGGTTTTGAGTCTTTAATGCCCCCCTTCCCCTGCCCAAAGTATCATGTGGAGCATCTGAAGGTGACGAGCGGTTAGGAAATGAGGCCAACTGGAAAGGATATTTGGTTAAAAGGGGGGCTTCTGGCTGGGACAGTGAGACTCCAGCATTTCTCCCTGCTCCTCCTCTCTTAGAAGTTGTTTCTGTCATGGAGGATTATGGTGCCACAGGCCTACAGCACCGTGGTCAAGTGACAATAGGCTGAAACCTTTAAAAATGACATACAAAAGAATTTTATCCTCTTTTTAAAGTTGTTTGTCTCATGTATGTAAAGCTGATTAACACAGATACACACACATACACATACACACACACACACACACACGCACACACACACACCTAGTCTTAGTAAGAAATGTTTATTTTTTTGATACTTTAATTCAATCTAGCTAGGTACTGAAATAATTACATCTTTTTTTTCCTTCAAAAATTGAGGCATCAGCTGGTTACAATGGCTTATATCTATAACCCCTGCACCTGAGAGCCTACTGTAGAGTTATAACTGTTGGGTTCAAAGTCATCCTAGATTGTAGTGTGAAAACTGTCTCAAAAAAAAAAAAAAAAAATCTTCATATCAGCAAGCCTAAAGGACTTAAGCAAAAATCTTTTCCCTCAAGGCAAAAGCTCCAAAGTACAAAATATTTTAATATGACTAAAACAATATTTAAGAGTTTGCATTAAAGCACATGTAAGTAATATAAGTGGTAGTGTTGCCAAAGTTGAGAAATGTGAGCCAAGAACACAGAGTTTTCAGGTATACTGCATCTGTAGATGTATGCCAAAGAAGTGGTGTGCATCTCGGTGAAGCCATTAGGTCCTGGGTCTGCACAGTTAGAAACTAGCTCATCAGTGTGAACAAAACCAAGAGCTTTCAGAAAGCTGTCTCATTAACCAACTGAGATTACCAGCTTGATATTTAAGGCACTCAGTTCAATAAAGAGTTTGATTGCCAAACAATTTAGACTCATCAGTATGACTAGTGAGCCCAATTATTGTTAGGGCATTTGATGACCAAGGCTGAACACAGAGTTACATTTTCATTTCTAAGCATGCTATATTAAAATGTTTTGACATTCCCTATGAATGTTAATGCTTTGTCATAGAAACAAACAGAAATGTGAAAATGATGCTATTTATCTGCATTCCATGCTCTACCAATGTGAGTGTTCAAATTTAAGGACTCCTGTGTACCCTTCAATATAAATAACAAATTTTCATTTGTATTATAAGATCACAAGTACATTCTAAAGGATGAAATCAGTTGCTTTCAATTTTGTCACAATCAAACAATGTTTATTATTTTCACTATCTCTGAAGATAAGTATAATTTTATTGCATGTTATGTTTCTTTCCAAATAGACTTTCTTTACTTAAATCAACTTTTGAAAGATACCTTGAATCTCTACAATTAATACTACCTGAAACTCTTCTTGTTCTCAGAAGTCCACAGTGACTTTTACAAGAAGAAAGTCTATGGTTCAACTTCAGTGACATCATAACTCACCTAGGGTGAGATTTTCTAACGATAAGGCTATTTTTTTTTTAAGTCATTCCTTCTTACATGTTACTTCTCCTTCATACTTCTGCAAGTAATTCCAATAAAGTCATCAGTTTGCCAAAAACAAAAACACCAACCAACCAACCAAACAAACAAAAACACGTTATATATAGTATTTTTGGATTTATAATAATACAGTATTTATTTTGTACAGGACATTCAAAGCAATCTATATAGCACTGTAAGACATGGGAATGATTGAAAATCAACTCAAAAAAAAAAAAAATAAGGATTCACAGTGTCAACAAGGAAAGGGACAATCTTCTTTTAGAAAATGTTTGAAGTTGTATAGTGAATTGATGAGGATCACTGGATAGTGATTCCTCAATCTGTGAGTTGTGACCCATTTTACAAAACTTCTATCTCCCAAAGTGTTTGTTATGATTTATAACAGTAGCAAAATTACAGTTATAAAGTAACAATGAAGTTAATTTTATGGTCAGAACCACACAACTTGAGGAACTGTGTCAAAAGGTTGCAACATTAGGAAGGTTGAGAACAACCACCATAGATACTGGAGGCATGCTTCTCTGTGTCCTGAGCCAGAAGGACCTCAGGCCAGGAACTCAAACAGGGCAGGAACCTGGAGGCAGGAGCTGATGCAGAGGGCATGAAGAGTATTGCTTCTTGGTTTGCTCAGCCTGCATTTTTAGAGAACCCAGGACCACCCGCCTAGAGATGGCAACACTTACAACAGGCTGGGTCCTCCCACTTCAATCACTAATTATGAAAATGTCTTATAGGCTTGCCTATAGCCTCACCTTATGGAAGAACTTCCCTAATTTAGGTTCCCTCCTCTCAGATGACTTTAGCTTATGACAAGTTGACATACAACTAGCCAGCACAGACCTACATTGTATTAGTTTTAAATATACCTTAGATAATAGTAGATACTTCTGGTTGCTTCCTCAGCCTGTTTCCTTTTGTTTACAACAGAAAGTAGTCTGATTTTCTTTAGAACTCATCTATTCCCTGTTTAAAGCAGCCATGTGGTTGGTGTAGACAGACACTTATTCCTACGTTAAACTCTGTAGAAATCCTTGAACCTAAGCAAAGGGAATGGTTCAGAAATGGGCATTTGCCACATATCAGACAATGAAACAAGAACAATATACTAAGGACTCTTATGAATGAAGTTTCTTTGTTCTGCAGAAGCTCCAAGAAGAATCTATGGACCGTTTAAGAAGCACATGAGATTGGTTAATGTTGTCATTGGGTAAAACAAGCTATGCATCATGAAAACATGTCTAGCTCCTGGGAAAAGACAGATCTACAAGGACAAAAATAGAGTCATGGTTGATAACAAGAACATTTGAATGAAATGTCCTCTGTAGCCTAAAATCATATTATGAACTTGTTGCCAGCCTAATGAGCATAGTAGAATAGGTTTTTTGTATGTCCTGTTGTTTGCAATACAAACACCCAAGTAAAATTCTAGAGTACTCTTAAGCACAAACCAAGACTCATTGCAAGGAAACCTCTGCCTCCCCCTCCCACGGATGCTAGATACACCTGAGCTTTTTCTCCAACCCAAACTTACAGAGAATTCCTGAGACACACAGGAAGAGCTCAG
This sequence comes from Phodopus roborovskii, assembly GCF_943737965.1. Classification (NCBI taxonomy): domain Eukaryota; kingdom Metazoa; phylum Chordata; class Mammalia; order Rodentia; family Cricetidae; genus Phodopus; species Phodopus roborovskii. Next base: position 7,087,220 of record NW_026125444.1, read on the forward strand.
ATGTTGAATACCTAAAAAATGAAGATTAATAGTCCCTACAAATGGGAACTTTTAATTCCTAATTCTAATTTGAATTACTTATTTGTGTTCTAAAAGTCTGCTAAGAATCTGTTTTAATTCATTGCATTGCTTGACACAATTTGTGATTTTAATTTAGTTTTCTGGTGCATATGCACAAACAAAGATAATTATTTTCTGTCATATTCATGCATGAGAAAATTGTCATTATATGATTAATTGAGTTGGAAAAATATCTTCATGTTCTTTATTGAAATGATGATAACAGGAAAGAGAGAGGGAATAACACAGCCACTTTTCCAAAGTCTAGCTTGATGTCTTGTTCACTCTTGGTAAAAGATGTTAGGTTCAAAGAAATGGAGGAATCCTATCTCAAAGTCAGCTAGAAGTGAACATTATGGCAGCAAGGTACACCGAGAAATGGGTTTGGTAATACAGTCATAAAAGCTTGATAATTTTCATTTGTTGGTCAGAAGTAGGATCTGCAAACTTTCTGCCAAAGGCAAGTTAAAAATTTTTCAGGTTTACTGTGCCTCCTGGAATCAGTTATGTTACTGAAGTCCTAAAATAGCCATATACAGCATAAATATTAGTGGTTGCGGCAAGATGCTCACCAAATAATCTGGTTACAAACTGTCATTTGCCAACTCTGATCAGAGAACTGAGCAGCAACATCACTAGCAACACTGAAGAAGAAATTGACAAAAATGCACCAGAAAGAGCCCAGGGTTGATTTTGCCACTCCCATTTTGTAACTGTCCTAACCTGGAATCTGAAGAAAGAGCCAGAAGTGTGTGGGTCTAAGCACCCTTGGGCATAAAACACCCTTTGTCTAGGTCACATGCTTCACCGCTCCCACACCATGGAGTACTTTTCAGGGGCAACATTGGCAATAGCAGTGTGGTCCAAGGGAGCTTGACTGCCATCAATGAAGAGCTCTGACAGCAACAAAATGTTTCACGAAGACAAAACCAGCTGAAAGCACAGGGGAGAGGCTGGGGAGATGGCTTAGTAGATCAAATATTGGCTGTGCAAATTTGATAAACTGAATTTGATTCTTGCAGTCTCTGGGTGGGAGGAGCCAATGACTTCTGAATGTTGTCCTGAGACTCCTGGCAGCTGAACTAAATTCAGTTCATATCTTCTTTAAATAATAGCATCCAGTCCATTTCCATGTAGTTTATTTGTACTTTTCCTCAAGCCATAATTTAAATTTTATCTTTCTTTTATAAGCTTTCCAATACTTTTACATATCATGTATTACCCTTCTGTAAAGCATTTAAAATGTGTACCATTCTTTTTGGCCCATTAGAAAATTTGAAAGTACACAAAATGTCAGAATAAGCTTTGGGGTGATGAAAAATGTTATTAATGATGTAGTCTACTTTTCTGAATAATAAAGCTAGAATTTGTACAGCAAGCTTTAAAGGAAGTGTCTTAGTTCTCCATGTTTGATGATGCAATTACTGTCCTTTTCTCCATTAACCAGATGGTAAAAACCAAGGCGCAAAAAAAAAAAAAAAAAAAAAAAAAAAAAAAAAAAAAAAATCGAATCATTCCAAAGCTGTAATTCTTCAGTTGAGAAATACTTCAAAACCCAACAACAAAAGAAGTATTTCTTTTTCCCCATTATTAATTGTGCACATGCCTTAATTCCAATCTTGAAGTGAAAATATCACAGGGGGAAAACAAATAATACGTTATAGAAGAAAGGGGTGTGTCGGGGGAGGCTGGGCATGTAGCTTATTGGCACAGGACCTCTGAGAAACTGTGTAGAATGAGCAAGGCCCTCCTGTTTTACACACACACACACACACACACACACACACACACACACACACGGGCGGGGGTTGAAAAAAGTTAATTTCCTTCTTTTATCAAGACTTGCGAAATGATATACAGCTATGGCAGCCTCTAAGGAAACTCAGATCTAGGGGAGCTGAGGTGACTGACTTACAAGAGGGCCATCAATAAACAGAATTAGAGCCCGGCCTGGTGCTTGTTTTACACTTTTCTCCAATCGGTCCCTTCGCAGTGGCAATGCAGACTTTCTTAATGATAGAGAGTTCGCCCCATGGAAGGCAACGAAAAGTGACCATCTATTTCTTAAGTTAGGGTCACACACCTTTACACACTTTTGGAGTTCGTTTTCTTCTTAAGGCTGCTTCGCGACACTGGGAGAGGCGAATTCGGAATCAGAATACACAAGCACGTTTTGTCTCTCTCTTTTTAAACAGTTGGGTTCTCTCTGAAAAAGCACCGCACGCTGGCTGGGCACAGTGCGTTTCTTGCCTTTGTGAACTTTCCTGGCTCGCGCTGGAGAAAGCTCGAGCTCCCTCCACCCTGCCTTGCACGCCGTCGGTGAGGACAAGCGGCCTCTCCTCCTTTACCAGCACCGACCACGCATCCCCTCTCCTGCGTCCGCGGCGCAGCCCGCCTTCCCTTGGGCGAGCGCCCGCCCGCCTCGCGCCTCCATCCAGCCCACCTCCCGGAACAGCTCGGCTCCACACTTCCGCCTTCGTCCGGCTTCCCTGACCGATCGCCACCCGGAAGCCCAGCGGAAACACACTGCGCACGCGCGCTAGCCAGCCCTATCCCCCACCCCCCACCCCGCCCTGCTTCCTGTTCGGCCGGCTCCTTTCAATCACCGATTGGCTGCCGCGAAGGCCCGGTAAGTCTCGCGATACTTGCCTTCGGCGGCGGGAGCGAGCCGGTGCGAGTTTCTGGCGGGCCGCGTCTTGTCTCCTTGTTGCCGGGTTGTCCCCTCTTCCCGGAACCTCCGGGCCCAGCAGCATGACGTCCGCCTTGGAGAACTACATCAACCGTATCCTCTGGCGGCGGCTGCGGCTGCTCAGGCCGCGGCGGGGCCGGGGTCGCGGGCTGCGGGTGGCTTGGGGGAGGACTCGGGGTCGGGATCCGCGGTACGGTCATCCGGACGGACCCGGGCCCTATTCACCCACATCACTGATGCTGGGCTCGCTCGTTGCACCTTTCCTGAAAGTAGCCTCTCGGTTGACCGTTCCAGATTCCTTAAGGCTCCTGTGCTCCAACACTGGGGATAAGTTGAACTGTTTTCCTAAGGACGATCGCAGGCTTGCTGTGTGTTCGGGGCTAGCATAAATTTGAATTTCTGGCCCCACTTGAAGCGTCTTTGCCACAGAATGAGAAAGAGAGCTTGTAATCGTGTTGGGGTTCACTGAGAGGCAAGTAGCTTGTAAGAGCCCATATAGGATATTTAAATTAGAACTGCTGCTTTAAAGTCAGGACAGAAACAGTGCACTGAACATATGCACAAAGAAGAAACAAGAGTTAATTATGACCAGGTCTTGGACTAGGAGTGTCTTAACAGGCTACAGTGATGCAGCATTGATAAGCACTCATCCTAGTTTTATTTCAGGGGTGAAGAAACTGGGCTAAGGAAGGGATGGTGTTGCTCAGTGTCACAGATTGAAATCGTTGCTATTTAAACCAGAGTCAAACGTCACACTTCTCCCATTTGATTAACTGTTTTAAAGGTAGGATTGAAGCAAATTTAAAAGCTGAACGTTTCCCCTTCACGAGCAGAGGCTGTGTTGAACTGTGTTTTCAGTTTGTGATGTCTTTTCCTTGACTCAGTTCTCAGGAACCGTTGCTGTTATCACTTCTGATGGAAGAATGATTGTGGTGAGTGACATTTTCATTCTACTCTTTTGATTGTAAATTCGAAGTAACATTTCTATTCTAATGTTCAGGTACCACAGTATAACCTGGATTCTAGTGTTCTTATGATTCAGCTATTTTGACAGACCTTTGTCTCTTGACTGCCAATACAGCTTCTTTAATAAACCTTGAAGGCTTCTGATTTGGAATGCAGAGCTATGAAATAGGCCTACTCATTTTCTTCGTGTGTGCATGTGTGTGTGTGTGTGTGTGTGTGTGTGTGTGTGTGTTTTCCATCTCATTTCATTTGTTTTTATTTAGAGCTCTTAAACGATTTACACATTATGTGTATGCTCTTGTAGGTTGCTTAACATTGGGGAGATCTAATCTGAGAAATGTGTATTCAATGATTTTATTGTTCTTCAAAAATTATGAGTGTAGTTAACAGCAACTAAGTTAGCTACAAATTCACTGAGGAATGATCTTTGGGACCATTGCCTTATCTACTATCTCTGCACTATTTCTTGCATGACTGTAATTTATTTAATCCCATGTTTTTCTGTTCATGATTTTTGTTAAAGATTTGTTTTTACTCATGTTTATATGTATATGTCTGTGAGTGTCTACCGTGTGTGGGCAGAAGAGTTTGTCAGATCTACTGGAGCTAGAGTTACAGGCTATTGTGGGCCACTTTATGTGGGTGCCAGCATCCGTTGGAGGAACAGTATAAGCTCTTAACCATCTCTTCAGCCTCTTTATCTTCTTAATCCCTTTGATTCTTCTTACAATACCAGTTAAAGTGATAGACTGCCATAGACTGAGTGCATATCATATGCTAGGAATTTTGTGTGTTATTTAGTCTGCAAACAATCTTGTGAAGAATTACCACTTACATTGCAGATTAGGAACCAAACTTAGAAAAAAACGAGTTATTTTCACAAAGATTCAGTATAACAAGTGACAAAACTATAGAGTGTTGTAAATTGAGTTTTATTCCAAAAGCAAGGTTACTTTCCTTGTTCGTTGTTAATAAAGGAATCAGATATATTGGTTTTCTTGGTTGTGGTGGTGGTGGTGAGTTTACATTCTAAATTTGTCAACAGTAGGCAATTAAGCATATGAAATTAGGAACATGTTAGTTTAAATACTGAAAGAAGTCTGTTGTTATTAACAGATAATTTGCAAATAGCTAATTTTTGGAAATGTCATGATTAAAGTTCTTTCTGTTAGAAAATGCTTATAGAAGAAAATCTAAACAGAGACATTGTATTGACACTCAGTACATCTGTCTTTATCTTATAGTTACCTGGTAAAATATTTGCATATATAATGAAGATGACAGCACCTTTATAGAGATTTATGATAAATGCCATTTGGTAACTGCTATAATAAAAGAGTCTAATTTGTTTTCTTTCTAATTTCTAGATTCCAAGTTTCTATATATTTCATTCTGATTCTATATAATTATGGCTTTCAGAACTTGGGGGTTATAAAGGTGGACCCAAGAGATTAACCAGCCAAATCCAACACAATCTGTTTCTTCAGAAACTTAAACAGCATTCGTGATAGTACATTTTGCTATAGCCACAAAAGTTTTCCTGATTATTTCCTTCAAGTTAAGTTTCTGAATATTTTGGTTCTATATATGTCTATTAAAATATTGAGTGTTCAATAATGCATATGCATAAGACACAATATTGGCAACAGTAGCTGTAATTACCATGTGATTTCTGTATGTTTGTAGATTAATTTCTGAAAACTATTGTTGACAACAGAATAGTATGGTTACTTTGTAATCTGGCTCTGGAACTAGTCTTGTAGTTACTACCCATGAAATCTTGAACCATCATTTTCTGGAGAATCAGGCCCCTTATTTGAAATGGGCAAAACACAGTACTATCTCCAAGGTGAAGGAAAGGGGAGGTGACTTGCTCAGTGTGTTTCTTTAGCCTGTGGATTTCACTAAGTTAATTAACATACCATGAACTGTGTATGGCTGGTTTATGATTATCCTTATTATTAAGTTTTTTTTTTTTTTTTTTTTTTTTTTTGTAAAGTATCCTAAATGTGTCCTGCTTTAGTTTATCTTCTTAGTGCTAGGTCCTGGACTATGTGAATTTACTTACTTGGAAATACTAGTGCCTCGGTGTTGCAACTGCACAATAGTCAGATTTACAGTACAGGTTTTCTCCATCATAAAAATGAGAAATAAGCTATGTGTCTTGTGGCTACTTCGGGACCACAGAAGACATTGTACTGCCAGTGGACTAACACTAAGACATAAGTACTTACCTGGCAGCTGAAATGGCTGTAAGCTTGATTTGCATATTCAGAACCAGGTTTCTTGCATGCTTTCTTTTCAGGGAACACTAAAAGGTTTTGACCAGACCATTAATTTGATTTTGGATGAAAGCCACGAGAGGGTATTCAGCTCTTCACAAGGAGTAGAACAAGTGGTATTGGGATTATACATCGTGAGAGGTGACAACGTGTAAGTAAAATAAGTCATTTTGAATAAAGTTACTCTTTCACAACTGGTGTGCTTGCATTATGGAAGAGAGATTTTCCCCAACTTATGTGTCATCCATACCTAATAGAATTGTGCATTCATCTGTTTTGCAGCTGTAGCTTATCTTATATTTAATTTGTACTTTTTTATGTTGAGATACCGCAGGAACCAGCTAAAATCATCTCTTCACAAAGCAAATGTTGACATACTGAGATTTCATGTGTACCTTATTATTTGAGACTTGGCCTTTGAAAGTTGAGTCTTGCACATACAAAACAGCAGTCTACCACTGATCTGTGCTTCCCGTTCTCTTTACTGTTTACATCTTTAGACCAGGCTTTCAGATCTACCTGTTACTGCAACTACTATTGTGTGTGTGTGTGTGTGTGTAAAATAGGAAAGTGGTCTGGATAGGCCCACAAAGGGCTCTGCTTTGCACCAAATTCTTCCGTAAAGAGGCATCTTAACATTTTTGGAAAATCTCTAAAAATATCCTGTTTGAGCTATTTTAAAGAATTCAGACTCATTCAGTTTTCATTGTTTTTAATGAATGGATATACTTAACATGTCCTATGAAAATCCCATTGTCTTTTTTTAACTTAGGAAGGACACTGACAGTCTATAGTTTGAGACATCTTAGACATGGCGATTTGAGAAAGGCTACAAACATTTTGAAAAATACTCTTTTTTTCTGATGATGGGAGTCTTGAGTATCAACATTTTCCAGGATTGCATCTACTTCCTTTGTGTAGCTGTGGTATTTGAAAAGTGGCTGGTGACCAATGAACTAAATTTTAAATTTGGAGTTATTTTGAAATTGAGTCTCTTAATGTAACCCAGGCTGACCTGGAACTTGCTACATGTCCTGGACTTCCTTCATTCTCCTTCAGCTTTCCAAATATTAGGATTTTAGGTTTAATTTGCCTTATGTGGCTAAAACTTTAAATGTTTCTAGAATACTACAAAGAGTCAAAATATGACAGGACAGTAAAAGGTATTGGTAAGTTTAGGTGGTTTGAAGGGATATGTAAAATGGTACAACAAGGGATACTTAATTCATTTAGTGAACTGTAAGATTAGTTCATTAATGAATACTGTAAGTATATCTTAAAATGAATATATGCTTTATTCACTTAATTTTATCTAAAATCTGTATTTGTAAGTAGGTTGATTGATTCTTAATCAAAATTGGGTTTATGATTTATAAAATATTCTCTGGAGATGACTTAGGTGTGAGTTGTAAAGATGATGTGAGTTTTAAAGGGTGAGCCCAAGCAGAGGGGCCGGGGGTCTTGTCCCTTCAGCACAGCAGTACTGTTGGAACACTACACTGGAGTGTGTGGATCTGCCGATTTGAAGAGTGATTCCTACATCTGTGTTTCAAAGAAGCCAAATTTAACATTTACCACAACCTCCTGGGGCTAGAGCCTGCTTTTAAGAGCTCATGAATACAGACTTTGACTTTAAGTTAAGTACAGCTACTAGTTTTCCAAAATGTGATGCTTGGAGTATCTCTTTTAATATTTGTTCTTGTAACACTACCTTCACATTGTTTCTTGAGTGTAAGTCCTGAAATGGCTTTTGCTTCCCACCTTCTCAGTTCCACACATTTGGAAGAATGACATGATGCTGTAGTTAGTGGGATTTTAGAAATGTATGGAAGTTCATTTCAGCATGTATTTAACTCTGTCTTTCCCCCCATACTGATAATAGAGCAGTCATTGGAGAAATTGATGAAGAGACAGACTCTGCACTGGACTTGGGAAACATCCGAGCAGAACCTCTGAACTCCGTAGCACACTGAAGACACAGTGTATGGTTAGATGTCTGTAAATCCTGTACAGAAACTGCTTCTTCTGAAGATGATGTTTAGATTTTTTATGAGTGTGTAATTGTGGATTTTGACTTTGTGTTGGTACCTTGTAATATGTAAACTTAAGTATTTCTACATTTTTATTGGGAAACATTGCCTAAATTAATAAATGCAATTGTCTGATTTATTTTTCTACTGATATATGCAAATCTAAGGATCATTTTGAAAACTTAGAAAATACCATTACTTGGGTAATTTAATATTTATGGAAAATTGGCTGTAAAGAAGTCTTAGGCTATTATTGTAACTTATACATGCAAGTAATAGTAATAAAAGAGACTCTTCTTTCCGTGTTTTTTAGAAAATGACCAGACAGTAAATTGTCTTCTTCAGGTACTTGAGCCGTAGATGTTTATCCCACTGCCCTATAGCTCTACAGTGGATGAAAAATTGTTCTTTAGGTCTAAGAGATGTGAATAAAAAATGAGTAATGAAAAGCTTGAAAACTTGAATTGCACAAAAAATTAATAGGAAAGTAAGAATGACCAGGAAGATGAGGATAAATCTTTAGATGCTCAGTAAGGTCCCAGAATTTGGTGTATGAAAACAGATTCTGTGTATCTTAAATAGTGTTGGACTGCTGAATCTTTGAAAAAAGAATGGGGGCGTATCCGCTATTAAAGGAGCTTTTGTTCAATGTGGGTATTTACTTAAATGCAGAGTAGTGATTCGCTGTCTTACTTCATTCATGTGTTCCATGAAGCTGCTTTCATAAGCTTGACTTTGCAAAGAATTCATGGAAGCAATGATGTAGGTTGTGTTTATGCTAAGTATTTACAAAACTCATCAGTTTCATATGTGGGCCAAAATGGGTATCTTTGGATAGAATAGAAAAATGTGTACATTCTTGTAATTCAAATAAAATCCATCTTTTTTTGTGTTTTCCATTTTTTTTTTTTAAGTGGAAGTGCAACCATTTCTGTAAAGATGCAAATAGTAAAGCTTTGAGGCTTCAAAGGCCATGTGGTCTCTAACAGTTACTCTCCTCCCTGGTTACAGCACAAGCAGTGGTAGGTAATTTGTAAATGCAGTCTTGGTTGTCTTTCCAATAGAACCTTATTTCCAATGCAGGCAGGCTGTATTTGCCCTAATGGCCAAATTTTATGACTTGCCTTAAGATATGTTTAGAAGGAAAGGGTAATGGACAGTTGGTATAAGTTCTGGAATGGGCTCTTTCAGAGTTCAGACATGAATTAACACTTTAATATTCAGAATCAATGTAGTCATTTTGGTTAATTAAAAGCAAGCACTGTGAGCAAAGGTTGGAAAATGCTGTCATGCCTAGCCTGTAATGTAAACTTTTATAATCAGTAATAAAATGAATGGGATGCAGAATGGGTAGCAAATGAGTTTAGGGACAATGAGCCAGATACACTGTCTTAGTACACAGTACTTTAAATTTTGAAGCTAGTACCAAAAATAATGCAAGATATTTATAGTTTTTCAAAAAGTTTTATTCAAACACTACAAATGAAGTCAACGCATTTTTCAAGAACTGTTATACTGTGTTTTCGTGACTGAGACTGGCTAAAACATCTGGAATGCTTTATTTTATGAGTGAATGATTAAAGACCAAATGGCTGCTTTTTATTATTCCTGGATGTACTTGGCTCTTTGTACATTCACAACCTCTTCAAACCGTATTTGCCCTGCATGAGAACTAAAAGGAACCTCCAGTTTCTATGCAGTGTCAAGGATTTTATGTTCTTTAATGAGACTTACTATGGAGTCACTATAAAGAGCCTCAGGTCAGTTCTAACATTTCATTGCATCCCTGCTTTGAGATTTAGACACGAGGCAAAACTGGAAACAGCTTACTGATAATGAGTTATGTTTCTTGGCAAGCTATTTTCATTAAAAGTGCTTAAATGGGGCAACACAGAACTTCATACATTGAGGGGAAAGACTTAATTTCTTTGTAGTTGACCAGGTACTATCTTGAAAATTAGTTCAACATAACTAATTTAGGTTAAATTAATTTGTTAAATGGCTTCATGATGGCAGTTTGGGTTCAAAAATACTACAATTATATATAGTATTTACAAAGTCATGAACACTTGATACATTTTTAAAAGCACCCTTTGGAGACCATTCTCAAACTTTAAAGCTGATAATGTGAGAATACATAGGCATAAAAACATTTCAGTATAGGATAACCAAGTCAACACCTCTCCTTACACTGAAAGGTTTGACTAAGTGGATAAGAATACAAACAGCCCCTTGTGAACCCCCTTGCTAGTAGCCAGTTACAAAGCAGCCTTTCACCTGCAGTATGGTGTGTTCTGGGCCTTGAGATTCAGCATTTGAGAGTGCACATCATTTTTCAGGTGTAATGCTGGGTGCTTCCTGTAGTGATCCTTTTATATATGGGGACACTGAAGCTCTTAATTCATCCAGGATTTTGTAGTTATTCCCATGGCCTGAAAATACAGTATCAAAATGAGTATCATTACTTGGATTGACAAAGCTATTCTAAACTGGGCTTATTAAAGCTCCCCAGACACTAAAAATTTTGGAGCTCTACTCATTGATCTTGGTTTACTGCATCCATAATGGAACAAATGGGAGTAATTGTTAAAATGAACCAGGAACTTGACTACCCAACTGAGTCTTTATGATTCCATTTTATTTACTTGAGGCTTTTTTTCCCTGTAAAAAAACACTATACTCTGTCTTAATTGAGTGTTGAGCAAATGAGATAAAATTGCATTGTATTTCCATGGGAGACTAGAAGTTGACTAGAAACTAGCTCCATCCAATTGTACACAGATGTCTGAGTAGTAGTGTTCAGTTCTGAACCTCTGAGCAATCTTTCTTTACTTGTGAAATATTGGATTCTGCTCCACAGAGAATTGGTAAGTGATGTGATTGTCGTTCCTGTAGTGAGAGCCCTGTGAACTAGGCTTAGTACCTCTTTGTGACTCGATACTGCCTCCTAATGACTATTACTTCCTTTTCTAGGTGTTAGTATACTTAAAAAGAATTGAGTGTTGTCAGGGACCCTGTCAAGTTGCTAATAAATACTGGTAGCCACTGCTAAGCCAGAGAACAAAATAAATATGCTGATCCTTGGCAAAGCACCCTTCTATGTTGAACCTCAACCAAAGCATCTAGATACAGATTTATGTTAATAAATTCACTAAATTCTTTTAGTTTAATAGCATATAATGTGTGAGGCCAGATTCATTTAAAGCTTCTACAACTATCTTTTAAAAAGTAGATGTAATTCAACTTGAGCATTTTCTTTTCCGTTTGCGTTTGTCATGTAAAATTTCCAAGTCTGTAGGTTGAATAATGCTAAGGATGGCGGCAGAAGAGATCTTACCAGCTGTGTTTCCTGCATTGGTTAACTAACCATCTGCTACCTGCCAGCAGCATTTGGGTGATGGAGGAGTTGAGAACTCAAGGAGATTAAATTGTCTTTAAGACATCTAAAGATGAAAAGATTTCATTTTAAACATTTCAAAAATCTAGGATTTATGTTAGGCCTTTTTTTGTATTTGTGTGTCTTTTATAACCTGAAATTGTTCTTTTATCTTTTTGTGGCACAGATAAAGAATTACTACAAACACCCTCAAAGTCCCCCTCCGTTATCCAATTCAGTACTTTTTTCATTTAAGTAACATTTTTTTTCTTTTACATAAGAACCATAGTTTCCCCTACCCCCTCTCCTCCCCTGTCCCCCAATGTGTCTCCTGTCCCCCCCTTCCAACCTACCCCCATCTCTTCCACCCCTCCATCTCCATTCAGAAGGGCAGGCCTCCCATGGGCTTGAGCAAAGCATGGCACATCAAGTTGAGGCAGGACCAAGCTTCCCTCCTTGTGTCATGCTGTATACTGTATGTGTTAGTACTTCAGGGGGAGGACATGTACAGGGCAATACATATTTTGCTTAATTTGCTTCATCAAGAAAATCAGATGTGGCAATAAATTGCACTCTTGCAGATGAGAAAATGATGTTGGTAGAGAATGTGGCACTGTGATTTATAACATCTTTGAATGACATGAAGTCCAATAAGAGTTAAAAAAAAAAAAATGGGCCATTTATGGTAGTCCTACATGCCTTGAAGTCTAGCACTTGAGTGGCCAAAGTATGAGGATTGCAAATTTGAGGCCAGCCTGCAGGTTAAACTCGGTCACAAAACCAAACTAAAAGAGGTTAGCATAGGGGAGGGATCTGTAGGGAAAGAGGAAGATTGATTGAGGAGGAGGGGTGAGAGAAGGTATATATTACTGTAGTCAGAACTCTGCATACATGTATGAAATTGTCAAAGATTAAATTTACTAATAAAATGTCAAATGATTTTAAACATTTTATTTGGAATGCACTTAGCTCTCTCACCCATTCCTGGTTAATGGAGAAAAGGAGCAGAGACACTTAATTTGAGACAAATAAGAGGTGTAAACCAAAAAAATAAAAGACCGAGAGACTGGTATTGGGGGTTAAGCTTCAAGTTGAAGCGCACGCGCACACAGAGAGAGAGAGAGAGAGAGAGAAGGGGAGAGAGAGTGTGAATGGAAAGCCACTGGGAACATGGGCTGTGTAAGGTAGATGCATCTCTTAGGATAGTTACTGAGGAATACTGAGCAGACAGAGACAAGGACAGGTGGAAGAGATAGGAAAAGCCACTAAGATAGGAGCTATGACAGAAGAAATAAATATTAGTTCAGACTGAGTATACACAGGAGAATAATAAAATATATGGGGGCACATAACATTTCTTTTGATAGGTATTTCTTGGTAAAATTTTTATATATTTAGTATTGGGTGTCAGGATTTCAGTATGTATCCCACAGTGGTATCAAACGTGTAGCAATTACCCTGTCTTAATCTGCCAAATACTTGAGTTACTCTGCGTGCCAACATGTACAGATTTATAGAGGTCATCTAAAGGAGATATGTAGGAGCCTGAGCATGGGCAGCAGGACCAGGTGCAAACAGAAGAGACGGAAGGACCATTCTTCAGAGGTAAAACAATATGTGTTCTGAATGCCTGTTCCTCAGAAATTTTAAATGCCTAGGACCTGGACTGTAATAGGGTTTCATTAGAACTGATGCTTCTGTCCCCGGAAGAAGGAACAGAAGTCTTAGGGAAATTGGAGTAGAGCAAGAAGATGAGGAGAAAAGGAAGAAATGGTTACTTCTTAAGAGCAGTGTTGGAAAATTTTGTGATTAGGAAAAGAGCAATGAGAAGTAGTTAGGGGGTTTTGGTTTTATTTTTATTAAGTATTGGTGAATTGTATGCTTTATAAAGGAATTGAAGCATTGATTTATACTTACAAAGTTGAGAAACATCTTTTAGAAGCAGGAAGTGGTCATCTTCCTAAGGGCTGGCCTACTTGGCCACAGGAAACAACCCGGATCACTTAGCTTGGTGGGTTCACAATAGTTCTGGGAGAGTGAAGCATAACAAAGGAAGAAACATAAAGACCAGCAAGAATTCTACACAAAGAATATTAATGCAAGTAAGAGGAATGATGCCAGTTCGAATTGCATTGGAAGTAGTGTTCAAATTCTGAGTAATTTGGAGTTACTGCAGTAGGAATTTGATTAATGACTATTAAGGACTACAGGATTCTCCGTTTGGGAGTTCAAAACTATGTGAATGGTATTTAAGTCACAGGATTGAATGAATACAGTAATAATATAGGATTTAAAAATGAAATAGATTCTGGTTACATTGTGTTAGATTTGATGTAGTTTGATTTCAGTTTAAATATGAGTGTAAGGCTTTATGCATGTTTTTAAGGGTGTTGATTGTTGTTTATCTGGTTCCTCAGTATTAGAGATCAAGAACAACCAATGAATTAATCTGAGGATGAATCATAAGAAAGGCATAGCTCAAACTAGGCAACTGTTCCCTCTTTTTAAAATTACAGGGTTTTGTTTTGTTTGTTTGTTTGTTTTTGGTAATTTAGTATGTCTAGTCTCTCTGATGGGAGAGGGTACAGTTTATGCTACAACACACAAGTGGAGGTCAGAGGTCAAGTTCAGGTGTAACACTCTGCTTGTGATGTTCTTGTACTGAGAGAATGATGATGGGTCTTTCCGTTTAGTCATATTCATAGTCTCAGGACAAAAGAGTTTAGACTTTACTAGGGCTTTGGTTTAGGCAGATAAGGAATGAAGGCTAATTTACTGAGGACATTTCCAAGGACGTGATTTTAATAAATGGCTATGAAATTCAGTCTAGTTAAACAGAACAGCAAGGACACAATGAAAGGTGGTCTAGGTCAGGAATACATTCTGATAGGATTAATGGGCCTTAGTTGTGGTGAATTCAGTCTTCAGTTTTGTGACTAGACAAGTAAGATGGAACATGAGAGGCGTATTCACAAAGCGTGTTTAATTGTGAGAATATCCAGGGATGCTAGTTTTGTTTAGGACAAGCTGTAGCAAGCAAGCGTCCATGCAAGTGTAGCTATCACAGGCAGAGATCCATCTCCTCTATCCTAATTTCACTTGGTTAAAGTACAGGCTATTAAATATATCCTTGAAAGAGAATAGAATATTTATTTCTTTCCTGATATATGAAAATCTGGTCAGCTAGTTCAACTGGATCACAATCAAGACTGTGATTGCGCAGTGGAATGCCTGAGCAGTTTCTAGGTAACCAAAATCTGTTTTGATCCCCGGATGTAGCCAGGTGAACAGTCTTCACACACCTCCGGATTGTGTCAGAGGACGCTGTGAATGAGGTGGTTGGGGCGGAGCACCAGGGCTGTTGGGTAGGAGTCCCAGGAACATCTCAGACAGTATTAAAAGCCTTGTCACCATGAAGAAGGTCTTCAGCTTCTGGGGAAAGGGCAAGACCAATGAGTCCAACAGCCATTTCTCTGATCTGTCCGTGAACATGGCTAGGGCCACCCCCAGCCTGCCCACAGGTGGGGGACATCACCGTCAAGATAAGCACTTGAAGAAACTTCACAAAGCTGCTTCAGTTGGCAATGAGCAGAAATTGAAGGTGTACCTTGAACGCAAGAAGCATGATGTGAATGGGCAGGACAAAAAAAGCAGGTGACCAGAGGCCAGGATATCGAAGGGCATTGGGGAGACAGGGTTGGGGGGACTGTCTGTTCCAAACAAAGAAAGCATGTCAGGGGTGCCGAAGACTCGACGTCATTGTGGGTTTTCCCGAGCAGAGGCACTGTATTTTTCACAGACACACGCTTTAACTTTTGGCTTCTTATTTATCTTACTTGTCAATGTTTGCCTAGGTGTCAAACCTGTTTCCTTTCCCTTTAATCCCTTCTGCACACTGTTTTCTCTCTTCCGTTTGCTGTTTTTCCTTCTTGGTATGCGTTGTATTCAACAATCTAACCCTTTATTTTACTAACGTGAAAACAGACAAAAGAGGAGAGGCATCGCCAAGAATGAAATTACTAAGACTTTGCCTGGAAGTACCAAAATAAGCAACACACTTTGGGTTAAAAAGAAACTTGATAACAAACTCCTTGGGAAAACAATGATGGTTTTCCTTTTTTTGTATTACACATTTATCTTTTAAAAAAAAGATTTTTTTTTTTTTATTTGAAAGTGTGCCTGTTTGAGATCATGTGCATCATGTCCCTGCTGAAGGGAGGACACTGGACCTGGAGTTCCAGACAGTGCCTGATGTGGGTGCTGGGGACTGAACTCAGGTCCTCTGTAAGACCTGTAAGTGATCTTAATGGTTGAGCCATCTCTCCAGCACCAGTGTGTTACCATTCTCTAGCACTCATTTGCTCAGCTTTAAATTGATTTTTTTTCAACAAATATATGCTTCATGTATATATGAAACCAGACAGTGTGTGGAATCTGTGATAAAGCAAATAAGCATGCTAAATTACCCAATAAGCACTTTCAATACTACTTAACAAACCCAGAAAGTTCCTAGTAGCCCTGGGTTGTTTGAATAAGACATCACTACCATAGGCTCATGTATTTGTCTGTATCTAAAACAACAAAAATAACAACAACAAAATCCAACAATCTAGTCTTGTAGGCAGTGAGCAGTGTTGCATTTAATACTTGGACAGAAACATCAAAGTTCCTTGGCTCCGAATTCTTCAAATTTACACATACATGCCCACACATATGTATATATGTTTCTTCAAGAAGTTATTATAGACGGAATTAAACGTGCTTAACTCTTTGTGTTTGAGTTGAAGGCTAGATACACCTTTTGTTTAAAGAAGTTCATTTTGAGCTACATTGTAGTTTTTTTTCCCCAAGAAGTTGGCAATATAATATCAGGATTGTTAAGGAACTAAATCAGTAGTCACTAAACATTTGCTTCATCAGGAGGGAATAATAGAAAAGATAGTATGGGGGAGTATTTTATCTAGATTATACTGTTTAAATAATTTTATCTCATAAGGTATTTCTATGACTGCAAAGTATCTGTTCAAACTTCATTTAGAATTTTCCTTTACAATTTTTCATTTTTACTCATTGTATTTAATACTCCTTCCCAGCTGATTTTTATGTGACTTTTTCATTATCTGCTGACATCTATTAATATCTATCTCACACAAATTTTTTTTGTCACATTCTCCCCCATTATTCTGTCTTCTCCCTCCCACCAAGCACAAAAAGATTGTCAGTTCAGCATGAATGAATGATCTGGTTCCATTCTATGATCTAAAACTGGGTGTGGTGGTTGCATGCCTTTAATTCCAACACTCTGGAGGGCAGAAGCAGAAGGATCCCTGTGAGTTTCCAGGCTATCCTGGTCTACAACGCAAGTTCTAGGACATGCTGGGCTGGTATACAGAGAACCCTGTCTCCAACCAACCCACCAACTCAACCAACCAACCAACTGATGCATTCTACTGCCTAATCTCGCACTCCTCTTGCTGACTGCTGTCAATCTTCATCTACAGAATAGTGTAATTTAGTTCTGCCTATGAATTGTAGTTATATTGTCATTGTTCCTTTTGTAACCTCATTAAGTAATCTGAACTGGAATTATCATGTTGTTCAAAACTGTTTTGATACTTTTAAAAATTTGCTTCCATAGGTGGTAACTTACATATTTATGGAAGGGGTTTTATTAGTTTACCATTTTTAATGTTATTCTGTTTTCAAGCCTTCCCTTGAGAGTAATTTCCTGCTCCTGTAGATTAATATATGTCTGTTTAGGTAGATGAGGCAGGAGCATGACATGTGAGCTCACCTGTTTGGAATATGGGCTACCAGCATATGGAATGTTCTAAAATTTTGTAAAACAAGGAAATAATAATACAGCCATACAACCATGAAAATTCATCAAAGGGCCATCTACACCAAAGCGAATACAAACTGTAAACGGAGCTAATTAGTATTCTGTTATAATTCATGAACTGGAAGTTCTTTAAGAAGTAAAAAGTAGTATAACATAAAATGTATAGTTTAGGGAGTCATTGGGTTCTTAACGATGCATTTGTTTTTAGATGGAAATATCAGCTCTACTGGATAGGCAGAGGGATACACAGAAAAGGGGGAGATGCCGTTGACATTACAATTTCTGTTACTTACAGATGTTTGTTAAGTTTTAGACAGTAATCTTAATTATGTTAGTGTTATCACATTTTATCATTTATCTGGA
Organism: Phodopus roborovskii; assembly: GCF_943737965.1. Taxonomy (NCBI): domain Eukaryota; kingdom Metazoa; phylum Chordata; class Mammalia; order Rodentia; family Cricetidae; genus Phodopus; species Phodopus roborovskii. Next base: position 7,104,828 of record NW_026125444.1, read on the forward strand.
GATAAATTGAGGGAAAAAAACTTTTAAATTTGTTAGAATAAAATTTTCCTTAAAACGATATGTGATTTTCAAGACATTTGCTTAGCCTTTTAAATTCATCAAAATCAACTATAATTAGCATAAATTTTCATGAAATGTAAACAAACACATAAAACAAATATCTTAATATTCGATTTTGCTTGTTGATGGGTATAAATAACTAACTGAGAGGTCTTTCTAACTTCATGTTTTATTGTACCAATATAGAACACCTTTGCATTTGGCCTGTGCTAATGGATATACAAATATTGTGTGTCTCTTAATTGAGCATCAATGCAAAATGAATGTCCAGGATAGTAAAAACAGAACCCCATTGATGAAGGTGTGTTCCATTTTTCTTCTTTTTTTAGTAGAGAGTGTTTTTGCATACCTAGTTAAATTTTATTGATTTTCATGCTTTAAGCTGTAACATTGAACATTAGTTTCTGTATCTGAAATAGGAAACTGGTCACTCATCTATTGTTTTCCCATTGGTAGGCAGTACAGTGTCAACAGGAGAACTGTGCCACTGTCCTTCTACAGCATGGTGCGGACCCAAATCTGGTGGATTCTGATAGTAATACAGCCCTCCATTTTGCTGCTTGTGGTAAAAATACCTCACTAGCCAACAAGTTGCTCGAATACAAAGCCGACCTTGAAGCTAAAAATAAGGTAAACTTCTGTGAAAGAAAATATGTATTCATGCCTCAAAGCTATCCCAAGAGGTGGATGTAAATTGGGAGGAAGAAACACCTAGACACCCAAGGAAACAGAGCCCCAGCCTTCTGCAGCAGCCCTGAAGCTTCCAGCTTCTACAGCAGAAGTTTCAGGTATCATGGTCAGTGCTGAGAAGACAGAATGCTGAGCTCAGTGAAGCCCCATGACATGTCATCTCTGAACCCTAGAACTGTAATTTTGATGGGAATTCCATTTTGGATTAGATTTTCATTGTTTGTAGTTGTATCTAGTGGCTGTTTGGGGAAGTAGCATTTTATTGATCATTACCCCAGCGGAGCATAGCTCAGCCCATGTACACCTTCCGGGCTATGCTGACAGCTACAGACATAAAACTACGTGTAACAATTGCTCCCAAAATGTTGGCTATCTTTTGATTCAGGGCTTATTTCATGGCCTCTGATGGCTGCCTAGTTCGGGTGTTATTCTTATATACCTTGCTGTGCATGGAACCTAACATTCTATTGGCAATGGCTTTTAGAATCTCCATTGACATGTTATCCTCTGAGGCACACATCCATTCTTACACCTTTAATTCCGGGTCACATGCTAGTGGTAGTGGTAATTGAAGCAACCCTGCTAGTAGGGCTGTTATTAATTTAAATAAAAAGATTGCATCCCCCCAAAACACTGAATAATGTATTTATTTCAGATGCTTTACATAACAGAAATTTATATTTTAGTATAGAGACTGAATTGGCAGACTGAACTGAGAGACACATAGGTTATCAAATTCTGATAAAATTTTCCTTTCTTTAAAATTCTTGCATTTCACTGTAGACTTCATCCTGACATGAAAAGAAACATATCCATCAGTGATAATTCCCCAAATGGTCATACCAGATAAGAATGTTTGAGTTCTTCAAACATCACCTTTTAAAATTATTATGCAGTTATAGTAATAGAGCTGAATTAAAGATTAGTTATTTTGCTAAAAGTAGCCTAATTCTTCCTTTGAAATGTAGTGAATAACTAAAAAAATATTTTTTTTAAAAAAAGCAACTTGTCACTTCATTTTGCTGATACTTTGCATATAAGATAGTCTTGGAAGTTATTATATAAAACTATAGAAACACAAGTATATATAATTGTATGTACATTTGTGCTAATCATATAGAAAACTTACATTAAATGATAGGTATTTATGACTTGATCACTTTATACCTATGTTTTCAATTAAGCCTAGAATACAACTTGGCTTTTAAAAATGTAGCAGCCCATCCTTAATTCAAAGTCACATTTTTGTTAGATAATAAAATACTTCAAAAATTAGATTATATATTCAGGAATTTCTTATGAACATACTTTAAAAATTGTACTTAAACCTAAAAGACACAGAAGTAAAAATTGTTAAAGTAATTATTTTGAAATATTTTTTTACAGGAAGGCTACACTCCACTTTTACTTGCCATTGCTGAAAACAATGAAAATATGGTAAAATTCCTCCTGAAGAAAGGAGCAAATGTTAATGCATCAGATAATAAACACAGGTATAGGTATAATGAGTCAAGCTAAATAAGATGCCATATAATTGCAATTGCTTAATGAGACCATGTAAATACACATATTTATTAATATATCTTTGTGCGATATTTTAATTATATGGTATGATTTGGGACAAATTACCTATACATATCAAATGCCCATTTTTAAATATATAAGTCAGATTGCTTAACCATATGGGTAGCTTTAAGTTATTGTCATCATTTATAATTTTGAAATCTTACATAGGAGCCAATGTTGTAGTTAACTGGAGAGGGGACATAGGGTGCTCAATACTACCTCCCATGGAATTTTGAGACATCTTGAAAGCAGGAGGCTCTGAGAAAGCAGAAACAGAAAACCAGTGTATTAGCATTTCCTGGGGACTGTCTGTGTTTAGGTGCCATTCTATGGCCCGCGATTGCTGTGCAATTTTGAACAGACCAATGCAACTTTTCCCATTCCTTTCCTGACTCTTTAAGAATAGAGACCTTATGTTTGAATGGTAAGTTGAGAAAATAAATTTTGTCTTGCTCCAGAACAGCCATTATGATTGCTCTCATTTCTGAACCAACAAGTTCTGTAACACTCCTTCTTCAACAAGATACAGACCTGTCTTGCAGAGATATTTATGGATTTACAGCTGAGGAATATGCTTCTTTTAATGGCTTTACTACGTAAGTGATACTTTATGCCTTTTAATAACTATGTGAAGTAGGATCTTGAGGTCTATAGAATGAGCCCCCCAACACAGTTTTATAGGGTGATAAAAGGGGGAAAATAACATATAAACCCTGCAATTATGTCCTCAGAGATATTTCATTTCCTCCATTTATAGAATCAATGTAAGATGCATGTGTTGCATGAGTGACAGTTGGGACTACAGTGGCATGGGTATGTGAAATATGCTAGAACAGGGTTTCTGTGGACCATTAATAAAATATATAATTAGTACAGCTGGAGAACAGGTGATGTATATGTTCATTTTCTTTCATTATGTCCGTCTTTACTAATATAAAGAATGTATGTTATGGATATTTATCATCACCATTATACTATATAACTTCAATCTGATGTCTCAAAATTCTGAAGTATATTCTCATGACACAAGACAAAAGATTTACAGGTATAAACATGCATTCCGATTTCTAATAGTCAATGAGATAATATACAATACACTGAGATTTAATTTATAGCTAAGGAAGTGAAATATTTCTTTAACTATAAGTAGTATACATTATTTAAAATATAATTTACTTTAGAAGAAAATTTAAATTATACATACTTTTTCCTCCCTCTTCTTGATCTCTCCTTTTCCTCCCTCTCATTTTCTATGTTCTTTCTTCTCTCTCTTTGCTTTATCTTCTCTCTGTGTTTTTCTTTTTGTCTTTCTATGTAGCCCAGGCCTATCTCAAACTTTTTTTTGTTCATATTCCAGTTCCCCCTCCCACCCTTCTTATCTCCCTCTCTACCATGCACCTCCGACCACCCTCCCATCCCATAGCACCCCCCATTCCACAGGGAGGGTGATGCCTTCCAGAAGAGATCATCAAAATCTGTCATTTGAAGTAGGGACTAGGTCCTCCCATCTGCCTCTAGGTTAAGGGAGTATCCCTCCATGGGGAATGTGCTCCCAAAGTGCTGTTGTACACCAGGGATACATCCTGGTTCCACTGTCAGAGGTCCCTTAGACTGCCTAGCTCTTCTAACTGAGACCCATGTACAGGGGTTCTGAGTTGGTCAATTCTGGTTTCCCTGCTATCAATCTGGGGGCCCATTTATTCCTCCTTGTTCATCATATCATATAAATCTATTGCCTTTTACTATTTCAAACTTCCTGTATAGTCAAGGCTGGTTTTGAATTTCTGATCCCCATTGCACATCCTCCTTAGTTGTAGGCTTTAGGTTTCTACTGCCTTCTTTCACCTAGTTTTATCATGTGTGTGTGTGTGTGTGTGTGTGCGTGCGTGTGTGTGTAAATGAATGTATGTGTGTTGGTCCATGTGTACATATGATGAGGCCAGACACTAACTTCGGGCACCTCCTTCACACAGGGCCTCTCATTGGCCTGGTGCTAACCAGTTAGGCAAAGGAGGGCACAGGATCTAATCATGTCTCCCAGCAGCTCATCATGCTTCCCTTCTTACATGCATCCTAGGGATTGACCACACATCCTCATGATTGTAAGGCAAATAGTTTTTGACTGAGTTACCTACCCAGCCCTCTATGTACATTTTCATAACACTTTGAATCACTGCAGTGAACAATCAGGTGTTTATTTTTTGTTTATTAAAAGAATTTAAAAACACCTCATTAATTCTTTGTGGTTTATGGCACAAACAATTGATATTGGCCTAGTGTTCATTTTGTTTTGAATATTTATTGGCACGTACTGAATTTACATAGTGCTGTGTTTCATATGGCTACTTCAGTCATATATGTTGACCAAATTTGCCCTCCTACCATTCCTTCCCTTTAGTTCTCTCTCCCTCCACCCCTGCTTATCTCTCCCATTCTCCTCTCTGTCTTCTATTTTACATTACACACACACACACCCATTTCATACGTCTCTAAAGAGTTTTTCCACCCGCAAATGAATGAAAACACAATTATCTCTTTGCGTGTGATTTATTTTACTATAATCTTCAATCACACCCATTTTATAGTAGACAACATAGTTTCACTTGATAATAAAGTAAGTTATATCACGTGTAAAGAAATAGTAAGGACAGACATTAATGAAATGGAAATGAAAAGATCAGTGTAAAAATTGAGGAAATATAAAGGTGATTCTTTGAAAGAATAAAGAACATTGACAAGTACCTAGACAAACAGGACAAAAAGTTGAGCTAGAGAAGATCCAAATTAATAAAATTAGAGAGAGAAAGGGAAAGTTTACACCATTGGGATTCAGTGAATTACTAAGGCGTACTTAGAAATTCTGTGTTTTATAAATATAGGAGAAAGGAATACACGTCTGGACATATATGACCTACTAAACTTAAACCAAGAAGCTATAAACAACCTAAATGTACCTATAACATACAATGATAATAAAGTTTCCCTTCTGACAAAATCCTCAGGCCAGATGAGTCTGCTGCTCAGGTCTACTATACTTGTAAAGAAGCATAAACCCCAATGCTTCTCAATTATTCCGTATGTCAGAAAATGAAGGCATCCTGGCATATTCCATTTACAAAACCAATATACTATACCCAAACCTGACAAGAATACAACAGATGAAAACTCTATAGGCCAGGCTGGATATGGTGGCACATGCCTTTAATCCTTGCACTTTGGAGGCAGAGGCAGGTAGATCTGTATGAGTTTGAGGCTATCCTGGTCACATACTGAGTTCTAGGCCAGACAAGGCTACCTGGTAAGACCCTGTCTCAAACAAGTAAGCAAAAAAGCATTGTAGACTAATATGGTTGTAAAACTTCCCAATCAAATTCACCTATACATGATAAAGAGCATGTTATTGTGATTTTTACTGCTTGAGAAAATGTTGTCTGTCCAGTATACTTTAATAAATACATACTGTGTTTCATCACTCCCTGGTTCTATGACACAGTGAGAATGGAAATATAGACATTGCTTTTTTTTTAAAACAACAAGTAAATTGGAGCTGGGCATACAGCTCAGTGGTAGTTGCCTTGCAAGGCTCTGAGCTGGACTTGGGGAGCATGGGCAAACTAAACAGAGTGGAAGCATCTCATATGATTGAGTAGCATTTAGTTCTTTATTTTACAATTAACTTTAAATCATTTCAGTTCACTGAAATGCTGGAAACATAGACTTACTAGTAAACAATTGGGATCCTTTCAGGCATGATGCAAGTATTGATTTATTTCAGTCCCTGACTAGCGTCTTCACTTCATTAATTTTCTGTTAAAGCCAAGGGCTATGAGCTAGATTTTGTTCTCTTCAAAGGCATATATTAAAGCCTTAATCCCACTTTTCCTTACGTGAATGAATAAATACTTGGTGATAAGGTCTTTAAATGGGTAATTATGGTAAAAATAAAGCCAGCAGAACAGGCCCCAATCCAATCCGATGTCTTTACACAAAAAGGAGACTTAAGACACAAGGAGAAATTCAAAGGATGGTGTTATACAGAGGGACAGTGGATTTGAAGACTCAGTGAGAGGACACAAGGCAAGGGGAGGCCCTCACTAGGAACCAACACTTTAACCTTGACCTTCTAGCCTACATCTGACAAACAAAACCAAACCTCCTGTTTGCACCACATGGCTGGTGCTTTGTTGTGGCAGTTATATCAGATGATCACACCAACAATGATTCATAGCCACCTTTTCATTTCTACTTGATGGGTCACCTTTAAAAGTCATATTTGTGATGGGGTGGCAGATGGTGAGACCACATGAAATAACATAGTGTCTATTAGCAGGTGACTTGAGAGAGAAATTGAAGGGAAGGAAACAGCTGAAGAGGGGTTGATTTTTAATAATATGAATTGATTTTTTAATGAATTTTGCAATTTATGTATAACTTCTCTATGGATAGGTTTCATCAGATAATTGCCAATAATGGAAACAAGAAGAAAACTAAATCAACAGCTTACTGACCAAGCAGTTCCTCCTGTTCCTTTATATTTTCTTTCAAGAAAGAAAACAAATCTTTTCTTTTCAGAGTAATAATAGCTATGAAATTAAAGTTTTCCTCTGTTTTGAAGTCATAAATCATTTTGAAGACTTTCTTGATCAAAATTTCCTGATGCTATGTGTACTAAAATCTAAAATGATATGCTAAATGATTGAAAACTTTCCTATGGTCTCTTGAAATGTTATAAGGGGCAAAGTTTTTGCATTTATACAGAGATTTTAGTACCACAAAATGGTAAGTTTATATAAATATCATTAGCAATTAATGTGATAAAATTATGACATAAAATTAAAAATTAAGTAACACCAGAGGAGCTGAATTTACCTGTATGTACAAAAGTTATTTTGATACTCATTTTCAGAAGTACATGTAGATATTCAAGCCTGTAAATTACACACACACACACACACACACACACACACACACACACTACAGATTTATTTCAGCCTGATTCCTGAAGATAAGCTTCATGATTATTCTAGGCCTGCTAGAGAAAATATTTATTAAAATAATGGCTTCTCTCTTGAGTGGAAATCAAATTATACCCGTTTTTATCCTTTGCTCCTCTTCTTATTTTCAGAGCTCATCATTTTTAGTTCTTGTGGGTTTAAAGCAAAACTCACCTCACCAGCTCTACACAATTCACACAGTATTATGTTTGTCTTTTCTCCAGATTAAACTTTTATGAGAATAAAAGTTGTATGTGGTTCAGCAAATACTTCCTTGCTCTCCTGACCTCTTTTTACTTTCAGACCAACTTGGTTTGTGACTTGCCACCACCCAAAACAGTATAAGTGGAAATGCAGGTTTCCCTTTGACTCCTAGAAGCCCATGGCTCTTTTGCTCATAACTTTCCCAAGGACAGTATGCTTAGATTGTAATTTTTCACTGTGGGTCTCAGCATAATAGTAAATTGTGGGTCTCACAATGGGTTTCACATGTGGTACAGATCTCAATTCAAGACTAGCAGTTACCAGGAACCCAGTTGTGCCTACCAGAGCCATGGCCAATACTTAGAATTGAGAAGTGAATGTTTCTTACTCATTGAGACTTAGAATTGTTTATTGCAATTACAGCAAGCTGATTATACCTGGAGGAGAAAGTCAGAGCATGCGGCAGGTCACTCACACAGCACCCAGGAGAGATGCACTCTCTGTTTCATACCTGGGTTGCAGATACTTCTCTTCATGCCCTTGTCACACAGTAGCTCTGTCTTACATCTTCACCAGGGTCCTTTACCATCACAGTAACAGAGCAGTCATTTCCTTGCCAATGAGACTTGCAAGAGTTTTCCAGCTCTGCTATACATGTATCTTGTTTGTAGTGCATTGCCCAGGTATAACATGGTGAATCAAGGGCCTTCCTCACAAAAGATACTTTTAACAGTGCAAGGGGAAGTAATGCCATGATGCATTCATTATTAATATATGTAACATATATGATAGTGTTATGCAATAGCATTTATTTTGCTATCTTTTCTGGGAAGTGAATGATTCTCATGCCTATTACCACCCATTTGTTTTAAAAGAAGCAAACACCTTTCAAAGGAGTTGTATAGATGAGGATTATGTCTGGTTACTGTAGCAAAATGTAATCATTTTGAGCAATGCAACTTTGTCTTTGTCTTACAATTTTTTTTTTTTTTTTTTTTTTTTTTTGGTGGAGTTGCTTGCAGTTGGGCCTGCTGCTTGTAGGGTGCATGTTTTGAGTCCTTACTCATGCTGCTGTGGGCTGTATGGTGACGCAACTGCCTTTGAGCCGCTTGGGCTTCCTTAAGTAACCCGTTGCCTGTGCTCCTGCAAGCCAATTCAGTAAAACCGCTGTTCACCACGCCAGACTCAGCTGGCATCATTTTGTCATTAGTAGGTAACTTATCTAGGGCGAGTAGACATTTGTTCATGTCTTCCTAAGAGAAATTTGAACAATGTTTACTTCCATATTTCTTGGCCCTTGACCCTAAAAATCACATCACTGTGACCCGAACTATTGTGGACATGTCCTTTGGCTCTCTTATATCCCTCCTACACTTATAATATTAGATCCAGTTAGATTTCCCAGAATCCAAACACTCTTTATCCAATCACACCATTAAGCCCGATTTATCGGGAAAAGCAACATTAGGATATGCATTTCAGAGCCTCTATTTTTCCTTCAGTGGAAGCGTATTGGTTAGGGTTTATATTGCTGTGACAAAGTACCATAGCCAAGGTAACTCATAAGTCAAACATTTTATTGGCCTTCTATGGTTTTAGAGGGCTAGAGTCCATGATGATTGAGTAAAGATATGATGGCAGGAACAGCCGAGTGATCACATCCTGATCCAAAAGTAGGAGGTATATAGAAAGCTATATAGAGATAGAGGGGAAGAAGAGAGGAGAGGAGAAAGGAGAGGAGAGGAAGGGAAGGGGGGGGAGAAGGGAGGGGAGGAAAAGAAAGGAGAACATTAAAGATGGCCTCATCTTTTGATGAGTCTTTTGAAACCTCTAAGCTATTCTCCAGTGACTTACCTCCTCCAACAAGGCCATACCCCCTAATCCTTTCCAAACAGTTCCACTGACTGGGAACCAAGCATTCAAATAAATGCACCTATGGAATCATTCTTATTCAATCCACTACAAAGCAATTATTAGGGGGAATCATTTACCAGTTGAAACATTTTAACTTTGAGGTAATCTCAATCTTACTGAAAAGTTGTCAGCACAAATAATAGTTATATTTTCCTGAATTAACTGTGAAAACCAACCTTACTTTTGAGACATCCATATATAGTTTTATCATGTATATCTACAGCATTGCCATATAAATCATTGAGTTAATATTAGCATAATGCTGCCATAGAACCTTCAGATTTCATTCACATTCTTCCACAGGCTTCACTATTGTCTTGCACTTTCTTTTGTCCTGTCTTCAATATCTTTTATAGCAAAGGGAACTGACATTGTTCCCATTTGTCATGAGTCTTCAGTCTCCGCTTTCTATTGGGTTCTTTTAATGAATGATGGTGCTGTTGTTAAATAGGAAGTCTTTGAACTTCAGTTTAATTGTGCCCTGTGACTGGATCCTTATTATGTGGCTTTGGTGGTGTACTTTGACTTCCCGAATCCACCTATGTGTTTCTGAATTCACATCACTGAAATGCACACCCAAACATTCATTTGCCATAGTTTAATATCCTGTGACCTAGGCCTAAATGGGTTAAATAGCATTTTTTAGTATTGTGAATGTAGTTTTGCCCTCTTGGGTCTCTGCTCTTGGAGAACTGCCATTTATATTCAGTTCAGTGGGTAAAGTACGTGCACCTTCTCCACAGGTTCAACTCTACCATCAGTTGCATAGAACTGTTCTACATTAAAAGCTTTATGTGTTTGTGAGTGGTACTGGATTATTTCTTATGGGGACACTTGTGTGTGGAGCATTCTTCCTTGTGTTTGCATATTTATATGCTTTCTGCAGATTTTGAATTAATTATAATGCACCACAGCCACTTCTCAGTGCTGTCAAGTTGATGTTCTGAAACGTGTACTCTAAACAAGGCTGTTTCCATCTTCCATAAACTCTATAATGGTGTACGTTCTTGGTTAGATTGCTTAATGAAGTCATGTCATTTGTTTCTAATTCAGTGTTCTACAATCCTGGTTTTGAGGAATTGTTTTGCTTGACACTTAATACTATGTGCTTATTCTGTAGTAGGATTAATTTGGGGGAACATCTGCCTCTCGTGTTTGTTTTTTAAATTGTGTTTATACTAGTTGTCCTTTTGCATGCTAATTTCCATCTTTGTTTATTCATTATGCTTACTTGTGGGGAGAGAAGGAAAATATGCTGTGGTTGTTGACATTCCTCATGGCTGGCTTGTGCAGTTGTACTCAGGCCATTTATTAAACATTTGCTTCTGTTCTTTATTTCTACTGAAATAATTCAAGAAGGATTTCCTTTACCTCTCACCTTATCTCCCACTCTATTTCCACTGTTTTTTTTTTTTTTTTTTTTTTTTTTTTCCTGTCAGCTTTCTCTTGTCAAGTTTCTGGTTCATAAACACTGTAAGGAGACAGTAATGTGGCAGTTGTGTTCCTAGATAAAGATTTTAGGTGCTTTGGGGTATTTTTTTTTTTAAATTAAAAAAAATAAAATCTACTTTTTCTTTATAACAAAACGGAATAACAGTTTTGCCATCTAGTGGACAAGCTCAGCGCTGTTTCATTTGTAGAGCAGAGAACCTGTAGAGGTCACACAAAGACAGAGATAGAAAGTGATCAGTTAGCCTCAGCCAGTGTGGGCCAGATTGGATTGCATAGGATTGAAATACTTCATCTCACTTTGGATTGTTCCTTATAGGCTGACATTAGAGACACATAACCTTATTATAGATGAACCATGCTGCTCTTAGCCATATTTTTAAGACCTGCAGTTTGCTTAGTTTTTATCCTTTACTTACAGTGGACCTATGTCCTGAAAACAAATAGATTGGAAATATATGATCTGAAACTCTATTTAACATATCTGTACCATAAAACATTGTTTAGCAATGCAGCTGTTCTCTCTATGATCTCATGACTGCTTGAGTGTCTTACCACCGTGGCCCAACTTTCCAAGACAAATATGTCTGGGTATACAATTGTAGACAAAAGAAAGTTGATGGGAGATGTCATTCTGTAAATATGTTTCTCATACTGGTTAATGAATAAAGCACTGTTGGCCAATAGGAAAGCTAGATAGGTGGGACTAGGAGAGAGGGAGGAAAGAGGAAGGAGGAAAGAGAAGGGGAAGAACAGAACCACCGGCCCTCGCTCTCTGGTAAGACCACGTGGAAATACATAGAAATGGGTTAATAATTAAGGCAGAGCTAGCCAATAAGAAACTAGCACCTGGCCAACAGCATTATATCAGATACAGAGTCTTGGTGTATTAATTGGGGCTGGTGTGGCGGCGGGACAAGACCGGGGGCGGGAGGAAAAACCTTGCTCCTTACACAGTGTTATACAGAATATAGCAAGCCTTTCCCTTGTTTACACGGTAGGAGAGAACTATGAAGTCTCTCATAATGGTGTTGTCTTTGTCTAAGATGCATAAAATTATTTGGATTTGCTTCAAGCCTTGAAAAGCAAAGTTGAAAGAGAATTTTTTTAAATTACCAAGATGTTTAAATAAAGTATTTAAAACTTTAGGAAAGCACTGGATGCTTTCCTAAAGGAGCAGGGTTTGAATCCCAGAATCCACTTGGTTGCTCATAACTGTCTATGACTATAGTTTTAGGGGATTTTGATCTCAGACACCAGGAAGTACAGTGAAAATATATATGCAGGCAACATACCCATACACCTAAAATAAGATAATTTTTAAAAAGTTCCAACTGAGATTCTTTTTTATTAACTTTAATTTTTTATTTTTTGAGACAGGGTTTTTCTTTATTGTTTTGGAGCCTGTCCTGGAACTAGCTTTGTAGACCAGGCTGGCCTCGAACTCAGAGATCTGCCTGCCTTGCCTCCTCCCACCCCCAAGAGTGCTGGGATTAAAGGCATGTGCCACCAATAGTCAGCTCCAACTGTGATTCTTACAGAAGTAAAATAATGCATTGCCATGTTCCTGTATATAATTCCTGCTCTGGTTTTGAATGAACAAGATTATATGTTCCCTTTCTCTCATTTTAACTTTTGCACAGAGTCATGCTGGCCATAAACGCTATTCTCTTGCCTTCCGCTTTTAAGATCTGATACTACACACAAGCAATGCTCGAGCACACCTGATATTTCATGGTTCAAATATACCTAACTTAAAGACATATTATTAAAGAACTCTGGGAAGGTAATTGAAACCATACATTTTCATAAATCCTCATTTTAATTTTATTCTTAACAGTAATATTCATTATTTCTTTCATAGAATTTCTAAAAAGTATTTGGAGTTTAATTAACTCAAAGAATTTTATCTTTTTCACCTCTTTGTCAAAGCTTCAAAAACTAGGTAATAATAGACTTGATATTAGACTTGGCTGTGTCTTTGGTTCTGACTTTGATCTTGGGGTGCAGGATATGGAATGAAGCATTAAACCAACCTGCAGTGGACATGAAGAATACATATAAGTAGATACTTGCTTTTAATCACTGAAGTTCATAAAAAGTACAAAATAAAGATATAGTCCATCTTAATAACTTTTACGTTGCCCTCAGCTTTGTATGAATAAAATTAAAGGTATGCATGTATGGCAAGAAGATACTTCTTGGTTCCTCCTCCGTTTTAGATATAGTCATAGTGAATGACAGATAAGATTTAATATCTTGAAAGGAATTGGTTTCCATCACTGTCAATTAATTAATTAAATTGATTGGTAAAGAAATACCTCATATATAGAGAGAAAAAGAAAAATAATTAATTGAATGTGTATTTATGAATTGTGGTGTGCACACTCACATTGTGGGCATGTGTGTGTGTGTGTGTGTGTGTGTGTGTGTGTGTGTGTGTGTGTGTATATAGGCCAGGAGAGGACATCTTACATCCTGTTATCACTCTGCAGCCTTTCAGCTTACTCAGTTGATTTCCATGGTAGTTCAGTTGTTCACTGGTTCAATAACAAGTGAATTAATTTTGTCTTTCTAAATTGTATAAATACTTGTGAGATTATTCTAGTATTTTAGATGAATACCAATGCTATATTTGCTTTTCTTTATTCAAATTATAGTGAATAAGAGAATACCAACCCTGTTGTACTTTGACATTGAGGCCCATGCTTAAATCCTCACTGAAACCTTTCTTAATAAACATCAACTTTGTCTTGACAACAAAATCCTTAATGTGCACACAAAAACATGGACATTGGTGTTCCAGAAGCTTCACTTGTAATAGCTGGAATCTGGAAACAACCCAGATGGGCTGCTCATGATGAAAATTTTCTAGTTCTTGATTATTTCGATTTCAATATCTGTATTATTTTAATAGGAAAATTAGGATAAAGAAGGAAATGTCTCCATTATTTTTTGCAACAACATGTTAATTGACAGTGATAACAACAATGTAATTAAAGCATGTGCACATTTTGTTTTATTAACTTTGTGTGTGTGTTACTTACATGCATGGGCAAGTGACGGTGATTCGTACAACTGTGTGCCCGAGGAAGTCAGAGGACACTGAGTTGGTCTCAACATTTTAACTTGTTTGAGGCAACGTTGTATGAGTTTTGGGGTTCTCCCCCCCAGTGTCATGTCTCCTCATAGGAGTACTGGGGATACATTGTGAACTACTATACCAGGCTTTATGTAGGTTGTTGAGATTTGATTGCCACTCCTCACTACTGTGCATCAAATGCTTTATCTGCTGAGCCATCTTCCCAGCCCCACAATTACACAAATGTACTTGGAGAACGTGTGAATATTGAAGGATAGATTACCTTGTCATCAACTAATATAAACTTCAAATAGCTTCACTTGATAGTTCTTGTGTCCTTGAAATTTCTCATTACCTACCTCCTATAGTTGGAAAACAGCTCTGTTCTGTGCAGATGCTGTTCATCTTTGCTTAGAGACATGCAGGCTGTTGGTGAAACAACTCTGAATGATGATGCACTGATTTCTCTAAACAATAGGTGGCATCTGAGTTTCACAAATACAATTGGTGGTTAGTATGCCTGTATCAGTAAATGGATGTTTCAAACCAAACTAAAATTTAATTTATGTAGTATCTGCCATAGTGTGCTTTGTAAGTGTGGATTAACTAAAGGGATATACATTTTCCTAAAGTGAACACAAATATTTTGTTACTTTTTCGGAAAAACATGACAATACAGATTTACTAATGCAGCTTTATAAGCTGATTAGCCGAACTGACATGAGATAAAACCACCTGCTAACTGACGCTGGGTCCACCAAATCAGGCCCTCCTAACAGTCAGAGGTGGAGGGCAAATGACTCACTGCACCTTACCACTTGCTACATAATGGTAAACCTACAGATTCCTAGAGAGGGTTAAGCACTGTATTCAGTCGTATTCCCACCAGGTTCTAATAGTTGTAAATATAGAATCACACAGATAGCCATGTTTAAACTCTATGGGACACTAGACAAAACCAAAACCTACAAATAAGATAAAGAGATTTATTGTATGGGGGTGGGTGGGAAAGATATGGGAGACAATAAACGGAGAAGAACCAGAATATATAGTGTACAGGTATGGAATTGTTAAGGAAACTGTCTACTAGAGAAAAATTAAGTGAATTAAATGTAAATTCATTATTATTAAAAGAGTACCCCAGAAGGTCCAGAAGGACTTTATATATAGGACTCCATTTGCTCAGGGAGGGCTGTCATGATGTTAAGATGTTCATAGTAAAGGAAACAAACAACGAAGTGAAGATGAAACCCACAGAGTAAGAGAATCTTGGCCAGATATTCATTTGATAGAAGATTAATGATATGAAGTAGAATACGGTAGCAAGGAACAAGCATTAGATGGTGATTTATTGATTTATTTAGTGATTCGTGTAAAGTCCTGGTTGTACTGCCTATTGGCAAACATGACCACTTGCTACCTGGAATAGAATGACCCAGAGAAATAGCTGAAACAAGGCATCATTGCTCTTAACAACCTGACCAACTAGCTTGCTGGCTTGCCCCACCTTGTGGTTTTAGAGTATAAATCAGAATGCAAGCTAGGCCTAATAACAAGGTCTTTCAGAGACTGTTTTGACATTGGTCTTCATCTCCTCTCTTCCACTCATGTTAGCATTGGAGTGCTTATTCCAGAGAGTCCTACGACAAATATACAAAGAAATGCAAAATAACTAAGAATCCAAGAAAACAACCCAATTTGAAAATGTGCTATTGTTCTGAAAAGAGAGTTCTCAAAAGAATACATAAAATGGCTCAGAGGCATCCTTAAAAGTATCCAATACTTTTAGCAATTAGAGGAAATCTAATTAATCCACTCTGAATTTTTATCTGACCTTTGTAAAAATGGCTAAGATTAAGAAAACATCTAATAACAAATGCTGGAAGAACATTGGGATTGCAAACTGGTATAGACACTCTGGAAATCAGAGTAGAGGAATCTCAAAAAACATTATCGACCATATTATTTAACTATATCACATCTGAGAATATGCCCAAAAGACTACACAACCAATTCCATTATTTTTGCTAAGTCATGTTCATTGCTGTTCTAGTCACAATAGCAAGAAAATTGAAACAACCTAAATGAATGAAAACATGTACATATAACCATGGAATACTATTTAGGTATAAAGAAAAATGAAACCATGAAATTTTCAGGTAAATGAATGGAACTGGAAACTGTTGCACTGAGTGAAGTAATCCAGACCCAGAAAGAGAAATACTACATATTCTTATTCGTGGGTCCCAGCTCTGAGCCTTTAGATTTTTAGCATATACTATGAAGTTACTGTAGAAACCCAAGAAGTAGAGTGGGAAAAGGAGGTCTAGGGAGGGCAATAGTAAGAAACACGGGTACTATGAAGGGGGTAATGGGAAAACGAGAAACTTTAACTGGCAAGCAGAGAGCAAAGGGAATCCAGAGGAAGAGAGAGGCAGGTGATTATAACACTGAAAACGTTTGAAAGAGTCACGGAGGAACATTGTTTTCTAAGCTTGCTTTATCTTGATAGAGGAAGCCACAAGGATGATCCCAGCTAAGACTCGTAGCAATAGTGCAGAAGGTACCTGACCAGGCCTTCCCCTATAATCAGATTAGTGACTATCCTAATTGTCATCATAGAACCTACATCCAGTAACTGATCTAAACAGATGCAGTGACCCACAGCCAAGCACTGGGCTGCGCTCTTGGAGTTCATTTGAAGAGAGGGAGGAGAGATCATATGAGCAAGGGGGGGGGGTCAAGATTATGATGGGGAAAACCATAGAGACAGCTGACTCAAGCTAGTAGGAGCTCACAGACTATAGACTGACAGTTGGGGAACCTGCATGGGACCAGACTAGACCCTCTGGATGTGGTAACATTTATGTGGTTTTATCTGTTGGTGGTTGAGGGAGCCCTGTCAGTGGGGCCAAGACCTATTCCAGGTACATGAACTGGCTTTTTGGAGACTATTCCCTATGGTGAGATACCTCGCTCAGCCTTGATTTGAGGTGGAAGGGCTTGGTCCTGCTTAACTTGGGTCTGCCAGACTTTGTGGACTTCCCAAGGAAGGCCTTACCTCATCTAAGGAATGGATGGGGATGGGAAGGGGAGGGGGGCAGAAGGACATGAGAAAGGGAGGAAAGGAACTGGGGTTGGTATGTAAGATAAAAAAATAAAGAAAAATGCGGGTATGCAAGTGCATACATATATATAAAGCTATGCTATGCTATGTGAGGTAAAGGAGCTCTCTCAAGAGTTGTGTACTTAAATCTTACAAAAATCCCAGTGCCTGGTAAGGGAAACTTCCCTACATGCCAGTCTCCCCAAACAGTATAAGCTGTTGCTTTTGCCCTTGGTTGACATCACAAGTAAAACACTTGTAATGAAGAGACCACATACTTCAGACACAGAACTTGGAAGAATCCATCTGGAACATCTTTGGAAGTCAACCACCTTAGAAATTGCTCTAATAGGATCAGAAAGTACCTTGCAAACTGTCAAGAGAGGCGAGCAATTGGTATTCCTGCCCAGCCATAAATCCTATGAACAACAACAATGCCTGGGTTAGCAAGCTATTTACAGTGGTGGTATAGCATTACTTTTACCTTGGGGGGTGACCAACATTAGACTTGAGGCCCACTCAATGGGAGGTAATTCATGCTTAGGAGTGAGGACTGAAAACCCAGACAACAGCCTATGGCTAGAAAGGTCATAGACACCAGAGGAGAAGACACTGCTACCATTATTCTAAACTAATGTAATCTCTAACTGTATTATAAAAATTTAATCTAATATCCACAGTTAAATGTAATCCTCATCCTTATTCAAAGAAGTTTAATTTTGCAACAGATGGAAACAATCACAGACATCCACAACTGGGCAAAATGCAGAGGATATGTGACCATGGGATGCCCAACTCCAACTGATACATCGGTGATGCAATCTCTACACAGAAGGCTCATGGTGAATCTTGGAAGGGGGATCAGAAAGAGTTTAAGCCAGAAGACCAGGGCTCTGGCTGCTAGATTGTATCCACTTGACATGACAGGAAAAATGCACCTATGAAATCTAAATAACACGGTTGCCTGAATAAGTTGAGCACAATACCATCAATTGACATGGCAACATAGACAGGGGAAGTTCCATGAGGTTCTACCCTTAGGCAAAGAACTATAGGTGGTTCATAGCTGCTAGAGACGTAGAGTTAATCAATTTCCTCTAGGGACAAGTGGATCACTGCATGGTTTCATTTCAAGTGGTAAGCACTGGACATGGATATGTAAGAACATTGCTAAATGAATTCAGACAGTTGTATATACAAATAATACTGGTTCATGGATATACACTACCTCAAGGGAATAAGGTGAAGAGTTATTTAGCAGAACCTTGACCTTCTCTGTCTTATGCAGGCTCCATACATGTGTATACTGGACACATGTATATACCACACACACATACAATATACCATATACTCATACACAAATGAAAAGATGAAATATATCTATAGATATTACTTCCAAGTAATGAAAGAAGCTTTTCCTAAGAAATGAGCAAATGAGGGGGAAGTCCTTCGAGCACTGGAGATAACATAATCATTTATTATGTAGTCTTAGAATTGCCTCCACAATTCTTTCTTTTATCCTAACTTTATGACTTCCATAAGTTATCAAAACATTTAGAACCGTCCAAATGATATATCCCTATTCTTAAATACGTATGTAAAATTAAATTATTTTAAAATTTGATTTCTGTAGGAAAGGCCTTGTATAACTCTTTTAGTGACTGATGATAAGCTTTGTGCTGAGGAATAACATGGCTGAGAAATAAATAATAAGTAGGTTCCTTCTATTTTTCTTCTCAGTTGACTTACTCTTATGACTACTATATTTATAATTAACTGGTCAGACTAAAATAAAGCTACAGAGTTCAGGGGGAACATGGCCTTTGTATTCTATGCTGAAACATTCCATCTCTAAAGTGACAATAAATTCCATCAATATTCAATTTCTCTGCCCCGTGTAAGCAGACTTATATGACCACACATTACACTCTCGGGAAAAGGAAGGCCAGGGCATGGTCTGTTGCATTTTATTTATGAAAACACAGTTCTCATTTTGTTTGCACTGGATAAGATTGGAGTAGCATATTTTGAACACTTTTATTGCTCATTTATGTGTGGAAAATGGTTTCGTGAACAAATTTAAATAATGGGGAAATATGCATGGCTTTTTGTTTGAAGTACAAATGCTGTGTCTTCATGTAATATTTCTTTTTGCTTGGTAGAACTGCCAGCCCAGCATAACCTGTCCATGCAGTAAACTGTTTAACAAATCTCAGTCCTGCAATACTTCAAAAATAACAACATAGAAATATAACCGACACATCAGATGAAGGGATGATTGTTAATGCTAGGTGATTTACTTGTAAGATTAGTTTAATGTTATCAGCATTGGTGAGTGTTTTATGCTGTAGAAAGTTTTAAGAGGTCATTGTAAGCCATGTGTCCTATTAATCTTAGTAATGTGTAAGCTGATCCTTCGAATGTTAATTTATAGCTGCTGTGATGGTGGAGGGTAGCAGAGAGCTGCTTCCTTGATAGGTCTTTTTCTGATATGGGCTATTATCGTTCATTTCATCTATTACTCTGGCTTGAGAAACTAAGTTGCTAGGTGAATGCAGAGATTAAATTCACCTGTATATGGGTAACATGTGCCATACCCTTTATACCATTCTGAGTCCTAGAAAGAAAAGAATGAGTTATAATAGGTCTTAATACAATCCTGGAGTCAGATATAAGGGAAAATGCCGAAAGGTCAGAGAGACAAAGGGGAAAGCCATAGCCATCTTTTACATCTCTAACTTCCCAGCCGAAAAAAAGACTGAGACCCTGCCTCCTCCTGCCTCACTTCCTTTCTCCACTCAGCCATATCACTTCCTGCCTGTCTGTACAGACCCAGAGCCCTCTATGGTTAGCTCGTGAGTAGCTCTGCCCTCTGATCTTCAGGCAAGCTTTATTTGTCAGAGGATAAACAATATATCACCACATTTCCCGTTTTTTTTTTTTTTTTTTTTTTTTGTCTAAAATAAAAAAGTTTATAACTAATATAAGAAAAACTATATACCATAAGTGTAATACCTATATACAACATATACACACAATAAATATATCAACAATGTCTAGTCCATTAACAACTGACAAATTCTGAGAAAATACTCCATATCTATCCTATCTTGATGAGTCTAAAAATGTTGTACCTAATTAACTTTCTATTTTGGCTTGTATTACCAAAACTATTCTTTTATGTCTCTCAACTTTATACACTTTATACACTTTACATTTCTTTAGTGAATTTCTTTTCTGAATCTGGTAATAAGGAAAACTATAACAAGTCTTCAGCTCCATCAGAGAAGGAAATAATATTTCCTGAGTAAGCAGAAAGTACAAGTAAGTGACTTCCAAAAAATATGAGAAATGACAGAAACAGTTGGCTGCATGGACAGTCACCCAAGGTTCTTCTGTAATGTTGAGCTATCCATCTTTGGCCTATAGGCCTAGCACATCTGACAGACTTTTCTGTGAAGCAGGATATTCTGACAGACTTGTCTTGGCAAAGTTTGTCAGTCCTTTTTTGTGTATACTGCTTGTCCAGTGTGGGTAGCACACTGTCAGCAGTTGAGACAAGGGAAATTTCTTGCCCAGTGGCTAACCTTTGCCACAAAGAAAGTAAACTGCATGTGAAGTTTCTTCGATGCCCATCATCTTCTCTGAAGCTGATTGATGCTGCCAGGAGCAGACCTGTCCCATTGTCATAAAAAGAAAAGAAAAGAGCCTATGTTATTAAAACCTCTTAAATACCATATTCTGTAGATCTCTGAAGTGTTTGAAGACTATCTAAAGTATGTCTGTGTTTGACCTTGCAAACATACTTACTAGGACTATAAGTTCGATTGTAATTGGTTAACTACTGACCTGCATTTGCTTATCCTAAATAGATGGTAATAATAGCTTTCAAAGGCTAAATAATTGCATTTCATTGTTAAATGAGTAGCATAGGTAGCATACCTTGAACAAGATTAGAGATGTATGTAAATGTATTCTAACAAAAAAAGAAATCTCAACTTTATACCAATATATAAAAAATTCAAGCCAATGTAAAATATTTAAAACTAGCAATTGCTTTTTTAGTTTAAAAGTAGATTCAATAAACCACCTTTTTATCCCATTTCTTTCTTTTCTCATTATAATTTTTTTATTTAAATTTGAAACAAGCTATCTTATTTTACATGTGCCATCCTAAGTCCATTCATATACTAGGGATAAATACTGATCCACTGCCAGAGGCCCCATAGACTGCCCAGTCTTCCTAACTGAGACCTATATTCAGGGGTTCTGGATCAGTCCTATGCTGGTTTTCCAGCTATCAGACTCGGGTCCATGAGCTCCCCTTTGTTCAGGTCAGCTCTTTCTGTGGGTTTCTCCAGCCTGGTCTTGACCCCTTTGCTCATCACTCTTTCTTCTCTGCAACTGGATTCCAAGAGTTTGACTCTAACAGTGTGATGGTTATGGGGATTGCTACTTGAAGAGGTAGTTTGCAGGAATAAGGAGAGATGGTCTGTCAATGAGGCAATCGAGTGTGATCTAGCAGGAAGTGTGTAAAACTGTACAATACATCCAAAGGAATTTTCCTACTTGCCACCCATCCTGCTACCTTGAAAGTCTTTGTGGAACAGTGCCGAAGTGCCGCTGGCTACTGAGGAGTTAGAGGAAGTAGGTGGCCCATCGGGAGAAACACTTCTTCAGAGGCTCTGAAATCCCAGTATGGTTGTTTGGGAGATCAATGGCAAAGTCACATTTCTAATTACCAGAAACAAAGAAATCCATTTCCTGTCTCTAGGATATTGCACAGAAGAGTCATTGTCTTTAATTTTCCCAAAGAAATCATGTACACTTCCTACTTCAGAACCAGGGCCACAATGATCTGCAAAGTATGCTGATTTTTTTTTTTAACTGGGAAGTAGTAGATTTCCAGCTTCACTGAGGAAGAGTTCATACTGTGACATCAAAGATAACAGTTGTAAGTAAATCACTAATTTGATTTAATGACCTCCAGACTGGCCCTCTGGGGGTCAGCAATTCCTGCAAAGAGACAGCAAAATTACACCGATGATTAAAGACAAAATCACAGATCTGCACAACCCACAGTTCAGCATGTGAGTGACTGAAACTGAAATTTGAATATTGTGACTATATCTGCACTTACCACCTGGTGGAGCTCACATCCTGAAGTTATAGATACATGTTAAAACATTCAGTATGTTTATAAACATATAATATGTAAAAGAAAAATCTCTAACAATGTATGTCTTTGCTAGCATGTTCTTCACTCTCAGTATATGCAAACTCTGAGGTTTGGTCATGTCTTGTCTCATAAATTAGGGTATATGGGAAACTGTCCTGAATTCAAATATGATTTTCTTTGACAAAAGCCTAAACCTTTTTGAAGGGGATATATTGGAAGCTAAAACGATTGAATGCCATGATATAGGGAAAATATCAGCGACTGGTAAGAGGGTGAATGTCTTTGGACTGTGGAAATGGTCAATTTTTAAAAATTGGTATTTCAGGGAGCTAGTAGGCTCCTCAAACTGGGACTGTTATTGTCCATAAACATTTTCATGTCCCAAGTATAGAATGAGCTAATAACAGATGATAGAACTAAAAGAGTGGCTGCTCAGATTGAGAGCATTGGCCAGTAACCAGTAGGTTAGCTATACCCATGGACAACCTTGATAGGATAGTGAGAGATTCCCAAGAGAGATTGATTAATTCTCTATCACTGTGGGTGATGGGGATCCAAAATTATAATTAAGTTGGTCTATTGAAAATGTCAAAATGTTTTTTGCATAGTTTGATGTGTAGACTGGGCTTGCTTTTGGATGCAGAATTGGACTGGTCATGAAAGGTCTCTAAATCATCTCTTTGTTTGCCTGGGGTCCTCCTCTCCTGCTTCTCTGCTCCTCACGCATGCTTCCTACCTGTTTGATCTGCACGTTCTTTGCATTTTCTCATTTGCTAGGCAATTTCAGACTGTTGATCTGCAAACAGAGCTACAAGGGAAACTGTCAACACTTCCCATAAAGCCCTCAGCCTAGGACTTCTTAGTGCCTTTTCACCAGCTTCCTCACCTCTATGCTTTCAGCCCCATTCACTGTCTTCCCCGTGGAAAGTTTACTGGGGGAAGGTGAGGGAGTAAAGGAAGAAAGGGGGGGGGGGAGACAGAGAGAGGGAGGCAGAGAAAGGGCTGCCTCTTTGGAGAAACAGCCGAAATGGAGATTAGCCTCATTCTTGATCAATAGGAGGTTTATGGACCAGAGAAAGGCTTTTTACTGTTTCAACGAGTGAACCATTGTAACAGCTAGTATAGCCTGTACAGAATCTGCAAGGTGACCTCAAAAAGGTTTCTCGTCTGGACGGACAAAGGGCCCTCAGGGTGACTGTTGCTGAGTTTGTAGTTTGGGTTGTGTTCTCATCTAGCTCCTCGGTGCTTCTGTGCCCAAATTCTGAAAGTCCTATGATGTAACATCTGATTTCCTTTGGTGAAAAAAGTGCACTCCTAATGTGGACCTTAGCAATGGCAACCTCTTGCTGGGATGTCTGTCTTCCAGTTAGTATAAACATATACATATAATACATATACATAGACATATATACATATATACATATATACATATATACATATATACATATATATATGAACTTATTTTCTTGATTTATCAGCTTGGCTAGCCTAGAAACCCAAAAGTCTGGCCAGGTTTCTTGTAGCTTCCATCACCACACTTTTAGGTGTTTGGTTGTTGCATGTATCATTACCTTACCAATTGTTTTATTGCTTATAAGTAATGGATTCAGCAGGCTTTGGAGTTTGACTTTTCTTTCTCACCTGCAACATGATCTGCATCTCAGGTTGGCTGATTCTTTGCATTGGGAAGACCACCCTGTCCACTGGTATTTGCTCATAGCTTTCTCAGCCTATGCTCTTTGTATCCCAGGGAATATCTTCTTTCTTCAGTCATGAAACAGTTGTCTTTGGGTGGTACCATTTGTCCCACAGAAGCAGAAAATAGCCTCTGGCCTAGAAGCATCCTGTAGCTGGTATGATATCATAGTAAAAATTGGGTGTATTCTTAATATGCTCATGTTCATACATAGTGAAAGTTCTCCATTTCTGTTTTTATACAAAGTCTCATCCAACATTGGAAAAAAATGCTGATGGAATTCTGTACAATTAGGAAGTATAATATAGCAATTTCTCTTTAGCTCCATGGAGCAGCTCTTGAGGAAGAGTCTTTTAAGAGGGCAAATGTTAGATTAAACAAAAGCGATTACTGTAGCGCTCGCGCTACAATCTGTTCCATGAATCGGGTGAAGGCCTAGAGATTGAAATAAAGACAAGACAGCGGGTCAGTGGCAAAGTCGGAACACCAAATGCCGAATGTCGTTTATTGAGGGGCAAGAACGGGCTTAAATACCGACTTATAGCTCAGTGGAAAATTACAGGAATTTTTTGGCTTAGCTCCTCCCTGTGTTGTCATGAGGTATGGTTGTCACAGGGTGTGTGTCACGAGATGTGTTGTCACGAGGTGTGTGTCACAAGATGTGTTGTCATGGGAAGAGTACCAACAAAAGGCTTGGGGCAAGGAGTTCCCGCCAACAGTTTCAGGCTAGCTCAAGGTGCCTTGGGGGTCCATGCAGGGCCCTACAGATTACCAACTTAGTTTGTTCTTTTATGCATTCTATGTGAATATTTTCACATGTAAAGTTGTTGTTCTATTACATCTCAGAAATGTTTAAATGAATTAACAGATTTAAGAATAAGTTTGGAAAGGTATAAAATAGATAAAGTAAAAAAAAAATTTTAAATATCAGCATTTTGAAGTAATTTGCTTAGATGTAGGCAATTTGGAATTCTTCAAAAGCTAATCTTTTAAAAGATGTACCCAAACACATTCTCCTGTGTTTAAAGACAATAAACTTTATATCTAACACATTTAATTTGCTAATAAAAAAACCTATTCATTCTAAAGAAATTTCTAAAAAGCATACTATAAAATGTACTTCCTTAGTTCCCCAAAGACTTCATTCCAAAAGACAAGAAAACTCGGATTTAAGTCTTCTTTATGACTGTGTTAAGTACATCTATTACATTACGTCTTGCTATAAAACCCCTTCAAATAGAAGGCAGTAGAAATGAGGTCTGTGTTCTGCATGCCAAATCCCCCAATGTTTCCCAGCTGTGTTGGCATTCAGAGCTGGGTTTTCTCTTTGGAGACGGTGTAATGAGTTATAATTGATGGCAGTGATGGTGATGAGAAGACACGAATCAAGTATTTTCGTGTAATCTCATTCAAGAGTTGTGAGCAATCACTGTGTGTCCTCAGTTTTTACAGTGAATGTGAGGCACTTGAAGTAATAAAATTGGTGCCACAAAGGGCTATTAGTAAACTTGCTTAGGTAATACTAAGTTATACACATGAGATTTTAGCTACAGTTAGTGCTGCCTCTAATATGACTGGAAGACAAGCATATACTAATGCTTGTTAGCAACTGTAAGAAAGAAGATTTTGCAGCATAATTGAAGTTTATGGTAGCTGAGAAAATCCCTGCCAATGTTTATGCACCAAGATTAGGCTCCATTTGCATAACCAAAGGAGACAATCCTGATTTCCAATCAGCATTTGGCTCCTCCCCTAAACGGAAGAACAGGCCTCAAACAGAAGGCTCAAGAGGGCAGCAGAGTGTTGGGATTATCACTAAATCCTGGTCCACCATTAACTCCCATTTACTGTAATCAAGAAATGCATAATTCTGCCTGGTGAACAGGATGACTCTGGATAACAGCTATTGGAAGAGAACAACACTGCATTCCAACAACCTCTCTGTCTCCCCCATCTGCCCATGTGGCCCGACTTACAGATTCCTGTATGTTTAAATTGTTCGAAGTATGATGTGGGGCTGGAATCTAGAAGAGATGTAACGATGATACAGTATGTGGAATACATAAACCTGTGGTACATATAAATTAGTAAAATCTTCCATTTGTGACAGGCTCCTCTTTGAGCACCAGAGGGATTTCCTTCATTAACCTTTAAGTGTGGAGAATGATTTCTTACTGGAAGTTAAGTGAATTCTATAGCAAAAAAGCAAAAGTATTTTTTAAAGTCCCCTAATTCTGAATCTGATAGACTATTTTAAAACATTTTTGACACTAAGTTTGCCTTTTTTGTTTTGTTTTGGGAGTATAATTGGAAATAAGTGAGAACAAAGTATGATGAGGCTTATGTATGAAAATCTCGTAATGAAGCCCATTATTTTGTATTCCAATTTAAACATTTAAATTTAAAAAGTAGTTTTATTTCAAGAATTATGATTCCCTCATTGTATCAGTGTTCTTTTCTACATATTTCTTAGGTTAAAATAGCCCCGAGCTAGTGAAACGGCTCTTGGGGGAAAGGTGCTTGGCCATAAACCCTGAAGACTTGAATTTGATTCCTGAAACCCACATGGTAGAAAGAGCAAACAGACTGCCAAATGTTGCCATCTATTGTTCAGAAATGTGCTGCCCAAGTAAATAAAGTGTAAAAGTCTTAAAGTAGCTTTGCAAAGGAAATTTATAAATTAAAGATTGGTAAATAACCTTTTGTTTTTATTACAAGTTGCTGTTAGGTCTACTGTAGCCTTAAAAGGTAGCATGCAGTAAACTGAGTAGGTTTATAAGACTAAATTAAGTAGCAGTCTTGCAAACTCTCCTTAGATAGCCAGATACTTTAAGCATGCATAGCATCGATGAGTTTGATATTTATATTTTGACATAACATTTTTATATGAGCGACTCCAAAGTCCTCAATGACAAAACTACTCACAGAGACCCTTTATAGAAAATGTAGGAACTCCAGTTAGCTACCACTAAGTTCAGATATTTTAACCCACTGTAACAATGGTTCTCCAAAGAGTGATATCCTGGGAAAGCTACTTGATGAGTAGAAAATGATGAAAGAGCACATACTATGTCTTGCTTAAACATCTTTGAGGCTTTGTTGCCACAGGTTGATGTCTTCATTGTCATTAAGTGATGCTGCACTGTGCCAAGTGTTTTCTTTGCCTATTAAGATGATCAAGTGATTGTTCTGCTCATGCTCTGTATTACACATAAATATTTATAGATATTGAACTTCCCTTATCCATGGAATAAAACTAATTTGGTCATGATAATGATATGGATATGTATTTGACTTCAATTTTTAAATTATTTTATTGAGAATTTTTGTGTCTGTGTTAATTTAGGCTGTGCCCCCCCCCCTTTGTTGGATATCCTTATGTAGTTTTTCTATCAAGATGTACTGGCTTTATATTGTAGGTTTGGTAGTGTGTTCTTCCTTTTGAATTTACAATAATCTAGATGCACTTTGAGTTCTTTAAAGATTTGGTGGAATTCTGTGATGAATCCATCAGACTTCAGGATTTTTGTTCTTGGAAGAACTTGCGTTATTGTTTCTGTATAATTGCTTATTATGGGCCTGTTTAAATTGTTGTTCTTTTAACTTTGTAGGTCATCCGTGTATAGGAGTGTATGTTTCTTATGGATTGGACAGACTTAGGCAATACATTTTCAAAATATTCCCTAGTGATTCTCTGCATTTCACTGGAATTTATTGTAATCTCTTCCTTTCATCCCCAGTTTTATTAATTTGGGTGTTTGGGTGTTTGTTTTAAATATCTAATTTTTCCTTTGTTATATGTGATCTTGGTTTGGGTTTCATTTCATTAGTTTCTGAGTTTCTGACATGATCTTTTTTTTTTTTTTTTTTTTTTTTTTTTTTTTTTGCAACCTGCTGCATTGTGGTCTTCTTCTCCTCCTCCCTCTCTCCCTCCATCCCTTGTCTCTGACCACCCTCCCATCTCATTCCCCCCCCACTCCACAGGGAGGGTGATGCCTTCCAGGAGTGGTCAACAAAATCTGTCAAGTCATTTGGAGTAGGGACTAGGCTCTTCCTCCTGCCTCTAGGCTAAGGGAGTATCCCTCCGTGGGGAAATATGCTCCCAAAGTCCTTTTGTGCACCAGGAATACATCCTGGTTCCACTATCAGAGGTCCCTTAGACTGCCCAGGCCTTCTAACTGAGACCCATGTTCAGAGGGTCTGAGTCAGTCCAATGCTGGTTTCCCAGATAATACCTTAAGTTGCATTATTATGGTATTTGTTTGAGACTGCTCTGATTTTTCAAATGCAACCGCTCATAAATGTTCTGCTTAGCCACCTTACCTGTAGCCCTTTCATTTGTACTTGAATCTATGATTTAAGAAAAAAAAATTCCATAATTTGTTTGTGACCATTTTTCAGGTAATTTCTTGCCTCTTAATTAGAGTATTTCTTCTATCCATTTTTAGTGAAATTAAAATAATATTTGTGTTTAAGTCTATCATTACTTATTTTAGTAGTAATCCATCTTTATCTTTTCTTTGCTGTCTTCTATTGTAAAAAAAATTTTACTATTATATTTTTCTCTATTAGCTTGTTAGTTCTGTTCTTTTAGTGATTTCTCTATGTGTTAAAATGTACATGTTGTTCTTGAGAAAGAAAACCCATGGAATCATCACTAAAGATCTAAAATAGCATTCCAGGCTGCTTTAAATAGCAACATACTAGGAAAGGTTTCAGCAGTAGTGTTTGGCCATTAATCCTATCACTGAGCACAAAATATACCCTCTGCTTTTGATAACTACTAATGGGCCACTAGGTACTTTCATCTGCCTTGCAGAGATGAGATAGATACCCATAGTAACAGCATCAGTGATGGACTAGTGGGTCAGGAGCTGCAGCAGAAGCAGTGAGAGACCCACTAATCTCTGTAAGCCAGTTGATCTTTCTCTTCTAGGACTTTTTCTCTCTCTCCCTGTGTATTGTAAATGGTGCACTAGCCAAGATATGGCCTTTTGTGTGTTCAGTACTTTATCCTGAGAATGCTTAGATGCTTTTCCACTTACTATTTTAACTTAATATTCAGATAAAATACTGATTTGTACTGTGCAGGATTAAGTTAACTGTGTTATTCCTGAAAGTCTTGACATGGTTTTTGTAGGTAAGATTCCATACTATTCTCTAAGGTTATAAAAAATTGGTGAATGTAGATTTTCCTAAGGGAAATACTATGAGGAATGACACCTTGTCTTAGAGATTTGAATCAGAAGATTCTGAAGGGGAAGATGAATGATACGTGTTTTGGGAGGAGAGGGATGGACTGTCTGACTGGTAAAATTAGAAAAACAGTCTACATGTTGTGAACAGCTAAACAAACAGTATCTAATGAGTGTGTGAAGCACAAGGAAAACGTTTGCTTTCAAATATTTGCAAATTAATATAGAAAGTAGTTCAGGTTGAAGGTGGTAAAAGCATCAAATGGTCACAAATGATACTATATTGACACCGCTTCACTAAATTTTGGAAAAATGCTGGCATAAGAATGGCTATAAAAGGTAAAATCAGGTCCAACAACACCACTGTGTGAGGCAGTCTTGAAGGGTAAAAATATACTGTTGTGTAGGACAAGTGGCAGAGAACTCTAAATCCACAGAGGGGCCCAGTGTTTCTGAGCAGGGCAGTTGTCTGGTGGAATGTCGATATGAGACTAGATGCTGTGAGATTTGCTACTTCAGCTGGACCAGAGGACACAGGCCACAGCTGTTATGTCTAGGATTTGATTGCTTGGCTCAAGAATATAATGGAGAAACCACTGAAGATTGTAAATGCATAATCAAGCAGGGATGTAGAGGAATATGAAGCCTGGTTTTCTTAGAATATTTGATCCTGCCTGCACTGTGGAGGATAGAAGGAAATATCAAAGACAAGGAAGGGGAACAGTTGGCTTCTGTAGAAAGAATCTGTAATATAATTTATGAATGTAATGAGATAGAAGGCAGGGAGAAGAAAGGTATTTCAATGTAAAATTTAAAAACCTGAATTCCATATGAATAAAACTTTCTTCTTTGATTATGAGACTGGCATGTTGCCTACTGTGCTAATCAGGTGGTGGAGGTCATGGGGAGGAATGGAGGAAGAGACTATTTCAACTGGAGGGCATCTGATGGGTGATGTGGAAACCTAGTGCAGTGGGAACTCCCAGGATTCTTTGATGATGACACTAGTGAGGACTCCTAGGAATGGAGGATATAGAACCTGGACCAGTCATCCTCTATAACCTGGCAAGGGTTTCAGTGGTGGGACTTAGACTAATCTGGCCACAAATCCTTCAACCTATAATCTATTCTGCTCGCTAGATGTTCTGGGGCAATAAAGGGACAGAACTTATGGGTGTGGGGAGCCAATAGTCTATTTTTAAGCCTACACCATGAGAGAGAGCCTGTGCTTTATTCTGCCTAGGTGACTAGGAAATATAGGCTGGAGAGTTCAGAGACCTAGGAGAGAAAAAAAACTGTCAGTAAAAAGATTCCTAATGATATTCTGCTATACTCATACATCATTGCCTTGTTCAGTTATAGAGGCATATCCTGTCAGCTGATGGGAGCAGATGCAGAGACCCACAGATAAACATTAGCAGGGAGCCAAATTTAGAGATCCTCATTTAGGTCCACTTGGAGCTCAGGGAACTACCTGGAAGAGGTGAAGGAACAATTAATGAGCCAGAGGGGTGAGGAAAACCAGGAGAACACAGCCAAGAGACATCAACAAAGCAGGGGTCACAGGGGCTCACAGAGACTGAAGGGGCAGTCATGGAGCATGCATGGGTTTGAGCTAGGTCTTCTGCATATAAATTATGGTTGTGAACTTGGTGTTCTTGTAGGATTCCTAATAGTGGGAGTAGGGGTGTCTCTGACTCTTTCATCTGCTCTTGGAACTCTTTTCCTCTTTTGTAATTGCCTAGTCCAGGTTGGGATTACAGGGCTGTGATTCTGTACCTGGGTTTCTTGCATGAGAGCTAGGTTTGGAACTTAGGTACCCATGTTTGCATGGTAGGGATTATACAAACTCAATCATCTTCCCAGGACTGGAGTAGGTTTTTCTACTATGGACTAATGTCTCTTCAACTTTCGATAACGTGTAGACTATCCCAGTGGGAAATAGAGGAAAACTGACTCCTCTTTGAGTTATAAAGTGTAAGAACTGGAAGGTGGATATGAACATGTGGAGTTTGGGGAAGTGTGTGAAAGTTGTAAGATGCAAAGCTCCATTGATTTGAAAGACAGTTAAAATAAGCCAGCCTCACTGACTAACTAGAATGCTTTAACCTGTAAATAACGTCTGCAGACTTTCCCATCAGGATGTAGTCACTGAAATTTCATGTTTGTGTTTAATGAAATTACTTTATAACTTCTAAAATCTTATCTCTGTGTTGATTGTATACTTTTGATATACTGAATTTCAGAAGGCCTGCCTTTATGTGAGTACATGTTCTATTATATCTGCCAGTTAGCATTTCAGATTTTGTAAATCTCCAGTTAGGTAGCTGAATAATTATTAGTAAAGATTGTAACAGCCAGTATTAAAATTATGTTTTGTCTTCCCTGCATTCTAGAAAAAAACTCTGTTATCAGTTCATAATACCTGGAAAAATATCAGTAAAGACCATGTCATTTGGACCAAAGCATATTTTGTACTCTTCTTGGAAATTAATCACTGCAAGTTTTGATTTTCATTTAATGTTTTGTTTATTTTTAGATTAGGTATATTACTGTGCTTCTTTCACACCTTCTTATCATTTAGAGATTAATTAGGAAACACGATTTCATAACTGAAGTAATTAAATCTACAATATTTCAACAGATTTTTTTTAACCTAAGGAGGAATTGTAATATTTTCTTCAAATTAGTGAACAACCATAATTGTAATTTCATAAACATTTTAGGCATGGGATCAGAATAAGCAACATTCATTCCTTATGTTTTCTGTGCTGGTAGGAATGAAAAGAACATGAAAATTACTTTGCTTGTAATTTTCTCTCATTTACACAAACATTTGAGTTTATTTCTGCCAGTACTGTTAGGACAGGGTTTTGTTTAATTTTTCTCACCTTAAGGGCTGAGTGACTGCTCTATGTCTTGGCATAAGTACTGTTCAGTTAAGCCATGTTTGGTTGTTTCTTCCCTGTTACAAAGCCATGGATTACCATCTCAATGACAAGCTCCTTGTTCTCTTGTTCTGCCATTTTCATGGCAGAAAAAAATAGTCCTTGCATATTCTCACCATTAAAATCTTTCCTTCATGGTGCCAAAGGAAGGTAAGGAATTATTGTCTTTTTTTTTTTTTTTTTTTTTTTTTTTGCCTAAATCATCACACTCCTTTTTAGTTTTTGACAAGCATAAATGCAATTTTTATTTCTTTCATCACCTTATTTTGGTCAAATGAGGATGCCCTAGTTGACTTAACTTCAGAAGGACACATAGAAAGAGTCCTGAATATGAATTGAATTGATAGATCATGTCTAATGGTGATTCTCCAGCAAGAAATAATGCTGGTGGTTGAAAACGCCACTGGGAGGTGCCAGGGGTCTTATCTTCGCCAACACCTGTTTGCCAAAGAACTGATGTGCACAGGAAACTGAACCTCACACACTGAGGATCTATTGTTCTAAGTCATTTTTTTTCTCTTAAACATTTGCTGTTTTATTTCAAACAAGACAAAATTTTATTTACTAACTGTCAAGTTTATGAGCATTCTATGCTAAGTTACACGTGACAATGTTTAGTTTCTCATCCAAGAAACTAAATACAAAGGAAAATGAGTTGGTGAATTCAAAAGCTTATTAGAAGAAAAACATGTTGCCAGACAGCAAACAGAGTAGCCAGATGAATTATGGGTTTTTATGGGTGGCTTCCAAAGCAACTTGATGTAAGTAATTTGAGAAGCAACCAAATGTGTATAGGACAAGTGCCATTAGATGGACTGAAGCTGAAATTCGACACGACTGCAGCTGGAAAATTTCCTTTAAGTGCTTTCCATGTTACAGCTCATAGGACCCAAATGTCTAGGATGTGGTGGACAAAAATATACAGAGAGCAGAGTACAGAAGATCCAACTTGCATAGCTGTCTGAACTGATAATATGACATTGTAATCTGCAATGTGTTGGGTCATGATCCAAGCTTTCCTGGAACACCCATGACCAGAACTATAGGCAGAACCTGTAACACATACAGTCACTGTGCACGCCATGACTGAGAGATCAGAAAGGATCTTTGGACAGTAAAACTGGGATCCCTTGTGTAGAAACTACAAAAGACCTGGTGTTGTGGCACACCAACCAAAATAAGACACAGCTCAGTGGTGGCAGAGCTCCTGCTCTGTAAGTAGCCTTCACTCAGGATCAAACACTGGCCACATCTGCATGGAAATAATTACAAAATAGGAGATTTCATGCAGAAGGGCTCACCCCCAACTTGACAATGACTGTCCCAAATTGGAGAGAGACTTACTTCCATCTTTCTCAGGAAATTTTTCTATTATCATTTTTTTTTTTTTTTGGTTGATTTGCAGTGAGCTAAGGAAAAAGGAAAAAAAAAAAAAAAAGAATACAGTGGCTAAAAGGTGACTGCTTCCAGTTCCCCACAATCCTTTGCTACATTGTCTACCAAAACTAAGTAAAAAATAAAAAGCTCAATGACCTTAGTGTCTTTTGCATTCTACTTTCTTTCATGTTTTGTATTTTGCATCTGATTTCATGTTAATCAATGCTTTCCTTTAAAGTAAATGTGGGTTTCCAGGTCTGGTGAGCTCCAGAGGAGGACAAGTGCAGTTCTGCCCAGTTCTTTAGCCTTGGGTTGGAAGAATCACCTCAATCACCCAAGAGCCTGTCTGGTACTGCTTCTGGTTCCAGGTAGTGGGGTGGGGGTGGGAAAGGGAGCGAGAGGGAGAGGGAGGGAGAACAATTCCTTTGCTCAGTAGAGAGGCAGACCTGAGGAGGTGGAGGGTGGGGAAGAAGGGCCTGAGGCAGATGAGCTGCTTGCCACCCAGGGCCAGATATCAGGGCTGCTGCCAAGGGCCTACTTGATCTGTGACTCTGATACAGCTGTGGGGATCAGTGTTGATGTCTGTGGCTCCTGTTTCCACCAAGGCCCCTATGGACACCTGGAATCTGGGACACTACCTGCAGCCAAGTTGTCGTCCAAGGGATGTGCCTTCACAGGGGCCATGACAATTCTGTATTTCTGTGTTTTTACTCAGGACCATGGAGGCATGATTGCGGGTACATGTTTGGGTACATAGCTCTGCTTTGCTGGGGTCTGAGTTGATGTCCTTGGCTCCTGGTGACACCGAGGGCCATGTAGAGGCTGCAGTCTGGGCCAACGCCTGAGCCTATGTTGATTTTAGAGGGTTGAGCTGCCACTGGGGCCATACAGACCTGGGCAGGGTGGCCCATACTTCCACTTGGGGCTATCGTGTCGTCTAGTGCTGAACTGTGACATAGACCATATCTGTGTCTGTGGCCCTACCACAGTCAGAGAGTCTGTGTGGTATCTGTAGATCCTGTTACTATTGAAGGCTGAGTGGATATCCGAGGTGTGGATGGTTGCTACTTGGGAACATGTTGGCATTTGTCGGCCATGCGAGCTCTTGGGCCACACCAATTTGGGTCATCTGCAAATGGAGGGTACGATGACATTCAGGCCTGGTCTGTTGCCAAGGATATGTCTGGGTCCGTAGCCCAACTGCAGCCTGAGTCTGTGCTGACACCTTGGCCTGTGTTCCCACCAAAGGTCACACTGAATTTCAGGCTTCAGCCCTCCACCTGTGGCCTGATAGGTGCCCGAGGGTTGTGTTGCTGTAGGGCTCATACAGACTTAAGCGACGTGCGCTGCCCCCCAGGGCCAGCCTGGTCTAGGTCCGCGGCTCTGCCACAGATAGGACCTGTGCCGATGTGTGAGGCTCCTATCATCATAGAAGGTAGTGCAGATGCCCAGGATCTGGGCTCATCCAGGCTTGGGCAGCTGCCAGGGACAATGTCTGTGTCTGTGGTCCTACTGCAGCCGCTGTCCATAGCTCGTGTAACCACCAAAAGCGGCGAGGATAGGGCTACAAGACCATCATCCTGAAGAGCAGGCTGTGCCCTCATGACCCACGGCTTGCTGACCCGTGTCCCGGTCAACAGGGTAGACTCTATTGTGCTGCTCAAGTAAAAGATGGGGTCTGCTTTCCCCAGTGCTGCTGCCTGTGGGCGACAGTGCTAATTCTCCTATTCTCTCATTCACCACAGGTGGCGAGGGTTGGGGGAGAGGGGAAATTATCTCTTTCTCTTGCCCACCCACCCCCATGGCAGATGAAGGGTGGGGCCGGACCTACCATGAGAAGACTGAACCTCCGGCAAGTGTGTCAGCTCTACTACGCTGCCTGGGCGAGGTGCAGGGGCCTCTCTCTCCAGCGCTGCAGCCGGTGGGAATGGGATCAGATCTCCCACTCTTGTGACCCCTGGGTCAGCCCTTTTTGTCCTACAGTAGGTGGCAAGGGGCAAGGGGTGAAGAGCAAGGAGGGTATCTCCCCCTTACCTATTCCACAGTATGACAGACTGTGCAGATAGCTCCCACTCTCGCATATTCAAGGCCCGCTCACCGGAACCCCCCCCCCCCCGCAGGGATAGCTCTATCTAGGGCAAGTGTTGACATTGCCCACTGACTTATATTGATCAGACATTCAACAATGTGTCATGAGTGGGTTAATTGTTTTCTGAATATAGTACCTTGATTCATTACGAAACGCTAAAAATAAACAATACAAAAAGCATGACTCACGCAGCTACTAAGTGTTGAGTTAGACTGTGTTCATTGTTT
Source organism: Phodopus roborovskii (assembly GCF_943737965.1). Classification (NCBI taxonomy): domain Eukaryota; kingdom Metazoa; phylum Chordata; class Mammalia; order Rodentia; family Cricetidae; genus Phodopus; species Phodopus roborovskii. The sequence goes on from NW_026125444.1 coordinate 7,140,604, forward strand.
TGAATGTATGTATTGAGAATTTCTTTTTCAAATTCTATGTGCTTCTTGAACCCATTTATGACGAAGGTGTTATGATGTAGATGCATTATATTGGACATCCTAGGTCGATGATATGATTTTTTGTTTAATATTAAAAATATTAATAACATAATTAATAACATAAAGTGTGGAGTTTAGGTGGAAAAATACTGTCCTAGAAGTGTATGTGGCATTTAAGTTTTCTGTGTTTACCCACTAATTTAATCTTTTGTGTATTTTACTTTCTCCTGTCTGTGGTTTTAAAAGAGACAAGATTGTATTTTATATTACATAAACATAGATCTCTGCCCTTTCTTTCCCCCTTTTCCTATCATCGAAAACACACTTGTCCTCATGTGATATATCCTGACTATGGGTTCCCCTCCCTGTACTCTTCCCAGTTTCTCTCCACTTCCCCCGACTTACAGATTTATCCCCTTTCTGTCTCTCATTAGAAGACAAACATGCCTCTAAGGCATAATAATAAAGTATAATACAATAAACTAAAACAGCCAATATATCCAAATTTGACAAAACAAACAGAAGCAAGAGCCCAAGAGAAGGCACAAGAAAGACTCCTTCATTCTGTACATTCAGGGATCCCATACAAATGCCAAACTGCAAGCCACGATATGTATGCCAAGAGCATGTAAGGTAAAAGGAGAGAAGGAAAAGAATATTAATAAAATACAAACCCAATTAAGAATAATAAAATTAAAAGGAAACAATAGTGTGACCTTCAAAGACAGTGTTGAGTATGTATTCTGTGGACCGTCTACTGGTGGACGCTCAGACTAAGAGTACAGGGAAGGGTGACTGGAACTGGAGGATATTTGGGAGGACAATGTGGAAACAGTGCAGTAGAAACTCTCAGAATTCTATGAGGGTGACCCTAGTGAGGACTCCTGGTAATCCAGAGCCTCAACCAGCCATGCTGTGTAACCTGGCAGGGCTTCCAAGGGTGAGATTTGGACATCAACCCAGCTACAAAACCTTCCACCTACAATCTATCCTACCTGCAAGGTGTGCTGAGGCAATGGAGTCAGAGAACGTTTAACTGGACAAGTCAGACAAGTTTAACTGGAGGCCCATGCCATGAGAGGTAGCCTATGCCCTTTTCTACTTAGATGACCAGGAACCATACGCGTGGTAGTCCAGATACCTAGGATTAAAAAAAAAAAACAATAAAATGATTTCTAATGATATTCTGCTCAACTCATAAATTACATTTTCTAATAATTCAAACAAAGTCTGTGGTCATGATTTTTAAACCTAAAAAAAAAAAAAATGAGTAAGTGTGGGATGGGACTAATGTCTTCATTAAAATCAAGATACCAGAGATCTTTTTCCTCCCTGGAAATGAGGAAGGTTTCACGAACACACAAGGTATACAGCAGTATACACCAAACCAACAATAATAATAGTGGATGTGACTATTTCCTGCCTTATATAGCTACTTGTACATTCCCACCACTGTGGGAATTATATATATATATATATATATATATATATATATATATATATATATATATATGTGTGTGTGTGTGTGTGTGTGTGTGTCACAGCCATGAGTCACTTTGAGAGAATGAATAATAATTTATTACAGCATAAATTGGGCACTAATGGAAAATAATTAGGAGTTATGTTGGAACTAGATGGTGAAAACCCTTGAATATGTTGTAGTGTTACTTTTATCCTCGCTAATCATGAACTTGCGTCATTTCTCGTGTATCTCCATGGTACAGATTTTAATTTTGTTTAATTTGAAATAGAAAAAAGTGAAATGCCAAAATGAGCCTTATTTTTCAGGTGATTAAGTAAATTTGAGATAAGAGGTTAAAGGGTATTGTATTTTGACTCCATAGATGACTGAGCACAGATATTTTTCCTTGTATCCAGAGCTCTTTAGAACTCTGAATTATGTTAGCATTAAAACTGGAGTCTTGTTAGATTGTTCATTCATTCATGTATTTATTCTTTCCTGCTTTAACTGGCTCTGTACAGTTATTTCAATGTTTATGGTAGCCTTTACCTTGTGGGAGTAGGTGCATGCAACATGGCCTGGTGGGGAGGTAAGGGGAGGGAGAATTGTGGTTGGAATGCCAAATAAAATTTAAAAAATAAACTTAAATAAAAAGACAGTTTAGTCAGGAATTCCTTGGAAGTATGATGATGAAGTATGATAGTAAGTAGTTTTGTTGTTCTACACAAAGCAATATAATCTCTAAAATCAATAAGCCATATTTGGACCACATGAAAACAGTTTGTCTTGAAAATGTACAGGTGGCTAGATATTTACAGGAACTATATGTTTGTAAAACATCCTATTATAGTGAGATTAGGTTACAGAGAAACATTAGGACTCTGAGAAGAATGAGTTCCCTGGTGACCTATGGAGCTCGGTGCTACTAGGATTTGAACTTTTCTAATTAGGGTTACTGACTACAAGGAGCTGCTCATAAGTCCAGAAAATATTTAAAATAAAACTGCAGTAATTATACCATTATGATTTTATAACAGTTGGTATTATTATTACTAAAAAATAGTGCAAAAGAAATAATCAAACCAAGGAAACCCTTCTGTAAATATATGTGTATAATGAACAATTGGCTTTTTGATGATGTAAGATAGTTTGTACTACAAATTTCATTATGAAGGCAATCTTCATGGAGCTGGAGAGATTGATCAGTCAGTAAAGTGTCTGCCATACAAGCAGGGAGTGGTCAGAGCCTTGGAACCCATGTAAAAAGCTAGGCACAGTGGTGTGCCTTTCTGACCCCAGTTCTGGGGAGGCAAAGATAGTCAGGTCCTTGGAGTTCATTGGCAGCCAGATGAGCCACACTGGTGAGCTCAAAGTTCAGGCTGTCTCAAAAAACAAGGGGAATGCTGCTAAAGAAAATAGTCAACATCAGTATCTCTCTCCCACATATGTATGCACACACATATGAGAGAATTCATAGCTGGAAGAAATAATAGATAAAAATAAGCATAATATACACATCCATGGAATTTTTGCTCTTTGAGATTATTGAACTGAGAAAAGATAAACAATTATAAAAACTTCTTTAGAATCTATCCATTTGCAGACTTTGAATAACATTATCTCCTTTGTTTTAAAGTTTGTGATTAGCAACACCCAACTTTTGCTTCTTAATCATATGCTAAAACATTATTCTCTTTGGCTATAATTATTGTCCTCAATTGGAAAAATAGTATAGCTTTGTCAAAATGTACATTTGGGATAAATAAAAACCTAAAATGATTTAAAAGATACCCATCAGTCATTTGGGATACCACATCTATCTTGACATATCTGAAAAAAATGGTTTTATAATTTTCCATAACATGTAGTTTATTACCCTTGATGATCAACCTGCCTTAATAGCCATCCAGTTTGAGCACTACTACAATGAAACTCATTATTTTGTGTTGTAGCTGGAAAGATTAATTTTTTACACTGAAATGAAACAGAATTTTATACAGCATATAAATATAAACACTGTAGAATTCAGGGACCTTTTAATTACTAATGGAATCTGGGTAGAAACCCCATAAGAATTACTTCAATGGATAGATGATGGACTACATTTGTAAATTCTTTTATCTTGGTTAGGTAATGCTTTAATACTTCTAAAAGTTCATAAGACACCTTTTCTTGAAAAGGTTGAATTAGATTTAGAACTTTACATGCTGAAAATAGCTTTGCAAATTACTTTTCATTGGGGAAATCAATCTGATGAATAGTTGCATTATTTATATAGAGTTGAAATGGATGTTTCAGTTCAACTCTATTTGAATTATCAAAAATACAAGATGATGCGTCATTACTCAATAGTCAAATAAAAACTTCCAAGGTGTATGTGTGTGTGCGTGCGTGTGTGCAAATGTATGTATGCATGTGTTCAATTTTGTCTTAATACTTGATATGGAAAAAGTCACCATATAAAAGAAGTGTTGAAGTAGGGATTGACCCTATCATAGAGCTCTTGTCCTGCTGGCTCAAGCCATGGTTTCAAATTCTAGCATGAGAAACTGAAAACCAAAAAACAAAGAAATAATGGAAAATTTAACATAAAAAAGTAATCTAGGAACAGCAAGCTATTTTTCCTAACTGAAAAGGTCATATGATTTCTCTTGTACTTTGTCGTTGTTTACATTAAGTAGGGCAGTTTTGACCATAATACCTTTTGTCAAGTGTGCATGATAAAAGGACATTTTATATAATAAAACTGCAGTAGAAATGTCTTCGGAAGTACTGGAAACTTTAGGGACCAGAGATAGCTCACAGGATGAAAGCACTTTCCAGAAACTGATGCCCTGACTTCATTCTCTGGAGCCCACATGGCAGAATAAGAGGGCTGACTCCTATAAGCTGTACTCTGATCTCTATATGCATGCTGTGGTGTACACATGTGCATATATACATACACATGCACAGCTAAGTAAGTAAAATAAAGAAAAGTACTGGAAACTCTCCAGTTCATAATAGAATTTTTTGTTTTAAATTTAGTCATGAGTTATTCAATACATAATGAAAAACCTGTGGAAGTAAATTTTGGTTTTATACATTTGTAGCGATAGGTATAATTTAGGAAAATATTCTGAACAAATATCCAAAGGTAAGCAATTTATGAATTATGTTATAGATTTACTAGGAAGAAGAGTGCCTTCACTTGTACATTCTCAGGGCCACCCTTCTCCAGCACTCCAATAGAACTTTCTGTAATGATGGAAGTATCCTACATTTGGATTCATGTGGTTAGTGTGAATAGAGAAATGAATTTTCAAGCAGCTTACCTTTGATTAATTTGAATTAGAAAGCCACTTGTTATTAGAATCTACTATATTAGACAGGGTACCTCCAAGGATTTATTCTACCTAGAAATTACAGTTTTAGTATGACATAGACTTCAATTGAAACTTAACTGCATGACAATTTTCCCCCATTTTTATTGTTGTATATTTATAATGAAAAATAGTGGGTTTCGCTGTGACCTTTTCATGCATGCACACAATGTGCTTTGAGCATATTTCCTCTCTTACTATCCTGTCTGATTCCTTTCCTCTTCCTTTTCTTCAATAATCCTTATCCTAGTTTCATGTCTTTTAAAAGTCATCTTCATCTAACGCAAAAGAGACAACTTGCTGCTGTATTTGACTTTTGGAGGCAGAGCTTAGTTAATATGTTGGTGCATATATTCATGTATGTCTGTGCATGTGTGAATTAATGTGTGGAGGCCACATGTTAATGTCAAATGTCTTCCTGCAGTATTCTCCATTTCCCTTTTTAGGGCAGACTCTCTGACTCTGGAGCTCACTGACTCAGCTAGATAGGCTGGCCATCGAGCCGCAGACACCCTCCCATCTCTGCTTCACCAGAACTAGGATTACAGGCCAGGTACCACAGTCAGCTTTTCACATGGCTTCTGGGCACCTGACTCAGGTTTTCATGCTTGTACCTCAAGCTATGTAGTAACTGTGTCACTTATCAAGGCTTGACTTTGTTCTTCTTTATGACTGGATAATATTGCATGTATACCCTACAGTTTCTTTAGCCACCCATCATTTGACAGACACCTAAGCCAATGCCACAAATTGCCTGCTGTGAATAGTACTGTAAGAAGGATGGCTAGAGAGATGTGTGCTTTGTATGCTGACTGATTATTTCAGCTGTGTACTTGGTGGTAGAGCTGGATCATGTGTGCAGTTCTACAGTTCATTTTTGAGGGGCTCTGTACCAATTTCCATAGTGTCTGCACTAACTTACACTCACTACACTCCCACCACCAAATGTGTTCAATTATTCCTAGGATCCTCACGAACATCTGTTTTTCGTTTTGCATATCTTTTTCTTTTATCGGGGGTGGGGGCAAAGAAGGTAGAGTAAGATAGGATATGTATGTGGTTTTTGTTTGAATTACCATGGTGGCTAAAGAGTATTTTTTTCCATGTATTTATCAGCCATTTGTATTTCTTCTGTTGAGGGGTATCTATTGAATCAATTTGTCCATTTGTTAATTGGATTATTTATCCTTTTTTTTGTGTTCTTTACATATTGTGGACATCATTAGAAGAATAGCTTGCAATGTTTGTCTTCCATTTTGTAGGTTGTCTCTTCATGCTGTGGTTTCACTGCTCACCCATTTTTCAGTTTCTGCAACCCCATTCATCCATTCTCTATATTGCTTCTTGAGATACTGGAACGCTTTTCAGAAAGTCTTTGGCTGTGTCTGTATCTACTAGGGCTTTGTATGTTTTCTTCCAGGATATGCACAGTTTTCTGCCTTGCAGTCAGGTCTTCCATTCATGTTGAGATGATTATTGTGTGTGTTGAGAGGTAGGAATCTAATATTCATTTATTAAATAGGGATGGCCAGTTTTCTCTGCATCATTGGAAAGGTAATTTTTCTCTACTGTTTGTTTTTGGCATCTTTGTCAGGATCAGATCAGTTGGTTGTGGCTGTATGTGCTTATTTCTGGGTCCTTTCCTATTTTATTGCTCTAGACTTGTGCTTAATGTGTCTACACAATGCAGGTTGTTTTTGGTTTTTGTTTGTTTGTTTTGGATTTTCAAGACAGAGTTTCTCAGTATTGCTTTGGACCCTGCCCTGGAACTCCCTCTGTAGACCAGGCTGGCCTTGAACTCACAGAGATCTGCCTACTTCTGCCTCCTGAGTGCTGGGATTAAAGGCATGCACCACCAACACCTGGCTCACAATGCAGTTTTTTTTTTAACCATGTCTCTGTATTGTAGTATTAAGAAAGGTATTGTGCTGTACCCAGCACTAGTCTTGCGTTGGGTGTTCAGCTTCTTCTGTGGTTTCCTATGAATTTTAAGAATGCTTTACCTATTTTTACAAAGAATGTTACTGGATTTTTGATAGGATTACATCGAACCTATGAACAATTTTTAATAACAAATCAATTTTCATATTAATTCTGTTGACCTGTAAGCGCAGTGTAACTTCTAATTTTTAGTACTGTTTTAAAACTCTTTGTTTGATGATCTATAGTTTAATTGTAGAGGTCACTTTTTTCTTAGGTGTGTTTTAGAGATATTTAATTAATGGAGTATTATTTTTCTTTTTTATGTCTAGTAGTTGTTCTTGAATAAAACTGGACACATTATCATTCAGGATGCATATGTTTATTATTGTGGTGACTTCTTTATTCCTTTTGACTAATTCTGGCTTGAGCTTTGCTTTGCCACAGATGAGTATTGCTGTTGTGATTGTCTTTTCCACTCTTTTACTGTGGAGTAGTGTTTCCTAAAGACAGCAAATATTTGGAACATGATGGATTAATGGATTAAAATAGTTTATCCACTCAGTTGGTATGTGTTTTCTAATTGGATATCAAGACTAATTATATAGAGAGTGATTACTGAAGGTTATATGATTCTTTTTCCTTTCATTTAGAGTCATGCTTGTTTACTGAATTAATAATGGTTTATTGTGGAATTTGCTTACATATTTTAATATGCTTTATTCTTTCCCAAGTGCTCATGATTATGTATATCTTTCTTCTTTTGATCTTAGTGTTATTACTCTATTTTGTGCAATGCTGGCTTAGTACTCATAGATTTTTGTTTGTTTCTGATTGCCAAGGATTCTCTCTTCCTTGAGTTTAAAACATAAGTTTTGTAGAAAAGGTAACCATGCTAGACAGTTGCTTTGTTTCAGGGCTAGGAATATCTCAGTTCATGGACTCCAGATCCTTAGAGTGTCTATAAATAAAATAAAAAGAAGTGTACTGTGTTTCTCAGATAGGTTTTATCTTTGTTAGCATCTTGGTGCTTCTCTCTTGCAATTTGCAACATTTATTTTCTGTACTTTTGGCATTTTAATTAGAGTATGTCTTGGAGAACTTTTGTTCTGATAATGTCTATTTGCAATTCTAAATGTCTAAATGTTAATAATTTTCTCAGGATTAGGGAACATTTCTGATATAATTTCATTGAATAGTGTGCATCTTCAGCTTGCTTTTTGAATTCTTCTCCCACAACAAAGAGGATACATTTGTCCACATAATCATGTCCCAGGTGTGAGGTTTTATAAAATGTTACGAAGGGAAGGAAGCAGTAATTGCATGTACAGAACTGTTGAACACGGTGAAAATATGAGAACATCTCAGCACAAGCCCTAACATTTGGAAAGCCTTAGATGTGAGAAGCTGGGTCACAGACAGGATCAGCCCAAAGGCCATTATTTATAAAATATGTGGGAAAGAGGGCTTGTGTTTGCCTGGTTGTCTTAAGGCTGAACAAATATTAGAGGGGATCAGAGTGGTGATGTGATGGGTAATATGAACTGAACTAAATAATAAATCACTCACAGCTCACATGTTGTTAAAGGCCGTGAGAAACAAGCATGGATGTTTCTGCTCAGCAGGCAGCAAACGAGGAGGCAGAAGAGAAAAGGCAACAAGATACTAAGAAGAAAAATTCCTAAGTGGCAGGTTGTGTCTGTGAATGTTTCAAAAGACTGCAGTCTCATCTATGAATGTTGTCCTGAAGACAAAGATACATGCTTTACGGAGAGTGGCTGTTGAAAATACACAAACGAAGAAACTTTACTTTTGGAAGGAGCTGTTTTCGAGAAATGTATTGCTGCTTGCCACCTTTCTTTTCTAGAAGTTTTATAAAATGAAATGGCGTTCAGTCCTTATTCTTTTTACATTGATAAACTTTCAGCAACTACATTTCAAGCATATTCTGAGGATAATTTTTCCCTCTAAGTTGTGTTATAGTTACTGCTACCAAATGATAGACAATTAATAAATACTATGTAGCAAAACACAAAATATTGGGAAGTGATAGACAAATTAACAAATATCCATTATATGCATCATGAAGCTAAACATTTTTTAAATAACAGATACCATTTCAAAAAAAACCCTTAGACGTTAGTGATACAGAGAAGTAGTTATATGCAATGTTCTGTAGTTTAAGTTACTGAGCACTTAATTTGGGAAACTTTGAATAGAAAATTAATTTCTTCCTATTGATCTAAAGCTATCATCTAGCTATCTTTTATCTATCTGTCCATTTATGCAAATAGAAAAGGAGAAAAGGAGTTTGTATTAATGGCTTTTTACAATAAAGGCTTGTGGGAAAAACTGCCTGAGTGAAGGATCATCAGGGTCTCATGCTTCAGTGCAAAATTAATGAGCACACTAAAACCAACCTCCCAGAATGCATTGCAGTTCAGTGCTTTACTGAAAACCTGTGGAGGTTCTCCTTCTGTCGCTCAGACACTATCCTAATTACAATCCGTTACTGTGACAAATAATCTGGTGAAAAGTAACTTAGGGAAAAAAAGATTGGTGTGGTTTGGGGTTCTAGATTCCACATTACAGGTCATTATATTTTGGAAGTCAGGGAAAGAACTGAAGAGGGCAGAGAAACAAAGTCATAGACAAAAGGAAAGAGAGAATATATACATCCTTGCTTACTGGTTTACTCTTATAGCTTTCTCCTTTCTTATGGTGTTCATGTCCACCTGTCTAGAGAATATTGCCTTCAATAACCGCTGGGTCTTCTCACATCAAATAACAGTCATGACAGTTCCCCATAGACGTGCCCACAGGGCCAACCTGCTCAAAATATCTCCTCAGGCTTTCAGCCCAAAGATTCTAGATTGTGTCAACTGACAGTTAAAACTGAGCAGCACGAGCCATCCCTTGTCAGTCTGACACATAAACATGTCACTTTAAGCCATAACTTTCTACCCTTGTCTCCAAAGACTAATTTTACTTTCATAATATAAAATACAGTACAATTTCCCAAAAGTCTTTACAACTCCAACCCTTTAAAAGTCAAAATTTTCTTTAAAAGTCCAAAGCTTCTTAACTCTGGTTCTTAAAAAAAAATTAGTTGTATCCTCAAGTGTATTTATTCCAAATGGGGAGAGCAAAATACAAAACAATCACAGCAAGGCACAAACAAAATCCATCAGTAGAAACCCAAATTCTGCAATCCAGAGTCCTACATCTGAGATTCACTCATGATTTAATAATCTTCTGGGCTCCAAAGGATTTAGGCAGCCTCACGCCTCCAGGTCTGCCATCTGTAGTAGGGACACATGGCTTCTGTCTTAGGTCAGCTCCATTCCAAAGACACCTGCAGCTATCTTTGACAGATGTCTCATGGTTCTGGCATCTTCAAAACCCTGGGTACTGTACAGCAACCAAGGCGTCCCTTTCACTAAGCTCATCAGAGACTCTCTTGTAGGACTGAACTTGTCACATGGTGCTTGGCCTGTTTTCCATGGCTCTTCAGGACTTCAAAACTTCTATCATGTGGACGTCTTTTTCACCAAGTTCTGCTCCAAGTCTGAGTTATAGCCTGGCCCACTTAGCCCATGGCTCTATCAGCTTCTGTGTGCTAACTGAGGAAATAGTTCCCTGTTGTCTCGATGAAGCAACAAATGTCTCATCTCCATGATGCTGGTTTTGTTGTTGTTTTTGTTTCATTTTTGGTTTTGCTTTCCACTTAGGGAAATGCTTTTTATTTTCATTAGTTTATCTTCTTTTCCTTTTATTGAAAAAATTTCTTATATTAATATATATAATAGTTATATGTAATTAATATATGTATAAATACATATACATACATACATACATACATATCTTCTAAACATGAGAAACAGAAAGAAAAAAGAAAAACGTCCTTGACTAACTGGATACACTCTCTCTGTGCATGGAGTGGATGGAGTTCAATGAACTTAGGTGCTCACATCTTTCCTATGCTATGCTTGGACAAGTGGCTCATGTTTCTCAGAGCTGTCTCACATGCCACTTTACTTTGTATTTTACCTTCTGAGCTGATCTCTACCAGCCTGAGACCTCTCAGGTTACACCCTGAATGGGTGGCTATTTTAGCTGAAGAGAGTATTTCCCAAGTGCAATGGGAAGATGGGAAGTAGGTAGAACACTTAGGTTATTACAGATGAAGAGCTATCAAACTACAGGGCTATTCTTACTTGATAAAAGTCCTTCATAGCCACTGAAGACAGGTCTATCTCTCCCTGTTCTATTTATACCATTTGGCTTCCCAGCATCTGGCCTTATCACTCCTCACGGCTGCATCTCTGGGCAGGCAAAATTGAGGCTCCCTGACCTGTGGTTGTTTCCTGATGTCATGCTCCCATGGTAGCTGAGGGTGTTACAATAGATTCTAAGGTTTTGCCTGGCTGCTGCCCTCTCTCATATAGCTTTACAAAATGGAATTTCTCTCCACCACTGACCTGTCCACTGGAGAAATCACTCTCTCACTGAAACTGGCAACTAGATTTCAGGCATGCCAGAGAATTGAACTGCTCATTTTCCATTTGGATTACCTCCAGGAAGTCACTTCTGCTCCCCCCCACCCCTACCCTGACCAGGGAACTGTACAGCTGAGTCCATTTGGCTTTCCAGTAGTGTGGGTTTTTTTTTCCCACTTCATAGATTTATGAAAACTCTTTTGAGTTATGGTCTGTTTTGTTTTGTTTTGTTTTTATGGTTATCCCCTTTACTGACTCACGGAAATGATGCAGCCACTATTAGACCTTTGTTTATTTGTTTTGGCATCATCACATTTTCCAAGTTCTTCCTTTTCTGTGAAGTCTTGGATTGGTCATTTGCAGGCATGGGATACTTTTTTGGTACTGGAAACCAGTCTCTGCAACTTTAAGTCTTTTTGTGGTTAGGACTCTGGTCTTATGTGGCTACCCTCAGGATTTTAGGTGACATAACATACTTCAAGTGAATCTATAACATATGAATGAATCTAAATCTGAATCGCAACCACAGTTGCCATTCATGTTACCAGCAACTGTAGGAAATATGGATTCTGTGGTTCTTTGTGTGGACTGGACTGACTCCCAATCTCTGGTCTGTTGAAATGGCACAGAAAAAAGATCTACTTCATGCTTTAGGAATGGTTAAGTCTGTTGACAACTTCAGTACTGAGTTTGCTTTCTATAATTCTCTACAAAAAGATCTCTAGGTCTCCCATTGCATCAGTGGATGCGACTCTGGGCTGGGCTGTTAACAGCTGAGATAAAGATCTTCAAGATGTCACATATAGGTCTGTTTTATGGTGACATCTTGGTTAGGTTTTCCATAACGTTACAGCCAGCTCATAGGAATGCCTCAAGAACAACAGTGGGATTGAGTTCAATCCTTGCCTGAGAGCTTTTACTGTATGTACCTTGCCTCTGGGTTCCCAGGAGGATAGAAGTATTCTTAGTGTACATCCAAGTGGGCTCAAGACTGAGATCAAGATCTGTGTGGGGATCTGTTGCTGAATAGGGGTAGTTATTGTTGCCACAGAAACTCAGACAACTTGACTCCCTGAAGGACTTTAACTGGGCAGACTCACTTTTAAACCGTCCCAGAGAGGGCTTGAAACTGCATTTCAGGGCTTTTTAGAATCTGCCTTGGGACTGCTATTAACAAAACTTATTTTACTGTGGTAGCCAGGGAGATACCAAGCAAGTTCCTCATATAGGCCCGTTGCTCCAGAGTGCATGCAACTGAAAATTGGATCAGATCAGAAATCTGCTACGTGTCAGAAGCTAGCAAACCTGTTCTAAGTGTTTAGATAGATTTATTTCCCAGCAGTTGTGTTTGTGGCTGGACTTATTCTGGCTTTATGGTAGAGGGGGACTGGAGCCAGGAGAAAGGCACCCTCTAACATTTACTGTGAGATGGAGATACTTAGACAACTGTTGGTGAACTGGATGGCCAGACTCCTTGTGTGACATTACTAATTTGAGACTGCAGCTGACAGAACTATAAAGGAGTGACAGGAAGATTCCCAGGCCTACTTCTAAGAACAATGTTGGCAGGTCTGGCTGCTGAGACAGTAATGTGATGCCTTCCATGTCCCTTGGCAGATGGTTTTGATAGCAGGCTAAAGGCCAAATGAGGCTGTAGACAAGCTCTTCGTGGAGTAAGACTCTTTCCAGACCTGGAGCCAGAAGCAGGATTTTCAAATCTGCCATCTTGGTATGAAATAGAGTTCTCAGGATGTCTTTCTTAGCACTGGGCTTCATAAAGCTAATAACTGTTATGAGTAGTTTTCCCTGCTTCTCGGTCTTGTCCCTCTACTGTGCCAGCCCCAAATAACAAACAGAGACACTGTATTAGATATAATTCTGTTGGCCAATTACTAGTTTCTTATCAGCTAGATCTGTCTTAAATATTAACCTATTTCTATTAATCTAAGTACTTCCATGTGGTCTTGTCTTACTGGAGAGAGGGGCTGGTGTTCTTCTCTCTCCATCCTCCATCTTGAATCTCCTCCCTACTACTTCCTCTCCCCTCCTTGTCTCCTAGTCCTGCCTATCTTGCTTTCCTATTGGCCAACAGTATTTTATTCATTAACCAATACAAGAAACATATTTACAGAATGACATCTCCCATCAAATAACCTTCTATATGAATCCTAAAATTGCAGTAAAACACCAATCAGTCAGTACATAGGTGTGAGGTTTTAGTTATAGAGATATGACTAGATGGATTTCCCAACTTGGGAATAACAGTGTACTTGGAATTTTTTGGCTTTTCGGCCTCTGTTGTAAGATTAGAAGGATAGGAGTCCAGGTGGGTAAGTGTTCACACAGCTGAGCATTGAATGTATTGTCTCAAATCTCTTATTTGTACATAAAGAATAGGAGTTAATATTGATCATCTTCCCTTAGGTCTCTTTCCTACCTCTTCCCCTCTCTTCCCTCCATCAACTGCCCCTTATTCCTCTGATTCCTTTCCCGTTTTTATCTACACACACACACACACACACACACACACACACACACACACACACACACACAATTTTTATTTTTTATGTGTTAGCCTCAGTGGAGGACCTGAAGTGAGTGCCAGCATCTTTATTCAAAATAATACTTCATTCCCTAGAGGGCCAATGGTCTAGAATATGTTAGGTTTCATTTGTGCTCCAAGATAGGAGAGACAGTAGCTACTCCCTTAGTATTATATAATACTATGAAGAGTCAGTACCTTGAGTATTTAGTACAAACTTTTTCTTTCCATGCATAGGCTAGAAATGGAAGATTTGATTTTTGTAGGTCCAAAGGGACAAGTCTGTGTCCCAGTCCAGCATTTTGAGAATGCCAGACTGTGTATCACCCACAGAAGTTAAGATGGTACGTGTGTATACTCCAACTCCTTAGCTGTCCACAGAGAAGCTAGAATCTGGGGAGGGATTCCCTTTTGATTGTGTGATATTATGGTAGGAACATGGATAATGCTCCATGTTTTTCTGCTACTGCCAAATGTGGCTGTTTTTATAGTTGTTTGGGGCATAGGAGCCTATCAACTACTTTCTGGATTTCTTGGAAAGGGAAGTGTTCCATGTGTTGCTGAACTGAAATGTCCTTCATAGGGATAATATGTGGAACTTCTCATTTCATAATTTTGATGACTCATATTTATCAAATTTATAGTTAATATCTTTCATTAAATTTGAAAGTTATTTTAGTAATTGCATTTCAAATATTTACTGCTACCTTTGTTATTTTCCTTTTTGTGATTCACATCACATTCAGACTAGACTGATTTGACTTAAAAGGTTTTGTTTGTTTTTCTTTTTTATCTTTCCCATTGTATATTTTTAGTGATTTATCTTTAGGGTTCAGTGTTTTGGTTTTTTTTTTTTTCATTGATGTCTCTAGTTTGTTCTAGGTTCCATCTGATAAGTTGATTTCTTTCACATATTTTGTTTGTTCCACCCACAAGAAGAATATGTTTTAAAATATTTTTGTGTTTATTATTTATACTTTATATATTTTTATTTTTTAAATATTTTCTACTTATTGTCATAAAATGCATAAAATGGAAACTGTGGATGGTCCTTATTTTCCCAGTTTGGCAGTTTGTAGTCAGTTTGGTCTAATGGGCACTAAATCAACAATGCTAGAAACAAAAATCCCAATCCAAAGTTTTCTGCAAGAGGCATTTTCTCCAAATACCCAAGGAAAAAGAAAACTTGTAGAAAATATGAAAAAAGTTAAAAAAAAATAAGGAGGACAGTTAAATTTATGAAAGTGGTACCATCATAAGAAAGTAGTTTATAAAAGCTACTCATGTTCAGGAGAAGGCTAGGATATTGGGATGTGCACCACATGTTGAGTAATCTGTAAATGGCTTTTTTTTTTTTTTTTTTTTTTTTAGCTTTGGTGAACATTGTTTGGCAATTTGGTTTATTCCCCAGGTAGACCTAATCTAGAGGTTGTTGGTCTTAAGTGGCCATATTTGCACCAACTCAGCATAGCATGGCTGGTTGGAAGATTCTTGTACTTAGCGTTTTACACCTGTGTCAGATTTTCTGTTTGTGTAATAACCAACTAGGCCTGTCTCTGTCACCATACAGACTTGAGGAGGATATGGTAAGTATCTGTCAAAGAAATATGAATATACATTGTGGGTAGTTTACAGAGTTTTCTCTGGTTGACTCTATAGATGAGTTGTTAAATACATCACTAATAGCCAATAGAAAAGTAGCATCACATTTTCTTAGGGTGAAAAAAATAATTGGTTTCTAATTTGAAGGAAAATTTCAGTTAAGATAGAACAATGATTTTAGTTTGTTCTTCATGTTAATATACTAGGAACGCGCCCCCCCCCCGACAGATGCTGATCGGTAGAAAGACCAGGAAAGTTCACATTGGATGACTATTTCACAGCTATCCTTTTTCTAAATAACCTTTAAGTTTCAGTCTCTTGGTCCCTCTTTTCTGGTCTTTATATTTGCAAAGTTCAAATAGTGTCTTTTTTAGATTGGGCCCAACTCTGCGTTCAATTCACTGGTGCATTTTCAGAGTCCTCTAAATCTTTAGTAGCTTTATTACTTATTCCCCAGGAGGAAAACAGTTTGTATTAATAATGAGAAAGGATCTCCACTGCCAATATATTCATTTTATAAATATGTAAGTGCACTAAAAGATTTCTGTGTCGTCCATTATTTAAATTTTACTCATGAAAGTCCTTAGTGCCCTTTTCAGCCTCATTAAACTGGCCACACTTAAGAGCCATGACTTCTCCAGAATTGATAGATCCGGATACAGGAATTGCTCTACCTAGCTTTTCAAATAGGAAATATTTTTTTTTCTTTATACTGTTATTGAAATGCTACCATAAATGCTCATATATAGAAAAGATAACTTCATAAGAAGTATCATCTTGTTGAAACAGCAAGTTTGTTAGTTTAGTGAATAAATGTGTCACCTAGTTTTCCCCTATCTGTTCTCTTTAATGGTGTAATTGCAAGGAACTATAATTCCTGTAATAAAGACAAAGCAGGCATCTCTTGATATCAAGAACCTTCTATATCTACATTAAAAATATATGGGAAACTCATCATCAAAAGGTAGACCAGACTCATGTCATTACATATGCATCAAGACTAATGATGACAGGGAGAGGGAACAAGAGCTAAAAAAGAAAAAATATTCTAATGAAATTCTAGTTCTCTGTAACGTATAGGTAAAAAGGCTACAATTGTTACCTTTGATTACCAAGAATTGTGAGGCTGTTTCTAAGTATGGAATTTTGAAAATAAATATTTTTAGCTTCTATTTTTTTTTGAAATAGCACTTCTCTGATAATTTCTGGTAAGTTTTCCATATGTAAAGTGCTGTACGCAGCATATATTTAATATACTCAGCAGCAGAGATTTTATAATTGCCAGTTACCATATTGACTTTCATTTCTCTAGATATTGAATGTTTCAAGTGAACTTTACTACATGATTGGAACTCTGGAGTTAGGAAGTCAATAGCCTCAATCAAGAAAATTATATCTCTAACTTGGTATGTCACTTTAGAGACCTTGTTTTTCATAATCTGATTTTATCACCACAATAACTAAGGTAATTTCCTTTTTGCATGTCAAAGACAATAAAACCCAAACCCAGACTAGATAGCTAAAGTGTCTTTAGCAAGCAAGTGAAAGCTCCAGATTCAAGGTCATGCATTCTGATTTTAAACCAATGTTATTGTCATGGTGTTTAAAGCATCACACAGTAAATTGGGAGAAATAAATTACTTTAGTTTTGCAAATTGTTAGTCTCTAAAGGAAGGTGATTTAACTCTCCAGAGAAGATAGCTTTCTGCTTCAACCTTTTTGGGGAAAAAGAACCATTGGGGAAAATTTTCTTTTCTCAATCTAATGAATATTTTATTGAAGAAAATATTTTCAGGTTGTAGAGTGTGAGTCAAGGTCAGATAGAGCCACATAGGACTCCTGAGAGCAGAAAGTGAGAGAACATTCTGAGACACAAGGTAAAAATGTCAGACCTTCAGAAGACCATTGCCGCTCCCAAGCAGCCAGAGTACTGAGCTTGATGGAGGGTGTCGGGATTGAAACACTTAACAGACCACCACGAGAAGTTAAGAAGAAGCTGCTGCCGCCATTTATTACAGAGAGTAATGGGCTTATCAACCCAAGCCAGAGGATGGGCTAAGCATAGGAAGAAGTCATGCACCACCCACACCTGGTGTCAAGGTACACCTGCACTGAGCACTGGAAAGTTTTGAAAACAACCTTGTTTGCTCAAGCTTGTTTGCACAGAAGTTCTACATCTGGGTGGGGAAAAGAGAGCTGTAAGGGACAAGCACTTAAATTTCCCAACAGACCACAGACACTATCATTATGAGGGAATGTGAGAGGCTTCACATTCTAGCTGGTTGTGTTAAAAAGTAAGAACTTTTTGCCTAGTCATTAATGGATGACTAGGGTGTCCCAATTTTGGGAGACAGTTTTTTTTGTGCTAATTTATTTTGCCCCTAAAAATATGCTCAAGGAGTAGATACAGAGCTATCAAAGAATTGGGATGTGGGATCGGTCTCTACCAAAGAAATGTGTGATATGTGTGATGGCAGCTCACATATACACAACACAGTAACTCTTTTTCTTTTTCTTTTCTTTTCTTTTTCTTTTTTTTTTTTTTTTTTTTTTTTTTTTTTTTTTTTTTTGTGAGACAGGGCCTCACGATGTAGCCCTGGCTGGTCTGGAACTCATGTAGTACAGGCTGGCCTTGAGTTCCCAGAGATCCACCAGTCTCTGTCTCCTAATGCTAGGAATCATCATGTGTGTTATCATGCCCAGACCACACCAACATTTATTTATTTGTTTTTTAAAGATTTATTTATCTATGTATTTTAAATGTATATGAGTGCTCTGTTTGCATGTACATCTGCATGCCAGAAGAAGGCATCTTAGTTTTTACTTAAAGATATTTGAAATAATCAAAGTAAAGGTGTCTTTGAAGTTTTTTAGACTGTTTATTAATGTACTACAGTTTATACCTCAAAAACATTTTTGAATAGTGCCTGTCCCATTACGTTATTCACCCTCAAAATGAGGAAGTTAATTTCAAAGGGTGTGGCTTCCCTAGCTCCTGTGCCATGAGTGAATGAAGGAACTGAATGAATAAGGACAATGGCTCTGTTGTATTTCTTAGAATCATACCTTTTTGGATTCCTAATATATTTTTAATGTCCTTTTCCCTTTGTTACCTTCTTTCTGAATATTCTGGCTACCTATGTACTGTAAATTATGATGTTAGGACCTGAAAATGTTCCCATTACAGTTGTATTATATTGTACCTTTGAGCAAAACAGGGGAATCAGTTGTATATTCTTTTGTTTTTATTTGTTAATAAAGAGTTGGTGCCTTTTGTAATGTTAGAGCATGCTTCTAACTCATTCTATAAAACCATACTGAATAGACTATGGTTCTGTGCTGTAGTCTCTTCTTGACAAATAAAACAATGAGCCAGATAAAAATAGTCATATATAAACATGCTTACAAAAAGCCATTGTTTTTTGTCATAAGATTTATCATTAAACAAAAGTCTCCACAAGGAAGACTGCATTATCCTTATCCAATGGTAACCTTCTACATTTATAATGAAATTTTATGTAGAAAATATACAGTGTATTATTTTAGTATTTTGATAATTTTAGTGGTCTTGATTTTTTTTTTACCATGCAATGAATTGGTTATATGAGAAACAGTGAAACATTTGGTCATTATTTACATTAAGTGTTATATGGTGGATGGGAAAAGACTGGAAATTTCCAGACAGTATAGAGCACATTATACACAAAACTGTATTCTTTTTGAGGCAGGGTCTTATTACATAGCTCTGCTGTCTTGGAACTTTTCTCAGTAGTTGGGGCTAGGCTTGAACTCACAGACATGTCCTGCTTCTGCCTCCAGAGTGCAGGGATTAAAGGCATGCACTATCTCACTCATCTTAATTATTCAGGACCTTTGATTGTGAACTTCCAGCAGTCACTTGATTTTATTGTTCCTACTTATAGCATATGTTGAGGTATGACTGTGTGTGTGTGTGTGTGTGTGTGTGTGTGAGAGAGAGAGAGAGAGAGAGAGAGAGAGAGAGAAACACTAGACAAAGTTTTGCCAAAGTTATTTTGAAGATTAGATTTTCAAATTATGAGATCACTTCAGATCAAAAGTGATAGATGAAACATGATGGTGTTATGCTTTGGGATTGTTGCAGATCAGGAGAAATGGCTTTGGTATTTACTTCCAGAATTTCATATATGTTATTATGATGATAATGACTAATTACTGGAAAGAGCAAGACCAGACAGCACTACCATTCATGGCACTAGCTGGCTCAGTTTCATTGAAGATATCTATTGGAACCTAGTGTGTTTGGTGAACTTTAAACAATGGCCAGTTATTGGGAGTCAGGATCAGATTCACTCTGACATTTTCAAGGCTCTCTAACCTAGAAGGAGGAACAGTATGAGTGAAAAATGTAAGGGGAATATATTCTCTATGTTGATGCTTAGGTCGGATTGTGGTTTTATAGGCACACCAGATAAGTAAATCTTCTAAACTGGGGAGAAAGACTATTAAAGGGTGATAACATAAAGAACTCGTTGTAAAGGTATAACAACTGCACACATATATGTACTCAATGTTGGAACACCAAATATGGAAGGTCAATTTTAGGGACACAAGGGTACTTCCATTTTCCACTTACAACAATACACAGACCATCAAAATTGAAAACTAGAAGGAAACATAAAATCTGAATTACACATTAGATCAAATGGCCCTAACAGCCATGCAAGGGGTTTTTCTTCCCAAAACAATGGAATACTCATTCTCAACTACACATGGAACATTTTTCAGGGCATATCATATGCTAAGTCACAAAACCCAGTCTTAATGAATCTAAGAGGACCAAAACAATAATCATGCATCCTTTTCCACTATAATTAAAAGTACATTTCTATTTGAATACCATCTTTAATGATAAAGTAGAACAATACTCCACCAACTAAACCTGCTTCCTTTAATAGATATTGAATATATTTTTTGCAGAATACTTATTATGAAAAAAGTCAGCTCAATCTCTCACATCTCTACCATTTTCAAAATGCATCTTTACAAACATGTTCTTGCCTGATTTCTCTCTTTCTGCCCTTATTAATAAGGAGACACAACCATCCTTTGTCTCATATCTATAAATTTTAGGTAATAAATAATAGAAAAGTAATTTTGTAATTGTTCCACAGTTGGAGTCTAGTAATCATATCATAGGTCTAAGAAAAGTTCTTTAAAGATATATCATATTCTTCTTGTAATTATTCTAAAATGACAGGGTGCATATAAGATTAAGAAGAAATAGACAGAAATTGAATATTAAGAAAAACACAATGTCTTTTACATGTATGGTATAAATGCAAATGAACAAGAACACTGCATCATTTTTATCTGAGCATCCAATGTAAAAAGCATAAATTAAAAAGTTGTCACTTTGTGTATCAAAATTGAAGCACATAATTTATGGAGAGTAGAGGAAATGCTGAGTGAATGAAGTCCGGAGTGAACGTGTGTTGCTAACATTGTTATGTCTCTCAAGGATCCACAGCCAAAGTGGTGAGAGCCTTACCACATTTCATGAGGCTCCGAAGAATAAACTCCTTCTTCTGGTCCAAGTATAGATGTTGATAGTGTGTGCAAATCATGTCCACCATAGCATCCCCACTTATATCTACAGCCATACGACTGTTCCTACTGAGGTTGGCTGAACCCACCTCCTTGTCCATCTATATGTAATAACCCCACTGCTCTATTAATCCGCACACAATAAATACACTGAGTGAGCTTCTGGTGTGCTGAAGTTTCTCCATCAGAGTGTCCAAAGCACTAGAATCCAGCTTTTCTGTGTGTCTCTCTTTTCCTCATTGCCTTGCCACCCCCAGGCAGGCCAGTCCCTAGCTCTGTGTAGGACGTTGTAGTAAATAGCACTCATTTTCATCAACCCTGAGAAAATCTCCTAGGGTATCTGTAATACTTCCTCACAGGGAACTGTGCTGCTTATGCTCACTGTATGAGCAGCTATTTACAGACTTCACATACTTTTCAATAAAAGAAATTCCAATGCTAAATCTTTTTACAAATTCACTTATGTATCGAGACATTTGTCTCCCCAGTGCTGGGAATATGGGCATATGACATCACCATTTGGCTTTTCACACAAAATTTATTTCTGGTGTTTGAACTCAAGTTTTCACGCTTACAAGGCATGAGGTTATCTCCTGATATATAGCTGCCTGAGTTATTTCCCCAGCCATATGCGTGGAAATTTTATCTGCTAGACTGTTAGATGATTAACAGCAAATTCTGCATTTTCAGACTTCATTGATGACATTTATTTCTTGGTGCCATTTTTGTTACTGCTACTTCTTGGACAACCACAAAGTTGATTTCCAAAGGATAAAAAACAAAACAAAACTCCCTCATTATATTCAATTTTCTTTTACACTGAGAACTATAGGTTTTTTGTGTGCATGTTTGTGTATGTGTGGTATATGTATGAGGGCTCTTGTGCTCATGGAGAGCAGGTGCAGGAGTCTCCTTCAATTGCTCTCCACCTTATTTTTTGAGGCAAAATCTAGCATTGAATTTAGAGGACCAAGAGCTAGCTAGTTCAGCTAGACCAGTTGATCAGAAAGCCACAAGAAACTTTCTGTCTCTACTTTCTGTTGTTGTAATTATTGTTGCTTTAGGTTAATGATGCTGCTACTGGAAGACCCACCTCAGGTCTGCATACTATCATGGCCAATACTGACTGAGCCAGCTCCCCAATCCAAATTTTATTCTGTAATGCTATCACCTTTATTTGAAGATTGAAAAGTTATTTGAAAAATTGTTCCATCCCTTTTTAAAAATGACAAAGGATGGTTAATGTGATCTTACAATTTGCTCTTGAAATGAAATTCCTGAAGACATTGAGAAAAAAATTAAACCAACTCATTGTTAAAACATTAACTGGAAAACCTAGGCAGTGTATTGTCTTTGATATAGCTTGGTCAGGTAAATGTAGACCTACTTTGGAGATAGATTTCCTTTTAGGAATCCCTAGTAGGATTGCAATATGTATCAGAGTGGTGGAAATGAGAAGATAAAGATGGATGTGCCCAAATGTTTCAACAACTAGAATACATTATGTAATGAAGAGTCAGCAGAATTTCTGAGCAAACTGAATTGAGAAAAGGGATAATGAGGACTTTCCAATGACAAAGCTGAAGTTAGTCATGTTAACAAACATCGATACAGCTAGTGGGTGGAGCCAACAATGCTCAAAGAACGTAAAATGATAGAATAAAAGCCATAATTGGCAATGTGGATAGAAGGACTATTCATACAATTCTGCCTTTACATTTGTTCTTAGTCAGAAGAATAAATTAGTTAATGATTGAGTGACAAAAAAGAAATTTTCCTAAAAAAAAGTTTGAATAAGGGTTAAACCATAATATATTATAATGGGGAGTAGATGAGAAGATAACTATCTATATAGATGAAGCACGACTTGGCTGTATCAACTTCTATTAAAATTTTGGCTACCATCACTTTAGAAGAGCCAGGTTTAAAAATAAATGCATTGTATATCAATGAGCCAAAAACCAATTCACCAAATGACCAATTTACCAAATGACTTTGATTCTTTTAGCTATATTAATTTCATGCAATCAGTTTTTGTTTTGTCTTAATAGCTTTTTAGTAAAGATCAGTTTGTTTCTCTCTCAGCTTCTAAATGATGTTTCTTTTGTTTTAGCTGAAACTGGAAGTCAATGGCTACAGAATTGAAAAATTATTGTCCTAGGACATTTTTGATTATAAAGAATTCTTAAGGTAGGTATGGTAGTACATGTCTATAATGCTAGTATGTGGGAGGTGAGGTAGGGAGATGATGAATTCAAGACCAGCTTGAGCTACCTAGAGAGCTCTGTTGTCAAAAACAGAATATAACTACAATATCAAAAATTCTTATCAATATTTTATTTAGGGCTCTATTCCTTAGGAGTATATTCATTAAAATGTGTATTTGTTGAGAACCTTTCATTTACAGTTCTTAAATTAATTTTTAAAGGTTTATTATTTTTAAGTGTGTGTGTGTGTGTGTGTGTGTGTGTGTGTGTGTGTATGGGTATGTGCATGTGCAAGCAGATGTCCCTCAGAAGCTAGAGGCTACAGATCTCCCTAGTGAAGCTAAAATTACAGGCAGTTGTGAGCCATCTGACTGGCAACCAAATTTGGGTCCTTTAGAAGAGGAGTACATATGTTTAACTGCTACTAGATTAGGGCTATATGATGGTGGGTAAGTTAGTCATCAATCTTATTATAAGGAAAGGGCATTTCTGGTAGCCTTTCCACTGTTGCTCAAATTGTTAGTTGGGGTCAGTCTTGTAGGTCTCTATACATTTCTCTAGAGTCAGTTTTCTCTTCAAACCTATAATGGCTCCCTCTTTTATGGTATCATCCCCCCCCCCATTCCTCCCTTGATGCAACCAATCTTCCTAGTCCCACGTGCTTTCCTCTCCTTTCCTTCTTTTTCTCCTAGCTCCCTCTCCACTCACTGCCACCACCCCACACTCCCAATATGCTCAGGAAATCCTTCCTCCTTCTGTGAGGGACCTTGTATGAATCTCTTAGAATCCTCCTTGTACCCTAGTTTCTTGGGTGGTGTGGATGATAGGCTGGTGATCCTTTGCTCTATGTCTAAAATCCATATATGAGCGAGTACATACCATATTCCTCTTTTTTGTGACTGGGTTACCTCATTCACGATGGTTGCTTCAAGTTCCATCCATTTGCCTGCAAATTTCAAGATTGCATTGTTTTTTTTTTTTTTTTCCTGCAGAGTAGTATTCCATTGTGTGAATTGCCGCATCTTCTTTATCCATTCTTCAGTTGAGGGACATCTAGTTTGCTTCCAGGTTCTTGCTACTATGAACTAATGCTGCTATGAACATAATTGAACAGATGTCTTTGTTACATGGATGTGGATGGTTCTAGCTTCTATTCTAAATGGCTATTTCAACTTGATAACTCTTCCTTCCTTCCTTCCTTCCTTCCTTCTTTCCTTCCTTCCTTCCACCTTTCCTCCCTTCCTGCCTCCCTCCCTTCCTTGTTAATTAATGATTGACATATCTTTTTGCATGACAATATCTTTCTCTTTTATTGAAAAACATTTGTTTCATACTGTATACTCTGGTCACATCCCACAATTCCTCCCAGATCTTTCCTACATCTCCATCCACTCAACTCCACTACTTTTTTTCTTTTCCCTCTCTTTAAAAAGCAAATGTGCAAAACCAAGAAACTCTCACACACCTACACACACACACACACACACACACACACACACACACACACACACACACACAGAGAGAGAGAGAGAGAGAGAGAGAGAGAGAGAGAGAGAAAGACTAAAATATACAAACAGCAGATTAATAAGGGGTCCAGAAGACAAGTGTTGAAATAACAGAAACCATCTCACTAGGAAAAAAAGGCTGTATAAGACTAAAACAATTGGGGTAAGAAAGATGGCTCAGTGATTAAGAGCACTGGCTGTTGTTCCAGAGGACCTGAGTTCAATTCCAAGCACCCACATGGAAGCTCAAAACTGTCTATAACTCCACTTCCAGGGTACTTGACACACTCATGCAGGCAAAATGAACCTAAAAAAGAGCATTTACTGCTCTTGAAAAAAAATAAAACTATTATTAGAGCCTTACTAACATGAATAGTTGATAGAACACTGATCAGACTGAAGGAAATGCCGAACTGTAAAAATCTATGCAAAAAATGGAAGATTAAGTCACATTAAATCAGGTTCTCAAGCATAAAATGTGGCCTTATTACTGGGGAGAAATGATTTGTAATCAGTGTACCAATGTCCTGGTAGTCATGTAATAAAGATCCATATAGTATGATGCTTAAGCAACAGAAATGTTTCTTCTTGGAAGGTAGAAGTCTGGAGGCAATGTGGTAGAGTTTATTTTGGCCTTAAAGTTTAGAGAGAGTGTGTGTGCCCTATTTGTACTGAAGCTTCTGCTATTCACCAACTGTTCCTTGCATTGCTAGGCTTTCTGGTGTATGTCCCCTCCCCCAACATCTATTGACATGACATCCTATATTCCATACTCCTAACTCTGTGCAAGTCACCTTCTTCCTTCATTTTATAGGAGCACAGCCTTGAATCCAGCCTCACCCAAATTCAGGATGGCCTCACCATAAGGAATTATATCAAGACAAGTAACATGCTAGGTTCTGAGTAAAGATAAATGTTTTGTTTTGTTTGGCAGTATGCTGATCCCTGTTCAGCAGTGTAATCCGTATATTATCCACCACCCTGAAAAATACATTTGTTACTCTCCTCCTAATTTTGACTATTATTTTTCTTTTTTCTTTTTGAGATTATGATAAAAATGTATATTTATCCTTTCCCTTCCCACCTTACAAGCCCTCCCATATATCCTTCCCTGTTCCCCTTCAAATATTTGACCTCCTTTGTTCAGTAATTGTTAGTTCATATTGCATGTTGAATCTATTTCATATATTCATATATATTCTTAAATAAAACCTGCTTAGTCCATATAGTGTTGCTAGTATATATGTTTTTAGGCCTGGCTATTTGTCACTGAACAATTAATCCGGGTGTTCTTGCCTGAGGAGGACCACCTGTCCCACTGCTAGCATTTCTAAGTTGTCCATAGTTCTTCATGGGGGGTTGATGTCCTGTGGGCTTTTTCCTCTGTCAGCTTTAGCATGTTCATTGGTGTCTTCCATGCCCAGCTCGTGTTTGGGCAGTGATGTTGGTGAAACTTCACGTTTGTAGCTTCTGACATTGCTAGCACACATAATCCTAAAGTAAACTCCTTGATTCTCTGTCTCCTATAATTTTTTTGGCTTTGCTTTTACAATGTTCTCTGAGCCTCAGCTACAGGACTGTTTTGTGGATGTATCCATAGGGACTGGGCTCTATAACTCTGCATTTTGATTGGTTACTGTCAAGGTATGTGTAACACTAAACATTTTTAAATTGTATTCAATTAATTTTTTAATTTTTATGCAGGCTTGCATACATGCTTTTGTGTGTGTGTGTGTGGGGGGGGAGGTCAGAGGTCAGTTTTCAGGAGTTGGTTTGTTTTTCCTAATATATGGGTTCTAGAGTTTGAATTCAGGTTATCAGGCATGGGAGCAGGTGTCTGTACTTGCTGAGCCACCAGCTTGTCCATGACTACTATTTCTCCAGAGCAAAATGTCGAATGGAAATATATGCATGCAAAGTTGATTTATGTTGTAGTACCTGATTGTTTCAAGATTAACGATAGCCCTTAATTTGAAACAATATTGCCATAATTAAAAACAGTAATATCCTTAAACTTGTGAGAACAAAGATGAGGAAACAGAATAAGTTGTTTATCATCAAGTAAAAATGTCTATTGTAATTGTGCCGTCAAATTTCTTTTGTCCCATGTACTTACAAAGTACCTTCTTCTGGTTTCTGTAGACTAAGTGTCCACTCATAGATAAAATGCAGTGGCATTTATGTGATAATATAAAGCAAATTGAGCAGCTTCTTGAATTTAGGAGTGGCAGAATAAATTTGAATTTTCCATTTCTTTTTTGTATGAGGTTTTATATAAATATGAAAAGAAAAGCAGTTCATGAGAGATACAGGAAAATAATTTTATTTATACAAATTTTGAATAGATTTCATGAATAGTTTTTTATCCTTCTTTATGAGTCCTTTTGTTATTGTTGTGAAATTAGTTGGGTTTTCTATATGTTCTTTATTATTCAGTCAAGATGCTAGCAGATGAGTCATTATTTCAGTTGATAGAATATTTTTTTTTTATTCTGGCATGTAAAAAGAATTAAATATTTGAGTTTCCATTTTTTTTTCCAAATCAGCAGCCCACTTCTGCCCTTGAGAATCTTATTTTCTTAGTAAGCTGTCTCTATTTTTATCATCAAGTAAGATCAGAATATCGTATTATGTGCCATAATATATACAAGTACTATACATAAATCAAATATTTAAAAGTGAAAGTTATACTTGCAATGTTATTTAAGACTGTGTGTGTGTGTGTGTGTGTGCGTGCCCACACAGAACCCAGAGCATGATGATGAGAGTCTTGCTCTACCTTATCTTCTTGAAACAGCATTTTTCATTCACCTTGAAGTTAGGTTTGCTGTCAGCATGTCTGGTGAGTCTTTTGTTTCTATTTCCTTTGGTACTGGCATAACAGGTACCTTGCATTATCTTGGTTAGCTTTTTACATGGATGCTAATGATTCAAACTCAGGTTTCTTATGTTTGTGCAACAAACACTTTTATTCATCAAGCTTTTTACCCTGCCCAAGGCTAATTAATATTTTCAACTTTAGACAGATATATATTGCATTGATTCTAAAATACTATGGTTAGGGATAGATAATATACAACATTCTGAAAATAATTCTTTGGAGGAGATAATACAGTGCAGTTTGTGAGTCATAAGAGAAGTCCATAATTCTCTTCCTTTCACTTCAGAGGGATGCTGATTTCATGGCCCAAACCACAGATTAAATGATGATTCGATGGTACAGGGGTCAATCTTTCTTGTTGGTCTTTGTTGGTAAGGGTGAGAGACAAGGTCAAACAAGAGTCTATTTTCATGATGGAGAACTTTGAGCAACATCATGTGCACAAATATATAATCCCCAGCATCAACCTAGATGATGATGTTGAAGCTGGCCACCATCTATCCCTTGAAGAACACAGTTTTAAAGATGATGACATTGTGATTGTCTTTCTCTTCAAGCTGGGACCTTACCTAAAGGGCTGTTTTCTGGATCTAGACCATGGCTGACTGCATCAGTGGACAGGGCAATGCAGGTGAAGGAATAGGGACAGAGTCTAAAGAGAAGCAGAAGACTCCAGATTCCTACATTTTAAAATATATTATCTTAATAATTTTTGCAAATTTTATACTGATATACAAGGTATTTCTATCATATTTACCCTTACTTGTATCTCTAACTCCATTGAGATCTAATGCCCATTCCCTCCCAACTTCCAATCCTCTTTCTTAAAAAACAAAACAAAAAACCCTCAAAACCAACAAACAAAAAATCAGCCAAAATCCAATTTGTGGTGTTCATATACTCATGGATGTTTGATTGCCATCCACTGGAGCATGGTCTATGTACCAGTGGCCACACCTCTACATAAAACTGACTCTCCCTACATTAGAGCCATCAACTTTCAGCTCCTTAACCCATTCCCATCAATACTAGTATACTAGCTGCCTTTATCTTGTACAAACCTTGACTAGACAATAAAAATTGCTGTCAGTTCATGACTACAGTAGATGATATGTTCTGGTCTGGTACTTTGTGACTTCTGACTCTCGAAGTCTTTCCAATTTCTTTTCCACATGAAGTCCTTGGGCCTGCAGAGAGAAGAGATGTGACACAGATATCCCATTTGTGGCTGACCACTCTACAGACATGAATTCTCTTTATTTTGACTGGTTTTAAGTTTCTCCACGAAGCAACGTCCACCATAAAAAGAAACAATTTACAGGAGGTCCAAGAGCTCCGGTTATCTATGTATGTAGAGATAAAAATTTAAAGGATAGTTTTGAGGCTATGTACTTTTAGCAAGATGGTAGTAAGTTCAGCGCTGAGGTCTATGAGCTCTGCATTCATGTGTTCATGGTCCAGTTTACCAAACTATGCATATGCTTCATCCTGTGGAGTGGACCTTAAAATCAACCAGAAAGTAGGTAGTTCCTCCTGAGTGGGTAAAGTTTTGTCACCTTGATATTATGTTGAGTCATCAGGGAAGAGGAAAGCCCAATTGGGGAATTGTCTCCGTTAGAATTTCTATAGGCATGCCTGTCTTAAGGACAGTCTTATGATTAGTGGCTGATAGAAGAGGGTACAGAACATTGTGTGCAGTGCCACTCCTGGGAAGTGGTTTTGTGTTTAAGAAAGCTGAGCAAGCCTTGGATAATAAGCCAGTAAGCAGCATTCCTCCATTGTTTCTGACTCTAGTCTTGCTTAAGTTCCTGATCTGACTTTCTTTAATAATGTACTTTGGTCAGGACCTGTAATCCAAGCAAACTTTCCATTCCCTGTTGCTTTTTGTCACAGTGTTTATTACAACAGAAACCAAACAAGAACAGAAGTTTGTGCTAATGAGTGCGCATTGTAGTAATGTGTCTATTCATATGTTTTTTGAGAAGACTGTGACACCAGTTGTGGTTCTAAAAAAACAGAATTATAAGGGTGAATTCCTTTAGTGGGCTGAGTGATATTGGGAGCTGGTTGAAATCTGAAGTTATTAAAATGAATGAAGTAGGGTATTTAGAGTTCATTGAGATAAATGAATCTGAAATGGGTGATTCACTTCTGATGAGGAGCAAGAAATTCAGTGACTCTATATGTAAAACTTTTTGACAATTTGTATTAAACTCAAGGTTTCAGTGGTTGCATCTAGCATCTCTGAGTAAAAGAGCCAGAGGAAAAGAATTATCTCATAAAATTATCTAGCTTTAGATTATACAAATAATCCAAGGATTTCAAGTATGCTCTTGAAGAGGGTCTTCTCTCTAGCAGCCATAGAGCTCACGTAGCTGAAAATCAAACACATACCCACCCTTATTATAATTTTGGCTGACTTACAACAAGAAATCAAGTCCCAGCCTCTAAGGATGTCAGCAACTAGAGTGAGGACATTGATTGGAAAAGAGTGTGATCATGTAAGACGTGCTGTGAACACTAAGGAGACCAATGATATTGTAACTCTGGTTTTTAAGGGTTTACATCACTCAGAAGTAGTCTCCCCATGGTTAGTAGAGGACACATCTCCAGCCTGGCCCCTGTATTATTGCTCTATCCACTCTTGCCTACAGGAATTGGCCCTTCATTGTCTGAAAATGCCAGGAAAAAATGCTACTCGTGTCGCTCACTGCCCACTAACCATTTGCTTCTATACTTACAGCCGGCTTACCCTAAAACGTTGTGTCCTTGGACACTGTTTGCCATTTTGGTTGTTATTGTGGTTCACAGAGCTCACAGCTGAGCAAGACTGTTGATGACTTTTCCCTCCTGCGGCCTACATAGCACCTTCCAGTACTATAAGAGTTCTCTGGTAGCGAGGACAGTTCCTTGTCTGTAAAAAATGATTCATGTCCTGTGGCTAAAGTTTGTGGTATCTTCAGAAATATTCTCTTTGCCATCAATTTTGGGGGAAACTGTTTTAGTTAGGGTTTCTATTGCTGTGAAGAGTCACCATGAACACTGCAACTCTTATAAAGGAAAAATATTTCATTGGATTTGGCTTACAATTCGGAGGTTTAGCCCATTATCGTTATGGCCAGGAACATGGTTGCTGTGAGTATGGTGGTATGCAGGCAGGCGTGGTACTGGAGAGAGAATTGGGAAATCTTAAATCTTGACTTACAGGTAACAGGAAGTGGTCTATTTCGCTGGGTGTGTCTGAACACATGCGAGACCTCAAAGACCCATTCGCAGTGACACATACCCTCCAACAAGACCACACCAACTCTAACAAGGCCACATATCCCAATAGTGCCCCCCCCCTTGGAGGCATTTTCCTTCAAAGTACCACAACAACCAAGAGCAATGGTGATAGCCTTTGTTATTTGGGGGTCTCCAGGATACCACTGAACAATAAATCCCATTGTTCTCAGCAAAATACTTGCGAACTGAATTCTGGAACATAAGATATTCACTATGATCAAGTTGACTTCATTCTGAGAATATAGATATTATTCAACATATGTTATGATCCTAATAACTGACTCAGAAAAAAGTTTTGACAAAATCAAACATTCATTCATGACCAAAACAAAACAAAACAAAACAAAAAAAAAAACCTGGAGAAATTAGGCATAGTGGAGAACATATCTCAATTCAGTAATGGCAATATATGACTATTTCATGGCAAATAAAAGATGCAGTGGCTGATGTTGGGGTTCATGCTTCAACCAAAGCACTTGGTCACTAGCTCTCACTCTACCACAGACTAAAATGTGATCCTGGCTCCACTAAAACTCAGACTGAAGCTTCTCCTCAGGATGATGAGGATGTGTGTACCTGTGGATTTGTGTGGGTGAGCACAGGTGCCCACACTGGCCGGAGGCTTTGGATCTTCATGGCAGTGAGGTCATAGGAACTGGTGATTTGCCCCATGTGGGGGCTAAATTCAGCTTTTCTGGAAAAGCAGTATGTACTCTCACCCACTGAGACATCTTATCAGCATCCTCTTTAAAATTTCTTATTCTTTATATATGTCCACTGACTTTGAATCATCCTAGAAATCAATGAATGCTTGGTTTTTTTTTTCTAGTTTAAGCATCATTAATTCTTTAGGGATGTCCATTGACCCTGGGTTATACAAGAAGTCAATATGTTTTTGTTGTTGTTTTTATTAATATAGTCATGTCATCACTTGCAGTTTTCTTCTTCAAACCTTAATTGCTTCATATTTCTACTTTTCTTTGGAAAAGCATTCAGTATTCTATATCATAATCCATAGTTCTCTGATTCATGTGTATAGCATTTCATCTCCCAAATGTTGCTGAATGATTAATTATGAAGGACTTATGAGTATGTTTTTTCCCACCGGTCTGGTCCCACAGCTGCACCAGCCCCAAATAATACACAGAGACTCTGTATTTGATATAATGCTGTTGGCCTGTTTCTAATGTTTCTTATTGGCTGGCTCTGTCTTAATGATTAACCCACTTCCATGTGGTCTTACCTTACTGGAGAGAGAGTGAGGCTGGCGTCTACCTTATAGGCCCTCCATCTTGAATCTCCCTACTACTTCCTCCCTCCTCTCAGTCTCCTTGTTCTGGTTGATTCCCCCAAGAACTCAATGTCCAGTCCAGTTGATGCAACACACAAAAGGCTTTAATGGACAGGAAGTGTTTGTGCAAACGGGCCCTCTCAGCACATAGGCTAGAGAGAATCATTCTCTGGGCGCAAGTATTTTTAAAGACAGAAACCACAAGCTTAGCGAGGAGCTGTGACCCTCTGACCATTGAGTACGTGACCAGAGTCATGGGCTCTAGTATGCTCTTTATCTTTTCAGATGGTCTCACTATTTAGGGTGTGCTGACCAATCTTGCCTAAGCAAACGGGAGTTGCAGCTATCTCTTTGTTTCTCTAGGACCCTGCTGTCACATTGACCAGAGTGGCAGTTTATTCCTCCTTGAGTTACCTGGGGGAGGGTGACCATCTGGAAATTCTTGGTGTCTGGCTATCTTAGGGCCTTGTAAGGGAGAGGTTGCAGGTGGTTAGCAAATTCCAGGAACTAAGTCACAGTGGCCTTGGTCAGCTTTCTGGGTCAGACTGCCCTGCATTCCAATTATTTGGGCTCCATTTCATTTCTTTGTTAGTTTAAGGCTTTAATTCCCCCCTTTTTCTTTTGTCAATAGTTCTAATCTTAGAACTAGGGAAATTAAGAGGCAGCCTCCTCTTGGCTCGGGAGGCTCCTGTACTGTTGTCTAAGTACCATAATCTGGACTGCACTCACTTGTTTCCTAACAAAAATAACATTTTTTTTCCAACAGTAAGTAACAAGAGAGGAATAAAACTAAGCAGTTGTAAAAGGCTGTCCCTGTGTCCTCTAACCTTGAGTGGCATGGAGGTGGGTCCAGGGGAGGAGGAGGACATAATCTGGACCGGCCGCAAAGTGGGCCTTTTCACCAAGTCTCTAGGTTTCCAGGTAGACTGAATCTCCAACTTGGAAGCGATGTGGAACTTCCAAGTCTCCTTCCGCCGAGTAGGCCTCCTGGAGCTGCTTCCATGCTCACTGTCTTCCCCATTCGAGTACCTTAAGCCTAGCAAATAGAGGCTGGAGAAACAGCATATCAGCACTATGTACAGAGGCAATTTCCATCAGTGGAGCCCCCCTCCCCCATAGAGCCATTTATAAGGGGTCAGTCCAAATGGTCCAGGGGTGCTTCTAACCCTGAAAAGCACAAAGGGTAGGAGAGCTATCTGATCATTAACGCCACTCTCCGCAGTCAATTTAGGGAGGGTCTCTTTAATGGTTTTATTTGTCTTTTCTACATGAGCTTTGGGGTCTGTATGCACAATGCAATTTCCAATCAATCCCCAATGTCTTGGCCAGTCCCTGACTTACCTGGGCAACAAAAACTGGCCCATTGTCTGATCTTACTACCTTAGGTATTTTAAATCTATGGAAAATTTTCTTCAGTAACTTTTTAGCCACCATGGTTGAGGCAGCCCCTTTTGTTTATAGATAGCCCCGAGCACATGTACAGTGGCAAAAGCATACCTGCTGCCCGTGTAATGTTTATGGACTTCTCTTCGGCTAGCCACAAGGCTTATGTAAGGGCCATGAGCTCAGCTTTTTGGGCTGAGGTTCCTTCCAGCAGGCTGCTGGACCAGACCATCTAGGTTTTGTCCACCACCGCCACCCCAGCCCTTCTTTTACGTTTTACAACGTTTAACTGCTCCCATCAGTGAACCAGGTCAGCGCCTCCCCAGGTAGTGGGATGTCCATAAGATCTTTGTGAACACCAATCTCTTCAACCAACAGTTGATGGCAGTCTCGAGTCACTGGTTCATCAGTCTCCTCAGGCAGAAGAGTGGCGGGATGAGGGTGGCTGGTGGAGTGAATGCAATCCTTTAGGTGAGAAGCAGGCTTTGGTAGTGAGTCATGCGGGCATTGGTCTTCCATCAGTCTGGGGGCTGCGGGACAATGCTCTCTACTGCGTGGTCGGCTATTATAGTTGCTTTTTGCCCCAAAGTCAACTTGTCAGCGTCTTTGACCAGTACAGCCACAACTGCAATAGCTTTTAGACAGCCAGGCCATCTCCTGGCTATAGGATCAAGCTTCTTTGATAGATAAGCAAGGGGTTTTTTCCATGGCCTTAGGGATTTGGTCAAAACTCCCCAGGCTACCTCCTTATGCTTGCCCACATAAAGGGTAAAAGGTTTAGTTACATCAGGGAGGGCCAGAGCAGGTGCCCTCAGCTGGGCCTTTTTAATGACATCAAATGCCTCCTGATGCTCTGGGGTCCAGGAGAATTTTTTTCTTTAGTCAGCGGGTAGAGTGGAACTGCTAAGTACTCCATTGACATGAGACATTGTTGCTCCCGACAGCACCATGCACTTTACCAAAAATATGGTGGACACTGTTGTTGCTCCTTCTGGAGTCCGTCCTCGTTTCGGCTTATGGCCTCTTGGGCAAAGAACTGCCCCCACCTTGACCACTGATTTGGACATGCGGTCCTATGTGCTTGCAGGAGACAAACATAGAAGACTGCTGAACCTTGCCAAGTCAGGGTAAGACTACCTCCCTGCTTTTGTTGTGGTCTGTCAAGTACTCTTGGCCTTAGCCAAAACTGGGTGTACCAACATTGCTGTGAGACCTTGGGTGACTGTCCAGGTAGCCTGCTGTTTCTGTCCATACTGCCATACTGCACCTTTTGGAAGTTGCCCATTTGCCCTTCCTGTCTACACTAGTATTGTTATTTTCCTTCTCAGGTCTTGATGAGGTTGAAGATTAAACTATCACAACTATTATTCTCTCTTTCTAGTTAGATGTATTAGGTACTAGACTTAAGCTTTCCAGCTTAGGACAACTCTATTGTAAACTCCTTTATGCCTTCACCCTAGGACTAGATATGTAGGTCGTTTTGTTCTCGATTTTCCTTTTCTTAAAGCACACTTATTATTCACTGTTTTGTATATAGTTTTGTATCAAGTCTAAATCTTTTCTTTAGACTAAAAGGGGAATTGTAGTGAGATATTCACTTTGTCCACTTCTGTGGTGCTGACCGCGCCCACTGGGGGTGGAGCCAGGGGCAGAAGTGACCTGTGGAACCAGGTCTGAGGAGGAGCCCTGGAAAGTTCTCTTGCTGGCAGGATGCAAAGAGGAGAGCATCTGGTGGAACCTGTTCATCTGTCTAGGTTGTAAGTTATTTCTCCCTGAATAAACATCTGTTCAGCCTGTTTGTTTATCCTGATCCTTATTAAACTGCGATAGACTTACTCTTCTAATCATTTATAATATCCACTGCATCCATGATTTAGTACTTTGAAGCTATTTAGATGAGGTGCATATTTGAAACATAGAATGTTATCACCTTTTCCCATTATTCTACATCTTTCTCAAACTTTGGTTTTGCATGTGAGCCCACTTCTCTGTTCAAGAGTGTTGGAAAGGGTGAAAATCTTTTTTTGTCCCCCAATTTATCTTTGGTTCATTGAGTAGAGCAAGCTATGAAAATTAATGTTTTGTAAGACATATTAATAAGAGGAACAGAAATTTATTCCCATGGGTTTCTATACACTTACATTGGGTATGGGTAATGAGTAACTTAAGGGGATGGTTAAAATTTAGGGCTTATAGGGATGTAAACAGAAGGAAAACAGATTCATAAAGAAGTTACAAGAAAGCTCATGCATTAGATTTTTGGAAGTAGCAAACTTTGGGAAGTTAAATATATGGAGAAATCAATGGGAGACATGAGTTGGTTTGGCAAGGACTATGCGGCATGGCTTTTGCTCATGCTTCTCTGGTTTGATGAGTCTAGGGTTCTTTCCAATGATTAGGAATTCTGTTGCTGTTTATGTGTGGATGACTGTAGGCAGCTTTTCATGACTGCTTCTTTTCAATTGCTTTCAGCTGAAAATAATGCTAACATTAAAGTGTCATATTTTCAAGTGGCATGCTCTGAATTCTTTTATGGAAAAGTGTCAAGTTTCTCCCTTCAAGAATTTTTTCATGCTGAAATCTCAGTAAGTGACATGTATTTTATAATGCAGTGTTCACTCATTCTCTCTGTCTGCCTGGCTATTTCTCTCTCTTTCTCTCTCTCGTGCGTGCGTGTGTGTGTGTGTGTGTGTGTGTGTGTGTGTGTGTGTTTGAGAGAGAGAGAGAGAGAGGGTGGCCAACTATTTTATGGTTAGGAGGGGCATTTTGTAAAGAGTTTGTCAGTCATTTATTAACATGTCTATTTTTCTCATCAATAATGTTTCAGAAGTTTTGATGTATGCAGTACCTTAAAATAAGTGTGAAATTATAAGTTCTAGGAAATATTTTAATTTGATTAACTCTCATATTTATTGACTTATTTTTAAGGTGTGAGGAATGCTTATTGGATGTTGAGAAAAGTACTTGAATTCATCTTTTGTTCTAACACAATCTCCAGTTGGAGAGCTATTATCTCAGCATATAGGAGAATGAGGCAGGAATATTAAGGCTATCAAGAATTGCAGAGTGAGATACAGTCATTTTGAGCAACAGAAATAAAGCTGAAATTCTGGCCATTCTCTCAAAAAAATCACATGTGATGAGGGTTCTATGAGATTGTTTGTTAACGGCCAGACAGCAGAATATTGCATATTCAAAACAAGCCACAATTCTCAAGAAATTGAGATGTCTTTAGTTCTTTTAATAGTCATCTTTCCTCCAACTCTGTGCCAGAGCTAATTATTAATTGAGCAGACTACTGGCTTCCATCAACCTAAGAACTAAGAATTTCATCAAAGAACATTTGAAACCTGGAGATTCCCCTGATGTCCTGGCCTACCCACATGTGGTCTTCACTGATGTTCTTTTCTTATCTCTTGATTTGTTTCTCTTCCTCCATAATCAATACAAATTCATGCACCTACTTCAAGTTGCAGCATTTTTTTCAAGGCACCCTAAATTCATGTTTCTGGTCCATAATAATCTCAAAAAAGGGGAAAAAAAGAGGAGATATATATTGTATTGTATATATTTAACAAAGGAAGTACAACTTGTGTGAGAAAGGATTTTTATGCATAATCATAACTAAAATGATAAAACCCCAATTGAGCTTTTCACAGATGCATAATTTTCTGTTTTTTTTAAATTTAAATTAGAAACAATCTTACATATCAACTCCAGTTCCCTCTCCCTCCCATCCTTCCAAGCCTCCCACAGAACCCCCCACCCCACCCTCAACACACTCCCTAGGGAGAATGAGGCCTTGCCTGGGGATCATCAAAGTCTGTCACATCATTTGGGGCAGGGCTAGGCCCTTCCCTGTGTGTCTAGGCTGAGAGAGTATCCCTCCATGAGGGAATGGTTTTCAACATATGGATGGCCACTTTCATAGAATTTAATTACAAATGAATATTGATCTAAATGTAAAACAAGAAACAGTGTAAGAATTATAAAATAATCTTAGTTGAAATTTGGATTTTGCTGGAGTAGAGTAAGAGTCTTAGATAAAACATCAAACAGCTATTCAATGTACTGGAAAAAAAAACTACAAAGTAAAACGTCAAATATTTTATCAAAATTTAAAACTCTGTGTCACTGTATGAAAACAAAAAAGTAAACGAAAGGCTCAATAAATGTTTAAATGTTTCAAATAAAATATCCATTAAACCCTTTTTCCTTGACTATGTAATAGCTTTCAAAGTTTGAAAACAACTCAGTATGTTTTACAATGAGCTAAAGATCTGAGCAGACTTGTAAAACCACCAACAAAAGTAATTTTAACATCGCCAACATTGATTGTATATTTTTTTAGTACGTTTCTACTTCAAAATATTTCCATGAGTATCCTACCCAGTGTAATATTTACTTCTTTTGAGTATGTAACCTTGTTCTGATCGTAGAGCTATACCAACAGAACCTGAACTGAAAAACTGCCCATGGAGTCCTGGACAACTATTCTTTAGATGTGTTGAAGTCATAGAGGACAAGGAACATCTCAGGGGCCAATATAGTCTGTGGGAGAAGCATGCTAATTATAGAAACTGTGTGAGCTGGACTAGAAAAACAACATTAGGGCAGGTGAGATGGCTCAGCAGGTAAAGATGCTGACTGTCAATCCTTGTGACCTTGGTTCAAGAGCTGAGACCCATAGGATGTAAAGAGAGGACCAACTTCTGCAAGTTATCATCTGTCCTCCCGACACATGCCATGACCCTCTCCCTATTGTCTCATTAAATTAATATGTTAATAAAGAAAAAGCACAGGAGTTGGATGTGAAGTCTGTAGAGAATACATTTTGGTTGATGTAATGCTATTTCACTGGTTTAAAGCATGCTCAGATAGCCAATGACACATTATTCTGGGTACAACTCTCAGGTATTTTGCTAGAAGGGATTAAAAATGAGTATCAAAGGTATCCATCAATATGCAAGATTCATCCAACTCATTGAAAGTGGAAACAAAACCAAACCAAATCAAACAATGGCAGAATGGCAGAAGGGCTAATTGCCCTTTTCCTTCAGAGCTGTCTTTTGTCTTTGCATGCCTGACTCACAGCACTGAGGCTCACAGAAGCAGCCTCTGGGGTACTCACCTCTTTCTCTGAGAGATACATCACCTCTTTTGCACTTGAATTCAATTTTGGTTTCTTGGTTCTCCAGATTAGATGTGCTAATTTGTGTGGCTTCTTGCCCTCTCTAATTGTGCAAGCAGTTATGTGATATACACTTCATTTCTCTGGAGAATCCTTACTGATTTAGTCTTGTATCAATATTAATTTCTTAATTTTAATCTTAATTTAACATCTTAGGGGAAGGATATAGCAAGGCCCTACATTATATCTAAATTCTTCTGTAGGTAGAAATTGCTTCAAACCAAAAAAAACCTCAACTTAGTATGTAATTACATAACAGCTATACATCAAAAGAGCCTTTAAAATGATAAAATTTGAATAAAGTCCAAAAAAATCTAGGAAATAAAAGTTATCATAAATATTAGAAAAAGCAGATTCGAGTGGATTAGAAATTTTGAGTGGGGGTTAGCACAAAAAGAAGAATCAGTGAACTACCTCAGGTCTGAGAGCTTAGAGGGGAAAATGCTGGTATGCTAAAACCACAAAAACATGATTTTTAAAAACATTTCCCCTTTGTGGAACACAGCCATCATACACTGGGACTATAAGTAAGAAGTATAATTCGAGTACTCTTTTATGGGGAAATAATTTATGTGCTTAATTTCTACTTGACCCTTGGAGGCAACATGCTATCTTAATAAATGAGAAGTCAAGAGCTACTAGCTATGGCTTGTGAGTTAAAAGATTCTATGAATACATTATTTAAATTTGCACAGTTGACCAACCAGATCAGTGATAAAATCATATTAGCAGAAGACAAGGAGGAACTTAAAGGAGATTGCCCTTATTTATCACATTAGAAACTCAATATGCAATTTATAAAACTGATAACATAATAAAATGTTATTAAAGCAAAATTGTTTAGAAAAGGAAGTTAATCACCCAAAGAACTATACAAATAAAAGAATTTGAAAGAAGGCATTGAATGAATTATGGAAGACAGGGGGATTCCAAGGCAGGGACTTGTTAGTCTTTTCTGTAAAGTTTTTCATGCCCTTGTCCTCATATTTATATATATATCAGTATTTTTGGATTATTTTATGTTCTGTTAACATGGAAGCTGGTAGATCTGTAAAGTTATATGCAACACAGAAAATATGAATATTAGTTTTTATTTTACATATGTGTATAGACATACATACATATATTCCATAATGGTTTATGTTATATTAAATGTGCACATAAATTACCAGGACTATTTCAAGTAGTAGATTTAGGGATTTAAATGGCAGCTGCCTTTAAGTTAATTATTTAAGAAGTGACATTTACCCCCTAAATTAAAAACAACAAGTTGGTAGCACATTTTCCTAAATTGAAAATTACCCAATCCTCATGTATAGTGCTTACTTAAACAAAACTATTAAATTCATTTAGCTCAAAGTGCCAGGAGAAGCACTTGTTTTATTGAACCCCCTTAATTTGTAATTGAAAAATAATGCAAATGAGTGATTCTTGTAAGAGTGGATATCTAGTAAGTAAATGTTTGGAACAATTTGTCTTGAAAGCCAATAGCATGATTCTTTCTGTACGCCACCAGCTCCCATCAATTTCCTTAGGCCAATATTGAGCAGATTAAATGTAGTGAGGAAGTTATATCCTAGTATGGAATTATTTAAAGAGAACAAAGTTACCATGGATTCAGTGAACAGATTCAGGTAAAATACTTGTTAATTTATCTCTCATCTACTCAACATGTAACCTCTCCCCTGCCCACAACCCTAAGGCAAAGAAGTCATTGGTGTTGAAAGCATGACTTAACACCATTTGGATGAATTTCATTAAATACAAAAGATTCTTACAAATACTTTTGAATGCATTAAAAATATAGATGGACACCTCACCTCCCTTTCTAGAATACAGCTGCTGTTATGCTTAATGCAGACAACCTGATAGTCTCTAGACTCTCTGGGGAGAGGGCTTCAGGCATGATTTTGAGGATTTTCTTGATTGTATCTGTTGAGGTCGGGATAGTTACCCACGGTGGATGGGACAGTTTTGGGTTTGATCCTTCACTGTACTAAATGGAAACTGAGCTTAGCAAAGGCATTCATCCTGATTTCTGAATCAGGACCCAGTGGGACCAGCTGTTTCCAGCTTGTGACCTCTTTACTTGCAGTCATGACGGACAGTACAGGGAACTGGGAGCCAAGCTAAACCCTTCCTTAAGTTGCCCTGGTCTGGGGATTTTGACACAGCGATTGGAATAGACCCAAGCAGCTGTACATAATCAAACATTAAGGAGATCTGTGTGACTCACTGACGGTGATCCAACCTGGGAAGCCCGGCTGCTGCTGTCTGTTTAGTAGAGTGGGATGAAAGCATCTGCAGGATATTCTAATTTCCAACACACACACACACACATGCACGCCCACACGCACATTCATATGGTCTTGCTTCCTTTTTCCTCTTCTTTTGAAGATAAACCCCAACCTGCCTTGTTCATAGGCTACCCCACAGTTTGTTAGCCATGTGTCTTCAGAAAAGTTTCTCTCCTTTTCGGCGTGGTTTTCTCATCTGCAGAATGGGAACAATGATCTCATTTCATAAAGTTCTTGTCATACGTAATAATATTTTACAGCCAGCATTCTTGCTTTTTTGTTTTGTTTTATTGTTTGTTTTTCATGACAGGGTTTGTCTGTGGCTTTGGATGCTGTCCTGGAACTCACTCTGTAGACCAGGCTGGCCGCGAACTCACAGAGATCCACCGCCTCTGCCTCCAGAGCTGGGACTAAAGATATGTGCCACCACACCATCCGGTCTGAAGGGGTTTTTAGAAGTAATTTACTGGTTCTACCATGACTTGCTGATACTAGCCAGGAACTCCTAATGTCTCCATGAAGCTGAAGTCATTACACTGATTAATGTCTCAGGCCTTTGTTTCAGCCTGTGCTCCTGTCAATACTGAAAACCCTGAACTGACATCTTGAAACTATATTGCAGGAGTTTCTCTGTGGATAAGAGAAACAGTGTAACCAGATTTTTTTTTGTATCTCCTGTGTAAGAATTGCTTTATTTTTTTAAAAGTGTGTGTGTGCATGTACACATGCATGCATGTATGTGCCAGTGTGCTAGTGTGAGTCTAAGTGTTGACAGAGGCCAGGATCGGGGGTTACAGATGGTAATGACTTGTCCAACATGGGTGCTGGGAACTGAACTTGGGTCCTTTGCAAGAGTAATGCAAAGCCCTGCACTGCTGAACCTATTTCTTTTATCATAAAATATTCCTTTGGGTAAAGATTTGAAATGTTTGTGCTAGCAGGAACAGTAATACATCAGACCTAGCCTGTTCATCCTGAAATATTCTTCAAACTGTAGTCAATAAATGACATGTATCTGAATTTCCCAAGATGCCTGCAGAAAGAAAATTTCATCCTGGGCCATCGTTACTCAGACTCTCTGGGCATTAATATTTATTTCATCCCTGCAAGGGATGTGTTCTTAGAAAGCCTCACCATTGACAGTCACACCTTTTCTCTGGGTTAGCTTTCTTGTCATTAACCACTCTGGCTGCAGACTTTGCAACTGTTTTTTTTTTTTTCTCTGCTTGGTTTACAGAGCATTGTCACTCTGTGCTGACAGTGTCTGATGTTTGGTACCTTTCAAAGATCTTTTGAAAAGATATAAAGCAGACAAAGATATTCCTTGCTCCTTTCACTAGATCATTCACTGCCTTGCTCAGACTCAGGGGAACAAACACCTCTTTTAGCTTGCACACCCTTTGTATTTCACTTTTACAAGTACAAGGGGTCATATATTTAGTGTTCCAATTGGAACATCACACACACACACACACACACACACACAGAGAGAGAGAGAGACATCTCTCTCTCTTTCACACACACACACAGAGACACACACACAGAGAGAGCACAAGAATGCTGCTAATTCTGTGCTATTAGAAGAAAAAAAAAATCAACACTTCCCCAGAAATTTCAAGACATATATTCATCTTAATTCTTTGGTTAAAACAGTAAAAACAGTAGAGGCAGTCATACTTTAACAGACTATTGCAAAGTAACAATACACTGTCTTCATCATTCTGATAGTATAACTCAATGGCTTTTTACTTATAAGAAACTTATAATTCTCTTGGTGTAATGTTCCCCTTCACCTGAGACCAGCCTCCTGCTCCCTTAAGCTCATGCTT
Organism: Phodopus roborovskii; assembly: GCF_943737965.1. Classification (NCBI taxonomy): domain Eukaryota; kingdom Metazoa; phylum Chordata; class Mammalia; order Rodentia; family Cricetidae; genus Phodopus; species Phodopus roborovskii. The sequence goes on from NW_026125444.1 coordinate 7,183,485, forward strand.
TACTGTAGAATACCTTGGCTGAAAGCATCAAGGCTCACTTGGAGCTTGTTGGAAACAGGAGTACTTGCCTCCATCCTGGATGTACTGAATCAGAACCTTGTGCAGGTGGCTGGGAAATTGGTGTTTTACAAGCCCTCTAAGTGATGCACATTAAATTTGGAAAGCCACTTGAACTGCTAGAATTCTTTTTCCTCTGTTCAGTTCTCTTCCCACTTATAATTCCCTCTCCTTTATTGCTTTCTGCATGATTGAACTTGACATTATTAACTCTGTTCCCCTTTTATGCATTCAGGTAAAGTTGAAGGTTGAAAGAACGTGAAGGCTAATTTTTCAACCAAATCTATTTTTATCATTTATTAGACAATATTTAAGTAACTGACATATGTAGTAGGTGTAGAGGTCTGAATTAAACCCATCCTGTTCTTTTGGTGTTCTTGTAGCACTAGAATATAAACTAACAGGCACAGGGAGATGAACACTGTGCATCTGTGCACTGGTGTGGTGTGCAGGCAAAACTTTCTTACATGGAAATCTTCCAAACCACTGCCAGATCTTCACCTGCATCTGTGTGGGACAGAGATTTGCGGTGACAGTTGGCATCCAGGTTGGTGTCCTCTATGAAGTGACATGGTCTTAGTTCTGTTTTCTTCTGGGTCTTTTCCTCTTCGCTGCCCTTCATCTTCTTGTGATTCCTTTAGGTGCATGACATATTTCATTGTCACCTCTTAACACCAGTCTACCACATGTATGGTGACTTATTTCTTAAAATATTGATACTTTTAGTTAGAGATCAATAACATGTAAACCCACCTTACATAGAATATTTTACACACTATAAAAACATGTTCTTTAAGACCTTCAAATAATTGAAAACTAGATAGAACATACACATGTGAAATTATATCATGCGTCCTCATACTATTTTGGTTGTCCACTTAAATACTATTTTCCACTGCTCCATGGCTGTTTCTTTTGCTATTCGTTATGCTTTAATTTTTTTTTTTAAGATAGAGTTTCACCCTGTACCTCAGACTGGCTTTGAACTCTTGGTAATCTTCCTGATTCAGCCTCCTGATTACTGGGATTATAGACATGTGCCAATTGTATTATTTTAAAAAATGCATTTGAAAATTTAAATGTGTAAGGTACAAAGTGGTAGTTCAGTAATTGTATATAATGTATAATTGACATGTTAACCATATCAAATAGCCAACCATGATTTCTGCATATCAAAAACATTTAGAATTTTTCTAATGGCTGTATTTGGTTAGTTATTGTCAACTATAATTATAGATTATTGGAAGTTAGTCCTTCTATCCATTTGTATTCCTTTATTCATAGCCTGTTTTGTCTTCCATTCCCCTTTGCTAGACCTTTTCACAGGCTCTGAAAATTGCTACTATATTCTCTGCTTCTATTGAAGTTTAAGTTTTAGCTTCCATATGTAGGTGAAAATATGTTATTTCTTATTTGCAAATTTATAATAATTCTAGTTTCATCTATGTTTCTGGAAATATTGACTTTTTATGACTGTACAATATTTGAATGTATATATGGATCATATTCTCTTGGTAAATGAGAGCATTCCACATCTGATTATTGGGAAGAGTGTTGCAAAACACATGGGAAGTATAGAGCTTCTTTGGCATACTGATGTCATACCCTCTAAAGATACACTCAGGAGTCGAATGACGAGATGATATAGCAGTTCTAGACTGAATTTTTTGTTATTGCTGTGGGTAGCATTTCATAATAAATGTAATTTACACACATATCAGGCTCCATAGTTTAGTTACAGTACACATTTTGTAATTTACATCCTCACCAATAATTTGTAAGACTGATCCTTTACATCTTGATTAATAATGGCTATGTTTTCTCTTTTGAAATATATGTTCTAATTGGGTAAGATGACATTTCAATGTGGCTTCACTTTCTACTTCTCTGATGAATAGTGATGTTGAACATTTATTTGTGTGTGTGTGTATTTATTTGTCCTTTGTGTATTTTTTCTGACAGATGCCTACTTGCTTAATTTTTTTCTGTTGAGTTCTTTCAACTTGCATTTTTTTTATATAGGAGAGAATGAGTTAAAAAAGTTAAATAACTGACTTTATTGATGTTTGATTATGCTTGGATCATGATTTAAAGCTAAAAAGAAAGTTGAATATCTCAAAAACTTTGCTCAGTTTGTTAAAATTGCCCCTTAATAAAGGCAATAGCCAAAAATATGATCTTCATTAATATTTATTTAAAAATTGTTTGGTCTTGTCTTTCATGGTCAGGCAAATGTTTATTTTTTAATTTTTTTTGGTGTTTTAATTTTCTTAATTAAATACTACTTTTGAAGATTTCGGAAAAATTTTATTTTGACCAAAAAAACTAGGTTAAACAAAAGGTTATTGATAGCTTGTATTCTCATTGGAATATTTACAGGTATTAATTGTCTATAATAGTTCATAGAAAATTGAATATTGCCAGTTGTATATTAATTTTGTTTTATGTCAAAGACTACAGTTTCCTTTATCAGTGTTTAGTAGGCATTCCATACCTTTATCTGGAAAATAGGGTATGTTATCCTGAATTTCTTCAATGGATATAGAAATGCTTGTAAGACTATTTCTCTAAGAACAAAATCTACTGTAACATTAGTATTTCCAGACACTTGACACTATTTTACATGGTTTTAGAAACAAAATTAGAAGCAAGAAAATGGGCCCTTGATTTAAGGAGGAATTATTTTGTGCAAGGGTGACTGCCATTCACACGTGATTTGTGCTTTCACCCAGACTTTCTGTGAGAAAGGCTTTGACAAGCTAATTAGATTGTCTTTCCTCTTTTCTAATAGTTTCTCCAGTTGCAGTTTAGATCAGGTGTGGCAAGCCAGCAGCAAGCCAGTCTTTAAAGCGCTGTGGCATTTGGACTAAGTCATCTGTCTTTGTTAGGGTTTTATTGCTGTGAAGAGACACCATGACCACAGCAATTCATATAAAGGAAAACATTTAAATAGGGCTGGCTTACATTTCAGAGGTTTTGTTCCATTATCGTCATGGCAGGAATCGTGGCAGCCTACAGGCAGGCACGATGCTGGATAAGGAGCTGAGAGTTCTACATCTGCATCTTGAGGTAGCAGGAAGAGAAACTATGAGTCCCTGGCCTAGCTTGAGCTTCTGAGACCTCAAAGTTGGCCACCAGAAACACACTTCCTCCAACAAAGGCACACTTAACTTCCAGCAAGTTGACACTTCCTAATAGTGCCATTCCCGTGAGCCTATGGGGCCATTTTCTCTCAAACCACCATATCATCTTTGCTTGAGCACAGTGATATGGAGACTGATTATATTGAAATTTGAGCCATAACATGCACACGTTATTAGCTCTTCCAAGTCAGAGTGGAACTTGAGCCACAGAAAATCAGGAAAGAAAGCTGTCTAATATTTAGTATAAGTGAAAGATCTGAACTGAAATGGGAAAAAATTAATAAAAGTCTAATAACTTAGACTCCAAAAGCCCAAACAGAAAAAGGATAACTTTTAAGCCTCTCTAAGTTCCCAAAAGGTAGCCCGACAGATAAGGCTAAACAAAGAACTAGCTACATGACTAGAGGCCTGGCAACAGATACCACACCCCAGCTGTAAGCAACACTCTGCTTGTTCCCCAACCAGCAGAATCCAGGCGGCAGCCTGACATAAAGGAAACCTTTGTTTTTACATTCAGGGTGTCACCTCCTTGGTGGCTGATTTTTGGGGTTCCATGATCTGTGATCTGGGAATAACAGAACTTTCCCCATTTTACAACTGGGCCTGAGTTTCAGCTCCCTAAAAGGACAAGGAGGGCAACAGTAGGTACCAGGCCTGAGCCAGCCCCCACAGTCCCTAGAGGCAGTGACCAAAAAGGACAGTTCTTGTAATCTCCATAAAACATACCCTGCCTTACCTAGATATGCCCCAAAATAGTAAAAAGATAATCACGAGCAATCAAAATTGTAGCAATGTTGCTACATCCTGCTTAACCGATTGTGTTTTAGATGACCTAACTATTCTTAGAATTCCCTTAGCTAAGCTGGAATGAATGCTCTTTGCTTTTACATACCGTTTGAGTCTGGGGTCTTCTTCGGCAGTTTTTGGACCCTTACGTATGTTAAATATTGGAACTAGTAGCTAAAACCTTGTCATGAAAAATGCCATGGCAATATCAGAAACTTATAAGTGAATCTTTTCTTTTTATTTAGAGGAGTGTTTATTAAAGGAAATGTGATCCAAGGCTTTAGCAAGTCCCAAAAGAAAACAGATAAGATATAAAAAGTAACAAGGACTTAATTAGCCACATAGCTGTTGTTTGAGCCCATTGAAATTAAAGAAAAAATGAAGCAGTATTTTTTTTTTCATGGCTGCTTCCAATTTTGATCTGTGTTGAACCAACATGAAAGTTTGGGATGCTGAGATATTGTGTGCTACAAAAACAAGTTAGTCTCATCAATAAAATGATAATTTTTAACTTTCTAAAAAAATTCATCTGGAACAGTTTTCCAGATAGATAAGAATTTTCAACACTTTAGTACATTTACTAAATTACAACAACTTAGTAAATTTTCAAAGTTGCTAATTTGCTAAAAGATTGTTTTCTCTTACTATGCTGTTACTGATCTGCAAATAAAGACATGTACAAAAGACTGTAGGGATTCTGGGTGGTCTTGCTTGTATAGGCAGGTCTAGTGTGCTCAGAGAAAGAGAAGAGAGGAGAGAAAAGCATGTGGGACTAGGAAGATTAAGTTAGGGGAGAATAGACAGGAGAGAGAGAGAGAGAGAGAGAGAGAGAGAGAGAGAGAGAGAGAGAGAGAGAGAGAGACCATAAAAGAGGGAGTCATTATAGGTTTGAAGAGAAAACTGAACCTAGAGAAATGTCCAGAGACCTACAAGACTGACCCCAACTAACAATTTGAGCAACAGTGGAAAGGCTATCATAAATGCCCTTCCCTGATAATGAGATCAACGACTAACTTATCCACCACCATGGAGCCCTCATCTAGTAGCCAATGGAAACAGAAGCAAACACCTACAACTAAACACTGAGCTGAACTGGAATCCAGATGCAGAGAGGGAGGACAAGTACATGCTGCAGAAACACATAGAGACAGCTGACCAGAACAAGGAGGAGCTAATGCTCCCCCAGACTGTAGCTGGGAAGCCAGCATGGGACTGACTCTAGCTGAACATAGGTCTCAGCTAGAAGGACTGAGCAGTCTAAGGGACCTCTGACAGTGGAACCAGGATGTATTTCTGGTGTACAAAAAGACTTTGGGGGCACATCCCCCATGGAGGGATACTCCCTTAACCTAGAGACAAGAGAGATGTCCTAGTCCCTACTCCAAATGGCTTGACAGATGTAGATGTCCCCTCCTGGAAGGCATCACCCTACATGTGGAGTGAGGGTGGGTGGGAGGAGAGGGTGTGGGGGGATATGAGAGGGTGGGAAAGAGGGAGGGAGGGAAAAAGAGAAGGAGGGAAAAAGGGAGGGAGGGAACTGGGATCCATATGTAAAAGAAAAAAATATTGTAGGGATAAATTTGATAGATAGTCTCCATAACATTTTAAAAGTTATGGAAGAATTCATTGAGTCAGGCATTTTTCTTCTTATTACAGAGGCAGGCTAGCCTTTTAGTCAGTGTTTCTAACTGAATGTTCTGAGTCGCCAGGAAGGTTTTACTTCCTGCAAAAGACCCCCTGCATAGTTATGATGAACGCCTTGTACTGCAGGTTTCCTGAGGGTGGATAGCAGCCTGGGATTGACTCATAGAAAGCCGATTTAAAAAACACCATGCTGTGGTTTCCACTTTTAAATTTGTGCAGCTATAGGTTAGATGCTATCTATCTTGTCACAGAACTAAAAGCTATCCATTTCTAGACTGAGGATTTTGTCAGGGAATAAGGAAGTCCTTCAAATGCCAAGAAATCAAAATGTCACAGATATATCTATTAGTACTAAGTGCAAAGCGACACTAACCAACCAGTATTTAAAATTTCATCTTAGGTTCCTCATTCAGAAAATGTAAATTAGAATATTTTAAATCTTGTGAGTTAGAATTGTGCCAGTCACTCATCATACTCAACAAGTAATGTAATTATCCAGTTATTTCACTTCATATAATTATTCACCTGTAAGAAAATGCTTTGTGAATATTTGTTTATAAAATGTCATTTTAAATTTTAGACTTGTCTTGCAGTGAGCAAGCACTTGGAATGTATGACTTGTAAATCACTTTTTATTTCAGCTCCCAGAAAATGGTCTCTGTCCTCATTTCAAGCCAGGGTGATTATACTAGATGGTGAGAGACAACAAATACCTTGTTTAGGGGAGCCAAAACAATTGTTATTTCTGTTTCCAAAACTACCTATCAGGCCCCCTGACTGGCATTCACGCATTAAAAATAGCCACAAGATGACTTGTTCACTTTTCAGCTAATTTAAGAACTATAAAAACTTAATGACTGCACGCGGTTAAAACTCCATTTAGAAATTAGCAATTGATTATGTGGCACTTTGAAATTTTTTAAAGTCTCTTCATTAGGAATGAGTGTAATTTAAGCACATTTGTACAGCTAAACCTATGTCTTTGAACATTGGCTGCTCTTAGCTGGGGAAAGTATTCCATCCTGATTCTTAGGGTAAACACTGACTGGATCCAGAATCTCTAGAGGGTTCTTCTCTAGCATCATAGAAGTTCATGCAAGCCACAGTGTTAATGGTTTCATGGTACTTCCCAGGGGTGATTATGTTTGAAATCAGGAAGCAATAAACACAACTGTGAAATGAGAAGGAGGACAGGGAGAGGTGAATTCAGCAATCTAGAGGTTGTGAACACTGAATTAAATAAAAAAAAAAAACTACGCATATTCTGTATCTCTCTCTCTCTCTCTCCAATGTCCACAGTACATACACACCAAGTTTATATACTGCTTATATGCATATATACTACATTATACACATATATATGACTATACTATTGTACAATACATATATACTAACATGTATATTGGACTTTCTGGGGATCCTAGTTGAAATTTGAATGTCCTTGGGGAAGGAGAGTAGATTTCATTCTGGCAGTCAGAGGTAGACTGCGTGGGATTTAATCAGTGAACACTGCATTTTGTTCCACTTGGTGAGTTTAACTCCAGGCAAGTCCTGTCGGTACTGAGCGAACGCTCAAGAGAGTCTGCATGCTCATGTCAGTAGCTCTGGTTTCTGCACAGCCCTTTCCTTTCTGGAACTCTGCCATGCCTTTTCCAGCTAAGTCCACATCCCCATAGGGTCTGGCACTGAGGATTATTCTGCTTGGCTGTATAGCCTCTAGCATTGTTTCTAGCTGCCTAAGTGATTCTTTTTTTCTGAAAATTTAATTGTTCGAGGACCAAACAAACACAGTCATTTCCCTCAAAGAAGTAGCTTATAATACATATTATTTATCCAAAATCAAAATTCATAGCACTTGTAGAAGATAAAAATAATACATAACTTTTACTTGATTCTAATAAGACTTTTCTTTTATAAAAGAGTTAACTTTTTCTAATGACACTCTTTTGTAACAAAAAGAATGGACTTAAAGTAGATTCCAACAATTCATTGTTACAACACTTTTTCCAAGTTATATTCAAGAGTCATTACAGACAGTAAAAACAGGATTCTGGAAGTTAGCTTAAGGCATGTTCTTGCCTTCACAGACATCATTTGTATTTATTTTTGTAATTCAGCACTGCAGAATTTCTTCAAAGGACAAAACAAAACTTGATTGATGTTTGACTTGGTTCTTTGTCTCTAGGGCTTTTAGTTAGATGCTTTTACCTTTGATACTAGAGTCCTTCTTATTTGTACTTATATAGGTGCAGGGAATTCATCTTCCCTTATTCCCCTCTCCAATTTGTCTCCACTACCAAAAGGGAACATTCTCATGTCAGGAAAGAGACATGTGTACCTTAGTGAGTATCTGCATTGTTAGTTGAAGTTCATACATTTGACACATTTTGGCTTGTGAAGAGTTCCAGTTTTCTTGGTTCTGTAACAATCAACTATTTGATAATTTCACTGACGACTAGCAAGCCTTATGTTCAGGTATAATATTTACTGCATATGTCAGGGCATTCTTGGCCCTCAGAATTTTCTGTAGAAGAACATTTCTTATCAATCTGATAGTTTTGTTATTTAAGATGAAACCGATGACATTATTAACCAATAGAGAAAGTATCTGTGTCCAATGGTCTGTACTCAGCATAGGACCAGCAAGACTCGAGAGACAGTAACTCTACATTAGAACATCTCTAAACAGACCTTCCACACTTCTTGACTTAGTATGGATTCCTAGGAAAAATGTATACACTCTTGTTTTGAGGGTTCTGTGATGTTCAAGTTTACTATTTATCTGTAAAGGAACATAGGAGTAGCAAAACAATGATTCTCTAGAGAATTATTTTTTTTTTTTAAAGGTTAATACTCTGGAAACTCTGGTCAAAGGACTGAGGTATAGGAAAGAAGGAAAGTGGAGTTGCTGTGCCTAACCAAAACCAAAGGCAAAATGGGAAAGTTGAAAGTGAAAGGAGAGAAGTTTCCTGAGAATGCTTTGACTGAAGGTTGCTGGCATGAGGAATTTGGAAGCACACTACCAGAAGCAGGGCCTGGGGCTACACTGATTTACTTCATTTTGCTTTCTGTGCTGTGCCCGGAGTCCATATAATGAACATCGTGTACATATGACTCTCAGAAGCCAAGAGTCACAGATCAGATCTACCCCATCTGTTCGTATAAAGGTTACAGGTTATCTTCCAAGGAAATTACAAAGTCATAAGATGCAAGGTCTTATCCCCACCATGGAAAGCTGAGCTGGGTCTGAGGTAAATGCACTGCTTGCTGGCCAGGTTCCTGTTTCCCAGCCTCCCAGAATCTTGGAAACAATCGGACTCAGCAGGGAGTCTAGTCAAGCAGGAGACAATCAGACTCAACAGGGAGTGTAGCCCAGCATCTTTCAAAGGAAAAAAACCCACAGATCAGGAAAACAGCCAGCCAATGGTTTTAAAAGGCAGCCTATCACATTCCTAAGCACCCTACAATTCACCTAGTGAACAGGAAGTGTTCATACAATGACCTCATCTGGTAAGATTTAGGCAACCAATCATCTTTTTTTTTTGTAAATAACTCAGGACTCACCCATGTGACTTTCCCTTAGTGCCATGTTTGACTGGCTTGTGTGCCCTACAATATGAACTGGAGGACAACTCATCTATTAAAGGAGAAAGAGGACTTCCACCCATTAATTAAATGATTTTTAAAAAGTTACCTACTTTGGAGTCCCATTCCCATAAATAGACACATGTCAAGGAAATTTAGGTGAAATAAGCATAAATTTAATTATTTTGTTCTCTCTATAGAGATGAATATTTACTTTGTGTATCTTTCTAGAACTTATTAATAACTGAGTCTATAAAGCAGTAAGCTGCATGTGAATCAAAATTAATATTTTGATAACAGAAAATTCATATAGATTGTTCAAGGAGTCCTCTAAAATTATTAAAAAGAGAAACAAAGGCAAAGTACGTTGCTGTTTTAGGGAAATTACAATAGAAGCATTCTTTTTTTTTTTAAATTTATTTTTTTTATTTAATTTTATATAACAAAGTCCAATTAAATGAAAACAAACATTTATACACAATATTTGGGAATGTGGGCGTCGTTCTTTCCAAACTACTTCCTGCTGGTAAGGGGCGCTGTCTTGGGGGATTCGAAGAAGATTCAGATATCCTAGCTGTAGTCTGTAGGGCTGTTTTGTCCAGCTGTTTGGAATGTAGGATCAGCTTGTACTCTGTTTCAGGCGGTCTGGTGTGATCAAACCACATTAGCAATAGAGGCATTCTTAAATGAAAGTTTTATTTAGTTATAGTTTCTGAATATGTTTGTTTGCTCCGGAGGTATGTAAGTATACCAAATGTGTCCCTGCTGCCCACAGAGGCAGGAAGAGGGTGTCACATCCCTGGGAACTGGAGGTTCACTCTATTCTCAGTTGTCATGTTGGCACTGGGAATTGAACCTGCCTCTTGTGTAAGAGCAACAAGTGCTATTAATCACTAAGCCATCTCTAAAGTTCAGATTCATGCTTTCACATGACAGAGAATTCCCAATCAAATTGCAGGAAAGAGTGCTGTAGGCCCCAAACAGTTTTTACAAACTTTTCTTGGTTTTTGAGAATTTCATCCATGAATATAATGAAATTATATATGATGATATCTACTTCCTACTTCCTGCATCAACTCCCCTGATATCTCACTTCCCAGCTCTCCCCCCCTCACCACTTCAATTTTATGACCCACGAATCTAGTTAATGTTACACATATGTGCACGAGAATAAGGCCATCCAATGGAGTGTGGGAAACGTATCAGTGCCTGTATCCTTAATAAAGAATGATTCTCCCTCTCTCAGCAACGATCTACTGCTAATAGCTCATTAGAAAGAAAGACAGTTTGCAGTAGAATACCTTAAGTATAAGAACACTTAAATAAAAGTGAAGTAAGCCCTCATGTATGTGTGTGTATATATTTACATATATATACACAGACATATGTAAATATATTACATTAACTAGTAAATGATAGTTTGAGGAACTGCCAATTTAAATTATTTTTTTATCAAAATTATTTATCTCAATAACAAAAACTATACAGATTTCTGTCTATTTTTTTAATTCTGTTCATCTCATATTATCAAATATGTTTAATCACTCTCAATTATATATTCCCATTTCAAATTTACTATATATGGTAATAGAAACTAATACAGTTGTAAACTATCTCCTTTCCAAACAAACAAACAAACAAACAAACAAGCAAACAAACACATGAGCAATGAGAATGGGTCTATATTAGGTAACTTTCTTAGTATTAATTTTTTTTAACATTTCTATAATCAGTAGAAGAGACACCTATGTGTAGATTTCATAGTGAAGCTGTGTCTTTGAAACACTTCTATCTGGTAGATTAACATTTACTTACATTCACAAACATTCACATCATGAACTCAAACAATGAAAGAAAAGTGGTAGTGTATTTGTCCAATGTAAACATTTTATGCCCAATTACTATTCGTTGGAATTCTCATGTTTCAAAGCACTTTTAAGTAGTAAGTTGATATTTTTTAACATCCACTCGGGCTGGGTATATCCTTGTCTGTTCCTCTGTCATTTAATGATTGGAACAACAAAAATTGCATCCATTGGAAAATTTCAGTGATCTTTTATATCACACCACACTATGACTTCAAATTCCATTTATATCATTGAATAAACTTAACTATAGGCCAGTCAGTTTAAAATTGAGGCTTAAAATCATTTCCTCTTGTAAAATATTAGTAATCATGGCTTGTTGGATTTTAATATTCATTAACCCATTATTTCCACAAAAAATAATCTTCTCAATTTTCATATTTCCATTGAAATAATACATTTTAGATCACAATAGAATTTAGAAGATGGATTTTAATAGTTACCCAAAGGTTCTTCTGAACACTTGTTTCAAGATGGTGACATATGTTGTGAGACTGTGGAACCTTTGGGAGATAATTTTTCACTCACTCACGGAAAGAACTAGGCTACTAAGGTCTTTGAAGATGACCTCTGTCCATACCCTTCTCTGTACTATAGTTCAGCATGGTGTGAACAGTCTCCAACATGTTTTCTGCTACCATGAGCTGTGCTGCTCTTCATTCTCCCTCTGCTATCCTGAATCCATGAGTTCAACAACCCTGGCCTCCTTGGAGTCACTGTTTTGAAGAACTATGGTCACAGACAGGTAAAAATAGCCCAGTTTGGACAGTAAGAGGCTATCTCATATGAAGTCAAAGCTTTTGTATTAAATTATGATTCATTCAATTGTTTAGGACATGCTTAAAGATTACCTATACATATTATGAGATACTTGGATTATATTTTATGGGCTTTTTTGATTTCTGAAAGTACATGGACAGTAGGCTGTTAGAGTCAGGTGCATGAAAATTTATTTCCTGATTTGTGGTAAAATGGAATTTATTTTTAACTTTAAATAAGGTTTACATATGGAGATAATAGGAGGTATTTAGGCCATATTTTAGCAAAGATAAAAGCTTGAAAATTCATTTTTTTTTGTGAAGGTATGCAAAGAGGTGGCAGTGGCAAGATTGATTAGGAATCCAGCTTTACACAAGAAAATAACAAAAAGCAACGAAAGCTAGCATTCAAGGACAAGCCAAAGTGGATTAGAAAAGAAGATTGAGATAACGGGCTTTTATTAACTTGGTGATGGATAATTATTTTGATAATACTGATTGATAGTAGGATTAAGCATTAACAAAATCATATTTTCATATATTATCAGTCAATGCTCAATTAACTCTGTGATTTGATCTATTGTTCTCAGTATGTAAATGAGAAAATTAAGTTTCTGGGTGATACAATAACTACTCTTATGCCAAACAACTTCAAACTGTGAGAAACTAGTTAGTTTCCTCTGGATCATCTCTGTTCAACAAATCTACCATAAGCTGTGAACTGAGCCCACACTTTCATTTGCTTGGAACAGCAAACTGGTATTTTGCTGAAGTTATATGTACATCCACTGCTCCAGGATAATTAAAATCACAGCAAGAATTAGAAGGCTGTGCAGTGAAGAGATGATGTAGTGAGACAAGACATGAGATAGTAGCATGTTATAGGACATTGCCAAGTGGGGTTGGATAAGGATTTCACCTGGGTAAATGCCAGGGAATGGATTATGTGTGTGAGAGTGTGTGTAGTTCGCTTGGCAGCATATTTAACTAGATTTGAATTGTGGTTTGAAATCAGAACACAGAAGAAAGGGTGAAACTATAGGTTGAGACCATTTGGAGTCAGCCCACATCACAGAGCCCAGTGAATTAAATTTGAGCCTGTGCAGCCCTAGGAGTCATCGCTGTGCTCATGCTGACAGAAATCAGAAGCACTAAATTGGTAATGATACCATTAAGACTTTTGCATCAGGAAAAATTTAAAGGCATATAGAAAATTTAGGTTTGAGAATTCTAACATCTAACCTCTTCCCTCCCAACTCCTTCCAAATTTTACATACTATATAGATTAAGAAAAACTCTCAAGACATACGGATTCTTAATATTGGCTAAGACAAGAAGTAAATACTTTAACATAAGAAAATTCATACATCTATCCCTGTAGGCTAGGTAAATTCTGAATACTTAGTAAATCTAATATAGATTCAAAGTTATTATGTTATAGTTTATATTTAAATACAAGTAACATTATATAAGTATAAATTCTCTAAGTATGTATTAAATTTAAAATAATTCATAATGCAAATTGAGACATTGTATTAGGCAGTAGAAATGTAATGATCTTATTTAGGTAAAAAATTTAATTATCCTTTATTTTGCTTTGGAAATAATATTACTATTTAAGAAAAATATGGGTGTCTTTCCCATACCTTAACATTTCTATATGTGTGTATCTATCTATCTATCTATACTTATATATCTATATATACATCTTATTAAGTAAGGGGATTACTGGGAGGTTATATGATGCTGAGATATCCTACCTGCCAGGAGATGGCACTAATGTACTTTTTTCTTTAGTCCAGATCCCAAATCTATAACACAAAGGTTACCTTAGCAATACATTATGCAGTACTGGGTGAAGTAAGCATTTTGTTTCATTCCACTTCATACACTTTACTTATATTGCATGTTAAGATTATTAGTTGTTTCACCTCACCTATATTAAAAGCTCAATTTGTTTTACTTCAGGGTCATAATATATACAGTGATGAAATGACCTGTTTCATTTTGCAGTTTGTTTTAAAAAGTGGTCTAGCCTTCAAAAGAAGAAAAGGAAAAAATATTTATGAATGAAAAGTCCAGAGGTTGCTTGCTTCATAAATCATAATGAACTACAAGGATACCAATGGTGATTCAATTCAACATAATTTAAGTGGGAATAGTGTGAAACCTATGATATTAATTTCTTTCAACATTTTTTTTCTTGTAGTATTCATGGGTATATTTTTTTCCACTTGAATAAATTTTGACTTTGTACATCCAATAGCCAAACTTATTTAAGAACTCAATGTTTACCACAATTTTCATTAATTAAAAAAGTCCTAGCAGAGTATGGGATAATTGTTTGCTAATTATGATGGAAATAAATGCTTATTCATATTTAAGATAAAAGCAAATGTAAGTGGGGTAAATGCTTTCAGCTAGTCATTATGCCACTGTTAGGAATGTAGAAATGAAAGAGTTTAGACTTCCTGCCCAGAAGTGGCTCACAGGAAGTAATAGCAATTCCCTTCCTTTCAATTCCTCCATAGCATTCAGTGCAGTGAGCATTTCACATTCTTAGGAATTCTACAGGAGAGTAGCATGCACTGGTATAAGTTTGCAGTTTACTTAAGATATTTGACATGGAACATTTTTTTTTCTGTACATAGCAACTTACAAATAATTTTGAGCATTAAAAAATGGTTTAACTTGGCCCTGCTGTGCCCTATGATTGAGGTGAGTGTTTGGCCAGCGTGGGTCCAACCCCCCCACCCACTCCTTGGAACTTCCCGGTCTCTGCTTGAGACTTCTAAGAGAGCCTGAACCACCCAGAGTTACTGACATTAAAGTCCTGAGCCCCCTACACCCACCGGGAGAGGAGAGTAGATAGAGGGACCATACCTGCATCCACTGGGAGAAGGGATGGGGAGAGGGCAATACAAGAACACATTCAATGATAGAAAGATGAATATGACACAACCAGAATCTAGGGACTCTACACCAACAAGACCTGAGCACCCAAAGCAGATGAAGCAGAAGAGAATGACCTTAAAAATAACTTCATGAAAAATGATAGAGGCCCTCAAAGAGGATATAAGAAAATCCCTTAAAAATGGAAGATAAAACAAACAAAAAATTGGAAGAAAAGACAAAGCAAAAAATGTAGGAAATCAACAAATCTCTTAAGGAAAGCCAAGGAAAAAAACAATCAAACAGATGAAGGAAACAATTCAAACAGTTCAAGACCTGAAATCTGAAATAGATACAATAAAGAAAACTCAAACTGAGGGAATGCTGGAAATAGAAAAGCTGGATAAATGATCACAAACTACAGACACAAACATAATCAACAGAATACAAGAGATGGAAGAAAGAATCTCAGGCACTGAAGATAAACGAGGTGAAATAGATTGATCAACAAAAGGAAATCTTAAATCCAACAAATCCTTAATACAAAATATCCAGGAAATGTAGGACACGGTGAAAAGATCAAACCTAAGAATAATGGGAATAGAAGAAGGCGAAGAAGCCCAGTTCAAAGGTGCAGAAACCATATTCAGCAAAATCATTGAAGAAAACTCTCCCAACCTGAAGATGGACATGCCTATGAAAGAACAAGAAGCAAACTGAACACCAAATAGACTGGACCAAAATAAAAAGTCCCCTCACCACATAATAATCAAGACACCAAACATACAGAATAAAGAAAGAATATTAAAAGCAGTGAAGGAAAAAGGCCAGGTAACATATAAAGGCAGACCAGTCAGAATTATACCTGATTTCTCCATGGAAAATTTGAAATCCAGAAGGTTCTGGAAAATGTTTTATAAACACTAAGAATCCACTGATGCCAGCCTAGACTACTATAACTAGCAAGACTCTCAATAACTGTAGATGGAGAAAACAAGATATTCCACAACAACACCAGATTTTCACAATACATATCCACAAATCCAGCACAAGAAGGAAAACTCCAACCGAAGGAAGTTAACTACACTCACAAACACATAGGCCATAGATGATCCCACTTTACCAGAACCCAAAATAAAAAGCAGGGCAAATCTACTCATAATACCACCACCACCACCAAATCCAAAACAAACAAGAATTAACAATCAATTGTTCTTTATCTCCCCCAATATTAATGGTCTTAACTCACCTATAATGAGACACAGGATAACAGAATGAATTTGAAGACAGAATCCATCCTTCTACTGCATACAAGAAACACACTTGAGCTTCAAAGACAGAATAAAGGGTTGGGAAAAGATTTTCCAGTCAAATGGTCACAAGAAACAAGCAGGTGTAGTTATCTTCTTATCTAACAAATTTAGACTTCAAACTAAAATCAATCAAAAGAGATGAAGAAAGTAATTTCATTTTCATCACTGGAGAAATTTATCAGTACAAAGTCTCAACTCTGAACATTTATGTCCCAAATACAAAGGTACATTACTAAAATTCAAATCTCACATAAAACCTCTGCATCCCACTATCACCACTAGACAGGATCACCAGATAGAAACTTAACAAATAAACTAACCCTAACCCTAACCCCTAATCCTAACCCTTACAAAGAACTAACTAACTATGTCCCAAGTGGGTTTAATAGACATCTATAGAACATTCCATCCAAACACAAAAGAATGTATCTTCTTCTCAGCTCCACATTTAACATTATCTAAAATCAACCACATACTCAGCAATATAGCAAACCTTAACAGATACAAAAAAAAATTGAAATAGCCCCATGTATCCTACCAGACCACCATGCTTTAAAGTTGGAATTCAGCAACAACACAAATTGCAAAAACCCTACAACTCATGGAAACTGAAAAATGTGCAATTGCACCATTCCTGGATGAAGGAAGAAATAAAGAAAGAAACTAAACACTTCCTAGAAATCAATGAGAATGAAGACACAACATACCCAAACTTATGGGACACTTTGAAAGCATGTCTAAGAGGAAAGTTCATAGCGCTAACTGCCCACATGAAGAAACTGGAGAATAATCACACTGGAGAATTAACAGCACAACTGAAAGCTCTAGAATAAAAAGAAGCAAACTCACCCTGGGGAAGTAGATGCCAGGAAATAATCAAATTAAGGGCTGAAATCAATAAATTAGAAATTAGGAAATCAATACAAAGAATAAATGTAACCAAGAGTTGGTTCTTTGAGAAAATCAACAAGATAGACCAACCTTCATCCAAACTAACCAAAACACAGAAATAGAACATGCAAATTCATAAAATCAGAAACAAAAAGGGGAACATAACAATGGACACTGAGAAAATCCAGAGACTCTTCAGGTTATATTTTGAAAACCTGTATTCCACAAAATTAGAAATTTCAAAGGAAATAGACAAATTTCTGGATAGGTTTCACTTACCAAGAAGAGATAAGTAATTTAAATAGACCTATAACTCCTAATGAAATAGAAGCAGTCTTCAAAAGTTTCCCAACCAAAAAATGACCAAGGATAGATGGCTTAAATGCAGAATTCTACCAGAAATTCAAAGAGCTTATACCAATTCTCCTCAAATTTTTCCACATGATAGAAGCAGGTTCACTGACAAACTCTTTTTATGAGGCTACAATTACCTTGGTACAGAAGCCACACATAGACACAACTAAGAAACTCATGAACATTGATGCAAAAATACTCAATAAAATACTGGCAAACTGAATCCAGAACACATCAGAGAAATCATCCACCATGACCAAGTAGGCTTCATCCCAGGGATGTAGGGATGGTTCAAAACACAAAAATCTATCAATATAATATGTAATCCACCATGTAAACACACTGAAAAAGAAAATCCATATTCTCACCTCACTAGATGCTGAAAAAACCTTTGACAAAATCCAACACCCCTTAATGATAAAGGTCTTAGAGAGATCAGGGATAACAGGAACATACCTAAACATAATAAATGCAATATACAGGAAACAAATAGCCAACATCAAACCAAATGGAGAGAAACTCAATGTGATTCCTCTAAAATCAGGAACAAGACATGGTCATCCACTCTCTCCACATATGAAGAGAATATTGAAGAATATTGTATTTGAAGTTATAGCTAGAGCAATAAGACAACAAAAGGAGATCAAGGTAATACAAATTGGAAAGGAAGAAGTCAAACTTTCATTGTTTGCAGATGATATGATAGTTTACGTAAGTGATCTCAAAAACTCTACCAAGGAATTTGTTTAACTGATAAACACCTTCAGCAAAATGTCAGGATACAAGATGAACTAAAAAACAAACAAACAAACAAAAAACAAAAACAGTAGCCCTTTTATACAGAGGGTAAAGTATCTAAGAAAGAAATAAGAGAAATACCACCCTTTATAATAGCCACAAACAACGGAAAATATTTTGGGGCAACACTAAGCAAACAAGTGATAGACATGTATAACAAGAACATAGAGTCTCTTAAGAAAAAAAATTAAAGAAGATACCAGAAAATTGAAAGATCTCCCATGCTCATTGATAGGCAGGATCAATAAAGTAAAAATAGCAATGTTGCCAAAAGAAATCTGCAGAATCAATGCAATACCCATCAAAATCCCAGTGCAATTCTTCACAGAACTTGAAAGACAATGTTCAACTTTACATGGAAAAACAAAAGACCCAGGATAGCTAAAACAACCCTGTACAATAAAGAAACTTACTGAGGCATCAACATTCCTGACTTGAAGCTCTACTACAGAGCTATAATCCTGAAAAAAGCTTGGTATTGGCACAAAAATACACAGGAAGACCAATGGAGTCGAATTGAAAGCACTGATATTAACCCATACACCTATGGACACCTTAATTTTGACAATGCAGCTAAATTTGTACAATGGAAAAAAGAAAGCATCTTAAACAAATGGTGCTGGAATAAGTGGATACTGGTGTGTAGAAGACTTCAGATAGATCCATATCTATTGCCATGCACACAACTTAAGTCCAAATGGAACAAAGACCTCAACATAAATCCAACCACACTGACTCTCTTAGAAGAGAAAGTAGGAGTTGCCCTTGAATGAATTGGTACAAGAGACTGCTTCCTAAACATAACACAGACCCTGAGATCTAAAATTAATTAATTAATTTTTATCTTAAGGCATTTTCTATGTATTGAAGGCTGGCCTGACACTTCCCTTTCTTTATACTACGACTTTGTCTGGTTTGAATGTATATTCATCTTTTGTATTCTCTCACAGTGTCTATGAGTTCTTATGTGTATCAGACTTTTTGTGTATGGAAGACACTGAAGTCATTAACCATTTCTAGATCTTAAAAATATTCCCACCTCCTCTTCTGCCTAAATATATTGGTCTTGAGAGGAAGGTTTTCATAAAGATATTCCATTTAAGGCCACGTTTTCCAAAGTTTCTTACTCTTTGCATATTATCTAGCTTTGGATATCTTTGCTAATTATCATCCACTGTAAGAATTAGGTTCTTTGAAGAGAGCTGCACTGATATACAGGTATATAAAGACAGATCAATACTAGGAGTAATTCTATTATTATATACCTTTAGAAGAATAATAATAGGTTTAATTTAAGACTCCTGACCTATCTAGCTTTAAGCTCTTGACCACTTTAGCAATGTCAGATTTGGGTCATGGACTTACCAATTTTTAAAAGTGCCATAACATCTGTACAATTATTACACTAGTATGTCTTGCAGGCATGCCACTGTTACAGATACAGAGTTTGTAACCATGGAATATTGATAGCTATTTTTGTCCTCTAGTAGCATGCAGCATACCTCTCAGGACAATGAATGCTTGTCAATCAGGTATGACACTTCTGATAGGTGCCACCTCAATTTCTTCATGCTCAATGATGTAAGTAGTGTCTTTAGCAACAGGGCTTACAATCAGATTATAGAGGTAAGCAACAGACTTGCCTATTGCCTGTGATATTTATTGAGGTTTATGCTATTCCTTTGGACAGTAACTCAACAAGATATAACCCACTTTTGGCAGTGAGGGTTTTATTTGGTGGCATATGATGTCTGGTAGGAGAACTTTCTCCCTCATTATATGGCAGCTCCTTTTAATCTTATGCTTAATAAATTTATTATTGAATATTGTCTTGTGGTAGTTTACACTACCTGATATTGAAATATGCTTAATTTGTTTAAGATATTTGATTTTGATACACTCAACATGTTAGGATCATATTTTGGAATTTTGTATCTAGGTTCTTTTATGAAGCTAAGCTATAATTTTATAATGTGTCAAATCCTTAAAATGTTTTTCTGTCAAGATAGCAGTCACACTAGGAAATGGGAATTTTTTTCTCCCTTGTACTTTGTGTATAAAATATAATATGTATTTTTTGGATGTTTACAAATCAGAATTTGTGGCAGAATATATTAGAAGACATATTACTTTACATAAATTTCAAGATGTTATGACTTCTATTTTATTTCTTACTAAACATTTATATATTGATTTTTATTTTTCAAAAATGGTTTAAAGGTATATAGATAATCTTAATTATTTTTTTAATTATGATCAATATAAACTATCATCACCATACACATAAAAATCCCAACACACCTCTGTGAGTTCAAGACCAGCCTGGCCTACAAAAGCTAGTTCCAGGACAGCCTCCAAAATGACAGAGAAACCCTGTCTAGAAAATACCTCAAAAATGTTAAAATTTTCTTTTTATTATTTCTTAAATATGCTAGATGTAATCAATCATTTCTTTTGGAAGAGGGATCCTTTTCTTTTGATTTTTATTAGCTTTACTTACATATGTTTAATATTTTCTCTTTGTAACTCTCCTGGTTTTGTTTGTTTGTAAACTTAAATAATAATTTATTTGAGTATACAAAGGAATAAATGGAAGTAATAAGTGAAACCCTTACAAAATTGTATGGATATGTTATACTGAGTTGAAGAAATAGTGAATGGTTTTATAGTTATTGCTTTATTTTTTGTTTATTTAAAAACTAACAAATGCAATGAACCCCAGACTTATAGTTAGGAAACCAGTATAGAACATGGTGTCAGCTAGGAGTCCTGGGCAATCAATGGGGCCTCTAGTAGAGGATCAGTATTTATCCAGAGTGTACGAGCAAACTTTGGGAGCCCATTCCACATAGAGGGACACTCCTTCAGCCTGGACACATGGTGGCAGGCCTGGTTCCTGCTCCAAATGCTATGACAGACTTTGAAGACTCCTCATGGAAGGCTTCACCCTCCCTAGGGAGCAGAAAGGTGATGGGATAGGGGATTGTGGGGGAAAGGGGAGGAGGGGAGGAAGAGGGAACTGGGGTTGACTTGTAAAACAAGCTTGTTTCAAATTTAATTAATAAAAGGGAAAAAAAAGAAATAAACTTTGAGTTAAGGGAGAGTGAGAAATAAACTTTGAGAGTGAGAGAGAGAGAAAAACCTATTACCAATTCCACAAAAATATAGCACCTACACAATATAATATTTCTTGATATATGATTAATTGTGAAGTGTTTAAGTCAGATAAATGTTTTTACATTATGATTTCTTTTTAAATTTTTAGATAGGACTACAATTTTACCTACTGGCTTCTAGGTGCTCAGTGTATAGTCTGGTTTTCATTTTGTAGCAATAATCCTGCTTTAGACCCCTTTAGCTGATATTAAAGGCAGGAGCATCATACCTTGTTATTATTTCTTTGGGGTTAAAAACATTCAGAATTGTTTATTCTGATATTTTGAAATATATAATTACATAATTGTTACCTAGAGTCAGCTTACATGCCAACAACATATTAAAGATTTTCTTTTATACTTTTCTTTTATTAAAATAGATTTTTTTCCTCATATAATATATCCTGGTTATAATTCCTCCTCCCTCAACTCCACCATGTTTCTCATTGGAAAAGAACAAGCTTCTAAGGGATAACAACCCAACATGACAAAATAAAATGTAGGTAAAGCAGATATTGATATTGGACACAGCAATCCAAGGTATGAAAATGTCCCAACAGCAGGCGCAAGAGTCAGAGGCAAATTTGTTCTCACAGTCAGAAGTCCCATTAAAATACTAAACCAATAGCTATAATATGTATACAGAGGACATCAACCCATCCACAAAACCTTTAACCTACCATCTGACCTGCCTGAATAATATGCTGGCACCTAACTTGTGGGAGTTGCCAACAAATCTCTACCTTGGTCTAAGACCCATTCCACAAGTAACCTATTGGTGACAGTGCTCAGGTAATCAAGAATCAGAGAACAGATATTCCAAAGATGTGTAGAAAGACCAAACACTCATGGTCTAACAAAAAAAAATCCACAAAGTGATATCAAACATTCTTATTTCCATCAAAATCTAAAGCATCTACAAATCAGTTTTATCTAAACTGCTTCTTGTCTTACTTCTGGTACCAATATGCTATTCTCAAATTCCATGAGACTAACATTTTAGATTTCACACATGAGTAAGATCATGCAGCACTTGTCTTTTTGTGTGTGGCTCATTTCTTATAAAAATCCAAGTTCTGTACTATTACAGAACACTACAGAATTTTCTTCCATATAACAGCTGAAGAATCTTCTATTGTGCAAATGGACCACATTTTCTTTGTTTGTTCAGCAACTGACAAGCACATAGGTGTTCCCATTTCTTGGCTACTATGAGTACTATTATGGGATACAAAAATATAATATGCTTTGTTTTCCCTTTTGTTTGTTTCCTTTTTGTTTGAAAATTCTTGTTTCATTTGTTGTAATTGTTCTACCTCTTCTTGCTCCCATGCCTCATCTTTTTCCTTCTTCTGGAAGAAAACAGGTTTGATGAGGACACAGCAAGATTCAGTAGTTTGACAAATAAGAAAAATATTATCTTAAGCCTTATTTCTTGTTTGACTTGTGCATTATTTATAAGAATGTCATGTAGTTCCTGAAGTTTGGAGATTTTCATGATATATATTCCCATTACTTTTTCCTAATTTAATTCCATTATGTTCAGATGACATACATTTTTGGGCTCTCCCCCCATTTTAATGAGATTTGGTTCTTTCACTGACAAGAATATTTCTATGCTCACTTGCAAATAGCATATATTCTTCTCACAGCAAGAGTGGAATCTTTAAAAATGCATATTAGGTGAAACTGATTGTTAAAAAATGATTTAGCATTTTATGTCCCTTCTGATTCTTTTTTCCCCTATCAGTTGAGCTAGATTACCAAATCCTCTAACTAAATATTGGTGAATTTGCTTCAATGGTTCTAAATTAGTCCATTGCACAAAAGTTGAAAGTTATGGGCAAGTGTTTGATCAGGTTTACTTATTATTTCAAGGAATATGATTTATTATATACTTTTAACTCTCAAAAGTACAAAAGATATATTAGTCTGTATTGTACATTCAATAATAATGCATTTGCTTTGGAGAAAAATATAAATGAGTTTACTTTTTATTTACTTATTTATTTCAGGTTTATCTCATAAAACTGACTTAGTTTAAAGCAAAAACAAACAAAACCACAAATAAAATACACTACCACCACCACCAAGAACAAAACCACTGAGTTTAAAACACTTACCAAACATGTCTGTTAAATGCAACCATTTAACAGTATTTAAAATATCTTAGTTACAACATTTAATTCTTCTCATAATTATAAGACCCTATGTTTTTGGTAAATTCTTAAGGGTTTTCTTTCCATTTGTATAAAATAGATCCTAAAGGAGATGAAATTTTGACAGTTGTAATAACTGTGGCATTCTTACATCCATTTAGCACATTTAATTTCAAACTCTGAAAATCAAAACTATGAGTTCTGATTACCTCTGCTTTTCTTGTATGCCTCATTTTAATTTTGGAAATGACTTTATAAAAAGGACTTCATTAAAATTGATGTAAGTTTTATGATAATGAATAATGTTAGACTGAGCATAAAGCTTAATCAGTATATTAATTTGTATATACACTTTACAAAGGCAGATTATTATTTTTAAATATGTAAGCATTAACCGCAACATTTTTTTTTTCAGAAGCAATTGTTTCATTATGAAAACAAACTTGGGAATATTAGTCTAGTTCCTGTGAGCATTACTGAAATTTCTTGTTAATTAAAACACAATTTTAGTTACATATTCCACTTCATCTTTAAAATTTTAATATTTTTGAGGATTAAATATATGAATACTGGTATTTATATAATTTTTACTCCCCTTTCTCCCCTTTTCTCCTTTCTCCCTCCAACTATCTATCAAATTCACGATCTCTTCTCCTTTAATTATTATTGTTTACCACCCCCCACACACATAAATGCAGTTGGTCTCTATCTCTGTTTGGACTAGTTGTGATTTTCTGTAGTGGTGTCTATCTGCTGCCAGAAGGAACTTCTTTGATAAGGGGTGAGAGCTACACTTATCTGTAGACATAAGGGTAAATATTTATAGATTAATTAGAAATTATACTGGTTAAGAGAAGTGGCAGTTGTAAGATATCTTTTAGGGTTCATCAGTCAAGGAGAGTTGGCTGGGCTTTCAATACCAGGCATGGTCTCTTTTATTGAGCAGGCCTCGATATGGGTGCCGCCACTGTACCATTGAGCATATTTTGTAGTGCTGGCCATTGTTATCATTCATAGTCTATTGCTTTTCTCCTGTTCAGCTTTCATAGCACCTTAAGTACTATATAGCTAGTCCTCAGGAGGAAGCTTCCAAGTTAATTCCAACTCTATTCCTTCAAACCCTATGTCCTGAGTGTGTACTGTCTTCAGCAACCAAGGGAAACAGCAATAACCTGCATTATTTTGGGAGTCTCTTGGACTATTCTAACAAGCAACACACAGGGAAGTTTCTCACAGAGATCACTTCTATCTATCTATCTATCTATCTATCATCTATCTATATATTTATAATTCTTCTATCATCTGTCTGTCTCTCTGTCTACATATCTTTCATCTATCTATATCCATCCACACAAATTATATTCTTTATATATAATTTCAAGTAAACATGAAATACTTTGCTTCTACGTGGCCTTTTCCAATGCTCTTAGTGTTATTCATCCCTTCTTTATCTCTCTCCATCTATATTGCCTTTCCTCATCATTGCCTATTAAATTCCCTTGCCCCATGTTTCCCATCTTTAGCCATATCATTCTGAATAATCTAGATTTTGTCCCTACCATATTTTTTTTAAATAAATCTTTGATTCTAGGAAATACAATGTGAACCTATTTCATGCCAAGACCCCTCATTCTCAGGATAGAGTATTCCCTACTGTGCATTCTGTTTCCACCCTTTGCTAACCAAATCTTCTTCCTTCAGATACCAACTTAAACTTCATTCTAAAAATGTCTAAAACAACTCTTCAATATTTCTTAAATTGAACAGGTTCTTCTCTTACCTTCTCTCTTTGTTTGTTGCTACATGCATAACAATAGTGGTTAAGATAAACAATTATCACCTACTTTGGGGGCTATGAAGTAAATGATAAGACATGGAAACTATATCTTGCCACTGAGGCCTAGTACATAACAAACAGATAAAAAACAGATAAACTCCCCAGCTAGTAATTTTAATTAGTTATGACAAGGAAGGTAAAGGTAAGTGGGTAAAGGGTAGCATTGAATTTGTATAGGAAAGCATGATTGGTCTGCAGTGTCTACAATTGCTTAGTTCATGGAATGAGAAATAGGAAAACACTAAATAAAGGTGAGAGTTGTATAATGTCAATAATAATTAATTAGCATCTAGGTATTTCAGTGAAGTGCATATATGGAGCTTTGTGTATTTGAAATTGGGCATTTTTCTTTCATCTAGAATCAGTGGGGGTAGTAGAGACTATTCTGTGCACTTAGGTTGTGCATAACTTCATTTTAAGTTTTACAAAGTTCAAGAATGCATCAGTGCCACCAACAAAAGGTGGTATTTTACAACAAGTCTATGACATATTTAATGTTATTGGTAATCCAAGTTATTGAACATCTCATTGAGCATCTGATGTCACAGGGAATGTGCCTGCCACTGGCTGTACAATGTCTTTCAGAATACCAATAACGAGACAGTATTGCTTTTTGTGTGTGAAGCTTAACATCCAGAGGCTTGTACTTAAAGTAATTTATAACTTAAAATTGTTAGTCATGCTTATTTCAGCTACAAATTTTTGGTTTAGTCCAAGTTTATGATCATTTGATGATAATTTTATTTTCCCAATAAACATGGATATCAATATACCAATATCCTATTTATAAAATGCTCTCAAAAATCACAGAAAGAAATAGAAGGGGAGCACAATGCAATAAGCAATTTTCATTAAACTTAACAGGAATATCTGAAACAACAACAACAGCTTCCTTAACTATGTATTTGATTAATTCATTATATGCAAAGATTGATGACAACTCTAGACTTTAATTTTTCAGTCTAGTCACACATTACTTCTAGGGTATTAGTTTACTACTCCCCAGTTTGGGTTTACAAGGGCTTTGACTATCCTGTAAATATCACCATTGACATGGCATATTATGACTAGGTACACTGACTACTAAATATTTAGAGGCTACATATAGCTTTTTTGTTGTTTGTTGAAACCAGGTCTCATTGGATTAGTCTTGACCTTAATATCTTCCTATCTCAGGCCCCTGAATGATCGGGTTTCAGGTATGCATGAGTCACATCTAATTTTTGACTCCTAAAACCTTATAATGTGTCCTTTTGATATTATGAATAGTTGAACAAACATAAAATCTCATATGTAATATATATATATATTACATATATATATATACATATATATATATATATATATATGATGGAAATATGCAAGAATTGTGGGAGATTTTTTTATGTCAATATGCTGTTTATTGGAGGAAAGAACTGCTCAGGAGGAATTGGTTACCCTCACAGGGTGATTTTAGCACAGCATAGACTATGTGGGTACTTACATGATTAATGCTCACTGTAATAGAATATGAGGTTGCCACAAGGATGACAATAGCTCATTTTATGTAAATGCTTTCAGAGTCTCATTGCTGTGACAGAAACAAGTTTGTGGAGGAAGGAAGGATTCACATTGACTCACTGTATGAGATAGTCCAATCCATGGCTAGTGGACTCTATTGGGTTGGGGCTGTGATGAGATAGAATATCATTAGCAAGAACATGTGGAACCAGACTGCTCCCTCCAGGGGCATTGTGAAGTAGACAGACCAAAACAGTAGAGACCAAGGACAAGATAACTTTCAAATCATACCCCTGGTTGGGCACCTGCTCCACTGACTCTATCTCCTACTTTCTACCATGTCTCAAGAATGTTACTGCTGGGAATAAGCTTTCCACACTGGACCCTTTGAAGTGCACTCCAGGCTTGGGACGTAACAGAAATGTTCTTTTGTTTTGTTTTTTCGAGACAGGGTTTCTTTGGATAGCTTTGGAAATTGCTCTGTAGACCAGGCTGGCCTAGAACTAACTTATAGAGATCTGCCTGATTCTGCCTCCTAAGTGCTGGGATTAAAGGCATGTACCACCAAAGCCCAGCAACAGAGATGTTCTTTCACTCTGCATCTTCCTTGTTCCTTATATCTCTATTATGAAGGGAACCATGGATGGTTTGTGTTTATGTACGTACTTTGATAAATTTGAACTAATTATTATATGTTTGTATATATCCATTTTGTGGTAATAAACACACCTAATATATATATATATATAATTACATATATATATATATATATATATGTAATTAACTAACAAAAATCATATTGTGATTCATATTGTTTTCTTCATTTTTGGTACTTGTTGGATACATAGTTTGTACATTGAATCCAATTACTCTAAATTAAAAAAAAACATTCAAATGCTTGTGATGTTTTAAGAGGCAACTGTTTGTTACAAAGGAAATAATTAGGAGATAACAAAAACATACATTGGTAAGTATTAAGTTGCATGTTACTGTTACTATACCAGTAACCTGAAATATTTCCCAAACAGAATTATAAAAGAGAAAATGACATTTTGCTGAGATAATAACAGGACTTAAAATTATTTAAATTGCCTCAAAATATTTAAATAACATTTAACCATGACAAACAGACAAAGATAAGTCAATGTGGAGAATGGATCAAAATAATTGGCATTTCACTCTGCTAAAAAGAACTATTTTGGCTCTTTTAATGGTAACAAAATACAGTTATAACTTTCTCATATATTTTTGATCAATTATATGTGAAAATAGCCTCCTTAATCTATTTCTTTCACAAGATAAATCAGGTAAGTAAAAAAAACTAAGGCAAACTACTGGAATGAGTAAAATAATCACACAATTCATCTAATATCATCACCTATTATCAAATACTGTTCAAAAGTACATTGTTACAAAATTGATTTGAACTATGGGCAGAATGTTTTTGTATCTCCCTTTAACTTTGAATATTATGTATAGATTTGTATATTTGAAATGCATATCAGATAATGTAAACATTTAGCACTTCTTATTAACAAGGTAAAGGTAGATTAAAAATATTAATACTTGCTTAAATATTTTAGTAATTTATTTTCAAATAAATTTATAGAGGCCAGATAAATGTCTCAGTCCGTGAGTGCTTACCACGCAAGCCTAAGAACTTAAGAGTTCTGATCCTCAGTCACTGTATAAAATGCCATGTGTAGTTGTTGGGATCCTAGTTCTGGTGACACAGAGACAGGAGTTTTCTCCTCTACTGGTCTTGACAAATCAGTGAGTTCCCAGTTCAAACTAGGAGATGAAGAGTTGCAGAGAAACATGAATCCGTGTCAAACTCCTGCCTCCACATGTGTTCCTATACGTACGTAGTACACTGACTCACACATGCAGACACATAAACACAGTCACCCTTAAGCCATGCACAAATATCACTTATAAAATAAAAATTCTAGCAATTAGAGGTATAGTTACTGTTTTTTTTAGGAGGCATAGGATATGTTTTTATCTATGTTTTTCATAAAAATATTGAGAAAACTTGGTTAAATATGTAAGCAGAAATGAAATACTTTTTGAATTTCTTAAATTGATGTCACCCAGTTTGGTTGGCCATTGAGTGTTAGAGTCATAGATCAGAAACAACATGTTGATTTAATACCAATTTTAAAATTGTATTTATTGTGGGACAACTCATAACCTATTTTACTATTATTTAAAATGAAGAAAGGAAAACCAGGATTGATTATCAGTTTTGTTTTGTTGAATTACTCTCTGAAGTGGAAAATAACTATATTGCTTCCTCTGCTTGATTCAAGGAAAGTGTTATTCCAGGAAGCAGTGAAGTTCTCAAGATCTAGGGTATGGTATCTTTCCCTCATTTTCATTCTGTTAACTTGCTTTCATTTTTTTAAAATTGGAGTTTTTTTTTTTTTCATGAAATATATTTTGATTATATCCTTTCTTCTCTCCCAAATTGTCCAGGTGGCTCTTGCCTTTCTTCCCACACAGCTTCTCATGTTTTTCTTCTTTCTTTCAACAACCAACAAGGAGTCAAAACAAATATTTGCTTTCTTAATTAGTGTACAGAAACATGGTTTGTCACATCTTTACACATTCAAACCCACATTACTTTGTCTTTGTTCCAACTCACTCCCTTTCATTGACACTCTACCTTTCTGTTGGTGACCTCCTTCCTTCCATATCATATTTTTATATGAATATGTGGGATGTATGTATGATTTAGGATCTAAATCTTAATTCTTCATATGAGAGTTTGTTAAAGGAGAGGAAGATAAGGAAACCAATGGAATGGAGTGTCTGCTTAGATCGACCATTTTGGAAGAGTAGATAGGGTTCTGATCTTTTGGTTAGGTACTCCTTTAGATACCCTTCCTCTTCTCTACCTATTTAGCAATTCCAAACACAACAAAAGCTCTTGGCAGTCTCTGCCCTTGTGGATATTTTCATCTTCAAATAAGGAAGCCACTTGTTTTTCAAGTTCAGCCAAGCTCTCCTTCTAAAATGAAGCCACGCTTGGCTTGAAGATGCAGACTTTTCTGCAACTGTGTTGTGCAGGGTTGTAATTACAAAGTGTATATTGATGCTTTTTATTACATTTCTATTATACTGCCTCATTGAAGAGGTTCTGGAATGTGCCTTAGGATTTTTATATCTCCTCTTCTAAACTGGAAGTTACTCAGCCACACTCTGACTTGTTATATATTATGTAAGGCAAAAATGTTAATATGCATTAAAATTATAGTATATTTTCTTTCTAAGTTATGTTTAACAAATTGTCAGTATTTTACTTGATAAATCAGTTCTCCTTTATTCTAAAACTGCTGTTTTATAAAAAAAAATCTTTGTTTAGTATAATACATAGACTCTCTTTTATGTAAAATGTATCATATTATTTTACCTAGTTCATTATGTTTTCTTCATATATTTGGAGTTTTATTGTTTACTTAGCTTTATAGGATATAGTAGAATCCCATCTTATAATTGGGCATTATTTCATATATTTATTACTAAGTTAACTGTTTTGATCTTAGGATTTATGTTCCCAAAGTAATAAAGCTGTAAATGCCCAGTAAATTGCTTGTTTAACCTATAATAATCTGAAATATGGTTTAATGGAGAATAGTGCTTCAGTTTATTTAAAAAAGAACATAACTGAAAGGAAGGGCAATTATCCATTCTCCATATAATTTTTGGTCTCATTTCTAATTGAATGGTATAAGAAAGAAATTTTTATGACTATTAGAACTTGCATGAGTTGAGAACATTTTAATAATAAAAGGGAAAGGAAATATAGGTAATTTCATGCTACCCAAAGGGTGGTCCCCAGAACTCAGAATCACTATCTCTTCTCTCAGAGGAGCCATATTCGGAACCTCGGATTCAGATCTGTATTCTAACCAGATGCTGGGAAATCCCATCAGAGATTAAATAATTTGGAAAATAGTAGTGACTTTTTCCATTTTTCTATTTACATGTGAAGATGGGTAGTTTTATTATTTAATGTATATTTCAGTGGAGAAAGTCAAGATCAACAACCTCTGGAAATAATAAGAGCACACAAATATTTCTATGATGAGTTTCTATGAAAGGACTCAGTACTGGCTATTCCTGACCGCCCCCGCCCCCAGGCCAAATCATGGGATTATATCCCTCTTTTGTGAAAAGGGAAAATTTAGAATAATTCAAAATCCACTGTGACTAAAAAATTAGTAATTTCAATCAGCAAATAACATCAAATGATGGGCAAATGTCTGCAGTTCTTAAATCAGCTGAAAATAATTTGGATTTAGAGAGTAAAGCTAAATGAATAAACTATCTCATCCATGATCTTTTATCAGCGATTTGGCAAAAAAAAAAAAATATTTGAGAGTACAGGGACACAGTCCATGGGTGGATTTGTATTAGGAGAATACTGAATGCTTGCGAGAAAATTCCAAGGAAACAAGACCAAAGTCTTGTGGCCTTTGTTTCTTTTTGGAACAAAGCCTTGTTCTTGGAGTGCGTTTTTGTGCCCCTCCCAGCTGTAGTGGATATGAATGAGTTTGCTTCAGCTGTTATTCATATAGCTCTATGGAAAACATGTTTTTGCCCTTTCAATTTAACACTTTATTCATTCATGGTCGTACTCTCCCAGGTTCATGCTACCAACTAGAGTGGTGAACATGGAGGATGCCGCAGACTTTGCACAATCTTAATTAATAAAGCATTCTATAGTTATCTCTCCTTATTTACATATATATGTATATATATGTGCACACACACACACACACACACACACACACACATATATATATATATATATACTCACTTTTACAGTAAGATATACGATAAAATAAGGTACAGCTAGATAAATACCACCAAGTAGCTAGGTTAAAATTAAGCAAAAGTCTAAAACAACTCTCAAATTTAACTAGTATACTTGAAAATAAGCAAATATATTCACTTGTGACATTTAAAAATTAAAGGAAGTTGTAGCAGTAATGTGGAAAAGAGAGGTACTCATTGTGTGTAAAGCTGGTTAATATTTTGATGAATAAATGCATACTGAAATTTGACTGTTTATTTTCTATATTACTTGACATTGATTTTAAGTTCTCAGGATAAAACAAAATTCTGGTGAATGGCATCTGTAATTCAGCTGCTCAGAACAGCTTTCTTGTTCTCTGGTGCTTAATTATTCCTAGACATTGCTGGTATGATAGATGATGTGGAACCGGGGAGTGCCTCCTTGGAGCTTCACTGACTCTGTCTGTAAACACTATGAAGCAAAAGGGATCAATTTTCAGTACCGTGTCCAATGTTAGTTTTGAATGAGCTCCCATGTGTTGCACTTTATAGCAAATATATTGTTTATTAGACCATGTTTTTGAAGACTATTTACATGTTTTCTTTTGTAATAGTTATATAGATGAGGAATAACCCTATCACCTTCCTCTGGAACTAATTTGCTGAAAATATAAAGGATGGGAAATATCTATCCCGGAACACAATAATCAAGGCACTTCTTAAGTTTTGGAGATGTGGTTTGATGGACATAGGGTCCTAATCAGAAAAGAGAAATAAATAAGATAAAATATCTTCTATCCCTCTCATAAATTTTCCATCTTTCTGGCTTTAAAACTGTTGATGGATGTGTCCTGACCAGGAAGCACTCTCAGAGCTGAGCTGAGACATTGCCTTTAAAATCTTATATAACTTTGTATTTACTCTCAGTACTGTTAGCCTTCGCTATGCACATACCATAAGGATGACCCTGTTTGTAATAACTACAAACATTAACTGTTTCTCCCAAAATAATAAAGCACATTATATTATTTTAAATGTACAAGTATAGATTTTCAAACAACATTTGATTATATTATGTGACACATTTAATCCATTCAATGTTTTTATGTCATTGCTTGCAAGATCCACAATGAATCAGTTATTTCAGCACCAGAAAGTTACTTCAATGATGGGTCAGGCTGATAATTAAAAATTGAACAATTTTGTTATAAAAATTATGATTTTAAAAGTCTTTATATGATGGAAAATATCTAATGTTCAAATTTTGTAAGTTAATTACCTGTTAGTGAATTAAACTTTTATCAAAACACATTTCCTGAGATTAGAAATTAAATTATAGATAAGCTCACTATCACTGGTGAATAAATTCAAGATTCTGTTTTTCTAAAAGAAAAGAAAATGATCCTTTTCTATCAATTTATATTTAGTATCTATACTTAAAAGAAAATAAGTCATAAAGAAGCTCTCCTTAAAAATACTTTTCATATAGATCTATTTTTGAACTATGTACTACATTTTATTCTAAGCTGTGACAAAGTTTATCACATATGTAATCTTTAAAATTGCTTAATATTGTATTACTTAGCTTTGCTGAGGAATCTTCCAGATATATTATGGCCTATAGGCCATTACTGTTTTATGCTTTTATTAGATGAGATGGTTTTCTTTATATTAGAGAATTCATGTCAGGTGCAGCAAACCTAGCCAACTACCCATGTCTGGGATGGTCATAATCTCTAGAGAAGAACCTATTACTGCCATTTATCCCTATGATATAAGCACCACTATTACCACTGTGGGGGTGTCTTGCCCTACTAGTAATTCTTGTGGTTTGAATCTACTTCTTCTACTTCTCTAAACTTGTATAACCCCCAACTACAATCTAAATACCTATCCTTGGGGCTGCAGAGATGACTCAGCAGTTCAGGGTATTGACTGCTCTCTCAGAAGGACTCAGTTCTCAGCATCCATATAAAATCCCACAACCTTATATGACTTCAGTTCAAGAACATCTGACATCATAGTCTGGCCTACATAGATACGGCATGCACATGATGTACAGGGAAACAAAATAACCCCTTCATCTCTCTCCTTATATTTTGGCCTGCATAGGTACTGCACACATGGTATACAGAAAAACAAAACAAAACACGCACCAAATTCCTATCCTTAATTCCACAGATATGTAAGTATAGCTCTCACTCTTCATCATAGAAATGTCTTAAAAAAAAAAAAAAAACAAGAGGCAGAGACTATCAAAGAGATCAACAAATGGTTAAAATGAAGTCAGCAAGTAACCATGGGATTGCCAACCATCATAGATATACCTACAATGTAATTTCTACTCCAAAGGCTCAGGGAATATCACAGAATAGGGGGCAGAAATATTATGATGTCTCCCATGAGATAGTTCTAGAAAATATAGAGGAGCTACACACATGAAACTTCAACAATCTGTTTGTTTAAACAACACATGAAAAATTAAAACAATAAGCAACCAATGGATATTTATAATTCTTATCAAAATAAAATACAAAACTCATTGGAGCAGTGAGGTTGGACTCAGTAAACCTACAAATGACCATAATTAAAATTATACCTTCCTTAGGACTTTTTGTGTTATCAAAATTGAATGACCAGATTTTAATTTTCAGATTTATTCAAATGATTACTGAAGACCCTTGTTTCATAATCACTTTTTAATGCTACCATCTCCTTGCTCTCTAGTCAGTTGATTTTCTGCATTTCCTATGTGTGTATTTTTGTTGTGATCTCTGTTGTCTTGCAAAGGCATTGTGATTGATGATGTGTAATTTGGTGGAAAGAGAATGTTCTCCCTCCATATATTATTGCAATATGGTTTCATGATTGGAAATGTGAGGAAAATTTCATTGGTTTAGGAGAAATAGCCAAGGATAATTTTTCACATTTCAAAGTATTAATTTCCTTTTCAAAAACAACAGAGAGTTATCCTCAGTACTTTTAGAATATGAATGTTAGTACTGTCTTTGCATATTTTGATGATTTTCTACCTTATTAGAATGTATTTCTTAAAAGGAATTGTTAGGACAGTATCTTAGGGTTTCTGTTGTTGTGATGGGACACCATGACCACAACAACTCTTACTCCTTACAGAAAACATATATTGTTAATGTTTTATTTAATATTTTTTCTTATTTTACATATCAATCCCAGTTCCCTCTCCCTCCTATTCTCCTGTGCCCTCCAGAGATTCCCCCACCCATTCCCCATCAATTCCCCAGGGAAGGTGAAGCCATCCTTGAGAGATTATGAGTCATTTGGGATAGGGCCTAAGCCCACCCCTGTGTCTCTAGGCTAAGGGCGTATCGTATTCCTCCATGGGGTATGGGCTTCAGAAGTCTGTACTCATGCACCAGGGATATATCCTGGTTCCAATGTCAGCGGTCCCATGGATTGCCCAGGCCTCCTAACTGAGACCCAAATTTAAGGTCTCTGGGTCAGTCCTATGGTGCTTTCCCAACTATAGTTGGGTCCATGAGCTCCTCCCTTTTTCAAGTCAGCTATTTCTTTTGGTTTCTCCAGCCTGTTCTTGACCTCTTTTCTCATCATTCCTCCCTCTCTGCAACTGGATTTCAGGAGTTTGTCTCAGTGTTCAGCTGTGGGTGTCTGCCTCTGCTTCCATTAGCTACTAGGATGGCATGTAAGGTAGTCATCAATCTCATTATCAGCGAAGGGCATTTAAGGTAGCCTCTCCACTATTGCTTAGGTTATTAGTTTGGGTCATCCTTGTAGATCTCTGGACATTTCCCTAGTGCCAGATTTCTCTTTAAACGTATAACGGCATCTCTTTTCTTGCTCTACTCTATTCTTCCCCTGAATCAGTCTTCCTGCTTCCTCATGTCCTCCTCTCCCCTCCTATTCTCCCATTCTCTTTCTTCAAACTCCCCTTCCTTCCCCCCTGCTCCCAATTGCTGAGGAGATCTCGTCTATTTTCCCATTTTTGGGGGACCATGTATGTCTTTTTTATGATCCTCCTTGTTTCCTAGCTTCTCTGTCAGTGTGAACTATAGGCTAGTGATCTTTTGCTCTATGTCTAAAATCCAAAATCCATATATGAGTGAGTACATACCATGTTTGTCTTTTTTTTTTTTGTGACTGTGTTACCTCACTCAGGATGGTTTCTTCCAGTTCCATCCATTTGCCTGAGAATTTCAAGATTCTATTGCTTCCCCCCTCCCCATTGAGTAGTACTCCATTGTGTAGATGTACCACATTTTCTTTATCCATTCTTCAGTTGAGGGTCATTCCAGGTTCTTTCTATTATAAATAATGATGATATTAACAGAGTTGAACAGATGTCTTTGTTGCATGAAAGTGTATCTATTGAGTGTATGCCTAAGAGTGGAATTACTGGATTTTGTGGTAGACGTATTCCCATTTTCTGTAATTGAGTCTAATTAACAGTTCATAGGTTTAGTTCATCATCTCCATGGAAGGGGGGCATATAGCAGACATGGTGTTGGAGAAGGAGCTGAGAGTTCCACACTTTGATACACTGGCAACAGGAAGTGAACTGTGTGCTATACTGTGTGTAGCTTGAGCAAAGGAGATTTCAAAGTCCACCCCACAGTGACACACTTCCTTCCAGAAGGCCACATCTGCTCCAAAAAGGCACACCTCCCAATAGTCCATTCTCTTTAGAAGCTTTTGTTTTTCAAACCTCAACAGACAACGTGAGCAATTTAGGCTTCTTGATCAGATTTGTGTAAGTGCATCTTTGAAAAGTTTGGGCCTTGTTACACATTTTTAAATTTGAGAATTTTGTTATTGTATTAATTTGATTATGTAGTTGAGCAGTTTCAAAGGTTGTTAATTAGTTGTAATTTATTTTCTATTTTCTGTAACTATAATTCTGTAAATAGACTGCTGATCAGAATTGTATTTATTCTTCCTTCAGATCTCTTTTCAGGCTGATACTATTTCTTCTATCCTATTTATTGTTGTTATATTATTAATAACTTTTCTTTAAAAAAAGGACCATGTATTATTATCTAATCCTCACCATTATGGTTTTACTATAACTATTTTTGAAAGTCTGAAGTTAAAATCTTTTAGGAGATCCTTATTATCAAAATCATTACATTTAATTCCCACTTTTGCACTTTCTTCCATGGCTATAGTGTATTCTAGTTTATCTTAATTATTTGCATCTACCTTATTCTCAAATTTGTGTATATGATGTTTTTGTTCCAGTTCTTGATAGCCTTTGCCTGCCATGTTTAATTGAATCCCTCAAAGATATGTCAAAATAAGCATTTCTTCATGCCAACAACATTGATCCCTGGTGGCAGCTTATTGGAACCACCACTTATGGCACAGTGGGGCATTTGTGGCAGTTATAAAACATTGTCCTAGGTCACTCAACAGTATTAATGTCAGTGCCTCAAGGGCAGATCCTTTACTTTTCTAGAGGCACTCTGGGTCTTTATATATAATGAAGTATCAATAAACTAATTAAATTAAGCATAAGTGGCAGTTGGCTAAATTGGCTATATTAAAACACTTCAATTATGCCCTGAAGGAAGTGTCTCAAAGTTCTCATGAGTTTTCACGGTTGATGTACACACCGAGTCAGAAGATTTGGAATCATTTCTTTGTTGCATTAGAAAATGTGGTTATAAGTGCCCCTCTGAAGAAATACATTCTCCATCTGTTAAGATAGACCCACTACAAAAATTCCTGCTATAACCACTCCTAAGTCCCTAATCTTTGAGTACTGAGACCATGATATCTAGCTAATATAAAAGGAGAACAGTCCACATTTGAGGAATTATGAGAATGCATCTCAATGAAAACTAAGTGGTCTATGAAAATACACTTCAACAAAGAGTTAATGGCAATTCTAGTTTTATTAGGAATTGCCATTTTTTGACATGAAATTACGAGATGAGATGAGTTCTTTTGACAACGTGTTTTAAGGGGAAATCTGGGAAAGTGCAGAGAATATGCATGTGAAGAAAGAGTTTATATATTCCATGTTGGTAGGACAGGACACAAATTATTCAAATATACCATTAGCACTGGATATAAATGGAAATACATTTGCATCCTAAAAGGGTCCTGGAGCCATGTTTCTAGCATATTCGTGACACAAGCAAAATACAATGTTCTTTGATCAAGGTTGTATTTGGAGAAGATGCTTTAGTCTTATTGGAAACTGTCTTAGAGTGGATGTCTTTGCAGAGACTCATCAGTTCAGCTCAATGCTGCCTTACCATGGCAGCCTCAGAGTAACATCAGCTAAGACCACTGTATTTTCTATTTTCATTTCGGGTGTGGTATTCATCCTAATATTGTAAAGTTTGCTTCGTGGTGGAGTAATGTCCACGTTGTATGGAGTCAGGTGATTTGCAGTCTAAAAAGTAATTATTCTATTTGTTGCCATGCAGACAAAAGGGGAAAGCCAATAGAATTGTCATTTGAACTCCTGATAAACTGCTCACTATTTCAGGAAATAGGGATCTAATAGTCAATATACTACAGAGATGTTGGTTAGCTTGTGAAGGGATAGTATCATACTTGACAACCCAGACTGTTATTATTTTGGACATTTATGGAGTAGTATCTAATGTTACTAGTATCATAGCTACAATTTCTGATGATGTTATGTGTGTGCATATGCATGTGTGTGTTTGTGTGATGCCATTGTTGAGGGAGAATGTTGAGAGGGGTGTCACACAAAACACTGAATAACTGGGTTCTATTTATATTGCAGTTAAATGATTTTCTGGTGGGATATCATGGTTATTCCCTCTAACATGTACATTCATGTACATTAGCCCAGACAGATACCTCTGAAATGTCATTGTATTCTATTTTGTACTTTTGGTCAGTCCTTAGGACATTCTCAAATGAAATACTAAATTAGTATTTCCAATGAGAGTTTATATAGTTCTGGTTCTCCTTTCACCAAATGAATTAAGAAGGCACATATTCCCTGCCTCCTTCCAGAGTCACTGTGTTTTATTGATTCCACTACATTTAGAATACAACCATTGTCTCTACTTGAGCAGAATTTATAAAATGACTTAAATTTTTTCAACAGGAACTAAACATTTCCTTTAGGTAGTAACATGGGAAGTTGTTCATGACCAACATATGAATTTAGGGAACAGGGTCAGAGTGTCTGTGATTAATGACAGTGGCGTTCTAGATACTGGCTTGTTAGGCTTTTTGTTTCCCTTTTGTCCTGCTTATGTATGTCTCAGATATGCCATTATGATGATTTCCCTTTTCTAAACTGTAGGACCAGAATCATGCTGAGTAATTATGTCACATGGTTTCTGTGGTGAAGTCTACCTTAGCTTGTAAGTATGACATGGGCTGTTTTATAACACACTTGTATATATTCAGAGACCAGCACTTTTAGTTCACTATTAGGGCTATCCATAAACAACACACTACACATCTTTACTGTTTTTATCATGGACTCTAAACAAAGTTGTAGGTCACTGATACATATCAATAAAGAATTCACATTCCTTGGCTCTCTAATAGATTCTGTTCATGTTATAACCCTAACTGAAAACATTTTCTGTGTCTTCTAGTAGCATAATCCATAATCCACTGTTAGGTGTGTAATGAACATTCTCACTGGAATCCAAGAAACAACTACTATATTCTCTTTTTTTTTTCATATAATATACAAAATGTAACTTTTTTATTCTTTTACTTGGGAAGTAGGGAATTCTACTGCTTGTGACTACTAGATTGCTAAAGTTGCAGTTGTTTGAAACTTCTTTTTGTAGTGTATATTTTGCCTGACTTCCCTGGTGCTTTGGACATTAACTGCTAATCAGCTTGATGCTCAAATCATTATTGTAACATTTCATGTGGTGTTTAGATAGTTTCTCTTTACAGTTGTGATAAAAGAGACAACATAGTTATCCATGTGGGTGGGCGTTATTTCCAATATTCTTCTGTGACTGGAATAGACAATGTCCATCTGAAAATTAGTGTCTATATATCTTTTACTTGAATGTAAAGTTTTTGTTCTAGTTAAACTCCACCTCTTACAATGTGTTACTGGGTCTGATTTATTTTCTTGGTAGTAATATGGGAGGTTGTCTCAGAGTCTTCTATTTGGCCCTGTGATACAATGTTCTTACTTCATAAACCAAACTCTTGGTGCTGGTTGTCTTTGGATGTCCGATATGTTCATTTTAATTACAGCTTTGAGGATAGAGTACTTTAGCATTGGGTGAATGTGTACATTGCTATTGTGATACAAACCAGACTTTGAATGGAATTCGTTGTTACCTTTCTCTTATATGTACGTGCTCTAACATGGGGTTCAGGATGACACTGGGTACGAATAACATTTGAACTCTGATGCCTTGAAAACATGTAAGGTCTTGAGAAACTAGCTGTAGGTTTGTCAGTGGAGAAATGCTCTGTGCTTGATGTTCTGTGACAGTATTTACTCTTGTTAGTTCCCTGCTCAGTCAGTAGGTTCTTATCCAGAAAACTGACTTGGACCACGTAACTGGACAAATGATCATAACATTTTATTCAATTAACCATTTTCTCATTTTTCTTATCTATTAGAATTCTCATTCCTTTGCATTATCTGTTGTAAGAAAATGTAAGTTCCATAAACTTTGAAGTGGTTTAAAGAGAAATCATGGGCATTAAACATGATCACATTGTTTTCCAATCAACACTATATCCATCTCCAGAACTTTTCATCATACCAAATGGACACTGGGCATCCTAACCCCTAACCCTCCCCTCAGAAATCAGTAAATATTATTTTTTTAATTATTTTATTTTACATAACAAAGTCCAATTAAATGAAAACAAACATTTATACACAATATTTGGGAATTTGGGCGTCGTTCTTTCCAAACTACTTCCTGCTGGTAAGGGGCGCTGTCATGGGGGAATCGAAGAAGATTCAGAAATCCTGGCTGTAGTCTGTAGGGCTGCTTTGTCCACCTGTTTGGAATGTAGGATCAGCTTGTACTCTGTTTCAGGCGGTCTGGCGTGATCAAACCACATTAGTCTGGAAGGAATCCACATCTTTTCATTTTCTGTGGAAACAAAAATAGAAATCCTTTTCCCCAGTAACTTGTCCTTCAACTT
This sequence comes from Phodopus roborovskii, assembly GCF_943737965.1. Classification (NCBI taxonomy): domain Eukaryota; kingdom Metazoa; phylum Chordata; class Mammalia; order Rodentia; family Cricetidae; genus Phodopus; species Phodopus roborovskii. The sequence continues at coordinate 7,224,151 of NW_026125444.1, forward strand.
AAATTTTGGAGTCAAAGCATTTTTTTTAAATTTAATTTATTATTTTACAGTTCCCTCTCCCTCCCTCTCTCCCTCCCTCCCTCCCTCCTTCCCTCCCTTTTACTCTCTCTGCCCTCTCACATGCACTCTAACTACCCTCCCCTCCCATCCCCCCACCCCAATTCCATATGTAGGGGAATGCCATCTAGTTGGGGTCATGTAGATCTGACAGGTCACGTGAAGTAGGGACTAGGGCTTCTCTCCTATCTCTAGATTAAGGCAGTTATCCCTCCATGGGGGATATGTTCGCAAAGTCCTTTTGTGCACCAGGGATACATCCTGGCTCCACTGTCTGAGGTCTCTAAAATTAGAAACACCAATGATGACTTATGTTGGAGAGGACGTGGAGAAAGTGGAACACTCCTCCACTGCTGGTGGGAGTGAAAACTCATACAGCCATTTTGGAGATCAGTATGGCGGTTCCTCAGGAAAATGGGAATTAGTTTACCACAGGACCCGGCAATCCCCCTCTTAGGTATATACCCAAAAGGATTCACATCCATGCAACAAAGACATCTGTTCAACTATGTTCATAGCAGCACTATTTGTAATAGCAAGAACCTGGAAGCAACCTAGATGCCCCTCAAGTGAAGAATGGTTGATGAAGATGTGGCACATCTACACAATGGAATACTACTCTGCAGAAAAAAAAAATAATGGTATCTTGAAATTCGCAGGCAAGTGGATGGCACTTGAAGAAACCATCCTGAATGAGGTATCCCAGTCACAAAAAGAGGAACACAGTATGTACTCACTCATATATGGATTTTAGACCTAGAGCAAAGGATCACCAGCCTATAATTCACATCACCAGACGAACTAGGATACAAGGTGTATTCTAAGAGATTCATATAAAGTCCCTCACAGAACTGGGAAGGGACAAGTCCCCTAGAGCTCAGGGGAAGTGGGGGGGGGGGCGAATGGAGAGAGAAGTAGGAGAAAATGAGGGGGAGGAAAGGAAAACATGTGCGACCAGGAAGATTGAGCCTGGTTAGGAATAGAAGATAGGAAAGAGAGAGACAGAGATAGAGAGAGAGAACATAAAAGAGGGAGCCAATATTGGTTTGAAGATAAAATTGAACACAAAGGAAGGTCTAGAGAACTATAAGAAAGCTCCCAACTAACAATTTGAGCTTCCATGGAAAGGCTATCATAAATGCCCTTCCTGGAGAGTGAGATCAACAACTAACTTCTCCATGGAGCCCTCAACTAATGCCTGTTGAAAACAGGATCAAACACCCATACATAAACACTGAGTCGAACTAGAACCCAGAAGCAGATGGAGAGGACAAGACCATGTGGCAGAAACACATACAGACAGCTTACCTGAACAAGGAGGAGCTAATGGCCACTAGACTGATAGCTGGGAAGCCAGCATGGGACTGACTCAGGCCCCCCTGAATATGGGTCTCAGCCAGAAGGACTGAACAGTCAATATTATTTTAACTTTTTATTTTTTCTTCCTACTTGATTATGTACATTAAACAAGTACCTTCAGTGAGCACTGACCCATTTTGCTTCCAAGGTTGCCATGTTATGGCCACTTTCCTAATTCTTAAACCTCTTGGATTTTGGTGTGTATGAAAATAACTTCAGTCTTCCTATTTCCAGCATCTGAAGCTCATAGCCTGGCCTCTGTTGCTTTAGGGAGTCATTATTTTTGCTAACAGAAAGCTGATTTTTGTAATGACTTCACTATCAGCCAAGCCCCACAGAGAAGAGCTGTCACTAATATTTCCTGTGGCCTTGCTAACCAGAATGTCCTATAGGCTTCCCCCAGGAAGATAATCCTCTTTGGAACTCTGTGGATTCATGTAACAAAGCGGTGTTATCAGACACAAATATCTAAGCCTATACAATCCCTTCCTTTACCATGGCTACTGCAATTTGAACATTAAAAACACACTCACCCTGGGGTGTGACATTCTTGGGATTTTCCAGGAAAGCCTAGTAGTAAATGTGTTCTATCTCCGGAATGTTTGTGAAAATGTTAAATCTTTTATCCACAGAGAGTGGTTCCAAGACATTTCTTAACCAGTGTTACAGTACACCTCCACACAACATGTTAACACATTCTTCCTGGGCTCAATTGTACATGCCTTCTGTGTACCAACTACATCTTCTTCTGGAGTACATTCTATTTTCTTCCTCATTGCCCCACCCCACCCCTCTCCTGCCTGTCTTGTTTTGCCCTAATATTAAATGTAGGTCTAATGGATAAAAGAAGCATCCAAAGAAGTTTCAAAGATACCTGTTGCTTTTTGTGAGAAGAATGAAGCAATTTCTGTTTAAACTGTCTACATATCAGGGATGGGAATGCCTAGTGGAGACTGAAAACAGTCTGTGCATTAAGATCAGAAAGCTGTAGAGAGGCCATCTTCAAGACTGCCCATGTAAATTGTGTACTTTGTAACAGCATCATAACATTTATCAGGCAAGTTCTTAGCTTTGACATGAGAGTTCTGCCTTGAAATATTAGTCATTTTTAAATGTAAAAACTCACTTAGATAATTGTTCTTTAGTTTTCTTCTTCTGGTTGTATACCAAGGGGATGCACACGCACACACACACACACACACACACACACACACACACACACACTAACATCTAGGTTCTGCATGTGAGAGAAAATGTGTGATTCATTTTTCTGAGTATGTTTTATTTAATTAAATTAATTACTTCCATTTGGATTCATTTTTGCTGCAGTTGTCATTACTGATTTTTTTTTTTCATATGGCTGAATAAACTTTCACTTTGTCTAAGTAACACAATTTCTTTAAACATTCATCAATTGATAGACATATAGTCTGATCACATTTCCTTGTTACTGTGAATGGGATAGCAAGAAATGTACACCTGCAAGCGTTTTTATGGTGTGCTGATTTACAGTCCTTTAGATAGTTATCTAAGAGTAACATAGGTGATATGGCAGGTCTATTTCTAGTTTTCTGAAGAGCCCCCATATTGACTTCCATAGTGGCTAAACAATGGGTATCTCCTTCATATTCTATATTCCCTTAATTTCTTTATTGTATTGTGGCATGGTATCAACACATTTCTTTTGTTGAAGTGTGTCAGAAAGAGGTTGTTACACTAACATGGACCACTGAGAATGTTTGCCTTCGTTGGTCTAGAGGAAGCTCCAATACAAAATTCATCTTGGAAGAAAGTCAAGTTGGAACAGTGATTTTTATTTAGCTTTAATTGGTCTTTAATGAGAACCCAATTATGAGGGCTTAGTTTGGGCTCAAAAGTTAAGGCAGACCTTGAAGCAACTAACACTAAAGCTTATTATCTAATTCACTTGTCATAGATGAGAAATGAATATGTTCTTCAAGACAATCTTAGAGAACATCATTATTTATGGAAAGCTTCCACACTCTGTGCATTGGCTTGTGAATATTTTATTAATGTTCATGCATTAGAAATTTGAAGTATTGTTCTTATTGGAAATTACTTTCAGTCTTTTAGGGGAAAATTAGGCACACACAGCATGTATATTACAGTTTCATACTGTGAGGGAAAGGCCTCAAGGGGAAATGTGTTGTTTTGCTTTGACTATCATTATCTTATTGACTCTAAGTGTATGCCTTGTCATTTATTTAGGTTGATGTAAATGATAACATAGGGTTTGTATGAGGAGGAATGGATGTTGTAAGTACCTTACACAGGAGATAACCCCTAGGCATTTTGATTGCTGAAAAACACAATAGATAATTACTATATTGTCAAGCCACAGACATGGTTTCTGTTCAGTGCAAAATCAAAAGCTAAAAAACAAAAAAAAAATCTTTTTATTCTACTTCTTCATCCATCTCTATTAATCAAAATGAATAAAGTCAAAGATATAGTAAACACTTAAGTCCTGGAAGAATTCCTGTTTAGTAATTATGTGGATGTTTCAATTTCTAATTTCCATTATCAGGGTCAGATCATACCTATGTTGGAGTCATCTACATTGAAGGTGGACCAGAAGATTAAGTGGAAAGAAATGCATCTTCACACTTATAAAGAAAAAATACATTTCTTACATTTCTAATACCATTTGTATAATTCTTGATAAATTTAAAGGGCTCTTTATTGCTTTCTGTATGTTAAGAATTCTGTGTAGTTTAATGTAATTTATACTGAATTATTGTTTTTATAACATGTGACTCAGATTTTTGTAGAAAATCTTTTACCTACTTAGTCATGAACTGTGTGCACTGCTTAAAAAATAGTTATTTTAGATACACGCTACATATTTAAAATGAGAAATCTTAGATTATTTGGGTGGGGAAATAATTGTAAAGAAATATTAATATTCCCTGTGTACATAATGAATGTATCTTTTCTGTCTAGACCACTGTAATTCAGGTCATGTGGTAATATAGGATTAAAGTAGTATTGTATTTTTCTTTTCTTTATAAAAATTATTTTGTTTACTAAATGAGTAATTAATGAACAGTATTGTTAAAAAAATATCTTTTTCAAAGGTCTTCCAGCTCTGCTCCTCGCCATACTGCTGGGGCAGGTAGGAGTCAATCAAAGGCTTTCTAGTCTTCCCAGCAAGATGACTCCAGAAATACCCCTGCACCAAGCAGGAGTATGCCTGCTACCAGAGATGCTGTCCATTTAGGCACTATTATGACCTTTCTGTGATGAGGAAACATGGTTCTCTGTAGTTTTAGGCAGAGCTGACCATATTGAAGGAGGTATGAGACCTACTGCAGCCCAGAGTTCTGAAGGTAGAATGATTGTCAGGAGTGAAGAGGATGGTAAAGATTTCTACAGTAACTTAACACACAATCTGAGGGCCATGCTCTTTATTTCATGTGCTTTTTTTTTTTTGTTGTTATTGTTGTTCTGTTTCTACTCTAATAATCCTGTCCTACTTCTAACTTCTCCATGCTTCTTCTTCTAGCTTCTCCTTCTTTAGTCTAGTCTCTAAAAATCTCTCTTCCCCTGGAGGCTTGAAGCAAAAGCAAGAGTTACAAGAATATCTCTCATTGGTCAGAAGCATATTTTTAGGCTAAGTGATAAGGGCAGAACCATTGCCATGGCAACGTAAGGTTGCAAGGTATAGAAGCAAAACCACCACCAGACAGGGAGGGCACAGGGCCCAATGACAACTTTGAGACATAGATCCATTGTTAGTGTATTGGCAAGTGAAGGATTGCCATGCTTTTCTTAGTAACCTTGGTTGGACACCTGTGGCTCTGACCTTCTACATAGATGTAAGTTTCAAACTTATGATCTATTTACAAAAAGCCTTTAGTTTAGTTTGAACTTGCTCTGAGTTAAAAGTGAGCTAATTGTTGTGCAATTTGTGTTGGACTGAGAGGTAGTTATTCTTTGATATTAGTTGAGTAGAAAAATCAAGGCAAGCTTTTAAGCATCTATAGTCCTCATGGACAAATAGATTCAGTTAAGAAGCATGTCACAGTGCTCAGCTGTGGGGGGTTTGCATCTACTTCCATCAGCTAGTGGATGAAGGCTCTATGGTGCCAATTAAGGCAGTCATCAATCTCATTATAGGGCAAAGGCAGTTAAGGAACCCTCTTCACTATTGCTTAGATTCTTAATTTGGATCATCTTTGTGGATTTCTGGGAATTTCCTAGTGCCCACTTTCTTGTTAACCCCATAATGTTTCCTTCTATCAAGGTATCTTTTTCCTTGCTCTACATCTTTGTCTTTCCCCCAACTTGACCTTTTCCATCCCTTATGTTCTCCTCCCTCTCTCTCCCCTCCCCTCATGCTCCCAATTTACTCAGGAGAGTAAATTCACCTTTCTTGGAGAAGGGTGAATACATGCGTGTCACTCTTAGTGACCTTCTTGTTTCCTAGCTTCTCTGGGATTGTGTATTGTAGGCTTGTCTAATATCCACTTCTGAGTGAGTGCATACCCTATTTGTCTTTCTGTGTCAGGGTTACCTGACTCAGGATGGTTTCTTTTAGTTCCATCTATTTGCCTGTGAATTTCAATGTCATTGTATATGTATATGTATATGTACCACATTTTCTTTATTCATTATCTAGTTGAGGAGCATATAATTTGCTTCTGTGTTTGGCTGTTGCAAGTAATGTTGCTATGAATAGAGTTGAACAAATGTCCTTGTGGTATGAGTATGCATCCTTTGGGTATATGCCCAAGAGTGCTATTACTGAGTCTTGAGGTAGATCTATTAGCAATTTTCTGAGAAACCACCATACTGATTTCTAAAGTAGCTGTATGAGTTTGCACTCCCACCAGCTATGGAAGAGTGTTCTTCTTACTCCACCTTCTCTCCAGCATAAGCTTTCATTATTGTTTTATTTTTATCCTAGCCATTCTGGCAGGTGTAATATGGTATCTCAGAATTGTTTTGATTTCCAATTTGCATTTCCCTGATGGCTAAGGATGCTGAACAATTTCTTAAGTGCCCTTCAGCCACTTGAAAATTCTCCATTTAGATCAGTACCCAAACCACCACAGTGAATAAAACACATATTCAGGGTATGAGGGATTTTGTAGAAGTCTCTGATTCATGTGGAATTGATTTTATTCTGAAAAGAGGTAGAGATCTAGTTTATTCTTCTACATGTAGCAGTGCAGTTGGACCAGCATCATTTGTTGATGATGCTCTTTCTTTAGGTTATGCTAAATGTATGAACTTCTGTTTGGGTCCTCAATTCTGTTGGTAAACCAATTAATTGATTTTGTAATGTATCTGCTTTTGAGCCACCCTGCTCATTAAATATAATCCCTTATTTGTACTCCTGTTATAACCCTAATAAACTTTTATTAGTTTACAGAAAGAGAGAAAGAGGGAGAGAGAGAGAACCATAAAAAGAAGCATGTCACAATGTGTATTCTTATATTTTTTATTGTGAGCCTAGCCTTTAATGGCTGAGCCATTTCCATCCCATGTATTCTATGTATCAAAAGTATATAACTAAATGAAAAGCCATCTTCTGAACCCCCACAAACATATGTGCCCAGTAGATGGAACATTTTCATGAGATAAACACATAAGCAGTAAGAAAACACCCAACATTATTCTTAGGGAAGCAATTAAGTGATTCACAAGAGAAATTACAGATAGGAGAAACTGATTTCCACAGCCAGTAACCCCACAGCTTTCTAGGTGGGGCTCCCTATAAGAGAATAATTCATCTGATAGGTTAGCCTGCTGAACACCAGTTATCACCTGTGTTCTCTCATGGTCCCTGAAAGGTATGATGAATCAGCCCAGAGAACATGAGCATGGGAGATCTGGTCCTGCTCGTCATCTTCCACATGGTGGGGTGGACAGGGGACAGATGCCCTCACCGCCTCACCTCCTCGGGCAGGTGGGAGAGTTTGCCATGAGGTCATAATAACAGGACATCTATTCTTGCCCCTCACTAGCTGCAGCACTTGGGAGAGTGGACTCTCTACCTCATCTAGACAATACTATAGAGCTGTTTCTGATCCTGTAGCTGTGGGAGAGCTGACTCTGAGTACATAAAAGCCAGAGAACTGGCTCTATTCCTTGCTCACCACTGCAAGGGGTAAACAAGCCAGGGCAGTGCAAAAGAACAACCCCTAGTTGTGAGGACAAGGGAGAGGTGGAGGGTTAACTAAGCCTGCAACTTCCCAGGAACAGAAACAGTATTCTGAGTTGGTCCACCCCAACATACCCCATCTATGATCTGGGGGAACATGTGAAGAGGCCCATTCTGCAGAATCTCCATGTCTCAGGGCAACAAAAGGATATTCAAGAGACATGCCAGTGAGGGCCTAGCTTTGATAGTATAGCAAATACCGGAACCCTTGAACCAGACCAATGACTCTTTGCAATGAACACTTGCAGGAAAAAAAGATACGGACAAAAGGGTTTATTGAATGACTCACTGTGTCACACTAAAACTTCCATGATGAGATTTCATTTTTTTTTAGTTTTGTTTTCATTTTTCTCTTAAATTTTGTTTTATGGAGGGATTTGCAAGGACAGAGAGTGGATATGAAGGGAGGAGGAAATGAGTGATATCCGGATGCATGATGTGAAAGACACAAAGACTAAATAAAATATATGTAATTCTTCCAGAGGCACACAATTTAATTATACAATTTTCATCTACTTGAATATTTATTATAATTGTTAATTAAAGCATTTCTCTGAAGACTTCTGCTATCCAGTGCTATTTTACATGACCTGAAGATGTCATGATACTTAATGAAATATTAATAAATATGTTTAATATTTATTAATAAATTTAATTAATAATATTTTACATATTTATATAATATTTATTTATTATTAATGTGACATTTAATAAATAATATTTATTAATAATAAATATACTTAATAAAATATCTGATAATTTTAGTAATCTAAATTGGCTTACCCTAACAATTGAGTATAGAATTGTAGTATAGGTTTGCTTAGAAATTATATAAATAAGATAACTTGATAACCATATTGGCTTTGTGGAATGAATTATAACATTGTGAATTTAAGACTTTAAAGACTGACCTAGCTCAGACAGACAGGTAAATTGATCACAGGATTGATTTCAGGAAAATGGCTATCTAAGCCGGCTGCTATATAAAGAGGGTGGATGCTGTGCAATTAATTTCCTTTCTACCGAGTCCTTTGATGGATCTGAATGCACAAATGTTAATTCTTGAGCTGAATTTTTAAACAGAGCTGTCAGGGTCATTTGTGGTTCTAGAAAAAGTCAGATTCCAAGTGAAAGGACAGGATAAGTGAAAAAATCAATTTCTATAATGAGTGGTAATAAGTTTAGCATTAAAATCATGTTTTCTTCCAGTTGTTTCTATTTCTTTATTGTAATTCTGTTTTGGATTTTGCATATGTTCAATAGAATTTCAGACACACATACACACACACCGCACTTTATTTAATAGTCAGGGGATTTTCTTATGGCTGCTATATTTGATTATGTATGTGTTAAGGGAATGTAGAAGGAGAATGAGGTTCAACTCCATGACTGAACAAATGAAAATCAGAGAAGGCCATCACCAGTTAGAAGTATCCCCAGAATTAATCCATCAGAGATCAAAAATAAATCTTAGTCACTTCCATATACAACTTTTCATCCCACCCCTTAGCAATTATCAGAAATCTCAGCAAGTTCTTAAAATTGTCTCTACATAGTGGAGTTGTAATTCAAGACTTTGCAGCAGATGGTCCATTTGAAAAGCGAGTCTAATGAGGATTCTGGAGAGAAGCATACAGATGTACCTTGTTCTCAGTAACATTGGAACCATAAAATTTTTTTTTTTTTTTTTTTTTTTTTGCATATAGAGTATTTTTTATTTAATTTTATATAACAAAGTCCAATTAAATGAAAACAAACATTTATACACAATATTTGGGAATTTGGGCGTCGTTCTTTCCAAACTACTTCCTGCTGGTAAGGGGCGCTGTCTTGGGGGATTCGAAGAAGATTCAGATATCCTAGCTGTAGTCTGTAGGGCTGTTTTGTCCAGCTGTTTGGAATGTAGGATCAGCTTGTACTCTGTTTCAGGCGGTCTGGTGTGATCAAACCACATTAGTCTGGAAGGAATCCACATCTTTTCATTTTCTGTGGAAACAAAAATAGAAATACTTTTCCCCAGTAACTTGTTCTTCAACTTAAATTTTGGAGTCAAAGCGTTTTTTTTTTTTTTTTTTTATTATTATTATTTTACATGTCGATCCCAGTTCCCTCTCCCTCCCTCCCTCCCCTCCCCCAAGCCCTCCCTCCCTCCTTCCCTCCCTTTTGCCCTCTCTACCCTCTCCCATGCACTCTAAACACCCTCCCCTCCCAACCCCCCACCACAATACAATATGTAGGGGAATGCCATCCAGTTGGGGTCATGTAGATCTGACAGGTCCTGTGAAGTAGGGACTAGGGCTTCTCTCCTATCTCTAGAATAAGGCAGTTATCCCTCCATGGGGGATATGTTTGCAAAGTCCTTTTGTGCACCAGGGATACATCCTGGCTCCACTGTCTGAGGTCTCTTAGACTGCTCAGACCTTCTGGCTGAGACCCATATTCAGGGGAGTCCGAGTCAGACCTCTGTTGGCTTCCCAGCTATCAGTCTAGTGGCCCTTAGCTCCTCCTTGTTCAGGTAAGCTGTCTCTATGTACTTCTACCGCATGGTCTTGTCCTCTCCATCTGCTTCTGGGTTCTAGTTTGACTCAGTGTTTATGTATGGGTGTTTGCTCCTGTTTTCAACAGGCATTAGTTGAGGACTCCATGGAGAAGTTAGTTGTTGATCTCACTCTCCGGGAAGGGCATTTGTGATAGCCTTTCCACGGAAGCTGAGATTGTTAGTTGGGAGCAGTCTTGTAGTTCCCTCGACCTTTCTTTGTGTTCAACTTTATCTTCAAACCAATATTGGCTCCCTCTTTTATGTTCTCTCTCTCTGTCTCTGTCTCTCTCTCTCTTTCCTATTTTCCATTCCTAACCAGGCTCAATCCTCCTAGTCACACATGCCTTCCTCTCCTCCCTCTCATTTTCTCCTACTTCTCTCTCCATTAGCTGTCCTCCCCCACTATACCTGAGGTCTGGGGGACTTGTCCCTTCCCAGTTCTGTGAGGGACTTTATATGAATCTCTTAGAATACAACTTGTATCCTAGTTCCTCTGGTGATGTGAATTATAGGCTGGTGATCATTTGATCTAGGTCTAAAATCCATATATGAGTGAGTACATACTGTGTTCCTCTTTTTGTGACTGGGTTACCTCATTCAGGATGGTTTCTTCAAGTGCCATCCACTTGCCTGCGAATTTCAAGATACCATTATTTTTTTCTGCAGAGTAGTATTCCATTGTGTAGATGTGCCACATCTTCATTAACCATTCTTCAATTGAAGGGCATCTAGGTTGCTTCCAGGTTCTTGCTATTACAAATAGTGCTGCTATGAACATAGTTGAACAGATGCATTGATGTGAATCCTTTGGGTATATGCCTAAGAGGGGGATTGCCGGGTCCTGTGGTAAACTAATTCCCATTTTCCTGAGGAACCGCCATACTGATCTCCAAAGTGGCTGTATGAGTTTGCACTCCCACCAGCAGTGGAGGAGTGTTCCACTTTCTCCACATCCTCTCCAACATAAGTCATCACTGGTGTTTCTAATTTTAGCCATTCTGGCAGGGGTAAGATGGTATCTCAAAGTTGTTTTGATTTGCATTTCCCTGATAGCTAAGGATGTGGAGCATTTTCTTAAGTGTCTTTCAGCCTTTTTGATTTCCTCCATTGAGAATTCTTTCTTCAGTTCTGTACCCCATTTTTTAATAGGGTTATTTGGTGTTTTGTTGACTAGTTTCTTGAGTTCTTTGTATATTTTGGAGATCAGCCCTTTGTCGGATATAGGATTAGTGAAAATCTTTTCCCAGTCAGTGGGCTGCCGTTTGGTCTTGTCAACTGTGTCCTTTGCCTTACAGAAGCTTCTAAGTTTGAAGAGGTCCCATTTATTAATTGTTTCTTTCAGTGTCTGTGCCCCTGGAGTTATGTTCAAGAAGCGGTCTCCTATACCAATTTGTTCAAGGGTACCTCCTACTTTCTCTTCTAAGAGGTTCAATGTGGCTGGATTGATGTTGAGGTCTTTGATCCATTTGGACTTGAGTTTTGTGCATGGCGACAGACATGGGTCTATCTGCAGTCTTCTACACACCCTCATCCAATTGTGCCAGCACCATTTGTTGAAGATGCTGTCTTTGCCCCATTGTATCATTTTAGCTGTTTTGTCGAAAATCAGGTGTTCATAGGTGCATGGATTAATATCAGGATTTTCAAAATTAAGCTCTAGAAATAATTTCCTCAGAGGTTCAAGTTATTATGGGCACAATTAGCTTTTACTTATTTCCTGAAGAGATTCTTCACATTCAAGAGATCTTGTCTTCCAATAACTTGCCTAGAAAGAGTGATGGAACTTGCTGCTTTCCAAATCCCAATATTTCCACATCATTTCAAGTGCTCTCTTCATAGCCAGATGTGGCACTTTATGGTCAATATGCCATATTTTCATAGACTTGTTTTCAGAGCATGGCATTTTATACATGATGTTTTCATTACTCTCTATTTGTTCTTATGATATGTGGGTTTGGAGCACTGTGTGCCCCCAAAGTTACAGGTGTTTTAATACACTAGCTACAGAATATTAGAAGCTGCCTTTCCCAGTCATAAATCACATCAAATTTAAAAAACAACATTTACTCCGAGACTTTATGAACATGGCAGAAAATAATTAATAGAACAATTGGAACAAGGGGATGGATTCACTTATTATTGTCAGGGATACTTGATTAATGACAGAGCATATTTTCTATGAAGAATTTATGTTGTACTCCCAAAAGACCATCTGGAAAACATACTCTCATTGTTTGCTTTTATCTTTTAAATCTAGGAACAACTCTAGACATCTGCTAATTAATCACATATGTCAAATGATGTTGAAGATTGTTTAACAGGATCTCTTCAAGAACATTATTTTATTGCCTAATGACAGGTTTCACTTACTCATAAAAAAGAAAAATGTGGTATGTGTTGATATAATTTTTTCTCTCCTCATGTCCCCCTTAGGGTTTCTGCATCTATGACAAGACACTATGACCAAAAGAAACTTGGGGTGGAGAGTTTATTTTGGCTTACATCTCTCAAGTCACACTCCTTCACTGAGGGAAGTTAGGGCAGGAATGCAAGACAGGAACCAGAAGGTAGGACCTGAAGCAGAAACTATGGAAGTTTAATTACTTATTTTCAATGACTTTCATTTTCTTTCACACTTCCACAGGGGTGATTTTTGTTGCTACAAAAAAAAAAAAAAAAAAAAAAAAAAAGACTAATGTTTGAGTTTCCACTAGGCTCCTGGCCTATGTAGTATAGATTGTTGGCCACAAAAGCAGGGTTGGTTATGGGTTACATCTCATGCAGTAGACTTTAACTCAAACCAGACATTGGCTAGTTACTATTGCACCAGCAAATCTTTCAGGCATTTCACACTTTAGGATCAAAGAGTTTAAATCAAAATTGGTATTTACATTTCTCCTTTAGTGGCTGTAGAGTATCTTTCATTACCATTAATACTTTAGTGATGACAGCTTTATTTAGGGATCAGCTGTCTTCTCTGTGCTCAATGAATTGTATAGTTATCTTTAGCAACTTACTGTCAGTTTTTGGAGAGAGCTACTAATAGCCTTGGCAATTGCCTAGGTTTTTGATGTAAGCCCTTCCCTGAACAGGAGGCTTTGTTTGGTGACATGAGATAATGTCTAGTTGGAGATATATGTTTCCATTATTTAGCAATTTTGTTTAGCGCGCGCGCGTGCGCGCGCACACACACACACACACACACACACACACACACACACACACACACACAAAACACCTTCTACTACATTAGATTTTCCCCTTTCCATATTCCTTCCCTTGCCCCCTCGTCTGTCTCCCTCCATGTTTGTTCTCATTCCACTCCCACCTCTAAACCCCTATCTGTCCATCACTATTTCATTTCCCTTCCCCTGAGGATATCAATTCCTCTCCAAGTCCTTTACTTTCTGCTTAACCCCTGTAGTTCTACAGATTTTAGCTTGTTTAGCAATGGATGAACAGCTAACATCCTCATAAAAGTGAATATGCATTGTATTTGTCTTTCTAGGTCTGCTTTATGTCACTCAGGATGATTTTTTTTTCTAGTTCCATCCATTTACCTGCAAATTTCATTTCATTTATGGTTGAGAAATATTTCGTTGTGTAAATGTACCATTTTCTTTATCCATTGGTATTTTGAGAGACTTCTAGATTGTTTCCAATTGTGAATGGAATAGCAATTAATAGGTTGAGTTAGTATTTCTGTAGTAGTATGGAACATCTTTTGGCTATATAGCAAAGATGATTATAGCCTGATTTTGAGGTAGATCTATTTCCAGCTTCCCAAGGAACTGGCACACTGATTTCCATAGTGCTTGTACAATAGATGAGTGTTTCCTTTACTCATCTACATGAACTTTTCAACATGAACTTCCTTTTGTTTTATTAAACTTGGCCAATCTGATTGGTATAAGATGAAATGTCAAAGTAGATTTGATTTGCATTTTCCTGATGACTAAGGGCGTTGAACATTTATTTGTTTCTCATACATTTGATTTCCCTCTTTTGAGAATTCTCTGGATCTGTACCCCATTTTTTGCTTGTATTATTTGTTTTCTTATTGTCCAGTTTTTTGAGTTCTCTAAATATTTTAATATTACTCCTTCATTGGATTTGATAGTCTACTTTTTATATATCCCAGGACTACCATTTCAATTGTTAACACCATCTATATCAATGAGTAATTAAGGAAATGTCCCAGAGGTTTGATTATAGGCCATTCTTTGATTTCATATTCCCAATTATGTTTCCCTCCTCTCAGATAACTTTAGCTTTCCCAGTTTACAGAAATTCATCAGGAAAATCGCTTAAATAACATACACTATAGACTTAGGATATTTTAAAATATTTGTATGTATGTATAGAAGAGGGTTTTAGGCAAATGCCCTGCATCATAAATATTATTTTTTATTTTCTAGATATGTTAGGAATGGGACACTGAAGGACAAGGAGGGTAATCTTTTCCTTTGTATTTGTCTTACAGTACTCATCTTGATTTTACATTTGGTTGTAATTTCTAAAGAATATATTATTTAAATTGTCTTAATGGCTTAATAAGTTTTCTTTCATTCTTTTTTTTTTACATGAGGCACAGCCACCATGGATTATTGATTTACAATGATTGGGTTCTTGGCTCTATAACCTCCTCAGGGCCATGTTTGCATTACCTTATATTTTAATTATCAAAACACACCATATGTTCTCAATATACATTAAATAAGATTTTATATTAGTAACTAAATGCTTTGCTTTTGAAAACACTTTAAGTTTGGTTGGTAAGAGCTAGTCACATGACCTTAACATCTGCAAAAGGAACTTTAAGAGAGAATACAAAGAGTGAGCTATCTTTGTCCTAGAGGATATTCTAAGACTATTTGTTGTGAACAAGAAATTGGACTAATTGAATAATCAGTCTATGTGGTGATAAAGTTAAAAGAAAAACAATTCTTGGTGGTTCTATTTTAGAGAATATTTTTATTTCAACTCTTCTGGCAGAGAGATGTTTGTGTGTTTAGGGTGGATTGGCTTAGTATTCAATAAGTAATTAAATTTCTCCTAGGGATGGCTATTTCTCCTATTCTCAATATTCCTTAGTTCCAGGAGTTCTTTGTCTAGGGTTATGTGTACCATAAGGTTTCCCCCTTCTATTTTAGCATATCTGTTGTTATGCTTGTTCAAGTCCTATATAATCTGATCAGATTGTATTTGCATATTAAAGCATTTATAATATATATCAAAAACAAAGTAAAAGAGGTAAGAGCCAGTGAATTTATGGAAGAACAAAGGGTATGGTGGGTCTATACGGAGTGTTAGAGGAATAAAAGAGAAAAGAGGAAAATGGTGTAATTATACTTCAACTTAATTTTTTTAAAGATAAAACACACCATGAGCTGTTCTACAGCTTTACTGCTAATCTTGTAGCACAGAGTCCATCTCCGCATTCACTTCAGCTCATAGGTTCTGTACTGTATATTCCAGGTTTTTCCTTGTTTTCCCATATTCTAAGACTATACAATTATCTCAGCTCTCATTTAGTGTTCCCACTTGGAGGACATACTAGAAATATAAAGTCTTGTTGAGATACATGTAAAATACAAGCAACAAGAAAAGGTTTATCATTTGTTGGAATAATGCTTGGCTAATGTGTTAGGTTTTCCATTGTTGTGAAGAAGCTTGACCAAGGTAACTCTTAAAAAAGGAAAACATTTAATAAAGACTGGCTTATAGTTTCAGAATTTTAGTTCATTATCATTATGGCAGGAAGCATGGCAGTATTCAGGCAGACATGGTGTCAGAGAGGGAGCTGAGATTTCTACATCTTGATGTTCAGGAGAGTAGAACACCAGGTATGGCTTTGAACATATGTGAGATCTCAAATAATGCATCCACAGTAACACATGTTCTTCAAAATGACCACACCTACTCCAATAAAGCCACAATTCCTAATAGTGTCACTCTCTCCAGGTCAAGAATTCAAGCATGATTCAATATGGGGAGGTCATTCCTATTCAAACCAGCACATTCCATTCTCCAAACTCCACAGGCTAATAACTGTACCAAAATGCAGAAATGTATTCAGTACAAATTAAAAATAATCCCATAGCCTATACTAGCCTCAAACTTCTGTAAAAACCCAAAGTTCAAAATCTCTTCTGAGATTCATACAATCTCTTAACTGTGTTCCCATATAAAATCAAAATAAAGAAAATCAGATTCAATACTTCCAACATACAATGACACATGATATATATTACCATTCCAAAAGTAAGCATAGTGAAGAAATACTGGACCAAAGCAAGAATGAAAATCAGCTTTGCAAACTTCAAATTCTGTGTCTCCAAACCTGATGTCAAAACACTCTTCTGATCTCTAGCTTCTTCCAGCTTTGTTGACTACAATGCACTTCCTTCTCTTAGGCAAGTCCCACCCTGTGTTGATAGCTATCCTCTGCAGGTATTCTGTTAACACTGGCATCCCCATCATCTTGTGGTCTTCAAGGCAATCCAGGCTTCACCTTCACAGATTCACACAGTTCTAGTGAGCCATGACTCCATGCTGACACATGCCTGGTCTCAGCAGCTTTACTTAGTTACAGAGTGACATTCCATCACCTATTCATTCTGTCCTTGACTTTAAAGCCAGAACCATGGGACTAAAGCTTGGAAGTTATGCAGCTTGCTGGGGCTGGGAAATGGTCCCCTTATTCAATCACACAATTAAATTTTCACCAGCTTTATGTTTTTGTTGGTTTCCTTCACTACCTAAGCTTGGCTGTCCTGAAATTCATTCAGTATACCAAGCAGGCCTTGAACTTAGAGCTCCACCAGACTCTGCCTTTTGAGTACTGGCATTAAAGGCATGCATCACATGCCTGGACCTAAGCTGTTCTTTAATTCCTTTTCATAAGTTGGAAGCTTACCTGGGTAGGGTCTTGCCCTGAAGTCACCACTCTCTTCATTTCCTTATTTCTTCATCTGTTTGTTGCCTTGAACACAGGACTCGGTTCCATTCCATTTCCTGGCATCTCTTTCCCCCTTAATTTGTCCATTTGTATTTTTACTTGATCAGATTGTTCCTTTTCATTATAAATGTTCCTAAGAGTAAACACCAATAACTGCACGATAGAGTCAATACTAGGCTGATTTGGGATTTCCTCTGCCAATGGAATTAATTCAAATTTTTTCACTTGTCATTAGGCAGACCTTTTGGGAAAGGGCAACAAACAGCCATGTTCTTCAACAAAATATCACAAAATATTCTCTGGGCAATATACTAAAGAATCTTCTCTTCTGATAGCCCTTGAGCCTGACCCACACAGTTTACATCTCCCTTAGCATCACTGTCTTCAACACTTTTACTATTGTGGTCCATTATGTCCCACTTAAAGCATTCAAGTGCTTTTTTTAATTCAAAGTCCACATTCCTCCAACAAAAGCCTAGTCAGGGCTATCATAACAATACCAGAGTCAGATAAAAATATACACATAACTGTCAATCAATTGTCCCTATCATGATTTCTAAACGAGACTTATTGTATAAAGGAAACACACTTAGATGTTGGCACATTCACAGACCAACTCTTTACCTCTTAAGCTGTTTTACTTCTTATAAACAGGTTTGTGAGCTAATGGATACTATGTCCAGCTATCTATGGAAAATGCCTCCCCTCTTTTTAAACCTTGTCCCAAAAGAATATTTGTGCTGGAAAAGAACAACAAAGGAGACGTTGGTGAATTGCTATAGTGGGCAGACATAACAAATAGCATTATCATCTGAGAAACAGCAGGTTATTCTTTGAAAAGTAAATAATGCAACACTGTGCTATATTATTTTCATTTAATAACATTTTAGGGAGTAATCTAAAAGAAATGTGCTGGTCTTAACATGTATGCAGTGTCTACCTATTTAATAAAATATGAGATGTTTCTGCATTAGACTCAGCAGCAACACAAATTGCATTCAGAGAGAGTTCTAGTCTCTGGTGGGGAGTCTTGTAGTGTCTCATTTATGATGGTTCAAAGTTATTTTTGCTTCATTGAAATACAAATTTGTATTTATATGGTGTTATAAGAAAAACAGTATGCGATAGCACATCTCTTGGTGTTTACTTTCCACAAATATCTAAATCACTATTGTGGGATCTTAGAGGTGAACCATCTGTCACAAACAAGAGTCAACATTTATTTAACTTATTAAGTGGGGAAACATTGCTTGTAAAAACCACTTAAGGTGTAAAATTGGACATTGGCAAAATTATTTCCTACAGAGGCCTTTAAAAAACAGATTAAGAGTTTTGTCTGCAAAAACAGTTCTGACTTTTGTAAATAGGTAATTATCTCACATGGAAGGAACACTAAAAATGTGCAGAATTCATGGGGGAAAGGCACTGTAATGGAGAGGGGTGGGGAGAGAGGGGTGTGTGTAGATATTTGACAGGATATAGGCCCAGAATAGAGAGGATACAACCTTTGGGGATGGCATCAAAATTCCGAAGCCAGTGGACAGAGGACTTTGTAGTCTGTGATCTAAGTGCTCTGTGAATTCATTCAATAATTAGTTAAATTACCATACAGATTCTTATAGCCAGTCTAGCCAGTCTTTTGTGTGTGTGTGTGTGTGTGTGTGTGTGTGTGTGTGTGTGTGTGTGTGTGTGTGTGTGTAAACTAAAACAAAAGCTGCTTGTTTTTCAAGTAGTTGAACCATTGTGTAATTTTAAACACAAAACTGAGACAAAGCTTGGTCTGCAGATTTATGGAACTTGTGGGAACCAGGTTCATTGGGTGATAAGCACATAATAAGAAATTGTATTTCTTCAGGTCTACAGACTGGTGGAAAACCTCCAAAGGAAGTACGAGCTGTGCATGAGGACATGACATACTGTATCATGCTTTACTGCTGGAGATAAAGCCAGGATAAAACATGTAATTACACAACACATTCTTCTCAAGGTTACCATTCCTAGATCTCTCAAAATCAGGAAAATCCACTTGAATGGTGCTGTGCATTAAAACAGAATTTGGGCAGGTATTGAGGTGCTGCAAAGCCTGAGTGAGAAACCCACTTCTTTCTCCTGTTCTCCTGTCCTCACTATTCACCCTGGATAAGGAGTCCTTTGACAACAGTTTCTATTCTTTTCAATGTTTTCCTTTGATTCAGTTTAAACGTAGGTTAATAATATTGAACAATCTTTACCTAGTTCTACTTCAGAAGGTCTATGTTATTGATGTTTTGTTTGTTTCAGATGAATGTGTATGCTAAAAAATTTCTGGAATGTATTGCACCATTTATACATCATTTGAAATCTGAGATAGATGAAAGATAGACATTAGACATATGTATGTATGTATGTATGTATGTATCTAGATGCATAGATAGGTAGATAGATATGGATAGAGATAGATTTTTAGACTCAAGAAACATCTTGTAATTCTTTTGTAAGTTCAGTGTCTGGTCTACGTTTTGGTTCATTCTATAAGTGAATGCTACCTTAAATGCAGTCTTGTTCTTTTTATTGTTCTGCAGTACATGAAGTATATTTAGCACATCACAAGGCTAACTCTTAACTCTTAGTCCATGATTGTCAGCCAGTGAGTCAGTGACAGTTAAGCATTTTCTGCTTTCAATATGCCTGACTGTTTCTATTTCCCTGTGGACATTCCCAGTATTTGTCACTCTAAGTAATTCTAAAAGGAAGGGAGTAATCTTTGTTTCTACTTTCAACAATAAAATATTTTTAAAATATTTCCTGTAATGTTCACTACCATAACATTAAAATTTACACTCATACCCATTTGAACTACTGAGGAACGATATATTAGAGATAAGCTGTTTCATCCCTGTTCATCTTTATTGAAGATGTAATACCTAAGGGTATTTTGTTGTGGTGCGTATGTTATGTATAATGCAGCTCAGGATATTTGCTGCATTTGTTGGTTTACATTGTGTCCTAAAGGTGATGGGAACATCCCTTCCCTCATGATGTCTCACTCTAAAATCAGAAAATACTCACAAGAAAGAGAGTCTGAGTGCTGCTTTGAAGAGGTAGGAGGTGGTGGTGGAGGGTGGTGTTTGGTGGTGGGTGGTTCATGTGGCAGAAAGAACAGAATAAAATCTGGGAAAGCAGAAGGGACATTATTGGCCGCTGAGTATATGAAGTATTTAGTTCTACATGGCAAGAACTAGATTTTGAAAACAAGTAGTCATTTTGGCGCATCATTCTAAACTCACAGGAGATTATAGCCTTAGTCTGATCCAGTAGTGATTGTTAGTTGGTAAAATATAGAGCAGAACATTGCCTTGGAATGTTCTGGACTCTTCACTTAGAAAAACACAAAATTAGTTTGAAATAATATCTTTTCGGTCTGTTACATGACTAAATCAAGGCATATTGGTAATAGAAAAGGAAAGCAATAGAAACATAACCCATCCATGCTTATATGTAAATATTTTATAGTGTTGAACAGATGACCAGAAACTACAAATGAACCAAGTGTACATCAATGGATTAAGAAATAAAAAATATATGGTATATTTGTATGATATAACATTACTAAGTACCCTACCCTTATGTCCAACAATATAAAATCCGAAAAATAATGTTTGAAGGGCTGTATCTCTAGGAGTTTGTGCTCATTATAGAAAATAACACAGTTAAGTTAAAAAGGGAACTATCAATTTCTCTCTACTGTACAGATACAGTTATATAATCCCTGTTATCCCTTACCCCAGTGTGTACACACACACACACACACACACACACACACACACACACACACACTTGTCTGCATATAGGAATATGTCAGAAGTTTACTTCATTAGACTGTATACCTTTTATTTTTTTGGGGGGGGGTCTGGATATCTCAATAAATCTAGAACTTGCTATGTTAGGCTAACTGGTTGGCCAGTGACCACCCAGGTTCTGCCTGTCTCTTCCCCTAGTTGAGAGATGGCAGGTGATTTCTGTTGTGCCCAGACTCTACATGAGTGCTGGTTACTTGAATCTAGGTTCTCAGCAAGCACTCTACACACTGAGCCGTCTCCTCAGTCCTATATAATTAATATGAATTAAGGATAATTTTGAAATAATTGCCTACAAATGGAAAGGATAGTAGGTTGATAGAAACAGTCTATATATTGCTTGTGGTATCATTTAATACCATCTTTTATTTATATATTATAAGTAACATGTTTACTTTAAAAACTCACTGTTTTTAGTTGGAAAAATGAATTTTATTGTATTAATTATTTCTCAATGCATTTATTCCATAATAGTACTGTGCTCTCTCAGTGAATAGATTTGGTGTCAAATTTTGTTATTATTTATTAGTGGTTTTAGTCCAATATGTTTTTTAAAAGTAGGCAGCAGTAGCAGCAACTATAGTTGGATCTAAGAGATGTAAGAAATAATTGCAATTTTCAGGAAGAGCTCATTTAATTCTATTAACAGATTGTAAATATTTGCTGAGTAAAATAGATATAACATGTCCTATCCCATACACATAGAAAAAAGTCCATACTGAGAACAATTGTTTACAAATCGTGCATCTGAAAAAATGTTAAATAAAAATGAATTGTAGTTGATGTCTATAGCTGAAAATTTATGTTTATTAAAATTCTTATGCTGAGGCTGTAATCCATCAAGATTATCTGACATTTTCTTTCAGATGTACAGTTTGCAAGTATGTTTACTTTTTAAATATTTTACAATTTTTCTAAAATAATGTTTTAATTAATTCTTTGAGAATGTCATACAAGATTTTGATTATATTCAACTCCACCTTAACTTCACTCAGAACAACTTTGATCCCCTTTACTCAACTTCAATTTCAATGTGTCTTTTTTTAACCCATGATAATGTATTTTTGGATATGAGGTATTTCCTGGAGTGTAGTTAATCTACTGGAGATCACACTCTCTAAAATCTAAACTATTTCCCAGAAGCTATCAAATTACAATACCTCCTTAGTAAGGGGAGGGACTATTACCACTTCTCACTTTCAAGTTGGGATTTTTTTCTGGATTGAGCATGTACAAGCCTTGTTCATATTCCCACAATTAACGTAACTTCGTATGTGTCATCTGCCCTGTTGTGTTCAGAAAACAATTCTCTTGATGTCATCTACTACAGCTACTACACAGATTTGTATTTTGTGTACATTGGTTGCTGTGGGTCTTTGTGTTAATTGGTGTTTACTGTAAGAAGCTTCTGTGATGAGGGTTGAAAATTGCACTAACCTGTGGGTGAAAATTAAGTCATTAGGAGTCATTGTAGTGCTACGTCCATTTAGAATAATAGTATTTTACCCTTTGAACCTATGACCTATATAGTTACAGGTTCTAGGACATGATAATAGTTGCAAGTGTTGGTTCCATTTTGTGTAGTGTGCTTTAAATGGCATCAGAAAGTGATTAGGGCCTTCCATCACATGCGTGTCACTATATCTCCGGGAGACATATTTACCAGGATAGCCTTTATTCATATTTAAAGGTTCAGAGCTGGGTGAAACTGATGATTATTTTTCTCCTCTGGTAGCATGCATAGCATCTTCCAGAACGATGAAGCTAAATTTTATGAATTATTTATTATATTTAGCATTTAAATAGAATATAGTAATTAATTTGGATATATTGAATTCACTTTGCAGTAGAGATGAAGAGTTTCCAGGTCTGCAACGGCTTGATTTCTTCATATTTTATAATTAAAGTATGTGGTGTCTTTATCAATAGGATTTTACCATCAAACTGTTATACATAAGAGCAAAGATAATTACCAGCAGTGCTCTAAGCGCCTTTGGGGTCTCCACAATCAGTGACTCTTGCCTGGCCCTGAGGTTTTCATTTCATAGCTTGTGTCTTCTTGGAAACAGAACTGCCTACCCCTGAAGGGTACCTCATTTCAAATTCTGTACACTTTAAATATTTGTCCTTGACATTGTTTTCTTTTGGGTGTGTGATGTCTTATTGTAACATTGTTCTGATGTTCTCAAAGGGCTCTACATCTCATTCATTTTGAACTTGTCTTTTTAACTCTTTTATATATAAATATTATGAATTTATTTTAATTGATTTAATATTATTATGGTGGTATATTTTTCAATTTACTTTAAATACTCTTATCAGATGAGTTATTATGGTTTTCTTATTATATCTGGGAAGTGAATAGAGAGTTTTACATCAGATCCTAGGTTTCCCAATGTCTGTAATCAAAACAGAGACAGAACAATTTATTTTACCCTCTAACAAGCACAAAAAGAAATCTTGGCTTGTTGAGTTACTCAGTTTTATGAGCAAATACAAACAATACAACACACCGACTTTAGATAAGAATTTGGTGTCGCTGTTTAACTAAAACACAAGATCAAGAATTTCTTAGAATTTATCAGTTCATGTTCTTGCTTAATTACAGAGAGTGGCTTCCTATTCAACTTTGCAATATGAATTATTTTGTAAATGATATTTTCCTGGAATTTTTCAAAATAAATTTGCTTTAATAAAGGTCTGAGTATTACAGATTTTACATATAAAATTTGTGATAACTAGTATGATTCAGTGGAAGTTTGGTATTACTGAGACTGCATCACATCAGGCATTAAAGAAGAAAGTATTTCAAACATTGTCTGTAACCACACAGGCACTGATGTTTTACAGAAGACTCATCTATAGTCATAATTACATCTCAACCAACTGCAGGTATTTAGATTTTCCAGCTGGTTCAAGAGTGTCATCCACTGCCTAAACTATCAGTTAGGTTGTGTGAGGAATCTAAAACAGGAGAGTAAGATATGAGAGCTCATTTTTTATTGTCATTCAAAACCCAATGTCTAAGTCATGTAAAAATGAAGTACATACTGAGAGTAGCATTTCATATTCTGGCTGTTACTCATAACAATTCTATTTCACAATTTCTATGAGAAAATAATTTCTTCAAATGGAAACTTAGGGAAGCTTTCTTATAAGATTTCTACCTACCTGGATAGTGGTGGTGCACAACTTTCATCCCAGCATTTAGGAGGCAAAGATAGGTGGAACTTTGTGAGTTTGAGGCCAGTCTGATCTACTGAGTGAGTTCTAGGACAGTATCCAAAGGTACAGATAAACCCTGTCTATCTGTAGCATTATGTTCATATTTTTGATTCTACTATAAACTAATGTCCATAGTTACTGAAAATTTGATTTTCAGTAAACCAGGATTAACTAAGATTAGACAAGACTTTTTGATCATTAGCATCCATTTTTGATCATTCTTAATACTTTTGTGTATTAATAAATTAAGCAGGATGATATACTATTGTTTTAAAGTGTATCAGTGAAGAAATCACTTTCACTGTTTTATGTATTTAGGATGATTTTAATTTTAAATTGAAGTTATTTTAATCACAACTTGTGAGGTTCATACAGTCTGAAAATACATTGTCTGTTAAGTAGTACAAATATTTCTTAAGACCCTAAACATACTGTGTAGTAAATTTGTTAAAAGGTATGTGTTCACTGGGTAGGCACATCCTTAATTAATATATGCACATTTTTGTGTTTATATATTCACATAATTTTTCCACTTAGAGTTCAAAGTCACAGATAGACTATAGGAAAGAAGATAATCCAAAATAATTCAAGGAACTTTGAATACAATTCAGAAATATCCTCAAACTCACGTTTACTTCAATATAGCTGAAGATGGATAGGCTTAATGCATATGTTGGTTTCTGTACACCTGTATGCAAGAGCTCATATGTATGGAATACTTTTTATGATTTCTGATTTTTGAGAAATATTTTATTGTAATTTATTTGTAATTCAGAAGTCATACTAAAAGTATGGCTTCATTTAATACAATGCTATCTATAGGTTTGTTGTATGTATCCTTTATCCTTTTTTGATATGTTTCCTCTATCTCTAAATTCCCCAGAACCTGTACCATAAAGGCATATTTAAAATTGTCAGATTCCTTTTCAGAATCTGTTATAATAATTATGTGTATTCTATCCTTGGGTTAGTTTATACCTTATAAACTCTCTCCTGAGGATAATTTGAAGCTAATGATTCATGTATCACCTGACTCTTGTGCTGTACACTTGGTATGGTTGTCTTATAAGCATAGCTTAGAATGCATAAAAAGTATATTACATGGCAGGAAAACATGATAAATACTAGCATAAAATGTACATTAAAAGTGATCTTAGTAACATGTGATTCCATGTAATATGGTTATTACTTTTACTTCTCTAGTCTTTCTCCCAAGTAACTATCAACCTGTCACCTCCATAGATTTGTGTGATTATCAAGAGCTTGAAGGATGCAAGAGTGATGATTTCTATCACATTCCCAGTCAATGCTTCTATTTGCCTGTGTAGAAGGCAAGAGAATATTGGACAGTGAATGTAGATGACTGAAAGCTTAACTAAGATGTATTTTTTTCTCTTTTATTATTTTTTCTTATTTTTCATATGGATCCCAGTTCCCTCTCCCTCCCATCCTCCCATGCTCCCTGGACTCCCTTCCATTCCATTCCCCATCCATTCTACAGGGAGAGTAAGTCCTTTCAGGAGGGATCATTAAAATCTGTCAAGTCATTTGGGGTATGGCCTAGGCTCTCTCTCCTGCCTCTAGGTTTAGGGAGTATCCCTCCCTGGGAAATGTGCTCCCAAATTCCTTTTGTGTGCCAGGGATACATCCTACTTCCAATGCCAGAGGTCCCATAGATTGCCCAGGTCTTCTAACTGAGTCCCAATGTCAGGTGTCTGAGTCAGTCCAGTGGTGATTTCCCAGCTATCAGTCATGAGCACCCCTTGTTCAGGTCAGCTGCCTCTGTGGTTTCTGTAGCCTGGTTTTGGCCCCTTTGCTCATCATGTCTCCCTCTTTGCAACTGGATTCCAGGAGTTGGGCTCAGTGTTCAGCTATGGGTGTCTGCTTCTGTTTCCATCAGCTACTAGGTGAAGGCTCTAGGACAGCATATGAAGTAGTTATCAATCTCATTATCAGGGAAGGACATTTAAGGTAGCCTTTCAACTATTGCTCAGATTGTTAGTTGGGTCATCCTTATAGATCTCTGGACATTTCTCTAGTGTCAGTTTTCTCTCCAAATTTATAATGGCTCCCTCTATTATGGTATGTCTTTTCTTGCTCTTGTCTATTCGTCCCCCAACTCAATCTTCCGATTCCCTCATGTTCTCCTGTCCTCTCTCCTTCTCCCTTTCTCTTTCTTCTAACTGTCTCTCCACTCACTGCTCCCCAACTCCCAATATACTCAGGAGTTCTTGTCACTTTCCTCTTCTTTAGGGGGCCTTGTGTGAATCTCTTAGGGTCCTTGTATCCTAGCTTCTCTGCCGGTGTGAATTATAGGCGGTGATCCTTTGCTCTATATGTAAAATCCATGTATGAGTGAGTACATACCATGTCCATCTTTTTGTGATTGGGTTACCATACTCAGCATAGTGTCTTAAAGTTCCTTCCATTTGCCTGGGATTTTCAGGAATCCAGTGTCTCCCTCCCCACTGAGTAGTACCCATTGTTTAAATGTACCGCACTAAGATGTATTTTCAATTACAGTTGTTGTATAGAGTGCTTTAATCCATGACCATATGCACACATCTGATTTCTGTATGCAGCTATTGAGATGATAACTTTCCTTTCCTCAGACCTATTCACAATGAATTTGCTTGTAGCTAGCAAGGTGAGATTCCTTTAGTGACCTACCTCAAAGTCATGTGACCTCTTTGACCTCATACAATATTTAGTTCACAAAAACTTTCATTATATCTCCTTTTTTTGACAAGACATCACACTTAACTATGACAGTTAAAAATGACATCTTAATACTTTTGACTTATTATATTTTAAAATATAGTAAGTAAATCTGATAAGAATACAGTAACCTCCCACCTCAGTCAATATGGAACACATTAGGATATCCTCCTATAAAGAATAAGAATAAATCTATGTATCTGACTCATCTTCCCAACAAGACTTTGGTATAACATTGTTAAATGGGTTTGTTAGTAATTTAAAGGTGGTACACTCAAATGGGCTACTCTGGCCCCATTTACACAATGAGTACAAGAAGCAGCTAGTTTTAAGTAGGATTTGAATAGAGAATGACATGTAACTAGTACAAGATGCTGTTCAGGCAGTTTTTTTTTTTTTTAACTTGTTTCAGTAGTTCCCAAGGGAGTAGCAGTTAAGGATTCCATTTACATTTTTATCAGTCTTATAGTCTAGGAAGAATATAAGTCTGTGAGATTTTCAGGTAAACTCGAGCCATCATTAGCAGGTACCTACCTTTGTTTTAAGACACATTTATTTTCTTAGTACTGGAAGTTGATAGAAACTGTTGGATCATAGCTCACCATATTTCCATACATTTTGAGATTCTAGTTAGGAACTGGTATTGTCTTTCTGACAAAAACCACATAGGTAAGTGTATAGAGAAGTATTCTTTTATCAAATAAAAGTAGTATATATTCTATTAAGCCCAAATATATTCTGAAGGCAAAAGTAAAACAATAGTCATGGTGTTTATCCCTGCTACACTGCCTTATTTCTCTCATTACACTTCAATGGGAATTTCTCTATGATTGGCGAAAAGAGGAAGGGAGGACAAGGTGTCAGTGTTCTGTCAATGGATCTTTACAATGTGTAAGCATTCTTGAAAGTGAATACACACACAACACAGTAGTGCCATTATCCAAAGTCCCTGAAGGAGAATTATTAAGGAAAATCATCCCATTGAATGAAACTCCAACTGTTGAACCTGAGTGTGCACTTTGCAAGATAGGAAAAAAATGGCCATTTCTCAGTTATTTACTTATTCATGTATTGTAGGTAATTATTTAGTTATGTGATGAGGGTCTTAGAACAACATGATTGGAAAATGGTGACTAGAAACATTCGGGGAAAGATGTATGGTGAGATTTTTTTTTCTTTTGTTTCAGATACTTTATGGTTAATGCCTTTAGACCTCATAGTTGGTTTAAGAGCCAAGTTGAGATAAGAAAAGGAAATCCTCAGCATGGATGCCAATCCTAGCAATGATATAATAATACTAACATTTTCATTTTTGTAGCAATGCTCATCTTGATGTATTGTGCCCACTGGCTCATAGATTGCCTGGTAGGTCAGGAAATAGAATGTTCTCACAGCTGTTATACTGAATAAAAATGATATCTCAGGAGAATAGTTTCACTTAGAAAAGTTTGAGTTATGGAAGACCTGCCCCCTTTCCTAAACAGAAATGTGGGGTGGTGTGGAGTGGATGGAGGAGTGGGAAGAGCGGGGGAGGGGCGTGAGGGGAGGGGAGGGATTTGGAGGAGCTGAGGTAGGGGAAACTGTGGCTGTGATGTAAAATAAATGAATAAATTTATTTTAAATAAAAAGTTTAAATTAGAATTACAGAGTTCTTTGTTCAACTCAAACTTAAATATATTTAAAATTTACAACAATGCATAGATATTTTAAGTTAGTGCTAAAGAACAACCTGGTGAGTGCATAGCCTGTAGAATTCTACAATTATACATCAGTTGAAAGTGAAAAGTGAATTTAGATATTGAAGACAGTCATCCCTAATGGTTTAGCATGAAATTTTTATCAGAATGTCTGACTTCATAATAAAAAGTCAGGAAAGGACCTGACAGTTGCAAGGGTAGGTCTAGAATTTTCCTGACCTCCATTATCCTTAGATGACTATTGCAGATAGGAAGTTATCTGCAGCACATTTACCTATTACTGGTGTGCTTTTCATTGTGAGCTGAAATCTTTCTTTGTAACTTTACAGTTGACAGCTAAAACACAAATGAGCATATTATATTTGAAACACAGATATGGCCTAAATTATTTATGTTTATCTTAAATTCAGATTCAACTGGATACTTTGTTATATGGTAAGACTTGCAACCCCATTTTTATATGCATTGGCTAAAAGACATGTTATAGAAACAGAGTGGAATTTTCTTCTTTCCTTACTGTAATCTTGAATTCATCCGTTCATCCATCCATCCATCCATCCATCCATCCATCATCACAAATATCTAAGGACAAAATGTGTGTCAGATCTCATATGTAAAAATAAACATTACTAATATTAATTCTTGAAAAGTCAAGAAGTCACTAAGCAGTTTTATGATACAATTGCATTTAGAATTTTTACAGATTTTCATAAAAATGACCCCCTAGTCTCATGGGAGGACTGGATGTGAAGCACAAGATAAAGAAGGGATGGAGTGTTCTTCCTGGTGGAAACAGGAAGGTGAGTACTTGATGCAAAATCATAGAAGAGGCTGACAGTTTATAAAGGCCTAAAAAAAGTGACAGTGATATACACAGAAAAACACTCCATAAGCATCTTATCTTTTCTTGATTAGTCAGTCTCTTATTTCTTTCAGTATGTGTCATCATTTTTGAAATTTTAGATTTCTTCTGGCAAAAGCATATTTATTTGAAAAAGTTCAGGTTTTAAGCTGGATGAAAATAACTAAAAAATTCTAGAGAGTTTAAAATATTTCTTTTAAAACAGTACTATTAAAGGTAACCCCTGAAAATCTAAGTGGGTGTGGCTATTGTTCCCAAGTGCTAAGGCCAATGTACACAATGATAGTAACCAACCAGATGTTATCTTTTAATTCTGGCGATGTTATGCTCGTGATTTAACTTTAAAACATAAACTCTAATTGGTAGGAGGAAAGCTTCACTTTGATGAGTACCATGTGAATTATAGTAGTTTCTAGATGAAACTCTCCAGGTCATTGTGTAGTGGAAAGATTGAGAAGATGTTTAGCAGCCTTCTTGCACTGATTTACTGGAATTCTCAAGTCTGACACACATCAGCCATCTGGAGTGCAGGAGAACACTCCCACAAACTCATTCTTCTTTGCTCTGCTTCACTTCTGAATCTCAAAAATCATAAGGAAATGGATGGTGGTGGGTAATAAGAAACGGAGCTAGGGTGAGCAATGCCAGTAGGCTGTGGGAGGCAGTTTGCAAACAGCTAAGTGGATGACTGGAAGTTTATGGTAACATTAATCATATGCCAATAACTTTTTCCTTGCACACACTAGTAAGGAAAAAAAAAAAAAGAAGGTAGAGCTATTGAATCCAAGATTCAGAGTAACACAACAATTGACCACAGCTCCTGGCTAGCATTATAGGTACCATACTAAACAAGGTTAGTAATGAGCTGTAGATTCTGTCCTTGCACATTATGAGTGTTTTATCTTAACATACAAGAACAATGGTCTTTAATAATATCAATAATAAAACGTATTACCAAAATCCTTACAATATTCTGCCTCTGTGACTATTCTTCAGTGTATAATTTGGTCTCACTATCCCACTAATTGGTTTTCATGAACAAGGGTACAATTTGCTTCTTCAATGTAGTTTTCTAGTTTTCAATTTGTACTTGTGTGGCTCTAGCCTTGAGCATGTTACTTAGCCACTTTGAATTCTACTTATCAATAACAAAGGACAACATCATAAATGTGTGTTCAATTGACCTAACTTTTAAGGATTACAAAAAGGAATTCTTTAGAGGAAAAAAAGTGTTGGAAATGATGAATACTATTATTTGATTCAGCAGAATAGTAGCCACCATGCCTCTACCAGTGGTTGTCACTTATGCTAAGTGAAATGAGTTATATTACTTTCATACAAAATAGGAAGGAGGAATGTCTTATTACAAGGTACATGCACTTTCCTGGAAATTTTATAGTCTTCTCGGGAGTAGATTTTGATTAGATATAAATGTATACAAGAAACCATAAGACATATAGTAATTATCAAAACATGATATACTAGGTGAATAGAGAAAAGATGAGGCCACAGAATACTTATGTAAACATAGAACTTGTTGGAAGAGACAGAAATAAGAATGACAATAAACAAGTCATTATTTCTACAAGTATAGAAAACATAAAACTAAGTATGTATTAACTTAAATATGAGTTATCTAACCATGGTTGAAAGGCAGCTGTTTTCTTAAAAACTAAGAATACTTAAACATATCTATAACTACATTTATAAGAAAATCCCTTTATATATATAAAGACTTTAATTAAAACTAAACATATTGCCCAACCACTATCTTATTGGTATTAAGGCCCACACTATGGGATGGTACCCATGCCTGACCCTGTTTTTGTGACCAAGAACCTGAAAATAGATAGGCCAGGACTTTTGGGGAAAACCAAACACTATCATTCTGCCAAGGAACGTAGCCACAAAATAGCTCCCAATGACATTTTGCTATACTTGTACATCAGCCATCATCAGAGATGTTCCCTCCTGCAGTGGATGGGAAAAATAAGAGAATCATAACCAGAAAATGTGCAGAGCCTGAGAGACACTGGAACATTCAGTATCAAATCCCTGACTTCAGAGGCCAGGGAACTTTGAGAAAGAGGAAGAAAGATTGTAAGAGTCATTGGAAATGGAAGACACCAAGGATATAAGACCATCTAGATTCAACCTGGCTGACACAATATGATCTTACAGAGATTGTGGCAATCTGCACAAATTGATATAGCTTTATTTGTTAAAAAAAATAAGGTAGTTATCAATCTCATTATCAGTGAAGGATATTTAAGGTAGCTTCTCCACTATTGCTTAGATTGTTAGTTGTGTTCCTCCTTGTAGATCACTGGACATTTCCTTAATGCCAGATTTCTCCTTAAATCTATAATGGCTCCCTTTATTATGGCATCTCTCTCTCTCTCTTTTTTTGTTCTATTCTATTCTTCCACTGTCCCAATCTTTCTGTTCTCTCATGCCCACCTCTCCTCTCCTCTTCTCCCCTTCTTTTTCTCCTAACTCCCTTTCCCCTTCCCCCATGCTCCCAATTTGCTTCTGGAGATCTTGTCCCTTTCCCCTTTTCTGGGGGACCTTATATGTCTCTATTAAGGTCCTCCTTGTTTCCTAGCGTTTCTGGTGGTGTGGTGTGAATTGTGATGACTACCTTATATGCCATCCTAGAGCCTCCACCTAGTAGCTGATGGAAGCAGAAGCAGACACCCAAAGCTAAACACTCGCCAAATTCCTGGAATCCAGTTACAGAGAGGGAGGAGTGATGAGCAAAGGGGTCAAGACGAGGCTGGAGAAACCCATAGAAACAGCTGACCTGAACATGGGGGAACTCATGGACCCCAGTCTGATAGCTGGGAAACCAGCATAGCACTGACCCAGACCCTCTGAATATGGGTGTTAGTTAGGAGGACTGAGCAGTCTATGGGGCCTCTGGTAATGGATCAGTATTCATCCCTAGTGTACAAATGGACTTGGTGAGCCCAACCCACATAGAGGGATATTCTCTCTGCCTAGACGTATAAGGGAGGGCCTAGGCCCTGCTGCAAGTGATATTACAGACTTTGAAGACTCCCCATGGAAGGCCTCACCCTTCCTGGAGAACAGAAAGGGGAATGATGGTCTGGGGTTTGGTGGGGATGATATGGGAGGATGGGAGGGTGAGGAAACTGGGATTGACATGTAAAACAACCTTGTTTCAAATGTAAAAAAAATAAAAATAAAAAGAATAAGTAAAATTTATAAAATGGAAAAGGAAAGCCAATAAGAAAGGAGCTATGATAGAGTTCAGGAGTTTCTGGAATTAGCCTTTTAGACAGATGAAGCAAGAAATAAAATAAAGCCTTGTGGAGTTGGAGTAGGGGTAACTCTCATGTGCTTTAATGTATGAAGATTTCCTGACTGCCAAGATGATGAAAGGTAAAATGAATTATGATACTATGAGTACAAGAATAGTACATTGAAGTTTCAAAATTGTGTATAATTTCAGGAATATGTGAGATTTGATTAGAATGATGTAAGTTCCAGAGATAATGGTGTTGATAACAAGGAAGCAATAAGAGGTATTTTATTGAGACTATAATCTTCCAGTAACATTTGTAGAGTGTTATTGTGCAGACTTGGAAATGGACTTTCCTGTTTTCCATTCAGGAAGTGGAACATTAAAAGAAGCTGTAGTAACAGCACTGGCAGACAGTTGAGAAGCCGTATTCACTCAGGAGATGTTCCTCAGACTTGAAGGGTCCATGAGAGTGACCAGTTCAGGAATCTGTGAAAACTCCATCGGGAGTTTACAATACAGCCATGGAGACCCTGAGTCTTAAAATAGCTGAAGGAAATTAGTCCTAAGAAGGGAAGGGTTTCATGTTTTCTTACAAAAGATTTCTGAATCAATCTCTCTGTCACCGCCTCGTTTAAGGGGAGACTGGTAGCCAATTCCTGAAGATACTATTGTAGCACTATAAATACAAGATCTAGAGACTGATACTGGGGTCCAAGCTTCAAGCTGATGATCAGAAAATCAAAGCAGCTTGCCATTAGCTGTTATCTCTACCTCAGATTAAAGGTGATCCTGGCTCCATCAAACCTCAGACTGTAATCCCAGACTGCTATTCTTTCATCAGTGTGGCTGGAGAATCCCGAGACTGTCTACTGAAGACTCTTCTCCTATCTTGTATACCTCTCTAGTGCTGGGGTTGAAGAGGTGAGCTTTGTTACTTTTATAGACTGATTCAATCTTGTGGAGCCCTGTGTGGCCTTGAACTCAGAGAGATACACCTGCCTTTGTGTCCTGAATCCTGGGATTAAAGGTGTATGCCACCACTGCCTGATCTGTATAGCTCGAGGCTGACTTTGCTTTCTGAATCCTCAGTCAAGCATTAGTAAATCATAAAATATGTAACTCATCTCACCAGATACTATCTATCCTTCACTGAGATACAGATTTCTATATTGAGAAAACTTGGTGGTGGTTTTGCTCTCTGTACTTAATTTTATGTTTATTTGAGTGTGCTCTACTGGCATAGTACTTAGAACAGTGGTGATTTCAAATTAATTTACAGGATTGTAAGGCTCAGTTCCTTATTTTAAAACCAATGATGATGTTTGAGCCTCATAATTTCTGTTCATAACTGAGGATCATAAACAGGCAAAAACAAATGGTGTCACCAATGTGGTAAGGAACCATCTCAGATAAGTTTGAAACATTTGTACACAGTGGCAGCTCCATGCTTTGGATGGCCACAGGCAGTTTCCAGTCTTATCGCAAGTTGTCATCTAATTCTTCCATTGGAAGAAATTGGTATCTTCCAACAACAGCTTTATGCTTGTGAGTGACAAAAATGGCCAGGGTTAATTCAAAGTTCCTCATTACCACTCTAACAAAAAACTTTCTATCTAAAAATTTCAGGCAAGTTTTAATACTAATAGTTGTGAACACAGCATAATTGAGAAACCACAGTTAATTACATCCATATACAAAACATTAAAATTCGATTTTACAAAATAATTTAAAAATTACTTTTGAATATATATGTTAAATAACTTTTAAAAATTTTTAAATTAAATTTATTTTTCTTTCTTTCTCTATTTATTTATTTAAACTTGAAACAAGTTTGTTTTACATATCAATCTCATTTCCCACAACCTCCCCTCTTCCCCAATTCTCTCCCAAACCTCCATCCCATCTCCTTTTTACTCCCCAGGGAGAAGGAGGCCCTTCAAAGTCTGTCACATCATTTGGAGCAGGACCTAGGACCTCCCCCTTGTGTCTAGTCTGAGAGAGTATCCCTCTATGTGGAATGGACTCCCAAAGTTCATTTGTATATTAGGTGATGTAAACTTTTCTGTTTCCAGAATGAAATGTTAATTTCAACTTACTAGGAAAAATATTCTTGTTTCAGGAACAAAACATAAAACAAAATTTATCCCTTTCATTATCAAACAGGAAAAACAAAACAAAACATAATAAAGAAACCAAACCTAGAGACTTAAGGTAAAATAATTTCAGCTGTTGGTAATAATGCTAATTTAAGACTATCATTTATGAATGCAAAAAAAATGTGATGTTCTCTTGAAACAATAAATGGTGTTTTTTGTGAGTCTCAAGTTTTACTTAATTCACAGATTCCTTTCCAAATCATGGAAGGGAAACTGGCCCAAGCTAATGAGTGAACTATCAGCAGGCAGCCTCTAGGGAATCTTCCATTTGTGGAGAGCAGCCTTACTCAAGGTCATATCTTTCTTAAAGGAACCTACTTCCAAGCTTAGATAGAAGATAGGCCATTTGAGCTTCATGTGGACCATTCTGACAGGCAGTTTTGGCTTATTAGTTCCCTGTGGAGTTGCCTGGCATGCATCACAACACATCTCTTACTCCAATCCAAGATCGACGCATTTTTCTTCAACTCTTCCACAGTTGTGAGTGCTAAGGGGATTCTTTAATAAGGACCCTTGCCACTCAGTGCCATCTTGGGATCTGCTTCCTGCACAGCTCTGGTTGTCAATGCTTTCATTGTTGTTATTTTACTGTTGGTGATCCTGTCTTTATATTTATAATAAGTATACAACAAAAGAAATAATTGATGAAACAGCCTGCAGAGAATGGGAAAAAATCTTGCTAACCACAGATTAGAGAGAGTATCGATGTCTAGAAGGAACAAATTAACCACAAATATACCTCAAATACACAAAGCTCAATTACCAAGTGCACTAATCAAATGTATGTTTCTCAGAGGATGGAGTACAAATGTCTAACAAAACACATGAAAAATAGTCAACATCCTTATCCATCAAAAAAATTCAAATCAAATCTATGTTGAAATTGTGTTGCAATGACGATCAAGAAAACAGAAACTGATGCTAACCAGAAATTGGGGGCGGAGAGATGAACTCTTACATACTACTGATTGATATTAATCTGACACAAATCTAAAAATAGAATTAACAATAAATACTGATCCACTACCAGAGGCCCCATAGACTGCCCAGTCCTCCTAACACCCATATAGGTCAGTCCTATGCTGGTTTCCTAGCTATCAGACTGGGGTCCATGTGCTCCCCCTTGTTCAGGTCAGCTGTTTCTGTGGATTTCTCCAGCCTGGTCTTGACCCCTTTGCTCATCACTCCTCACTCTCTGCAACTGGATTCCAGGAGTTTGGTTCAGTGTTTGGCTGTGGGTGTCTGCTGCTTCCATCAGCTACT
The DNA here is from genome assembly GCF_943737965.1 of Phodopus roborovskii. NCBI lineage: Eukaryota > Metazoa > Chordata > Mammalia > Rodentia > Cricetidae > Phodopus > Phodopus roborovskii. The sequence goes on from NW_026125444.1 coordinate 7,260,282, forward strand.
GGATGAATGCTCTAGGATGGCATATAAGGAAGTCATCAATCTCATTATTGGGGAAGGCCATTTAAGGCAGCCTCTTTACTACTGCTTAGATTGTTAGTTCGGGTCATTCTTGTAGGTCTCTGGACATTTCTCCAGTGCCAGATTTCTCTTTAAATCTATAATGATTTCATCTATTATGGTATCTCTTTTCTTGTTGTCCTCTTTTATTTCCCTGACTCAATCTTCCTGCTCCCTCATGTCCTCCTCTCCCCTCTCTTTCTCCCCTTTTCTTTCTCCTAACTTCCTCTCCCTTCCCCCCTCTGTAACGAATACGGTTTTTCCTCCCACCGCCAGTCTTGTCCTGTTGCCGCACCAGCCCCAAATAATACACAGAGACTCTGTATTTGATATTATACTGTTGGCCAGGTACTAGTTTCTTATTGGCTAGCTTTGTCTGCTGATCATTTCTGCTGATCTATGTATTTCCACATGGCCTTCTCTTACCGGGGAGGCGGCTGGCATCCAGCTCTCTCCAGACTCTCCATCTTGACTCCTCCTTCCTACTTCCTATTTCCTCCTTGTCTCCTAGTCTCTCCTATCTTCCTTTCCTATTGGCCAACAGTGCTTTATTTATTAACCAGTATGAGAAACATATACAGAATGACATCTCCCATCATCTCCTCTTTTCTGTCTAAATAAAAAGGGTTTTAACCTTAACATAGCAAAATATATCACATAACAGTTATCAAATAAAAGTCACAGTTAACACTATTTAGTCCATTAACATTTATCAAGATTTAAGAAACTATTCCATCATCTATTCCATCTTTGTGAGTCTAAAGTTCTATATGTAACTTACCTTTAATCCTGACTAAGGAAAACTATAACCATAACTATCTGTCTTCAACTCCTTCAAAGACCACAGAAGGATAATATATAAGCTCTAGAAATGACAGAGACAACTCATTGCCTGGTCACCCGAAGTTCTTTTGTAATCTTCCATCTTCAGCCCATAGGCCATAGTGTGTTTGGCAGACTCTTCAGCAACGCAGGAAACTTTAAACTGTCTTCTTGTATTGGCAGTTTGTCAGTCACTTTTGTCTGTGTCCTGCATACTGTCTCGCAGACTCTTCCATGAAACAGGATCTCTGTAGCAATGTCCATCTTGAATCAGAAGTCACTTTCCTGTGGGTCCTGCATGTCCAGTTTATACATCACAAAGTCAAACAGTCCAGACAAGATGATTATCTTGTCCAAATGGCTAGTCTTGCCATATTGGAGGCAAACTCCATAACGAGTTTCTTTAATGCCCATCTTCCTTTTTGACGCAGGTGGTGTTACCAGGAACAATTATGTCTCATTGTCAAGAAAAACCCTAAACCATTTTAAATGCCATATTCTGTAGGTCTTTGAAAGGTTTGAAGAATACGTATTCATCTTAAATACATGTCTATATATCTAGAAATCTTAACTAACTTAACTATAAGATCTGACTATCATAGGTACTATCTATAATCTGTATTGAATTATACATTACATTTCTAAATGAGTAATATAAACACAATACCTAAACAAAAGGAGAAATATACATATCACAAAATTGACCTTAAATTGTATCAATACATGAAAATCCATTCCAAAACAAAGTATCCATTTCTATACCATAATCCCCTTTTTACCTTTAAAAAAAATTGGCTGTGATCATTAACCATTTATAACCAAGTCCATTTAAATGAAAACAAACATTTATAAACAATATTTGGGAATTTGGGCGTAGTTCTTTCCAAACTACTTCCTGCTGGTAAAGGGCGCTGTCATGGGGGAATCCTAAGAAGACACAGAAATCCTGGTTATAGTCTGCGAGGCTGCTTTGTCCAAGCTGTTTTGAATGTTGGATCACCAGCAACTCTGTTTCAGGGGGTCTGGCTTGATCATACCACATTAGTCTGGAAGGAATCCACAGCTTTTCATTTTCTGTGGAAACAAAAATAGAAATCCTTTTCCCCAGTAACTTGTCCTTGAACTTAAATTTTTGAGTCAAAGCATTTTTAAAATATATAAATTGAATTAATCCAGCAGCATTCCCTTTATCAGTTGTTATTTTCTCAGCAGTCAAACAATGCAGAGACAACACAATAGCAAACACTAACCAGATTCTCTCGGAGCTTTTCACCTTTACGTGGCTTTATTATTACTCTGTTTATTTTACTTTTATTTTTTCATTTTTTGACACAGGGATTCACTGTCTAACTCTTATCTGTCCTGGAATTTACTCTGCATACTGGGTTTACTTTGCAAATCACAGAGATCTGCTTGCCTTTGTCTCTTGAGTGCTGGGATTAAAGGCATGTGCCACCACACCCAGCTCCTCTCTGTCTTTTTAAAACTTTTTTTTTTCTCTCCCAAGTCTATGTATTTTTTAAAACACACTGTAAACTTTTAGCACTTTTTCTTAATGTGAATCTGTCTTTACTGTAAATCTTTCTATAGCCACGATCTTTTATCAGGTAAACAACAACATTGCTAAAATGAAAGTCGTTATTGTTTCTGCCACGGTTTATAAAAGATGGCGGCGGCTATTTTACCACCAGCAGTGAAAGCTGTGCTCACTGCCTTGGTCTGCATGCTGCCGGCTTGGAGATGTGCTCATTGCCATTGCAAGCTCTGATACACACCAATAAATTGCTAGTGCTTCTTAAAAGCCATGCGGCTTTTTTGCCGCTTATGCTGAGTCAGGAAACCTCTCTTAAGGGGGCCGCACAATCTGCTTGTCTCTTGCAAGTCAGAGTCCAACCAAGAAAAATGCTGTTAACAAGAAACCTTGCTAGTCTCTGTTCTTTTGTTTCTAAAACTCTTTTTTAAGCTTTTGTTAAATTTTAAGTGGAAGTTCTTATTAGCCACATGGGCACCATCTGTAAGGAGTATGGGTTTTCAACCCGCAGCCCGGTCTTGTCCTGCTGCCGCACCAGCCCCAAATAATACACAGAGACTCTGTATTTGATATTATACTGTTGGCCAGGTACTAGTTTCTTATTGGCTAGCTTTGTCTGCTGATCATTTCTGCTGATCTATGTATTTCCACATGGCCTTCTCTTACCGGGGAGGCGGCTGGCATCCAGCTCTCTCCAGACTCTCCATCTTGACTCCTCCTTCCTACTTCCTATTTCCTCCTTGTCTCCTAGTCCCTCCTATCTTCCTTTCCTATTGGCCAACAGTGCTTTATTTATTAACCAGTATGAGAAACATATACAGAATGACATCTCCCATCACCCCCTCCTCCAAATTTGTTGCGAAAATCTTGTCCCTTTTCCCTTTTCTGGGGGACCATGTATGTCACCCTTGGGGTCCTCCTTGTTTCCTAGATTTTCTGGTGTTGTGGATTGTAGGCTGTTGATCCTTTGCTCTATATCTAAAATCTATACATGAGTGAGTACATACCTTGTTTGTCTTTGTGTGACTGGGTTACCTCACTCAGGATTGTACTTCTCGTTCCATCCATTTCCATGCCAACTTCACAATTTCAATTTTCCCCAACTGAGTATTATTCCACTGGGTAAATGTACCACATTTTCTCCATCCATTGAGAGGCATTTAGGTTACTTCCAGGTTCTGGCTATTACAGATAATGCTTCTATAAACATAGTTGAACAGATATCCTTGTTGTATCTTTTGGGTGTGTGCCTAAGAGTGGAACTGCTGGATCTTTTGGACATGAGTCTTGTACATGGGGACAGACATGGGTCTATCTGCAGTCTTCTACACACCCTCATCCAATTGTGCCAGCACCATTTGTTGAAGATGCTGTCCTCACCCCATTGTATAATTTTAGCTGTTTTGTCAAAAATCAGATGTTCATAGGTGTGTGGGTTAATATCAGGATTTTCATTTTGATTCCATTGATCTATCTGTCTATTTTTTGTGCCAATACCAGGCTGTTTTCAGAACTATAGCTCTGTAGTAGACCTTAAAGTCAGAAATGGTGATGCCTCCTGAAATTCTTTTATTTTACAGGGTTGTTTTGGCTATCCTGGGTCTTTTGTTTTTCCATATAAAGTTGATTATTATCCTTTCAAGGTCAGTGAAGAATTGTGGTGGGATTTTAAAAGGGATTGCGTTGACTCTGTAGATTGCTTTTGGCAAGATGTCATTTTTACTATGTTTATTCTACCTATCCAAGAGCATGGGAGATCTTTCCATTTTCTGGTATCTTCTTTAATTTCTTTCTTTAGAGCCACAAAGTTCTTATTATATAGGTCTTTTACTTGTGTGGAAAGCGATTCACCAAGATACTTTATATTGCTTGTGGCTATTATAAAGGGTGATGTTTCTCTGGTTTCTTTCTCTGTCTCTTTGTCGTCTGAAAAAAGGAGGGCTACTGATTTTTTTTTTGTGTGTTTATCTTGTATCCTGCTAGTTTGCTGAAGGTGTTTATCAGCTGTAGGAGTTCCCTGGTGGAGTTTATTGGGTAGCTTATGTAAACGATCATATCATCTGCAAAGAGACAGTTTGACTTCTTCCTTTCCAATTTGGTTCCCCTTGATCTACTTTTGTTGTCTTATAGCATTAGTTAGAACTTCCAGTACAATATTGAAGATATGGAGAGGACAGCCTTGTCTTGTTCCTGATTTTAGAGGACTTGGTTTAAGTTTCTCTCCATTCAGTTTCATGTTGGCAGTTGGTTTGCTGTATATTGCTCTTATTAAGATTAGGTATGTTCTTGTTATCCCTGATTTCTCCAATACCTTTATCATGAAAGGATGTTGAATTTTGTCGAAGGTTTTTTCAGCATCTAGGGAGATAATTATATGGTTTTTCTTCTTCAATTTGTTTATATGGTGGATCATGTTGATAGATTTTCATATGTTAAACCATCCCTGCAATCCAGGGATTAAGCCTACTTGGTCATGGTGGATGATTTCTCTAATGTATTCTTTTTTTTATTTTTATTTTTTTATTTATTTTATATAACCAAGTCCATTTAAATGAAAACAAACATTTATAGACAATATTTGGGAATTTGGGCATCGTTCTTTCCAAACTACTTCCTGCTGGTAAGGGGCTCTGTCATGCGGGATTCTAAGAAGATGCAGAAATCCTGGCTGTAGTATGTAAGGCTGCTTTGTCCAGCTGTTTTGAATGTAGGATCACCTGGTAGTCTGTTTCAGGTGGTCTGGCTTGATCAAACCACATTAGTCTGTAAGGAATCCACATCTTTTCATTTTCTGTGGAAACAAAAATAGAAATCCTTTTCCCCAATAACTTGTCCTTGAACTTAAATTTGGGGTCAAAGCATTTTCTTTTTTAATTTAATTTATTACTTTACATGTCGATCTCTGTTGCCTCTCCCTTCCTCCCTCCTTTCCTCCCTCCCTCCCTCCTTCCCTTCTTCCCTCCCTTTTACCCTGTCTGCCCTCTCAATGCACTCTAACCACCCTCCCATCCCATGCCCCCACCCCAATTCCATATGTAGGGGAATGCCATCCAGTTGGGTTCATGTAGGTCTGACAAGACATGTGAAGTAGGAACTAGGGCTTCTCTCCTGTCTCTAGATTAAGGCAGTTATCCCTACATGGGGGATGTGTTCCCAAAGTCTAATGTATTCTTGAATTCCTTTTGCCAGTATTTTCTTGAGTATTTTTGCATCGATGTTCATCAGGGATATTGGTCTGTAGTTTTCTTTCTTAGTTGTGTCTTTGTGATGCTTGGGTACCAAGGTTATTGTGGCCTCATAAAAAAGAGTTTGGCAATGAACCTTCTGTTTCTATTTTGTGGAACAGTTTGAGGAGTAGTTTTATTAGTTCTTCCTTGAATGTCTGCACTGAATCCATCTGGCGCTGGACTTTTTTTGGTTGGAAGGCTTTCGATGTCTGCTTCTATTTCATTGCAGGTTATAGGTCTATTTAAGTTGTTTGTCTGTTCTTGATTTAATTTTGTTAAGTGATAGTTATCCAGAAATTTGTCCATTTCCTTTGAATTTTCAATTTTTGTGGAATACAGTTTTTCAAAGTATGACCTGAAAATTGTCTGGATTTCCTCTGTGTCCTTTGTAATGTTCCCCTTTTCATTTCTGATTTTGTTAATTTGCATGTTCTCTCTCTGCTTTTATCGTTAATTTGGATAAAGGTTTGTTTATCTTGTTGATTTTCTCAAAAAACCAACTCTTCGTTGCATTGATTTTTTTGTATTGTTTTCCTGGTTTCTATTTTTGTTGATTTCAGCCCTCAAGTTGATTATTTCCTGGTGTCTACTCCTACAGGGTGAGTTCGCTTCTCTCTGTTCTAAGGCTTTCAGTTGTGCTGTTAATTCTCTTATGTGACTATCCTCAGTTTTCTTCATATGGGCACTTAGTGCAATGAACTTCCCTCGTAGCACTGCTTTCAAAGTGTCCCATAAGTTTGGGTATGTTGTGTCCTCATTCTCGTTGAATATTAAAAAGTCCTTAATTTCTTTCTTTATTTCTTCTTTGACCCAGGTGTGGTGCAATTGCACATTGTTCAGTTTCCATGAGTTTGTAGGTTTTCTGCTATTTGTGTTGTTGAATTCCAATTTTAAAGCATGGTGGTCTGATAAGGTAGAGGGGACTATTCCTATTCTCTTGTATCTGTTGAGGTTTGTTATGCCACTTAGTATGTAGTCGATTTTAGAGAAGGTTCCATGTGGAGCAGAGAAAAAGTTATATTCTTAAATATCTTTCAGGCTTTTTTGATTCCTCTATGAGAATCCTTTATTTAGGTCTATACTCTTTTTAATTGGATTATTTCGTGTTTTGTTAGCAAGCTTCTTCATTTCTTTTTATATTTTGGAAATCAGCCCTCTGTCAGATGTGGGGTTGGTGAATATCTTTTCCCATTCTGTGGGCTGCCACTTTATCTTGTTGACTATATCCTTTGCTTTACAGAAGCTTTGCAGTTTCAGGAGGTCCCATTTATTGTTGATCTCAATGTCTGTGCTTCTCGTGTTATGTTCAGGAAGTGTTCTCCTGTACCAATTCATTCAAGGGTACCTCTCACTTACTCTCCTAAAAGGTTCAGTGTGGCTGGATTTATGTTGAGATCTTTGATCCATTTGGACTTAAGTTTTGTTTTTGGTGATAGATATGAATCCATCTGCAATCTTCTATAAGTCAGCCTCCAGTTATGCCAGCATCATTTGTTGAAGATGCTTTCTTTTTCCATTGTATAATTTCAGCTTGTTTGTCAATGATCAGGTGATCATAGGTATGTGGATTAATGTCAGGGTTTTCAATTCTATGCCATTGGTTTTCCTGTCTATTTTTGTGCCAATACCAAGCTGTTTTCAGGACTATGGCTCTATAATGGAGCTTGAAGTCAAGGATGGTGATTCTTCTGTAAGTTCCTTTATTGTACAGTGTTGTTTTTGCTATCCTGGGTCTTTTGTTTTTCCATATAAAGTTGATTATTTTCCTTTCTAGGTCTGTGAAGAATTGTGCTGGGATTTTGATGGGGATTGCATTGAATCTGTAGATTGCTTTTGGCAAGATTGCCATTTTTAATATGTTGATCCAGCCTATCCAAGAGCATGGGAGATTTTTCCATTTTCTGGTATCTTCTTTGATTTCTTTCTTGAAAGACTCAAATTTCTTGCTATACATGTTTTTCATTTGTTTGGTTAGTGTTACCCCAATATATTTTATGCTGTTTGTGGCTATTTTTTAGGGTGATGCTACTCTGATTTCTTTCTCAGCTTTTTTTTTTTTTTAAATCTGTATATAATAGGGCTACTGATTTTTATTTATTTATTTATTTATTTAATCTTGTATCCTGCCACTTTGCTGAAGGTGTTTATCAACTGTAGGAGTTCCTTGATAGATTTTTTTTGTTGTTGTTGTTTTGGTCACTTATGTAAACTATAATATCATCAGCAAATAGTGAGAGACTGACTTCTTCCTTTCCAAATTGTATCTCCTTTTGTTGTCTTATTGCCTTAGCTGTAACTTCAAACACCATATTGAAGATACAGGGAGAGAGTGGTCAGCCTGAGCTTGTTCCTGATTTTAGAGGAAATTCATTGAGTTTTTCTCCATTTAGTCCATTCTTTTCCTTTAGTTTTTGAAAAACATGCTTCTCCTAAGTAGTCCAGACCCATCTGGAATGTTCAATTGTTCCCCTACCTCAGCCTCCTGCTATTGCAACCAGGGATAGGTGCTACATTCATATTTCTTACAGAATTTCTGAAATGTAGTAATAAGAAAGAACACAACAAGGTAGAAAGGAGGAGATCATATTGGCATCTTTCTGAACAAAATTCTCTATGATGTTCTAACTTTTTAAAAATATGAACATGTGCCTATCGTCAGTTTAGAAGGAGAGTTAACAGTCTATCAAATAGAATTAAATATGAGCCTAAAAACATGGCATATGAATGACATTACCACATTAGCTGGAAAGCACAAGGAACTAAGACCCCAAATCTTTGAACCTTTTACCTGGAATGCAAGCTTCCAGGCCAAAAAATGCTCCATTAATAGTTTTGAATGGCTTATAAGCTTGAAACTTCTTTCTGTATGCTTTCTGATTAAGCAGATTAGTAAAAATATGTGTACCACCTGAGCAGAGGTTGGCTTTTTCACTAAAGACAGATGTAAAACTATGGAATAAGGAAAGGAATATGAAGGTTTCATAGAAATGACTGATAGATCAGAGAGGTGACAGGGAGAGATAAATCACAATGCATTTCATACATGTTTGAAAATGTCAACTAATAAAACTAATTTATTAATTTAAACAATAAAGGAAAGAACAAGGCGACAAATTGAGAAAATCTGAAAACCAAATAAAGGAATAAGTTCTACAGCTTAACTTTTAAAAATGCAAATTGTGTAAATACATTTAAATGAATTTCCATCTCAAATATAACTCTTACAAAGTGGTGAATCCTGTTAATGATTTCTTATGTAATTAATTTCATTGAAAACATTGTTGTATTTGCAATAATTTATATACATGAATCTATTTGATATTTATAGTATTGTTAATATATAAACATGGTGTTCTACATAATCTAGATACAGTTTTTAATTACCAAAATGTCATAAGTATTCAATGTATGTCAGATTTTTTAAACTTTTGTTAAAGCAGCTATGTAAGGGGCCTTTGGCTTGTGGCTGTCCCATAATCTAAAACATTTATGACAGTTGAAATAAGAGTTTTGCATTACATCCTATAGAGTTGACAGAATAATTTTAGGAAGGAAAGATTTCTATGGGTTTTTTTGTTTTTGAATGCTGTTTATCATAATGGGGAATCCAAGGCAGGTAGAGCAATTCATATCACATATAGCAAGAAATCTTCTTATGAAAATGTAAGATTCCTTTGAACATATATGTGAGAGATAGGAGTAATCTCTATGTGTGATTTGAGATTTCCCTCAGCATTGAAAACTATCTTACAGAACTTTTTTTTTTATGCATATAGAGTATTTTTTATTTAATTTTATATAACAAAGTCCAATTAAATGAAAACAAACATTTATACACAATATTTGGGAATTTGGGCGTCGTTCTTTCCAAACTACTTCCTGCTGGTAAGGGGCGCTGTCTTGGGGGATTCGAAGAAGATTCAGATATCCTAGCTGTAGTCTGCAGGGCTGTCCTGTCCAGCTGTTTGGAATGTAGGATCAGCTTGTACTCTTACAGAACTTTTATAAGGATGAAAATTGAGTGAAATCTACAACCTACAAATGCATTATGAGATATTATTTAAGTAAGTCATATATTGGAATATTATCATGTTTACTGAAAGATTAAGAAAACACTCACAAAAAAACTATTCATTAAATTTGGAGAAAAAGATCTTTACATGTTAGTTTCTAGATTTAGTCCTGACTTTGATACACTCACACTTCAATCTTCCTATTCAATTAAGATAAAACATTGCGAACTATACTGAGGAAGTATAATGACAGAAAACTGGTTTATTTTGTAGACATGCTTATTTTAATTGAGATTATTATTAAAGGAAAAGTGAATTGGGTTTTATAATAAAGATACTGCTCCTTCACACAGTAAGTCAGGGAGAGCATTCCATCCTCACAGTTTTGTTTTGGAATTTGACACATTGTATACACAGAAGCGCGTGTTTCCTAAGTATGATGCGTGATAACCTCAATACAAAAAAAAAAAAAAATTCAAAAAATACTCTGTTCAAGAGAAAATGTTAGAGTGCCACAGTATATTTTTCATGCTTTTCTTTTTTTTTTTCATTATCTCCTGCTTTTGCAGACACTCATCTCTCTTTTTCATGATCCTTTCCCAACTATAGCCATTCTGGTAAATTCTACCACTCCTAATTTGCCTAGGAAATTCATATAAGAATGACTTTTCTTTTTCAAATGTTTGTGTCCTCATTTCTAATATTTATATAAGAAGTGCATACATGTCTTTGATTTCTTTTTGTCATATTCTATTCTATTAATTAAAATGTGGCATTTACTTCACTATAACCTTAATGAATATTTAAGTTGAATATTTTGTTGATGATCACTGAAGCAATAAGTATTGCTATTAATGAAGAATTCAATTAACGTCCTTGGATACTGAATAAGTATTAAGGGGAAAATTCCTAACACTTCACAAACATATACGTTGGGAGTACATGGTAATTTCAAACCGTTGACAACAAATTCAGGCAATATTTTAAATATAACTTTTATTTTGAGTTCATGATATAAAGTTATACATACTTTACATACTTTTAATATGTATTTTGCTGAAGACTACTTTCTTTTAATATTTAAAGGAATTATTTAGATTGGCTTACTATGGTTTGAACAGTCCAACAATGTCTGTCTGTCAATAGTTCTTGACTGGTTATTAGAAATTCTAAGTTCATGAGGCTGACTGCTTCAGTAGTCGTAGTTGGAAATGGAAGCTTGGAGGATTTCTGAAGAGCTGCTGGCCTTCAGTTTATGTTGTAAGCCCAAAGACTCTTTGTTCTGATTCCAGTGAGGAAATATAGCAACAGCAGCAGTCACAGCCACACAGTGGATGAATTAGCCAGCAAGAGTGACAAGAAACAGGCATGAGTAAAGCTTCCTTGACATCTTTTTATCTGAGTTGTCACCAGGAGATATTGCCACATTTAGAGTTTGTCTTCCCACCTCAAATAATTCAGTTGTGAAAAACTTTCACAGGTTTTCCCAGTGGTTTGCTTGCCTTTTAGTGGATTCCATAGCCAGTCAAATAAAACCAATTTCATCTCATTATATTATTTTTAATTTCCAAATGAAAACATCAACATTAAAAAGGTCATAATTCAACCAGTTGTATATTCTATATACAACTGCAAATACATTATTATTAGTAGTAGTAGTATATTTCAGTTTTAAAATTTTATCCTTTCAGAATAAGTGGCAAATTCCCTCAAAGAACGTTTAGACTTTTAGTGTTCATTAATTTAAATATAGTAATAGAAGTTTTTATCCCTTAACCACTAGTATTATCTCAATTGATTTTATATTACATTATAAAGACACAGAGGAAAGTTATAGCATTCAACTACTGACAAATCTCATCAGATCCTTTATTCTTCCAGTGTTTTTTCCTTTTTGTAATTTAAATTTGAAACAATCTTATTTTTATATTTATAATTCATGATATATCCTATGTTGAAAGTATCCATGTAGCTCCTTTGTTTAAATTGCAGTCTGTTTCCTTTTTGGTGTATATATCATTTACGTATACCAAATGATTCCTTTGTTAAACATACACAGAGTCAGTTTCTACCCTGCTTCACTCTGTTCATGCTCCTCAACATATTCATCGTCTCTTTTGATTCATATTCTCATTCATCAGCCCTGCTTGGCCTCAAAGTGAAACTCAGAGTGATTCTCCTTCAGCCGTCTCCCCACCACTAAGATTGGAGATGAACCACCAATCCTGGTCCATTTGCCCCTTCCAGACTGTGGGCTGCTTTTCACTTTTCTATTTGCTCTACTGAGCAGAAGCCTTTATTTCAGTGTGTCTTTTAAATTTGGATATTATTTTGTATACTAAGAAATTTTGCATATTACAAACAAAAATGCAACCTCCTAGAGGCTTTATATATTTTTAACTTCTCACATTCTTTTCTGTAATTCACTTGAAATTAATTGTTTTGGTGTGGAACATAAAAGGGCAGTTAAGGCTGATTATTTTTAACATAGGTAGATATTGTTTAAATTTTTCCTTTACTATTTTATCCACCTTTTGTATTTATTTTCAATAGGAAAAAAAGTCTGGTAACAGCCATAGCAGGATATACTTAAATAAAACTCCTTATATAACTTGATTACACATTGTTGTTTATCTCAGTAACATTGATAAGAGTGAATCGCTCATCAACACAAAAACAAATAATTTGTCAATGTAGTTATGTTTAATTTTGTACATACATTAGTATTGCTTTTATAAGTCTCTCAAAATATTTCTTTATTATTTTATTGTCAAAAATATTTTGTCAAAAGTACATTTTTATGCATTCAAAGATAGCACTTAAGATGAATTATTGCCTTATTAACATTATCATGTTACTATTATTTTGAATGTTGCATTGTAATTAAAATCTAAGGAGTATAGTCTTCCTTATATTTTGTATAAAAATCTGTTCAATAAACATTTTTGTAAAATATGTGTCAATTTCTTTATTAGATGATAACCATTTTTAAATTTTTTTACTGTAAGAAATCAGTTACATTGTATACCATCAGACAAAACAAAATTCTAACAAATTTGCTGCCATGCTGATAATCTCTTAAAGTATTTTGACAGATTTTGTATATTAACAAAAATCCTACAATTTTTGAAATCATTACAAATTGTATTCTGTAATACAAGTTAATTTTCAAATATTTTTAAAGAAATAAACTTGTATAGAATTGTGTGCATGTGTTGATTTGAATAGTTCCAGATTATTTACCAGAACCAGAATTGTATCTTTGGAAAGAAATCTGTTTTACTTAATGTACATGTGCGCATGCGTGCCTGTGTATGTGTGTGTTTGTGTATGCACCTCATTCAGTGAACTATCTATGATGACAACTAGTTATTTTATTACTGTTCTTAGTTGATACTAGCCTAATAACAATTATTATGTTTTGTACATGGCTTAAAAGACTCACTATATGTGTTCATAATGAAAGAAACTCATTATCTACAATGCGTTTATGTGAAGTAGGTTGACATTGCAATGGTACTCAAGTCTTTTGCTGCTGGATCTATAACTGGCTGATGGTCTCCACAGCTGCCACTCTTGTCCCATCCCTGTGCTCTCACTGAAGACATACTCTCTGTGAGCCACTTTCATCCAGAGTTTGAGCCAGCAGGAACACTAATACATTTGCTAAAAGATAGCTTTCAGAAAAGGGCAAAATCATGACTCCCATACAGATATAAAATAGACACGCGTTAAAGATTTCATTTAACTTAAAATGACAGAAACCATTCAAAGGTGAATTCTAAGAATGTACACATTCATGGGTTTTGCTGAATGAAATAAGGGCTTGTTTTTGTTACATCTGACAGGATATGTCCATGAGTTCAAAGACAAAAATTATTCTGCATTAATGTTAGTAATATACAATGTTGAGGTTGTAAAACATTTTTGATTTAGGCAGGATGGAAAACTGAAGATAGCTGTGTAATAGAGTGCACATTTTTCCATTGAAAACAACGTGTTTTCTGACCTCTCTCACCATATTGATAAAAATAAATTAGTCTAAGGAAAGATTGAAATAAGATTGGTCTCAGTAAATTAGGTCTGATCATTTATATATATGAAAAAAGTACTGAATTATAATCCAGGTCCACACAAGCTTGCTTTGCTAAACATTTACCAGTCTCAGAATGAGCTTTTAAAAGCACCTATGATTTGCTTTTCTGGAAATAGAGAAGTATACCAATATCCATCTTTGTTGACAGTGTAAATGGTGCAATCTCTATGCAAACAGAATAGAGTCCTGAAAAAATAAAACTGATTCTATTTATGGGTATTTAGCAAAAATAACTGAAATCCATACTCTGTATCCCCATGTTCATTGAATTTTCATTTATAATATAAATATACAATCATAACCTAAATGTCTACTGATGCATACATGGAAAAAGACTGTGTGGCATGTGCATGCTCTAAACATTCATCAGCCTTTAAAGTGAAGGAAAGGTGTCACAACAATGTAGATTGACCTAAAATTTGTATGCTAAGAAAATAAACTAGTCAAGACAGTAAATATTCCATGATTTCACCTAGATTTAAAATGATCAAATTTATAGAAGAAATAAAATCATGCTTTCCAAGTGCTAAGGAATCATCTATATAATATCTTTATCCCTAGCTCTATTTCTAGATCTGTATCTGTGTCTATATATATTTCAGTAGGTGTAAAGACTTAGTTACATAAAGTAAGTAAGTTCTAGTGATACCACAGTATAACCCAGTATCTAATAACATTCATTGTTCATCTGAATATATGTTGAGGGTAGATTGATGATATGTATATAAGAACTTGCATGCTTAAGTTTTATTAAGGACAGAGAGTATCAACACTGAATTGAGCATTCTATGAAACAGTAATAATGCAAGAGTTTAAGTTGATTTAGTAAGTGTTTTTAACGTTGAACTAGTGAACCTAGTTGTATGATTTTCTTTAACAATGAGTATAACTGAGTAGAGACAATTTGAATCTTTGCATGTGGAATATCATTAGGCCAGGTAGTATTCAAAATTTTGATTAAGTTATGGTTTCTTCTTAAAGCTCCTATGCTATAAAGTCCCTTTATCTTTTTTTTTTTTTAAGTGTTTACAGTGTCAGGTGTTTCCATCAGACAAGTTCCCAGAGGACTTAAACTAACAGGGATTTGTATGATTCTTAAGATTCTGCACTGCTGATGCCTCAAGGCATTACCTAATTATTCTGCATATGTGAAGAGTTATTGTCTTTGATTGAGAAATGTTGACAATAGTTGAGGAATCCCATTTAAATTCCTACTGTTTTAAAATGATAATTATGTAGTCTTGCCTTTTACAGATCTGGCTCTTTTAGTATCTTAAGAATATTGACCTATTAACTACCTGCTTCAGCATATAGTAGAAAATGTAACCCAAAGACTCAGTGTTATCTTCTCATAAAACTATTTAACTGTTCAGGCACTGTAGAATTTCAGAAGTTAAAATTCGAAAATCTCAAGTTAATGTCTGTAAGTCAATAAGGGGGAAATTCCCATGAGTTCCCATCTGAGACAAAGAACTACAGGCCACCACTGACTACTGAGAGAAAGAGAATTAGCCTCTCCTACAGAGTGAGCCTCTAAATGGTTATCTAACGCAAAATGGTTAGTCCTGGAACTCTGCACACACACAAAGGACTCAGCAGGCTATATTAATATATTTTGCATATGTATATTCATGTATATGAATATGTTGTTATAATTAGCAATTTAAAATGCATTGAAAATAAAGTATATAATACAAATGAATTCAGGGTTATAATGCAATAATATTTGGCCTTAACTTGTAATATCAAAATAATGTGACTATAGAAACCACCTCCTCAGGGGATAAAAGGAGCAACCTCCAGTTTTCTTCACTATGTGGGCAAATGAATAATTGTGATTTGCTTTGATCTGTTATACTAGCAAAGCCTGTATTTAAGACCTCATTGAACAATGTATTGTTTCTCCAAAAATACACATTAGACCTAGTTCTGGGTTTCCACACATATGAGTAGGGGTATCAGCACTAACATGCCTTTACAAGTATCCACAACTTTTGCAGACAGTCATTATTTCTGTTTCTCTTTTCTTTTATTCTTTCTTGTACTTTTATCCTTCCTTCCCACCTAAAAACACCAGTGTCCCAAAGATTCCATATTTTATGATGCCTTAATGTCATGGAGATTGCAGAAAGGAACTTTTACATATATAATTTTATTTTTATTTTTTAAATTTATTTATTTAAGTATGTATATTTCTTCACTCTCCCCCCCCCCCGTGTGTGTGTGTGTGTGTGTGTGTGTGTGTGTGCATTTTCTGGAAGTGTTTGGATTAGCAAAAAGGAAAAAGGCATACATGAAGAATGAGATGAATTTGGATAACTTGGAGACTGGTGGCTGCTGCCTGCTGAGTACACTTTCTGGGCCATGGACTGCTATATGTGCCTGAAATCATTGAAATGCAAATGTGGGCATGCTTGCCATCAAAATGCTTGGCTAGATTAAGGGCTTGATTAGAATGGTTTTTCAACAAGTTGTAGTAAGCACATAATCAGAGCTTTGGTCTGGGAGGCCATATGGTCCATCTCAAATATCATAGGGAAAATTGGTTCTAATTTATCCTCACTTCAGTGTCCAAGAATTCAGTTTCAGCTTATTAGCCATGGAACAGAATGGAGTCCACAACTTGGGAGAGAATGACATGCTTGCTTTTGATTGTTGTGTGGGCAGGGAAAATTAAGTTTTCAACACATACAGATGTCAAGGTTACTTTTACAGCAGGAGCTTTCTTCCTTTGAGAAGCTGCTAACTAGGAAGGTGTGTGTGTGTGTGTGTGTGTGTGTGTGTGTGTGTGTGTGTGTGTGTGTAATCTGTCTCAACCAGACCCGTAGATGTAAAACAATTCACTTGAAAGTAAACTTGGAGCTCTCAGAGCTCAGATTGCCAACATTATGACCCCTAACAGCAATATTTCTCTTCCGGTGAGGTACATTCTTACACATTTGTGATTATATCATGCCACTCCTTCACTGCCTGGCCCTTCCTCTACCAGGTTTCCAGATAAGTATGTCATTTAGCCATCAGATTAAAGGGAGAAGAGCAAGAAGAGATACTTTTGAAAGGACTTTGGTTAAGAACAATCCAAAGAAACTTGGCTTGCCAAATCCAAATATGCTACTGCCTCTTAATGTTATGAACAGGATGCAAACTGTGTGCTTAAACACTAGACAGCAAAGTGGAAAGCCCAAGCCTATGGGTGTTGCCCATCACCATAGCAGTCTCTGAGAAGGAAATTTGCTTACTGATATTGGAACTCTATCCAAGGTGGAGCTGCAAATGGGGCTCAGTCATGTGAACAGTGAAATCTGTCAATACTGAAGGAACAGGAGTGCAGTTCCACGCTCCCACGGTGGCGGCTTCTCTTAATCTTTTAAAGACTCCAATTGGAGCAAGGCCAGTGTTGGTGGCTTTGACAGAGAAATTAGTTAACCTGGACTTTTCATATAAGAGCTAGAGTCTGTTAACAATGTTTAACATATAGTTCAAGTACAGGGGTTTAAAGAAAAGGAGACAGTTTGGAAAAGAGGGAAGTTTGTATAGGGGTTCTCCAAAAGGAGTTGAAGAAATGTCCTTGTGTTAGCCATAGTATCATTTTGGAACCTCTCAACTTCTGAGAACACTTTTAATAATGCTCTAGCTGCAGTGCGTGGTCAGCCTGAACTGGCCATTCCCTGTGATCAGTTTGGTGACTAAACCAGTTGACAGTAGAGAGCCTGCATCCAATGGCTGATGGAGGCAAACTCAGAGACCCAGGCAAAACATTGGGCTGAGCTCCTGGAGTCCTGCTGAGGAGATCGAGAAGGGGCTATAGGAACAAGGGGCATCAGGTACATTGGAGAAAAACCCACAGAAAAGGCTAGCTAGGCTGATGGCAACACACAGTGTCTGAATCAACACCCAGGAAACTTGCATGGGACTGACTGGCCTAGCAACTCTGCATATATGTTACAGGTGTGTAACTTGTTCTATTTGTTGGACCCCTGGCAATGGATCCAGGCATGTCCCTGGTGCTGCAGCTGGATTTGGGAACCTATTCCTCATGCTGAATGTCCTTGCTCTGTCTGAACATATGGGAAGGTCCTTAGTCATATGGTAGCTTCACCTGACATGCTTTGCTGAAGCCCATGGGAGATCTGCCACTTTCTGAGTGAATATGGAAGAAGGGTGGCTTGGAGCTACTGAGAAGAGGTGAAGGGAGAAAGTGGGAAGAGAGGAGAGAGGGGAGGCTGTGGGTGGAAAGTAAAATAAATAAGTAAAATGTTACAAAATTCCCCATCTTTCTCTTTTGGTGTCTTGGATGAAGTTGTTATCTGTTAAGGTAAAATTCTTGACTCTCAGGCAATAAAAGGTTTTAACCAAATCCCTAGGCAAGAGCTTCTTCCTTCTAATGTCTCAACAAGTGTTTCTGTCCCCTCCTGCCTTGACACCTTACAGTAAAGGTTGTTGAGTATGTACAGGTTAATGACTCTACAATGAAGGTGGTTTTCTCTATTTGGAAATGTTTCAAACTCTGGATATACAACTAAGTGAGAGAAGATGGTGGTGGATAAGCTATGAATTTTTAAACACTGACTGTGGCTGCAGGAATCAACTAAATTTAGTCAGAATTTGTCTGAGGGCTTTGACTTTTTACATAGAGGTTTAAGTAGTAATGCAAGCAAGATGTTTTAATTTTTTTTTTTTGTGAGATGGGTAGTGGATAGTTCTAGAGAGTTCCACAACATATGTGTAACCTAAGACATTTTTAATATGTAGTGCAGCCTTTCAGATTTTCTTCTTTAAAAAAACAGTAATATTTTAGGATCTAGAAAGGCAGTTTAAAAATATCACTATATGTTTTTAATTAGCACTGATGTATCTGTACAAATGGCTATAAGGTAATTTATATAAAATTAGTAATGAATGGTAGTAGTGAGAAAACATTTGGTTTCCCTTGTTTGCAATTCCAGGGTTTTCTGGTCAGTGGTGGGACAGCTGGTATAATTACTTTTCCCCAAACGCACATTTTCACTGTATTTTCTCTATTTCTAGGTATTAACAATCTAAATGAGTTAGAGGTCTCTCAACTTTTTTGAAAGTTGCTTTTCTAACAGAAACAACACTGTACTGATTCTCAGGATGTCTTATATTTTTCTCAGGTGCCATATTGACAAAAGAATGGATTCATATTTCAATATTGTAATTTTTTATTTCTGTATGCACAGAGTGATAGCCATTGTGAAGGGTGTTATAGAAAGGAAGTACTTTAGAAAAAGTTTCTGTCTAATGGACCAACTCAGACCTCCTGAACATCCGTCTCAATTAGAAGGCCTGGGCAGTCTAAGGTCTCTAACAGTGGAACCATGATGTATCCCTGGTGCACAAAATGACCTTGGGAGCACATTCCCCATGGAGGGATACTTCCTTAACCTAGATGCAGGAGGGAGGGCCTAGTCCCTACTCTAAATGACTTGACAGATTTAGATGACCCCTCCTGGAAGGCACCACCCTACATGTGGAGTGGGGGTGAGTGGGATAAGTGGGTAGGAGAGAGGTAGGGAGGGACAGGGACCTGGAATCAATATGTAAAATAAGAAAAATAAAATTAAAAAAAAAAGAATATAAAATGTCTCTGCTAATGTAATTCACCATGTAAGCAAACTGAAAGAAAAAAATATCATGTGATCATCACATTAGATGCTGGAAATGGCTTTGACAGAATCCAACACCCATCATAATAAAAGTCTTGGAGAGATCAGGGATACAAGGGATATACCTAAACATAATAAAGGCAATTTACAGCAAGCCTATAGCCAACATAAAATTAAATCTAGAGAAACTCAAAGAAACTCCACTAAAATCAGGAACAACACAGGTTTGTCTGCTCTCTCCATATCTACACACTATAACACATGAAGTTTTAGGTAGAGCAATAAGACAACTGAAGGAGATCAAGAAAATACTAACTGGAAAAGAAGTCAAAAGATCATTATTTGCAGGCGGTATAATGGTATACATAAATGACTATAAAAATTCTACCAGGGAATTCATACAGCAAATAAACAATCAGCAAAGTGGCTGGATACAAAATAATCTAAAAAAAAATAATAGCCCTTCAATATACAAACAATTCATAGGCCAAGAAAGAAATTATGAAAACCACACCCTTCACAATAGCCACAAATAATATAAAACATCTGGCATAACTCTAACCAAGGAAGTGAAAGACCTGTATGGCAAGAACTTTAAGTCTTTGAAGAAAGAAATTGAAGAAGATATCATAACATGGAAAGATCTTATGTGCTCATGGACCAGTAGGCTCCGCATAGCAAAACCTGACATTTTAACAAAAGCAATCTAGAGATTCAATATAATCCCATCAAAAGTCCAACACAATTCTTTATAGTCCTTGAAAAAACAATAGTCAACTTCTAATGCAGAAACAAAATCCCAGGATAGCTAAAACAATCCTATAAAATAAAAGAACATCCAGAGGTATCATCATATGTGATTTCAAGCTGTGCTACAGAGAATTCATAATAAAATTTACATGTTACTAGTATAAAAACAAACATAAATTCATACAACTATGGAGAATTAATATTTGATGAAGAAGCCAGAAATATACACTGGAAAAAAGAAAGCATCTTCAACAAACTGGAGGTCTGCATGTAGAAGAATGCAAATAGATCGATATTTAACACTCTGTACAAAACTCAAGTCCAAGTGAATCTATGACCTCAACATAAATCCAGATACACTGAACCGAATAGAAGAGAAAGTTAAAAAACAAAACAAAACAAACAAACAAACAAACAAACAAAAAAAAAAAACAAAACCTTGAACACAGTGGCATTTCCTGAACAGAACATCAGTTGTGCAGGTACTAACATCAACAATTAATAAATATGACCTCATGAAACTGAAAAGTACAAAATGGTAGCCTACAAAATGGGAGATTTTCACCAACTTCATATCTGACAGAGGGCTAATATCCAAAATATATAACGAACTCAAAAAAATAGACATCAACAAATCAAACAATCCAATTAAAAATAGAATACAGATCTATACAGAGAATTCTCAACAAAGGAAACTCAAATAGGTGAGAAACATTTAAAGAAATGTTCAACATCCTTTACCATCAGGTAAATAGAATGAAAACTGTTCTGGAAATCCTTCTTAACTCTTAGAATGCCTAACATAAAAACCATAAATGACAGCTCATGGTGGAAAGAATGTGGATCAAAAAATGAACACATCTTCACTGCTTGTGGGAGTACAAATTTGTACAGCCACTTTGAAAAACAATATGGTGGTTTCTTAGAAAATTAGGAATTACTCTACCATGTGATCCAGCTATACCACTCCTGGAAATATACCCAAAAGGTGCTCAATTATACCACAAGGACACTTTGCTCAGCTATGTTCATAGCAGCCTTATTTGTGACATCCAGAACCTGGAAACAATATAGATATCCCTCAATTAAAGAATAGATAAAGAAAAGGTAGTACATTTAAACAATGTATTACTCATATATTAAAAATAACATAATACAATTTTCAGGTAAATGGGTAGAACTAGGAAAACAAAACAAAAAGAAACCAGAGGAATCTGTGTAAGGTAATCCAGACCCAGAAAGATAAATATTACCTGAGCCTAGTATAATCATCAACAGAGTGGCTTCATATAGTAACTGATGGGAACATATGTGAAAACTCATAGCCAAACATTAGGTAGAGTTCAGGGAATACTCTCTAAGTGTAGATATATTGTAAGAGTGAGAGGACATCACAAAAAAAATTCACAGAATCAACTAATCTGGGCTCATCAAGGCTCATAAATGGACAGCCAGAGAGCCTGTATATGTCTGACATAGATTCTCTACTCCTATGTTATGTTTGCAGAGCTTGGTATTCTTGTGGGACCTAACAGTGGGTTTGGGGCTGTCTCTGACAATTTTGTCTGCTTTGGGGACCCATTTCTTCCTATAGGTTGCTTTGTCCAGCCTTAATATGTGGGGTACCTAGCCTTTTTTGCACTCTGATATGTCATGTTTGGTTTTATATCCTTGGGAGGGTGCCCTTTTCTGAAGGGAAATGGAGGAGGAGTAGATCTTCTGGAGAAGAAAGTGGGGATCACTGGGAGGAGAGGAGGGAGGGAGGGAGGGAGATAGGAAGAAAGTGGTGGGAAAGTCCAGCTTACATATGCAAGAAAAATAAAGAATGGAAAGAAGAAATGAAGGGATGGAGGAGAAAAGAAATAAATGAAGGAAGAGAGAGACTTGAATAGATATGCAAAAGTGGATGGGTAAAAGTCCATGGGGCTTTAACTAAAGGCACCTGAGAAAAACCATGGGAGTGAGAAGTTGTCTTGGCCAGTGTTCCATTGCTATGAAGAGGTACCGTGACCACAGCAACCCTTATAAAGGAAAGCATTTAGTTGGTGTTGCTTATAGTTTCAGAGATTTAGTCTATTAACATCATGGTGACATCTAGCATGGCAGCAGGCAAGTGTGGTCCTGGAGGAGTTGAAAGCGACATTCTGATCTACAAGTAGATATGGGAACACTCAGTCTACTATAAACTTTTAAAACTCCAAAGTTCACTCCTAGTGATGCACTTCTTCCAACAAGAATAAGTCTCCTAATCTTTTTAAATAGTGCCACTTCTAGGTGACCAAGCATTAAATCTATGAGCCTATGGAGGTCATTCCTATTCAAACCCCATAGAAGTGGTCCTACTGAGGGAAAGCACACCAGTGGTTCCCCAGTAATGAATTATTGACCATGACAACATACATAACATACATACAAGGAACACTGCACAGATTGAGCAGGTTGTATTTAGGAAAATATGTATAATTTTTACCATTTCAGTTTACCTCATATTAACTTCACTGAAAACTACAATATTTAAAAGCACTTGTAAGTATGCCTGTCCTTTTTTCCCTCATTCCCATCCTTTTTTTTTTTTAAACTCCTACTCTTTGTTCTTACTTTCCTGACCATTTATAATCATGTTACCCACAAAATTTCTCCCTCAAAGACCATTTAATGCATGTGGAGATCAGAGAGCAACTTGCTGGAATGGATCCTCTCCTAAACAGTATGCATCTTAGAGATCAAGGTCAAGTCAATGGCTTTGAGGATGAGTGCTGAGCTATCTCTTCTGTCCATGTTTGATTGCCTTGAGTTAAACGAATTATATTTTTAACTAGAAAATAAAAAACTTAGAAAATTTGTTTTTCTGTCTGGATCTTTCTAACCTCAATGACACAAAATAATATTTGTTTGCAAACAAAATCAGTTTACAATCTGTAAATGTAGTTTCTAATAACTTCCTTCAGATTTAAAAGAATGTATGATTGAATAATGTGGATTTCTATGCTAACATGCTGAAAAAGATTTTCAAATTGTTCTGCATTTAAAATTGTGTCATATGACAACCTAACAAGTATTTCTAATTAGGCAATTTTTTGTTCCCTTTCCTGTTTTAGAAATTTCTTCATCCTATTACTCAAATACTTTAGGTTCCTTCCTTTTTGGGGTTTTCCAATATACCTGAGGAGATAATATAAATTGGGAGACTAAAGGTGACATGCTAAAAAGATTCCAGAGAAGCCCAATGACTGGTTTCAACAGCTTTGCTAGAAGGGAACTAATAGTGTTATAAAATTGAATTCTTACATGACAAGAAAAACAAATAAGGAAAATAGTATGAACTGTACATTTCCTTGGCAGGTATAGTAATGGATTTGACAATTTTTCATGAAGTCATAAACCTCCAATTATGTCCAGGACACTAGAACCATTTTAAGATAACAAATTGGGGCTTCATTCACTTGTTGTCAAATCACTCAATGTCATCTTCGAGTCAATGACTAGTTTAACAGGGAAGGTGGTAAGTGGGGACAATTTATATAATGTGACACTATGTAGACATCCAGAACAGAATTATAATTGTAGTAATATTGTTTAATGATGGAATATATCAAGTGTTCTTGTCATTAATTATATTCCTGTCATTTTTGAAAAGCAAATTGATGATCAGCAAACCCTAAAGAGGCCTGTAAACTGACAGACACTATGCCCATGTTGGATGGAGCAGTTTGTTTGTTCTAAATCATAGTAAGGGAAACACTCATATTAATTTACCACATAAAATGAAAAGAAGAATATTAATTTCCAATGTGACATCTCAGATATTTGCTGTAATATTGCATTAAAACTTTTGTTTTTCATGTGTAAAATCAAGATGCTAAATGCTTAATACATGATGAAGTTTGTTCAACTGGGTTATTTCCAATGATAAAACATTTTAGTACATGATAATGTAAAGTTGTTTTGCACTGATTTAAAGTCCCCTTTCTGCTCCCAAGGGAGAGTGAGGGCTTCCAAGGAAAGTCTTCAAAATCTGTCATATCATTTGGAGCAGGGCCCAGGCCCTTCCTCATGTGTCTAGGCTGAGGGAGTATCCCTCTATGTGGAATGGGCTCCCAAAGTCCATTCATATACTAGGGATAAATACTGATCCACTACTAGAGGCCATATAGACTGCCTAGTCCTTCAAACTAACACCACATTCAGGGAATCTGGGTCGGTCCTATGCTGGTTTCCCAGCTATCAGACTGGAGTCCATGGGCTCTCTCTTATTCAGGTCAGCTGTTTCTGTGGATTTCTCCAGCCTGGTCTTGACCCTTTTGCTCTTCACTCTTCCCTCTCTGCAACTGGATACCAGAGTTTGGCTCAGTGTTTGACTGTGGGTGTCTGCTTCTGCTTCTGCTTTCATCAGCTACTAGATGAAGGCTCTAGGATGGTATATAAGGCAGTTATCAATCTCATTATCAGAGAAGGGCATTAAAGGTTGCCTGTCCACTAAGGCTTAGATTGTTAGTTGGAGTCATCCTTGTAGATCTCTGGAAATTTCTCTTGTGACAGAATTCTCGGTAAACTATAATGGCTTTCTCTATTGTGGTATCTCTTTTCTTGTTCTCCCCTATCCTTTCCCTGACTCATTCTTCCTGCTCAGGCATGCCCACCTTTCCTGTCCTCTTCCCTCTAACTCCATCTCCCCTCTCCCATGTTCCCAATTTGGTTGTGAGATGTTGTCCCTTTCTCCTTCACCAGGGAACAATGCATATCTGTCTTAGGGTCCTCCTTGTTTCCTGCTTGTCTGGTGGTGTGGATTGTAGGCTGGTAATCCTTTGCTCTATGTCTAAAAACCATATATGAGTGCGTATGAACCATATTTGTCTTTTTGTGACTGGGTTATCTCACTCAGGATGGTTGCTTCTAGTTCTATCCATTTACCTGTGAATTTCAAGATTGTTTTTTTTTTCCTATTGAGTAGTACCCCATTGTGTAAATGTGCCACATTTCCTCCATCCATTCTTCAGTTGAGGGGTATGTAGATTTCTTCCAGGTTCTGTCTATTATAACTAATGCTGCTATGAACATAGTTGAACAGATGTCCTTGTTTATGTATGTGCATTTGTTGAGTATATGCCTAAGAGTGGAATTAATGGATCTTGAGATAGACTGATTCTCATTTTCCAGAGGAACCGCCATACTGATTTCCAAAGTGGCTGTATGAGTTTGCACACCCACCAGCAGTGGAGGAGTGTTACCCTTTCTCTACATCCTCTCCAGCATAAACTGTCTTTGGTGTTTTTGATTTTAGCCATTCTGACAGGAATAAGATGGTATCTCAGAGTTGTTTTGATTTGCATCTCCCTGATTGCTAAGGATGTTGAACACTTTTTTAAATGGTTTTCAGCCTTTTTGGATTCCTCTATTGAGAATTCTCTATTTAGTTCTATACCCCAGTTTTTAATTGGATTATTTGGTGTTTTGATAACTAGCTTCTTGAGTTCTTTGTATATTTTGGAAATGATCCCTGTTAGATGTGGGATGGTAAAGATCTTTTCCCATTTTGTGGGCTGCCCTTTTGTCTTGTTGACTGTGTTCTTTGCCTTATAGAAACTTTTCAGATTCAGGAGGTCCCATTTATTAATTGTCTCAGTGTTTGTGCTACTGGTGTTATGTTCAGGAAGCAGTCTCTTGTACCAATTTGTTCAAGGGGCCACCCACTTTATCTTGTAAGAGGTTCAGTGTGGCTGGATTATGTTGAGGTCTTTGATCCATTTGGACTTAAGTTTTGTGCTTGGCGATAGATATGGATCTATTTGTATTCTTCTAGAAGTCAGCATCCAGTTATTCCAGTTATGTTGGAGATGCTTTCTTTTTTCCATTGTATAATTTTAATTTCTTTATGAAAAATCAGGTTTTTCTAAGTTGTGGGTTAATATCAGGGTTTTCAAATGGATTCCCTTGGTCTTCCTGTCTATTTTTGTGCCAATACCAAGCTGTTTCCAAGACTATAGCTCTATAATAGAACTTGAAGTCAGGGATGCTGATGCCTCTGTTACTTCCTTTATTGTACAGGGTTGTTCTGGCTATTGCAGGTCTTTTGTTTTTCCATATAAAGTTAAGTATTGTTCTTTCAAGATCTATGAAGGATTCTGCTGGTATTTTGATGGGGATTGCATTGAATCTGTAGATTGCTTTTAGCAAGATTGCCATCTTCAGTATGTTGACTCTTCCTATACAAGAACATAGGGGATCTTTCCATTTTCTGTTATCTTCTTTAAAGATTCAAAGTTCTTATTATATAGATTTTTTATTTGTTTGGTTAGCATTACCCCAAGTTACTTTATGTCATTTATGGATTTTGTAAAAGGTGATATATCTCTGGTTTCTTTTTCAGCCCCTTTATCCTTTGTATATATTACAGCTACTGATTACTTTTTTTTTTTTTTTGAGTTAATCTTGTGTCCTGCCACTTTGCTAAAGGTGTTTATCAGCAGCAGGAGTTCCCTGGTAGAGTTTTTCGGGTCACATATATAAACTATCATATCATATGCAAATACCAAAAGTTTACTTCTTCTTTTCCATTTTTTATCCCCCCCCTTTTTTGTTGTCATATTGCTCTAGCTAGAACTTCAAGTACAATATTGAAGAGATATGGAGAGAGTGGACAGACTTGTCATGTTTAGCCCCTTCTTTATTTAGTTTCTGAAGAAAAACTTTGAGCATTTTAGGAAGTGATGCAAATTAATAATTATCTCTGATTTACCTAGTAATGTGCTACATTTGTTCTCGAGAATTCCAGACTTTTAGAGATTGATAGAATGGACGTATTTAATTATTCTTTAATGAAGGGTAATCAGGTTACCATATAAGAAGCATATTTATGTGAATAAAAGCCTAGGTAGTTCTGAAGGATTTTTGTTTGTTTGTTTTTGGTTTATTTTGTTGAATACTGGCTCAAAGTGGTCTCTCAAACCTTCAACAACCATTTGATTCATGGTACAATTGGTTCTCTCTCCCCTTCATTAAAGTCCCTACTCATTTCCAGACCTCTATGTCTATTTCAAATGAAGTACAGTTGTCTAAAGAGTCATAGCTAATTTCACATGTGAGAGAAAACACATTTCATCCTCCTTCTTCTTTATCTTAACCATTCAGAATGAATTGAAATTTCAATGCAAATAATTTCAATTTGTATTTCCCTGATAGCCAAATATGTTGAACATTAAAAACTTTTCTGTTTTAGATTTGTTGTTGTCGGTAGTATTGTGAATATATTTGTCGTGCTTTACCCTTGGGTTCTGGTGAAGTGGGATTATCTAATGCCTATGTCTTTGTGAGTGTAGTTAACTTCCTTGGGTTGGAGTTTTCCTTCCAGAACTTTCTGTAGGGCTGGATTTGTAGATAGGTATTGTGAAAATCTGTCTAAGGGACCTCTGACAGTTGAACCAGGATGTATCCCTGGTGCACAAAAGGACTTTTGGAGCTCATTCCCCATGGAGGGATACTCCCTTAACCTAGAGGCAGGAGGGAGGGCCTAGTCCCTACTCCAAATGAATTGACAGATTTAGATGACCCCTCCTGGAAGGCATACCCTACATGAGGAGTTGGAGGAGAGTAGAATG
Source organism: Phodopus roborovskii (assembly GCF_943737965.1). Lineage (NCBI taxonomy): Eukaryota > Metazoa > Chordata > Mammalia > Rodentia > Cricetidae > Phodopus > Phodopus roborovskii. Next base: position 7,288,000 of record NW_026125444.1, read on the forward strand.
GGAGGGTGGTTGGGGGTCATGGGAGGGTAAAAGAAAGGAAGGGAGGGAGAGGGAACTGGGATCAATATGAAAAATAAGAAAAATAAATAAAAAAGTTTCTTAATCATTTGTATTTCATCTTCTGAGAACTATGTAGTTCCCTGTACCAATTTTAAAATGGTTTGTTTTCTTGATGTTTAGTTTTTTCTTTTAATTTCAAAAAATTCAAGATATATTCTTAAAGATATATAGATGCTGAAGATCCCCCCCCCATTTTTGAATGATGTTATTGGCTGAACAGAAGCTTTGTTGTTATAAGGTGTCATTTAATATTTGTTGACTCTTATAGCTCAGTCAGTAAAATACTTGCCTTGAGATTATAAGGACTTGAATTTGGTCTTTAGTACCCATACTATAAAGCTAGATATAGTTCCATGTTCTTGCTACTTCCTTTAATAAGGAGAATTTCTGAAGCCAGTTTAGCCTACTTAGTACATTCAAAATCAGTTAAAAAGTCTTTCTCCAAAGAAAAATGGACTTTTCCCAGGCGGTGATTGTGCATACCTTTAACCCCAACACTTAGAAGGCAGAGGCAGGTGGAGCTCTATGAGTTCAAGGCCAGTCTGTTCTACAAAGTGAGTTTCAGGACAGCCAGGGCTGTTACACAGAGAAACCCTGTCTCAAAAACCCAAAAAGAAATGAAAAAGAAAAGAGGACTTACCTGACTAATTACACCTGAACTGGCTCTCTGGCCTCCACACATATGTACATATATGTGTACCAGCACACACATGCACATAGATGCAAAGATAATAAAATAAGTGAAAGTATGAAATGTTGGAATTGAGTAGGCATTAAAGAAATTTTAACCCATGATTTTTTTTTTTATCATTTACTAAAAGGAATTGTCCTCATTGCTATGGAGACCTTCCTGTCAGTGCTGAGAGGTCAGAGATGCAGGCCTGCCAAAACAGGGCCATCCTTCCCTTCCTTCATTCCTTCGTTTGTTCATTCCTTCATTCGTTCGTTCCTTCCTTTATTCCTTCCTTCCTCTCTTCCCATACCTCCTTCTCCCCCCCATCTCTTTCTTTAATTTTTAGCAGATTATCAAAGAAAAGATACAGGAATACTTTACAGGATCCTGCCATTAAAACAGCTGAGGAAGCAACATTCTTTTCATTCAAAATCAAAAGCTATGTGTGTAAATATGATTCTTGTATGCAAGTATGTGTCAGCAAGGCTTTCAAGCTCTGAAAACAGGACATTTTGGAAAAGGAGATATTTCATGTTAAATAAATAGGAAGAATAATAATTTGTGCACTAGCCTGATGTTATATATTGATAATATTATTGTATTTATTCTGTTAGCCACATATAATATAGGGACAGAAAACTTTTATGAGGAGCATGGTTGGCTTTAACAGAAATTCAAAACATTATTTTATCCTTTACCCATAGTCACATTACCATGCTGGAGGCTTTGTCCAATGGTAGATATCAGCTGTCCTTAACGGTATGATTCATTTTCCCAAATCAGGAACTTTAAAGAAAACTTTAATTTATATAACACAATTCAGGATTACAAAATAAATCTATTAAGGAAATGTAAATGAATATTAGGGGATAACATATCATTTTCATTAACCTAAAAGACCTGTTTCTATGAGTGAACAGAAGAAATGTGGTAACTTTGACAATTCCTTTCCTCCATGTTTAAGAAATATTATTCACCTGGACAGATCCAGTTCTGTGATCCTGAACTGTAGCACTGAAGGTCATAGGAGACTAGTGCAAAAGAAGATCTTTTTAATTTAAATTTGAAACAAGCTTGTTTTACATATCAATCCCAGTTCCTTCACCCTCCAGTCCTTCCATCCTCCCCTGTTACCTCACCAATCCCAAACCCAGGGAAGATGAGGCCTCACATGGGGAGTCTTCAAAGTCTATCACATCATTTGGAGCAGGGCCCTGGCCCTCTCCCATTTGTCTAGGCTGAGGGAGTATCCTTCTATGTGGAATGGAAAACAACTCATTTTATTGAATAGAGTTGACTACCAGTCTTGTTATTTTTAGTATAAAAAGGTTAATTGAAGTACTTAACTACTAAATTTTATTTTATTACATCCTCTCTGTGTCCAGTTATTTTAGAGCTAGCATAGGGAGGCAGAGCTTTGTACAACCTAAAAAAAAAAACACATTATATAATTAGTTCTTACTTTAGAAATTTATGTTTAAAGCCCTCTCTAACTTTAAATAAATAGAAAAGTTGGATATATTCTTCTGGTGATAATGACTATTCTTGTTTTCATGTACCAGTATACATTGGATATCACTGTATTTTATTTTTCAGTGTAGATCAAATAGTTCCAATACAACTTGTTGGACAGATTCTTTTCTACAGTTTTGAAGTGACACGTTTGTCAATACAAGACGACATGACTACATTCTCATTTGCTTTTACCCAGTGACATGTCTTCAATGCATTATCACATTTATTCCCTATGAGTTTTGTAAATCATATTTCAAAGGCTTAAATATTTTAAGTTTCCAAGGAAATTCAGATGAATTTTGTTTTGAAATTTTCCTACTTAGAAGACTGATGTAGAGAACTAGTACTTCCTATTACGTAGGAATTTTTACTTGGAAACTTTACTTTTAAACATATAGATGTAAAGCTATGTTACTAGAAGGACTTCAGAGGGAAAACTACAAAAATTCATAGACCATTACTTGCAATAATGTAAAATTACTTTTAGAAAAGTAAAGAGCGAAATATATCTCATCTTTTAGATTTTGCTAGCACTAATTACTTAGTTGAATTTTGCAAGAATCAAGACCGATGGAAGACAGGAACCAGATGGCAGCAGGAGACAAATTGCTCCTTAGGGTTTGGATGACCTTTGGATATTCAGGTGTGATCATTTGCTTAGAGGATGTCCAGATTTTCAGTGAAAATTTTCTCAGCCCATTCTTTTTGAATTTAAGACTTGCTGCTCTGATTATAATACCATTTTACAATGTACACTGTAGACACATTTAGAAGCATTTGCTAGTCTTACCATATGCAAATCAAAATAATATCAAATAGGAACTTATGTGTCTGGGAGGCTACAGCACCAAAATGTCAGACTCTCTTAATGGTAGTAAAATTTTGAAGGAAGTTCATCTCAAACATTAGAAACACTGTCTAACCATTTCTCTAAATTAAAGGATAAGATGAATAATGTTCAATAATAGCTTTTCATTGATATTTTTTGTTTTTGTGTGCGTGAGCTATGTGGAATGTTGTGTGTGGAAGGTGTTGATGTAGTGTGTGCTTTATTCCTTTGAGACAAGGTTTCATTGAAGCTGAGCCTAGGCTGGTGGCCGGCAATCCCAGGTCATCCTCTTGGCTCTATGCCCCACATTTCTAGAGTTAAAGTGATGAGTGACCATACCTGACTTATTCACATGATTGCTGGGTGTTTAAATCCAATTTCTCATTGTTGTATAGTAAGCACTTAAGAATCATCTGTCTCGTCCTGATGTATCCTTCCTACTTTACTTTCTTGAGAAGTGCAGATAGCTTATAACATTATTTTCTGCTTGTAAAACATAGGCTATTTCTTGATGATAAATTTTTATTACAATTTTTTCTCATACCATCTTCTGCTTTAGAAACGTGACTTAGTATAGTCAATTAAGGCTAAACTGAACAGAGTATTATACAGAATAAAATTTTCTTCGTTGTTTGATTTAACTTATTCTAGTTGTAAATTATATTGTCTTCCTTAACCATAGGCTAGATCTCACTCTTGGATCAATTACTACAATTTGGAACTAGACTTGAGTTATTATATAATTATACAAATTTATGGGTACAATTTAAGTATAATTTTAAAGCCATTAAATCTCAGAAAAATGATATATGTGATTCAATTAAAACCCTCTTTAGGAGATTTTCAAGGTAGATAATGATTTTGCAACTTCTTAAAGAAAATACTAAACCAAATGCTTATTTTATTTAATGCAAAGTTTAAGCTACAATGTAGCCTTTGTCTCCAAAAATAAAACCCATATATCAAAGTTTTAAATAGTTCTACTGTTTACATTGAGAGCAAAACAGTTTTGATAACTTTTTTCCATTAATCTTCCATGAAATACTCTTATTCTAATAATACATATATGTAATTCTCATATATATATGAAACATTATTCTCTAGATATTTCAGAATACAACTCTACTAGTGCCTGAGGTTTGCTTGTTGATATACATTTCCACCAGTCCTCCAGAGCAGTAAAATTTGTGCCAATTTTAGGGATTAAATTTGCAGTAATTTGCTATGATAGTATGCAAATCTCATATATATATATATATATATATGTATATATATACATATGTATATATGGGAACTCATAATACTTATGTTTATGTTTATATTTATTTTATAATTATATCCTTATATATTACACATAGTTATATTTATAAAATAAAAATTTATATGTAAATTCTTAAAGTAATGCTATATTATTTATTTTCACTTATATAAGTATATATTATATATAAGTATATATTTATAGAACATGAATATAAAATACAAACTTTACATTTATGAAAGCTAATGCTATTTTAAAGAGCCTTCTATGTATCTCTTCCCTTTCCATTATACATTTACAAATATTACTTCATGATAACCAGAGCAATATTACAGTGGTAGTACTCTGGATCTCATTACCTTTGGTTCCCATAACTGAGTCATTATGTGCTTATGGAATATCCAAAACATGATTGTTATGAGCAGTTTCTTGCCATCCTGGTCCCACAGATGCATCATCCCGAAAATAATACACAGAGACACTGTATTAATTATGAAACTGTTGGCTGGTTACTAGCATTTCTTATTGGCTAGCTCTGTCTTAAATATTAATCCATTAATATCAATCTAAGTGTTTCCACGTGGTCTTATCTTACTGGAGAGAGGGTCCAGAGGTCTTCTCTCATGTCCTACATCTTGCCTCCACCCTACTACATCTCCCAGAATCCTCCTTGTCTCCTAGTCTCACCTATCTTGCTTTTCTATTGGCCAACAGGGCTTTATTCCTTAACCAATAAGAGAAACATATACACAGAATGATATCTCCCATCTCCCATCACATGCTGGGTTGGGTTGTTTTCCCCTGAATTTTGTGGGATTTTTTTTTTTTTTTTTTTGCTTTTCTTTTGTTTATTATTGGGGTACATATGACCTCCTGTCTCCTCTTTTCTTTTCTCACTTTCAAAACTTGTTTTATTTCACACAGTTCCTCTGGGTGAGCTGTCTTCACTTGGAATTGTGTTTCCTAATTGTATTTAGGGGAAGGTGAGTATGGTAACAGATATAATCCACCAGGAGACTTGCAGTCGTTGGCATCTATGTGTTTGATAAGACGCAAAGACTGTAGCATGTGCTTCTACAACATTATTGAAGTGATCCATGTGGCTTTCCCCAACAGTGGTAAGGAAGAAAGAGTATACATTCAGCCTGTCCCTGGTGAATATCTCCTGGTCTGAGGTTCAATTTCCTGAGCCACAGATCTGCTGTTCTCTCCAGCATCTGTGTTGGTCCATCTCACTATCTGTTTGTGCCTTATCTAGCCTGTGTCTGTTTTACCACAGCATAGGTCTTTTCTTTCCTGCTTATCCTGCATTGCCCATGGAAGTATATTGCTGTCTCCTATTCTTACTGCTGTTCAGTGAGGTCAGCATCCACACATATCTGCTATCTTGTGAGAAATGTCAATCTTAGCTTATTTCTGTTTTCTCCTGGTATTTATCTTATATGAACATATCCATTGTATTTTTATCTTAACTTTTACTCATACAGCATTTAATCTGACATCATGCCCAGAAATCTTCACAAAGGGACATTTCAAAGATTACCTGAAGTATAATTAGTTGTTGACTCAGTCATTTTATCACTGTCAGGTATTCATAAGACCAAATCAATTCCTGAATAGAGGAACATGAAATTTGGAGAGATGACTAGAAGACAAATATCACAGAGCTTTGACTTCATGGACAGGGGAAGGTTTCACAGATGCCAACCTGTGACAGCAGTTTTCAGACTCTGTTCCCACACTGTTGGGACCTAGAAGGAACAGGACCATGATAAACAACATTTTTCTGTAGCCTTTCAGTAAGTTCCTTTTCCCCCCAAAACACACATTTTCCTGGAGAAATTGCTGGATATGGTTTTAAGTTTAATTCTAATGGTAGTGACCAGATGGGGTCTTTCTTGGCTCTTCCATGAGAAATTCTTTGGTTCATTTTGTTCACTAGGTAGTAAACACTGTGTTAAGGATGAGAAACACATCAGCTTCCCTTGTTATGGTTATTGAACCTTTTCTTTCTATTTCAAATGGAAATTATGCTGCAGACTAAAATGAGTTTAAAACTATGAAAAACACTCTGAAAAATGCATTATGTTAATTTGCTTTAGAACCACTTATAATTAGACCTTTGCTTATCTGTAGCTTGCATTGATGAAAATGTACATTAAAGAATAAATGAGATGAATTCATTATGAAACAGCATACTTTGTAATCATAATACCAAAAATATTATCCGCAGATCCACATGCCTTCAAAGACCATTTTGTGTTCCAGAAACAGGTTGGGGGTTCTGTCTTTGTCCATGGGGCATGAAGATTTGTATGTCTCTTACAGTTTTACAATGAAAAAAAAATACTGGACAACCCCAAATGCAATGACTTTTTTTTTTTAACCTTTGAGTGTATTGAAGTCACCAAGAAAAATATCATTCTAAAACATATACTTGACTGTTAAGTACAGAATAATAGCTGACATTTTATTGTGAGAAGCGGAACATTTTGGGAACAATACCGCTAATAACACGTATAAGCCAGTTTTAACAAAATGACTAAGAACTGAGTGTAAACACAAAAGTGGGAAAAGTCTAGCATCCACAGTGTAGGGACACTTTGTACTATTGTTAAGTTGTGGTGGCCTGGTTTCCCTAGCAAAAGTGATGATAAGAGTGCATATGTGAACCTAGAAATCTGAGAGATTTACTAGAAAACTAGTTGAAATCAATGTCAATCTAGGTAGTCCCATGATGGAATGAGTGATTTCTATTTCAAAGGCCTCAATCTGGTAAGACAATGACAAACTCTATTTCTAAAGGGAAAGGCCTGAGAAACTACAAGGCTACTGATGCAAATATGTCCAAAGGATAGGTAATTGGGATCCGATATACAAAGACAAGAGAAAATAATGACTTTCCATTGCAGTAGATGGGAATAAATATAGAAATCTACAACTGAACAATATGCAGAGAGTGAGAGATCTTAGAACATTCAGTTCTGACTGGGATGTGTCCCAGTGGGCTCCAGGAACACGGCTGAACAGTACATAGAAAGACTGTAAGAGTCAGAGGGGATGGAGGGCAGCAAGAAAGCATGGCCCTCTCAACACAGAAGGACTGGTACACACATAAACTCTCAGAGACTATGGTAGCATGCATAGGGTTTACATAGGTCTGGGCTTGATGAGTCCCAGCGTAGAGTGGAAAATTGAACCAAACCCCACATCCCTAGCTGAGAAACTATGTCCAACTGATAGCCACTTGCAAATGGAAACTTGGTTTTCTTAGTGCAGTGCCACTGAGTTCACAAACTGCCCTTAAACAGGCTCAGTAGTAGATGCTCAACATAAAATGAGTTCAATGTCACTTTTGAAGGTTCTTTGTGTCATATTCTTACATGCCTTTTTAGGGCTTCAATTTTTTTTTTTAAACGGGTACTCTCATGTGTTTACAGGTCCTCTATAGTTTTGTGATTTTTCTTATGGGATTTCTGTTTGTATGAATGTATGTCTCTGAGTGTAGAGGGTATATATGTGTTTCTTGACGTTTTTTACTCAGTACTTTTTCTTCTGGCTTTTGTTTGTTTTGTCAAAGTCTGGTTTGTTTTTTATTTTATATAACTTCATTTTACTATTATTTTTGGATGCATATTTTTATTTTAATAACAGAGAGAAAGAAATGTTTTAGGTGAGTAGAAAAGGAGAATCTGGGAGAAATTGGGAGAGGAGAAACCATAATCAGAATATATCATATTTAAAACAATCTATTTTCAATAAAAAGTTACATAATTTCCTTTTAAAATCTATTCTGACTAATGAATGTCAGTTTGAAAGATGTATCTCTTTGGTTTCTTTTTGATAACTAGTATAACTACTCTGATTGCTGCATGTTCAGATATTGTTATAAGTAATTAAAATAGGTCAGCTTTTTATTTTGAACTATCTAACCAGCCATGCAGGAGCTTTCTTCCTTAAATTTAGCATATTCATAGAATTTACACATCAAAATCAGATTTGAGCCTTTATTTGCAATTGTCATAATTAAAACACATGTTTGTAGGCTAATTTATTTAAACATTTTCTTTAAAGTTTTTGAGACATTTCTATGATATATCATGAGCTTTATTTACTAACCATATTTATTTTTTAGTAAAAACTTTATTCTGTATTTACTAATTGAAATTTTTGGTGAAAGTTAACAACAATTTGGCTGATAATGTTCACATTTTTCTCTTTGTCTTTTTTACCATTTGTTCTATGAATTACTGTGTGGAATGTCAAATACAAAACTACTATTATGAATTATTTTATATATATATATATATGTATTTAATCGTTTTTTTATTGTGTCAAATATTTCTAATCCATACATTATGATTGTTTTGTTACATTTTTACTTGGGGCCATTTTTACTTGGTGTCTTTAACATCGACCCTTTAATTATGATCCCCTTTTTAGATTGCATTTTGTTTCTTCTGTTCTGATGTTTGTTAATATTTTATACTAGAAATACAGAACCACAGTTATATAAATAACCTACTTTCTCACCAAGCTGTAAATTCCTACTGTATCTTTTTCTGAAATAAAATAAGTTATTTTAGAATTGTTTGTGACATGTGAGATCTCCAACATGTTTTTCAGATATCAACTGTCATTTTAATTTCTTCTTTCATATATAAACTTTACATTGTTGCACTTTTAGTGCCCTTATTATTTTCAGCATGAGCAGGCATAGTCAGTGTTTTTTATGTGCTTTGTTACTGATAGGAAATCAGCATAGTTCATATCTTTGTAACTCTCTCCACTGTTATTTTCCCTTTAGCTTCTGTATAGTTTCTTCAAGATTGCCCACCACATTTGTTAGCATATTTTACACTGATGTGTTACAATATTTTTTTCTTTGTGTTTAGTTAACCTTGCTGTTCAATACGCTTCTCAGAACAATTATTTTAGACAGGATCTTTGTGTTTTTGGATATTGTCTTCGGCATTAGCTTTCTTCTCTCAGACTTTAATTAAAAGCATACTATATCAATCCCAATAGTATGTCCTTTTCTCTCTATATTTCTTGCTTCAAACAGATAAACTCTTAAAGTAATTTCTTTCATGGTCACTAATCATTTGCTATGTGTGAATTAATCTGTTATGTCGACTATTTAATGAGTACTTTTTATTTCTTAAAAAAAAAAAAAAACAGATCCTACTTGTAAAGTACATAGCTAATTGAATATTCAACACCTCTGAGTGTATTTGTGGCTGAATAGCTTGTTATTCATGTGGGACTCTGAACAATGGGAGTAGCGGCTGTCTCTGACTCTTTTCTCTGCTTGTGGAACCCTTTTCCTCCTACTATTTTGCCTTGATGCGAAGGTATGTGCATGTTTTCTAATTAATTAATTAATTTAGTTTTCATTCTGACTGCAGTTTCTCCACCCTCCTGCCCCAACCCCCACTGCCCCTCAATCAACTCCTCCTCTGTTTCTGTTTGGAAAGGGGCAGACCTCCCCTATGTATCAATAAAACATGACATCTCAAGTTGTGGTAGTACTAAGCCCCCTTCCCTTGTATTAAAGGTAGGCAAGGCAATCCAGTATAAGGAATAGGTTCCCAAGAGTAGACACTCTAAGTGGATATTAGCTGTAAAGCAAAGAATAACCATGCTACAATCTATAGAACCAGAGAGGCTAGGTAATAAGGAGAACCCAAGGCAGGATACAAGGATGTCCCCAGGAAGGGGAAATAAAGAGATTTTCTGAGTCAATGGGAGCCTGTGGGGATGGAAATTTGAAGACTTTGTGTGTGTGTATGTGTGTGTGTGTGCACGTGCGTGCCGGGGGAAGGGGGGCTGCGAATGGAAGGGGAGTGTATTTGAAAGAGATGAGTGGAAATGGGGAGGCATTTGGAGGTCAGGTAGAGACCTGATGCAAGGGAATCTTCCATGTATTTACAAGGATGGCCCCTAGCAATAGTGGTTAAGTAGCTTAAACTGGCTATCTCCTGTGGTCAGATTGGTGGCTACCCCAAGTGATACCAGACAGCTTTCATCCAGTAATTTGTGGAAACAGATACAGGGGCTCACAGACAAACATTAGGCCGAGTTTGGGGAATGCAGCTGAAAAGAGAGATGAAGGATTGTAGGCCTGAGCTTATTGTAGCCTCTTAAGTATTGTTTGCTTTGATGTCCCTGGATGGCCTTAGGGGAGATGGAAGAAGGATGGATCTGAGTGAGAGGGGAGGTATGCAGGAGAGACCACAGGGAATGGAGGGAGGGGAAACTGTGGTTGGAATGTAATATATGAGAGAAAAAAAACTAAGCGAAAGAAACAAAATGAATATCATTAAAAATTATTTTATTTTTTTTTTAAATTTTACATATCCATCCCAGTTCCTTCTCCCTCCCTCCCCCTCCCTTTCTTCCTCCCTCTTACCCTCTCTCCCCTCTCACATGCACCATGACCACCCTCCCCTCCCATCCTCCCACCCCAATTCCATATATAGGGCAATGCCATCCAGGTGGGGTCATGTAGATCTGTCCGCCCCCCTCCCCCACCTTCCCCAACGGACAGGGTTTAACCAGGTGGACTCACCACAGCTTTGGGACATTTGCCTCTTCCTTACTGCAAAGGAGATCTTTGCCGCTAAAGCAGACCTAAAAAGGCACTTACCGCTTAACATTTTTTGCCCATTTCCGCACGGGACTTTGCATTTGTGCAGAGCCTCTCGGCGGCACCTGCCAGGCGGCACCTGCCCGGCTAGCTCAGTCGGTAGAGCATGAGACTCTTAATCTCAGGGTCGTGGGTTCAAGCCCCACGTTGGGTGCCATCTGTAAGAGTATGATTTTTCCGCCTGCCACCGCTGGTCTTGACCCGCCGCTGCACCGGCCCCAAATAATACACAGAGACTCTGTATTTGATACAATACTGTTGGCCTGGTTACTTGTTTTTTATCGGCTAGCTCTGCCTTTAATTATTAACCCATTTCTTCTGATCTATGTATTTCTCTTACCGGGGAGCCGGCGGCATACTGTTTTCTTTAGACTCTCCATTTTGACCCCTCCTTCCTACTTCCTATTTTCTCCTTGTCTCCTAGTCCCTCCTATCTTCCTTTCCTATTGGCCAACAGTGCTTTATTATTAACCAGTATGAGAAACATATACAGAATGACATCTCCCATCATAGATCTGTCAGGTCATTTGAAGTAGGGACTAGGACTTCTCTCCTGTCTCTAGGTTAAGGCAGTATCCCTCCATGGGGGATGTGTTCGCAAGGTCCTTTTGTGCACCAGGGATACATCCTGGTTCCACTGTCTGAGGTCCCTTAGACTGCTCAGTCCTTCTGGCTGAGACCCATATTAAGGGGGGCCTGAGTCAGTCCCATGCTGGCTTCCCAGCTATCAGTCTAGTGGCCGTTAGCTCCTCCTTGTTCAGGTCAGCTGTCTGTATGTGTTTCTGCAACCTGGTCTTGTCCTCTTTCTTTGCATCTGGATTCTAGTTCAACTCAGTGTTTAGTTGTGGGTATTTGCTTCTGTTTCCAACAGGTACTAGATTAGGGCTCCATTCTTACAAATTAATCTATATATTTATGCGAAAGTATCCATCATCTAAACATGGAGTTTCTTGTTGCTCCCCTTCTGTCTTGTGATCCACACATCTTTTTATTGGCTTATTTAGTATTTCTGATTATGTACTAAGCATACACACATCTGAATAATTATAGTTTAAATAATTTAGGCTTATTTTTATTTATTTGACCCTCTCAGATAATAAATAGGTTTTTATTTCAAATTTGTTGTTAGGGCTTCTTAGAATGTGGTTGTTTCAGTTTTAACTTAGTTTATGGGTACAGACATAAAACTGTGATAGTTTCTCTTTCCAAAGAAAGGCATATGTTTTGACCAAATACCCTGATTTTGATATTTATTTTATTATGAATAATCTCCTTGATTTCAATAGTTGTTGGAATCTCTGATCTGCACTTGGACCTTCCCGCTATTTCTTTTTAAATATATTTTAATTGAAATGGAATTATATTACTTCTATCTTTCCAGGTACTATCCCTTGAGACCCTTCTAAGCACCCTTAAGGAACATATATATGTATTTATGCACAGATATATAGATACAACATCCTGACCCCAATTTTGTTTTCCAAGGAACTAGGCATTTTTCTCAATGTTGCTTTCTCATTTGCTGCATCTATTTAACAAACCTGTATAGCATCTCTCTTATACTGGAAAATACCTATTTCTTATAAGGTATTCTCATTGTACTAACATTGTGGGTTTACTATTTTAAATAAATTAAAAAATATACTTACTAAAAAATTTTCCATGCAATGTATTTTATCATATTCTTTCCTCTCCATTAACTCCAAAGTCTTCCCCAATTCCCACTCAAATTCATTTTTTTTTCTCTTTCTCAAAAATAAAAGAGAAAGGCAACATAAAAACTAAAAACCCAAACAAACTAAAACAAGAGAAAATAAAACAAACAAACAAAAATACACAAACAAAACAAAATCACACACAGAAACATGGAGTTTGTTTTTTATTGGCCAACTATTCCAGGTCCTGGAGCCTACCCAGGAGTGTGACTAATCTTCTCAATGACAGTTCATTGAAGAAAACTCATATTTCCTTTCCCAAAAGGTAAACATTGCTACCTAATAAGGTAGCTTCCTTATTAGGATTGGCACTGTATATCCACTGTCCCTTCACTGGGGTTTGTCTGGGTTGAAATTATGCAGGATTTGTGTATGTTGTCACCATCTCTGTGAGTACACATGGCAGATAGTCCCATTGTATTTGGAAGACTCTCTTTTTCCTGCAGTCATTTACCACTGGTGGTTCTTAAAATCTTTCTGCCTCCTCATTCGTATATATCCCAGAACCTTGAAAGGAGGATTTTTATAAAGACATCCTAATTTGGTGCTCAGTGTTTTAGAACTGTTCATTCTCTGTGCAATATCTAGCTGTGGATATCTTTGTTAATTAATTATCATTGGTGGCAAAAAGAAGCTTCTCTGATAATGGCTGAGTGATGCACTGATATGTAGGTATAATAGAGAGATATGTTACTAGGAGTCATTCTGCACTATGTTCCTAGAATACTGGTAGAAGATTTTCCCTTAGGCTTGTGACATATCTAATCTCAGGTTCTTGCCACTTTAGCATTGTCTGGCATGAGTTTCATTCTGTGGGCTTTGTACCCAATTTTCTGGTAAAGAGATGAAGCTAGAAATCAGCAAAGTGTTTTAAATAAATACCTTGAATCAATAATATATTGAGCAATCACATACACAATTTAAGTTTTAAAATGCTCATTGATCCAGAGGCCTTTGTTAGTGACCCTATATCATAAAATACGGTAGATATCACCTGGGGTGGAAAGGCACTATTGCTGTCCACTATCCGGCACTCACGCACACAAATGTGCACACATTTATGAAGGCACACATACAAACCTGTACATACATATATTCTTAGACTCCTGAAAGTGTTCATTTATGTATACTTTTCTTAGAGAATATAAAAGGGGTCAGGAGCTAAATGTTTGAAATGCACTGCTCTAATATCTCAAAAATGAGAATTTGCTTGCTGACATAAATTATTTCCTTGTCAGGTACACGCATCCAAAAATATCACTCTGGGAAATACAGGAGTCTGTGGTAACACATAATAAAATTCCATACAAACGCACATTAGCAGACATGTTAATGAACATAGTTAAAATATTGTTTCAAAATAAAACCAATTTATCAGTCTGGAAATGTCCTGGTGAATGATGTTTAGCATTAGTTATTTTCTCCAACAGTCCAGCAGCACCAGGGCACTGAACTCTACAGAGGCAAAAATTATGTTCTAGAGAAGTTAGTGCTGTTCAAACTTCTAGTTAGTCATCAATAGCTTGAAAATTAATTGCTTTTAGATTTCCTTTCTTCAAAATTTGCTTATGCGAATTGGAAAGCATTCCTGTCACTTTTAGACTATTAACATACTATTTTTAGCTTATAGTGGTTCAGACTGAATCTGAACTCAAATTTGCAGAGTTTAGCAATTTAACAATAGCTTAAAATCTGTTAATTACTGCTCTAAATTTTCTCTCTGGGTGTCTTTGTGTCTCTCTCTGTCTCTGTGTCTCCCTGTCTCTCTCCATCTCTTTTTCTGTCCCCATCTCTGCCTCTTTCTTCTTCTTCTTCTTCTTCTTCTTCTTCTTCTTCTTCTTCTTCTTCTTCTTCTTCTTCTTCTTCTTCTTCTTCTTCTCCTTCTCCTTCTCCTTCTCCTTCTCCTTCTCCTCCTCCTTCTCTTTGTTCTCCTTCCTCTCCTCCTCTCTCTCTCTCTCTCTCTCTCTCTCTCTCTCTCTCTCTCTCTCTCTCTCTCTGTTTGAATATGGGTATGTGTATGAAGACCAGAGGTTGACATCAGGTATCTTCCTCTATCATTCTCCACCTTACTGTTCCAGATAGTGTCTCTTATTGAGGGTGGGCCTCACCAATTTGAGTAGGCTGACAGAACAAAAAGAAACAGGTATCTGCTTCCCTGTGTCCCACCTTCAGTGCTAAGTTTGCACACATAGACCACAGTGACTGGTTTTGTTTGTGGGTTTTAGGAATTTGAACTCAAATCATGACAGTTCTGTGCAAAGCACTTTACTGAGCCATCTCCTCAGACTCCTAAACCCAATATTTAATATTCTTTTACTTTTAGTATAGAGGAGGATGGTTATTGTTTCATGCCTTTGAGGGATGTACTACTCCTTTAATGATGCCACCTCTTTTTTATTTAAATAAGAAACAATCTTATTTTACATGTTAATACCAGTTCCATCTCCCTCCCATCCTCCCATGTCCCCTACCAAGCCCCCATCTCACCCCATAAAACACAACTCTTAATTCTTTAAATTTATGAATATCTCCATAAGGCAAAGTGGACTTGCTAATGTCGTTAGGATTAAAGAGATTATGCATGAAAACAAAAAAGACCTATTAATGGCCTACTGGGGAAAGTCACTTGGAGGAAGAGAGAGAGACAGAGAGAGACAGAGAGAGACAGAGAGATCATAGAGGGAGGGGAGAGGAAGGAATGAGAAGGGCAGAATAAGGAGGAAGAGAAGGAAATGGAATGGAAGTAAAGGGAAACTGTACTAATATATTTTAGGTAATTGCTTACATGGTTGTTGGGAGCTTGTTGAGTCCAGATTAATAAGATGGCAGAATTCTTCCATCCCTCTCTTTCAGGGGAGGTGATCCTGGGGGTAGTTTTTCTTTCTTTATTAAAAGAAAAAGACAAAGCAACACACTGGTGGACTGTTTAACATTCAAATGATATGCTACAGTTACAGAAACACTGCTATATGATGTATTTTTTATTGCAGGAATAAGTTACTAGAAATATTCTATGGTTATCTATCTGATCTACAACCTGCTGGTATTTGGACTTGACCAGAATATTAATTTAGAAATATATAACAATTTACAGAGAAAAGAAACAATTACCAAAAATAAATTTTAAAATCACATATTCTACAAGTTATAAATACAAAACTTATTTTTAAAGATTAGATGCTGCATAGAATCAAGGCTTCAAATATCTTATGCAATTAGAATGTATGCTATTTTGCTAATAAAAGAGTTCAAGTAGAGAGAATATTGTGTGATTGAATTTAGCCTGAACTGTAAGAACAGCTAATAAAAACCTATTTTGTCATTACACTGAATATTTATAATTAGGAATTTAAATTATTATAAATTGGTATATTGATTATGTGGTAATGATATGAATATGTATACATATCATTATATATGTATATATATATAATTATATAGAAATACATTCTTCTAAGTGTAATAGTAAATATAATTCATAACAACTGAAAAGATGTTTTCAGTGAAAGAATTATTAAAACTAACATATACATTCCTCAAATTTATTTCTACATGAAATTTTAATGAATCACATGATTCTATACATTTTAATATAATTAACAGATCATGTTATGTTTTACTAAAAGTCAAGTCTATAAATGTTGCTTAAATGCTATAAAGTTGCTTAAATGTTCACTCTGTTTTATTTTAAGATCATGTTATAAATTGTGAAACCATGCATTTTCTCTTTGTGCATTAGATTTTCCTTCTCTTTTTGTCAATAATTTGAAATGTGAAATATCTCTCATTATCCCAAGCATTTTAACATTTATATTAATTAAAATATGAACTTATTGTTGAAGGATTGATAACATAGGAAGTATATTTTAAATATATATCAATTTAGAAATTAAACCAATCAAAATAATTCTTTACAGGTGTTCCCATAGTCTGGACTACATAATTCTTCACTGGTGTGTCTTAACTCACGTATCCCAGGTGATTCTAGATTTTTTGTCAAGTTAGCAATGAATACTCACCATCACCATCACAAGTAGGGGTAAAAGGGCATTAATGTTTTACTTAGTAAATATTAATTTTTCTCTCTTCTGTCATATCCAATAGGTTCCTTCCACTTCTCTTATTGGGTAAATCATGGAGTTTTTCTTGGAATTCCAACTAGAAATCTCCCCTTAGCTCATTAATTTAGCCTTCCTCTCAATATTTACATCATGGAACTATTACTGCTTTCCGACAAAACTATTCTAAAGGATGACCTGCACCTTAAACTTTAAAAAAAAAATTATCATCCCAACACCTAAATCTTGGATAAGGTTCTACCAAACCCTTTCTGATATCTTGGTGAACCTATGGTGAGTGTCCTCTCTTACTGAGATGTGTAAAGTACCTGCTTTATTCAACTGTTAGTGTATTGTGGGTACATTAACACCATAGAGTTAAAAATTTGATTAGTGTCTCCAATTTAAAAAAAATGTTCTGTAAAACATTTTCAAGATTTAAATAAGGAGAAAAGAATAAAATGTAGTGCAGCTATGTTATTAAACATGGTAGTCAGAGCTGGTAATGGTAGCACAGACTTTGGAAGGCAGATGTGATATGGGCAGATCTCTGAGTTCAAGGCAACTATGGTCTACATAGTGAGTACCAGGAAAGTCAGGCCTACTAGAAAAGTTCTGTCTCAAAAACAAAGCGAAGCAAGCAAACAAACAAAAACTACAAAATGAGTAGGCAGGTGTTAGTGAGGAAGGTGCTTATACTGGTTGTCCTTCCCAACAACCCAGTTTTCACTTCACTTTATGGGGTCACAGAATAGAACTGTTCAATATGAAATTGCTTATGTACAACAGGAGAATATAGTCTGCCTGCGAGAAGTGAGATCAGATTGTTAGTGTTAGCAATGAACCCTTGTTCTGAGACTGTTTTGTGGAGGTTGGAGCTATTTGTTTATCTCCTTCTTTCTCTGGGTCCTGTGTAGGCTTATGCATCAATGGCTCTATTCTTCCAGTGCAGAGGCACAGGCTGAGCTCCTCTGTGAACATCACAATTCCACCTTGGTACCAGATAGTGTGGGTTTGTCTTGTGTCTGAGGCACAGGCAGAAACATCTTTCCCTCCAGTGCCAAGTAGTGAGTCTTATATTCTTGGATTCTCACTGTCTTCAAAATGTTATAAGGGTTTTTATGTATAAATGAGACAGAAAAAGACTTGATTCTCAAAGCACAACTTTTAGACTCTATTATCAACTTATGGGTACCTGTCTACCATCTCCTTAGAATATGAGATCAACAGATACTGTAATAAAGGACACCCAACATAACCCTTTTGTGTGATGGATTTTCTTCTTGACTTTCACATACTAATGCAGTATATTTACTCCACAAATTATGTTTATAGTAATTTTTAAAGGAAACAAAATTATTAAGTGTTAAGAGAGGCTATTTTAGCATAACCCTAAGAAGTTTATTTTTAATTTTAATATAAAGATTAAAAGGTGATGTCTACTCATTAAATATCAAATCAGTTAAAAATTAGTATGCAGTATACATAAGTAATATTCAGCTAGAATACAGATATTGTAGCACAGTAATGATTTTTAAAGTCAGTATCATGAAGTATGTAGAAAGTGAAGAATTCCTAATTTATATTAGTGTCTGAAGATAATTACCTAAGATTTCCCAAGTTTCAGTATATTTAAGGTCAATATCTTTTTTTATGATAATATTTTTTATTTAAATTTGAAACAAGCTTGCTTTACATGGCAATTCCAGTTCCTTCACCCTCCCCTCCTCCCCCATCAACGCCATCAACCCCCCATCCCATCCCATCCCATCCCATCCCATCCCATCCCATCCTATCCCATCCTCTTCTGCTTCCCTGGGAGGGTGAGGCCTTCCATGGGGGATCTTCAGAGTTTGTCATATCTTTTGGAGCAGGGCCTAGGCCCTTCCCCATGTATCTAGGCTGAAAGAGTCCTTTTATGTGGAATGGGCTCCCAAAGTCCATTTGTATACTAGGGTTAAATACTGGTCCACTACCAGAGGCCCCATACACTGCCCAGTCCTCCTAACTAACACCCAAGTTCAATATCTTAATTAAGTAATTGAGTTTTTTATTTCATTAAAAATGGCTTGATAATATTTACTGTAATGTCTTCATTGTAGAACACGAGTTCAAAAATATCAAAATTTATTTCCAGGTAGACAGGCACACAGAGATTAGTTGAGACACATGAGGATAGAATGTTAAGTACATTTCTTATCAATATAATTGATTTCAAAATAAATTTGACAAGAAAAAGATATAAAACTGAAACTGTCATTAAAGCAACAGAGTGGCTAAACTAAGAGAAGACATAAGGTAAATGAACTTCAGCTGCTTTATTATATTGCAATTTAATTATTTTGAAACTGTGATTATTTACTAGAACTTTGAATTATAATATATAACATATGTAACAGGCAAAGTATTTAAATCAATCTGTAAGTGAAAATTTCCAGTAAATGAACAGGAAGGTAATTTGTAAAAGGCATCTAATGTACAGTACTAAAGAAAGGACCTGATGAATTAGCCACTCCTAAAACATGTTGTGGAATATTTTTATTAATATAGGTAATAAGTGAGCATATAGTTATGATTTGTGACAAAGATAAAATACAGTGACACCTCAGTTCTTTCTATCTCTCTCAATATATATAATGTATATATCACATTATGTATACTATACATAATGTATATATGTATCATTCTTAGTCATTTATTGGAAAAATTTCTTTTACAGGTTGAATTGAAACCTTTGTATCCTGCATTTGCTATATATTATGATAACTTAGTAGTGTTTATTTATTCATGAACACACACAAACACACACACATACACACACATGTATATATATCCACAAATATATGTGTGTGTTTCTTCAGACATCCCATAAAGTTTTCTCTTCTGTATAATACCAACACAATTTAAAAATGGGTTAACACTACCAGACTCCATGTGGAGAAAACAGTACAGATGCAAAGTGCATCCGTGGATTAGCTCAAAAAATTATTTCTTCCATTTCCTTTTCTTGGAAAACAACTTTAGGCTGTACTAGAGTTATGAAAAAGAAGATCAAAAACATGCCACTCAGCATCTCCTTTGCGCTAACTGCCTTTGTAAGGTAGCCTTGAGAGTTCTTAATTTATGTAGAGTAGGATAAACTAGTTATGTTTTATAAATTATAAACTTGTAGGTCATAAGTTATGATCTTCAGTGTCATTTTTCCTTTCTCTATTATTAAACTCCTAAATCTTAATTGGAAACCTTACCATCCAGACAAATAGGTGAGTTTTAGACTTTCTTCTCTAAGTTACCATAGTACCTTATGTGACCAAAGATACATGAAGAAGTATGATATGAACAAATATTTTATTGAAAGTATTTATTAGCAAGGCAAGAAGCAAGGTGTTAGTTCAAAGACCACCTAAAAATCAAGGATTTCAAGGCCAGTTTAAACAATGAAGATGCTAGAATAAAATCCCTGGGTTAGATATGAAATAGCACAATGGATAACAGAGCCATGGCTTTAGCAAATTAGCAGACAGACCACCCAAGTCTGTTAATTAACAACAGTGAGGTTAAATAACTCTCTTCCATGTTCCCCCTATGACATTGGGAAGATTGCTGTCTACTTGTTGTGTCTCTAACCAGGTAATTTGTCTGCCATATTCTTGTTTCTTCTTCTTTTGTTTTGTTTTGTTTTTTCTTGAAATATAGATTTCACACTAGGAACACAAAATTGCCATTTTGAATTTAATGAAGTTGGCATAAAATCCAGTTTAAAGGATTCTGAAATCCTCAGCTAAATCTTTGTCCTTATAAAATTTCCTACCCAGAGATCAAATATCTACCATTAAAGGTAAATAAGCAAATAATAAATAAATAAATTTATAGTCACAAATTTGAAAGAACTTAAATTTACTTGACTTTTAGAAAATTTGACTTTTTTTTTATAAGTTAACAATACTGACATTTGAGACTTGAGTCTATGCCTACGTGAGTGAGAAAAGAGCGCATGCAAGGGGAGGCTGAGAATTCGTAACCGACAACCACATAAAACTGCATATGATGGTAAGGTTGTAGAAGTTACTTCTGAACCCCAAACATGCACTGTGGTATGCATCATACATTGATAACACACACACACACACACACACACACACACACACACACACACAAACACACAAAGAAAAAATAGTATTAGTTTGCGATAATATTTTCAAGTTTTGCCAAAGACCTGTAAATTAGAGGAGGAATCACATTGCAGCTAAGATTAAAGGAAAATATGAAAAGGAATAAATGCAGCTTCGTAAATAAGGGTACCTGCTGCCTATTGCCAAGCGTTCTACTTTGAAGGGATAACACTGTAATTTGAGATTTCTCAAAGTTATAAACAACAAGTGATTGTTAACTCTAAATTAAAATCCCATTGGAAGAAACCATGAAAGAGTCAAAACTCAAATAATGCAAAATCCATATTAGATTGGACTACAGCCTTAGGTTCTTACCAGAGTGGAATGTACCATGTTTAAGTCCGTGAGTTTTGGGTTATCTTTCTTTTAAGATAGCCCCAAGCATGCTTGAATAATAAAAGCATTCTTTTAAATGAAGTATGCATTACCCTAGTTCTAAGGTTTCTAGTATTTTTTTTATATTCAAAAGTATAAACTCCTAAAAACGTAAAAAACTTTGATGCCCCAGAGGAAAAAAAATGTAGCCTTTAATTTTGATGGTTTCCTCAGGCAATGAACACCACTGTTTCTTTGAAGAAAGGGCAGTGAGTTAGGAAGCTGTGTCTGTATGCAGTCATATGTTCACATCCGGAGGTATCCCAAATTTTATTGTGCTATTAAAACAGTTCTATTGTATGGTTGAATTCAAAGCAGAAATCAACATACATGCTCATTGTGACCCTCTCCCAGGAGAGTATTGAATTGGAAATAGAATGATGCTCTTAGTTTATTTTCAAACTGTTTCCAGCCTATTTCATGCCACCTCAATTACCCCACATTTTACTACAGTGTTCTGTATTTCAAATTCCCATTTGCTCCAAATGCATCATACATTTTCAATACCTGTAAATATCACAAACCTAGTGGTGTCTTCACATGCATACAAATATATGAATCTCCCCCTCTTTCTCTTTCTCTCTGTGTGTCTTCTGGAATTCTAGAAGTCTTTTCTTCTTTCTTTACTATACTTACTAGACTACAAGTTTGCTTATTATGTAAATATGACTGAAAAAGTCTTCCCTGAATGCCCTTCTCATACTGATGGATTTCCCTTGTTTTCTATCTACATTCCAAATTCTAAAACATTTTTAAATGTCAAGATAAATTCGTTCTCTTGGTACACACCATCTGTCTACAGATCTGAAAACAATAATATTAAACATCATGGATACTTTCATTCCTTCTCTTTCTACTTTATTCATTGTTTATGTGACTGAGCTGTCTTGTGTTTGTTTTCTTTGGACTTTCTTTTTCATTTTGTCTGCTTTGCAGATTGCTCCTGCATTTCATGAGATGGATATGGAATTTTCTTTGAGATTCTGAGATCACCTTCATACTAACATTATTGTGATATGTATATGCATGCTTTAAATCAGGGGGTAAATACTAAATGATTGTCCAGGCATCTCCTCTGAGTTTATGTTCAACTGCCTAGCCATGATAATTAGAATTAGGGGCATTATAGAAATCTACATTTTGGCCTGCTCAAGATTAAACATGTCATATTTTCCACCAAGACTAATGAATTATAAGCCCAAATGTTGTGATTTAGTTCCTTTCATCAGTCCCTCTATCCACATTCTATTTGTTCACTATAGTCATTGCCTCAAATGTTACAGCATCTCTCCATCTGGATTAGTACCTCTTTAATCTAGGTTATGAGTTTCCTTCCCTTAGAATGAGACCTGTTGACTCAGTTTGCCTTTAGGCTTGATGGCAACCTCTATTATTAGTGTTTTGCCATAAAGTTAAAGAGATCTTTTGAAAACACATTTCTTTCTTCTCATATATATATGTATATATATATATGATATATAAATATTATATACATATATATGATAAAGATGGAATATTAATATGCCCTGTATGTGGGTACAAAGAGATCCCAACACTGGGCTTCAAAGTCTTATTCTTTGTTTACATTTTTTTTAATTTCTTTTATTTCAGATGGACTCTCTCTTACCATGTAGTTTCAATCTAATGCAGACCTTGTCTCTGTTCCTGTCTGTGCTTCTTTTGCCTAAGATACTTCTACCTATTAACCATGACACTCGAACAACATTCCTAATCTTCTTGGTCAACTTTAGTACATCCAAGCCTAGGTTAATTGTGTAATCTGCAGGGTTCTTGCATGCTATGTAAGAAATAGATGAAAACTTTGAATTATAGTACCCATTGTGCCATGCAATTCTATTTTAAAAAATGCACATTTAACATATATTATGTTAAGTACCTCAAGAGTTCTTGTCTTATTTGTATTACTGAAGCTCTTCTATGGTTTTCTAGAAATGGCATAGAAATATTATTTTTTATAACTAAGGTAAAGAATAATATAAGCATAACAGGTTTTATATCCCAGTCAGAATAATTAATAGGCAAGCAATGAATGGAATAAAAGCAACAATGGAATTATTAGTTTAGGTACAGGCAAAAAGGATCTTATGAATTTTAGTGGAAAGAATACTTCTATTTGTATTTTACCATTCAAGAATGGTAAAATATCAATATATTGATGTGTTTCTAACACATCAAGTATCTTACATTACTTATGGGTATTAAGTAAAATCTTAATGTGCCGCTTGAAGTCTTTTGTCCTTCAGGCTAGACACAAGAGCCCATACCAGTTAATGAAACCGAAAGGATCTACATCTGGGAACTAGTTAGGTTGTTGGAATAACTAAATGGCCAAACTAAAACAGTTTAGGAATCAGTGATAGCCACGTGCACCTAAACACACAGACATAAGACTTTCAGGAGGAAATGTAGCAAGGCTCACAGTGAGTATACCCAAAGGCTTACCCACTGACAGATGTGACTCCATCTAATATTGTCCTGTGTGCTATCAGAGTTAGCCTTGCTCTCAGCTTTATGTCTTATTAAATGTGTTTTAAAAATTAGTTCATTTATATTTGAGGTTAAAGCATAGTTACATAATTCTGTCCTTTTCTCCCTCCAATCCATAGTATGTACCCTTTCTTGCTTTCTTTCAAATTCATGGCCTCTTCTTTTGCATTAATTGCTATTACAGTTATATAAATATTGATTTTTTTGAAGTATGGCATTTAAGACATGTATTCCAGTGGTTTTCTAGTACCCCAAATCATAACAGATACGAAGATAAAGTCTTAATTATATGTTATAATGAAAACACAATTTCAAGAATAATACATTGGATAGATGGTTCCTTTTGAAATTTCAATTGACTAAACTCATCAGCCCTTTAATAGTAAGCACTATCAGATTAAAAACCAGCATCCAACCAATGATCCTTAATATTTTTTATTTGTGAACAGTCACTTGAACAAAATAAGTTCAATTAAGAAATATATGTTCATTTCTGTACCCATAAAATGTCCATGTCACCCAATAGAATCCATGTCCTTTAGCCTTTTACTGATTAATTTCCCCTTTGACAGATTTTATTTTTCATTCCTTTTATCATTGGAGGGCTTTTTCCTGGGGAAGATGATTTCCCCTGCTCTCAGGATTCCTTAGTTGCCTGTAGTTCTTCGTGTAGGGTTGAAGCCATAGGTGTTTTCCCCTTCCACATAGTGTCATCCATCTTCTTCTTTATTTTAATTTTTGATTCTGGTAAAGTAAGGAAAGTACTTTTTCCTGAAAAACAGAATGCAGAGGATTGCATTTTACCTACTCTTAGCAAAAGTTGCTTGGGAAAGTTCCTTATTTCAGGGTGTGAAGAACTATTGAGTTTCTTATGTTAGATAATTACTTCTTCAAATATATTCTGTGCACTAATTTCTTTTGGGATTGAACTTGCCCACTTAAGACTCAGGGTATCACAGGAGGGTCATTTGCTTTGTGTTTTCTGACATCAATTCCAGTTTCTAATTCAGATATGAAATAAAGGCAGTCTTCTTGAAACTTCAGTTTATTCATTTTTATTGATATTCTAGGACTGCGGATTTCACTGCTGTAAGGCAGAATATCCTATCTCCTTGATATCAATGTGTAAATAATGAGCATTAACACAGTAAAATATTCAATAAAAAGTCATAATACCAAAGTTTCCCCTCAGCCAGTATCATTTTATCCATTGGAGTGGAGTGACTAAAACAACACCAAAAGTCCTGGAGGCTGTGCAAGGCAAGGCATATTTGAAGCCTGGTGTTTACCTGCTATCAATTTTATTTTACTAGATTTTTTATTCCTTTCAGAGCCTTGATCCCATCTTTTGAAATATTTAAATTTCCCAGAATCACAATATTTACTTAGTAATTTTTGAAGTTTGATTTTTATTTCCTCCTTGAAAATTTCATACATGTATACAACTTCTTTCTTTTTTCTGTTTCTGTTTCTGTTTCTTTCTTTCTTTCTTTATATACTTTTTGATTTTGTAAATAGTTTTATTGGTGTAGAGCCATAGGCACTAATTTCCCTAATGGAACCCTTTTGCACAATAATGAATGAGGTGAATACAGCTGACAGGCCATTTTCTTTCTTTTTTCTTTCTTTTTTTTTCATTCTCTCCTTTTACTGAAAATAGATTCTTTTCTCTATATCCTGAATACAGTTTTTTTCTCCCCTGTTCCTGCCAGTTTTCCCCTCCTTATCATCCCTCCAGATTCACTTCCTTTCTGTCTCTTTCTAGAAAAGTGTGGACTTTTTAAGAAGCTGGACATGGCAACTCAGCAGAAGGAAAGAACCCTAAAAACACAAGACTCAAAGACCTAGCCATTCATACTCAGGTGTCCCATAAAAATACTAAGCTGAAAGCTATAATGTATATACCAAAGGCCCAGTGCAGACCTGCATAGGCCCTGTGACTGCTGCTTCAGTCTTTGTGAGAGCAAAGGAGACTTGCTCACTTGAGTCAGAGCATCTTGAGCTCTTAGTACCATTTTAAGTTAAGAGAAGTTCTAGTCCCTACTTCAAATGATTTGACAGATTTAGATGACCCCTCTGGATGGCATTGCCCTACATGTGGAGTGAGGGGGGCTGGGAGGGGAGGGTGGTCAGGGTGCATGTGAGGGGGAGAGAGAGGGAAAGAGTGAGGTGAGGGAGGGAGGGAGGAAGGGAAGAAAGGGGGAAGGGAGGGAGGGAGGGAGAATCTGGGATCGATATGTTAAAAAAAAAAAAAAAAAAAAAAAAAAAAGAACAAGAATTCTTTTCCTGAAAAAAACAAAAAAACAAAAAATCAAAACCAAAAAGATTTCTTGATAACTGGTTTGCCACTTCCTAAGAAACAAGCAAGTAAGCAAACAAACCAACCAACCAACAACAAAAACCCATTTAATACATTTTGATGGTTTCTCTTCCAAGGTCAACTATTTCCCTTCCTTGTGCTTTATGTTTTAATATATGTGACAGAAATATACACACACATATTGGTAATTCTCCAGATGATGCATTTACTTGACGTAAATCAAGCTGCATTTAGAATTTCTGAATGAAGTACTGAAAACACACCCTGACTAAGGGACACTCTCTCTTTTTCTCGTTATCTCCTACTCCACCCCTCTACACTCACTGTGGTTCAAAAATGCATGTAAGTCACACAGAAAACTCTAGTTCATCAACAGCTTACTGAGAACAACCTCATCTCTAAGTCTTTTGGTTTTCGATGTGGTTAGATGGTAACACTATAATGTCAAATACTAGTGAGTATAGTCTTAAAATGTTCTTTCTTTTGACTGCAAAAGGAATGTATAAATGCTGCTTGCATCTATATTTTAATAGTTTAGCATCAAATGATGTTTAATAGTTCAAGAAATAATGTAACTGACATCAACTTGTACTGTTACATTTATTTAAAAAAGCTCAAAATCATGCTGCTAAGCCACATGCTACGATGCAGGAAATTAAACATCTATTAAGTTCTTGTATAAATATGTGTACATATATAAATATTTAAACATATATGTTTTTAATTTCTTGCATAAAAACACTAAAACACTCTATCATAAAACATGACCATTTATGCAGTTATGCAGTTCTAAACTCTTTCATTTAATTTGTCTTTTCCTGTATCTGATACCTGGAAACCATAATACAGTGTTTTTCAAAACACAAAGCACATCTAAATTTTGATTAAGTTTTTGCATGAAAAAACAATGGCTGATATTTTAAACATGTTCAATTATCCTTATTCATTAATTCTGCACCAATATTAGTACTGCACAGAGCTCCGGAACAATATTAAAAATCTACTTTGCCTTCAAATGTTACCTTTGGATATTACACATATCTTGTATAACTAGGTTCCTATGTTGTCAAAAAAACATTATTTTTAAAGTGATAGACCTCCTTGGAATGACTGAAAGAAAACATGGGATTAATTAAATTTGATGCAGACACCACCAGAATCAGGAAGAGTTAGACTAATAATTTGCTCTTAATTTCACACAATTTGCTTACAGGGCATAGAATTCAAACTACAATTGACCTGGAAGCTTTCTCACTGCTTGCTAGGTTACATAGAAACAGAAGACAGGATACAGCCCTCTGCTGAACAAAATTCTTCAATAGTCTTACCCAGCTATGGATTTTGTATATTACAAGGTCCTGCAGGCAAAATGTACCCATTCATTTAACAGGGGGATTATTGTTTGGGGGTACAAATGCCCACATTCTAGTAGGATCTGAGGCCTGCTACACATACCAGGTACTGTAAACCTAACCAAAGCTTATAGTGAGTGATGCATGTCCTAGAGAGGAAAGTGGTCTTTAGTGAATGGACATATTATCACGGTGCCCTCTAAATGTGTGTGATTATGTTCATGGATTAACATTGTTCTCAGCCTTGATCACAGAAGCTCCTTTTTGTAGAAGGTGAAGATTAGAGCAGAGACTTGCATTCATTCACTCAAGTGTTGAGAATAAGTAACATTTATAAGTTCATCACCCTAAAGGAGCATCTATAATACCCCTTTAAGTCCCATAGAACAGGAGGGGACAAAAAAGATGGTATGACCTAGAAGATACATATGAGATCTACTAAAAGCTACTTTTTCATTATTACATGGCCAGTGCAACCATGGATACGTCATATCTGTCAGTATTTACACAAAACATCTAAACACATACATACATATGTACACAAACTTACATGCATACATGTATAACATGCATACTAACATATATACACAAACATGCATATGCACACATAAACACACATGCATAAACACATGGGTAGATAAAATTAGGAGAAGGGCTAGTTTGGAAGATGAAGTATTCATTAGGAGTGTAAAGAGAATATGATGGAAATAAGGATGGATATGAATATGATTGTGATCTATTATATACATGTGTGAAACTGAAAAGAATTTAAACTTACACTGCTATACTTCCTGACACTACTCCAAACATTTCTTCTAAATATCTTAAAAGATATTATGTTTAAGCAAAGAAATTGCTGTGTTTCCTCTTCTAACACCAAACAAAGCAGACTTTTAGTGAACTATGCCTAGAACTAACAGCTTACAGACAGATTTCATCTCCAAATCACAATTAAAAAGTTTTAAGATATTTACTCCTGGTCAGAAAAATTTTTTCTTCTGAATAGTTTTACAGTAAGCAGTGTTCTTTATTTTGTCCATGAACTCATTCCCCATCCTCTGCAAGCACCTTCTTGTAGAGACAGCGACTATGTACATGTTGAAGTATATCCTTCCTGCCCATGCTTTTTAGTCTTCTGCACTGTATTTTAATGTAAATGACAATGAGAAGTGTTTGAATTATTTTAAAACTTGAAATGGCACGTCATGTTATCCTTCAACTTGATGGTTTTCAATCATTTATTGCAATGCACTCATGGCAACAAATTTAACCTCTAATGACTGTACAGTGCGTTGCCCTTCATTATGTAAATGTATTACATTTTCTTGTATAAACAGAACTCACTGTTTCCATCCATTTGTCACCTATTGTTCCTATTGTACTCGGTGCTGATTATCTTTACGAATAATTACTGTTTTCAACAAATTATGAAGCACTGCACTACCCACTTCTCTGGCTCTTCTAGGTCTTGCCAAGTTGCTCTACAAAATAGCTGCACTAATGAACACACTTCCCATATTTCTGATTTTCTACAATGTAGCAGACATCTAACATTAAATTTTGCCATTACATCAATGAACACACAAAAGTACTCGTTTATAATTTGCATTTACCTAATTAGTAGGAAGTCTGAACTTCATCTTAAAATATTTCATAAGCTTCCTTAAATAATTCTTATGATAAAATATCACTAATAGCTTTACTTAAGTAAGCAATTTAACAAATAATACCACTTAAATCTCAAATTGTAAAAAGGGCCTTGACTATTATGTTAGAAAGTATTTAATGTAGTTTAGAAATAGATAAGACTTACACTGAATTATTTTGTATATATAGATACAGTTGTTGATGTGGGTGACTGCTCTGTTTTTTGAGGCAGAGTACATTCTAGACTGCCATGGAATTCAGTCCTCAGTCCACAGCACAGTGGCAGAAGCCTTAAGAAAGAGTCCAGTGAGAGGTTCTTGTGTTATCAAGGATGCATTTTGAAGGGAATGTTGTCCCCTCAACTCCTCCTCCTTCATCTTTTCCTTTCTGGTAAGGAAGTGAACACCTTGAACTCTGACAAGTTCCTGATGTTTTGCCTCACTACAGTCCTGAAATCACTGAGACCAAAAGATGATGGATGGAAATCCCCAAAACTATAAGGTAAAGTGAAAATTTTCTTTGAAAGTTTGTGGTCTCAAGTATTTATTAGTGACACAAATCTGAATAATGTCTGATAGAGCATGACTCAATTCATTTTCAGTAAAATCTTATTCAAACTGACATTGACCGACAATGAAAGCAGACTTAGAAATGTAGCATGAATTTGGCATTTCAAGTCATTGACGTCTGGGTCACTATTCTCAAACCTATATTGAACATATTTAATATATAAAAGAACAAAGGTTACAATTGCCTTTTATAGCGAAAAAAAATCTCAATACACTAAATTTCTAGTAAAGTTTTATACATAGAGATACCAACAAACTTAATTTATGATTTATATTGTTGTTCCATGAAATAAAATTTTAGGTTAGTTTTAAAAATGTATCAACTTGAAGGAAAGACGGAAAGGAAAACATTTGACTTAGGTCAGGGAAGCAGGTAGCTGACTGTCTTACCTCTCCCTCCTTTCCTCAAAATCAATTTCCCAGGCTTACATGTAGCTCTGTGGCTGATCACCTGCTGCAACCTCGTGCACGCCCTTCTTCCCCATCTCTAGTGGGTCACACAAATCTTTCCCTCCAATCCTCCTTTTCCCCACCCACTGCTTTATCCTAGCCCCCAGCTTCAGCAGGCATCCTGGGGGAACACATCACACACTCAGCTATGGAAGCAGGTATGCCAACTGCAGATCTCTCTCCCTCTTCTCCTCCAAAAGCAGATGCCACACTTACACATAGCTCTGTAACTGACCACTGACTGCAGCCTCCCTGTCCTCTCTGTCCCCATTTCCAGTGAATCCTGCAGATCTTCTCTAGTCTTTCTCTACATTCGTCCTGTGATCCTAATTTCCAACTCTAGCCGGTGTTCCTTGGGAAACCGGCAGCCAAGCCTGCTAGAGAAACAAATAGGCCAGCAAAAGGAGGTTGGTGTTATATTTCTCCTCTGGTAACATGCAAAGTCTTAGTTATGGTTTTAATTGCTGTGAAGAAACACAAGAAGTTTTATAAAGGAAAACATTTAATTGGGGTGACTTGCAGTTTCAGAGGTTGAGTTCATTAACATCATGATGAGAAACATGGTACAGGCAGGCAAGCATAGTGCTAGAAAAGGAACTGAGGGTTCTGAATCTTGCTCCACACTGTCTCATGATATTCTGCTATACTCTTAGATTAGTAGGCTTCTCAGACATCACCACATTTCTGCTGTGTTTGAATGTATGTGCGTGTGAGCTGCTCATCATGAAAGGAGAGAATTCAGTATTTAGATGTGAACTTGTGAAGTTGGAGGTGAAAAGATGAACAGTAGGAAACAGATGGAAAATTCCCAGAGAATGGGAAGGGATGATAAAGATGTGTGATTCCTCGGTAGAAGGAGCACTTGGTCATTTGAAGCAGGTAGGCAGGTACATGCTGGGAGTCTATGAATATTTTGTGTTAGAAGAATTTTCTCATCTCA
Source organism: Phodopus roborovskii (assembly GCF_943737965.1). Classification (NCBI taxonomy): domain Eukaryota; kingdom Metazoa; phylum Chordata; class Mammalia; order Rodentia; family Cricetidae; genus Phodopus; species Phodopus roborovskii. Next base: position 7,319,090 of record NW_026125444.1, read on the forward strand.
CCTGAAAGGAAAATAAATCCTGTCTTCAATGATTTTAGATGTAAAAGAAGAAACTACAAAATCAAAAGTTTACCTTTCTTGTCTTTTTACCTTGGTTTATAAAGTTAAAAGGGACTACATGAGTATGGATAATTATTGTTTTCAACCAATCCTCACTAAATGTAATTACAACTCTGTCTTCTAACCAACCATTTTCTACAGATACTAATGTTTGAATAGCACTTGAAATTCTACGTAGCATGCCAAAAATTCCACATCTTCACACACCCCTACTGTATATCACACTTTTATTTGGTCTTTTGTCACAGATTCTTAGAACCAACATATGTGAAGGGAATTCTCCATAAAAAGTTTCACGATTAAAATAGACTAAAAGCCCTTGAACTGCTTCATGAGGTTTACACAGAGAAAGCATACATCGTAGCATGTTGCACTGGCTGAAATGCTTAGAGCTTTGAAATTTTATCTTAGTTGATCACTCTAGGAGATCTTGAGAACTACATGGCATTTTCTGAGGCTACAGCTTGGCACAACCTAGTGAAACTAAGTAAAAATCCTTTCCTTATTTAACCACAAAATACATCTGTGGATCATAAAATGTTGCTCTATAAATTTTTCTTTATATGAGATAGACCCAATGAGACTTCATCAATTCAATTTTTTTGTTCTACTTACATTAGTTTACTATCTATTGCTGTGATAAAGACCTTGACGAAAAGCTACATGAGAGAAAAAGTTTTATTTGATTTAAAGATTACAGGCTATCATTGAGGGAAGTCAGGCAGGGACTCAAACAGAAGAGTTACTTGGAGGAAAAGGTTGATGCAGAGGCAATAAGGAAAACTTTATTGTCTTCTTCCAGCTTTTACTATGCATGCTTTCTTATACAATCCAGGACCACCTACCTACCTGGGGCGGTACCACACACAGTGGGTTGGACTCCCTGACACACAAAAACTAAGAGAATAACCTGAGAAAATGTAAACATTTTCTCAGTTGAGGTTCTTTATTTCCAAGTTACTCCAGCTTCTGTCAAGTTGATAGAAGCAATAAAAAACAATTAAACAGCACAATTTCTTAACTTTATTGGACTGTGAAACACCTAATAGAATAGTAAAGCACCTCCATGCATGTACATGCACTGAAGTGTATGTGACAGTATTCTCAGTTTGTACTAACTAAGGTGCAATGTCAAACTTCAATGTGAGCAGCCATTTTTCCATAGACTGGGGCCCAAGTGGGAAAAAATAGAGGAAAAGGAAATAGTAAGACAATGTAACCATCTCTGCCTCCTGCCTGTGCAACAGGCCCCCATTTTCATGATGGGCTGAACAAACCTCCAAATCAATGAAGCCAAGGGATCTGGAGTGCAGTTTATGAATCAATAAACTCAAACTAGGTTGTTAAATGTTTTGTCAGAGCAATGAAAATTCTAAAACTGACTAGATACTGACAGAATAACTCCAAAATTAATGCTGAGATCACATCAGGAAGTTTGATTTTCATATTTGAGAAAATCTTACATTCTTTTAGCTTAATGACTGTTGGGAATTTGATTATTAACAGGTATAAGTATAATAAGTTGATCTGAACAACAAGCATTAAGCCCAAGATTCTACCCAGACAAACAGATCAGAATTCAGAACATGTTTGAGTAGGAACTTTCCTTAACTTCTTCTTTTTTTGGATATTCATTATTCTGACAGAGGACAAGTACATTTTGAATAAACGAAAAGACACAGGGAAAGGATTCTTTGGGAAAACAACAAGCTCGTGAAAGAGGGGCAGGCTTCATGCTGAAAGAACATGATATGAAAACGAAAGTACTGTAAATAAAGTGGCACGCTCTGTGCCAGAAAAGAAGCATCTTAGTCAGAGAAATGTCAGAGATAAGATCTGGATGTAAATGTGAGCCAAATCTTTTGCAGTACTTTTTGTTTTGTGTGATTATGTTCACCCTGAAAGTCTCCACTAGAAGATGGATAAATATTTGCTACTGTGCAAGAAGAACAGGTAACTACATTCATTAGAAGTCGAGAAGTCGAGAAACCTGTGATCACACTTTCTTGGTGACTGTTCCAGGTATAGGGCAGAGCCCATCTGCTGTACCATATGCCCAGTTGTTGATTGGACAACAAAAGTGTGGGAGGCAAAAAGCAACTGTTTCCAAAAAGGCCACCAGGAAAGGGGCCAAGGCAAGTGTGCCAGGACGATTGTGAACCTCTTTCAATAGCTTCATATTAACTTCGCGTTTCCTAAGTTAATAAGAAAGCTTCCCAAATGTGTTTCTGGGGATAAAATTGAATGTACTGTGTGGTTTAAAATGTAAACAACACACTAGCATTTCTGATGGAAGTTAATTCTGTGATGTGTGTTCAGCAGACTTTTATGTTTGCTTTGCCTTTTTTTAAACATAGCAGAACAATGATAGTTTATTTAAACACCATTATATTCTGATTTGACTTTATTTTCAATGAATTACATGGGAATAATTAATGCATGTCTAAGATAAAGAAATGTCATCGATTTGATGTTAGGAGGACATTATATATCACTGTTTAATGAATTAAATGTATTTTAAATGTTCACTTCCTCCTTCCTTGTAAGACTTTTAGAACACAATCTTGCAGTCATCACCTCAAATTTATGCTTCATTTTTCTGTCATCACAGAATTGATGTCCTTGGAATATTCTGTAATCAGCATTTAATATTTTGTTTCATTGACAAGATATTTAACTAATAATCACAAAATACCATTTTGGTGTGTGTCAACATTCTTCCTTTTACTGTCTTTGTCATGTCTTTATCATTTTATTTTGTTAGATTCTCTGTCTTTGTCTTTGTCTCTTTCTCAGGCACAGACCCACATATACACATAGCTCATAGATGAATGGTTATTTCAGTCCTGCTACCATATGATGAATACTGTTCTAGTTCTTTTCATTACAGGATACAGCTAATGAGTAATGCTAGGTTCATAAATCTCCTAGTACTTTGTCACCTAGAGACTGTGAGTCTCATCAAGCCCTCATGGTAATACCAGAGGGAAGCACTGCTGTTCTTTTTTTCACAGATAAGGGACATGAAAGCCAGAGTGGTTTGATGATGGGCCCCAATTCACACAGCAGCAAATCTGCCAGACTCCAAAGCATGTGTTCAATCAAGCCCTCTGAGTGTTCCTGTCTGTGAAATACTGAGTGCTTTTACATAGCAAGAGGAAAGAACGGTAGTGTTTTTGTCTTAGAACCAGTAGAAGATACAAGTGACTACCGTAAAGTTATCTTGATCTTGCTTACTACCCTAGGCACATTAAGAATGGGCAACAATCAGAGTGGCGGCCAAGAGCCAGCCAGTACAGCATGGATTTTCGGGCAGGATGTGATATCTGAGGATATGGAACAGAGCAAAGACATTTTATAGGATAAATGCAGATGTAAAATAGAAAAGATACAGGGCATATTCAAAGGAAAACAAGATGCTGGGACACATTGTTTATTTTTATCATTTTAATTTTCAGCTTTGTCTAACAATCTAAAAACTGTATGTTGAATATATGAGGAAGGGACTCTGGTCTTAGGGAAAGATATTAGCTTACCTTGAGTTCTCATGGATGAAAACAAAGCAACTCCTTAAACCTAATGGAAAATAAACATACTTTTAAAAGTTAACTATGACCTATTAATATGTATTCATGGGCTGTTCTCTTTGCAGCATTTCTAGTTTATCTACCTAAATTTACTTTGTAATTTCTTGCAGTAAAGACTTTTTGATAAAAGAACTACCTCTTAATCATAAGGCTTTTTTTTTTTTCAGAACATGGCTGAAAGATACAGGCATGTGAGATTGATGGAAGCTTGAACATGAGGTATACTACTTAATGATGACGTGACCATGAAAACTAAGCTTATGTGAGCCATTTCTTATTTATAAAATGTTGGCAATAGTTAGTAATCTCATTGGGGATTGATGGTGACTAGTTGGGGTTGTGAATGTTAGTCTCTGATACTCTTTACTGTCATATGGTATGATATTGACTCACTGTGTCCAATAAATAGGAATTACTGACTTTTCTGTAAAGTATAGAATTTAGGTTTGGTTTTAGCTGTTCCAATTAAATGTAGCCTAAATTCTAAACTATGTCTTTGGATTGGATACTGTCAACAGAAAAACACTCAAGTCTTAGAACTGTTCAGATGTGTAAGCGCTCTCTCCTGCATATTTTATATCTGTGCTCCATGCTGTGCTGTGATATAGTTAGGTACAGAAGAGTAGTTGAAGGCAAGGCCTATCTGCAAGCTGACATTCCTGCAGGGTGTTCACACTGTGGAATCTGGTCTCCTCAGAGAGAAGACGGGCTTATTGCTAGTAAGATAAGAACAGGCTAAAAGAAGATTTTCTCTGATGTATCCACCAACCCACTGAACACTTTTATTATGAAGCTCCTGGTCTCTTCTCAGCAGTGGCTTAAACTTTAAATGACAGAATTGATGAAGCTGCAAATTCAACTTCACTTATAATTTTAGAGTCCACTCAATTAAAATTTGTGATTGATTTTAATTAAAACCAGGCCTGCCTATAAAGAAGTAGGGTTTGTATTAGAGTTTTGTAGAATTTCCACAGCTATATTACTCTAATTTGAGCTGTGAATATGAAGGACTGAACTTGAGCTTTTTCTTGATCCAGTGCAATCCTTGTGGCCATCATGGCTGGTCAATAGCTAAATGAAGCAGTCACTTGACCTCTAATGAACCGATTTCACCACCATGAAACAAAGGTGATAATGTAATTAATTGTGTCACTACTACATGGCCTAGAGTCATAGAAACTCATTTATCATTTGTGTGCATTCAGAGCGATATTATTGACCAAAGTCTCACTCTCTTTCTCTTTTTCTCGAGCTCAAATTTATGTGAGAAAATTCTCATTTCTTTTTTAATGAAATAAAGTAAGCTTATGATTTGATGATTTCATGCATGGACATACTATCCTGCAACTTGTCCAATCCCCTACTCCATGTCCTCCTCCAAACTTTATGTTCTCTTTCAACAATAAATTTATAACCCACTGAGCCCATATATGCCTGGAAATGTAGGGTATCATTGGAGTATAGTCAGCACACTGGGTACCATATATCTTAATTAAACTGGCCCTTTCTCCTTTATGAGTCACCAACTCCCAATAATTCCTCATCTATGGGTAAGGTATTGTGTGCTTATTACACTCCTATGTAGGCAACACAGCTACTGAGTTCATGAGTTCAAGGGCCTATCATGTTTTTATCTCATTATTTTCCTCCCAATTTTTCCTGACTTCTGCCATTTAGATTTTTCTGATCCTTTTTCCTCCAGGTTTATTTTGTTGTTGTTTTGTTTAATCAACTTTATTTGATTTTTTAAAATTTTATTAATATTTAATTTTTTTTACATCCCTACCCTAGTTTTTCCTCCCTCCTTTTCTCCCATTCTCTCCCTTTCACCTCCCCTTGCTCTCCCCATCTACTCCTCCTGTTTCTATTCAGAGAAGAGCAGGTCTCCCATGGACAGCTAACAAAAATGGCGTATCAGTTGCAGTAAGACTATGCACCTACCTCCCCTCATATTAAGGCTGGAAGAGGCAACTCAGTATGAGGAAAAGTGTCCTAATATCCAGCAAAAGAGTCAGAGACAGGCCTTGCTCCCACTGTTAGGAGTACCACAAGAAACCCAAGCTACACAATTGTAATACATATGCACAGGGCCTCGGTCAGTCCCATGCAGGCTCACTGGTTGTTGTTTTGGTCTTTGAGAGCCTCAATGAGATCAGGTGAGTTGTTTTTGTAGGTTTTGTTGTGGTGTCCTTGACCCCTCTGCCTCCTACAATCCTTTTTCCTCCTCTTCAGCAAGATTCCCCCTAGATTTTCTTAATATGTGGCTGTGGGCATTTGCATCTGTTTCCATCAATTACTGGATGAAGCCTCTATAATGACAATTGGGTTAGGTAACAGTGTAAGGGTATAACAGAATAAGGTTAGAAGTCATTTAATTGATTTTTTTTTTTAAACTAGAGCCTTGAGTAGAGAAGTCTGAGATCGCTTTCTCAGTCTTTCCTTAAGTGTCAACTCCTGGAACAAATGCCTTAACCAGCTAGTGAAGTTCAGCTGTGAAGAATTTACATTGATTATTTTCACAAAAAAAAGTTTAACACAAACATTGTTAATTAGATTATGAAAGTACAGAGACCATTAAAGTATTATGAGGCATCAATTGTGATAAATATCAGGAAAATTTTGTTTAATAGGAAAGGAAGAGTTTAAAGCCATTCATGGTCAGAGACAAAAAGAAAGGACTTATCAGAGATCCTGTTCGCATACTAGGGAAAGAGAGGCTGGCTAGTTGGGGCGAGGACTACTGAGAGTCCTATAAGCCCAACTATGTGAAAACTTGCAAACAGGGAAATAGAGCTGGATCTATCTGAATTTCTCCAAAGTTAGAGAAATGAGGGGTGGAAATATACAGAGCATTAAAAACATTATACAACACATTGGGTGATCTGTCTACTTCAGGAACCCCTGCCTTCTAACATCACAAAATGGAAGGATGATGTGTTGAGTTCTGGCCATAGGGTAACAGAACAGCTGATGATTCTGAATGCAGACAAAATAATGCAACTGATATAGTAAATTTGACTTGCTGTAAAGTTGATAAACACTTTGTGTATTGCACAAGGAGAGATGTGTACATCATCCACTTTAAGGCATGCTAAGATGATTGTATGATTTGCAAAGTATGCAGGGTTGTTCTTCTGAATTAACAAAAAAAATTGTAAACTAGATAATATACTTAATAAAGCATGAAAATATGCATAGAAAGCTTCAGTATAAATGACATAGTAATGACATCCAATTGTACCTTTCTTCATAAGGCAACACGACCTTACACAAAGAACAATGCCTCCTACAGACTAAAAAAAAAGTGATTAGAGTGGTATTTCAAATCTTGTTTTCTTTTAGCTTTACAAATATTAGGTAAAATATCTCCTATGTTACTGATGTAAGAAAATATGTGACTTACTGCCTCAATACCTGCCACCAACCACTCCTCTGCACTGTTTCCTTTACAACTGAATTAAAACTACAGAGTTGTTATTCTGATCTACCTTGCTTTTGTTTTATTTACTACTATTATTCTTGGGCCAGGATACAGGTGATATTGTTAGTTTTATTCTCTAATGTTTTACTTCTTGGGGCCTAAATACATTTATTATCTGTTTCCATATTAAGTTGTCTTATATATATATATATGACAGAATATGATATGGTGTCATTAAGTTTTCAATTATAACCTCTGCTCCAATTCAAGCCTTTACTACTATTGTATTGTTTGCTAACTCTGGACCCCACCTCTCTTGGTTTTCTCTAAAATGCAAACTTCTGTGACTAATACCTGGGTGGGCAAATGAACTGGATCAAGAGAAAGGAGCTAGCCTCAGAGGAGAGAACATACAGAGGCTGATTCATGATCAGGAGAGCACGTTGTTTTGTTCTGTGTCCTGTGTTCACAGGGAGTATCTGAAACATCATATCCTCTGCTGAGAGACTTGCTAAGTTGCCTTCATAATAGAACCAGAGCTTGGGAAACAGAAAACCTGAGCCAAAGCCAAGCTTTGATGGCTAATGAAAGCTAGATAGAAAAGAACAGCATCCAACACATAGACCACTCAAAGATGTTCTTCCTATTAGGGTTTGAAAGTAGATTGAATTGGATAATTGCTAATATAGAGATCCTATCATTTATTGTTTAGTAATACTGAAAGGTTTCTATTTTATTTGGTATATTTTATTCTGTTTAAAAGAGTTTTAATTTTTAGATAGTCATGTACTGAATAGGACAGTTTATATTTCATGTTTTGCTATGTTTTTAGATATGTGGTGATGTCTTTGGGGCCTCATTTAGGATGTTTTCCCCTGCTTTGTTTCATGATATGGGCAGATAAGTAACTTGTGCATTTAATGTACACCCACATACTAATTATCATGATTAGAGAAATTTTCACCCTATTGCTCTAATTTTTTGCTTTAATTCTAGAAATTTCCATTTCTGCTTTTTATTTAGCTGTTACATATTGTATGGATTCTAAATGAGGTACTTACAGAAGCTTATCAAAGGCTTGTTTCTCTGTATCTCATGCCAAATCCAAATGTCTAAAAATCACATAAAGCCTTCCTTCAGAACAGAAATCAACTGAAAAACATTTAGTCATACAATAGGAGTGTGCTTTTCTTGGCTGAATTTCAGATAATGTCAATGTTGGAGACTGCTGACAGAGATTTTTCACATACCTTTTATAGGACTTTAAATATCTGGGTGACAATAAACAAGTTTTTAGCTTCAGCAATGGTATGTCTATGTAAAGTATTTTGCCTTGCTCTTAATTTAGCCATTATCTTAAATGAAGTTTTTTTTTTTTAAATAAAAGGTAAATCTATAGCTTGTTAATTCTGTGTGATTTCCTCCCAATGTGGTGATTTTAAATTGCAAATGTCAGATGGAAATATTTAATCATTGGCTTATACAGATTTTATATGATCAAGCCTTACTAGTCTAATTAAGATAATAATGGTATTTTTTTTCAAAGCAAAACAAAATACAGTGCTAAGTCAAGTATGATATAAACTGGAACAATCAGGTGGCAAAGGATCGCGCTTTCTGTAATTAAATATAGTAAAACACTAAACTCTGCTCCTGAAACCAAACAATGCTTTAAAGCAAGTTCTTTATTGGTATTTCACTTTTATCACTTCCAGAGTTCACAGCCTCTTTGTGTAGATTTGAGTTTCCATCTGGATTCATGTTCCTTCGGCCTCAAGCGCTCCCTTTAGTATTTCTTATATTGTATCTGCTGGCCATGAGTTTTCTCAGCTTTTGTCAGAAAACCTTTATGTCACTTTCATTTTTTAAGATATTTTCAATGGTTATAGAAGTCTGGGTTGATGGCTTTTCTCTTTCTCCCCATTCAGTACTTTCAATAAGTCATTCCATTGACTTCGCACTTGGCCTAGCTCCTGAGAAATCTACTATAATGCTTTTCTTTTTTCTTTTCTTTGTAGTGTTTCTGTCTTTGTCTTCCTAGTCCTGCAGTAACTGAGTATTACAGATCTAGGGAATCTATAAAGAATGGAAAGTCTCACACACACACACACACACACACACACACACACACACACACACATACACAGAGAGAGAGAGAGAGAGAGAGAGAGAGAGAGAGAGAGAAGAGAACCTAAAAGCAATGGGAGAAGTGTTTAACATACATTGAAGTGGATGTATGTATGTATGTATGTATGTATGTATGTATGTATGTATGTATGTATATCTCGCAATTGAGAATCTTGAGATGACAGCATCTGATATCTATCCTTCTTACCGTCTCAAGGAAAGACAGAAGTCATCAGGGCAAAGTGATGGGCCCTGTGTGCCAGTACAGCAGTGGAACACAGGCAAGAAATCTACTTGGGTAGCACTGTTTTTACTGTTAATTCATCTGTGAGAATCAAAGCACCCAGGACCCACCACCTTCCATCTAGGATCTAAATTTCTGTATTTGCCATGAGAATAAAGGTTCTGTAGATGGCATTGGGGAAGATTAACAACATTCAAACCATAATAATAGATATTTGTTGTTGATTTCTTCTGACTGGATTTAAAAGCTCTGTCTTTCTTCTAGATTCAAATAGTACCCCCTCTCCGTCTCTGTCTCACCCCATCATTCCCTTTGTACCTCTTTCCTTCTCCCTTTGACCATTCTTCATCAATCGCAAGTTTGTCAGTTTGCTGATCTCTTTAATAATAATTTTGAGCTCTTTGAATATTTGTTTTGACCTTTTTGCACTTTTAAAAATGAATTGCAATATATTTCCATGTGCATGTATATCTATATTCCTGTCATTGATATGTATTTTCTTTTTTAAATTAATTTTTATTTAAATTAAAACAGTCTTATTTTACATATCAATCCCAGTTCCCTCTCCCTCCCATCCTCTCAGGCCTCTCACCACCTCACTATCCCAATGCCCCCATCCACTCCTCAGAGAGGGTGAGGCCTCCCATGGGATCATCAAAGTCTGTCCTAGGCCCTCCCCTGTGTTTCTAGGCTGAAAGTGTATTCCAAAGGGCTCCCAAATTCCATTTGTGCACTAGAGATATATACTGGTTCCACATCCAGAGGCTCCAGGTCCCTCAACTGATACCCACATTCAGGAGGCTTGGTTTGGGTTGGTGAGCTCTCACTTGCTCAAGTCAGGTGTTTCTGTGGGTTTCTCCAGCATGGTTGTGACCCCTTTGCTCATCACTCCTTCCTCTCTACAACTGGATTCCAGGAGTTAGGCTTAGTGATTGGCTGTGAATCTCTGCTTTTGCTTCTATCAGCTACTGGATGAAGGCTCCATGATGACATTTAAGAAAGTCATCAATTATTATCTCATTATAGGGGAAGGGTATTTACTGTAGCCTCTCCACTACTGCTTAGATTCTTAGTTGGTGTCATCCTAGTGGGTCCCTGGTGATTTCCCTAGTGACAGCTCTCTCTATGAAGCACTAAGCACTAAGTAATGCATATATTCTCATGCATTTACTCACGTGAAAACCACTGAAGGATGTCAGATGTATCGCTTTGCAGTTTATTCCACTGAGACAAGGTCTCTCACTGGAACCAAGAGTTCACTGCTTTTGTAGATAGTCTAACTGGACATCAAAGACAAAGAGTCTTTCTTTCACTTTTCAGAAAGTATTGAAAGAACCTTGTTACATCAAGGTCAATGATTGATGGTCTGCAAGTAAGAGTTGTGGCTGGTGTTCTGTTCACTTGGGTTCCACACACTACTGGACCGACACTGTGATTGACTTCAGTGAAGTTTCCAGCCATCTCTTCCTAGTACAGCAGCATTCTTCCTTATAACTATGCTAGTCCTACATTAGGTAGAACATCCTGACCATTTTGTCTATCTCATAGATAAGGGATCTATGATGATACTGCTGTGGCTTTTCTTCATTTAATCTTATTCTGAAGAACATTTTCTTATATGCTGAAGGGTCTTCAAGTGTTTTCCCAAGTTTTTATATTGAAATCCTAGCCACAAAATAATAGAACTTAGGGGTAGGTTCTCTTGGTTCTACCTCATGAAAGAGAGTACCAAAATGGGCCCCAGGGGCATTTTACTCTTTGCCTGTCTGAGAACAGATGACAACATCCACTTTCAACCAGAGATATAACTTCCACCTGAGACCAAATCTAATGGTGCTTTGCTATTAGGCTTCCCAGCCTCCAGAACTGTGAGAAAAAAAAAAACTTTCTGTTGATTATAAGCAACATTCCATATGATGCACTGTTATAACAACAACAATGAACTAAGACATAAGACAAGGGCTGCAATATTTATGCCTGTCACTTTGAAGCTTAATGTTTTCTTTGTATATGTGAAATATCCAGATAGCAGTGTGATGCTTATGTCTTTCCCACAGCAGCAGAATATTCTCTTAACTTATCTGTAGTCACAGAAACTTTCCTCTGGTCATCCATTTTAAATGCAATCTTTCTTGTGGATAATTAGTAGAGGACCAGAGAAAAGCATTTACTAGTGAATGTGAACTTTTATTTGGTCTGGGTCTCCCAGGTGTTCTCAACTAATGCCTAAGTCTCACTATTTGTTTTTTAATTATTAATTCATTAACATTGCACCTTGGATTTGTTTTTACTCACTTGTAAGGAATCTAATCCATCTTTAATCATGTTATGCCACAGCTATCTCTTAGAAAAGCTTATTTCTCCTTGAATTTCAGACTAATTCATTGCCTAGTGACCACATCTCTGATGGGATCATGGGAAATCAGGACTTTGTGCTTTACTCAGCTTTATCTCATTAAAGTTCATCCAACACTTGCTCCCTGCAGAATTCTGTAACCCAGGCAGAGACTGAACTTCGCACAGATTAATCCTTAACTGTATTGACCTTGCTACTGATTAAGATTACTCAAAATGGCTATAATCAAGTTATACAGTGGTGTCAAGGGGTATGCTACGCTCTGTGATACACCTGAAGAAGAGTTTATTTAATTAACCTCTCCTTTCATGATTTGCACACAGTTAAATATCTACATCTTAAATCAAAATGTTATAATAAAATTTTATTGGATATTAAAGAGTCCCTCTTTCCTACAGGCTTATTAAATTTGAGGTTGAAGTTAGATTATATATCTTTGATAATAGATATTATCCAATATATTTCATGGTACTGACACATTTTCATATGTTTCTGAGAGACAGACTTTCTATTTTTTTATTTTCCTTTTTACTCCCCCATGTTTGTAGTGTGTGTGTGTGTGTGTGTGTGTGTGTGTGTGTGTGTGTGTGTGTGTGTGTAAGCTAGGTTGTAATCATTTAACTGTGATTAGAAGGAGCGAGACACCATGGGCATGGCTTAAGCTCCTCATAGGTCTCAATAATCCTGGGTAAATTTGTTCTACAACAGAGAAGAGTTTTCAATGCTCCTCCAATGAAGTTGTAACATGTGAAAAATCATCAGGATGATAACAAAAATCATGGATAAGAAATACTGGTGTATCACTTTGGGCCATCAAATATATGTATATTATTTTTAAGCATTATTCAACCTATCAGGAGGTGCTACTCATTAAGGAGGTAGTACTAATTGACCCAATAAATATATGTGTTAGTAGTTTCATTTCCTCTGTGGTAGCTTGACATGATTTCCTTCCAGTTGCGGATAATGAGATACTGTTAGGCTAACTCTCCTAGGAACATGTATAGATGTTTCTGCATAAAATGTTGTTTCTCAAAAGAAGTTTTCTTAGTCTTAAATTTTTATATTATAGAAACTTCAACTTTTTGTTACTTCCTAAATATTTCAGTACCACTGAGATGTGTGACTGAGGCTAATTCAGATATTATATAACAATTCATGCATCACATGAAAAATAACACTGAATCTCCCAAGATATGTTAGGTTTGTTCACATGTGAGAGTGTTTGGACTGCTAGTGTCATTTGTGTAGAAAGACTTTGCATTTCTGTGAAACAAATTCTAAGAATTGGGATGAAGATCAAACCAATAGCCTCTGTTTCATGATTGCTCTATGACAAAAATATGACTACTTTGTATACTTAATAGATAAATTGGACATTAATATTATATAGTAAATTGGAAAAATAATGGAAATCAAGGTTTGTTTATGTTCCCATTATATATAGTCCAATGCAAATAAAATGCTGTGTTTTTCTTCTTGTAGATGCTTCATAATAAATGATTTTACACAGTGGGCCCCAGGAAAAATGTCAGCATGGCTCATATGTCTGATCTCAAATATTTCAATTGACTCTTCATCTCAGATAGCAGCTTAGTAATTTATTTGTTTGTGCATTAGACATGTTTAGTTTGAAAAAAGAATACATTATTATTTTTGCAAAAACATTTCTTTATAGATTTATTTCATATAAGTTTAACCTAGCAACACTTAGATTGAAGTATATTCACAGACTAGCAGACTAGAGCAATATTTCTGTCATATTCCTCTATGTCTGTCTCTAGGGTTAAATTACAAGTTAATAAATATTGGTTATCTTCCATATTCCATACAGATAAGTTATTCTGAATATATCATATTGAGTATTTACAAGTTTTAATATTTATTTTTTATTTTAAAGTGTATGGGAGGAAAGTGTGCACATTTGAATGCTGCAACTCACGTTGTTCAACGTAAGATGATGGATCTCCTAAAGTTGCACTTATGGAGTTGTAATCTATTGACTGAGATGCTAGCTACCAAACTTGGGTCTCTCTATAGGAGCATTATGTGTTGTTAAATGGTGAGCCATTCCTCCAGCCTTGTATTTATAATTTTTATAGGTAATCTTTTAAATGTTATAAGTCAAACCATGAAACAGTGAGGTTCTGCTTCTTTCTTTATCTCATTCTCTCTCTCTATTTGGTTTATGTTTATCTCTTCTTGTTTTTCATCAACTTTCTACATTATTAACCTCTAAATAGGATTTGTTGGTTCTTCCTGTAATTCTTTGACAACAAATGAAGCTCTATTAGTCAATTTGACAGAAACAGGATTCTCTCATGTGGATATATGGATTCTAGGGTGGCAACAGATTTGTTTAGTTGTCTTCAGTTATTTTACTCTTGTAAAAATGTCCTGAAATACAAGAATTTACCTTGATATGCCTGCATGTTTTAATTTATCATTAATTTTAGTATGTTAGTATTTTTCCATTAAGAATATCATGGCAAGATCTTTCATGTATACACTTGCATAATATTAAGTTTTGAGTGCTGTAATAAATTATCACACTATTGTCAGTCTGTCATTAGACAAGAATTGTAATATCTATAATGAGAGAAAAGATGAAAGGTATAGATTTATCTTTTATTAATATATAATATAGCTTTGGTATATTAGAGAGTTTAAAGGCTTACCATCTTATTTGTAAATAGTGCCCAAGTATTAGTGATAGCATGTATTGGTTTTAATAATACACTTAAGTGTTAAATGTCTAAATTCTCATATTTAGGAAATTTTTAAAGTTTATGTTGGAAAATGTCATAGCAATGTGAGAAATACACATGGAAGTCAGATTGATATTGACCCATCATACCACGTGGTTGTAGATCAGAGCCATACCTCTTGACAGACTAATAGATTTGCTTCTAAGAGATTCGGAAGTATGAACACAATCCTGTACTCAGTTTGTTATAAATGAACATTACATTATCTAGTGAGAAATTTTAATCACAACAACTGGGTGATTTTATGAATCCGTAAACCCTTTAAACCATTTGGTGAGTGTGGTAGTTTGGCCCCCATAGTATTATAGGGAGTGACATTATTAGAAAGTATGGCTTTGGATATCTTGTTGGAGAAAGTATGTCACTGTAGGGGCAGAGTTTGAGGTTTCCTATGCTCAGGACACCACCACCCATTGTTTCAGTCGACTTCCTGTTGCCTGAAAGATGTAGGACTCACTGTAGTTTCCACAGCATATATACCTGCATATCATCATGTTCCTCATCATGATGATAATGAACAAAACACCTGAAAACATAAGACCAACTAAATCAATTAAATATTTTCTCTATAAGAGTTTCCATAGTCATCTTGTCTCTTGACAGCAATAGAAATCCTCAGACACTGAGCAGACTTTAATATATTTGTTTTGAACTAGGCTATGTAAAAATTGGCTTAATTTCTTTTAAGAATTATATGGCATTACATAAAACCATAGAGAGAAATATAGAAAAATATCTAATTTTTGTGTTAAGGGTGGTTTAGATGTTATTTGGCCTTAAAAGGTCAACAGGTTTCCTTCATGAAGAAATTCATGCCCATACTTCTCTTCGAGCACTGCAGGTGCCTTGGAATTTCCTATTGTTCTTCATAATTATTATTTACAGTTTTTAGCCTGAAATATTTTATCTTTTAAAATGATATAGAGATGCTCACACACTGATTCTTATAATTAGGGATCACGGACACATTACTGTTAAAAAGCAATGACACAATAAGAAATTAATTTCAGTTTCGTTTTAATTTTCACTTCTCCTATGGGTAAAATGTTAATTTAAAAATATTTCTTAACTATTTGTATTTCTTCTTTAAGGAAACTTCTATTAAGTTCCACGATCAATTTTTAATTTTTTGTTTCTTGAAGTTTAGTTTTTAGATTTTTAAAATTTTGTTAGAGTTCTTTGTATATCTTAGACATTAATCCTTTTATCAGATTTATCACTCATGAAGATTTTCCCATTCTAGGTGAAGTGTTTTCTGTCAAATAGTGGTGTCTTTTGCTCTATAGACATTGCAATTTTGTGAGCTTTCATTTTCAATGATTTATTTTAATTCTCATGGTTCCCCATTCAGAATGTCCTGAATTATGGCTCTAACTTGAAGCTGATTCCTTACTTCTTCTTCCAGTAGGTGCAGGCTATGGAGTCTCATGTGAGAATAGAAAACATCAAGAAAACAAGTAACCTTTGAAAGAACCAGCAGTGGTCTTAACCACTGAGCCATCTCTTCAACCCAGAGGGAGCCATCAAAGATGTATGGAGAAATCTGGCACTAGGGAAATGCCTGGAGATCTACAATGATTAGCACAACTAACAATCTAAGCAATAGTGGACAGGCTACCTTAAATGACCTTCCACAACAATGAGATTAATGACTACCTTATATGCCATCCTAGAGCCTTCATCCAGGACCTGATGGAAGCAGAAGCAGAGACCCACAGATAAACACTAGCTGAACTTCTGGAATCCAGTTACAAAGAGAGAGGAATGATGAGCAAAGGGATCAAGACCAGGCTGAAGAAACCCACAGAATCAGCTGACCTGAACGGGTGGGTGGGGGGAGCTCAAGGACTCCAGTCTCATAGCTGAGAACCCAGACTCTGTGAATGTGGGTGTCATTTTGTAGTTCTGGGCAGTCTATGGTCTCCAGTAATGGATCAGTATTTATCCCTAGTATAGGAATGGACTTTGGGAGGCCATTCCACATAGAGGGATACTCTCTCAGTCTAGACACATGGGGGAGTGCCTGGGGCTTGCCCCAAATGATATGACAGACTTTGAAAACCCCTCCATGGAAGGCCTCACCCTCCCTGGGCAGCAGAAAGGGAATGGGATGGGGTTTGGTGGGGGTGATAGGGGAGGATGGGAGGGTGAGGGAACTGGGATTGACATGCAAAACAACCTTGTTTCAAATGAAAAATAAACCAAGTAACAACAAATTCCTGCATGGATATAAGGAAAACAAACAAACAAACAGAAACTAAAACAACAACAACAAAACATTTATTCTCTGTTGGTGTGTGGAGATGCATTACTGTGGACATGTTGATTCCTAAGACACCAAACTTTCAATGGAGCTAAGTGTTAAAGTTATTAAGGACCCCTATGCTTGCTCTCCCACCATGCATTCTGCCTCCTGTTCAACCTGCCTTTTCTCTTTGCTTGTTTGTTGATTTTTGTCTCACATTTTTAATATGAAATTTTATTTTTTTAGCATGCAAATACATTTGTCTTTGTATTTAAATGAAATGAAGGAGTATTTTGGAAAGGAATAGAAACTTATTTAATTCCTTCCTCTTATTTTATAGTTGTGTTTCTTCCGGAAGAGTTGAAGTAGGCTTACATGTTTTTAAATGAAAAATCTAAATCATTTTCATGGACAGCTAGAGAAAACAAATAATAGCTTTGTGCTTTCCTACACACAATTATTTCCTTTTGTGTAGGAGGAATGGGGGTAACTAAAACCTATTTAGATTCTGATTAATTTATTTATTACACTTTTATTATTAAAAACAATTTTAATTTAAATCTATTTTGATCACATTCTTAACCCTCTCCAAGTTCTTCTAGGTTCTCTCCCCCTCTCGACCCACCCAACTTTAAGTTATTTTTCAAAAAACAAGCAAAAACCAAATAAAACATACCCCCTCTCAAACTAAGACAAAAAACAAAACCACACCTAAACAAACAAACAAAAACAAAACAAAAATCCACAAATTGTAACCAAATAGAAACACATACACAAATAAAAAATAAATAAATAAAAGAAATTTGGTATATCCTCTGTTGATCAATTCCCAACCATGGAGACTTTCTTGAGTGATGATACACCCAATGTCACTCTATTGGAGATTTTTCCTCTTCCAACAAGTATAAATCACAATTCAGTTGTTAAGCTTCACCCTGTTGGCTATGTTTTCATTCACTCATTTATTCATTCATTTAGAAAAAAAATAAAACTAACAAAATAAAATACAGTAAGATAAAATTACCTAAAATCTTTTGGAGTTGCTTTAAGAAAATAATGTAACAACCTTACTTGCTTTGGATTTCTTGTGTACCAATTTTTACTATTTAAGTTAATGCATAGCTATAATTTTAAATTATGTACCCATTCAGGCATTGACCCAGAGAAATGTATGTGTCTTCTTTGCTGAAAGCAGCAAATGTAAAGATTGAGAGCAATCGAACTCAATATTTATGGATGTTGCACACACATAGGAATAATGATTGATGAATAATGATATTTATAGTACCTTTTATAACCTAGGTCATTGGGGGGGTCTGTTGTCAGTACTGAATTGCTTGTAAAATTTTGTTAAATATTTCTGTAATGTATCCCTTATTTTTTTGTCGACATGACACTTTCTGTGATGTTCAAAAACCATGAAATAACATCCTTTGTTAGCGACACGAACCACACAAAGACACAGGGACTGATTCACAGACTGCCTTCAGGAAGACATAGACTTAAATGCAACAGAGGACCAAAGACACATGGAGCATGGCTTAGAGAATTAGCATCTGGACTCACCCTCAGTTAAATGACACCTAGGGAAAGTACTGTTGTTATTTCTTTCGTTATGTGGCACCTATATTGTAGTACCTGCACTACAGTCTGTTCCACTAATCGGGTGAGGCCTAGAGATTGAAAAAGAGACATCATTCTTTTGACAGGAATGCTGAATGCCATTTATCGAGGGGATGGAGTGGGCTTATATGTGACTTATGTAGAAAACAATTAAGGATCAAGCATACAAGTTCTCCGGCTTAGGTCGTCTCCAGCAGATTCGTGTTAGCAAATCAAGATGTTCCAGCCAACAGCTTCAGGCTTGCTCAGGGTTCCTCCGCAGTCCACACAGGGCCCTACACTATCTGTTATCGGTAACTCAGAGTTTATTAATAATGTGTTCAAACTGACCATACTGGTGGGAGTGCAAATTTATGCTGTCAGTATGGAAATCATTGTGGTATTTTCTCATAAAGTTAGAAACAAACATACCATATGGTTCAGCTACATATGCTACTCCTTGCCATGTACTCAAAGGTTCTCTATCCCACTACAGAGATATTTCCTCTCCCATAGTCATTGCTGATGTATTCATGACAGCTAGGAAATGGACACAGCCTACATTTCCATCCTTTCATGGATGAATACTGAGAAGGTGGCATATATGAGCAATAGAATTGTATGTGGTTTTAAGTAAAAGTGAAGTAGTGAAATTTACAAGTAAATGGATGGAGCTAGAAATAATCATTCAAGGTGAGATATAATTCAGATTCAGATAAATGCTGCAAGTTATCTTTTGCATTCTCTTTGGTTCTATCTTTTATTCTAGATAAGTTCATTGATGTTAGAGTACCTTTGGATGTCAGAAAACAAGAAAGAACTAATGAATGGATATCTCAAGGGAACAAGGCCACACTAGGAGTCCATGGCTCTCTGCCATGATGCTAATAGCAGATGTCCTGCCTGCTGTTGGCAGTGATTGTCTCCTGGTGCAGTCTGGGAACTTCAGACCATGACACAGGCATAAACCTTCTCCTTTGAGCTTCTATATTAATTCTTTTGCTTTTAATAACCTACTTAAGTGCTTTGCTATTTGTTTCCTGAGAGGAAAGGTAGAACTTGGTGATCCTCATGTGAACCTGAGTGATGCTGATGTTACCCTTAATCCTTCCCTCCTGTTCCACTCCACAGGACCTGTATCCTACTGTCCTTGTTCCCTTGAGATATCCATTCATTACTTCTTTCTGAACGTGTCAATCTCTTCAATCATCTAACACTTGTGAAACATTCATATTCCTTTTTTCTAATGTTTTACAGTACACTGTATGCAATTGCTACTCATTGTCACCCTACTATATTAGCCTGCAGTACTTACTCCTACCAAATTTATGCTAATATCCATGGGTCAACCTTCCCAATCCCCTCTCACCCAACACACCTGCTACTCTCCAAAACCTCTGGCAACTGCCATTCTATCATCAGTTTCTGTAACATCAACTTTTTATTTCCAAATATGAGTAGGGTCAGGCAGCACTTGCATTTCGTGTCTGCCTTATTTTACTGAATATAATGATTTCCAGAGTTAGCCAGCAGCAACATGCTTTCTTATCCACAAAACTCTGTCACTATGTAGAATTTTGTAACATTATCAACAGATTCATTCACAGGGCACAGCAGAATGGAGGTATTCATTTTGTGTTCTCTCTCGTGGATTGAAGGAATTAATTTATAGTTGGTATACAATATATTTTCACAGTTTTAACACCTAGTGATATACTAGAAGAGAAAAGTAGATATTATTATTACCTTTAAGTTGTACCAAATAGTGATTTACTTTTAGTAATTCCTAAAACTTATTTCTATAGTCAATATTTTTCTATTGGATTAACTTTAGTATAATTTAATACAATACAATAAAAATTATATCATTAATTGAAAGACCTACAGAAATTTTATTTAGAAACAACTTTTCTGGTTCCTAAAATGTCATTTTATGTTAGCTGCATTACAATTAAAGTAAGTACTGTATTGAAATATACTTACAAGGATAAAAAGAAAGAACCCATGTATTATAGGAGTTTTTTTTTCTTTTTTAAGTTTTTCTATTTGTCATTTAAATTAGAAACAATCTTTTTATTTTAGTATAGCAATCCAAGTTCCCTCTCCCGCCCTTAATCCCATGGCCCCCACCAACCCCCATCCTATCCCTCTTCTGCTCCATAGAAAGCATGAGACCTTCCATGGGGGAATCATCAAAGTCTGCCACATCATTTTCGGAAGGGCCTATGCCCTACCCCCTGTCTAGGCTGAGAGAGCATCCCAATATCTATTTGTACACTAGGGATAAATACGGTTCCATTACCAGAGGCCCCATAGACTGCCCAGGCCTCCTGAGACCCACTTTTAGGACATCTGGGTCAGTCCTATGCTGGTTTCTAAGCTGTTATTCTGGGGTTCATGAGCTCCTCCTTGTTCAGGTCAGCTGTTTCTGTGGGTTTCCCCAGAATGGCCTTGTCTCCTCTGCTCATCACTCCTTCCTCTCTACAACTGGATTCCAGGAATTTGGCTCAGTGCTTAGTTGTGAGTCTCTGATTCTGTTTCTATCAGCTACTGGATGAAGTCTCTATGGCATATAAGGTAGCCATCAATCACATTATAGGGGAAGGGCATTTAAGATAGCCTCACCCCTATTGCTTAGATTCTTAGTAGGGGTCATCCTAGTATATCTCTGGACATTTCACTAGTTCCAGATTTCTCTTTAAACCTATAATGGCTCGCTCTAGTAAGGTATCTCTTTTCTTGCTCTCCGACTCAATCTTCCCAGTCCCTCATGTCTCCCCCACCCTCCCCTTCTCCCCTTCTCTTTCTCCTAACTCCCTCTCCTTCCCACCCCCTACACCCACCCTCCGTGTTCTCAATTTGCTCAGGAGCTCTTGTCCCTTTCCCCTTCTCCAGTGGTCCATGTATGTCTCTCTTAAGGTTCTCCTCGTTTCCTAGCATCTCTGGTGGTGTGGATTATAATCTGATAAACCTTTGCTCTATGTCTAACATCCGTATATGAATGAGCACATACCATGTTTGTCCTTTGATGATTGGGTTGCTGCCTCAGGATGTTTTTTTCTAGTTCTATGCATTTGCCTGTGAATTTCAAGTTTCGATTTTTTTTTCCTGCTGAGTAGTACTCCATTGTGTAAATATACCACATTTTCTTTATCAGGAGTTTTTTCTATTGCTACATTCAGCCTGACTCTTCATACAGCGAATGTAAATTATATTTTATTTCATACAGAGATAAAGCAAATCTAGGCTTTACTACTCTCACCTTTTTTACACACACCTGCCGTTCATTTGGTTTAGTTGTGCTGTGAGTTCTCAGAAAATTACCTTGTTTTGCAACTCTCTTTTCAATGAAACAGACCTTGCCCACTTTACTTATTACGCATGTTCTTTGTACAATTAAAGTATTTTGTGTTGCAAAGGTTTCCTCTAACTTGCTTGGTTTATTTTATTTTTTAATTGATTTTTCCCCAAGGCTCTTTTTTTTTTGCATTAAATTTAGACTGTCAAATTTCTTTTGCTTTTGTCTTCTATAGTAGAGAAAAAGTTTAGAGAAATGAAAATATAATACCCTGTAAAGGTTTTAGTTTTAAATTTTTTATGTTTTTGCATTTTACTGTGATTTTTAGTTTGCTCTCTATCTTTAAATTGTTAGTCAGTGCTCATTGTTGGTCAATTGGTAATACTGCTGCTTGGAGATAGCCAAGGTGGATTGTGGGGGTCCAGCCTGGGCCAACCATCTTTAAATTTTACTGTAATGTGTGCATCAAGTTCCTTTTCCTCCTTTGCCCATTTCCTGTGAGGCATATCCATTTTAATGGATATATCCTTACTGTGAATGAAGAAGATAAGATTTATTGCCTTATATTCCTTATTGATTAAGAAATTGCTGGTACTGTAACAAATGCAATCAATTGTCAGATAGTTAGGTAGCTGTTTTAAACTCCTGATTTTTTTTTTTTTGTCCCATTCTTATAAAACTCCTTGCTAGTCAAATATGTGACATACTTATGACAATGAGTTCAAGTGCTAAAATACTTCAAAAGCATTTGATATCACTAGAAAAAATTGAATATATGACCAGCCTGACATGTGTAGTTGTAACCACTATTCTTTTTTCTTTTTCTTTTTCTTTCTTTCTTTCTTTCTTTTTTTTTTTTTTTTTTTTTATCTTGGAAACAGGAAATCAACAAATATTTTGCACTCTAGCCTGTATGGAAATAAACACAACATATGCTGTAATATCTCTTTTTCATTATTGCTTTGTTCACAAAATATAGCTTCATTTATTTTTAATCTCATTTTCACTAATTTATTTGAACTCATCTACTTGCTTTCAAATATGGACTTTACTTATCCAGAACCTGAATTGATTGCTAAGTAATGGTTATTTGAAGCTGGTCCAGAGTAGCTTCTCTATCCTGATGTGCTAATGAGCCAGTGCTGACCAGATGTTAAACCATTAGAAGGACAATGTGATGGAATAAGCTCTGGTCTAGAACTCACTGCATTTGAAATAATCTCAAGATTATTTTCTTTTTATTGATTACTGATTAAATATTGAGTCTTACATAAATGCATATAAGTAAATAAAAGTTATTTTTTTACCATTGTCTAAAAGTATCTATGATGCAGGAATACTCACAAAGATGTCCAATTTGTGGCTGAGCCTTCATTCTGTCATTAACTGCTGCCCAGTGTGAAAAGAAACTTCATTGACCACCAAAGTTGAAGGTAGCTCAGTTCTGTGGACATAAATGTAATGTTTAGAGGATAATTTGACAGCCATGACCATTTAGAAAAACCCAGTGGCAAGTTCTAGCATAGAACCTATGATCTCCAAAGCCATTGACTTTTATTTATAGTACCAGGCATAACATTCACTCCTATGGAACAGGCTGCAAATCTAGTCAGGACACAACTAATTCATAATGGTAACAACATAAGCCTGTGCTGTCTTTCTTACTTTCTAGTTATGTTGAGTTACCAAGAGCAATGGCAATAGTCTGCATTGTTTTTGATATTATGAGGCCACTCTGACAAATATTTTAAGATCATTATTCTATGTCTTTCACTGCAATTTTCATTTATTTACTCACATCCTCAGAAGTGGCAATGCCACCTTGCTAATTAGAGTATTATTTTTTTGCATATTTGTTGAAAGACCATAGCTTGGATAAAATGGTTTTCAAATTGTTTTACAAGTCTGATTTGCTCACATACTTAGTGATACAATGCAATGCCCTGCTGTAGGTGTTCTTGGCTTGCCGGCTGGTCACATCCTAGAAGTTCGCTGAATGCCCTTCTTAGTGTGCTACAAAGACATCCCATAGAAGACCTTGAGCCTATCACAGAGTAAAGCTTAGTTGCTATAATTCTGTTCTTCCCATTTGGTGTTTGAAAGTCAAGTTGGAAGATTTCTTGTTCCGAAGATAACCATAAACTGAAGACAAAGAGTCAGGTGCTCCACCTTTGGGGATCCAAGTCTCCATAGGTGATCCTATGCTATTTCAAGTATGAATATACTTTAAAGACTCTTAAGTACTTATAATTAAATAGACATAGAAGTGAGAATTAGTTTGGGTCCCCAAATAATTAAAATGAATAATGGAGTGAAATAGATAAATTGTGTGAAACAACACATATTTTTGTAGTTATTTTAGATAGTGATATTGATGAGAAGTTTGTAATTAGAGGGAACTCACTATTTTATTTGTGTTTGGAATTGGTTGTAACTTAGCAAAATAAAAACCTAGCACTTCAGCAGCTGCAATCTGGGTGGAAACCAAGCAAAACAGAGATAGGAGGGATTATCTTTCAAAAGACAGGCAGAAGCAGATGTATTATCACTTGAGGCATGAAGAAATGTGGAAGGTCAATCTCCTGTCTCATATTGGCACAACATGGAATCAATTACAGGAGGTGAAAATGACTTGTCTTCTTAAAATAAATTGCTAGTCCTTAATTATTACTCTCAAATTACTATCAACTTAAAATGCTTTAAAATGGTTTTGTCATTAATTAAAATCTTAAACATTAAAGTGAGAATGTTATGGCTCATTTAATTAAGTTGAATATAACTTATTTTTTTCTCTCTCAAATTAAAGCTTCAGTATTCTTTTATTATATTGTAGTTACTTTATTCAACAATTCTTACTTTTCACATTTACTTTTACAAAAACAGAAGGATAAAATAAAGTCTTGCTTAAGAAAAATGAATGAATTAGAACAAAAGTAATTTATGGTGCACTTATTTGGGTCTGTCTGTCTTAATTTAGGAAGAAGTAAGTCACATTAGTGATAACATCTACCAGGCAATCATTGAAAGAAATGCACTGTTGCTACCTTATATTAGATAAAAAGAAATGAGACATATGTGAATTCTACTTATAAATGATATGTATGTGATGGATACTCTTCCTGGCTTTATAGTAAAATATCAATCATGTAAACATTTTTGTGGTCATTATGTGTGCATTGAGATGTTATCTATTTAGTTTTCCAAGAACATAATCAAGTAAGCAACAAATATGTATACCCAGATATTTTAATTTGCCACTCATAAATTTTTGTATAAATGATGCAGAAAACAAATACATCAGTACATTTCTGTACATAGTTTATGATCATACATTAATATTTAATGTATGTTTGAAAATGTATTACAAAGTACATTTTTCCTTTTAAAAACACTTTTTAGTTATTTTAAAAACAGTGAATCTTTCTGTTCTCCTTTCCTTCAAAAACTGAGTATGAGAGATATAAGTTGAAAGGAAAAATACAGGATGTTGCATTTTTTTTACATAAAATAGGACATATTTTGAATAGAAAATGACAAACCAGTTAAAAATAAGTCACATATCCAAAAACATAAAAATTAGCTTATTGGAGTTAAATAGAAATTTAGTTGTGTGAATTTTCCACTGAATAATATAAAATCTTGCCATTATGTCCTCACATTCTATTGTAACATTACCTGGAAATTTACTATTTATATTTTTGTCACAATTGGAAAGATTCAGCAAGTATTGCTGATACTGTAGTTTATCTCTGTACAACATTCATTATAGTCTCCCTCACTTCAATAATGAAGTTTGCTATAGCCAATAGAAAGACCCCGATTGTGTTTTTTTGGATGTGATAACTCTATTTGAGAAAACTTATATGTGAACGCCATTATGTGCTACTGAGGAATTAGGACCAGATAGGTATATCCCAGTTAAAATACTAGACTCATATACCATTTCTTTTAGATAAACAAGTACCCCTCCCCAAAGAAAACCCTAAAATAATAACTAAGGATTGTCATAATAAGTTCATGGAACTATTTCTTTACAGCCCAGAGAAGAAAAGGCGAAGAAGACAGTGATAAAAAAGGAATAAGGAACATGGAGTGAAACAAAAATAATTAAACTGAATTTACTTTTGGTTGCTTGATATACAAATATAAGTTTACTTAATGAATAAACCCATATCAATCACTGTGGAAACCACTTCCTCCATCAAGCATGTGTAGTTAGTATCCCCTCAAATATAAGTTTACTTAATGAATAAACCCATATCAATCACTGTGGAAACCACTTCCTCCATCAAGCATGTGTAGTTAGTATCCCCTTAATATCTTCTCATCTGACGCTAGGGTACTAGACCTCAAAACTGTTTCATTATGCCTGAAAACATCAGCATCAAAGAGGCCAGCATCATAAATGTAAGCTCTGCATCTCCATGCTGTATTTAATTTTCAGACTGTGTAGGGACTGCTTGACAAATGAGATCTATGCCTATGTTTAAGCATGATGAATGAAATAAAGTAAGTGGTGAAACAGATTTTATGCTTGTCATGATTATTTTTTTAAATAAATAAGCCATTTTTTTTAAAATTTATTTTTCTTATTTTACATATCAATCCCAGTTCTCTTCTCCTCATTCTCTCTCTCCCTCCCTCCCTCTCTCCTTCCCTCCCTCCCTCCCTCCCTCTCTCTCTCTCTCTCTCTTACTCCTTCTCTCTCTCCTTTGCTCCCATTCACCCCGACCATCCTTCCATCCCATTCACCCCTCCCATACTCCACCTGTAGGGTGATGCCTTCCAGGAGGGGTCATCTAATTCTGTCAAGTCATTTGGAGTAGGGATTAGGCCCTCCCTCCTGCCTCTAGATTAAGGGAGTATATCTCCATGGGGAATGTGCTCCCAAAGTCCTTTTGTGAACTAGGGATACATCCTGGTTCCACTGACAGAGGTCCCTTACACTTCCCAGGTCTTCTAACTGAGACTCATGTTCAGGGGGTCTGAGTTGGTCCAATGTTGGATTTCCAGCTATTATTCTGGGGGTCCATTAGCTCCTCCTTGTTCAGGTTAGCTGTTTCTGTGGATTCTGTAGCCTGGTCTTGTCCTTCCTCTCTGCATCTGTATTCCAGTTTTGCTCAGTGTTTAGCTGTGGGTGTCTGCTTCTGTTTCCATCAGCTACTAGATGATAATGAGATTTATGACTAACTTATCCACCATCAATAGAGCCATGATTAGTTTTTATACTCCTTTTTAACTTTTAAAATTTTTGTAATGTCTCATTTGTAAGTGCTATATTTACAACATTTTTACTCCTTACACTTCTATCCCAAATTCTATATTATCTTCCTGACTCCATTCAAATATATAACCTCTTATTCTTCAATTATTGTCATTATATGTATATGTTGAATCAATTTAGTGTTTGCATAATCACTGGGATCTGATAAGTCATCAAGACACTTGTCCCTGGATAAGACTGATTCTCCTCCCTCAGTAGTCATCAATTGCTGATAGCTTTTCATCTATGGTTGGGGTCTTGTGAGATTTCCCTAGTGTGTGTTGGTGAAGCCATTTCACAGGTCTTGTCCTGGTGACCATATTATTGAGATTTCATACATGCAGTTTCCCAATCAGTCATGTATAGAGTAGTCCATCTTAAACAGGCAGCCAGTTCCTCATTATTCCTGCTGCTTGATGTTTGTTTCCTGAGTCTTAGGAGGAGAGGATGCATTATAGATATTACATATGCAGTAATATTAAATATAATATGTCCCATGATCCAAAGCTTATTTCTAGGCTAAATTCTTCATGATTGTTGTTCAAAACTTTATAATTGTCAAGGATTTTCTTTGCCTTTCCTTTTTATCTGTGAGATACTTTAATAAAAATTGTGAATGTAAAGTTTCAATCATTCTGTAAATTTCACTATATAATATAATAGTTTTTATTAAGATATTATTGAATGAAAACTTTTACTGATGCATAACAAAGATAATCCAAATGATAATAAGTGAAGCAGAAATATTTTTCCTAATAAGCTTAAGAAATTGTCTCTATTCCATTTCCCAAATCATGAGAAAATGACGTCTTTTCTCTGACTTGCACTTTTTCTTTAGAAAGTTTCGGTAATATATGGCTGTCCTGGATATTAATAATTTCCATTTGATAGTCTGCATTCACTTCTATAAACTTTCTGTACCAAACATATTTTTCTTTTGCTCTTTTCAGGTAAGTATAAGTAATTTATGCTAAAGTACCCAAGCTTTCACACTCTAACTAGACTCTATCATACATTTGACCTATACTAGATTTTTCTTTATTTTCTCCTTTTTAAGAAACAGAGTTTTTTTTCACATCTAAACTCTATAAAGCTCCATTTTCTGCAGTAGAAAGACATTGTCTTTATATTCTTGATCACAGTTTTCAATGTTTCTATCTCAACACATAAATTGACCTGGCTGCACAATCCTCATAAACTGAGAGTTTCTTTGGAAGAAAAATTCCAAGCACATCAATATTATTTTTATTTTTATAGCATAGTTTTTTCTTTCCCATCCAAGGTTTCTTCGGAACCATAAAACATTACTATATAAATTTAAATACTTTATTAAATGATTTAGAAATTCCTCTTCTCTTCAGGATGTTGAGATAGCTTGCATCTCGGTACTGTTATCATCTCACCATTCCCATCTGATGGATTTGTTCTGGGTGAAGAAAGGAAAGGCCCCCTTCAGAAAATACCCCTTAACCTAATACATTGTTCTCACCCTTTCTAATGCATTGTCCTCACCCACCCAGACTTAGAAAGGTGAGAGCATTCAGTGTAAAGAAGTGGCTTCCAATTTTGGTAAGGTCCTGTTTCTAATTGTTTTTGATTTATTAATTAATATATAATTTGTCGTTTGATGACATCAGTCATATGAAAAAATTATGCAATTGTTTCTTAAGACCATTTCCAATTTGCTTTTCTCATTTCTCATTTCTGGTTCTGACATGATTCTCTCTCTCTCTCTCTCTCTCTCTCTCTCTCTCTCTCTCTCTCTCTCTCCCTCTCTGTGACCTTCTCTCTCTGTCTTTTTTCCCTCTGTCTTTCCTTCCTTCACACTTCCCTCTCTTTCTTTCTATCTCTCCTTTATTCTGCCCCCCCCACACACACACACAATTACTTCTATTACTTCTAGCTCTATTGCTAATGGTACATCTTTGTTTTTCTTGAAGCAGGGCCAAATTCTGTTGGCCTCAGTGGCTCCAGGGTCACAATTCTCCAGCCTCCTAGGAGACTGGAAATGAATGCAACTGTCCTTATGCAAAAATCGCTTCATGTAGCTTTAACTCCAACTCTTCAACTTCAGAATCCAGATTTTATAATATGACCAACTAGTTTATTATTTACACTTGAGGAGCCACCATGTGTTTCTGCAATTTCCTATCCTCATTATAGTATGCCGATTATTTGTTGCATGTGTTATTGACTTTTGCAAGTTAGGCTTTAAACAGCTTTATATTGTGTCCTTTATGCTGAGAGGAATTTCACTTGAGTGGTTAGTGGAATATTAGCCAGCTCTTCATTTCAACTCACTGTATCTATTTTAACCCAGCTTGGCATGGTTGCTTTTCTTCCCCCACAAGTCTCCAAGGTCAAGGATGGAAGGTTTTGAACTGAAGTGCTAGTCAGTCTTGCTAAGTAACCTCCCATCCTGTCAATTTGCATTTGAATTTTTATGTAGGTTCATCTCCCTTGCCTTTTAAAACCATGATGACAGTGTAATGCCCTCACTGGCACAGACAGTCATTGCTTTTCTCAATGTGCTTGTTGCTAGGTGTCAGTAGAGGCTCATATGTCTGGTAAACACATCATGATGAACGAGTGATACTCCTGCCTAGTTTGTCTAGGTGTAGTGGTTTGGATGAGAATGGTCCATAGGATCATATATTTCAATGGTTGGTCCCCAGTTGGTGTAACTGTTTGGGAAGGTTCAGGAGTATGGCCTTGTTGGAGGATGTGTGTTACTGCAGGTCAGCTTTGTGTATTCAAAAACCCATGCTGTTCCCAGTTACCTCTCTCTCTCTCTGGGGTGGTTGTTTCAACATGCAAGCTTTCAGCTATTGTTCTAATGCCATCCCTGCCTGCTGCCATGGTCTTTATCATGTCTTTCATGGACTCAGCCTCTGAAATTTTAATGCCAGTAAACTACTATATGCTGCCTTGGTCAAGGTGTCTTAACACAGTAATATAGAAACAACTAAGAAATGTGAGACAATTCACTCTTCTCATTCCTTCTAATACAGCAGCCAGGAGAATCAGCCTCTCTTTTGCTTATTCATGTTCATCTTCCTCACATATGTCTTAACCCTGGAGGGGTAAGGAGTGTAGAAGTACAGGCATGTGGATAATGATGTTGTGCTTCTATTCATGTTGGCTAGGAATGGGTATGATGTCATAGTTTTCCTCTGTCATGTCATTCTTCCTTAGAAGGTCTAAGCTTTCTTTGGTGCTTTAAGCTTTCATTTTACTTTGCTTGTGGCTGCTCTGAGCTTGAGACTTGACATATGGGAAGCAGTTTACGATTTTGTCTTTCTGTTTGTTTACCCCACTCAGAATGTTTTGCTCTTGTTTGTGAGTTGTTGTATGTTTTTATAGCACAAAAAAGTAATAGGAGGAATTGAGCTATTTATTCCCTTTTAGTTGAAATTGCACGTCCATAGCAATTCACTGTTTAGGCATGGTGTTTTAAAGAAAGCAACAAGTAGGAAATATTTATATGTTATGTGCATGTAATACTTCATGAGACAGCATTTTTTCTCATCTGACCTTTGTGATACAGTATCCATTTTGAAAGTCATTACCCAGTTTTAAACTCTGTTTAACTGAATTCAACGCCTATTTTGGTAGCTCCAAATAATGCCAAATGGTCTCCCTGATCATTTTAGTATATGTTGAAGCTTTCATATTGATTTAGGTTGTTGTTTTCCTTAGTGAAGTTTTCTTTCATGGACATTAACACCTCTTTCATTTTACTAAATATGTATTACATAAATACTTAAATGGGTGAAAATATCTTAAGTAATTTTGTCTCAACACATACAAAACAATGTCCCGTGCGTAGCAGTGATAAAAGGTATGAAATACAAATGGTGGCTGGGAGTCTCTCTCTCTCTTTTTGTTTTCTACTGCAGGTCTTCAACTTACAACCAGTGAAATATGGTGCTGGGAAGAGATACGCAAGTATAACTTTGGTGTTGAGGAACATTCATCAAGGATAAGTATAATACCATAGTCAAAACCTTGTCTCTGGTAGAGAACATATTCTTGTTTCCTGCTTTTCTAGTGATATGCTTTCTTTCTACTAGATGTCACACTTCTCTTTAGGAAAGTGAACAGAAGATAGTTTTATCTAAAGCAATCATATATTCATTAAAAATACTAGCCAACTGTTATTTTTACCATATCTTCATTTCTATAACTCTGTTGATTAATGAAAAGATCATAACCCTGATTATTTTAAAAGAAATGTTTTCATATTTTCAAACTGACATGTACCAAAATAGCTTGTAAAATTTCTGAAGAATATTTAAATAATGATACGAAGCTCTTAGAATACAGTGCATATATTGGTTGAAAACAAGAGTTGCCTTTAAATATTTTCATTTAAATAGTATGTTCTCACCATTGTTCTATGCAGTAGAAGAGAGTGTGCAGGGCTCTGATGGATTCAGAATTATACTGAGAACATAAAATTTTGTTTTTAACTTCAGAGAATTAAAACCATTTTTAATTACATTTTGTGATTCTGAGAATTACTAATTCATAATAAAATATGCTTTGCAAAGAAATTAAAATGCACATTGATGGAATATTGAAGTACATAAAGAAGCCTTGTTTAAAGACTTTCAGATGGTACCTGTGCTGCAGGACTAAATTAGGCAAAGAGGGAGAGTCTTAAGATTCACAGTCAGAAAAAAGAAAGCATTTCATAAAGATGGGAAAAATTGGCTCAAGCACATGTGGTTGAGACAAAGTGTTCTAGGGCAGTTGATGAAATTGGGCTGGAAACATATTTTGGACTGGGTCATTTTGGCCTTATTCACAGTTCCGAGAAATGTAACTGCTAATTGCTTCAGAGTGAGGGGAAATTAGTTCTATAAAGCATGATTAAAGAGCACCTGCTTGTAACAATATGATGTCAGGACTGTGGGTACCATGAAACCACAACCTTAATGAATAGCATGGTGTGTTTTCAAAAATACCAGTTATTCCCATACTTTTGAATCTTATAAAATCCTAAGGTCTTCGGGAATAGAGATGGCATACTTTGGGTAAAATAACTTTCAGAGGCTAAAATAACATGAAATCTTTAAATCTATTAAGTTCCTTTTTTTTTTTTACCAAAGCAGACATTAAGCTGAAAATGATACCACTAAATAGGAGAACTCTCCTGGCTCCCATTCTCTGCCAAGTGGCCATGAGTGAAAACGTATTCCCAGGGATCTGCAAGTCCATCTGTAAAATAACGCAAGACTAATATAAAAACATAGGAATGAAGAGGAAACTCTCAAGGCATGAGCAGGTAATCTCTTCCTTTGAACAAACAAAAATCAAACTTATGACTCTGAATATACCTTCTAAAATAATTTTTCATTTTGTAGAATACAATTACACACAAATTTGTAAATTAAGAGAATTTATTTAAAATAAAGGACCACAAAGTAAAACAAAACAAAACAAAACAAAAAACCTCCTTTAAAAAAAAGCTAAACTATTAGAATTTGTACCCTGGTTTGGGTCTTGCAATCATTTTTGTTTAATGGAGAAGTTTTAATCTTAGGATAGAAAGTTCACCCCTGGTGTGAACGTAGTTTCCATTAGGACCAGAGAAATTAACCAGAATTGCATTGGATGTAAACTATTCAGGAGTGGCTTGTCCTAGTTACTAGAGTACTTAGAAAGGTTATAATACTAGATCTATTTATTTTTACTACTGGACTGTAGCAGGTTTTAGGACTTCACAGCACATCTAGGAAATAAATGCATGTGTGTCAAAGTATGAATATAGACAGCACCATATTCATTTAGCTCATATATTAAGAATGTTAATATTTTCTTGGCAGAGGAAATACCATGACCATGAAGATGCTTTTCCCAAGGAGAAGCTTATTCATTGCACTCTGGATGTGCTGACCCATGCTATTTCTCTAAATGGAGGAAACTTGACTGAAAAATGTATGGTAGTGGGGGACTCAGTTTGTGCACCTCATCCCCAAATAAATCATCTCTGTATACATTTGCCGAGAGAAGACCTCATTCTGATATTTGGGGAAGAACATCACAGTGTGTGTAACCTTTATCCCGTTGTCCTTTTCAATCATTCATATTTCAGGGCCTTTATGGGCTTAGCAATTTCTATTAAACCAAGTGATTCCAAGAAATACAAAATTCCACAGCATTGCATAATGTTCATCCAGATGTCTTCATGTCTCTTGTCTAATTTTCCACTATGTTGAATAAAAACAAAATCATGGATAGAATTTGTAAGAAAGTTGAGGTGCATAAAATTTAGTTTAAAACAATAAGGATAGAAAAAATAAAATACCAAAAAGATACAGAAAGAATGCTCAGACCATATTGGGTGCTAATGGATTTTCAAGGCTATTTGGCTCTTACTTTGAAAGATGCTGGGACCTTAGGAGGCACTTCAGCAGATGGGCAACATGATCTCAGCTATTTCTTTTAAATGAACAGTACCAGCTGCCATGTTCAGAAGAGACTGTAGGGGCACATTTAGGATGCTATTAGAGCAATCCAGGTAAGAAATGGCAGTGTCTTGCTTGACCAGGAAGGCTAACAAGATGAGCCAATGGCTCAGGCACAGCTCTGTGCCTGATACCTGATAGACGACTGGAAGGGTTGTAGTTGTCTGTCCAGGGTAAGCTGATAATTAGGAAGAAGTGAAAGAGAAAGATGAAAAAGAAAAATGGGATGGTTAGAAAGGCAAGACCTGCAAAATGCCACCTACCTATAGAAAAGTTGTATGAATGAAAGAATAGGAAGGGAAAAATTAGAACTAGTACTGCCAAAAGAAAATTCCAATTAGGAAGCAAAAACTTCTGCATGAGTACCATTTAGAAAGCCAGTGCGCTTTAATTAAAATTGATGGGTGCGCTTGTGTAGTCACATGGCTCCTGTCAGGCCCATCTGTCCAGGTGCTATGGCTGCCATCTAAAAAGCATTATGCCAAATTCACAGGCCACAGGTGCCAGCCCAAAATAAATTTAAAAATTACTTCTAGTACATAGATATATACCAGAAATAGCCCAATCACTCAGGAACAATTCACTGTGAGTTTGGTAACGTTTTATAATTCTCAGAAAAAAAAAATTAGTAAAGCATGTACAGTTTAGACACTGAGCTGATTTGACCTCTGGTGACCTATGGGATCTGCAAAAAATCGTCTTAGCTGTTTCTACTAGCTCATTCCATTTTCAGAAATACTAATGCCTGCAGCATTGTATAATGTAGCATACCAATATCTACATTTAATTTCTCTTTTCCAATTTGTGTCTGTATAGTTTATATTATTCAAGTCTTGCTTTCAATGGGCCCAAATAAAAGAATATATTCTTCCTCTTTTCAACACGGTTATGTAGTTTTTTTTTTTAAATTCATATCAGTTAATGTTGTGTTTTGTTGAAAGCTAAAAGTTAGAATTACATATGATGTCTTTTACTAACCTGATGGGAAATCAGGTTATTTGTTTTAGGTGATAGGAGTGTACTAAAGTTATATTATCCTTATCTACATTTGGTGGTATATTATCTATGATTTAATAAAGCCACTGGAAATAAAAATGCAAAACTAGCCACAGCCATAGAGCCAGGCAGGCAGCGGTGGTGGTATATACATTTAATCCTGGCACTTGGGAGACAGAGGCAGGCAGATCTCTGTAAGTTCAAGGCCACACTGAGCTATAGGAAACTGATTCAGTCTAAAAGGGAAACTGCTCACGCAAGGGTGATCTCAGCACTTGGGATCACATGCCTTTAATTCCAACACTAGGGAGCTGGGTAATGGCTGAGAGAGGAATATAAGGTGGGAGGAGACAGGAACTCAGAGGGCTGCAGTCTGAGGTTTGGTGGAGAGCAGTGCAGTGTGAGGATTTGTGGAGAGTGAGAATTTGTGGAGACAGGATCACCATTTCAGTCTGAGGTAGAGGTGAGAGCTAGTGGCCTGCAGCTTTTCTTCTCTGATCTGGAAGGCAAACCCCAGTATCTGGCTCTGGTTTTTATTGTTAATGTCCCACCGACATCTTTAACGCCTCTGTTACATTTTGGAGAACGGAGTTTCTTTGTGCGTGCGCTGCAGCTTCTCGCCCCACTCCCTGCTCGTTCGTTTTTCTTGTTCCATTACTAGGTCACTGTAGTTCCTAATTCTTGTTCGACAGTTGTTGAAACTACTCTGAATTCAGATAAACTGACATTGGAAAGTAGGCTTTGTCTTTATCAAGTTAGTCTTTGTCTTAAATACCCCAGACAACTCAGCACAGAGATGACTGAACATAAGTGAGCATGCTCATGTGCACATAAATATACACATAAAGACAGAGACACAAAGAGACAGAGATACAGAGACTCAAAGAGACAGATATGGAGAGACAGAGACTCAGAGACAGATGCAGAGAGACAGAGACACAGACACAGAGAGCAGCGGAGACAGAGAGCTAATGCTAGCTCTTTCCTAAAGTTCAAGAGGTAAATGGTGAGTAAAAACGGAGGGAAAAAGACCTTAAACTGAATGCTTAGAATTGATGGAGAAGAATATCCCTGTGTGCTCATATTGCCATTCTTGTGAGTTGACATCCCTGAAACACGTGCACTCTAAAACTCAAAAGGCTGAAGAATAGGATTAAGAGTATTAATAAGTTTGTATAATCCAAGGTGAAAAATTAATATAAACAGTTTCTTCCTTTCATGAGCAGCCTCAAAAGCTATTCTGGTTTTCTATTATTATTCTTTTTTTTTTTTCCTGAGCCTTACACTCCTGCTTTTAGGTTTTGTGAAAGTTATTTGAAATGAGTTACCAAATTACAGAACCAATTTCCACTAGTCACACAAAAGCATAGTACAGAATTAAAATGAAAAGCTTTCATAACTTGCTCCAGGCAAACTTTTGTGGTAGTGCCTGTTTCTTAACTGTCTGTAAAATATGAAAGAGCAAATGCACATGTGACTTCTAATAACCAGGCTTTGTATCTGAGAGGGAAGAGGTGGGCACTGCTTACATGTTCTGCAATCCATTTCACATTTCCAAATAGAGACCTCTGCTCCTGACCATCCCAAGGAATTTTTACAAGAGTTCTTTGAAGAAACAAACTCTTAGTGTGAGACAATATTTAACATTTGACACTTTATCACCTAAATCACTAATTGAACATGAGATATTTTTTCAGTGAACAAATTTTATGAGATAATTTGTCAGTACCTATGCTAATACGTTAAAACTGAGTTTTTTATATAAGAATATTTTATTAATATACTGAACATTTCCCCATTTTCCTTCACATTTCTACTTATTTTTAAAAAGAAGTAGTTAAAAAATTGTTATAGAGCAACATTTCAGGAAACATTAGTGTTTGTATAATGCCATCAACATGATTATGTGTTTAATATTATTTTGTATGAAAATCTTCTGAAAGCCCATTGAGTTGTTTGGGATATTTTCTTTCCCATAAGATGTCAATGCATTTACATCTATATATGTGGCTATATAAAATGTATGCATTGTTATGTTGTAGAAATATAGGTATGTGCATGTACTTTTGAGTGTATATTTATATAACAAATAATTATTTATACAAAAAGACAATTGCACATATAGTTTATATTTTATGTATCACTGATAATATTCTTTGTTAATAATATTTCTTAACATTTCATACTGGTATACCCAAAGATTTTTAACTGCTACATCGTGTTTCATTGTATTAATATAAAGCCAGTTATTCAATACCTCTTCTTTGAAAAGAAGTGTATTTGTGAATTCCTTGCCTTTACTGTATCACTGATGGGTATGCCCTATTCCTGTGGTTTGTCTAAAAATAAATTTGTAGAAGTACTTGTATGTTGTTTTAAATACAGTCCAAGTTATTCTAAAATTATTATCTCATCAGATATTACAATGATATTTCTCCATGATTCCGCTGTTTTAAGTGCTATTAAATGATGGGAGATATCATTCTGTAAATATGTTTCTCTTATTAGTTAATGAAGAAAGCATTGTTGGCCAACAGGAAAGCAAGATAGGCAGGATTAGGAGACTAGGAGGAGAGAGGAAGTAGTAGGGAGGAGTTCCAAGATGGAGGACCTACAGGGTAGGATGCTGGTCTCTCGGTAAGATAAGACCACGAGGAAGTACTTAGATTAATAGAAATGGGTTAATATTTAAGACAGAGCTAGCCAATAAGAAACTAGTAAGTGGCCCACAGCATTTTGTCTAATACTGTATCTCTATGTGTTATTTGTGGCAGGAGGTGGGACCAGACAAGCCAGGGGAAAAACCTACTCATAATAGTCAAACTCTAAAGGGGTATTTCATTTGAATATGTGAAAATTCCTATGCAATATGTGGAATGTCCCTCAATACTATAGTTACATTTGGTTTCTGTTTCTATATTACATACTTATATGTAATATTATGTGGAACTCAGTGCTCTTCACTACATTATTCTAGTACTTTCTTTCTTACTGAGAATAAATAATAGAGTCTTAAATTTATTCATGATGTAAAGTGTCTTTTCTAATTTCATCCACTACTGCCTTAAACTAATTTTTTATATATTAAATTTTAAGTAGAGATTATAAAAAATTATTAAAATAGCCTTGAAGTCTTTTGGCAAGTTAAGAAAGCTTCTTGTTTTTCAAATAATTTTTAAAATATATACTGAATATATACTTATCTTCAGTATTTGTATTTTTAATGAGAAATACTTCCTTACTTCACTAACTTGAATTATGTTTGAAAAACAATGTGTCACTGTGACAGAAACCTTATACAGTCTAATTTTCTTTAAAATGCTATTCTTTCCACTTCCGGATAGAAGAGTCAGTGTACTATGCTGTATGAGGAAGGAGTCTAGCTAGGCAGTCCTGTTATAATGGACTGCTTTATCATTAGACTTATTAGATCTTGGTATGAGTTACTTGGCTGGTTGTTGTGACAAAATATCTGGCATACACTACTTAAATCTAGAGTAGTATATTTAGCCTCACAGCCTTAGAAGGTTCCCTTTCATAGTTGTGTGGCTCTGTGTCTCTGGACTGATTAGGAGGCAGAACAAGATGGTGAAGAATGTGGTGAAGCTTCTTCTAATAATACCACAGCAATGGGCATGCCAGAGCTTTTCATTTCAGGACACAATCGTTCTATGAACATATTTTTAATTGCAAAGGATGTGCGCCCTAACACTCATGATTTTTGACAATATACCCTTACCCTTAAATTTATCATAGCAAATTGTTGAAAAATCTTTAAAAATGACATTCAAGCACTCAGCTTTTCTTTACACCCTTAGCTATAGCACTGAGTCATTTATCAAAGGAAAGAAAAGCCTGTTTATGTAAAGGAACTCATCACATGTTTTTGCCTTGGAGCATTCAGCACAGCTGCTCAAATTTCCTCTACTGACCAGTTTCTTATAGAGTCCCAGCGTCAGCACCATTTCCTGTCATTTGGATTATTCCTACTAATAAACATATTTAATTATCTCTCTGAATTCCATGGAATTCTATGCCATCCTCTAGCCTCAAAATGATTTCTATACAATCCTTTAAAGACAGAGTCTTTCATCTTCATTTTCTTCTTTTTTTCATTCTGGCTGAAACAGCTCTCCGACGTGTCCATGTGTCACACTGCAGCAAGCCTAAAAGTCTTTTAAATTCTGCATGTAAGTGGCTGTTCAGGGTTCTGAGCAAGGTCCCTGTGCGTCTTAGTTAATGTCTTCTTTATACTGAATGTGTTAGCAAGTAAACCCAGTGGAAGCATGGAAAACCACAAATGCTATGTGCATTTCTCTCCTTCAATATCTC
Source organism: Phodopus roborovskii (assembly GCF_943737965.1). Classification (NCBI taxonomy): domain Eukaryota; kingdom Metazoa; phylum Chordata; class Mammalia; order Rodentia; family Cricetidae; genus Phodopus; species Phodopus roborovskii. Next base: position 7,357,862 of record NW_026125444.1, read on the forward strand.
CCATCATTACAAACCTCAGGCAAAATTAGAAAGAGTCAGATTTCTGCAATAACACATAAACCACCATAAGCATGGGAAAATTGCTCGTTTTAAAATTGTTATCATTATCAGAATCAATAGAACATGTATTCTGAGAGTAAAAGGTAGAAAACATAACTAAGAAACATTATGAACATTAAAAAAGTTCACTTTGTTTTGCAAAAATCAGGAGGGGGAATCTCTTGAGAAGATTATTTTTGAGACTGTATTATGAACTATCTTCGATAATATTTCCATGTACATTAGCTCAAAATAAAATCAAACCTTTGTTTGTGAGTTCCTTTCCCTGTTTAAGTGATATGGGGGCATAAAGGAGGAATGATGCATTTCTCAATCTTCATCTGAGAAGCTTCTATTTGCTGTGGAAGTTAAAATAGAATAAATGAAAACTGATTATGTCTTCTAGCTTCCCTTTCTGAGGAGTTTGATTAATGCTGTCTCTAGCAAGTAGATGAGGTCTCCTATGGACTGCAGTTGCTCCTGCACACATATGTTGTGACAAATGAGTGGGCTGTGTCCTGTTTTGGTCATTGTTCCTTTGCTCTAAGATATGTCCCTCTGCACACAGCTAGTTGGCTTTCCAGTTTTTCTTCCCCATTAGTTGTCATGCAGCCTGAGGGCCTCCATCCAGATGTTGCTACCACGCTGTTTTTACTTTTCAGCTCCAAAAGCCTGAGTTATATAAACCTCTTCATAAATACGCAGCCTTGAGCATTCTCTTATGGCAACACGTAAGATACTATGACAAACGACACTTTTATCGTGTCCTTACTGTTACTGTCTACTAAAGCAAACAAGGTCTTTGTTTTCTGTGCTAAGGATGGTTTTAAACATACCCACATGCAAAGCCACACACAGCCTGGTCTCTGGGATTCTCATTGTGCCGAAACTCTGAGGCCATCTTTGATTTGTCAAAGCGTCCAAAACACTTCTCTAACGCTTTTTGACAAGTGGGGAAAATGTCTCCCAGGATTCTGGGTAGAAATGTTTCTTTTATGTTTTGTTAACTGTTTACCATCACTTTAAGGCTCAGCAAAGCGACCAATACCTTGCCGTCTTCTGTTCTTTATCCCTACTCTTTGCTAGGGTTTCTCTTGTAATTTTTGTCTGTCAACGCACCCACCCAGATAACTGTTATGATAATTCAGTATGTGCTGTATTTTATACTTCATTTGACAGAGCTGCATGTATGTGATTTCTCTTTAGATTTGAAATACAACTGCCTTGAAAATATGTGCTCCTTGCTTCTGTTACATGAAAATGCATACATAACTAAAGTTGAAATTAGTGTTAATACATCTAAGTGAAGTCATAATGAAATTATATATAAACATGCAAAGTAACATATAAAACATAACATTTTCTTTTTAAGTGAACTAATAAATTTGGGAATATATATTATAATACTTTATTTAAAATTTATAATATCATTATGTCTTGTAACATTTACTTAAAATATTTTGGTAATTTCTATGTAATTTCTTTGAAAATTGTTTATATTAAATGGTCTATGAAATATGTGTCATATAAAACCATTGGCAACATAAAGATATAAAATAATAGTTCTTTTTCTTTTCTTTCTTTTGGGGGGGGTGAGATAGGGTGTCACTATGTAACAGCCTTAGCTGTCCTGGAATTATCTTTTTAAACCAGGCTGGCCTTGAACTCACAGAGATACACCTCCCTCTGCCTCCTGAGTGTTGGATTTAAATACATGTCCCACCAATGCCCAGTCTGATTTTCTTTTCTTTTTTCATTTTGTAAAATAATAATTCTTATGAAAAAATAATTAACAGGAAATAGAGGAAGCAGATCAAGTATGTGTGCATTTTGTTCATGTATATACGTTAATGTGGGTGCACATAAAAATGTGCTGCCATGTTTATGTGTGCATGGGTGAATGTGGAAGCAACCTCTGTATCAGATGCTGTCTATATCATTTTTAGAGACATGTCTCTTACTAGGATTTGAGCTTACTGAATTGTTCAGGAAACCCCAGGGATCTACCTGTCCCTGCCTTTCCTTTGATGGGATTACAAAATCATTTCACAATATCCAGCTGTTTTTCAATGTATGTGTCAGAAAGAGTAGTACTATCTAAAAGTATCTTAAAGAAACAGAAAATATTTCAAATTAACCCAAAAGTCAATGAGAAAAGAATAGAAAATAAAAAACATAAGTGATGGAAGAACAGCACAATAATTCCAAACTAATATTGACAATTCAAATTTAAAACAATAACTTTGGTGATGATTATGTTTTTGTCCTATATGGAAATTTGGTTCAGTGATTTGGCTAATACATTTTTTCTTTTTGAGTTTGTTTTTTTTCTTGCAGGATTTTTCTGTGTATCTTTGGAGCCTTTCCTGGAACTTGCTCTATAAACCAGGCTCCTGGAACTCAGAGATCTGCCTGCCTCTGGCTCCTAAGTGCTTGGATTAAAGGCATGTGCCCACCACTCCCTGGTGAGGTTGTGAATATAAGAAGATAACCAATGGTTCTTTTACTATTGATGGGGAAATGAATTAACATTAGAATTTCCTGGGGCTGGACAAATGGCTCAGTACTGAAGATTAGTTCCCAGTACCCATGCCATGTAACCAAGAGTTGTCTGTAACTGTAGGAACCAAATGCCTCTTACCTCCATGATCACTTGTACTCAGGATCACATGACCCACATGTAGATTCACAGATATACATAATTAAAAATAAAAAATTAATGTATATGAGTAGTTTTCTCTGAACTCTAAAGAGCTTTACATATAAAAACACAAGAAAAAAATCATAAATGAATCAACATTTTGTAGCAAATGTGATATGCAGATGGAGGGTGACCTCTACCTTTGATACAATTAAGCAAATACACCCTCTGCACTCCTGATTTCAAGCTGAGGATAATATGAACTGTGGCAGTATGAAATAATTTAGCAGAACTGTTTGTAAGGCATCCAGTTTTACTAGGTAATTTAAGGACTATCTCTGCATTACGTAACTGGATATATTGATGGGAAAATCTGCTTCTCATTAGCTTTAATGAACAAGTATAGTTTGGCATGAAGTTGCTTATAAAGAACTAAGACTCCTCCACAGAAACTGAGAGATGAGTCACTAACTTCATGATTATTTTTTTTTAAAAGATGGCTCTCATGGCCTTGAAAAGGCAATTCTAAAAATAAATAAATAAATAAATAAACAACTTGTACTGTGTCTTGATATGGGGTTTTTGTATACTGTAAATACATATTGTTACCAATAGTTAATAACAAAAGTTGTTTGACCAAATGCCAGGCAGGATAGGGTTAGGCAGAACAGAACAGACTAGTATAAGACATGGCCATGTGGCAATACATAGCCTAATAGAAATGGGTTGATTTAGTTACAAGAGTTAGTTAGTAATAAGCTTGAACTATAGGCCAAACACTTTGTAATTAATATATGTTCCTATGTTACTATTTGGGACCCTATAGTTTGGATATAAAAGTGGCACCTCTGTTTATAGTCTTTAAAAATATTCACCTACATTTCAGATACATAGAAAGAAGTGAAAAATATTTTTGTTGTAAAATTTAAGTACTTGTTTCTTGCAGCTCTCTTCCTCCCCACCCAGCTGTAGAAATTCCGTGCTCTCAAGGTTGAGCAAACAAGGTTGTTCTCAGAACTTTCCAGTGCACAGTGCCTGTACCTTGACCCCAGGTGTTGGGTGGTGCATGATTTCTTCCTATGCTTTGCCCTTCCCCTGGCTTGGGTATATAAGCACATTACTCTCAGTCACAAAGGACAGCAGCTTCTTCTTCACTTCTGGTGGTGGTCGGTTAAATGCTTCAATCCTGACACCCTCCACCGGCTTGGTACTCTGGTCGCACTGGTAGAGCATATTTTAAAGTGAATGTTTTAAGAAAAGGGGAAGAAATGAAGAGGAAGTCTCTCCCATACAGAGATAATTTAGGCACTTGTGTCTTAATTTGAGTTTATTCAACCCCACTTTAATTATTCTTGAACATTCTAATGTTCCAATTCCACCTGTGTAAGTGTCTTCATACACCGATTTGTTAAATTTTGTATTACACAATAGCAGATGATTGTGTAATTAGTGAGATAATATAATAATAAGCTAATGATGTCTAGCTGTGATGGCCAATAAAAAATAATGGGTGGATATAAGACTAAGGTAATTGAGACAGGAGAATCACATGGTTTATAAGAGGGAATCCCAGGCTACCCTGAGTTATATAATACAAACCTATCCCAAACAGAAAAACAAGAAATGCACAGGGGTTGAATTGGGAGATGTAATTAAAGGAAAAGTGTACTGTGATAAGGACAGTGAGCTCAGTAACAAACTAGAGAGCTCGGTCCTTGAGAGGGTAAGAAGAGATGATATCCTCACAGTAACAACACAGCCAATGTAGCTGAATGAATGAGTAAATGAACCATTAAATGCTCTCAGCAATCCATCTGAGTATCTATTTAATTACCATTTTACCTCCCCAGCTTAGACTACATTTTAGTTTTCACAAGTTTATCTTGTTAATTCTTTTAGAAAGAATTTCCCTCAAAAGATAATTAAGTCTCCAAAGTTCATTTTCAGCCACTGGCATATATAATTTATATGACATTCAGATTGGAGATAATGATCTAGAAAGGAAAGAAACTAGAATAAAAATGTGGGACACTCAGTATATTAGTAGGTGTTGACAAGCCATGTAGAGAGACTAACTGTTGTATATCATGCATTGTTAGTTGAGATCTTATTAAGAGATGATGTTTGAACAATCCCCAGTGAAATGATGGAGGCTTTCCATTGTCTGCAGAAGTTTCTTCAACAATGTCTTCTGTAAATTATCCAGCATTATTGCAGTCTTCCCTTGTCCAGGCAAGGATGGGCTCACTTGTGCTCATTATTATTTTTCAAACTACTTATTTTTTTTTTTTTTTTTGTGGCAGCCTTTACTAATTACCTTAAGCAGTCAAAAAGTTTTCCTATTTCATTTGAAAATCTTTTAAGATGTCTTATTCTTTAAACTCTTGGCTAAAGTTTGTAGAATTAATACCTACATTCATGTTAAAGTTGTATAATGACTTTATTGATAGGGAGAAGTGCTTTCTTGTAACCCAGTGTGTAACTACTGATGGCAAGTAAACTCAACAAGGAACTCCATAGACTTTGGGGAAAAGTTCTCTTCTTTCTGAAATCTAACAATAAATAATTTCATGCAATTGCAATCTATTTTTCTAAATGAAATCACTTTGGCTCCAGATGAAATTGTGAACTATTAATAGTCTATACAAGTTTCCTAATGGTTATTTTTAATACTTATTGATGGGAGATGTCATTCTGTATATGTTTCTCATACTGGTTAATGAATAAAGCACTGTTGGCCAATAGGAAAGCAAGATAGGCAGGACTAGGAAACGAGGAAAGAGGAAGTAGGAAGGAGGAGTCAAGATGGAGGGTCTGGAGAGAGAAGGATGCCAGCTCTCAGTAAGATGAGACCACGTGGAAATACATAGATTAATAGGAATGGGTTAATAATTAAGACAGAGCTAGTGATTAGAAACTAGTAATGGGACAACAGAATTATATCAAATACAGAGTCTCTGTGTGTTAATTGGGGCAGGCAAGGCGGCGGGACCAGACTAGCGGCGGAAGGAAAAACCCTACTCCTTACAACTTATGTCTTCCTTCTCCTCTCTCTGTTGCCCTCCCCCAAATCATACCTTTTTTACATGATGTGTTTCTAGATATGTCACCCTGGCTTATATTTCTTTGTCTTTAAGTATCTTCTGTTTGCTTGATGTTTAAATAAGTACAAGTACTCCCAATTTATTTTCTTCCAAGATTGTGCCTCTAAAATGTATATCATTCAGAGAGAGAGAGAGAGAGAGAGAGAGAGAGAGAGAGAGAGAGAGAGAGAGGCTCCCTTCTCTAGTAGCATGCATTACAGCACTAGGGAGGCACCAGGGAGGAAGTTTTAGCATTAGGATTTGGTAGAACACACTCAGACTCCATTTGTATTTTCTACTCAGGCTTTCACTTTTTTTTTCATATTCATTCTATATCACAAAATAGGGAAAGATACCAGAATTCTTCTCTAACATCTGCCCTTTTCTGTCTCCTACATTGTCATGTGGGCTTTCAGCCAATCTGTGACTCCATATTTTTGTAAGAAATGCTTTATTAAGACATTTACTATATGACATTTGGTGTTGTTGATATTTTTCTTCTATAAACCAGATGTGGAACTGAAAAACGACAGGAATATTGCTTTAAAATATTTTCACAGAAATAGAAACGTAACTAAGATAGACAACGGTACCAGGGAATGGAATATTACTGTGAGAGTCTTGACCATGCTTTTGCTTGGAAAAATAAGGAAAATTTTGGGAGTTCAGACTAAAAAAAATAATTAGACACTTTAAGCAGGTCCTAATCGTCCATAATAGTAGGTGGATGGAAAAGAGTTGTACTTAAGGTCACTTGGTGGATTGGGGCCTGGCTCAAGAGGTTTCAGAGGAGGAGGATATTAATATGTGGCCTAAGAATTGTTCTTGTGCTAGTTTGGTGAAGAATGTGGCTGATTTCTGCCTGTGTCCCACAAAACAAAACACAATAAACAAAAACAAACCTAAAAATCTCAACATGGAAGCTGTGGTGTGGCACAGTGAATCACACAGTATACCCTTTAGTACATGCATCTTTACTTGTAGGTATTTGTAGTAGAGGTGACCCCATTGATGGAGTTGCAGGTGAGGTGAAATTGAAGAGTTATTATGGTAGTTTGAATGAAATTGGCTCCCATAATCTCATAGGGAGTGTCACTATCAGCAGGATGAAGATGGACTTTCTGTTCTGCCTGGTCCCACAGCAATCTAGCCCCATATAAACACATAGAAGCTTATATTAATTATACACTATTTGGCCAATGGCTTGGGTTTCTTATTGCATAGCTCTCTCTTAATTATTAACCCATTTTTATTAATCTAAGTATTTCCAAGTGCACTTATCTTACTGAGAATGCTCCAGCATGTTACTTTTTCAGTGGCTACATCATGTCTCTGACTTCTTATCCCCAGATAAGAAGTCTAGTAGCCTTATCTAGTAGCCCTGCCTATACTTCCTGCCTGGATACTGCCCAATCTGCATTTTATTCATCAACCAACAAGAGAAACATATATATATATATATATATATATATATATATATATATATATTTATTCCCATTATCTCCTCTTTTCTGCTTAATAAAAAGAAAGGTTTAACCTTTAAAGTAGGAAAATTATATATAGCAAAACAGTTATCAAGCAAGAACTATAGTTAACTATATTTAGTTCATTAACATGTGGCAAATTTTAAAGAAAATATTTTATTATCAATCCTATCTTTGTGAGTCTAAAGTTTTATGTGTAACTTACTTTTTATCCTAACTAAGGAAAACCATAACCATTGTTATCTGTCTTCAACTCCATAAAAGACCTGAGAAGGATAGTATATAAACTCTAGAACTGATAGAGACATCTTGCTGCTATGAAACTCGCCCAAAGTTCCTCTGTAACATTGGGACATAGATTTATCAGCCTATAGGCCTTGAGTGTCTAGCAGAGCTCTCAGCAAAGCAGGGAATTTGAAATGGTCCTGCCTGTATTGGAAGTTTGTCAGTCATTTTTCTCTGTTTCCTACAGAATATCTGGTAGACTCTATGAAGCAGAAGCCCTGCAGGACTGTTCCCATCTTCTTTTGTCAAGTTCAGCAGTCACTTTCCTGTGGGTCCTTCATGTCCAGTTTATATAGCATACAGTCAAACAACCCAGGCAAGAGTGGTTTCTTGCTCAAATGGCAATTTCTGCCATGTTGAAGGCAAACTTCATAATGAGTTTCTTTGATGATCATCTTCATCTCTGACATAATTGGTGTTGGCAGGAGCAGTTGTGTCTTGTTGTCCTGAAAAATCCTAACAAATCATTTTAAATGCTATATTCTGTAGGTCTTTGGAAGGTTTTGAAGAATTACTATCCATTTGAAATATGTTTCTTTATATCCAGAAAACCTAACTAACATAACTCTAAGTTTTGACTATCATAGGTGACTTCTATAATCTGTATCAAAATGTAAAAAAGAGTTCTTAATTGGTCTAGATAGTAAAAAGCTGGAGTAAGACACAGAGGGAAATGCTGAGTGATCAGAAAGTAGGAGCCAGTCACAATACACCTTGCCTTCTTACTGTCTCAGCAGATAAGAGAGCAATTTCCTGTTTCTCCCTGCTTAGAGCCTGATTATGCCCAGCTTTCTCACTTTCTGTCTATTTGTATAGACCCCCAGACCTCCATGGTTAGCTAGTGGCAAGCTCCATTGTCTGCCGCTCAGACAGGCTTTATTTGTACAAGCAAGACACCACCACAGAGGTGTGACTTTATTGGCCTTGATGATGGAAGTATGTAACTGTGGGGGCCGGCATTGAGGTTACCTATGCTCAGGATTCTGCACCAGTGTCTCAGTCAACTTCCTGTGGCCTGCAAGCCAAGATTTAGGCAGCACCGCATCTACCTGCCCTATGCCATGCTCCCTGCCATGATGAGAATAGAGTGAACCTCTGCAACTATCAGTGAGCCACCCCAACTAGTTGGAGAGTTGCCTTGATTCTGGTGTCTTGGTGTCTCTTCACAGAAATCCTAACTGAGACAGTTATCATTAATAGATTGGGCAGAGAATGTTTACAGATAGCTTAGTATTGACTGTTCTGTTTGGTTACTAGTGGTCATGCAGATATATAATGAAAAGGTGAACAATGAGCAAGGAAAATATGAAATGTGTAGTTTGAGGAGAACTGCGGCACTGGGGAATATAAATAGTTGAAAGAGTAGCATGATGCTAAGTGGAATAAAGGGAGTGGTCACTTCAGAGAAAGACCTCACCCAGCTAAGCTTTCAACTTGTCAAAAAGAATTAAGGAAAAGTGAAAAGAAAGAAAGGCTTAAGACTTGGCTTGGTAGTGCACACCTTTAATCTAAGTACTCAGAAGTCCTAGGCTTGCAGAATTTTAAGCTTGAGACTCTCTCAGTCTACAGAGGAAATGCCAGATTTAGGCAGTGAAGGAAACCATCAAAAACAGAAAGCTTGTAAATCGATGAGGAGGCCATATTCCAACTGTAGTAAGCAGCAAACATGGCAACTTTGAGCATGTGATTCTGGCTTTAAAGTCAAGGATAAAAGATGGGGTTATGGAATCTTCCTATATGGCTAATAAAAGATGCAGCTGCTGAGATCAGGCTTGTGTCAGGGTTGTCTCTGCATGGAGACCTAGAGAAGTCATCGGGTAGTGCTGTGAAGGAAAAGCCTGGATTACCTTGGAGACCCTAAAATGTTTTAGAGGTATTTGCTGGGGAAAGCTGCTGTGAGTGGAACTAGCTCGAGAGAAAGAAATGTGTTGTAGTCAACAAAGCTGAAAGGAGCTGGAGATCTGAAGAGTGTTTTTGCTTCTGGCCTGGAGACACAGAGTTTGGAGTTTACCCAGCTGCTTTTCTGTGTTTCTTTGGTCTAGTATGTACCTTCTCCTATTTTGTACAATGGTTATCTACATTCTATGACATTGGATGTTGAAAATATGTGATCATTTTTTTTAAATTTTGGCTTTAAAGGGGTCTATAGTTAAAAGATTGCCGTGAGTCTCTGAAGATATAGACTGGGGAGGTATAAAGTTGGACTGAACGAATTTCTGTATTACATGGCTATAGGCCTATGAGTACAAGCATGTAGAATGTGGTGTTATGAATGAAAATGGTCTCTAGAGGCTCTTAGGGCATGCTATTAGGAGGCTCGGTTTTGGTGGAGGAAGTGTTACTGGGGGTGAGCTTTGAAGTTTCAAATGATCAAGCCTGGCCCAGTGTCACTTTTTATTCCTGCTGCTGCTGATCCATGTGTTGAACTCCCAGCTACATCTCCAGGATCGTGTCTGCCTTCAAGCCACCATGATTTCTGCCATGAAATAATGGACTAAACTTCTGACAGCCCCAATTAAACTTTTTCTTTTATAAGAGTTACAGAGTCCATGGTGATTCTTCACAGCAATAGAAGCCTGAACTTAGACTGACATTCATATAAACAAATCATATATTTGCATGTAACTACTGTACATCATAAGCAGATCAGTATCTATCTGTCTATCTTCATCATACTCATCATCTATTTCTACCAATTTCTTTTGCTTATATATTCATCTATCTTTCTGTTTATATACATATCATGTATTGATCAACCCTTCTATCTTATTTGAAGCTATGACCAATAGCATCTTCAAGCTGAGGTGAGGGCATAACAAGGAACTAGATCTTATGTTCATTTTCATGTGAGTTAAAACACAGAAAGCCATTTTCCTTCATAATTACATAGCACCTAAAAATGGCATCGCTGTGTTCTAACAATACTTTATTTATAAAAACATGCAGAAGGCTGTATTTTGCCTAAGGTAAATTTGTCACTCTCCATGTAGAATGAGCAGATTGTGTATTGTGAAAAAGTGTTTCCAAAATACACAATGACTTTAAGACAATTTAGGAGATGTCAGAAACCCTTAAATCAGGGGTTCTCAACCTGTGCGTCACGATCTCTTAGCCAAACCTCTATCTACTTCCAAAAATATTTACATTATGACTGATAACAGTAGCAAAATTATAGTTATGAAGTAGCAATGAAAGTAGTTTTAAGGTTAGGGGTCACCATGGCTTGAAGAGCTGAGTTAAAGTCTGACGGCATTATGAAGGTTGAGAACTGCTGCCTTAAATCCAAATGTTCTGCCTATTTGCCACATTTCACCATAATCTAACTGACCTTAGTTTGGTTTTGGTTTCTTTTCTTTTCTTTTCTTTTCTTTTCTTTTTTTTTTTCTTTTTGAGACAGGGTATCTGTGTAGCTTTGGAGCCTATCCTGGCACTTGCTCTGTAGACAAGGCTGGCCTCAAACTCGTGGAGATCTGCCTTCCTCTGCCTCTCAAAGTGCTGTGATTAAAGGCATGAGCTACAACTGCCCAGTGACATTAGTATTTTTTTAATGAAACTATTTTCCTATTTATTAGTTGCTATATAAAACAAGTTTTATATGCTCATTTTTTTTAATCTCCATTTCTATTTTTTATCTAGCACTTAATGTGGAGAGGGAGAGAAAAACATTTTCCCCTACTAATAATATATTGCTGAAAGAGTGATAGAGGAGTTAGAGTCTTTACTCCATTACTACAGTCCCTTTTTATAAAGATGGCAGTCACAGTAGTTAGTGGGTTAAATAATTCTAATTTCTATATGTGATTTGAAATAAGAGACTATGACCTAAGAAGAAATTAAAAACTTGCCATAAATTGGTTCTTCAATCTGATATTACAATCATAGAACCTCATTAAAATTTTAGACTCTTTGAGTAAAATCTATAGCATGGGAAAAGTGCTTCCCCTTAGGGGAAGGTCTGTGACTGCTTAACTTTATAGTTTGAAACGCTTCACTAACTGACATTGTCATGCACAGAGACTTTGGTTATACCAAGGAATTAAAATGCTTAGAGTGGGAGAATTACATGACTTCTGAAAATAAGTGTTGATAGAGTGGGAGAATTACATGACTTCTGAAAATAAGTGTTGATAAATAAACCCACTCTTTATTATGGATTTTTTTTTCAAAAGAATTTATCTGGCCTTTAAGCATTCTAGCATGTGGTCTGCTGAAATTCATTCTGTAGCATACTAGCCTTCAGAGCATTCTGAACACAGGTTGTTTGCCTTGGCCAATCAAACATGAACACTTTTTACCTGACTGTTTTCTAGCAAAGATAACAACATAGACAAAGTTACTAACCTGACTGCTTGGTGGAGCTGCACAGCCATTTCCTCTGGTGAATAGAGGCTGGCGCTTATCACAGGAAACGACCCGTCCTAATAATGGCAATAGTAAATAAACAAACTTTTAAACAAACTTTTGAATCCCACGGCAAATTGACACAATATACAGTGCACTTGAGACCCCCTCAACACAGATGAGGAAATCTGGAAACTCGGGGGCAAAAAACTAGACTTTTTAATTAACATAATGTAATGTGATCACACTCACTGCTCAGTTCTTCCTCCTTCAGAACATTACAAAATAAAGAAAAAGTACAAGTTCAATCTATAATATCTATATACTCAAATAGTCTCAGTGGCCTGCACCTGAAACAGGACTGGGGATGTCCTTCACTTCTCACACCCGCCATTGGAAGCCATCAATTGTGGGGAGATAACTTCAGAATCCTTATCACACTTTGTAAGGGTCCTCTTTCATGGCTTTCTGTTTGGGCTGTTACTTTTTTAGGGCATTGGGGATTGTGGTAGTAGTAGGGGTTGTCACAGAAGCCTCTTATATTCCTCTTTCTTAACTGTGAGTTTATAGTCATTGATGTCACTGAAAAAGTATTTTTCTTGCTCTTTATAGTCAGTATGAGCACAGATTGTGGGCTTCCTCATAGTTTCTGGTGACAGCACAGACTATGAACACAACTCGCAGCTGCAATAGGACCATGGACCCAAGCAAGGCTCTCAGAGACATTATGGATATCAACATGGCTTTATGTGGTAGGCACTGAAGACCACCCATATCAATTGGGTCTCAGGTGGCAGCATGATCCAAGAACACAGATATGGAATCAGGTAACAGTACAGGCCATCAACATCTTGATGGCCTTTGGTGGTACTTCAGGCATGGATACCAATGGAGACCCTGTTGGAGTAGGACCAAGGGCCTTGACATGGCCTTTAGTGGTAGAGGCTGAATAACACCATGGTGTCAGGGTACAACACAGGCTATGGACATTACCATGGCCTTCAGTGGTAACACAGTGGATTCACTAAGTTTCTCAGAAAGTCATAGGCATTATAAATTCCAAAATTGGAATAGTTATGAAATGAAGTTTAGTAAAACAAACAGAAAAATAAAAAGAAATAAAATCCAAGCCACCAACATATTTTTGGATATTTGTTATTGAAGAACAAGTTATTATGATTATGAAAGGATTTAAATTAGCTATGATTGCATTTGACACTGTAAATAACATAAGAAATCCTAAAAAGCTGATGCACATAATAAAAATAATTTTATAATATATTGTGGCATAAATCTAAAAATATGGACAATCAGGAAAGAAGCACTACACTATTATTTGCATTGTAGGAAAGTGTAGGGCACACAGGCCAGTCAAAGATGGCATTGAGGGGAAGTCAGGAGGGTGAGTCCTGAGTTGTTTATAAAAAAAGATGATTGCTTGCCTAGATTGAATCTGATGAGGTCACTTCATGAACAGTTTGTGATCACTAGGTAAAGCATAAGGGTGCCTAGGCTCATGATGGACTGACATTTAAAACCATTGGCTGGCTATAGGTTTTGGTTTTTTTGGTTTTTTTTTTTCCTTTAAAAGATGCCTGTTGTGGGACAATAAATGAGTTCCTGATTTACTAGACTGTCTACCTGCCACATCTAATTTTCTCTGTGAATATTGGAGGCTGGAAATCAGGCGGGCAGCTCTTTTACCTCTTCCTGGGATCCACTTCAACCTTCTATGATTGGGCTAAGAACCCAGCAGTTGGGCTAAGATATTTTTATTTTAAAGACAAGGTTTCTCTGTGTAACTGTTGGGGCTGTCCTGGAATCTTTGTACACCATGCTGGCCTCGAATTCATTGAGATGTGCCTGCCTCTGCCTCCCAAGTGCTGGGGTTAAAGGCATTCTCCACCACTATCCAGCGCAGTAAAGAATTTAAATCTGTAGCCACATGGAGTAATGGCTCCATAGTTTCTTAAAAATATAAATATGACTTCACCATATGACACAGATTTGTACATGTGTTAGTTTCCCCAAGTAAATTAGTATACCATATAAAAAAGCATAGAAATTAATATTATAACTTTATTTAAAATATTAAAAACCTGCCAGGTATGGTGGTGCATGCCTTTAATCCCAGTACTTGGGAGGCAGATACAGGTGGATTTCTATGAGTTCAAGACCACCTTGTTCTGAATACTGAGTTGCAGGATGGCCAAGGCTATGTAGAATAACCCTGTCTCAACACCAATTTGAAGCAATATGAGGATCAACAATATCAAACACATTCATCTCAAAGTTGAGCTACTGAAATGGTGGGTTGTTATGTGAGCATACAGAGGCTAAAACTTTACTGAGAAGAAAGAACTAGGGACCATAACACAGAGTGTCAACATAGCAAGGTGTTAGATTTTAAATTACATCATCTTGTGAAAGTAATCATAACATTTTACTGATGGGGCAGAAGAGTAAAAGGTAAGCCTGCATTTCACTCATGTCCATAGTTAGCTATGCAATCAATGTCACATGAGATATAATGCTTAATAATTCAGAAATGACATCTTGAAGAATCTCACATTAGTTCACTGTGAAAAATGTTAGATTTGAAATGGATACAGAGACCTACAGCCAAAAATTAAGTGAAGAGGGAGACCAGTTGTGAGTTCTCTACCCGATCCCTCCCGTTAGAGCTCAGGAAACCCCATAGAAAAGGCAGAGGAGAAATTGTGGGAGTCGGTAGGAGCAAAGATACTGAGAGAGCTTGGCTGCAGGATCAACCAAGGAGGACTCATTGGGCTTCACAGAGACTGGATAGGCAACTGTGGAGCCTATGTGCATCTGCGCTAGGTTCTCTCCATATATGTTATGGTATTGGCTTGGTGTTTTAGGGAGGAGTCCTGACACAGGGAGTGGTGATGTCTCCGACTCTTTCGCCTGCTTTTGGGATCATTTTCCTACTATGGGGTTGCTTTGTCCAACCTTCATGTGAGGGTTTGTGCCTGGTCTTAATGTATATTGACATGCCATTTTTGGTGATGTTACTGGGAGAACTCTTTTATTGGGGGGGGGTGAGTTTTCTTGGGGGAGAGGGAAGTTTGGGGGAACTGGCAGTAATGAAAAGAGGGGAATCAGCTGCCACAATGTATTTTATGAGAGAATAATAAAATTTTAAAAAGTGAATAGCTATGAATAACTTAGATCACATATTGTAATAGGAGGGGATTAAACTGATCACATTAATTCACATGGCTAATTTGTTTAAATAAATGAACTCTGGGGGGAAATTGTACACTGTGGTAATGTGGAAGGCAGGTAGGAGGATAAATGAGGAAGGAACACACTCAGATCTATTTTGCAATAGTATGCATGCTGTATAGTTTTATGTCAACTTGATACAATCTAGAGTGATCTGAGCGGAGGGAACATCAATTAAGAAAATATCTCCATAAGACCAGATAGACTACGTTCTGTCAAACAGAGAACCCAAATAAACCCTTCCTTCCTGAAGAAAACAAAGCAAAATAAAACAAAAACAAAAAGAAACAGCCACTAAAAGTTGCTATCATTGATTTTTTTTTGTATAAAAATTATACTGTTTAGGTTTATTCTTAGAAAATACATGTGAAATATTTAAAGACTATTATACCAGATTAGAAGAAACAAGAAAATTTCTTGGAAACTGTCAGTGATGGTTTATCCTAGATGAAAACCTGTGGTGTTAATTATGCTGTTCTTTCCATTTATCTGTGTTTATGGAGAATTTCCAATTTTTTATAGGCAATGCCATTAATATTTATTAGGCTTTTATGAAATTTTTGAGTACTGGGAGCTAAAATTTCAAGAATATCTTAAAAGGAAATCTGATACACCAAAAAGTGTAGGGATTTATCTGGAAGGGGCATGTCTTCTCTTGATGCATACATGTGTCCCTAAGGAAACACTAATGATCCCAGCATTGTTAAATCCTTCTTAAAAATAAAAATTTCATTTTGTTTCACAGTTTATAGTGCCAACCAAACAGGCATAAATTTGTCATGAAAACAAGTTCTTTGCATGGTAACTTACTGGCACTTAATGTTGACTAGAAAGCTATGTTATTTCTCAGGAGTCACCCACAAATCCAGCAGTAGCTCTGTATTAAAATTGCTATTGTAGTTTTTACAAAATCCTTCAAACTTATTGATATTAGTCATGAAGGACTGAGCTAGAATTCAACTATCTATTCTTTCAAATCGTTGCTCTT
Source organism: Phodopus roborovskii (assembly GCF_943737965.1). Lineage (NCBI taxonomy): Eukaryota > Metazoa > Chordata > Mammalia > Rodentia > Cricetidae > Phodopus > Phodopus roborovskii. The sequence goes on from NW_026125444.1 coordinate 7,373,972, forward strand.
ACCAAATAAAGAAAACCTTACTCAGGATCGTTTCTTCTGGTTCCATCCATTTGCATGTGAATTTCAAGATGTCATTGCTTTTTATGCCAAGCAGAACTCCATTGTGTAAATGTACCACATTTTCTCTATTCATTCTTCAGTTGAGGGCAACTAGGTTGCTTCCAGGTTCTGACTATTACAAATAATGTTGATATGAACATAGTTTAACAAATGTCCTTGGGGTATGAATGCGCATCCTTTTGAGTATATGCTTAAGAGTGGAATTGCTGGGTTTTAAGGTAGATTGATTCCCTTTTGTTCTGAAAAACTGCCACACTGATTTTCAAAGTGGCTGTACAAGTTTTCAATCCCATCAGGAATGGAAGTGTGTTCTCCTTTTGCCACATCTTCTCCAGTATAAATTGTCATTGGCGTTGTTGATTTTAGTCATTCTGAAAGGTTTAAGATAGTATGTCAGAGTTGTTTTGATTTGCATTTCCCTAACCTAGACACAGAAAGACAAACATGGTATGTACTCACTGATAAGTGGATATTAGACACAGAGCAAAAGATAACCAGCCTACAATCCACAACCCTAGAGAAACTAGGTGAAAAAAAGGACCATAAGAGAGACATATGTGGAACCCCCCCCCCAGAAGGGAAAAGAGACAACATCTCCTGAGTAAACTGGGAGCATTGGGTAGAGGGAGGTAGGAGAAAGAGAAAGGAAGGGAGGGGGAAGAGAATGTGAGGGACCAGGAACATCCAGTTGAGGGAAGATCAGAGAAGGAGAGCAAAGAAAGAGAAGGAGCCGTTATGAGCTTAATGAGAAACCTGGCACTAGGAAAATTTCCAGGAATTGACAAGGATGACACCAACTAAGAAACTAAGCAATAGTGAAAAGGCTACCTTACCCTTATAATGAGATTTATGACTACCTTAAGTGCTATTATACAGCCTTCATCTAGTAGCTGATGGAATTTGAAGCAGAGATCCAAAGTTAAACACTGAACTGAAAAAAAACTGGAGTACAGGTGTAGAGAGGGAGGAGTGATGAGCGAAGTGTTCAAGACCATGATGGCGAAACCCACAGAAATAGCTGACCTGAGCAACTAGAAGCTCATGGACTCCAGACTGACAACTGGGGAAAATGCATAAGACTGAACCAGGACCCCTGAATGTGTCTGTTATTTGGAGGCTTGTGCATTCTATGGGCCACTGGCAATATAACCAGTTATTTATCCCTACTGCACCAATGGGCTTTGAAAGCCCATTCCCTATGGAGGGATACTCTCTTAGCCTGAGTACATGGGGGGGGGAGGGCCTATGTCCTGCTATAAATGATATCACAGACCTTGATGATCCCCCAGGGGAAGTCTTACCCTCCCTGAGTAGTGGTTAAGGGGTAGGATGGATGGTTGCTGGGGGGACTTGGATTGGTGTATAAAATGAGATTGTTTTTAATGTAAATAAAAATTAGTTAAAAATTAAAAAAACGAAATCCTCTTTTTAATGTATCAGGATTTGGGGTTACATAACAGAAAACATGACTTAATAAGCCATTTATGTATTAACAGGGAACAGAAATAAATTATTGTTTCTGTTGTCCCTATTAAATATTAATAGTCCTTTTGAAAGAGTGTTCTGCCCAAGGTTCCACCCATGGGAACAAAAATAATGGTAGAGTGTTTGAACAAGAGGCTCTGTACTGAGTAGCAGTATAGTTAATCTCAAGCTGGACCATTTCTCACAGAGACAGTAAAACTATACGAAGTCCACTCTGCTTTTGAATCTCACTCTTCACTACCTTCTGCTTATCATTCACAATTTATAGAGACAAGGCAGTGCTTGGTTTGTCATTTTAAACAAGTTAGTTACTATTCATTAATATGAATAGTATTCAGTCATTACTTAAGTATTCATGACACATAAAGCTATTCTATTTATTACTTTAGCAACCACTTTAACAAACACAAATTGAAATTTAAATGAAATTTGTATCTTGTTGTGTATCTCCCTTCTTTGTTTCTTTCTGTGTCACAGCAAAATGCCTGGCTTCCTAGTACATACACGTTTTAGAAATACTTCTCCTTGATATTATGTTTCTTTCTTAGTGATGCATAAAATGTAAAAATCATGCTTGTTAATGTAATATCTATCATGTGGTGTGGCAATGCATATGTATTTTATGTAATATTTAAAGCAAGATAAATATGTTTATCTTCTCAGACATTTATCTTTTATTTACAGAGGACAACCTTTAAATCTGTTGATCTGGCTTCACAAAATATCAAGGTAACTTCATATGTATTTTAGAAGAGTTAAAGATCATTTTGTCATTTTCTACACTAAGCAAGTCAATGTAGAAATGTATTCTCTCACTTGTAAGCAAAAATTGTGTAATAGAATGATTCAAAAATATTACTTCAAATTAATATTCAGGTGAGCTACTGAAATATATTGATCTTAGAAGCAAGTGGAAACACACAGATATCTTAGAAGAGCAAAGGGTGAGGGAGAACCATTAAAATGGGGAGGCCATCTTGGGGTAAGGAAGATGGGAAAGAAGACTGAAAGTGACATAGTGAAAGACTTCTAATGTGAATTTGCCAGACATTTGGAGAATGTGAGGCCATGTTACTAGTGACTAATAAAATTGGGAAAGTTTTGAAGACAGCATTGAAATGGGAAGAGCAAAAATAATGTGGTTTGAATGAGTCATTAAATCTCTGAGAGTCAGATTTTGTGATTGTAAGATGGACATTGAGAATGACAGGTCGGTCAAAGCAGTGTTGAAAAGATCTTTGCAACATCAGATTTATCAAAAACATTGATCTAAAGATCCACCGGAGCAAACAAGAGCAGCCAGTGAACTCTCTCTTGGTATGAGCCTCAAGAAAATTATGGAGCCTTGCAAAATCCTGAACCATGCCAAGCACAACTGAAGAGAGTGGCCTTTTCTTAACTGGGACTGACACTGAGCTGAGTCCTATGTATGACATCTGTATGGACCAGCTACACCTTACCTACATAGAATTAGGCACAAAATTAATTTTCCTTTTGGTTTTTCCAGATCCCAATCCACAACTCAAATATCCAAAGAGAGCTCTGCCTCTTTCCCCCATGTCTCCAACCTCTCTGTGTCTCAGCAAAATAATAGTCTTTTTGGTCTTCACAGAACATTCCTTGAAATCATTTGGCAGCTTACTTTATCCAAAATTTCTGTGGCTTATATGAGGAATAACCAGTTGAGGAAACAGAAAGTCAATTTACTTAAAAATCAGTATAGTGAAATAAAATAGAGGACAGACCAATGACAATAGAGTGCACTAAGTGTATATTATCCAATTAGCTTTAATAATTTGCAAAATCTTAATTTCATTTTATTATGCTTGTATAATACAAAACACTTGACTACAAATTGTGTCTTAAAATTTTATTTCAAAATTTTGTGCTTTGATTGTAGTTGTACCCTAGAAGTTTACTTTCAGCCAGACATTAATGAATGGATAATCGATAATCTTTATTTCATTTGGGAACATTAAGTATATGCCCCTCATTCCTCTCTGTCCACTTTGGAAATTTATTCTTATTTTCATTAAGCAAACCAGATATTAAATCCTCTTTTGGCTTGCTTAAGGCACATTTCTTACAACTCTTTTGGCTCCATCTCTAACTGGCCATTATGAGCTGTTCAGATAATTTTGGTGTTGTAGAAGCACAATGATTTGTTGTTGTGGTTGTTTCCCAACTGTATGACAAAAGCAATATATGGCTTTTCTCCAGTAATTAGAAACTAGTTAAACTATGATCAGATTTCTTTTCCAAGTAAACTTGCTTATAATTTATTTGACAGTCTTGCAATCTCATGAATTCACAAAGTTCCATAGATCCATCTGACAGAGGAAGTTTTAAAAAAAAAGACATTAAGACATTAAGTCTCATTAAGAAGCAGATGATAAAAGCATTTCATTAGAGAGATTTGCCATCCTGATCATAGTTCGCTCTTTCAGGAAGGAGAAGTAGATGGTAATCTATGGAATATATATCTATATATCTATATATATGATCTAATTCATAACTGAGAAAAGTGAGTAGACTGGAGATGTCTAGAGAAAACAGAAGACCTAATTACCTCAGTGTTGGTGTTGGAGAATGAAGACACTTCTCTTGGAATGGAGAAAAATAATCAGAAACAAAATATTCTGAGGCTGAAGATATGGGTCCATGTTCTTCCAAAGGACTCAAGTTCAGTTCCTAGCATAATCTAGGTTGTGGTTGCATGTATGCATGTGTGTGTGTGAGAGGGGGGAGAAAGGGAGAGAGAGAGAAAGAGAGAGAGGAAGAAAAGGAGACAGACAGAAGGAAAGAGAGGAGTGAGAGAAAGAAAGAGAGAGAGTGAGATAGAGGGAGAGAGAGAGAGGGTGAGACTTCCAGTAACTCTAGCTCTAACGGACCTGATATCTGATGCTCTATTCTGGTTTTCATGGAAAAGTCCCCATTTGTGGGATACACAGAGGGAGAAAGAAACAGAGACAAATGCACATAGGGTGCAGAGAGAGACAGGGAAGGATGAAAGGAAGGGAGGGAGTTATTAAACATTTAATAATCAACCTTTCAAAAACTGTCTTCCAAGCTGGGCATGTTGTATACACATGTAATCCTAGCAGTTTGGAGTCACATACAGGAATATCAGAACTCCAAAGCCAGGCTCAGCTAAATATTACTTCCATGAATTATATGACTGAGTCACAAACAAGCAAACAAATAGTGTAAATGTCTCTCACAGAAGAAAAAGTCTGATCAGTGTAAACGGGCTTCATACTGATCTGGCCTCAACCCACAGAGACACATAGAAAGCCAATCTCTAGAGACTGAAAGATAGTTGAACATCTCTTCCATTGGCGCAGCCAAGAGATTCAATCCATTATATTAACATTCTAAAGTAAAACAATAGCCTGCCTTTACGTAAGAGGAATTGACAGGATCTTAGCTTACCTGGTGAATGCTTTCACCATCAGTGCCAGCAAGTGGGCCTAATTTAGAGGCAAACAGAAAAAGTCCTCATGTCATTATGACAGGATGGGTTTTTATAAGTAGGGGCTGGGTGCATTACCAAAATTATGTGTCTATCTCTGTGACACGGAACATTTCCCTCCTGGATGATAATGTTTTTCAGGAAATGGTTTCTAGGTGCTGAGAAAAGATTGTCAAACTGACAAAGAGAATTACCTGCTGTTAAATCTATATGGTATCTCCAATTGATAACCACTCATAAATGAAAAATTCTCTGTAATGGAGTCTCACTGGGGATACAAACCACTCTTCAGGCCAGGTGCCATGCCCAACACAAAATGAACTTAATGGTGTCTTTGGAGGTATGGGGGTTCTTTGTTCACTAATAATTTGTTAGGGCTTTTACTTTTCCTTCATGTCTGTCTGAATAATGTATGCCTGTATGTATTTTACCTTGTAGGTCCTTTGTGTATATTATGGCTGCAGGTTTTTATGTTTTTATGAGAACCCTATGTGTGCCTTTGTGTCTTCGTGTTTTTCTCCTTTTTTTTTCTCTTTTTCTTCTGTTTGTTTGCTTTGTCCTAATCCGGTTTGTTTGTTTTTGTTTTACTTTATTATTATTATTCTTTAGATGCCTGTTTTCTTTCCAATGAGAGACAGAAATGTGTGTATTCAGATGAGAGGCAATGTGGGGATGATCTCAGAAGAGTTGAGGAAGGGTAAACTATTATCAGAATATATTGTATTGGAAATGCTCTATTTTCAATAAAAGAAAAAAATATTGACTTAAGTTGCAAGGAAATAAATTTTCAAGTAAAAGTTTTTTAAAAGAAAGTACTCTAAAACAAAAAAAGGGGGTGTATTATTTTGACTCCAGTGAAAATTTATATTTTCCATAATATTTGTAGTCACCCTTCCAATGGGACTTCTGCTAAGCTGTGAGAACGAGAGATGTGGACAGTCTTTACTTAGTGTAAGTGGATTGAGGGTGGTCCTCTCCTAAGGGAAATAAACAGTGAAGAACATGTGTAAAAATCTTACTCTTGGTGCCCAGCTGTTGCACAGAAGTCTAGAAGACTTCTGTGATTTCTGCTCACATGACAAAGTGTTAGAGATAAGGCTCACCAGGAATTCAGAGGAATCTTAGAGACGGAGAGTTCTTTTTCACCTCTCAGGCTCATCACAAAGAATACTCTTGAAAGCTGTATGACCGCTAAACCGTGAAACTACCCGAACAAAGAGGACCTGTCTCGACACTCTGAGTCTCCACTTTCTTTGTTTTGGATTGGTCAGGGACACATTTGCTGTGGAGAATATCCATGTGCCTGAAGGGAAGGGTTAGAGAGTTCCTGCCCAGGCTTCCTGGTTGAACAAAACCTGAAAGGATGGCAGAGTTCTGGCATCTCAGATTCATGGGAAGGAAACCCAGGATACAGGTTGCTTTGCATGTATAGATTCGGCATACACGTATGTGATTATCAACTTTTTAATGATGCAATCCTTTAATACAGCTTCTTATGTTGTGGTGATCCTAACCATGTAATTATTTTTGTTGCTAATTCATGACTATAATTTTGTTACTGTTATAAATAGTAATGTTAATATTTTTTTTTCTTTCCTGAATGGTCTTAAGTGGATCCCATGAAAGGATCTATCCACTCAGAAAAGATTCGTGATCGGCAGATTGAGAACTGCTGGTATATACTGTTTTTCTGACGAGGATTTAGTCATTGATAGCAGAAATTATCATCACACTGAAGAAAACCTTTATTCTTCAAGATACAATTTAACTCTACTCTGCAATCATATCTTCAGCTGCTTTCTATCAGAAAGACAGGCTTGGAGCAATGGGTAAACGTGTCTTTGAAAATGTGCTCAGTCACAAACAGATTCCAGGCGTTAGATATTTTATTTAAATATCCATCTCCCAAGTTCTCTTAGTTTTTAAATGAACATGAGGTAAATATAAATGTGTAATTAGTGGTCCAGGAAGACTGACAGAATTATTAACAAACAATAGACACTCTTCCAGATACTTGAACATAGCCCATTCTACATACTTAAATAAGCACTATTAAAAATGAAAGCATGCCCAGATTTGAATTCAGTATACTATTCAGTGTTTCAATTTTTGAAAATTCTACTGTAATTTGCATCCTGCTTGATATTCATATAGATGTACATTATGCTCATTTCTGATTACTTACCTTAGATAATTTGTTATTGCTATGAAAAATTGTAATAGAACTAAGAGAAAACAAGCTGATTCCTTAACTCTTCCTCCTGCAAAATATTTTATGCCACTGCTGAGAACCAAAAATTTGGATAATCTAAAGTACAAATAGGCAAGTAAAGGCATAAACAGAACTTATAAATATTGTTTTTAGGACTTTTCCTTAATGATGGGTTTCCACTCTACAACAAGATAAAAAATGAGGGAGTTTGTAAAGAACACCATTTCTTCAAATCTTTCTAGTAACTGAAAAATTATATATAATATTAAATAAAGTGCATCTCAGAAAATACCAAATTCCATTTAAGAAGCCTTTATCTAAGAATTTTATGCATCATTAACCTTACTGTAAAGCTTCCTAGTGCTGCTGTGATAATATGTGTACAGAAAGAAATGGTTTTGTTTCTTTACAGAATTAGCAATTTTGGTAATGACTGGGAAATTGTTCTTAATGCAGGTGAGTATGGACATCTTAAAACAAGAGTGATTGCTAGCACAGCAGTTCACAAACTTCGTTGTACATTAGTACCACTTCGGGATCTTGAAAAATTTACAGCTTCAGCTCTACCCCCTTTCCTCCTAGGCCAGTAGAATCATAATCTAACCAAAATTAATTAGGTTATAATCTCTAGGGTTGGTGAGACAGACACATGCATATGTTTCCCATTCATTTTTATTGGAGTTAAAGGTAGGAGCATTCAGAAACTATCAATGACTTGGCATATGGTTCAGATTTCATGGCTTATATTAGGAGTAAGAGCAGACACTCTGCATTAATTTTAACTCTCCACTAAGCCCTGTTAAAACTTTATTTGCATGTTTACTAGAACTGCTGTAGAGAAAAAATTATCCCTGGAAATCCTGCTGTATATATTTATCATTCTATTGCTATATCTCTCCCAAGTGGCTGGAATACATTTTTCTGTCCAGAACATGACTAACATCTGGATCCACAGTCCAATAGCGCTCTTGCAACCATTTATCTTCATGAATAGTATTATATTAGTAAAGTCAATAAAGGCAGTAAGTAGCATAGCTTATAGTGTTTTAAAATATGACCTCACAATATTCTTCAAAAATATTGAAATTCACACAACTCGAATGACTTCAATTTATGCTTTTTTCAATAAAAGATATTATCTGAATGTTATAGCAACTCTACATCTCTTTTTCCCCAGGTTTGTGTGTGGTGAGCATGTATATGTATGTATGGATTTGCATGAATGGGAGTTCATGTGGGGATATGCATGAATACATGTATAAGAAGGCTCAAGATTGATGTTGGGAGTCATCCTTGTTAATTCTTATACTTTATTTTTGAGGCAGTCTCTCAATCAAATCTAGAACTTGCCAACATGTCTTATCTGGTTTCTTCTTCTGCCTTTCAAGACTGTAATTGTAGGTGACCTGCCACGTCTATATAAATATAATTTACATATTTAAGAATCTAATCTCTGGTTCACACACATGCATGGAAAATGCTATAAGTGCTTAATCATCTCCATAGCTCAACATGTGGATATCAATTTCTCATCACCTATTAATTTAAAAGTTGTCCTTTATTAAAAGGGAATAGTGTTTCTATTTCTTTGCTTATAATTTGAAAATGATATTTGGTTGGTAATGAAGTAACATGTCAAAAACATAAAGAGAAAGCATGGAAAATGATGGTTATTTATTTACAAAGGATGCATTTTCTGAAACAAAACAAATGTGAAATGTGTGAGATTTTTCTACCTTGTTTAACAGATGCTGAGAGTGCCATCTCTAGTTAGGTCTGAAAGATGGTTATGGCTTCACCCTTTTCTTGAGAGGACAAAACCTGCTCTCTAGAGGTTCTTTAGGTAAATAAATGGTTCTCCAAGTAAATAAATGGAAGATCCCAAGGATTTTCATTCCCCAAGACATAGACAATAAATGTAAGTTCAAACTGAGGCAGCATAAATTCTGTACAGCATTATTAACTATAACTTACTACTCTTTCTTATTTCTGCCTATTACCCATGTAGCCCTGTTAAACTTAATGATACCTACATATTAACTTGCATACTGATGCTTATCATGGACTAAATTTGTAGATCTAACAATCCTAAATACTTTGCAGCCCATATATGGCATCCTAATATACACCAAGAATTAAGATTCTTGTTTATTAAAAGTGACCCATTTTTGGTTAATAGCACCTACCTCCATTATAAGTGAGTAGCTGAATAAAAGCGTCAAATAATATAGCAGTTTCTGAATACATAAGATTTTATTTGTGTGCCACCTTTAATATTCCAACAATTACAGGTAATCTTTGATTTGGTTAAATCACTTCTTCATTGGAAAAATGATTTTGCTCCACTTTAAAGCAAATATATGTGGACATCAATATACACTTAGAGAAAAGATATTTTTAACATACTATTATGCAAATTTTGAGGAAGGTAAGAACTTCTCCTAAAGCAAAAACAAAAGGGCCATGCTGTATGTTACCAACATGAGTAGAGTGTTTAAAACAAAAGGCAAAACAGCTGAGGTGTGGCGGAGGGAAGGGGTTTCACTTCAAATCAAGCTTCTATCTTTGGAAGTAAAATTGTTCCCTGATCATGTGATTGATCGCCTTTCACTTGGAGGAGTTTTAGAAGACCCATAGGAATGTCTGTAAGATTTGTTCTCTTACTAAAATCAAAACACCAGGAATTAAGATCCTACCCACTGGTAAAACAAATATTTTAATCGACTATATATCCATATCAGTGATGCGGCTGCAAGCTGTCATAGGTAACAGTGCTATTTAAAACTTTAATTTTAACACTACTCATGGCTATGCATTTCAAATTACACAGCCAGGAAACCCTCATTCGTGTGTCATTAAACACAAATTCAATTCTGGAAAATATACTGGTATCATTTTACTGTTCTGAAATACTGTAGATTGGGTATAAGGTTATTAGTGCTGGATTTCATAGTTTCTCATCTGCGTGGCATTTACTGAAAGGTGAAAAGTACATTATAATGATACTTTCACTGAATGATGATATTTATGTTTATAAATCTCTAACTTGTTGTGGCATTTGTATAACATTCGTATTAAGATATAAAGATTCATTCTTTTGAAAGAAAGATTTAAATAAGGTAGAGAATTCCAAGATAAAAATTATTTGTGAGATTCAGAAATCCTTTTAATTAATAACTTTTATTTTTTTGAATTGCACAATAATTATATCATTTCCCCATTCCCATTCCTCCCTATATATTCTCTTAAGTATCTCTCCTTGCTCTTCCTCAACACAATGGCCTCTTTCCTCATTGTTGTTACATGCATTTATGCATTTATGCATGCATGCATGCATGCACGCACACACACACGCACACACCCACACCCACCCACACACACACACACACATACACACACACACACACACACACACACAACCTGGTAGGCCTGTACAGTGTTACTTTGATGTGCATGTTTCCAAGTTTGACCATTAGAAAACCTTTCATAAGGGAAATTTACCAGAATATTTTAGAAATCTTTGTTTTTAATTATGTTTTCTTATTTTACATATCTATCCCAGTTCCATCTCCCTCCCTCCAATCTTCCCTCCTTACCATGCCCCCCAACTCCCCTCCCATCCCACCCTCCCACTCCACAGAGAGGGTGATGCCTTCCAGGAGGGATCAACAAAATCTGTCAAGTCATTTGGAGTAGGGGCTAGGCCCTCCCTCTTGCCTCTAGGTTAACGGAGTATCCCTCCATGAGGAATGTGCTCCCAAAGTCCTTTTGTGCACCATGGATACACCCTGGTTTCACTGTCAGAGGTCCCTTAGACTGTCCAGGCCTTCTAACTGAGACCCATGTTCAGGGGATCTGAGTCAGTCCAATGCTTGTTTCCCAGCTATCAGTTCTGGGGATCCATGAGCTTCCCCTTGTTCAAGTCAGCTCTCTCTGTGGGTTTCTGTAGCCTGGTGTTGCCCCCTTTGCTAGTCACTCCTCCCTTTCTACATCTTGATTCCAGGAGTTCCACTCAGTGTTTAGTTGTGGGTGTCTGCTTCTGTTTCCATTAGCTACTAGATGAGGGCTCTATGAAATATTATGAACACCAATCCTATCCACTTGGCTACCAGGCCTGCATATTAACTACTCTTTGAAGTCTACATTGAAAAGCAACAAGCAGATGTTCTGCAAAGATTCTGCACGAAAGAAGATTTGCTCAAGGAATGCCACTCACATAATCATGTGCTTGAATAAACATCCATTTTATTGTCTTCACAGAAGCATCTGTCAGAGATGTGCAGCATGAGCACCATTGTCTGTTAACAGTTACTGATACACGTATTACAGAGTGCCGAAACACTATGTTTTTGTGGAAAAAGACAACTGGGCAAAGACATGGGATTCTCACCAATGAATCAGTGTAGGTTCACACAGACCAGCATCTGATTTGAGTATTTTGAATATGCTTTTCTGTTTGTCAAAGGTGTGAAAATGAGCCATAGTGTGAAATACACAACCTTTAGTTAGAGCTTTTCAAAAGCAGAAATGTGAAACTTAAGAACAGAAATATGTACCCTTCTGCCAGCTTTAATGCTAGCAAGCATGCTCTGTATTGAATGATGCTATGAAGAGCTGGCTATTTAAATTTATTTGACCTCTTCCTCGATAAGCTGACACTCATGTGAACCTCTCTGAGTGGGTCATTCTAAAATTCAGATGTCCCTTTCCACATTGCAGAGGCAGACAGAAATGGAGTACAAATAATGTTTATTTTTAGACCAAAACTTGGCACATCTGTTCAGTTAGAATTTCTACAAGAAAATAGAGTGAACTGTATATAAAGAGACAGGCAGAATGTAACTGTTATGCCCAGCAAATTCGTATCTGGCCCAGAGCCTGTAACAATCACTTTACAGATACAAGAAAATGACATTTCAAGTTGAATCAGCCAAAATGTCAGAATTCTAAGTCACCAAGAGGAAGAAATTAAAGAAATAAATACAACTATCAAAATGCAAATATGCCATTGAAGACAGGCAGAAACTGCTTTAGAACTTTTTCTTGATGGATTTCTTTCCAAAGTCAGTAAGTAAAATGACATCTGATGACCTGTATTTCGGAGAGATCAGCAAGAACAAATACAAACTCACAAACCCAGTCTAACTTGTGAGATAAATTCCTCATATGTTTAGGTATCAACTATTACTCAAAAGAAGTGAACACCACATGATGTATCGTCATACATCATACGTCTCAGAGCAAAGAATCATATTTCCATGTTAATTTATTTTTAACTGCTCTTCTCTGGCATTTGGGGTCAGTAGGCTATTTTGTTTCATCAGGCACTTAGATCAGCTTCATCTATTGCTGGAATTGTTTAGGGTGTAGATGCCAGATGATGCCTGCAATTGCTACTGATATCTACAGCTTTTGGTACCACAGAATTACCTCACTGAAGAAGATGCTAAATTTCACCTCCATCACTTATGTTTCTATAGTTCCTAATGACATGGGACTCAGTGGTCAAGAGCACTTGCTGTTCTTCCGGAAGACCTAGGTTATATATACAGCACCCACAGTATCCAAAAACTGTTTAACTGTCTAAAATTCTAGTTCCAAGGATTAGGATGTCTGCTGGCCTCCACAGACACTGTGCACATATGGTTTATAGACATACACACAGACAAAAAAAATCACTTGAATATAAAAGAGAAATAAATCTTAGAAAAGAAACAATTCTCCATAAGCAAGTTACTTTCATTCAGCTATCTTAACTATTCCAACAGAAATTTGAGATCAGAGGAATGATCTTCTAAATGGCCAAACTTAAACTCATTTCTTACCAAATATGGGAGTATATATTATGCAAGTGTAGGACAAATTATAAGGTAGTTCTATAAGTTTTCTACAAGGAGATTTTGGAAACACAATTAAAAAGCATTTTTGAGCTGCTATATTTCAACTACTATACTAAGAAACAAAACAACACTGTAGACCTTCTGCATGTTCTAAAGAATCCAGAAGTTTCTTTACAGTTGAGAAAGGAATTGCAGTTAGTACTTACTACCATGTATGATGGCTAGTTTTGTCAACCTTACTACATCTGGAATTAACTGATTAGACAGCCATTATTGGACTACCTGGAGCATAGCCTATGAGCCATTCTAATAGTTCGCCTTCTTTCAGTTCTGTTCTTGTAAAGAAGCCTTACTAATGCACTGTGCAAAGCAGAACTCAAGCTGAATAGTTGGCTATTTAAAAAGTATATTTCTAAGGTAAGAAGTGATACTTCCTCTTGAATATGTATTGTTTTGATTTCATATGTTTCTCTTACTGTCATTCAAACTGATACTGACCTCTCTCTCTCTCAAATACACACACACACACACACACACACACACACACACACACACACACACAAGATCTCAGTGTATATCCCTGGAGCAGGTAATGCAGAAGTCCCCTTCCTTTACTTCTTTGTATGTAACTAAAATGAACTGCTAGTTGGATACTAGGCATGTGCTCTACCTCTGTGACAGAGCCCCAGCTCTAAATTGAGATTTTCAGGAAGGTTAGTTAGACAGTAAATATGTATAATTATCTTATCTAGAAATGTATTTATGAACAAGCTTATCATATCATTTCTGAACATTTTAAACCAAAACAGTAAACTGAATAAAATTGTTAAAATTTTCAAAGTAATACTTTGTTTTTGAAGTTGATCAACAGTTCACAAAGATTAAAAGGTATTCATTTTTAAGAGGATACTGATTCTGAGGTAAAGCAAATTAAACAATAACTAATAATAAAATCTATTTAAGTATGCCCAATGACTGTTCCACAAATTCATAGCTCATCTTTTGTCAGAATAGTTGTTTATATTAATTGGCACGATTATACAACATTATTGACATACAAGTACTTATCAAATTATTGTAAAGACTGCATGGGTGCAAAATGAATCAGAATTTCAGTCAGTTTTTAAAACAGAAATGGACTTATTAATAATTGCATTAATAAAATGCAAAGATTGAGGATTTATTGAAAAGAAGACAGGATCTGAAGCTGACTTTTGCTTTCCACCTGAAACATACTCACCCATATATAACCACACATTCATATTGGCCAACCCACACACACCCATCCAACTCCACCACCACTCCCACACACGTATTCAATCATAAAGACATATATCTGAACAATAACCTGTGCATTTTTTACAGTGCCATTATTCATGTATTTACAAGCTATAAACTGTCTAAACTTCTAAGTAGATATATAAATTATAGTTATTATAGAATGTACAATAGTAATGAACTACTAATGGGTGCTGTAATATAAACAAAACTCTAGAATATTGGCCTAAATGAAGAAAGTCCAGAATAATGGGCTTCATATGCTCACACTAAGGCAAAATACATCTATTTACAGATATTTATGATGGCCTGGCACTGGGCATCAAAGATTGTAGACAGAATACAACACAAAACAAAACATTTTCCAGGTGATTATAGTGCACTAATATTTGGTTGTGTTTGTGAAGTCACGAGTCATTTTTTTCAAACTGTGTAATGAGAACAGCTCACATTTTATAGCCTGCAATTCACTTCCTTTAAGAAGTTTAAAAAGACTTTGTCCTAGCTTTTCCATAATTGTTTTTCTTTCAGGGCTGATGATGCATATAAGTTCAATGAGCATTTGGGGTATGTTCTTGTAACAATGCATGTCCCAGGAATATTGTTGTTCCTTTCCATTATTTGCATGGGGGTTCCTACCAGAAAATCTGTTAGGTGCTCTTCAATGTGATTATCATGGGCAAGGACCTATCTAGCTATCATCCATACATGCATCTATACATCCATGCATCCATGCATCCATGCATCCATCCATCCATCCATCCATCCATCAATTTATGCATCAATTCATTCATTCATGAATCCATCTATATATTTTGCTAAAGTTTCAGGTTTCTTATATTAGTCTGTGTTCACATTCTGAGATACATGCTACAACAGTTTTTTTCTTCTTCTTCTTTCAGGTGGGATCTAGCACAGGAAGCACAAGAATATGCTTTTCCCTAAGCCAAATCCAAATCAAATAGGAAAACCTAAATTGATGCAGGGGTAATAAATGAGTTTTCTTGTTGCTATAATAAAATACTGACAAAAGCACCTTGGGGGAGAAGTGTTTATTCTGCATGAGACTTCCAGTTCACAGTCATGGACCATTATAGAGAAATGAATGGAGCATAAGCTTAAAGCAGCTGGTCACATTGCACTCACAATTAAAAAGTAGGGAGAGACAAGTGCATCTACTACAACATGGCTCTGCCAACACCCATCTTGCACTTAATAGTCCAGAATCTCATGCCCAGGAATGGTCCCTTCCACAATTAAGATGAGTCTTTTCATATCAACGAATATAATCAATGTTCTCCCCACAAGCATGCCACATAGTCTCTCCTCTATTTCTTGTGGTTTTGTGCATTTAGACAGTATCATGAGTGAAGGTATATTGAAAGATACCTAATTTTTGTTACCTCATGCTATTTTGTGACCATTGCTGTACATTTTCCATCCACCTATTTTTAATGAAACCATTATGTGTTTTCATAATGAGACCAGAGATAAGGGGTGATTCAATGTAGACATAGAAAACCATGTTATTGTAAAGTATTTAGAGTATATACCTCTTGAGCTGTATGTATCTTAAAGCAAGGTGTTTTTGATTATTTCCCTCATTGCTCCCCCAAACACATGTATTTTTCTCTAAGCTTGTCCTTAGCTTAGCACATGTATGGTAATGAAAGAGTTCTCCTTTAAGGAATGACTGCTGAGTCATTGTATTGGCTGCATGGAAAACCATGACATTTATTTTGCACTAGCTTTATCAGATATCTTTGTGTTCTTGTTTGTGGATGCTCTCACTGTGCACCTTTGGCTAGTCACAAAACCTTGATTGTCCTGACATATCATCCCTAATGTAAATTTTTATATTATGGGCTATGCTACTACACCAAGCTCATAATATTAGTTGATACACAATGGAGGTACACTCTCACTATACCTATACTATATAGGATTGTAGTATAATGTCTAATGAGAGAACATGGAACCAAAAAATAAAGCTGATGTATTTGTGCACATGGATGAGTTTCTTAAAAGTAGATTTTTTTTTACCCATAGAAGTGAAGCAGTATGGATCAAAGACCTCACTATAAACTGAACCTGAGAGAAGAGTAAGTAGATGGAGAATAGCTTTGAAATCCTTGGCATAGAAGGTCTTTTTGAATAAAACACTGTTAGCTAATGCACTAAGATAACAATTAATACATGGGACCTCTTCAAACTGAAAATCTTATGCATAGCAAAGGACACCATCATTTGGACAAAGCAGAAGCCTAAAGAACAGGAAAAGAGTTTTATCAACTGCATAACCAGTAGAGGGGCAATGCACAAAATATATAAAGAACTCAGGAAACTAGACATAAAGAAAACAAATAGCTCAATTAAAAAACAGGGTACAAACTAGGATACAAGTTGGATTCTAAGAGATTCATATAAGGTCCCTCACAGAAGGGGGAAGGGACAAGTTCTCCAGAGCACATGGGGAGTGGGGGGGGACAGTGAGTGGAGAGGGAAGAGAAAGAGAAGGGGAGGAAAGAAAAGCACATGAGACTGGGAAGATGAAGTGAGTGGAGGAAAGAGAGAGAGAGAGAGAGAGAGAGAGAGAGAGAGAGAGAGAGAGCATAAAAGAGGGAACCATTATAGGATTGAAAAGAAAATTGAACATAAAGAAATGTCCAGAGACATACAAGACTGACTCCAACTAACAATTTGAGCAACAGTGGAAAGGCTACCATAAATGCCCTTCCCTGATATGAGATCAATGAGTAACTTAGCCATCACCATGGAGCCCTCATCTAGTATCTGTTGGAAACAGAAGCAAATACCCACAACTAAACACTGAGCCAAACTAGACTCCAGATGCAGAGAGGGAGGACAAGACCAGGCAGCAGAAACACATAGAGACAGTTGACCTGAACAAGGGGGAGCTAAGGGGCCCTCAGACTGATAGCTGGGAATCTAGCATGGGACTGACTCAGACCCCCTGAACATGGGTCTGAGCTAGAAGGATGAGCAGTCTAAGGGACCTCAGACTGTGGAACCAGGATGTATTCCTGGTGCACAATAGGATCTTGCGGGCACATCCCCCATGGAGGGATACTGCCTTAACCTAGAGACAGGAGAGAAGTCCTAGTCCCTACTTCAAATGACTTGACAGATTTAGATTACCCCTCCTAGAGGGCATCACCCTACATGTGGAGTGGGGGGGGTGGGAAGGGAGGGTGGTTGGGGTACAGGTGAAGGAGGGAGAGAAGGAAAAAGAAGGGAGAAAGGGAGGAAGGGAGAGGAAACTGGGATCAATATGCAAACAAAACAAAACAGGGTACCATTAAGAATGGCTAAGACCAATAAAACAACTCACAATGGGAAGGGCAGAATAAGGGAAACACTCATCCATTGCTGGTGTGAGTGCATATTGTATACTCATTATGGAAATCAGTGTGGTCATTTATCAGGAAAATGGAAATCAATCTATGTCTAGATTCAGCCAACTGTATCACTCTTGGACATATACCCAAAGGCTGCTTTATCCTACCAGAGAGAGACACTTGCTCAACCATGTTTATTGCATCTCTATTCATAATAAGCAAAAATTAGAAACAACCTAGTTGTTCCTCAGTAGAAGAATGGATAAAGAAAATATGGTGTGTTTATACAATGCAGCATTACTCAACCATTAAAACACTAAAATTGAAAGGTAAATGAATGGGAGTAGAAAAAAAATTATCCAGAATGAAGTATCCCAGAACCAGAAAGACAAATATGAGCAGTATCTTATTCAGGAATAATAAGAAAAGACTCCTGCAGAAGATGGGGACAAATACAGAGACCCATGGACAGACTTTATTCAGAGACTAGGAAATTTGGAACACTCTGAGCCCTGAATAGCATAGTTCTATCAGATCTTTCCCGTCATGGCTGAGGAAACACTGTAGGGGAGAAAATAGAATGGACATAAGGGAATGAAGGGCAGGGAGAAAATAGGGCCTTTAAATCAGCTTCATTAAAGCTCATATGAACTCACTGGCTCTGGAGCAGGATGCATTGGGCCTACTTAGGTCTGTACCAGGTCCTTTGTGTGTATATTACGGCTTCCAGTTTTGTGTTTTTATAGGATTTCTGAGTGTGAGAAACAGAGGTCCAGTGTTTCCTGTGCCTTTTTTTGGGCTCTTTTCCTTCTGTTGGTTTGTTTTGTCCAATTGTGATGTGTCATTTTTTTTTAACCTTATTTTGTTATTCCTTAGAAGCCTGTTTGTTATCTAATGAGAACCAGGGAAGGAGTGATTCTGGATGGGATGAAAGGTAGGAGGAAGTGTGAAGAGTAAAGGGAGGGGAAATCATAATCAGGATATATTTCGTGCAAAAAATATCTATTCAAGTAAAAAAAAAAAGATGTAAAGTGTTCACATCACAACATAGAGTATCCCATGTGTGCATGAGGTCAAATCATTTCCTCCTAATGAGATCTCCGAGTTTACAGTGGCAGAGGCAGTCTTCAAAATCTATAAGAACCTGAACTGAGAATGCATTTCAAGTAGCGCAATGACTGTGGCTCTCAACCTCAGATGACGCAAATGTGATATGAAGTTCTCACTCATTTCAGTTTTCTTTTGTTTTTATTTCTACTTTTTGCCAATTGAAGTCTTACTCTTCAGGGATGTAGCTCCACATCAGAAATATGCTAGTCAATGGTATTTGTCTTCATTTTGTTTGAGGTGCAAAGCAATTCTAGCTTCTGGGTTTGGATTGTGAACAAATGAATTGGGCTTTGCTGCTAGCAAAGAATTTCCTGGAACAGGGCTTCACACAACAGCACTGTGCTGCCTGCATTGTCTCTTCTTTTTATTGACTGCTTCATTATGGATGAGGACATGCTCCACCTTTGTTAACCAGTCTGCTTGCTCTTGCTAAATATCGCCTTCTTAAAGGGCTTTTGGGATTGAAAACAACCTGAAGCTCTGTGGAGATTTGTGACTGCCATCCTTCTGGCTAGAAGTGCACAAAGCTTGTGTAACAGTAGCAAGGATGCATCCGTGATAGCTGTCAGCAGAATGGTCATTAAGCGCAGTCTGCAGTCAAGATTTCTGTGCCAGATGGCACCTCAGGAACACTAGACAGAGCATTTGAAGCTGCCAAGATTTGTGCTGTGCCCTTTTAACTTAGTGCTGGTGGGAAGATAAAGCAGGCTACCTCTGAAACTAAACTCCATGCAGTAACATTCCAGCCCGATCTTCTTGTTCATACAGAGAAAAGTCACCTTTTGTATTTAGGAATATATATGGCTCCCAATAGTATATAGTATGCAGCATTAATTAGTTTCATACAACTTATTTTTTATTACACTGTAGTGAAAAGTGGGATATTTTTTCTATTTTTTGTGTTATATTTAGAAGATAATTTAACCAACATTTCTGATTCAGACATTTCTTTGTTTCAAAACTTGGCTTTTTTTTGTATCTGGGAGTTGGGAATTGCATGAACTTGCAACCTAATATCCCATCAATAGAATGTTAGTTATTTCTGGAGCCTTTATTACACATGTAATTGTCTCTTTTTTTTGTAGTTTCTATAATTACATATTTAAATAAGTACCTTTTCTAGGCTATTATTCTTGAATTAGAATGTAAATTTCTTTATGTATTCTACAGCATACATTTTATTTATTATCTTATCTTCTTGAAATACATTATGAAAACAGCCAGTGGATAAAAATCTTTTATACTCTCAAAGTCCATTTCTGAACTAGAGATAAATTTTGGCTCCACTGTCAAAGTCCAATAAACTGACCAGGCCCCCTAACTGGCACTCACATTCAGAGGGCTTGGTTCGGTCCTATGCTGGTTCCCCAGCTTTTATGACTGGGGTTCATGTGCTCTCATTTGGTCCATGTCAGCTGGGGTCAGTGAGAGGCATGTGAGGATGGGATGGAGAGGGAACTGGGATTTATATGTAAAATAAGACTGTTTCAAAATTAAATAAATTTAAAATATTTTGTAAAATATTAATTTTTCTACTTATAAATTCCTAATTCATGTTGCATTATTTTGTTCTTAAGAAAGGAGCCTCTTGAGAAAGTGATATACATCATGATAAATAAGCATGAAATTTTTCTGATTTTGAAAATAAACCTCAGAAATGTTCTTACTGATAATGTACTTGTTTTACAAAACATATTCAAATTGTAGTATCTTGGATACTTTTAAGTCTAATCATATCAATTTAATCAAAGTAATATTAGAACATGTCTGAATTTACAACAACAAGAGTATCATAAACAACATTTTGGAGGAATTAACCTAATTCCAGTCAAATGATACATACTTTTAGATTTCACTACCTTTACAGAAAACCTTATTTTAAGCATTAGTTAAAAGCTTTACACTAAAATGCTTAGAATTTTCTGGAAGGTATCTGAAAATCTGATCCGATGAAAGAATCATGGGAAAACAAAGTCCTGAAAGAAATATAACAAGTTAAAAAACAACTGTGTGACATTATATGAGTTTGTAGATAGATGTGAGACTGAACCTGGACCCCAGAATAGGACATCAACTGTTCAAATAATGACTCACTCAGTTTCATCTTTAAGAGTAATATGAGTTTTTGAGGGGATACTTACAGCGGGATAGATGACTATGAACAGCCACAATTTTATGAGCTCATTCATCTTTTACTGTCAAGTCCTTATTTTTCATGTCTCAAAGACTGCAGCAAATTAATGCAGACCTAACTTCAGAGTGATATCTAGTGTTAAAGAAAGATTGGTTCCACTAATTTCAGACAACTTGAGGTACAAATGAAACCAAACTTAGAGAAAAGAACAACTTTATGTTAGGGATTCTGGTTGTCTCAGAAGGAAGAATTCATTGTTCTTCTATAGCTTAGCATGTATGACAGTGGTGTATTGGAAAATAGACTTACTCTGACTAGGATCTAGAGATGAACCTTAGTAGATATGGAGTATATGGAAGCAAACATGAACAATAATTTCCTGCTTTAGTGTCAATGCCTTTGCAATACACATGAAATTCCAAGAAAAAGAGTAGATTTTGAGCTGGGTAGCAGTACTGTCAGCCTTTAATGCAGCACTCTGGAGGCAGAGCAGGTGGATACCTGTGAGTTTGAGGCCAGCCAGTTCTACAATGTTAATTCCAGGATAGCCAGAATTACACAGAGCAACTCTGTCTTGAAAAATCAAACCAAACCAAATCAAAGCAACAACAAAAACAATTTAAAAAAATAATAAAGTAACAAAAAAAAGCAGAAACCAAACCAAAATAACAACAAAAAGAATAGTTGGTACAAATTACCGATTAATTTCTTTTCCATATTTTTCTTTCTAAAATGACAATGCCTCTTCCTCTAGGCTGTGCAATGGTGGTAAAAATAGAAACGGAGAAAGGCTGGTTTCTCTCAGTCCGAATACTTTTTATCTTCATATGGCTGCTACAGGAGTGAAATGTCGAATATAATGAACATCAACACCCTGATGAATAGGTGGAAATATTCGAAGAATCTGTACAATAAGGAGACATCTAAGATAAGTATGTAAACGGACTGAAAAATAACTTCAATCATGAAGGTAGTGCTACAAAACGGGTTCTACAAGGTCTAATTTGGAAAATCTGAAGTGCAAGATAACAGATTTTCAGAACAGCACCGTGTATATATGGTGGGATTGTCTATATGGAAAGCAGTTTGTCATTCAAAGAGGGAATACTTGGTGACAGCCCCAACAGCCATGACGTTGTTAACTACAGAGTGTATCTGATCACTTTACATAGCTGAAAGAGTCTGACAGGGAATCATCAGGATGTATGATGTTGTCAGACCACACTTCCTTTGGTCAAGTATAGACTGGTCTTTTAGCTCTACTCACAACTTTTTTTAAATTTAATTTAATTTTTTTAATTTTACATATCGATCCCAGTTTCCTCTCCCTCCTCCCCTCCTTCTCTCTCCGCCCCCCTCACATGCATCCCAACCACCCTCCCCACTCCACATGTAGGGTGATGTCCTCCAGGAGGGATCATCTAAATCTGTCAAGTCATTTGAAGTAGGGACTAGGACTTCTCTCCTGTCTCTAGGTTAAGGCAGTATCCCTCCATGGGGAATGTGCCCACAAGATCCTAATGTGCACCAGGAATACATCCTGGTTCCACTGTCTGAGGTCCCTTAGACTGCTCAGGCTTTCAGGCTGAGACCCATATTCAGGGTGTCTGAGACAATCCCATGCTGGATTCCCAGCTATCAGGCTGGGGGCCCGTTAATTACTCGTTGTTTAGGTCAGCTGTCTCTGTGTGTTTCTGCTGCCTGGTCTTGTCCTCCCTCTCTGCATCTGGATTCTAGTTTGGCTCAGTGTTTAGTTTTGGGTGTTTGCTTCTATTTCCAACAGGTACTTGATGAGGGGTCAATGATGGTGGATAAGTTAGTGGTTGATCTCATTATCAGGGAGGGGCATTTATGGTAGCCTTTCCACTGTTGCTCAAATTGTTAGTTGGAGTCAGTCTTGTATGTCTCTGGACATTTCTTTAGGGTAAGTTTTCTCTTCAATCCTATAATGGCTCCCTCTTTTATGTTCTCTGGTACTGGGAAGATTGAGTTGGGGAGGAATAGAAGACAGGAGAGAGAGAGAGAGAGAGAGAGAGAGAGAGAGAGAGAGAGAGAGAGAGAGAGAGAGAGAGAGGGAGAGGGAGAGGAACTTTGCCCTTGGGGCTTTGACCAAATTCTAAAGAATGAAGGTTTGTGCTCTGGATAAGAGTTGCGAGTTGCTATCCATTACTCTCCCAAAGGGATTTCAATATAAAAATAAGTCCAATGCTATTTAGTGCACATTCAGGAGATCTTTCTTCTGTAAACAGGAAGAAAGTATGAAAAGAAGCTACTGCTATCATTTTCCTTGTATATTTATCATTTCTAACAAGATACTTATGGTGTCAGTTTCATTTTAGGGCTGGAATAAAATACTATGATGTATCATGTAAGTGAGAAAATAGATTTTCTAACCCTGTCAAGAATTCTTAGTAATTGTCCTAGGGTAACCACTGGTTATTTAATTAATTATTAAATATTTTAATCAAGATTAAATTTAAGACAATATGATTTGAGGAGAAAGAAAATTTGGCTCAACTTTTAAGTCTGCTCTTCATATTATGCTAAAATACATAAGCCCCGGAGAGTCAAAGTCATCATTTCTAAAGAATGACATTTCTAAAAGTCAGATATTCCCCCTGCATTAATTGTTCACATTTGACATGGAATTAAACATGGAGTACTTTCTGATTAAATCCTGTGATTGTGCCCCCACATTTTAAAAAGCAGATAGAAATTAGCATTGAGGACATTTCATCATGGTGAAGTTATTGCTATCTTGCCTTCAAAATACTTGCTTTTTTGGACTTGTTGGCTAACTTTCACATACAGTTGAAGGATGTATGAAGTCATGGAAAAGAAAATAATAACCCTTATTTTAATATGTAGATTACACATATCAGTTTCATGATTACTGTCATTTAAATACATACTGTATTTGATCATATTTAACTGGCAACTGCTATTGTTGCCATCTCTCCTTCCTCTACAACTTCTTTTTACTCCCAATTAGCCCTCTTTCAAAGTTTGATTTATTTATTTGTGTGTTGAATACTCTGTGAGTTTCATTAGACATGTTTACAAGAGTGTCAGAATGAATTCTGCTACAGGAGCATGTACAATATTGAGCATCAGGCTTTCTTCTCTATCAACTTTTAACCAAGCATAAACTCTTAGGGAGTAGTAGGGAATTGTAGGTCTCTTCCTATCCCTTACATGTCAGGGTGTTTTTAACACGGTCAAAGTTGTGGAGATTTTGTGAAAGTTATCCTTTCATAAAATTCATAGTTAAATTACTCCAAAACACGTGCTTATTTCCCTTCCCCTTGAACAAGAACATTTGTTTATTCAGGAGCCAGTAATTCTCCCTCAGGGAACACAATGAACACCTGTGAGTTTTATGCTCCTTGCTTTTTATGTAATTTAAAACATTTCCCATATATTATTTATCCAAAAAAATCATTCTTATGGATTTGTTACTATTGAAAAACAATTTTGTACTACTATCACAGGTATATACAAACTGAGAATTAAGAGGCATATTAAATATAATTGGCGAGATAGATAACTTACTTTTTTCCCAAACCAAAAAGTTCATTATGGGCTGCTTGTAAATTGATTTACTCAACATTAAAATTAGTGGAAGTAACTTCTTTAGGATCCTTCTCATTAGATCCTTTTTGACTATGTTTGAGCAATCTGAAAGCTATGCTTTCTTTGTTCCTTTACTGTATGAACTAAGCATTAACAAAAACTATGCTCACTATGTAGTGTAAAGGTAAAGGGGGATAGACCCCTCTGAATTGATGGCCAGTTGTCTACATCACATGTTCCAGGCCAGCTATGACAAGTAAGTAGATCCTGCCTCCATTGGAAATGAGAATAACACATGTAAAGGTGAACAAATTATCAAGGAAAAATGGAGGGCATAATTTTGGCTTGTTTTTCTGTAGTTCTGTATTTCACCATGTAAGCAATGCAGAATATTGGTGAAGCCAGATGGGTAGAGTCAAGAGAAGAATCACTTATTTCTTAATATGAACTTTCCCAACTCTTAGATTATTTATGGATTTAAAATCTTTTTTTTTTGTTCAAATGTTCCCAGGGTTAAGTGAAATATGTCTTATGCTTATTAAATTACTAGAAAACCTGACTTCTTCTCATGTACTTTTTAGATATTCACAATTTCCAATAACTGAAACTGGGACTTCTTTGTTGTGAAATGTGCTGAAATAATGGTTGAATTTATAAAGATCAAGTTTGGAAGATGAATATAAGGTTATTGATCCTAGCAATTAGTGGTGACTGAGATTAATCTACCCAACACTAAAAGTATTTGATTGATATCTCAAACAAAATAATGTCTAGTAAAAGCAGTTGAGAGAACCTTTCTGAAAGTGTTATTGGCTAGTGGGTTGTGTTGATATTTTAAATGAAAGAATGAGTGGGATGTTTGAAAATAGCTCCTGTGTCTGCTCAGTTCAGAATTGGCACAAAACAGAATGGATAAAATAGTTAAAATTTTAGATTATTGCCCACTTGAGAAAATCTTTGTAAACTGTTTCAGAGGAAACATATATCTTCTTTATGAAAATCAGTAATATTTTTTTTCTGTGATATTACACTATGTATAGACTATGATGACCAGGCCATTCTGGTTTTTAAGTTTTTCAGAAACATTAGTACCTAGTACTTTTCTACTTTCTTTTTCTAATAGTACCTTGACTCAGTTGAAACATCCTTCAGCAGATAAAAAGACATTGATTCCATTATTGTTAGATCAGATGACTCAATGGGAAGTCTACAGCTACAATTCCCTATAGTGGTCATGGTTTCAGTATAGGTCCTTGACTCTCTCCTTCCTGCTCCCCCAAATATCCTTAGTGATAATGACAGGATTTTTT
This sequence comes from Phodopus roborovskii, assembly GCF_943737965.1. Taxonomy (NCBI): domain Eukaryota; kingdom Metazoa; phylum Chordata; class Mammalia; order Rodentia; family Cricetidae; genus Phodopus; species Phodopus roborovskii. The sequence goes on from NW_026125444.1 coordinate 7,399,805, forward strand.
GTCTGTTTATCTTGTTTGTTTTTACATCCCACTTCCTCCTCCCTCTTTCCTTCTCAGTTCCTGCCTTTTAATTCCCCTTCTACTCCCTCTCTCCAGTCCAATCCATTCCTCCTCTTCTTCTGTTTCTCTTCAGATAGTGGTTGGTACCTCATGGATATCATGTAGCCATGGTATATCAATATGCAATGTGACTAGGCATCTCCTCTTCCGTTGTGGCGGAATGAGGCCATATAGTAGGAGGAATGATTTCCAAGAGCAGGAAACAGAACTCAGAGACAGCCCCTGCTGTCACTGTTAGTAGTCTCACAACAAAACCAAGTTACATAATTGTAAGATATATGCAGAGGGCCTAAGTCAGTCCTATGCAGGCTGCCTGGTTGTTATGTCAGTCAGTCTCTGAGTCCCTATGAACCCTGTTTGGTTGGTTCTTTGGGGACTTTTGTGGTGCCCTGGATCTCACTGGTTCCTATAATCCTCTCTCACCTCTTCTGTAGGATTCCCCAAGTTCTGCCTAATGCTTGGCTGTGTGTCTTGGCATGTGTTTCCACAAGCTGCTGTGTGAAGCCAATCTGATGAAAGTTGGGCTAGACACCAATCTATGAGGATATCAGACTGTTACTAGGAATCATTTCATTGTCTTTTTCTTTCTTTCTTTTTTTTTTTTTTTTTGTGCCATTCATGATTTGATGATTTGTTCTATCCCAGCTCTCTAGGTATCCTGCTGTCTTAGGGTTTTTATTGCTCTGGGGAGACATCATGACCATGGAAACTCTTGTAAAGAAAGCATTTAATTGGGGTGGCTCACAGTTTCAGAGGTTCATTCCATTATCATGACAGGGAGCATGGTGCAGGCAGATGTGGTGCTGTAGCTCTGAATGCTACATCTAATAGGTAATAGGAAGTCTACTGATAATCACACTGGTCCAAGTTTGAGTAAAAAGATAGTTCAAAGTGGACACCTACAGTTACACACTCCCTCCAATAAGGCAACTCACCCTAACAATGCCACTCCAATTCTGGGCCATTTTCTTTTAAAACACTGTATCTGCTTCTGGGTCCTGGCTTCCAGACATTCAGTCTGTAGTTTGGTAATCTCACAATTTCTCTACTATCTTTACCCCAACATATCTTGTAGGCAGGACAAATTGTAAGGCAAAGGATTTGTGGCGGGGTTGGCCTACCAGTCCCTCCACTGGAAGTCTTACCTGGTTACATGATGTAATCAGTTAAGGCTCTATTTTATCTAGGATAAATCAACCTTCATAGGTTCCTTGGAATTTCCAATTGGGATGGAGAGATGGCTCAGCCATTTAAAGGCCAGGCTCAGAACCAAAAATATGAGAGGAGGATATTTTAAACTACTTACATCAAGTAACCTTCTGACAGACAAACATACTAGAAAAATACCTAATAATGTAAGAAAATTATATTTGCTTAGTTGACAGAATGAGAAAATAGCACTGTTCAAGGCAGAAATAGGTTATAGTATGATATGGTACTTAAGATGTGAATAGTACCTTGAAATTATTCCTAATTGGTTATAGGGTCCAGTGTCTGCCAAGTTATATTCAGTGATGATAAAAAACAAAAAAAAAAAAAAACAAAAACGAACACAGAAACTGTTTTGTATTGATTATTATGATGTTAAAAACAATTAATATTAAAAAAACCACTGAAACTAAAGATAAAATTGTGAATTGCATTTAAACTTTTCAAATATAAATGAACAAACATATGAAATACACAACAGTATCACAAGTGAACACAATTATGAAAGTTAGAATGTGAGACAAAAATCACAAACAGATTCTTCTTTATTCAATTAAATCAAGTGTTTCTCAACTTGTCAGCATGTTAAGTGATGCCTTTTGAAATCACCTGACATTTGTGAGCAAATTTCAAGATGTTCATTTGTCATCATTTACAATGAAATGACAATCAAGACCCCAAGAGGAAAGCAACCAATACTGAGGGAGCAACGCTGGCTCAACATCAGGGTTTGAGTGGACACAGCTACTTCCAGGGGATTTAAAATGTCATTTGAGCATAGAACTGAGGGTAGAACAGTAGCACAAAAAAGCCCACAATTTTGTAAAATGAGTGGGATGAGATTTATGGAAAAAGTAAATGAGATATCATTCACGAGTAAAAAAGACAAACAATAACCTGAAACAAACAAACAAGTAAACCCTAAGAATATCACATCTCTCACACAAGGTAAGTTCACAGCTAGATTATAAAGATCCATTTCAGCCATAGATTAAAGCAGTTTCCCAACCTGTGGGTCTCAACCCCTTTGCCAGCTTTGTATCAGATATCCTGCATATCAGATATTTATATTATGATTTATTACAATGGCAAAATTAGCTATTAAGTAGCAACTACACAATTTTATAATTGAGGGTTACCACAGCATGAGTAACTGTATCAAAGGGTTGTAGCATCAGGAAGTTTGAGAACTACTGGCTTGAATTAATTAAAACTAACCTTTAGTCAAAGCAGTTACTTGGAACTTATCATTTGTTTTTAATCTATGAAACAGCAGGTTTCAGCAGTAAATTATATTTGATACATATCTCTTGACTATTGAGAGGATGATGAGGATGTCCTTAAGTATTTTCAGAAACCTCCAAAAGGCTAGACTTGGCACACATCACTTGAGGAGTTCCTCTCAGGGACTCAGTGTGGGCCTTAGCAAAACAATTGGCTGAATAGAGGGGTGGGATGATTTTTTTCCTTTTCATTTCTTTTTCCTTTTTTATTTAAATTTGAAAAAAAGGTTGTTTTACATGTCCATCCCAGTTCCCTTACCCTCCCATCCTCCCCTATCACCCATACCAAGCCCAAGCCCATTCCATCCCCTTTCTGCTCCCCAGGGAGGATGAGGCCTTCCATGGAGAGTTTTCAAAGTCTGTCATATCATTTGGGGAAGGGCCTAGGTACTCCCACATGTGTCTAGGAAGCAACCTACAGATGCATTGCAATCCCTATCAAAATCCCAGCACAATTCTTCACAGTCCTTGAAAGATCAATTCTCAACTTTATATAGAAAAATAAAAGACCCATGTTAGCCGAAACATACCTGTTCAATAAAGGAACTTCTGGGGTCATCATCATACCTGTAGTATGATACTCACTTTGTCTGCTTCTGTGGCATTGACCACACCCATTGAGGGGTGGAGCCAAGTACAGAAGTGACCTGTGGAACTAGGTCTCAAGAGGAGCCTGAGAGTGCTCTCTTGCTGGCAGGACATGGAGAGGAGAGCATCAGGTGGAACCTGCTGGTGTTCATCTGTCTAGGTTGTAAGTTATTTCTTCCTGAATAAACATCTATTCAGCCTATTTGTTTATCCTGATCCTTATTAAACCACGATACATACCTGACTTCAAACTCTATTATAGTGATATAGTCCTGAAAACAGCTTGGTATTGCCACAAAAATAGACAGGTAGACCAATGGAATAGAATTGAAAACCCTGATATTAACCCAAACACCTACGAATACCTGATTTTTGACAAAGAAGCTGAAATTATACAATGGAAAAAAAATCTTCAACAACTGCTGTTGGTATAACTGGATGCTGGTGTGTAGAAAACTGCAGATAGATCCGTATCTATTGCCATGTATAAAACTTATTTCCAAATAGATCAAAGACCTCAACATAAACACAGCCACACTGAACCTCTTAGAAGAGAAAGTGGGAGGTGCCTTTGAATGAATTGGTACAGGAGACCACTTCCTGAACATAACACCATAACACCTGTAGCACAGGCACTGAGATGGACAATTAATAAATGGGACCTCCTCAAACTGCTTTCTGTAAGGCAAAGAAAACAGTCAACAAGACAAAATGGAAGCCCACAGAATGGGAAAAGATCTTCACCAACCCCACATCTAACATCTAGTAAAGGGATGTTTTTTTTTTTTTTTTTTTTTTTTTTTTTTTGAATTGATTCAGCTTGCTCTTTGCTCTTCTCTTACCATATCCTCTCTTTGTCCCTAGATCAAAGCCCCCCTGTGACTGAACTTTGTAGTTCTGCAGAATACTTCATATGTCTCAAACAAAGACAACAAGCAAGATAAACATCATAATAATGAGACTAAAACCTGCTTCAGATGCATTGGAGTGTGGGGCTCATGGACAGAATGAGATTTCAGCCTAGATCACATCAACACTAAGAAATTAATTTCAGGGATGATTGTAATATGACCTGATAAAACATCAGGTAAGTTCACAAAAATTATTTGTAAGCTAATCAATGAAAGCAATGAACAACTGAAAGAAATTGGGCAACTGGGCTATCAGGCTCTTTCTGCCCAAGCCTCTATGAAAAGATGTCTACTGTAATTCTCAGAGTTAAGTGATGGAGAGCTCTAAGCAGTGTTATCACACTTGCTGGTTTTCCAAAAAACACTGTATGAGACAAACCTCATTTTTGTTATTGCCAATGAGTGACTAACCATGTTCTCTAATATTAAAAAATATATGCTAGAATCTGTTTTTACTTATTTGAATTTATTTGTTTATTTATTTGTTCTTTGTTCATATAGTGCATCCCAACCACAGTTCCCCCTCCCTTATTTCCTCCCAGTCCCCTCCTCTCCCTTCTCCCCCAGATTCACTGCTTCTCTTTTTCCTTCAGAAAAGGACAGGCCTCCTAGGGATATCAGTCATATGTTGAATGACAAGATTCAATATAACTAGGCACATCCTGCCATATCAAGGCTGGACAAGGCAATCTAAGAGGAAAAATGTAACTAGTACGTTTTTTCCTCCCGCCGCGTGGTCTTGTCCCGCCGCTGTGCCAGCCCCAATTAACACACTGAGACTCTGTATTAGATATAATTCTGTTGGCCCGGTTACTCGTTTCTTATCGGCTAGCTCTGCCTTAATTATTAACCCATTTCTGCTGATCTATGTATTTCTCTTACTGGGGAGCCGGCTGGCATACTGCTTTCTCCCGACTCTCCATCTTGGCTCCTCCTTCCTACTTCCTCTTTCCTCCTTGTCTCCTAGTCCCTCCTATCTTCCTTTCCTATTGGCCAACAGTGCTTTATTCATTAACCAGTATGAGAAACATATACAGAATGACATCTCCCATCAGGAAAAAGGTTCAAAAAGCAGGCACAAGAGTTAGAGATACCCTGACTCCCACTGGTAGGAGTCTCACAAAACCCCAAGGTAAAAAAATCAGAACATATATATGAAAGACCTTGCACAGACTAGTGTAGGCTCTGTGATTGCCACTGGAGTCTCTGTGAGAACATATGATCCCTGCTTAGTTGATTCTGTGGGCTGTGATCTCCTGGTTCCCTAGACTAGGCACTTACATTTTAAAGAATGTGATGTTATACGAAAAAAGCTCACATTATTATAAGCTGTATCTCAGATGTATAAATCATATTCAGACTGTTGGGGTAGATGGAACTGGGTTGCCTATGCCAATTTTCTTAATCCAAACAATACTCCCTCCAAAGGTCTCTTGCTATAAAAGTATACCATCAATTTTATTTAGTTAGATTGGAATCACAAGTTAGTTGAAGGTACTGACAATTAGACTCCAACTGAACTAAGAGCTCAGCAGACTTTGGTAATATTTGTTTTCTTACATTCTGTCATAGAATGTTCCTCTTTGTCTTTTCCATTATAATGGGGAATACTGAGATGATGAGGGAAGATTTCCAACATTTATCTGTTTTACAGAGATTAGACCATATATTGCTTTGGGCATGTTTACCAGTTCTTAAAAATAAGATGAAGTGAAAATCTAACTAGCTCCACTTATTATTCATGATATAATGATGATCAAAGATAGATATATCTGCTTTGTATTTAGACAAGTTTTCAGTTGGTAACATATATTTCTGTATAATTAATTTTGCAGAGCATTATTATAGTTTGCTTTGCTCTTTCATGTTTTCAGCAAAAATAAGCTGCATTTTGAAAAATGATGGTTTTTGCATCTCTTTATAAAAACAAAGGTATATTTATGTAAACAGATTGTAGGTTGCATATGTTTCAGAATAAAGCAAAGGGAAGACAATAATCTGTATAGCTAATTATGTCTACTTTTATTAAATAGTAACATTTCATCTTAAAATAAATAATTTTAATGGAATACAACATAAAACGTTGTCTTCAAATATAAAATCCAGTCTGAAGGAGAAAATCATACTTCTTCAACTGTTTTTACTATGCAGTGCTACATAGATAGTAACAAAATTTCACTATTAACAATTCATGCCTCATTCTCCAGATGTATATGTTTGGAAATGAATAGTAAATATCTTCAATTGCAACTGAAGAGCTTTAAGCATCACATAGCTACCTATTTCTGTATTTATTTTATAGCCTATAGCAAGCTCAAGTCCAACCAATATTTGTAATGCTCAATGAAACAGGAGCTGATTTCTGTCATTGCTTGAATGACATTTATAATATGCTACTACTTATTATATATCTAAATATATATTTCTTAGCTTTATAATTAGACCTTCAAGTATTATAAGCATGAAATATTAGCTGTTCATTTTCCATAAACACCCAGGACTCTGAAAAATCTAATTACACATATATTGAAAAGTTGCCTTAGGGTCACTGGGATTTAGCCAAAATGCCACACGATTTTGGTCTTGGCACAACATTGAGAGACACTTTTGTACCTTTTGCAAGGGTATAGGTATTTCTATTCTAATAAACAGTGAATATTTTATACTTTTACCTTAAGTCTTCTAGTATTTTTTTCTCTTTCCCTGAAAATTATATCTCTGTGCTGTATCATATATTCATTTTAATACCACTACTCACCTTTGCAAATTTGCCTTCACTATCAAAATATACACATGCCACAATCAGCTTCTTGTTAATCTACCTGAACAAATATAATAGATACACAGAATATTTAGTATTAGTTAGGAAATAAGCCCGTTTTTTGAAAAGAGATACTAAATAAATAAATTAGTGACAGTTAAGTTAACATAAGGTTATTCTGGTGCACACCAATAATTAGCTTCAAACTTGGAAATAGACAAGTTCACAGAAATCCATTTAGAAGACTGAGCTCCTTTTCTTGAGTAGCTGTAACCAGTTATCATGCACTGGATATTTTAAAGCAAATGACAAGGACTGGAAGCCAGAAGAACAGGCTTATGCTGAGGCAGATAATGACTCTGGAGAGTGTAAGGGAAACTCTATCCTAGATTCTGTACTAACCTCTAGTGGCTATTTGTAACTTTTAAAGTTGATTGACAGCAATGTCTTAATTTCTACCTTTGACACTGTTTTTTTTTTCCTTTTGTTTCTTCATCTATCTATCTATCTATCTATCTATCTATCTACCATCTATCATCTATCTATCTATTTTTAGAATGACACTAGCCATTGATTTAAGGGCCATTATAAATCCAGTTTGATATCAACTTGGGATATTTAAGTTAATATCATCTGTAAGTTCTCTAATTTTAAATAAAACCACATTTATGGGTACTCAATCCCTGGATTTATACATGTCTGTCAGTTGGACAAACCTGAACCTACTATAAAAAAAAACAAAACAAAACAAAAACAAAACATACAGGCCAGGAGTATTTCATCAAGCCTTTCACCTTTACATTAAGTATAGAAACTAAGCAAGAAAGTGCAGAAGCAGACAAATACAAGGAAATAAAAGATAAACATCATTATTTTCTCTACTATGAATTAATTACTGTTTTGAATCAGTTTAGATAGTTTTGCACCATCGGCCTTTCAAAGTTGTATTGCCCTCATCTTTGTTTTCAGAGGATCTGCTATTATTCACAGTCTTCTGATCACATATTTTATTGGTATGTTTAATAAATGTTTCCAAGTGTTTCCTCCATTGTGCAATTTCTCAGCTTTTACTTTCATGTCAGTGTAACAATATATGACAGTTTAAACATATGGAAATGTTTGGTAAATATTTTCAAATGCCTTGACAAGTATGAATCACTTTTAGTTTTCTGTTTTATATATTAACTTTAAAATGATACACTCTCAAAAATTATAATTATAGGGATGCTTGACATAAAGCTAGGGAGTCATGGTTGAGTCTATTACATTAAAATTTGTGTAAGAAAGGCTGATGATTATACATGGCTTTCAGTTAATGATTTGTTTTCACTATAGAAATATTAGTTTATAATAGTAATAGAAAATCTAACTGTAGGAATTGCTCAATATGAATTTCTCTGAAACCTTTTAAAACCTGTTATAGTATACTTTCAAAATGAATTTAGCTAGGGATATAATCCTATGGTAGAATGCCTTGCTAGCAAGTCCTATGAGTGTAAAAAATACCTCTGTATAATGGGCTTTGTGATAACATATTGGCTATATAAGCATATACCATTCTTTGAAAATACATTGTCTTTTGAAAACACAATTTTTGTTAAAAATACATTAAGATCATCTGGGTAAATTAAAAATACTTTTACTGGAAGATACTAAGTTATGAAGCTTCAACAGCCCTAAGTTACAGAGTGCAAAGAATTGTATATAAGGATAAAATTTTATCATATATTTAAGATTCATAAAATGTATTTAGATGCATTGAATATAATCCCTATGTCTTCTATATCTGCATGAGGTTAAAAATTATTTCTTCAAAGCTAGGCGTATCTTTCTTTATTTTGCAGCAAAGTGGTCCTAAGCTTGGAACTTGACCCTTGTTGTTCAACTATAGCTTATAGTCATAGTTATTTTACAATGTTTGTCCACACCATAAAAAGAGAAACAAAAGCAAATAAGAGAAAAGTAGTGTTCTGACATGTGTAATATCTCATACAAACAATGGCATGTTGTAGAATAGTAGTTGAAGATGTGTTACATTTGTTCATGCTGTGGAACACTTGTCTAATAATGCAAAGATGTATTGCATTCTTTTATGTTGCATTTGCTTAACTCTGTGAAGTTATGTTACTTTGCCTAAAACATCTGATTGGTCTAATAAAGAGATGAACAGCTATTAGGAAAGAGAAACTGGCAGAGGAGATTAGTAAAAGAAGAAGAAGGGATTGAGGAGTGAAAAAAAGGAGGAGAAAGGACACCAGGGGCCAGTCACCCAGCTACACAGCAGATGACCTAGTTAGAAGTAAAGGAAAGTATATAGAACAGAGAAAAATAAAAGCCCAGATACAAGAGGTACAGAGGATAATTCAAGGAAAGCTAGGTAGAAACAAGCCAAGCTAAGTTTGTGGATTCATAATTGATTATAGAGAATGCACAGATGTGTGTATATTGAACACATGTTCTTCTCCCCATTCCTTGATGGATGTCCAGTTTTAAGTGATTGTGGCCAACTCACCTGTTAGTGTGAGGAGGTAGGGCAAGTGATCATCATTTTAGATACTTTTAGATGCAAACTAATGGTTAATATTACAATTATGCCTTGTTGTTTGTCGTCTATAATGAAACCTTGAGAGTCAAACCAATAAATAAAAATAATAAGCAAGACATTAGAGACTGTTTAAAGGACCTATGTAGATGTGTTTCATTGGATATCAAAAATAACTATTATTGGATATTAATTAGATTAACACTGGGGCAGGGAAAGCTTGCAGCTTATTCAGGCTGCTTATCTTCCAGGACTGGTAAAAGGTTTGCCATTGGTTCTAGTTGCATAAAGCCCTCACTTCCACTGAGGCTAAATTTATTTTCCTTGGTCACACCTAACACTAAAGAGAAAATGCTTCCCTAACAGAGAAAAACGTTTTCAGCAAGTGAATCAATACTCCTGACATGTGTCAGTCCCCACACAGACAGACAAAAGAAGTAGACAAGGAAAGGAAGTTCTCACTTCTGAATTTTTGCAAAGTTATTCTGAGTTTCTCCTTTCCAATCAGCAAGACAAAACTGTAATAAATTGGAGCTACTCTTCCCAATATTCAATTTGTCTCCTAAATTGCATTTCACTTTGAACAAAACTGGGATGTATCCTCCAATATCATAATAATGACAAAAGTTACATCAATTCTAGGGACTCCTGTGGCTCACCTCTCAAAAATAAAGTTTTAAAGTGAGATCTATTCATTTGCCTTTATACTTTCTGAAAGGGTAATCCAAGCAATTGTGTCCACAGTTTCACCTAAAATATATAGCTGAACGGGGAACTCAGACATTATTACAGGAATCTGCTTCTTGCTCACATTTGACTAAAGTCTTCAGCCAGTTAATTATTTACATGAAGTGTTTGCTTAAACTTTGAAAAATAAGAAAACTGAAACTAAGCCTATTGTATTTTATGATCTCAAAATTAACAGCTAATTATTAAGTGTGATATTCAAAATGCATCATTGTTTAATTTGGACATCCAAGAGGTAGGTTTTAAATCCTGCTTCTCAAATATTCACTTACTTTGTATGGCTAGGCATGCAATGATCTCTTAATTATTTTGATCTTTGATCCTTGAGCATCAAGTGCCTGCCACAGTACAAGGTATCCTAACATTTCAAAGTGAATAGCAAGCACATGATGCATTATTTCAGAGTGTTCCTTTAGTAGAAAACACAACAAATATGAAGAAATGATAGCAACAAAACAGACAGAACTTGCTAAAAATGTGAACAGAGGTAAAGGATTAATGCTATCTTTGAATAGTTGACTACTAAATAGGCAACTTACTACTTATGGCATGTTTCAAAGTATTGAGAGTACTGCCAAATCCTGAAAACTTGTAGTCTCTCTGCCTTTGTGTTTTCATTGCTTTAGCTTACACAAATAAGCACAAATGAAGGTATTTATATATTTGTGCTGGGTTATTTTATATGGTACAACACTTCCCAGTATAAAAACTTTTATGTTCAAATTCTTTGTCTCCTATTGTTCTATTTTCAATGAATATTCTGAAAATATAATGAAGCTATTTTCAAACATGGTTGGTTTGTTTATTTTCTAGTCAACACTAGTAGATGTTTGTGTCTCTAAGACTGATAGAATTCAACAGATTAGCAACAACTGCAAGGCAAGATCATTTCAGAATCCAGAACTTGGTAATATCATATACACATTATAATGCTGTAGCCATCCCAGTGATTTATCTGTTAATGTGTTAGTTCGGAGGTCACACTGACTTTTTAATAGGCGTGTGAACTCCACAGCTGCAATGCCGGTCCATCTTCCTCATCACATTCTGTTCTTCAGTTTCATCCTTAAGTTTTTCCAATCCATTTCTGACATCTTTCAAAAATGTGTTTTACATCCCAACTAAGTCCTGATTTCTCAACCCAATAACAGATGATTGAAAACATTTTTCATCTTTATCTACATTTATTCATATGTTATTGCACATTTTAGACATCAAGCAATCTTGCCATTGAGGCTTGATATGATTCAGAAAAATTACATGTCTCAATGAAACCAAAGTATGAAATCTGAATGAAGTGACACAGTTCATTTCAAATGGAAATTACAGTTGTTAGTAGAGTTGGAGAAAGATTCCTGGTGTGTACTAGCCAAGAGAAAATTACTACTACAAAGAATGAGTGATTAGCATGTGGATGTGACTTAATTAGAAAAAAAGAAAATAAAACAAACAAAAAAACCATAAATGACAAAATATATTGTGTTTAAAAAAATTCAGAAAGTGTGAATGGAACAATTTTCTTTATATTTTAGAGGAGATTTTTCTAGTTAAATAATACTCATAGATCTTGTTGCCATTTTCTGTAAATTTTTCTACCACCTGATTTCATATGTATACACACACACACACACACACATACACACACACACACACACACCTAATCTCATCTACACATTTGCTTGTTGAATTAATATTTATCAGTCCAACTCAAAATTGTCTTCAATCAAGTGATTATATTAAAATGAAGACTACAAAATTATCCCTAATCTTTTGTATCTAAACAGTAAACTAAATATTTGCTTATGTTTATGGAAGATGCCATAATGCCAATACTCTGTTCTAACTCATCCCAGTACTTTGATTTTCTAGGATGATAAAAATGGGCATACCATTGCTCTATATGTTATATCATTGGACCTAACTTTCTTTTTTTATCACTTTATTTTGTTCTCAATATCTGGCAATGTGAATTGTATGTAACAAAATAAGAACAAAAAGTATCATTGTGGATGTGAAAATTTGGAAATGTATCTCAGTGCAGATAATGTACAGTTTATCTCTTTTTGAAAACCAATATGGAAATTCCTCTGAAAAAATTAAAAACAGAGGTGTTGTGTGATACAGTTGTTCCATTGAATCCCACTCTTCATTTACTTCCAATGGAAACATAGTGAGGATTTTTAAGACATGTAAATACACCCTCATAAATTACAGAGTTAGAGTAGCCGAATAGAGCAACACAAAGATTTACTAAAGAACAAAATAAACTAGGTTTTGTATAGACATATAGGCGCTGTGATTAGAATTGTGTATTATGTGGGTTTTGTGACTGAGTTCTTTAATTTAACAACATAATTTTCTAGCCTTGACTGATGGCTGTGGTGGTATCACATTAAATAAGAAAAACCAAAGCAGAACAAAAACCTATGTATTGGGGCCATTTAAACCAAAGGAAGCCAAATCTGACACAAGCGGTTCACTGTGTGTCTTTCTCCTTCCCCTTTTCTCCCCCTCCCCATCAAAGTAGGTCTGTGCCTGTTATTTATTGAACAGCACATAAAGCAAGGTATGGGAAAGGCAGGAAGAATTATTCTTTAAAGACTATGTTTTTCCAGAGCCTTGCAAGGAAAGAAGTGACTTTACTGATCAAGAACAGCAAACAAATTCACAAACTGATGTTATCAGTCCGTAACCACACGTTTCTTCCAACATTTATTGTAGGAAAATCATGCCTGCTGCTTTTAGTCAATTATAAGTTAACTGCCATCTCTCTCAGCTGGCCCTATTTACACACACACACACACACACACACACACACACACACACACACACACACAAACACACACACTCACACAGTTCTGTGTTGGTGGCATAGAATGTTTAGTTTAGTATTGAAGCTATGCATTTGACTTAGATTGTAAAAATTTGATTACATGGGAAACTCCAAATCATAATAAGGTTGAATACACTGTTTTATTAAATACAGGTTAAATTTAAAGAAGCTGCATCGGGGTAGCATATTGAGTACATGGTTTCAAATGATCTCAAATCATATTATCAACTTGGTTGAAAGATCAGGCAAAAGTCCAATGTCAGAGAAAGTCATCCCCACATACATAGTATATTATAAATTATTCTTTGTTCATTTGTTAGGGATTTTATTGCTAGGTGTGACAGCTATTCAAATTTTGCCTCATGTCTCTACCTTACCGAATATATTTTTAGTTTTGGATTATGAGAATTCTTTATATATTTTAGATAAAATTGATGCTTTAAACATATTTACAAACGTTTCCTCTGTTCTGAATAGTATGTATTCATTTACTTCATGACATTTTTGAAGCATGACATGTATATGTTGGAGATGAATATGTGGGTAGGTGTGTGCATGTATGTGCAAATGTGTATAGAAGCCATGCATGAACCTGAAGAACTATTTATTCTGTCTTTATATCTTAAACAATGATGTCAGAGAGTATGGTAAATTGACTGTAATGAGTTTGAGTGATCTACCTTGCTCCATCCCTCCAGCATTGGCATTATAAGTGTGTGGCAACATGGTTGGCTATTGAAAAAAATTTCACACACACACACACACACACACACACACACACACACACACACCTTTAAATCACAGAGATAAATTGTGATAAATAAAACATCTGATCCCACCAGGCAATATAATCTTATCGGCATAGGTGTCACTGTAAATGCAGCCTATCATCAATTGAATTGTCATTATACTACATTTTACTCTATTCCTGTATTTACACTGTTAATTGTATATATCTGTTAAAGCAATTATACATGCATAGCAATAATTATCAAATAATTGTAAAACCATTAATTCTCCTTTTTAACAAGGAGTCTTTAGTGCATACATTTAACTAGAATTGAAAGAACTATTAAATATGTATTCATTTCCAATGACACAAACCTGTGATATGTCAGAATTGAGTCATTCAAAATTTCTGTAGTGGACAGTTATATCCATTATCACTATATTGGAAGTATACAGATTGGACAATAAAAAATGGGTACAAATTCTGTCTTTTTCTCAATAGAAATATTTTTTGCTTCTATTCATGGTGGTGACATTAATGTAATTTAATTTCAACTGACATGCAATTTATGATATTTATTGAGCTTTAATATTGATTTATATGTCCTTCCAAAGGTACATTTGCTACTGGGTTCAAAAATACTGCATTAACTATTATGTTCAAGACAAATAGGTAGTGATTTGTCCATTTTTAGCTTTGCGCTAATTATGGACAAGGAAAAAAACAAGAAACCTGATAAAATACAAATTAAAGTGCTATTAGTAATAATAAAATAGTTAGACGTGAAACAGAAAGAAGAAGTCAACCAATGCTAAGTAGAATGGCCAGGGATAGAATGTCTGAGACCTAAATTAAGAAAAATCAAGCCTTTGACATAAGGCAGAAAATGGCTTTGGGTAGGAGGAACAGCACACAGCAACAATTAGAATGGGAACAGAACATAGCTTTTTAATTAATTGAAAGAACAATGGTGTGACGAGAATATAATGAGATGAGAGACATTGGGACACTATAAAATCAGGGTGTGAGGGAGACACCAATTACTGGGGCCTTGTGGGGCAGTATTAAAGAATCTGGATCTTATTTGAAAATGTTTCAGAAGGCCTTATAAGGATGGAGAGAGAAAACATATGTTTCATTAAAAGAAACTTCCTTTTTTTTGCTATTATAATTAAGTGAAGAATTGATTGAATTTAGTTAATAATGTGAAAGCATAGATGGTAGGGATCATATGTCTGAACTGAAAGTAAAAAAATTATAGTGTTGAGAGAATAGGAACAAAAGGGTGGTAGACAAGAGTTAAGTAGCTCACCAATAGAGGCATATAAAGATGCCTGGAGGTGTTTGACCATTGGTATGAACATGCTGTCAGGTGGGCAAGTTCTTTTGATGGACAACAGAATAATATGAATCACTTTGCCGACATAATTCTGAATTAATTTCTCCTTTTGGAGTGTTTAAGTGGAGATATTCAATAGCAACTATGTATGTAAATATGAACATCAGGGGAAAAAAACCACTTGTTTCTGAATCATTAGTTTTATACACAGAAGATAATTTATAATTCCATGGAAATTGAATTAAGTGGTCCAGGTAGACAGCCATACCAATAAAAACAGAAAGACCCAACTAGAGTCCTGAACAAGTGTTAAAATGCAGGGCAGGAAAATAAGCAACTGGAAAAGGGGACAGTTATAAATCAGTGTAGAAGAAAGACTAGAAAAGGTTGTGGCATTAAATACAAGAAATAACACATCAAGATCAAAAAGTAGTGCTCAGCATGAATGTTCTTCAAATGAGCCTAGGATAAGGAAGTGTTGGCAACTTGACAAGAGCAAGTTCAGTGACATGATAACAGCAAAGTGTTTCCTCCGGGAGATATGAGTCATGACAGAGAAAGATGACAGCAATCATTGAAACACAGGGAGTTGTGTGAGGTGGGAGACACTGAGTATATTTATTCCAACAGAAAGTTTCAATATATGCTTCTTTTTCAAAACTACACTATTAGATTTCCATAAAGTATTCCTATAGGATTTATAGGATATGTAGAAACTTTTCTAACTACAATGAGATACATTCAGTAAAGTTCATCGTAAGGGGAAAACTTTGAGTTCAAACCACGGATTGGATAACATACTGGCTTAGCAACAGGGTGCAATGCAGAGAGATGTGCATGTACCCTCGTGTTCACATAGTTGACAGGGAATGGTGGCTCACTGTAAGTGCCTAGAATCACAAGATAAGATCAGACTACACAGTTCTCTAGCTGAGGGAAAAAAAATTGAAATGAAATTTCAAAGTATGTTTGTGCTGATGAAATATTACTTTTGCCTCAGTGTAAAGAAACAAAATTGTTATCTAAACATGTCTGTGCATTTTAGAATAATAAAAATGGAGTTAAATGTCTGATCTATTTCATTTTCTTCCCACAAATAGATGCCAGAAATAACATACAGTAGTTCTGCATTTGTTTCCTGACCAAAGAAATCAACCTCATCCTTGGTATTTTTTGAAGACTTCTATGTAAAAATCTTGGAGATTACTGAGATTAAGAAACCTGGTACTAGCTTCTTGAGTTCTTTGCCTCTCTGTCAGATGTGGGGTTGGTGAATATCTTTTTTATATTTTCTTATTTTACATATCAATCCCATTTCCTCTCTCTCCCTCTCTTCCTCCATTTTCCTCTTCCTCTCTCCCTCCCTCCTATGCCCCATGAACACCCTCCCATCCCATGTGCCCCGGCTACACAGCGTGGGTGATGCCTTCTAGGAAGGATCAACAAAATCTGTCAAGTCATTTAGAGAAGGGACTAGGCCCTTCCTCTTGCCTCTAGGTTACGGGAGTATCCCTCCATGGGGAATGTGCTCCCAAAGTCCTTTTGTGCACCAGGGATACATCCTGGTTCCACTGTTAGAGGTCCCTTAGACTGTCCAGGCCTTCTAACTGAGACCCATGTTTAGGGGGTCTGAGTCAGTCCAATGCTGGTTTCCCAGCTATCAGTCTGGGGGCCCATTAACTCCTCCTTGTTCAGGTCAGTTCTGGGTTTCTGTAGCCTGGTCTTGTCCTCTCTCTGTGTGGACTGCAGTTTTGTAATGTTGACTGCATCCTTTATTTTACACAAGCTTCTCATTTTCAGAAGATCACATTTATTAATTGCTGATATCAGTGTCTGTGCTACTGGTGTTATGTTCAGGAAGCAGTCTCCTGTACCAATTCATTCAAAGGTATCTTCCACATTCTCTTCTAAGTGGTTCAGTGTGGTTGGATTTATGTCAAGTCTTTGATCCACTTGGACATGGCAAATTCTATCTGTAGTCTTTTACACATCAGCATCCAGTTGTGCCAGCATCATTTTTGAAGATGTTTTCTTTTTTCCATTGTATAATGTTAGGTGCTTTGCCAAAGATCAGGTGTTCATAGGTGTGTGGGTTAATATCAGGGTTTTCAATTAGATTCCATCGGTCTACCTGTCTGTTTTAGTGCCAGTATCAAGCTGTTTTCAGGACTATAGCTCTATAATAGAGCATGAACTCAAGAAAGGTGATGCCTCCAGAAGTTCCTTTATTATACAGGATTATTTTGGCTATCCTGGGTCTTTTGTGTTTCCAAGTAAAGTTGAATATTATCCTTTCAAGGCATGTGAAGAATTGTGCTGGGGTTTTGATGGAGAGTGCATTGAATTTGTAAATTGCTTTTGACTCAAGAAGCTAGTCACCAAAACACCACATATTCCAATTAAAAAGTAGGGTACAGAACTAAATAGAGAATTCTCAATAGAGAAATCTAAACTGGCTGAAAGACATTTAAAAAACTGCTCAACATCCTCAGCCATCATGGAATTTCAAATAAAAATAACTGAGATACCATCTTACTCCTGGCACAATGGCTAAAATCAGATACACCAATGACAGTTTATGCTGAAGAGGATGTGGAGAAAGGGGAACACTCCTCCACTGCTGGTGGGAGTGTGAACTAGTACAGCCACTTTAGAAATCAGTGAACAGCCACTTTAGAAATGGGGGTTCCTCTGGAAAATGGAAATCAGTCTACTTCAAGATCCAATACCCCTCAACTGAAGAATAGATGGAAAAAATGTGGTACATTTACACAATGGAATACTACTCAGTGGGGGGAAAAATGGAATCTTAAAAATCGCAGGAAAATGGATGGAACTGAAAGTTACTGAGTGAGGTAACCCAGTCACAAAAAGACAAACATGGTATGTCGTCACACATATATGGATTTTAGACATAGAGCATACATTCCACACTTCCAGATAAAGTAAGAAACAAGGAGGTCCCTAAGAGAGACACACATGGTCCCACACAGAAGGGAAAAGGGTCAAGATCTCCTGAGCAAATTGGGAGCAGTGGAAGGGGGGGAAGGAATTAAGAGAAAGAGAAGGGGAGAAGAGGAGGTGAGAGAGAAGAACAAGAGGGAGCAGGAAGATTGTGTTGGGGGAAGAATAGAGAAGAACAAGAAAGGAGAGACCATAAAAGAGGCAGCCATTATAGGTTTAAAGGGAAATCTCACACTAGAGAAATGTTCAGAGACCTATAAGGATGACACCAACTAACAACCTAAGCAATAGTGGAGAGGCTACCATAAATGCCCTTCCCTGATAATGAGATTGATGACTACCTTATATGCCGTCATAGAGCCCTCATCCAGTAGCTGATGGAAGCAGAAGCAGATACCCACAGCTAAACACTGAGCCAAACTTTTGGAATCCAATTGCAGAGGGAGAAGAGATTAGCAAAGGGGTTAAAACCAGGCTGGAGAAACCCACAAAAACAGCTTACCTGAACAAGGGGGAGCTCATGGACACCAGACTGATAGGTGGTAAACCAGCATAGGACTGACCCAGACCCTCTGAATGTGGGACTCAGTTAGGAGTCCTGTGAAGCCTGTGGTAATCTGACAATGGAACCAGCATGTATCCCTGGTGGATGAAAGGATTTCAGGAGCCCATTCCCCATGGAGGGATACTTCCTTATCCTAGAGACACAGGGGAGTGACTAGGCCCTACCCCAAATTATTTGACAGATTTTTGATGACCCTTCATGTAAGGTCTCACTCTCTCTGGGGGATGGATGATAGTGAGGATGGGGGTTTTGTGGGTGGAATGTGAAGATGGAAGTGGGAGGAAATTGGGATCGATATGTAAAATAAGAAAAAAAGTAAATAAAACAAACAGAAGTCCTGGCTCTGGTTAGAATGTCTTCCTGATATCATTTTATATAGCTTATTAAAATATGTATATAGTGTAATATAATTATAATTTACTAGTTAGTTCACAATGAAATATATGATTCTAGAATGAAAGTATATGATATTTTCACTTTTGTAGCATACTACATGTTAGTCACAGTTTATTCTAATAGGGATATTTGATAGATGGGTAGAAGGATGGGTGAGACAGGCAATAGAGTGGGCAGAAATGGAAAGACTAATGTAAATCTATGGATTAAAAAAAAAACAAAACAGAGTGTAAAGAGGAGAAAATTCCACACAGACAAAAGTAATACCTTGAATTCTATATGACCCATTCAATAAAATGGAATTTGTTTTTGTGAATGTGCATGGGAAAATGTGGTTTAGGAAAACAAGAAGTAGGCTCCTTGAGCTCTTCTGCAAAGTGAGTCATGAAAGGCCTCATGTGAAATAATACACTGATAAAAGCTCTAATTTGTAATGAAATCAGTAGCATTAACTTCACATTGTCAAGGTGACATATCAGGTCAGTCAAAGATGGCTTCAATCATTGAGTTTCAAACATTAACAGGATGACAGTGAACTTCCTGCAAGAAGATAATACAATTTGACTTTGAGAGTTTGTGTTCATTTAAAACAATGCAATATCCATCTGCAAGCCAGAAACTACCACGTTGACTTTGGAACAGATGTATAATGTACATACCTGACATGGTTATAACTGAATTGCTCTGATTGCAATGAATATTCTAGAAAAATATATGGATCACAAATGAGAACAAAAATAAATTTGAAAAAAATTAAATGTAAAAACTATCAATTGACTTGAGCTCTAGAGATTGCCTTATTTTCAGAGAAGTAATGACAGAAAAGGTTGATTAAGGCTAAAATAGACTATGAAGCCATCTGGGATATTCAAAAAACTATGTTTGATTTTCTTTTGGAATACAATTTTGTGTTATTTTTCTCATCTAATTATTATGAAAACTAAGGGAAGAATATGTTCTCATTTCAATGGAACCTCAGAGAAATTCAATTTTACACCTAAAGCTACGGTTTCCACCTGGCAGAGTAATGTTCTTTTGAGTCAGCTTTTTCCTCAGATTCAAGGGGATAACAAATTGGGTTTTTCTACAATCTGTCACAAAAAGTATTAATAATTTTAAAAGCTTTTATTTGTAATGATTTTATTCTATTATTATTTATTTGTGATGTCTGGGCTTGGCATGGAAAGCTATGCATATTTCTAGATATTTGAGGAATTCTTTACTTTGTAAAAACTTTCCGTTTTTCTTGACATTTTTAGCACCTATGACCTGATGGTATTTATGTAATTTTATTAATTTTCAGAGCTTCATAAATAAGCAATCCAATGTATATACTATAATTTAATTTATAAATCTTTCATAGTGAAATTTCGGTTTCCTTAGATCAGATTTATAATGACAACTGTTTAGCTGTAACAATAAAAGAAATTGGGTTTTTCAAGAAGTATTCTGTAATACAAGGTTCTGGAGGTGGAGTTGCCTTAATGGTCAGCAGAAAAATCAAGATTGAGTCACTTGTGCTCATTATCAAGAGCGATATCTTATCTTATTTAAATCAGGGAGTATAGGTAACATATTCTTAAACAAACTATTTTGGTTATTCCAATAACAATAGTTTTTATTTATATTATAAAGTGGGAGATTAAATTTGTAAATCTGTAATCATATACAAAGACATTTTAAAAATTAGAGCTATAATGAAAATCTATTATTTTACTTAGGGATTATTTATTATTATTATTATTATTATTATTATTATTATTATTATTATTATTATGCTTTGGCACTGACACAATCAACAATAAGTAGGACAAAATATGCATCTGTGAATACATCTTCAGTGGTGAGATACAATGTGGCTCATGCCTAAAATGTTGGTGGTGTGACTTTAAAGCATGAAACAAAAATAAAAATAGACTAACCAGTAGCTAGTGGTGAAAAATAAGAATGAAGTCCCCATAGTTCTGATAAGTGCATAAAAACTCATAGAGGAGGCTTGCACATAAGACCTAACTAGAGAGGGCTCCAGAATTAAAACTGAGTAGCAAGAACTGTGTGCTAAATTGTTGTTTTGAAAGTGTTTGACCACTTAGGGTATTTGTAGTATATAATAACAGAATAAATATGTTTAAAAAAAAAAGGAATTTGTTCACTTTAGGGCTTGAGAGCATGTTTGGAGATTCAAAAAAAGGAGCCCAGTTTTGAATACCCTGGGCAGAAGAATGATGTTCCTAAACCAGTAAGGCTCCTCTGTGACTGAGCATGACACTTTAGGAAGGACATAAATGAAGCTGTGAGTGACCTTCTTCAGGGGACACTCTCCTAGCCAGTGAAGTTCACCAAATCAACCCGGGGGGTCATGCTTCACACAAATCACTCTCACACCGATTTTATTAATTCAGTGCCTAAGGAATTTTCAATCCAATTCTACATTTACTTGTGCACATAGACACTGAAATTTTAGTTATTCCAACATTACACTGAAGTCTAATAATTTCACGTTTTATTAATTTAAAATATGACACAAATAAGCCAGAATGGCATAGTCAAAGACCAAGAAAAGAGAAATGACTTTACTTTTTAATAATTTCTTCTTAGAAAAATAACCCTTTAAAATTTATTTTCAGTTTTATGTGTGTGTGCATGCGTGTGTTTGTGTGTGTGTGTGTGTGTGTGTGTGTGTGTGTGTGTGTGTGTGTTTTAACATGTATGTCCAGGTGCCTGTTGAGTCAAGTAGATGTCATTGAATACTTGGAGATGGAATTACAGGTGGTAGGACACCCTCAATGTGGAATGTAGTCCTCTTCAAAAGCAGAAAGTACTCAACCAAAGAACTCTTAGAAAGACTTCGTAATGTAGGAAAATGTTATAAAATTGAAGTGACTGATAGAGCCAGGGTGGCATACATGGACTCTGTGACCTTGAGTATCTCTGTTAATTGAGAACTAGAGTCAAATACAAATTTCACTAGTTTTTCTGTTTTAATTTGAAATTGTGGCTCATTTCTCTGGGAAGGTGATTTATGACAAATCATCCTTGAAGGCATTTTAGGTTTTGCAAAGAGTGCCACAACTTTTCTCTCTTGCTTCTTCCCTTCTTCTCTTCCTCCCACCCTTCCTCTCTTCCTCCCTCATTCCCCCTCATGCTTTGTTTGTTTGTTTGTGGTTGTATATTTTCTAGATTGGCCTCATACTCTTGTTTTTGCTATGCCTGTCTTCTAACTGTTTGGATTTCAGATATATACCTCAACCTCTTCATAATGATTAATTATTTATGTGTATCTATATAGATATATCTTAGGAGTATTTTATGAGTGTATGCATTTTCTGTATGAAGGCATATGCTTCTGAAAAATACTACATGGTAAAGTTCCCCTTAGAACTGGTTAACTGATTCTACTTATGGTTTAATTCTGTTAAAATTACTATTCCTAACTATCACTTAGTTGTAGGACAAAAGAAGTTATTTATGATATTTACAGAGCCATAAAATTAATCAATATCATTCAGTGTTAAAATGTATTTTGGAATTTCTGTTCTGACCTTCAAATAGCTCATGTATTCCATCAAACATGAAGATTCTCCTGCAAAGATGCTAGCTGTCATTATTTCATTTCACTGTATAACATTCTCAAAGTCCTTGTTTATTAAATATATCCTAAAACTCATACTTGATACAATATCCAGAAAATAGTAACTTTTTGATATCAAATAATACATAATCACAGAATAGTTTGTCCTTATCATTATCTTTGTAGATGTTGTGATATTTAAACCATTATTATATCTTTGGAAAAAATTAAATGAAATTATATGGCATGGTAAAGACTTATGCTAAAATAAGATGTGTTTTGTTTTCTGTTCTTCTTATTTTTGAATCTTCCCCTTCCCCTTCTAAGAATCTCAATTGTGCCACTGCTCAAACAGGCACCTGCCTCATGGAACAGAGCCCACAGAGTGGTAATCACAAAAGATGTAATACTGGTTTTCTCAGTTAAGTACACTATGTTACTCAGTAACCCTTTTCCTTTTCAATTGGAATCGTGTGTTTCTTTGGTATAGAAATATTTAAGAATACATGGTTTTAGAGAAATTATTGGATTTCTCATTTCCTCTATCGGCATTGCCAATTGGAATTAAGAGGTCTCTGAATATATTTATCTAATGTGACTGTCTTCTTTACATGGTATGATTATATCTGTAAAGTGATTAGTCAACTAGGCAACATACTCCAATACATACATTTAAAATAGAGAAAAATTTAGAGCCATGGGGACTGAGAAATGTGAAGCAGAATGGTAGTGCGGGGAGAGGGGGTATGGCAAAAATTTTGGGTGTGATATGAATATGAACTGAATATATTGTATGAAATCCTCAAAGGACTAATAATAACATTATCAAAATAAATTCTCAATAAATTTTAACTCTTTAAATCGCAGACATTATTCTTTATTATCTACCCCAATAACCTTTACCTAGAAGGTAATTAGATTACAGATTCTATTCAGTCATTATAATACATTTCTAACTGTAAGCAATAACCACTTTAATAGATTTTCATCTATAAATGTCACAATGGTTGGAGGTAGTTCCTATTCAGTGTAAAACTAACTCAACAAAACAATCTGACTGATATGTATGAATTCTATAGTACTAATGTGTTCCATACAATAATATCACTATGTGATTGGGGAATTATCATTTTATATCTTAGCACAGGATTTCTTACTTACTGTAGAGATTTATTTAGTAATAAGATCAAATCATGTTTCTCCTGGACCTCAGGGTGTTTTGCAGACATAAGATTAAATAAATATGCCTTGTGGTTATATCATGACCTACAAGATACATTCTGTGCACTTAACTCAGACATTTGTAGGCATTCCAAATAGCTTTGTGCCTGTGGCAGCAAAGTATAAAACCATTGGCTGGTAAATGACTTTGGAAATTAGTCAGAGGTTAATTCTCTGCCTCATTGGCATCCCAAAGTGGACAAATTGTAATTGATTTTGGTAGTATTTAAAAGTACTTTTTCTATTGAGTAATGAAGAAATTTCATGGAAGTATACTACAGCTAGAGAAACATCTGAATATCCAAAGGACATCATTAAGAGTTTATGTTTCTGTATTAAAAAAAAATACTGTACCTTCCTGGTTTTGTTACTTTGTATAAATGATAATAAATTTTAAACTCTCAAAGTAAATTGAAATTTCTACCTTTCAAACTTTTATTTGAATTTCTTGACCTGGCACATGATTCTATCTGTATACATAAAATATAGAAAAATTCATCTACATTTTTATCTATAACCTCCTAGGGAAAACTGCAGAGAGTGCTGAGAGAATAATAGGCTTATATGCAACTTGATATATAGGTAAAATTAATCAGGTGCCTGTTCATGGTCCTGGACTTTGTTCAATAGTTAAATGGAAAGGCTAACTCAATATTTTTCTATTTAAATGAATTCCTTTAATGTCTCATTAAGAAATCAATTGTATCTGTATTCTTAAGGATGTGTTTTTGGAAAACTTAAGCTTACCCTGGAAATTTAGAGAAAAAGGTCTCATTACTATTTAAAATATATCAACTCACATCCTTATGATTTGTGTGAGTTGAATAATACAAAGTACCAAATTGAACCATGTGTAGGTTTGTTACAAACTTAAATAAATAATTAGACCCAGTTTTCTTGTTAACCCCATTATAGGCATTGGTACTTGAGTCAAATACATTGACAAGAAGACTACATAAAATGAAGACAAATGTTTGCTAAAAACAGAATTGTCATTTTACGTAATTTCTTGATTGTT
Source organism: Phodopus roborovskii (assembly GCF_943737965.1). Lineage (NCBI taxonomy): Eukaryota > Metazoa > Chordata > Mammalia > Rodentia > Cricetidae > Phodopus > Phodopus roborovskii. The sequence goes on from NW_026125444.1 coordinate 7,424,543, forward strand.
CTAAAATGTTTTACCTGCATAATTCTCTCTTTACAAATGTCACAGCATAGGCTTTGAAAGGAAGAGATTTTCTGAGACCTATTTAGTAGGTGCCAACTAGAGAATTTTAAAGATTTGTGGCAAGTGGAAATGATTCACTAGTCAATAAAAAAGTGTTTTAAGGCAAGTACAGCATCTTTAATAAAGTACAATAATAGAAGAACACAGAAGGCTTTACAGAGGCATTAGGCACTAGAAAGCACAAACCACCAGCAGAACAAAGTGAGAACAATTTTCAAGAACCTTCTACATACATGAAGCTGGAATAAATATTAGGCAGGCTTCAAATGAACATAGAAAGCCATATTTGTCCTTTTTTAAATAATAGAACTTTTTATCTTAATAACTGATAAGCTATATGTAAACTTTTATTTTCATATAGCTTATATCATAGTAGGAATTGGGAAGAAATGAGGTAAATGTGTGGTTAAAAGGTTATTAGTAGAGGGAAGTGCTTGGTCAAACAGAAAGCAATCCTACATTCTCAAATCTCTGCCCAGGAGGTTTAACTCATTCCTTCCAGTATCAACTGTTTGTTTAAAGCCCAAATCTTTCCTGTGATGGGAAATATTTACATGCTACAGAAGAACCATTACAACACAAACAAACCTATGAATAAGTCAAGATATATGCTTTCTTCCTATTGATTTCCTGGTGTTCTTAATAAGAGGCTTGCATTTCTCATTAGTGTAGATGTGAGACAATGACATAACACTTACAGGACAGTGCCTTACTTGTGGAACTTAAGTAGTCAAACCAGGTTGTCACAATCAAACATGAATGAAGTGGAATAAACTGCAAAAAAGTTTCCTACTGGGTTTGGAGCTGGAATTCTAAGGTAAAGGGTGACAGAAACTTCCAATGGTGGAAAAGTCTGCCCTTCTGGCTTGTAGATGAACAAATTTTGGTGCCATTGCATGGTGGATCTCTTACACTTACTTCACAGGATCCAAATCCATAATTAGATGAAATAGAATTGTGACTGCATTTAACCCTAGGTACCTTATAAAACTCCATCTCAAAATTTAATCATATAGGGGAATGGACTGGTATGTGAATTTTTCTATATGTTGGGTGGAAAATAAGTGTAGTCCATGTAAACATACCTTAAAAGTAACATTAAAAATTAATCATTAGTGTGTAAGCCGTGAAAGTCTTAGAGACTCCAAAAACAATATAGGCTATTGCTGTTATCCTTGGTTCCCCCAAGAAGTTAAAAGCAATTCCCTATTACTGAGGGTACTATGTAATTTTGGACATAGGACTCAGAATATTTGAGTTGGATCTAACCTGAAAGCCTCCTATCTGGGGACTAGCTTTCATGGTACCAGAAGGTGCTGTGTAGTATGCCAAAGGAGAAAAGCGATCAATAACCCTACCTAGTTGTCACACCTATGAGGAACAATCAGCACGGCATGATTTACCTAGAGATGTAATAGTACAATCATATCTTGGTGACAACGAATAGATCTTCAATTTCACTTAAGGCCCTCTCACCAAGATAAGAATTATGTCTGGTCCTGGAAACCTGGCCAAATACTCAGGACTGATGAAGTCATGGATCTTATAGGAAAATATACCACCTCTACTCAATTAGAATAGCATAAGTTCTTATGAGTACTTTCCCACTAGCCTGGTCACAGAGCCATGCCAGTCCCAAAATAATACACGGATACCCTATTACTTATAAAGCTGTGGCCAATGGCTAGAGTTTCTTATTGGCTAGCTCTGTCTTAACTATTAACTCATTTCTATCATTCTAAGTATTTTATTACATGGTCTTGTCTTACCAGAGAGAGGGCCCAGACCTCTTCTCTCACATCCTACACCTTGACTCCTCTCTACTACATTTCCCAGAATCCTCCTTGTCTCCTAGTCTTACATATCTTGCTTTCCCTATGGCAAACAGGGCTTTATTCATTAACCAACAAGAGAAACATATTTGCAGAATGATATCTCCCATCATCTCACCAGGCTGGAGGAAAAGTGCTCCTAACAAAATGGTGCCTACAATGTGGGTACTAAGAACTTCCACTTAAAACTTAATAAAAGCTTTAAAAAATGGATTTTTAGAAACAAATAAGCAACCAAGGCTTCTTGGTAGCAGCATTTTTCTTGGTTGGGCTCTGTTTTGCTATAGACAAGCAGAAAAATCACACAGCTCCTTTAAGGGAGGTTTTCTGACTAGGAAAATCCACAGTGCTCTTTTAAGAGGCCCTGCTAATAATTAAATGCTGTGTATGAGCAACTGGCAGTGGCATTGACCACATCTCCAAGCCGGCAGCATGCTGCTTGATGGCAGCATAGACCAAAGCGGTGAACACAGCTCTCATTGCTGGTGGTAAATGTACACCAACCATATTGGAAAGCAATGTTGTTTAGCAGATAAAAGACTCATGGCCAGAAAAAGATAAAGATTTATAGTAAAGACAGATTAAAATAAAGAACAACTTCTAAAGGTTTACAGTGTGATTAAAACTTAGGTTTGGGAGAGAAAAAGAAACAGGTTAAAGCATTTTTTTTTTAAGAAAGAAAGAAAGGAAAGTAGAAAGAAAGAGAGTAGCTTGGTGGAGTAGCTCAAGCCTTTAATTCAGGAATTTAGGAGGAAGATGCAATCAGATCTCTGTTATTTCAAGGCCAGCCTGGTGTACAGAGTGAACTCTAGGGCAGCCAAAGTTACACATAGAAACCCTGTCTCCAAAAAATAAAATAAAATAAGTAAATAAATAAAATAAAAGTAAAAATAAAATAGAGTAATAAAAATGCCACCTAAAAGATGGGAAATACACAGAGTCTGGATGCTGCTTGCTATTGTGTTGTCTTTGAATTGCGCAGTTGCTAATGAAGGAACAACAATTGCTAAAATATACTTGATTGTCAGTGCTGCTAAATAAATCCAACTTACATACTTTAAAAATGCTTTGACTTCAAACTTTAAGGACAGGTTATTGGGGAAAAGAATTTCTCTTTTTGTTTCCACAGAAAATGAAATCTGTGCATTCCTTCCAGAATAACATGGTTTGATCAAGAAAGAACCCCCTGAAACAGTTTCCCAGGTGATCCAACAATCAAAACAGCTGGGACAAGGCAGTCCTGCAGACTACAGCCAAGATTTCTGCATCTTGCCTTAGGACTCCCATGGTATTAGAGTGTCCCCAACCAGCAGGAGGCAGTTTGGAAGGAAGGATGCCCAAATTGACAAATATTGTCTATAAATGTTTGTTTTCATTTTAAATGGGGTTGGTTATAAATTGGTAATGATCACAATCAATCTCTTTTTAAAGGTAAAAGTGGGATTATTTTATAGAAAATAATGTTTTGTTTTGGAATGGATTTTCATTTATTGATATAAATTTAAGGTCAATTTTGTGGTATGTTTATTGTATTTATATAGCCCAATTAAAAATTGATTCAATTATTTCTGTCACCATGGAGAAACCTCTACACTGAACAAATAAAGGAACTAATGCCTGTTGCAAATTAAAAACAAAAACAAAAAACAGATGAAAAACCCATACTTTGTAAGGAGTAAGTTTTTTCTGCTTGCCACTGGTCTTGTCCCACCACCACGCCAGCCCCAAATAATGCACTGAGACACTGTATTTGATATAATTCTGTTGGCCAGGTACTTGTTTCTTATCAGCTAGCTCTGTCTTAATTATTAACCCATTTCTATGTATTTCCACAGTCTTACCAGCAAGAGGCGACTGGAGGTTCTGCCTTCTCCAGACTCTCCATGTTGACTCCTCCTTCCTACTTCCTCTTTCCTCCTTATCTCCTAGTCCTTCCTATCTTCCTTTCCTATTGCCCAGCAGTTCTTTATTCATTAACCAGTATGAGAAACATATACAGAATGATATCTCCCATCAATACTTCACTGGATGATAGAATTGCTTTAAGAAAATCATACAAAAATTTCAGGAGACACCATAAAGCAAATACCTTGGCAAGCTTCTATAAATGATCAAAAATCAAATTTAAAATAATAAATAGCATTGTAACCGAGGGTCTAGTAGACACAGGAGCAGATGCAATACAAATTTAAGCATATTCTTACCATGCCAAGGTAAATGTTCAGTTTTTATGGTTTGGAACTTTTTCTGCAGTAAAAGAAACCACAATATGCTTCTAGTTTTTGGACTTGAAGGACAGAAAGGAAACTTTAAACCACATGTGGCTAACGTAGTGATGAATTTATGGGGACATGATTCCTTAGGTCGATGGACTACCCAGATTAATATTTCTCCAATCTAAGAAATAAAATATAAAGCGACTTGGGTGTTGAATTTTGTTGAAGGCTACATTCTATACTTATGCAAACAAATCAGGAAAGTCAGATTATACATCAGGAAATTTAAGTAATGTGTCTCAAAGCCCTTAAGATTTTGGTCAAAAGTTCAGAATTATATGCTATTCTCATGTATTACCATATTTTCCATATCTATTAATAAAGTTACTGATTCTTAATATGCAGAGAGTTGTATTACATATATGAAACTCTGAATTTATTCTAGATGATTCATAATTGACTTTGTTATATATTCAAGTACAAGAAATAATCAGAAATAGAAATCATCCCTTATATAGGTCACCTATCAGAACCCATACAAATCTACCAGTCCCTCTAGCACAAGATTATGATGAAATTGATCAACTATTAGTAGGAAATATGATAAAAACCTCAGAATTTCATAAGAATCATTATGTTAGTAGCTAGGGTATGAAAAAAAGATTTTTTTCATTACTTTTCAATAAGACAAAGAAATTACAAGGCAATATCTGTATTGTACTTTGTACAACCTAACTCCACTACCTGCAGAAAGTAATACAAAGAGCATTAAAAGAAATGAAATTTGGAAAATGGATGTGTTTCATTTTGCAGAGTTTGGAAAATTAATATATATACACCATGCCATACATATATATTTAAGGTTTCAATGTGAAACTGCCTTAAATTCTGAAAAGACTGATATTGTAATTACTTATTTATTATTGAAAGTTATGACCATCATGGGCATACCTGTACAAATTAAGACTAATAATGCTCCAGCATAGTGTCTAGTAAAATGAAACAGTTTGTGCATATTACAGCATAAAACATATTACATGTATACCATATAGTCCTGCAGGGCAAGCAGTTACAAAAAGATCTAATTGATAAGCTTAATAAACATAAGGTGCTAATAAAGACCCTCATAAATGGATTAAACAATACTTTATTAACTTTAAATTTTCTAAAAGCTAATGAGAAATGAAGAACAGCTGTAGTAGGACTTTGGATTATAGAATAAATCCTGCTGAACTACATCAACCTATATACAATAAAGATGTTTTGAACTCAGAATGGAAACCAGGATATGTTTTACATTGGGGAAGCGGTTTTGCTTTTGTTTCTACTAAAGAAGAAAAGCTATGGATATCATCAAAATTGATAAGGATTAGATTTTAACAAGAGAGATATCTTGATTAGAAAAGGTGATAGTTTATCAAGCACAGTGATCATTTAATATAAACTAACTTATAAAACTAACACATGCTTTTCATTTTATCAGATAAAACTTGGCAAAATGGAAACTCCCCCAAATTAAGGTTGTGACAGTATTTTATTTTTGTCTTTCTAGGAGTCCAAAAGAATGAAGGTACCCAACTAAGTAATCTGAAGACCACAGGGAAAATGAGACATCTGAAGAAAAAGGAAAAATCATCCAGAGAAAAATGTCCTATGAAAATGGTCTATTTGTATATTACATTTCAACCATGATAAAATTTCATAAATCATTCCATATGTTTGTTTATGCTATTCTCTACAAACATATAATTTAAATGTTCTTTTTGTAGGCCTAGTTCAATTAAAAATTAAAGCTGGCCTGGAAGTTTGAGTGAGACTCTCTCCTTCTCTTAACACAGGAATGCTTGTTAAAGAAAATCCAAACTCTTTTACTCATGACAGAAGAGTCACCTGCTATGGGACAGAAGAAAAACCAATGTTAAGGAATTATTGTTTTTTCAGTAATCTCATAATTCTTTGGTTTTATTCTGAGTTTTTAAAATGTTTCTTAAGATAACAATATTAGATCAAAATTTATAAGATTAACAAATACATAGTTGAAATCTTCTTGTCATGATATTAATGGCCATATAGAGTACTAAGTAATTCTAGGAAAAGTTTTCATTTAGTTTTCTGTAATGATTTCAGGTTTGAATCTCTTATCAGGTAACTAATAATTATGTTTTTGTACTCTGAATATACATAAGAAATTATGGTCCTTTAAACTCTTCAAGAGCTGCTTCATATGGCATTTAAAATATTTAAGTTTTCATTAGTGAACAATGACCATGCCTACCAGTAGCCTCTGAAATCTCCAAAAGTATATGGTACTCCAAAGTGTCCATTCTACCTGTATTGTAGGTAAAGTCATTAAGCTGACAAATACCACGCAAAGATTGGCTTTAGACTACAAATTATTTAGGACAAGTTCAAGGTGGCTACCTGAAATAGCCCTGCCTCACAGACTACTCTAGACAGAACTTGAGATAACCCTATACTTTCTCATTATACAGAGACTGGACAACAATTGATACAATTGGTTCTCTAGGGACTTGACAAATATCTAATTTTTTTAATGGCCTCCTAAAGATGCTGTCATCCCTAGACAACAGGAAGTAATTTTAAGAACACAATAACTACATTCCCAAGTTGTGGTGGGGGTGGGTGACTCAGGGGATTACAGACATAGACATAGTTTAGGAGATTTGGTTAGAAGTTGTTATTGGTAATGGTTAGGTAAAAAGCTGAACAAAGAAGATATATGGATCTTGTTCTGAAAGAAAAAAGGGGTACGTAGATATGATGGGATAAAATGTTAGATTATTGAATCCACTTTTAAACCAAAAAGTATTTTGCATTAATATGGATTGTTGTATATAGATACAAATTTAATGTTATTTTTGTTAGAACCTACTACACATATGTTTCTACTCTTGTTCAAGGTATTGTACCTATAAAGCTCATTTAACAATGTAATGTAAATGTCTAGTCCTTGAGAGTTATTAGTACAAAGTATTTAGGATAATAAAGAAATGCAGGTTAGTAGTTAGTCACCTATTACAATCAAACTGGAAGTCATGTTAGGTATGTTTTCAAGGTCAAACAGAGATATAATTTTGACAGCTTGTTTTCAAATATTTCAGAGATCTACTGAAATTGTATTTAAGATTTTTCAATAACATAATGTGGTTATATATTTTTATGATATATTAAAACCACTGGAGATTAAAATAGCAAAACAGTGCAACTAGTTATCTAGAAAAGTGAGGCAGTGGAGGTGCACACCTTTAATAACAATACTTGGGAGGCAGAGGTAGACAGATCTGTGATAGTTCAAGGTCACACTGAACTACACGAAATATATTCAGTCTTAAAGAGAAGTAGGTCACACAAAGATCTCAGTACTTGGGATCAAACACCTTTAATCCCAGGACACATAAAAGGTATTTAAAACAAGAACCAGATATAAGGGCTGACATTCATTCACCAGACAATGAGGATAGTAAGACACTTATTCTCTAGCAATAATGATGATAGGAAGCCATACATTCTCCAGCCACATTGAGGAGAGGCTGCAGTCTGAGGCTTGATGAGAGCTCATTGAGATGGGATCAGACCTTTCTACCTGAGGTAGAGATAAGAGCTAGTGACTGGCTCTTTTGCTTTTCTGATCTTTAGCTGGAAGCTTGACCCTAATATCAGTCTCTGGGTTTTTATTTATTGTGCAACAATGTACAATTTCTTTCTTTCTTTCTTTCTTTCTTTCTTTCTTTCTTTTTTGACAGTGAGATATATCTGCTCCTGGCAACATAAATCTACTTCAGAGAAGATAATAGGCATACAAAAAACAAAACAAAACAAAACAAAACAAAACAAAACCCTCTATGTGGAGTTTACTTTCTTTGTGGGAAATGTTAGTTGCTTCAACTGCTAAGATTATGCTGTACATATTGAACAAGCAGGACATACAGGAAAGTGTCTGTTGAACTTTACCAAGGCAAGGCAGGAATAGTCTTTCAAAAATCCTGCTCCACACAAAACTCTATCAGATATTCCATGCCTACAGACAGAAGATGGATGCCCTAACATTACAGAGGAACCTTGTGTGACTCTAGAGGAGAACAGCTATTTCTCTCATTTCTTAGTTTTGGAAGTTGATTGATCTTAACTTTCAGTTAATAGTATATACTTCTTAGACCTCTGATGAAGTTTAAGACTAAATACTTACAGTTATGCTTTTCCATGTTACCACATTCAGAAAATAAATACTCACAAAAGAGGTATAAAGTGTATAAGGTTGAGAGACAAAACAGGATAATTTTGGGTTAGTAATTCAAGTTAGGATATAGAATGATTTAAGTACAAAACTTCAAACTCACCAAGATAGGATCGATAATGGTGTATTTTCTCTGAACGTGCCAAATTCAAATGGGCTGGACAGTGTTAATGAAATTCTTACCTGTATATATTTGTATATAGTAATATTACTTATGGTATGTCATTTTACTATGTTGGTTAAAATCTTACCTTTTTTATCTAGAGAAATGTTGTGTAATGTTTTGATTATGTTCTGACAAATAAAGCTTTCTTGGAGTCTGAGAGTAGAGTTAGCCACTACCTGACCAAGATTAACCACAGAGTTTTAGAGGATTGAAGGTAGACAGGAGATAGGAAGTAGTAGGAAAAGGGTGAGAGAGGATTTTGGCCCTTTGTGGAGGAAGGAATAGGAGAGGTATAAAGTCATTTGTGGCTGCTCTTCTACTTCTCTGATCTTTCAGGTTCTTCCCCCAATATCTAATCTCTATATACTTATTGATAAAGAATAATTAGATAAATCCTTCATCTCTCTTCTGAGAGCTTCAGGAAATTAACACATATATGTCCTGTACAAACACACACATACACATAAGTTAAAATAAGCATTTTAAATACAGCTCATTAGTTGAAGCTCATTAAAGGAGTGTATATTGTATGTATTGGGTTATTTTTCAGATAGTTACACTGGTGCATTAGTTTGGTTAAATTCTTTGTCCTTGGCCTCTGGGTTTATTTGTAAGGAAACAAAGAGACTGTTCTATCTTGTGATTTTAACTCTGTAAACTGTGCTTGACATGGGAAAGCACAGCTACTTTAAGACTGAATGGAGCCACTATTGAAACTACTTAGTATTACAACTGTAATTTTTGTGACGCTTTAAGCCTTTACTAGGCTATCTGAGAGCTGGCTGTCTAAACAACACCATTTTTCTTCCTCTTTCTAATTGAAGCTATAGACTCTACAGACTCAATTTCCTTTTTTAGATGTCTGGAAAACTTTGAATTTTCTGTATGTCTTTCATCTATTTCAAAGATGTTTTGAATATTGAATATAGTTTCCTTCACTTTATTACACTGTAATAATATGTAATATGAGAAATGGGTTTTCAGAGATTAAATACACTAGATATTTCAAAAATAATAAACTAAATTAAATTCTACATAAAACATAATTGTAGACACTGAAATCCATGACATTTAATAGGTAAATTTTAGCAGAAAACAAGATAAATAAATGGGAAATAAATCAATAGCATATATTAAAACTAAAATAAAAAGAAATGCAAAACCACAAAAGAGAAAGAGACACACACAGAGAGCAGAGATACAGACAGAGATCAGGATGAGAAGTAAGAGATGACAATATATAGAACTACACCACAGAGTCTAGAATTATTTCACGTGCTATAAGATATGAAGTCTCAGATTTCAGAATCTGTACACATTCAAACAGAGTAAAATTAAATAAAAAAATGATGTAGTCGATCAATGACAAATAATTCTCCAGAATGAAATGAAAGAAACATAACTTCATGTTGGAATTGATCATCCTTGACATTCTATCTAGAAAGGTATTTTAAAATGTTCATGCAAGAGTCATGAGAATTTAACAAATTGTCATGATGTTAGAAACAGTACTGATGTTAGAAACAGACAACATGATTCAAACTATGTGATTGAAATTATACTAAATATAAATGGGGCTTAGTTTTGCAGTGAAGAGTTTGGAAATTGGGATGGTTTGGTGTGGGAGTTTCTGGATGTTGAGGGTAATCTTCTTTTGTTCTGAGTACTGTGGCTTACATGTGTTTCCCTTGTGGACAGTCAATAAGCTACAGTCTTATAAATGTGTATCCACAGCAAATAACACAGAAACATACTCAGAAAACATATGGGGCTGAGTCACAGAAAACTGTTATTTAATAACAGTTATATTAGCTTGGGTTAGAATAGGAAGTTTACTTCATTTAAACTTTGCTATTTAAATATGTATTTCCTATCAATTGACTTTTCTGATTATTCTTGTACTTACTTCTTAAATTAATTTTGCTTTATTTTAAAAACTACTTCAGACTCAAAATAACATATCCAATGTATTATACAAATCAAAATACATTCAATATTTAATAGCTACAATTCTTCTAACCTAGAAATCTGTTATTCAGTTATGAAAATTATATCTCATATTGCACTTGAAAATCATACATGCAGTTAATTTCAACTAGGTGTTAGTCTTAAATATCTGTTTGATGCTTTACAGGTTCTATCCAGAGAACACAGATCAGGGAGTCCAGCAAGAGTTCAGCACATGAGGCAAATCCTCACACTCATCTCCAAATGTTCACTACCATTGGTCCACCTTAAGCATGATATGTCTCACTGACAAAAATGCTCTGTCAAATAAGCCCCAGGAAGCTGTGATCAGTGTGGGGTTTTACCACGATAGGCCAGCAGAGATGGAACTTGAGTGGGTTTGTCACTGACATCAGACCCTCAACAAAAAGGAAAATGTGTATGGAGGGATTATGAAATAGCTTAAAAAGGAGACTTTGCAAGTGCTTTTATGTGTTGTGATGGGAACTTATTATGTTTCCCTGAAATTAAGCTTTTAACTGAATGAGAAAAAGCCTCTGGGCTTCATCTCTGTTTCCATAATAGGCTGACTTACTTAATCTACTCTTTTATTGAGTTCTTTAAATAAGAAGCTGTTTTTGTTTCCCTTGGATGCAATAAACTAAAAATAAGCTCATGATCAGAGTTATTTCAGGCTTTTGTTGTTACGCCTTTGTTTTGTATATGTTATGCTGGATAAATAGTCTGTATTTCAAAGAAAGGGGAAAATAGTTCTTCATTGTGTTTTTATGGCAGTTTTCTCAAATATTCCAAAGCAGTTTCACAAATTCAGTAGTAACATCAAACCATTTCAGTGCATGATTTTGTACATTAACCCACACTGCAATGTGTGTTCATTCAAATCATTCAAATTAATTTTTGAACGATAAGTGTTACGCGGGTGTGTCTGTATAGGCATGGTGAATCTTGCTGTAGGAAACACAACAGTTCCAAACATTCTGTTCTTTCATTTGACTAAAGGCTTGTAAAACTGGTAGAATTTTTATAAGAATTGGGAATGTGTGAATGTATTGAATGTACTTTTATGTTTGTGATAAAATTGTATAATTTATTCTCTGACATTAGAGCTTCAGATCTGTGAGAGAAGCCCCTTGGTTTTATCTGTTTATGTGGGTTGATTTAATTAACATCTTTAGTCTTTTAGTGAAAACACAATTTTCATACACCAAGAGCAATATACTCTTTAAAATTAAGTTCTAAGCCAGAATTATGTTTTCTCTTCCTGTCTTTGTTTTTTATATATTATGTTAACTAGAAAGCATTTCAAAGGGAAACTCAGTTATTTTCAACTGTGTTCCTTGTCATCTTTCCTAATATTCAATTCAGGGTTATAGGCACCAGTTATTTAATTTTGAAAAAAAATTAATAATCTCACACTTTTGTATTATATTTAGAACTAAATTTAATTTTAATTATTTTCTGGAACACACAAATATAATATATAAATATTATATATATGTAATATATATATATACATATATATGTGTATATATATATATATATATATATATATATATATATATATAAAATTGTCCCGCTACACAGGCAATATTACTATACTTTTTTCATTAATGATCATTTTTCTGGTGACCTACTTTTATATGAAATTCTGGAAGGAAAGGAGGGTAAGAAATGTAAAATAATAATAACCTGTCCTATATATATTTAAAATACAGTTTCAAAAAAATGGAATTTAAGAAGTTCTAATATAGGAAAATCTAGGTGCAAAAGTTCAAAAAAAAAAAAAACAGTGAAGAAAATGTCTTGATGTTCTTGAAGACACGGAAAGCTAAAATGTTGAGGGGCCTGCAGGTAGGCCCATAATAAGGCAGGCTTAAGACTGGAGAGATAAAGACTGTTGAAAGAAGTAGGAATATAAAATGTCAACCATGCAAGATTAAAATATCACAGTATAAACCAGTTTTTAAAAAAATGAATAAAGCCTAGTGACTTTGATTCTGGGGAATCTATTAGACATTTAGGTAAAAATCTTACCTCTGTTTCTCTCTCCCTTTTCTTGGCTCATCACTAACTACTAGGCATTAAAAAAAATAATCTAGAGTCAGTTTTCTCTTGAAACCTATAATGGCTCCTTCTTTTATACTCTCTCTCTCTCTCTCTCTCTCTCTCTCTCTCTCTCTCTCTCTCTCTCTCTCTCTCCTATTTCTCCCCTGACTCAATCTTCCTAGTCCCACATGCTTTCCTCCTCTCCTCCCCTTCTCTTTCTCCTAGCTCCCTCTCTACTGACTACCTCCCCCACTCCCAATATGCTCAGGAAATCTTGGTCCTTTCCCCTTCTGTGAGAGACCTCGTATGAATCTTTTTGAATCCTCCTGGTAGCCTAGTTTCTCTGACGGTGTGAATTATAAGCTGGTGATATTTTGCTCTATGTCTAAAATCCATATATGAGTGACTACATACCATGTTCCTCTTTTTGTGACTTGGTTACCTCATACAGGGTGATTTCTTCAAGTTCCTTCCATTTGCCTGTGAATTTCAAGAAATGTCCAGAGACCTACCTACAAGACTGACCCCAACTAACAATTTCAGCAACAGTGGAAAGGCTATCATAAATGCCATTCCCTGATAATGAGATTGATGACTAACTTATCCACCATCATAGAGCCCTCATCTAGTAGCTGATAGAAACAGAACTAGACACCCACAGCTAAACATTGAGCAGAACTGGAATCCAGATGCAGAGAAGGACAAGACCAGGCTAGAGAAACCCACAGAGAGAGCTGACCTGAACAAGGAGGAGCTAATGACCCCCCAGACTGATAGCTGGGAATCTAGCATTGGACTCAGAACTGTAAGGAGTAGGTTTTGTCCCACTGCCATGCCAGCCCCAAATAACACACAGAGATGCTGCACTAGATATAATGCTGTTGGCCAGTTCCTAGTTTCTTATCGGCTAGCACTGTCTTAATTATTAACCCTTTTCTATTAATCTAAGTACTTCCACATAGTCTCATTTTACCGGAGAGAGGGGGCTGGCGGTTTTGCTCTCTCCAGACTCTCCATGTTGATTCCTCCTTACTACTTCCTTGAATCCTCCTTGTCTCCTAGTTCCGCCTATTTTGCTTTCCTATTGGCCAACAGTGCTTTTATTCATTAACCAGTATGAAAAACATATTTACAGAATGACATCTCCCATCAAAGACCCCGTGAACATGGGTCTCAGTTAGAAGGCCTGGGCAGTATAAGGGACCTCTAACAGTAGAATCAGGATGTATCCCTGATGTACAAAAAGGACTTTGGGAGCATGTTCCCTATGGAGGGATACTTCCTTAACCTATGGGCAGGAAGGAAAGCATAGGCCCTACTCCAAATGACTTGACAGATTTAGACCCCTCCATGGAGGTATCAGCCTACATGTGGAGTATGGGGGAGAAGGGATGGGAGGGTGGTTGAGGGGCATTGGAGGGTGAAAGAGAGGGAGGGAGGGACAGAGTGAGGGAACTGGGATCAATATGTAAAATAAGAAAAATAAATAAAAAATTATGAAACAAAAAAATAAAAATAAAAAAATAATCATTCATTGAAAGTGAATTATTTGTCAGAAGTCAGACATGCAACCAGACTATTTTAATAGCTATTTATAGCAACATGTTATCAAGGGAGATTCCAGTGTTTGCTTAGAAAAACAACACACCAGATAGATATTGATGTGTTGATGATACATTACAGGAAAATGTGAAAGGGAAAGCAAACCAAAACAACTAAGCAACAAAGAATCAGATATAGCGGGTTGTAACAAGATCACTAGACCAAACAGTGCTATAAACACAATTCTAATGTGTTTGGTGCTGTCTGTCTTTGGCAAACACCAAGAGGGAAATCATTCTTAAAAAGTTGGTTGCTTTGTTTCTTGTAGTTTAGAAATATTTGCCACACCAGCATGGCCTGGGACCGAGAACCTGGCGGAGGGTTTCGGGATTGAAACACTTAACAGACCACCATGAGAAGTAAGGAAGAAGCTGCTGCCACACTTCATTATAGAGAGCAATGGGCTTTTATACCCAAGCCAGGGGATCAGCTAAGCATAGGAGGAAGTCATGCACCACCCACACCTGGGGTCAAGGCAACTGCACTGTGTGCCAGAAAGTTTTGAAAACAACCTTGTTTGGTCAACTTTGTTTGCACGGAAGTCCTACAGCTGGGTGGGGAGGAAGAGAGCTGTAAGGGACAAGCACTTAAATTTCCCAACAATATTTCACAGATTAAAGTATGTTAGAATGAATCACAGCATGAGAGAAAAATTCCTTGACAGAAACTTTAGTGTTCCATCAGAATGAACATTAGAAAATGTTAATTGTTAGAGAGAAAGAGGGATTAATATTTTCAACCTGCTGAATATGAGTCTTTGAGGTACTTCATAAAAAATATTTTAAATTAAAATTTTATGAAAACTGAATGAATGAAAGCAGAAAGGTACATGCACTTACAAACTAATATAAACACATACACATCACAATACACACAAACATATATTTGTGCACACATTTGAATACCTAATACATATCCATAGATGTACATACATGAATTCATATAAGAGATGTATAATATTTGTTATGACAAGCATAATTATTTTTGAATATTACAAAATTATTCAGTGATTTTTTTATAAATGAATAATAAAAGCTTTCTAATGAAATATTGGGTTTTCTTTTCTCCATATTAGAAATTATCCCTAATATATATTTTACCCAATTGTTTCTTGTGTGCAAATGATACATTATGGTGTTCTTTTACAACTGAAAAGTGTACAAAAAGAAGGCTTACATGTTGAGATACAGATGTTGACCTCAAGGTAACTATGGGATTTCTTCAGGAAATATTTGTAATTGTATGGAATTAGCAGCCTATTAGAAAGCTAGATGTTCAGGGGAGCCTCTGTGAGGGCCCAGTATTGATAGAGTAGCAGAAATCAGAGGTCTTTAGCCAGATCAATGACCCAATGCCAAAATAATTTTAATTTTTTTATCTTTTTGTTTTGTTTTTAGCCTATATTTTAACTTTTGTTTTGTTTTTATTTAGTGAGTCACAGAGGCAGAGAACATTGGCCAGGAGAGGGGGAGATGAGTTGGATCAGGATGCATGATGCAAAATCCATAATAAATCAATAAAAAGCAAAAAGATAGAAAGACAGACAGACCTACAAGGATGACCACAACTAACAATCTGAGCAACAGTGGAAAGGCTACCTTAAATGTCCTTCCCTGATAATGAGATTGATAACTTACTTATCTACTATCTTCCTCATCTCGCAGCTGTTTGAAACAGAACAATTAAATACTGAGCTAAACTGGAATCCAGATGCAGAGAGGGAGGAGTGGTAAGAAAATGGGGACAAGACCAGGCTACAGAAACCCACAGAGACAGCTGACCTAGTCTATACTCCAAGTGACTTGCGATTTCTTGTTGATCCCTCCTGGAAGGAATCACTCTCCCTGTGGAGTGGGGGCCAGAATGGGATGGGAAGGTTGTTGGGAGGCATGGGAGGGAGGGAGGGAGGGAGAAAGAAAGGGAGGGAGGGTGGGAAGGAGAGGAAACTGGGATTGACATGTAAAATAAGGAAAAAATATTAAAAAAAAAACAAAAAAATAAATGGAAGAGAAAAATAAGACAGACAGACCAAAAGAAAGAAAGACAGAAAGGAAGGAAGGAAAGCTGGATTTAACAGAGAATAAAACCTCAAGACTATCTCATAACTGATGAGCAACTTGTCATCACTGAGACCATAGAAGGGGGACTATTAGGAGGGGGCAGACGCTGAGTGCACAACTACCTAGAGCAGGCTGGGCTGCATCGCCACTAAGAACCAGCAGAAGCATAACAGAAGTAAAGAATGGGGGACACCACAGCAGACAAGAGAGTTCCTTTAGGGATAGGCTCAGTGGTGATAGCATCTGCTGCAAAGCTGAAAGGCTTAGTTTAATACCTAGGACTGAAACAGAGAAGCAACTCTTAAAAGGTGTCATAAGAAATCCTCAAAAGAGATATTCAACACACATCTGTACATAAGTACACCCACACACACATACACACAAACACACACAAGTGCACGCTAAATGAACAAACTATTTAATAATTCTAGCAATTTTTCTTATAAAAACCTTCACTGTATTGCAGTTAAATAAGAATCAGGATAAACAAATAGGCTGAATAGATGTTTATTCGGGGAGAAATAACTTACAACCTAGACAGATGGACACCAGCAAGTTCCACCGGATGCTCTCCTGTCCGAGTCCTGCCAGCAAGAGAGCTTTCCCCGGCTGTTCCTCAGACCTCCTTCCACAGGTCACTTTTGCCCATGGCTCCACCCCCAATGGGCATGGTCAGTACCACAGAAGGAGACAAAGTAAATATCTCACTACATCACTGTAATTTCTTTCTTATTATCCTTACATACAGCTATAAAATATATTCTTCTAAATGAAAAGTATATGTTTAAGCAAGCATGTGTGCTCCTTGTTAGCTTAGAATTTATTTAAATTCTAAGTGTAGTTAAAGCTTAGAATTAGGGGAGCATTTTGTCTGGAAAATGACATCTGGTACATGACTACCTGAGCCCATGTGATGACTATGTATAAGACAGAGCCATTTGCTGTAATCTTACTTCCATTATTTTCAGAATGTGAGATAAAATTTCTATGTGAATACAGCCTCAGAAAAATCTAGGGATTTAGTAGGTCTCACTCTCTAATAGTGGGACAAAATTACTCCTGGAAAGAAATGGCTCTCAGTAACACTAATTTCCTTGTCATGAGATTTACCACACAGTCTCATTGCCCTTTTGAAGATCAAGAGAGAACTGATGGTCACGAATGAAGCCTTTGTTAAATAGATTCAACATCTCGTCCTGTATAGCTTTAATAATTCCAAGTTTATATAACTCTCATTTTTGTCTTCTATGAATATTAAAAAATAATAGAAATTTAATATTGTTATTTTTAATCGAAATAAAAATAATTAATACTCTTTATCTTCAATTTTTAGCTGATTATAATTTTCTGCATATTCAAAGCACAGCAAAGAGTGCCACAATGAACACAAGTCCACCTTTGGCACAGAGATTAAATCATGTCTATTGGCGGACACAGAAGACTAGCTGAAGAAACTGATGGCTATATTTTGGGCTGTGTGTTTTTCTTAATGGCTGCGTGGATTTGATTACTACCAAAAGGATTCAAGGATTCCTTTTCTATTCTGCTCAGCATTTCTTTCTTTTTTCTTTTCTTTATTTGATTTGTTAAAATGTTGCTTTATTTTTAACCCAAATATATCTGAATAGCCCATTCATTTTTAAATTTTTTATTATTTTTTTCTTATTTTACATATCGATCCCAGTTCCTTCTCCCTCCCATCCTCACATGCCCCAGACCGCCCCCCCACTCCACTTCCTATCCCATTCTCTACCCAGTCCCCGGGAATGTGATGCATTCCAGGAGGGATAAACAAAATATGTCAAGTCATTTGGGGTAGGGCCTAGGTCCTCACTCCTGTCTCTAGGCTAAGGGAGTATCCCTCCATGGGGAATGTGCTCCCAAAGCCCTTTTGTGTATATCCTTGTTCCACTGTCAGAGATCCCATAGAATTCCCAGGCCTTCTAACTGAGACCCACGTTCAGGGCATCTGGGTCAGTCCTAGGCTGGTTTCCCATCTATTAGTCTGGGGTCCATGAACTCCCCCTTGTTCAGGTCAGCTGTCTCTGTGGGTTTCTCCAGCCTGGTCTTGACCCTGTTGCTCATCATGTCTCCCTCTCTGCAACTGGATTCCAAGAGTTCAGCTCAGTGTTTGGCTGTGGTTTTCTGCTTCTGTTTCCATCAGCTTCCTACTGAGGGCTCTATGATGACATATAAGGTAGTTATCAATCTCATTATTGGGGAAAGGCATTTAAGGCAGCCTACAAGGGGTAGTCCTTGTAGGTCTCTGGACATTTCCCTAGTGCCAGATTTCTCTTCAAACCTATAATGAATCCCTCTATTATGGTGTCTCTTTTCTTGCTCTCCTCTGTTTTTCCCTGATTCAATCTTCCTGGTCCCTCATGTTCTCCTCTCCCCTCCTCTTCTCCCCTTCTCTTTCTCCTACTTTCTTGTGTATTGTTTTCTTAATGACAGATACTGACAGTATCTGTCTGTCAAGATATAGCAACAGACTGTTTATCAATACTTGAAAAATTAGTAAATTCTGGATATGTACTCATATTTAAATATATATGCTTACAAAGGGGGATATTATGTCTTAGGTGTTATCCTTCCATTTATTAGTTACTTTGCTATCTACTGTGATCAAGCTGTGACACAAAGCAACTTTAAGGAGGAAGGATCCTTTTGGGCATAGGATTCAATGACGTTCAGTCCATTCTGATAGTGAAGGACTGCAGTGGAAGCCAGAGGCAAAATTTCATCTCTTTCTGGAATCTGGGAGAGATGAATGCTATGCTCACCTGGATTTTCTTTTTTGTTTCTCTTTTTATTCTACCCAGGACTCAGCCCATAGTTTTACTGCATCCTGGAGGTCTTACTACCCAAAAACAAATTGAGAGGCAGAAATTGGTGAATGAAATTGTTACATTTAAGTTTGGGCTTGAGAAAATTAAGTCTCTATTGTGAGAAGCAATATCTGTACTTCATTTTCCTTATGTAATCCTTTCTGGAAAGGACATCACAGATATGTTTAGAGTTGTGTCTATTAATCCTGTCAAGATGATAATAGTAATTAACCACCTAAAAATGAGCCATTTGCATGAGCATGGTTAAATTTAGAAGATGTGTTAAGTGAATTAAAGATGACAAGAGAGCATAACATGATTTGGGGGGTGTAGTGTGGTGATATCTTGCTTGCACAAATAAAACATCTCTAAAGGTCAGAGAATGGAGCTAGTCTCTAGTTAACCATAGAGGTCTGGATGTCTATACAGACAAGCAGGAAGTGAGGTAGCTGGGTTGAAACAGGATATATGCAGGGAGAAACAGAAACTCGTTCTCTTGTGTGCTAAGATGCAAAGAAGATAAGGTGTTTCTGTGGCTTGGTCCTTCTTTGATTTTTCAGTGTTTATCTCTATATCTGACTTTGGATTTTATTATCTAGACCAATTAAGAATTCCATTAACAGTGTAGTGGAACACAAAAGTACAAATCAAAGGACACAAAAGTGAAGTTATAAGGACTTAACAAATCTTCAGGACTAACATTAGGTATGAATACTACTCTTAGTAGTATATTATGTTCGTAGATTTTAAATACTAATACCAAACTTACACATGCAAGAGCATGTATGTTCTATTTGTTATTATAGAAATGTTAGTATCTGATTGAGTTAAATATTTTATTATTATATATTGAGATATCATGCTGTGTGACTAAAATAAAAGAAATCAGGTAGTAAAACACCCCAATTTTTCAGGGACAGTAGTTTGTAAAGTACTCAACACTTTTGGCAGAGTAAGAGAAACTTTGTTTTTGCCTTTTGTCCCTTAAACATCAGTGACTAAGGAAAAGTCTTTAAATTTCTTAGTGTCAATCCCCAAAACTCCCTAGGCTCCAAATGACCAATTAGTGCCAAAGCTGTAAAGACACTTGAGTTATTTTCATTCAGGTCTTCCACTAAGCCTTCACTTGGGATAGTTAACAGTCTGATAACTAAATTTCTTTCCAAACTAAATTTAGAGATAAATCCTGCCATATTACAGCACAGCATTCAATTACTATATTTGAAATATAACTAAGCTCTATTCTTTTCACTCAGCTATTCTTAAGTATATTAGAATTTTCAATATCAATTACTTTAAAAGTAAATTCATGTTATAAGCTACTGAAAATGTATTTGTATGGAATTACCTAGGCATTTATTTATAGCATTATCTATTGCATGTTAATTCTGATTCTTGGAATATTTAGGGCCAATTTTATATGTTTAGGTATTACCACATGAACTTTGAATTTTTTGGAAATGTTTACTTGAGATTTTCTGTTTTATTTGCATGTAGCTTTATGTTTCTCCTTCACTATTTAATAGTGTTCAGCTTCATGAAGAGGAGTGTAAAATGTGTCTTGAGTGCTGTGAATTCTAAGAATTTATATAGATTGAAGTTGATATTTGCAAACTATTTAAGAGTGTTTATATGTTTTAAGCAATTTCTTCAATTTTAAAATTAATTTTGCATATTTAAAGTTATCTAATTAGTGGATTTATTAAGTATTTTTGCTTCAAGTTTTGTCCTCAAACTAGTAATCTTTTCTCTTTTCAAAGTGTGCAATCAATAGCAGGATTCATCTGAAAAAAGTGAAGAAGATTTTTATTCATAACCAAGAAAAGAATTCACAGATTAACTTATGAAACATTTTCTCAACTCCTGGTGATTGGAAGCTAAAGATAGAGAATTACAAGTGAGTGACTAAACATGTGACTATGGTAGAACAATATTAATATATATCTGGGAATGGAAAGAGATTTCCAGAAATTTATGTGACAGTACTATTTCCTTTTATGCTCCTTTCCAGCCATTACCATAGCAACTGTCAACTGTTCTTGCAGTGTAGAATATTATGTGGAACATGAAGGTGAAACTATAATGACGTTAGAGGCTTTGTTGGTCACTTTGGAGCCATCTTTGTCTAACTAGTTCCATCTAGCTTACATGAAGAGGAAATTTTAGCATAAGATATTATGTCCTCAAATATCACTATGATTGGAGTAGAATAGATATTAAACTAGGTCAACCAGACACTCTTCAGCATATCAAACATCCCTCTTTTATGTTTATTCTTTATCGTTGATGGATGCTGAAGGGTGAAGATCTGCTTTTTGTGAACTTTTTCAGTTCAAATTGAGTGTTATTTAGGAGCTATTTGAGGAATGATAATTTTCCACAGCTAAACTTCAGCAGGTTTGTTTATTTTGAACTGATAAGCATAGATGTTTCTCCTGAGTGGCATGTATAACTCTTACTGTCATGTGTGACATCCTGTTCTCCAGCATTTTTCATAGGAATGAGAGCAAGTGGCTTCACCAGTGATGCTAGGTGAGAAACTCTCAAAGATAGAGACCAGACAGTGGACAATTCATTGACCTCAGAACAAAGGAGCAGGGAGAGTCAGAAGGGTAGGAGGAGAAGGAGAAGTAATCAGAAGCATAAATGGAACAAAATTTGAAAAATATGGGAGGGTCTATTCAATAATGTTTCAAACATCCTGAAATGTTTTCTTTTCTATAAGCCTTGAGTCCCCTTTTTATGACCATATTGGCATAGAATATGTTAGGTAGGTGTCCATACATATTCCCTCAAAAAAGAAACCTGCTGTTAATTTTGGAGTAAGAATCAATATAAACCACAGAGCTGACCTTGCCAGAAAGGATCCAATAAGGATACATAAGCTTGTTGTGATTTCTGGGCACTCTACTATAAAAACACGTGGGGGTGTGTTACTATCTATCTTTCTAATATCTATCTATCTATCTATCTATCTATCTATCTATCTATCTATCTATCATCTATGTATCTGTTTCTGTGTATCTATGTAGCTATCACCTAACTATCATCAGTAATTCATCTATCCATCCATCCATCATCTATCTATCATCATCTATCTATCTATTGGCAGATTTTTTTTCCTGTTTAATAGTCCTGGCTGTCCTAGAACTCATTCTGTAGATGAGGCTGGCCTCAAACTTCCAGAGATTTGTCTGCCTCTGCCTACTTCATGCTGGTATTAAAGGCTTGTATCACCACCAAATGGCCATTTATTTTACATTCTGGCCACAATTTCCCCTCCCTTCTCCCCTCCCAATTTCTCTCCACCATCCACCTTTGTTCTATCCCTCAGTATACTCCTCCTCTGTTTCTGGTCAGGAAAGGGAAGGTCTCCAGTGGATATCAACAAAACATGGTATATCAACTTGTAATAAGACTAAGCACCTTCCCATATATTAAGGCTAGGCAAGGCAACCTAGTATGAAGGGAAGGGTCCAAGGCAGCTCCTACTCTCACTGTTAGTAATACCACAAGAGGATCTAGGTTAGTCTAATGCAGGTCCCCTGGTTGTTGATTTAGTTTCTATGAGCGCATGTTAGTTAAAATTTTTGAGTTATTTTGTGGTATGTAGGAGCCTCTGGCTCCTACAATACTATCACCATCCCTTCTATAGTATTTCCTGAGCTCTGCCTAATGCTTGGCTGTGGGTCTACATCTATGTCCATCAGTTGTTGGATGACACCTCTCAGAAAATAATTGGATTAGGCACAAATCTATAAATATAGTTGAATATTGTTATATGTCATTCATTGACATGTTTTTTTTTCCTCCAGTCATGTCTGGTTCTATCCTAGGTCTCTGAGCCATCCAGCCTGAGGATTCTGGTTCTCTAGGCAGAGTCAATTGTGAACTTCCTCTCCTGGTAGGGGTTTTTGGCTGGAGCAGTCATTGGTTGGCCACTTCCTCAATCTCTAGGCCACCCTAACCCCAGTCTGTTTCATAGACGGGACAGAATGTCAGTCAAAGGTTATGTGGATGGGTTGGTTTCCCACTCCCTCCACTTGAAGTCTTATGGGGACATAGGAGATGGCTAGTTCAGGCTACATATATGGTATTGCTGGAAGTCTTATCTGGGGTCATCCTTATAGATTCCTGGGTGATTCCTTTTTACCTGATCCTGAATTGTGCTCCCACTTCCAGTAGTCTCCCTCCATACCCCTCCAATCTGATCTCTCATGTTTCCATTTGCATAAGCCTCCTGTTCACTCATTAAATTTCTTCTATTTCAACTTCCCAGAGAGACCCTGAAAGACAAGCATCATGTGTTAGCTGTAAAATAAAAGATAATTATGTGCTATAATTCACAGACTCAAAGAGACCAGATAACAAACATTTTAATATATGTTCTGTTACAGGGATAAGCCTCTGAGATTTGAGATCTGGCCTCATTTCAGCAGTAACTGGCTAAACAACCTATGTGAGATAAACAATAAAAAGTGCAGACAACAAAATGACTGCATTTTTACCCTGAAGCAGATCTATACAAGAAGACAAATCCGTATAAGAGTGACTCCTGTTTGTATATCAAAATAGCAAGGTTCTAATACAAAGATATATTCTTAAAACAGCCAATGAGACAAGGGAATCTAGACCATTCATGTTGATAAGGTCTTTTGCTTTTATGATTCACTTCTGATTACCCTACCACAAGCCCATTTTACTCTTTTTTTTTTTTTTTTTGTGGAAATTAGTTATGTATATATTTTTATTTTTCTAGGTAGAGATCCAATATATTTATTTAAAGTGAACCAGATTTTCAAGGACATAAATGACAATCCAAAAGATAAGCACTACTGTATATATTATTGTAACCATGGAAGCTATTGAAGGTAAGGGATATGTAATATTTCATTCACAAATAATGAAGACAATAGTAATTGTCCTATATTCTAATGTTAAGAGTGGCTGGTAAAGGCAACCATAACTTTTCTAAGTATTTGTTAAGGTACTCAAAAAGCAAGCTTAAAATTGTTACAAAATTAACTTTGAGGCTAATACTCAACTTTATATGGAAAAACAAAAGGCCCTGAATAGCCACAACAACCCTGTACAGTAACAGGACTTCAGGAGGCATCACCATTCCTGACTTCAAGCTATATTACAGAGCTATAGTCCCCCAAACAGCTTGGTACTGGAACAAAAATAGACAGGTAGACCAATGGAATCAAATCGATGTGTGTGATATTAGCCGACACACCTACAAACACCTTATTTTTTTTCTTTTTTTTTTAATATAATTTATATTTAATTTTATATAACAAAGTCCAATTAAATGAAAACAAACATTTATACACAATATTTGGGAATTTGGGCATCGTTCTTTCCAAACTACTTCCTGCTGGTAAGGGGCGCTATCTTGGGGGATTCAAAGAAGTTTCAGATATCCTAGCTGTAGTCTGTAGGGCTGTTTTGTCCAGCTGTTTGGAATGTAGGATCAGCTTGTACTCTGTTTCAGGCGGTCTGGCGTGATCAAACCACATTGGTCTGGAAGGAATCCACATCTTTTCATTTTCTGTGGAAACAAAAATAGAAATACTTTTCCCCAGTAACTTGTTCTTCAACTTAAATTTTGTAGTCAAAGCGTTTTTTTTTTTTTAATTTATTATTTTACATGTCGATCCCAGTTCCCTCTCCCTCCCTCACCTTCAGCCCTCCCTCTCTCCTTCCCTCCCTTTTACCCTCTCTGCCCTCTCACATGCACTCTAAACACCCTCCCCTCCCAACC
This sequence comes from Phodopus roborovskii, assembly GCF_943737965.1. Classification (NCBI taxonomy): domain Eukaryota; kingdom Metazoa; phylum Chordata; class Mammalia; order Rodentia; family Cricetidae; genus Phodopus; species Phodopus roborovskii. The sequence goes on from NW_026125444.1 coordinate 7,449,343, forward strand.
CCCCACCACAATACCATATGTAGGGGAATGCCATCCAATTGGGGTCATGTAGATCTCACAGGTCCTGTGAAGTAGGGACTAGGGCTTCTCTCCTATCTCTAGAATAAGGCAGTTATCCCTCCATGGGGGATATGTTTGCAAAGTCCTTTTGTGCACCAGGGATACATCCTGGCTCCACTGTCTGAGGTCTCTTAGACTGCTCAGACCTTCTGGCTTAGACCCATATTCAGGGGGGTCCGAGTCAGTCCCCTGTTGGCTTCCCAGCTATCAGTCTAGTGGCCCTTAGCTCCTCCTTGTTCAGGTAAGCTGTCTCTATGTATTTCTACCGCATGGTCTTGTCCTCTCCATCTGCTTCTGGGTTCTAGTTCGACTCAGTGTTTATGTATGGGTGTTTGCTCCTATTTTCAACAGGCATTAGTTGAGGGCTCCATGGAGAAGTTAGTTGTTGATCTCACTCAACCATTTTACTCTTAACATTTTATTGGTAGACAAAACCAAGCATCATGTTTCTTTAACTTCCACATAAAGGCTAAGAAGGTAAAAAGTGAATCTCATTGGCTTTTTAGCAACTCTAGACTTCTCAGGAATATGTTTTTATTCAATACTTTCTCTCACTTTGGGAAGACACACTGAATCCAGATTGGTTAGTGAACTCTAAGTGAAGATGGTTCATAGTCTAGTCCAGCCTGTGTGTTTTGTTTGGCACACTGCCAAACAAGTTTTAAGATAAGGGTTAGGATGCCACATTTGTAGCTGGAGGCTGTTGGGACCCATTGACTTTTTTTCTTGAGCACGGTGGCCACTAGTTTGTTTCCTGAGGTAAATCCTACAACATATGGCACAGGGATTTGAGTCTCTATTTAAATCCAGTTTTGTGTTCTCGTTGTCCTGTATTCTCACCAAATGGTCTTGCAGCTCTGCATTTTTTCCCCTATGTGTCTTATGTTGTCATCTAACACTATACCATTTAGGGAGTTCTTCTTTTAGGAACCTATGGCCTATTTACTATGTGTTGAATTAAACTAAAATTGCCTGTATCTCCCATTGTCTCAGATGATTAAGTACAGATAATGATGAGATAGAAAGGCGAAGATTTCTATAGTTGCCAAAATACTAAAATAATAACAGTTTTGTGCCACAAGGAGAAATAAGAATGTCCTAATGAGAGGCCAAACAGTTATTACACAAATGAACTTTAGAAGTATTATACTTCACATCTGAAGTCCTAGTTAAATAAACCATCTTCTTTTCCTCTCCTTTTAATTGCCCACACATGACTTTTCTTCCAGTCCCATATGATACATTTGTTCTGGATATTCTCGCCTTAAACATGTACAAGATCTAGCAGGTAGGTAGCCAGAGTATCTACCCCACACTAACTCCTCATAATTTCCTGCTGTATATTTTATTATTATTCTTTTGTTGTTGTTGTTTTGTAAGTTTTACGATATTTATTTTCTCCTCATTTTAGTTTGTAGCAGACAAAAAAGCACTTAAAGGAAGCTGGAAGCCAATTCAACCTTAAATATTAAATAGCCCTAGAATTATTCCAATTTCAATAACACATCATGGATATTTTTCTTAGAATATGTTGCTGCGAGTGAACTTATGTTTGTTTTTCTTTATTTTTTCAAGGAAAGGGTTTCTTTTAGCTTATAATTGACAGTCCATCATCAAAGGAAAGCAGAGCAGGAATCTGAAGGCAGGTACTGAAGCAGAGGTCACCAAGGAACACTTACTGGGTTACTCCCTCTAGAATGCTCAGCCATCCTTTTTGACAAAATTATTTATTTTTATTTTGTGTGCATTGTTGTCTTTACCTGTATGTTCCTCTGTGTGAGGGTGTCAGATCTGGCAATTACAGTTGTTGCCTGCATGTGAGTGCTAGTAATAGAACCTGGGCCTCTGGGAGTACAGTCAGTGTTCTTTACCTTAATATACCATTAATATACATATTTTTCTCACATAAAATATAGTGATTATGATTTTCTCTCATTTTACTCCTTCCAGTTTCAACCAGGTCCACCTCCTTCCTGTCTCTCTTTAGCAAACAAACAGACATTTAAGGGAATATAATATAATATAATACAACAAAACAAAAACTACTATGTCAGAGTTGGACATGACAGACAAATGAAAGGAACTTGGCTCATGTTGATTGAGGGGGCCTTGTGTTCATGGTGTCCTCTGTCCTCTCTGCCTCCCCCATTCTTTCTGCTTCTTTTTTGTTGAGGTTTATTTCCTGAACCTTGAAGGAAGGGATTCGATTGAGATATCTAATTTAGGGCTGAGTGTTCTCAGGCCTCTTTTCTTAAGGGAAACAGAGAGTATTCAATGTTTTCTTCCTGCTGACCATTCTATTAGAGCCAGTTTTCTTGTCTCTTAGAAGGCAGAGCCTTCCTTAGCTGTTTATCTGGTCACTCTGTTTACAGAATGTAATTTGATTTTAGCCCCATCAAGGTCTCTATGGAACTGACCAGAATGTCAGGTATTTCATTGACATTACAAATCTGGCTGACTATATATGATACTGGTTGTCTATTCTGAGTACTTCTATACACATGAATTGGTGCTCTGTGTCCTCTTTGAGTGACATCCAGAAAGCCAGTTCCAACAGTCTCAAAAAATGAGTAGTAAGGTTTAATTCTCATATTTATAACTTATTTAGGTACCATGGTTCTTAGAGATATACAAAGAAATCAGTGGTAGTTGCTTTCTTGACTGACTTCTAATACTTTTTTGACCCTTCTTATGCCCAAGAACTCTTTCTTACTTTGGGTACTCAGTAATCTCTAGGGCAAAATAATTTATACTTTTTGATGGCACTTTAAAGTGGCCTAATTTAAATCCACTTTTCATGGAGACAAAAGTTATCCACGTGATGATGACCTTTGATGTGTGTTAGCTGAAGTTTTTATATTTCCATCCTTTAAACAAATTTCAGACTCTTTGTTATCTTTTAAATACGCCATTTTTTTCTCATACCTTGTGGATAATGACTTGCTTTTGTTCAGCCATATATTATTAGAGGACATTAGCAAACTACAATTTCTATATACTTATATATGTAATTCTGGATTCTTAATGCCCAATCATTTTAACTGTCAGAGTTGGAATGCTTAGGGTGTATAAGGATTAGGATGATGAGGGGCTAATCACATAATTATGGCAGAGTAGCCTAGTATGTCTGAATCCCCACATTCCAGTCATAGCACCACTTATGAATACAAAATCCACACATATAAAAGCATGAATGAACATAACACAATTGGGGCCACATAAACCTGAACTTTAAAAAGTAACTTAATTGTAGTTTGAAAGATATTAACTTGTTATTTTTCAATCTTTCATTTTAAAAGCCATGTACATTATAAATTAAAAATTCATTTAAATTTAACAGATTTGATAATACTCATACCATCTTACTTCTGTCAGAATGGCTAAAATCAAAAACACCTATGGCAGTTTATGCTGGAGAGGAAGTGGAGAAAGGGGTAAAGTGCTGGTGGGAGTGCAAACCTGTACAGCCACTTTGGAAATCAGTATGGAGGTTTCTCAAAAATGGGAATCAGTTTACCTCAAGGTCCAATAATTGCACCCTTAGGCATATACCCAAAAGACGCACATTCGTACAACTAAGACATCTGTTCAATTATGTTCATAGCAGCATTATTTGTAATAGCCAGAACCTGGAAGCAACCTTAATGCCTCTCACTGAAGAATGGATGGAGAAAACGTGGTGCATTTACACAACGGAGTACTTAGTACTCAATGGAAACAAAAGAAAACAAAACAATAAAATCTTGAAATTCCCAGGCAAATGGATGGAACTAGAAGAAAACATCATGAGTGAGGAAACCCAGTCACAAAAAGACAAACATGCTATGTACTCACTCATAAATGGATTTTAGACATAGAGCAAAGGACTACCAGCCTACAATCCATACTGCCAGAAAAATGAGGAAACAAGGAGGACCCTGAGAGAGACATACATGGACCCCTGGAGAAGGGGAAAGGGATAATATCTCCCAAGCAAATTGGGAACATGGTTTTGGAGGGGAGAGGAAGTTAGGGGAAAGCGGAGGGAAGAGGTGGGCATGACTGAGCACGAAGAAGATTGCATCAGAGAAAGACTAGAGGAGAGCAAGAAAAGAGGTATCATAATCGAGGGTGCCATTATATATTTGAAGAGAAATCTGGCACTAGGGAAATATCCAGAGACCTACAAGGATGACCACAACTAACAATCTAAGCAATAGTGGAGAGGCTATCTTCAATGCCCTTCCCCTAAAATGAGATTGATGACTACCTTTTATGCCATCCCAGAGCCTTCATCTAGTAGCTGATGGAAGCAGAAGTGAACACTCACAGCTAAGCACTGACCTGGACTCTTGGAATCCAGTTACAGAGAGGGAGGGAGGAGTGATGAGCAAAGGGATCAAGACGAGGCTGGAGAAACCCATAGAAACTGCTGACCTGAACAAGGAGGAGCTCATGGACTCCTATATGATATCTGGGAAACCATCAAGGACCTACCCAGATTTCCTGAATATGGTGTTAGTTAGGAGGACTGGGCAATCCATGGAGCCTCTGGTAATGGATCAGTATTTATCCCTAGTATACAAATGGTCTTTGGGAGCCCATTCCACATACGGGGGTACTCCCTCAGCCTTTACACATGGGAGAGGGCCTGGCCCCTGCTACAAATGATATGGTAGACTTTGAAGACTCCCCATGGAAGGCTTAACCCTCCCTGAAGAGCAGAAAGGCGATGGGATGGGGGTTGGTGGGGGGAATAGGGGAGGACTGGAGGGTGTGGAAACTGGGATTGATATGTAAAAGAAGCATGTTTCAAATTTAAATAAAAATTATTTTATAAAGATTTGATAATAGTCATTTTATAGCTATACACAATCCAATGCAAACTTTAGTTTTATTTCTGTAGAAATATTTGGTCTTTTTCCCAGTCATATGTCTATAGCTGATTCTTTCTTTGACATCATTACTTAATAGCCTTCTGAAAGCTTAGGAAATAGTATTAATATCCATCATTTACTTGGTGTACAAGTATATTTAATGCATATAATAGAAAAATTAACAAAAATATGCCCTTAATTAATTAGATGCCTACTAGTTACTTCAACATTCCATCCAAATATCAATGACATTTTATCTAAAAGCCACCAACTATATAAGGGTAAGATATCAAGATTTCTTTTTTGGTCATTTTATGTGTTTAAGGGCTACATGTATGACATAGTGTGTAAATAAACATGTATTACTTACATGGTTTATACTATACATACATACCTTTAAATCTACAGCCTACTTTACAACATTTAAATAAAGTGCAGACACAGAGTGTTTTGAACTTAGATGGAAACACACCACATCTCCAGTTAGATATACAAGGTGCCAGATGTAGTACAAAATATAAATTTTATTTACCTAAAGTAACAAAGTGATTTTTAAAAGACTTTAAAAACACATAATTAAGTAAACTTTCTTGGCCTAGTTAGATTAAACTATCCATTTGACTTTTAGAAATTGCTCGGATTTGGATTTTGAGTATATTTTTGGGGAATTTTCTTGACTGTTAAAATTGATATGTGTGGAGGATCCTTGCCTACCATGAAAAGTGCCATTCCAAGGCAGGTAGTCCTGGTCTGTGCAGGTAAGCTTGCTGAGCACAGGCCTGCATATATCTTCAGAACAGTATTCCTCCATGCTTTTTGCTTCAAGTTCTTGCCCTGAATTCCCTCATCCTGTCAGAGGAAATAAATCCTTACCATCCCTAAGTTACTTTTTGTGCTCAGGGTGTTTTATTGCAGGCTCAGAAAGGAAGCTAGAACATTTCTTTTAATAGTGACCTCTATGTTGTCTTAGATTAATGGTGAAGTTGCTTCTGTAGAATGAAACTGAAATGCCCTAGGAAGAAGGCAGGCTCACCTTAAGGCATGCTAATGGTATAGGCAGAGGAATTTGTCTTTTGTTGAGAAAAACTTTACTTTCTAGTGCAGTAGCTTTACAAGGCCAGCCATGTGGCTTTGTAAGTCAGCCATCTCATTGTTCACAAAACATAACTCCTTTTATATATCTCCTTCCTAAACTCACTTCCGTTAACATAGTGAAGAAAAAAATCAATGGGCTCTGAGGCTCTGGGGATTTGGGAAGTGAACAAGAGACTTACGATTTGAATATGCTCAATTTGTTCACACAAACTTCCTTACAATAAAACGCTATTATAAAAAGCTGTCTCAGGGACTGGGTAATGGCCCACTGAGCAGAAAATTTTATAAATTTTCCTTGGGGAATCCTCTATGGTGAGAATGCTTCCAGAGAAAGTTTGACCAGCATCCCCTATGAGGTCCTTTATGATTGACATGCTAAGAGGATGGCACTGTGGAACCACCCTATGGTCCCTGAAAGCATCAGAGGGAGGCAAGTATTGACAGTTGGGCTTGTGTGAACTCAATAAGGGTGAAGTACCTCAACTGTTCCTGAGGCCAGTCAAATGCAGTGACCAGTACCAAAGTCCCCTAACTGATGGCATTGCCATAGAGACTTGAGAGCCTAGGGGCCACCACCAACATCCCAATGTTCCTCTTATTCCAATGAGCTCTAGGTTTGTGAGATCAGGGCTCCCAGATTATTGTTGGCTACTTAACATATCAGAGCAACCTTGGGGTTGGTTCATTAACATATCAGTGTATGCCTTAGGATTGGCTCAGGCCTTGGAGCTGTTTTGTGGCTGGCAGTGATCTTTTAAGCATTCCATTATTTCAAATTACACAAATGGTTTCCAAGTTATACAAAATGGTTCCTCTCATGCTCCTAGTGGACCTTTTGGTTTTACCCAATGTTTTAGTCTTCATTACACTTTCCTAAAAGCCTCCTGAGTCTCTCTGCATGTGCTGCCTATCCACCAAACTAGAGCAAGCTAATGATCCCCAACAGGTGCCATGAAGAAGGACATGGAGGAGAGAAGGAATGAATGTGTGGGGTCTATTATCTTTTCAAATGCTAAAATCTAGCACTATGTTATATCCTTTTTCTAAGATGCAGGCTGAAATCCTGCCATAAGTTGACAGACCTCCTTCACATCACCTACTTGTCTGGTAGGATGTCTTTATATCATTGGTGCAAGTAAATGTACTTATATCAGTTCTAAAATATGCAGCCTCTTTGAAGTTTTTAAAGCATTTATCTTCCCTCAGATAAATATTGTTGTCTTAAACTACCTCTAGCTGTTTTACTGATAAAAATGAGAACTGTTGAACATTTTGGTAAAACAGTCTATCTTCTCATTTAATAGATTGGTCTGGAATGTTGTTGCTTCTATCAGGTCAGCCTTATTTTTGCATGGATTACCTGATCAAGCCCACCATACTTGCAGCAGATTATATGTCTGTCACCTCAAATTCCAGCCCTACAAAATAGAATTTGAAATATGTAAGATTAAGCAAACTAGAAAGGAGGAAATCAAAAGTACTGATTATAAAATTAATACATTTCCTTCTTTGGAACTGGATGAGGTATGTGGCCATGATTATTCTCTTAGCCATCAATTCAATAGAGATAAACAATTACTAAATCATGACTGAACATAAGCAAGGACAGATATTCACAGGGGCAAACAAGTCTGGGGTAGAGGAGACTGTGTTTATCATTTGTTTCTTCTTCAAAACAGTTGCCACCATTTGCAGCCTGTGGTGAGTCCTCTGAGGGCCTAACTTGACAGTCTGATGCAATGCTAAGTCTAGATCCTCCAGCATTAGAGTTTACAATATGGGTAACTTTCATGGCAGGCCACAGAATAGCAAGGAAGTATTTTTGTTTTGTATTAGCTAAAATGAAATCATATCTGTAACACCTTTGACACGGACAGTTTGTATTTACAGCCAAATATATTAGGCTCTGCTGAGGGTTTCACAGGTTGATATAATATAAAAATATTCTGGTTAAGAGTCTAGCTCACTTGAGTTCTTTGAACAATTCTGTTCCACATGATATAGAACAAAAGTCCCTTTTTGTAATTTAACTCAGCCATACATTGTTCAATAAGTTCTAAGGTCTATTTAACTTTTCTGTATATAAAGAGAAGGGGGAAGATGGAGGAGGGAGAGGAGGACAGAATAGAACATACTTTTAGGAAAATAAATCATCAACTCCATGACTTTTAACATAGTATACAAGCATTTACATTTAATATAAATATATGGATAGAAAAAAAGTGGCCCCAAATGTCAAGAAACCTGAAACAACACACATGGTTCAGCAAATTGTTCTGCTTCTGTGAATTAGCATTTATTCACTCTCAAGCAAGGAGAGGAGGGGAGCCACAGTGCTGAGAGCCAGAACACAGAAAACTCACATAAGCTACTTCCTAGGCAACCTGGAGAAGCACAACAGATCCAAGTGTGTGTCAAAAATATAAGAAGCATTATGAAGTATATAGAAGTTGGGAAATTAATTAATGCACTTCTAAATAATTAATGAGGTAAAATATATCAAAGATAATAGGCTAGGGAAATACTCCTGTTTCGTGTTAGTATTTCTTATTGCATTTTTATTTATTTTGATTTCATGATTTTATTTATCTATTTATTGAAAGAGAAAACATGGAATTAGATGAACAGGTAGGTGGGGAGGATCCAACAGAAGCTGAGCGGGGGGGAAAGACTATGATAAAATAAATTATATGAGAAAATACTTTTAAATAAAAAAACAAACTTACAATTCATAGGCAAATAAGGAGGGAGAGGAGGATATAAAAGTGTTTAATAATGCTCTGATGGCTTACTTTTTATTATTTTTTAAATAGGATGATGAGGAAAGCTTGTAGAAAAGCCAAGGAAAAGCCTCTAATTCTGTTGGGGGATGCTCATATCCCAAGGCAGATGTCTCACATAAAGAATGTGGATGTCTGTGTATCTCTTTTTTTTTTGTTTCAGAATCTCCTTCATGGCTCACTGAAAGGCAGAATTGTCTGACTTGCCTATGGAATTAGAAGAACTGGGACTACAGATGATGAACAGATTTTTAGCAATAGTCTTTCAGTATATTTTTTATAGACACTGCCTTTTAGAAACAGTCCAGGAAGTAGAAGTGTTAGAGGATAGTCTTTGTTGCCCCTTGAAAGACTATATGATAGGAAGTGGGTTGTTAATTCAACTAAAGAGGAACCCCAGGGATGCATTTGAAGTTATTTAAATGCTGCTGTGTAAGGAGTTTGTTGTGAACTTCAGATCCGCTCATGGGCTTAATTTATTTTGGACGCTATCAGGAGAAAATGAAAAATCACTAATTGGAAAACTTGCGGTATTTCTTTGATTCTGACTAAAGTGACAGCATGATCTTCAACAAAAAAAAAAAAAAAAAAAAAAAAAAAAAAAAAAAAAAAGAAAAATGGGCAAAGGAAATGTTGTTGTCTCCTTAAACACTGCTGGAATAAACTAATCACTTTCACAAAGTGATGTCACACAGGACTCTGATGAATAAAATGATCATCTGTCTCCAGAGAAGCCAACCAAAGGAAAGATCAGATGCTATCAATAACCCCATTCCATCACCCTTCTTCCATCAGCACCAGAGATCTGGCTCCCTGGCATTCCCCTACCCTGCTCCCTCTTTAGTGCACTATCTCCACTATGTACCCCTCTTCTTCCTGTTAAGTTCTAACAAACTCATAGTCTGACTTTTAAACATTAGTAATTTTTAAAAAGGAAGAAAAATAGCTGAAAACTTGGAGAATAATAGCCACCTTGAATAACTGCTCTTCCCAAGTGAAACTAGATGAAAAGGTAATTGAGTACTTTTAATTCAGATATATGATTTTCATGATAAAGAAAATCCACAACTCAAGCCAACAATATAAATAACTAGCTTTTAAGAAGAGGAAGCATTTGAAACAGCATTTTTCTGAGGAGCATCAGCAAGTAGACAATAAACACAAAGAACTACACATAATTGGTCAGGAAATAGAATTCAAGATCCTTTCCGAGATGACATTTCATACAAATCTGAATGCCAACCTCAGTGGAATGCAAGGGCAAAAGCAGGTGAAGATGTGTAGAAGTTAAACTTTTATATGCTTACCAGAGAAGATTCATTGGCACTGCACTTGTCAAAACTCTTGTGAAGATTTTCAGATAATTAAGCATGGAATTGTTACAATTACTAACAATTTCTCCCCTAAGTGTAGTCCATGTGTGAGGAAAACATATTAAAAAAATGTGTACACCAATTCCTATAGAAGAAGCTATCTTAATAATAAAAAGTAGAAAATATGTAATTGCTATTAAACCACTGAATTTCAATAGAATGTATTATGTTCATGTGAAGGAATGTTGTTTACCCTTAAGAAGGAATGGCATGTCAAAGAATGCCAAAACACAATGTATTTGTTAAATTATAGACATTTGTAATAAAGACCATATTCTATTCTTATTAAGTACCCCAAAAAGGGAACTCTGAAGGAGACTGAAAAAAAATTGATCGGTGTTCACTGTTGGTAGGAAAGGAATAAAAACAATAAATAATGGGCATAGTCTTCCCTTTTAAAATGATACAAGTTACTGCATATGAATTAAGTTATTTATATTTCTATCCTATTTTGTTTTAGTTGTTTTATTAATTCAGGAAGTACCACATAAGCATGTGGTTTATTTACATATGAGTCACACTGTTTTTGCATATAATTATCTCCTTGCTGTCTTAGTCTGCTTTCTGATGCTGTAAGATAGAAGATAGACTGAATAATTTATTATTATTATTATTATTAATATTATTATTTGCTGAAGAGGCTAGTATATCCAAGAATGAAAAGCCATATTTAGTGTTGGTTTCTTGTTGTATCATGGCATGGCAGAGAACATCACATAACAGAACATAGCATAAATTCACTTAACTAACTTGAAAACTGAATGACTTAAAAATGACTACTCAACCCCACCTTCTAGAACCACTACATTGGCAACTAATTCTTAACCTGAGTTTTGGGAGACATATATACACTGTACCACATACTTCTACTCCATTTTAAGCAGGTAGCTAATCTTTCTCCTTCTTATCCAGGGAGAAATTAGTGTCAGAGATGAAAGTAGAGAAAATGCATTCTTCTGTGATCTTCTTAATTATGAGTTCCTAGAGGAGACTGATAGAGTGAACCACTCATGGAAGTAGCAAAGGACAGAGCTGCCTGACTTGTAGGTACTACAATCTCAAGACAATTTGTCAATGCTATGGAAATGAGTGACTCAGCAAGGAGGAATAGATCTGTGGCAAGGCTAAGAAGGCTTAACTCTAAGCTGTCTGTTTCAGTCCCCAAGTATCAAACAGAATAATCAAACTTCAAGAACCATGTATGGCAGTATCTTTGGAAACTAACAACCAACTTGCAGCAAAACAGATACTTTTCTTTGTAGAATTGTGTTGTTCTGCATATATTCATAAAACCCTTGATGAGGAAGCACCAAGAATTTCCTGTAAGATTTAAAGCACATTTTCTGTAAAGTTTGGATGAAAGTTCACTATAATAGTTGCTTGATTTAAAGCATTATACAGTACAACAGTAGTGACATTATCAATAGTATACAAAACCCAGAAACTGCCTTCCTGAGCCTGCACTAGGTAATACTCAAAGTAAGATAGATGCTTTGCTCACAGAATTTCACTTTATAAAATAGACAAAATTATTTGTGACACTGCATGATATTATAAGATCCTATAATAATCATGGTAATTAGGTAGAACTCCATCACCAAAGAGGACTCATGTGTACCAAAAAGATGATGATTACAGATAGAAGGCTCCTTGAAGATAAAAGCTACAATATAGTGACAGCTTTAAAGTGTCTTATAAATAACTGCTAAGGGTGCCTCACAACAGGGAATGCAGAAAAATTGGTGTCAGCTCAAATTGCAACCTAGATAAGATATTCTCTCTTAAACCCAGGCATCCCAGAATGGCATTGTGAGTATGGCTTTTATCCCATGCTGCTCATGAAGATAAAGTTTTGCAATGTGCATTAGTCAGGAGTTTCTAATGAGCAATATATATATATATATATATATATATATATATATATATTATTAGCTTTTATGAACTGCATGATTATATCCAACAATGGCTGGATTGAGTCTCATGCCTGCTCAGCCCAAGAGATTTGATAACTTATCAGCCGTAATATTTCACTGAAGCCCTGTAGGATTTCTGTAGAACCACTGAATATACATATTGGATGCCCAAAGACACTGAGTTCTGGTATGAGGGAAGGGATATAGCAGCTGCTACAGAAAAAGCAGCAAAGGAGCAATAGAGCAAATAAAATGTTCAGTGACAAACAAAGGCAATGAGCCAAGATTCCAAGCTTTCCTTTCAGTTCCCCCCCTTTATTTGGCAGAATGAACCCCCATATTTGCAACTCCTAATGATCTACTCAAGAAAAGCTTTCATGGTCGTGTTCACTGACCTGTTTCTCACCTGTCCCTATTGTTCAGCCACATAGGCAACCAAGGTTAACCATCACATTCTTATAAGGGCCCAGAAGATAATGAATTTCCCTGAGGGTAGGCATAGGTCATTCCATGGTTATCGTAAGCAATGCTGGGTAGCTGGTACCAATTACTTTTAAAGTTCTCAGCTCCATGGATATAAGCAACATTATTAATACCACATTTCATGTCTTCAGTGAAGGTCAGTGTTTTTCAGCTACATTAAGAAAATTTGTGGCAATTCCTAGACCACTGGAAATTACCCTTTTCCATCACAGCATCATATTAAGAAACAGTGTAGAATCATCCTAGAAGAAAGACATATGCACACAGTTTTAAGGTAGGTATATCTTGTACACCGAGAAGACAACATTCTACCAACTCAGTCAAGACAGATAGCACCAGTGAGGCTCTGTTAGACATGGAGAATCAATAATTAGAATATCATTAGGTCCAATTTTAGCCAATGCAGCTCCTTCTTCAATTTTATTAATCTACTTCTTCCATATGCTTTCTATACATTCACATTACCATCACCAACCCTTTGTCTAACATTCCTGTACTTCATGATAGAATATTGTACACTCCCTCTAAGGAATATTCTAGAGCTTTCAGTTCCTGTTACTGTCTTTGGGTCCAGAGCTCAAAAAGTACTCTGAAGTTTCTTCTAAAAGTCTTCTTTCTTTGTTCTCTTTCAACTTTTCCCATTAATATTCCAAGAAGTTTTTACCTCTGCACACCTTGGAGGCTTTTTTTTCCCAAGGCAACACAATTTTCTGTTCTGCCTTCCTACGCTTATTGAAGCATATTCCCTAGTTGGTTTTAATATATGGTAATTTATATAGTAGATATTATTTTTTCATTTTTATAATACATAAAATTCATGGATACAAAATTAATTTAGATCATGCATCTCCATTTTCTGTACCTAATGGGAAACTTAATATCTTGAATTTCCAATAAACTTTGTGCCATCTAGTAATTTTTCAGTTTCTTCTGCTTTTGATTTAGTTACTTCAAGGTCTGCAGAATGGAAAGAGATGTTCTGGAAATGGGTGCACTGCATCTTATTGTCCTCTACCCATAGATATTGATTTATATTTCAGAGCATGGTTTGAAAGAAGGTGAGTTGCATTGTGTAACAAACTTATCAATATATGTATGGCCTCAGACTAGCAGTGATTTCTCTACTCTGGCCAACTTAGTAAGAAGTATAAAGTCCTTAATGTATTATTTTCTATTTAACAGCAAAATTTTTAAATGCATATAGCAGCTGTATGAGCAGAGCTATATTGCATTGTTTTCCACATTTTATTTTCAACAATGGTTGTGTTGGTGATGGTGACAGTGTTCTGTTTATTAAGCACATAGTGCTAGGTTATGTGATATCCTCACAATCACTATCTCCAATAACCCAGTCAAAGATAAATAGCATTACCTCTATTCTGTAGCAGGACAAAGAAATAAAAACATAGCCTGAAGGCCACCCATAATTTAAAATGGCATCCTGGTGATGCAAGAGGTTGTATTCATGGCTCTTCATTTCTTCCCTCGTTTTGAATGTTCAGAAGTTTAAATTACTTGTGGGTAGCTACAGTTGCACAGTTATGTCATCTATAAATGGTGGCTTTTCATTTTTGGCCTCTGTCTTTCCCCCATTATGCACCAAGAAGCAGAGTCCCATGTAGGTTGGTAGTTACTAAGGACAGCTCTGTTCATGCAGAGTTTACAAAATATATTTCACACAAAGCTTGCCTTCCCATATCATATTTCTGTTTATCAATTAAGGTCAAAACCAATGTATAGAATTTGTAATACCTAATCATTTATTTCTTACTAAAATGCCAAGTTGGTTTGCACATGGATATTGTTGAGTACTTGCTTGTAAACTTTTGGCCGTAAACCTTCACCTTCCTCTATTTCTAGTCACTCAGTTTCAGAATATGATGGTTTTCTTTGTGATGCATTATGCTTCACCAAGCTCAGTTTTTATAGTCCTGAAGAATTTTATATACAACACCAAAATTCTCTGTTGTTTCATTTTATCCCTCTTAAATATGCTTTTGACTTATTTATAAATGGTGGTATATCTCCATCTCTGTATTTCATAATTTTAACTGTCTGACTTATCAATGGGCATTTACTACCTTCTAAGCATTTTATTTGTCTACTTCTCTGATTTCATGCCTTCTATCTTCATCCTGTAGTCTCCCTTTTCTTCTCTAGTTAACACAAAGTTTCTCCAGTTGCCAACTTATTCACAATGATCTTCAGTGTTTTCTAATCTGATGCAGTTGCAGCCATGGCATTTAAGTTTGTCAGTGTGCTGGGAAGTGAAACAGATAACAGGATTTTGTTCAAAGTCCTTCAAATGTCCTCAGCTGTGTGTTTCAATGTTCTTATTGGTTTTGTTTTATCATAGTAAACTCAGAGTGTAAGTTTCTCATATCAAACATGTATTTCTGTTTTACATACACACACACACACACACACACACACACACACACACGCTTATTAAGTTTTCAGATCACAGAATTTGCCTTCTTAATGTAGAAATTCAAAATTAGAAACTACTGCAGCTAAACTGACACAAATTTCTGTTAAGACTAAATAAATATATTTGTCTCTAATTAAGCTCATCTGAGGTTGGAGGGTTCAGGTGAAAGCCCTGCAGTAATGGTGAGATATTCTATCCTAGGGATCTCTTGGCAATCATAGTTGACTCCACCTGTAAGTTTAAAAGCTTTCTTAATTTCTGCTCTTCCATATAAAATAATTATCAAAATGTATAAGATTTCCTAGCTTTTACAACATAATTTCAAAATCTCCATTTTGAAAATATGTAATTCATTTAAGAATGTAGGAATATGGTATGGTATGTTCTATTTTTAAACAAAGAAAAGTCAAATGACCTCTATTATTACAGAAACAATTTCTTCTGAGTCCACACATCTTGCATTTATTCTGTGAATCAATATAAAATCATAATATCACTGGTTAATGCCTCACTTTTAATCCCTAGTATCTTATTGTGTTCCTTCTCTGTTTTTAACAGCAGAACATATTGTGTTAAAAAAATCTCTAATACATTGTCTATTATTCATATGGTAAAAACCCCTACTTGTCTCTCTCATGGTTTTGCTGTTTCTACCAAGGTATCATTCTGCTCCCACCTTAGATGACAGAAATAGTAAAGTATATGCCTTGCATGCCACAGTGAATCTTATCCTGGAATTGTGAACTAAAAATAACCATTTTATCTTTTTGTCAGGGTATTTTCTTTCTTTTTTTTTATGTGTTCTCAAATTTATTTGGTTATTTCTCTATTAATGTCAAATGAGAGGAGAGACAGAGAAAGACAGAGACAGAAAGAAAGAAATGAACAATTTAGAAAGTATCACATATCTCCAAGAATTGTTGGGCCTGGCATTGTTATAAAAAAGAGTGAGAGAGATATTTTTTGTCTATAAACATGAAAAAATCTAAAAGAAGACCAATGTAAATGTATGTTCAAAATAACCCTGCCTTCCCCTAATACACGCATACACACACACATGCCACTTTCTTACTATAAAGTGATGAATCCTACTAGACAATGATAATACACTTATGATCTCATTTGAATCTTCACAGAGAATATCTCCAAAGGCAGCACATAATGTTTCAACCCGAGTATGGGGAGAAACATCCAGTCTGTAAAATTCATTTGTTTTCTCACCCTACGAGTGAATTGATATCTCTAACATCTAACTGCATCAAGTAGCTACAGTTCGTTTTGTTGAATAACATTTATCTTTGCATTACTAGTGAAAGGGTTGGGTAGAATTTCACTTGTCTTCAGCCTGGCTCTCATCTCATCTTCCTTAATGTAGGTGATGGAAGCACAGAGATCCATAGCGAAGCACTGAGGCAAACTGGAATCTAGTTGTGGAGAGGGAGGAGTAATGAGCAAAGTGGTCAAGACCATGCTGGGGAAACCCACAGAAACAGCTGACTTGAGCAAATGGAAGTTCACAGACCCTAGTCTGACAGCTGGGGAACCATAATAAAACTGAAACAGCCCCCCCTGAATGTGGTTGTCAGTTGGGAGGCCTGGGCAGTATATGTGGACTCTGAGGAGGAACACATATATCACAAAATTGACCTTAAATTTGTATCAGTAAATGAAAATCCATTGCAAAAACAAAGTATTCATTTCTATATCATAATCCCCTTTTTACCTTTAAAAAGAGATTGGTTGGGATCATTAACCATTTATAACCAACCCCATTTAAATGAAAACAAACTTTTATAAGCAATATTTGGGAATTTGAGCGTCATTCTTTCCAAACTGCTTTCTGCTGGTAGGGAGTGTTGTAATGGGGATCTTAAGAAGAAGCAGAAATTCTGGGTGTAGTGGTCTATAAGGCTGCCTTGTTTCAGCTGTTTCATATGTTGGATCACCTGGGTCACTGCTTCAGGGGGTCTTGTTTGATCAAATCATGTTAGTCTGGAAGGAATCCACAGATTTTCATTTTCTGTGGAAACAAAAATAGAAATTCTTTTCCCCAGTAACTTGTCCTTGGACTTAAAATTTGAAGTCAAAGCATTTTTAAAAAACATAAATTGGATTAATTTTCCAGCATTGATAATCTAGTGTACTGTAGCAATTTTTGTTCCTTCCTTAGCAATTGAGCAATTAAAAGACAACACAATAGCACACAGTATCCAGACTCTCTGTGTATTTTCCATTTTACATGGCTTTTTTTTATTACTCTATATTTTTCTACTTCTATTTGTTCATTTATTGAGACAAGGTTTCTCTGTGTAACTTTGGCTGCCCTGGAATTTACTCTGCCTTGCAGGTATTGCCCCTATGCTGAGTCAGGAAACCACCCTTAAAGGAGCCACACACATCTCTGCTTGTCTCAAGCAAAACAGAGTCCAACCAAGAAAAATGCTGCTACCAAGAAGCCTTGCTTGTCTCCTTTACTTTGTTTTTAAAATCCTTTGTTAAGTTTTAAGTGGAATTTCTTAGTACCCACTCTTCAGGTGCCATTTTATTACTAGCAGTTTTCCTGCCAGCCTGGTCCCACAGCTGCTTCAGCTCCAAATAACACACAGAGACACTGTATTAGATATAAAGCTGTTGGCCTGTTACTAGTGTTTCTTATTGGCTAGCTCTGTCTTAAATATTAACCAATTTCTATCAATCTAAGTATTTCCACATGGTCTTACTTACCTGAGAAAGGGTCTGGACCTCTGCTCTCTCAAGTCTCTACATCCTGAGTCTCGTACTACATCTCTCAGAGTCCTCCTTGTCTCCTAGTCCCATCTATCTTGCTTACCTATTTGCCAATGGTGTTTTATTCATTAACCAATAAGAAAAACATATTTATAGAATGACATCTCCCATAAATTTCTTACCTAAAGGAATATGTTGAATAGTAGAATGAAGTTTTCAGTTATATCTTAGTGATGAGCTAGGAGAATCTACATAAGCTACTAGAGTAGACTAATTTGCATTGTCAGGAGAGTTAGACATGAGAATTTCAGGGAATTTTACAAGCAATAAATATACAGTATATTGTTAAAGCTGATGGTAAGAGATAGTAAATGTTCAAAGATGTTTCTGTGGTTACAATGGGAATGAAAAACAGTAATATGGTAGCAAGTAAATGGGAACAATCCTGGATGGGCATATATGCCCCAAAAAGTTACATGGTTGGGAATACAGCATTTCCTCTTCTGCCGAGGACTAAAAGGAATATTCAAAGAACACAATATCATTACTTATACTTTTGATTCTGTTCCTAATTGAATGTGGGAAAGGCTCCAGGGACTCTTGTTTGAGTAACTGGTGCTGAGTTGTTTGAACTGTTGGGAAGGCTGTAGAACTTTGGAAGGAAATGTATAGCCAAACTAAGTGGATTGGTATGCACGGGTAGGTAGGTGTTGGGTAGGTCTCAGGGATTATATCACATATCCACACACATCCCCATCTCTTTCTAGGGAAAAATGAGTTGTTGCCACAGCCAAGAGCATGTTTATTGTTTTTATGATCCTTGCTATGATGGACTGCATGTTCAAACTCTGACCCAAAATGAAAAGTTTCTCCTAGTGATGTAGTTGGTCACAGTGACAAGAAGAGAAAATAATGAGCATTAAGACAATAAAGATATCACTTCAATTTCTACAAAAATTTAAGAATGAATGATCAAAATAACAGGGAACAAAGCTCAAGTAAATTTTCTTGAACTATAAGTTTTTAAATCTTAAATTATTTGAAAATTGATAATTTCTGATTGAAAGAGAGGTCAGATTACATGGGAAGGGACAGTAAAACAGTGAGATAGGTTCAAAACATGGGTTCCTTATAGTTGCTCATTGAGATATCTCCAATCCTTTTCTTAGGCAACTGTGCTCCTGGGAACTTAGAAATCGGATATTTTGTTTTGGAGAGAATTCTTAACTTGTAATAAACAAAGATGATTTGAATATTACCCTGTGAGGAATACATTACTTTAAAACTAATTTTATTTGGAAGAATATTGACAATTTTCTAGACTCTGAGAATGAACAAATTGTCTGTGTTTCTGTTCATATATGAGACAGGAAACACTCTGAGACCAAGAAGAATGACCAGGACATTTTCTGATGTACTAGCATCCGACTTGTTTCCTGGAGTGATGAACACCCAGCTCTACTGATAATAGCCCAAGTCAAATTAATGATGGAGTCTGGACAATTGATGTGAATGCCCTTTCTAAAACATCGATTCTTGTGTATTTTCTTTTCTCTTCCTTTGGAAAATGGTTAGCTGAAATGTTTTTCAATTTCTTGACTAACATAAAGGCATTTGACAATTTTGTAGATAAATGTGTAGAAAAAGTAAACAAATGAATTTAAAGTCAAATTTGATGAAACAGAGTAGGTATTAGAATGCAGGGCTTCTCAAAATGAAGCTAGCTCAGAGATTTTACTGTGGAAATTTTTCTCTGGAAGGTTTTGCCATCTGTACAATAGAATATTGTTCAAATGTGGACAACTGCACTTCTCAGTAGTTTGCATGGTTGTAGAAAATACATAAAGTATTGGTTGAAACCCACAAGGTAAGTTACTGCTGAAGCCCTGTTGTTAAACATCTTAAAGCCCTGTTCTTCAGGGGTTGCTGAGTATTATAGCATAAAGATACTGTCGTTGCTTTCTTCTGATACTTAGATTATATCTTATATTATTATTTTTAAAACAAGAATTTCTTTAGTGAATATAAACACTGTATAATCATCTTGGACCTTTTTTTTTTAATCCAAATTCCAAAGTAACTCTGCAAGACTAGAAATCAAGTCAAACTCCAGTAGGTTATTCAGTAATTTTTGTCATTTGTTTCTTTGACTCCAATAGAAAAAAGTAAAAGAATTAATTATTTTCTGTTTATATATACATTTCAGTCAATTATATTGGACTATCTATTAAGTATCCATGAAGGAATGGTAGGCACAGCTGTCTCTTCACTGATGTCTAATGTCAAATAGTAATTCAAATTTAATTATTTGACGAATATCTTTATAAAAAAAGTTCCATAAAAATTTTAAATCACATTCTATATGTTATCAGAGAAAGAAAGTTTCAGTACAATGAGAAGATAGAAATAGTTAACAATATGATTAACTCAACCTCACTGCTCCAGGGACATTTCTTGGTCAGGTGGTGGGAGGGGTGGCGGTTTTGTTAGCTGGGCACAGTAGACACAATGTCTTAAGAGCAGGCTCTCTGTGAACACCTGCAATTTGACTTGTCCTAATATTGCTGACACTTAACATAAAACATTTTAAAATAACACACAAAAAATTTGTTATTTTATATTGGTTCCCTTAGATTCATAAATATATCTGAGTTAAAAAAAAATGATACTATGGATTTGTATCTAAATTATATTTTTTTCAAATTTTTTGGCATATAGTATGATAATTAAATCTCTATATTTGATAGTTAATGATCATATCAAGGCATTAAGAATTTTCATGGATGTGAGGGCAATCTGGCTGCAACATCTCTCACCCCATTAATCGCCAGGGTTGATTCAGCTGATCTGGCTGGCTAGGTGGGTGTCCATTTCCTTCCTAGTTGCTCCACATGTGTCCCTCCTGAAGCTGCATGCTCCCTCAAAAAGGACGACCATCCCTGAATAGAGGAGGCTTAGTCTTTGGTCAAGGGTATATGAATAGCTGCATTCCCCTCCTAGAACCTCCAAATAAGTTCTCAAGAATTTTCATCACCTGAATGTGTGGTAAGTATTTTTTGTGAATTATGTATTAATTTATACACATTTCAGAATTTAATGTGACTTTTGTTTGTTTTGTTTTTGAGACTGGGTCTCACAATATAATCCTGTCTGGGATGGAACTCATTATGATTTACTTATTACTGCCTCCGAAGTACTAGAATTAAAGGTATTCATCACCAGACCTAGATCTGCCTCAATATTGCATTTTAACAACAACAACACATACACACACACTAACCTGATCAAGATAATTTGCATTTCATCTACTCATTTATACTTTGGTGTGGATATTTAAAGATCCTTAAACTATGCAATAGTTGTATAATTGGTACTAACCTGTCAGTCTAAACAATGCCTCCCATGTGTATCAACGAAGGATGAACACACCAGTGGCCCTATCTCTGAAGGAATGTAACTCTCACCCCTTTAGTAACCATCAATTTCCCATTGCTTTTCTGTAAGGAGAGGTCCCTAAGGGTCCGCCCCCAACCATGCTAGCAGTTTTACTGCCTTGAGCTTGTGTAGGTCTTGCACAGGTAACAACATAATCACAGATGATACATGCATCATCTGTGTCAGGTCCAGTACTCAGAATTTCATAGCTCTCCTCTCTATCCATCAGCTCTCATTTTCTTTCTATTGCATCTTCCTTGAAATCCCCTGAGCCTTGAATGGGATGTATGTAGCTGAATTATTTTCTTTATCCTACTGTTCCCCTTGGACTAAATTCTCTGCTGCTCACAGGTTCCTGCAGCCATTTATGAAATAATCACTCAGAAGCTAATATAAAATGTACTTGTTTGTACTTGTTTGACCAATGACCCAGGATTTTAGTGGTTAGCTCTCTCTTATAAATTAACCTATTTTTAATAATCTGTGTATCACCATGTAGCCATAGCTTACTGGTAATTTCTGGCATCTTACCCCTTAGGTGACTACATGTCATCTCTCTGACTCTGCCTTTTTCTTCCTTGTATCTTTGCTTGGATTTCCCACCTGGCAATATTCTGCCTAGCTATTGGTCAAAACACCCTCATTATTAACCAATGGTAATAAAACATATTCACAGCATACAGAAGGGCATCCCATCCATATCAGAGGTGATTGATATAGATGACCCATACACAGCTGAGTACTAAATTATTTATGCTGTTTGAAAAGTTGTGAGTTTGTACTTTAACACTACCCATTCAGAAGCATCCCTGACCAAAGTTTAGAGCAACAGAAATCTATGACAATAATCATAAATATTTACAACAGAGTCAGGCAGAATGACTGTGGGTGAGCAACCTACTAGTGACCAAATCCTTAAACAAAAGTGACTCACACTCACTCAGCAAACATCGATTACCCATAGCTACTTTGATAGGGTCCTAGTATCATTTATGCTGAAAATTTTATTTACTTGAAATGGTGCTTTTCTATAGAGGAACTTACAAGACTGAGGCAGAATAGACAGGTTGCACAGGGTCTATACCAGATCATTTGCATATCTATCTATTTATAATTATCTATCTATCTATCTATCTACCTACCTATCTATCTATCTATCATCTATCTGTCTATATATCTTCCAATTTATGTGATTCCTAGTGTGAATGGGTGGATTTCTGATTCTTGTGCCTTCTCTTGGGTAATTTTCCTTCTGTTTGCTGGTTTTGTCCAAGTCCAATGTTTTAGTTTTTGTTTTATCTTATCATATCATGTCATATTATATTATTATCCCTTAGATTTCTGTTTTCTAATGTGAGACCAAAAGAAAGAAAGAAAAAAAGCTGTTGATTTAGTAGGGAGGGATGGGAGGTGGGATAAACAGAAAACTATAATCAGGACATAGTATTAGAGAAAAATATAAAAGGAAAAATGCTTTTCTGGTGTAACTTATCAGAGATGATATGACGATATATACAACAGTGATGTGATGTCCTAAAGTTCTGTTTTCCCATCTCCTCCCAATCCTTTGGTTCTTATATTCTTTCTGTTCTCCCCCAAACCTTACTTTAACTTTCCTGAGTCTTGGCTATTGATATAGATGACCCCTTCACAACTCAGCATCCAGTGTTATTTATATTCTGTACTCTGACCAGTTATGATTCTGCATTAACCACTGCATACTGCAAAAGGAAACTTCTCTGACTGAAGTGGAGAAAAGCATAAACCCAGGGGTATAAATATTAGAATGCAGTTTGAGAGCATGACAATTTACAAAAACAACAATAGTAAGTTCCCCAGTAGGGTCTATTATTCCCACATATGTATAATGATCCCCCAGTTATGGACTTATTAGCTGTAATGTCACCTTTGTTTATTAACTTGAATTTTCCTTCTTGGATTAGAAATTCATACATGTTTTACAAAGTTTTTCATTAACCCCTCTTGGAGTCAAGTCTTCCCTCAGGACCTCATTTGTTTTCAGCTCTTAAACTCCTTTACCCTTAACCTATTCTGCCACCTGTATTCTACTTTATGGTGGTGAATGCTCTTCTGTAGGTAGGTTTGTCTTATTGGTTGATAAATAAAACACTGATTGGCCAGGCAGGATGATAGGTAGGATTAGGAGACAAGGAGGATTCTGGGAAGTGAAGGCAGAGAGGAGTCATCATGTGATTCCAGGAAGTGATGTAGCTTGGTAGAAACAGAATATAAGCAAGGACAAACAGGAAATTGTCCTCTTCTCTAGGGAGATGTTGCAGGCAAAGGGGTTACAGGTCTGGCATTCATAGTAAGGAAGACCATGTGGAAATATTTAGATTGATAGAAATGAATTAATATTTAAGACAGAGCTGGCCAAAAATGCTAGTCACTGGCCAACAGTTTCTTAATTAATTTAGCTTCTGCATGCTTGTTTGGGACTGAAGTGGCAGTGGGAACTGCAGGGTCAGAAAACTCATGGTACAACTTCATTTTTATCTGTTGTCCTAGTTTGCACCCATTCCCTGTGAAAAACTATTCAAGCGGCATTACACCCTAAACTTTTAGGCCCCACTCTGTCATTGAAGGATTTCAGGACAGGAACTCAATGTACAAATCTGGAGTAGAAACCATGGGAAAATCCTGATTATTGATTCACTCACTGTCTCATGCTTAGGTAACTTTCTTAAACAGTAAAGGCTTACCTGCCTAGGTATATCATTACCCATAGTGGACTGTACCCTCTCACATCAATCATCAATCAAGATCATCTCTCTTACAGACATGATAACAGCCTAATATAATTAAGGCCACTCTTCAATTAAGGTTCACTCTTTACAGGTGACTGGGCATAAAAGTTAAGCAGGACAACTATATTTTACCTCAGTACTTTCTGAAGCCATCCGTCCTCGTGATGTGCTCTTAGTTTCCTGTCTTTCTCATGTACTCCAGAATACACACATGAATGGCTGTATAACAGTACTTTATGGTTAAATATTATTCTGTTCTGTGTGTAAGAGCGTAGAGGAGCAATCAAGCAGGGTATTAAACTGTTACCGTGAGCTACACCTCTAACTTCCCATATTTTCTTTGGCTAACATGTAAATAGGAATCAAAACCTTAATATGTTTGGCTATCATCTTACATAATTAGGGTAGATATTATAAAAAGAGTATAAGAGCTGGGGATCAGGATGCAGAAGAAAAGAGATGTTTCCTATATTGTTAGGACTACAAGAACTATATTCACTATGGGAACAGTATAGAGACTCAGATAAGCACTATACCACCATGTAATCTAAAGATAACATATTGGCTTTATATAATTGATAATTTCCCATGGCTATTACAGATACATGACATAACAAAATTATAAGGGAAAAGTTTATTTTGTATCAAAGTCTTAGAATTTTTAGTCTATAATTGATTGACTTTATTGCCTTTCAGTCTCTGTGAAGGCAGTCTATCTTGGCAGAAGAGTGAAGCCAAGTGAAATTATAGCTTTAGAGCCAGAGACAGGTTCCAGTTGCTCAAAGGCCCCAACTAAGTGCCACTACTTAAAGGCTCTACTGCATATGAGTACTAACAGATTAACTAAGTGGCTGAGCCTCTAACACTGAGACTTTTGGGGAATATTAAAAATCCAAGCCAAACTAAAGAAGGGGGGTCTATCAAAAGGGAAAGTTACTAGCTTATCAGAGAAATGCCCACAATTCCATGTCTATAGAAACATTATTTACAATATGTATTGCATTCAATCAACTAATATCCTCATTAGTCAGAATTTGTAGAGCTGGTCTTTTAATGTTAGTGTACTTATAATAAAATTGTTTTACACTAAATATGGATAGTGTTCTTAAGATTTAAGTTATGTTTTTAGTTGGTTTTAAACAATTATGATGTGTCAAGGCAGTAAATTCTGCAGTGAAGTGTTGGAATAATGGCCATATCTTCTGGTTTAAAATGAGTATTGAATACATAAAATACTTCAGTATTTTCACAAACAATTCAGTGGCTTCATGTTACTAATTTTCTAACTTCTTCAGATGCAACAGCACATCTATATTTATGCAAATGATAAAATGGATGCATGATGTTGCTTAATGATAAAGTTTACAACCAGCCATCAATCACTCAAATCCTTCGTGAGGAAGGAATGTCATCCACCCATAGGAGAAATGAATCAGCTAAGTGCTTTTCAGACCTTCTAGAGAGTAAAAAATCTTAAATTAAAAAAGTTGTTATTCAATCAACTACAGAAAAATTTACTAGATAACCATCTGCTTGATTTTTTGGTGGTTCAATTTGCATAATCCTTTGCTCATCAATGGACACAAGTGGGTTTACACATGTATAAAAATGATTGCAGTCTTTGATGACTAGTTCAAGTTTGTCAGAGAAAGTTCTTGTTTTTCTTATTGCTATCTTATACATAAAGTATAAATGCCACTTCATGCCAGAGACTTCCTAGAGTTAAGAATAACACCACTCAATGAATTTGTTGGAGGGAAAAAATTTCCAATCCTAAATTTAATTCTTCATACCAACAGTTTTCTGTTCACATTGTTGCAGATGTCAGAACTGTTTTCAGAAGCAAATAAGAGTTTTCATAGATCATCATCAAATTAAATAACAAAGATAGCTGTAAACAAAAGTAATTTAAGCCTACCTCACAAAAAGGGTGACAGCTTTATTTTCCAAATATGTCACCCTTATATTTGAATCTAATTTAATTTTCCCTACCAGCAAGATATCATAAAACTAGTGATTTTTGAGATTATGTTTCATGAATCTAATCTCATATTTCTTTATGTTTTTCCACATTTTTGGTTCTCTCACCCTATCTGGAAGTCTTACAACTTCCTATCAATTTTATAACCTCATAACACATTTCATAAATTACCCCTGCAGATTTGTTTGCACAGTTATTAACTGTTTGTTGTGAGCATGTAGGTCCTTGGACACTGTGCATATAAGTGTGAAAAGATGAGGGATATTAAAAAAACGTATGAAGACTAACCAAAGTCAAAAGAATTCAAGAAATTCATTTCAGAAATGTACAATATAAACAGTTATTATCAATATCATTTTCCTATATATTCAATTCAGTATACCAAGATATGCTCAAATAACAGATTTCACACAGGAAAAGTATGTAGGTGTGTCACATAGGATATATATCAATCTAGTCATAATTATGTTTTGGTGTGCCTTATAAAAAGACCCGTAAGCAAGCAATAGTTTGCTATTTTACATGGTCACCACAACTTCCTCATTAAACTGTCTAAATAAGGAGACAATGTAAAGGATGATTTTCATCAAGCCAGTTAGCAAGTTTCATCAGAGAAGCATCTATTAATGCTAATTTTTTAAAATCAATAATAGTAATTGTTCTCATTTGTAATATAAATCACAATGATACTTGACAGGATTGCTTTGTGGTATTCAACAGTCTCCCTTAGTTTCAGTCACATACAATTCCTTCTAACAAAGCAGTCGTAAAGGGAGTTAACATTGAGGCTTGTCACTAAAATATTCACTAACTAATTTTGATTTGGTGAAAGTATTTTCTTCAGGTAGCTTATTGTATTAGTTTATTCAGTCTGACATTAGAAAATGAGACAGATCAGGTGGCTTGGGCAAATAAACTTCACTCCTCCATAGTTCTGTTGAGTGAAGTTCCAACAACCAAGTGTCATAGGAGAGCCTTTTCCCTGATGTGCAGGCTGTTATTTTCTTACTGTGTCCTTACACTGCATTTTTTTTTTCTGTACAGCTGAACAAACCTGGAGTCTCTCCATGTTGTTGACAAACGTGTGTCACATCATTTAGCTCATGGTTGCTTGGCCACTCTGATGCTGTGATGAGGCAGTGCATCAGAGTGTAAGTATGTAGTAGAAGAATTATGTTCAATTCATGGTGTCCAGATGGAAAAAGAGCAGAGGGACCTGTCTGAATATTACTGCAAGTTCATGACCCTAAAAACCTAACTTCTTTCTGCAAGGTTCTACCTCTTACACATTCTGCAATCTCCTAATAATGTCACAGACTGGTGACCCATAAACCGTTTGGGAAGTGAGGGATATCATTATAATTCAATGGTGAAAAAGTCCTCATCTTACTAGAATCTATTCTTCCCCACTCTTTTTATTTAAATTAGAAACAAGCTTGTTTTAAATGTCAATCCCAGTTCCCTCTCCTTCCCTCCCTCCCCTATCTCCAAGCCCCATCCCATCCCTATTCTGTTCCCCAGGGAGGGTGAGGCCTTCTAAGGGGGATCTTCAAAGACTCTCATATCATTTGGAGCAGGGCCCAGGTCCTTCCCCATGTGTCTAGGCTGAGAGAATAACCCTCTATTTGGAATGGGCTCCCAAAATCCATTAGTATACTAGGGATAAATACTGATCCACTACCAGAGGCCCCATAGATTGCCCAGTTCTCTTAACTAACACTCACATTCAGGGAGTCTGGGTCAGTCCTCTGCTGGTTTCACAGCTTCAGACTGGGATCCATGAGTTCCCCCTTGTTCAGGTTAGCTGATTCTGTGGGTTACATAAGCCTGGTCTTCACTCTTCCCTCTCTGCTAATGGATTCCAGGAGTTTGGCCCAGTGCTTAAGCTGTGGATGTCTGCTTGTGCTTCCATCAGCTACTGGATGAAGCCTCTAAAAAGGCATATGAGGTAGTCATCAATCTCATTATAGAGGAAGTGCATATAAGATAGCCTCTCCAAGAATCTGTTCTTAAGCTTCTGCTAGTCTTAAATACCTCTTAAACACAACTGATTTAAGGGATTAGAACAGAATTCATAATGTATAGGATGTGCTTTTTAACAATATATGGAGGTTAAAGATGCTTAAATGAGGAGTCAGTATAATGTGCTGAAATACAAATCTTAACAAAGTAAACTCTGGTGCTAGGAAGGAGGCAGAGTTTCTTCTTTTGTAGTTTACAGTATTGTCAGCTTTTTTTTTTTCTAGACTGCCTTTTGACACTGCAGATTCTTGCTAACCTCAGACATGATAAAAAAGAAAAAAAAATAAGAAAAAGAAAACAAACAAAAAAACCCACATAAAAAAACAGACATTCCCTCTTGTATAGAAAGGTAGCAGTACTTGGCCAAGCAGGATTTACGTGTTGTAAATATTTACACAATATTGTGTAAAAGATATAAAAGATAGATACTGAATGCATATTTAAGGGGGAAAACCTTTAAAAAACAGAAATTCATAATTGCCATGTTATTGACATTTTCCTGTCATGCTTGTCATCAATGACTGAGTGCCAAATGGCAATTGTGCCAGTACGATATGACATCTCAATAACACTGCAAACAGACATTAAGTAAAGAATGAACTTTTCTGAGATCTTGAAGGAACCTACATTTCCAGATGACAAAACAAGTGATGGACTATTAGGGAAGAGTGAATTATTCTAGGATTATAAAATAACGATTTTGAAGATATAATAAAAAACACATGAAATACTTTTAAATATACAGGTGGCAGTTCATCTAGACAAAGCTGTGATCCATGTTATATTGAAAACATTCTTGGGGCTGGTCACAAGATGAAGAGGAAGTCTGTGTTACCAATGGCAATATTCAAATTCAGGGGTGCTTCTCCCCAAAATCCTTTAGTATTGGTAGCCTTGCTAATTATGTAGTTTAATTATGCAACAGTGTAAGGACAGCCATTTCTGGATTTAACCACACGTTATCATAAATGCTAATGCAGTAAATCATACTTATATATACACCCACATAACAATCTCTGTTTTTGAAACAGATATATTTCAATGAATGCCAAGTTGAATATATTGGAAAGAAGACAAAACATGACCTATTAGAGATTGCTATTAAACTAGTATTGAAATCATTTTGTAAACTTGCAAAAGTCATAAAAATTTCAGATGATATACTCACATTACTTCATTCCATTTTTGTGTTCTTAGCTGAATAAATTGAAGATAAAACAACATTCATTGTTCTAAGTGAAAGAAATCATTGATGATTAAGACAGTTATCAGGGCTGGACTTAGAGGTCAAATCCCAAGTTTTATTTTAAAGTGGTCAGTCTTGTCTTGGTTTCTATATTTATAGAGCAATATATGTTTACTGTTTTTCTAAATAAATTCAGTAGTATAAACACTTAAAATAGCTACAAATTTTTGGCTAAGTTTTAAAATGGATGATAGGATAGTGAATTTTTACAAAATCAAAACAGTGATTATTATTAAATAGAAAATAAAAGTTATGAAACAAGGGAATTTTTGATAAAGTCATTTGAAGAAACATATGGAGAATATGATACCTTTTTGAATTTTTGAATATCTAATAGTACTCCATCAAATGTTTGAGTTCTTGTAAATAAGAAGAGTAGCCATCAGTTGTGCCATACATATAAACACGTGTGTGCCCACAGGTGTGAAGTAAGAAGCTCTTAGAGTTATTCTACTTAAAATTGTATTATTTTTCTCAGTTTGATTAAAAAGGAAAACTATACATTAATAAGATGTTCTAGTATTTAAAGCTTAAAATCAGGAAGCAAATTCTGAAGCCCAATTATAGTTTGGATTGGACATCATAAAATGCTAAGTGTCAAAGGTTAAAACAGTCTAAACAGAGTAGAAAACCATCAAATCAAAATTGCTTATTCTAGTAACTAGAGATATGGCTTCATGCTGACTTCTTTTCAGAAAAACAAGGGTAGATTCCCAGCACACACAAGAAAGCTCACAGTCATTTGTTATTTCGGTTCCAAGGAACTCAATACCATCATCTTGCCTCTGTGGAAAACAGACACACATGATATACAGACATGCAAATGGGCAAAAACACCCACACATATAAAATAAATGAATTTTAAAAAAGATCATAGTAGAGACACAAACTTTGTAGGTCATTACTAAAATATACTTAAATGAATTATATTACTATTTGAAATGGTCAGAACTACTTTTGATAGAAGTTGCTCCCATGTATTTATGTGCCTTCAACTATTTGATTCTTGTTGTGGAATTTATTACGATGGTTAATAGGAGTGATTGTAGGAGTAAATGAACAATACATATTCATATTGGCAACTGTAGAAATAAATATTTGACTTAGGATATATTACAGACTATTGTTGGACTGTTTAGGTGTGTGTTATGTAGATCTTTAGTAAGTTATAAATCTGTGCTCTTTTATATGCTCTACTGCATTTGTTTGTTTAGACTGTTTTTGTTGTTTTGTTTTGCTTTTTGTTTTCTGTTTTTTTAATACATGGTCTTATGTAGTCCAGGCTGAACCAGCATTTCAGACTGAATATAACTGTTCAATGATAGAATAACAGATACGTGCTACCATGTAGAAATTGACAAGGTTCTACTTTAAAAGCTGCCTAAGTTATAAACTGGTTATAAGTGCCATGCTTAACAAGTTTACATTTAGATATGAAGAATGCGAATACACTGCAATAACTTGATTTGAAATTTTAAACAAAAATGAAAAATGCATATAACAAAAGCAAACTGATTCAAAAGAAACAGTAAACCAAAATTATTCTATAAGTACTTGAAATACAATTAAAGTCAGTTTCCAAAATAAAAGTTTCCAAAATAATCTGGTCAAATGCAGAAATTTAAAACCTATTTTGGTTCTTTCAGAAAATGGAGGAAAACTGGTCATTACATATTCACCCTGAGGCTAGAGTTGCACTATGTAGTTGACAACCAAATATATTAAAAGTAAGGGCAATACTTAGAGAAGTTGAAATTATTTCTACAAAGCATATAAAATTGCCTGGTAACTGTTTTGTGGCCTACAATTCTGAAAATTGTTTTGTTTTAGCAGAAGCAGCAAATTGCATGACTCAGAAATTGATGTCAGATATTAAATATTATTTCCATTCTGAGATCTGTTTATATTAACACTAACAAAATATGAAGAATACCAGTCCTCATCATTACATATGGAAAGAGCTATTATTATAATGAACATTTAGCTAATGGAAGTTAGTGGAAAAACTGCAAATTAAATACAGTCTTCTGTGTTTTGTTGAAGAAGTTTGTTTATCACAAGTTAATATACTAATTTTTATCTTTCTTTATACAATTTTTATCTTTCTTTATACAATATTGAATTAATTATGGAACTGTAATAATATTTATTGTTCTAAGTGAAAGGATATAATCCATGATGATAAGGCAGAAAATAATGTAATTGCTTTTATAATAAAAATTTATTTAGAAAACCACTAAATATCACTTTAGGGATAAGGAATGTAGGACTGACCATTTTAAAATAAAAGGAAATGCCAGTGGATATTAAATTATTTTATATAATTAAAATGACAACTATTAAACCTCTACCTTGTCCATGTATCTCAACTAAATCTCCTTATTGAGTCAGTAATATTTCAGGGACCTTTAACATCTACAGTACTAATAAACATTTATGATTTTTATATTATAGAAACCTCCAATGTTTCTTCTAAATTCATGAGTTTGAGATAATGGGCCAGTTGAGGGATCATATTTATAATCCATTATTTGTACATTTATTTCTAAACACCTTATGTATTCTCACAGTCAATGTAGATAATGATCAGTTTTGAACCAATTTTATTAATATTAGTTGAATTCAAGTTTTCCTAATATGCTTCTTTGATTTAGGAACAGGTGAACTAAGTAATATAAAACAAAGGAAATTAATTAAATCTTTAGTAAAGAAACAGCCCTATGGCAGCAATGTCTATTTGCTTTCTCTTTGATCTTATTCCATTTTATTTTTTACATTAATGCTTTACCACCCTTTGATGTCTTCCAATATAAGCATATTCTACAGACATGACAGGTGATATATAAGCTGCTGGCAATTGCATTTTATCAGTTCTATGTTCCACAGGATTCAAACAGGAAAGTGTAAATATTAATCTTGAGCAAACAAAAAATACTTTGAAAAGCTGTATACAACAAAGGTACTTTAAATGAATTACTTTTATATGTTTGTTCATTGGTAATACTATTTCAAAGTTACATATGTGGCAATGACTGGTCCAGGGAGCTCTTCCTGAATAGTTTGAATGAAAAAACAAACAAACAAAAGGAAGTGGAAAGACACTTAAGCAATACTATAATAAAAATAACAGCTGAGCTGTAAGCCATATGTATAATCTTGTCTTACACATTTAGAAATGTACTTTTATTTCATGCTTCTTAGCACTCTTTAAGTGAATCATAAAACATGCAGTTTTGCTCAGTTCTACAATAAAATAATTACCATAACATGAATATATTTCCAAATTCATTTTCACCATCACACTTTGAATTGAAGAAAACCTCTGGTATATTTCAAAACATAAATATCCAATTACCTTTTTCTATTTTATTTTTCTTATAATTCTTTATTGATTCTTTGGCAAGTTCATATCACACTTCCCAATCCCTCTCAGCCTCTAGCCTTCCATACCCTTCTGCCACCCCTGTAACATATCCTCCAAAGGAAACCCTCCAAGATCAATTAAAAACAAAATACTTAGAATTTATATGTAAAACAAACTCACTTTCCACAGCAGGGTTTGCACAACCACGTTTAGGAATGTACTCTCAGAGAGTTTCATGCCTGAAAACACTTCCAGCCTATTGGGTCATCAGATAAAATTCTATTGTAAAACACTGTTGGAGTATTAATAATATATAAATTTCGAACACTTGTGGCTTTCAAAAAATAAACGTTATTTAATTACACTCTCAAGTACTCCTTATAGATTGAGAGTGTTGAATGTGTGTGAGGAAACAAGAGAGATGCATTAGTCTGGGTTCTCTAGAGGAACAGAAACTATAGAATGAATATATATGTACATATGCACACACACATATGTGCATATATATGTACACACATATACTCACACATACTCACTCACACTTGTGATTTATTTTAATGGCTTATAGGCTGTGGGACAGCCAGTCTAATAATGGCTGCCTACCAAAAGAAGATTTTAAAAAATTAGCACTTTTCAGTCCATGAGCCTGTATGTCTCAGCTGTTCTTCAGTAATGCCATTAAAAAAAAAAAAAAAAAAAAAAAAAAAAAAAAAGTACTTGCCAGTGAGAGTGAAAGAAAAGAGGCAAAGAGAACAAGCTTTCTTTTCCCATATCCTTTATAAATATTGCCAGCAGTAGGTTTGGCTCAGATTAAAGGTGGATCTTTCCACTTCAAAAGGTCTGAATTCAAGGTGGATCTCCCTACCTCAAATGATCCAGATTAAAAGCTAAAAGTGGGTCTTTCTAATTCAAATGACAATTGATAAAACATCCCTCACAGGTTTTAGTTCATTCCAGATTTTGTCAAGTTGACAACCAAGAATAGCCATCACAAGGGTATGTATATTTTACCAAGTAGGTGACCTTCAAATACAGAAAATACAATGTAAAGTGTCTGAAAACTTATATTCAGATGCTGCAATTGATTGAATTTTAAAGGGAAATTTTATAGCGAGATTGCAAAGTGTCATGAGCTGTGGGGATTCAGTAAGTGCAGTGGGCTGGGCTGGTCATCTTTACATGCTTTTGGCACTATTGCTTACATAAGAATCATTAATAAGAATTACAGCTATTGCCTGAATATGGGCTGTTAATACGGAAAGGCAGTGATAGTCCTCCAGTGGGGTGCCTACTGGCTGCTGCAACCTTAACTTGACCTTGATCCTGACACCAGGTTTGTGTGAAGGCTGCTGAGGTGAGCATATGAATTACAGAAGCGATCACCTGTTTTAAAGAATTCAACCTTGAGCTGACAGTCCAGAAGAGTGATTTCCCAGGGATTGTAAACAAATAGGGTCAGCATTTCCTGAAAGTAACCTGTAACAGTTCTAGGAAATTCAGAAACATAGGTTATCATTCAAACCATCTCCTTAAATTGCTAATCAATGTAGCTAGCACCCATCTTTATTGTTCTCACTCTAAAGTAAATGTATAAATTCACGTGCTTAAATTCCATTTATTTTGAAAGTACATATCATGATTATAGCCACACACTGCGTAAGTATATGTACTTATTCAGGGTGAGTTTCCTTCTGCAGTACCTGCATTCCTCACAGAATGTACTCATCTTCATTCAATACTGGCAGTCTAAAGCCAAAACATACAGACAATTATGAAAAACAACACAAAGCTCTATGATTTTATTTGCTTGGGCTTTAACACTTCTTAAGTTCATTTAAATCCATTAAAATACAAAAGACAGACTTCCCTGACAAAGAAAAAGCCCTCATGTCTGGGGAAGAAGAGGTAAGTTTTGTGAAGGTAATAATATATTTTCAGTGTAGTGACTAATTACCCACGATAAAGCTGGGGAATTGTTTTGACAATAACCAACTTACTAGATTATTGGACAAAATTCAATTTTAAAATTAGTTATATAATTGAGTGTTCAAAAATATTTTTAAAAGATAATATTAGATGCAGTTGGAGGATACTTGATACTTACCAGGCAAAATCTTTCAGTCAATGAGAAAAACAAAAACAAAGCAATAGGAACAAAACCCCAAATTGATGCCAAGAAAGGTCAGAGGAGTGTTCCAAATTCAAATAATCATTTGTTTACAAAATAAATGCTGATTCTCTAACTCTGTACTCTTTTTGGTAGTATCCTAAAACAATCCAAAATTTGATATAAAAGCTACATACAAATTGTAAGCATGGATATGGTTAAAAGTAGGATTTTGTGCCCTTTTGGATTCTGTGTGGTGCTAGATGCTGCTATTCAGACACAATGTACAATAGTTTTCAAATTTGACTTTAATAAAGGTAGAATGGACAAAGTTTACTTTCATATTGTCTGTGAGTAACTTAAATTATTTTTGTGCTTAAACGCTATTAGGGCTCACTAACTGTTGACATAAAATCGCGTTTTAAAAGCAAGAAATACAGACTCCCGAGGCCAACAGTGCAAAGAAAGGGAACTGAATGTCGCAGAGACTGCTGTCACTGCTTTATTTATTGGGACAGCAGCTCTGAGATTTCACTAAATATTACAAATAAAGACATATTTGCAGATGGATGGTGGTGGCACCTGACTTTAATCCCAGCACTAAGGAGGCAGAGGCAGGCACATCTCTGCGTTTGAGGTCAGAGTGGTCTACAAAGTGAGTTTTGGGATAGCCAGGTGAAACTCTGTCTTGGAAAAAGGCAAAGATGCAGAGATTCAGGGACCCATAGTTGAACATTAGGAGAAGTTTGTAGAACCTGGTGGAAGATGGGGAAGAAGGATTGTAGGAACCAAAGGAGTCAAGGACACCACAAGAAAAGTCACAGAATCAACCAAGCAAGGCTCACAGGGGCTCACATAGACTGAAGAGTCAATTAAGGAGGCTGCATGGGTCTAAGCTACATCTTCTGCAAATATGTTCTTGTTGTTTAGCTTGAGGCTTTTTTAGGACTCCTAAGAGTGGGGGTGGGATGTCTCATTTACCTGCTCTTATAACCCTTTTCATCTTACTGGGTTATCTCATCCAGCTTCCACACAAAGAGGCTAATGATATTAGCAGACGCCCAAGGCTTAGAACATAGAAATATGAGTTGGTGTCCTGTCTACCTTGGCCAGCAAGGAAACACTACCACGACTCTTCTTCAAGCAGTTTATTCAGGAACCTTGTACATCAGCTTCTGCCTCCCCCAGCAAGCCCTTAAATATGTGCTCACTGCCAATCAGCTCATGCCACCTGACGATCCCGGTTAGGTCATAGAAGGAGGAAGCACACCAGATCCATCAAGCACTTCCAAATAAGTCTTGTTTACAGCTAAGCCAGATCCATCAAGCACTTCCAAAGGCTAGTTTACAGCTACACTCGGACTACCTGGCATCCAGTCAGGTGCCATCTTGGGGCTGTGGCTTCCCACAACTTGGGAAGATTGAACTGATCATCCAATGGCCAGTAATTAAAAGTAAGCAATATAAGATTCTTATAATGAGAGTAAATGCAAATAAGATACAATATTTACTGGCATAAATAAATAATCTGCATCACTCTGTGGATGTGCCTTTAAACAATGATTTCTTCACAAATTACAAAGTCTCTGAGTAAAAAACAAATCTTTTTTTTTAATTTTTTTTTTACAATTTTTTTATTTTATTTTATATCACCAAGTCCATTTAAATGAAAACAAACATTTATAGACACTACTTGGGAATTTGGGCGTTGTTCTTTCCAAACTACTTCCTGCTGGCAAGGGGCGCTGTCATGAGGGATTCGAAGAAGATTCAGAAATCCTGGCTGTAGTCTATAAGGCTGCTTTGTCCAGCTGTTTTGAATGTAGGATCACCTGGTACTCTGTTTCAGGTGGTCTGGCTTGATCAAACCACATTAGTCTGGAAGGAATTCACATCTTTTCATTTTCTGTGGAAACAAACATAGAAATCCTTTTCCCCAGTAACTTGTCCTTGAACTTAAATTTTGGAGTCAAAGCATTTTTTTTAATTTAATTTATTATTTTACATGTCGATCCCAGTTCCCTCTCCCTGCCTCCCTCCCTCCCAACCTTCCTCACTCCCTCCCTTCCTCCCTCCCTCCTTCCCTCCCTTTTACCCTCTCTGCCCTCTCACATGCACTCTAACCACCCTCCCATCCCCCCACCCCAATTCCATATGTAGGGGAATGTCATCCAGTAGGGGTCATGTAGGTCTGACAGGTAATGTGAAGTAGGGACTAGGGCTTCTCTCCTGACTCTAGATTAAGGCAGTTATCCCTCCATGGGGGATGTGTTCGCAAAGTTCTTTTGTGCACCAGGGATACATCCTGGTTCCACTGTCTGAGGTCCCTTAGACTGCTCAGTCCTTCTGGCTGAGACCCATATTCAGGGGGCCCTGAGTCAGTCCCATGCTGGCTTCCCAGCTATCAGTCTGGTGGCCTGTTACCCACTCATTGTTCAGGTAAGCTGTCTCTATGTATTTCTCCTGCCTGGTCTTGTCCTCTCCCTCTGCATCTGACTTGTACTTCGACTCAGTGTTTATGTATGAGTGTTTGCTCCTGTTTCCAACAGGCATTAGTTGAGGGCTCCATGGATAAGTTAGTTGTTGATCTCACTAGACCTTTCATTGTGTTCAATTTTACCTTCAAACCAATATTGGCTCCCTATTTTATGTTCTCTCTCTCTCTCTCTCTCTCTCTCTCTCTCTCTCTCTTTCCTGTCTTCTATTCCTAACCAAGCTCAATCTTTCTGGTTGCACATGTTTTCTTTTCCTCCCCCTTGTTTTCTCCTACTTCTCTCTCAATTCATTGCCCCCCCTTCCCCTGAGCTCTGGGGGACTTGCCCATTACCAGTTCTGTGAGGGACTTCATATGAATGTCTTAGAATACACCTTGTATCCTAGTTCCTCTGGTGGTGTGAATTATAGGCTGGTGATCCTTTGATCTAGGTCTAAAATCAATATATGAGTGAGTACATACTGTATTCCTCTTTTTGTGACTGGGTTACCTCATTCAGGATGGTTTCTTCAAGTGTCATCCACTTGCCTACGAATTTCAAGATACCATTATTTTTTTTCTGCAGAGTAGTATTCCATTGTGTAGATGTGCCACATTTTCATTAACCATTCTTTAACTAAAAAAATTTTGTCCCCAAGTATGTAAAATTTAAGATGGAATAGGATTCATTTGAGTAACTTCAAGGAGTGAATATAGAAACATAGAATGAATTAGAAAATCTAAGAGATTATTGTAGTCATACTTTGCATGTAATAGTCACTGAAAAATGAGAAAATTAGTGGTAGGTTCTTTAAACATAGCAGGATTATCATGTTTGAAACACTAGGACTATGTAAATGATCCAGTGGGTTAAGTGTTTGCTGTGAAGGTTTTGAAAACCTTAGTTTAGATACTCAACACTCACATGAAATAGGAGGAATGCATTGAGTACCTGTAACCCTAGCACTGGGGACAAAGACAGGCAAATCCTGAAGGCCATTGGCTAGCCAACTTAGCCAAAGTGGTGATTTATAGGTTTAGTGATTGTGTTTCAGGAAAAATATGTAGATAAGTTTAGAGAAAGATATTGTCAGACATTGAGCTCAGCTTTTACACATCTATCAGCAAGTGAGTGCAACACCTACCTCACCAAGAATAGTTCAATTGGACATATGCACACTCATAACATATGCACAGATAAAGATATTATCAATTGTATCAGTGTTTGAATTTACACACAAATTATGAAATAACTGATTTTCAAAAATTGACACTAGTTCTTGTCCCTTAGAAGGATTCTTATGTGCATCTGCCTGCAGAAAGCCAAGGTGTATTGTTATCAGACATAACAAGCTCATACATACACAGGGATGCTTATTCATAACACAAACCAAAAGCATTTTCCTACAACTTCTCAAAAGAAATAAACTGACATATGACCATAGATGTGAAAAGTCCAGTGATAGTGAGTTAAAGGAGTGTTTTGGGCTTGTACTGGACCAATTGTTTTGTTTTCATTATTAGTTTGACAAAACATAATATCTGATTAAGTGATAACTCTGTGAAAACATGTTCCATGATTGTTCCATAGCTACATGTTCCTTGAGTAGCATGTTGTAGGAGTAAGGTTATCAATTTCTTTAAAGAGAGGTCATATAGCAATAAAAAAGTTACAGCATGCTCAATAAGTAATTAAAGTAGTAAAATAATTTTCAGCACAGATTTTGACTTGAAAATATTGAGAAGAGATTTTTCTTCCAATATATTGAGTAAAAGAAATGTTTAGTCTCAAATATGTCATATTATGAATTAAGAAAAAAACAGATGAAAATGTTACACATTTGTGAGAAGATTCTGCATTCATCAAGGTAATGAAGAGTGGTGATGTACACTATACTTTCAGTGTAATAGTCTAAGGAGATGGCAATGCTGACGTTGATCTGGATCATACATAATGTACAGGTGTCTTTAAGTATTACATTGCATTTGTCTTAGTTTTTTTCATGTTGTGACAAACTATGGGATTAGTCTCACAGAGTGGGGAGGGCCTGCAAGCAGGAGTGTTCACAGTCTGCAGTTATAGAAGATCACCTGAAATTTCCATTTCATTCATCCCTGGACACAATTCACAGAATGGTGCTGCCTTTTGAGGAAGACATTTAATACTTAACATTTATCAATTACACTGTGAAGAATATTCTATCTAATGTGTAACACATTTAAAAAATAAAGTGGCGCAAACAAAAGCATGGGTTTCTCCATGTGTTATATACTTTCTCAAAATTGAGAGAGGAAAATATTGCCACAAATAATAAACTTTAAAATATCTTCACAATAGGGGCATTTGAATTCTGGATGCCATGATTTGACAATTAATATTGATGTGTCTTTATTTTACATTAACCGTTTTTGTCTCACTATAAAATAATTCAAATATAATTTCCTGAAGTGATATACATCCATAAAGATGCCAATATTTACAAATGTGTCCATTTTGGACAAGAAATTATTTCTTAAGATTAATCTTTATCTTCCTGAAGGCATTGTTATCTTTAGAAAATGTCTGAAATGTATATAATGAATACAAGAGATAATGTGTGATGAAGGGGGCAGTAGAAAGTGACATGGAATTAATGAAAATCTCCACTCTGGTAGTTATTACTTGCTCAATTTAGAAAAAATAATTCTTCTATCCTTTGGTGATCTTTTTGTTTTTCTATAAAATGGCTGTGTCCAAGATATAACACAAAATATTAGCAGTCAGAAGAAGCACAAAATGTGATATTTAGCAGATTGTGAAACTGAACCTACCCATTG
The DNA here is from genome assembly GCF_943737965.1 of Phodopus roborovskii. Classification (NCBI taxonomy): domain Eukaryota; kingdom Metazoa; phylum Chordata; class Mammalia; order Rodentia; family Cricetidae; genus Phodopus; species Phodopus roborovskii. The sequence goes on from NW_026125444.1 coordinate 7,489,274, forward strand.
GATCTTAATGTTCACTTCTGTTTCAACAAATTGGTTGCACTCTGGAAAATCCATTCACCTCTCTGTTGCAACACTCACTCTCCACTAATGCGCTATTGGATTAGGGATGAAGGTCTATGGTAGTGTAGTAGCCAACAGGAATGACTGCCAAGAACATCAACCACTGGTGGACCACTCAGAGTCTGGATTAATATCTGTGACTCCATGGAGGATAACCACAAAATCACCTTCAACCCAAGATTGAAAAGCTCAGAAATAGCTTGAAGGTCAATACCTGGGTTGAATAAATAATCAAGAGACCATTATATCGTGGAAAAATAAGGATGGGGAAAACAGGCTGAATAGATGTTTATTCAGGGAGAAATCACTTTTAACAGAAACAGGTGACCACCAGCAGGTTCTAGTCCCAAGGATGCCTCCAGATGACCTCTGTCTTCCTGTCCCTGACCAGGAAGCAAGAGAGCTCCGGGGTCCCTGATCCCAGACATAGTCATACCAGGTCATGTGAGACCTGTCCCCACAATGCAAAAGGTTGGATATCTCACTACAACATCACAACATACCAAGTATAATATCTCAATTATAATAATAAAAAAAATTCACTGGTGTAATCCGTTCTGGTTATAAAAGTCAGGGCTAGATCACAAATGTACAAAAAGAGCAAACTGATATTTGTTATATTTTAAAACAAGAATTATTATCTGACTACAAGACATATGACTATATTACATTTAGTAAATAGGTTCAGAGTCAGAATAGTTCAGCAAAATAGCATTCTTGCAAAAAAAAGGAAGCAATGTGAAAAAAGTAGCTAATATCAGTAAGGCTATAAAGGAAATGTACTAAAGCAATATTTTATCTCCTTTTGTATGTGTATTTTGTAGTGCAGATTTTCAGAAATTGTGTGTGTGTGTGTGTGTTGTGTGTGTGTGTGTTGTGTGTGTGTGTGTGTTGTGTGTGTGTGTGTGTGTGTGTGTGTGTGTAGGATGGTGGCATTGAATTTATCCCATGTTTCAGGGTTTTTCACACCTGAAAGAATGTATTATCATCAATATAAGTGCCAGTCTCACACCTCACAGCAATTTAATCAGAATCTTTGGTGATCAACTCTAATGAGAAGTCAGGGAAAGTAAAGGGTAATAAAAACATTTGTAATGTTTATGTCACACAATACAATGCATAATATGTAATAAAGCTTACTTACTACAAATTGGAAAGGGAGAAGTCAAACTGTCACTATTTGCATATGATATGATAGTTCACATTAGTGACCCAAAAAACTACCAGGGAATTCCTCCAGCTGATAAACACATTCAGCAAACTAGCAAGATACCTGATAAACTCAAAGTAATCAGTATCCCTACTATATACAGACCACAAAGAGGCTGAGAAAGAAATCAGAGAAGCATACCCTTTAAAATAAGCCACAAACAACATAAAGTATATTTAGAAAATACTTAAGAAACAAGTGAAAGACCTATATAGCAAGAACTTTGTGTCTTTAAAGAAAGAAATTAAAGAAGATATCAGAAAAAGGAAAGATCTCCCATGCTATTGGGTAGGCATAATAAACATAGTAAAAATGGCATTCTTGCCAAAAGCATCTACAGATTAAATGCAATCCCCATTAAAATCCCAGCACAATTCTTAATTGACTTGAAAGGATAATAATCAACTTTATATGGAAAAACAAAAGACCCAGATTAGCCAAAACAACCCTGTACTATAAAGGAACTTCAGGAAGCATCATCTCTGAATATAATCTCTACTACAGAGGTATAGTTTCGAAAACAGCCTGGTATTGGCACAAAAATAAACAAATAGATCAATGGAATCAAATCCAAAACCCTGATATTAACCCACACACCTACAAATGCCTAATTTTTGACAAAATAGCTAAAAGTATACAATGGCAGGAGGAAAGCATCTTCAACAAATGCTGCTGTCACACCTGGATGTCGGTGTGTAGAAGACTGCAGATAGAACTATGTCTATCCCCATGCACAAAACTCATCCAAATGGATCAAAGACCTCAACATAAATCCAGCCACACTGAACCTCTTAGAAGAGAAAGTGGGAGGCACTCTTGAACAAATTGGCAGAAGAGACTGCTTCCTGAACATAACTCCAGTAGCACAGACACTGAGATTGACAATTATTAAATGGGACTTCATCAAACTGAGAAGCTTCTGTAAGGCAAAGGACACAGTGGGTAAGACCAAATGGCAGCCCACAGACTGGGAAAAGATCTACATCTGACAGGGGGCTGATATCCAAAATATACAAAGAACTGAAGAAGCTAGTCAACAAAACACCAAATAACCCTATTAAAAATGGGGTCCAGAACTGAAGAAAGAATTCTCAATAGAGGAAATCAAAAAGGCTGAAAGACACTTATGAAAGTGTTCAACATTCTTAGCTATCAGGGAAATGCAAATCAGAACAACTTTGAGACACCATTTTACTCCTGCCAGAATGTCTAAAATTAGGAACACCAATGTCAACTTATACTGGTGAGGATGTGGAGAAAGGGGAACACTCTTCCACTGCTGGTGGGAGTGAAAATTTGTACAGTCAATTTGGATATCAGTATGGCAGTTCCTCAGAAAAATGGGGAGCAGTCTACCCCCTCTTAGGCATATACCCAAATGATCCACATCCATGCAACAAAGACATCTGTTCAACTATGTTCATAGCAGCATTATTTGTAATAGAAAGAACCTGGAAGCAACCTAGATTCAATTTCAGAATGGATAAAGAAGATGTGACACAAATCTACACAATGGAATGCTACTCAAAAAACAATGGAATCTTGACATTTGCAGGCAAGTGGATGGGGCTTGCAGAAACCATCTTGAATGAGGTAACCCAGTCACAAAAAGAGGAACATGGTATATATTCACTCATATATGGATTTTAGACCTAGATCAAAGGATCACCATCCTAAAATTCACACTGCCAGAGAAACTAGGACACAAGGAAGATTCTAAGAGATTCATATACGGTACCTCACAGAAAGGGGAAAAGGACAAGACATCCTGAGCGTATGGGGAGTGGGCGGGGGGAGGGCAGAGAGTGGAGAGTAGAGAGGGAACTAGAAGAAAGAGAAGGAGAGGAGAGGAAGGCAAGAAGATTGAGGAATAAGTGAGAGAAGAGAGAGAGAGAGAGAGAGAGAGAGAGAGAGAGAGAGACTGAGAAGAGAGAGAGAAAGGGACAGAGAGAGAGAGAGCATAAAAGAGAGAGACATTATAGGTTTGAAGAGAAAACTGACTCTAGAGAAATGTCCAGAGACCTACAAAACTGACTCCAACTAACTATTTGAGAAACAGTGGAAAGGCTACCATAAATGCCCTACCCTGATAATGAGATCGACGACTCACTTATCCACCATCATGGAGTCCTCATCTAGTAGCTGATGGAAACAGAAGCAGACACCCACAACTAAACATTGAGCTGAACTGGAATCCAGATGCAGAGAGGGAGGAGAAGAACTGGCTATATAAACACAGAAAGAGCTGACCTGAAGAAGGAGGAGCTAATGGGCTCCCAGACTGATAAGATAGCTGGCAATCCAGCTTGGGACCAACACAGACTCCTGAACATGGGTCTCAGCTAGAAGGCCTGAGCAGTGTAAGGGACCTTGGACAGTGGAATCAAGATGTATCCCTGGTGAACAATAAGACTTTGTGGGCCCATCCGCCATGGAGGGATACTCACTTAACCTAGAAACGGGAGAGAAGGCATAGTCCCTACTCCAAATGACTTGACAGTTTACATGATCCCTCCTGGAAGACATCACCCTGCATGTGGAGTGGGGTGAGATGGTGGGGGGGGGGTCAGGGGGGCATCGGAGGGTGGGAGAGAGAGAAAGAGGTAGGGAGTGAGTGAGAGGGAACTAGGATCGATGTGTAAAATAAACATAAAAAATTAAAAAAGGGAAAAAATTATACTACACAAAGCATAGGCCAAAAAATAAAGTATGGTGTCAGTTCTAGTGAAGTCTAGATAAGCATTGCAGCAGATCCTATAGTAACTACAGAAAGGCTAATATTATGGTTGATAACAATGATATGTACAGTTGGATTTAACACTGGGATTTCAGTTAAATCTTCACAATATTTGAAGCAGCTTATACAGTACACCATGTTAAAGATTCCCTGAATGCTAGCATGCACACAATGATAAAATATTGTTCCCTAGGCTCCCATGTCAGGATCTCTCCTTTCAAAATAAATGAATTTTCTTCATGGATTCAATCTGCCTTGATGTTTTAAAAATGTTTGCTAACACAAATTGCTCTTGCACCCAGAGAAGTGGTTCTATTTTTATCATTATCTTCATTCATGTTTTGTTTGTGTGAATGATTCCAACACATCTATTATGTCTTTTGCTAGTTAATCCAGTGTCTGTTGGAACTCACAAACTTTCTGTTCTCCATTCCAGAAACCATGTATCTGTTGTCTCACTTCAAAACATGTTCATATTCCTTTAATGCATGAAATTTTTTGAACTCAGGATGCCAGCATGGAAAGAGTCAACACTGGGTAGTTTTAATTGACACAAAGTAGAGTCAGCCAAGAAGAGAATCTCAATGAGAAATAATACAGATCTGAGTTTAAGCACTGTCTATGTGTTGAACTGCATTAACTGTTAACGTATGCTGTAAGGTCCAGCCCATGGTAGACAGTTGTGTGATGCTGAGCAACATAAGAGAGGAGAAAGCTAATAGAAAGTGAGCAAGCAAGGATGCATGCATTCTCTCTTTGATCTTGATTATGTTAGTCAATGCTTGATTTCCTGACTTGCCTTCGCCTTGTAATGGACTACAACTGTAATTGTGACCTGAACCAAACCTTGTCACCTGCATTGCTTTTATTAGGATATTTGCTTAAGCAACAGAAAAGAAGTTAGAGCAGAAGAAGTCAGAAAGACTATCATTTCCTTCCCTAACAACATTTTTTTCCCAAGAGTCATTTTGCTTTGTTTTGTTTTTTTATTTTTTCCAAGAGTGCTTTTCCTTAAAAATTTAGTGGGTGGATGGTAAGTTAGTAGGAAAATAGCATTGCTCAAAAATAAACCCTATAATGCCTCAAAGAAGTTCCTTAGAAAGGCATTAACATGAAATAAATTAATGCTTCCCAGTTTGTAAATTTCAACTCAGTTTTAATATCGCTTCTATGCTGCTGGCTATCTGCAATAGATTTAATGTTCTATAACACTCTATTTTGTTTACTTTCCAAGGGACTCTGTGTCTTTTTTTCATATCCTACATCAAGCAACTGTTTGCTTCATATAATAACTTGAGTGTTATTCTGTTGTTCAGTGTCAGCTACAAAGAATATAAAGCACTCAGGAAAATCCACCCATAAAAATCAATGGGTTTAATAGAACATCTTTGTTGTAGTTGCAACTTTGAGTTAAAGTAGGTGCTGTAAATTAAAGCGGGCCTGAACACTTTCTCCCCCTTTAAGTATCCTCAGTGTCCTCCTGTGTAACCATGAAGTTTGTGCTGCAGAGCAAATGTAGTTAATCTTTGAAAAATACACACCAGTTTGAAGTAGCTTAATATAACCATATAAATTTCTACATAAGTATTTCCAGTTGCAAGTGGAAGTGTATAAAATGATGAGGTTGAGCTAACAGCATGATTTACTGACTTCCTACACAGATGCCTCTGACTCTAGCTGAAAAGAAAGTTTAAAAATAGGAAATGGGAGATAGAGAAATTTTGTGTTTTTTAATTGTGTACGTATGATAAATGTATGTACATTACCTGTATGTATGCTTGTCCAGCACATTTGTGTCAGTGATAGAAAGGGGTGTCAGAGGCTTTGGAGCTGGACTCACAAATGGTTGTTAGGCAGCATATGTGTGATGACAATTGAACTTGGGTCCTCTGGAAGAGCAGTAAGTGGTCTTAACTACTGTGTTATCTTCCAGCCCACCGACAGTGGATTTTACCTCTTGCATTGGTATATTCATTCCTCTTTTTATGATGGTGTGGAAGGGTACATTCCAGGAGAAACTTGATGTATGTTAACTCTGTCTCACTGGATAAAGGCATACACAGTTATGTTGGGGGAAGGAATGGTGGTGGGTAGCTGTGGTGTAGGGGCATGAAGCAAATGATTATTTAAACAAGGAAGAAGAGAGACTGCCCCAAACAGGAATTGCCACAACTTCATCTGGGCCTCAAATATGAAGATTTCTATTATCTTATATGACTGTTCTTAGATTAATGTTTAGTGTAATCTTCTATCACTTTTCAACATTAATAATTGAGTCAGGGTCTCTCAGCACAATTACAGCACTCCCTGAAATGACTACTCACCCCAGCCAATTTGCTCTAGGAATCCCCTTTTCTGTTTCTAGGGGCTGTAATTGCAAGCAAGATGCCTCACCTACCCAACACTTGTGCATGTTCTAGGTGTTCAGACTCTTAGATTCACATATGCATAGCAAGCCCTTAATCATTGATCCATGATGGTTTCAGCAAAGACAACTACTCAGAAATTCCAATGAAGGACATATCATTTAATGAGGTAAGTGTTCAAAACTTGTTTTCTGTGAATATTCTGTATCCAAGACTTTTGACTTCTTAAAAAAGTACAGTTGATGAAAGGTGAAGAACACAAAGCCTACTTGTAGTTCAATGTAACATACAATCTCTTCATATATTATTCCTCAAATCTTAGACGATCCAATTGTGTCTCATCCAATCATATGTTCTGGAGATAATAGCTATATTTTACTTCTATCATCATAGACTAGTGTCACTTATATATGGTACCATACAGATATTCAACAAGGCTACTGCTATAGCCATGGTTTCTTTAATCAGTAATTACTCTGTATTGTTATTGTACAACAGTCATTTATGCAAGTGTCCCATAAAATATGCCACCTTTGTGTGGCTGGAAGACAATTGGGTTATTTTAGATATGGTGAATTTCTAAAAAAAATTTACAGACATTCTGGTACATTCTTTTCACTACTCTTGAAGATAGCTGTAGTAGATTTATTTAGTCAAGTCATATGTGTGTCTAGGATATATTGCTTAAAGGCCACTCATAGAGCTAGCAATTAATCAAAACATATGTGTGTCTAGGAGATATTGCTGAAAAGCCACTCAAAGAGTGGATACTGAAATTCTAAATCATTTTGATCATGTTATCATATTATATGGCTAATGATTGGAAGGGCAAGGCGATAGTTGGCATTTTCCATTAGAAGATAGATAGATGACAACATACCCTTAGGCATTTATAATCCAGCATGTCTTCTGGGATTACACAAAAAGAAGAAAAGAAGATCCCAACAAAACATTCAAAAGATGTCAAGATTGGCTATATCCATCTCATAGAATATGGGAGAGAGCAAAATTCTGCTGTATTCACAGAATAACTGAGTAACTGACAGACATAAATATTTTTTCTTTTGTTCTCTTTTTGCTACTGTTACTACAATAAACCAACTTGGTGGGATATTATTCAGCCACATTGAATATACATTTTATTTACTATGATGAGGAATCTTTAATTTGTTATAGATAAGCTTTAGACACATCAGAGTTGTTCCTTATTTAAAATATTGCATGTTCTATAATGAATTGGTGTCATTTTGTCAGTGAAACTTTGCACTTTTTATCATTAGCAGTACTAAACAAATTCATTTATTTTTCTAACAGATGCATGTGATTTTAGTACTTTTGGTTAAACACAATTGAGTTCCCTTTTGGGAATGAATTATTACCTTGATGTGATTTGAAATAAAGTCAGAGGCTAATCCTCAGCTCGGTCTTTTCTTTGACCTCTATTTGGTACTGTTTAAGACTGTAGCCATTCTATTACAAATAGGTCAAATCAGTGCATTCTTACTGAATTACTGACATGCCTATTGAAAGCATCTGAGTGTAAATAAATGTGAGAAGCTTATTACATTTTTCCTTACACATTAAATGGTTGGTATATATTCATGTATTTTAGTTTTCTTTATCCACTTAAAACGATAGTGGCAGGGGAATATGAGGAGTGGAATTAGGGGAATAATACTCAAGATGTAATATATGGGAGAAGAATAAATGAAAAAGTAAAAAAAAGAAATAATAAATCATAAAATTACAAAAACAAAACATAGCAACAATGGCAACAGCAAAACATGGCCAAATGGTGAGTGGTATTACCATTTTCAGTTTTCTGATATAATGTTATTTCTTCATGATATTCTATTTGATTTTTGTTATATTTCTTATAAATTTTATTTCTTTCTGCAACTTTTGGATATATGCAATTTTAAGTTCCTTTCAAGCCTACTATTTAATGGGCTTGTTGTTTTATGAGAGGAGATACAGTTTCATAGTTTGCTTACATGTTTTACAATTTTGAAAAGTTTCTCTTCCTATCCTCTGTTAACAACTCATTGGGTAAATACATGTGACTTTGATACATCTGGTAAAGTTTTCCAAGTTGTGTCTTCACAAAGCTGCCATGATTCTGCATCTGAGGAAGGCATTTATCTCATAGACTCAAGAAAGACAAAGAGAAAATAATAAGACAATGCCTCAGAATCTTTTGATAATAATGCATTCAGTAATGTGAAACCTCTGACTTTGCCTCATCTCTTAGTTTCCAACAATAGCACCAAGATAAGCATACAGGCATAACACATGAAGCTTTCAAGATCCAAACTATTGCAGAGACAAACTAATAACTAAATGCAGGTATGATGGAGGTGAAGCATTTAGTGTAATTTAGATTTCTCAAGTTGTTAATAATAGCCATTGTTTCCAAATGTTCTTTAACTTCATGGGATAAGCATTTTATCTCATACAATAGGCAGATAAATGTCTGAGAAAGCCCTGCATTCATTCTTAGAACTTGTGAATATAATACTCATTAATGCTAAAAGAGAATTAAGGTTGTCAATATAATTGGAATAATTACCAATCACCTGATCTTCATATAAGACATTATAATTAGTTATCTGGGCCTTTAAAAATGAAAGCGTGTTTGCTTGTTCATGTAGAAAGTGATTTTATGTTGCTGAATTTAAAGAGAAAGGAATGGAAATGTGAGCCACTCAAAGTAAGGATTCCAGGGAAGAGACAAAAATGGATCTACTACAGCAGCCTGCAGAAGAAATGCAGGTTTATCAGCCATGGCTTGATTCATTTTCTGCCTTTGCTAGGTAGTATTAGAGCAGCATTTAATATAACGCTAATTTTACCTTTACCGAGACAACAGTCTCTTGAGAAATGTAATGTGATCCTGAGAGTTATATGATCAGCTTTTCTGGCTGGTAAGGATATGAATTATCACCTCACCTTAGTAAATCTTACACATTCTTCACTATTTTCTTCGGTTGCTTATTTTTCTTTGAAAGTTTTCTTTCACATATATGCTATATATCAAATCACTTATCTAAATGCACAAGAAGGCCACTTGCAGGTTTGTTAGTCTATGACCAAATGCATCTTTCTTTTCTCTGTTTCCAGGCCCTGTGTTCAATTGATGTGACAGTATACCTCATCTTCTAGTGTTTTCTCTTCGATTTAAAATGACAAACTAGATGCTAGTTTTGTCATACCTTTTCTATACTCTGGAAATTTTTCCTATGAAGCAAGTTGAAGAAATAAAAGACTCACTTGTTTCTCCTTTGTTAGTTTTAATAAGGAGTCTGTTTACTTTTACAAAAAAATTACATACCTACACACAAACACACACACACACACACTTTAACTGGGAGTAGGGGCACATCAATAACCCAAATGAATTACTAATAGAATAAAACACTGTCAGTGACTATTTGATTATACTTTTTGTAGGGACCAAACACATCCACAATTTCTACTTAATTAAAATTAATTGAAAGTAAATTTTATGTCTGGGTTTTATTTTGTCTAAAAGCAGGTATCAGAACCTCCTCTTAAAAATTCATGTCATTAACTGATTCAAAGTAGACAATAAATCAAAATAGCATAAATTTCACCTAGTAGATAAAATTGTAAATAAAATATGTAATATATACATTTCAGTACTTCTAATTCATAAAAATAAAGAAACTATATCATTATATCATTTATGAAAATGTGACTATAACTAGAAATGAATGAGATTAACACTCAGAAAAAAAATATAGCATGATCTCATTTACATGAGAAATCTAAAACCAAAGTAGGGGAGACTCTAGAAAGGTGATTAATCAGATTGGAAAGAACATGGAGAGAAAAATCTTATTCCTAAAAACTCTTTTATTCTCTTGTGTGCAGGTCGATGAGGCTATGGGAGTATCAATATTCTCCCTAGTTCAGTTGGAGTCCACAAGTGGCAGCACTTTACTTACAGACAGTATGAGTTCATTCACTATAACTGGAAGCATGTGCATTTCAAAATCATAATGTACATCACCAGTGACTATTTGATGATACTTTCTGTACGGAATATATGTATTTTATATGCAGAAGGATGCTCTTCATTCTCTTAAAGTAAGAAAAACCTTAAGAATTTTTTTTCTTAAAAAATCTGATAAGCTGGGTGTTGGTGGCACATGCCTTTAATCCCAGTACTCAGGAGACAGAGGCAGGTGGATCTCTGTGAGTTTGAGGCCAGCCTGGTCTACAGAGTTAGTTCCAGGACAGGCTCCAAAGCAATACAGAGAAACCTTGTCTTAAAAGACCAAAAAAAAAAAAAAAAAAAAAAAAAAAAGATCATTACCATACCAGCTTGATTTCTTTCATGTAATACCTGTACCTTTAATCATGAAGGCCACCTAGTGAGTGAAACCTGTGTTTTTCTAAAGTCAATGAAGAATGATTGTATCCTGAATACACATTAATTCATTAAAATTTCCTTTTACAAGTCATACAGAAGCTTGTATCCATTTATGAAATACAGAAAAAAAGAGAAAATTTCATTGTCCAAGTATAAAGTTTAGACTAATCTCATTGTCAGCTTTAGTTGGTGAAATAAGATGTAATATTAACCCTTAAGGTAAGACCACCAAAGGACAGGATCATTGGAATCCTATAGATACTCGTGTTCAATTTCCTGATGTTTCCACCTGAAGCTTGACCCAGAATAATACACACTTTGAATTACTTTATGTCTCCATGTGTGCTGTATTTCTGTCTACCAGTATTATTAGGTGTCACTTTGTAAGCATGTGGTAATAGCTGAGATACAGGATACAAAACTAAAATTAAAGGACAATCTGAAATGCATTTTCTATTTCACATACAGAGTGTTTTCATCAATGAGACTAAGGAGATAAAAATGTAATTTTGATGGAAGAACATAAGTGAGAAACAAGAAAGCAAGGAGAGAAATTGGAGACATACTTAATGGTAGAGGTCTGAACCCAACTGAGACTCATTGTGTGACTTCCCATTTTTAACTAACCCTTGCAAACATAAAACTATGTTTAAGGAATTCTCTATGTAGGCATAGTAGTTAAAAAATAAATTTATGCAAATTTGATTATGTATCACTTAAGCTACAGATGCTAATATATGCCTTTTAATTGATCTGGAGCCAAACACACAGGGAAACAGAGTACTGGCATGTCATAGCTGAGTTAACATGGGTCTTAAGGGACTTAAAAGGTAGTCAGTTTCTCTTCTCTTATTATATCACTCTAACACACACACACACAGAGACAGAGACAGAGAGACAAAGAGATACTAAAATTAATTTCCTTTTTCTGTATTGCTCAGTTATTAGAATTATATCTATGTTAATTGTGGATGAGATATGTAGTTTATTTCCATAATAGCAAGAAGCATTGTGTGACTTATGTTTCACTTTTAAGAATACTGTGTAAAACAATTCTTATCCCATGATAGTTTATAGTAGATGTGTGCTGTTTTTGCTCATGTTTTTGAACATTGAAGTCTGGAGAGGTTATACAACTTTAGCATATGGAGCCTTGTTAGATAAAGTATATAACCAAGGGCAAATTTAGAGATGTCATGATTTCACCACAGTCCTAGTTCACTCCTTGAATCCTATGTGCTTAGCTTTAAATGGTATATCTATATTATCTTCACTACCATAAAGGCTTAAGTAACTCATGGAAGAGCAAGCAGAAAGAATGTAAGAGGAAGAACATGTGGAGGAAAGAGTACTATGAAATATTGTCTTCTGGACATGATAATGCTATCCCATTCATGAACCCAGAATAGCTATTGATCCTGGTATAAGATCTATACAAGATCAAACTAGCCCTGATTCCAGAATTGATGGAATAGATGGCCTTCAGGACCTCCTTGCAACTGATTGACTTTTGGAAGTAGATAGTTGCAATAAAGATAATCACTTTATTGAGAATATAGACATTGGCAGATTTCCCATTCTCCCGGGGATGGCCTCATACTCTTCCATATATGGACTTCAGGAATCGATTTAATAGATTTACAAAGAAGAATGTGATTAGGAGGAGTTGATGGAGGTATAAAAGGTCATATAACAATTACATACATGTATGAAATTCTCAAAATGCTTTAAAACCTTTTTTAAAAATGACAACATAATAGAAAATGTTGACAGTTTTCAAGAAGCATTTTTATTTTAAAAAGACATGAAAATGACTACCACAGATATGAAATTTCAAAAAATTTAATAATAGTTATTTAAAATTATAATCATAATTAATGTATTATTTACAACTTCTTGACCAAAAATAAAAGTTGATAAATTGGTTACACTAAGATGAAACCCTTAACTGATCAAGAAGAGTATTAAAACTAAGAAAATAATCACACTGTAGGCAAATATATTCAACAAAATATCTGAAAAGGTAATATGTACATACTTCCTCACATATGTTTTAATATACATTAATTCATATATATATAAGTAATTGCACCTACATACTCCTAGATATACTCATATATTTAAATCCTATGTATTTTTATATTCATATGACATTCACAGATAGGTGAGAACTACATGAGCAAATATATTAAAATAAATGAAAAAATATGCACACAATAAATATATGAGGAATATACTTTAATTAGTACTTAACAGAAAAATCTTATCCATTTAAATGACCCCTGAAGATACAAAAACAAAAAAAGTTATTCTCTGATATAATACTGTGATGTCATTATTTGTTCACTAAAATGGCAAAAATTCAAAATATATGAACATTATATAATTCTACGTGTATAAAGCAAAGTAAATTTATAGGTTTCAGTTGTATAATTTTGTAAAGCTGGCAGTTTTTTCTAGGCTTTAATAAATTTATGTCCTGTCGTCCTGAAAATTAACTCCTACTAATTCTAAATGTGTGTGGATATAAGTGGACATGTCCAAACATATTGATAGGGATTTGTAATCATGTAAAAGTCTAATATAGCTACAGCATATCAAATAAGGGAACTAGGACAGAACATAGCAATGGCCTTATTTGTTGCATACCAAGTTTAAAGAAGCATGTTTGGGAACGTTGTAGAAGACTGGTGTAGAAGACCAGCGTCTATGAGAATGAATAAGGTGCAAATTCCTATTAATGGAAAATGGAGAGTCTGAATTGGTCATTTTTCTTAGTCAGGCAAGGTTTCCTGTGGTAGGACTAGGCTGTTTTTGGTTGAGTTTTTGCCTGAATTTAAAAATTCCTAAACAATTCAGCTTGATGCTAGGATATGGTGTCTCTCCCAGGTACCCTTTACTGAGTATACACACAGTTCGTTGATTGTGGAGAGGTTCAGCTAGTGCCTGAGTGAAGACTTCACCTCTATGTTCTAGTGCCTTTGGTTCGAGAAGGTACTGTGAAGGCTATAGAAAGAAAATCTAGACACCAACCAGTCTGCAAAACCCTCCACCTAAAACCTGTCCTGCCTGCAAAATGTGCTGGGGCAATGGTGGGAGTGGCCAATCAATGTGTGGTTTAACTTGAGGCTCATTCCATGAGAGGAAGCCCCTTCCCTACACTGCCTGTATGACCAAGAACAGAAAACTGGATAGCTTATACACCTAGGGTATATCCAAACATGACTGTTTAAAAAAAAATCAATAATCAATGCAATGATACCTAATGATATTCTGCTTCACTCATAGATCAATGCCTTTTCCAGTCATCATCACAGAGGTTTCCTCCAATAGTAGAGGGCAGTATATACAGAGATCCACTATTAGATATTACGAAGTGATAGAGTCTAAACTGGGGGTCTCTGTCCCGTACCTCTTTCTGGGATAGGGCAACCTGGCAGAAGAGGGGAAGGAACGACTCTAGTTAGAGGGGATCGACAGAAACCAGGGCTCACTCACATGGGCTCACAGAAACTGAAGCAGAGTGTGGGGCTTTACGGTAGTTAGCTTGGTGCTTTTGTGGAACTCTTACCTGTGGGAGTGGGTGTATCTTTGGCTCTTTTTTCTGTTCTCAGAACTTATTTCCTCCTATTGGGTTATATGCCCAGCATTGGTGTGAGGGCTTTTGCCTTGTTTTATTGTATTTTGTTTCGTCATGTTTGGCTATTGGAGGCTCTTGGAGGCCTGCTCTTTTCTTAATGGGAAAGGATAACAAATGGATCCAGGGGAAAGTGGAGGTGGGTTGAGCTGTGAAAAGAACATGGAGGGGAGAATGTGGTTGAATATATTGTACGAGAGAAGAATCCATTCTCAACTTAAAAACAAAGCATGTTGTTCAGGAGACATCGGGGTGAACCTTCCAGGTGCTTGTATCTTGTATTAATTAAATTTTAGTTAAGAGAAATACTTGGCTTTCTAAAAATCACTGAAATGTAAATTTGTGTCATTATTTAGGTTTGAAAATATAGATATATTTTTGTTATAAAGATATTTTTGATTATTTTTTTCTTTAAGGCATATAGTTTTCATTAACATTGCAGTTTTTCTTCTGTTTTATGGTTCCTCTTTTCACATAGGATTGATATTATCTTTCTCTCACCACTGATAGTATTGTCTGTTACAAGCATATTTTCCCGCCAGCCTGGTCCCACAGCCCCTCCAGCTCCAAATAACACACAGAGATGCTGTATTAGATATAATGTTGTTGGCCTATTACTAGAATTTCTTATTGCTATCTCTGTCTTAAATATTAACCCATTTCCATTAATATAAGTGTTTCCACATGGTCTTCTCTTACCGTAGAGAATATCTGGAGTTCTGTTCTCTTGGTCCTACATTTTAAATCCTCCTACCTCTTTCCGAATCCTTCTTGTCACCGAGTCTCGCCTATCTTGCTTTCCTATTGGCCAGCAGTGCTTTATTCATAAAGCAATAAGAGAAACATATTTACAGAATGACATCTCCCATCAATTTTCTATATTTTTTTTCTGCCACTGAGGTGTTGGGTAACACAACATTTTATTTTAATATCGTTCAATCATCTATTATTATTATTACTGTATACGACATAGGTTGTGACACATCTCCATTGTCTTACATGATCAGCAAAGCCACAAAAAAATGTTTTCATTATTCTCAGCACAGCTTAACACTATGAGCATATGTCCAGTTCATAACATCTGGCAAATATGACAATTCTAGCAAAATATTTTGATATGAAATTGTGGCTTGATAAACCCTGGTATTTAACCTGTGAAACTTGGCACAATGTAAAACTATCTGAAGTTATTTGCATTTCTCTCTATATATCTATATGTATCCATCTATATCCAAAGATTATCTTTTACAGGACACAATAATATAACATGAATATAATATAAGAATATGAACTGTATTTGCAGCTACCCTCAGTCTGATTCACTTCAAATAAATCCACTGGGTTACAAGTATTTGCATGCTCATCATGTGTGTAACAATTGCTGAAATCAATAGCCCCTGTAGGTTTAGTTTCAGGAGCTCTACATTAAATATCTACAGGCAGAAGAGAAAGAAAAAGGCTCACAATTGGCACTGAAAGAGGGAATGTGTGTTCAATTCAAAAAATAAATTTTATGTTTAAAGTTATTTTGATAATGGTCAGTGATCCATTGCATTTAGACTTCTGGGAAAGTAAAAGTTTATAATACTTTAAATTGATGAAATTTATGTCAGACAAGAAAATCAAGTAATTTCCTAGACAAAGAAACAAAACATTTCAATTTTATGTCTTCTTTTATAGATGAACTTCACTAAAATTGATTTTGTAGATATATTTGTATAACCTAACATATGCTTACAAGTTGTCATTAATTATTTTATACTCTGGATTATTTAAACACAATTCTGAAACTTTTTTGTTTTTTTATAAAAGTTTCTAAGTTAAAAATTTTCTTAAAATATACTATGTATGTCATTAGAATTTGATGCTTTCTATTTTTTAATGAAGTACAATTTGTTTAGGAGTTTTTAGATTCTCTGAGTTATTGTATTGGTTTTTTTTTTTTTTTTTTTTGTTTTTTTCTGAGGAATATCTAGCTGTTAAAGAGACCATAGTCTTTGAATTTAATAAATGTTTAGTAATTACATAGAATGTGTCAGTAATAAATTAATAGAGCATAAGTGATTTTAAATGAACTGATTGAATCAATTCTTGGATAGATCTATCTCTCTAAAGTGAAGAGTTTGTCCACAATACCTAGAGAATAACACCATTTTTCTCTTACTCAGTCCCATTACTTAAAGTGTTATTGTTATTAATAAAATGTTTGCTGAAGGATATGAATTTGAAGAAAATTAAATATGTAGTCACAGATTTTGTTTAAAAATAGTATATTGCAAGACATCAAATTTGAATATAATTATTATTACTGAAATTTCTGACCAGTAATAAAATGGTATTAGCATGAAATGATAACTTTTATTTAATATAAGGTCTACTGAACTGTAAGCACATAAAGGAGAATCATCAGTCTCAAGCAGACATTTTTTTTCAGTAGTATCCAATAGAATTATGTCAACCTTTATTATCTGAAAATTCTGCCTATTAAATATTGTATTTTGAGAAAAGACTTTCAAAAGGAAATATATGCCTTTTGGAACTCTCAATCCTCTCTAATTAACCATACACACACACACACACACACACACACACACACACACACACACATATATATATATACATGCTATATATCATATATGATAATTTGTAATGATAATATGGAATATGATGCTGAATGTTCAACATCAAGAGAATAACTAATGATTTTAAAGTATAACATTAAAAGACAGTAGAGAACTCAGACATTAGGGCTTAGTCTTAATTTTTCATAAGGACCAGCTTTATATTTGCTCATATAGCTTCTTCCCATAGCCAGATTTATTCTGTTTTTATCTCATGTCTTTATTACTGAGTCTGATTACTTTTGAGATAAATTTTCCTAAGTATGATCACTACTCTCAATTTTATTTTTATAGATAATTTTTTAGTAAATGGAGTCATGCAATATTTTTGTTGTTGTTGTTGTTGTTTTGATTATTTTGTTTTTGTCTTAAAATTTTAGGAATCAAAATTCTGTCTGTGAGACTCGTCCATGCTGATGTCTCTAGTAGAGGCTCATTTTTGTTCTTTAGAACTGCTAATTATATCCTTTGAATATTTTATTATTCTCCGAATACATTCTACTGTTAATGAACATCTGGTTTGTTTTAAATTGGCATTGCTACAAAATAGTGTCATAATGGACATGATCACCTTAGGCATAAATCAAAATGGTATTACGTAGATAGCCAGAACTAATTACTATATCATATGTTTTAAATGCTATCAACTTTATTATACATCACAAAAAATGATGCCAAAAATGTTTTCCCACTTTACAGTGCCATAAGGAATACATGTGAGTTTCATGGGTGCTTCGTATTTGACTATAACTTGGTGTCATTTTTCTTTTCTTATTTACTTTGGTCGATATATGATACTTGCTTTGAAATTTTAGTTTTACTATTCTAATAGTCATTAGTCCTCTACATATGGTACTGAGGCTCATGGACTATATAATTACTAATCACAGAACTTACATCCGGTTCAAGGAATATTTAGTATATCAGTTTATATCTCAATTATAATAGGATTTAATTTTAAACTTAGTAATTTACCTTATGTCCTTATATTTCCCACTAGAATACTGATAAATAGTCTATCAAAACTGAATAGGTAGCCTAGAAAGGCACATGAAACAGGTTAGAAGTAATCGACATCATTTTCTGGCCTCCATAAGAACCCACGTGTACATATGCATGCTCATTCCATGCACATACATGCACTCAATCACACAGATAGGAAACACATTCTGAGGTTATTTTGAGTGTAAAACAGTATCATATGTTTACAGTAAAGAAAAATGGGGGTGTTAACATACTATAAAAGATTGGCTAATGACTAGTGCATCATGTTGTCATGTTGATGTATTTTAGTCAGTTTGGTCTCTTGAAGAAGAATTCTGTAACAAATACAGAAACACAGACAAGACAAACACAGATACAGGCACACTTGCATGTGTGTGCATGCAAAGACATTTGTGTGTGTGCTAGTGCATGTGCACACACACACACACACACACACACACACACACACACACACACACGGGTGAGGGTGATTTGTAACAAGAAAGCAAAATCATACATTAAAGGAAATATGACCCTTAAGCAGGAGAAAAACCATCCCAGAGAGAGGGCATTGGGGAAGTTGATACTCAGGGTCATTGATCTCTTAGTTTTGTATACACTATGAATTCTAATTTACATCCGCTGTCCTCCGATCAACAAGCTTTAAATACTTCTCCCTTATCCAAGTGTGGTGTGTCAGAATTGGTATGAGCTAGAAATTATTTATTTATCTTTTGAACTTTTTCTTAGGGCTTGTGTTTGATCTCATCACTGTTAGTTGATTAGAATATCCTATTATCTTTAAGTAAGGACACTTCTATTTTGTATAAAACATTTTATCAAGATGTGTGGACCAGCTAGCTATACACATGAGAAGGCTATGTTGTAGACTTCCTTGTCCTAAATCAACCACTCACCTCTGTCTTGTACCTAACAATACTAATGTGGTTGCTCAGGCTGTGAATAATTGTTCTAGTCTTTTACTTTGTCATAAGCATTTTCAAGTATTGTAAGACTTCCCTACAAGTGACAAACAAGTCTGACCACAAAAATTACTCAAGTTATAATTCTTCAAAAAATTCCCAGACACAATATAGGAAAACAACATTTATTTCTTTGTGATGCATTTTATGAGTAAAACTTTACATTTCTGTCAACAAAGTATTGATAGATATAGCTGATATACTATGATTTAGGAAAGGTGACTAAATTTGTTATGGAAAATCTGGAATTAAAATTTATGTTAGATTGAAAATTGTCATGAGATATCTGTGGACTAAATATATTAATTAAGAGAATGCTAGAAGAAATTTGATGAGCCCCAAAAGAGAGATAAGCTCAATGTGGTTAGAATATGAAAAGCATTGTCAATGTTAGACATTGTCATTCATGTGATTGTTAATTCAGACTGGAAAAGCCTCATCAATACATAAATACATCAGTGTCCATGTATTCTACAATAGCAAAGTTTAACTCAGGCAAGGATTTCCAATATGTCAGTAATCATTGAATGCCTGCTGTGTAGCAGTAACATTTTCATGTTTCTGTGAGATCAAGGCTGTCTTAAAAGAATGACTGACAGCTTGGAAAATGGACTTTAAAGTGAACGAGAATGAAACTCAAGGCTGATTTATCTTCTTGGATCCATCT
Organism: Phodopus roborovskii; assembly: GCF_943737965.1. Taxonomy (NCBI): domain Eukaryota; kingdom Metazoa; phylum Chordata; class Mammalia; order Rodentia; family Cricetidae; genus Phodopus; species Phodopus roborovskii. Next base: position 7,508,935 of record NW_026125444.1, read on the forward strand.
AGCTACATTTCGGGTATAATAATAATAATAATCAACATGAGTCTTTTGCTTACATTACAAAATTCTGTCATAGCCTGAAGACCTTCTTTCACCAGATGAGATAGAGTACAAAATCCTCTTCCTGTCTCATGAGGAAAATAAAGCAATTATGTATCATTACTGCAAAAATTGCTGAAGTTGGTAATTCCAATATTTCTTTAACTTCTCTAAAAACTGTCTGCAAATGAACAACATGTACCCTGATATGACACTTGATAGAGAAACCTCTATTTCTTCAAACTTTTTGTTTTGTTTTGTTTGTTTTTTTCTTCTTTAAGGGATTTTCTCACATCATCTTTGAGGGCCTCTATCATTTTCATGAAGTTGTTTTTTTAAGTTGTCCTTTTCTGCTTCATCTGCTTTGGTGTGTCCAGGTCTAGTTGATGCAGAGTCCCTAGATTCTGGTGGTGTTATACTGGCCTTTCTGTTAAGTGTGTTCTTGTACTGCTATCTTCCCATAGCTTCCTCCAGTAGGTACAGGTGGAATCTCTGTCTACCCTGCTCTTCCGGTGGGGGTAGGTGAGTCAGGAGTTTGATGTCACTAACTCTGGATAATCTGAGCACTCTTGGAGGTCTCTCAGCTGAGGACTCACCAGGGCCAAAGATGTGGGGAAAGTAAGCTCCAGATGGTCTCAAGCACTAAGTCAAAAGGCAGGCAAATGAGCCCAAAGGTCAGGTGAGGGGAGGCTCCAGATGGTTAGGGGCAGGTTCAGTATGCTCAGAGAAGACCCTAGCACTAGACCCAGCAGGGTCAAGGATGTGGTGAAGGCAGGCTCTGGGTGGTAAATGATCACAGAAGCACTTTTATACCTACCTAGGCCTTTTTCTTAGACCAAATTAATTGTTTTACTGAACAAAATATTTATGACTCCAGAAGCAGCTCTTCCCTTTAATCTCTTTAGTGATATTGTGAATTTAATTTCAAGAAAAAAATAACAATTACCATCAACACTATGATCAACATCATCACTATGACTATCATCACCACCACCCATTATTATCTTCATCGTTATTAACCTTGACATCAGTATTGCCACATCACAATTATCAACTGATGGCTGGCTAGCTTACTTCTGCCAGACCTGTATTAGTACTGTAATCAACTTTTGATGTTCATGACATATTACCTTTATTGAACAATCATGACATAGTAGCAGAAAAAATTTTATGCCTTTCCATTACACAGAGCAAGTAGCAAAAATATGAATATTTTTCAGTTAACTCTACAATGTAGACTCCCAGGCCCTCTACTCGTTTGTCTCTAAAAGCATATGTCTTTAAATATTCATATTTTAAGTGAATTGTCTTGACACTTTGATGAATGCAACTTGTTAACTCTTAATAACTGTGCATCATCTATTGAAAAGTAGTTATCTGTAAGTTTAATATTCAAATTCAGAAGGCAAATGTATAATATTAACAATAGCTGTCATTACCAAATTATGTTTCAAAACTGTCATGGATAATGTATATAGATGTAAAAAGAAGTATATTTTTATATGGAGACATGCCTATGGCATGGCACGTGTACTGTCTACAACCATGTTCTACAAAAATAAACATGTAAGTGACTCATTTTGGATCTGCAGGCTCAGCTGTTGTGAAGAAGTACTAATTTACACAAAGACTTAAAATGAAAAGGTCATCTTCTTCAATTGGACCCACTTCATGATTCCAAACTATATAAGGAGAGTATTCATCTGTGCAGATGTTTAAATGAAGGCCACAAGCAATAAACTCACTGCCGTTTTACTCTCAAAGCATTGTGTACAAAGTTTATTCAAAAAAAGAATTTGATTGAAATATTTCAGTAATGACAATGCATGATGTATAAATCTTTTGTTCACTCTGGAAACAAGAAGAAAAGCTATAGAAGCTGAATATCACTCATAAGAGTGTGCATTGTGTAAGAAGATATACCTACCTCTAAGGATTGTTTAATTTTTTTGTAGTATTAATGAAAATCTAAGCAAAAAAAAACACATAAGAGGCAGCTTGATTTCAAGGATATTACACCCCATTACTTCAGTTCTCTGGGTTATTTTGGGTTCCAAATAAATTGAACTATTATAGAAGTATATTGAGTATGTAGGAGAGGGGGGATGCATAAAAATTAAGGTAAGAAATATGGTGAGCAGCTTAGCTTAAACTTACATGAAAAGAAATACATTTACCATCAAAAAGCAAAACTTACTGTGATAGTTTGAATGTAATTGTCCCCATAAGCTCATAGGGATTTACACTATTAAAATGTGAGGCTTTGTTGGAGTAGGTATGACCTTGTTGGAGGAAGCCTGTCTATATGGGAACAGGCTATCTGGGAGGTTTCCTATGCTCAGTACACTTCCCAGTATTTCATTAGACTTCCTGTTGTTTGCAAGTCTCAGCTACTTTTCCAGCATGCCTCCATGCTCTCCACAATAATGACTAACCTGCAAAACAGTGAGCAAGCAATTAAATGTTTTCCCTTTTCCTTTATAAAACTTGCCTGTAGTCATAGTGTCTCTTCATTAGCAATCTATCTCTTCTATGTAAGACCAAAGTTGGTAGCAGGGATAGGGTATTGCTATGATAGGCCTAACTATGCTTTTTGGTTTTTTTTTTTTTTGGTTTGGTGTTACGTTGTTGTTTATTTGTTTGTTTTGATTAATTTCAACTTTAGCACTTTAGATTAAAAAAAGCAGTTCAATGCTTTAAGTGTTTCTTAGTGGGACATACCAGTAGGAGCATGGAAGAAGACTATGTTGCTTTGTGTGACTTGATAAACTGTGGGGTATTCCCTCAAGAGTTTTCAGAAAAGAATTTTAGTAATTTTTTTAGAGAACATTCTTTTGATATTTTGGGGAAAATAGAACTTCGTTTTGCCCTTGTATCTGAAGCTAAAATGAAGAGCTTTGGTTTAATTCCATTTGCAAAGGGAATCTCAAAATAGCCTAGTATAGCCTCAGTCACATGGCTATCGATGGCCACTCTCATGCAGATTTATAATGAAAAAGAGAAAGCTGAGCAGGGTTAATTACAAAATGCACAGATTTAGAAAAGAAGCACAAGAAATGGAATGGACCTAAATCCAGTGTTCAAAGAGACAAACAGATTTAAAAGCTGGAATAAAAAGAGTAGTGATTTCAGGACAAAATTTCACCAAGCTAAGGTTACAACTTGGTAAAACAAATTAAAATAACATTTAGAGTCATGTGGGGGGGGCACATGCCTTTAATCCCAGCATTTGGAAGGCAAATACTGACAGAACTCTTAGTTTGAAGCCAGCCTGGTCTGTAGAGCAAGCAGCAGCACAGGTAAGCTTAGATAGTGAAAGACAGAAAGCTGGTGAAGACGTAATTGAATGAAGGAGTCATGTTCCAGCTCCAGCATGCAGCAGAACATGGAAGCTTCAGTTACGTGGTGATGGATTTAGAGTCAAGAATAGAAGAAAGAGGTTATGGAATTTGCTTCCATGCCTAAGAAAAGTTGTTGAGGCCAGCCATGTGTAGGGGTGTCCCTGAATGGAAGCCTAGAGAGGCCATTGGATAAAGCTGTGAAGTTAAAGTTTGGATTGCCTTGGAGACCCTAGGATGCTAGAGATGACATACATAGTCATGAAATATCTGCATAGGAGAGTTGCTAACAGAGAGTCGAACCAGCCCAAGGGAGAGAAGAGTGTTGCAGTCAACAAAAATGAATGGTGTTGGTGATATGAAGTGTGTTTTGACATCAGATATTGAGGTGTAGAGTTTGGAGTTTGCCTAGCTGGCATTCAGACTTGCTTAGATCCAGTATTTCTTAATTATTCTACCATCCATATGTTTTAGAATGGTATTGTATATCCTGTGTCATTATAGGTTGTACATATGTGATCTTCTTTTTTATTTTGATTTTATAGGAGATTATAGCTATGAGATTGCATGAAACTCAGAAGAGACTTTGAACTTTGGGCTGTAAAACAATGCTGAGACTGTGATAGACTATGAGGGCTTTTGAAACTAGATTAAATGTATTTTTCATTATGATCTCATGACAAGCTTACAGGGGCAGTGAGTGGAATGTGGCACTTAGAATGCAATTGGTTCCCATAATCTCACAGGAACTGGCACTATTAGGAGTTTTGTCATTGTTGTAGTATTTATGGCCTTACTAAATCAAGCCTGCCATTGTGGGGCATGCTTTAAGTTTTCCTATGATCAGGATATGATCCAATGTTTCAGTTGACTTCTTGTTGCCGGTAAGATGTAGGACTCTCAGCTAATTAATCTGTACGATGTCTGTCTGCTTGTCATGCTACCTGCCATAATAATAATAATAATAATAATAATAATAATAATAATAATAATGGACAGAATCTCTGAAACTGTAAATGAGCTACCCTAATTAAATGTGTTTCTTTTATCTTTATAGGAGTTTTTGTGATCATGGTATCTCTTCCTAGTAATAGAAACCTCAACTAAGACACTTATCAAAGGAATAGCTTGATTTACTGAGGATGCAACCCTTGTACTGTTTTGTCTTCTAATTAATATGAAGAACGACAATAGCAAAACCACTAAGAGGTATGGAGGAAGAAGATTAAAATGAGGGGAAATTGTAATCAGGGTATATTGTATAAGAAAAAAATATATTTTTTTCTTTTTTATATATATATAATTTTTTATTTAATTTTATATAACAAAGTCCAATTAAATGAAAACAAACATTTATACACAATATTTGGGAATTTGGGTGTCGTTCTTTCCAAACTACTTCCTGCTGGTAAGGGGCACTGTCTTGGGGGATTCGAAGAAGATTCAGATATCCTAGCTGTAGTCTGTAGGGCTGTTTTGTCCAGCTGTTTGGAATGTAGGATCAGCTTGTACTCTGTTTCAGGCGGTCTGGCGTGATCAAACCACATTAGTCTGGAAGGAATCCACATCTTTTCATTTTCTGTGGAAACAAAAATAGAAATCATTTCCCGCAGTAACTTGTTCTTCAACTTAAATAAGAAAAAAATATATTTTAAAAATAGAATTTTCATGTTTTTAAAAATATGTTGCATTCATAGTTATGCTTCACAAACCCTACTTCTCACTGAAGAATTATTTGCTACTGGTAAACTTGGAGAAAGGAGTAATCATTCTCTTAGTTGAGGAGACTCTGATGACCTCACCAGAATCCAATGCATAGCTCCAATACAGTTGTCACATAGTTGAGATTGGTTAAATTAAATGGATCAGGAAACTAAACTAAAAGTCACCAGTCTTGGAAAATGGCTAATAGCAATAGAGGAAGACAGTTATGAGGAGTAGTTAACAGAAGACAAGAGTGTAATACATTTTCTTCATGTATGAAATTATCAAATAAAATGAATCAACAAACAGGCTTTTTTTAGTAATTCTTCACAGAAAAATTAATCAGAAAGTGTGGAAAATTCTTATATAAACATTCTATATATCTACAGTTTCACTTAATGGCATGATAGTTGCATTTGTATGATGTAATAAACCTTTCATTTTCTTATTATTTCATAATAATCAAACTGAGGTTGGTATTACACAACTTTAATCTGACCAAGGAATTAAAAGCAGAATAAACAGATATTCAAGGACATCTTGTCTACATAGCTCATTTCTTTTTAATTTTAAACAATGATATATACAACAGTCTATTTATTTTTTAAATTGTTAGGAACATCAGGCTGTTGATAATTTTTGAAGATGGAGCAAATATTAATTATATAGTATTTCTGAGACTGCTTTCATGTGCACCAAATATTTAATTCCATTTACACAAATATCAAAGCATAATGTTGTCGGATCATATGGCAAGAATAAGTTTATTTTCTAAGAAGCTGTTTCCTAGATTGGATATGTAATTGTGCATCTTCAATCCCACATGTCTGAGGACCAGAGTACCAGCTGCTCCAGATTCTTGGCAGCCGGTGGTGTTCTCACTCATTTGGATTTTACTCATGACAGTGAGTGTTAACTGCTTTTATTTTGTTGGTATAGGTTGAATATCCCTAATGAAGTGTATCTTACTGTGTTTGGATTTCTACAATATACTGAATGGTTTTGCAACAAATATTTTTCTTACATTTCTGTATATGATTTGCTGGATTATATATATTTAAAATGTCAAACCAGACTTGAAAGCTTTGAATATACCCTATCTGGTCACAATTCTTTCTTGACATAATTTGATTCCATTTGACATTTGTGTTGAATTTTTTCCATGTATTTGAAAAATACTGGTTTTTAGTCTTCCTAACACTAGTTTAGTGTTAGGGGCATGCTGGTTCCCTATAATAAGTCTTGTGAAAGAATGGCTTCTTTTCCTAAAATATTTGGTGGAAATCACCTGCATCTCCACTTGGGTCAAACCTCTTCCTCCTTGTTCTTCAATAGAACCTTACTTTCTATGAAATACCATTTCAACTCACAAGGAAGTAGCAATTTCTTTGAAGACCTAATTATTAGGCAAGTTAAATATAATATTTTCTTTCATGTCAACTCCCAGTCACAAAGTGTAAATAGTGTGTTTACACAAAGGTTAAATATTGAAATCACCTAATAAACATCTAGTATAACATAAGAAAATATTTGATTTTGTTATGGAAAATATCTAATACCTGAAAAGGACAGGAAACATGAGTCTTTGCTTTCCTCAAATGATCCTGGCATCTTAAGAACATTATATTCATGTAGCAAAATATTCAACAATAAATAATTTTACCTATGTCACCCTCAATTTCATCATAAACATACTACATTGTTTTAAGAAAATTGAAAAAAAATGATATATATATATATATACATATATATATATATATAGATAGATAGCATCTATAGGCATAACATATATGTGCATAGATATGTGAAGGAAATCAACTCATATATATATATACATATATATATATATATATATATATATATATATTACAAAATGGTACTTAACTAATTGTTTCTACCCTTCCCAACTAAAGTAATTACATAGTATGAAAGTAGATATATTCAAAATACTAGATATTTGTGATCTTTGGATGGTACAAGCTACCCATATGCTCCCAAATCATAATGAATTTTGCACAGTCAAATGGGATTGATGAAAACATGCCTAATTTCCAGAGATCACCATAGTCAAATGGAATTGTAGAAAGGCACAGCAACAACAGTGACTGATCTATAGTTAGTCGAAATGATATTTTATGTAAACACTCCAAAATTTTCCATAAGATTAAATATAGACATCAATTTTTATTAAACATTGTCTTTAGGAAATTGAAATTTATATCACAAATAATGTAAATGCCTAAAATTTGTTCACTCTTTATTATGTTATATGTTATTAAGTATGTCATGGTAAACATAGAATTTTTTTCAATACACATAGACATATAGCTACAGATACATAAAATCTAAAGTCAAAGAAGAATGCTCTGTTAATGAAGACTCAGATTCATCTACCATAGTGAATGTAGAAGTAAGAAAAATTTCCTGATTCATTCTTCTTTGTTACATTAGTGGTGATTAAGACAGAGTACAATTTTTTTGTGCAAAGATAGTTGCACTTCATTTACATGTGAATTTAGATAAAGATTCTTTCACATAACAAGTATTTTTACAACACATCAATTCCTCATGTAAATTTCATGTTTTATGAATCACATGATTAATAATCATGAAGCCCTTCCATACTTTCTCATTATGCACATAATATTACTCCTAAAATACATAAAATGCATTTATATATGAAAATTCTAATATTTGAAAGTAGTATAAAAATCCATATGCTTGTTTATAATTAATATTGTGGTTCATAGGTTTTCCATAGACAGGGTTTTTTTAGCCTGGTGATCTATCAGTTGTATATTGAAGGAAATCAACTCAAGTTTGAAAGTTTGTTTCTGTTTATCAATTCTATGCAATTATTATCAGGTTAACCTTAATAAGTTGGGTAATTTTCAAATTCCAAATGGTGATTTTACAGTTAAATTCATTTTTGATTTTCCCATGCCACTTATTTATTACACTTTTAGACTACACTATCTAGAATGTCCAGTAGCTACCAGAGTAATCAAGAAACACAGTATTTGAGTTGTGAATAAAATGCTGCTTTTGTATAGTCCAATGAAAGAGAAGCTACACAGTCAAACTGAGTTCCAAACTTTTGGCTCCAAACAGCAGCAGAAGGAAGGACAAAAGTAGCCTCGGCCCAAACCAGTTCATTTTGATCTGATATTCAGTATTGAATTCTCACGTCTAGGCCCCTCAATATGATCTCTAAAGAAAAATACAAAAGTTATTCAAGACACATTATGCATAGAGTACAAGTCTAACACACACACACACTCACACGCACACAAACACTCACACAACCACATTCACACATGCACAGAGATGAACATATAGCACTAAGACAAAAATACTTTAAAACATATGAATAAAGGGAACATAGTTCAACTTAATAATGATGGCATACATACATGCATGTATGTATATATCAGCATTATATCAAATGAGAAAAGAATCAATTCCTCTAAAAGCAGAAATTATGTAAGGGCACCTTTCTTAGCTGTTTTATAGAAACACACTGGAGTAAAACTAATCAAGGATCTGAAAAATTGCTACAAAAATGTATGGAAATGAAAAAATATTGAAGAACTCAAACAAAAGAGAATCCCACATACTCTTGGAATAACAGAATTGATATTATGAGAATGAATATACAGACATAATAAACTATAGATCAATTTGTCCTGACTGAAAATCCCAGTGGAATTCTTCAGTGAAGGAAAAAACTTTCCTAACAAAAGATGAAAGATCCCAAATAGACAAAGCACTCTCTCGCAAGAAGACAATGCCAGAGACATCACAATACTCCACCTCAAATAATATTTTGGAGTCATTGTAAGGAGTGTATGATAGCAGCACAAAAGTAGACAGGGAAACCAATGAAATAGAAGACTCAGAAAAAAAAAAAAAAACCCACACACCTACAGTCACCAAATTTGAGATCAAAATTTCAGAATTATACCCTGTGCAAATTCCTCTTCACTAAAAGTTGCTATGGAAATTAAAATGTCACATGCAGAGAATTAAAGAGCAGCTTTGTTAACCTTCATAAAAATCAGTCTGCAATATATTGAAGACCTTAACATATGGCCTGGAATTTAAAAATTGTTAGATGTATGTATGGGGGAAACGGTTTCCTACCATATAAGCATAGAAAAGGACTTGACATAACTTCAATAGCACAGGAAATAACATAATTCCAGGATTAAGAAGCCTCTGCTCAGCAAAGGAAACAACTACTAAAATGAGGAAATGGCCAGCAGAATGGAGAAAAGTCTTTGTGGTCCATGTGACTGATAGTGATCTTAACTACAATGCATGGGATAATGATAATAATAATAAAAATAGTAATAATAATAATAATAATGATAAAACCCACAAAGCCTAAACTCCTATCAAGAACAATAAAAAGTCATTTCTTTGGTCACTAACCAAATGATTAACTGGATTATCAGTTTAAAGAACAAATACAAATATATGAAAAATTATTTAATACACTTAGCTCAAGTAAATGCAAACTAATCATCCCTGAAATTCAATCCTTTGTATGACTGCCATCATCAACACACAGAACTACAGTTATGAGTGGTGATGATAGAAATGGAGAACTGTGATTCACTTCCATTGGGAATATAAACTAGAATAACCACTATAAAATTCAAACAGAGTTCTTTCAAAAATACAACTATAAATAGCATTTCACCAACTCTACTAGCATTGGGTGAATGCCCCCACCCAAAACTGTAAGTCAATATTGAAAGAGATAGTTGATGGAAATGTAGCTAGCTCGTTGATGGAAATGTAACTGAATGGATAAAATAAATGTGATTAATAAATACAACTGAACATTTTCACTGATAAAAATGAAACCAAGGCTTTTATAGGGAAATGGATGGGATAGGGAATCTCTGTGTTAATCAAAATGAACCAGTCTCAAAAACTTCTTCCACACACACAACACACACACTGTTACTTTTTGAGATTTTTACATCAATTATCCATTCCTTTTACTTCTTGGAAGATCTCCCTTTCCCCTTATATTTCCTTTTATTCCTTTTGAAGTATTTGGGTTTTTTGTTTGTTTAATATTTTCATATATTTATCTAGTAACATTAGAAAGGCTTTTGTTGTTGTTGTTGAAGCACCATTTACAAAGCCCTTGCAAGCCTAAACAAGACAAAATCCCAGCATGGAATGCAAAGCTGAGGAAGGAATTTCACCCCTGGCTATGTAGATGTTGGCAACTCTTGACTGCTTAGAGAGAAAACTTGAGTTTTCTCTAAATGTAGCCCCTGAAAAATCAACTTTGCTCCAATAGATAGCCACACTTCCAAGAACAATTGAACAACACAAATTGGCCTTGATCTATGAGGGAAGTAAAGACAGAAAGTTGCATGGGATGGGAATAAGTGTAGGGTCTGTAAAGGGTGAGGAAAGAGGGTGGTTGGTTAATATGATCCAAGCTAATTATGCAATATTAGCAAAGATCAAGTTTAAAAGAAACAAAAAATCTTAAGAAAAATTATCAGAGCCAATCACAATTAAAAACAATATGGTATAAATAGTGAGATCTTTACCAGGAATGATAAAGAGTTTATTTTAGGACTTTAACAACACTGTTATTTTTGTTAGTGTTTCTGTAAATGAGAAATCAAATGGCCAATTTCAAGGCATTGAATATAAAGAGATGTATCTTGAATTATCAGGTCTATTATTTTGAATTTTTCTAGACTGCTTTTAGGTGAAAGCAATGTGAATTCAAAGATTATCAGAAATAGACTTAATATAATATAACTCTTATAATAATAAAGGATTCATGAATTGGAATGTAAAGTATAACACACATTGATAAGCTAGTTATTTTAGTACAGTATAACATAATTCTTTTGAATTGGTTATACATAATTATCATCCCTCATAAAGCAGTGCTGACAAAATAGGGAAGATACCAGTGTGTATTTACATTTCTCTAAATATGTTCCTTACACATGAAAGTGGTATACCACAACTTTCACAAAAAATCACATGAATATCACAGAATTAGGCTAAGTATATGAAAAGACAGAATAAATTAAGAATAAAACATTTCACTGATGGAAAGATACTAAAATAACATTGAAATACTATTTTTCATCTGAGTAATTATTTAAAATAAAATAATTTGCTCAAGTTTCTCCCATTCCTTTGACTACCTCATCTCTTCTAAAATGAATCATTGAATGATAAATTTGGCAGTGTAGACACTAAGTGGGAAGAGTGAATGTGTACTTGGGGCAGTTTTACAATTCATACTTGTATATACATTTTGATGTTTGTAGGTCAAACAAATATATCGTTAACCAAAAGTATTTTAAAAAGTGACAACATTGTTGAATATTCTAAACATAAGAAGTGAGAACCAAAAAAAATCAATACTTATAATTCATTTGATCACTGAATAAGATATTAAATATTACATATTAACATCCATACATATTTCCGTTTTACAGGGTGGGTTTTGGGAAATACAGTTCTATATTATTGAAACCTTCAGATACAATAAGTTTGTATTTAATTACTTTTTCACTGCCTAAAATGTATTTTTGTTAATGAACCATCACTCATTGAAAGGCTAAGTATAGTTTTTTAAAACAATTTAATTCAAATAAATTTCGAAGAATAGGAAATGTAATTATAAGAACTGAGGAAAAATAATTTGCTGTAGACAGATAAGGAAATGAAATGTTAATATGAGCATGCTTGAAATTTCTTCATACTAAACTAGTAACCTTATTCTGTTGAATAACCTGTATTTTAACTTTGGTAGGAAACAAGTTCAAGCTGTCTAGGAAAACAAATGAGGCTGTTACTGTGACACAGGGCATATTCATTTGGTTTTTGGTTAGAGTTTGCATTAAGCCCATCACAGGGTGAGATAAACTGTCATTTTTGTTTCAGAACAAAGGGTGACATGTACTCATATTACTTCTCTGAAAACAGTTAGCATTTGAAATATTCACACTGCCTAGAAATAGTACAGGATAGTTATTTCCAAACAGATGTAGAAAATCACTCAATGGAATGATATAAAAGATAAAATGTCTCCTTTCTGCCTACTGAACAGAAATGAACATACACATATTTACGTTCAGCACAATCTGCAGCCAACTGAGTCTTTTCACCAAAATAGCAGGTCTTTTCCAAAGCAATTATGATCCATGACAGTACATATAAATATCTGTTAGCATATTATGTCTGGCAGCTGAAAATGAGAGAAGATTTGTCCTAGTGATGTTCACTGTCAGAAAATCTGATGATTCCCATATTGATGAATTGTACTGCCTTTCCAAACAATATAGAAGCTAAATGGAAACTTACTTTAAATGGTATAGTGATGTGTTTCAAAATGAACAAGAAACTACTTAAAACGGCACTGTCCACATTAGCAAAAGAATAGACTGAAGTGTAAATAATCAACTTATGGTCATTTTTCACTTGCCTATCAGTAAGCTAACACATTCAGTAACTCCTTTTTGTACAGATTTCTTAAACTAGGTTTTAATGCAATGTGCTCTCAACACTGAGCCTACATATACTTTATGCTACAGTAAGAGCAGTCCAGTAGCTCACAGTTTGGTGCAGCAGTGGGAACTATTTACAAAAGATTCATACCATAGTATATATCATTGACATGAAGGGCTGCAGCACCTCACCAACTGCTGGCTCAGAAAAGATCTTTTGCAGTGGTATAACTTAATATCACTCTGACCTGGGTCTGGTTTGGATTCAAATCAAGATACCTCTGGTCACACACACAGGCACAGAATGAAGAAACAGCCCCAAGTGAAGTAAAAACAGCAACTTCTGCATTTTATTAAAATGATGGATATTCTGGGAAGAGACTGAGGGGGTTGACTGAGGTGAATAAAAACAAGCATATGAACTTGAAGTCATAGAAATTACTATGAAATTAAAGAGAATTTCAAAAGAAGAAAAATATGTGAAACACATGTTTTGAAATGGCATATACGCATAGTGTCTGACAAGTTTGAATCATGCCTTACATCTAAATATACATGAAAACTATTTTCTGTCTTGAGAAACAGGAAATATTCTCTCATTAAATCCAACAATGCATGGTAATATAAATAAACACTATTTTATTTTGAGAATAAAACTGAAGTCCATTTTTTTTTTTTGTGTGTGTGTGTGTGTGTGCCTAAGAAGAAACCTGAGTGTTCAACTTTGAAGAGGGTAAATCAGACGCAGTTAACAACATAATTATAACATTCTATGTTTTGTAGGAACACACCTAAAATGTTTAAGTATTTTCCTTCATTACTATAGAAACAATGTTATTTGTTTATAGGGTATGAAGTTATTACAGTACTAATTATTAATTTCAGGAATATCCATGGACATCACCTCTTTGTTTCTCTTAAAAACAATGCATTTAAAAATCATAATTATATGTCATTATCACATGTTTTCTAATAGTTGAACCTCCATTAGATCACTTCCAATTCCAGCTGTCCAACAGTGTGAGGTCCAGATGGCCTGTGGTTCCCTTTTCAAGCCCAAACCCTAACCTAGATTTGGTTCAGTGAATGAGGCAAGCTGTCAGCTGGAGATAAAGCCAGTAGTGATATCTTTGGGCAAAAGAGGGCTCCAAGGGAAGAGACATGAAGGGGTAAAAGATACTGTTTTCAGGGAAGTACTAAAGGAAAAATTCAGATAAACGGGTCAAAGATGCTGTTTGATCAAGTTTATTTAATCACTAGCCTGTGTACTTCAAGTGGTAGTTAGCATAAACTCATCAAATATTTTTATTCAGATATCGTGTATTTTGCTTTGTGATACCAAGTTTATCCACAAACTGGAATGGGTGAGGAGAATTTATCAACAAGACACAGCCTAATGAGTTTGTTAAGCTATATCAAACAAAATTCAATGTCATTTGGAAATAGAAGTAAAGGGTGCTTTCAGAATCTTAGAAAAAATTATACAATTAATGGGACTGATTTTGTAAAAATATAGGTTATAAAGACTTTCAAGAAAGAAGAATTTTCCAATTATCAATATTTATAGGACAGGAAGAAAATTAAGTCATAAAATACAAAATTTCAAAATAACATTTTATTTCTTACAGCACTTTAAAATATTGTTGGATTTGGGTTTCTTGGACAGCTTCCATATCCATAGCAAGGATGTGGAAGGTAAAAGGACATTCTCAGGATTTCTTGGCTTGAAAAGGGAACTAGTGTATGTATGCCCACTTGATAGGCATTGTTAAAATAGAGAGAAGCTGCCATATACCAATTTTTGGGTTTAATATGTGCTGCTGTTACTTTTCTTAAATACTGTGAGTGGCTTTAACAGACATATTTCAAAGTCTTGTTAGTTTAAAGAGACAAAAAAAGCCAACCAAACTTACTTTCTCTCCTTTTGTTTTCCTGTGCTCTAAGACAGATATAATGGAGCTTTGAGAATAGAGCTGTTACATGTTTGATACTAATACTGATATTAGAAAAACACACTTTAGATTTAAGGTTTAAATGGTCTGCAAAGAACTGAAAGACAAACTGCCTATTTTAGAATTGAAGAAGAGCTCATCTTATTCCTATTCCTTAACCTAAACATCAAGTAAATCATTACATAATTTATGATCAAAGACAAATTAAGGTAAGAGAAAACTGGGTGTGCCTATGAATAGAGGTATCTAAAGATGTATCACAATTATGAACATGTATACATAATTTAACATTTAGCCATATTTCTATATTACTTCCCAACAGCTATATTTTATTTACACCAAATATTAATTTTAAATCACCACCAACATATCCTTCTGAACAAAATGAAATGCAAACTAGCCTGAAATTATAGGGCATCTCACCAGTACTAATCACATTTTTAGTTAAAAAAAAAAAAAGAAAAGAAAAGAAAAGAGACCCCAAATCCAGGCCTCTCCTAAAGAAAGAGGCCTCAGCTGGAGAGTTCCAGTTTCCAGTGAGATCCCATTATCCTGCAAAACCTTCCCAAGTTTCAGCTCAGCCTTTGTATTCTTCTGCCAGCCATTGGCTAGAGCCATTGGCTAGTGGCATCTTCTACTGGATCCTCAGCCCTAACCCCATCCCTGGGTACCTGTCTGCAGAGAGACATCCTATAGAGCTTGGACCACCCAGAGCTACAGATATTGAATCCATGACCCACATAAGCCCACTGGGGAGGTACCATAGAGAGAAGGGGAGACCCCACCAACACCTACTGGAAGAAGCTATGGGAAGACGGCAATACAAGAAAAGACCTAACAACAGAAAGACAAGCATGACACTCCCAGAATCTAGGGAATCTACACCAACTAGAACGGAACACAACAACAAATCAGAGGAAGCAGAAGGGAACGACTTAAAAATTATCATCATAAAAATGATAGAGGCCCTCAAAGAAGATGTGAGAAAATCCCTTAAAGAAATGGAGGAAAAAAACAAACAAAAAATTGGAAGAAATGAACAAATTCCTTAAGAAAAGTACAGAAAGCCAAGAAAAAACAATTAAGCAGGTGAAGGAAACGGTTCAAGACTTGAAAACTGAAATAGAAAAAATAAAGGCAACACAAACCGAAGGAATGCTGGAAATAGAAAAACTAGGCAAAAAATTGAGAACTACAGACGTAAACATAACCAACAGAATTCAAGAGATGAAAGAGAGAATCTCAAGAGCAGAAGATAAACTAGAAGAAATAGATTCATCGACCAAATAAAATCATAAATCCAACAAACCCTTAACACAAAACATCCAGGAAATGTGGGACACCATGAAAAGGCCAAACCTAAGAATAATACACATAGAGGAAGGTGAGGAAGCCCAGCTCAAAGGTGTGAACTCACCCTGTAGGAGTAGACACCAGGAAATAATCAACTTGAGGGGTGGAATCAACAAAATAGAAACCAGGAAAACAATACAAAAAAATCAATGCAATGAAGAGTTGGTTTTTTGAGAATCAACAAGATAGACAAACCTTTATCCAAATTAATGAAAAAGCAGAGAAAGAACATGCAAATTAACGAAATCAGAAACAAGGAAAGGGGAACATAACAATGGACACAGAGGAAATCCAGACAATTTTCAGGTCATAGTGTGAAAATCTGTATTCTACAAAATTTGAAAATTCAAAGGAAATGGACTAATTTATGGATAAATATCACTTACCAAATTAAATCAAGAACAGACAAACGACTTAAATTGACCTATAACCTGCAATGAAATAGAAGCAGTCATCCAAAGCGTTCCTACCAAAAAAAGTCCAGGGCCAGATGGATTCAGTGCAGAATTCTACCAGACATTCAAGGAAGAACTAATACCACTACTCCTCAAACTGTTCCACAAAATAGAAACAGAAGGTTCATTGCCAAACTATTTTTATGAGGCCACAATAACTTTGGTATCCAGCCTCATAAAGACACAACTAAGAAAGAAAACTACAGACCAATATCCCTGATGAACATCGATGCAAAAATACTCAAGAAAATACTGGCAAAAGGAATTCAAGAATACATTAGACTTTGGGAACACATCCCCCATGTAGGGATAACTGCCTTAATCTAGAGACAGGAGAGAAGCCCTAGTTCCTACTTCACATGTCTTGTCAGACCTACATGAACCCAACTAGATGGCATTGCCCTACATATGGAATTGGGGTGGGGGGATGGGATGGGAGGGTGGTTAGAGTGCATGTGAGAGGCCAGACAGGGTAAAAGGGAGGGAAGAAGGGAAGGAGGGAGGGAGGGAGGAAAGGAGGGAGGAAGGGAGAGGCAACAGAGATCGACATGTAAAATAATAAATTAAATTAAAAAAGAAAATGCTTTGACCCCAAATTTAAATTCAAGGACAAGTTATTGGGGAAAAGGATTTCTATTTTTGTTTCCACAGAAAATGAAAAGATGTGGATTCCTCACAGACTAATGTGGTTTGATCAAGCCAGACCACCTGAAACAGAGTACCAGGTGATCCTACATTCAAAACAGCTGGACAAAGCAGCCTTACAGAATACAGCCAGGATTTCTGCATCTTTTTAGAATCCCGCATGACAGAGCCCCTTACCAGCAGGAAGTAGTTTGGAAAGAATGATGCCCAAATTCCCAAATATTGTCTATAAGTGTTTGTTTTCATTTAATGGACTTGGTTATATAATATAAATAAAAAATAAAAATAAAAAAAGAATACATTAGAGAAATCATCCACCATGACCAAGTAGGCTTAATCCCTGGATTGCAGGGATGGTTTAACATATGAAAATCTATCAACGTGATCCACCATATAAACAAATTGAAGAAGAAAAACAATATGATTATCTCCCTAGATGCTGAAAAACCCTTCGACAAAATTCAACATCCTTTCATGATAAAGGTATTGGAGAAATCAGGGATAACAACATACCTAATCTTAATAAGAGCAATATACAGCAAACTAACTGCCAACATCAAACTGAATGGAGAGAAACTTAAACCAAGTCCTCTAAAATCAGGAACAAGACAAGGCTGTCCTCTCCATATCTTCAATATTGTACTGGAAGTTCTAACTAATGCTATAAGACAACAAAAGGAGATCAAGGGAATCCAAATTGGGAAGGAAGAAGTCAAACTGTCTCTTTGCAGATGATATGATCGTTTACATAAGCTACCCAATAAACTCCACCAGGGAACTCCTACAGCTGATAAACACCTTCAGCAAACTAGCAGGATACAAGATAAACACACACACAAAAAAAATCAGTAGCCCTACTTTTTTCAGACGACAAAGAGACAGAGAAAGAAACCAGAGAAACATCACCCTTTACAATAGCCATATAGCAATATAAAGTATCTTGGTGAATCGCTTTCCACACAAGTAAAAGACCTATATAATAAGAACTTTATGGCTCTAAAGAAAGAAATTAAAGAAGATACCAGAAAATGGAAAGATCTCCCATGCTCTTGGATAGGTAGAATAAACATGGTAAAAATGGCAATCTTGCCAAAAGCAATCTACAGATTCAATGCAATCCCCATAAAAATTCCACCACAATTCTTCAGTGACCTTGAAATGATAATAATCAACTTTGTATGGAAAAACAAAAGACCCAGGATAGCCAAAACAACCCTACAATAAAAGAACATCAGGAGGCATCACCATTCCTGACTTTAAGCTCTACTACAGAGCCATAGTTCTGAAAACAGCCTGGTATTGGCACAAAAATAGACAAGTTTACCAATGGAATCGAATTGACAATCCTGATATTAACCCACCTGATTTTCGACAAAACAGCTAAAATTATACAATGGGGCGAGGACAGCATCTTCAGCAAATGGTGCTGGCACAATTGGATGAGGGTGTGAAGAAGACTGCAGATAGACCCATGTCTGTCGCCATGCACAAAACTCAAGTCCAAATGGATCAGACCTCAATATCAATCCAGCCACATTGAACCTCTTAGAAGGGAAAGTAGGAAGTACCCTTGAACAAATTGGTATAGGAGACTGCTTCTTGATCATAACTCCAGGGACACAGACAATGAGAGCAACAATTAATAAATGGATCCTCTTCCAACTTAGAAGCTTCTGTAGTTCAAAGGACACAGTGGACAAGACCAAATGGCAGCCCACAGACTGGGAAAAATTTTTCACCCATCCTATAACCGACAGAGGGCTGATCTCCAAAATCTACAAAGACAAATGAAACTAGTCAACAAAACACCAAATAACCCTATTAAAAATGGGGTACAGAACTGAAAAAATAATTCTCAATAGAGAGAGGCTGAAAGACACTTAAGAAAGTGCTCCACATCCTTAGCTATCAGGGAAATGCAAATCAAAACAACTTTGAGATGCCATCTTACTCCTGCCAGAATGGCTAAAATTAGAAACACTCATGCTGGAGAGGGTGTGGAGAAAGGGGAACACTCCTCCACTGCTGGAGGGATTGCAAACTCGGACCGCCATTTTGGGGATCAGTATGGCGGTTCCTCAGGAAAATGGGGATTAATTTACCACAGGACCTGGCAATCCCTTCTTAGGCATATATGGATTTTAGACCTAGAGCAAAGGATCACCAGCCTATAATTCACACCACCAGAGGAACTAGGATACAAGGTGTATTCTAAGAGAGTCATATAAAGCCCCTCACAGAACTGGGAAGGGCCAAGTCCTGAAAAGCACATGGGAAGCGTTGTGGGGTGGAGGGGTAAGGGGTGGGGAGTTGGGGAATAGGGGGTGGGGGAGTGGGGGGTGGGGGGAGTTAATGGAGAGAGAAGTAGGAGAAAACAAAGGGGAAGAAAGGAAAACACGTGCAACCAGGAAGATTGAGCCCAGTTAGGAATAGAAGAGAGAGAGAGAGAGAGAGAGAGAGAGAGAGAGAGAGAGAGAGAGAGAGAGAACATAAAAGAGGGAGCCAATATTAGTTTGAATATTAAACTGAACACAAAGAAAGGTCTAGAGAACTACAAGACTGCTGCCAACTAAAAATTTGAGCATCCGTGGAAAGGCTACCATAAATGCCCTTCCTGGAGAGTGAGATCAACAACTAACTTATCCATGGAGCCCTCATCTAATACCTGTTGGAAACAGGAGCCAACACCCATACATAAACACTGAGTCAAACTAGAACCCAGATGTAGATGGAGAGGACGAGACCAGGCTGCCAAAACACATAGAGACAGCTTACCTGAACAAGGAGGAGCTATTGGGCCACCAGACTGATAGCTGGGAAGCTCGCATGGGACTGATCCCCTGAATGTGGGTCTCAGCCAGAACGACTGAGCAGTCTAAGGGACCTCAGACAGTGGAGCCAGGATTTATCCCTGGTGGACAAAAAGACCTTGCTAACTCATCCCCCATGGAGGGATAAATGCCTTAACCTAGAGACAGGAGAGAAGCCCTAGTCCCTACTTCAAATGACTTGTCTGAGCTATATGACCCCTACTGGATGGCATTCCCCTACATATGGAATTGGGGTGGGGGGATGGGAGGGGAGGATGTTTAGGGTGCATGTGAGAGGGCAGACAGGGTAAAAGGAAGGAAGGGAGGGAGTGAGAGGGAACTGGGATTGAAATGTAAAATAATAAATTAAATTAAAAAAGAAAATGCTTTGACTCCAAAATTTAAGTTCAAGGACAAGTTACTTGGGAAAAGGATTTCTATTTTTGTTTCCACAGAAAATGAATAGATGTGGATTCCTTACAGACTAATGTGGTTTGATCAAGCCAGACCACCTGAAACAGAGTACCAGGTGATCCTACATTCAAAACAGCTGGACAAAGCAGCCTTACAGAATACAGCCAGGATTTCTGCATCTTCTTAGAATCCCGCATGACAGCGCCCCTTACCAGCAGGAAGTAGTTTGGAAAGGATGATGCCCAAATTCCCAAATATTGTCTATAAATGTTTGTTTTCATTTAAATGTACTTGGTTATATAAAATAATTAAATAAAAATGAAAGAAAACAAAATTGAAAATAATTATGGTAAACAACTTTATATTCATTAAATATTTGGAACTTACATTTCTCATTAAAAAGAATAATTACAATGATACTTTTAAAAATTAAAACCACAGCAATATCCCTTTAACAAGCAATGGCTTTAGATGCTCTTATTGTTTTCATTGAACATAGGTTTGTACAAGTGTTTTGCTCAAGGTGTTTCTCAGTATCCATGTTCTTCTACTCTGCCAACGTTAAACTGTTATATTTTGATGTTGTTGTTACTAAATTTTATTTTTCCACTGTGTAGATGGAGCAGAAACAATATCTGTTAGGCTTACTTAGTCTTAATAAGTGCCAGCCATGAGCCAGGTACTAGGAGCAATTTTGTTCTCAATAATGCAATCATTTCTTCACTGAGTATTTTAATTGATAATAGAACAATTTATTAAGTGTCTACAAATGTTATAGGTGTTTTTTGTTTTTTGCTTTCTTGTGGTTTTTTTTGGATGTTTTTGTCCATGTGAGTTTTCATATATCGTTAGAGAATGAGAGGTTTTGGTGCCTCTTTTTCTACTGCACAAAGTTTTTACTCCTTAATTTAGAAGAAATTGGTCTGATCTTCATATATTTCTCACAAGAGCCGTTTCTTCTTTCCTTCAATGACACCAAATAATCCTCTCTTTAGTGTTGTCATCAGACATTTGCATGAACATATAACAGTGATCCTTTCAAAGATCTTGTGAGTGAAAACTCCCATCTGTTTGAAATGAATAAGTTTCTTATGATAAGCCTCTTGTCTTTATGCAAGAATGGAGTTGCTTTTAGCAGTTTAGTTAGAATGTTAGAGTAGTCTATCTTGCCTTCCTTGATCATGGATCCATTTCAAACTGTAGTTATCTTCAGCCTATGGTCTTCTCTGACCCTCTCTTAGTTTCACTAGTCTTTCTTAAAGTTTAGTCACATTTTTATTCCCATTTTATAGTCATAATTGTTATGATTCCATGGATAATGAAGCTATGTACTTTGAAATTAGCATCATTCCATATTTATATACTTCAAATCACATATAAACTCATTTTTTCATTAGTTTATGGTGAGTTTTTAAAGAAATAAATGACTAATTATAATTTATACTTATTAACATTTCTTCCTTATTTTCTCATTCGAAATTATTTCCATTTTTTTTTTCTAATGAGGTAAAAAGAGTTGAGGTATGGTGTCATGATATCTCACTGCCCTCAAAATCCTCTGTTTAGGGATTCTGGACATATCATTTGTGTTTCAAATTTTCCAGTACTGGAATCAAAGATATGTTTGACCATGCTCCCCAATTCTGCTATCAGCATTCTTTTATCAATGAAATGGCCTTAGATATATACAGGAATAGTAAAGTGTAAATTTACTGATAATTTGTGATTATTAAAATTAACACACACTACCATAATCATAGCTGATTATAAATTCTAAACTTTTGTTGTCATATGATTTTATGGGGGAAGATACAAATTTCACAGCAAAAGTGATTCTAACAGAGAAGTGTATTATTGAGTCTTATGTCATTCTTTGAAAAGTCTCTGGGTTGAGAAAAAGGAAGGAAGGAACGGACGTGATGGACCTACTCAGGTCCATGCTAAAAATGGACTCCTGATCTGGGTGTTTTTCTCACTCATACACAAATAATGGATATAAAGGGAACTTTTTGACTATAGAAAATTAGAAGCCATTGGTCTCCTTCAGGATCTAGTAGAAATAGATATTAACCTTGTTTGGAGTAGTATGATCCTAGAGATTAATTAGTATGATAGAATTATGAATAAATTACTTTATGTCAGATGAAATTTATGGCTTTGAGTGTAGAATAATCAATTCACTCTCAGCCTTCTTTTGTGTAATTGTATTAGTACATCTCTAAACTTCAAAGCATTATTGGAAGAGGATACTTTTATAAATGTCTAAGATACTGTAGGAATTAAATATGAAAATTATATACTAAATTGTACTAAACAGAATTTGAATTTTCATACTTTGACATACATTTACCTATATTAGTCTTTCAAATGATAGTATAAGATAAAATTCATTAATTATCAATATTTAACATTAAAAAATCAAGTGAACGACAGATTTAAGTTAGGTGAGTTGCCTCAAATTACAGCTGGCAATTGAAAGAATGTGACTTCACATACAGGAAGTTTACTGAGCCAACAAATAATACCTCAGTATCAAATCACACCAAATAACACACTTTCATCAATTTCTACTAAATAACATAAAGAGTTTCAGAATCATTCTCTAGTGAATATTTGGGATTCTAATATCTCCCAGAAGATTTTCCTCCTTTTATACAAGAATATCTACTTTTGGAAAGAATATTAAAGCTAGCTCATACTTTGTGTTCAGAGAAGCCCAAAGGAGAGGAGGTGGAATGTAAGAGGCAGAAGTGATGTAGGACTCCCAGAGAAAAAGACCTCCCAAGTCAACTAAACAAGATGCATATGAATTCACAGATACTGAAGCAACAAGCATGGCGCGTCCATGGGTCCTATCTGTATGTTATAGCTTTTAGCTTAATATCTATAAGGTATTCCTGAGAGTGAGAAAATGAGTGGATCTCTATTTTTTTTTCTTTTGCTTGCTCTTGGGACCCTTTTCCTTTTGTGAAGTTGCACTTTCCAACTTTAATATGATGCCTGTTCTTTATCCTATTATATTTTATTTTGTGAAAAGAATAAATGTAAAGTAAGTTTCAAAAAGAAACATCTAGAGAATAAACAGATGCTTTGTAGCTTATTTATTTTTCTGTGAATCATCAGGTGACAGAACAAGTCAGATAGATAATAGGTCATAGTAGGTGATCCACAGCATCGCCAATGACCCAAATCAGTAGGATAGAAAGCAAGGGCTCAAATAAAACAGCAGTGTCTCACAAAAGTTAAGAGGGACATGGGAATAAAGGATCATTAAAAGCCAGTGAAAGACTCATTCTCAGCAATCTTAAAGTCTGAAAGAGTCATATTTCTGCTCCTGTAAAGACTTCCTAATAGTGTTCATGGAGGGAGAAATTAAGTTCCAAGCACTTTGCCTAGCTCTGGACAGTGGTAGCACCTCCTAGCAGCAAGGTATTTGGGGTTAGCAGCAGCTGTGGAATAAACAGAATTGTGCCCACAGTCTGTAAGAACACTGAGTCAGTGTCTGTATTAATATCAACTCAAATAACACAAGAGAAAAGGAAATATATTTCTGTAATTGCATATAATGTTTCTCATACAAATGAACTCCTTGAGATCAGACTATTGTATTTGACAACCTCTGATTATTATAAAGATGTTAAAACCCATAGTTTTAATGATAATTTTGTAACCACAGATATCTGAAGGTATTCATTGCATGACCTCCTGCCTGTTCCTCTTGTGAGTTTTCTCATTAATAATAGAGGAAATATTTCTATAGTTCTGTTCATAATAATGTCATTTAAATACCAATATCTGTGTGATTTTTGTACAGTTTACTCTTCAATTTCCTTTCCTTTGTTCAATGTTTTTTCTGTTTATGCCCACTTGGCTGAGCAAACTTTGCCTTCACCCAGAATAAAACCATATTATTGAGCTGAAATTTACAACACTTGAGAGAATATTTTTACCCCGTGGTTAACTCAAATTTGGGTTATTTGATAGCCTCAGCACATTCTCCACTATGACCCTCAGTGTCAGAGAAGGTGGAAGGAACACCCTGTGCCCTTTCTAAATGTGTCTGGTTTGATAGGAAGAGAATCATCAAGAGAGGTACCTTATATCACATTGAAACTAATAGAGCAAACCTCAGCATATCTGGGAAATGTATTTTGAATTGTGTAGATTAATAAAAGGGGTTATGAATATGTTGACAAAGCTTTCTCTGAAAACAGCTCTCATAAAATCAGCAGGAAATCTCATTGGTAAATGTACAGGATGGTATGACTCCTCCAAATAAATCACCATCTCTGTTTTACTGAGTAGGGAAAAACAAAGCATACATTTGTTATTGATTTAGGGTGCTGTGTGGTCTTCCAGATCATTTGGAATTTTGTTAGAAGCAATCTATTAACTTCTGTGGATGCTTATGTATTAGTTTTCTGAGATCATCACAATGGATATTTGAAGACCTCTGATTCTTGTAAAGAAGTTACAATGAATTGCCTGGGGGTTGGAGATAGATTTTATAGCTACAGAGTTGCAATAATTGCTGAGCTTTCTTTGCAGCCCACCGTTTTCTCTGCGTATGTTTCTTGTTAAATGTTCTAGTTAGCTCAGTACTGTCGTTTGTAGCCCAAACACATTTGCCATTGACATTTCTCTCATTTTCACTACAGTCTTACACTGTTTGCTTACAGGGTAAGTTACCAGATACAGTTCTCATAATTGCTACAAATAAATGCTATGCATAACTTCCTGACACAAAGTATAACAAGTGCAAAACAAAGTTTACTGCAGGCTTGGTAAGCACATTGTTTTTTTTTTTAAAGGGGACAACCAGTAAACATTTGCAATTATGGAATAACCTGCAGCTACTCAATCTATGATTGCAATACCAAAGACATGATATAACCACTTTTGTGTGTGTGTGTATTTCAATAAATATGTAGTTAACAGAATAACCAGTGGGACAGATCAGGCTGGCAGGTCATAGTTTTTTGGGCCCTGAATAGCTGCTTATTTTTCAATCTATTTTTAACTTCAGTCCTGAGTTTGCAAACATGCTTTCCTTCTTCTTGGAAGCTCAAATGTATTATACACTTCAATATATACACAGAATATTTCTATTATATTAGCTCTGTTTTGACTCTGAGATACAGGGTTGAAAAAGAAGTCAATGGTAAAGCAAAAGAAAACCCACCTTCTTTGTAATATAAACAGATAGATATAGTGATGACTAAGCCAGAAATTTACAGACCTGTAGGTCTGGCATTAATCATCACTCTGTGGAAAGGGCTTCACTGGCCATTTTTCAACACAGAGTTCTTCCTAGGATAAGTGATGAAACCAAGGCTATAATTAACATGGGCAGTGGAGAGGCAAACTTTACTTACTTCAGGGTTCAGTGCACCATGCTAACTCCAAGTGATGCAGCTTATTTGAGCAGAACATGAAGAAAGGCCACAGCATTTACCACCATGCCAGAGTAAATCCTCTAACCCTGGGATGAAAGTGCCCACAGCTGTCATGTCTTCAAATCCCTGTTTCTTAGCACATTTTCTTAGAGAGATATCAAACATCAAAGCTCTCAGGGTTTTTAAGATTCAGGATCTCAGACAGAAAAAAAAATTCTTTTGAGGTGAATTCTATAAAAATAAAAAATATTCTACATCTTGCTGGGCATTACAGGTGTCTGACAGTGATGTAACCCAAGGAGCCACTATTTAAGATGAAGCACAGACTCCATATGCCTTCTTCCACCAGGCACTTTTACTGATGAGAAAGCTCTAATGACTGGTGTCTTATAACTCAAGGCTGTTTTGCAAGATGATGACCCTTTTAATATCATCATCCCTGTCCTATGGGACAGATTCTGCTGAAATTCTTTCCATGTTCTTTCAGACAAAGAGCTCAGAACACACATCCAACAACCCCTTCTTCATATTACTTTCCCATTCTTTTTATGTATCTAAGACATCTCCACCCTTCAAGACTAATCTATATTTAATGTCTTCTCTGCATGTCTTTTTAAATTATTGGAAATGACAATAATTCTTATTTTCTATTAGTGATTATCTAATCTGTTTGATTAAATTAATTCCAATATCACTTTATAGTTACATTCTGTATGTGCTAAAGAAATGGAAGAAAAGACAAACAAAAATGAAACTTGTCAAATGGTGCAAGGTTTGAAAGCTGAAATAGAGAAAAAAAGAAACAAACAAAATAACACACACAGAATAAGGGAATGCTGGAGATAGAAAAGCTGGGTAAATGACCAGGAACTGCAGATGCAAGCATAACCAACAAAATACAAGAGTGGAAGAGAGAATCTCAGGAATTGAAGAAATACTATGACAAATAGATTCATCAACCAAAGAAAATCTTAAGTCCAAAAAATCCCTAACACAAAATATCCAGGAAATATGGGATACCATGAAAACGCCAAACCTAAGAATAATAGGCATAAAAGAAGGTTAAAAAATCCAAATTAGAGGTGCAGAAAATATATTCAACAAAATCATAGAAGAAAATTTTCCCAACGTATGAAAGACATGCATGCCAATGAAATTAGAAGAAGCTTTCAGAACACCAAATATAGTGGACCACAAAATGTTCCCTTGCCACATAATAATCAAAACATCAAACATATAGAATAAAGAAAGAATATTAAGACAGCAAAGGAAAAAGGCCAAGTAACATGTAAAGGCAAACCTATCATAATTATACCTGACTTCCCCATGGAAATTCTGAAGGCCAGAAGGTCCTGAATAAATATTCTACCAACACTAAGAGGGCATGGAGAAACTAAGATATTCCATGACAAAAATTGGATTTAAAAAAATAAATACCAACTAATCCAGCCCTACAGAAAGTTCTTGAAGGAAAACTCAAACCCACGGATATTTACTACATCCACAAAAACACAGGCAATAGATAATCCCAATTTACCAACAGCCAAAAGAAAAATGGGAGGAAATCCACACACAATACAACCCCCCCAACACACACACACACACACACACACACACACACACACACACACACACACACACACACACACATCCTTTCCTGGGAACTCCCTGGGTTAGCTCCTCCCATATCCTGGCCATGCACAGTATAGTCTTAGTACTCTGCTCCAAACGACACCCAGAACCTGCCCTCCCCCGACCTTTTGTCCTACTGGGACAGCTGCTCCACTACTCTGGATGAGCATTGGACCAGGGTGCGGCAGCCAACCAGATTTTTTAGAAGGCACAGCCTGTTACGATCAGGTTTTCCCACTGGCCTGGTCCCAGAGCTGCAGCAGCCCCAAATAACACTCATAGATGCTGTATTAGATATACTGCTGTTGGCCTGCTACAAGCATTACTTATTAGCTAGCTGTGTCTTAAATATTAACCCATTTCTATTAATCTAAGTATTTCCACTTGGTCTTATCTTACTGGAGAGAGGGTCCACCACTCTTCTTTCTCAGCCCTCTAGTTTGAATCCTCTCCTATCTTCTCCTTGTCTCCTAGTCCTGCCTCTCTTGCTTTCCTATTGGCCAAAAGTGCTTTATTCATTAACCAATAAGAGAAACATATTTACAGAATGCCATCTCCCATCAGCTCCTCTTTTCTGTCTAAATGAAAGGGTTTTAACCTTAACATAGTAAAATATATAACAAAATAGTTATCAAATAAGAACCCCAGTTAAGAATGTTTAGTCTATTAATATTTAGCAAGATTTAAAGAAAATATTTTAGCATCTATCCTATCTTTGTGAGTCTGAAATCTTATATGTAACTTATCTTTAATCCTAACTAAGGAAAAAGATAACCATAATTACCTGCTTCAACTCCATCAGAGACCACAGAAGGATAATACATAAACTCTAGAAATGACAGAGACACCTTGCTACCTGGTCAGTCACCCGAAGTTCTTCTGTAATGTTTTATCTTTAGCCTATAGGCAATAGTGTGTCTGTGAGACTCCTCAGAAAAGCAGGAAACTCTAAACTATACCACTTGTGTTTGCAGTTTGTCAGCCATTTTTCTCATGTCCTGTGCTTGGGCATGAGGGCATCAATCAGAATTTGAGGCCAGAACACAGCAATAAGACAAGAAGGGAGAGGCATAGGAGATACTCTGTGGGATCAAAAGGAAGCATAAAGAGGCATCAGCAGAAGCTGAAGGTGATGTTCTGCCTCAGTGCTGAGCTTGAGAACTGGGCCTAGGATAACAGAGAGTAGAGCAGGTCTGTGGGTAGCCTATCTGGTCTTCTATAAATAGTCTTACTCCTAGGTCTCTCATATGAATTATTAAGTTATCTTATAAAGGCTCCCATTTTACAGGTTGACACAGTAGTCTTCTAATTAAAACACTTTTTCACACTCTTCATCAAGAAATAGAATATCACCCCTCCCTAACATCTTGTTGGATTATTTATGTGCACTACACACAGAGTAGGCAGACTAACTTCACTTTAAATAAAACAAGGAGGGTTCAAATATTGTTGGGATAAGTGTATGAAAAATAATCTACACTTTCTCTCCAGACACCTATACTGATTTTTGGGTCTGTCTCCTATCTACATTCCTGGCCCCAAAGCTAATCAGCAAACCTATCACAGAGTCTCCTTTGGTCAAAATGACGATTTATTTCCCTCTAACATATAAGCTTGTACATGACCATGACTACTTTAGAGGTCTGCAGTACTCATTTACTATCTGTTCCTTGCTGCAGTAAAAGGTAAGATAGGATATTTGTGAGCTACAGCTTTGTCTAAGCTGTAAGGGGCATAGGGCTATAAAATTCTGACATTTATTTATCCACAAAACTCACCTTTGTTTCCTACACAAATTGAAATTAATAGTGTAGCAATTCATTAAATCACTTAGAATAAGGTAATTTTTCAGTGCCACTGAAATTATCCTTTTACTCTTTTAATACCTTAAATCAAAATTACATAATTACATTCTACAATTCAGCACCCTGGTGGTTACAGGCTTTTTGCTTTACTGAGAGAATAGATTCTTTGATGATACATTTCATGTAATTATCCCTAACCTCAAAAAAAAAAATCTTATACTAAGAGTTTGTCTTTTAAAAGACTGTTATTAACTATCACATGAAAGTTTTGCTTGGTTTGCAAAATTTAGATCAGCGAGACATATAAATATTCCCCAAGTACACTCAAGCCTGATACTAATGTCCATTTGTGGTAGATGAATAGGAATCTTTTCTTCATTTCAAATGGTACTACATAAGTCATCTGCTATTTCTCCAGGAAGTAACTTACCTCTTAGTTTTTACTTTTAAAGACTCCCAAGTGTTTTCTCCCAAAGGGAAGGGGAAGGATATTGACATGTTCACAAAAAATGGAGATGTATTGAATAAAATGTTAAGTTGGAAAAGATAGAGTAAATAGAAAAAGAGACAGAACATTTGGCATCAAGAGAATGCAGAGCAATGAAGAATCCAGTTGTCTGTGAACATTAGTATCTGCTTCCAGCATTTTCATCATTTTTGAAATGGATTTCTCTTTTCAGATAGGTTTTCATGTACTTTGTCATGGCCTCAAACTTACAATAGAGCTGAAATATGACCTTGAAATTTTGATCCCTCCTGCCTCGAAAGTCTTATTGCTGCAATTACAGATATGTGCTATCACATACAGCTTTGAATACTGATATTCGAATTAGCATGATAAGTATGAATACATGTACATGACTGCAGAAACTTGTACATTAATTGGTCATATATATTTCTACAAATAAATAGAGAAAAACTAAGGAATGGAAAGTTATGTTTGTTTTGAGTTTTGACAAAGTATGAAATTCTATTTATGCATTCACACCATGGCTGACAGCAGCTATTATACACATAGATGGCTGTATAAAAGATTGATTATTTCACAAGATTTAAAATGTGTGCTATATGCTTATTGATGCTGCAAAAAATCCCTTTAGATCAATGAACTATTTCTAAAGGAATGGGTTAGTGTTCTCAGTTCATGTAGAAACACAAAAATAAGTTGTAATAGTAATTAATACATTTTTAGAATATGTAACATATACATGCAACATTTCATTGGTACTTGAGTTAAAAAGAAGCATATATTAAAAGTTGTGAATATTTTATTAAATTGCTACTATTTCTAGAATATGTAATATAATAATCATCCAATTCTAAAATAAAATATAGAAATTTTTTGAAATATTCATATATGAGATAAATATTAAGAACTTAATCCATGTAAACTTTATTAATTTTTCTAACCTTCATTGACTTTTATTTTTGGCAGTTTTTATTACCATATAATTGTTGTGTAAAATGATGTATTTCATTTGAAACTTGCACACACACATGCATACATGCACACACATTAACTCACTCACACACAAAGCCCTTTATTGGTTGTCTCCTTGCTTTATCTTCTCTTACCTCTCACAGTCCCTCTTCTCAAATAGTTACACACGAAAGAAAATGCAAGGTATCTATCATTTTTTTGGCTTAGGTTCATAATCAGTTTTGTCAGGAACAAAACACATAAAACCATGCAAATGACTACACAAGTTCTCAACTGCTCTCTACCAAA
The DNA here is from genome assembly GCF_943737965.1 of Phodopus roborovskii. Lineage (NCBI taxonomy): Eukaryota > Metazoa > Chordata > Mammalia > Rodentia > Cricetidae > Phodopus > Phodopus roborovskii. The sequence goes on from NW_026125444.1 coordinate 7,539,706, forward strand.
TGATCAAAAGTAGTCTTAATACCTAGTGATTTCACAGTTTCTGTTGAGTGCTTCATGATATGAATGGTCTCTTTGCTCAACTTTTAAAAGGGTGAAATAAGCATGTTACCCAGGCTTTAAGGTCAGTTATGGATTCTGGATTTCATTTCTAAATTTTGTATTTGTTAATTAGGTTGGGGGTCTTTGTTTTGATACTTTTTGACCAGATGCTGCCATTTCTGAGATCCCACAGAGATGGGACCTTACTATGTTACACCTATAGACAACTTAAAAGTTGAACATTTAAGACTAATTTAGCACTGAATACTGGGAAAAGCCACTTAGCCATTGAGAAGATAATTACAGGATTATTTCCTTAATTCACACAAGTAATCACATGGGAGCCATGTTAGAATTCTCACAATTATAATGCATTAGATGTCTTCATAATAGGTAAATATGACAATTTGTGTATGTTTTATTTTTTAAAAACAATTTTATTTTACATAACAATACCCAGTCCCTCTCTCTCCTATTATCCTGTGACCAGCACCTTCTTCCCAGTCCCCCCCTACCCACTACTCAGAGAGGGTGAGGGCTCCCTCCCTTGGGGAATGACAAAGCCTGTCACATCAAATGAGCAGGACCAAGCCCCTCCCCCAGTATCAAGGCTGAACAAGGTATCTCTCCATAGGGAATGATTTCCAAAAAGCCAGCTCATACACTAGGGGTACTGCTAGTAGCCCCACCAATATGACAATTTTGAAAACTATCTTCCTATATCTTTTCCCAAGGGGGTCTATTCAAGCTCACCACTTTTATTTTCTTGTTTAAGTTTTATCCTGATAGATTTTTTTTTAAAGAAGCAAGAAAAGAAAGATGGTAATATTTTCTTTGGTAGAGTTCAAAATAGAGTAGCTAGCTTGATTGACAAATGCCATGGTCTTGTTAGTTTTATGAGCTTTGAGTCTCGAAGACAAATGTGTGAATTAGCTGTTTTTTATAGACCATAAGTAACATTTATTAGTTGAAAGCAGCAAAAATACTGCATTCAGCTATTGTCAATATGTGTTCAAATTTGCTTTATATTGGGATAATCAGTGTCAAGCTCACCCTGATCTCTCTTCTCACATGTACATATTGCTAGATTTTATTTACAGGTCCTTTTAAGGCATACAAACAGATGGTTTGATTTAGAAAGCTTTGCTTTATCCAGAAAAATTAGCATTAGTCCAGATGGACTTTCAGGCTTCATTGCCAATATTGTACCTCAACCATATGGACAGGAAAATATATGACAGGAGACACAATGTTCCACTTTACACTTTAAAACAGATAATGTTTGATTATTTGTTCATGCTCATTAATTCCTGTTATTACTGATGCAGGGAATGGAAACACCCAGGGATAAACACTTTAAAAATAGTAATTTTAAGATGACTAGCGGTTTCATAATTAGCAAGTTGCATATTAGCACTTTTTTCCTTATGATTTTAAGTAGGTAAAACTTGAAAAACTTAAAAATTACTTAAAAAGATAAAAATATAACTGTACATAGAGCTCTGACCTATTTGTGGAGCAGGTGCACTCATGAGCATGATCTATATTTGATGACAACTTAGTGTCAAATCACTGTAAATCTTCCAGAATTTATAAGTCAGTTCCCACAGTGATTAAATTATGAATTTGATCTTACAGTGAGACTGGAATCTTGATGATAACGGTCACTTTTTCAAAACAAGTTGGTAAAAGTATTGATTTCCTTAAATGGAAATTTCTTCAACTTTTTAGATTGCAAGAAATGAATAAAAATCTGATTGTCATCAGGAAAGAAAGTTACTAAGATAATTTATATAAAAATGGCATTTCCTTTTTCATTGAGGATGATCTACATTGCAACTTTATTGAAGTTTATCTTTGTTGCAAATATTTCACTTCGATCAGAAAAAAACAAAGGCAAAGCACTCCATTATATCATATTCTCATGTTGGATAAATATTAATATTTAAGTTTTTATCAGTTGAGTAAACTTAAGTAATGAAACCTTAAGTTTTAATGTGAAATAAGCTTACCATAAATACAGAATATTTCTATGTAATACTAGACTAATTATGTTAGTATCACCACCTGGACTCCTGGAATCTAGTTACAGAGAGGGAGGAGTGATGAGCAAATGGGTCAAGACCAAGCTGGAGAAAGCCACAAAATCAGTTGACGTGAACAAGTAGGAGCTCATGCACCACAGTCTGATAGCATAATACCGACACAGACCCATTGAATGTGGATGTTAATTAGGAAGACTGGGCAGTCTATGGAGTCTCTGGTAGTGGATCAGTATTTATCCATAGTACGAATGGACTTTAGAACCCCATTCTACATGGAGGGATACTTTCTCAGCCTAGACACATGGTGGAGGGCCTAGGCCCTGCCACAAAAGATATGACAGACTTTGAAGACTCCCCATGGAAGGCCTCATCTTCCCTGGGGAAAAGAAAGGAGATGGGCTGAGGTTTGGTGGGGGTGGTAGGGGAGGATGGGAGGGTGAGGGAACTGGGATTGAGATGTAAAACAACCTTGTTTCAAATTTAAATAAAAGAGAAATAAATATGTTAGTTATTTTTATATTGAAATGGTTAAAATAGTATCAAAAGGTTTGGAGTTCCTAATATAAAAATAGTCACTGTCTTCCAATAATTGAACAGTCTCATATCATTGGATAACTGAAATTTGAAATACACTGAATGAACTTTTAGATATTTAAGTCCTAAATATATATGTATTGCTCCAAAAGGTATATTTACTGGTATTTAAATAAACTGTCCTCCTTGTTCCTAAATTGTTTTACTTATGAGTTAAACACAACTTTTTAAACTAAGCAGTAAAATTTACAGGTTTTGAAGAAAATTTAGAAAAGAAAAGGTGGAGATATTGAGCCAAATGAAATAAGGACACATAGTACAATGTCTCAGGCTTAGCTTTCATCTTATTTGAATGCATTCTAGTGGGATATATTGATACATGGAACCAGAGGCACATATAGCACCATCCTAAGTCTTTAGATAACACATTTCTTACAATAATTTATTAATGCATATGATTGCATTGATGGCAGTTTTTTCTTGCCCACCTAGAAGCCACCGTATGTTTTCACTACAAACTTATTTTATATTTTTGTCAATTTTGATCTTTATAATATGTTTTTGCAAAAAAAAATTTAAGAGTGAACAAGGACTTGCTTCTATAAGTAGATAGTAGGTTTCCTGTGTGATAAAAGAAAGAGCCAGAAGGAATAACATTAACTTGTCAGTAACCTCTCCCTCTGCAGGTTGAATATCTATGCCTTGTATGGAGATCATGATTCTCCAAGACTTGGTAGCCATTTATCAGATAGATATAGAGATGCAATCATAGCAGGAATAGTGAAGGGGAATAGGTGAATAAGCTTAATTTATTTGTATTACTTATAACCAGTGCTTGACATCTACATCTAAACTGAATTAAAGAACAATGTTCTCACTGATTGAATATAAACTTAAGATTTTAACTGATATGATGACATTTTATGAGATCTTTGTGCTTTGAAACAAATTTAGTCATTCAATGGAGTAGTTAACTAAGCATAGTATTTTGTTCTCTCAAATTCGTACCAAAAAGTGAAATAGTGACATGATCATTTTTTTAATTCTACTTCTCTTTTAATACAAGAATGCATTCTATTCTTTCTGTGTCTTCCTGTTCCCAGAATTATTTTACATGTTGCCAAGAAGTGCAGTAAATAACCTCTATAACACCAGAATGGATTCTAATTCATGAGTGCAAGTTGGGGTGCACAGGTTTGTATTCTATGAGGACTGAACAGAACAGCAGTTCTGAATTGCACAGTAGACATTCATAATTTCCCACAACAGTTTCTTTTATGGACAGACCTCTATTTGAGATATCTCGTCCTGAGCTGGGTACAAATAAATGTTGTATTACTACACTAAATACCACAAAACTTATTCTGAACGACAGGAAAAGATAAATAAGTTCAAGTCCATTCAAGGCACATTTTTCTTTCAAATAATTTTGTAAAAGCAAGACTACAGCTTCTGATTTTGAATTTAAGGATAAAGATTATTGAGTATGTTGGCTTTATTACTCATACACTGTAAGGCTCACCATTAATTAAATACTTGGCAGCAACAATATTTTTTATAACAGGAAAAGAAATACCAGTCACCTTATAAACTATATTTTAGTCTGAGTGATATTCTAGATTTGTAGAGTATGCATTCTCAGGCATTATTTCTCAAATATGTCATTGTCGCTCAAAGCCATGCTAGTAGTACACAGGCAAATCAGGAGGCTTTATTCCAAAAACAGTTTATTTCCAACATCAAGATGTGGACACTACCAAAACAAAGATTATCAACCAACCTCTGCTCTAGATCTTGTTATCTTAACTTAAGAACTCAACTTATCTTAGAATGGAGATATCTAATGTTGATAGGCAGAGATGGCTCCTCTGCCTTATAGGATATGGAGGGTCATACTCTCTCTTTACCCACAAGATTTCTACTGTACATCTTGTGTTAGTATTTAGACATCTGTACTGGCCTGTCGTTAGGGTTCTGACAGGATACGCCCTCAGCCTCAGTCATTAAGAGCACCACCAGCACATATTCACTCTTTTCCCTTTAAAAAGGGTCCTGCCCATCTCCTGTTCTCTCTATCTCTCTTTTCTCTCTCCCACTTTTTCTTTCTCTTTCCTCTCTCCTGCTGCTTCTTTCTCTAGAGAATGGTCTCCCCACTTTCCTTTCTGTTTTTAGGATCCCACTCCCACATTAAAAATAAATAACCTTGAACCACGTTTCATGGCATCATTCTCTGGTATGCCACTTTTCTTAACTTACATCTGCAAATGTTAGAGCAAAAGTGTGTCCATAGTTTTTCATGTTTCTCCTGAAAACTGAGATTTCCTTTATTTTATTATTTATTTATTTATTTATTTGTTTATTTATTTTTTGAGAATGAGTTGTTACACAAATGAAGATGTTGTGATAGAAAGCAGGTGGATTTGTAGTTCAAGAGAATAAAAACTTGAGCAACAACATCAAATGTTTCTCATTCCTTCGTTATCTTGAGATTCTTTCATACATCAAGCAGTAGTGTGAGAGCCAATTTTGGAACATGTCAGAGAACTAAATAAAGTTGTTATTTTAAAAGCTGTTAAGGATGGCTCAGGTAAAACATGTGGTTCTGGCTTCCAATTAAAACCTGGCTGCTAGGTAAGTGACATGAGAAAAATGCCACCAATAACCTGTTTTCAAGATATGCATACCAATTAGTGGATGAACTGATAGACCTAGTATTTATAACAAGGATGAAAATAAATCCTGGCCTTTTAGCTAATGCAGTTCTCAGAGACTCCAGGGACTCCTGTTGGCAAGCATCAAAAATAATTTACAGGGTGACACTAAGGTATAGTTTCTCAGGGTCTCAGCCACCTTTATAAAAAATATTTACTTGTAGGATCAGGAATTTGGGGTTTGGATTCAGAATGCCTGGGCTTTATTTTTTACTTCTTTATTTTTGATTATGTGAATGTTTGTGTTTCATATGTAGGTGTGTTCCTATACATGGGGTAACCTACATAAGCCAGAGACAATGGATCCACACTGAAGCCTAGTTCCAGGCAGCTGTAACGTACTAGATACAATTGCTGGAGCAGAATCTCATCCTCTGGAAGAGCAGATTTGATTCAGCACTGTTGAATAATCTTTCTAGCACATTTGGGCTTTGTTTTGAAAACATTTTGCTTGAGAGAAGATGTACATCAAAGTCTAAAAGACACCATTACCATGTGTACTTGAAAGCAGAAAGTTTTTACATTTTTCTTTATTCACTCCAAAGTCAATCAAAAAGAGGGACAGTTAGCCAACACCAACTCTGCTGAGCCATGATTTCTTCCAAGTCTGCTTCAGTTGCTTCTGCCAATGGAGAAAACAAAACAAAACAAACAAAAATAAAAACAAAACAAAACAAAAACTCTCAAAAGCTAAAGCTTCAGGTGCTGAGAGCCATTTATCCAGGACAATTACAAATCTTTCATTGAGCCAATGGTTTGTTGAAGGGTATGGTGAAGTTGGGCAAGAAGAGGTAAGTATCAAAGGATGCAGGTAATTAGTGGTAAGAATAGCATGAAAAGTCAGTTTTGTCAAAATAAGAGCTCTTAAGTATTCTAAGAATAGTGATGGAAACACAACATTTAATTCCTAAGTTTAAGAACTGAATGAGGAGTTGAAAGTGAAACTCATGAAAATATTACTGAAAATATTACATTATTCTAATGTACAACACATCACTGCTCAAACAGGCATCTTCATTCATTGCTTCCCATGAACAGTAGTGTATTCACTACTTTACACTATAAACCATATAAAACAAGTCTGCATATATACAGAAACTGGCTAATGAATTTGTCATTATGAACCTAGAATAAATTCACCTACTATGTCCATTACTTTAAAAATGTAAGAAAAAAATCTATCATTCAAAATTTCAATATGTTTTAAAGTCGAGGCTATTTTTAATTAGAATGTATTCATTAGACAAATGTTGGGTTTCATAATGATATTTTGTTCAAATCTAACATGTATTTTGAATAAATTTACCCTCATTCCTTACCCTCCTCATCCCTATTCTTAGTTTACTTTAACTTTCCCAATTGTCACCATCCTATTTTTAGGAAACAGGATATGGGAGTTCAGTTTCTTGTGTGTGTGTGTGTGTGTGTGTGTGTGTGTGTGTGTGTGTGTGTGTGTGTTACTGTTTGTATGTCTCTTGGTGTGTGGTCTTGTTTCTGAATTTAGGAGAACATTTACTGTGGAAAACTGCTTTCAGGTATTTCTAAAATTCCAGTTCAAATACATTTCTGATTTAATTTTTTGTAAGATATAAACTTTAAAAGGCAGAATCAGAAAAAAATTCTAACAGGCAATATTATAAAAGTACATTTATGCCATTTACCAATCCTCAGTTTTCTATTATGCACTACGAAAAAAAATCATTAAAAATAAGTAACATTATGAAGAACAAAACAAACAACAAAATCACAGAACTTCAGTATTTAATTAGAAGTTCAATATTAATGCTCTCTATAAGTAGGGGACTTTCCTTTATTGTTGGTCTTTGTAAGGGATATGGTTTTTCCTCCCACTGCCTGGTCTTGTCCTGCCGCTGCTCCAGCCTCAATTAACACACTGAGACTCTGTATTAGATATAATTCTGTTGGCCTGTTACTAGTTTCTTATCGGCTAGCTCTATCTTAATTATTAACCCATTTCTATGTATTTCCATGTGGTCTTACTGAGAGCGGGGGAATGGCGGTTCTGTTCTCTCCAGCTCTCCATCCTGACTCATCATCTTCCTATTTCCTCCTTGTCTCCTAGTTCTGCCTATCTTGCTTTCCTATTGGCTAACAGTGCTTTATTCATTAACCAGTATGAGAAACATATACAGAATGACATCTCCCATCAGGTCTTGTCAGAACTGGGATTGAAAACATGGCCCCTACATGTTACACAACTATTCAGCTATCACCAAGGCCATCTTGTTTGTTAATTTTGATTTTTATAGAGGGTTACTAAGCTGTCCAGTCATGTTCTCCCCTTGTAATCTGTTGGCTGATGGCTAGGGCTTCTTACTGGCTAGCTCTCTTTTAATTATTTACACATAAGTACTAATCTATGTATTTCTACTTGGCCTTATCTTACCAGAGAATGCCTGGGACATATCTTCCCACCATGGCATCTTCTTCATAGCTTCCTTATCTCCTTACTCCTTCCTCTAATAGCCCTGTGTATACCCTGCCTGGCTACTGGTCAATCAATGTTTTATTTATCAACCTGTAAAAGAACTGTATATATATTGAAGGACATCCTCCACCAGTAACTCTTGTTGATGTTGTCATTTTCATACTTCTTCATAAATCTTTTCCCCAGGAATGCTGACTTAGAGAAGTCCACTAGATCATTCCTAGAAGTCCCTACTTAGTTCCTATTGTGCTAGCATGTTTCCATTTCAAATCTTCTCAACTCTGTTCTTAGCACAAAGAATAAGAGAATGGCAATAGGATTTTGTTTAGCTACTGGCTACTCTCAAGATAAGCACAGCCCTGTAGCCATTCTCTTACTGTATCTGCAAAATTCAGAGCTTCGGAATACCAACTAATCCTATAAAAAACTGGGGTACATATTTAAACACAGAATTTTCAACAGAAGACTCTCAAATGGCTGAAATACTCTTAAAGAATTGTTGAACATTGTTAGCAATCAGGGAAGTGCAAATAAAACTGTCTCTAAGATACTATCTTATACCTGTCAGAATGGCTAATATCAAAATGCTAACAGCAGCCTACTTTGGAGAGGTTGTGGAATAAGGGGAACAAGTCTCCACTGCTGGTGTGAATGCAAACTTGTACAGCCACTTTGGAAATCAATATGGTGGTTTCTCAGAAAATTGGGACTTAATCTATATCAAGACCCAGCTACACTAATCTTGAGTATATATCAAAAGAATACTCAATCAAACCATAAGGACACTTGCTCAGTTAAGTTCATAGCAGCATTACTAATAACAGCCCCTCAACTCAAGAATGGATAAAAAATATGTGGTACATTTACACAATAGAGTACTACTCAGATGGAAAAAAAAAAAAGAAAGAGAAACAAAACAAAACAAAAAAGTGACACCATGACATTTGCAGGCAAATGGATGGAACTAGAAAAATCATCCCAAGTGAAGTAATCCAGACATAGAAAGATGATCGGGCACATACTTACTCATAAGTTCATATTAGATGTAAATCAAGGAATAACCAGGTTACAATTCACAGCCTCATAGAGGCTATATAACAAGGAGGACTCTAAGAGGGATGCATTGATTGCTCTGGGAAGGGGAAGTAGATCAGATCTCCTGGGTAAACTCTGAAGAGAGAGAAAAGAGGGATGGGAACATGAGTGATCTGGTTGATTGAGTTAGGGGTGGAACAGAAGGTGAGAGTAATCAAAACGATATCATGATAGAGGGGTCCATTGGGTTTAGGAAGAATTCTGGTGCCAGGGAAATCCTCAGAAATCCACAAGGATGACCCCAGTTAATATTCCTAGAAATATAAATAGGAGTGTTCCAACTGACCTTCTCATATAATCAGATTGGTGACTTCCCTAGTTGTCAACAGAGAGCTTTAATCCGGTAAGTGATGGAAGCAGATGCATTGATCCATAGCCAACGACTGGGCAGAGCTCTGGAAGTCCAGTTGAAGAGTAGGAGGAGGGATTAGATGAGCAAGGGGGTGTCAAGATCATGATGGGGAGATCCACAGAGACAGCTTACCTGAGCTAATGGGAGCCCATGAACTCTGGGCTGACAGCTAGGGAGACTGCATGGGACCAATTTAAGCCCTCTGCATGTGGATGACATTTGTATAGCTCAGTCTCTTTGTGGGTGCCCTAGCAGTGGGATCAGAACCTGTCCCTGGCACATGAGAAGGCTTTTTGGAACCTATTAACCACGCTAAGATGCCTCACCCAGCCTTGATACAAGGGTAGGAGTTTAGCTTGCCTCAACTTGATGTGCTGTGTTTCATTGACTCCCATGGCCTACCCTTTTCTGAACAGAGAAGGAGTGGATGGGTTGCATCACACAGGAGGTAGGGGGATAGAAATGAAAGAGAGGAGTGAAGGGAAATTGTTGTTGGTATGTAAAATAAATGAAAAAAAAATTAAAATCCTACATAATTCCCAGTTAGAGGAGCTGATGAGAGATGTCATTCTGTAAATATGTTTCTAGTATTGGTTAATGAATAAAGCACTTTTGGCCAATAGGAAAGCAAGATAGGTGGGACTAGGAGACAAGTAGGAGAGAAGAAGTAGTAGGGAGGAGTATTGAGATGTACGACTAACAAGGTAGAACTCTGAGTCCTCTGTCTGGTAAGATAAGACCATGTGGCAATACTTAGATTAATAGAAATGGGTTGCTATTTAAGAAAAAGCTAGATGATAAAGTCTAGTAACAGACCAACAGCTTTATATCTCAACTGGCATGATAGTGGGTCAGTTGCCTTGCTCTATGCCATGGTCAGGTTGTGGACTTACCCTCTGAAAATGTAAATCCCCAATAATCTTGTTATCCTATGAATTTCCTGGGTAGTGAAGTCATATCACATCCACAGGAAAAAAATGACAAAGATGATATTCTCAGTCTCATACATAGTTAAATAATATATTTCTTTTCAAATCTGTATGCTGTTTCTTCAATCTGGTAATTGTTTCATTTGCTGTCCTGAAGCCCCTCATTTTAATGTTATCTCATTAATAAATTTAAAACAAAGGAATTCTCACAGCCTGAAATGAGATTTAATATACAAACAAACAAAAGCAATGTGGAAATGAATAATGTAGAAATAATGATCAAAACATCCATGGCAGGAATGATGGATAATAGTGTTATAGAAGAGTAAATTTTGATGAAATTAATGACAAAGTACCTAAAATATTATACTAAAATGTAAAAATGTAGTTTAAAACATGCTAATCTAAATTTTATAAAGCTTCCATTGTCCTAAATGTGCATGTAACAAAATAGTCCCTTTTAACATGAAGAAGCACTTTCATAAGATTCACTGTATTTTCTTCATTATTGTTATTGTTTAGTACCATTTTTCTAAAATTTTCACATTAGAATCAAGTAACACAGAAAATTGGATAAAATAAAAGATAATTAATATGTCTAAATTCTGATGAAAATTATTTTTAATGCATGTATTTCTCAGGCATGAATTTGTTATTGTTACAGACATATTTGAGGTATCCTTATATTTACACTTATGATTTCAAAGCCTGAAGACAAACATGGAGGCATCATTTTTTTAGATTTATTTTCTTAGTATCTAAGCCTTTACTGAGAAATATCCTAGCATAAATGATTTCCACAGGTAAATAGATGAAGTAATAGCTTGTATCCAAAACTTAAAGTACAGTTGACTCTCATAAGAGCTTAAAGCACATAGATACCCATGAGGATTGTTCTTGCTATATGAAGATTCTGTTGTTTGACAACTGAGGAGACTACTGACCAGTAGGACTGACCATCTTAGGGCAGAGCCTTGTCGAAAAAAAAAGGAAAAAAAAATAAAAGAAAACACAACAACAACATTGTTTTGGATTACATAATTAATTGTGCTGGCAATCTATAGTTAGTTAAACAAAGGTGCCCCCCCCAGATGTCTACATATTGACTACAAGAACATTTGGATATGATATGTTAAATTGCCAAGGAGAAGAACAAAGGAATGTGGATTTCTAATAACCTGACTTTGATATATTATGATTTCAAGCAGCTCTAAAATTGGAAGAGAAAAGGAGTTTTAGATTCAAGAACTTATTTATGATCAGTGAGACAGCTGGTTAACTAAAAACAGCTATCAATTGAAGGAAAAAAATCTATTTTGATCTACAAACAAAAAAGTAGGCAATACAATACATAAAGGATTGTAGCCAAGAAGATCTATAAAATAAGAAGGATTTTCTTGTTTGAAAGCATGAAACGTGATATAATTTGTAATAAAAGGAAATCTCACACATCAAAAGTATGAACACACAATCACATTTGCACACACAAAAGACATAATTAGTGATTTAATTGGTGTTAGGAACAAGAAGAGCCATATTAACTAGATAACACTCTAATCTAAACTTTAAATATCCTTGAAGCCCAGTTACTAAAATCATACTTCCCACAGTGCCCCCATTGGGAGCTGGATCTTTAATAAATGGAATCGGATAGAATGTTTCAGATCACTGTGTTCCTGTACTTTGGGGGATTGTAAATTTTTAATTTTCTCCAAACTTCCCACTAATAATGGTGTTGGCAACACACTACATCATTAACTCATATTATGACTTATCTGGGGGCCAAAGGCAACAGGACCATGTGACCATGAAGTTGAACATTGGAAACTGTGATCCAAAATAATAATTCCTTTTAAAATGTCGATTATCTCATATTTTGTTATAATGATGGAAAACTGGCTAATACAGACAAAAACAACTAGGCATGATTTTTCCCTATTTGGTGTTCAAACAACAGAAAACATTTTCTTTTTCATTTTTACCGTTTTGAGATTTCAAAAATTCATGTTAAATTAAGAATGCAACTAGAATTTGAAGAACGAACACAGGTGGTTTGTGTTAAAAGGAAAGCCTAAGAGAGCAAGCTATAGTTTAACAAAAGTAAATTTTTAATTTTTAGGACCTTATGTAAAAAGTTTCAGATTCAGACATTATTTTTCTTTATATGATAAAATTATTCATCCTGATTATTTGCTAAAATACCCAAATTCCTATTCCTTTTCACATATTAATATAGTGTTGTGAGTGAATACATGTTCTATAAACCAACAATATAATGTTACTTTAAATCCTTCTGTGTTTTCAGGAAACCATATGAACTCACTTTGAAGATACTACCTTTTCTTGTCATAACTACAATTGAGATTACATTGAGCTACTTACAAATATTCCATTAAATGCAACTTGTCTTATATTAGAATGAATATTAAATGCATCATTCAGTCATCTATCATAAACTGAAGACATTTTTAAGAATTGCAGATCATCTACTATGTCAAAGCAGTTGTGAAAACTAATGAATATCAATGAATGAGAATAAACAACCTACCTGGCTTTCAAGCATGTAAAATTAAAATTAATTGGCTCTATAATGTATATGTGTACATTCATGGATATATATGCATTATACAATATTTTATATATATATACATACATACAATATATATATAATGTTTATAGGTTATGATGCTAAAATTATTGAAAGATGAAATGCTGATACTCATTTAATTAATTAATTTGTGTAAGTAATCACAAATTACTTACAACTGTTTTGTGAAGTGCTAGTTTTGTTATGTGGTAGATACATAATTTTAAAACATGAAATTATCTGGTGTGTAAATGTACTTCTAGAAAATACCACATTTAGAGCTCTTATAAACATTGGCTTTTGTCATAGAGAGAAATTCAGGTCATACTTTTCACATGATGTGGGACCTACTGCCAGGCCTGCAACCATCCTGAAACTCAGTTTCCTCTGGTATGAAACAAGCCCTGTGAATGAGCTCATAACAAATGAGCTCATAACTAGTCCAGAAAATGCATGCAAAGCCATGTACATCCTACATACCCTTTCACATAGCAGTTGCTCCATAAACACTTGGGTAATGAAAGATAGCTGCTTCAAACTATGAGTTATGAATGAAAAGATGGCACATAAATCACTATGTATTAAACTTGGCTGATTTTATTTCAACTTTAAAGCAATTTGATTTCATTTTCACAGATTTACTTGCTATAAGTAAGATGGTTAAACATACGGGGAAAAGTGATTTAAATATTTCCTTAAGTAAAGTGTTTTAAATATGTGTGCAATTCACATGTAAGAATTAATACTAACTTCTAATTTAAGTTCAATTTATTCTAAATGAGGTGATCTTGAGGAATAACATTTTCTAAAATAAAATTATATTTTAAGTGACTTATCAAATATTATAGCTCATGTAGTATTCTACAATTAAATATCACCTCAAAAGTATAAGGTTACATTCAAAATAAGAAATGTGGATTTGGAGATAGCTCAATAAGAACATTAAGGACTGGATTAAATTACAATAATACAGTAAGAGAGGGATAGAGAGAGAGAGAGCAAACTGACTCAGAAAAACAGGCATACATATAAGTATACAAAACAAATATATCTCTTCTTATGAGTGCTTTCCCTAATAAGGCAGGTATCTGCAACTTTCTGGGCTCCTTTACCTTAAGCATGTCTTCCTGCCTTAAGTCTGCTAGTTGGTTATGTGTTTTTTATGCCAGTGTACATTTCTTTCACCTTCTTCATTAATTTTAATTATATTTTCATTATTTAAAGCAATTTTTACATTTAAATATATTTTAATCATATTCTTCCCCTCCCCCAAGTCCTTTCGGGTGCTCTCCACCTCTCTACTCACCCAACTTAATTCTTTCTGAAAAACAACAACAAAAAGAACAATAACAAAACACCCTAAACTACCTAAACAAAGTCAAACACACACATGCATGTAAACTAAACAATAAAAAACTGTAACCAAATAAACACACAAATACACACACATATACACACACAAAACAAACCACAATAAAACAAAACAAAAACGTAAACAAACAAACAAAGAACTGTGGAGTCCACTGTATGATCTGTTGGTCAACTACTACTGAACATGAGGTCTGTCCTGTAGTGTTTGATAGAGTCAGTGTCAACCCTTTGGAATAAACTTATTTTCCCTTCCCAAATAATATAAAAGACAGTTCTGTAGTGGGATATTGCCTGTTTCTGTGGCACTGACCACGCCCATTGGGGGGGATGGAGCCAGAGGCAGAAGTGACCTGTGGAAATAGGTCTGTGGAGGGGCCCTGGGAAAGCTCTCTTGTTGGCAGGATGCTGAGAGGAGAGCATCGGGTGGAACCTGCTGGTGTTCATCTGTCTAGGTTGTAAGGTAGTTCTCCCTGAATACATATCTGTTCTGCCTATTTGTTTATCCTGATCCTTATAAAACCGCGATACAGTTCAGTTGTTTACCTTTATCCTAGTGGCTAAGTTTTCATTCATTCATGTTTTAAAACTTTCCCTAAACAAAATGTAGTAAGATAAACAAAAGAGCCATCATATCAAATATAGATGAGAGAAGCAACGAAAGGGAAAAGTCAGAAGAATCAGAGACTGGCTCATTTACACACTCAGGAATCCCATACAAACAATAAACTGGAAGCCATAATAGATACATATGCAGAAAGCCTGGTATAGACTATGTAGGCCCTGTGTAAGCTGCTTTATTCTCTGTGAGTTCATATGAACTTTGCTCATGTTGATTTAGAGGACTGTGTTTTTGTCTTGTTCTCTATCCCATAAGGCTCTCACACTCTTTCTGCCTCCTCTCCCATGGGCTTCCTTCCCTCCCTGACTCTGAGGAAAGATATTTGATCAGGATATTCATTCCATTTAGAGCTCAGTGTTCCAAGGTCTTTCACTCTCTGTGTATCATCTGGCTGTGGGTCTCCGTATGGGTTCTAGTCTACTGCAGGAGGAAGTTTCTGTGATGATGGGTGAATAAGGCACAGATGGATGAGTACAGCAGAATGTCATTAGGATTTATTTTTATCACCATATTTTCTTTCTTTCTTTTTTTAAACCAGTATTATTTCGTTTTATCCTAAGTACCTGTGCTAGCTAGTCTCAGGGTCCTAGTTAGTTAAACAATGTTGGGTATTAGTTCCATCTTTTGTAAGTGGACCTGCCCTCTCCTTCCCTTTTCTTTCCTCCCCCTTTCTTTCCTTTTATTTATTATATTCTCCAAGTTCCTTCGTTCAGGAGCTTCCCAGATAGGCAGGTGCTGTGGGTGACACATCCCAAAGCTAAGTTTTTCTTTTAAATTCTAATAAAGTATTTCCAATGGAAAATATCTTTAATCCTGGGATGGAATTAGGCAACATTACAGTGCTTTAGTGCTTCTGCTATTCTATTCTGTCAGTCCAGGTGCTACTTATTTACATGTCTCTTAGTGTTCACTTCAAGATGTTTTCTTTCTCTTTGGAGTTCTTCAATATCATAATAGTCTGCTTATGACTGGCAAATATGTTATATTTTAAACATTTCTATGATATAGAAATTCTAAAAGTTTTCCAGAGAATTTTCAACCATTTGCTTTATTCCCTCTTCCTTAACTCTATTCACATGTCATCAGGCAGTTTCAACTTAGCAATATGTCCTCCAATTTATCTGATTTTAATTTATTTATCTTGCTTTTCCCTAGCTCATTTTAACCCATGTTTAGCTTAAGAATTAATTTTCATAGTTAATGTCTATTTCATTAGGCAATCTTTTAGTGAATCAGAGATTTATCCTAAAACTTCTTGATGAAATTTGTAACTTAGTTACATAATTGATACTTGGGTGTGATAAAGATATGCATGGTGGTAGGCAGAAAGAAAAGTACTCTTTTAAAAGGCAGAAAATCTTTTTTTTTAATTTTACTTTTTTTTTCCCTCTGATTCCATATCCCTCTCCTTCCCTCCCTCCCTTCCTCCCATGCCCATCAACCACCCTCCCATCCCATTCCTCCCCCCACTCCACAGGGAATCTTGATCACTGAACACTGTATATGTTTATTTATGAGTAGAAGGTCATTGCAAGTAAGATACTGGAAATTACCTGGTTTGACTTTTTTGTTTGTGTTTTTGGTTGGTTGGCTGGTTAGCTGTTTTAGACAGGCTTTTATATATCCTCAGCCAGCCGTGTC
The DNA here is from genome assembly GCF_943737965.1 of Phodopus roborovskii. Classification (NCBI taxonomy): domain Eukaryota; kingdom Metazoa; phylum Chordata; class Mammalia; order Rodentia; family Cricetidae; genus Phodopus; species Phodopus roborovskii. Next base: position 7,556,078 of record NW_026125444.1, read on the forward strand.
ACTGACATTTATTGACTAAATAAATCTGAGTCTTGAACTCTGGACTTTTCTACCTGTGACTCCCTATTGTAAAAATTGAGATTTTTACCTCCATGTTTTGCTCATGGCAAGGACCTTGGGGTGAGTACTCAAGTATCACCTAAGGAAAACATAAATGCATGTAGATATATTGTAGTAATAATATGGAGAATATACAGATTTTGCTGTTCTAAAGGAAAAGGAAAAAGACTCTCCCATAAAATTATAAGAACCTTACTCATTACAATGTCAAGACAAGAAAGGTAAATTCACACATTTGGATGTTGAGCTGTGAGAGGAGAAATTTCTGCTATGTTAAGTAACCAGAATTGTGATAATTCATTCTAGTAACCATGGTAAAATAATATGTATATAAACCCAATATGTACCCACCAGAAGCATATAAATTAAAACTTTATTTAAGATACTAGATTCTGAGAAGTACAGTATCAAATTTATTCATAATCAACCTATAAAAGTGATTTTAATTATCATTTTAATTATGAAGAAAATGGATATCAAAATGAATTGATTCAAAAGAAATGAGCTTTCTGGTTTTATTACTACAGATCCTTCTGCTTAGAAAACTAACTTCTAAGACTGCTTGCATTGTTATGTTCTCGCTGTTTTCTTGTCTGAGAGATGGTGACATAAAATCAATGAAGTGTTTATTTTAGTTGCCAAAAGCTTAATGTGAAGGAATAAAATCTACTTAGCATGAAGTTGGCCCTGTTTATGACAGGGCGCATTTATTTGTTTTTTAAGACACATTACGTGCCTAAGAAAGGCAAATATGGTTTAAGAAGAAAACAACAGGAATTTCTTCTATATGCTTGTTAATATTAAAACAGTCAACACAGGATAAAGCAAACACTTCTTTTTGAGATGAATGTGGAGCAAAGGATACCTGTGATCATGAAGAGAATAATACACTTTATGAGAAATAAATCCTTGCTGCTCTTTACAGCTGAAGCCTCATGGATCTAATTCAGGTGATTTGAAGAACATGTTCACTTTCAACTACTTCATAAGGGAAAAACAGAATGAAACAGAAGACCCCTATCACTTGATGCTTGACTTTATATAAATCCTTCTGAATCAAATCTGCTATGATATAGACCATCAAAAATGTCTACTACACTGGATATAATGGTAGTGTTTAAATCACTTTTCAAAGTTGATTGTTGTCCTGAAGATTTTCAGCAATGAAATTGCACAGCAACATATGAAAAACCATCATGAAGGTTACAAAGTGGCCTCCAAAACTACCCTTAGTTTTAACGCTAATTCTAAATCAAACCATCTTCAAAAAGATGCTCTTATCCATGCTTTAATTGTAAGAATCCAATGAGCTGATTTGTATCTTTGTTAAGTTTCTGACTGGTGGTCCTGTCTTGTGGTGAGAGTGGGGTGTTGAATTCTTCCACTATAAGTGTGTGAGGTTTTATGTGAGCTTTGAGGTTAGTAGCATTTCTTTTACGAATGTGGTTACCTTTGTATTTGGGGCATAGATGTTCAAAACAGACTTTGTGTTGATGGATTACTCCTTTGATGAGTGCGAAGTGACTGTCTTCATCTCTTTTGATTAATTTTGGTTTGAAGTCTAACTTGTTAGATATTAGGATAGCCACACCTGCTTGCTTCTTGGGTCCATTTGATTGGAAGATCATTTCCCAGCCCTTTACCCTGAGGTAATGTTATCTTTGAAGCTTAGATGTGTTTCTTGTATGCAGCAGAAGGATGGATTTTGTCTTTGCATCCATTCTTTTAGCAGGTATCTTTTTATAGTCGAGTTAAGACCATTAATGTTAAGGGGAAGTAAGGACCATTGATTGTTAATGCTTGCTATTATTTATTTTTTTGATATGTTGTTGGTAGTGGTATTGTGAATATATTCATCCTGCTTTACCCTCAGGTTGTGATAAAGTGGGATTATCTATTGACTATGTCTTTGTGAGCATAGTTATCTTCCTTGGGTTGGAGTTTTTCTTCCAGAACTTTCTGTAGGGCTGGACTTGTAGATATGTATTGTGAAAATCTGGCTTTGTCATTAAATAACTTGTTTTCTCCATCTATAGTTATTGAGAGTTTTGCTGGGTGTAGTAGCCTGGGCTGGCATACGTGGACTCTTAGTACTTGTAGAACATCTAACCAGGACCTTCTGGCCTTGAGGGTTTCCATGGAGAAGTCAGGGGTAATTTTGATAGGTCTGCCTTTATAAGTTACCTGTCCTTTTTCCTTCGCTGCTCTTAATATTCTTTCTTTATTTTGTATTTTAGGTATTTTGATTATTATGTGTCAATCGGTCTTTTTTCTTCGGTCCAGTCTACTTGGTGTTCGGTATGCTTCTTGTACTTTCATGGGCATGTCCTTCTTCAGATTGGGAAAGTTTTCCTCGATGATTTTTTTGAATATGTTTCCTGCACCTTTGAGCTGGACTTCTTTGCCTTCCTCTATGCCTATTATCTTAGGTTTGGTCTTTTCACGGTGTCCCACATTTCCTGGATGTTTTGTGTTAAAGATTTACTGGATTTATGATTTTCTTTGGTCGTTGACTCTATTTCCTCTAGTTTATCTTCAGTTCCTGAGATTCTCTCTTCCATCTCTTGTATTCTTTTTGTTATGTTTGTGTCTGTAGTTCTGATCATTTGCCAAGTTTTTCTATTTCCAGCATTTCTTCAATTTGTGTTTTCTTTATTGTCACTATTTCAGTTTTCAAGTCTTGAACCTTTTCCTCCACCTGTTTAATTGTTTTTTTTTCTTGGCTTTCTATACTTTCTTTATGAAATTTGTTGTTTTCTTCCAATTTTTTGTTTGTTTTTTTTCTTCCATTTCTTTTAGGGATTTTCTCATATCTTCTTTGAGGGCCTCTATCATTTTTATGATGATATTTTTTAGTCATTCTCTTCTGCTTCATCTGCTTTGGTCTGTTCAGGTCTAGTTGGTATAGAGTCCCTAGTTTCTGGAGGTGTTATGCTTGTTAGGTGTTTTCTTGTATTGTTGTCTTCCCATCACTTCTTCCAGTAGGTGTAGGTGGGGTCTCTCTCTCTCTCTCTCTCTCTCTCTCTCTCTCTCGTACTTCAAGGTAGGCTTAGGTGGGTCAGAGTTTTGATGTCTGTAACTCTGGATGGTTCAAGCTCTAGGAGGTTTCTCCTATGGCAGGGGCCTGTTAATGGGGGTGAAAGATGAGGCTCCAGCAAATTACAGGCAATAGGGGTCAAAAATCCTGACGGCTGGGACTCAGGATGTTGAGTACACTGATAGGGGGATCCAGCCTGGGACTGGCACTCTCCAGCTGAGGCCTCTTTAGCAGAGGCCCGGTGATGTGGGTCAAGGATCCAGCCCAGCGGAGCTCAGGATGGCCCCAAGGGGATAGGAGGATCTGGAGTGTTCTAAACTCCAGCAGAGGACTGTCGTTGGGGGTCAGAGACCAGGCAGGTGGGGATTCCGGGTGGTCCCACAAAGATAGACAGGTCTAGTGTGCTCAGAACAGCTCCAGGAAGTTCCCCCTTGACTTGTTTTTTTTTTTTTTTAATTTAAGTTTTACAAGACTTCAGTAATCAATCAAAAATACACATTTTCTTCTTCTTACTCTAACTAAAACTATGAAGTTAAAAGCAAGCAACTGTTATAGACAAACAATTTCTGCAAAAAATAGAGAGAAAGAAGAAAAGAAAAAAGGAAGGAAGGAACAAAGAAAGAAAGAAAGAAAGAAAGAAAGAAATGCAAAGGATCCCACACACATTCACAATTTGAACCACTTGTGTGCAGTGGCTTGCATTATTACCTGGCCACCATTTCTCAGTACTTTTATGTGGTGCCAAAGAAACTGTTAGTTTTGCTTTAAAGTGTTTATTTGCTGCCCAGTGATGACAATTACCTGCTCCTCCTATTTCATAGACTCCTAATCTGTAAACTGGAGATGTCACTACAGGTGTCAGCCAAATTTATAGTCATTGTAATTCGAGTCCAGGACACAAAATCCAGGAAATATACAGAGCAAGGAGTATGCCAGCAAACCAAGCCCACAACAGGGAAAATAAATAACACAGGAAGGCACCCAACCAGCAATTGCCTCAGGTACAATTGCCAAATGGCAGTTGCTTGATCTTCGGCAGTGGTCCAGGTTCCCAGGATCAGGTTTGGATTAAATAATTACACTGTTTGGTTGGAAGTGTTCATGCTTCTTCAAACCCTATCTCCTGGGGGCGGGGATCCCTGCAGACTGAAGCAGCTGCAGCTTCTGCTACAAACCTCATCGTCAACAGCACACAGGGTGTATTCCTTTCCATTTCCCCAAGTTCCAAATTATGACTATGAATATTTTATACCAGCCTCTAGCACAGTATGTCATACTTCATTTTTCCCCTTTTTTGGTCATCTACTATATTCATAACAGGTTTTCAGTGTGAAGCTATCCCTACCTTCAGCCTTCCACCATGTTTGAATATATGCTGGCTATTCAAAGAGTGTTTCACATTTGTGTTCCAAGCTCTCAGGAGTATCTCTGCCACTTGTAGCTGCATGTAGACAGCATCTACCTTCCATCTTCATCAACCCTTCAGCTTTCTGAAAGAACATTACAACCTGTATTTGATTCTTTATCCTAAGTCACACTCTGTAGGAGCTCTTCCTAATTGTGACTTTCTCTGACTTTTATAAAAATATTTAGTTATTATAACAATGTATGAATGGACCACAATGGCAGTTTCAAAATTAGACTCATCTATGTTATTTACTCTATGCTTTGTAATCTTCTTTCAGTTTTATACACCTGTAAATTGGTTGTCTTCACTGTAAGAAAGAGAAAAGCAGGCTGGTAAGTGAGAAGATTTGCTTAAGAATTCAAAGTGACTTGACCAAGGAGCTATCTTGTGGTCCTTGGATGCTATTGCATGATTATACTGGTAACCCCTTCCTCTTCGCCCAAGTGCTTTGTGTTTTGTGTGGTTCTTTTATTTTATTCTGGAGCACAAGACACAGAACTGTGCATCTCTCCTTCTGACCCTTCAGTTGGGTTAAGATAGTTCATGTATAATACGCATCTGTAGAACATTTGTATCATATTGAAAATACTGTTATTGTTGAAGAATTTGTTCAGGGATGAGGAAATATGCTCTGAGAAGTTACTTTACACTGAAACTCCATTAATGTCCAGGAAATTTGGAGGGCTTATCATTCAATGACAGGCCAAAACCAGATATAAGGAAGCAAATAGCAAGCAAAATAATTTAAAATGTGCTCTGTTGAACACTATAATGCTTTCTGGTTGATATAACTGTTACACTGCTTTGTTTTTTCCCTTATGCTTCCTTTGGTAAGTTAAAAAACAATGAAACAGCAAATCAGGAAATATTCGACAAATTAAAATATTAAGAAAGTAGCCACTAAGCCGGGTGGTAGTGGCACACACCTTTAATCTCAGCACTCAGGAGGCAGAGGCAGGGGGATCTCTGTGAGTTCGAGACCAGCCTGGTCTACAAGAGCTAGTTCCAGGATAGCCTCCAAAACCACAGAAAAACCCTGTCTCAAAACACCAAAAAAAAAAAAAAAAAAAAAAAAAAAGTGGCCACTATATGATCTCTTTCTCTCTTTCTCTCTCTCTCCCTCCCCCCCCCCCCCTCTCTCTCTCTCTCTCTCTCTCTCTCTCTCTCTCTCTCTCTCTCTCTCTCTCTCTCTCTGCATTGGTGGTTGAGTGTAAAGAAAGAAGAAAACTTAACTGTAATGTTGAACACACCTAAGGGTAGTGTAACATAACCCTTCTGTAAAATGTGTATGATGGGGATGACATCCTGTCAGTGTTAGGAAAGAGCAGCATTGGAAAGACCATGCAGACCTAATGAGTCATAGCCTCCACACACAGCCAAACACCGGAACATCACAGCACAGTAGCTTTTGTGCTTTGAGCAGTCATAATAGTGTACTTGCCATACTGAAACCACCATCAATATAGATGTTCTCCATTAATCAGCATGAACATCTGCAACAATTACTCATGTAGACGATAATGATTTAGCAGCTGTGCATGCTACACTAAAGCTTGGGTAAGATTTAAGAAGATAGGAATAATACACATATCATCCTGACAAAAGCTGCAACACATATGATTTATGGATTTTCTCTTTATGAACAAATAGAAATTATTGCTACTGAAGACATAAAACAAAAGTGTACTGCCTTGAGGCCTGTTCATGTTTGTTAATATTTATTGGTTTACATTTAATTAATGCATGTAAGAAGCATAAAACAAAGTGTGTGTGTGAGTGTGTGTGTGTGTGTGTGTGTATTCAGGGATTCTCTGAAGATTTCCCATTTATTCATAAACCCACAAATATTTAACAAGTGTGATGCTAGTGCTTGTTGACTGTAAACTTGACAGGACCTACAGGCACCTAGAACACAATCTCAACACCTGTCTCTTATAGAGTTTCAAAACTTGGATAGGTGGGGAACCAACTCTAAATATAGGCATCACCATCGTGTGGCCTGTGTCTGAACTAAAGGTCAACTGAGTACCAGCATGCATCTGAGTCAGCTTCCTGACTACAGATGTATTGTGACTAGCTGACATAAACTTTGTGCCGTGATTCTCCACCATGATGAGCCATAACATTGAAATGTGAGTGGAAATGAACTCTTTACAAATGCCTTTTGTCTGGTTTGATCACAACATTGAGAAAAATAACTAATACATATACCTTTTAAACATGTGGATTGTGTGAATAATCTCTTTCTTTGGAAAACTTTAAAGACAGGATGATTGGAAGAAGATGAAATTCTCCATCCTGCAGAGAGGCTCCTTAAGATGTGAAGTAACTAAACATAGCTTCAGAAAGTTCCTGAAGCTGATCTGATTCACCAGCCAATTATTTCACCCCAAACATGTAGGAGATGTACAGAGTCATTCTCAGGCAGGCAAACTTCCAAGAAGACCTAGAAGAAACTGGGATCAGCAATGCTGCCTAGAAGAATCAAAAACAAACCAACCATCAGGAAGAGACTCACACAAACAGGGTTACCTACAAAGGGTACTCTTCACATCTTGGGCTGCACAGAGGCTGTGCTGTGCATTCCAGGTTTCAAACTTTTTTTAGCTGTCACTCATGCTGTGGTGGGTTTTGGTGATACAACTGTTATTGAGTCATTTCTGTTCCCTAAATTGACCCCTCATCCATATTTCTGTAAGTAACTCAAATTAAACTCATTTTAGTTGTTTGTTTAGCTGGCCTTTTTTAGTATCTGTACTTTGGACTGTTGTCATTTTTCTATCTGGGTGAGTTAGACATTTGTTCACACCTCTGGAGAACGTGTCAAGACAAGTTCCTCAACTTTTCACCCAATAACTTATTTCATTGTTCATATATTATATCTTCTTCTTTATTTCCCTAATCTCCAGTTACCTCAACATAAATTGATATCTCATTTAAATGTCTTTCCAAAACCTATTTATATAGTAGTCTAATAGAAAACCTTGTGCCCTGATTTTATGTATAATAGCATTTAGCAAGGTTTGGTTCCTTTGCATATGTTCCAATTCTTTGTAAATCCCAGATGTAATCCAGGTCTCTCAGTAGTTTACTCTTAAAGTAGTATCAAGAAAAGGGTGTTGTTTTTGTACACCTTTAATATGGAGCACAGATTCCTCTTATACAATACATCTCAACCACATTTTTGCCTCCATTCACACTGCCTAACTCCCTTCTGCATCTCCTCTCTCCCCTAGATCCACTTCTCTTCTATTTTTCCTTCAGAATGGATCAGCCCTCCAGGAGAAAACCAAACAGGAAAGAACAAGATCCAATAGTACAAGGCAAAATTATCAAGACTTGACAAGGCAACCCAATAGAAGGAAAAGAGTCCCAAGGGCAGGCAAAGAGTCAGAAATGCACCCGCTTGCACTGTTAGGATTCCCACACAACACTAAGCTAACAGCCAAAACATATATGCGAAGGCCATGGTACAGACCCATGCACAAACAGTGCTTGCTGCTCAGGTCTTTGTGTGCCCCTGTTAACCCTGCCTAGATGATTGATTCAGTGGGCCATAGTCTTTGGAATTGTGCTCCTAAAATGAGCAGTCTCTTTCACTTTCCTCACACCACTGGCTGTGCACATACTGTTTTTCTTTCTAAGTTTCAAAACCTCAATCTAATGATTTAGAATGAAAATTACCAAGATTATCACAACGTAGTTATTAATACATGCCCACCATTCACATTTTTATCAACTAAAACTTACATGTCAAGGGTTGCTATTTCTAACATTTTAAATCCTGAATGTGTTCGTCCACTGAGAGCTCCAATGTTCTCACTGTGTTTCCTGCAGTGCAGGCAAGCTCTTCTCTCATATCACTACCTGGTTATAAAACTGGTAATGATACTCACTCAAACACACACACACACACACACACACACACACACACACACACACACACACAGACACCCTCTAGTATATTCACTTGGCTAAATGCAATCCAACCTACTTTGCATATAAACCAAGGAAGATGGATATGCCTTTGAAGGAGGACCAAACCGTGAATATTGGTATTGTTTTATATTTATAGCTAGTAACTTTTGTAGGCCTATAAATATACCTATTTCCATACACTTTCTATTTTACCAGGAAAATATTTTCATATTTTCTGTCTAATAAAACCTCTATAAACTCCTAACTCCTTTTACTCAGCTCATGACTCTCAATAGCTTTTCCTCTGACAAAATAAAAGTATTGGAAAAATAACTGCTGTAAGATTGTAAAACCATATATGTGCAATTCCCTCTAAAGACATACATTCTGTCTTCCCTATGGTAATCTTGACCACATGTCTTTGTTAGTTAAGGCTACTGCTTCAGTTATGTGGAGATTCCATTGTCACTTTAATTTTAAGGATCAGAATTTTCCCCACACAGACATACTTTGGACCACGTTTTATTTGTCCACTAAAAATATAACCTGTGCTCTACTGAGCCCCATATCTGTCTCTGTGATCCTTATTTTCTTTGCTGCTCTTAAAAATATATTCCTCCATATTTATATCATCTGTTATTTTTTATTTTTCCCTGATTCACCAACACAAATTCAAAGACTGTCATCATTAATAAAAATGAGACTATTAATAATATGCGACATTATATAGTAATGCTAAATTCAGTTTAAAATATTATCTCCATTTAATGTTGGTGACAAGGAGGCATTTTTCTCTATAGCAATACAGCTACACTGAGTTAAGGAAACACTTTTTCTTAATCATATATAGCCTTGTTTAAGCACATATGATTCACTCAGTAGGCTGCACATTAGACATCAGTCTCCACTTGCTTTCCAGGGAAGCATCTTTTTATTAGAGTCAGTCTGTCCAACTATACTACACATCACTTTCAGTAATTCCATTAATCCTGCTTTCCTATTACCATCTCATTTTCTTAGTCTGAATGTCAAATTGAACAGGGCCAAAACTTGAATAATTTCTTTCACCGTGTTGATTATTTGGGTCATTAAAACTAGTTTCTTAATTTCTATCAGATGAGAATAGAGTGAACATATAGTTTCTGGATGATTACCATTCCAGTTCAACATCTTATCCTATGTAATATGCAAGATATATATATATATATATATATATATATATATATATATATATATGTATATATATATACACACACACACACACACACATATATATATATATATATATATATATATTTTTTTTTTTTTTTTTTTTTTAAATACGGTTTCTCTGTGGTGCTTTGTAGAGCACGCTTGCCTCAAACTCATAGAGATCCAGCTGCCTCTGCCTCCTGCATGCTGGAATTAAAGGCATGCGCCAACATTGCCTGGCTCTATGCAATGTTTTAATCCATAGTATAAAATTATTATCACATGACTGAAAATGACAGAGTTTTTATAATTTTCTTAAATAATAAGTACCTCAGCAATTTTTTCATTACATTATAAACAGGATCCCAGGATCTACAATCATTGGCTAGAAATGTATCCAACATTACTCAAGTTATATAACTCTTAAGTTGAGAACATGTTTTTCTGTAGCCAAGTTCAAATACTATAGACATTTATCTACAATTGATTTTGACAATTATGTCCATTTTCATTGCTGATATATTAAAATTAAAGTGTAAATTTCTTTCTTCATTGGTAATAAAATATAATTTGTTCAATTTCTTCTGTTAACTTAAGTATTTTGAGGGTGGTAAAAAAAATGAGGACTGTCTTAGTAAGTAAGATAATTTCATGCTGATATAAAATCATTAATTAAATATAAATGATTACAATAAAACATATACCTTTCAAAGGCCTGACTTATTTTTCCTTTGTAGACTTTTATATCTTGTCTGTAAATATATATTCTGAAGAAGAAAAAAAAAGCATATATACTCAGAAGCAAAAATGATTATAATTGCATTTATCAAACGACACTTGAAATATACTTCTTTATATGATCACATTTGTCTCCAGAAAATTACTTGTCAATTGAGCTAGCTGAAATTGATTGATTTGCAGTAGACTGTATGTGATAATTATGTACAATTTTCAAAGAACTTAACCTTCTTAGACCATACGAGTGGTTACATACTTGGCCAGCTAAAAAAAATAAATAAATAAAACAAAAACAAACAAACAAACAAACAAACAAAAAAACCAAAACTGTTTTGGTGGGATTAAATACTTCAGATTTGAGAGTGTTTGTTAGCAGTCAGTTTTCATAGATAATAAGAGAGTTGCTATGGCTCATATGGCTCAGCCTTCCTAATGATGGTATTGTATGTGTACACCAGGATAACTGGCTTTTTTCTTAATGATTCTTGAGAATTTAAGAAAGAGAATCACTTAAATAGTTCTAAGCATTGTAAACATTAGACACTACACAAAGACAATGATTTTAAAAAAAGAATACCATAGAATATTTTTATGTTAAATTTGGGCAATAAATTTAAATTGGTGAATTTTATCTTTAATAGAATATTAGGATATAAACTATATATGATGAGTATCCAATCTCTCTGATTACCCATTTAAAATATGTAGTTGAATCTAAATAGAAAAACAGATTTATTTTAAAATATATCTTGGTAGAATACATACATTCGAAAAGCTTAGGGTCATTTAACAATTAGTATAAAAGCACTGTTAAATTATATTATAAATTGGAGAATATGACAATTATGCTATACTGATTACAGAGTGTACAAAAGAGCACCATTATTTGATTTCACTAGTATTGATTTACTTACTTTTTCCTTGTTTATCAACACTTACCTTAAATTTTAAAAAAGATTTTTACTTCTTAATTATGAATTGATCAATTACAGCTACATGTAGTTTGAGGATCAAAGTCAAGCTATACTATTTGAATAATGTGGTAATTAGGATATATATATATATATATATATATATATATATATATATATACACATTTATGTGTTTGAATATAAATATTTTAAATTTACTCAGTGATTTTTCAAATGTATAATATAATATTATACTTACCACAATGTACAATGTACCTTGCCAGAAAGTTTTTCTTTGTTGGTATTCAATCATAACTATTTATTTATTTTTATGTTCTTAATTATGGTAAATTAACAGGGCATATAATTAACATTTCAATTATTCAAAGTAGAATTCATTAGTGCTAGGAATATTTATATTGTTATAGCAACCCTGAGAAAAAATGATTCATCTTGCAAAACTAAAATTCAATGAACATTATACCATGAATTCTGTTTCTAGCACCAGGAATCCACTTCTCTGCTGTAAATGAATTCCTGGAATGATGCTCTGTCTGCCAAGAATGATTTGCTTATTAAAACTACAGTAATGTGTCAAGGTTGGGATGTTGCAAGCCAGAGGCTAATAACGCCACCTTGGGCTAATGTTAGCCCCCTGAATAGCCATTCCTTTCCCTCCTTTGTGTTGGGGCAAACATCTTGTGACTAACATTTAAAAACCATCTGAATTCCATTTCTTAGGAGAACAGTGGTTTTTAGCAACCCAGATGCAATGGAAGTCATGAGACAGCATCTGGGGCCTATAGGAAAGCTACCCTCATCTTTGTTGTGATTGCATCTCTCATGTACCCACCAATGTATTTTAAAATTGTGTTGACTTATGACTTTCTTTTTGTGTTAAACTATCAAAGTTCATGAAACTCCTTCTCTATTTAAACATAGATTTTGAGGTGTTCCCAAGCCATGGTCAATCAAATTGACTCCAGAATATATTTCATTTCTTTCAAGATGAGAGTTGTAATTTTATGTCCACACTGCTTTCTACCTTGATTACTTTGTGTGTGTGTTAGGTATCTCCTATGATTCTTCTAATCCCTTCATTACCATCCTGTTTTCCTTAGTATAATGTCCATTATAGTGTGTATGTGTGTGCAGTTTTGGTATTTTGATTATACTGCTGTGAATAAAAACAAATATTTTTTTTTTTTAAAAAAAGAGTATTTTTAATGACAACATGTGTGTGTATTCCCAATGCTGGGGAAAAAGAGTCAAGAGGAAACATGGGGCAAATGACAAGCCAGGCTGTTGCTCTTGGTGAATTCCCAATCAGTGAGATAGCCTGCTTCACAGTAAATAAATGAATAAATAAATAAATAATGTGGAAGATGCCTGAGGAACAGCATCCAAGGTTGTTCTCTGGCTCCTATATCCATGCATATATACGAACACATACACATGCACGCACACACACACACAAGTGTATGTACATACAAGTAAACAAATAGACACACTGACATGGTCTCAGAATTGGAATTATTGGATACACTTAGTTTTTAAGAAACTCCTATATTTGTTCTGTATAATTGTTGCATTTTCCATTCTCAAAAGTGTTGCGAAGGGATTTTGGCAATAGTTCTCGTGGGTATCTAGTGCTGTCTCATATTAGTTCTTTTTAAGTAATATTTTACCATCTTCTTTATTAACAGTCCTTTTAAATACAGTCTAGTTGAAATAGATAAAAGAAAATTGAGCAAATGAAAAGTAATGGCAGTCAAGATAGGAAAGGGAGGAGTGCCTCAGGAAGTCTGATTGAAATGAAGTCAACTGCCCAGTCAAATCTATCCAGACAGACTGAGTACATGACAGATGTGCATGGCATAGAGGATAATACATCTCAGCATAAGCATGACAAAATCTTGCCTATACATATTCCTACTGAAGAGAAGCATTAAAAGCAATATAGACTACAAGAAGGCTTCTGGCTCACAATTTTCTACCAAATAAAAGAAAAATTAATTAGCTTCTGAAATAATGGGTTTCCACATGTGCTCCTAATGCAAATTTCAGTTTGGATGATTTCCCCTCTTCTGTTCTCACACATCTTCTTGACCATCCACTTCTCCAGCAGTGTCCCTCCCTTGCATATTGTTCTATTGTCTTCCCCATGCCATTTGATTAAAGTATTCTCTCCCTAATATCACAGTATCATAATCCCTTGCTACTTTCCTAATATTGGCATATTTTACTCCTATGGTGGTTTTCATATTCAAATAATAAATGCTTAGTTCCACATATGAAGAGGAACACATGGTGCCAGTCTTTCTAAGCTTGGGTTGCCGTACTTAGTATCATTTCCTGGAATCCCTTTCCCTCCCATTCTACTTCCATGATTTAGAACCCAGGCATACATAAGCATAAGCTCAGTTACATTTCTGCTCTTCCTTTTCTGTCAACCATCACTGCTACAGGGTCCCTGATTTTGAAGCTACATGGATTTTTAAGCTAGATAGCTTCCTTTAAAACAGGCATCTCCTGGGAGGCTCTAAAGCAGTGGTTCTTAACCGGTGAGTTGTAAGCATTTGGCAAATCTCCATCTCCCAAAACATTTACATTAGGATTAGTAACAGTAGCAAAATTATATTATGAAGTACCAACAAAAATAATGTTATGGTTAGGGGGATCACCAAAACATCAGGAACTGTATTAATGGTCAAAGCATTAGCAAGGGTGAGAAAGACTACTCTAAAGCATGGGCACAATATTACCTTTAGAACCACTCCCGAGACAGCCTCCAGCAGCAGCAGTTTCAGTAAGATGAATATGTTTCTCAGCCTAAGTTACAGTGTAAGAAAAGCAGTGCCCTTTACCAAGAAATATACAGAAGCCATGTATGGCTTTATAAAAATTTATACTGGGAAGTATGTAACTCAGTATCTTTTCAACACTATTTCAGTAACAGTAGTGAAAAAAGTCATGAAGTTTTCCTGGAGCAGACAAACTCCAAATAAACAGTTCAAGTTGCAAACTAAATTAAAATATTTGGAGGAAAATAAAACTAAATAAAACAAAATTCAATATGGTAATTTGCCATAAACTTTTATCTCAAGCTTATATATTTTAACAGAAATATTAAAAATCTTTAATACTTTAATTTGAGCCCTGTTTTTCTTAAAGATGATTAAAATGATCACACAAATGCATTGTCATATGTAAATTGCAGTACTAACTATCTGAGTGATATTAGTTAGGATATAAATATGTCCTATAAGAATTTAATTTACTGTACTTCATTAATTCTCCCTACCAACATCTTTACCTGTGTGTGTGTGTGTGTGTGTGTGTGTGTGTGTGAATGTGCATGCATTTTGTCTATCTGTGTATTTAATGTCGTTTTTTGTTTGCATGCTTGTTTTTGCGCTTTGAAAACATAATCTAGGACTGTGCAACTGAGTTACAACTACAGTTCAAAGCAAAAAAAAATGCAAGAAATGAACAAATCTATTAAAGAAAGTAAGATCTTAACTTATCTATTAAAAGACACAGGCTAACAGAATGTATATGAAGACAGAATCCATCCTACTAGTGCATACAAGAAATATATCTAAGCTTCAAAGACATACACTATCTTGGGGTAAATGGTTGGGAAAAGACCTCCCAATCAAATGTCCCCAAGAAGCAAGCAAGTATAGCTATCCTAATATCTAACAGACTTCAAAACAAAATCCATCAAAAGAGATGAAGAAGGTCATTTCATATTCATTACTGGAGAAATCCATCAGTACAAAGTCTCAATTCTGAATATCTATGCCCCAAATGCAAAGGCACCTACATTCATAAAAGAAATATTACTAAAACTCAAAGCTCACATAAAATCTCACACAAGCATAGTAGGAGACTCCAACACCCCACTCTCACTGCTAGACAGGACCACCAGTCAGAAACTTAAAAAAGAAACAAAAGAACTAACAGAAGTTAAGTCCCAATTGGTTTTAACAGACATCTATGGAATATTCCATCCAAACACAAAAGAATATACCCTTTCTTCAGCTCCACATAGAACCTTCTCTGAAACTGACCACATACTAGACAATATAACAAACCACAATAGATACAAAATAAATTGGAATAGCCCCCTGTATCTTAGCAGATCACCATGCTTTAAAGTTGAAATTCAAAAACAACACAAATTGCAGAAACACTACAAACTCATGGAAACTAAACAATGGACAATTGCACCATTACTGGGTAAAGGAAGAATTAAAGAAGGAAATTAAAGATTTCCTAGAATTCAACAAGAATGAAGACTTTAATGGGACTTTTTGAAGGCATTACTATGAGGAAAGTTCATTGCTCTAAGTGCCTATATTAAGAAAACGGAGGATAGTCACATTAGAGAACAGCACAACTGAAAACCCTCAGACCAAAAGAAGCAAACTTGCGTTGAGGAGTAGATGCCAGGAAATAATCAATTTGAGGGCTGAAATCAATAAAGTAGAAACCAGGAAAACAATAAAAGAATCAATTTAACTGTTGGTTCTTGAGAAAATCAACAAGATAGACAAACTTTTATCCAAACTAACCAAAAAGCAGAGAGAGAAATTGCTAATCAGCAAAATCAAAAATGAAAATCAGGCCATTACAATGGACACTGAGGAAACCCAGAGAATTTTCAGGTCATACTTTGAAAACCTGTACTACACAAAATTTGAAAATTCAAAGGAAATGGACAAATTTCTGGATAACTATCACTTATTAAAATTAAATCAAGACAGATATGAAATTTAAATAGACTTCTATCCCCTAATGAAATAGAAGCAGTCATCAATAGCCTCCCATCCAAAAAAAGTCTAGGGCACTGCAGAATTTTATCAGAAACTCAAAGAAGAGTAATATCAATATTCCTCAAATTGTTCCACACAAAGAAGCAGAATGTTCATAAACAAACTCTTTTCATTAGGTTAAAATACCTTGGTACCCAAGCCACACAAAGACACAACTAAGAGAGAGAACTACAAACCAATATCCCTCATGAATGTTGATGCAAAAATATTTAATAAAATACTGGCAAATCGAATCCAAGAACACATCAGAGAATTCAATCACCATGACCAAGTAGGCTTCATCCCAGGGATTCAGGGATGGCTCAACATATGAAAATCTATCAATGTAACTCACCATATAAACAAACAGAGAAATAAAAATCATTTTACTATATGCTGAAATATCCCTTGAGAAAATCCAGCACCATTTTCATGATAAAGGTCTCAGACAGATCATGGATAAAAGGAACATACCTAAATATAATAAAAGCAAGACAGCTGACCTGAACAATGGGGAACTCATGAACCCCCAGACTTATAGCTTAGAAACCAGCATTATACTGACTCAGACCCCTTCAATATGGGTCTCAGTTGCAAGGCCTGGACAGTTGAAAGTACCTCTGACAGTGGAACCAGGATGTATCCCTGTTGCATGAAAGGACTTTGGTAGCATATTCCCCATGGAGGGATACTCCCTTAGCCTACAGGCAGGGGGGAGGGCCTAGACCCTACTTCAAATGACTTGACAGATTTTGATGATCTCTCCTGGAAGACATTACCCTCCCTGTAGAGTAGGGGTGTGGGGTGGGAGGGAGAGGAAACTGAGATTGATATGTAAAATAAAAAAAATGATAAATATATAAAAAGGAAAGTACTTACATAAAAATAAAAAAGCAACCTACCATACAAAACTAATGCATGCAAGAAGAAGAAAGAAGAAGGAGGAGAAGGAGAAGGAGAAGGAGAAGGAGAAGGAGAAGGAGAAGAAGAAGAAGAAGAAGAAGAAGAAGAAGAAGAAGAAGAAGAAGAAGAAGAAGAAGAAGAAGAGATGGAAAGAACAATGAAAGAAGTGAAAGAAAGAAAAGGCTGTCCACTCTCTCCACATCTCTTCAATATTGTACGCGAAGTTCTAGCTAGAGCAATAAGAAAACAAAAGTAGATCAAGGCATTACAAATTGGAAAGGAAGAAGTCAAACTTTCACCATTTCCAGGGAACTTCTATAGCTGATAAACACCTTCAGCAAATAAGCAGGATACAAGATTAACTTAAGGAAAATCAGTACTCCTACTATATACAAAAGATAAAGGGGCTGAGAATAAAATCAGAGTAACATCATCCTTTAAAATAGCCACAAACAACATAAAATATCTTGGGGTAATGCTAACCAAACATGTGAAAGACCTATATAGCAAGAACTTTGTGTCTTTAAAGGAGGAAATTAAAGACAATACCACAAAATGGAAAACCATGATAAAAGGACAAGGTCACTTTGCTGGGAACCTTTCAAGTGGAATGGATACACTCATGAGCTTCCCTGCTCTCTTAGCTAGATGCTCTGAGCATGAATAGTTTTATTCAGCAGGGAAGATGACACAATCACATTATTGTATATAATTGCCAGTCATTGGGGTACATGGAAAGTTTCTAGATTTTAGATTAAATAAAGCTTTTTTGGTAAAAGAAGTTGGCTCTTTTGAAGTTCATGTATTAGTACTAATCTGTATTTCCTTTGTGATGGCTCATATTCAGTAAGCCAAACACTGCTAGTTCCTCAAAGAAAAGCAGAAAATAATCTGAAAACCTATCTGTATGTTGAGGTTCCCTGGAGCAAATAAAAAAAACGAAACAAAACAAAACAAAAACATAAAATAAAACATCAAGTGCTAGCCATGTCCATAGGATATGCGATAGAGCAAGCGTGAAATTAAAATTGGTAATAGCATGTCTGGTTTGATAATGTACAATCTGATGGATACTGCATGCAAAGCCCAAGCATTGACAGTCACAGATAGAGAAGGAGATGAGCACAATAGAGCTAGAAAAATGCCAGTAATTAGAAGAATACCAAAGAAAGGAACATGAAGAGAAACTGATTACAGAAATATGAAGGAAAATAGGTAATTATGGTTTAATTTAATCTGAAAGTGATAGCTCTAAGAGAGAAGTATTTCAAGATAAAAGCATAGTAGGCTGTGTAAATGACCATTTTTGTAACCTAAAACACAGAAAGTATTTGATTCTCCCACAACAAAATAACTTAATTCAGAAAATAAAGCAGAATCAAATGGTGTTATTATGAGACCAATTAAAACTCACTCAGAAATATTTGTTTCTAAAATATTTTCTAATAAATATTTATATTTTATTCCCTAAAACAGATAAGCAATGTCTTTGACATTCACATTGAGGCGTTATACAATTAATTGGACATTTTCTTTAAATTGACCCATTCTTTTAATCATTTGACTCCTTTGTTATAGATCTGGTAGAATTTGGAATCATGTTTTTTATTTAATTCATTTACAAATCTTTCAAATAATTGCTTGATATCCTTTAATTCATAGAATGATATATATTATTATACAAAGACTTGCAAAATGCCTCCAAATGACCAGGCCTCTGAATAGTGTTTTAGTTTACTGCATTCTTATCAGTCTAAATATAAAATTACATTTAAATTTATGTGTGAGGTTAAGGTCAATATCTTTCCATATGTGTCAGGAGACATACTGAAGCATGAAGCATAACAATGTAAGTAAAAAAAAAAAATCTAGATAGTCTAGTCTATGCAATAACACACACACACACACACACATACACACACACACACACACACACACACACACACACCCTAATTAGAACAAAATGTCTTTCTGCTCTCATTGGACACCTCTGCTATTTTAAACACTTTGTGTCCTTTAAAGTGATCAGCTTAAAAATCACATAAAGTTAAAGTAAACTTTTCAGATACTGAGATGTTGTCAAAAGTTAAATCTAAACTACAGTTTAAACTTAGTGTAATGAATGTAGTAAGCTGTTCATGGCTGCAGCACTCTAGATTGCTAGTGCAGTCTGCTTCTAGTAATTAACAAAACTAGAATAACACATTCACTTTTCAAGCCAAAATAATATGTTGAATTAAAAGAAGTTCATCTGAGATCTTTGGTAAAAGTATACTAATTATAAGTTTTTCAGGAAGAAAAAAAAAATAAAGGATAGATGAGGCATCAAATTTCATGCTACCTTTAAACTTATAAAACTCTTTCAGTGTTGTTGGTCTTTGGTCTCTATTTTGTTTTCTTCTTTTCCTTTGGCCATTCCTTTAGCATCAGCTGTGACAGAGATGATATACTGAAATTCGTAAAAATATTCAAGTTTCTAAATGTATTATTTTATTAGGTTTATTGTCATTAAACCGGTTTGCATAAAGATAGAAATGTTGAAGGAAGAGGACAAGGACATAGTAAATAAAGAGAGTGTGGGAGAGGAGCAATAAGAAGCAGAGGGTGATTGTGGAATGACCTTAAGATAAGAATCTTTAGAAAATATTAAGAAAGAGATTAGAAAGGAAGGGGAGAAGAGGGAAAATCTGAAACCATCAGAGAAAACACCAAGAGCTTGTCTATCTCAGTAGATTTGCTTTGATATATAAAGCAAGGGACCCAAAGCTTCTTAGAGGAAACTGAAGGTAGAGCATCCTCCATAAAAGCAAATTAACACTATCAATATGTTTTCTTCCATTAAAATATGAAACTTCAAGAGAAATACATTAATTTTCTGATAACTACACGACCTTCAACAACTTTGTGAAATGTTTCGAATGAATTCATTCCAGTTCCAGAGAGTGTTTTAATCTCAATCTCATTTATTTTGCTTAGGCATTTTTAATCACACAATACCTGTGGACCATCAGTTATAGCTTTCTACCTAATTTTACACCTGAGCTACCTGAACAAGAGAGATTAAATAACATGTGTCACTCATGAGATAAGTTAATGATGCAAGGAGAGAAAATAGTAGCTTTATCTTCCTCATAGCCATCACCTTTTATACACTTAAATGATTTTACTTTTAGATGGAGAATTGCAGATTGAGAAAACAGGTATATTAGCATGCAACAAGTAGGCCATTTTAAGAGAGATCTTACAATAGAAATCTTTAGTGTAAAAGAAAAACAAAAACAAAAACAAAAAGACACACACACACACACACACACACACACACAAAGAAACAAACAAAAAAACCAGAATTCTCTATACCAGTGTTCAATATAGAAAAACAGCCCTTAAGATTTATTCTTTAGCTGGGCAGTGCTGGTGCATGCCTTTAATCTTAGCACTGAGGAGGCAGAGGCAGATGAATCTCTGTGTGTTTGAGGCCAGCCTGGTCTACAGAGCTAGTTGCAGGACAGGTTCCAAAGCAATACAAAGAAACCTTGTCTCAAAAAACCAAAAGAAAAAAAGAAGAAGTAGGAGGAAGAGGAGGAGGAGAAGATGAAAGAAAGAAAGAATGAAATAAAGAAAGGAAAGAAGGAAGGAAGGAAGGAAGGATAGAAGGAAGGGCAAATTCTAAAGTCTAAAGCCTCTTGTGACCACCTCCTAACTTTCAGGTATACTTGATTTTTCTAGCCTCATTTATTTATTCATTAATTCACATCCCTTGCCAAAATTGTTGTAAATACTGCCTTCCAAAGATAAACAACTTAGAATCTGTTCATTTAAAATTTTTATATGCAAACTAGATCCCAAAAGGACAGAAACACAGCCTGCTAATTTTCTTTTATTATTATTATTATTATTATTTTATTTAATTTTATATAACAAAGTCCAATTAAATGAAAACAAACATTTATACACAATATTTGGGAATTTGGGCGTCATTCTTTCCAAACTACTTCCTGCTGGTAAGGGGCACAATTATGAAAAAGAAGAGACACAGTCAACAAAGAAAATGGAGTATAAAAAAAAAAAACATCTACAAGAGAAAAATCAAGGAGTGTGAAAAACTAAACAATAACTGATCATATGTATGAAATATGATTAAGCCATTGTAAATGGTCATTGGGTTTACATAACAGTCATTGTAAGTAATCAATGATGCAATTTAAAAAGCAAATACCCATATTTGTATATATACATGTTTGTAAATATACATATATATGTATACACATGGCTACTATTGGCTACATGGCTTACCATGACCAAACAATCACAATCCTTACAGTTCAATGTAAAGCATTAGAATTTCTATGGCTCTTGAACCAACTAAATGCATAGGAAAATAATGGCTTATACATTATATTTAAGTATATTTTTCATGGTCCTGGCTGGCCTTGGTATAGCAAACAAATTATAATTGCTTTCTGTTATTTATAAAAGAAAATTTGTTAAAGCACCCAATGCATCAGACTTAATTACAAAGCCCTCTGTTCCACCTGAAGGAGAAATTTCATAGAACCAGAAAAAAAAGATGAATGAGTTTAAATTAACAATATTTAGTCAGATATACTTCTTTGAAAATAAATAGTGGTTCTTGTGGCTTAGTAGTAACTATAATTTTTAAGACAACTGAGCTCTATCAATAATAATAATGGATTATATAAATTTCAGGATGAGTACATAATCAAAAGTAGTTTAAAAAAATGAGGGACAGTTTCAAAACTTGAATGCAAAATCTAAAAGGAAAACAGAATTATTCAAACTCTACCAAGAACTTTCTTGTCTGTCAGGATGAAGTCTTGATAGGTATTTTCAGTAGAAATCTTTCTATAGAAGATTTTTGTGTTATAACAAGAAAATATAATGACACAACTGTTGGGCCTTTTCTTCTTTTGTTTAAGGATTTAGCAATTCACTGTATATGTTTAAGCTTATAGACACTGAAAATCAGAAATAAAGATATATGTGTCATTTACAAATAAAGTGAAAATATTTTATAATTATGACCCTTTTAGAATATAGCCTGGAATTAGTCTCTAGCCATGTTGGGGACAAGATTACCCCAGCCATGCTAGAGCAGCTGAGTGAGAAGTCCAGAAGCAGAGACAGCCGCAGCTTTCAGAAGCTATCTTAAGTGCTTCTGGGCTTTCTGGCAGACAGCATCAGCACTGCGGCCAGCCCAGATTGAACCAAGGGAGACAGAATCAGCACTGTGGTGGGCTCAGGCCACAACTGGAGAGAGCAACAGTACCTAAGAGGGTCTAGGACAGCAGCAACCAATACAAGCTATCTGAATAATGTAGCCTTAGCCTCAACACCATCCAAACCTAGAGGAGTGATTAGTGGAGCCAAGGCATGCACCTCAAGGAGTGACCACCAGGGGTACCACCTCCACCAAGAGAAGAGACCATCTGAATCTTAGGCTCATAAACCCATGGAGGATTGATCACCAGGGGCTCAGCTCTGCCTATACCTGAAGGAGGATTCATTGGAGCCATAACTGCCAAATACAAAAATTGGATGAATAGGGATACTTTGAAGCACTCGCTCCACCTGTACCAACTGGAGGAATTGATGGCTAGACAATAAGGTAACAATATACTCAACAACACCAAGGCAGTTGAGTACCACCAGAAACTAATGATTCTACAGCAATAAGACCTGACATCCCAATGGAGATGAAGCAGAAGAAAACGACATTAAAAATAATTTTATGAAGATCATTGAGACCCTTGAAGAGAAAATGAAAACATTTCCTTAAAGAAGGGGAGGAAAAAGAAAAACAAACAACCAAAATATAGAAGAGATCAATAAATCCCTTAAAGAAAATCAAAACAATAAAGAAAGAAAAAAGCAAAACAAAAAAAGCAAAGGCAGGTGAACGAATCACGAAGCCAGGGAAGTCCAAAAATGGAAAATCTGGGTAACTAATCAGGAACTACAGATACAAGCATAAACAACAGAATACAAGAGAAGGAAGAGAAAATCTCCGTTGCAAAAGATACCATAGAGTAAATAGATTCATTTAAATAGATTGAACATCATAGAAAATGTTCAATCCAACACATTCTCAGCACAAAATATCCAGAAAATGTGGAACAACATAAAAAGCCTGAATCTAAAGAATAGTAGGGATAGAAGGAGAAGAACTGCAGCTCAAGACACATATAATATATTAAACAAAATCACATAAGAAAACTTTCCCAATGTAAAGAAAGGTGTATCTATTAAAATGCAGGAAGCTTACAGAACACATAAAGACTGCTCAAAGAAAAAAGTATCCTCCCCACATAATAATCAAAACACTAAACATTTAGAACAAAGGAAGAATATTAAGAGCTGCAAAGGAAAAAAGCCAGATAAAATATAAAGGCAGAACCATCAGTTTTACACCTGATTTCTCAGTGAAAACCAGAAGGTCCTGCTCAGGTTTTATGCAGACACTTAGAGACCACATATGCTGATCCACTACTATATCCAGCAAAGCTTTCAGTCAACATAGAGGGAGAAAACAAGATACTCCATGAAAAAAAAGCAAACTATATTTAAACAATACCTATTCACAAATGCAGCCCTACAGAAAGTACTAGAATGAAAACTCCAACCCAAGCAAGTTGTCTATACCCTCAAAAACATAGTCAGTAGATAATCTCACACCAGAAAATCACAAAGAAGGGAAACTCACACAATATCATCACCAACAAAAACAAAAATGAAAGGAACTACCCAACAGTGGTCATTATTATCCTTTAATATCATTGGACTCAATTTGCCTATAAAAAGACACAAGCTAACAGAATGGATATGAAGGCAAAATCCATCCTTCAGCTGAATACATGAAACACACCTCTATTGTAAAAACAGACATTACCTCAGAGTAAAGGGCTGGTAAAAGATTTTCCAATCAAATGGTCCTAAGAAACAAGCTGGTATAGCTATCCTAACAAAATGGACTTCAAAGTAATATTAGTCAACACAGATGAATAAAGTCATTAAATATTTGTCACACTGTCATAAGGAAGGCTCTAATTTGAATGTTTATGCCCCAAATACAAGGACACACTCATTTGTGAAAGAAACATTACTAAACCTTAAATCACACATCAAGCTCCATGCACTAATAGTGGGAGACTTCAACACCCAACTCTCACCACTGGACAGGACTGCCAGAAAGAAATTTCACAGAGAAATAAAAGAACTAACAGGCTTTGTGACTCAAATGGGTTTAACAGACATCTGTAGAAAATTCCACCAGAACACAAAATGATATACCTTTTTCTTAGTACCCAATGGAACCTTCTCTAAAACTGACCACATTTTCAGTAACAAAGCAAACCTCAACACGCACACACACACACACACACACACACACACACACACACACACACACACAAAATAAAATAATCTCTTGTATCTTAACAGATCACCGTGGCTCAAATTTAGAATTCAACAACAATACTAATTGCAGAAAGCCTACAACATGATGGAAATTGAACAATGCTCAAATGTATCACTCTTGGAACAATGATGAAATAAAGAAAGAAATTAAAGACTTCCTAAAATTCAATGTAAATGACAGCACAACATACCCAAATATATAGGACATAGTGAAAACAGTGACAAAAGGAAAGTCCTTAGCACTAAATGCCTATATGAAGAAGGTAGAGAAATCCCACACTAGCAAATTAACATAAGAGCTGAAAATTCCATGACAAAATGAAGCAAACACACTCAGCAGGAGTAGACAGCTGGAAATAATCAAACTGAAGACTGAAATAAACAAAATAGAAACAAAGAATACAATACAAGAATCAGTGAGACAAAAGATTTGGTTTGTTGAGAAAATCAAATGTTGCACAATATGTAAAAGGCCCAGAGATGACACTGGGGTTCACATTTCAAGTTGAAGAACATAAAAGCAAAGTAGTGGGAATACTAGTTTGTTTTGTTTTGTTTTCTGCTGAGTAGTTCTCCATTGTGTAAATGAACCACATTTTCTTTATCCATTTTTCAGTTGAGAGGTATCTAGATTTGGGTATTACAAATAATGCTGCTATGAACATAGTTGAACAGATGTCCTTGTTGTATGTATGTGCATCCTTTGGGTATTATGCCTAAGAGTGGGTCTTGAAGTAGACTGATTCCCATTTCCTGAGGAACATCCATACTGATTTCCAAAGTGATTGCATGAGTTTACACTCCCACTAGTTGTGGAGTAGTCTTCTCCTTTCTCTACATTCTCTCTAGCATATACTGTTATTAGTGTTTTTGAATTTAGCCATTCTGACAGTAGTAAAATTGTATCTCTGAGTTGTTTTGATTTGTATTTCCCTGATGGCTAAGGATGTTGAACATTTTCTTAAGTGTCTTTCAGCCATTTTAGATTCCTCTATTGAGAATTCTCTATGTATCTCTGCATACCAGTTTTGAAATGGATTATTTGGCATTTTGATAAATAGCTTCTTGAATTCTTTGTACATTTTGTAAATCTGTCTGATGTGGGGTTGGTGAAGATCTTTTCCCATTCTGGGGGCTGCTGTTTTGTTTTGTTGACTGTGTCCTTTACCTTTCAGAAGCTTCTCAGTTTCAAGAGTTCCCATTTATTAATTGATGATCTTAATGTCTGTGCTACTGGCATGATGTTGGTTCATGTTCACATTTCTAATTCATACACAACACTGATGAATATCATCGCTGTTCCTCTTCAAGGTCATCATGTCAAGTACCATAAATCCTGGTGTTTTGAAACAGGAACTATCAGTGTTTCCCTTGTATCTTTTGACTCTTCTTGAAAAATACATCTTTTTAAAATTTTTATTGAAAATTAATTTTAGACAGTATATTCTGATAAATACACCCCATATAAAAATATAAAATCATAAATCATAATATACAACAAAAGACCAATAAGGAAGTGGTCAAAATTGTGATATAAGTCTACAAAAATATTATTGAGTTCATTTTGTGCTGGCCATCTATTGCTAGGTATGGGGCCTGCCATTAGTGGAGTTAATACCCATGATGGGATTCCATTGCAGAAAACCAACTTTCCTCTGTGAGCAGATGTCAATTTCATTTTCTTTCCATTTAAAATATTCCATCATGTAAATTTATAGCTTTTCTGTATTCTATAGTTTCTTTTGAGATAGTTGAGTTCATTTTTTTCTTTAGAGCTCTCAGTATTCTATCTTTACTCTGTACAGTTAATATTTTGATTATAATGCATTGTGCAGGATTTCCTTTCTACTCCTGCCTATTTTGTGTTCTGTATACTTATTGTAGCTTGAGCGGCAACTGTTTCTTTAGGGTGAGGAAATTTTCCTCTAAGATTTTGTTGAAAATATTGTTTTCTATTATTTTGACCTGAGTTGCTTTTCCTTCTTCTAGTCCTGTGATTTATATATTTGATATTCTTATAGTGTCACATATTTTCTGCATAATTTTGTCATTTTGTTTATTAATGTTTCTTCTCCCTTGTTTTCAGTGCCTGAAATTCTCTTTTGCATTTATTGTACTCTGTTGGTAAGGCTTACCTGTGACATTTTTTTTTTTTTTAGTTCTGATATTTTCATTTCAGTTTTATATCAGATTAATTTTATTTAGTGATTCTATTTCTACTTCCTTGTTTTGAGTGTTTTAATGAGTTCATTGTAATGTATGTGTTTCACAATCTTCATTGTAAGACTTTTCATATTCTCTTTAAAGTCCTGTAACATATTTTTATTCGGAAGCGCTTGCATTTCTCAAGGCCTACTGTAGTAAAGTTCCCATTTTCTGGTAGAGACACATTGTCTTGACTATTAATGTTTGTTTTTGGGGGGCTAACATCGAGTCATTTAAAGTTAGAATGATTGAGGTCACTCTAGGTGTTGTTATCTGGCCTTGTCCTTGTTAGATATTCTGTAGACTTCTCTTGAATTTAGGAAAGTGTGGGCTGTGGGTTCACTGTTAGAGAGTACTTCGTCAAGTCAGTGCGTGACAAAGAGGAACAGAGATTGACTATGAGAAAATAGCTAGTGCTGAATGGAGCTTCTAAAAAGAACATAGAAGATTCTGCTCACAACAAAAAACATGATTCCTAGGGAGCTGGCTAGTGGAAGGAGTGGCTTCTGAAACTAGGTTGCAATATGGAAAAGAATGATCTGGAGAGAAAATGTTGGGGTCTGTACCAAGAGTTGAAGTCTACAACGAATGTCATTAAGATGGGAACAGGGGCACCTTCAATCACACTGTTTGTTCCAGGGCTGGTGGTCATACTGGGATTATGCTCATGAAGGACAAGAAAGAGGAAAACCACCATCCAAATCTGGTGTGGTCACAGAGCGAACAATGAATTTTCCAATTTCACATAAAATCTTATGACCAGATCAGTCTAAAAAGATGGTCCTTTTGGCAAAATTCTTGCAACATGAGCAAGGGGATATGAACTTGAACTCCAACCCATGTAAAAAAAAAAAGGAGTTATGGAATTCCCTATAATCCAAAAATTGACAGCAGTAGATATATTAATCTCTAGGGCTTGCTGGCCAGCTAGGCTAGCAAAATAGGAGAGTTACAACTTTACTGAAAGACATTGTCTCAAAACATAAAATACAGAGCAATAGAGATAGCCAATATTTCCCTCTTATCTCTGAAGGAACACATAAACATGCAAATGAGCAGATATTGACTTGAGTCCAGATACAAATAGCAGCAGTTACCATTCCAGGGAGATCTCTCCATTGACAGGTTGTTGGTGGTCTAACATAAAAGGGAGAGGGAGACATAAAGACTTAATTGTTTTCCTTGAAGTCCTCTCATCCCTTCATGGGAACCCCATATTACTCATTGGAATATCATTATTAACTAAAGGTCCTGCCTTCAACCACTATCCTACAGAGGAAGAGGATACCAAAACGCAACT
Source organism: Phodopus roborovskii (assembly GCF_943737965.1). Taxonomy (NCBI): domain Eukaryota; kingdom Metazoa; phylum Chordata; class Mammalia; order Rodentia; family Cricetidae; genus Phodopus; species Phodopus roborovskii. The sequence goes on from NW_026125444.1 coordinate 7,584,003, forward strand.
TTTAGGGAAACAAAAACATTCACTCAACAATCATTTTAAATATAATACTGTATTTATAGTTCAAATTTTTATAATAAGTACTCAGAATTTAAACTACATTTTAACCTTTCTCTAGATTATTGCAAGTCCTGAATCACTGAAATCTTATTTAATGAAATTTTATTCTAATCTCGACCACTTTATTCAAAAAGGTACATAAATTTTCTCTACTAGTAATGTGCTTTTCAATCTTTGATAAAAAATCATTTTAATAACACTCCAAATAAGAAAACTGAATGTGATTTAATAATCCATCTCAATGTGACTTTCCATTACTTTGCACAGATGTAGAAAGGCATAACCTCAGATGATTTATTTTCCATGTCTTCAATATTCCTACTGTCTTTGCCATAAATCAGCTGGTTTTGATGCCACAGACCACCATCTATTTCCTTTGAAAGAAGAGAGATTTTCCCATTTATGTGGAAATTATTCCCTATGAACAGCTTGACTTTTCCATTCCAATTCTCCATATGAATCACTTTTAATCAGAAAAATTAACCATTGAAATCAAATGCAATGCAGCAGAAACTTCTGGTGGATATTCCCTCTAAAAGGAGATTGATTCCTGGTTGTACTATTTCAGTATCATGCCATGCAACAACTCTTAACCAAAACAAAGTCCAAAAAGATCTACCAAACTGTCTCAATAAATAAATAAATAAATAAATAAATAAATAAATAAATAAATAAAAGAAAAAGAAATAAAAGGAAAGATAAAAGAAAATAACATGCCAAAGAGAAATGAAAAAAGGTCCATAGAAAAGCTATGTATTCATTTCATATATACTTATAATAGACCTCAAAAGAAGCAAGGCAAATGCCTGTTTGAAAGGATTAAAAGATATGGTATGTCCATAAAATGTAGCACAACTTTATGATACAAGTACATTAACAATGACTTTTCCTATAAATGGGACTTCTTACAAAATCCTTAGAAAATACTGGTTATACCTCGAAATGGAGAAAGGTTAAACTGCACAGTTACTTTTTAAATGTTAATGCATTGTTACCGGGTGAGCTTATGATGTATGTAGGTGGGCATGAATGCTGCAGAAAACATGTGGAGGCTAAGGAACAACTTTGTGCAACTGGTTCTCTTCTCTCACATTTGTACAGATTCCAGGGATTGAACTCAAGTTGCCAGGTGTAGTGGGATATTCACTTTGTCTCCTTCTGTGGCCCATTAGTGGGTGGAGCCAGGGGCAGAAGTGACCTGTGGAACTTGGTCTGAGGAGAAGCTGGGGAGTGCTCTCTTGCTGGTGGGACACGGAGAGGAGAGCATCCCGTGGGACTTGCTGGTGTTCATCTGTCTAGGTTGTAAGTTATTTCTCACTGAATAAATATCTATTTGGCCTATTTGTTTATCCTGATCTTTATTAAACTGCAATAGCCAGGTTTGGATGACAAGTCCTTTTATCCACTGCACCATTATGCTGGCCATAAGCAGCTGTTAACTGTGTTGAAATTCTTGCTTATTTTTTGCTGGCAAGAAATTTCAACCAAACTGTAGCGAGAGAAGCTTGTAGTTCATGTCCCCAGATTAACCTTTCTGTATTGCCTGTCAATTCATCATAATGGAAGATGCATTGAGGTAAAAGCTTAAAGCAACTGCCCACATTACATGATGATAAGTACAGAGATGGATACTAAACTTATAATTCTTAATCCTTTTTATTCCCAAACAGGATTCTTCCTTCAATATTTAGGGTGAAACTTGCTGTAGCAATTAAACTTCTTTGAAAAGGCCCGTAGGTATAAGACAGTGAGTTATCTTCTGGGTTGATTAGGTTGATTCTAAATCCTGTCATGTTGTCAAGCAGGGTTAACTGCCATTCTTTCTTTTAATCCACCCACCCACCCACCCACACACACACACACACACACACACACACACACACACACACACACATAAATTCCTTTATTCATTGACAGTGGAGACACTGATACCTCTGAGAAGTAAGTGTTATTACTATTAATTACTGTTAATATTAATGTACAAAATCACGAATTTCAGTGTGATCTTTCAGGCATGTATGGAATATAATTAATCCTATTTCTGCATTTCTTCTGTCTTTCTCCATTGCACTGCTCAACAATCCCTTTCCTTTTTTGCTAGTAATTGCCTTTCTCTAGAAGGATTTTGAGGTCAGTTCATCCTCAGTAGAAAATTCTGATTAGTATTTAATCGTATACATGGTGTAATAAATGATAGGTATTAAAATTGATTTAGAAGTTATTTTGCATTGCTACAACATGCTAGAAAGTCAATAGAATCCATTATAGAATATTGTGCCCCATACCTTAAAGTTACCTTAGTTGAAAAGTAGAAAACATTGTACTAAATTTAAAAGAGCCTCACTTTCCTTCTTCACTGTGGATTACAGTAGAGGCAGGATCATCTCTCTGTTGCTCATGCTGGCTGAGCTCTTTCCATTAACTCAGCTGTTTTTGAAAGCAGGGAGGTTTTGATGCTGAAACCTCTTGATCATTGCAATTAAGGTACAGAGTGCCACACACAACTTTAAGATATTCTTTTTTAAGGTCATTAAGAAAGACAGATGCTAGCAGTAACCCCTAAGTGTCAATTGTTTGTGTTCAGAATTATTCAGTATGCCTTGATTGTGTTGTCAAGCATGATCGATAAAAGACAATGTGATTATAACCATATAATAATAGCTTTCATTGTGGTGATCCTCTCAACATGAAATTGTGCCAAGAATAAAATAGGAAGTTTGAAAAGCTATGTTATTTATGTACTGCATGTTACAAAGGCAATTTTTTACTACATCTGAGTAACATTAGGTACCACATGGTGACTTCTTAAAGTTACTGAAATTCCTTGGCCCTGTACCATATTGCCACCAGAGTCTCTGGCATAAAGGATTCAAGTAATTGTGTAGTTAAAATTCCCCTTCAAGTATAAGTGATCAGGCAAGTTGAAAAGCCGTTTGTTTCTACTTATCTAATACATGTGTGTTTGTGGGTGCCATGCAGATTGATAGCATGTTAAATAGCATTGGTTTTTGTACTTACATATTTCCTGTACAGGAATCCTTAAGAATCCTCTTGAAACCATGCTAGATCACCACTTTTGAAAAGCTTTCAGGAAACTCCTAACAATGTTTGAGCATCTGACAATTGAGAAATGCTAAAATTGAAAAAAATATTATAGATTTATGTGAACTATAGATTATTTCATCCAAATAGAAAACCAGAGTGGAAAACATTCAGAGAAGACGGTATGATTTTACCTTTGGGTACCCAGAGATGAGATAATTTATGTTCATCAGTAAAGATTGTGAGATCAGGCAGAAGCAATGCTATTTTAGCTTAGGCACTATCATGAAAGGCCACTGACAGAACGCCAAAACCAGTCCCAGGAAAAACAGCATTAAAGGTTTAAAATTAAACCAAGGACCCCACTTCCCACTGAGTCAGCCACATACAAGAATAACAGACATTTTATCATGGTCACCAGATGCTTTAACAGGTCACCAGATGTCCGGTAGGAAAATTTCCAAAACTTGCTTATCCCGGGGTCTATCCAACAGAGTGACCCCTCTACCCCAAACAGATAAAACATGCTCAGCTTGTGTTTTGTTAAATTTAAATCCCTCTCCCATGCTGAGTCAGGGTCGCTCCTCTTACCAGGTACATTGGAGTGCTGCTGGACTTGCCGAATTTGAGGTTGCTCTCAATAAACCCTGTGGGATTGCAATGATACCTGGCTCTGTGGTGGGTGTGTTTTGGGGATCCTGCATCCAGGGCATAACAAGATGAAATTTGTTGCTTACACCAATGTGTGAGAGTCCAAGCCTTTCTGAATCTGCAGGCCTTGCTTGTCAGTTTCTGACTCGTTCATTGGACAAGCTACCTCCCTCTGATTCTCATCACAGGTTGCTACATTAGTTTTCTTTATGAAATAACAAACGTGCTGTGTGCCTACAGTCATATTGGAAGAATAGAAATGGAGGCTGGAGAAACATCTCAGTGTTTAAGAGGGCTTTTTTTTTTTTTTTTTTTTTTTTAATAGAGGCACTGAGTTAATTTCCAGCTTGTCGTGTGGTAGCAAATATATAGGTCTAGTTCCATGGGAGCTCAAATTGTCCTCTAGCCTTTGCATGTACCATGACACACTTATAACACACACACATACACACACATACCATCCACCACCACAACCACCACCAACATGAAAATAAATTTTTTTAAAAGTGAAAATGATATTTCAGATTAAAAGTTTACCTGTAAACACAGAAGCCAGAAACTACATTATATCAGCCATTATAGATCATATTCAAGAACATTAGGGTCAAACTAGTGCACATGAGCACTTGGGAGTATTAGCGGCTTACAGGAATGTGTGTGGTTGCATGGAACCTAACACATATTTATTATAAAGGAAGTACATTGGACATACACTTCACATCTAATTTGTGGAAGAGTTTACCATGTTTCAAGTCACTCTGAGTTCTATAAAAAATAGACTAAACATGATGGATTTTATCTTAATGTACCAGAACTCCACCTTTCAAGTATAAGTCCTCAGGATTCATAGTAATAGCAATCCTGACTCTGAAATTTGAGCTGAGATCAGGAAACTGACTTTCAACAAACTCTCCAGATGAGGCAAATGAATTACTTGAAAGGGAAAGCTAGCAAGCAAGCAAACAAACAAACAAAAAACAGCAGTTGGATGGAAAAAAAGTTACTGATTACTGGTCAACTCTCAGTCTATAAATTGCTCTTTTACTTGGTATTGGAGTCAGATGGAGAATGTTATTTAAACTCTTCCCGAGCGTCAGTTAAAATTGAGTGACATAACCTGGAATATGAGAACTGCTGCCGCCCTTTAATACAGTTGCTCATGTAGTGCTGAGCTCCAACCATAAAAATTATTTTTATTGCTACTTTATCAATGCTGTTTTGCTACTGTGATTAATTGTAATGTAGGGGATGGACAAACTGTCCAGTGGTCAACTGTACTGTCTGCTTTTGCAAGGACCCAGGCTCAGTTCCCTGCGCAAACAAGGTGATACACAAACATCTGTTACTCCAGTCACAGAGGACTTGACAACACCAACTCCAGTGTCTGGGGACACTGCACATATGTGGTGCACAAACATATATGTAGGAAAACATACACACACTTAAAATGAGCCGTAATGTAAATATTTGATATTCATAATACCTGATATGTGACTACTGTGAAAGAGTCATGATACAGACAAAGGTGTTGTGATTTACAGATTGAGAACTGTTCTCTGAGCTGTGAGAACATAATTTCTGGACAAAGAAAATATAATCTGGAAATGCATGTTTTGGAATTATTCTGAATTAAGCTAAACTTAATTTTATGTCTCATAAACTTAATTAATGTCTCATAATATCTAGATATTTCCCTATTTATTTATTACAATTTTGTATTCTAAACCATAAAGACTTTTGTATCAACTAACACATTCCATTTTATTTTTTAGTGGAGTATCTGTAATTTGCAAATAAAATATCCCCAGGATAAAGAAAGAGTAGCTTGATTTCTTTAATGAACAAGTTCATTAAACTAGTGCATATCTACACAGTATCTTATTTTGTGTAGCTGGCACATTTTCATGCCAATTCAGAACTTTAATTAAGTTTCAATATGCAAGATCAGTTCCATATATGTGTTTTTTCATCTTATTTTTCCCCATAGATAAATGACCCCCTTTTATTTCCAAGTTCCTTTTAATTACTTAATTTTCACTTGAAAAAAATCTGCTTAAGATTGTTTAAATTTTTATAGAGATGTGTGCATTCATTAAAAAAAAAAGATAATTTGAGGAGGAAAGATTGATATTTACTTAAATACCATGTCTTCCGTTTAAAGGCAGTTGGTAAATTACAGATATTTAGATTTTTACATTTTCAAGTACCATTAAAAGGACATAAAGTGGGTTATAGTTACAGTTTTTGTTGTTGCTATTGTTTATAAATGAACAGAAATGACAAGTCTCTAGAATTTAAAAACAGAAGTGGTAATTACTATCACTAAAACAAAATGTTAAAGAAATGGAGGTACTATATAGCTGCAGGCATAGATTAGCCACAAACAGAACTCCTGAACTTAATATTTCCTGCAATAAGTCCTTCAGCCTTGAAAACCATCATCTGATCAGCAGTGTGGCCATGGATCGTGCTGGGGATAGAACAGCTTAATGACATAATCCTAAATAATCAACATCTGTTTTCTCAGTCCTGCCAGTGAGTCCCATAGGGCTTAAATTCTGAGCTGCCTAGTCCTAAGATGTTCTCACACAGCACTCTTGTTTCTAACTTCACACTTGAGTTACACAGCGTTCTAGTGATCTACCATGTCCCTTTAACATAAAGACAACATTTTTGTTCTAGTTACTTCAGCATGGTGCCTCATTGTTCGACAACCTAGATCAATAGTGGTTGGTCCTGAGACTTTATCAGAATTACAAAGAATTGTGATGGAACTTGGAGGGTCACAAATTTCAACAGTGTCTGCAAGAAGAGAAAACAGGTTCAGTTATGTTGTTTGATTTGCTCCTGGGTTCCCTGGCAGTGGGACCAGCACTTACCCTGTGAGTATGAAGGGGCATTTTGGAGCCCAGTACCTATAGTAGGATTCCATGCTCAGCCTCAATGCAGGAAGTGGGGAGTGGCGCTAGGTCCTGTCTTAACTTGGTATACCAGATTTTGCTAACTCCCCAAGGGAGGCCTTACCCACTCTGAGGAGTGTAAAGAGGGTGTAATTGGAGATGGAGGGGAAGGGATAAGGAGGGAACTGGGGATAGTATGTGAAATGCAAAAAGATAAAAAAGGAGAAAATAAGTAAAAAAAAAAATCAAGCAGAATGCATAGTGTAACTAGGAAAAAATGTAATCATGTAAGAGATAATAATACATGTACTTTGTATAAGCCTCAGGGTGTAAGAGCATGCTTGAGAGAGAGAAAGAGAGAGAAAGAAAGAGAGAATAAACAGGTAAAGGGCAGACCTACATCATTGCAGACCTGTGAAGTAGGATTTAAGAAGCAGCAATTGCTAACAATTTAGTTGTATACAGCCAGATTTCACAACAGTAATATTGGTCTAGTTTCGATAGATAGTAGGACAATGGTATCCCTTCTACAAAGTAAATCATCAGTTTGGGGTCCATTTAGATGGCTCCAGAGACAGAAGCACTTGCACTTAGGGCTGAGAAAGTGAACTCAATAACCAGTCCCAAAGCTGGCAAGAGGTAACTGACTCCTGAGCATTGGCTGGCCCCTACAAGTACACTCTGGAACATACTCTTCTCCTTGTTGGACACACAAAAATTGTAAAGAAAGAAAGGAAAAAAAGGAAGGAAGGAAGGGGGAAGAGGAGTGAGGGAAGAAGAAAGGAGAAGAAAATAAACTGATATAATAAATTTCTGGCTCACTCTGAGAACTTTTCCCATTTGAACTCTCCAATTACTTCAAACAATGAGTCTCTCTCTCTCTCTCTCCCTGTGTGTATGGGTGCAGCCAGGCATGTGTGTTCATTCTTTGTGAGAGTTGAGGTGCAGCACAGGAATACCACAATGTGTATTTGCCCATCAGAGGAGAGCTATGCATGTCCAGTTCTTTTCAACACCGACATGTTTCCAAGATCAAACTCAGGGCATGATATTTGCTCTGCAAATACTTCCCTTTGCCGAGTCATCTCGCTCCTTCACCCAGAAAGTGGTTTAGACACATCTACTTAAGAATCTGAGTGGAAAAAGGCCATGTGAAATACTGGTTGGATTTTTATAGCATTGACACTTTAAAAACACGTTTGGATAACTATGACTACATATCAGAGAGAAAATAAGCAGGAGTAAAAGTTTTCTTAAAAGTTAAAAGAGGGAAAACACAAACTGAAGAAAAAATGGTCAAAATTGAAAGTACATTGAATATAAAGTAATAAGAACAACACAATTTAGATACTGTTTGCAGAAGGTTAGATACATCAGTAGTAATATGACATATAGCTAAGGATTGACTGTCATGAAGTCCTGAAGCAATGTGAATTTTAACATGAACACTGTCTGTCGAGGACTCAGAGAACTATTGGCAATGCCACTACTAATATGGGCCAGGATTAAGTAAAGTGATGAGAAAACATCCCTGTGGAGTCTGGGTATGAGTGTTTATGAAGGATCACCAGTGTGTGCAAAGCCTAGCAATGCAGTTTTCCCTTCAGGATGTTTACAGCCTGTGATCACTCACCTATTGACTTCTTATTGAAGACAAGCTCACTCCTGCCCTATGCCATTCTTAATAAAAGCTGAGGTTAAGGTATGGTGGGACCCTTAGAGTGTCCCACCAAATATTAGGCCCATTATTTTTCTTCATTCTCTTGCTGCCCCTAGCTGTAGTTCTAGGACCCAAACCTTGTCGATCTTGGCAACTGTTATACATACAAATGAGTGAAATGTGAAGACTGAGGTGGGAGGGGTGCATTTTGTATGTTACTTGATAGTAACATTGTAAGGAGTAGATTTTCTGCCAGCCACTGGTCTTGTCCCGCTGCTGTGCCAGCCCCAATTAACACACAGAGACTCTGTATTTGACATAATGTTGTTGGCCAGGTACTAGTTTCTTATAGGCTAGCTCTATCTTAAGTATTAACCCATTTCTGTTAATCCACGTATTTCCACGTGCTTTCATCTTACCGGGGAATGGGCTGGTGTTGTGCTCTCTCTAGACTCAACATCTTGACTCTTCTCTACTAGTCCTTGTCTCCTAGTCTCACCTATCATGCTTTCCTATTGGGAAACAGTGTTTTATTCATTAACCAGTATGAGAAACATATTTACAATATGACATCTCCCATCATGGCATAAAGAAAAGGAATGGATGCTGGGAGAAAAAAGTAACTAAAAAAAATGTATTTTAGAAATGTTTAAACAACTGTAACAAAAGAACAAACAACAGAAAAGCAAGTCAGACAATCTAAGAGTAGGGGAAAGGCATTAGAAACAACTAACAAAAAAATGAAAGATTGCATAGGCAGTGTCACTTAGACATAAGAAATTACAAACCAAAGCCACAGTGAAGTAGATCCTGGCCTAACAGACAAAAACAGACAAATACAAAGCTCATTGAATACATGTAGAAAAGTGGAGACTAGTGTACACTATTAGCATGCTGACATCTCTCTCTATATATATATATGTGTGTGTGTGTGTGTGTGTGTGTGTGTGTGTGTGTGTGTGTGTATTCTAAATTTATTTCATTAGAAAGATGATGGAGAAATAAGGACTACCAAAAAGAGACACAAATTTTAATTACATACAGAGACAACAAATGGCGTGTGTAATAGTGGTTTCAAAGTAACTGAATTGTGAGACATCTAGAAAATTGGCGAAGCACACTTTCACCTATGTCTGTGAGTGCATTTCCGGAGAGGATTGACATACATGTCTGCTAAAGAGGGCTGGAAACTTTCTGAATTGAGCAACTCTATATGCTGCCTGGAGGTGTGAGTAGTGCAAAAATTGGGTGAAGAGGAAAACTCGCACATATGCATAAACTTGATTTTCTGAAAAACACATTTCTTTCATGCTGAACTAGTGTCCAGGGGCATCGGGGTTTTTATTTTCAGCCTTTGATCTCAGACTCACTCTAGATATTATCCAATAAATTCTCTGTTCTTTAGTCTTGAACTTGTGCTGCATCCCTGGGCCCTCTCATTCTATAATTTCTAGCCTCTAATGACCCTGTTTTACTTATGAAATTGTTACTCAGCTCCTGATTTATAACTATATAAGACAAATATATAAATAAAACATTTACTGGTAAGAAAATATAAGGAAATGTATTTAATAATAATTTGGTATCCATACAACTAACCACTTATTAAGGATAAAAATAATTTTCATATTAAGGCCAATGTTACTTTTTATTTTTGCTTAAATAATAAAAATTTGGCTGAATATTTGATGATGTAGAATGTGGAATTAATTACTTCTATATTTTTTTCAGAATAAATCAATGTTTTGGCCTTATAATCATCAACCGTGTTGTTCAAATACTTTATTCAAAGAGGCAGGGGGTATTTAGGACAGTCAATGGCGTTGTGTCAGGTGTAGTGGAAACTGTATACTGGGTTCAGAACCAATCCTGTAGCATTTTTATGTGCTGAAGCATGAGACAGATTGTCTTGAATCACATGCTATTCATTTCACAGTTGATTTGGAATTGATTTTTGACTACTCTGTTTCACCAAAGTTTTCAAAACTACTGCATAGAGTTACTTTATGAGAACAATATCACAAGTTTACAAATTTACTGGAGGGAGTAGTGGTTTGTATGAAGAGAGGGGAGGGTCTTATGATGGACTTATTTAATTTTGAAGATTTAGTTATTTATGTATTTTTTCTTAATATATGAGTACTTTGTTTGCTTGTACAATGGCCCAGCAGAAGACAGCTTTGATCCCCATTGTAGATGGCTTCGAGTCACCATGTGGTTTATGGAATTTGACCTCAGAACCCCTGGAAGAACAACCAGTGCTTGTAACCATTGAACCATCTCTCCAGCCCTCCTGGGTCTATAGAATTTAATACTGAAGTAGATATGGTCTTGCACATTATTAATGTGTATCTATGTGAAAGTGTCTCTAAATAAAACTTTGTGTAGATAATGATTGTGAATGTCTTTGTATTTTATACATGAAAAACACTATTTGAAAGGATGAAATAATTACTAAGGGGCTTAAATTATCATGCAGGCGTATTGTCACTGATTAATTGAGAAATCCGGAGAAACTTACCAGACCTTACAAAACTTGCCCATAGCTTTAAATTATCAGGATCCACTGTTGAGCTTCTTTTAAAGGTTGCACTATGTAGAACTTGAAGCAACTACAAAATAGTATTTAATGAATCATTTTCAAAGGCAAGCAATGAAGACAACCATTTGTTAAACTAATGTATCACAAAGAAAAATGTTTATGCATTGTTCATCAGGAATCTAATTTAACCATTCATCATTGTTGTGATATACATAAGTTTCTTCCCTAAAGCACAGTACTATAAATTTTAAATTATATCCTATTGCAATTCTAATGATTTCCTTGCTTTGCATTTTATTATGAGTTCATTGCACATTTGGACCGTTGTAATTTGCCAAGAGGTAAATCGATATTGCAATAGAGACACATCCAAAATTGGAAGGGTGTCATTTTATGCTAGCAAAAACAGGAGTGTCTCAGGTTCAACACAAATTGAAATGAGAAGCTTGGTTTTTCTTCTTGAAACTAAAGAGGTGGTTGTTCTCTCAAGTTACCCCTTCCTCCTTGGCACCCCATTACATTAGCTTTGAGCTGGTTAATGGGGGAGCACTGCTTTTGTAAATTATTTCTTCCTCTCTGAATCACATATGAAACTAAAAAGATCTCAGCAAATCCCTTTCAACTTTAAGATACAGATACAACTAAGTCAGGGACCTGGGAACAATCTATCTGAAATTAAATCATCATAAAGAATAATACACTTTAAGGCCTGATTTTTAAAAGGCCTCCCTAAAGCTCATATTAGGAAGTTTTTTTTCCTCCAGCTTCTGTCTTTGATTTTGGAAGATATGAAAACTTACATTGTAAGTCTTTGCTAGCAGAAGTAGATCACTAGGGACTGGCTTTTGTTACACATGTTTCTACTTCCTGCCTGTGTCTCTGTTTCTTGATAAGCATTATGGGGACTTGCCTCTGTATAGGTCCTCAGAGCTAAATCACTAGTATAAACCTTCAAGTACATAATGGACTGGAACTTTCTGAAAATGTGAGTCAGAAGAATATTTTCTCTCTTAGGTTGTTTATTTCAGTTATTTTAGTTGCAGGAACATAAAATTAGCAAATATCATGACCTATACATCAATTTCTGAAGCTCTTTGCTTTCTTTTAGGCTGCTATAAGAAAAACTTTTATGTTTTTGAGACAGCGTACCATTCATCCCATGCTGATTTTGAATTTATTATAGAGCTGAGGATGGCTTTGAACTCTTAGTCTCTGTCCCCTACACTCTATTACCCAAGTATACCAGGTTTACATATTTCTGAGAATCCAACCAGGGAATTTCAACAAGCTACAAAAGCACATTAAAACTGAGCTACAACCCCAACCAAAGGAAACCTAGTTATTAAGTGGTTAAAACAAATTCTTTAACAGTAAAGACTTCCCCAATAACAGCACATTTAGGAAGAACAACAGCATGTGAAAAATGGTAACCTGCTTTGAGAGATATTTATTGCTTCATTGAAGAATGCACAATAAGTTGTCTCTAATTGCTTGTGCAAAAGTGTAAGATTTCTTTCTCCTTTGCATTTCTTTTATTTTTAGGATGCTATCTTGATCAAGTTTAAAGCTTGATCGATATTCAAACTGCAATTTCACTATTCTGTTTGTTGAAAGGTTTTATGGCCAAAGGAGATTATATTTTTATTGTATTTCCCTAATGATGAATATCAGCATCTGCATCTGTTTGACAGTATATCTAGCTTAGTACTTATATCTCACTGTCTGCACTTTCTTTGTCCTATACCCAAGTTTTATTTAGGGTCCCACAGTTCCTTCTTACTCATCTCTCTACTACATTCTGGAAAACAAAGATAGCTGTCTGTTCTTCATAGAACCCTGGAAAGCTTGGAATTCTTCATGACTGCCTTTACTTGTAACTCTCAACAGCTGCTCTAACTTATGACTTGATCTCTATCAAGGATTACAACTGAAAGATTCTAACACTGGCAAGGATACAGGGTTTTCCTTAGCAGCCTAGTTCCTTTTTCTATAGATATCTATTTTCTCTGCTCTATACCATGTGACTCTTAGGTGCCTTGTGATTACCCTTAGTATGATTTTTTTTTAATAAATGGCCTTGGTTGGACAGGAGTGCTATACTTTATATCTGAGGGTTTAATTTCCTTTCCTTAGGAGTAATAAGGGAAGATTTATGCTATCAGTCCACAAAGAGGTAGGAATGATGTAAGAGTAGCCATATTTTGAAATGACCCCATGAAGAAATTGTGAATGACCGTATTTATGTCATCATGCCATTGCCATCTATAAGGTCAATGTTAAGTACTATTCCTTGGGTTTGAAATTTACATTCTGTTTATTTTCTTTCAAAATATTCAGCAGTGCAAGTTAAGACCTAAAGAGTAAAGTGAGACAGACACATTGCTGTGTCATGGAGAAGCCTTTACACCACAGATTTAATAAAAGAGACATATGTAATATATGCTATATAATTATAGAATAGATGATGAATAAGAATAAATTTACAAAAAGCAACATTTTAAAATTTCACTCCTACAAATTTTATTCTATCTGCTAAAACAAAACTCTTACCTTTTATTTTCTTCAGATCAAACAAAGAATTTCACAAGTTAATAATGTGTAAACCTATCATGCATATTTGTTGGGGAATATTATTTTATATGTTGTGACTTTTATGCTGCAATTGTTTAAATCTGAAGCTGTGTGACTGTGCTTGGATAAAACACCTGATGATCTAATAAAGAGCTAAATAGCTAATAGCTAGGCAGGAGCAATGATAGCTGGGGCTAGCAGACAGAGAGCATAAATAGAAGGAGAACTGAGGAATGGGAGCAAGTTGATAACAAGAGAATGAGCAGGATATCAGGGGCCAGCTACACAGCTACCTAGCAGTCCATGGAGTAAGAGTAAGATTTGCATAAGAGATCAGGAAAAGCATAGAGGCAATAGGTAGATGGGATAATATAAGGAGAGCTGACAACAAACAAGACAAGGTAAGGCTAAACGTTGATAAATAATTAATAAGACTCCATGTGTGATTGATTTGGGAGCTGGATGGCAGGCCCTCCAAAGAGATAAAACATCTTATTATACAATAGCCTACTGATGGGAGATGTCATTCTGTATGTTTCTCATACTGGTTAATAATAAAGCACTGTTGGCCAATAGGAAAGGAAGATAGGAGGGACTAGGAGACAAGGAGGAAATAGGAAGTAGTAAGGAGGAGTCAAGATGGAGAGTCTGGAGAGAGCTGGACGCCAGCCGCCTCCCCCGGTAAGAGAAGGCCATGTGAAGATACATAGAAATGGGTTAATAATTAAAGGCAGAGCTAGCCGATAAGTAACAAGTAACCGGGCCAACAGTATTGTATCAAATACAGAGTCTCTGTGTGTTATTTGGGGCTGGTGGCGTGGTAGCAGGACAAGACCGGGCAGCAGGCGAAAAAACCGTACTCGTTACAGATGGTGGTTTTAAAGAGACAAAGAGGAACTGGGTGTTGTAGCACACGCCTTTAATCCCAGCACTATGGAGACAGAGGCAAGCAAATCTCTGTGATTTGCAAAGTAAACATGGTATGCAGAGTAAATTCCAGGACAGATAAGAGTTACACAGTGAAAACCTATGTCAAAAAATAAAAATATAAAAGTAAAATAAACAGAGTAATAAAGGCACGTAAAGATAAAAAGCTCAGAGAGAATCTGGTTACTGTATGCTATTGTGTTGTCTCTACATTGTTTGACTGCTGAGAAAATAACAACTGATAAAGGAAATGCTGCTGCATTAATTCAATTTATATATTTTAAAAATGCTTTGACTCCAACATTTAAGTTCAAGGACAAGTTACTGGGGAAAAGGATTTCTATTTTTTCTTCCACAGAAAATGAAAAGCTGTGGATTCCTTGCAGACTAATGTGGTTTGAACAAGCCAGGCCCCCTGAAACAGAGTTCCTGATGATCCAACATTCAAAACTGCTTGAACAAGGCAGCCATGCAGACTACTGCCATCTTCTCAGGATCCCCCCATGACAGCGCCCCCTGTCAACAGGAAGTAGTTTGGAAAGAACGACGCCCAAATTCCCAAACATTGTTTATAAATGTTTGTTTTCATGTAAATGGACTTGGTTATAAATGGGTAATGATCACAGCCAATTATTTTTAAAGGTAAAAAGGGAATTATGGTATTGATATGATTACTTTGTTTTGAAATCGATTTTCATTTATTGATACAATTTAATGTCAATTTTGTAAGATGTGTATTTCTCCTCTTGTTTAGGTATTGTGTTTATATAGAAATATAATGTAGTACAGATTATAGATAATTACCTATGATAGTCAAAGCTTAGAGTTAAGTTAGTTAGGTTTTTCAAGATACACAGAGATGTATTTGAGATGGATAGGAATTCTTCAAACCTTTCAAAGACCTACAGAATATGGCATTTAAAGTGGTTTAGGGTTTTTGTGACAGAGAGACATAATTGCTCTTGGCAATACCACCTGCACCAGAAAGGAAGATGGACATCGAAGAAATGCATTATGACGTTTGCTTCCAATATGGCAAGACTAGCCATTTGGACAAGATACTGCTCTTGTCTGGACTGTTTGACTTTGTGATGTATAAACTGGACATGCAGGACCCACAGGAAAGTGACTCCTGATTCAAGATGGACATTGCTACAGAGATCCTGCTTCATGGAAGAGTCTTCGAGACAGTATGCAGGACACGGAGAAAAGTGACTGACAAACTGCCAATAAAGAAGACAGTTTAAAGTTTTCTGCTTTACTGGAGAGTCTGTCAGACATACTATGGCCTATGGGCTGAAGATAGAAGATTACAGAAGAACTTCGGGTGACTGAAAAGGCAAGATGTCTCTGTCATTTCTAGAGCTTATATATTATCCTTCTGTGGTCTTTGAAGGAGTTGAAGACAGATAGTTATAGTTATAGTTTTCCTTAGTATTAAAGATAAGTTACTTTAGACACACAAAGATAGGATAGATGATGGAATATTTTCTTCAAGTCTTGCTAAATGTTAATGGACTAAATAGTGTTAACTGTGATTATTTGATAACTGTTATATGATATATTTTGCTATGTTAAGGTTAAAACCCTTCATGTTATTTTAGACAGAAAAGAGGAGATGATGGGAGATGTCATTCTGTATATGTTTCTCATACTGGTTAATAATAAAGCACTGTTGGCCAATAGGAAAGGAAGATAGGAGGGACTAGGAGACAAGGAGGAAATAGGAAGTAGTAAGGAGGAGTCAAGATGGAGAGTCTGGAGAGAGCTGGACGCCAGCCGCCTCCCCGGTAAGAGAAGGCCATGTGAAGATACATAGAAATGGGTTAATAATTAAAGGCAGAGCTAGCCGATAGGTTACCGGGCCAACAGTATTGTATCAAATACAGAGTCTCTGTGTGTTATTTGGGGCTGGTGGCGTGGTAGCAGGACAAGACCGGGCAGCAGGCGAAAAAACCGTACTCGTTACAGCCTACCATCATGGGGCTTGAATATCCATCTAGAGTCTAATAAAGACAGAAAAAGGCAATGTCTCCTTTAAAAGGTGCTGATGAAC
Source organism: Phodopus roborovskii (assembly GCF_943737965.1). NCBI lineage: Eukaryota > Metazoa > Chordata > Mammalia > Rodentia > Cricetidae > Phodopus > Phodopus roborovskii. The sequence goes on from NW_026125444.1 coordinate 7,600,409, forward strand.
AGCTGGCAGCACTAAATAGCAGCTAGAAACAGCAAATTAAGTAAAAAAAAAATGCAGCAACACAGGTGTCAGCATTTCAAGGTTAGGACGGTTTAATTCAGTTCTCCTTATAAACCTCTGAACACAACTGTGAGTTTTAGGCTTGCCTTTCCTGGACTGAGAAGTGTGCAGAGCCAACTGATACAACTACAGAGAGGACCCAGGTGTAGCTTAACAGTTTAAAGTTTGCTCCCAAGAATTGGTTTTGCTTTTATTTCCACAGAAAACAAGAGGCTGTGGATTCATTCAATTTTTAGATGGAACTGATCTGATAAATGTAGACTTCCTGAATCTTGAAAGCTGCTTGAAATCAACCAAGGCTGGAACTGGTCTTCCCAGGACTGACCATAATCTAAAAATTTTCTGTCTGGGACCCCTAAAGATGCCTTAACTACACTCAGTAGGAAGCAGTCTAAAGGAAACAATGTCCACATTCCCAAGAGTTTGGTTGTGGGAGGACTTCGGTTATTTTGTGGGTTATGGATGTTTGTTATAATTTAGAGGAATATAGGATTTAAAAAAATATACTATCAATCTCAGATATTTTTCCTTGCCATGAATTTTGGTACATAGATTAAAAATTTAAAGTCAATGTTTTTACACTTTATGTGTTTTGACTTTTGTTTTAAAGAATGTTTGCATATTGATACAAATTTAAGATCGTTTTGTAAACACACACTATGTTTTTTTCTTCAAAGATTTTTGTATATTGATAAAAATGTAAGGTTAATTTTGTTATAACATATTGTGTATATGTTCCTGCTCTTGTTAAAGTATTATACCTAGGCAGTTCATTTGAAAAAGTAAGGTAGAATTCTAGTTCTTAATGCTATTATTGTGAACTATTTAGGATAATCAAGAAATACAGGTCAATAGTTGTCACCCACCACAATCAAATTTGTAGATGCTCTAAGTATGTTTTCCATATCATATAGAGACATAATTTAGATAGACAGTCTTCAAACCTTTAAAAGACCTACAGAATATGGCATTTAAAATGTTTTGTTAATTTAGGGATTTTAATGACAATGAGACAAATCTGCTCCTGGTTGAACCAATTTCCTTCATAAAAAATGATAGCCATTGTAGATACACCATGGGAAATTGCTTTCATTGTGTCAAGATAAACCATTTACGCAAGAAACAGCTTTTGCTTTGACTGTTTGACATGCAAGATCCATGGGAAAGCTGAACTTCTGCAAAACAAGGTGGGATAGTCTTGCAGGGTTCCTGATTCACAGAAGAAATAGCTAGACATTCTGAGGGCAAAGAGGAAACTGGCTGACAAATTGCCAATATATGAGGGACAGACTTTCCGGTTTCTGGCTTCATTAAAATGTCTGCCAACTACTATTTTGGAGCTAGGTGACAGGCCTCCCTCAAAAAAGTAGAAGACTAAAACAACCACTATGCATGTTTTAAATGAATGTTTTCATGATTTTAATTGGATGTTTACTAAATTTCATTGTAATTTTGAGATAATTTTTCATTACTGCACAATTAAGTCTCTCCATTTGTGAATAAAAGATGCTACTTTATTCCGTTAAATATTTGTATCCATAAATAAAAATGAATAGCTTTATGAAAATCTTATACTCTTAATAATACATGCATTTTGTTTTTATTCTTATTAGGTTTCCAGAACCTGTTCTCTGGGGCTAAAGATACAACTTAGTAGGTAAGAACACTTGTTGCTTTTCTAGAGGTATTGAGTTGAGTTCCCAATACCATATGGGATGATTTAGAAACCCCTGTAACTCCAATTTCAAAGATTCTGATGCTTATTTAGGTGTCTGCAAATACTTGCAAGCACGTGTGCACAAAGGACTAGGTATCTCTTTAATTTTCAGTCTAGAGAAAACATTTTCAACGCTTTGTGAATACAATGAATACTTGCTGTGTTCCCAAAATATTGTAATGCTCTGTGTTTTAGTATAGGGATTATATTTGTAGATATAGTGTAATGTTAAAACAAAAAAATCCTGACAAAGTGAATACAACATCAGAATTGAAATTTTGTACTGTTCAGAACAATAAAGATCACCAATTTCATATATGGAAGAAATATTTGGCATCCTCTAATTAAAGTATAATTAGTTTTCATTACTATCCATTTCATTTATTTATTTTGAGTCAATATTTCAAGTCCAAATTGTATATTATGCTTATAAATTATGAATCAACAGTGAGTGACAGGGACATATTTGCTGGAAAAAATCAACGTTGGCCAGAACACTCTAAACAAGATCCTTGTGGAAATACAAAAGTTTAGCAGCCTTACAAATGGAATTTGTCTCTTAAATACAGATATATTGAGATAAAACTTATTGACCCCTATGGTATGCTTAGAAGAGATATCATTTCAGAGAAATACAGCCAAGTGACTTGGATAGATAACAGTTTCACAAAAGCAAGTGAGATGAACATTTAACTAGACAACATACCCAAGAGAAAACAGGAACAAGAATCTTTGTTGAAAAAAAAATCATACTGTTTATTATCCTCCTACAGACAGAATGTGGTAAAAAATAGTGGCCTGAAAATCATTGCTCTAGAAGCTCAAGGAAAGTGCTGTGAAAGACTAATGACCTATCTTATGGGAATTAGTAAATGACAAGTGTAATCTGGATATGTTTTCTAAATCCCCCACATATAAACAAAGCCAGTCCTAAAAAATAGTAGTTTGGGTTTGGAAACCTATTAAAACTGACTGGGTTTTTATTTATATTGTCATTATATAAAGAAATTCCCATTGCCAAACCCTGCCAGCATGCCTTTAATTTGAGGCAGTGCATGTACATGAGAAGGTCTAGCAAAGAACCAGAGCCCATGTTAAAATGGCATTTTTCTTGAATTAAAGCCCAATCGATGATAACATTGTCATATTGATAAGACCTGCCTCGATTAAAACCCTGAGAAATATTGTAATTATCTTTGTCTAATTCAAACTATAATTTCTCATTTCTGTTACATAATTTTGTTTTACTGCTTTTTAAAGATAATGAAAATTGTTTTTGTCCTTTCAATCATATTTACTGCTTTCTACTTATATAACATATTTGGTCCTTTTAAGAATGTCTCACGTTCTTAACTAATATGCTAGACTTTCTTTGGTAATTGGTTGCATTTTATATTACTATCAGTGTAACACTGAGGCAGTTATTACTATAGCTATGTCATTTTTTTCCTGGAGATATACCGACAACCATCTCCTACCTAAAATTAAAAAGAAAAATGATTCTAAGTCCAATCTGACAATGGAATAACATCATTAGAGATATTTACAAGGATATGAGTGAGGAAAGACTGGGGGTGGTGTAAGTTGTGCTTACAGGAACATGGCTCAAAGGCAGTTGGGCCACCAAGAAGCCTTCCCTAGTCTTGGTGCCTGTTCATGAGAGTTATAAAAAGAAAGTATGTAACTCTACAGACCAGATAATTTTTTTCCTCTTTTTCCCCAAGGAAATCTTTTTGCTTGTTTACCCTTGAGGCCTTGTGAATGTGGCAAGTTCCATGGACTTCTTGAGTATTGTGAGTTGTTTATTTGCTGACTCTTAACAAGCTTTATTATATGATGGGATGTTATATACCAAATATCTGTCTCCTTTAATAGGTAGTCAAGGCTTTATTATCAAAACACTTTTGGATTGCTAGACTGTGACATATCACCATTGTCTCAGGTCAAAAGTTAGCATATAAATTAACATGTTATTTTGTTGGCAAAACTTCTTAATTCAGTTATAAATGACTTAGCAGATGTTTAATTATTTTTTTGCTTTTATTTTTAAAACTAACATTTAACTTAATTTATGAATATGTTTTTTAAGTTTCTATATCATATTATTTTATATAGAATTCTATTTTGTTCATATATGTACAATATTGGATTTATTATTTTCATACTCAAGTTTGTTGTCAAATGTATATGAATAATGAATACAAGTATGTAAGTAAAGCACAGAATGTAACTGAGAAAAAAGGAATTTTTGACACTGAGCTCTTTTTATCCTGAGTTCAAGAAAACTACAAGTGGGCTTCTGTCTTTTGAACAGCTCACATGACTTGATAAATTTAAAAGCATATCCTTTAAGATTAGCAATTCTCTTGGTTATCTTACTATTGCTGGGGTTTCTCTTGTCCTGTCAGATACCTGTAGTTCAGCCCCTAAATGAACATGCAGAGATGCTATATTAATTATTAAACTGTTGGCTGATGGCTAGGGATTCTTATTGGCTAGCTCTGTCTTAATTATTAACCCATTTCTATAAATCTATGTATTTCCACATAGTCTTGACTTACTGAAAAAACCCAGACCTGTTGCTCCTTTGGCCTGCTACATGGCATCTCTCTCACCCATCTCTTTGCCTATCTTTCCCAGAATTTTCTTTGTCTCCTAGTCCTGCCTATCTTCTTGCCTCTATTGGCCAAACAGTGTTTTATTTATCAACAAATAAGAGAAACATATATACAGAAGGACATCTTCCATCATCTCTTCTTTCTTGTCTAAAAGAAAGGTTTTAACTTTAATATAGTAAAATTATATAGTACAAAATAAGTATAGTGACAATTCTTACAAAGAGTAACTGATTTCTCTTTTGATACATTTTGACTAAATTTATCTTTCACTCATTTTTAGTTAGTTTAAAATATTTTGTATGTGAATTTATTTCATTTGATTTGCAGTCCTTCATAATTTGTTATTATTAAAACTTTATATTGTTATCAACACATTTTAAAGAAAATCTGGCAGATATCACTAAACAAAATTGGTCTTTTTGGTTTGAGTTTTCACTGTTGCATGTTTCATTCAAGTTGTCTTCAGTCATATTAGACAATGATTTTTGGTTTTATCCTACACATCTGGCTTACTAAATTGAGTGATTCTTATTCATACTCAAATATTCTGTCTGTCATCTTAGTGTATTACAGTGAGTAAAGCCTACTATTGTGTTGGATTCTAAGGGGAATTTGATTTTCAGAGCCTATGCCATGTTAGTGTTTGTTTGCTGAGTATATGTTGTGATGCTGGGATTTCTACTCCTCCCTTGGCACCTGGTACTTTTGGAAGGAGCTGAAGCAGTATCCGTGAAGAAAGGATGTAAATTTTCTACAGCAACGTTTTTATTTAATTTTATTTTTTAGAACGGGAGAATACTTCCTAGCTGGACAGTTGTATGAGACGTAGAAAGAAATGATACTACTTTACAGACAACAGGAGTGGAAGTAAAGTTCTATTCTTGAATAAATCTTTAAAAACTTTAAAATATTTTCAGTAACTTTATTTTCAATAAGTATAAATAAATTATATATTTAAATACTCCATTGGACATATATTCATCTATTACAAAAAATAATGGAATTGGTAGTACTAGATATGCTCATAACCATAAATTAACTTCAAGATTAACAGTAAAACATGAAATAAAACATGTTCTTCCATCAAGGTCAGACTTATAAAACTCATGTAATAAAAGATACATAAACTGTTTACAGTTAGAACTATACTCAGAGGATTTTATCTGAATTAGAAGGAAAGCTGGTATACCTAAATATTCATGCCTAGAATTTATTAGACTTACCAACTGACACATGTGTGTATTTGTTCTTTTTGTTTGTTCTTTTAATTTTCTGATTATTATGCACATTTCAATTTTAAAATTTCAAGTTGGAGAGTGGTTTTGTTTACAAACTCTTATTTTACATGGAAAATTATCTTTATTATTTAAACATCTAAATGAAAATGTAAAATAAACAGGAGGAACACTGTCTTACTTAAGGGGGTGATGTAAAGAATCACTTCAAATTTAATTATTTCAAAACAAACCAAAATTTGGTTCACTGGGTCAAAATCAAGATGTTGGATATTCTACCTGAATGTTAGAACAAAAGATAGAGATTTGCTGGAGGTCAGCATCATATAACCACTTCATGTCAGCCTCTGCCTCTCTATTCCCTTGCACATCATCTGAATGCATTGTCTCTATCTGCCTTTCTCTCAGAAAAAAAATATTCAGTTCAGGTTGGGTTTCTCATCCAAAAATCCTGAGCGTAATTTGCTTTCAAGGAGTCCTTTCTAAATAACCAAATACTTATTACTCTGAAGGTACAGATATGGACATGTTTTACAGAATCCTTAATTATCCCTCTGGAAGTTGTTTTTACTCATGTGTGGGAGTGAGGACAGGAATGGGAACTGCAAAGCCAATTGATGGCAGAAGAATGAGCTCCAGGGATATTAGCATCCTAATCCACACTTTGTAAAAGTTGCTAGAGAAGAAGAAAAAGTTGTGGCTGCAGATTAATGAGTGCTGATTACATGACCTTAAATATATAAATATATAATATTATTCAGGCAACTGAATCTAATTTCGGGGTTATTAATAATCATCCTTTGGCCAGAGGCAACACAATGGAAATCAGTGTATCCTTTGTTATCTTAAGTAGCTGGGTCTACAATATGTTCTAGAGGAATAACTAAGTCTATCTTCTTCTACTGTTAGACTATCAGTGTTGTGTGGGAAACTAGACAGTATATCCTGGAAATAAAGGGTAACTATTTCAAAAGCTAATTATTAGCTGTATTTAAATGAGATGTTTATTTCAATTTTATATACCGAAGCAAGTCATATTTACATTAGAGCATAAGAGCAGTCATTCATCATTGTGACTGTAGTCACACCTGAATATCTCTTTACCAAGAAATGGAAAAATTCATGAGCACTGGTGTAAAGCAGACAAGTGATAACAAAGGACTTTTAAGATTTTAAGAGTGCCATAGTTCATGCTATAAATCATCTAATTTTAATTGGTTATAAATATTAAAAGTTATCTGTTAATATAACTACAGATAACAATTTTTCATTTAAGAAACTTGAAATGTGTTGCAATTATTTGTTCTGTTTTATGAATTGTGTTTTGCCTCTCTTATAATTCAAATGCTAAAATTCTTTTATTTCAGCATATTATTTCATTTTGAAGTAGGATCTCTTTATGTTTTATTAGTTAAGATAAGGTCATACAATTTAAGGACAACCCTCTGAACAATATAACTGGTATCTCTGTGAAAGGAAGGATCTTAACAATATATATATAAACAAAGAAAACATGATGTGAGCAATAAGGGCACAGTCAGAGTTATGAAGCTGAAGTGACTGAATACTGAAGATTACAAACAAACCACCAAAAGCAGACAGCATAGAATAAATCATTTTTATAGCCTAAAGAAGATTCCAGGTCTGTTGACTCCTTGATCTCAATAGATAGCTGCTATATCTTTCAGGCAATATGTTTATTTTATTTCAGTTGTACTACTAGCTTGTGAAGCTTCATAAGAGGAACACTTAAGATCAATATACTTTCCATAATGACAGATATCAAAACAACTTCATCCCTATATATCACAGGTTCCTTGTTTGGTAGTACAGGTATGCTATCACACTCATTGGATATTTCAGAAACTATATATTTTATTTGACAAGCACAGGATATTAATTCTACCTATTATTAATGAATACATGCCTGTCCCTTCGAAGTCATTTATTCTCTTAGCCAACAGCTTTCCTTATTGGTATAGTGCAGACCATGAAAATAATTGAAATCCATTGGACTCAGAGCAAATCAAAGAAATAATCTTAGGAAAATGTGTTGAATACTTTATTTCCTTTTTATTTATTCTTCTCTCATACAATATATCTGTAAGAAGTACAATTTTTCCTCCCGCTGCTGGTCTTTTCCTGCCAGCCCCAATTAACACACCGAGACTCTGTATTTGATATAATGCTGTTGGCCCGCTACTTGTTCTTATCGGCTAGCTCTGTCTTAAGTATTAACCCATTTCTATTAATTTAAGTGTTTCTATGTGGTCTTATCTTACCAGGGAGTGGGGCCAGCGTCTGGTCTCCCCAGACTCTCCATCTTGACTCATTACTACTTCCTTGAATCCAACAGTGTTTTATTCATTAACCAGTATGAGAAACATATTTACCGAATACCATCTCCCATCATATATCCCAATGAAAATTTCCTCTGCTTCTAATCCTCCAAGACCCTCCCCTATCTCCTATCACCTTCATATCTACTTTTCCCCTGTTTCCCTTCAGAAAAGAGCAAGCTTCCCAGTGATATCAACCACAAATGGCATAACAAGAAGCTATAAGACTAGGCACAAACAATCACACCAAGTCTGGTGGAGGCAATCCAGTAGGAGGAAAAGGGGTCTCAAGATGTGGCAAAAGAATTAGAATCTCCCCAGTGCTAGGAATCCTACAAAACCATCAAGCTAACAACCATAATATATGTGCAGAGGGCCTAGCACAGACTCATGATGACTTGTGGACTGGGTCTCTCTGAAACAAGAAAACAGGAATACATGACAGGCAAGATCATCATGTTGCATCAATGTGGTCCTGTGGATTTTGTGCATGTTCTGTCCTGGGGGATGGTCTTTCTCTTTTAGCTGTAGTTAAAACAAGGTGTCAGCTGATTAAGACACAGATGAACTGTTGAATATTTGGTGCAAGTATAAAAATGATCTACAAGACAGGGATCACAGAACTATGGTGTTAGAGAACCTTAATGGTACTTTAAAAATGATATTTCCACTGCCAAATGATAATCCCTGAAATCAAACAAGCAAGTAATGTTATAGGCTTAGTAGGTTATAGTAATCAAAACAGAGTTTATGGGTTTGAATAGAAAATGATGGGTATATGGGAGGGTTTAGAAGGAAAGGGAGGAATGATATAATCTCAAAAAATAAAAGAAATAATGCTTAGATGAATAAAATCCTATATCATTACTGTTGTTTTTCTTGCAAAATATCCATATTTTAATTTTCAAAAACTCAATTTCATCATTATATATTATTTTTAAAAACAGTGTATGCTACAGTTGTTCTGGTCATACTTTATGTAAAAGACTTTAAAGTAAATATTGGGTTAATATTCTGATTGAATATGTGCCTGTGACAAGTTAGCATGGAGGAAGATAATATTTGAGAATGTGGTGTGTGAGGACTCCCCATGAGACATTTCAATCAGACTTTGTTTTTAATTGTTGTTTAATTTATTCATATGGATGCTCCACTTGCATGTATATCTATGTACCATGTGCATATCTGGTATTCTTGGAAGCTAGAAGGAAATATTTTGACCTGTGGGACTGGAGTTACAGATAGGTGTGACCCAGCATGTGGGTGATAGGAACTGAGCCTGTATCATCTGGACTTCAAGTGCTCTTAACCACTGAGTCATCTCTCCAGCCTTCAAAATTCTTATTAATGGGAGGCTGCATAGTTGTATAATCCTGTATAGTTCTTGGCTCTTGCTAGGTGTTTTACACTTCATCTGCATTTAATGCAAAAAAAAAAAATAACAAAACATAACCATTCCTTAACCTTCAGGAGAACACATAGCTTTCCTTCTCATGGGACATGCTTATTGGTCTGAGATAGCATTAAGGAAAGCTCTCTAGCTTTTTAACTCTGTGTGTGTGTGTGTGTGTGTGTGTGTGTGTGTGTGTGTGTGTCTACATGTGAGAGAGTGAGAGTAAGAGAAAGAGAGAGAGAGAGAAAGAGAGAATACTTTTCTGAGTTCTATGTGACTGAAAATACAATCCATCTCAAACCTCAGGCAGATGCCAATGGCTGTTACTTTCTGTTGGAGGGAAGTTAAAGAATCATTCATGTTTTCTTCTAAGGGGTAAGATTTTTTTTATTGCCCAGAGGAGAGAGCAGATGCTAGCCTGGAGTTAAGACACAGTAGTACTTTCCAGTTTTAGGTACCCTAAAATATGGCAATATATTCTCTATGCTCTAATAAAGCCACTGGAGATTGGAATAAAAAGACAGCCACATTAGATGGCTATAGAAGTTGGGCAGTAGTGGCACACACCTTTAATCCCAGTACTCAGGAGACAGAGGCAGATGGATCTCTGAGTTCAAGGCCACATAAGAGTGAATTAATCTAAAAGTAACAGATCTCATGCCTTTAATTCCAGCACTAGTGAGGTATTAAAAAAGAAGCAAAAGATCATGTGAGATTCAGTTTTTAGTCATAAGGACCTCAGGATCTCCATTCCAGCCTTGGTAAGAGCTACTATCTGTCTGCCTTGCGTTTCTGATCTGTAGCTTGAACCCAAAATCTATCTTTGTTTTAGTTTGTTTGCTTTGTTGTTTTATTTTTTTCATGCTTCACTAAAAATCTCATTGGTATCTCTTAACTTAAGTGTTGTATTTAGTTCTCAGAAGTAAGATCTCATACTGCATCACCAGTGGACTCATTCTCTGTTTCTGTATTCATTTCTACCTACTTATGGAAGGCTCTACCACAATCCTAAATTAAGAACCTGCAAATATTTTCATCACTACTCTCAGATTTTCCTATCCTCCAGCCAGGCTGAACAATTAGCCCACATGTAGGATCCTTCCATTTCAGTTGAACTTTGTCTAGTCCCATCCTGGGCAACACAAACTGATAACTTGTATGTTTTCCCCTCCATACTACAGCCCTGCCACCTTGTTATCAAGATCCTCCTACAGGGATGGTGTCTCCTTACTGTGCCATGCTTTGACTTCTTGTACCTGGTCACACCTTCATATGGCCAGACAGAGCTTGCTGTTCCATGATGGAGATCTGACAACCAACTGTGAGGTCCTTTCATGTTCACTGCTGCCATTCCATTAAAGAAATTATCCATCTTCTCCCAGCATCTACCACATACCAGTAGCATTTTAACTAGGCATAGGTTGTTGTTTCCACCCCCTCCCATTCCATGCTGGAATCTTGTCTAGATTCAGTTTAAACAGATCTTGTACATGCTACTGCAACCATTATGCATTCATATGGGCCTTTCTCTTGTTATGTACAGAAATATTTTTTATAGTCATCTACAATCTTTGGCTATTATAATTTAATATGCTCTCTTCCACTATAATCCTTGAGATTTGGGGAGATAACTGTGGCATTCACATCAATTTAAGCTGAGCTCTTAACAATCTCTTGCTAATTTTGTGTTATATATGAAATATATACATGGTAAGGAGGTACTACAGAAGTAACATTCCTTATGATTTTTTAAAAAATCTTTTAGATTTAGTTATTTTTACCCATATTCCCTCTTTTGCCCTTCCTTCCAATCTACCATTTCATTTTTCTGGTTCCATTATTTCCCATCCCTCCTTTATTTCATTGTATTCTATCCCTCCTCCCTTGAAAGAGCCCCCCTCTCCATGGTTGTTTACTAGTTTCTTACTCACTAGAGTCAAAGCTAACATAAGAGAGGAGAGGGAGAATGAGATGTATCCTATTTAAGAAATGGTAATAAGTGGAAAGGCTTGGAACACTTAATCATGTAAATCAAATATATGGTTTAATCTTGCTACAAGCCTGTTTAATTTGTATATGCTGATGAAATCAGCAATTTTTAATTAATCAGTCTTACTATATTTAAGTCAGTAGGTAATAGATCATTTAAAGTGAATCCCATCTATATTTACATTGATGTTTAAATATATCTGTGACACGTTGGCCTGGAGTTTTTTGGATGCATATTTTTCTAAAGCTCAACTTTTTACTCTACCCTCTGCTATAAACAACTCTGAGATCATGATATATTCTGCAATATGAAATTTGGGTGATTAGATAATATTATACAGTATGATGGAATTTATCAGTCATATAAGACATTTAAGTAATGCCAATTTTTCATTATGAGAAACAACTCTCATAAGCTTTACTCACAATGAACTTATTTTGAAGCTCTAAAGCTTTTCACTGTGTTAAAGGATGGGAAAATTTCATATCTAAATCATATATAGTTTTCCATAGAATCTTAAGTTGTTAATGGGTAATAAACTGTAAAGAAATGCACAGTTTGTTTTAAGTTTTATTAATGTTTTTGAAATTAAAATCATTTTACATAAACTTATTTTACATATAAGTTCGAGTTCCTTTTCTCTCCTTTCCTCACACTACCCCCACCATCTCCCCATCCCAACCCACACCCACTCCTCAGAGAGGGTGAGGCCTCCCATGGGAGATCATCAAAGTCTGTCACATCATTTGGAGCATTTGGAGCAGGACCTAGGCCCTCCCCTGTATCTAGGATGCTAGAGTATCTCTCCATAGGGAATGGGGTCCAAAAAGCCCATTCTTGCATTAGGAAAAAATACTGGTTCCACTCCCAGTGACCCCATCGACTGCCCAGGCATCCAACTGACACTTAACATTCAGGGTTCCTTGTGGGGTCCTATTCTGGTTCCCCAGCTGTCAGTCTAGTTAGTGTCCATGAGCTTCCACTTGCTCAGGCCAGCTGTTTCTCTGGGTTTCCACAGCCTGGTCTTGACCATTTGCTCATCACTCCTCCCTATCTACAACTGGATTCCAGGAGTTTGACTCAGTGCTTAGCTGTGAATCTCTGCTTCTGCTTCCATCAGCTACTGAAGGAAGGCTCTATGATGGCATTTAAGGTAGTCATCAATCTGAGCACTAGATGCTATATGAAATTCAGGAAATGAAAGTAATGATTTATTCATTTTAGTTGGTAAAACAGATAGTTGATATGAATAATTTGGATAGGCGATTTTTCAAATAAATTGAAATTTATTCCACATATTCATGGTGATATTCACATGGTCTGCAAGAGAATTTGTTTTTGAGAATTAACTAATGTTATAAATAAATGTGTAACATGATTTTTCTAAAGTTAACTTTCACAACCACACTTATTTTAAGATGACACATGTAAATAACAAATATGCAAATTGCCAAATGGCCAGTATATTCCATGATACAATTGTCTCTGTTGATACATTATTATTTATACAATACATGAGAATATTTTATCTCAGACCATGTAGATTTCCTATTTAAACTACAAATATTTCCTTATATGTGTTATTTTTGTCTCTGCATCTTAATAATTTCCTCAACATTGTAATACAGCAAAATTAATACGTGGTATGCAAATGTCATTCTTGTTTTTCCTTATATTATCAAATACCTAGGATACACCTAATTCCAGTTAATCCAATTTGTGATTTACATGCCAATGCTCTTTCTCTCTTCCTTTACTTCTCTGTCTCTAACTGTTTGACTCTCTTCTAATGTTGGAGCTGTGCTGGGTGACTCCTGAATATTTTCTTATTTGAGGAATCCACATATATCAAGTCATTTAAAAATCTAAATTAAATACCTAAATTCTAATATGTCTTATCCATAGGACTTATTTCTGTACACTAACATTGCTATCAAACTGTTGGAATGATATTCAATTTAGTATTCATGGTTGGAAATAACCTGTTCAGAGTTTTACATCTGAACATAATTCCATCAACATTTGGATTAGATATAATTATGAAATTGGTGACTGTCTACTTGGAATGTCCAGGGTTATCATTTTGTGTTCTTTGGTTTCATACTCTGATATTGGTCTCAGTTTCCCACCCAATTCCCTGCTAAATGTATTTGGGAAACATTCTTTTAGATTTTGTTTTCTTGTTTAGTGTGGTTGTTTTGTTTTTCTATAAACTGAACCTAGAGCCTCACAAATGTTTGGCAGTTTACTTAGCTCTCCTTTTATATGATTTTGAGACATGACCTCACTAGTTTCCCCAGATTGAATTTCAACACTTTGCATAGCCAAAGCAGGACTCATACCTGTGTCCTTCTGGCATTAGATTTTCTAGTAGTGATTATAGATCGATGTTGGCAAGGCCAAGATTGGGGTATTATTATTCTCTAAGTTAATCAATGATTCCTCCTGGCCCATGAATTAAGTAAATTATCTTTGTTGATGAGTGCAATTCTGTTTAAAATGTATTAGAAAAAGACAATAGCTTTGGTGTTATGAAGATCTAAATATATTCAGTTGGAGAGGTTGGTTTTTCTTGCCTTGATATCAATTGGCTGTCCTGTATTTGCTCATATATCACAATGACATTGTTTTGGGAAGTGTCTGTTCTTGTGTCTTTTTGATGCAAGACAGGAAGCAGACAGAAAGTTTTTTATGACTGTCCTAGTGTTTGGAACCCAGTTCCCTAGTTCTTGAATATCAAAGGCATCTAAAGCAGTTTGGGTGAATACCAAAGCAATTCCAGGGTTAAACCTTAGGTGCCTAGGTTTGTATTCAAGGTCTGCCATTTGCTTCATTTAAATCCAAATGACTAAAGTGGAGTTTCTTTTTGCCTATCACATGACAACTTGTAGGTTTCTCTTTTATTAAATATCTAAGAAATATAGAGTACCGGTGTTTTATTCATAATTTGTCATTCATTAGAATAAAGCTCCGTTTTGTTCAAGAATCTATTTTATAAAGACAACAAATTTTTTATGATTTTTATATTTAAATTAAACAGTCTTGTTTTACATGTCAATCTGTGTTCCCTCTCCCTCCCTTCCTCCCCTTCCCCTCCCATTGACCCCTTATTTCATCCCTTTTCTGCTCCCTAGGGCAGACTTTAAAATCTGTCACATCATTTGGAGCAGGGACTAGGCCCTACCCCCTACTCTGTGTGTCTAGGCTGAGAGAGTATCCCTCTGTGTTGAATGGGCTTCCAAAATATATTTGTATATTAGAGATACATACTGATGCACTAGCAGAGGCCCCATAGACTGTCCAGTCCTCCTAATTTACACCCAAGTTCAGGGGGTCTTGATTGGTCCTATGCTGTTTCCCCAGCTATCAGAGCATAATAATTTTAAGATTTTGGAATTGAGGTGAGTTGGTATTTAAGATAATAGTAAACGGCAAAAAGGAAAATATGGGTCAGAATGAGACTAGACTATATTTATTTGCTAATTGATCCTTATTTAATTTAAGTTTCTATAATCTCAAAGAGACTAAGAGGCAAGATTATTTTCTTCCTTATAAAGAGATAATTGCTATGTGCTTAGAACAGTAAAAGCAAAAGAGGAAATTAAACAGTTATACCTTCATATACAAAGAAACATTATCAACAATTGTAAGTTTTATAGAGCAGATGTCCCACTAAAAAGATTACCAGGTGGTGAAAGACAGGATGAGATATTTCTGCAATAGACAGGAGATGAGATAGGCACAAAATCAGGCCTGGTGAATCAATACAGATATTTTAAGATGGAATGCAGATGTTCCTTCCTTACAATGGAGCTACACACAGATTACCACATGGTGAGTTGAACATATCCCAAGTGGAAAGAACACTTAATGTGACTCATCTACAGAACATTGTAGTTTAGCACCACAGTACTGTTAGAACATTCCTTGTCCATCCCCACCCCAGATATAGAACTGTTGACTTGAAGCTGTAGCTCACTGCTGTCACCCAGCATCACCAGAGTGTTTTTACCATAACTGACTAGTCTATTACAAAATGATAAAAAAAAAGAAGTTCATAATTTGAAGAAGCATTTTTTGAGGAATCGCCTGTGTTATGTTAGTTTCTGTTTCTGGTACATAGATAGCAAAGGGAATGGGAAGAGTGCTTGCAATGAGCAGAAAAATGCAAAAGGAAGGAATTGTGATTCTTCTTTTTCTTAAAAAAAATATGAGAAGATATATGAGAGGGTTTAGAGAGAGAAATGGAATGGGAAAAGTTACATAATTAAAGTATAAAATTAAAATAAATAAATAATTCTTTAAAATAGCCATCAATCAAGTAGATTCTCTTGGTCATCATGGAAGAAACTCTACAGAGTTGTAACATCATCAGTTTTGGCCAGGGGATGAATAGAAGATCTGTGGGTTTGAAGTTTGGACCAGCAGAGAATTCACAGCAGCCATAGATGGCCTAAAAATAAATATAAATTTTAATATTTAATCTATTGTGCTTAAATTTTTATGAAAGTGTATTGTACTATATAAAATATATTTAATCCAAGTGATGACATACACATATACAAATATAAACGTGCAGACATAGATCTCGACATATAAGTACATCTGTATATTGAAACATGTATTTTATGTGTGTATCCATTTAAATGTCAATACAATCTGAATATAGACATAAGTTTGAAAAGACTTTGGGAGCACATTCACCATGGAGGGATAATCCCCTAACCTAGAGTAAGGAGGGAGGCCCTAGCCCCTAGTCCAAATGACTTCACAGATTTTTTTGATTCCTCCTAGAAGGCATCACCCACCCTGTGGAGTAGGAGGAGATAGGATGCAAGGGTGGCCAGGGGGCATGGGAAGGAGGAAGGGAGGAAGGAAGGAATGGAGGGAGGCAGGAAGGGAGGGAGAGAGACAGGGAGAGGGAACTGGGATCAATAAATAAAATAAGAAAAATAAATAAATAATAAAAATTAAGTCTGAAAATGACAGATTTCTATTTATAAAAATAATTCTGAGTTATAATTTGAAAGATTACAAAATGTATTATTTAAATTTGAACTACAAATTTACATATAATTCATTCCCGTTAATATTTTCATGTTTAGAGTAAAATTAAATAAATTATAACAAAATTTTAGAGACTAAGGCATTTATTTTTAGATCTTCACTTGTTAACTGATATCTTTGAGATATAGTTGTAGATAACATTTCTCAGCAACTGGGAAAATATGTATTTTACATAAAACATACTTGAATTTAATGTGTAGACATTTTCTGCAATTATTTTAGAATAATGGCCCATTTAATCAGCTTCTCAGCATTTACTATGAATTTGGTGCATATTGGCACTATGGATAAATTCTTGGTGACTTACATAATTATGGCTGAATGACTTTGACATTTATTTTTGCTTTTATTCTAACCTCATCAATTAATATTCATGAAATACAAGTGACTCAGTTCTACCTACATTTTAAAAATAAATGAGTTTCACTAAGTGACTTTAAATTATAAATTGTACTTTAAGGTAGTTATGTAACTCTTCCAGGGTGTCCTTGTTTCTAGTGCTGCATTTACTAGTGGGGAAAATATGATGGAGAGACATAAAGTTTGTAGTTTCATTCCCGTATTTCTTCATCTCCAGAACAAAATATCATACAAGCAGCAACTTAAAGTAGGAAGGATTTATTTTGACTCTTGATTCAGAGGAATGCAACCCATAATAGAAATCAAGGTGTGGCAAGAAATCAAGTTGATCCAGGTGACGCATGCATAGCAGCAGAGAAAAGGGGATGCCAGTACTTACTAGCTTCTGCCCTTTGTCCATGTTTAATTCACCTAAGAAACCTTTTCATCACAGGCACTACTCATGATCAATTTGAGTTTCTTGTCCTTAGACAACCCTTTCTGAAAACGTCATGAGAGACAAAATCAAAGATGTTACCCAGTAAAGTCATGAATATTTTATCCTAAATTAGTTGGGGGTAAAATAAACTATCCCTTGTCATCTTGTCACCCCAAAACATCACTATGAACTATAACAATAGATGTATCCATCAATAGTGTGGAAGTCCACTTAGGTGCGTCATTTTTAGTCACAAATGCAGGTATTGTAGCCTCAACAAAACAAAGTTAGTTAGAGCATGTTTAATTTGTGTATTTTATTCTTAAACTAGTCCAGCCACAAACAAATTCTGTCAATATCCAGTTGCACTGTTTGAAGTAAACTGAGGAGAAATAGGAAGTAGAGAGAGGAATAGTTGGAACCCAGGAAGAGGATAATGTCATGGTTGGCTGCAGTTTATTTATGACTATACATTTTACATCTTATCTGCCCTGTGGTGGACTATGCTACTTAACTCTAACAGCATTTATTCTTCATTTACCTATGGAAATTACTTCTGCAATGATATTTATACAACCGGAAAATATACTGGTATATTTTGTGTGGAGGAAAGTGCTGCCTTCATATTATGCTTTGTTTCGGGGGGGGGGGTCAACTGCTGAGCTCAGCATATCCCACCAGCACCAGGATGTGTCTAATAAATCTCCAGCCTTGCTGTATATTAAGGTTATCACAGTGACATTGCAAATACTTCACCAGGAAGGTTACGTGTGCATATAAAATCAACAAGCCAAAAATCAACATAATTTTGTTGGCATTAGTAGACAGTTCGAATTACCTGTTGTATGTTCTCAATTGATCATAGTATTTCTGATGCCATTTCTTAAACTGAAAATGCTGTGGCTGCCATGATATTCAAAGTGGAGGAAGATGGGGATATCTCCAATGATTAGTGGATGGATGGATGGAGACACAAAAAGGGTCTTGATGAAAACAACTACATAAGTCATAAAATGCAGACAGATGAATCTTGTCATAACCATCAGGAATGAATGAATATATATACATGCATTTCTCTACCTTGTACATTTGATACATTATGAAATACACAAAATTTCATTTAAGAATATTTTGCATGTGTCTTTGAATTAGAAACCAGTGTTCTGAACCTCTTAGACTTACAGCATGCACATTTATGACTAGAAGTAGATATTTCTGGCTTGATGCTCCAGTCCTCATTTCTACAATATGCATTAAGAAATCAAGACAGGAATAAAAGTATTTCAGATCTATTTTCTTTCTTAGGTTCATACTGTCAGGGTCAGTATATGCCCAATAAGAAAGAAGATAGGGAAGGAGTGAAATGTGGTGAAATCAGCCCATCTGGAAACTGGCTTACATTCTTATGTACTTACAAATTGTCCCATAAATCTGAATGGCTTGTTCTGACTCAGCTAAACTATCAAGTGTATAACAGTGAATTGAAAGAACTGTGCTTGTTAAGGGCTAAGGAAATCTTTACTGCAGTGGTAATTGAGGCATTGGAGCCTCTCTACAGCGGTTGTGCTTCTGTGGTCTTGTGCCACAGCCTGAAATATGAACTTCAAATTTGGGCCAACCAGTGAAAGAATTGTATTACTGACTTTGATAACTAGTCTTCAACAGCATAGACTTTTTCTTTAAACTTTGTGAACATAACACAGAAAGTTCATTTTTCTTTTCTAATTGTGATATCATGATGTGTGTGCATTCATACATGCATGTAGGTGTGTGTGTGTGTGTGTGTGTGTGTGTGTGTGTGTGTGTGTGCCATGACAGTTTGCCTCCAGCTATGATATCATCTGCAACAAAAACTGTGTTCACTGACTACTTAGTTCCTTCTCTACTCCATCTCTACATCATTTAATCTTTCATGACATGCAACTAACTACTTTAAGGATTTCAGATGTGTATAATTGTACAATATTAATGTTTTGTGACAGGTTTAGTTAAATTAATATACTGTCCTGTAGGTTTATCTCTGTAACAAGTGTCAGGATTTTGTCACTTTTATGATTCCGAAGTACAGCATGGAATTTTTTTTATCATATATTTACTATTAACCTATACATGAATAGTTGGACAATATCCACAATATAACTAATGGAAATTATACTATTATGGATAATATGTGATATAGATTTGGGTTTACACTTTGAATTGTTTTAAACAAATATGCAAACATAATTCATATTAATTTTTAAGGAATAATTTTTATTTTTAATCCATGAAAATTATGAATGTTGCCAATGTATAATAATTGTCAGCTTTACTGACAATGGTTTCCATGGTAAGAACAGCAAAAGAAACAGAGCTGGAATTCAATTTGGGATGGCAGTTGGAAGCCTCATTACCTTGATTCTTGATTAATGAAGAAAATCCTAATGTGAGGAGTGATTTTACCCTTGCATAAATGAGCAATCATGACATTATCAAGATTATGCCAATGATGGCAGTGCCTCAGACCCATTGGAATGATACCTACTTCTCCTGGTCTGAGTAAGAATGTTGTTGATAAATGATTTATATTTAGCTTCAAATAGTATTACAAAAAGTACTGACCAGAGCTTTCTCATCTAGGATTACCCAAGACAGCTATCCTACTGAAACCATCTGCCAAAATTAGCTAGCTCTCCTCCTCCTTCAAGTTGTCTGTAGCAAACTCTGAGTTTCCCAGCTGTTAGTGGTCTCCATCTGAACACACAACATACCTGATCACAGCTTTACATTATGTGTCTGTCTTTCTTTCTTAATCTCCATTTTTCCTAGTAAGACTTCAGGGACCCAGGCACATAGGCTATGACACATGGCAATAAGTAGAATTTCAGATTTGAGGTAGTTATTAAAGTCTCCTCATTACAATTCTTGGGTAGTGGAATAAATTCTGATTTATCACTATAGGCTTTTGGAAAAATGCTGAAATTCCAATAGCAAAATAATTTGTAGGTAGAACAATGGGACTCATATATTAATATGACATGACACTTGCTTGGTGACTAACATTGCTTAAATACTCTGAATTATTTCTAATATCAAACAAATTTCAGGCCTCTCAGGTGTCTCTCTACTCTCTATCCTATCCATAAAGACTCGTTAGCAATAATCATTTTCCCTTTTGAACCTTCTAGGCTAGAGAGTGAAACTTAATATTTCTGGGCATATGTGATCCCAACTGATACTTATTTTTTCTAAACCCAGTTCTGCTGTAGATAACCTTAGAAAGCAGAGGGAATTAAGAGTACCTTTCTTCTTCCAACACTTCCTTAATATGGTATCTTTCTACACTACCCAAAAGACTTAGACATATTACCTATCCCTATGTTTAATTCTGTAGTAACAAAAACAGGCCTGAGTCTGAGCAGTACTTCACAAACAATACCTTCTAACTCTCTTCTTGTATTGCCAGCCCAGTAATGTTCCAAATATATCACTTAGCGAGTGCAATAGTAATTTTTTTGTGCACATTTCTCAACCTCTATTTTACTTAGTTGAGAAACTCTCAACTGATGTGAGACTGAATTTTCAATAGGTCATTATCACAATTTCACTATGGGTGCCTTGATATATATTACCACATTGATCAGCTATGTCACTATGTGAATTTAGTGGAGTCTATGGGTTCCATTTTTTTTTAACTTTTTCCTTATCCCAGGAGATAATGACTATTAACTTACAGCAAAGTGTTATATTAAGTTTATTTATATTTTACCTGATACATCTTAAGATTTTCTACTTTCTGTATTATATTATCATTTTTCATAAATATTGAAAAGTCACAATAATGATGTCATCCCCAGCCAGGCATAAATGTTGAAGTCTTATGGATGTATATTATGTGCCTATTATCATATTAACATGCGATTTCATCATTTGTGTATCTACTTATTTTATTGCATTTATTTGTGTATTAGTCAAGGGTAAGAGCAACATCTTCATACATTGCATTTGTAGGGTTCAGATGATACTGTGGTATTTGTTTTCCTCTTTCCATGAGATGCTTGTAATGATCAAACTTGGATTGCCCTGTTAGGCAGTAGAAATCTGTAAATACTGAGTCATCTTATCGGCCCTAATGTTTCCAAAGAGTATATCATTTTGAATCATCCATGATTGGTAGACATAGATCCCAAATGATATTTGAGTTTTTCTTTACCATTTCATTGTGTTAGTTTATAAGAATTTACTAGTAGAATTTTTTTATGTGTTGATCAAAGATAAGTTTTTGTTTTCTTATTCACTTACCAGATTTTGGTAGAAGGATAACAAAGAACAATTTTCTTGGCTTTGGACTAACCTCCTTATTTCTCATTCTTGCTTGTAACTATCAACCATAACTATACCATCCAAAGTGGTAAGAAAGGAATATCCCATGGTGATAAAAAAAACTCCTAGGATAGCCCAAATTCTGTTTCATTCTTTCTTAATAAGTAGAGTGTCACCAGTCAGTGGTTGAACACACCTTTAATTACAGTACTCAGGTGCTAAAAGCAGATGGAGCTCTGTGAGTTCAAGGCCAGTCTGGTCTATAGAGTAAGTTTCAGAACATCCAGCAATGTTTCACAGATAAACCCTAACTGGGAAAAAAATAAAGTAGGTTGTCTTTTTATTCTGGGACCCAACAAATTACATGGATATGTTTTTGAGATTTTAGCTGTGATACAAGGTAGTCAGGTGAAATAGAAATTTCTTTTCCCCAAGGCTGCCTTCCTGATTACTGATGGCATATAGTAATCTTCATTGTAACTTCTACTATAATTTGGAAGAGAAATATATGTCACTAATCTTGTGGCATACAAATGTATTCTTTCTTACTATAATCAAGCAAATTATTAACCTGGGCACAGTGTCTCTACTCTGCAATTATTACTGATATTAACTATTTATTTAAATGTATTCTATACTCTTATGGAGTTTGGAAATATTTGTGCTGATAATTGTTTAAGCAAAAATTACCTACGAAACCATTCAGCACTAGTCCTTTTGTTTTAAGCATATGTGTATTGCTGATTCAATGTTCATTTAATGTTTTGTTCAGAAATTTATCCATTTCTTCTAGATTTTCTTCTTCATTGATACATTACTACTTTTATAATTTCTTGCAAACATGTCAGTGTATTACCATAGAATCATTTGCAATGTCTCACTTAGTGTCTTTAATTATGTATTTTCTTTAAAGATTGTAATTTAAAACTCTGGTAATTCTTTTTGTCAGTCAATGATGAAATGTATATAGGCCCTTAGAGACTCACGCTGAATGCTTTTATATCTGAAAAAAAGGATTACATTTCATATGTATGGCATATTTGCTACTACTTAATGATTCTGTTATCATACTGTAGAAAATTGTGATTTTGGAGAAAGGTTATTTTTTTGGTTATTAACAAACTAAAGTGTGACAATGAGCTCTTTAAACACATTTTTACTACGTTAAATCTCATCTTTATGTTCTAAGGATACATTTATTTGACTTTGTGATGGAATGAATACAACAGAATCACAATATTATATATGCCTTGGTTTACAAGTGCCATCCACTTTAAGTCTAAAACATTCAATTTCCTTAAGAGAATTTCATGGCCTTTAAGTTTTAGGAATAAACCTGGTTTTGGAGATCATGTGACAGCTAAGAAAAATAGATTTTTGATTAATTTATTTAGTAGATCCATTCTTTATGGAAATAGAGTACATCTCTACCTAGGAAATATACAATTCAGTATAACCCAAGTTGATTTATTAACATTCAAAAGTATGATGTATTACTCAAATCTCAAATATGGTTAAATTCTGATTATTTATGTGGTTGTTTTTCACATTTCAATTTCTTACATTAAAAATAAAAGATGGAAATTTAATTATGACCATGAATAATTCAGAGTAAGAGAAGGTAATTTTTACCAAAAGCTCATTATTTTTATCTTTCCTTTATGCACAAACCATTAAAATTTTATTAGTTCATAGAATTTCAGAAGCTTTCAGTTTTCACATAAATAACACATTTTAAGATATTTTTTGTCATAAGTTAATCAAGTTTCTTCTAACAATTAAAAATTATTTTTAATCATAATGAATTTGTATTATTTTTATTTAGTTGTTTATTAAATTTTACAACTTTCAAAGCAAAACAATTTATAAATAACAATGGCAAATTGAGGAACAATATCATATGTATTATATATTATATATGTATAAATCTCTAGCCCTATGCTTCCCACTGCAACTCTATTTATGTCTCTAGCAGTCTTTTTCTTAAGCATTTAACACCTTCATTCAATTTGTAAATAATTTTTTTTTTTTTTAGTTTCTTCCTGGAAATTTTATTTCTTCTTTGCTATGAGTGAAATCTTACAAATTATCCTTCAGTAATATTTAATGTTACAGCTCTAAAATATATAGCCATTACTTCTTCCATGTTTCATGTATCAAATTTTGTGGGAGTCCTAACTGTAAGAGCAGGTCTGTCACTGACTGTTTTGCCTGACCTAAGGACTTTTTTCTTCCTATTTGTTTGCCTTGTCCATCTTCACTAAGAGGCATTTGTCTTAACTTATTATATTTCATGTTGTCATTTTTTGTAGTCTCTTGGCTGTCTTGATGTTTTCTGATCAGGGATAGAGGGTAGGCATTTCTAAGGGAGAGTGAATGTGTTTGGTGGAGGGGGAACTGGGAAGAATGAAGGGAGGGTAAACTGTGGTCAGGATGTATTGTATGAGAGAATAATCTATTTGCACAAAAGAGAGAGAGAGGGGGGAGGGAGAGAGAGAGGGTTTAGGTGGTGTCTTGTAAAATAAATGTTCTACAATTATACAATTGTTAGGTGTTGAGTAATTACTGCATGGCAATATATTCCAGATATTTTTTTTTTGTCAAAAATTTCTGTTTTCAAATAAAAGTTATTTTAACACATAATATGTAATTTATTTATTTTAAATGGAGATCTCAAAGTATTTGAATTGTGTGTGATAGCTGAAAAAAATCAGCTATATGACAAAATCCATTTAAATGAAACTGAAGTAAAAAACCCACACTATAAAGCCAAACTCACATATCAGTAATAATTTTTTATACTTTCTTATTTTTAAGAGAAGTAGAATGTGGGTTGAAGAGAGACCTAAAATAAATGTAGCAGAAGTTGTTACCCCAACATAGGTGAGAGAAAAGTTATGGTGCCCTTCCCCTTGATGAGAGACTAACAGCTTTAGGGAGAATGAATCTTTCCAGTTATGAGTCCCTTAATTGATTATTCAATTCCAAGTGGCCATCACCGAAAACTACAGGTGAAGTCAACAGTGAATGTTCCCAGCAGCTTGTCTTTATGTGTTTATTCATATATTTGTGTATGCCACAATGGTGGGATAAGAAGAGGTGGCTTTGCATTTGGATGACATGAGAGGGGGCGAGGGGGAAGTGAGAGGAGGAAATGGTGTACTTATATTTTGAGTAAATAAAATAACTGCTATTTTGCAAATGAACAATCACTTAATCAAATATGTAAATGAGTTTGTGGAACTACATTAACACAAGAAAATTGATTCATTTCTTACTGTCCAGACATATAAAGGTAATTAGATTAAGTATTGATGGATCATAATGAGCTGTTTTGGAATCTTGGTGAGAATGTTGACTTGTGTAAATTTATGAAGAATTTTGAAGGTATAAAAATGAACTATCATATGATCATGGTTTAAAGAGAATATGATGGAAGTTTCCAGGGGCTGGCAGAGAAGTTCAGGAAAGAGACAGAAATTACTAGAAATAAATATTACTATGATCAAAAACGATGTTCTTCATTGGATGGCATAACAGAATACATGCATACAAAATACAGTGTTACAGATTTAAAATTTACTAAGGCAGAAAATTTCAAAAATTTAACTAAAAGGATGATTGGTGCTACCTTCATTTATTGTTTCCATATTGTGCACATACATGGAACATCACGTTTTACACTATACCCATGTAGAATTACAAATAATAATGAAATACAGTTCAAATCATAATGCAAATATATTGAGAGATTGCTTAGTGGTTGAGCACATGCTGCCTTTGCAGAGGACCTAATGCAGTTCTCAGTACTCACATTGGGAGGCTGACAATGATTATAACTCCAGCTTTAGGGAATATGATGTCCTTTTTAGAACTCCTTGGATACCAGAAATAATGTAAACCTACTACACACACAAATACACATGTTCTTAAAAGTAAGTTCAACATTTAAAAACTGTTTTTTTCAAAAATCTAGAGTACTTTGAACAGAACACAAATGGCCATCCAAAGAATCTTGCAAAGAACTGGAGACACAACCCAGTACTATTTGCTAGATAAAGTTGAAGAATTGATTTTGCTCTCCAGTATCATAATAGCCAAGTTCAGTGTTGTGAGTTTATAATTTCAGTACAGGGGAGGTAGAAATAAGTAGATTTCTGGGGCTCATTAGAAAACAGCCTAGATTAATTGAGACAGCAAAGGTTCTCATGACCTCATTGCCTAATTACATACCAACATAAATACAGTGGGACACATATGCATGCACACATGAGTACACACAATATTCTTATGATAATAATTGTTATAAGATGATCATGAATGATTTTCACTACCTCTTTCCTGGATATGATATGTTTTAGCAACACAAATATACAGCATCTCTGACCACCTGCACAAGACATGTACACCAAATGAACCCAAAACAGCTGGAAGTAGATCCAGGGAGTTAGTGAGGGTAGCAAGGGGAAGAAAAAAGGTAATCAAGAGGAATATGATATCAATATACTTATACAAGCATGAAAATTTACATTATTAAAGCATAGAGCTTTGACTAAAATCTGTGACCACCTTCTGCTTATTATAAATGGTACAGTTCATTAACTTGGGTTTTAGAACAAATATGAACAGAAATAGAAGCCAAAGTAGAGAGCTGGAAAGATGATAGATCATATCAGAGTACCATTTGCCACTTTACTGAGGTGGATTATAAAGATAAATGAACAATTTAGAAGAGATATAGAACTTCTCATCGCTGTATTACATAAAAAATATCAGAATACAGTTCACCTGTCAAGAGTTATGACATTTGTGTGTGTGTGTATGTGTGTGTGTGTGTATGTGTGTGTGTCTTTTGAGAAAAAAAAGGATCTAAAAAGCAATTTGTTTGTTCTCAAAAATAAATGTGAAAACAGCTCAACTGAAATTTGTGTCCATGCATCGCTTTTCACTTTTCCACTTTCCACAGAGTGACAATATTTGCAATTATCCCCCCTCTTATGATGAGGCTCTGTGACTTTACCTCACAGACAATTGAATATAAATTATTATAGAAAGAATCTGCCAGGAAACAAAGATGAGAATTTTAGAAATATTTAATAATGTTATTGTAAAACCTGCTGGGATAATATTCTTAATGAAATGAAATAATAATGTAGAATGTTACAACATAGCCAGCACTGTAATATAAAGTAATATAGAAGTTGGAAACATGCCTAAGTGTGAACAGACTAGATAATGGTTGATGCAGATCCATGAAAATATTAAAAGAGGAACAAGTTATGCAGTGCTCAATTATAATAGAGGAATAAAGGGGTCATTGAATGGATAGGGAAGTAGAGCACATTTAAAATATGAAAATATCTAAGCATGAGTCTTGACATTTGAAAAGCTTTGAATGCTAGCATCTGGGTCAAGAAGAGATCAACCAAAATCCCTTCAGTTTCAAAATATGTGTGAATAAGAGACATGTTTTCCTGTGCATCTTAAACACAATTACTAGGACTAGGTAATGGAGGACAAATTTAAACATAATTATACTCTGTGTCACCTGGAGCATGAAATGAGAAACAATATGAAATATAATTAGATGTTAAGTTAAGTGAAGCTGACTGGGGAGGCATTTAGAAGAGAAGACTATAAGGAAGATCATCTGGTTAGAAGCAAGTGGGTGGTACAGAGGAGTTCTTACCAATCATAGTGCCATTCTTCATTTCTCCTCATAAAATATGTCTGTGTGTATAGATTATGTTTGCAGATATATGTATACAATGTATAATTCTCTATCTATCTTTCAGAAATAAATGTAATCTAAAACTCAAACCCAATGTAACTATTGTTGAACAACTTAAAGCAGTTTATATCTAAAGATTGTCTCTTAGGCTCATGGATTCAAAGACCTGCTCCTCAGCTTGTGTGACCACCCAGAGTCAGATCATTAGAGGCGAAGCCTTTGACTCCTAAATTTGCCCTGGTTCCAGCCTGCTTTCTTTACTTCCTTCCATGTACAACAGCAGTCTCCTCATTCTCACACCTTGTGCCTATTGTGCAGTAATGGACCGAATCCCTCAGAAATCATGTTGTAAATAAACCCTCTACCCTTAACTGGTACTATCAGTTATTTTTGTCATAGCCATAAGAAAAGTTACTAAAATACCACCCACCATTTTTATATTCTGAGAAATACAATATAATTATGAAATGGTATCCTTCATATCTCCATATGATGCTTGGTAATATGATAAATAGAATTAACATAGAACATAACCATGGGGATTATTTGATAAACATTTTGGATGAGTTGGTGTGAGATCTTCAAATACATCCTGTAGTTGGCTAAGTTGGAAAAATATTTTCCATAAAACTACAAGGCAGGAAGTTTTTCAGTCATCTGAAACAGCTTTTGATGTTAATATTTTGAAGGAATCATACTAACTTTATTCTCTACATTAGGTATTTATTACTACCTGTTTTTCCCTATGTCATCTTTTCTACTCTTTGACTGAATTACAGTTACCAAATAATAAAGGGAACATTCAAATTATCAAACTGATAGATTTGGGGATATACAATTATGTGATTTTGTGTAGTTTTACATGCATGTGTCTATATACACACATACTTAGGAAACTACCCTGAAAACTATGTTGAGAGCACTGAACATAAACATTCATGCTGAATGTTCTTCTTATACTTTTATAATGTTTTCATAATATTTTCCTGTTTCTCAAATCATCACTGATGATTTTTAGTCATTACAGATTATTCAACTTATTTAGAATTTGACTTATATATGTGTGACACAGTTCATATTCAATTATGTCTGGATTTTTATTCCATCCTAATTATTCTGATAGAGTAGATATCAAAAGTATATATGAATAAATTGACCCAATTAATGGAGCATCCTAATGGATGTGTTATTTTGTAAGAAGGATAGATTTTTGGTTATTCAATGTTGTCTCTTTATGACTAGACTTATTCAACATGTAGGATACTGGATGAAGATAATTATACCATTATTACCTGGGATTGTCGATTTCTGTTTATATTTTAGGAGAAATCCTTTAAACACATTTTAAAGCATGAAAACCAGAAGGGCTGTCATTCTTTCTTTTCTTTTTCTTCTTCTGGGAAAGCTATGTTTCTCTTTGAAGCAGCTAGGGTAATATCACAGAAGGTTATCAATCCCATATTCTTAGCATTTCCCAGTCATGCACTGTATTTTTACTCAATTGAATTCTGTAACTTAATGTTCTTAATAAAAGGTTCTATTCTTTATCCAATATCCCTCTGACATTTTTATACATAATAATATATATTCTGCTAAGCACTATTTTATTCGACACTTCTTTGAGGTCAGTTTTTATATTCCAGAAATGAGTAAAATCCTATAGATTTATCTTTCTGTGTCTGGTTTATTTCACTAAACATGATGTTTTACCATTACACCCATTTTGTTGTTTGTAACAGAACTTGGATCTACTGTGCAAGTGGTATTAGCTTTTATAAACATTCTTCTTCTTCTTTTTTTTTGTATTCTCTCTATATATATCCTATACCTTGCGTCTCAAGTTATCATGCTTTGATGGAGACAGGAGTACATTAACTATTGGATCTATTGATTGCATTTTATTTGAATATACATTAGTAAGCTTCCTAGACTATATGTGGACATCACTTTTAATATTTTAAGAACTCTCATACATTTCTCTAATATATTCATTGACTTATGTTTCTATATTAGTGTGACTGGGTGAATTTTCTCAACAATGCATCAATTTTCTTGTCTTTTGTTTCTAATACCTGCAATTTTAGATGTGCAATGATAGAAATATTAGATTGCAACTTATTTAGTGTTCCCCTTGTTGAATTTTTTCATATACTTCATCATATTTTATGACTCATTTTTAACATAAAGATACATGTGTACCACTACCACAAGAATGTATGTTGCAGAGAGTGCACTAGGTCCCCTGAAAGCACATTTACCAGTAGTTATGAGAGTTCTCAGAACTGAACTTAGGTCTTCATCAAGAGCAAATAGTGCTCTTAACCACACGATCATCTCTCCAGCTACATGTCTTCTTATTAAAAATATACATTCATGTCTTTTTCCAGTTCTGTATTATCTTAAAGATTTAAACTTAAAAGTCATTTCAAGTCATTTCTCACTTACAATATTACTTATTTTAATGTTCTTATTAATATAGATTTATAGATTTTAAATAATGTTTTCTGATCCATTGTTGATTTTTTTGTTATTCAATATTGGGTTTAGTTTGTATAATTTTTATACTCTTTTGATTTTACTACCTCTGTTTTGGAGTAATAGGTAAAATTATCATTGCACAAACCACTTTTCTTGAGATTTTCCCTATCTTCTGGTTCAGTAGTTTTATTGTTTAAGGTTTGCACTGATTTCATTAACACATCTTGCCTTAGGTTTTTTTGTTTTTTTTTTAATAAGATAAAGATTCAGCTTATTTCTTCTGAATATAGATATTTTTTCCACAGTAATAGCGTACTGAAAAAGCTATTTCAACGTGTGCTCTTGGTATTTTGTTGATAGACAGTTGAGTGAAAATACATAGGTTCATTTTTAGCACATTCAATTTGGTTCATTATTTTGCATGACTCTTTTATTTTACATGGCTTGTTTATATTGTCTTGATACTACTGTGTTGTAGCTTACTTTGAAGTCCTATGACATGGTGCCAATATCTGATGTCAGTTGTTTGTTGTCTGTTTGTTTGTTTGAAGATAGTTTAGTTTCTCTTTGTGTTTTGTTAGATTTGAAACACTGTTCGGCCATGATTACATAACTGAGATTCTAGTGAAACAAAGTGTAGGGAGGTCAGGACTGGAACGCCACAAAGGAGACAGCTGTAGAAGGTAACAGTAGCCATGGTTTACACTTATCTGGTATTGATGACTCTTTTATAGATGGCACCTAAATATTTAGCCCCAATACCACATCTGTCTGGTATGTTCCCCATTATGATGATATTGAATTGAACCTCTGAAACTTTAAATGAACCATACCAAATAAGTGTTTCCTTTATAAGGTTTGAAATAATGATGGTGTCTCTTCATAGTAATGAAAAACATAACTGAGATACCTGGTGTCCACACAACATTGAAGATCTCTTAAAACATGTTAATATGCAAGGCCAGGACAGTTCTGAGACTTCAACATATTACATACCAGTTCATTGATTATGGAATAATGTAATTGAAAAAAAAGACATGATGAAAAATTTTGCACAAAGAACTCATATATAACTACAGACTTTTACAATACGCTGGATCTCATTAATGGGTCTAATTCAATGACCTAATACATTGAAAATCATTAACACTTATCATTAGCAACATTATAGAGTAGCTGCTAGGTTTTTCAGCAAAAGACAGTATATCATTGTACTATTGGATACTAATAATCAAGGGTAGAAACTAAGAATTTTGCAGCACCAAGGGAAATACATTTCAGAGAGAATTAGTCTGTTAGATGTAAATGCTACAACACTGATCTACATATTGGATGCCCATTCTTTCAGAGAAATGATATAAGAAGTTTCACATCTTATCAAAGACTCAATGTCAAAATTATGTTTCAGTTAATTTAGTGCAAATATAAAGCTAATATTTTTTAAAAAGACATGAATCATTAGTTACTTACATAAAATATTGGGTACTATCATATTAACTTTATATAGTCAAATTAAGTCTTTTATGGAATTAGACTAAGAGAGATTCCCAAAATAAATTAACATGTAGCTTTGAGAATATGTATCCTCAATTTAGTGCTTTGGTATCTGACTGGATACCTCACCAAATACTTTTTTCTGGGTATATGTTTGAAGTTAATAAGATGGCTGGACATATGGGGACCTGAAAGTATAATGTTGATCCAATTAACTGCAGAGAGAAAGATTAACTCTATCCTTCCTAGGGTACCTACTCTTGTACCACTTCCCAGAGAATGGGAAATAAGCCTGCATAGATCCAGAGCCTCTGGATAAGAGAACAACCCTCAAATATTATCTAATTTGGTTTTATCTAAATAGGACTGCTGTTGGTGCCCATGTTTTATAAGTGAGGAAAATGAAAATGGAGAACTTTACTTTAAATAAAACTGAAGGTTTGCAAGAAGGTACACAGGCAGAATCATCCTTCATGCCCAGGGTTCAGTGAATCCTGAGCTGTTGAGTAGTTTTGAAAAAAGTGCAAGGAATTAAAGCGAGGGCTCTTACCATAGTCATAAATTATTCCTGCTAGATGAGGTAAACCACATAGTATTGTATTCTGTCAGCTAACAGTGATATTTGACATACATGAATCATTTACCAAAAAAATAAAATAAAAAAATAAAAAGAAACAGAAACATGTAGAAGGAATGTTCATAGCATACAAACCCCAAAGTATTTACTTTGCAGAGAATGTTTGCCAAAATTGATTTATTTCATCCTTGTGGGCTTTCACTGAAAGGAGAATCAATGAGCTATTTCCTAAGAAAATGTCCTGACTTAAATGTCATCATTTAAGACAACTACAGGAGTCACTTCTGCTATACTCAAGATATGCACATTTTCTCATACATATTTTTCAAGGGTTCACTTTCTAATTCTTTTATGCAAAATAGATTAGTGGTCATAAAACATAGGCACATAAAACACAAAGGTCACATCAAAAATAGTTGAACACAAGAAATAAAATGGGAAAATAAAAGGAATAATGATGGGTTAGGTGCTTTTCTCATATGTATTAATACACAATAGTGTGGAAGGCACAGTGGCAGAAGCATTAAGCAACAGTGGCCACATAGTGTCCACTCTCTGGAAGCTGGCAGCCTTGGGGCAGTAGGGTTGGCTGTGTCACTTCAATGTACACATTTCTTAGTTAGTCTCCAACTCCTCAGGATTCTACAATCTTTCAAAATGTCACCCAAAACTGAAGGCCAAGATTCCAAACACCTGAGGCAATGGTAGATATTTCATATTTAAACAAAAATATTCCACAATGGCCTCACAGCCTCGTGGGATTCTTAGATGTAAAACATACTCCATTTTAACTTTGAAAGCCCTAAGCTCTTCATAATCCCAACACTATTTAAAAGTCGCAAGATGAGACCTTTTTCTGAGACTCATGGCAATTTCTTACCTGCAGTCCTCTATTGATACTCCCAACATACAGTGCAAATGATATATATTCTCATTACAAAGGAAATAATAAGGAAACAGCCAGAAGAGAATAAACCAAATAAAGCCTCAAACCAAACAAAGAGCCTTGTAGAGTTCAATGGCCTTTTCTGTGCCAAGACCTCCAGTAAAATCTGATGACATGATTCTATGTTGTTCTTTATTAATGTACTTTTATTTCTAGTGAGTGCCTACACCTTTCTTCAATACTCACCCTATGATATTAGAATTCCGGACATACTGAATCATTCATGTGCCTTATGATTCATCTTCATTTTTGACCAATACCCTCTCCGGAGCTTAGTTGCAGCAATGCAATCTTTCCACCTATTTCCAGCTTCTGAAATAGCTAGACTTTTGGTTCATGCCTTCAGGACACTATCACAATTGCATCTTTCATGCCTATAAAACCAGTGTCACATGAACATGTAGTCTGGCACTTCGGAGTACAGCTGTATTCATCTCGGCTTTCCTCCTCCTGCCTCATTCTGAGGAAACACTTCCCTAGGAAAAGAATACTGTAGTGGCTTTGTCAACATAAGATGTCTCTTTTCAAATGAAGTTATGTTCTAAGCCTATCTAAGCCTATAATGGGTTGCTTTTGCCCTCAATGTATCTCCCCTATCTATCTATTGCAGAGTAGTAGGTATTCCTTTTCTCATGTTAATCTCTTTAAAATTTACAACTACTTCCCAAATACTTTGCTTAGAATGTGAAACATGCTCACACCCCTTTCCACAAAAACTATAAATTTTTCATATCTTTCTACTGGCTAGTCTCATGTCTGCTCTCACAATGTAGGACAGTAAGCAATGACCATGGCAAAGGCTGAATGTTACTCTTCAAAGAACTTCTTCTACTAGACTAATCAGCTCACTAATTTTGAATTCAACCTCAAGATAAAAGCAAAATGCAACCAGATTCTTAACCAGATGAAATACAAATGGCATCTAATCAAATTTGCCCTAGAATCTTTTTTCCATTCTAAAATCTTATGAGCCATACTTGCTCCATTTTTCCATCAACATTCAGGCTTTCCGAGCTCCCATCTATGGTTACGAAGCTTCTTCAGCTTAGAATTAGCTCCCTACTCTCTCCCATTCTCCTGATGATAAACAGGTTCTGATGTCCTACTTACTCCAAGAACAGGTTTATCACAGATAAACCTGAAGTGGGGAGTGCCCCTTTTCAGCATCAATTTTCTACACTAGGTGCATTTTTTGGTACCATGCAAAAATACCTAACAAAAGCAACCTTAAGCAGGATCCAGTTAGTTCTCTTTATAGGCTGAATTCTCTTGCTTTTGGGATAATTGTTTTAACCTTTCCAAAAAAAATGTACTACAAGCTCTTTGTCAGGATTCATTGTCTACCCATAACTTGTCAATTTCATAATTAGTAAAAGTTTATCAGTAATGAAGAGAAAAAGTATAGCAGGGGTATGAATATTAACAAAGATTTCGGACTTAATTTTTATTTAATAAAATTTAATTGTTGGAATTTATATGTACAACTATCTACTTCACTCATTGATTACTATGGGTTTTCTTGGAATTTACTTTTTCCAAAATTAAATTATCAAACAAATAAAGTAATAGCTTATATCTGTTAACATAAAGCTGTGGACTGTTGTGAAAATAAGATCTGACAATAATAACACCCTTGAGTCACTTTTTAATGATGTTGTCAAAGTATAAAATGTGGTTGGGAAGACACATTAAGTTTACTCTGTAGAGATTATACTACCGTCTGCTGCTATCATATATCTGTGTCCCTGGTTAATGATTTGTGTTTGTTTGATGAGGCCTTACAAAAGAGTTGGGCCTCTGAGCTCAGTAGTGTCCCAAGAACTATGTATTCTATCAAGTCAAAATAATAGTGAAGTATTAGGCTTACTGAAGCATTTACTTATGATTTGATAATTATTTATAAGTATGAATACTAAAATTTGGGATAGAGTTTCTGCATACCTTTTCAATTTTATCATTGAAGTGTGCTTCAAATTTCAATATTATATTAACTCCCATAAATAAAACCAAACAAAAAAGGAAAAATTCTTCAGTCTGACATATTGACTTGCCTAAATTAAATGAGTAGTCTTTAATATCAGTAGCTTTGCATGAATTTTTGATTATCCATAATATATTGACAAATGTAAAAGCCACTACAGTTACTGACTGCCCCTGGATTCAGAAGAAGGATAAGAAATGCAATTTACCAGAGAGAGAAAAGGATGTTACTATTGGTTGTCCCTTAAGAGAAAAAATAAACAATTGGAAAAATTCTTCCATGAACAAATATTTCAATGGAGGAAATACCTTTCAGATTACAGAGTGTCCTCTAGAACATACTGAGGCACCTGAGATCACAAATCTTAAGAATTAAATACAATATGACAATG
Organism: Phodopus roborovskii; assembly: GCF_943737965.1. Taxonomy (NCBI): domain Eukaryota; kingdom Metazoa; phylum Chordata; class Mammalia; order Rodentia; family Cricetidae; genus Phodopus; species Phodopus roborovskii. The sequence continues at coordinate 7,635,506 of NW_026125444.1, forward strand.
TAGGTTGAGATATTTCCAAATAACAATGGAAAATGTCAAATTTGAGAGATAAGAGGTTATTCCATTGTAATTAACCGACTGTGTTACATATTGGGCATTGTTTACAGGTTCTGATGAAAATGAATCAGGGCATCCCCACCCATGGTAGACAATGGTTAGCACAGATGACACATGTACATCTTGTTTTTGCCAAAATACACTGGATGAAATGGAGAGCTTCTAGTTGAGTTAACAGAAAATGAACTTCTCAGTTAAATAGTCCTCGTGATATTATCCTAAGATACAGACAAACAATCTAAAACAACCAAAAATGTAGACCTAGGTTATTGTTTGTGGTGAAAAAATAGGAAAATAAAGGTCAACTATGATGATGCTTCTTTACACTCATATAGTTCCTTTCATTATTTTGGTGCAAAAACTGCCTTCTTGTTTCCTGGGTATCTACAACAATTCATAGGCAGAATCTCATCTGACCCCTGACAGTTGAAATATGTTTATTGCTCTAATGGATTTATTCAATTCACTGTTGGAAAGAAACTAAAAAGCTGATGAAAACTGGATCATTTTCATTTGTTTAAATGGCTTTTAGGACCATGCTAATAAATTTTATATCCATAGTTCACCAGTTTTGGTCTAAGCACATAATTCTTATTTTGTTTACTGTTTCAAAAGTCTTAGCATAAAATGCTACTTTCATCACTCTAAATCCTTAAGAAAAATTACCTGCCAGCTTGAATTAAAGGTCACTTCATTTCACAATATTTTAAGAAATGCACATTCTTGTTGAAAAGTACTAAAAAACCCACTAGCTTCTGCTCACATATTTTAAAATAAATGCAGAGGCATAAAAACAAGGAATCGAGAATGTACAACTTTACTAGTTTACACAACTGCATAGTGTTACTTCAAGTTTACTCTTTATATTAGAGCTCCATTGGTTTTTCCTATACATAGGAGATCATAGAAACAATTACTAGAAGGTAGTATGGCAAGACAAAATGTACAGTGTGGTAGACACAGAAAATTCTAGACTAAATTCTGTAACTACTTTTATGAGTAACTATGTTAGTTTGTCTTTATCCTAATTTTATTTATGAAAAGATAATAACAAATATACCTTAATTTCATTATCACTGATTTAGTTACATTTCATACATGTTCAAAATTATAATTTAAGAAGTTCAGAGTACTATTTTCCTGTAAACATTGGTTCTTATCTAATATTCTTGAAGATCAAAATGAAATTTCCCTTGAGTAATGGGAGGATTTTAGTTGTAGCTGTTATTAAATTAAGTATAAATTTGTAGTTTCCTGTGTTTTTTTCCATTATCAGTTATTAAGGAAAGATGGGTACTTTAAAATTGAGGCTGGGAACACTTGCCTTGTGGTTGTGTGTTCTACTCTGGGATTCTCACATTTGGAGGTGCATTTATCAAGAAGAATACTGAATGACAAACAATGAGATTATTGCTAATCACAGTGTGTTCACTGTGACATATGTAAGAGCTGTGAAGGGTCTATTTTCAGGAAAAATAATAGCAAACTTGATACCTATATTTATGTCAAGAACCTATACATGTAGGATGCTTTGGGTGGATTTTGATGAAGTCTAGCATATTCTCTGAAGAGTGAAATATGGAAATCAAGAGAAATAAAATTTTCATTTAATGCATAATAACTTTGAAATAGTTTGAATAATAAAGCCAAACTCACTCCTAATACATTAAATTCCTCAACTTTACTTGTATATGTTTAATGACAGGATAGATGACATCATAAACATTGTTATAGTAGAAAAGCCTATATCACATATTCCATAATAAATTTCCTGTTTCAAACATGTTTTGAATTTTATTTTGTGTGTTAATTCTTTATGATTATTGTTGATTGTGACAATGATGATTGGTTATTTATATATATTTATTCTTAAATTTTACAGGAAAACATCATAGGTTTCTACTGTTATTTTAGCTAAATATATTATTGAAGTATTTTTGATTATTGGTAGTGTGTTTTACCTTGTTATGTGTCTGCTTTTGTGTATTTTACAAATAGTTACAAGCAGTTTCCTCTGTTCATATTTTAAAGGACTTTGAAGATTCACCATGGAAAGCCTCATCCTCCCTGGGGAATAAAAAGGGAATAGGATGGGTGTCGATGGGGGTCAGGGGAGGAAGGAGAGGTGGAGAGAACTGGGATTGACATGTAAAACAAGCTTGTTTCAAATTTAAATAAAAAGTTTATCATAAATAGATTATAATTATGCACTTAAGACTGAACATATCTTAATTTTTTTATTCTGATAATATAGGAAATGACAATAATTTCTTTCTTTTGTCTGTTGACAATATTTGTTTGTGTTATACTAACACACACAATCACACATGCACACTCACACACAAACATACACTAACACACACACAGTACACACAAATGTGTGTGAACTGTGCATGCACACACACACACACACACACACACACACACACACTAACTCACTCACACCCACATACTTCTGACTACCAATGTCTTACTGGTGTTTCTAGGTAGATCTTAAACAATCTTCTTTTTTCCTATGGTGAGGTTTTTTTACTACACATTTTTTTTTAAATTAATCTTTATTACCATGATTATTAAAAGAGAAGTTCCGACCCCCAAATCCGGGCTTCTGCTAAAGAAAGAGGCCTCACCTGGAGAGTTCCAGTTTCCAGTGAGATCCGACTATCCTGCAAAACTTTCCCAAGTTTCAGCTCAGCCCTTGTCCTCTTCCACCAGCTATTGGCCAGAGGTGAGTCTGGGCCCAATCGGGTCTGCCTGTCCCCTACAACCTCGCCCCCTCTCCCCTGCCCGAACTCCATGGGTTGGTCCCTGATCCTGTTGTTCCTGTCTCCTGTCCCCGAGAGCACCCTTGGAGTTCTGATACACCCCCACCCATCCCCACTGCGAGCCTAACCCCCCTACCCTATGCCCTACCCTACCCATGGCCCTGCCACTCTGGTTGAGGACTGAGACAGAGGGTGGAGCCAACAACCTACTTCGGAGACTTCTTGGAGCAACACTGAACAAAGGAGACCTGACTATCCATGAGGGACCACATGTAATTTCTAACTGCTTGGTCTCTGACCCTGCCTCCAGGACTCTGCTGGAGTTCTGGGCCACACTCAGAGATCTGCCTATCTCTGCATGACCACTGTGAGTACCTGCTGGCATCTTCTACTGGATCCTCATCCTTGACCCCATCCCTGGGTCCTTGTCTGCGGAGAAACCTCGTAGAGACCATGGACCACACAGAGTTACAGATATTGAATCTCAGACCCACATAAGCCCACCGGGGAAGTACCATAGAGAGAGGAGGAGACCCCACCAACACCTACTGGAAGAAGCTATGGGAAGAGAGCAATACAAGAAAACACCTAACAACAGAAAGACAAGCATGACACCACCAGAATCTAGGGAATCTACACCAACTAGAATGGAACACAACAACAAAGCAGAGGAAGCAGAAGGGAACGACTTAAAAATTACCACCATAAAAATTATAGAGGCCCTCAAAGAAGATGTGAGAAAATCCCTTAAAGAAATGGAGGAAAAAACAAACAAAAAAGTGGAATAAATGAACAAATTCCTTAAGGAAAGTACAGAAAGCCAAGAAAAAACAATTAAGCAGGTGAAGGAAACAGTTCAAGACTTGAAAACTGAAATAGAGAAAATAAAGGCAACACAAACTGAAGGATAGCTGGAAATAGAAAAGCTGGGCAAAAAATCACAAATACAGACACAAGCATAACCAACAGAATTAAAGAGATAGAAGAGAGAATCTCAGGCACAAAAGATAAACTAGAAGAAATAGATTCATTGACCAAAGAAAATCATAAATACAATAAACCCTTAACATAAAACATCCAGAAAATTTGGGACATCATGAAAAGGCAAAACCTAAGAATAATTGGCATAGAGGAAGGTGAGGAAGCCCAGCTCAAAGGTGCCAAAAACATATTCAACAAAATCATCGAGGAAAACTTTCCCAATCTGAAGAAGGATATGCCCATGAAAGTACAAGAAGCATACAGACCCTCAAATAGGCTGGACCAAAGAAAAAGACACCTCAACAATTAATAATCAAAACACCTAGCATACAGAATAAAGAAAGATTATTAAGAGCAGCGAAGGAAAAAGGACAGGTAACATATAAAGGCAGACCTATCAAAATTACACCTGACTTCTCCATGGAAACCCTCAAGGCCAGAAGATCCTGGGGAGATATTCTAAAAGTATTAAGCGAACAGGGATGCCAGCCTAGGCTACTATATCCAGGAAAACTCTCAATCACTATAGATGGAGAAAACAAGATATTTAATGACAAAAACAGATTTTCCCAATATGTATCTACAAATCCAGCCCTACAGAAAGTATTGGAAGGAAAACTCCACCCCAAGGAAGGTAACTATGCCCACAAAAATGTAGGCAACAGATAATCCAACTATACCAGAAACCAAGGGTAAAGCAGAACTAATATATTAACAGAATCCCTGCCAACAACAAACCTAAATCATACAAGCATCAACAATCAATGGTCCTTACTCACCCTCAACATTAATGGTCTTAACTCACAAATAAAAAGACACAGGCTAACAGAATGGATACGAACACAGAATCCATCCTTCTGCTGCATACAAGAAACACATCTAAGCTTCAAAGATAGACATTACCTCTGGGTAAAGGGTTGGGATATATTTTCCAATCCAATGGAAATAAGAAGCAAGCAGGAGTAGCTATCCTAATATCTAACAAATTAGACTTCAAACCAAAATTAGTCAAAAGAGATGAAGAAGGTCATTTCATATACATCGCAGGAGTAATCCATCCACACAAGGTCTCAGTTCTAAACATCTATGCCCCTAATACAAAGTCACCCACATTCATAAAAGAAACACTACTAAAACTCAAAGCTCATATAAAACCTCACACACGTATAATGGGAGACTTCAATACACCACTCTCAACATTAGACAGGCCACAAATCAGAAATTCAACGAAGAAACAAAAGAATTAACAGAAGTTATGTCTCAACAGGGGTTAATAGACATCTATAGAACATTCCATCCAAACACAAAAGAATAAACCTTCTTCTCTGCTCCACATGGAAACTTCTCTAAAATTGACCACATACTTAGGTGACATAACAAACCTCAACAGATACAAGAGAATAGAAATAGTCCCTTGTATCTTATCGGACCACCATGCTTTAAAATTGGAATTCAACAACAACACAAATAGCAGAAAACCTGCAAACTCATGGAAACTGAACAATGTGCAATTGCACCACTCCTGGGTCAAAGAAGAAATAAAGAAAGAAATTAAGGACTTTCTAATATTCAATGAGAATGAGGATACAACATACCCGAACTTATGGGACACCTTGAAAGCAGAGCTACAAGGGAAGTTCATTGCACTAAGTGCCCATATGAAAAAAACAGAGGATAGTCACATAAGAGAATTAACAGCACAACTGAAAGCCTTAGAACAGAGAGAAGCAAATTCACCCCACAGGAGTAGATACCAGGAAATAATCAACTTGAGCACTGAAATCAACAAAATAGAAACCAGGAAAACAATACAAAAATTAATGCAACAAAGAGTTGGTTTTTTGAGAAAATCAACAAGATAGACAAACCTTTGTCCAAATTAATGTAAAAGCAGAGAGAGGACATGCAAATTAACAAAATCAGAATGAAAAGGAGAACATAACAACAGACAGAGAGGAAATCCAGACAATTTTCAGGACATACTTTGAAAATCTGTATTCCACAAAAATTGAAAATTCAAAGGAAATGGATAAATTTCTGGATAAATATCACTTACCAAAATTAAATCAAGAACAGACAAACAACTAAAATAAACCTACAACCCGCAAAGAAATAGAAGCAGTCATCAAAAGCCTTCCAACCAAAAAAGAGTCCAGGGCCAGATGGATCCAATGCAGAATTCTACCAGACATTCAAAGAAGAGCTAATACCACTACTCCTCAAACTGTTCCACAAGATAGAAACAGAAGGTTCATTGCCAAAGTCTTTTTATGAGGCCCCAAGAACTTTGGTACCCAAGCCTCACAAAGACACAGCTAAGAAAGAAAACTACAAATCAATATCCCTGATGAACATCGATGCAAAAATACTCAAGAAAATACTGGCAAAAGGAATTCAAGAATACATTAGACTCTGGGAACACATCCCCCATGTAGGGATAACTGCCTTAATCTAGAGACAGGAGAGAAGCCCTAGTTCCTACTTCACATGTCTTGTCAGACCTACATGAACCCAACTGGATGGCATTCCCCTACATATGGAATTGGGGTGGGGGGATGGGATGGGAGGGTGGTTAGAGTGCATGTGAGAGGGCAGACAGGGTACCAAACAAGTAAAAGACCTATATAATAAGAACTTTGTGGCTTTAAAGAAAGAAATTAAAGAAGATACCAGAAAATGGAAAGATCTCCCATGCTCTTGGATAGGTAGGATAAACATGGTAAAAATGGCAATCTTGCCAAAAGCAATCTACAGATTCAATGCAATCCCAATCAAAATCCCACCACAATTCTTCACCGACCTAGAAAGGATAATAATCAACTTTATATGGAAAAACAAAAGACCCAGGATAGCCAAAACAATACTATACAACAAAAGAACTTCAGGAGGCATCACCATTCCTGACTTTAAGCTCTACTACAGAGCTATAGTTCTGAAAAGAGCCTGGTATTGGCATAAAAATAGACAAGTAGACCAATGGAATCGAATTGACAATCCTGATATTAACCCACACACCTATGAACACCTGATTTTTGACAAAACAGCTAAAATCATACAAATGGGGCAAGTAAAGCATATTCAACAAATGGTGCTGGCACAACTGGATGAGGGTGTGTAGAAGACTGCAGAGAGACCCATGTCTGTCGCCATGCATAAAACTCAAGTCCAAATGGATCAAAGACCTCAACATCAATCCAGCCACATTGAACCTCTTAGAAGAGAAAGTAGGAGGTACCCTTGAACATATTGGTATAGGAGACCACTTCCTGAACATAACTCCAGGGGCACAGACACTAAGAGAAACAATTAATAAATGGGACCTCTTCTAACTTAGAAGCTTCTGTAAGGCAAAGGACACAGTAGACAAGAACAAATCACAGCCCACAGACTGGGAAAATATTTTCACCAATCCTGTATCCGACAAAGGGCTATTCTCCAAAATATACAAAGAACTCAAGAAACTAGTCAACACAACACAAAATAACCCTATTAAAAAAATGTGGTACATAACTGAAGAAAGAATTCTCAATACAGTAAATCAAAAAGGCTGAAAGACACTTAAGAAAATGCTCCACATCCCTAGCTATCAGGGAAATGCAAATCAAAACAACTTTGAGATACCATCTTACTCCTGCCAGAATGGCTAAAATGAGAAACACCAATGACAACTCATGCTGGAGAGGATGTGGAGAAAGGGGAACACTCCTCCACTGCTGGTGGGAGTGCAAACTCATACAGCCATTTTGGAGATCAGTATGTTGATTCCTCAGGAAAATGGGAATTAGTTTACCACAGGACACGGCATCCCCTTCTTAGGCATATACCCAAAAGATTCACATCCATGCAACAAAGACATCTGTTCCACTATGTTCATGGCAGCACTATTTGTAATAGCAAGAACCTGGAAGCATCCCAGATGCCCCTCAATTGAAGAATGGTTAATGAAGATGTGGCACATCTATACAATGGAATACTACTCTGCAGAAAAAAATAATGGTATCTTGAAATTCGCAGGTAAATGGATGGCATTTGAAGAAATCTTCCTGAATGAGGTAACCCAGTTACAAAAAGAGGAACACAGTATGTACTCACTCATATATGTATTTTAGAGCTAGATCAAAGGATCACCATCCTATAATGACCTTTCAGATCTACATGACCCCAACTGGATGGCAATCCCCTACATATAGAATTAGGGTGTGGAGATGGGAGGGGAAGGTGGTTAGGGTGCATGTGAGAGGGCAGAGAGGGTAAAAGGGAGGGAAGGAAGGAGGGAGGAATGGAGAGAGGGAGAGGGAACTGGGATCGACATGTAAAATAATAAATTAAATTTAAAAAAAAATGTTTACTCCAAAATTTAAGTTCAAGGACAAGTACTGGGAAAAAGGATTTCTGTTTTTGTTTCCACAGAAAATGAAAAGATGTGGATTCCTTCCAGGCTAACATGGTTTGATAAGCCAGACCACCTGAAACAGTAGGAGGTGATCCTACATTCAAAACAGCTGGACAAAGCAGCCTTACAGACTACAGCCAGGATTTCTGAATCTTTTCGAATCCCCCATGACAGCGCCCCTTACCAGCAGGAAGTAGTTTGGAAAGAACAACACCCAAATTCCCAAATATTGTCTATAAATGATTGTTTTCATTTAAATGGACTTTGTTATATAAAATAAATTAAGAACAAAAAAAAAAAAAAAAAAAAAAAAAAAGACAAGCCCTTCCCTAAAACCCATAGGATAATTTCTAAACTGGAACTTCTCTGTTTATTTTATTTTTTTCTTGTTTTTTTAAATTAATTTATTTATTTTAATTTTTGAATGTTTTGAATTTTTTGAATTTTACGTTTTGAATGTAGGATCACCTTGTACACTGTTTCCGGTGGTCTGGCTTGATCAAACCACATTAGTCTGGAAGGAATCCACATCTTTTCATTTTCTGTGGAAACAAAAATAGAAATCCTTTTCCACAGTAACTTGACTTAAATTTTGGGGTCAAAGCATTTTTTTTAATTTAATTTATTATTTTACATGTTGATCCCAGTTCCCTCTCTTTCCCTCCCTCCCTCCCTTCTTTCCTCCTTTTTACCCTCTCTGCCCTCTCACATGCACCCTAAACACCCTCCCCTTCTATCCCCCCACCCCAATTCCATATGTAGGGGAATGCCATCCAGTTGGGGTCATGTAGATCTGACAGGTCTTGTGAAGTAGGGACTAGGGCGTCTCTCCTGTCTCTAGATTAAGGCAGTTATCCCTCCATGGGTGATGTGTTCGCAAATCCTTTTGTGCACCAGGGATACATCCTGGCTCCACTGTCTGAGGTCCCTTACACTGCTCTTTCCTTCTGGCTTAGACCCATATTCAGGCCTGAGTCAGTCCCATGGTGGCTTCCAAGCTATCAGTCTAGTGGCCGTTAGCTCATCCTTGTTCAGGTAAGCTGTCTGTATGTGTTTCTGCAGCCTGGTCTTGTTGTCTCCATCTGTATCTGGGTTCTACTTGGACTCAGTGTTTATGTATGGGTGTTTGATTCTGTATCCAACAGGCATTAGTTGAGGGCTCCATGGATAAGTTAGTTGTTGATCTCACTCTCCGGGAAGGGCATTTATGATTGCCTTTCCAAGGAAGTTCAAATTGTTAGTTGGCAGCAGTCTTGTAGTTCTCTCGACCTTTCTTTGTGTTCAATTTCATTTTCAAACCAATGTTGGCTCCCTCTTTCAGGTTCTCTCTTTCTGTCTCTGTCTCTCTCTCTCTTTCCTGTCTTCTGTTCCTAACTAGGCTCAATCTTCCTGGTTGCACATGTTTTCCTTTCCTCCCCCTTATTTTCTCCTACTTCTCTCTCCATTCACTCCCCCCCCCACTTCCCCTGAGCTCTGGGGGACTTGTCCCTTCCCAGTTCTGTGAGCGCCTCTATATGAATCTCTTAGAATACACCTTGTATCCTAGTTCCTCTGGTGGTGTGAATTATAGGCTGGTGATCCTTTTATCTAGGTCTAAAATCCATATATGAGTGAGTACATACTGTTTTCCTCTTTTTGTGACTGGGTTACCTCATTCAGGATTGTTTCTTCAAGTGCCATCCACTTGCCTGCGAATTTCAAGATACCATTATTTTTTTCTGCAGAGTAGTATTCCATTGTGTAGATGTGCCACATCTTCATTAACCATTCTTCAATTGAGGGGGATCTAGGTTGCTTCCAGGTTCTTGCTATTACAAATAGTGCTGCCATTAACATAGTTGAGCAGATGTCTTTGTTGCATGGATGTCAATCCTTTGGGTATATGCCTAAGAGGGGGATTGCCGGGTCCTGTGGTCAACTAATTCCCATTTTCCTGAGGAACCACCATTCTGATCTCCTGCTGTATGAGTTTGCACTTACTACAGATTTTGTACTGATTTTTTTTTTTTTTTTTGTTAGCTTCTGTCTTCCACTTTCCTTTTCTTTTGGTGTTTTAAAACACTGACTAACAGCAATGTAGGGGAACAGAACATGTTCTTCAGCTCACATTTCCAAAGCAGCTTGCTGGCCAGCTCTCCAGTTTCAGCTCATCTAGAGTTCCTGTAGGTGCCAGAACCCTCTACCTAGGGATGGTGGGCTACCTGTATCAATTAGTAAATAAGAAAATGTCTCAAATCAAGCCTAGAGGTCTACCTGATGGTGATAGTCCCCCAACTGAGACTCCCTCATATTAATTTGAAGTTGTGTCAAACTGATATCTATAGATAATTAGGAAAGTGACCCTCAGAAAATCTAGCCCCGTTTCTTATAAAAGGTACTTTGTACTCTGAAACACAGTGACCCTCTGTTCTTGCTTCTAGCCACAGCTCTTTGCACTTTCTCTGGGCTCTCATTGTCATGTGGGTGAGCTGCTATTGAATTAATTTGCCTTACACATCAATTTTTAAGGTTTGTTTTAAAGTTATAATAACACAATTACTGTAAGTCTAATTATAGAGAGCAAAATAGTTCTATCTTCCTGCAATTCTATTAACACAGAGTTAGCGTTTAATGAATTTTGTACAAGTTTGAGTCTATAGTTCACTAATTAATTCACTCACACATTCAACAAATATTCAACAAATGTCTGTAGAGGGAAAAATCTCCTTCTTACCTTATGGAGAATATCTTCGTATGCACATGTTTTCTTTAAAATTATAGACAATTTATTAAATTATACAGTGTATTCAAGAGTATCAATTGATAATTCAACATGGATATATTAAATATTAAAATTTATATGTGATTTACATGAAGATAAATTTTTTTTCATTTTGTTTTCAAGGTAGGATCTCAGGGCATATCCAAGGCTGCCTCAAATATACAATCTTCCTGCCTTAAACCTCTCAAGTACTAGGATTATTGTCACTCACTGTAACCATACCTGGTATTAAATTCTATGACCCTCAATTATTACACCTATACAGTTTCCCTCTCTTCCAGATCTTCTTGTATTTCTTTCTTTTGCATTCATTTGCTTTTTAAAAATGCTATCATGAACACAATGTAAAAGAAGGTAGAATCAGAAGTATGTGAATACAAGTAGAACTATAACTAGCAGAAGAATAAATTGGACAGGCTAGTCTACTGGGTCTTCACAATTGACAAAATATGTTTTCTTTCTTTTTGTTGTTGTCTATAGATGACATGAGAAGGTTAAAAAGTAAGTTTTGAATAAGAACTAGCCTGGAACTAGCCCTCCATAGCCCTTTGGAGGACACACCTAGATTGTAAGGTGTTCACCACAATTCATGAATCATTACAAGATGGTTACAGTATGTTTGTTGTGCATAACTTGTAATCATGTAATAGATTTTCTATTTCAACCTGTATAAGATATGTTAAAATATTTCATAACTGAGTGATTTTTACATATGTAGAAACCAAATCAATACTTCCATGCTGCTAAGACATAAAATAAACAAAATGAGGGAGAATGTGCTTGCTGAGTTAATGAGAATTTAATAAGGTATTTATATTTTATAGATGTTATTAATAAGTTCTAGACTATATTCTTAATTTAGAAAGTACTTTAATATGAATAAGTAAAATCTAAACCAGAAATGGAAACTGAGATGCTGAAAAGTAAGTGTATCAGGGTTTCGTAGTCTTGTTCTGCAATTTCTTAGGTATCCATTACAAAGATAAAATGCAGGGGTAGATACTGTTTATTTCACTAAGTATAATATGCCGTAAGTCTGAAAATGTTTATAGAGGATTGTTAAGAAAGACAGTTAAATGATCAAAATACAATGAATGAAAGAAACCCGAATAAATGAAAATACAAATATGGCATTCTTAGTGATGGGCAGCTTTGTTTAATTAACATTTACATAAATACTGCTGTTACCTTTCTAAAACATTTTAATGAATTATAACTAAAATACAATAAATTCATAAGTCAATGTACTGTGATAATTTCTTGAATTTAAAATGTTTATAAAATCTATAAAATATGACATTTATATATTTTCTTCGGTGCTATTTATGAATGAAATGGTAGGTGTACAACCTACATTATCTTTAACCACATAATCCAAACACTCAAAATAAAATAACCATAATTATATTACTAAAATTTTGCTTATGACTATCTATCATAGGATTTGTGTACATAATGACATTATATTTAGTTTTTTCAAATTGACTTTTATCATTTATGGATGTTTAAGCATGTATATGGATATGTGCATGAATACAAATGCATGTCAAAGCCAGAGGTATCATGTATCCCGGGAAATGGAATTATAGACAGAGTGAGCTGTTCCACTTGAGTTATAGGAACTGAATTTAGATCCTTTTTTAAGAGCAATGTATGCCCTTAACAGCAGAGCCATTCTCCTGCTCTGCTATATTTTTTTTCAAATGTAATCTCTAAAACAAAGGACATGGCAAATGAGTATTAGAACTCTAAATTTTATCTTTACTTAATAAGGATACAAATATGTTTTCCTTATAAAAGTATATGTGCTAGGAGTGACTGTGCATGGTTATAAACTCAGCATTCAGGAGGCCAGGACAGGAAGATCAGCTTGAGCCACACTTGGAGACTCATTTCAAATGACAAATGATCAAGGTTGTACATTAGACAAACACTTCCAAGGAGGTGTTCCAGAAGAAGGGCTTGCCGGATGTGATGGTTTGAATAGGAATACCCACCCACTCCCCAACTCATGCACTTAAATGCTTGGCCCATAAGAAGTGGCACTATTGGGAAATAAATCAGAATCACTGTAGCCACCAAGCAGTAAACAGGACCTCCAGGCAACCCTCCTCCTTTCCAATGATGAGTTGTTTTGCTAAACTTCTAGACTTGGGTGTCTTCTAAATTTTAAATAAGGAATACTGTGAGTTGTCTTTCTGGAACTTTTGATTGTCTGGATTGAAGTAAATAAGGCACTATGAATACCACAATGAAATTGATCGCGAATTAAAACCTGTGCCCTGAGAATGACAAGCTATGCTGATCATTAATATAAAATATATAATTTTGACTCTTGAGTATCGTGGTTAAATAAGGATTAGGATAAACAAATAGGCCGAATAGATGTTTATGCAGATGAACCTAGACAGATGAACATAGGAAATTCCACCTGATCCTCTCCTGTCCGAGTTACGCCTTTCCTGGCCCCCTCCGACCTCCTTCCACAGGTCGCTCTGCCCATGGCTCCACCCCCAATGGGCGTGGTCAGTGCCACAGAACTATCTCCCTACAATTCCCCTTTTAGTCTAAAGAAAAGATTTAGGCTTAATACAAAACTATATACAAAACAATGAATAACAAGTGTGCTCTAAGAAAAATCGAGAACAAAATGACCTACATATCTAGTCCTAGGGTGAAGGCATAATGGAGTTTACAATAGAGTTGTCCTAAGCTGGAAAAAGTAAGTTTAGTACCTAATATATCTACCTGGGAAGAGAGAATAATAGTTGTGATAGTTTAATCTTCAACCTCATCAAGACCTGAGAAAGAAAATAACGATACTAGAGTAGACAGGAAGTGTGGATGGACAACTTCCAAAAGGTGCAGCAAGGACAGAAACAGCAAGCCACCTGGACAGTCACCCTAGGTCTCACAGCAACGTTGGTACACCCAGTTTTGGCTAAGGCCAAGAGAACTTGACGGGCCACAACAACAGCAGGGAGGTAGAATGGCTGTCTTACCCTGACTTGGCAAGGTCCAGCAATCTTCTATATTTGTCTCCTGCAAGCACATAGGACTGCATGTCCAATTCAGTGGTCAAGGTGGGGGCAATTCTTTGCCCAACAGGCCATTAGTTGAGGCGAGAATGAACTCCAGCAGGAGCAACAACAGTGCCCAACATATTTTTGGGAAAGTACACGGTGCTGTCAGGAGCAACAGTGTCTCATGTCAATGGAGTACTAATATTAAAACATTTAAATGCCATGTTCTGCATGTCTATGAAGTGATTGAAGATTAAGCATCTATATCTGACTAATCTCATAGGTACAGGAAACGTGAGTGAAGATAATCTGTAATACTCAGGAACTTAGCTAAAAACAAATAATTAAAACTCCCTTGAGTAAAGCAGGAACAAATACTTAAACAATATAACTATATACATATACATACATATAAATCCCTAAAATAGAGGTAGAGTAGAAATGTCAAGACAAGAGGTAGAACTATAAAGGGCAGCATGATAAATATCCCAAATTGTATCAATATACAAAATGTCTTGAATACAAGAAAAGTATACATACATACACCAGATATCGCGGTTAAATAAGGATCAGGATAAACAAATAGGACGAATAGATGTTTATGCAGGGAGAAATAACTTACAACCTAGACAGATGAACACCAGGAAATTCCACCCGATTCTCTCCTGTCAGAGTCCCACCAGCAAGAGAGCTTTTCCCAGCTCTCTCTCCGTCCTCCTTCCACAGGTCACTTTTGCCCATGGCTCCACCCCCCAATGGGCGTGGTCAGTGCCACAGAAGGACTATCTCACTACACTTGAGTGTTCTTCATTGTGGTGGTTTGAAAGTGAGTGGCCCTTATAAGCTTTTATATTGATATGCTTGGTCCCCAGTTGATGAACTGTTTGGGAATGATAGGAGGGTGACTTTGCTGGGGTTTGGGCTTTGAGGTTTCAAAGGTGTGTGTTTTTCTATCTGCTGTCTGTGGATCAAGAAGCAAAGTATCAGCTACTGCTCATGTGCTACGCCTGTCTCTTTCCTGCCATGATGACAATGGACTGTGATTGATATGTAAAATAAGAAAAAATAATAACAATAAAGAGGGAAAAAATAAAAAGGTGAAAATCAATAAAATCCACAAGTATAATAGATGCCTGCTTATCAAAGGAGAGAATATGAGGGCATTTGCAATGAGCTTGCAAACCACACTCAAAATACTCACAGACAAGCAATTTAAGCAATGGAAGACCAGAATCTTTTACAAATTTTATTGTTCACTGACACTCTGTTTTGGCATGTTTACAAGGCTCTCAAACTCTCCACTCATTATCCACTAAATCCTTATACTTCTCATGCTTTAGATGTGCACTGACTTTTTTTTTTTGTAGGCAAGTGTGAATATTAGGATTATGTAAATAATGAATTAATTGGGATTGAACTAATTGCTCATAAATTGAGATTAATGACATTACTTAGTTTTGCATCATCTTGCCAAAATCACAGGGAGTAGAGCAGTTAAAGGCAGCAAGGAAATAAGCTGTGATTGAAATGGATGATCTCAAGTTTCTCTAGTATCAAGAACTACTACAAATCACCTCTTGGTTCCAGGAGGGTGAGGAAAGTAAATACTCCATGGGTTTAAAAATGAAAAAAGCTGTAGTATCCTAACGAAAAGAGACTTAAACACAGCTTTTCTTTAAGAGTCCCTATTAATGTGAAAAATAATTAAATATGTGGGAGTACTATAGAACAATTACAAATGAAATGTTCATTTAAAACATTTAAATAGCATTTTAACTGCTTGTGTGTGCATGCGTGCACGCGCGTGCCTGCGTGTCTGCGTTTGTACCTGTCTATGCATATTTTTGGTTGCTTGCAAGCAACCAGAGATCAAGTTCTGGTAGTCAGGTTTGATAACAGGCAGATAACACAATGAATCATCTTTTAAGTACAAAGTTTATTACTTTTAATGCCACACTGTAAAAGATTCAGAGCCTACCTTTAGCCTTTTAAATGAACTTCTTTTTCTAAATAAATTCTCTACATCAATTTTTTGCTAACTATTGAGTTTTCTGCTTTCTTTATTTCTGCTTCACTATTATAGGTAAACTTTAAAAATGTGTCTTATATTTGAGTATTTTGACTTTACTTTTACCACATTTTTTATTTGTTTCTGTATAAACTTGTGTGTGCACTTATATGCCATTATATTCAAGTGAAAATTCAGAAAACAGCTTGTGGAAGAGAGTTCTTTTCCTTCATCATATCTGTCCTAGCGACCAAACTCCGGTTGTCTGGCTGAATGAAAAGCAAACTTTCCTTTGACCCATCTGAAGACCCATTATCAAAGTCTTGTAGATAAATCTCTAAAGAATTCCAGAAAGGACTACACTGGGAATGGACCTCAGTTGATAATGGTTGTCTACCACACATAAATTCCAGGGCATGGGGCCCAGTATTGTAAAGCAGGTGTGGTGGTGCATGCTTTAATCCCAGTATGCAATAGGTAAAGATGGGAAATTGAAGGTTATCTTCGGCTACATAGTATGGTTGAAGACAATCTGTGCTGCATGACATCCTACCTAAAAAACATAAAATGATCTGTGTTCTCATCATCTTCTTGAGAATGTTGTGACCATTATCAGGTACTCTGAAAAACCATGCCAATTGGATCTCTGCTTTTCATATGAGCATCTGTTTTTAATCATGTGCCAGAAGTTTCCTCTCTCCATTTCTTTCACCTTTTCCCCCGATGCTAGTGCTTTCATTCTGCTATGTTCCTTTTTTATTAGTCTAGCTCAACATCCTTTTACACTTCATTACCTTTCCAGATTTAATTGCCTCTTATGGCATGTGTCTCTTAGCAGGAAAAAATAGTATTATTTTAACTGTTTTTTTTTTTTTTTTGTTTTGTTCCCATGTTTTGTTACTGATTCATACTCACCGATATTTTACATTACTAATTAAAATATATGGTATATCATTTAATTAGACTGAGCTCTTGTGGTAGATCCTAACTGAATAACTCAATTATCATATAAACAAATACAATTTTTTTAAAAAAATAGGGAAATCCCAAAATGCCCCAATTCAAAACAATCAAACAAAAGAAGTTAATTAACAGCAATCAACTGAAAAATTACCAGTCCACTATGATTGTGTGGTCCAGTGTGTTTTAAGCCACACAAGAAAAGTTGCATGGGCTAATGGGTTGGTAACCAATATTAGTTCCACAATATGCTGTTCCCTTCTTCCTACTTAAGCTACCTTTCAAAACATTATTATTCCTCTTTGTGTGGAGTTCCTCTGTATTTCGTAGACTAGATGGTATACAATTCAAGCATTGCTATTGTTAATAAAAGTCAGTCAGATATTTAGCATTTTGATTGTGAAGATACTTTCCTTTTCAACAAAGCATGTTGGCTTTAAGTCTTATAAATTTGGTTTCAGTCATGAAATTCCACAGTCTTTCTGAGAAGTCTCTGCAAAAAATATGTTTTTCTGATATGGCAAAATGTTCTTCAAGTTCTTTCTTCTTTGTGATTTTGGTGCTTATTATGGGAATCTGATGGTTGTTATTTGTTTGTGTTTCTGAATTATCAACAGTAACTGCATAGAAGAGGGATACTTAATTTCTAACAGGCTAATGTTTGTGCAAATTAGACTTTGTTTTTACACTATTTACTCTCTAAATTATAAAAGATTATTATAATTACAGCACCAAAAGGATTATATATATAAAAGGCTAACTTCTCAGACATTAAATAAACCTTTTCACTCAAGAACTATGTGTGTGTGTGTGTGTGTGTGTGTTTGTCCATGCCATGTGTCTATGAGTTTACAAATATAAACAAACTTTGAAATAAATGGCTTAACTTTTAGGCATTTAAAAGTAGCAAGCAAACAAATATTTTCAGTTAAAATATTGTTACTATAAATAAAGAATAAAAAATTGTAAAATATCACCTTCTTTCATGAGTAAATCATATTAAAATCTTAAGAAATGGCACATGTTTTAATGTCTACAAAGGCTTACATTTTCACTCCTTCTATTTGGTAATATATTTCTATAGTATAATTTAATTGTCATTTGTTGTTGTTGTTATTATATTTGTACTAGATATTGAAAGATCCCCAACCATTGAATCTGGCTTTGGTAAGTGGAGATTAAGTATACAACAACCTAAAGAGTTAGGGGGAAGGGAAAATGAATACTCAAATCACTTAGTATAAATTGACTGGGGAAGTTCTGTGAAATCAGCTGCCTGTTGGAGATTTATTGGGGTTCTTAGAAAAATACGGGTGAAAGCTTACCAACATAAGTGGCAATGACTCAAAAACACCCAAATCAAAAGACTACCATAACGTGAATTTTCGGGATTCAAATTCCTGTTTCTATATTTGTATTGTAAACATGTAAACATTGCATCATTACCCCCCCAGGTTCATATTTTTCCAGAATGTTTAGTTAAGATTGAACAAAAATGTGAGAGTTATATCTCATCTGCTATCTTAAAATATAACATTAAGGTGTTATTAATACATTGAAAGATTACTGTATTGTTTATTTTAATATGTATTAGTGGAATAATTATGACTTCATCGGATGGTTGAGATAGGAGAAGTGTCTCTTGACTTCCAGCATAAAATTCTTTTAAAAGGTAGGTTATCAAATGAAATAGAATCACTTTTTCCTTTTTTTCCCTCCAACTCTTTTCATACCTCTCCTTACTCTCAACTTGATAGCTTCGGTTTTTTATTATTGTCATGTATATACACAAATATATATATATTACATAAATATACACACATATATTATATATGTAATATGCATATATACACATGCACAATTTTGTGAATACAATATAATCGTTCTGTTTTTAATAGTTTCTGCATATACAAGATCAGGGTTGAACAGTATCTGCTGGACAGTATAAATTCTGATTAATACTTATGGATTTATATATCCATTTGTAATCCCTTGGTAAGAAACATTAAATGATGTTTTGGTTAGCCAATTTTCAGATGATGATCATTTTACTGCATTTAATCATTCACAAAGGAAAAGTAAATAGTTTATCTTCTGAGTTTTATATTCAAGAATCTCAGGGCTAATGCAGTTTTCCTTTTACAAAGTGAAAATTGCTCAACAGAGAATCAATTTTTTTAAATATGACTTTTGCATCTTTTCTTTAGTATCATTGTGTTTTTGTACCTAACAGGAAAGTGAAGTTGAATAGCAATGAGAATTATCAGTTCTAGGGGCATAAATCCAGGCTTTAAATTTAATAGTTGAATTAAGTATACTACATATGGATGAAGATTTACTATAAAATTCCATTATCCCTGACTCTAGAAGATTGATATATTCTTGGATATCATTAATAATGTCATGCTTTTTATGCATTTTCTATGAAAAATGCTATTCCTACACTGTTTAATATTTCTTTTTCTTTCATTTTCTTTAGAGTACACATTTAACATTTGATACTGGAATGCATAAGTTTACGAGGCATAATATAGCATTTCATTTTTCATAATGTGGTGAGTGATCAATTTGAAAGGGCTTGCCATTCTTCTTTACTGTAATTTCTAATGCATTATAAAAGTTTAGTACTTTAAAGTTATTAGAAGTGATACTCATCAGAAAATAGACATTTATCATCTTGTTATCCCTGCTGTAGCTTTTCCCTATCTCCTCATGCATATGTCCTGGTATTTTGACCCTTCTCCACAGTTCCCAAGTGCTTTCTTCCCTCAGTACTTACAGTGAGTTCAAAGGAAGACATGAAGTTAAATAGAACATTCCCTTTGGGAATGTTGATAATATTGTAATTTAACAATTTTGCTGTTGTAGTTATTTGAGGCAGGGTTCTCTGTGTAGCCCTAGCTATCTTGGAGCTCCACTCTATAGACTAGGGATTAGGGGACTGGAACGCACAGAGATCCACCTTACTTTGCTTCCTGAGTGCTGAGATAGAAGGCCTGTATCACCACACCCATATTATATTCTATAATATGAAAGGATGAAATATATTTTTGAAGGAGTTGAATTCAACACAGAGGACAAGAAAACATGTGGGAATAAAGGGGATCTTCTCATAATAAAGTGAACGGAATGACAGGAGTGAATGAGACACTTAGTCCTTCTCTTAATGCTTTCATTATAGTATTGGTGTGTGCCCTACTGAAGTTGAATAACAATTTGCATTATGATCTTTAAAGTTATCTTTCTGTGAGATCCATGACCTACTAATGTTGTCCCACAAATGAATAGTCATAGAGGCAATTGAATTCAATCGTTTTACTATATAGCTGTGCATAGAAGGCTTGTAATGACTTGTCCAAAAGATTTTACTTCATGGTTTTCCTTTAGCCATTCAGTAATATTTTAATGGCTTTTTGAAATATTTCATGTAAACAACATTTCTTTCAGGTGTGTGTATATGGCTTCATCAAGGTATGAATGGCAAAGAAAATGTAAGGAACAGAAGACATAAATTTAAATGAAACAAAAATGTGCATGTACTTATTATTGTGGGTTGTGTTGTGAAAATATTTCCTCCTTTAACAGTGAGATAATGCTTACAATTCTCCTCTGATAGCTATTACTTTCATATTATCATATTATCTTAAAGCTAATAGTATGTGAGACTCACTTCCTTTCTGCATACAATACTGCTTTGCTTGAGTGGCTTAGAGTTTCATCTAAGTAGCATGTTGGAATCATGGACATTGTTCTGTATTTTTCTTGACCAAGATTTAAGCCAGTAATTTTCTTTTCTCTTTTAACAACAAGACATAATTTCTCCAAGTTACAAAGGGAAAAATAGGGACTTCTATTGGATGTTTTTACTTTTATGCAATTCCTTCAATAAAGCAAAGATCCACAATTATCCAGTGTAATTAGGCCAAATATTTTATCATTGTTTATGAAGACTAAATTTAATAATATTTTTAATTAAAACTTGAGAATGATATTAGGAATATTTATGACTGTAGGAACAGTTAATGAAAACAAGAGGCCATGAACTTGAGAAAGAAAGGCAGGGCATATCTGAGTGTTTGGAGGCAGAAACAGAAGTGAGAAATGATATAATTATATTAAAATATCTAAACAAGAGAAAGACTAGAAAATTTTCTTCTTTTTCAATCTTTCCTTCTTGACATACTCATTCCTATCAACTTTGTTTAATATAACCTGTTTTATTTATAATATTAAATGAATCTGTTTCTTCAAAAAGCATAAGGCACACTTTTTCTTCTAAAAGCATAAGACACATACTTTTCAATATACTATTAGAGACCTCTTAAAAAGAAAATATTTCTGTAATATTTAAGAACTTCAAAATACATTGTGAATGTATAAGGCCCAGGCAGCCTGTACGATATCTTTCCTTACAGTTAGTGCCTTGTCAGGAATAACAGCCAAGAAGTTTCTGATGCCCTGACTTTTTTTTTCCTTTGTTTAAATATTTTTTTCACACAGCATATTCTGATCACAGATATCCTCATCTCCTCTCTGATTCCCTCTACCCAAATAACTACACAGTTTCTCTCTCACTTTAGAAAACACACAAACCAAAAACTAGAAATATTACACAAACCAATCAACAAGAAAAAACAAACAAAAAGAACAAGAAGGCCCTATGCAGGCCTGATCTCAAAGGCAATGAGTATATCAAGCATTTTCTTCAGTCTTGTTCAGCTTGTTAAAAGAATGGAAAGTTGTAAGGAATATGGCTTTTCCTCCCGCCGCTGCTGGTCTTGTCCCGCCGTCGCGCCAGCCCCCAAATAACACACTGAGACTCTGTATTAGATATAATTCTGTTGGCCCGGTTACTCGTTTCTTATCGGCTAGCTCTGCCTTAATTATTAACCCATTTCTGCTGATCTATGTATTTTCACATGGCCTTTTCTTACCTGTAAGGCAGCTGGTGTCCAGCTCTCTCAGACTCTCCATCTTGACTCCTCCTTACTACTTCCTATTTCCTCCTTGTCTCCTAGTCCCTCCTATCTTCCTTTCCTATTGGCCAACAGTGCTTTATTATTAACCAGTATGAGAAACATATACAAAATGACATCCCCCATCAGAAAGTTTTCATGAGAAGAGCTTTGAAATGAAAAGCCCAATTTCAGTTCCAAGAAACAAACAATATTTAGAAAAATTAAACCTCTGATCATGTGTAATTTTTAAATGAAAGTTTTGGTAAGTCCTAATTGATGTTTTAAATTACTCTTTTGTTATGCTACATCATTTTGCTTCTTTGCTCGCTCAATTACCACCTTCCTTTCAAATTCATATTCATAAACTCTTTTGTTATTACCTACACATAATGTATATATTATCCTTAAATACATATATACAACCTGCTCAGTCTAGGTAAAGTTACACACATATACACACACACACACACACACACACGCACGCACGCACACACACACACACACATAAGTCTGACTATTTTGTAGTAGATAATTTTTTGAGGATCTATAAACTCAGTCAAGAAATTTATTTTTTTATAATAATGAAATGTAGACATTAATATGTTAATATAAATTGTTTTTAATCTAATAGATATATAAATTTAAAGTAGTTTTAGCCTTGTAAGGATAGATTACGATAGGAAACTCTGTGATGGACATTAGCAACATCTCAGCTTATGGCTCTTTTTGCCCACTCCACTGTCCACATACATGAACTTCTAGAAAACAGAATTAAAAATATACTATAGCAAGGTCTGAGGATTTCATTTCCTATTTTATATTTTGTATTAATTTAACTTGTACATAAACAGTACAGTGCACTTGTAGTGCAATTTAGAATGCTACTTAGAAATCTGTAAAACTAATCATTGACAATGCAAATTCTTCATTGTATTAGTGAATATTTTTGGTTTTGTGTTCAAGACAGCAGACTGAGTACAGAATGCTAATGTGTTCTTTAATTTCTAAATGGATGAAGTGGCTTTATTTTAACAGGTATAAACAATAATACAAATGCCAAAGTTCATAATCTAAACATCAGAGTGTAAACACATTTCTGTGAGAATGAAATAGTTTGGAGTGTGTTGAAGAATGAAACTTGGGTAGTAAAGCTACATCCTCTTTAATATTCCAGCTACATGTGAACACAAACTGAACTGATCTGCTTGTGAGTCATACTTTCCAAAAGGCTTTGACTTCAGGAACATTGCCTTTATATACTGAGGATCTAGAAAGGATAGAGATGCTGAAGACACAGGGAGATATAAAGTCTGGATTAAGACAATGACTGGTCCATCTTCTCTTCTCTATTCTGATTTGTTATTTAAACACACACACACAAACACACACACACACACACAAACGCTGCATACATACACATATTAACACACCACACACACCACACACCACACACACACACACACACACACACACACACACACACACACACGTAATGTACACCCCCTACACATAAACACACACTATGGAAGTCGAAGTTAGCTTTTCCAATGAATTCATTAGAGATACCATTTGTGTGTTTCCCAGAGGGTCCCAGCTATGATACTAACTTATTACAATCAGCAATCTCATTCAAACACAATCCCTTCAAATGTAATATGATGATCTCATGAAGACACTGTAACATACATTTCCTATAAAATTGGGAAATGGATTATACTCTATGACTTGGAAGGATTTATTATTGTGCAAAATTGCTCAGCATTCATGAACACACTTCTGGCCTCTCTTACAACCCTTTTGATTATAAATAATAAGATTTACATACACCTTTAATCCCAGCACTCAGGAGGCAGAGGCAGTTGGATCTCTGTGAGTTCGAGGCCAGCCTGGTCTACAAGAGCTAGAATCACGACAGATTCCAAAGCCACAAAGAAACCCTGTCTCAAAAAACAACAACAACAACAATAATAATAATAACCTTTATTGTAATTATTTATGTGTATGCATGCCTATCTGTGAGTCTATACAAGTATGCATGAAGTGTTTGTGGAAGACAGAAGAGGGGATCAGATCCCCTGGAATTGGAGTTATAGGCTTTGTTAGATGTTCAGTGTGGGTACTGGGGTCAGATCTTTTTTCCTCATGATAGAACCCTGTTAAATGCTGAGGCATCTCCTCATTGTCTCTATTCATCTTTATGATGCTTTTTTTAACATACTCACTACAGCCAAGCCATATTCATCTTTGAAGTTCAGAGGCCAGAAGAGGATGTCAGATCCCATGAAAATGTAGTTACAGGCAGTTGGGGTTAATTGATAATGGTGCTAGAAAATGAATTTGGGTTCTCAGAAAGAACAGTAAGGTTTCTTAACTGGTTGGCCATTTCTCTAGCCCCAAAAAGGGTCTTTAAGCATCACAATTTTCCTAGTCTCCATTTCCAGCCATTTCCTGTAGTCACTAAGTAGTCAGGCCTACACAGTTTATTTGTAAAACTGTTGACAAACATGAAATTTGACACCATTTATTTTCTTTTCTTCTAGGCTGGGAAATGATTACCCTATTAACCTTCTCTTTAATCTCAGACAATGGTGTGAAACTCCTCTCTGACTGTTAAAAGACATGGCTCCTGTTAGAAAAATCTTTATGGTAAGCATAGGTTCTACCAGAACATCTACGGTTTATTTATCAGTAAAAATTACAGAGAATGTAGTTAGGGTTACTACACTCATGCCACTCTTTTTTTTTCTTTTTTATTTAATTTATTATTTTACATGTCGATCCCAGTTCCATCTCCCTCCCTCCTTTTCTCCCTCCCTCCCTTTTACCCTCTCTGCCCTCTCACATGCACCCTAACCACCCTCCCCTCCCAACCCCCACTCCAATTCCATATGTAGGGGAATGCCATCCAGTTGGGGTTATGTAGATCTGACAGGTCATGTGACTTAGGGACTATGGCTTCTCTCCTATCTCTAGATTAAGGCAACTCTTTGTTTCTGCTATTTTTTAAAATTGAATCTTCAAAATTTTAATACAATTATTTTTTAATTTGAGTTAAATAAAAAATGATCAACCTGGTCTTGATCCCATTGCTCATCACCTGTCCCTCTCTGCAATTGGATTCCAGGAGTTTGGCTCAGTGTTTAGCTGTGGGTGTCTGCTTCAGCTTTCACCAGCTACTGGATGAAGGCTCTTGGTTGGCATATAAGGTAGTCATCAATCTCATTATTGGGGAAGGGCATTTAAGGTTGCCTCTCCACTACTGCTTAGATTGTTAGTTGGGGTCATTCTTGTAGATCTCTGGACATTTCCCTAGTGCCAGATTTCTCTTTAGACCTATAATGGCTCCCTCTATTGATATGTCTCTTCTCTGTGCATCTCCCCACTCAATTTTCCTGATCCATCATGTCCTTCTCAAGATCTCCCGAGAAAATTGGGAGCATTGGTGGAGAGGAGAGGGAAGTCTATGAATTTAGTGTTTTTTTTTAAACCATTGATTTAGAACAAATTTCAGTATAATATTATACTCAATAAATTCATTAGAAAAACTCTGGTAATTATATCTAGTTTCTATTTGATATGTTTCTTTACCCTGCAAATGATTTTTGTACAAAAATGCTTTCAATATTGTCTTTTATGGTAACTAAAATGCTGTCACAGTGTTCCCAAGATGCTGTCAATGCGACTTTGCAGTAAATAACATTATAATGCCAATGCATGACTAAGGAAGTGACATGATGTCAAGGATGCACTCAGTGTGGTTGTGTCATAAATTCAAAAGAAAATGCATATTTATGGAGACCTTCTTGGGATGTCAGAAGCAAGTAATGCAGATGTTATATGCCTAGATAGAAAAAAAAATCAAGTCTGAAACTTTGTAAAAGATGATGTAAATTCTACTGAGTAATGACAACTCAAGCCATGAAACCCAAGGTATTTTCAGACCATAATATGCTGTTATATCTCCTATGGCAACCAAAGAATGGACTATCTGAAGTGCATGTCCTGGGTCCAGAATTAGTCATATGGATCTAGTGATGGTAATCATGTCAACTTGATGGTATTTATAGTCACCATGGCAGCAAGATGCTTGTGACATCTGTGAGGGATGTTTAGATTTGATTGTTGAGGTAGAAAACCATATTCAATATGTCAATGGATTCCCCAGACTGTTTAAAAGAAACTGCAGACTGATTAATACCACTCATTCCTCTGCCCCTGTGACTAGATGTTTCAAGCTCTTGTCTTCCTCTATGACGATGCACTATCTATTCAAACTGTAAGACAAATAAACCTTTCTTTTCTTAAAATAGCTTTTGTCAGGAATTTTGTGTCAATTACTTATACAAATCCTAACTATTCTTGCTTTCAAAATAGCTGTATAGTTAAGTAATTTCTTCTTTTACCTAAGAAGTAGAGTTTTCAGGTAGCTGTTATCCATTTGAAGATTCTGTTACATATGCGCTATTATGCTACTTCATAATGAGAGAACTTGAACCTTTGGGACTACAGAAATCATAGAGGTGTTGGGATAGAAATGTGTTTACATACAGCTAATGCTCAGATTTCTTTTATTAAAAAAATAAATCATTTGGTTTAAGTCAGTAAATACCACTGCCAACAGACAGAATAACAAAGAGCTTTTTTGTATATATGAGTGTGTTTCTTTTTCACTTTAGGACCTATAAGCATCTTCATATTTGTTTTCCCATGTCTTGGTTTGTTTTGGCTTTGCTTTTGCAGGATATGTATCCCACACAGTTCTTAAACTCACAGTGATCACCCTGCATAACCATAAGTAGATTCTGATTCAACCAATATTTATGATACTAATCTTGGTTTGTTGTAATGTTGGCAGGTTCAGAAAGTAAACTGAAATGAGATCTCCCTTTTTAAAGGAATCTTTTTTCTTTATCACTGTAACATTTTTTTGTTTTGTTTTTGGCTCTAGGCACTGACAATAAAATAAAAATACTAGTGACAATAGATCCCACCTGCTGTTGTAGTGTTTAAAATTGTCTGTTGGGAGAGATGATACTGTCAACCATTACAAGGCAGCAGGTACTATGCAAGATCCGAGTATTATAGAAGCAAGACACAATACAAAATAATGGTACCCAGGGGTTATTGCCTTTATTGCATTCCCAGTTAAAGTGCTTATGATTGCACAGAAAAGAAAGTTTTACTCCAGAGAGTTCAAGGCAATTTTATGAGAAGTAGCAAAGGAGAACCCAAGTGTGTGACGAGCCCTTAGCTCCATCAAACCCGAGCATCTCTCAGGCCTAGATGTGTTGTTTCTCTCATATCCACAGATCCATCTGCTTCTTGCAGCTTTTCAATAATCTACCTCTAATGACTCTTTTATGTGAAGCACTACAAGAATATCATCACTTAACTTACTTCGTCACTATTTCTACTCCTAGGTCTATTATCAACTGGGGGTAATATATCTATTTCTCAGTGTAAATTTATGTTGAAAACTAAGGCATAATCCTTTTATATTTAGTTTTATTTTTACTTTTTTAAAAAGAAGTGATTAAACCCTGCATGTCACAGTTCATTGCCTAATCTATTAATTTTTTCATCTTATATATGAGAATAAGTCAGAAAAGCATGATCAATATGTTTAATGTATGTCTTTAGTTTCTAATGCTATTCTAAGTGTCTTATCAACTCTATAGTAGGGTGGTCCTCTATGTAATTTTGGTGGTTTCCTTAAACCTCAAGATGGGTTCATGTTGCCCGTTGAGAGACAAGTCCCACAGAATTGAAGACTACGATGAACAGATAACATCACAGAAGGCTATATATACATTTAGGGTCACTATCTTAGTTACTCTTTCTATTTTTATGAAAAGATACCATGACTACTGCAACACTTATAAAAGGAAACATTTAATTGGAGTTGACTTATAGTTTCAGAGAGCATCTGCCCATCCCAAAAGTGACATACTTCCCCCATCAAGGCCACACATACTCCAACAAGACCACACCTCCTAATTCAGCCACTCCTTATTGGTCAAGCATTCAAACACAGGAGTCTATGGAAGCTATTCCTATTCAAATAAGCACAGTAACTATGCACCATTTATTCTAAGGTAAAGACCACCAGAAAATAATAAACAATATTTAGATCACCAACTGTTTGAAGAGATGTTTAGAAGGGGAAATAAGATGAAAATAGAATAAAAATAATGTTGACTCAATACTTCTTTAAAAAAATAATAAGAATGTCAATCTTTAATTAAACTACTTCAGGTTGAAAAGTATTTTATTTATGTTCAATTCAATACATTTTGGCATCCTAACTAAAAAGTTAATTTCAAAACATGGAAAATCGTTAAACCAGTAAATGATCTCTGTAGTGGAGTGTTGGGCAAGTGAAAGAAATCAATCATGGTGAATCAGTTGTATCATCTTCATGAATAGATGAACATGCATTCCTTTTTCTGTTTCATTTGTATCTTAAGCATATGGTACAAGGAAGAGTGAGAGTTGCTTAAAATATAGGATGAAAATTACAACAGACACTCATAAGATATTATAGAACCGATTTCATTTAACACATAAACCGTGGTTTCCTTCCTTGTCTTTCCTTCCTTATACATCACTTTTGAGACAAAATTTCAGTAGATGTACACAAGTCAGTCACAGAAATTATCAAATGGTACAGAGCAGGACATAAAAGAATGAGGACCTGGGAAGCAAGGGAAAGTGGGAAGTAAAGAAAGATTTGTCACATAAACAAGAACACATGTGCCAGAGTAGAGTAAATATTTCAAAGCAGACCCCTAAAGCAGTTAAATAAGGATCAGGATAAACAAATAGGCCGAATAGATGTTTATTCAGGGAGAAATAACTTACAACCTAGACAGATGAACACCAGGAAATTCAACCCGATCCTCTCCTGTCTGAGTCACGCCAGAAAGAAAGCGCCTTTCCTGGCCCCCTCCGATCTCCTTCCACAGGTCACTCTGCCCATGGCTCCACCCCCAATGGGCGTGGTAAGTGCCACAGAACTATCTCACTACAGACCCCAAATTGCAGAAATATAATCAGCAATTGTTGAAGCCCCTCTAGGTTTTTAAGTATTCTCTTTCCCTTGTCTCTTTTGACATGCATTCCTAAAAAGTTGTTCATGATGAAGGACTTCATCCTGTGGGTATTGTCTTTCTTATAATTGACTTTATCAATAATGAAATATTTTCTTGCCTCAGTAAATCAAATTGCAGATGAACTCTTATGATTCCTATTCTGAGATGGAATTTTACAGGATATTTTATGAAATTGTTGACATAAGTGATACATTCAAATACAACCAGTTAATTGGCCAAGGTAAACATCACATAAGGATATTTGTTTCAAAATGGAAAAATTCTGGAAGAACTCACATTTTCTCATTATTATTTTGACATATTATTTTGAAAAGTAGATATGTACGAAATCAAAATATACTATAATAAATTAAAACTTAGTCACTTGTGAGATTATAAATGTTATTACTTAACATTATGGGATATCCCCACAGTCAAACAACTGATAAACAGTAACAGTTTTTTTTCCTCCACAGAGGGTTATGACAATCAAATGAGTAAATTCATCTAGTCCAAGAATAGTGACTGACACATGTCAAACTGTCCTGGTTAGTCATCTCTGTGTGTACCTGTGAGTGAGGATTAACTAAGAAGAAAGACCTGCAATGAATATAAATGTCTCCAATAAATAGACTGAAATGTGGATAAAATAAAGGGTTAAAGTTGAAATCCAATCTCTTTGTGATTCTTGGCTCCAAGTGAAGCAATCCCTTGATGCCACAATGGGTTGACAACTCTGATGCCAAGAGCCAAATCAGTATGTCCGTCATTTAACTGGTTCTCATGCATATTTTACAATAATAACATTTCTTAAAACAATATTTACTATGGGTATTTATATAATGTTACTGTATAAACAATATGATGTTATTGTTTTTATACAATAATCAATAATTTGGAGCTATATTAGAGTTTGTATTTCATCTAATAAAGAGAGTATGTATTTATTTAGATTTTGTAAAACTCACTGAATCACAGAAAGTTAAACACTCAAAGATTGCATTATTATTAAGTAAATGAATATTAATATTAGTTTTAAATCCCTTTAAATGTTCAAATCAGTAATTTAATCCTAAATAAATCAAACTAATCAGGTTCACTGAATTTTTTTCTGCAAACTATTTTTAGTTAAACAGCTCTCTACAATGCCATGAAGCAGGTAGGGGCAGGACTCAACCAGGAGCAACCTAGGAACTCTAGACCAGAGCTAGGATATGGCAACCACTCTATCATCCCATGCATCTGGGGAGAATAGTATTCAACTAAGAGTAACCTAGCCCTGGGCAGATACACAGCAACTGCACATTGCCATGCTATGTTGCTAGAAAGGTTAGGATGGTGATATGGGAGAGAGGCATATTTGAAGAGGCAAGGGAGGTGCTATCCAGGAGCAGATATCTGGATCTGGGCTATTGTCAAGAGCCATGACTTTGTCTGTGAACTTGATGAAGGCTCAGAGGATAGGGCTGTACAGAGTTGACCTCATCCCTCACTGGAAGAAGCATTCAGGATGGAGGACTTCACACCTCACCTTGGCAGCACAATAGACTATGTTCGCCAGGACATAGGCAAGCTGGCCCTGAAGGCATGAGAATGAGAAAGGGAGAGCAGGTCATATCCCTCTCCTAGGCAATTAGGGAGTGCTGGTTGTAGTATCCAGCATCCTGGAGGCCACAGCAGACAGATAGGTGCCTCCCATTTATTCAAGTCCGTGTTTGGAGGGAAGCATGTGGACTAAGAAACAGCAGGAATTAAAATAAAAGATACTAAAGAAAAGACAGAGACAGAGGATACTGTAAGGAGAACATCCAGTGAATACTGAACTGCCCATGTTTATTGTTCACAGTCTTTTTATAACCCCATCATAAAAGGGCAAGGAGGCAAAAGACTTCTTTACCAAGATGGAAAGAAGGAGCAACTGTAACTACATTCTAAATACCCAAAACATCAAGGCACTATATCTCCTGAGTCAAGTGTTCTACTCTTCAGGCAGGACATGCAGTGACCACATCCTATGCCAAGCTTCCTGTTGCATTCACTTGAGGCCTGACATCCTGTTGTTTCACCTTGGAAGAAGACAGGGCAGGGACTAGGGAAAGATTCCCACGCCTTTGCCCCAGCTGATGAGAAACCTGGCCCCGTTGCCAGCTACAAAACTCAGGAGAGTGAAGCCTGAACTTCATCTGGACAGCACATCAGATCTGACCCTGTTGACAAGGACACAGGTGAGCTAACCCCAAGAATATCAGCTTGGGAGACCAAGCCCCACAACTGCCCCCACCCCCATCAATGCCTCAGGCAGGTGGAAGAGCTGGTCCTGAGGTCATAAGAGTGGGGTAGCTCCCTCAAGCTGTAGCACCAAGTAAATAGGCCTTGCAGATTGCCTGGCGGCACAACAGAGCCAATTCTGATAGAGGAGGTATGGGCAATCCAGCCTTTGACAGAAGAGGGGTTGACCGTCCCCCTTACCAGCTGCAGCATTCAGAAATGCAGGTCCTGCATCTCGCCTGGGCAGCACAGTAGAGATGATTCTATTGGCAGAGGCATGGTTTAGACAGCCTTGAGTATGTGAGTGTGTCTCACCATACCCCATTCATCTGGCAAGTCATGGTGAAGATGTGGTAGCTAACCCTCCCCCCATACTAGCTGCTTTATGATCTCCAACTACTACATAAAGCCTGTTTTACACAGTGTAAAGTCATGCTTTGTCTTACTCACTGTTTCAATACTAAAATGATGATTTTTTTTTAACTTCTGAAGTAAGTAAGCATTTAATATGAATTTGAAAGTTCAATATTTTGAGATTTAGCTAGTGTCAGCTTAGCCAGGTGTGTTGACTGGCATGTCAAGTCTCTTTCAGAAAAATTCATGATAATTTCAAGGCATAGGGTCAACACAGTGGTGGAAATAGAGAGTACATAAACACATTAACTAAATTAAAGAGAAAAAAATAAATGTATTATATTTGCACTGGAATACTTGAATTCTCTTCCTTTTATTATAATGTGTTATATTAACTGTTTCATCAGATATATAGGGAATATACAAATGTATCATTAAAATATTCTTGTAAATTATTTATTTAGTAATTTATTGGAACTATTAAGTCCATTCAATACAACATGTTCCCACCTCTGGTAATTACGGGACTTAGATTTTTTTTTTACAATTGTGCATCCTCACAGGAAAATTTGTGGATAGTGATGATGACCACATATGCATATATCATTTTGTCTCTGTGTGTGAGTCTATGTAAAACCATGCAATATTGGCAATTTGATTCATAAATAAATTTTAATTAATTCCTCTATAATCCTTCTTCTCTATTATTTAAAATTTAACATATAATGGCTTCTGAAATTCCCCTATCAAATGAAAATAGAATGGAATGAGCCATTTGATCTTTTTCTCCTTTGTGCTTCTGAATGGCTGGCACTCTTGCTATGGCATTGGTGTATCTGGGAACCTCCATCATTTCCTGCTGACATGCATAGGGCTATTTCTAGACACTAGGCTCCAACAGGGAGATAGATACATGCTATTTCCAGATATAAGTCCTCTATGACCTACACAATTTCAAACTATCTCCGGATTTATAACAACTTTACAGAAAAGAATCAATAACTTTAACTTCTAATCATAAATGCTTTGTTTTGATGAAGAAAATCCCACTTATTGTATGTTCCTAAAGAATAACATTGGACACGCTGTTTACTCTAAGGTCTATAAAGGAGTCATTCTAAACATTAAAGTCAGAAACAAATTCATTGGTACCAAAGTTGGCCCAAGGCGCCTTCTAAAAACTGCCATAAATCCCATTTGTGTTTATTTTTATAGCTCATCTCTGCAGAATTTTTCTAAAAGACAGAATGAAATGTGATTAATGGGCAATCCACTTATCACCTCCTGCATTGGAGGATGTCTTCAACCTTGGAAGGTGAACTCAAGCTCTTGGCTTGTCTTAGTCTGCTCTCCAGACCTCAGTAAGATCAACCCATTAAAAACATATTGCAGACTATTAATTTTTTTGTTCATCCACAGTATTTTTTGTATTAGAAATTTCTTTTGTAATAACTTATTTTATCACAATTAGGATTTTTCAATATGTCTTAACCCCATAGTTAATATATAGTTAATATATATATTAACTATATATTATTAACTATATATATATATTAATATAGTTAATATATATATATATATTAAAATGCGACTACAACCATTGCTGTAGACTCCAACATGACACATTACAGCATTTTAAAACAGGCCCCATCTCTCCAACAGAAAGCCTGTTTATTTAGAATATTTTCTGCAGGGGGTAGATGAATACTATTTTTATACATTAAATCCCAACACATGGGAATTTTTTATAGCTTTAGGTTAATATGTTTCCAGAAGAGATAACATGAGCTCTCACAAAAATGATTATTCGTAGAACTTAAGAGGTATGAATTTATACCAAATAGAAGAGGAACGATATGAAGGAACTGATTTTAACAGATACGTGAAATTATTTTTAAAAAATAATAAAATAATACAGCATTTTTTAAGCAAATGTAATGCTATAATGGAGACTCTATTTATAAAGTAATGAGAAGATGTGTACTCTCTCTGTGTGTATGTGTGTGTGTTAATAATTTAATCAGAAATGTGTGTGTAAATTAACAAAAACAGAAGATTATACATTCTAGAAAATGCAATGGAAGAAATGGGCTTTTATTTTGAATCAAATATCATTGATTAAGTTTGAGAAAATATTCAGAGTTATACCTCCTACCCATTAAAAGGGAGTATCTAAACAAATGAAATATAAATGAATTAAAAACAATGTAGATAAGTATTTGCATGGTTGACAGTAAACTACATTCTAAAGTTTAGAATCTGAAAGAGAAATTACCTAATTTTATACTAAAAAAAACACACACAGAATTGTAATGAAATTTTTAAAAGAATATTGTTTTATGTATATAATGTTATGTGAATCAATAAGAATATACTTCTGACAACAGCATTGCAGGAAAGTTTACACTAAGATTATAGGAAGCAAATACATATTTGTAATAAACATAAGAGAACTAATAGACAAGCATAATAAAATAGTAAATTGAGCAATGGTTGAAACAACCATAACAGCCATGTTACATTTTGTTTTTCATTTAAAACACCTTTAGTATAATATAGAAAACATCATGATGACATGCTTGCATAAATACTGCTAGTAGAAATTCAAATTAGAGCTACTAAAATATTCCTAGTTTAAAGGAAGATCACGAACTTATTTTTTTCATACTAAGAGATACACTCTTACTATACAATTCTCCTCCTGGACTCTGCTTAAAGTTATTCAGTGCTACTTTTTTTGTTGTGGTTGTTGGTGTTTGTTTGTTTTGTTGGTTGTTTTTTTTTTTTTTTTTTTTTTTTGGTTGTTAGGGGGATGGCTTGCTTACAGAACTGTAAATGTACTGAAGGTACAATTTATACTATGAAACAGCTCTACTGCAGCGCTCCATACAAGCCCTTTTATGTGGTTATTATTTGTTTTTTATTTAGAAACAATTTTATTTTACATATCAATCCCAGTTCCCTCTCCTTCTCATCCTCCAAGTCCCCAACAGATTCCCCATCCTACCCCTCAATGCACTCCCGAGGGGATTATCAAAGTCTGTCATAAAATTTGCGAGAGGATCTGGGACCTCCTCACTGTATATGTGTATATGGGCTGAGAGAGTATCCCTCCATGTGAAATGGGCTTACAAAGTAATCTGTACAATAGCTATAAATACTGGTTCCACTGCCAGAGGTTCCACAGGCCTCGTAACTGATGCCCACATTCAGAGGGCTTTTTTCAGTTCAACACTGCTTCCCCTTCCCCCGTTTTAAGAATGGGGTCCATGTAATTACAGTTGGTCAGGCCAGCTGTTTCTGTGGGTTTCCCAAGCAAATTCTTGACCCCTTTGCTCATCACTCCTCCCTCTCTACAACTGGATTTCAGGAGTTCAGCTCAGTGCTTAGCTGTGGATATCTGCTTTTGCTTCCATCAGCTACTAGATGAAGGCTCTAGGATGACATTTAAGGTAGTTATCAATCTCATTATAGGGGAAGGGCATTTGAGGTAGCCTCTCCACTATTGCTTAGATTATTTGGGGTCATCCTTGTAGATCTCTGGACAGTTTAAACCTATAATGACTCCCTCTACTAAGTTATCTCTTTACTTGCTCTCCTCTATTTTTTTCCCCAGCTCAGTCTTCTAATCCCTCACCTCCTGTCCTCCCCTTCTCTTTCTCATCCCTCTCTCCCCATCCCCCCCATGAGCCAAATTAACTCAGGAACTCTTGTCATTTCCCCATCCCCAGGAGACGATGTATGTCTGTCTCAGGGTCCTCCTTGTTTCCTGAGCTTCTCTGGTGATATGGATTGTAGGACAGTAATTCTTTGCTTGATGTCC
Source organism: Phodopus roborovskii (assembly GCF_943737965.1). Classification (NCBI taxonomy): domain Eukaryota; kingdom Metazoa; phylum Chordata; class Mammalia; order Rodentia; family Cricetidae; genus Phodopus; species Phodopus roborovskii. The sequence continues at coordinate 7,670,948 of NW_026125444.1, forward strand.
TACCATACTTGTCTTTCAAGAGGGTTTCTTCTAGTTCCAGCTATTTGCCTGGGAATTTCAAAACTTCATTGCTTTTTTTTTTCCTGAGTAGTACTGCATTGTGTAAATGTACCACATTTTTGTAAGGAGTAAGGTTTATCCTCCCGCCACTGTTCTTGTCCATTTTCTGCTACCTTCTTTAATTTCTTTCTTGAAAGACTCAAAATTCTTGCTACACAGGTCTTTCATTTGTCTGGTTTTCTTTACCCCAAGTTATTTTTATGTAATTAGTGGCTATTATAAAGGGTGATACTTCTATGATTTCTTTCTCAGCCCCTTTTTCTTCTGAATATAATAGGGATACTTATTATTTTTTTGAGTTAATCTTGTATTTTGCCACTTTGCTGAAGGTGTTTACCAGCTATAGGAGTTCCCTGGTAGAGTTTTTTGGGTCACTTGTGTAAACTATCATGTCATCTACAAATAGTGAGAGTTTGATTTCTTTCTTTCCAATTTGTATCCCCTTGACCACCTTTTGTTTTCTTATTGCTATAGCTAGAATTTCAATTACAATATTGAAGCAATATAGAGAGAATGGACAACCATGTCTTGTTCCTGATTTTAGAGGAATCACATCGACTGTCTCCACTTAGTTTCATGTTGACTATTGGTTTAATGTATATTGCTTTTTTTATGTTTAGGTGTGTTCCTTTTATGCCTGATCTTTCCAGAACCTTTATCATGAAGGGTTGTTGGATTTTGTCAAAAGCTTTTTCAGCATTCAGTGAGATTATCATATGGTTTTCCTTTTTCAATTTGTTTATATGGTAGATTACATTTATAGATTTTCATATGTAGAACCAACCCTGTATCCCTGGGGTACAGCTTACTTGGTCTTGGTGGGTGATTTTCCTCATGTGTTCTTAGATTTGATTTGCCAGTATTTTATTGTTTTTGCATAAATATTCATGAAGGATAAAATTGGCTTATAGTTCTCTTTCTTAGTTTAAGTGTCTTTGTGTGGCTTGAGTAACTGTAGCCTTGTAAAAAGAGTTTGGCAATGACCCTTCTGCTTCTTGCGTGAAACAATTTGAAAAATATTGTTATTAGCTTTTCTTTAATTTCTGGTAGAATTCTGCATTGAAGCCATTTGGCCCTGGGCTTTTTTTCTTTTCTTTTTTTTTTTTTTTCTTTTTTCTTTTTGGTTGGTAGACTTTTGATGATTGCTTCTATTTCATTAGGGATTATAGGTCTACTTAAATTGCTTATCTGTTCCTGATTTATGTTTATAAGTGATACCTATCCAGAAATTTGTTCATTCCCTTTGAAATTTGAAATTTGTGTAGTACATGTTTTCAAACTATCATCTGAAGAGTCTTTGGATGTCATCAGTATCTGTTGTTATGTCCCACTTTTCATTTCTGATTTTGTGAATTTGCACGTTATCTCTTTTCTTTTGGGTTAGTTTGGATAAAGGTTTGTGTATCTTATTGATTTTCTTGAAGAACCATCTCTGCCTTACATTGATTCCTTGCATTGTTTTCTTTCAGCCATCAATTTGATTATTTCCTGGCTTCTACTCCATCTGGGTGAGTTTGCTTCTTTTTGTTCTAGAGCTTTCAGTTATGCTGTTAATTCTCTAATGTGAGTATTCTTTAGTTTCTACATGTAGGCCCTTAGTGTTATGGACTTTCCTCTTAGCACTGCTTTTAAAGTTTAAGTATGTTTCTTCATTTTAATTGAATTCTAGGAAGTCTATAATTTCTTTCTTTATTTCTTCCATGACCTTAGAGTGATGCAACTGAATATAGTTCAATTTCCATTAGTTTGTAGATTTTCTGAATTATTTGTTGTCGTTGAATTCTAATTTTCAACAATGATAAGATACAGGGGCCTATTTCAATATTTTGTATCTGTTGAGGTTTGCTTTGTTACTGAGTATATTGTTGATTTTAGAGAAGGTTCCATGTGGCCCTGAAAAGAAAGTATATTATTTTGTGTTTTGGTGGAATGTTCTATAGATGTCTGTTAAACGCAATTGGGTCATAACATCTATTCATTTGTTTGGTAATTTTCTGTCTGGTAATTCTATCCAGTGATGAGATGGGGTGTTGGAAGTCTCCCACTATAAGTGTGTGAGGTTATATGTGTAATATGAGTTTTAGTAATGTTTCTTTTACAAATGTTGTTGCCTTTGTATTTGGTGCATAGATGTTCAGAATTGAGAACTTATCTTGATGAGTTTTCCCATAATGAATATTGAATGTCTTTCTTCTTCTCTTTGAATTAATTTTAGTTTGACATCTAATTTTAGTTAGATATTAGGTTATTACACCAGCTTGTTTCTTATGTCTATTTGATAGGGAAATCTTTTCCCAACCCTTTACTCTAAGTTAACATCTGTCTTTGAATTTGAAGTATATTTTTTGTATGCAGCAGAAAGATGGGTCTGTCTTCATATCCACTAGCTCGTATCTTTTTACAGGCAAATTAATAGCATTAATATTGAGGGATATAAAGACAATTGGTTGTTTATTCTTGTCTTTTTTCTTTTCTTTTTTTTATAGTAGGATTATCTATTGCCTATAGTAGGATTATCTATTGCCTATAATTTTCTGAGTGTAGTTAGCTTTCTTGGGTTGTTTTCTTTCCAGTACTTTCTGTAGGACTGGACTTTAGACAATACATATTGTGTAAATATGCTTTTGTCATGAAATATCTTGTTTTCTCCATTTATAATAATTGAAAGCTGTGTTGCATATAGTAGTCTTGGCTGGAATTCATGGTTTGTAGAACAACTATCCAGGACCTTTGACTATCAGAGTGTCCATGGAGAAACCCGGTGTAATTCTGATAGGTCTGCCTTTATATGTTACTTCAACTTTTTCTTTTGCTGCTTTTAATATTCTTTCTTTATTCTGTATTTTTTGGTGTTTTGATTATTATGTGGTGATATGACATTTTTGTGATAAATCTATTTGGTGTTTTGTAAGCTTGTTACTTTCATTGGTGTGTCTTCTATGATTTGTTGCATGTGTTCTCTTTCGAGTTAAGTTTCTTCACTTTCTTCTATACCTATTATTATTATATTTTGTCATTTCACTGTGTCCCATATTTCCTGGATATTTATTATATTTAATATTTTCTTTAGTTGATGATCCTATTTCCTCTAGTATATTTTCAACACCTGAGATTCCGTATTCCGTCTCTCATATTCTATCTTTATTGTCTCCATTTCAGCTTCACGCCTTGATGTATTTGAATTGTTTCTTCACTTTTTTTTTTCTTTTTTCTTTTTTTGTGTGTGTTTTTATGGCTTTCCTTTCTTTCTTTAAGAGATTTATTTTTCTTGCATTTTTTTTTTTTGCCTTTTCTTCTGATTCTTGTATGTTTTTTTGTTTGTTTTTTGTTTTGTTTTGTTTGTTGTTTTTTCTTTCATTCCTTTAGGAGATTTTCTCATTTCCTCTTTTAAGGTCTCTTTCATCTTCATAAAGTTATTTTTAAGATCATTTTCTTCTGTTTCATCTGTGGTGGGATATTCAGGTCTAGCTGGTGTAGAGTTCCTGTTCTGTAGTGGTGTCATTGGTCTACTGTTGTTAAGTGTGTTCTTTACTGTCATCTTCCCCTCCCTTCTTCCAGTGGGTGCTGGTGTTGTCTCTCACTCTCTTATCCCAACAGGTGCAGGGTGCAAGTAGGACTAGTACTGCCATGCAGACTCTATGGTTTTGTCTGCTGTGGCAGGTCTACTATGCATGCACACAGTCCCTGGTTCAGGAATCTCCAAGGGACATTGCAAGCCCTTTTTGCCATTTGATTTTGGTGTAATAAATTCAACATGCTTGCCTTCAACTCAATCTGCAGTACAGACGGGACTTGAATTTCTGTCATTTTGCTTTGGCCTGCTAAGGAACTGGGATTGCAATTTTGGATCACCAGAGTGGCACAGGTATTATTCTTCTTGGCTGTTATGGTCAATGTTGTAATGATGTCAGAGCAAAAATGTCTTTTCCACGTATCAGTTACATTTTATCAATATTTGTCCAGAAGAAAAATTGCCAGATCATATATTATAAAAAATTTTATTTATCTTTTCTGAGGAACCCCTACTCTCATTTCCTTAATGTCTACTAATTTACAGTAGTGATTATAGCACACTTTTTCCCTTTCTCTATGTTCACCTCCTTGCCAGACTTGTTATCTTTTCAACAAGTGCAGATCTTTCATGGGGTCAACTGATAATCTTTTTGAACTCCAATTGAAAGTCAAATGAAAATTAAATTTTGCAAAGGGAATATGTGTTTTAAGGCTTGTTAATCTAATTCATCAGTACATTAAAATCTTGGCTTTACAGTGTATTTCCAACCTTGTCTTTAAGGGATAAGCTTTCAAACATGTGTAGGTAATTCTCATTTCCTATGTTTGTGGAAGGAAAAAAGTCCCTAATTTATTAGATGTGATATTTGGCTTGTCTAGTAAAACTATAAATATTACAGACTATCAGGCTTGGTCATAGCCCCAAACATTTTCAATTAGAATATTGACTTTTTGAAAGGTATTTTACATTAATGAAATCACATTCATTTCATTCTTTTTTTTTCCCTGTTGTCACTGTTGGTAATCATATGGTCTTTGACTACTTACTAGACAATAGAAACAGGCAGCATTGAAATTCTATGTTGCATTTTACACTAGACAAGAATTTACCTTTTAATTTCATTTCTATTTTCCTGATGATTCAATATATTATATAAAAGTCATTTCAAACAAGATCTATTAATTTTTATAAGTACTTTATTTATTTTAACACTGTATTTCTGTCAAAGTTTAATTCTCCACTCATGTGGATATACCATATGACCTCATTTATTAAGTATAAATATAATACTCAAACACAAGTTAACCCAGTTTTGGCATTTCCACACCTTTGAAAGCAATAGAGAGTCTCCTAATAATTTTTTTTTGTTTTCTATAGAATCAACTATGAACTCAGTAAAATGTTAATAAGGAACTTCATGATGTTTTCACAAGTTTAGTATACATCATCTTATACATATAATATAATATCAAATGTAAAACCATATGGAATTACACTATACATGGAACATACTTTACATCATAAAAATGAGAGTGGAGTCCAATGGTAATCTGTACAAAAAAGCTGGACATTTGGGTTGATATCTTAAAAATAATATATGAAATATTAAACAGTTAGCACATACAGAAATAGCATGTAACACATTGGGAAAAAGCAATAAAATGAATTTTGAATAAAGGTGAAAATTTTAGATGAGCTGGATTAAATATTGATCATAGAACACTCAATAGTTCAAAATTGCTTTTCCATGGGGTGGGTAACATCACAAAGTAAATCTGAAAGGTTTAACGCTTCCTTTTGAATAAAAGAAAGCTTTGATTTGGAAACTCTAATGGGTTATAGAAATCACCCTCCCTGTGGAGTGTTGGGGAGAATGGGATGGGAGGGTGGTCGGAATGGGACATGGGTGGAAGGAAGAGAGAGAGGGAGAAAAGGAGAGGGAACTGGGTCGATATGTGAAATAAGAAAAAAATAAATAATCCAAAAATTCTAAATAAAAAACAATTCTGAGTATGTAACTTAAGATATTTTAATATCTATCCTGTATTAAGTTTTATAATTGTTATAGGATTAGAATGAAGAAGTAGAAACTCCTGTAAAGTTTGTTTATAATTGGATTTAAATTGGAAACCAAACATAGGATCTTAGATGGTTAATTTTTTAAGGTAGCATACTTTCAATACTAATAATGAAATAATTAATGGTGCCTTTAGATACAATATACTAAAGAACAAAGAAATGATGTTGTAATAGTAAGATGTTGAACAGTGTGTTTGTGTATGTCAAGCATAATTACTATTGTTCATAAGGGTAACCCTAAATGCTATCCTTCTTTTCTCTTTCCCTCATTTTTTTGATTAATATGAACTAATTAAATAAAGAATTTACATTAAATCACACCTCCAATTTTAGATACTTTTTCTATCCAGAAGATGGCACTGTAGTACTTTGTTCTATAGTCCAGATACCAAATCTGTAAGCCACAGGTTATTTTCACAATGTGTTGATAATCTGCTCAAATAAACTGCCTTGGGCTCAATGCATAATGTATAATGATTGGTATGACACATTGAAAATATTACTGTTTTAAGTTTCCCTTCAATGTATGACTAGTTCTACATCAATGTTGCATGATTTCAATAGTCTTTTTTTTTTTTAATTAATGTATTTTAAAAACCATGGGACCTTCCCAACAAGGACATTCAATATTATGTTTCACATGTCTGAGGCTGCAACATTTAACATAGAAACCAAAACCATGCCAATGAATATCAGGTTTGAGTTGATAAACATTTGGGATTTTATTGATGTTGTCTAGGATTCTTTCCAATGTTCTGCAAATTTCAGCAGATTTAGTAGGTAAATACATTCCTATATGAAGAAAGTCAGGCTTTCACATGAACACACACAGTTTCACATGAATGAACTCTCACAGTAATCTAAAGTCAACATAATTTTTGTTATTTGGGTGTCATATCTTTCCTTATAACATTTCCATGTTTTATATTTTTTTCTGATTTTATACTCGGATAATGCCTTTTTTTTTTTTTTGTAAATTTTGCATACATTCTTCTCTCATCCCTGCCACAGTTTCTATCCCTCCAAACCACTCCACACACCATCTGCTCCCCAGATCTTCTCACCAGACTTTTCCCTTCAGAAAACAGCAGGACTCCAAGAGACAACAACCAAACAGGACAAACAATATAAAATAAGTTAAGGCAAAATCCCTCCTATAGAGGCTGAATAAGGCTACCCAACAAGGCCACCCAACAGGAGGAAAATTGTCCCAAGAACAGGGAAGAGTCAGAGACACACCTGTACCCATAAAAGCACCAGGATAATAACCATAATCTATACCCAGTTCCAGATATCTCTACCTACACTCTCTCCCTCTATTCCCTTGTGTAATCCCTTCAGATCCCTTCCCTACTTACCCCAGGTCCACCGGATTACACTTTGACCATACATGAAGAAAGGTACATATTTCCTTGTCAAATATTCCTGTGAGAAATTATGTGCATGTTTTATAGGTCAATATAATATAATACTTATCTTAGGTGTTATACCAGGGACTATTAATATATCAACAAAATTTAAAATATTTGATTTGTGAGGCATTTAGTTTCATATGAGTGAAGGTTGTAATTTCAAATTACAAATTTGATTAGTGATATACAAATACTGAAGGGATTGTTGTGTTTTATAAATTCAGTAAAGATTTCTCTAGAGCTTTTGGGTATATGTAAAACGTCAGTTAAGGTAATTTTATTTATCAGGAGAGTACTCATGGAAATATACAAAGATTATTCTAGTTTGCCTAAAATGTATGACTTAAATAGATCTTAATTCAGGCATTTAATGTCTGCCTGATTCTGTATTTGTTCTTCCCATGATTCCTGCCCCAAGTTCAACATCTTAGCAGGCCCCAGCTTTGCAGCTTCCTAAATTGGCCTGCTTTTCTGAAAATTCAGAAAGTGTAACTTCTTGTTTCTCTTTCTATATCTTTTCTCTTCATTCTGTCCTTCTTGTTTTTTACCTAAGGTCTGTCTCCATACCTTGCAGATGCTTTTCTGCCTGGATCCACCCACCCCTTTCTCCAGCATATTGACCTATCTTTCTTCCTCCATTCTTCTATAGGCTCCTGCTGACTTTGGAAATCTACATTCTCTGGGATATTTTGGTTTATTCAACAACAATAAACTTTCCTTTGAACTAAACAAATAGGCACCAATAAAACAAAGAAAGGAAAGTAAAAACTGTAACTTGAAAATGATCTTTCTAATTCTTTGGAAGGAAGAAACAGACATAGATACTCTGGATTACACCTTGAAGAAAATGAATCTGGAGTGGCTAGATCCATAGAGGACTTGGAAGCTGTGTGAAACACAAAAGAAATACTTCAGTCAATCATGTAGAGATCACAAACTGAAGATAAATGTCCAACAAAAGCTTGAAATGTTTTTAAATTAATGTTTCTAGATTCTTTTATCTTCATTACTAATAAACCCAAAGCACATCTCTTTGGATAATAAGCTATATATGAAAGAAAGATAGGACGCATATTCTCTTCAGAGTGCAAAGAGAAGGGAAAAGTCAACAGTTATGACGAGGACAAACCCTGACAGAAATTTAAATATTATAGCACCTCAATCTCTATAAGATTAAATAGCCAAACTCCTCAAGAGATTAGCATGAATTGTGACATTAAGAATCTATTAACCTCAGTTCCTATTACTTACACAGCATGAATAGCTGAAAACACAGTAGAAATACAAGCTATTTCATGAACAAAAGTCAAGATATTGTAAACACAAATCAGTCAAGAAAACTGAACTGAGTTATGACACAAAGGTAATCAGACAAGGTATTTAAAACACTATGATTAATGCAAGGAAAGCTCTCTTTGGAAAATAGAGAGTACATAAACACATTTGGTAATTGTAAGCACAAACACAGATAATCTTAGGGAACTAAAGAAGATGCCTCAAATAAAAAAAAAAATTGTAAGAAGTCATGGCCTTTATGGATGTGTTTAACAGCTGAACTTTCTAGTAAATAAAGAGTGATGTGTAAGATATATCAATAAGAACAGTTCAAGATAGTACAGAGGGGATAACATTCTTATCAAAATTCATTAACATTGTTAAAACGTTCTATAGGTACAGTGGAAATTATGGTCAGAAATATTTATTTAAAATAATAGAAAAGCAGCAGAGAAGAAACAAAGGCAAGAGAAAATCAAACTGAATATTATTCTTAAATAATTTGAAATACAATTATTTGTTCAACATACTATAGTAAATATATTAAATTATTCTTGAAAATAACACATGAAGTTAATCATGCAGTATCACAAATATCAGCATGATCTACATATACTGAGTGTATAAATCTAAATATATAGTGAGATGGTAAAATATAAGATGCATTTTAGTATCTAGAATGATATTTTAATATGTGAAATGAATTCACACTCATTAAAATATATTGCGAACTTTAAATACCACTAAAGTGACTATGAAAGGTAGAATATAATTGAGGAAACATTTTAATCTATCAGCAAGCAATAAGGACCTGGCAAGTAGGCAGCTCTTCTTCATGGCCTGTACATCACTTCTTGCCTCCAGGTGCATGCCCTGATTGAGTTCCTGTCCTAACTTCCTTTGATAATGAACTGTTATATGATGTCATAAGTTGAATAAACCCTTTTCTTTCCAGAGTTATTTGCTCATGTTGTTTCATCATAGCAGTAGCATCCCTAAGTAAAACAAATATGATTCTTGAATGTTTTAAAATTGTACCTCAGGAACTAACTAGTGGAAATGATATTCCTTTGAAACCTTGTATTTAAGTATCAAAATGTATGTTTGATGCCTACACACAAAAAATTATTTATTACACATCTGGAATTTAAAAATCTGGCTCAAAAGCAATGTGACTGCACAAATTTGTCAGGAAAATATGAAACTTTTCATTAATTTCAAGAGCTAAGTGTCCATTAACAAAACAGTTTTTATGATAATAAAGTGTCTTTGAAATAAAAATTAACATTGTCAGAGATGCTGGCCTTAGTTTCCAAATCATTTCAGAATAATTTATGTCTAGTACATTGTTTATACAGCAATTCTGAAGCGAGAAAATTGTCCCTTAAGAACATTCTTTGTAGATCTTTCAATATTCTTCCTAACATTTACATCATTACTGTTTCTGTCAATGTTAATAAGAGTGTCATCATGTATCTCATGATATAATTTTTCAACTTTAACCTTTTTATATGATTATGTACTGTATTAACTTGCATAGAATTGCACATCTTTTATTCAGGTATCACTGATGCAGATATCTCAAAAGGATAATTGAAGGAGAAATTAATTTTCCTTTTGGGAATATTTTTCATAACTAGGACTTAATAAAAGGCAGGATTCAATTTTAATCACATGAAAATTACTTGAAAAGAAATCTGTAAAGTGATGCCCAAAGCTTTTTTCAGAAGAGTGAATTCCTCATTTAAAAACCTGCTATTAGCTCTCTTGTCCTGTGAGATCCTCCTCAAACATTTCATCCTTCTTAAATTAGGTACTTGCTTCTAAGCCACCCTGATGTACTTTCAGTGATTCAGTACTATTTTGTACATGCTTATTTACAAGTTCTGTAATTCATCAACCTGCCCTGATCAGTTTCAAATGTGGCTTTGCTGCTTTTCACATACAGATGTTTCCATGTCCACGTAAAGATGGTCTGTTCCAACAAGTGTTAGTTAATCATTCCCAGTATAATTAATCATCTTTTTGACATGCTTCATGATGCCTTTTGTGTACTGTGTATTTGGATTCTGATTCTATTGATCCTACTTTATATTCTTTACTTTGTATATAATTACTTTGTCTGCATACATGAGCATTTATAAGTTTTAGCTTCTCAAAAGCAGATATGCTCTTCCACTTTCATAGATTCTAGAATTTCTACCAGCATTCAGAACCTGATTCTTACTCGAGTTAGGAATCTGCATTCTCAAGAAAATGTGTCAGAGGAAGTCTAATCACTTAGTTGGGAAGATGTGAAATGGAGCTCACTGCATGAAAGTTTCCTGCTATTAGGATGGAATAGTAAAATGTTGGCTTAAACAATGAAATGAAAATTGGGTAACAGGGAAGACTTGTAATTGCAGAAGTCAGATATTTCCAGATGTCTCTCTTTTTAGGTAGTCAAAGCAGGAAGTATTTCAGTTCATGAAGAGTTTTTTTTTTGTTTCTTTTTCCCATTGGCCATCCGTTAGAAGATCAGGATTTAGTAGTTTCCCCCATTTTTTTTTTCAATTCCTGCAACTACACTGTCCGAAAGAATTTCAAGATGGCTATTATCCTTGTGGAAAATATAAAATTATAAACTTAAAATGGTCAATATTACTCTTTGTGTATGAAATGTAATCTCTAAACCTACTATGTGGTGTGGTTTTAGCATCAAATATGTGATTGGCACAATAGCGCAAAGGTTTTGCCACAAATTCTGTCCTTTCCTTATAAATCATGTTACATGTAAGGAGTTAAATTTTAATTAAGGAAGTAAGCTAGTATTTGGTGAATATCCATGAATGAATTTATTTTCCAATTTAAAAACAATAAGTACATGATGAACACAGAGGAAATTTGCAGAGTTTTCAAATTTTAATGACTTTACTCTCTGCTCTGTCTTGAAACTATCACAATATTTCTAAATTGAATGTTATAACATATGATATTCGGTCAAAATTATTCAGGTTTCCCTTTTGGGATAAGTTGATAATATATCTTGTACAAACAATTTTATTTTATAATAAATCATATAAAATGCCCATATATGCATACATATATATATATATATTATATGTATTAAATACCATAGTCTCATGTACATATCTGAGTGACATCTATCTCATTCATTACTCAGGATTCATTGTAATTTCTAATAGGTTGGAGTCTATTATTTCAGGAAAATCCTAATAGGAAGAATGAAAAAATATTTCTTGCATATATGTTAAAGAATATTGTCATTAAGATCCAGTAGTCATTTCAATTATTTCAAAATATCATAATGGAAATTTTATTGTTGCTTATGCTTGTAACACATTTAAGGGAGCATTACCCATTTGATTTAACTTGTAGCATAATGTACTTTTGCCAATAAAGTTTGTTATATTTCTCTGAGAGGTACTAAATAAAAATTTTGAAATAGGGTCTTCCTTATGGGCAGGAGGAATTCTGTCAGAGAGTTCAGACACTAAAGTAAGTAATACAGATAATCAAGGAGGACAGAGATCACAAAATAATTATGTGAGCATTACTTTTGGAAAGGACATTGAGGACATAATTTTGTCAATGTCATGGTAAAGGTAGAAAGAAACGACATTTCTCTAAGTGGATTGAGTCTTGTCTCTACTTCCCCAATGCCTGGAATAAAGCCATGTGATCCCAGATGCTGAGATCACCTTCGTGCAAGATGTTTCATTTAGGGTTGTATCAATTCTGTGTAGTCAGTGTGACCTTTAACTATCACAGATCAATCTACCCCTCAATCATGAGTCCTGGGATTAAAACATATGTAACACTACCTCCTAGGTATATTGTTGCTGTGATTAAAGATGTGTACCATGACTGCCTGATCTCTATAGCCTATAGCTGATTTTGCTTGCTAAACCATTAGGCAAGTTTTAATAAATCATAAATAATGTATCACTATAACAGGCAACTAAGGAATGCCCAGAGTTGAAGAAATAGGTCTCCTCAGGGAAGAACTCCTTAACTGGCTTTCTATTACCAAATTGTCAGCTCTGAAGACATATACATACAAGTAACTTTAAATTTCTGTGTTTGTGTAAAACAATAACAAACAAAAATAGTCATGCTTCCTTTCCAGTAGTAAACAAGAGTATAAGGATACACAAACAGGTAGGTTTTGAGGAAGGAAAGGGAAAAGAGAAATGATTTAAGTTAAAGTAATTAAAATAGTTAATGTAAAATCCAAAACTGCCCTTAAATGAATATTATTTTGTACTTAACACTTTTGCAATGTTATTTTGTGCATATCCATTTTAAATGAAATAGGAACACACAGCCAAGTAAACATGTTGAACTTTTAATAAAATTTTAACAATGAAAATGTGAGTTTTGTAAATACATGTTAAGCAATTCATAGTGATATTTATAGGGCTTGCGAGTGAATTAATAGTATCAAGCTTGCAATGGGTTAGTAATATCCTATTGTATACATAAAATTTTAGATCTAAATGTATTTAAAGTTGAAAATCCATATATATACTTGAGGATAAAAGAACAACTAATAAAATATTTATGTAAGCAAATAGTTCAATATAATAAAATAAGATCAATTTATGCATTTTAACAAAATACTCAGCATTGCTTGAGAGTACTACTTAACAGTGTCTTTGACATGTTACTTTGTTGGCCAATCAATAGAGACATTCTTGTATATACTGTGGAATTCTTTCCTGCTTTGGGTTTTCAAGTTACTTAGTTTTATTACAGAATCAGGACAATATGCATTGGTACAGTACTTCACAGGTATTTACTTCACAATTATTTTATAACACAAAATTCACAATTATTTATAACACAAAACTCACATTTCCATCATCAAGATTTTAGATACAGTAAAAGTATGTGATAAATTTTTATTTAAAGAAGAATTAAATTTGACTAGGTACTAATTGTTATTTTGCCAATTCTTTCATTGTTTTTTTAAGCAACTCAACAAACATTTGCAGTAGTACTGTGTGGCTGTATCAGCCTTTGTCTTGTTGTCTCTGATTGCTGCATCTGATTCCACCGTGAATCTCATCATTTTTTACTAGTGGAATGTGTGAATGATGGGAAACTAAACTACTGCATTCTCTATTAAGTGTGTGCTGATGCATCTCATTTATATAATTACTAACAGATTGTTCTCCAGAAGACCCAGTTTCATTTGTATTCTTATGTAATAAACTGACTATGCTAATTTATGCATTTTATTTTTTTAATCCTCCTTGTTACAGTGTAGGCTTATAAGAACAAAAAAGTTATTCTTATTTAATAATTTTGGTTTCTACAATGCCAACTTCATAATGCCAAAGCTGTATAGAAGTTATTCAAAAGGAAATTGCAGAGAGAAGGAGAAAAGGAAATCCTAATTTATAGCACCATGTGTCTGTTTTATTTAAGAGGGTTACTGAAATATATATTAAACTCTATTTAAGGATTCTGTGGCATTTAAGTCTCTGAATCTTAATAAGTATAAAGCATGCGCAAAAACACACATACATTTGGACAAATAATGTAGTCAAAAAATAAGACTAATTTGCATAAATCATTGATAGACAATAAATGTGGACATTTCTAAATATATATTCACTACAGAGCTCTTTAAAACAACTTCTTGTAATTAGCTTAAGAGGGTTGAAAACATAATTGAATTTTTGATAGAGTGGGTGAAGACTGAAGAAACTTAATGAAAAATGTTCCAGCAGTTGCTACAGACTATTAGAAGAAATAATTGATATCTGTAGACATGAAAATTAATAGATATAATGATTTTATTTACCAAAAGTGCTTACCCTGTAATTAACAACATGAGTAGGGCATACGTGAGAAGCCTTTTTGAGGTATAATATTTCAAACACAAACACCTTTCTCATCTATGTTCAACACCTATGAGTAACCTGGAATACTATGAAACCATTAATAGAACCCAAACTGTGTTCATAATGTGCCCAGGTATAGGGTGATACAATTCACTTTCACAGTGATAGACATTTTTGCTTGAAAACTATTCCAAGATGAAAACTCCCATTTCAATTAAAACTGAGTAGTTATTGTAATTTTATATTAAAAAAACATATCTTCCTATTATCTCCTTGGTTGATATACTGTAGTTACTAAGTAATTCAATGGAGCATGGAAGTAAGGACATGGAGAATTAGTTCTTGTTTTCTTATTGTTCACTGAGGGAAGAAAATTTTGCATAAGTAACAAGCTACTATTCCTATATACTGCAAGATCATCTCTTTTATTAATAAATATCATTGTACACTATGTTGTAAGAGTTTGGTTTTAGGTCATTTGGATCAATAACCTTACAATTCACAAGATGCTCACCTGATTTTTTATATCAACATTAGAAACATTATCTTCTGTAAAGCATAATAGATTTTAAAACAATTGATTACAGAATATTGTCAATTGGCTTCTAAATCACAGCAGCAAGAAGAAAAAGTACAGTTTATCAAGAAATTTTAAGACTATAGCAAATGGTAGAAAAAATGTCTTTAAACAGAAAAAACAATGTACTCTCATGCATATGGATAAGTATTCAGAGAACAAACTTGATTTTAAATTTATTCTGGACTCCCCTAAACAGTAAATGAACATTTACTGGATTTTTACTTCTTTAGACTAAACTTATTAATGAGTTTAAACATTACTTAAAAATGCAAATTTTTCAATTCATATTAATAAAACTCTTTTATTCAGTGAGAACCTAACTATAGTGACTAAGGAATTCATAAAGTAACAGAGACTTAAGATAAGAAATGTATTAATATTCAGAAGTTTTTATTGTTCAGCCTCACAAAATATGGAATTCCTATTACGTGAGCTAATATAAAGTTCACAGATATATATTGCCCTGTGCAAGTATAGGTGCATATATAATGGTGTTCTTTTTTGGATATATTTCTCTTGTTGATCACCATTGTTTTGTTGATATACTGTGTGTAAATATTATGGCACAAGATTGGTAACTAATTCCTAGATTTGGAAGAAAGATATAACACACCAAAATCAGCTGAGGACTCACTACCAAGAGTGCAGTAAGGAATACAAGATAGAATATTACTTAGTAGTCACAACACATCAAAATGTAGAACTTATTATTTTAATTTAGTAGAATTCTTATGAAATATAGTAAGGAATTAAAAATCTAAAATTGGGAATGAGGAGGTTCAGTAATCAGATTTTGTGTGTGTGTGTGTGTGTGTGTGTGTGTGTGTGTATGTGTGTGTAAAGTGATGTATATGCAGTCAGTGAATCACTTAATTACATACATTTCTAAAATTCAAATGCATCAAAGAATGGAAGATGAATATCAAAGTTCCACCAAGATGGCAGACAGTGGCTTCTCAGGAGGTTGATCAATGTGTCAATGTGTCAATGGATTTTGGACTACAGATATGTTTTTATTAATGAAATAAGTAGCAGAGTTGATCACCACTATTAATCTCAATGGTATCCCTATTTTTGTTTTCTTCTTATGGAAAGGTGACCATGCCACTGCTTCTCTTAAAAATGTATGGTTCAAGAGATGGGATAGCCCAGTCCTGAGAATGTGCCATTCAGATCTCTACAGGGAGCACATATGTGAGCTGATATGACCACAAATCCATAATTCCATGTCTCATATTTTCATGTTTCTTACAAGTTATTGTAAACAAAGTACTTAAGGGTTTTATGCAAACTTAAACAGCTTTCCTCATATTTACATCACAAAATCAGTTTATTTTATCTTTCAAGTTGCAATTAACAAAGACATGTTCTGGGACCTCAATGGTGGAGTTTTACTAGGATTCCAGAGGAAAGTAAGGAACTCTGGAAGGATTGAAGAACCAGCCCTTATTGAGCAGTGGACATTCTCCAAAGTAACAAGGAAGCTGTATTATTTGCACATTTCTACAGCTCCCTGTGCTTTTCTGCTGTTTCTTTTGGAGCTACAGATCCATATTCTTACACTCTATCTAATGTCTCTTAATCAGCTGGTTAGTTAATACCAAGAATTTAATTATATGATTATGTTTATGTTTTTCAAAAGTTGTGCAGTATCCCTCCATGGGGGATGTGTTCGCAAAGTCCTTTTGTGCACCAGGGATACATCCTGGTTCCACTGTCTGAGGTCCCTTAGACTGCTCAGTCCTTCTGGCTGAGACGCATATTCAGGGGGGCCTGAGTCAGTCCCATGCTGGATTCCCAGCTATCAGTCTGGGGGCCTGTTAGCTCCTCCTTGTTCAGGTCAGAAATTTCCATTTTCTTTTGTTGAATAAAATGAATATATTATTTTAGTGTCTGAAGCAGATACAAAGCAGCATAAAGCTTTTTTTATGTAACAATTTTCAAACAAAGAACCATATTTGCAATGGTGATTAAACTACTTTTTATTAAAAATTTGAGTAGTAGGTAAATTCAAACTCATATGTCAGTTGAAGACCATGGAAGTAGCAAGAAAACAATACTAAAGAAATGGTTCCAGAACTTCAAGAATTAATCTACCAGTAAGTTGGAAGAACATGAAATACTTTTCTACATACATGTAGAACTAGTAACCATAGTTAAAGTTTATTTGATAATAAGTTAAATATTAAAATATCTCTAAGAAAAATTTCTTTTTTTTTTGGAGCACCATCTATACATTTTCCCATATTATTTCTATGAAAATTATTATTTTGGGAATTAAAGGAAATTTTCTTCATGAGAGGTCTCTGACACAATACATTTATTTTATTAAGGATAGAAATTTTAGAGTTATTTGCTATCACAAAAACACTAAAAACTTACTTTCTGGGAGAATGTTCTATAACTTTAGGTATAAGTAATTTAGCGTCTCCTTTCTTATTTAGTAACTAATTTGACAGCTAATATTCTATAATATTGTAATCAATTTAGAAACATTAAACTGTTCTGGAAAATTTTTAAATGTTTTCCATATCTTAATCAAGATTTGTTTCACTTGAATTAAATCTTGCTGATGTGCGGAAACACAATTTTAAATAATAGACTGAGTGTGTTATTTTTTCAAAATTGATTATGCTAATAAAGATAAGGAGTAGTAGTGAAGTTTTTGATATAGTTACAATTAGATTTTAATCTTATGGATTCATTTCATTTTCTTTCCAAATAGGTCTTCTAATTAGTATTCATTATCCTTAGGGTTTAGTCTACATATTAAACTTCTTTCAAAAAATTAATTTCATAATTAACTGAATTTAATTATTCCAGGATGTTCATAATAAGAGAAACTGTATTCTTAATACTTAGGTAAATAAATATGCATATTTCATTATTTTGTACTAAATACAGATTGATAGCCCATGTTCTAAAACCAACAGTCACTGGCACCTTCGTTATTGGTACCTCAGGAGAATGGGAAGATGGTTGACTTTCTCTCTTCATGATATTCTCTAAATTGCTATACATCGGTGTGTACTACCTCTTATTTTAAGTTACCAGGTAAAAGAAGCTATTATTTAAAAATAATATAATTTTCTAGCATTTTTGGGCTTCCTTACTCTTTTTCTAAACCTTTCCTCTTTGACACATTGCTGGCCTTCCCAATGGGTTTTCTTCTTCTCTTGACCATTGTTCTCCTAAGCTTCAGGTAGCTGTGAGATTTATGACTAGCCTACTCTGAGATTATTCTTTTTAATAAATTGTCCTTATTCCTTTTTAAAGAGTTATTAACTCTTTATAGTAATGAAATGAAGACACCAAGATGTGATAGACCAATTTCTCTGGTATCATATGGTGGTTCCACTGGGAATCACCTAAACTCTAAAAATTATTTAATAAAAAATATAGCTATGTAATTTCCCCTCTTTTTCTTACCCCCTATGTAGTTTCTGTCTCGCCCAGTACAGCAGCTGTTCAGTTGCAAATAAACACACAGAGGCTTATCCTAATTATAAACTGTTTGGCCTATTGCTCAGGCTTATACTAGTGAGTGATTATAACTTAAATTAACTCATAATTGTTATCTATGCTTAGCCACATGGCTTGGTAACTGTTCTCAGTAAGGCATTCTCATCTTGCTTCCTCTGTGTCTGACTGGAGAATGCATCCCTGCCTTTCCTCTTCCCAGAATTCTCCCAGTCTGGTATTCACGCCTATATTTCCTGCTTGGCTACTGGACAATCACCATGTTATTAAACCAAGAGGAGTGACAAATCTTTACGTGAACAAAAGCATTAGCCCACATCATTACCCTTTCTTTTCAAGAGCCCTGGATCTCATGTCTTGTCATTTGCTTAGCTTTTTCCCTGATCATTATCCATAACAACTTGTAACCAAAATGTTAAACAAAGACAAACATTCATAATCCTATTTCTAGGAATATGGGTGCAGTTTTCTAGGCTACTTCCTGCTGAAGGGGCACTTGTAAGCTTATGGTGACTCAAAGAAAATTAGGATTATTCTCAAGTTCTGATTTGTGTAACCTTGTATGATTGGTCCAACTCAATTAGCAGAAGTGTTCTGAATTTTTGGATCACCTGGTACATGCTTTCCCATGGAGATTTTTCCGGAGATATTCCTTGATCAAACCTTATTTTTCTTAATCTAGAATGAATCAACAGCCTCATTTCCAGCGGAATCAAAAGCAAAACCTCTTTTCCAAAGTAGTATATCTTTTTACTTAAAATTTGAAGTCAAGGCTTTTTCAAAATATATAGGTTGGATTAGTCCAGAAACATTTATAATCCAATGTCTGTTAGCAACTGTTAGTCCTTCTTTAGCATTCAAACAATTCAAAGACAACATAATAACCTGCAGTATCCAGATGATCTGTGTATTTTCCATCTTTACTTGGCTTTTTCAATACTCCATTTTCTTCTGTCTTTCTTACTATTATTTTTTGAGATTTGGTTTCTCTGCTGGTGAGTGAAAAATCATTACAGTGAAAAAGAGCATTATCCCACATCATCTCTACTACTCCATACCTCTGCTCTTTACCTCCCAAATTCATGACATCTTCTTTAACCATTGCAACTATTCATACTTATACAATAAATATACATCTAAAACTCACTGAATCAGTTCAGTGTTACCTGAATGTGAATGTTTCTAGTGCTTTCCACTTCATATTGGATAAACAATAAGGGAACTCATCATTGATGGATATTAATTCTTCACCTCTGAAAAGTTATTGATTGTAGCCCTTCACATGGCATGGGTCCATCATGTTTTTGCCCATGAATATTTGGGTATCAATTGTTTTATTATTATTATTATTTGGGTTTATTTAAGTACATATGTTTTTGAGAGTTGATGAATGTAGCTTCCACATCACATCTAGCAGATATGAATGCACAGAAGACTTACTGGTGTTCTATCATTACAGTCTTTCCATTGAATCCTGTGATATTTGTATTAAAGGAACACTTTCCTGTGTATGTCAATGGCAAAAGTTTATTTCTAATTATCCTCTTTCCACTCCTGCCAAGCCTTTTCTTCTTCTTAATAAGTCTCTCTGTGACATTTATGTGTACTTTTTAAAACTCCATATTTTATCCAAATTTTCCTAAATTCAATTCAATCATTTGTTGCTGTTTGAGTGTCATTAAGGAGGCTTCAGATTATGAATTCAATAGGCCACGTTGGTGTCTCTTATCTAGACAAGTTCTATGGTCTTTCCTTGATTCTTGTAAGCTGGATATTTTATAAACTGCTCAGCTCCTTTGTACAATGTTTCTGAAGTGAGATTTATCTGATGTCTTTTCACAATTAGATAGTTTTGTATTTCAGTTGCTTAGTTGCTATAGATCAGTTTTCTCATCATTTCAAAAGTAGCATGGCAGTTGTGTGATTTTCTAAGAAAGAGTGTCAGTGGGAAAAATCAGGATTAATAAACTAGTATATCTAATGTAGATAATTTCTACACTAAATAGCATTCAGTTGGTGATGTGTCCATTGCTTACTGCACTTGTATGGGTTTGCAATAAGGAGAACCATATGTATAAAAATTGAGAAAATTATTGCCATTCTGCAGAAACTATATTTACTTAACTAGAATGAATGTTTGCTGAGGACTGTGGACCACCAATGGAAGCTGACTGCTCTTTCAAAGGACCTGACATTGGTTCCAAAACCTATGGCTTGCATCTCAAAAACACCTGTAACTACAGCACAATAAGAATGCAATGCCCTTTTTGTCATCCACATGCATATATATGAGGGTAGTGTATTAAAAAGTACACACACACACACACACACACACACACACACACACACACTAAAGTCTTCTTAAAATAGGCAATGCTCTTCGCAGTTAATGAGATTGATGACTACGTCATGTCCCAACCTAGATCCTTCATCTAGTTGCTGATGGAAGCAGAAGATACACACAGCTAAACACTGAACCGAACTCTGGAAACCCAGTTGCAGAGAAGGAGGAGTGATGAGCTAAAGGATCAAGACCAGGCCAGAGAAATCCACAGAAACTACTGCACTGAACAAGGGGCAGCTCATGGCCCTCAGTCTGATAGCTGGGAAAACAGCATAAGACTGACCCAGACACCCTGAATGTGGGTGTTAGTTAGGAGCACTGCGTAGTCTGTGGGTTCTTTGGTAGTGGATCAGCAATAATCAATCCCTAGCATACAAATGGACTTGAACAGCCCATTACACATAGAGAGACACACTCTCAGCTTAGACACATGGGGGAGGGCCTAGGCCCTGCTCCAAATGATATGGCAGACTTTAAGGACTCCCCATGGAAGGCCTCACTCTCTCTTGGGAGCAGAAATGGGATGGAATAGGGGATGGTGGGTTGGGCAGGGGAGGAGGTGTGGGTGAGGGACCTGGCATTGAATTGACATGTAAAACAATCTTGTTTCAAATTTAAATAAAAAGTTATCAAAAATATATTTTTAGTTTCAATTTATTTCTATTACTGTAGATATGAGTTGATTTTATCTCTCTTCTTTCTAGTGCTTAAAAAATCCACAACAGAATAAGATAGTCATATTTTTATTAGATTATAGGTATCTACTAATTTTTAAAATTGTGGTTGGATATTTCATATACCTGTTTACTGCTATGATATTATTTGCAAAATTTACTTTCCATAATATGTCTCTGTATTTCAAGTCATAGCTGTACCCTGATACCTTAGAAACCTAGTTTTTTTTGTTTTGTTTTGTTTTACTTTATCTATTCTAGAATGCCACATAGCTGAAATAAAATAGTGTACAGACTGCCAGTAAGACATTTTTATTTAGAGTTACTCATATGATAAGCAGTCATATTTTTCTGTTTCTGGCAACTTAGTTCAGTGTAATGGTGAATAATTTTCAAGTTATGAATGCATCTCAATTGTCTTATCTTCATACTTATGAAACCAAATCTTGAATCAGTTCATATTTTGTTAACTATGAGCAACGCTGCTAGCTGCTATCAACATCTATTGACAGGTTTTGCCTCGGAAAATGTTTTAAAACTGAAAGACAAATACTGTGGCAAAAATGAGGCATCAGCTATGAGAGTATAAGAAACATTTGAGTGGAGGGAATAAGAGATCTCACATGATATATAAATCCATTTATTGCCATGTTGTAAGGGATATGGTTTTTCAAAAAACGGAAATCATGAACACCGTAGATGTATATGTAGATATACTGGAGAGATTAAATAAGTGAGGATCATGCCATATATTTGGTAAGTGCTCAAAATGTCAAAAAGTCTATTTAAAATACATGAGTTCAGTATTTCTTCTGTTTTCAGTTTTGTTTCCCACTGCATTAGGTTTCCTCACCATCCCTCAAAGCCTCTCAATTCCAGCTTCTCACCCCTTATTTTTTCCTTCCATCCCTTCCACAATTTGATTACTCCCACCCCAATATTATTTTCAAAGACCACAAAAATATCAAATATTTGAACAGAGCATAAGGCTGTATTTAATGAAAACACCAATGACATCTTATTTCAACTATACTAAATAGTGTCTGGTATTGAATCAGGATATGATCTTTAAATATTTTACATTTCAGAATGAACAACTTGTAGTAAAAGTAAAGTAATTCTGTCTGGTTGTGATTAAAATGGTTCCAAATTAAAGACTTCACTTCGATTTCTACTGATAATAATTTTTTTTCCAATGGAAATTTAACTCATAAGAAGGATAAAGAGAATAAATGAAAGTCTTTATTTAGTAAGGGTTTCAAATAGCTATAAATAGCACATTAATGTTTGATGTATTGTAGAATAAGTTTTCCACAAGGACTTCAAGACTTGGACATTCACTGTGGGCACATTGGATTGGAGTTAGTGTAACGTGCTCACATTTGTCCATGGCAAATAATTGATACAAATTTTAATATTTCTTGTTATATCTCAAAGATCAAGTACATGTGACATTACCAAAAGCTTTTATTTGCCATTTTCACAAGATTTTGAGAAACCCTATAGGGGAAAATTAAGAAAGCATAGCTTATTAATAAGAAAATTACTTTAAAAATGAACTTATAATTTAAATTATGCAAATTTTTCTAAAAAACAAAATCAAATGCAAATACATTATACGAATAAACTTTTTATATTCAAAACATTTGAAACATTTTATTATTAAAATCTGTTAGAAGTAGTTTGTGCCTTAACATACTCCTAAATTGTTATAAATACTGGTTTCCTGGTGTCTATGGCTATCCTTCATAATCATTGCTTATTAAAACAGGGATTTGAGACATAAATGCCCCCAGCTATCAAGGGTTTTGTGTTTCAAAACCACTTAATATTCTTTCTGTTCTATTTTATTTATTTATTTAGATATTTATATTACATCTCTACTACAGTTTCCCCTTCCTCCTCTCCTCATAAACTCTCCTCCTCACCTACCTTCTTTCCTCCCCCCAACCCTCTTTCTTTTTATTTCATAAAAGTGAAGGCCTCACATGGATATCAACAAAAATGCAGTATCAACTTGCAATATGACTAAGGACCTCTCCTTGTATTAAGGCTGGACAAGTCAACCCAATATGAGGAATAGGTTCTAGGCAACCAGAAAAAAGTGTCAGCAGCAGCCGGTTACCACTTGTATGAGTCCCATAAGAAGATCAAATATCATATTAGACAACTGCAAAGTGCCTAGGTCAGTTTCATGCAGGCTCCCTATTTATAAGCTCAGTCTTTGTGAGCCCCTGTGTTTTCAGGTTAGCTGATTCTGAATATTTTTTTTTCTGTTCTTGACACATCTGGCTCCTACAATACTTCTGTCTCTTCAGCAGGATTCCCCAAGCTCAACCTATATTACCTTACTGTGAGTCTCTGCATTTGTTACTACCAGTTGCTCTATGAAGCCTTTCTGATCACTATTGGGCTAGGCAATCTATGAGTATAGCAGAATATTAGTAGGCATCATTGCATTGACATTATCCTCCCATCGTGTTTGACTATATACGAGTGCTCTGAGCCATCTAACCTCTGAGTCCTGGTCCTCCAGTCAGTGTCAAGGGTGGGAACACTCTCATGCCATGGATCTCAGGCTAGACCAGTCATTGGTTTTCCATTTCAACATCTGTGAGCCATCCTTACAGCAGCATATCCCATAGGTAGGACAGACTGTAGGTTGTAGGTTATATGACTTGGTTGGTGCCCCAACTCCTCCACTGGAAGTCTTGCTTTGTGACAGGAGATGGCCAGTTTGGCCTATATATTCACTATTGTTAGGTGACTTACCTGGAGTCATCCTTGTAGATCCCTGGGAGTTTCCCTGGCATCAAGTTCCTACTGACCCTGAAATACCCCTCCCTTTCCAGTCAGCTCATTCAGTACTCTGGCTCCACCCCACCCCACCTGATCCTTCAGGTTCCCATTCACACTTTCTCCCAGTCTAATCACTGATGCCACTTTTTAATAGCTGAGTAATAATCTATTGTGTAAATGTAACACATTTTCTTTACCTATAACATGTAGGTTATGTCCAGGTTCTGACAAATACTAATAAAGCTGCTATGAACATAGTTGAGCAAGTATCTTTATGATATGACTATCTTTTGGGTATATGCCAAAGAGTTTATTGAAGTAGATCGGTTCCCCATTTTCCCAAAAGACTGGAACATGGGTTTATTTCCAAAGTAGAATAACCAGACTACAATCCATACTCTGGAAAAACTAAGTAACAAAGAGGACCATAAGAGGGAACAAATATTGTCCTGGGAAGGGAAATTTGGTAAGATCTACTGAGTAAATTGGGGCCAGGGGTAGCAACAATGGGGAGGGAAAGGGGGATAAGAACAAGAGAGAATGGAATAATTGGGAGGAATGATGCAATTGAAGAGCATAGAAAGAGGTATCTTAATAGAGAGAGGCACTATTGGGATATAGATAAACATGGTGCTTGGGTAATTCCCAAAAATCCACAAGGATGACCAAAGGTAAGACTCCTAGTATTAGTGGAAAAAATTCCTGAACTTACCTGCCCCTGTAATCAGACTGGTGAACACACTGTCATCCTGTAGCTCGTATGCAGTAATTAATTGAACCAGGTGCAGCTCTACAACCATGAACCAGGCATATCTGGGAATCCAGGCAAAGAGTATGAGGAAGGAATGTATGAGCAAGGGAGATCAGCATCATGATGGAGAAACCTATAGACAGCTAATCCAAGCTATTGGAAACTCATGAACTCTAGACCTACAGCTGTGGAGGCTCCAGGGCACTGAACCAAGTTGTCTGTATGTGGCAGACAGTTGTGAAGCTTGGACTATTTGAGAGGCCTCTGGCAGTAGGTCCAGTATCTATCCCTGGTACATAAGCTAGTGTGTTGGAGCCCATTTCCTATGTTGGGTGCTATTCTCAGCCTGAACGCATGGGAGAGGGTATGGGACCTGCTCCAAACTATTGTGCCAGGCTTTGTTTACTCCTTCAGGTGAGTCCTTACTTATGAAGACTTATGGTTGGACTGGGCAGGGGAGGAGAGTAGGGAGGCAGAGGAGAGGTAGGGGGAAGAACTGTGTTTGAAATGTAAAATGAAATTTAAATGAATAAATAAGAAAGTTCTCAAGAGAAGAATCTCTTTCTGCTCTTTGCCTTTTGTCCACTTCAAATTGTTGTTGCCTAACTTACAGTGATTCATTCTATAGGATACTGTCAAGTGTGTGATTTATTTCCTTTAACTTGTGTTGAAAACTCTAATCTAGATCTTTTATCTCTAAGAGCATTGCCTGAGAGTCTAAGGCAGACAGCTACCCACTATAAAACAAACATCGAATTGCCAACGTATCACTCTTGCAGCAATAAATGTAAATGGAAGCTTTGATTTACATTATGATCTAGTTAAACAGGAAATTCAAATGTTATTTTTTAAGATTCCATACTTTTAAAAGTTTTGGAAAATGTATTTGCAATACATTTTTTCAACTTATACAGCAGTTCTCCTTTACTTTTGGTGGAAACCTTATTTAAAATTTTATCACTCATTTTATTATTCTGCCTGTATTTAATGCTGACCGATCCTTGAACTCTGGGTGACTATGACCAATGCAAGTAGTTCATGTATCAGAGTATTTTAAATGACAGTTATATGCTTTGAATGGTGGCATTGATTATATCAGGTCATTTATCAAGCTGCACATGAAGCTTTAGCTGCTCAGTTTCAGCATGCTGTTCCTGTCTCCTGACTGTAACTTGTCCCTCACAGCTGATATGTGAGGACTGCAGAAGAAAATACATGCTCCTAAACTCATGTTACCAAAATAAGCCATGCTTATATCTAAAAATAAATGAAGACAAAAATGTGACTATCACCCTCTGATCATCACAAAGAGAACCTTGATACATTGCAGCTTCAACAACTTTTGTGGTAATCATTCACTAGCCCTTAGATGACCCCTTCCTCTACAGCCCTTAGTCCCTTATTTCAGGTTTTATAAACTAAAAGAAGTTAAATCTTTGTTTTCATTTAAAGTCCTTACTGTGCTTACCCTTTGTGTCTTATCATTAAGATTTATGAGTCCTGTGTCTACTTGGTGTTCCAGCAAGAAGTCTAATGCTTATCCTCACAGTGAGTCCTCATACTACAATGTTTGTTTCTATTGAATCTACTTTTTTATTTAAATTTTAAACAAATGTGCTTTACATGTCAATCCAGTTCCTGCACCTTCCCATCCTCCCCACCAACCCCCATCCCATGAATCTACTTTTATACATTTAAGTGATTTAAGAAGGGCGCTGTTCCCTAGTGATTTCTCTTACAAAACTACTGTAGGATAAAACTTCATTGATGATGTCTGAATAAGTTACTAGTCTATGGTTATAGTAGACTATAACTAAGGAATACTTTATTGATACATTCCTTTAACAGAACAGTAGTAAAGGAGATTCCATATAGTAGGGCTTCCTTTTGGACCACAGATTGGTCCCACACCACATCTAGAACCCTTGTTTATACAGAGAGATCCTTTATTAAGGCAGAGAAGAAAAGTTAAAGTAGTGGTCTTCTGATGCAGGCAGAAAAATAACTTCAAATGACTTTGCAGGTGTAATTTTTAAGAAGATAAAAGGGGGAGAGCTGTTATATTGGGTTAGGGTATATATTTTTATTGGGCATGTTCATTAGGTGAACCAAAGAGGGCTCTGATTTCCAGATTTTGATACTTTGAGAGCTGGACCTTGGTAGTCAGTCTCAGGAGGAAGACATAGTCATATAAGGGAATTTACCTTTTGGGCTAATTTTAGGATTGTTATTTAATGGTTTTTGGCAAGGGAGAGGGAATTGGGAAGAAGGACAAAACCTGTTGGAGCCACATCCTTGAGTGGTACTCAAGTAATACTTGTTTTTCTCAGAGATGCATGGCCTAGAACTATCCCTTCTCCTGAAATGGTATATCCTTTCCCACTTTCTACTCAGGCAGATATGATTGGCCCAAATAATCAGATAAATATACATACTTCCTTTTATTTACTTTAAATGATTATAGTTTGGGTATAGATTTCATACTCCAGGTTATTACTATCTCTTTGTAATACAGATGTTCTCTTACTTTTTTCACATGAAAAAATGCAGACATTGTGCATAAATGTATAATACAAAGTTCATCTTATAGAGACTGATTTTAAGATGTCTTTGCCTAGGAATAAGTTAAGATGATACTTGAACAAGTATGCCCTTGACATTTCATTCAGTCTGTCACCAAGTAGAGTGTGAGTAATCATAATTTATTCAAAACTTTCTGAAATAATTAAGGTGTTAAATGGAATAATTGAATAGATGGCTGGAAAACTCAAATATAATTTTAAATGTATTAATAGGTTATTTATTTTTATAATCATATTTAGTGTAAGAGTGAAAATTTCATAAAGACTGATCAAATAAGTAGAATTTAATTGATTATAAACTTAACAGCAAAATTGTTGAGTGGTAAGATATGGGAATGTTTGTAGGATTTAATGAAGTGGTATTAACAGATTTATAATGAATTACCTTCCTCAGATATTTCAGTCAATAATAACATTTACAACTATGGAAGACTGTTAATAAGCATCTTTATTTTACCATGTGGAAAAATAATTGAATTGATTTTTAGATGCAGGCAGAGATAGAGACTTCTTTGATGGCCTGGATATTCTATCTCTTGGCAAGGCCTTTGTACCTGGTATCTATCGTCAGTCTTTTCCAGGGACCTTATTTCTACCTCAGAACTAGTTGTCAATTCCTTTTCTGATTGACAGTTCATGAACAAGACCATACCCTAGTAATCTGTCTACAATATTCTTGGAAAGGACTTTTCCCTTTCCTTTTCTAGTGGTAGAGAATTTTGAAAAGAAAAAAAAGTTTTCTCTCCAAATAGACACCATGGGTATGGGCATTGTGCTTTTCAGGGGCAATGGGCATGTGATCTCCGACAGCCGACCATTTATTTTTTTGTTCTACGAGGACAACAGATCCTGGAATTTCCTTCTGCTCCAAGTTTGCCACTAATTCCATCTTTGGTGCTGAATGTTTAATTGTTTGTTTGTCTTGCTTTACATCTTTACTCAAAGAGTAAATGGCATGATTTCCTGTGGGTAAATCTTTTAGAACTTATCCTTTAAAACTGGGTAACCCTGTTGTTAATTACTTTTGCCATTCTTACAAATGTATATTCAGATCCATCACCTGTTTTAAAATTAAACGTATATGTTACTATCTCTGATATGAACTTCCAGATGAAAGTCTAACACAAAGGAGAGAGTTAATCTTCTAGAACATGAATATTTAAGTATGCAGAGAGGATAGTGACAATCACATTTACAGAATTTTATGCCCTCATCCATTTTCTCTTTTCCAGAATAATCAGACCTTCTCTCATATTATTATTATAATATCATAATGTTATATACCTTAGTTACTCCCTCTAAGGTGTTTTAATTAATACAAATACATAGTACTTACATAATACAGAATAACCTGCATATATAAATAAATTACTTTGGGTTTCTACCTTGCAAATAGCACTGATAAAGAGAGTTTCTAAAAGGGTAATGAGATGGTGCTAGTCTACTAAGACACTAATTCAATAAGCTAAAGAAATAAACTTCCCATCCTTTTCATTTTTCTAACTAATCTTAAATAAGTGGATGCTTTAGTTGTTTTTATTATAACTAAATATTGGTTTTAGTTTAATTCAAACATAGAAACTCTGAATGAAGCAGAGAAAAATGCTTTACAATTGGAAAGAAAAACATTTCCATTTTTAACTTTTTACACAAATGTCTTTGTGCCCTTCTTTAGGGACAAGGTTAGACAGCTCTTAAGCAGCATGTATCCACTGATACACTCCATTTCTCACCCGGTGCACATCAGCCATCTGGAGAGGAGAGGTGATATCCGTGAACGTGTTCCAGTTTGCTGTTTCTCCCAGGGTGAAGGATGGTAAAGAGAAACACTTAAAGAAATAGCTGGGAGTTGAGATTCAAATTGGGTTGAAGGGTTAGAGAATCCATGTTCTGGTGACTAGAAACTTGAAATAAGTGACTTGCTGCTGGGAATTTGAACCATTATCGGTTATAGGTCATTTAACTTAATCCTTGAACACATCAAGTAGTGGAGAAGGTTATCCATTGAACCCAGGGGTTCCAAGAATTGACCATTAGCCTCTGACTATTCAAATTCTTAGTCTTGGATCTTCTCAAGAGCAAGGACAAACTAGATTTTTGAGGACATGTGGCACAAATATTCAAAGTTACTTCTTCCCATAACCTAATTACTGACCAGGAAGTTCTTAAACTTTACCATATAAGAAAATATAACTTCACATCATGATTTTCACAGAACATGTTTTATGTGACTCTTAAAGGCCATGAAATGTTATTGGTAGTTTTAGTTTTAGGTTGTTTATTATTATTATTATTATTATTATTATTATTATTATTATTATTAAATAGTTGCTCTGGCTGTCCAGGAACTCAGGCTACATTCTAGGAATGCTCTGAAATTTTCTTATCCCCATCTTTGCCTCCCCTGTAGATGGTCCCACAGACCTGCAGCATCAGGGCCATGGTACCCTTTCAGTTCTCCATGAGCTCAGTGTTGATCATTTATTATCTGTGTTCTAATTCTGAGCCACTCCTCTCAAAATCCCAGGGTTCTTGATTACAAATAATATTAGAGAACAAAATCTTGGCTGGGATACAGAGCAGTGTTAGAAAGGCTTAGTTTTTGAGACTTAAGTTCTGTCCCCAGATTCATAAATCTAAGTGGCAAAATAAAGTTAGAAAGATATAGGCACTTGTTCATTGTAAATATTAAATAAACTGTTTTATATGCAAATTTATTTCAAAGCTGTTGTTCCCATAAAACACATGTAAATATGAACTATATTTATATACCCACTTTCAAGTTTCTTCATGATAATGTAAGCTAAATCTTTTCAAAACAAATCCTGGATATTAAGCAAATTCCTCTTACAGAGCAAGAAATACAAATATATGAGAATAATATTAATGGTTTTATATCTAGTGATTTTAATATTGTAAATTATTTTAAAATACAAAATTGAATTATTTTCAGACCTTATATAAATTTCATCCTCTTAATTTCATGTATATTTTATAATGTACACATATAGCTTACATTCATGCCTCAGCATAGTTGTAAAGTAAATATTAAAACGTCAAGGATTCATGATGGTGTTTAACCATCATGACTCATAATGAGTCATCTTTGATATCTTTATTGTAGCAGTTTCTTTCACTGCTGTTATCACTGAATAAGAATGCATCAAAGCTTATTAAGTGTTAAAATTGAGTTTTTCATTAAATATAGAGGTTATGATAGAGCTTATGTATTTTCCCTTATTTCCTATATTAAAAAAAAAACAGACATATACTGGTTTAAAATATACCTAAATTTCCTCACGACTTTCATGGTTCAAGATTATAGGCACATAGTTACTTGGCTGTGTGTTTTCAACAAGCTGTAATCAAGGTATCCTCAAGTGCTATAATCTTATAGGAAGTGTGATTCCTTTGTCAAGATTAATGGTAAATGTCATTTCATGGTGGTTTTAGGCTCAGTTTCTTCAGTTCCAAGGGCCTCACTCCAGTCCTCAGTTTGAGATAATCTTCAAGGGAGTAATTTTTTCTAGTAAAATATGAGAATATTTCTAAAGCTTCAGCAGCCTCATGTGTTTGGCAATAAACTTTCATAGTATTTTCTTTGGGTTGATTCAAGAGCAAACAATTAGAAAACTTTATATATCCAAAATTCTTTCAGTTTTTCCATTTTGTGTAATGGTTCGTTGAATTGAACCCGGCCTGTTCAAAACTCCCACTCAGAATAATTTGGAAGGTGTGTGTCACTGAATAGGAAATGCTGTAAGCTCATGTCATCTTAATGAGTCCAATGTTTTTGAACACAGGGAAAAGGATGTGAACAAATTAGGTATTTCTTACATAACATCCACTAAAATAAATTACAAATTATCCATAATGTTCTGATTAGTAGTATGATACATTGTTCATAAATAATATGGGAAATCATTACACACACACACACACACACACACACATGCATGCACTAACATGCACACATATGCACACATGGCCTGTTCACCATGGATCCTAAACAATGGGAATTTTAATTAAGTTTTTATGAGCAAAAGAGGATTCAATTAGCTATGGAAACTTTGATAAAGACCAGGTGCCAATGAAAGTTCAGAGATAAACAATGGGTCATTATTCATTTACTTATATAGAGGATTGCATATCCATTCAGTTTATTCAGATATATTTCTTCACTACTATTCTCATGAAAGATTACTGTGACATTTATTTTACAGTAAGGACATTTAAGCTATGAGAAGTTAAATTGTCCACCCTATGTCAGTAGAACTTGTGCCTACTTAGATCTGGATACAGAAAAGTTTTATGTTATGGTGAATAACTGAAAGTGACTGTGACCCAGAACAGTGGCTAAACAGAGAATCATGCCCAGAGACAGTTGTTCAGAATGTGTAGAAAGATAATGAACTGTGCGATGAGTACTTTGCCTGAGGTGATGCCTACTGTGCCTGCCACAAAAGCACTCCAGCTTCCCTGTCATGCTGGCAGTGAGGAGAACAACCTGAAGAACCCACATCTGTCTCCCCCTTCATAATCACTTGAAAGGATCCAGGTTAAAAATAACATTGAAGGCTGGAAATAAGTGAAAGACAGTTTCAAGAAGTTGTCGAAAGAGAGAATGAAAGAAGGAAGAAAGGAAGAAAGAGAGGAAAGAGTGAAAGAAAGAGGGAGGGAGGAAGGGAGAGAAAGAGGGAGAGAATGAGGGAGGGAGGAAGGAGAAAATGAATCTCTCAGAGTTAGAATAAACATCCTTGGCTATTTACTAAATCAATAATCATTATCATTTCAGAAGAATTATTAAGGGAAAAATAAATGTATGAAAAGAAGGCTTTTAAAAATAATTTGACTATAAGAATAATGCTGATTATGGGTATAGTTATGATCCAGAAATTTATCTTATTTTGAATAACTGAATGAAATTTATCTGTGCTCCCTACAAAGATACACAAAAACATTTAATAGCCTTGATTTGGAAATTGCAAATGCCCAACAATGTTATATACATTTTGTTAGCACAAACAGCAAATACAAATGAACTATGAGGATTTGTAACAAAATAAAATAGTTATATGGACAATTTCAAATAAGAAAATCACACACATGCCATTTATATAAAATGAAAAGCATGTAAATGTAGTGAGTTGTACTATAAGTAAAACTGATGTTTACATTTTAGGCTACCTATTAACTGAGGAGTTTTGAATGTAAATGTTTTCTACATTTTGACCTGACAACATAAATATGATATACAGTATGAGACCTACTCAAAGGGCATAGTTATGACTAGCTCACTTTCATGTATAGCTAATATGTCAATCAATTGTTCAAAATGGCTTTAAGTAAAATATTATAATAAACTCTCTAAATAGCTGTCTCTAGGGAAAAATGAGAATTCTTAAATATAATTCCAACTCTACAATCTAACATGATTATTGTTAACTATATTTAAAGATGCCATGTTAAGTCCAAACTGTGAAATAAATTTTCAAACTCCCTGAAATGAGATCACCTTATATATCATTGTGAGTGTTTGAGGATCGTTTTGAGATAATGAAAGCATATACTTGGAGTCTTGGGAAATGTTACATGAGACAAACTGTGTTTGAAGTATTAAAAGCCATACTAAAATGCCTAGAGAAAAGATGTTGCAGACAGATTTATTAGAATGAAGAATAAATGTAAAGGTTCTGGGTGTTTTGTCCTTTTTATGTCTGTTTTGTGTGTGTCCATATGCATATGTGGGGAAGTAATATGTGTGTGTGTGTGGAGACATGAAGTTGATGTCCATGTGCCTCCATAATTAGTCTCTATTTTATTTACTGAGACAGGTTTCTCACTAAGCCTGGAACATGACAACTCAAGCTAGTCTAGCCGGCCAGCTAGTCCTGGTTTTCCCTGATGGCTGTGCTTCCTGAATGCAGAGTTGGACAACAGAGTTTGAATCATATGCATTTTCAAAAAGTTAAATTGCTAAACATGATAAATCAAAGAACAACTATATTCTCTGCATTTGTAGATGCTTTCTGAAAAAAGATGCTTCTCTGACTATGGCTGTGTATGTCATTCACCTATAAAGATAAATGTTTAGAAGGCAAATTTATATCATATCAACTTGGCAAAATCATGGTGGTAAAATTTCCCTGAATCCAGTCAAGATTATTTACTAAGGTTATAGCACTGAAGAAAATTTTTTTCTTGTTGTGACTCTTAGTTTGCCTGTGTTAGTACTGTGCTATTAATATAATAGTTCGTGTAACATAGAAGAATGTATTGTAGTTTTTAGGGTTCCCAGTTGGGTAAGATGACTGATTGTTTTCACCGCATAGCACCTCCAGAATTACTGCAACTGTCTAGCAGAGATGAAATCTCCAACTTAGTCCCAATTTAATTACTCAATATCTTGCAACAAAGATAGGTGCAATCTTCAACTATTAATGTTTCCTCTAGTTTTGGATGGTAAACAAGGGAAATAGCAATATCCAGCATACTTAGTAGAGGTGCATTCTGGGGACATCTTGCCTAACAATTCATACCAGGAAAAATGTATAATGGGTGTAGACAGTTATTAGCAGATATTAGTAGAGTATAGGGAGGGAAAAAGATAGAAAGTGTCAACCAAAACAAATAATGTAAGGCAAAACAAACATATGAAAACCTGTAACTTGTATAAACCATACTGAAATATAAGCTTCCATATATACGTGTGTGTGTGTGTGTGTGTGTGTGTGTGTGTAGTATTTAAATAGAGTTACTTTAAAGCAGAAGGAGCAAAACCCTATCTGGATATATACTACATGCTAGTAAATAAAAGGCATAACACTAGGAATAGAGTACTCTTTTTTTTCTTGTCGTTTTTGGCCAGTAAGGTTCTATGGACTCATCAGATATTAGAGACAATGACTACTGCTCTTGTTCCCCTTCAAGAATGTGTTGGTAATACCCTATTTCTGAAGACATCACATACATGAGACATAGGACATGGAAAAGGCACTGTATGACTTTGCAGTTTCATCTTTATTGGTTAGCCTTTATAATGATGGAAGCGGTTATGTGTACTACTGGGAAAGAAAAGTAATCAATATTATTCAGCTCTAAGTCCTATGAGATACAATAATATTTGTCCTGGAAATATATGCCCACTGATCCAGTAGTTATAGGAGGAACAAAGACTTGAATGGTTTAAGCCCTGCTCCATGAAATGAACATCATATTTAGCACAGAAATAAGGGTGAAGTACTTGCTGATAAATAGTCATAGGCTCTAGAAAGTATCCTACTACTGCTATTCTGGTAAATGAAAATAGTATTAAACTTACTCCTAGTGACTTATTGTTTTACCTATACATTGGTTTGCTCCTCATCTTTCAACAGAGAAGTTGGTTCTATTATAGGGGTTTGGCCCAGCCATCCCATAGAGGAATGATGAAAGCAATGAAGCCAGCATAGCTGCTTGACAAAGTTTCAGTAAAACTGAACCACATGCTATGATGGTTGACCTGATGCCCTTTATGATTTGAAGCTCTGCATGGTACACTCTTGGGTGACTATTAGTATTATGATTCTGATTCATCCATGTCTTTTCTGACAAAATTGTTTTGTATTCCCCTAAAGTGTCCTAAACATACTGCCCTCTGCTTTTTGCGAGGTAATCTTAGTTGACCCTACTTTGGAGTTTTCTTCGTGTCTTAGAGGTTGTTATCTGACCCTACACAAATTCAAGATCAAGCTATCTAGAACTATATAAATTTAGAAGAAGCTGACAAGATTCAGGCATAGAATTGGCAACATACCAGATCAAATGACTCCTTTTACATTATATGTAGAATTTCTGAGAAACATACCTTACAAGATAGAGGACCATGTATATTAATCCACTAAAAAGAATTCAGCAATAAGTGCTAAAACAACTAGTGTTAGGATTCAAGCATCTGTACTGGTCTGCCTTTGGAGTTCTGACATGATACGCCCTCAGCAGCTGCCACTAAGATCACCACCTCTACCCATTCACTTGTTCCCTTTTAAAAAGGGCCCTGCCCACCTCCAATCCATCTCACTCCACCCCCAGCCTCTATTTCTTCTGTTCCATGAGTCCCAACTCCTCTCCCTCTCCTCTTTTAACATTTTTCCCTCCCAAAAGATAGAAAGGAAGAAAGAAAGAAAGAAAGAAAGGAAGGAAGGAGGAAGGAAGGAAGGAAAAAGAAAAGAAGAAAGAAAACAAAAACCTTTGCTTGAACTCTGTTTCATGGTGTCTTTCTGAAGCTACTTTTTAAATTATAAGAACTGGGATAACCTAACAGCATGTAATGAAAGTGTAAGAATGAATAGAAATATGTACAGAGTGAGGTATTAAGATAAGTATGTCCTTAAAAAGATTGACTTACATTAGGTTACTATAATGTTGCCTAACTTACACATGAAAGAATTCTCTAATTTAACAAATTCTTATGAAATTATAAATGCAAATAAATGGGGAAAGCTGGAGAAGGTGTGAGGGGATAGGAGGATGGGTAGGAGTGAAAACTGTGTTTGGAATGTAAAACAAAATTAAAAATAAATAAATAAATTGAACAATAACTACAATGGTTTCTAAGTCTGAGAAAGTTCTCAGGTTAGTCTAATTTTTAAATAATAAGATTGATGATCGAAAGTTAAGAATAAACTGCTTCAAGCATGTTGATTCAACTGGACTGTCTCCAGTATTACCTAAAACATCTTGTAACTCCTAGCTGTTAGCCTGAGAAGCTAAAATGATCCGTAGAATTCTAGGAATAGGGATTGGAGTTGATAATAAAAATCTATTCTATTTGTACTTAACCTATAACCCTAGGTATTGTAGAAAAGTATGTCCAGGACAAAATCATGTTATCTGTACCACTTTTGAAATCACAAATCTGATTAAATAAAGAAATTTTCTGATTGCTTGTCAGTGAGATTTACAAACAGTTCCCCTCTGTCTGGCTTAACCTTTCCTTCCCATGATCCTTACATCCTCTCTGAAACCCATTCATTTCAGGGGCTGGCCCTAGGCAAGTGTTAATTGACAGAGACCTGCTTACATGCAGAGAATAATAGTGAAATTCTGACCACAAAATTGGGAAGGCAATATCACACTCCTCACTGCAAGTATAGGAATTATTGTGGAAGAGGAGAAGACAGATTACAAAAGCCAGAGGAGGTAACTAAAGAAAACAGTGTTTTCTGGACACAACAGGTCATTTGCATATGTGAACTCAGTGTTTGTGACTGCACACACAAGAATTAATGAAAATTCATGCCACACAAAGTCACAATAGGCTTAAATTCATCCTCTATCTGAAGAGCCATTGAAATTTGATAGTTGCCTGGACAGGCAAGGTTAGCTTTCTTTAAGTGTGTGACCTCGGGCAGGTGGAACACACTCAAAGGCAAGTCCCACACCCAAAAGCATTTTTTGGTCAACCCAAATCAGACTGAGTTTAAAAAATGGGGAGAGAATATGAAGTTGGTGAGAAAGGATGTTGATAGAAGATGGTTTATGGGACAGATATGATCATAATATAGCTATGACATTTTCAAAGAAATAAAATATTATCTACAAAACATGTAAAAGAACAAATAAAATTAAAATGAGATAGGAGATATTTTGCATGACTAGATAATTCTATTCCTTGAAGTTATGTGTTATCAAATAAAACTTCAGTTTGTATTGATTTTTGCAAATGGTTGCTTTGATGATGGTATGTTGATGATAGCATGTTTATAAATTTGCTATTAGTCTTCTGATAAAGCTTTTTCTGAATATAGTATACTGAATACTGAGACTATACAAATTTTAATAGGCATAATGAAAGCTAAATAATAGTATTTTATTTTACTAAAGAGAGGGCATGTCAATAATTTTAATTCACAGATGTATCAATGCTGTGAATAATTTTTATTAATAGTTTGTCCCACCTTATATGGACACACATGCGTGCGCACGCGCGCGTGCACACACACACACACACACACACACACACACACATATATATATATCACATACTTGCTAAGAAGTTGTGAACTTGTGTTAAAGTGTTGTTATTTTCTTTCATGTTTCATTATAAGGAAATTAGTACATATACAATATACTTTGAAAAATGATTCAAAATTCTATTTTAAGGGAGTTTATAAGTAGGTAAATGGCATGGCTAAACACTGTCTATACCAAACAGATTTAAAAAAGAAATTCTCAAGGTAGTTTTGAAACTTTCCTATATACATTAATTGGCATCATATAGGAAGCTGATTGACAACAGTTGGGAGATGCTGACCTACAGCATAATGTGACCCAGTTTCCATACTGGCCACACTACTCAGAAGATCTGTAAATGAGCACTGTTTAAGTCCCTCTGTTTATCCTGTGGCCTCTGATGGGGTGTGGCAAGGGAGGGTATAATCAACATTGCACCTGAAGTCACAAAGCACCCTTATCAAAAGATATTCAGTGAGGTGTGACTGTATTTGGTGGGTTTTATCATTCATTGCTGTTTCAGCAACTTAGCTGGCTGAGTCATAGAGGGCATGAAAGGGCGTTCAGGAAGAGGAAGCAATAAATGCAAAGGCCTTGAATCACAAGAAAGAATACTGTATGTGTACAGGTGAAGAAGTTCAGTGCCTCCTTACTATGAACATCATACAGAACTGAAATGGCTATCAAATATCAAATTGCATGAGTAAAATGCAAAACTGTGCATTTTGTTGTCAATAGCAAACATCATCATTGAGGATGAGTACATTTCTAAAGCCCACACAGATTTACTTACCTATAATTATATAGAAAGTCATTTGATATGCTTTATCAATTAGAAAAATACTTGTGTATATAATACTAAGATTACCTATATTATGATGATTTATAGCAAGAGTCTACTAACATAGAGAATGTATTGTTTTTATGACTTTTAACATTGTTTGGATGGTAAAAGCTCATTGAAATCAATACCCAGAGGAGATAGATAGGATGACACTATTGAAGAAATTCCCCAGGGGTTGAAGAATCCATGGAAAGTTAAGAAAACTAAAGTTTGGCAGAGGTAAGTATGTAAAACAGTCATTACCATATCTGAAAGTATCCAAAGACCTTTCATTTGGAAGCAGAAGTTGATGTGATTTGTGGTTTATTTTGGATTTTAGAATTGGAAGCAACAGCAAGGTACAATTATACACCACATAATGAAGGAATTTCTGAAAATAATAGATGTCCCAATAAAAGAATTGTCTCCACAACACATTTGATGCCATGGGACTTACTTAAGAGGAGATGAATGACCATTTCTTAGGATGCTTAGATACCCTGTCAAGGAGAAGAAACTTGGACAGCATGACCTTTCTAATTCTTAGAGGCTGTGATTATGTGCTTCTTGTCATTTTTATTGTGCTGCAAAGCTGGGAGAGTAAAATCCTAATGTGTTTTTAAAGTTATCTCCCATGTTGATAGTTTGTGATATCAATAAACTAGCTGCTGTGCTGTAGTAGATGACTTAAATTTTTGTTCAGATAAAAGTATTGACTGTGATTTATTTAGGGTTATCTATGTAGGAGATCCTAAAGCACAAGTGACATTTTAATGATAAAAATGATACAGAAGAAAGTAACTATTGTTCTGTGTCACATCCACCAAACTGCAGCAGGATAACCAAACAATCCTTATTTAGAGCAGTATGTGGATTCACATTTACTGTCTTGCCTTACGTATATTCAAAATAGCTTAAGCTATATTTGATTTGGCATGAATTTTTAAAAGTTATTTGATCACAGAAAGGCTGCATTTTCTCATAACTTACTTAAAGTTACTTTATCATTGTTACTTAAATCTTATGTGATACTATGCATTATTACATGCATATGTGTTATTATTTAATATACTATATATTAATATACAAAATATATAAACATATAACACTTGTACATTATTACATGTTATATCATAATATACTTATATTTAATGTGCATATTAATAATATGCCTAGTGTTTAGTTTATAAACACTAGTACCCATGGCATTTTTTCTGTTACGGGAAAAATCCATACTCAGAATATTTATTCACATGCACAAAAATCATTCATCAACATGCACAGTTTTTTCTTAATATTAGGGTCACTGTTTTTTTAAATTCACATTTTAATTGAAAATGTAAAACATTTTAATTATTAAAACAAAAAATACTGAGATATCACATATCTCATTTTAATGTTACATATATATTAACTTATACAGTTTTTGGTGATTAACCTGGTGAATTAATTATTCTTAGTGGATTGCCTCAATCCTAGCCATGGCATCAGGCATTAGGTGAATCATATTCAGAAAGGTATATATGTTACCTTGGTAATATGCTTTAGTAATATCTCAATATAACTATTATAGTTAGTAACACCAGGTCAAAATGGCAATGATTTGGGATGTTAATTTTATTTTGTGTTTTGCCTAATTTTATACTTACTTTTCTTTATCAGTGTTAGATTATAGAAATGGTTTATATAAATGCATTTCAACATGGATAATAAATACATGTGCTTATTGTAACTTGCCTTTTCCCACCAAGAACAGCTAATCTATATAATTTACTTTAACTACTCACCAGAACCTCTGTTAATGTGATATATAGTGTATTAAGATTCATTAAAATAATGCATCACAGAAATTGTTTCTTTCATGTCTTATATGATAAGTGGTTATAGCTTTTGAAGTAAAATCATATCGTTCCAGAATGACTGGTGTAACAAAAACTGGGACTCAGAGATGGGCTTTGGAATATTATACATATGAAGAAGTTGAGCTGGTACCTAACCAGAACTTTCATAACTACCAACTAGTGTTCATAGTGCCAGAACACATACTATACATTGCCAAAATAAGAATGATAACCATCAAATATTCTGCATTCTACCAAAGTAGAAAGGTAAATACCACAGCTACAGAACATGTGATATACAACAGTAACCTCCCTGCATCATGTACTGGTACAATAGTGACACAAACATTGTGAGAGTAACCAGTCACTTTCTCACTGGATTTGATGACCATCCTTTTATATGGAATTCATGCCTGATACTGCTTGTGTGGTTAAGATTTGGAGATTAGATAGCCTGTTGACTTAGGGGGAAACAACAACAACAACAACAAACAAATGCTACAGAAATGTAGCATTAAAATGACTCCTAATGACATTCTGCTGTACTCATGGGTCAGTAACACAATCATCAAGAGAAAAGCTTCCTTCTGTATCAGGTGAAAATTAACAAAGAGATCTATAACTAGACAATGTTCTGAGAGCAAGAGATGTTGGAATACTCAGTCCCAATGTAATATCTTTATCAATCCCTTCCTTTCAGTGATCATAGAGCTTTGAAGAAGACGAGGTGATAAGATTGTAACAACCAGTGAGTGGGAAGAAACCAAAGAAACAGCACTTTCTAAGTGCAGGAGGAATGCACATATGAACTCACAGAGAGTGTGGAAACATACACAATGTCTACATAAGTTCAAGAAAGATGGGCCCCCAGTGCTGAGATGGGGACATGAACACAAACTTATCTCTAACCAAGAAGTTTTTTCGATTTTCTGAGCACTTGCAAAAGAAAAATTGAAAAATTAGGGTCCCCTGCCCCCTCCCCCGTCTCACAATGGAGTCTCAATGGATGTTTAACCACACTAAAGCACGCTCCATATCTAGCCATAGATGGTGACAAAAAAAAAAAAAAAAAAAAAAAAGTGAACTCAATGGGTTTTTTGTTTTGTT
Organism: Phodopus roborovskii; assembly: GCF_943737965.1. Taxonomy (NCBI): domain Eukaryota; kingdom Metazoa; phylum Chordata; class Mammalia; order Rodentia; family Cricetidae; genus Phodopus; species Phodopus roborovskii. Next base: position 7,712,114 of record NW_026125444.1, read on the forward strand.
TTTTTTTTTGTTTTGTTTTGTTTTGGTATAATTTCAGCTCATGTTAAAAATTTTATTACTCTTATGTTTGGATATTATGGTTTCTCATTTTGTGATTGTTACTGGATTTGTCTGTGTGTGTGCTGGATTTGTCTGTGTGTGTGTGTGTGTGTGTGTGTGTGTGTGTGTGTGTGTTTCAGGTGTGTTTTCGAAAGAGAAGGAAGGCTTGGAAGGGTGGGGAGGAAGGGAAGATCTGAGATTTGGGAGAAGAGTAACTGTGACCAGAATATATTACTTGGGAATGTATTTTAAAAGATGTTAAACTGTTGCTCATATTATTATTTATTTTATTTCAAAATAGTCTATGTCAAGGAATAAACTAGAAAGTACATTGTCACATGACTTGTATAAAACATCAGTTAAATTTTAACTTCAGAATTTGTCTGTAGCTGCTTTTAATGATTTATTCATATAAGCCTCTTATACAACACAAACAGGGACTGTAACTGCAGGGATTAAAAAATAAGATATGGAGAGGTGCTGTGGATCTGTTTCTTGCAAAATTAAGCATCCTGAGGTTCCATCTGAAAGTTAAAATTGTAACATTAATCCTGACAGGAAGGTTGTGCATGAGAATTGTGTTCATTTCCTTCCTATTTAGAAGAAATGCACAATTACCAATATAAATCTGATAAATTTGAATCATCAACTTAATTTAGATTATTTAGCAAGGGAAAGTAGTATCAAAGGCTATTTCTAATGCTGTCACAGATCATTAATAGATGATTATACTATATATTTTGATACTTCCATATTCAATAGCCACCTATGAGTCATTAAAAGTCCATTAAAAACACAGTAATATAAATATAATTGGCATAAAAGTTTCAGAGCTCCTGAATAACCTTTCTTACTTAGTTTTTTACTATTTCTTATGATTCTTGTTAAAAAAATATAGCTTATTTTAAGAGAAAAACACAAAACAAAGCACAATCAAGTAAGTTTCAGTATTAAATCAAATAAAAAAAGTATTCTTTTGATGAATTTTACCAGATTAACTCAAATGTCACTCATACCTACATTTGTTGATTTGCAGAAAACATAGAAATCCTTATATAATGCTCATCCCAGATCATTGAGTAGTCACACTTGCCTGAGAATTCCCATGGAGGATAAGGCTACCATAGAGCTATGCCAATCTTCCCTCTCTACTAAATTTTATACTGCTTCTTTTCATTTATGATGAACTCCATGAGAATTTCGCAGTACACATTCAGCTCGTTGAACTTAACATACATTGTTTTATCCTATAGAACCTAACTTGGTTTCTTCCACAGTTATCTTAATTTTCAAAAATTCATGTATGTATCAAACATCTAATCTAACATATCAACTTTCTAATTATTAATTATTGTACATTTTTTACACATGACAGGAATTTGTGCTAACATGATAATACCTGTAGGTGATAAAAATTATGTTATAAAAACCAGGACATTTTATTTTACCTTAAATAAATATGACAAAAACATTGTTCTTAACATGGAATTTTAAATTGGTTCCCAAAACTATAAATATTTTAAAAACCCAAATCAATCTCACTGAGTTACAAATAAATGAAGATTTTAAGATTTACCTTCAAACTACCAACATATTTTAAAAACTACCTGCAGGAGTCAACAGATTCTTAGTTTAGACAATATGAATATAATTATAGTACAACAATCTAATAACCCACATGAAGATGGGGATATCAGAGTCTTATTTTTGTAGCAGTGCAGGATATTGGGTATGGAATACCTCAATATTTTTGTTTTACTTGGCTTTCATATTGCTGTGATAAAACATCTTACCCAATCAACTTAGTGAGTATGATAGCTATTCTTAGTTGTCAACTTGACTTCATTAGGAATTTTATAAAAACCAAAAAATGGAGAGCATAGCTGTGAGGGATATTTGCTTAATTTGCAGTAGAAAAATACACTTCTAACCTAAAACTTAAAGATAAGAAATTCCTTTAATGGAGATCATTTGAGGAAGGGAGAGGTAAGCATTAAATTCTTATCCTGAGCTGGAAAGACACACATTCAATCCCAATTATTTGAACTGAGAAAACCCACATCTAATGTAGGCCACATCTTCTGATGGAAGCCTGTATATGGACATGGAAGGGGGATGTGTTTACTTTTTGCCTGCTTGCTCTCATCTTGCCAGCAAGTCTGTTCCTTTATTGACATTTGAGCCTACTTCTTTGGAATTTTAGCACATACTAAAGACCATCTGAGTAATCCAGTCTCATGAGCTGAGTAACCACTGGATTCTAAGACTTTCCCTTCATATCTACCATTGTTGGGTCAGCTAGACCATAGCAGTTAGATCATTCTAATAAATCTCCTTTTCTGTGTAGACAGACATATAAATATGTAGATGATAGATAGAGATGATAGAGTGATAGATGATACATATTCATTCAATGAGTTCTATTATGAAGTGAACACAAATGAAGAAGTGAAGAAAGAGCTTGTTTTACTTAGATTTCCAGATATAATAATACATCACTGAGAGAAACCAGAACAGGAACATAATTAAGGACTGAGGCAGGGATCATGGTAGAAAACTGCTTAGTGGCTTATTCTTAGGCTCATATCCAGCTATTTTTATTTTTTAGTTCTTTGAGAATTTCTCACCATTTATCCTGATTAGGCCTAGCCTTCATTCCAATCCCTAGCCTCACCCCCTTCTCTAGCCATCCATAGGTCCATTAACATGCCCATAGGCTAATCTGAAGTACCCAGATCCTTAGTTGGGACTACCTCACATAATTCTTGATTGTGTCAAGTTGATAGCTAAAGACAACTAAAGGGAATAACAGCTTCTTGTAACCAACTTTTTAGTGCATGTTTCTTTAAGTAAATAAGTACTCTATAAGAACATTCACCTATTTGAATAATGTTTCTATTTAAAATAGCTAGAATCTTGCACTGTTAAAATCAACAACTGGAAGCATATCTGAAATAAGTATCTAAAAATAGTATCTTGCTATGAATATCTACTGATGATTTGTTGTGAAAATATTCACAGTTATAGAGATCCCCAGTGAATCAATTAATTGACTATTGACAAAGGACTTGAAACAGGCTTCCAGATTTTATATAAAATGTTTAATGAAGGATCTTGTTTTGTGACAAACTGAGTTTATATGGCCCTAGGTACATTCTCTAACATTTAAATAGAGGTAATAGCTATGAAAGTGATTGAAGGTTTTATTGTAGAGAATACTTTCAAACAAGAGATTCAAACAAAAATGCAATAAAATGTACATTTTCCTGAGCCATGGATTAACTTACATTAAGGTAAAGTATTGGGTAATTTTTTAAAAAAACAATGTCATATATTCAATCAGCATCATATGTTTTTCAATTGCTTTTTCTTTAAAAAAATCCTACTTCAATTCTAACCAATGTATGGTTTTAGTAGTACTTCCTCCTGCTTGTTCTTGTTTAACACATAATGAAAATGCATCAGTGAAGCTCTAATCACTACTTAAATATTTGTAGAAAGTCATTAAGTTTTTTTTTCCACTTTCTGTTCATTTCATAGCTTACTGGCTCTAAATCTATTCAATTTTCTCATTTGATGTAATTTCTGCTTCTGAAACAATTCTAGTGTGTATCCCTTCAATTTTAATATAATATACAGTTTCAAATGAGAAAGTGCTAACACTCATGTTGTGGGAAGACAGAAACAAATTTGGAGAGCTCTGGAGGGGCTTTGTGCCAGTCTCGAGTAGGAAATTCATTTCCTAAAAGATCAACATATGCTTCATTCAGCTTTTGAGCAAACCTAATCCTCAAGACTCTTATTTATTTAACTTAGATTATGTTAGTTAATGTCTTTTCTCACAGTTTGATTTTTGAGGCTAAATATTTATTAGAACATACAGCTTTTTATTTCACATCAATTTGCATTTTCTTCTTTGGTATATATTTGAAATATTAAAAGATACATTTATTAAACTACAGCATCATGTGTTGTACCTGCTGAAGTCCAGTTTTACTGCTAGAACTAACTGATGTCAATAGTCTACTGAGTACCCATGAAAACTCAACCCATTGTACTATACACTTAAGCAGACATACACAAATTATTTCTATAAAATAAACTCATAGATAGCAAACATTACATTTTGTTTTATTTTCCAACTTTAGCTTATCCCTGAAAACACCACTGATATGTTGCTATCACTTTTTTTCATATCAAATAGCACTGAAGAGTCAAAACTAAGGTCTCAACAGAGCACCGTTGCATACACCCTAGACACCACATATGAATATGAACCCTAACATGGAAAGATCATTTTCTATGAAGAGGATAATTTTGGAACAAACGTGTTAAACAAAGTTGGACTTAGGTGTGACTTCCTTGATTTTCTAGGCTGCCTCTAGTTTTACCCATCTGTCTGCCATGGGGTTGTCACTATTTGAAACCATTTCATTAAAACATCTTTACTAAATTAGCATTTGCCCTTTTGGGGAATTTAGTAAACTATCTAATTAAGTACAGACCAGTTGAAAACAAGGACACCATATTTTAGTTGTATTTCTTTTTCTTCTTAATATTAGAATATCACATTTAGCCAAAATCCTAAATTAGATCCCTGGTGACTTAGGAGATAACTTCTTGTGACAAGTGTCTACATAAGTTGACGGCTGCATTTCTTCAGTAGGAAATATTTTGAGTTTGAGTGAGACAGAAAAAATATTCTTTTAAAAATTTAACAAATTCTCAAAAGTATCCACCAGTTAGTACAGAAATACATATTTTTATGAAGGTAGATTAGGAAATGTGGAACATAATCAAGGATTTTAAATTTAAGTCTGTATTTGTATTTTGTAGGGAAATAAATAAATAAAATTTAAAATTTTTTAACCTCTTTAAAATAATAGGATTGGGAAGACCTTGAATTTTTTGTCATTGTTAAAACAACTAATTAATTATTTCTATGTGATAGAACTTTCTTTGTTAATCAAGAAGATGGGGATACAGTTCTATTGATTCATGGCACATTGGTTGTTTTTGATAATTTCATTTTCATTAAGAACTAGAATGTTTACATTTAATAATTTTTCCCTTTCTCCTTAATTAAATTTATTTAAGTAATCCTTGTTCTTTTTACTTAAAAGTAAAAATGAGTTTTAATTTTTAAAATATCTATATATTAGTATTTTTCTTTGAAATTGCTTCCAGTTGGAAAACTGTATTGTTATGGCTTTGCATGCTTTTACTTTCACAGTTTCTAATTTATATTTCCTCTTATGATATCAATGATATTTTTACACACCAAAATGGTCTTTCATGGACCTATATTTTCATGTAGATCACATTTTCTGTGAAATCTGTCTTGTTGAGCATTGCAATTAAGTGAGAATTAGCATGGTAGTTTAAATAAACAGGTACAGAGATTAGGATATATAGAGATCATTCTCTTTCAAAGATCATTTCAAACCAAGAACCAAGATATTTATTCATTCCTATCCTATATTTATGTAGAATGATCCACTCCCTGTTATTTGTAGAATTCTTGTGCTTAATTATCTGTTTTGTGTGTTTGTGTTATGAAGCATTGTTTCTCTCTGCAGGGAATAGTAATGTTGTCAGTCTGTTTACATTCACAGTTTTAGAGTGCACTAGGTCATTTACTGAAACAACTGTTAAAAATATTTGGTTCATTCTCATGATTAGTATGTTGTAGTATGAGAATGTTAGAGGCATTGGGAGTTAGAGGCATTGGGATTTTTAAGATTGTCTTCAGATAAGTATATTTCAGGTCTCTGATGTCACCTATGTGCTTTAAAATTAAATAGTAAAGAAAACAATAGTTCTGATTCACTCTCAAATCTCCTCTTAGACCTAGGGGGTTCTCTGACAATATTATCACAATCAGGCAATATCTCCAGAACTATTTATTTACTTATTTATTTGTAGAAAGAGTGTAGCTCACATAATTTTTCATATTCTCAATGAAAGCCAGTGTTTTGGGCGAAATTAGTTATGTTATGCTATTAATTTTACTTCAGCAGAAACCTTCATAAAATTAGCAAGTTCTTTTTATTTCAGAGGTGATATTATCCTTATGTTTTTCAATGATGTTGATGAAATTAGACATAGTTTTAAATCAAACCTAAGTTGAGTCATTAAAATAAATTGACACTGGAATAATTAATTTTCTCACATCTAAGAACATGTTGCAATTTTCCAGAAAAAATATTCTTTATTTATTCGTATTTATCTTATAACCAGAGTCATATGAATATATGTGCCTTCTTTAGATGGTAAATAGCATAGAATGCAATTTGGAAGTGATACAAATTGAAATTTAGCAATTTCAATGTTTATTAATAAAACTATAAGAACAAAGATTGCACCCTGCCTCCTGGGTTCCACTTTTTGGCTTACTGCTCTGGGTGCTTTCGCTGCAGTGAGGCTGTTTCTGGGGACCACAACCTGCTCAATAGGCTCAGGCTGCACTCCTCCCCTGGGCTCCATATTCCAGCCTACTACTTCAGCAGGCTAGGCCATCTTTTGGGACCCAGAGTAACACACTGCCCACTGACCAATAACATTCCCTAGTACTTGTCCAACATACCTTTACTTCACCCATTCCCTTGGGCTCCATATTCTGTTCTACAATTTTGACTTTTGCTTTACTAGTGGTCAGGCGTATTCTAGGTTCTAAGGAACTTAGGTAAGAAACTGCCCACTGCCAGCTACACTTTTTAATTGGTCCAGGAGACTTAACACCCTCTATTGAGTCATCGCTGGGACAAGTGAGAAATAAAGAAATACAAAACTTCCTAGAATTCAATGAAAATGAATTTATAACATCCCCCAAACATTTACAAAACAAAAACTCTGCTATGGGGAAAGGTCAAAGAACTAAGTGCTTTCATTAAAAATAATAATAATAAGAAAGAAAAGAAAAAGAAAAAACTTAGATATTGTTGCAGCAATTGACAGAAACCTGAAAGTTTTAAACAACACAAAAATAAAACATACCCAAGGAGAGTTACAGGAAGTAAATAATCAAACTGAGGGCTGAAATTAATAGAATAGAAATGAAGAGAACAATATAAAGAATCGAATCAAGGAAACAAAGAAAGAGTTTGTTCTTAAAAAAAAAAAAAAACAACAACAACAACAGATGGACAAACCCTAGCTAAAAGGCAGAGAGAGAATTTCCAAATTAACAAAATTAGAACAGACACCAAGGAAATCCAAAGGATCATTAGGTCATACTTTAAAATCTATACTCCACAAAGAAGGAAAATATAAAAGAAATAGAAATTTTTCTCAGTAGATACCACTCATCAAAGTTTAATCACGATCAGATAAAGAGATCTGTAGCAGGCATGGTGAAAAAACACTACATCCTTATCTAATTAAACAAATGCAGCATAAACAAACGAAAGTAACACATCTTTACATATTTAATGTAACATTCCACAATGTAAACAAAATGACATATTTTTACATAGTTAAAGTGATATTCCACATGTCTCCCTTTTTGTCTAAATAAAAAGAAAGTTTTTAACTTTAGCATAGTAATACTGCATACAATAAGGATAATTATCAAGTAAGAATTATATTTAAAATATCCAGTCTATTTATATTTGGCAAATTTAGAGAATATCCTACATTATTTAACATATTTTGATGTGTCCAAAGTTTTCTAGTTTCCTTAGTTCCTAACAAAGAAAACCTATAGCTATAATTGTCAAGGTTTCAACTCAAAGAACTCAAAAGAATATATTATGAGTAAACAGAAAGAGTAGTGTAAACCTCTTTCAAAACTATAGAAATTACAGATACCTCTGGGCTACACAGTCACTCAAGGTTCCTCTGAAATTATGGGACATCAATCTTCACTTTACAAGCCTAGAATATCTGGCAGAATGTAGAAAAAAGTTTAAAGGACTGCCCTGCCATGCTTTAGTAAATATCGGCAGTGGCTTCCTTTTGTGTCCTACCTGTCCAGTTTGGACTGTATACTGTCTGCAGTGAAGGCGAACACAGTTTATTGCACAAATGGCTAGTTTTGCCCCATTGAAAATAAACTCTATGTGAATGTACTTTGATGTCCATCATTCTTTTACATTGTAAATTTTTGTTGCCAGGAGCAAACATTTCTCTGATAAAACAATGTTAACAAAATGTTTTAAATGCCATATTCTGTAGGTCTTTGAACTGATTAAAGACTACCGAAAATATATCAATGTATGATCTTGCAGTCATACTTATAATCATAAGTTTGATTGGTATAGCTAACTACAAACTACATTTTATTGATTATCTATTAGAATTTTAATGATTTACATAAGCACAATAACAATAATCACAGTATAACAGATATAACTTTAAATTTGTATAATTCACCAACACCATAACAATGTAAAACATTTTAAATGAGTGGTTGTCTATTTATCCTATAGTCACATTAAATGATGATACATAAACTTTATACACCAAATGACCAGAAACCATCCAACCCACCTCTTGGAATGTGGGATTCATGCTTTCTAGACTGCTTCATGCTATCTGAGGGTATTGGCATCTTTAGGGAATCCTTAGATATATGTATATGTAAATGTATATATATATACATATATCCTATCTTGCAGTTTTTCTTGGTTTATTTCTTTTTGTCAGTGGCTAAGATATTCAGGAGGTCTCCATTCATCAAACCTGATATCTATTAACTGGGAAGAAGAATCCACAGCCTCTTCCTCAATGCAATTCACTTTCTGATTTCTGTTTTAAGGTTAAGATATCCCTAAAGTATCTAGGTTTGTGTAATTTAGCATTACATTTTACAATTCCATATTTCTCAGCAGCTATTATTTCTTCCTCAAAATTCAAATAATTCAAAGTGAATATAACACCACACAGGATGCAAACTCCCTGTGTATTTTCAACTTTCCTTGGCCTTTTCCCCTTATATTGTCTCTATAAAGATTTTCTTTATTATTTATATACTACCATTAACTATGACTGTTTATGCCAATTTTACTTAAGCCTCCACACATTTTAAAACAAACTGAACTTACCTAGAGTTTTTTTTTTTTTAATCTGTAGCCTTTTCTGAAAACATGAGTCAAAGCTTAAACTGCTAAGCAGCTAAACCTTAAGCTACTAAGTATCTTTGTGCCAAGCAGTTGGCTCTGCCCCACAACTGTGTTAGGGAACTGGCAGGGAAGGAAAGGGCAGGTAAGGGAAATTTTAATAAGGCTTGGAAAAATGATTGATTAAAAAAGAGAAATATGTAATATTTCTTGGTTATTTTGTGTCCATATGAGCCTGCTGCTTCTTTGCAAGTCGAAGATAACTAACTAGAATTGATTCTTGCCTTCCACCATATGATCCCAGGGATATAGCTGAACTTGATCTTCAAGAATGTTAGGAAATGCCTGCTCAGCCATCTAATCAGATCAGTAGCATTTTACTGATTATATGATTATTGATTTGTAAAAAAACTTTTGTACCAAGTCTCTTAATTTTTTTCTCCCTAGTTCCTACTTGATTGTCATTACTTTTATTAAAATATTATTGCATATTTAAACATGGAATATATATAATAAGCTAAGTATTTTACATGTATACTCCTCACTAAAAACTTAAAGTAGCCAGGATCTGGTGCCCATCTTTTATTTTCTTGTATTTATAGTGGCTTCTTGGAGTTGTTTTTATGATGTACCTATCTATACTTTATCTTTAATAAAATAGCTTTGCAAAAGTTCTACTTAGTTTTGAAAAACCGGTTTATTTTCTTTTTATTGACATGATGGAGTTCTTAATTTTGAGATTCATGTTTTCACCAAATACATAATTTTACTTCCTAATTTTATTATACTATTAATTTCTTTTACAAGTGAGCATATACATGTGTGGTATGTCACCATGGCCTTGCCATGGAAAGTGTGCTTTGGTCAGAGGACAACTTGTGGGACTAAGTTATTTTTCCATTTACTTAATTGTTTTGTAATAGCACATTGCTTAGAATGTTCAGCTATGCCTCATTTCTAACTACTTGAAATGTTTTGCTGTTTTGTATATATTGAAAAATTGATATTGAAAAAAAATAAATAAAATAGTGTGAATATTATCACATTCAGCACTTCTCACATATACTGAAGTTGAAACCAGGAAAGTCTAAGGAAAACTACCAGGAAAATACTTTTAACCTTTCTTTAAGAACCCAAGAAAACAGGCTTCAGAGAACAGTGTCTCCCACTCTGTCTTCTATCTAAACAGCACATGTAACCTAACGGAAACAGAAGGATCTGAATTTGATCTTTCAACTCTGATAGCCACGCCAGCATTTTCTTCCATAGGTATTCCCTTTATATATACTTTTCTATCAGTCTGTTTCTTCAGTAGTATATATGCTCATTATGGGTTTTTGTTGCAGGTTGCTTGCTTAGATACCCCTTAGAGGAGGAGGTAAGAAGATGCAGCACCAAGGACTCAGACATTGTGTGAGTAATTGAGTATCAAGCATACTGAAGACTTGTTTATTAAGGAAGTTAGGCCTGCTTTTCAACCCTTCCCAAGGTCCTATTGGCTCTATAGTCTGACTCTGCTGCATGGCATTTTTCTCATTGGTATATTTGGTTGGGTGTTTCTTGTCAGCAGCAGTCTCTGGGCTTGGCTCAGTGAGGAAATGCCTGTCAGGCATGCTCATGCAGGCTTGCCTGGGCACCTGAGCCGGATGACTGCAGCTTGGGTAGGATGGCCAGCAATTTCTCTTACAGGTTTTCTCTTGTTTGTACAATGGTCCATAGAGTGATAAGACTGAGGTTTATGTTTCCTCACCTGGCTTAATATAAAATAATTCATTCCTACACTCCAGCCACATTTCATATACTCCTCTTATTTCTGTGTCTTTTGCTCAAATTTTCATTCTAAGTATACAGTCTATCCTAGAAAGAAGGTATATTCTTGTCATTGTAGAGGGAAGTTAAACCTAAGAGAATTCTATGCAGACCTTGTTAAAATAATTCTCATCTTCTAACCTCTCCATACAATTTGCTTTTCTTTGTGTAATTTGGCATATAAGCATTAAATTCTTACTGCTTTTTAGGTCTTTAAGATTTTATGAGGACTCCTATTTTACATAAAACTTACTTTTTAAAATCTGTATTGTTCTTTCCTGTTGATCTATTTTACTTATTTTTAATTCTCAAGCTAAGATGCTAAACCATAATGAGATAGGGGGGAAAGTGTTCCCTATCCTAAGACATTCACACATTACTTTCACATCTAGAACCTTAAACGTGAAAGAGGCTTCTGGAGACCTGAAATGTTAACAACCCTTCCTCAGGTTGCTGAATATTGTCACTGATAGCTAAGTCATAGAATTCTTTCAGCATTGAATGCTGTCTTTAAAGCGTGTTAGTCGTGTGCTTGTGAAGACACATTAACTTTAACCTCAAAAAGAATGTCCACCGCTTAGCCTCAGGTTTCTCCATACAGGCTAATATTGAAAATACCTGATGAGTTTAACCATTGCTGATGCCTGGCTCTTAATCTCTAGTGGTTTTTATTCTATTATAGTTTTGACTAAGAAGCAAAATAACGTGGAATTATCTCACTTGCCAATTTGGCCCCTGTCTCTACCTTCAATCAAATGTTTTGAATAATCTTTGAAATTAATGGTCCAGCATATCAATTTTAATATTTAAATATTTTTAAAAGTTGAATTTATAATATAGTTGCATAATTTATCCTTCCCAAGTACCTCGTTCTCATCAAGTTCATGGTCTACTTTTAATTGTTTTTAACACAACCTGCTAAAACCACATAATGATTCTTGTATGCATATATTTACAGGTATCAGATAAGTTCACTTCTGCTCTTAACATTCCTCATGTGTTTGTAGGTTTTTCTTAGGCTCAGGGACTTAACAGGTTTCCCATTTTCATATTAGAACATATATTGGTGTCATCCTTGTTCAAGTATTATGTAGGCAGTCATATAGATGAGATGTCTGGGGTGTATCACTAACATAATAATCATCTCATGGCTCAGTGGTACCGTCTTTCAACGGCAGCTGTGGAGTCCAGGGGTTTGATTTGTAATTCTGGGTGTTCTTTTAATTGAACATTGGAGTGTTTCAGGGCTTCTAGGAAACAATAGGTGTATTTTTACTTACAACTTTCATTCCTTAAAGAGATAGGACATTTTCAGATGATCTAGCAATTATCATGTAAATTTGGTAATAAATATATTTCAAGGTATTGTTCTTTCCCTTTGAGTTGTCAGAATTTGATTCATATTTTTAGTATAACTTAATTTAGTGAGAACATAACCATCTGAATGCTAGCTGGTTGCCTACTCTTGACTCATAGTTATGATTCTAAACAAAATGTTTTCATTTCTAAAATTATATTTTGATAATGATTTTCTAATATTCTCTATTTTTTCAAAAGGCATTGATTTCTTCTCTACCATATTCATCCGGATGCTTGCTTTTAATTTTTTGTCTTATAAATTTTTATAAAGCAGAAATTTAAAGTATTGATTTGAAGACACATTTCTTTCCTAGTGCAAGCACAATTAATTCTGTGTACTTTCCTATGAGTATCTGAACTGTATACTATTTTTAAAAATGTGTTTTATTAAATTTTCATCTAACGTAAAATATTTTAATGTTGGTTGTTTTGATGCTTTGATGTATCAAAATGTCTAGAACGCTTAATTTAAAGATATTTTGAATGTTTTATTTTTGTCTTTTCATCTAATCTAATACTGCCATAATCAATGCATGCATTAATTATTTTTTGTCACATGTTAAGATTGATTTTGACCACTTAGATCATCGTTTTGCTGAATTGTACATGTGCTCTGGACAATGTAGAAAGTAGTTGTTCTTGTATAAAGGATGAGATGACATATTATCAATTATGTCAATTTCTTTTCTAGTGTTCATCTAAACTTTTCAATCTACACTGATTTTAGGTCTACTTTACAACTACAATGTGAGTATTATAGCATGGAAAAATTAGTTTTTTGTCAACTTGACACAAAGTAGCATCACGTGAAAAGAATCAACTTTTCGGAATCACCGCCAAAAAATTTACCTGTGATAATATCTCTGGAGCAGTTTACTTTAAGTTTTTCATTTTCTCTTCTTTTTGAGAATAATATAATTATATTCATTTCATCCTTCCTTTTACTCCTCCAAATCCATACTTGCTAACTTTCAAATCTGTGACTCCTTTTTTCCCCTTAAATGTTACTGCATGCACACAAATATGTGTATATACATATATAGTGTTAAATATAACTTTCTTAGTTTGTAAAATGTACCTTGTATATATGCTTGTTTTCAGAGTTGAATATTTGATGCTGGATAACTAACTGGTATGCTCTTCCCACACTCATTTCTTAGTTGCCTACAGTCATTTGTGTATGATTGAACACTCATGAGCTTTCGTTCATGGAGGTATTAATAGTCTGTATATTTTTGGAGGCCCTTGGACAACCTAGGCCAACAATTCCAAAGAGTATTTCTCCTGCTTGGTACTAAGATCTTTTGTTCTTGCAGGGAGCATTTTCATCACAGATGAGAAATTTTGGTTTATATATATATATATATATATATATATATATATATATATATGGTATACATGCATAAACATATGTTTTGCAGGATTTCTCTAGGTAAATATTTAAAAGCATTACTCTTGATGGCTATTTCAAATATCTTATTGTTTTATACCCCTTTCTTTCCTTTAGTATTTTTCTTTCTCCTTACTCCTTAATTAGAATTCCCCCTTTCCCATTTCCCTGATCAAGTAACATGTACCCTATTATTCTTCGCTCTATTGCTCCCCCAATGACCTACTGAGAAATTTCCCCATTTTACTTTCTTGGTTTCTGCATTTTATCTAGGACATACACTCACATCTGAATCTTTGGACCTAGTAGTCTCAAATGAGCGATAAAATATGAAGTTAGTCTTTCCAGGTCTGGGTCACCTTACTTAATATAGTCTTTTCTAGTATCACCCATTCATCTGCAGATTTCATTATTTCATTTTTCTTTATATCTGGTGAGTATTCTGTAATACACTTGTGTGTGTGTATGTGTGTACACATATGTGTGTATGTGTGTAAAAATTATATATATATATATATATATATATATATATATATATATATATGGTGCTATATTTCATTATCCATCCATCTTTGGAAAGGCATTTAGGCATTTACTCTTTCCTAGCCACTGTGAATAAATTAGCAATGTGCATATTTATGTAAATGTCTGGGGAATAGCATGTTCAGTCCTTTAAGAATATGCCAAGGAGTGGTATACCTGGGTCATATAGTGAGTTTATTTTTGGTTCTACCTTAATGGCTTACTGATTTCACCAATTTGCAAAACTACAAACCATTATTAAGACTGTTTTTATTCCTTTTTTCCACATCTCCACCACCATTTGTTCATAGCTGTTCCATTGATCTTTAACATATTACATGATTTTTCTATAAGCACACCTGATATAAGCTATTATTTTCAAAGCCAAAGCCAAAAGCAGGATGAAGCAAGCCTATATGAGTGACCATAAGCCTCAAGAAATAAAGGCAGCCGGAGCTTTATCTTTTCTGCTCAAGGAAACACATAATCATTCTTCATGGTATTTAGTGTCATGTCTCATTCTATGTTTTGTTTTCTTATTGTTTTCAGAAGCTGGTTCACTCTATTTCACTTTGTAAGTGTTATGGCATTAAAAGTGAGCCTGGAGATAGTGTTAGCATTCAGGTCTTTTGAATAATGTCTGAAGGATAGAAGTATAGATGGAAAAGTCATTTGAATTTCACCAACACATTTAATTAGACTTATTTAACCTTGCAGGCACAACAAATGAACATAGGTAGAGCAAGTGAGTTTTTTTTTAATGTTTGTATCATGATCACCGATATTATTGGAAGGGCTGGCTCTATACAGGGAGAGAGTTGATGAGGCATGTGATGTGAGAGTACTTGTAACTCAGGAGAAAGGAAGACCTTTTTAACGATGAGATTACATAAAGGTTACAAGGCAGCGTTTTTTCCCCCTCTAGTTTTTTGGTAGGAATTTATTATGGATTTGCTTAGCGTTTTCTTTGGCTTAATAGTCTGTTATAGCTTTGAGAGCTAAATCTTCTGACATAAGCAGAAGTTCTCATTAGAGCAAATTCACAACAAGCCTCGGCTGCTTTGCATTTGATTATGATGCTTATTTTCTCTGATTAAAAGCGATTCATATGTTGAAGTTCAATGCAAAGATATCTCAGAGCAAGGGTGTAGTATTAGACAACCTTAAAAATTCTGTTCCTCACATGGAGATTATTCTTCCTCAGCCTCATCTGCAAACATGCTGATTTATTGCTAGTTCCATAAAACCAGAAATGTTTAAAATATGCAAAATTAATCACATAATGTTATGTGTCTCTGCATTGATGCTGGCGAAGGGACTGCACAGTCACATTTCCAAGGAAAATTAAGGCACATTCAATACTCTCCTCCAGTTGGAATTACTTTGTAATGACACAGTACTTATTTTAGTCATTATATCGAGGATTAAAAAAAGTACATTACTGATGATGAAACTTTCCATGTCCTTGCAAAATCTGGAATTTAGAGGAAAATCTCATTTATTCAGTCATCAGTGTTTCAGAATTTTCTGAAATGTAGACAAGCAATAAAACAATGGTTTCTTCCTAAATCTGTTTTAAGTCAAACCATCTTGTATTTTTAGATCATTTTATTCATTTATTATACCCGATTGATAAAGTGTGAGTCATGATTTTACAACTAAAGTTTTGAAAAACTCATCATGTTGTATATTCAAGTGAGATTTTTTCCCATTTAGGGTTGATGGTAGCTAGTTGTCATATTGTTCAAAACCTGTTTTCCAAACTGGTCACTGTCAATGTGCATTGCACGTAAGTCATTTTTATGTTATGTGAAATAAATGTTAGGATTATCTAATTTCTTTCCCAAAATTGTATAACCAAGGACTGGTTACAAACAATGATCAGGACTGCTTAGCTTTCACAGTTCTTTATCGGTTTTAGGTTCCCATGGGTGGATTTACTCTACCATGTATACTCAGATATAACTTATGAGTGAGATTCCTACTCTCTTTGATTTATCAGTATCAGTCATTTATATGGTAGAATATTGATTTGTCATACTCTAAATTTCTAGACTGGCATTTCTAGCCTTTTATTTTATTTTTTCCAATTCAATTCATTTGGACCTTATCCTAACATGACAAAGGATTATCATATAATATCCTCCTTACTGTTAGTAATGAAATATAAAATTAGTCCTAAATATGAAAATGCTAAACTAAAAATTGATATTTATCCATTTTGAATTCAATATACTTTGGCTTCTGATACCTTTTACTGATGAAAATTGGATGTCAGTGATGTTATAGGGGTTTTCACTTCAAGGAAACAAAACTGACTCTGTCTCTCTTTCTCCCTCCCTCCCTCCCTCTTTCTCTCTTTCTCTCTCTCTCTCTTTCTCCCTCTCTCTCCTTTTTATTTCCTGCTGACTTATTGCAGGTTTATATGTGTTTCTGCAGTCAACTTTGAGTAAAAAGTAACTTGTTGAGAACATCTTGACAGCATGTTAAACAGAGGCAGAGCTCCTGGAACAGTTACCTGCAAACAGCTATGGTGTGGGTTTTATCTTATTTTGCCTTTGTTAGCTTCGGTTTTACTATGCTAACCAATCCAACTTAAACAAGTTAATCCTGTTTCTGACAGACACTACAAAGTGGGGCCGACTTAGCCTTTGATCTCTATCCCTATCTTTAGATATCTCTGCCCACAGAGAGGCCGTGATTAGGATTGATCATTCAAAGGTAGTTTGCAGATGTCAGCTGGGTGCATGGCCAGTAGTAAATTTATGTAATTATACGGCAAAGGACTAGAAAACACACTAGACTAAGATCTAAAAGCAGATTTTGTAACCAACTTCATCATTAATAAAGTTATATTTTTGTTTCCATATGTTTTATTCATGTGTCAGCTGCATTGATGATTCTAACATGGTAGATACTGAGACAACACAGATGACTTTATAACTCTGAGATAGAATATATATGTTTAGCTACTAATTCAATGGAAAACAAATAGCTTTAATTCATAGTGGTTACTGATTTTTTTTGTGGTTGAAATATCCCTTTTCCGGACAATATCAAGCCATAAGAGTAATGTTGCTGAACAAAGCAGAAAAGATAAGTGTGGCACTTCACTCACTGTAGTATTCTGCCACATAGATATAATATGCCTAAATGCTTTCAAGAAAATATATGTAGTCGATAGTGCAGTAAAATAATCACAGAATTATATGCTTTTGGTATTAATTCTTTTCTTATTGAAGTTCTTCATTTAATTACACATTTATTTTGTAATTGTTTTATTTTAAAATATTTATTTTCTGCTTTGATTGCAAACAGAATCTACTGTCACTTAATGTACCCTGAATACAGTTTCCTCTCCCTCTCTTCCTCCCAATTACAACCTGAGTCCTTTTCATCCACTTCCTCTCCCTTTCTTTCTATTTTGGAGAAGTTAAGGGATAAAATATATTATAACAAAATAAAATTTCTTAAGATAAAACAAATCTATCACATTGGCATTAGACAAGACAAACCAACAGAAGGAAAAGAGCCCAAGGGAAGGAACAGAGACCCACTCGTTCACACACTCAGGAATCAGAAACACGTGAAAGTAAAGGCATAATATAAGCGTAGAAGACCTGGTGCGGACCTGTGAAAGCCCTGTCCAGATTGCTTCAGTCTCTGTGAGTCCATGTGAGATGCATTCATGTCGATTTAGAGGGCTTTGTTTTCTTGGCGTCCTCCATTGTCACTGGCTCTTACTGTCTTCTAGCCTCCTCTTCTGCAGTGTTCCCTGAGTTTTGCAGGAGGGATTTGAGGGAGACATTCCATCTGGGGCTTGGTGCTCCAGGGTCTCTTATCCTCTGCATACTGTTCAGCTGTATATGTTTCCATCTGCTGCAGGAGGAAGCTTCTCTGATGATGACTGAGCAACACACTCATCTTGGGTAGAGCAGAAAGTCATGAGGAGTCATTTTATCATTGATTTTTAAAAAACAGATATTATTTGATTTTATCCTAAGTCCCTGGACTATCTACTCTCTAATTCTTGAGCTCCAAAACATTGTCAATGTAGTTTCCATCTCGTGGAGTGGGTCTTAAGTCAAATCAAACATTGTCTGGTTATTTCTGCAGCCTTTGTGCCACCATTGCCCTAGGATATCTTACAGCCAAGACACCATTGTAGTTAAAAGGATTTTTGACTACATTTGTGTTTCTGTTTCTATTTTGGTAACATACAGAATCCAATTCTGTACTAAAGGCACTAGAATGTAAGTGTGAAGGCTCTATGTAGGCTCCTGGTAGACTTTTACAAGTCCAATGAATTGTGTGGGTGCTATTTTCTACAATGGTCCTTTGCTGTTCACAAATTAACATTAAAAATGAGTTTTTAAATATTTTGGCAAAATGTTCTAATTTGTATATGTAAGTCAGTACTTTTATATATTTCCACTTGCATAATCCAGTGAATGAATCCATTTATAAACATATATGAATGGTTTTATACATATACATACATATATATGTATGTATATACAGGAATTTTTATTCTTTAGAAAAGATTCTACATCTAAACATTGCCTTTTAAAGCCTTACCTATTAAGAAACTGTTGCAATAACCTAAAATTGGTTTGTGTCTGTGTTAACATTTACTTAACACTAATAAAAAAGATAATTAATTCCATATAAAGGCAAGCTGTGTAGAATATTATTCTTTTCTACACAAACCAATTGGGATAGTCTTGTATACTCATATCTTTAGGTGTTGAGTTCCTAGTAAACAGTGACTATGCTTAATAACCTGCAATGCTAATTTCAGGTGCTAACTCCTTTAATATGGGTTCCAAGTATAAAAAATAAATAAGATGTTATGAGCAACAATTTATAACTCCAAACTAATAAAATACTTGTTTTACTAAATTATACGGATTTATGTTTCAGTTTTTAAAGAGCAATCACTACTATTTTAGTTTCCTTTTTTTAGTATTAAGTTAGATTATTTAAATTAATAACTAAATACATTACCCCCTTCCATATCGTCTCTCCAAACTCTCTCATGTCCCCTTCTCACACTGATAGCCTCTTTTATTGAGCATTATTATTACAAATATACTGATGTATGTGTACAAGTGTATGTATGTATAAATAGATATAAACTGATAAATTAATTTAGAATGGTTTCTGTATATGATTTCAGGGAGTATAACCTTGTATAAGAAAACTAATTAGATGGAAAATTACCTAATCTCCATGATTATTTTATTTAAAATTTTACATAATTTTACCTCTGAGGGAGCACATTTTTTTTTTTTCGCTCCTTTGGTGAGATAATTTTTTCTGCTCAGTTCCTTGATATTACTAATTTATGGTGGCATGCATTTGTCTCAAGAGTAAGATATGTGGGTAGCCATCCATACCTTTCTGTCTTATATATTGAAACTACTTGGTAAGGATCAATGTGGTGGATCATATTATTAAAGCACTAGAATGCTTATTAACGATGGAGAGAACTACCTCTTTAATTATAAATACTCTTTTCCAATGTTTCCCCACCAACTTGCACATTTGGTGTCTAGAGTCACAATTCAGGATGGTGTCCTTAAAAATAAATTTAGAGATTATACAGCATGTAATGAGACTTTGGAGAAGTATCCGAGGAGAAGTGAATGCCCCTTAAATGTGTGATCCAAACATTGGTCACAGCACAAAACGATCCATTGTAAAGCAATAAAAATATATTTTGTATTCAAGTGCAGAGTGAGAAAGACTCAAGAAACCAACAGTCTCTGTTGCCTAAGGAGTGAATAATGGCACTAGGTTTCTGCATTACAAATTAGGACATTGGCTTCGTACCAGTAATCATTAAAATATAAGGCAACAACCACTTTGGACTGACTTAGTACAGACAGGGACACCTGAATGTATCTCAGAACATTTTCAGATGACTGATTTGAATAACAAACTGGAACGGATCTACTTGCTATGAGTGATGGTAAAGGAAAGCAATTGGTGACAGAATTAGAATGTGGTTTGTCTAAATTATAATCTAGGACTAACTATCTTTCCCTGGTAGTATGGAAATAAAGATCTGTCAAATGCAAGCTCAGATTCATTTGTTGTAGGTACTGCTCTCAAGATCTTAGATTAAACATTTGAATAATGTATAAGTACTTCACTTGGTTTGGATTGGGGTTTTTTAATGTCCACTTGTGCTATTGGAATGAACAGTGTTAATACCATGAGGAAAATACATTTTGTATTTATTCATTTTGTTTAGATGAACTATCACTCTATCAATAATTGATTTTACAAAATGGAAAATATTACCAAGGGATTAAGAAGAGGCTTGGGGAAAGCATTCATTATCCTGGCAGCCAGCCACCATGGGCATTATGTCACTCAAAGCTGCCAACCTGCCATTCACTGGGAATGGTTGCTAGGGATCCTGTTGCCACTAGAGTAGCCAGAGTCCAGTTTAAAATCTGTGCAACTAAATTTCTAATAATTTTATTACATAAAATGATAAGCAGTAATTAATTACTTGGAAGACCTTACTTGATCTGTGTATGTGTCTACATTTTAGATGAGACTAAATCATAGGAAGCAACACACACACACAAACACACACAAATCATACACTCACAAACATGACTCAAAAATTCAAGATTAGACAAGTAAACCTGTCTCTCCAGAGTCCCATGTTTTATGAGAAACCAATGGACATCCATGAAACTACTAGGCTTTTGCCTTCTATAGAATTAATCTCTGTAACTGGCAGAGAAATACCTGCTATTTACTTGAGCCTCAAACTAATGAGTTTCCTGGAAAATGCCATTTGTGTTTGTATAAGTAGGTGCAATTCTTTTCCTAAGACAATTTAGTCAATTATTTACATGAAAGTTCCTTGGCTGGATAACAGAATAAGAAAAATACTTATAGCACAATGTCAAAGTTTATATTAAGCGATCATAGCTCAGTATGAATAAAAAAGTTTCCCACTGAATTCCAATCGCAAATCAAGGTATTTTAGCCAGTTATCCAACTATATTTCTCTTAGAACATATTTCTTTCTTTTTGTTTGCTGGCTGTTATTGTTTTGTTATTTTCCTTAAAAAAAAATAAGGTGAAAATAGATTCTTTTATCAAACAATGCATACTATCTGCAGTTTCCACTCTCCCCAGCTCCCTCCCACCTACCTACCCTCTCCCCCACATCTCCCTCCCCTCCATTTCCTGTCTGAAAATAAAAAAATGCAGGCCTCTAAGAGAGAATGGCCAAACAAGCAAAACAAAATACAGGAGGACAAGGGCAAACTCATCATATTAAGGTTGGACAAGGCACCGCAACAGGACTTAACATGTCCCAAAGCAGGCAACAGTTAGAGTCACATGCTCTCACTGTTGCAATCTATAATAAAACACAAGCTAATAGCTGCAACATGTACTAAGAAGACAGGTGCAGACCCATGCAGGCTCCGTACTTGTCCTTTCAGGCTGTGAGCCCTTCTATGTTATTCAGTTGGCCTTGTTTTCCCATTGTCCTCTGTACCCCCTGACTCCTACATTCTTTCCTCCTTCTCTGCCATAGGGATTCCCAACCTCTGAGAGGAGAACCTTTATTGATCCTGCCAATTTAGATTGCATAATGCCTGGCTGTGGCTCTCTGCACCAGCTCACATGTGCTGTTAGAGGAAGCCTCTCTGATGGTGACTGGACAAGGCACTGATCTATGAGTATAGCAGTATATCATTATTCTTCCTTCCTTCCTTTTATTGCCAGCTATGTTTGTGTCTACCCTAGGTCTCTAGGCTATCCATTCTCTTGCTCCTGGCCATCCAGGAAGTGTAGCATATGGGCTTCCTTTTGTAGTACAGCCCTTAAATTAAACTGGACATTGGTTGACCACTCCCACAACTTCAGTGACACCATTGCCTCGGCACATTTCCCTTGGAGGACAGATTGTAGATTGAGGGTTTTGTGGCTGGGTTGGCTTCAAGATTTCTTTCTGCAGTCTGCATAGTACCTTCTCACATTAGGAGACCAAGCATTAAAAAGACAGACAATGATAACAAAACAAAAACAGCACGATTATCTAAAAAACTAATGTTTCTACTCATAAACAGACAAACAACTGGTTCTTTATTCTGGAAATAGCTAACACAACATGGTCTTGCTACAAGAAATAATAATACCAATAATAACAGTAATAATATAATCCAACAAGACATAAGCTTGGACCACTCTCATTTAAAACCTTTACAAGACTTGATTACAAATGAATCTGCCAGTGATGGGAGCTTAAATCCATTTCAAATACAGAGCCTTGGGAACCTTTTGTGAAAGAGGAGGCAGAAAGTTTGTAAGAGCCATCGATGATGATGGAGGACACCAGGAAACCTGGTGCTCTAACCTAGCAGGACTGGCACACATGACTTCACAGAGACTGCAGCAGCATGAACTGGTCCTTCACAGTCTAAATTAGATGGGTGCATAGTGCTGAGAGGGTTTGTGTACGCAAGTCAACTGTCAAATATTTACAAAGGAAAATTCATTTCCTTCAAGTGAATCAATCTCTCTGGGTTTACAAATCATACTAAAGTGTTGACCTATGCTCAGCAGCCAAAAAGAATTCAGTGGTATTTTTGAAGATTTTGTTTCATAATGCTTTGTCAGGGCATTATTATTTTTTACTCCCATTTTTTTATACATACGTTTTCTTGTTTTATGTATTTCTTTCCCCCCCCACTGTGTGTGTGTGTGCATGTGTGTATGTGTGTGCATATGTATGCATTTCTTCTGCTTCTTATTTGTCTCTGTTTCCTGTTAATTTGTTTTGTCCTATTCTGTATGGTTTTTAGTTCACTGTTTAGTTTTTAATGAAAGAGGCAAAGGAAGTGTGTGGATTTTGGTTGCTGGGGAGTTAGGGAGGATCTGGCATTGTGGGAAATGAAATTGCGATTATAATATGTTGTGTGAAAAAAAACATTTTTAATAAAAATATGAAGAAGTAAAAATAAGTATTAATCTATATAGAATGTGTGTTCTTAAATAATTGAAAATGTTAGTCATAGACTGCGTGATACTTTCTCACTATTACAACTAAATCTTGCTTCTTAGTACAGCTACGTACAGTTAGAACCATTGAGAAGTTTATTAAAATTGGTTAATTTTGTGTATTAAGCTTATTTTATTTGCAAGATTTTTTAAAAAATAAAGTGTATGGAATTAACAAAAATAAAATACAGAGACTTATCCCGGATATGCATACATAGGTATTCTAGTGATGTTTAACAACTGCTTACAAATTTTAATGATTTTGTTTGTTTGTGTGTCTCAGTATTTTTTAAGTCAACATCATCTACCTTTGCATGTTATGAATTTTGAATTTTGTCATTGCCCCATTCAATGATGCTTTTATTCACATGGCATATACTGAGAGCATAGTAAAATAATTCTTCATGTGCAAATGGTTCATGGTGATCACATACATACCCAGTTTTTTCTCTTGTGGAAACAGAATGTGACAATTACTTGAGATTGTCAAATGTAACAAGCATCTTCCCTGCATTTCTGGTTGCAGCATAGTCAGGGACTTGCAGAGCTAACTTTGGTCTCATAGTTTCTGGGTGTAGAGTTAGTCACAGAATCTCCACAGGTTCAACATTATTAGGACTCACTTAATAATATTGATGAGCCTTTAAAATTCTCAATAGGTATTTTTGAACTCCTATAAAAATCTCTTTTTATAAACACATTTCTATCTTTGAAACTATAGTTATTCATTTGAATTTATGTAAATAGATATTCATTTCAATATAATAACTTCATATGTCATAATTTCTTCTATTATTACATAATGAAAACCTTTAGTTGTATTTTTTGTGCTATATTAAATAGTCCTAAGTTTTCAATACAATATAGAATGATTAAATTAAAATAATAAAATTCACAACACCTAAAGCATTTAACATTTTGTTCTTATCATCTTAGAATGTGTTATTTTATAACAATGTGGTTATACATAAAATATAATGATCAAATATAGTCAGTATGATTTGCAATATGTATAAGACATCTTCCATTGGATTCTCCTATACTGTATCTTCTTTCTGTTTCCCCACCTTATAACCTCTGATAACAGCAAATGATTAAATATTATTCTATAAATATATTGTAATTATACTATACATCTTAACAAGAAGATTTTACATTTTATTGAGCATTAGACTCAGTTGTATTAAAGGTTTTTCAAGCACACTCAGTAAAATTTCTTACCAGTGACATATCCCAGGAGTTGATATTTCTATTAAGTGTCTAGATGATGCTGATATTAAAATCCTGGCCCCCAGATTTGAGAGCTTGAATTAGACATTATTTAATATCTGATTATTCATTGTAACATTGGCTTATTACCTAGATCTGTCTCTAGCTCTGAATATATTTTACAATACTCCTATAAAGGTACTACTAAAGGAATTATAAAGACTTAAACGTAACAGAAATTTGGAAAGTATATTACAAGATAATTTAAATTTTGATACATCAATTGGGCATTTCTGTAAGTTCTGTAACACCATTGCCCCAACACATTTTGCAGGCAGAAAAGATTTTAAGTAGAGGGTTATGTGGCTTGATAATTGTCCAGTTTTCACTTTCTGTAGCCTTAAGAGTACCTTGCCTTGTCAAAGAGGCTACAATATCAGGTTGAAAGCTCCAATGTTATCCCTCTCCGACCTTTCAATGTTCAGTGAACTGTGTGGAAATTGTCCATAGCATTGCCTCCCTAGTCAGTTCCCATAGAGCAGCCCTTTGTCTTAGCATCAACTTGCCCTGTTTATAGATCTTCATGGGACTCTCCCACAGTCAAAAATTCCACTGAATGTAACCCAGTCACACCACTGGAAACCTTCTTGGCTATAAAAGACAGCCAGTTGAGACTTCATATCCTCCATTAGTAGGAGTCTTCACAAGAGTGGCCCTCATTTTGAAATCTCCACTGAACATGATTTAACTTGACATTCATACCAGGAGAGGAATCTCATACCCTACATTGCCTGGGTGATCAAGAACCAGAGACTGGATAGCCCATGTTAGAACCAGAGACTGAGGGGGGAAAATGAATGTAAAAAATCAATGAAATGTTTCCTAATGTCATTCCTCTATATTCATAGATAGCTGCCTTGTCCAAAAATCATCAGACAGGCTTCCTCCAGATGCAGATGGAAGCCAATGCAGAGACACACAGCCAGATATTATGTGGAAAAAGAATATAAATTACAGTTCTCCATTGGGCCCCTCCCTTCAGAGCTCTTTGTACACTACAGAAGAGGGGGTGTGGATATTATAGGTGACAGAGCAGATGGAGGACATCAGGAGGATGATGATCCACTTAATTGACACAACAGGAGTGATGTGGTCTCACAAAGACTCTAAGGCAAGCACAGTGCCTACATCTCTACATATATGTTGCAGCTGTTAGTTTGGTGTTTTTGTTGGATTTCTAACTGTGGGAACAGGTGTGACTCTATTTTGCCTGCTTTTAAGATTATTTTCCTTCTGTTGGCTTCCCTTGACCAACCTCCATAGAAGGGCTTTTGCTTTTTCTTATTGTATCCTGTTTTGTTGTGTTTCGCTGCCCTCTCTTGGAGGTTTGCTCTTTTGTGCAAGGAAAGGAAGGGAAGTGGATCTGGGGAAGAGGGGAGTTGGGGGAGGTGGAAGTAGTGGAGGGAGGGGAAACTGTGGTCATGATGTGTTTTATGGAAGAGGAATCTTGTAAGGAGTAAGGTTTTTCCTCCTGCAGCTGGTCTGGTCCCACCGCCGCACCAGCCCCAATTAAAACACTGAGACTCTGTATTTGATATAATTCTGTTGGCCCATTACTAGTCTTATTGGCTAGCTCTGTCTTAATTATTAACCCATTTCTGTTAATCTAGTATTTCCATGTGGTCTTACCAGCAAGTGGCGGCTAGTGGTTCTGCCTACTCCAGACTCTCCATGTTGACTTCCTACTTCCTCTTTCCTCCTCATCTCCTAGTCCCACCTACCTAGCTTTCCTATTGGCCAATAGTGCTTTATTCATTAACCAGTATGAGAAACATATCCAGAATGACATCTCCCATCAGAATCTATTGCCAACTTGATATAAAAATAACTTTGATATATCTAAAACTAAACAAAAAAAATCAAAAACCCAGTCAATAAATAGTTTAATAATACAAATACAGTCTAGTATTTCCAGACTGAGAATTGGAATATGCAGTCAGGAAACTGTTAAATATTCTTCCTATAATGTATACAAGACCAGCAACCATAGAAATCAGTGTATAGATTCCTCCTGGATTTTTTTCCAAAAGACTCCAAGTCAATATAGCATAGAGATAACTGCACATAAATGCTGATTGTAGCACTATTTCCAATGGCCAAGGTCCAACTTTAGAGGGATTGATAAATGAGAAAAAGTAAACGTGTGTGTGTGTGTGTGCATATGTTTTTCTTCAACATTAAAAAGGAATAAATGCATATCATTTGCAATAACATTGATACAACTGACTGGAAATAGAACAAGAAGAAAATAAGCTAGTCATGTGTTCAGCCTTATGCAGTTCTGAGATTATCATGTATAGATATTTAAATTCAAATGTGTATATAATATAGAACATGAAATTCTAGGGAAACAAAAGTTTCTAGCAGAAAAAGGTGAATATGGAGGAAAGTTCCTCAATGTACAATATAGAATTAGCATGGAATCATGCTGCTAGAGCAGGAAGCTTAGATAAAATTTCAACTACAAGACAGCAGCAGAGTAAGCAAGCAAGCAGAAAGTGGGATGAGGCTTGAAACTCTCAAAACCCAATGCTAGTGACCCCTAGTGATCAGAAAGAGCCTCAACCTCAAGGTTCCACAATCACCTTAAGCAGTGACATCAATTGGGGATCACCTACTCAACACATAAACCTGTGGAAGAATTTCTCATTCAAATGACAACCAATGGATATATTAGTTACAATTTTGCTGCAGTAATTGTATTCCCTACGTGAGCTGACTTGACAGAAGGCTTTGTTCTGGCAGAATGTACTCTCTACTACTGAGCCATGTCTCCAGACCCAGGAACTTATTTTTGTATTTTAGTGCTATGTTCTGGGCATGCTCTTTAACATTGCCAATAGGCACTGGTTGACCTTCGGGGATGTTCTGTGCCCACCTTGCTGCCTGAACATTTGTTTATTTATTTTGGCTGTACCTTTCTGATTTTAATGTCCTTTATTTAATTTTATTTCTTATGTGTCTTCACTGTCCCAGCTACAGTACAATGCTGAATAAAAATGCGATAAAATCATGTTTTGTTCCTGAATGTTAGGAATAAGAAACATTCAGTCTTTCTCTGATAAGTTTGACACTCCCTTTAGAATTTCACATGTAGTTTTTATCCAGGAT
Organism: Phodopus roborovskii; assembly: GCF_943737965.1. Taxonomy (NCBI): domain Eukaryota; kingdom Metazoa; phylum Chordata; class Mammalia; order Rodentia; family Cricetidae; genus Phodopus; species Phodopus roborovskii. The sequence goes on from NW_026125444.1 coordinate 7,739,708, forward strand.
AATCTTCCTTATATTCTGAACTTGCTGAAATTTTTATTATAAAGTATGTTGAAATTTGTCAGTTGCATTTTCTTTACTTGTGAAGGTATTTGTGTTACTTTGCTTTTATTTTAATGATAAGCCACACTACACTCTTTGTTTAATTCTGTATGACCAACCTTGCATTACTGGAAAATATTGGTCATTTAAAATATTTGTACATATAATTATATATAGTTTAGTTATATTTTACCTAGTGTGTTACTATTCATTAGTTAGATGTATAGTTTTCCTTTTTTCTAATATGTGTGTTTTTGATGTGGGGGCAATGTTATTCAGACAGCATGAGTTAGGGAGTATTCACTGCAATTTTAAGTTAAGGAAGAGTTGTAAACAATCAGTATTTCAGTGGCCATAGAACTATTTTTTATTGCAACTTTTCTATAAAAGTGACAATAATCACTAGTGTATATTCCTCATAATTTCTTCTTTTTTCTTCTTGATATCTGGCAAATAACCTGCTCATAAATGCAATATTAATAAAATTTCTGATTCATGTTGTTTGTTTCTCTCTTCCACTTGCCTGTTTTGCTTCCTGTATATGTGAAGTTCTTGCTGGTGTGCCATGAAGTTTTATAATTTCTATTGTTTTTAGAGTTCTAAGAGTTGTGTGTGCCAGTTTTTGATCATGAGTTTATGTGCATAATAACTTAGGAGGTCAAAGATGTTGTTGGATCTCCAGAGTTAACACGTGTTTTTTTGTTTGTTTGTTTGGTTTTGTTTTGTTTTGTTTTTCCACCATTTAGTTGCTAGGAAATGAACTTGGTACATTTGCTAGAGTGGCAGGAGCTCCAGAGTGTTGTGCCATCTCCACAGCCACCTAATGGTTTTCTTATGACTGTCCTCAAACAGTCTATTGTTTTCTGAACTGCACCTTAATTTGTCTATATAGCATCTTTGTTTTGTAGTTGAAATGCTTCAAGCTCTTGTAAGTTTGCTGATTATATAAATTTTATTATTATTATTATTGTTGCTATTATTGTTATGTAAGCTTTACAATTAGTTTTAAGTCAGTTTGTCTAAAGTTTTCTTCATCAATATAAAAGATAATTAATTGACATATAAAGGATACGAGTGTTATTATCCTGTTTAAATGACATATAAAACACCAAATACCAAGTGTGCAGTTTGTAAATAATGAAATAAAATTACTTGAGAGTAGCATTGCCACAGTGTAAATGTGCAGGTAATTAGCACTTAGGGAGAAGCATGATTTAATGATTGCTAATTAGAAAGTATGAGTGTTGAACTTAAACTGAAACAAGAAAACTAAAGTAGTGTGGAAGGAATCTCAAAGAATGAGACTCAAGAGGGAACTCATACCTGGGAGTAAAAATTGAAACAACGCAGGTCTATTGAAGTCAGGGATCTATAAGGAGATTCCACAGCTGTCAGTTTAGTAAGTCAACTTTATGCCAAACGACATTCTCACTTTTCATCCCTATACTCACAGATAAGTGTAGGCCTCCATGTTCATCCAGGAACTCCTCTTTTGCAACACACAGAGATCATACAGAAAAGAACAACCAATCAAGATGCGGAATTGTGGAACTTAGCTCCAATCGATATATCTGCAACACAACCCCTGTGCATAATGACCAGGGTTCAGTACATAATAAGGGTAGTAAGAATGTAATATCCAGATGAACAGGGGACTTACTATAAAATTGTATCTCCTAGAAATGTCAAAAGCTACACTCATGAAGGCTTTCCAACATGACTATCTACACATAAGTGCTGATGTGGGTAATGGAAAGCTCTTTAGACCTTAACCCTTCACCAAGAACTACAAGTGATTAATGAATCCAAAAAGGGTGAAGAAGTAATTTTCCCCAGGGAAGAGGGTAAGAACTGGATATCCAAAATGAAATGATTGACTCTGAAAACACTGTACAAGTAATAACTGACCAGATTATACTTACATTTAAAGTGTGTGTGTGTGTGTGTGTGTGTGTGTGTGTGAACAATTAAGCAAAGAGAGGCCATTAAATTGAAAGGGAGAAAGGGGTGTCCTACATGGAGGTTTGGAGGGAGGACATATAAGGGGCAAATAATGTAATTATATTATAACCTCAAAAAATAAAGAGGAAAAACCCATGAAAATTTATGCATGGAAAATTAGCAGGAAAGACTATGGATGAAGTTAAATATCAGTGTGAAGAAAACAGCATAATACAAAAAGGCCAACATGAAAAATTGTTTAATAAAACTTACTCATTTTCACAAATATTTCTTGCCCCTATGAAGCATTTATCAGGACAGAAAACTATTACTGGAATATATATATATATATATATATATATATATATATATATATATATGATAACATGTTCTATTATTTTAAAATTACAAATAGAAATGCTTTTATACTTATTTGATATAATAGAGAAAAATTAAACAACTGGTATTTTTAAATGATGTCACTTTAAAAGATGGGCCAATAACAAATGCTATACCTATATTTAGTAAATAAAAATGAATTTGTAGAAATTAGACTTCTATTATTCTAATAATGGAAACTTAAAACAGACATAAAGAATTTGACAGCTGTGGTTGTGGGACTGGATTGAGGAAGAAGATACTAATGCATAAGACTGTTTCTTTGATCATGACAGCTTGCTTTTTCAACTCTGTCATTTAATGGCATCTGCATTTATTTAGTTAGTTAGCTAGTTAGTTAGTTGACAAATGTGGAAAGAGAACTCACACATAAGGAAATAGTAGAGGCTATGTGAGGGGATTATATGAAGAACAATGGCCGGATGTGCACAGAGGGTTATATGGATCCATCATAGGAGAGAAGGCAAAGGTGAAGAATGGAAGAGTGAGGGAAGCCTGATGGCAGAGCAAAGTCTTGAGAGGCGACTGTCCTTTACTTTAGTTACCTCACACTTAGTGAGCTCTTTCTTCTTATCTCCATCATCCGAGTTGAACTTATAACCAATTAGCTGCCCTTAATAGTTTGAGAGCAGATTTTGCAAAGATGTATTTTTATATTAGCATTTGCAAAAACATTTTAATTACTTATATAAAAAGTCACATATGTTATAAATTAATTGCATTTTCTTTTCATTTTAATATTGGGTTAACACAGGCTGTTAAAGTGATTATAAATGTTCAAAAGACCAAAGAGAATAACATACAATTTTTCTTTCACTTTAAAGTTTTTGTTAAATACCTTTAGCTTCAGGTTTGAAACAAGCATAATTTGTTAATTTCATCAAGGCAGAAGCACCTAATTTTATATGAGTGTATTATATAGAGAGCAATTAATGACTTTTTCCATTTGGAATATTAATGCCTACTCTTTTAATTCATCAATTGATAGTTCTACAAATATTCTCTGCATACTTAGTGTGTGCTACACACAATGATGAATTTGTTATAAACACTTGTTGTGGATTTTTGCCCACACCAAATTCATGTGTTGAAGCCCTAACTATAAATTTAAGGGGGGAACCAGATAAAAGAGTTCAGATGTGTTGTTCATTGAACTCTTAAGTGAGTATGCAAAGTGGTATTGAAAAATCTGATATATACACAGTGGAGTAATATTTTGTCATTTGAAGGAAATTATAAGGTTCCTGATATTATTGTAAATGAGAGATAAAGAGGACTCGGAAAGACAAACAGTATACTTTTGGTTTTACATAAAGTTGTTTATTTTGACCTCTGAGTCATCTCGCCAGTTTAAAGCTGTTTGTTTTGAATTTTTATGATTATACATACATGGCCATCATTGTGGGAATAGATCATGAAATTAGAAATGGAACTATTGGGGATTAATGGGAGTTCTTAAAGAAGATATAATAGAAAACACTGGGCATGAATGTGAAAAGTGTCCACTGGGAGAGCACAAACATCAATGAGAATGCTGGGGAAGTGTGGAACAAGGGGGAGAACTTAAAAAGAATGTATGAACATGTAAATAAATACAGCATTATATTTCCATTCTAATTAAAAAGTATGTTTTAGCTGTTAGCTTGGTATTTCTGTGACATGCCTAACAGTGGGGGTGGACATATATCTGACCTTCTTGCCTGCTCTTGGACTCCTTTCCTCTGATTGATTTGTGTTTTCTAGCATAAATATGAAAGCTTTTTGCTTGTCTTATTGTATCTTGCTTTTTCCTGTTTGGCTGTCATCTCTTGAAGACCTGATATTTGTTGATGAGGATTCCACTTTTCCTAGTATCACAGAATTGGATGGACTCTTTCCTCTGAGTTCCCAACTCCAAGTCCTGAGAGACAGGGACAGGGATAAGACAGGAATGACAAAGACATCAAAGTCAGCATGTAATCTACTTAGGCCATTGCATCATATACCTAACTCAAACTTCCTTCACATCTTTCACTCCTTACATTCAGGCTAATAACCTGACTGAGTCCTATCTCACTGAATTTATCCACAAAATTACTCCAACTCTGCTTCAGCTTAATGGGCTCTACTGACTGCATGTCCCCCTCCATTAGCATTATGACAAATTTTAAAGGTTCCAGAAATGGGCAACTGTCACCTAGTAAATCAACAGGTTTGAGGATATGCATGTTCCCATCGGGGGAGAATATGCCCCTGTGGATTTGTGGTGGCTGCTTCTTTTCTGTCCAGCTTTAACTATGGCAAATGACAAAAATGTTCAATAAACAGTGGGTGATGATGGAAAATCTATGCACAACAAAAGAAAGAGATGGCCATAAAGACATAGTGTAAATGTTTAAATATGAAGAGTTATAGGAGTACTCAAAGAAAGGTGACGACTTTGCAGATGAGGAATATGGAGTGGAAGACGGAGATACATTTAAAAGTATAAGACATAAGAGCAGAACAGAATAAGAGAAAAACATGAGGTTGTTGAAAACTCTCTTACTACATATAGTGTGATGATGTTGTAAATATATTAAACACTGGATTTCCTGACTAAAGAAACAATTGAAAAAATATGCTGATGTAGTTAAACACAATAAGTTTACAAAATGTAAATATTGTGAGAAAGTAACTTAAAAAGTCCACTTTTAGAAGTTGCGAGTACACTGAAATCATGGAATACATTGACATGTTTTTAAGAAAACAAAGTAATTCTGTCATGTGGAAATTTTTCTTCAAACTGGAAGCTAATTTAGTCTTTTGTTGCATATAGTATTTATATTATGGAAGTTGCATAATTGCTTATTGACACTGTCACTTTGCACATTCAGGATATATGAGATTGTTTGTGTTTATTCTATGAAGAGATGAGATAGTTCTGTCAGAATTATGGCAAATGAACATGACACTATTGCTCATAAATTCACTAAATATCATTGTGTTATAAATGACTTCAAATATACTAGATTACCTTTGGTGTATTTTTCTCACAGAAAATTATTGTAAGTTACAATTGGTACAGAAAAAAAAAAAAAAAAAAAAAACGGAAGAAAAAAGGAAATAAGACCATTACAGATTTTACATGTATTAGCTAAACATCTACTTTCTCCAAACTGGCTGTAATTTTTGTGGTGATTTCTTTTAATCTGCATTAGTTCTGATTGTTTGTATTGTTACAAAGGGAGTTCCTGGAACATTTCAGCATCTATTGTTAAAATCTCTGGCAAAGCAATGATAATCATGTAATTACTGTGTGCCAACTGCTTGGTTATTATATATCATTTATAGTCACTTTAATTAAAAAGCCCACTGAACATTCTGGCATTATGTACACAGTGTGAATGAACACAAGAGCTATTTGTTAGGAAAACAGAGGACTATAGAGATCACATTTTGCAACTGGATCTTTATATCCGTTCTTAAAAACAAGTCCTAGAAAAATTGTTTGTGCTACACTTTGAGTTTAGAATAAAGAAGAGATTCCTCTGTTATTACCGTGTGTCCCCTATAAATTTATGAAGTGTCAATATAATTAAACCTGAGATACAATGAGTGCACTACTAATAAACTATGAAATATAAGCATATTGTCATATATTTTCTTCCTGATGAATAATACAATACTCAGGGTTGGAATGAGTTTGTTTTAACCTATGTCAGGTAGATTGTATCATGTCTACATCATTTCTTTGAGTTATGAATCCCTTCTCAGGTGTTTTGAAAACCATGGTGAACTCTTTGCAGAATTGCTATATCTTGTATTTTTGCATTAAGGTAAAAAGCATAAAGTAAATATTCTTCCATTCATAAAAATATATACATAACTATCTTAGGTTTGCTGTTACTGTGATGAAACTAAAAATCTTGTGGAAAAAAACTTATGCTTCCTAATTACAGTTCATTATCAAAGGGTATTAAGATAGAAACTTCAGCAGGAAAGGGACCTGGAGGCATGAGGTGATACAGAAGCTGTGGGAAGTTACTGCTTGCTCAGCTTGCTTTCTTGTAGAATCCAGCAACCACCAGTCCAGGAATGGGATCCACAATGGGCTGGGCCAGCTCCCATCAACCACTAAGAAAATGTCTTACAGGTTTGTCTACAGCCTGATTTGATGGGGGTATTTTCTCAAATGCGGTTCCTCCTCTCAGGTGACTTTAGATTGTGTCAAATTGATGTGAAACTAGCCTTTATAGTAACCAAAAGAAGACATTAACACCCCTCCCACACACACACACACACTAAAATAGGTAAATACCAAGTTCTTATATTCTAGTATTTGCTTTGAAAGTTACTTTGTATGAAGTGAAAATTAGTAATTGTCTAAGATGTAAAGTTTCATTAACTCAGAGTCTTTAAAAGGCCATCTATGCCACAATTCTTTCTAAAGCTATCATCAATGTTTAAATACCCCCCACAGACATGCATGTCTACACTAATGGCATCAAAGAGGTGTTTAGAGTAGTTCAGAATAAATGAAATGTTTTGTTGGTCTAATATCATTTAGCTAATAAATCCCACTCAATTGTAGTATCCTGCTTAGAATACATTTTAAAATATATTGCAGTTTTCACAAAAACACGACCGAAAAGATGTCCACCTTAACAATAGGCACAGAATTGGATAGGTATATTAGTTGGTAACACACACACACACACACACACACACACACACACACACAAATAAAGGACCCAGAGACAGATATTTGAGTTCAAGTTTCAAGATGAAGATCAGCTAAGCAAAGCAACTGGCCACTAGTTTACCTCTACCTAAACTCAGACCAAAGGGGGCAATTATCAGACTACTCCCTCCTTCACTACTCCTCAGATTCACTCAGACCACTATACTCTCCTCAGTGTGGGTAGAGACCAATCCTGAAACTGAATGCCTCTTCCTTTTATACCTGTCAAATTATGGGATTAAATGTGTGAGGTCTCATTCACTCTCTAAGTAGCCCAGGGTGGTCTTGGACTCAGATATTCTTCTACCTTTTAATACTGATTCCTAGGATTAAAGGTATGCCTAGCTTCTATGGTTAAGTAGTGTAGCTGCTTTGCTATTTTGATCTCCAGTGGTTTAATAAATCATGAACAATATTAGTCACCTGCCTCATTATAGTGACATAGGGGGTGACAAGAAGCATGGCTAAAGGAGTAATGGTGTCTTTTCACTCACAGTTCCAGACTGAACTTTATCAAAGTGAGCAAGTCACAGTTGCAGGAACATGGGGCAGCTGTTCGCGTTGTGTCCACAGACAAGAAATAGGAAGTAATGATCCCTTCTGCTCAGGTGCTTTTGTACTAGGGTTAGAAAGAGATGTGTGTTATTACACCAAGTTTTCAGCATGGATGCTGGGATCTAAAACCCAGTGCTCATTCTTTTACAGTAGACATTTTACCAACTGAGTAATCTTCCCACCTCTAAGTTTAACTATTTTAAACCAAAAATTCTCACCATCTTCACCAACTGTTGAATTATTCTATGCCCACGATTACTATCATTGTTTTCTCACATTTCATCTATTTGCATGTTTATAGCAGATTTATTCTCCATTTATATCATTTTACTATTTCCCCTATTAATACTGTCATGTATCAATGGGCAGCAAAAATACCTATTCTCCTTATTGGAGATACTAATACTCCTAAGGCTAGGCCCAATAATGAAAAAACATGTGAAGGTCCATATTTCACTACTACATTGGTTGGAGAGATCCTGATATTGTACATTGTAAAGAAGCAATTAGACAAAATAGAATAACGAGTGAATCATATGTTTTCAATGGTGAGAAACAATTGTCCCAAGAGTCAAAGCCTATCAGAGTGTGAAGTCAGAGCATGGAGACTGTGTGGTTGAAACAATTACTGACAGGTGGGATGATGCAAAAAAGGAAAAGAAGCTAATGACCTGTGAGAACGGTGAGAATGACTGTGCTGCCTCTTATGAGCCTTGGAAAGACCTTGGCTCATGCTAAAAATAAGACAGGAAGATAGTAAAGGCTTTTAAGTAGGAGAGATGTAGTACTAGGTCAACTTTAGAAGGAACGGTGCTTAGTACAGAATTGGTTAGGTAGAGGTCAGGAAAGACATAAACAGACAAGAAAGGATGATGTCATAGTTTGGCAGAGAAGGGATAAAAGTGGTATTCTACTTGATATTGGTGGATGATAGCAAAGCATTTTGCTATGAAAACAGCTAAATCTTATTCTCCACATTATATTGGGTCTTTTTGTGTACTGATAGAGCTACATATTTTACATTTTAGAGTTATACTGATTTAATACTCTGAAACTGGTAATTCTGCTTCATATTTTTATTGCGCTGAGTTCAAGGTATCTTCATCAGTAAATCCAAAGTCAATTGCATACCTGAAAGGCTGCCAAAAGCCTCCTAAAATACGAGATAAGATGGCATTATGTTTTCATGATGTATACTATGACAAAGCACATGTTAACAACTATTTTTAAGGTTCTTTATTGCATTGTATGCAGTTTTTGCATTGTCTAGGTTTTCAGAAATTTTGTTATAACATTTTATGAAATGTGTATTTGCATTTAGCTCTTCTCCTACTCTCTTCCTTATTTGTAATTGCTTCAGGGCTTATTAAAATGTTACAAGAAGTTAAATAGTCAGTCTTTGAAATGTCTACTGTTTTCTTTCTCATTTTATTCTTCTGGTATGCTTTTGTACTTTGTAATTTTCATTCTCTCATCTTTTGATGCTGTGCTTTTCCATTATTCTAATTGCTGCCTTGAGTCTAAAGCTTTGCTTTTTTATGTTTTTTGATGAGAACTACATCCATGCTTTATTTCTTTATTTTCAAAATAAACAGTTAATTCAAGGTGCATTTTTCCTTTAAAGCACCAGATTAAAAAGTCACACAAATTTTGCAATATATTTCATGAATTATTTTTTGTAAGTTCAAAAATATACTCTGATGCTTAGTACTTTGTTTTGTTAATTTTTAGTCTTTTGACATTTGAAAGCTGATATTTGGTTATGGATGCCTTGTTTTACTCTGGCATGGTTCATCCTTATTTCTATTTACTAGGCACATATCACAAAGGTAACACTTTAATCTCTTCATCTCAAGTTTAAGCTTGCATTTTCTCCCACTATTTGTATTTATATTGTTTTGAAGAAATTTCTTCATCCTCTTTCTTTGCACTCGATTTTCTCCTACCTCTGAATCTACTATGTTATTTGTACCAGCAATGAATAATTTATTTCAGTTGTTAATATTTGCATACTCTATGACTCCCTCTGAACAATTTTATGGCTAATATTTTGCCTCATGTATTCCACATATTTGTAATCTATTAAGTTTATTTTTATGTTTATTCATATCATAATTTGGTATGAACAATCAGACCTGCATATTTTTTTTGCATCAAGGCAAAAGCTATATGCATGTCAAGGCAAAAATCTAATATTAATGAGTCAAGGAAAATTCTATTCAAGTATCTTACAATAAAGGAGTGAGGCTGGGTAAAATTGCAACTTGAATCTGATGAAGCTTATTAGGTACTCAAATGACAGGGAAATCATAAGTGGCTAGTTATCTGAATTTTTCATAATTGAAAATAATATTTGTGATTTTTTTTATAATGGAAGATAGTTTAAAACTTGGAACAGGTATATGTAGACAGACACCAGGAAGTCATGACATCTCCTTCTTAATAGGTAATATTTCAATACTGTTTACTTAATCAAGAAGTAAGGAATTTGTTTGGGGGTTGTAAAACTGTCTCCTCTCCAGAGCCTTAAAAATGCTGGTATGTCAAAAGGGAAGAGGCAAGATTTCTAATGCAGTTTATTTTAGAGTACTGTAACTGAGAATAGGGAGAAAATATGTACAGATAGAGGATATTATGAAGCCTTCTTAAGGGACATCAAGGTGTGTTAGTGAGATGGCTCTCTTTCATGGTGGTTATTATATTCTAGTATCTTATTGTTTAGCTATATTAATCTTAAGTCACGAGGATTATAGAGGTTTTGTGAGATAACATAAACCTTTGACCAATGGGAGATAATGGCATGCTAAGCTATATAATGAGACCATTCTGCTCACCATAGTTAGGAATCAAGATTACAGAGAAAGAGAAACAGTTACTGTTTTTCCCTGTTTGTCCACAGAGATTTTGTCCACACTACCATCTTCAGCAAGACTTTACTGTATTGTTCTGTAGTTTTAGAAGCTCTTTTCACTTCATCTTCAAAACAATATTGACTCCCTCTTTTATCTCTCTCTCTCTCTCTCTCTCTCTCTCTCTCTCTCTCTCTCTCTCTCTCTCTATCTATCTATCTCCTGTCTTCTATTCCTAACCAGGCTCAATCTTCCTAGTCACATGTGTTTTCTCCTACTTCTCTCTCCATTCGCTGCCTCCCCGCCACTTCCCCTGTGCTCTAGGGGACTTGTCCCTTCCTGCTTCTGTAAGGGACTTTATATGAATCTCTTAGATTACACCTTGTATCCTAGTTCCTCTGGTGGTGTGAATTATAGGCTGGTGATCCTTTGATCTAGGTCTAAAATCCATATATGAGTGAGTACATACTGTGTTCCTCTTTTAGTGACTGGGTTACCTCATTCGGGATGGTTTCTTCAAGTGTCATCCACTTGCCTACGAATTTCAAGATACCATTATTATTATTATTATTATTATTATTTTTTGCAGAGTAGTATTCCATTGTGTAGATGTGCCACATCTTCATTAACCATTCTTCAATTGAGGTGCATCTAGGTTGCTTCCAGTTTCTTGCTATTACAATAGTGCTGCTATGAACATAGTTGAACAGATGTCTTTGTTGAATGGATTTGGATAATTTTGGTATATGTCTAAGAGGAGGATTGCCGGGTTCTGTGGTAAACTAATTCCCATTTTCCTGAAGAACCGCAATACTGTTCTCCAAAATGGCTGTATGAGTTTGTACTTGCACCAGCAGTGGAGGAGTGTTCCCCTTTCTCCACATCCTCTCCAGCATGAGTCATCATTGGTGGTTTCACAAAGAAAGGTCTAGAGAACTACAAGACTGCCGCCAACTAACAATTTGAGCATCGGTGGAAAGGCTACCATAAATGCCCTTCCCAGATAGTGAGATCAACAACTAACTTATCCATGGAGCCCTCATCTAATACCTGTTGCAAACAGGAGCAAACACCCAAACATAAACACTGAGTCAAACTAGAACCCAGATGCAGATGGAGAGGACAAGACCAGGAGGCAGAAACACATAGAGACAGTCTACCTGAACAAGGGCCACCAGACTGATAGCTAGGAAGCCAGCATAGGACTGACTCTGGCCCCCCTGAATATGGGTCTCAGCCAGGAGGACTGAGCAGTCTCGGGAACCTCAGACAGTGGAGCCAGGATGTATCCCTGGTGCACAAAAGACTTTGCGAACACATCCCCCATGGAGGGATAACTGCCTTAACCTAGAGAGAGGAGAGAAGCTCTAGTCCCTACTTCACATGACCTACATGGCCCCAACTGGATGGCATTCCCCTACATATGGATTTGGGGTGGAGGATGGGAGGGGAGGGTGGTTAAGGTGCATGTGAGAGGGCAGAGAGGGTAAAAGGGAGGGAGGGAGAGGGAACTGGGATCGATATGTAAAATAATAAATTAAAAACAATTTGCATTGACTCCAAAATATAAGTTCAAGGACAAGTTACTGGGGAAAAGGATTTCTATTTTTGTTTCCACAGAAAATGAAAAGATGTGGATTCTTTTCAGACTAATATGGTTTGATCATGCCCTACTGCCTGAAACAGAGTACCAGGTGATCCTAAATTCAAAACAGGTGGACAAAGCAGCCTTACAGATTACAGCCAGGATTTCAGCATCTTCTTAGAATCCCCCATGACAGCATCCCTTACCAGCAGGAAGTAGTTTGGAAAGAACGACACCCAAATTCCCAAATATTGTCTATAAAGTTTGTTTTCATTTAAATGGACTTGATTATATAAAATAAATACATTTTAAAAAGCTCTTTTAACTAGATGTCCATGTTTATTTCATTCATTACCTTATAATGTGCATCATTATGCCAGTAAGAACTATTAGAGAAATCTTCCCTTAATTCTTTGTGGGGAAAAAAATCTGTAAATCTATGAATATGTTTAACATACTTTCTGTTTTCTTATTTTCACAAACAGAAGAATTCAGTCTTGCATCCTGCTCTTGGAATGTAGCACATTCACATAAGTCTTAGGTACCTTCTTTATCTTCTTAACCACTCAGGTGTCATAAGCCTCTAACAATAGGCTCCTGATTAGCAGCATCCCAACTTAGGTCAGGTATGGATTTAAATGGATTCTGAAGTCACTGCTACTAGATTTGTTTTAAATTAAAATGAAAGGGTAGATATATTAATTGGCAACCGTTTTAGTTTGCCAGGTTCTAATGATGATACAAAATGTGTTAGAAATAGATATTGTATGCAATGTCAACATGTGAGTTTGCATACAATGTTTTACATATTTATTTTATGAAGTGGTATCTGATAAAGAAAACAAAAAGTAAAATCCCATCTGATGGTATCTTTAAATAAGATATCACCTGAGAAAATTTCCTTGGAGCAAATAGAGTTTATGTGAATATATATATATATATATATATATATATATATATATATATATATAATTAAGTATTCTTGTCTCTATAATGTAGAGTATTGATGTAAAACCCAAAACATAGTTTCCTATAAGGAACATCATTTGTTTGCAAGACTTGTCCGGGTTGTTGGATAGTTTGCCTTAAAATCTTCACGTTTTTAGCCTGTAAGTTGGGCATTGTTAGAGCATGCTTTTAATCCCATACTCTGGAGTCAGAGGCTGGTAGACCTCTAACAGTTTGAAGCCAGCCTGGTCTACAAGACATGCTTCCAAAGCCACAGAAAAAAAAAAAAAACCTGTCCTGAATAAAACAAAAACAAAATCAAAAAAAAAAAAAAAAACCCCCACAACAATAACAGCTACAAAACAAACAAAAACAAAACATTAAAAAAAAAACAAAAAAACCAAACTCTTCGCATATCTGTTAGCAAAGGTCTGTGGTGAAAAGTATTAGCCATGTGAGAATTAAGAATGAGAGATACACTCAAAATATATGACTGAAATATATATTGGGTACTTATATATTGGATTTTTCTCCTTGAGGGGAAAGAGAGGAGAGAGGAAAGGGGGAATGGAAGAAAGGGGACAGGAAAGGAAGAGAAGGGATAAAGAAAATAAAGATGAGAAAGGAAGGAAAGAAGAAAGAAGAGATAAAAAATACTCAATTCAATTAAATGACTTACTAAGGATTGTGGTTTTATTGCTTAGTACCCAAGTACTTGCAGTCTTTTAGGGGTAAAGAGTTAAAGCCAAACAATTTTACCAAAGGTTTCTGCATGAGATCACTTCTATTGCTTTGTTAATGGTAGACTGGGTGGAAATGTGTATCCAGGGATTTCATTGAATGAAAAACATGCAGGTTGATTCTCTTATAGCATAAACATGCTGCTAGTGTGTTCTTTAACTGTCTGGTGTCTAATTGCAAAACATTCTGTGAAGCCCATCTTAGGCTTTCTGAATCTCAAATTCATTTCTTTCTTTAAGTTTGGTTTTGTTTTAATAAGGAGTATGAGTTAGTAAATGTGTATTAAACTGCTAAGAATGATTATCGCATTGATAAAAAACAATGCTTGTAATTTCACACATTGGCAATTTTAATGAGTTAATTGTACTCCAAGTATTCCCTCTCTGAATATTTTTGAGAATTTACCTAATAAGTCCTCTCTCTCCTTTAGCAAAAGAGATACAAAGAAAATAAGAAAAATAGCAGAAACTAAAATCAAAACTGAACAATCAGTACAGTGCATTCCTTGCTTTTGTAGAGACAGTTTAAGTCATCTTACCTTGACTATATTATTTTAATTGACAATGACCTTTCTGAGAGGGCTCCATGCCACACAGACAGATGGTCAGGGAAGCCAATAGCTTAGACATCATGCTTATTGGTCAGATTTGCTTATAGAAGTTGACATTCACAGTTGGAATAGTCAATGTTCTCTCAAAGTTTCTCTGTCTTTGGAGATACTATACACCTTTTAGAAATAAAACTACATTTTAAAAGAAAATTGTTCTAATAATTTCCTGACACACACACACACACACACACACAAATCCTTTAGTGCAATAGTATACTAAATGAAATATTGTGAAGTGATATCTTTAGAAAGAAGAGACATGGTTTTAATAACCAGATTCAAAGAAAAAGATATGATGCTCTAGCTTCAGAGTAAATTCAATATATGTTTGCTGATACTTTATTTCTCTTTAAAATTTATTTTTCCTGTAAAGAGAATTAGTTTTATTATGTAATAACATAATAGAGTTGTTTTTTCTTAACTTTGTTTCTTAAATGTGGTATCAACTTTGGATAATTGGAGAAATGATCATGGAACCATTTCTAAGAATTCTACTTTTAGTTCATTTCATATAAGTAGTAAAGTGTTACAAGATATTTGATCACACTGTGAAACCTGAGACTATGTTAATAAGATCAACCTTCGATCACAGGGTGTGCAGCATCTAGTTGACAAGAATTAGTCATGAAGCATATGGAGGATTCAGGAAGATGGATAGAGAAACACACACAACGGACTAGGGAGGGATTCAGGGTTTCAAGGTGTTTTGATTTGGGACAGCCTGAGAGATGCTTTCTAGTCTCCAGTCAAAAAGGAGGATCAGCTGGTTTCTTCTATTTGTCTCTCTGATCTAGTAGGTTTTCTTCCCAATATCTGATTTCAGAGTCTTTATTAATAAATAGTATGATAAAGATTTAGTTACTTGAGCAACAGCAGCAAAGAAGATGCTAGGGAGACCAGAAATCACACCAGGCTGCAGCCTGAGTAGCAATGAGCTAATTGCAGAGCCATTGGGCCATAGACAGTACTTAAAATATCAGTAGATTCAAGTAAAAAGAAAAAAGTAAACATTTTGTAAAATTTAGATACTTATTAAGTCCAAAACTACACAACCTCCAGAAGATAACAATGAATAAATACCACATGATCTACTTTTGGCGATAACATTTTTAGATATTCAATCAAAGGCATGATCTCTAAGAGTAAGTTGGTAAAACATACCTCATAAGAATTATGTGCTTGCAAACAGCACTGTCAAGAGAATCAGAAGAGGTATCACATACTGAGAATATCTTGAAGTTTTAAAGGCCCAAACTAAGCGTGAGCAACACCATTCTATAGGGATTCTGGACTGAATGAAAGGAAGATAGGGAGATGTGCACAAGCATTCTGCTTCTGGGCTATAGATAGAATGCTACTAGACAACTTGTCACCATGCATTTCTGACAAGATAGACCCTATACCCTCAAACTGGAAGCAAAGAAAAGTTGAGTGTGGAGACAGAGGGTTAGAAATTATATAAGTCAAATACTCAAATCAAATACAATACTTTCAAAAAGTAAAAATTTTAAATTATTAAATAAGCATTCAGTAAGCTGTGAAAAGACACAGAAATAACACATACATATTGCTGAGTGGAAGACAAAAATGATAAAATTCCATGTATATTATAATGAAACACTGTCATCTTTTACAAAAATCCAAAATGTTAAAAAGAATAAAATTAACAGTTTCTAGAACATTTCAGGGCATTAAATAGACTTTGTATAACTACATAATGCATCCATATTGTTGAAATACATAAACTATACAAAACCAAACAGAATACCTATTGGAAATTATTGAATTTAGGTTGCCTTAATTTTTCTTGATGGAGGCTATAGGAGTATACAGCAGGTGACAACTAGTGTTCAGCAGGTCAACCCACTAAATGAATGATTCTCTGATGGAGAGCCCCACTTGGCAAAGCTGTGGAGTTACTGACTATAAACGCATGGTTGTTTCTGGCTATAATTCTCTCATCTGCTCTTGTATTCCTTCCTTAATAACAGCTATGAATATCATTCTCTGTGCTTATGTGTTCACCTCATGAAAAATATTCCATCTACTAGTCACACATATAGCTGTAGATGGTCGGGAGGATGATCTCTACTTAGTCTATATAATTCTGATACATGGAAACAATACTCGAATTTTGTTCATTATTTAGACTGATATATGAACTTTAGTATTCTCAGTCACAAAGACAACTTAATTTTAGAACTCAGAACAAATGAAAGCAAACTGGTTGCCCCTGGAGACAAATATCTGGTTGCCATTAGAGATAAATACACAAGGACAATTTCCCAGGTGTTTATTGCTGGTTAAAGGTCAGATCTTGAAGTAACTTTAATAGATATAACTTTCTCAGCAATGGACTTTCTGCATGTACTATGAGAATCAGGTTAATGTTGCAGGACTCAAGGTTGATCTTTGTGCATGGCCAAGCATCACTCACTATGACATCCCTATCCTAAAAAAATTACTATGGCTTAATTGTGTTATGAGAATAGGTTGGACCCTGACATGCAAACATGTAATATATAATTGTCCAGAGTTTGGCTTGACAGGAGGTATGTAGTAAAACTTGTATAAAGCTTCTGTGTAAAGAGCTGGGCAGAGGTGTGGGTGTGGGTATGACTGTGTGTGTGTGTGCTGTATGTGTGTGTGCTGTGTGTATGTGTGCAATGTATGTGTGTATGTGTGTGCTGTTTGTATAGTTTGTTCTGAATTGTGTTGTTAACATTAGTGTATCTTGCTCACTAATTATTTAGAGCAAATTATTTCAGAAAACACTCCATTAAGGTAACATTTTATGTTATATTTACTTAAGCATTTAAAAATATGAATATTCATATTCATATTAAAGCTAGAGATAATTTCTACTAATTAATACATACATTTATCATAATCACATTATTTATTTAAAATTATATCACAATCATTTTACTTCGATAATATGAAATTCTTACAATCACAATAGATTTTGCCTTGCAAGCCCTTCTACTTTTCAAACATGAATCTCTAAGGAAATTATACTGATCAGTTTTTGTAAACATATACAGACCCTGAAAAGCATTGCATACTCTATATATTATGAAATGTTACTGAATAAAGCCTATTGGACAAAATAAATCATTTTAAAGAAGAGAGTTGACAGTATAGCGTTTTAAAATGTGAATTAATTTATTAAAATAGCTTTTTATAGAAATTTATTTCATAAATGTTTTTCCTTTTCTCTTTTGTCACTTACTTTCTACTTGTTTTTTAATATACAAATGTGCTGATGTCCTGTACATCTTACATACAAGAAAGATAAAACCTTACCTGTGGTGTGAGAATAAGTTTCTACAAAATTTAGTTATTAATTTATTTAGTAGATTGAATTAGCTTATTGTTTTATTTAGAAAATCTCCATAATCTCTAGAAAGGTAATTATACAATTTTCTTCTAAACATGTATTACCCATCCTAAAATGGAGTTCTTTAGGCTTGAGAGACATGGAAAACGAGTACACTGTTGTCAAAAAGATCACCTCTAAAACCATATATAAAGTAAATTTTTGATTTCCTTGGCTACAATTTTAAGGTTAAAAACCACTATTTTATCTAGGCACACAACTCAGTACAGGAGCAGCCACACTAAAATCAATGAATAAATGAACTGTTTTAGGAACTTGCCAGATGGATATAATTAGAAGCTTAAAAGACTTGTCTACATGTGGTTGGATGAGAACATAAGCATTTGACACTGTGGTGTAGTGGAAATTATCACTGACGTCAAAGAAGTCTTTGTAGAGTCAATACTGGTGCATTCAAAATTAAAAAGTGGATTGATATGTAAAATAAGAAAAAATAAAGGAAGAAAGAAAAAAAGAAAGAAAGAAAAAAGGAAGGAAGGAAGGAAGAAAGACAGAAAGAAAGAAAGAAAGAAAGAAAGAAAGGAAGAAAGGAAGAAAAAAGGAAAGAAAGACATTGGTAGTGGTAAGAATTCAATGATTTTGAAGACATAGTTTCTGGTAGTTTTATTTCTCCATTTATTAAATATGAAGTAGTATTTGCAGTCAAAATAATGATCTCAGGGGACAGTCTGGCAGTAGATGGAGCTTATGAAGCAGGATGTATGCATCTATGTCTAAATGAGGAAAAGGCTTATTTAGAAACTCTTCCAAGAACCTTGCAGTTAGCACAGAAATCAGCTCCTGGGCTCACCTGCCTATACAGGGAGACGTCTATAGGGAGTCGGATACGCAGAGGTTTCTTACAGGTTTGTTCTGGTTAAAAGAAAGAAAGAAAAAGTATCTTAAACCAATTTTATGACCCTTCTAAGACATTTCATTCTTGGGAGCTAAGAAAAGTTGTTTTCAAAAGCCAGAAATTTGTATTTTGACGAGCAACATCCCAATGAGTAAGAACTCTCTTGAAATACTGTTTCTGATTGGCATGGCACTGACAGTCCCCACAGCCTGTAAATCTGGCCCACCTGATGCCTTCTGTATTGTCCTCTCTTTCAATAGTGAAAAACCTCTGAATAGTCCTTTATTCCAATGTCCTCTTTTCAGAGATATGTGAGAGAAAATGGGCCAAAAAGGTATCGTGATAAATCAAAAGACAAGAACACAATGAATTCAATTCAAAGGAAAACTAGGAGAATGTGTTTACATTGTTGTGGAAGTATGGCTGAGTAAGAATATAAAGAACATGTTCAGTGATGGGCAGATGCCAGATTGAACTAAGTGAGAATGGTAGGGAGATGTGAAAGGAGATGCAAGACGCATAGGTTACTCGAGAATTCTAAATGAGGGAATGAAAAGAAATAAAATGAGTGACAGGACCAGGATTTGAAGTCAAGCAATTATTCATGTTCTATGTAAAGAACCATGGAACATAGGCACAGGATAAGAGAGATCACAGAAGCTTTAATTCATAGGAAAGTATTGTATTAAAAAAAAATCAATCCATATAAATTCCCAAGCAAATTAAAATCTTCCCAATGCAGTACAAAAAAGCAATTTACTTTATGGTAGTTTTATTGATTAACCAAATGTGTGCTACCAGAGCATTAACAGCCACAGACATTTCTCAAGGCAAAAAAAATCATTATTTGTTTTCTTCAGGAGAGATAATTTGTATTTATTCCTAGAAGGAATAAAATAAATCATGCAACTTGGAGTTTCTGTCATGATGATGTAAGTATTATCACTATTTTCCAAGTCTCACATAAGACTGACTATCACATCCACAGCTGGTAAATCATTATTCACTGCATGAATAAGCAGTCCAGATGTTCTTTCTGATTAATGAGGTACAGCTATATTTATGGTTGTTTCTATGTGGTAACTACACAATTATTGATGCTGTCAGAAAACTCTCCCTGTTTTCTGATAATGGGACACAGCTCCTAGAATAGTGCTGCTTGCCTGTCCATCCTGTCACCCATAATCTTGTGCATCAATAAAACTTTTCCTTGTGCTGCCTATAAAGCTCTCAACCACAGCATTCTGCCTAATGCACACACTGTGTACATTGTGAAAGAGAGTATTTTGTTTTGATTTTTAAGGTAGTTCACCATTTACTCAGCAATATCTTCAAATGTCAGAGATAACAATGAAAGTCAATAAAGCTTTTATTCATATTCATTTGTGCTGGTTTGGTAATTCCTGCCAGTTTATTTAGGAAATATTTGTAGGTTTGCGGGTTGTGCAGGCAATTAAGTTCAAGGAAGGATGCAGAAGGAAAGAATACAAGAAAAATGTCCAATGTAAACTGTAAGAAATAAGATGATTTTATACTGCTTCACAAATAAAGTTTGAATTCATTTGAATTCTCAGTCACTAAGCTCTAAGTGTTGCTTGCTTAAGTTAATTTTTTTTGTTCATTAAGACTTGGAGGCAGACATATGAACTTACCCCATAAACTTGACAACCTGATGTTGACACACAAGACAGACATACATGCTGGAAAGAGAGAGGTAACTTCCACAATATGTCCTGTGATGCTACATAAGTGCCATGGCACTTCCATGCACACACAGAAATAAACATATACATACACACAAACGCAAGGAAGTGAGTGTAATTTAATTATTAAAATGAAGACATATCTGTGAAATACCCTGTGCAATACATTGAATGTAGCAGCAGTTCCCTTCATTTGTTCTCTCAAATTTCAAGATAAACTTCCAAGGTAAATGATAGATAAATGTCTGACATATGAATGAAGATGCAAAGATAGATAAAGAGAAATAGAGAACTAATTACCATGCTGTTTGATCTTTTAGACATCTATCAATTAGAAATTGATGACATACATATTTAACTTAAAAGAAATTGGAAAGGGGCCTCTTTCATCCTGGCTTTGTGATTTCCTCTAATCAAAGGTTCTTAAGAAACTTCAACTTAAATTTTGTGTTTCTTTAAACTTAAGGAATAATTTCTCCAGGTCAAGGACAGTACTTTAAGAATGGTAATTCAGAACTAGTACAGAAGATTATTGATCAGGTGTCATTTGTATTTTACTGAGCTATGTGCTGGAGGACACAGGGCCAGGGACATTATTCTGCAGAAGGAAATATAACTAGAGCAAGAAATTTCAGGCAAGGGGGTGGATGAACAGATATAGTTGATGCAAATGCCTGAATTGTGGCCACAAAAAAAGGCTCCAGGGTTATTGACTGCAAGACCTTGATGATGTCAGCTAATCTTTCCAGTCTCCTTCTCTAGTCTCTAACTTGAGAATAACAATTATCTTCAATTTGCAGCAGATTTGAATTTAAAAGAGAACTTTAAGCTGGGAAAACTCATTGTAGGTATTCAGTCTTGGCAAGCACCTGAAGACATTCTGAGCATGTGCAGACCAGAAATAATGGTCTTATTTACTTAAGGAAAAGGCAGCAGGAGTGGGAGTCTACACAGCAGTAGGGCATAATAAGGAAAATGGTAAATACCCTGTGATGTATACTCCTATCTTCACAGAGGCTAGAGGACAAAACAGCTGCAAGCAAAGATGCTTCTCTCCTCCCAATATAGGATGCAGGTTGTAGAATAGAAACTGGGAATCCAAAACATTAAGTACTTTGTGAAGATTGTGAAATAAATTGACTCCATTTCTACTGCCTTTCACATGAGAGAAAGAGGCAGGCTGCTTAGCACATCCTGTTCAGATCCCAATTTATATCAACAGATGGCAATTTGAAAAGGGAGAAAAATCATTGTGTTTTGATGCAACATTAGTTAAAATATGATATGTCTTGCAGAGTAATTAGAAAGCACAGAAAATGGTAGCAAAGTAGACTTCTGTGTCATGTGATCAAAGCTTACCAGTGTGGATCCACTTAGGTCACAGGATTTCTAGCTGACACTACAGTGAGTGCTTTGAACAACTATGTGCCAATCATTTAATTGTCACCCAGTCCTGGGAATCTGACCATGACCACTGATCCAACATAGTTCTCTTGGCAACTGCCTCCAGGCTTATTTGCAGGTTGGGTGCCTTCCTGTGTTAGTAATTACCCTGTAATAGACTGGGTTTGCTAGCATACTCAATACTTAACCTTAAAGGTTCACTCTTCACTCTGGCCAACTATGAGTCTCTGAATTTGCCATTACAGCCTGCAGAAAAGAAACTCTGCTGACCACAACTAGTCTATAGAGAAAAACAAATATTTAGAGGAAGATTGATAACATGTCCATTCATAAAATTAGCAGTGATAAATTTTCTCCCAGGGTCCATGGCTTCACTGCGTCTGAGTAGGTTTCAACTAGGATGATGCTGATAGGTGTAATTTCTTCCCAGTGGAACACGTTCCATTGCTGTGGAAAAAATCCAACCAACAAACCAACCAAAAAAACCAAACCAAACCAAAACAAAACACCACTATGACCACAATGATTCTTATAAAGGAAAGCATTTAATTGGAGCTGGTTTACAATTTTTGAAGTTTTATCCCTTGTAATAATGGAGGGAAAGAAGGCAGCATGCCGGCAGACACAGTGCTGTAGAAGGAACTGAGATGTCTACATCTGAATCCATGGGCATCAGGAACAGAGTGTCACTACAATTGCCTTGGACTTTTGAAACCACAGAACCCACATTCAATGACATAGTAATTCAAACGTGGTCACAGCTAGTCCAACAAGGCTTCACCTCCTCATTCCTAACCAGTAAGGCTATTCTCTGATGACCAAACATTCAAATATTTAAGTTTATGGTGTTGATTCTCATTCAAACACCACAGGGCACATTTCCATCACAGTCTTAAGGTGGTTTGCAATTTTCATCGCATCCATGCAGCCACTTTATCAACAGGTACATCTTGTGTGGGGTTTAGTATTGTGTCTGAGAAGTGTCACATTTGGGTAAGAACATTGGTGATCTTGCTCCCCTGACAGACTGCCTAGAACCATCCAGGGTTATGAAAGTTAACCTGTGTTGAGGAAACATCTAGATCAATTCCATCCTAATTTATCTTTGTCTTTGCAAGCAAAGTGTTTGATGTCTGCAGAATATTGGCAATAGTTGCATTGTTAGGGGCTTCCAAATCTGATAACTAATAGAGTATCATTCTGGTTGTGACCAAGATATTTTCATTTAGTAATATATTACTTCTATGAGCAGCGTTATTTACTGTAAAGGGTACTTCAATTGAAGCCTCCCCCCTTTTTTTTTTTCTTTTTTAAAAATAAGAATGTGAACTTGAATGTGCAAAAGCTCTGTCATGCCTGGAAGTAAACATTTCAAGCTACCATATCCTTACTTTGGCTTTTAGATTCATTTTTCCTCACCTTCCATAATGACCCCTGAGCATTGAAGGGAGTAATATAAATATTCGCTTTTTGTCTAGATATCCACAATCATTTATTCTCAGTACTTTGACTATTTGCTGATCTCTTCAGTTACTACTGACCACTTCGGGGGAAAAATATTCTTCTCTCATCAAAGCTGAAAGCAGCTCTAGTCTATGTGAATAAACACAGTTATTTAAAAGGCAATTTTAGAGGCACGTTTCCAGTTAGTAAAACAATAGCAGTAACTTCCCCCAGTAGGGCCTCTCTCTCTCTCTCTCTCTGACTGTCTCTCTCTGTGTGCATATGAAAGAGTTTGTTTTGTATACTTGTGTGTATGTGGTGTGTGTGTGTGTGTAAGTGTGTGTGTTTGTATTAATGCAGATGGACCTGAAGGCACAGAGTCACATTGGGTGTCTTTGCACAATCACTCTAACAACTATTGGGGGAGTTCTCCCAATGTGGAGGGAGATTTGTTTGTGTTTTCACACCAAGACTGTCAATGGAGTAGACCATAGAGTTTCTGGCTGACTAGGAGGAAAACAGAGGAACAGAGATAATAAGGAGGAGCTTAAAAGGTGCTTGGTCTTTTCGATCAGGGAAGGTGAAGAAGAGGGTAAAGTGATTGTTTCTCCATTGCTCAAGTAAATAAATTTTTTCCTAATGCTAATATATTAGTCACATAATATCTTTAAGTAATAACAATATTAAATAAACTAATATGCAATGACTGTTCTTAAATATATTATCTGAACTATTCATATCTGGTGATATGAATATTTTAGGTTTAAATTTTTTATTTTAAATAAATACTTTGACCTCAAAAAGGATACTTCTTAACATGCGATGAAATAATATAATCTTATTTTGAAAATAAATATAATCTTTAATTTGAAAACCTGGAATTTGTTCCTTATAATTAGAAATGCATGAATACTTGCTTAAGGAGCATCTAGAAGTTGAAATTAAAAGGAAACAAGGACAGGCCACGCATTTCTATTAAATACAGTATGTACGGCATGTCTCTACTTACTAAACTTTGGAATTCACAAAACAACCTCACTTATTTTCAAATTAAGTGCATTTTATATATTATTTTCAAGAAATTAAATAACATAGTATCAACCTCCTCTTCTTTATGTTGACATAGTCATGACACATAATTTTCTACATAGAAGACAGATGGTGATGAAGACAGATATATTGATAATTAAAAGATAGGTAGATGGATGATAGAAAGAAAAAAGAAAGGAAAGAAGCAAGCAAGAAAGAAAGATCATAGCTAACTGTAGTTGGTGAACATCTCAGTATGGCCTCTGGTAAAGTCTTCATAGTCATGTACAGTCTGTGCGTGATACATCCAAAGTATTTGATATAGTGTTATTGTCTCTGAAGGACTTTCTCTACTTCAGAATAAAATACCTGCCATATTTTAATACAGTAAACACATCATAAAATTATGTCAACAGCAGTGGCCGTGTAAAAACAGTGAGAACATGTCTTCTCCTGAGTGATTGACTTACTTGACATTCAGGGGAGTGTTTTGAGCTTTGACAGGTTGCAAATCTCTTAGGGCTCAGGTAAAAAACCCTAACCATATAAAACGACAGCCCATCTCTGTGTGTGTGTTTAGTGATTTGTTTAAAAATTATATATTAATGCACTTTATAGAATAATTATAATAGCTATTTATAAAATACGTGAAATTGTGACATACATTAAATCTAAGGAAATAACAAAAACACTAAGCAAAACCATAGAGATATATCCCAGGAAGAATAAATATAACTATGAAGTACATGAAAAGTAATATAAAGATGTTCTTTGTTAGAAGAAAGTGTGTTTTTGGTACCATCACAAAAAGAATTACCAAACTGAAAATACACTTAAGTAAAAGTAATTTAGTAAGCTGCATAGAAAGAATACAGAAGGAGTGTAAACTGATGAACAAAAGAAAAAAACCTTTGAACATTTGTCTGATATTTACTAGAATGATTGACACAATCTATAACAAAAATGTTATAAGTGTTTGGTTGGCTTTGGGTGAAGCCTAAGACTGATTCAAATATTGGTGAAAAGCAGAAAACTGCTGTATTCAAATGAGAAGGTGTATGTCTGAAAGACTGCTCCATACCGATTCCTCTAACTTCAGAATGTGTATTAATACAATCATTACACCTTTGCCCTATGTCCCATCTACTCTTACTTTAAAATTCAGTTTTTGATATTATAATATAATTATTTCATTTCTCCCTTCCCTTTCTACCTTCCAAATACTTCCATCAGCTCTCTTCCAATGTGTTGCCTCTCTTTTCATTAATTGTTGTTAAATAGGATCAAGCAAGTTTGTTGATGAGTAGGTACAAAGATATTGATGGACAGAGCAACTGGATTTTTCAGTGGGATTATGTCTCCCAGGAATATCAGAAGCTACACCCATAAAGTCTCACCACCACGACTACCTATCAGCTTTTAAATTACCCTCTATTGACACAGGCTTACTTGGAGCAGACCTCAGTGATAGTTGCCTTGGGAAAGAGATTATCGCAAAAGCAGTAATTACAGAGTTGACTTATCAAATTCACAGAGCTTACAGAAACACTGATTTTTAAAACTTGAGCAGAATTGTGTGTGTCAATTAAGAAAACTGGAATAAATTCTATGCATTTTCAGTATGAAAGATGAATAAGTTCCAAGAGCATGTTGGCAGACTATGATGGTTCTTCCCTCCTAGAAGTTCAGGAAATACAGTGTGGCAGAAACCAGAAGTCCAACTCTATCCACAGAATGCTGATTAATTGACTACTTCTGACAGTGTGGCCTTAGCCTCTAAAATGTTTGCAGTCTCCAAAAGTGTAAATGTTTTGTTGTTTTATTCTTTGGGGGCCCACCTGCTAGTTCCCAAATAAATATACAATGAAACTTCTTAGTTATGAATGCCAGGCCTTAGCTTAGCTTGCAGCTAGCCAGATTTTGTTGTCTTAAATTATCCTGTTTCTATTTAACTACATTTTGTCTCTGGCTATATGGCTCGGTGGCTGGCCTCTGATGTCGTTCTCTCCTCCTTTTATTTCTTGTACCTCACCACCCCTTTCTTGAGCCTAGATTTCCTCTCCTAGTTGTTCTCTTTGCCTGGCAGCCCTGCCTATTTCTGTCTCCTGTCTAGCTATTGGCACTTCAACTCTTTACTATTAAATCAGGATTTGGGGGCAGGCAAAGTAACGCAGCTTTACAGAGTTAACCAAATGCAACCTAAAAGAATGCAACACATCTTTGCATCATTAAACAAATATCTCACAACATAAATGAATGATTCCACAACTCAAAAGTCACTCCACATATTGGGAAACAGATACACAAAGTATGAGGCTACAGTGGACATTTTGGAGTCAAATAACTTATAATGTAGCACTTCCATTTTTAGGTATAAACCTGAAAGGATTAAATTGTATTAAATAGATATTTCTGCACTCACGTGCATAGTGGCTTATTCCCAATAATGAAATGTGGCAAAAGCGCAAATGGTCATTGGTCTATAAATGGACATGCACTGGAATATTATTTATCCACAAAAGGAAACAGGTTCTGATTTATGATGCAACATAGGTGAACTTTGGAATGTTATAGCAAAGCAAAATAAACCAGGCATGAAGTGGCCAATGCTATATGATTTCAATAATATGATTTAATTGAGAGGTTAAAATTGCAATAGAAGATAAAAGTTGCAAGAGACATGTCAAAGAGAAGAATGGAGGGATCCTATCAACATCCCCTGTAGTCTTATATGATTAATTTATGGTGAGGAAATCACTCACCATAAATGACACTATGTGAATATGTTTAATGCTAGTGCAACACATGATGGAGACTGAGTAAAACAGAAGGGTGTTCGTAGTTGACACAAAAATAAGTTTTCAGTTAGCTGGAGTGATGGCTCAGTTGTCAAAAGTACTCAAGACTCTTCCCAGAACCTGGATGACTTGCAGCTGATTGCAGTTCCAGGAGATTCTGTGCATTCTTCTGGCCCCCATGGCCCCCATGGACACAGCCATGGATGCAGGCAAAAACAACAACGAGTACATGCAATTTGAAAATAAATCAATCTTTAAAGAAAGCTACTTGGTAAAATGATAGAACTGGGTAGGTTATGTTTTATCTAGTAAAAAGACATATATTCTATTGCATCAGGCTATGTACTAGAATATTTCTAAATGTTGTGATGAAACATTATTTTTAATTTTCACAGTAGTTCTGAGTGAACAAAAACAATGTCATTCAGTGGTAGAACAATTTTCTCTTAAATGCCATAGAACCGGGGACAGTTTTTGCATTCCTTATTTTACCTAGTAGCTAACACAGCCTGCCTGTAATTGCTGCTCAGTAGCTGCATTCTCAAATGCCCTTAATCTATACTGGCCTTCAATTCCATGTATGTGATATACAAGGTTAATGGCTGCCAGCAGACCTACATTGCACAATGTTATCTTTGAAAGTAGCTCTGTTGTGTAACAATTCAATGGAGCTGCTATTTTAGAAGGACAGTGCAGTTTTCAATTTCTTCTCCAAACAGATAAAACATTTCTATAAAGTGAATTTGTGCGGTTTCTTGTAAGCATCCAAAGGATTTAAAGCAGCACTCTACGTTTTCTAATTTTTTTTTTTTTTATCATAATGCCTTTTCACTAGCTTCACACTATTTTCCCAAGCACAGAATCAGAAATTCAAACTCAGGCAGAACAAATACACTTTGAGCAAGAGGGGTGCAGCTACCTAAGTGGATTTACCTATTGCCCTCCAATGCGGTAGGCTTTGTATTTTCAAAAATAGTGATATGCCCTTTTGGTTTATCTTTGAAGTTGAACTACAAGCTTTCTTATGTGTCTTTTAAATTGAATGTTTAGAGACAATTTTCTTTGAAGCTCTGAAAACTGCAGGCCTGCAGAGCTGGCAAAGAACACTGTGTATTTCTACTAAGAACACACGGATGTCTATCAATGGGGAATTAAAAAAAAGTTGGCTTGGCTTGCTGCCAGCATTTCCCTCATTCGCTACCACTAATTCTTCATTCCTCCAGTTTTCAGCTGTTTTGTTGAGATTTCATTTCCTGACCACTTTATACTTTGCTATTTCTTACTCGATTTTGCTATTTGCTATTTCTTAATCGATTTCTCTTCACTTCTCCTTTTCCCCATCTGACATTTAACATTTTCATAAAAAAAAAAAACATTTCTTGTTGTAAGCCTGAAAAAAGTAATATTTAATTAAAAAGAATAAAAGGCAAAAAGTAGCCCTTAATTTTTCAGAGTGACTCACCACTGATGAGGAGATGATTGGCAGGATCTCCTCAGTGTCTCCACAGGGCATGCATAGGTCCCATGTGAACACCTCAGGATTCACCAGCCTCATTACACTGCCCGATATTTAGGCACATGGTTTGCACAGATGAAAGTAAAGACATAATATTCCTAAACTGTGCGTGTTTTTCATATTTGAGTTCAGACTCGCCTTGCCTGTGTTTATTTTCTACACTGTAACCCTTTAATGCTATTACTTGTTATTTTTACAACTAATTGACTTAAGACTACATATTTCTACTGTCCTATATTTACATGCATTTCTTTAGTTCTGTAATATTCTACTATTGTTAATTTTGGTATTTATAAGTATATATTAATAATACATTTATTTCACTTAATAATTTTGTTAGGACAATGTCATGTATGTATCATATATTTTTAAATTCATAACTTCATTATTTCTTCCTGTCGCACATCCTTGTTCTATTTTCCCTTCATATATAGTATTCCATTCTGATTCATTCTTGCCTTTTTTGTTTGTTTGTTTATAGTTTTTGTTTGTTTGTTTGTTGGCTTTTGTTTAGATGCTAAATCTGAGGGGAAAAAAATCTGATGATTGCTTTCTGAGCCTGGCTTATTTTGCTCAACATGATGGTACAAGATGCCGTCAATTTTCTGAAAATGGCATGTTTATTCTTTTAAATGTTTGGATATTCCATTGTGAATTACACCAGGTTCTATTTATCCACATTAGGTTGGTGAACATCTAGACAAATCACATTTTGTTGCATGTTGACTTGGATTTCTTTAGGAATATACTTGGGAATACTGTTGTTCAATCACATGGTGGTTCTAGAATCTATGAAGGTGTCTCTAATGAGGACTTTCATTAATTTGGAATATAGTGTCTGAATGAAATCTTTTGTAGCCAGGAAAGGGGGACAGTGAGCCTCCATTGCCAGTGACAACATCCACACAGCTCATTGAACGTACAGAGGACAATCTGGAGCCTTCATGGAGCCATCAAAACTACATTCTAGTTTCTTTGGCACAATAAACATCCTTGAAGACTACAGAAAGAGAAATTTGGACACCAACCAAGCAAGAAACAAAACCTTAACCTACAATCTTTCTTGCCTTTAAGATGCTCTGTAGCAATGATGGGTAAGAATCACACCATGAGAAGGAGCCAATGCCCTACACTGTCTGGATGGAGAGGAACTAGAGATTGAATAGCCCCCATAAATAGGGTAGACACAAACACCATTGAAAAAAAAATGAAATGATTTCTAATGACACTCTGTTATACCTATAGATCAGTGCCTCTTGCAGCAGAAGTGAGGTTGTGCTTAGACTCATACCCAGACTTTATTTTTGTTTTTGCTTTTTTTTATTTATTTATTTTATATAACCAAGTCCATTTGAATGAAAACAAACGTTCATAGACAATATTTGGGAACTTGGGCATTGTTCTTTCCAAACTACTTCCTGCTGGTGAGGGGCGCTGTCATGGGGGATTCGAAGAAGATGCTGAAATCCTGGATGCAGTCTGTAAGGCTGCTTTGTCCAACTGTTTTGAATGTAGGATCACCTGGTACTCTGTTTCAGGCAGTAGGGCATGATCAAACCACATTAGTCTGGAAGGAATCCACATCTTTTCATTTTCTGTGGAAACAAAAATAGAAATCCTTTTCCCCAGTAACTTGTCCTTGAACTTAAATTTTGGAGTCAAAGCATTTTATTTATTTATTTATTTATTTATTTATTTATTTATTTTATATAACCAAGTCCATTTATTTTTTTTTGAGTATTTTTTATTTAATTTTATATAACAAAGTCCAATTAAATGAAAACAAACATTTATACACAATATTTGGGAATTTGGGCGTCGTTCTTTCCAAACTACTTCCTGCTGGTAAGGGGCGCTGTCTTGGGGGATTCGAAGAAGATTCAGATATCCTAGCTGTAGTCTGTAGGGCTGTTTTGTCCAGCTGTTTGGAATGTAGGATCAGCTTGTACTCTGTTTCAGGCGGTCTGGTGTGATCAAACCACATTAGTCTGGAAGGAATCCACATATTTTCATTTTCTGTGGAAACAAAAATAGAAATACTTTTCCCCAGTAACTTGTTCTTCAACTTAAATTTTGGAGTCAAAGCGTTTTTTTTTTTTTTTTTTTTTTTTTTTATTATTTTACATGTCGATCCCAGTTCCCTCTCCCTCCCTCCCTCCCTCCCCCCAAGCCCTCCCTCCCTCCTTCCCTCCCTTTTGCCCTCTCTACCCTCTCCCATGCACTCTAAACACCCTCCCCTCCCAACCCCCCACCACAATACAATATGTAGGGGAATGCCATCCAGTTGGGGTCATGTAGATCTGACAGGTCCTGTGAAGTAGGGACTAGGGCTTCTCTCCTATCTCTAGAATAAGGCAGTTATCCCTCCATGGGGGATATGTTTGCAAAGTCCTTTTGTGCACAACCAAGTCCATTTAAATGAAAACAAACGTTCATAGAAAATATTTTGGAATTTGGGCATTGTTCTTTCCAAACTACTTCCTCCTGGTAAGGGGCACTGTCATGGGGGATTCTAAGAAGATTCAGAAATCCTGGCTGTAGTCTGTAAGGCTGCTTTGTCCAGCTGTTTTGAATGTAGGAACCCCTGGAACTCTGTTTCAGGCAGTCTGGCTTGATCAAACAACATTGTTCTGAAAGGAATCCATATCTTTTCATTTTCTGTGGAAACAAAAATAGAAATCCTTTTCTCCAGTAACTTGTCCTTGAACTTAAATTTTGGAGTCAAAGCATTTTTTTTTAATTTAATTTATTATTTTACATGTCAATCCCAGTTCCCTCTCCCTCTCTCTGTCCTTCCCTCCCTCTTTCTCTCCTTCCCTCCCTCCCTCCCTTTTACCCTCTCTGCCCTCTCACATAAATCCTAACCACCCTCCCCTCCCATCCCCCCCACCCAAGTTCCATATGTAGGGGAATGCCATCCAGTTGGGGTCATGTAGATTTGACAGGTCATGTGAAGTAGGGACTAGGGCTTCTCTCCTGTCTCTAGGTTAAGGCAGTTATCCCTCCATGGGGGATATGTTCCCAAAGTCCTTTTGTGCACCAGGGATGCATCCTGACTCCCCTGTCTGAAGTCGCTTAGACTGCTCAGTCCATCTGGCTAAGACCCATATTCAAGGGGGCCTGAGTCAGTCCCATGCTGGATTCCCAGCTATCAGTCTGGTGGCCCATTAGCTCCTCCTTACCTTCCACAGAGACAGGTAAGCTGTCTCTATGTGTTTCTGCCACCTGGTTTTGTCCTCTCCATCTGCATCTGGGTTCTACTTTGACTCGGTGTTTATGTATGGGTGTTTGCTCCTGTTTCCAACAGGCATTAGATGAGGGCTCCATGGATAAGTTAGTTGTTGATCTTACTATCTGGGAAGGGCTTTTATGGTAGCCTTTCCACGGAAGCTCAAATTGTTAGTTGGCGGCAGTCTTGTAGGTCTCTAGACCTTTCTTTGTGTTCAAACCAATATTGGCTCCCTCTTTTATGTTCTCTCTCTCTCTCTTTCTCTCTCTCTTGCTCTCTCTCTCTCTCTCTCTCTCTCTCTCTCTCTCTCTCTCTCGTGTCTTCTATTCCTAACTGGGATCAATCTTCCTGGTAGCACGTGTTTTCTTTTCCTCCCCTTTGTTTTCTCCTACTTCTCTCTCCAATCGCTGCCCCCCCCCACTTCCCCTGTGTTCTGGGGGTCTTGTCCTTTCCCGGTTCTGTGAGGGATTTTATGTGAATCTCTTAGAAACACCTTATATCCTAGTTCCTCTGGTGTAGAGTATTATAGGCTGGTGTTCCTTTGATCTAGGTCTAAAATGCATTTATGAGTGAGTACATACTATGTTCCTCTTTTTGTGAGTGGGTTACCTCATTCAGTATGGTTTCTTCAAGTGCCATCCACTTTCCTGCAAATTTCAAGATACCATTATTTTTTTCTGCAGATTAGTATTCCATTGTGCAGAAGGGCCACATCTTCATTATCCATTCTTCAATTAATGGGCATCTTGGTTGCTTCCAGGTTCTTTCATAACCACACTTTATATGAAGAGAGAATCTAAATTGGAGGTTTCCACTGTGCCCCTCCATGCAGTCCTTGGGGAACCCTGTAGTAGAGGGGGAGAAAAGATTATAGGATTCTCAGTCCATGGAGGATACTAGGAGAATATTGCCCAGTAAAGTTAATAAGCAGAACTCGTATGGGCTCTTAGAGACTGCAGCATCAAGCATAGGGCTTACATGGGTCTATAATAGATCATCTGTATATATTTTATGGCTGTTACTCTGGTATTTTTATGGGACTCCTAACTGTAGAAGTGGGTGTGTCTCTGACTCTTTTTTTCTGCTCTTGGGACCCTTATCCTCATGTTGGGTTGCTTTGTTCAACCTCAATATGAGTGCTTTTTGCCTTATTCTTATCGGATCTTGTTTTGTCATATTTGGTTGTTGTCTTTTTGAGACCTTCTCTTTTTGAAGGGAAATGGAGGGTGAATCTGGGAAAGAGGAGAGGTAGGAGGGAGCTGGGAGAAATGAAGAGAGGTGATGGAAAGTATTGTATGGGAGAAGAATCTATTTTTCATTAAAAAATAAACAAAATATATTCTTATGTATTGAAGTCCTATTGAGAAAATTATTACTTGAACTTACTACTAGACTCAAGTACCTAAGCAAGCAGTTATAAATCCAAGAAATTCTAAAATGTATCATAATACTCTCAATATTATGTATAATTCACTACATAACTTTATTTGTTTGGAAAGATACCAGTTTTGTTTCCATCTTAATCATTGGTGGAATCTCTACAGGTACCTATGATAGTTTACTTTCCAAATGACTAAAAATCTTATTTATGGAACATTTATCCAATGTTCTCAAATTGTCAGAACACAGAAGAGTTTAGAGTGAAGTAGAATTTTATATTGGCAGACTTACAAATACTAAATTATATGTTTTAAAATGTAAATGTTACCTAGAATATATATTATATGAACTTTTTCTTCATGGACTGCAAGATTTAAATTTAAATTTGTTTCATAAACATTTTATATTAATACCCCAAATTAACATTTGATAGGACCAAATTTTCTGCTCATTGAAATCTTGTGTCTATACAGCATAGGACACACTCATTCCTAATGCTTTCTCCTGCATTTCAGGTTTGCCTTGCATATTTACTGCTGATAGCAATTGTGCTTCATTTACAGATATTTCTAATAAATAAGTGCCACCATGACAATGACCAGCAAGTGTCCTTTTTCTTTGCTCTGTGTACTGTAAAACACTATTTAATACTTTGCAGTATTTGTCTTGATTTCTTTGAGAAGATCCGGATGGATTTAATAAACAGTTTTTCATTGTATTAAATAGGATTGTCAAGCCTCTGAACAAAATTCATTTTTAAAGAACCAATTTTGTTTTGCAGTAATGAATTGATAGACTATCCCCTAAACAACTACAAACATCTTTTGTGTGTGCCAAATGAGGGCCAAAGGATTCATCTTTGGTTTATATCCTATCCTATTTCCTTTATTTCTATCTGCAAATATAGCAATTTACACTGAACAGAGTAGAAACTCTTGAAGAAATGTGTTTTGCTGCAATTATTTTTAGCACAAGGAAAAAATGTCTTGATAATATGAATTCATCTGGACTTCTAGGTCAATATATTCTATAAAATAAATAATAAACAGGTTGATAAAAGGTACTAGAGCCTGAACATTTCAATTTAAATATTTACACTAAGACTCTATAATTGTTTCTACCTAGGTTTTAAATTAAAGCTTTTTTAATGCAGTTTAGCAAAGACCGAGCAAGAAAACCTCCACACTTTCATTAATTATGGCAAAGCAAAAATTCATTCACACACACACACACACACACACACTCACACACACACACACGCACACTCCCTCTCTCTCTCTCTCTCTCTCTATATATATATATATATATATATATATCACAAATTAATTTTATATTGATATATAGGAACTTGTGAATGAGAAACAATAACATTCCAAATGATTTCTAAATCTAATTTTATTTAGAGTCAAAAATATTTTAATCTGAGCAGAAGAAAATAATTTCTTTCAAGATTTGTGTAGTGGTGTCTTGCAGTTGTGTTTAGGATAATGTAAAATGAAATACATTAAAAATACAAAATCTTTGTTGATAATTCTTGGGCTGAATGTCTGGAAGCCAGAAACACATGAAAATACTGTTGGGTACATTTTGTCACATACTGTATTGAGACTATTCTTTAAGCTAAAGCATGCATTCAAATAAGTGCAAACTCAAAAAATTTTAAAGGAAATTCTAGATATTAAATTTAAGAAATTATTATAAAAGGCAAAAAATTCTTAATATTTTCATTTAATTACCAAATAAAGCTTGCCCAAGTTCACACTAGTTGCAAGATATCACTTTAGTTATTTCTCAGATACACTTAAAACAATGATATAACTCATTCTGTGTGTCAAATAACTTTGGTTTCTTCTAATGATAATTTAATACTCTTTATTTTTTTATATTTATTTCTTATTTTACATATCAATCTCAGTTCCTCTTGCTCCCATCCTCTCATGCGCCCCACGGCCTTTCCATCCCATCCCTTGTTCACTTCCCAGAAAGGGTGAGGTGTTCAATAAGAATTCATCAAAGGCTATAAAATAATTTGGGGTAGGGTCTTGGCTAAGGAAGCATGCCCTCCATGGTGAATGGGATCCTGAAGTGTCTTTTGCACCAGGGCTACATCCTGGTTCCACTGTCTGACTTCCTAGTCCTCCCAGCTATCACGTATGTTCAGGGGGCCTGATTTGGTCCTATGTTGGTTCCCTAGCTGTCAGACTGGGGTCCATGAGTACCCACTTGCTCAGCTTAACTGTTTCTGTTTCTGTGTGTTTTCATGGTGTGACCCCTTTGTTCATCACTCCCCCCTTTCTGAAATTGGATTCCAGGAGTTAAGCTCAGTGCTTAGCTGTGAGTGCCTGCTTCTGCTTACATTAACTACTGGATGAAGGCTCTAGGATGCCAAATAAGGTAGTCATCAGTCTCACAGGGGAAGGGCGTTTAAGGTAGCCTCTCCACCATTGCCCAGATTCCCAGTTGTAGTCATCCTGGTGGATCTCTGTTCAATTGCCTAGTGCCAGATTTCACTTTAAATTTATAATGGCTCATTCTATTGATGTGTCTCTTTTCTTGCTCTCTTCTATTCAACTCCTCATTCAATATCCTGATCCCTCCTGTTCTCTTTCCTTCCTCTTTCTCCTCCCTCCCTCCTCACCACCATGATTCCAATTTTCAGTGGCTCTTATCCCTTTCCCCTTCACTGGGGGATCATGTATATCTCTCATATGTTCCTCCTTGTTTCCTAGCTTTTCTGGAGGTATGAATTGTTTTCTGTTAAATATTTGCTATATATCTAATATCTGTATGAGTGAGTATATAATATGTTTGTCTTTCTGTGACTGGGTAACCTCACTTAGGATGGTTCTTCTAGTTCCATCAATTTGCCTTCGAATTGCAAGATTCCATTGGGTTTTGTTTTGTTTTTCTGCTGAGTAGTACTCCATTGTGTAAATGTACCATATTTTCTCCATCAATTCTTAGTTGAGGGTCATTTAGGTTTCTTCCAAGTTCTGGCTTTTAAAAATAGTACTGCTGTGAACATAGGTGAGCAGATGTTCTTGTTGTATGAATGTACATTCCTTCTGTATATGCTTAAGAGTGGAATTGCTGGATCTTGAGGTAGCCATCCTGATGGGTGTAAGATGGTATCTCAGAGTAGTTTTGACTTGCATTTCCCTGATGGCTAAAGATGTTGAGCAATTTCTTAAGTGTCTCTCAGCCATATTAGATTACACAACTAAGAATTCTCTGTTTAGTTCTGTACCCCAAATTTTAATTGAATTACGTTCCCTTGTATCCTCTATGGCACCTGTATTTATTTACACACACACACACACACACACACACACATTTTAAAATATATAAATTCTGTGTTTCATCCATCTACTGACAGAGGAAGCTTCAATGATGATGGCTGAGCAAGACATTAATCTACAAGTTTAGCACAATATTATTAGGAGATATTATTTCTAGAATAGTAGTATTTGGCTTTACCATTGGACCCTATGGTATCTATCTTCAGGTTCTTGGTCATACAAGCTGTATTGTGTATGGCATATTTTGTAAAATGGGCCTTAAGTCAAATCAGACATTGATTATTTCCATAAGCTTTATGCCACAATTGGCCTAGCATATTTGGCAAAAAGGACATATTTGAAGATTAAGGGATTTTGCCTGGGTTTGTGTTTATGTTTCTCCTTTGCTATCATGCAGAGTGCCTTCCTGTACCAAAGACACTAGGACGTAGGGTAGAAAACTCCATATAGACACCATATAAATTTTCCCATATTCAATGTTGTATAGATGTTGACTTCAGCAATAAGTCCTTTTAGGTTGTGGAGCAACCTATTCCCTTTATATTAATTTAGGTTGTTAATGAGTTCTCATGCAAGAGTGAACCAAGAACTCAAGTATATGTATGATAATCCCAATACTAGAAGCTTCATTTGCTGACTAAAGGTTGCCAGTTGGGGCCCTATTTCCCCCATTATTTAGTATTAAATTCAGATTGCCTTCATATATGTATATGTATTTTTGAAGTTTCTGTTGCATTAGGTTTTCTTTGTGGCTCCACACTTGATCCTTCCATTCAATCCTCTCCAACATTTACCCATAACAATCTATTCTATCTATTCTATATCCCTTTCCTAGGGAGATATACCTGACCCCCAACTTGTTTCTTACTCTATACCTAACCTCTGTAATTCTACAGATTTTATTAGATTACTTATTATTGGATTAACAGTTAATTACTTCATATAAGTGAATATATACCGTATTTCTCTTTCTGGGTGTAGGTAAACTCAGGATAATTTATTTTGTTCCATTCATTCACATATTAATTTCATGATTTTACCTTTTTTTGCTGACTTTCTGACAGGCTTTCCTGTGAAGCTTGGAATTCTGAAGGACTGTTCTAATCTTGTCTTGGCAAAGTTTGGCATCACCTTTCTTGCATCCTGTTGGTGCAGTTTGGGCAGTATAAGCAATTGAGGTTATGCAGTTACATTGCCAACATGGCTAGGTTTTGCTATAAAAACAAACTCAATACAGAATTTCTTTGATACCCATCATCTTCTCTAAAATAAATTGGTGCTGCCAGGAGCAGATGTGTCTCACTGTGAGGAAAAGCCTTAGATTGTTAATCATATTGAATGCCATATTCTGAAGGTCTTTGAATGTTTGAAGACCATCTATATATCGAAATATATCTAAGTATGACCATGGAAACACACCTAACATGACTATAAGGTTGACTATTTTAGGTGATTGCTGTATTTTTAAATTATACATTACTTTCTAAAATGAATTGCATAAATTTACTACTTTAAACAAATTAAATTTGTATCATGAAACAAAAGTCTATACAAATGTAAAATATTTAAGATTAATAGTTGATTTTTTAGTTAAAATGTGTATTCACTGATCCACCGTTTATCCTATATTTTCTATATCTTATTGTCCTTTAGAAAGAAATCTTTGAATTTAAATTCTTTGTTTTGCTCTTTTTCTGAACATTATCAATGACAACTTGTAATCAACTTCTCTTAAATGAAAATAAGTATTCATAACTCATCTTTTGGGAATATGACATAGTTTTGTAGAATGTTTCCTGATGTTTGTGGATGCTGTTATCTTTGGGGGTCTCTGAGAAAATTGAAAATTTAGAATTATGGTCAAGTCCTGACTGGAGTATTCTGTGCAGCTGTTATCATCTCAGTCAGCAGCCTTGAAGCTATGTGGATGCAGAATTCTGAGGAGACAGTAACAGAGGCATTTGAAATGCTGTATACCTGGACCATCTATTTATATTGGTATATGGTATAACACCTGAATTAATACAAGTATAACTGTGCATTGTGCATAAGTCAACCAAAGATAATTTTTATGTTTTATGTTTGAGCAAGTAAAATATACATCACATGTCCTAGAGTTCTTCTAGATTTATTTCTTTGTATTTGTATTTCAGCGAGTCTTCATCAGTTTTATTTTTAAACTGGAATGAATACAAAGACTCTCATCTCCTATTAAAATAAAAGCATAATTCTCATCTCTTTTGACTTATATTTTAAAGTCAAGATATTTATTAAATAGTTAGGTTTCGTTAATCTAGCAGTTCTTAATACGCAAATGTCTCGTAGCAGCCAAAATTTTCAAAGACAACACAAAATGAGTAGGTTCTAGACTCTGCTAGACTCTGTGCATTTCCCACCTTTACATGGCTATTTTTCTTTTTCTTTTTTCTTTATATATATATATTTTATATAACCAAGTCCATTTAAATGAAAACAAACATGTATAGACAATATTTGGGAATTTGAACATTGTTCTTTCCAAACTACTTTTTGCTGGTAAGGGACGCTGTCATGAGGGATTTGAAGAAGATTCAGAAATCCTGGCTGTAGTCTGTAAGGCTGCTTTGTCCAGCTGTTTTGAATGTAGGATCACCTGGTACTCTGTTTCAGGTGGTCTGGCTTGATCAAACCACATTAGTCTGGAAGGAATCCACATCTTTTCATTTTCTGTGGAAACAAAAATAGAAATCCTTTTCTCCAGTAACTTGTCCTTGAACTTCCCACCCTTTTACCCTCTCTGCCCTCTCACATGCACTCTAAACACTCTCCCCTCCCATCCCCCCACCGAAATTCCATATGTAGGGAATGTCATCCAGGTAGGTTCATGTAGATCTGACACATCATGTGAAGTAGGGACTAGGGCTTCTCTCCTGTCACTAGATTAAGGCAGTTATCCCTCCATGGGGGATGTGTTCCCAAAGTCATTTTGTGCACCAGGGATACATCCTGGCTCCACTGTCTGAGGTCCCTTAGACTGCTCAGTCCTTCTGGCTGAGACCCATATTCAGGGGGGCCTGAGTCAGTCCCATGCTAGCTTGCCATCTATCAGTCTTGGGGCTGTTAGCTCCTCCTTGTTCAGGTAAGCTGTCTGTATGCGTTTCTGCAGCCTGGTTTTGTCCTCTCCATCTGCATCTGGGTTCTACTTTGACTCAGTGTTTATGTATGGGTGTTTGCTCCTGTTTCCAACAGGTATTAGATGAGGGCTCCATGGATAAGTTAGATGTTGATCTTACTATCAGGGAAGGGCATTTATGGTAGCCTTTCCACGGCCGCTCAAATTGTTAGTTGGCAGCAGTCTTGTAGTTCTCTAGACCTTTCTTTTTGTTCAATTTCATCTTCAAACCAATATTGCTCCCTTTTTATGTTCTCTCTCTCTCTCTCTCTCCCTCTCTCTCTCTCTCTCTCTCTCTCTCTCTCTCTCTCTCTCTCTCTCTCTCTCTCTCTCTTTCCTGTCTACTATTTCTAACCAGGCTCAATCTTCCTGATCACACATGTTTTCCTTTCTTTTGCCTCGTTTTCTTCTACTTCTCTCTCCATTCGTTGCCCCCCCTACTTCTGCTGAGCTCTGGGGGGGACTTGTCCCTTCCCAGTTTTGTGAGGGACTTTATAGAATCTCTTAGAATACACCTTGTATCCTAGTTCCTCTGGTGCTGTGAATTATAGGCTGGTGATCCTTTGATCTAGGTCTAAAATCCATATATGAGTGAGTACATACTGTGTTCCTCTTTTTGTGACTGGGTTACCTCATTCAGGATTGTTTCTTCAAGTGCCATCCACTTTCCTGCGAATTTCAAGATACCATTACTTTTTTTCTGCAGAGTAGTATTCCATTGTGTAGAAGTGCCACATCTTCATTAACCATTCTTCAATTGAGGGGCATCAAGGTTGCTTCCAGATTCTTGCTATTACATTTAGTGCTGCTAGGAACATAGTTGAACAGATGTCTTTGTTGCATGGATGTGAATCCTTTGGGTATATGCCTAAGAGGGGGATTGCTGGTTCCTGTGGTAAACTAATTCCCATTTTCCTGAGTAACCACCATACTGATCTCCAAAAAGGCTGTATGAGTTTGCACTCCCACCATCAGTGGAGGAGTGTTCCCCTTTCTCCACATCCTCTCCAACATGAGTCATCATTGGTATTTCTAATTTTAGCCATTCTGGCAGGATTAAGATGGTATCTCAAAGTTGTTTTG
Organism: Phodopus roborovskii; assembly: GCF_943737965.1. NCBI lineage: Eukaryota > Metazoa > Chordata > Mammalia > Rodentia > Cricetidae > Phodopus > Phodopus roborovskii. The sequence goes on from NW_026125444.1 coordinate 7,780,347, forward strand.
ATTTGCATTTCCCTGATAGCTAAGGTTGTGGTCATTTTCTTAAATGTTTTTCAACCTTTTTGTTTTCCTCTATTGAGAATTCTTTCTTCAGTTCTGTACCCCATTTTTTAATAGGGTTATTTGGTGTTTTGTTGACTAGTTTCTTGAGTTCTTTGTATATTTTGGCGATCATCCCTTTGTCAGATATATGATTGGTGAAAATCTTTTCCCAGTCTGTGGGCTGCCATTTAGTCTAGTCGACTGTGTCCTTTGCCTTACAGAAGCTTCTAAGTTTGAAGAGGTCCCTGTAAGACCTGCGAAGGGTGTGGACCCTCACGCCCGACTCAGGAAAGGCAGCCCCCCAAAATTACTCACGAGAAGCGGTCTTGATGCAAAAGCATGAGGTTTTTTATATTCCAGTGCCCTGGGGTAAGTAGCCATACTCCACATGAGGTACAGGACTGGGAACTCTTGGTACAGGGTTCAGACAGCTTTTATAAGGTTACAACAAAGCCTGCTCATTACAAACCAATCATCTCAATAGCATCCAGTGTGGACCAATCAATTTGAACTATCCAAGCCTGCGCTATGCCCAGGAAGTCTGCTTTCGCCAGGGCCTCTGGGTAGTGTGGCATGGCTCATCTCCTGTTGTCATCCATTCACAGGTGCTGTCAGTAACCCCACCCTGCCTACTCACTGCCTACTCACTGCTAGGGGGCAGGGTCCAGGGAAAATTAGCTTAAATTTTTCCATCCTTACATTCCCCACTTCTTCTCTGGTTAAGTTCTAATCTTAAAACTAGCAGGACTAAATGGCCATAATTTGGACCGCACTCATTCGCTCCCTAACAAAATTAACAGTGAGCAACAAATAACAATGAGCAGCTATAAGAGGCTGTTCCTGGGCCCCATAATGCCACAAAGTGGGCCCCTTCACCAAGTTTCAATGTTGCTGTGCAGTGACATCTAAAGTAGACTGAATCTCCTCCAACTTGGAAGTGATGTGGAACTTTTAGATCTCCTTTAGCCGAGTAACCTTCCAGGAGTTGTTTCCATGTTCGTTGTCTCATCCATTTGAGCACCTTAAGCCTAGCAAACAAAGGCTTGGAAAAACAGCACATTAGAACCATGTATAGAGGCAATTTTTATCAACGGAGGGCCCCCTCCCATAGAGCCAATTATAGGGGGTCAGCCCAAACAGCCCAGAGGTGTTTCAAACCCTGAAAAGCACAAAGGTTAGGAGAGCAATTCAGTCATTAATGCCAGTCTCTGTGGTCAATTTAGTGAAGGTCTCTTTTATCCTGTTTACCTGCCCTGAGCTTTGGGGTCTGTATACACAATATAAATTTAATTAACCCCTACAGTCTTGGCCAGTCCCTAACTTACCTGAGCAACAATATATTTTCTTTGTCACCATGGTTGAGGTCTCCTTCTTGGTAGGGTAAGTCTCTGTCCATCCTGAAAAAAGGTCTATAAAAACTAATTGGCAGGCTTTACCTCCATGAAGTCCATTTCCCAGTGCCTGGATGGCTTCCCCTCAGTCTCTTTCAAGGAGGCATTCTTACAGGGTTAGCATTAACCAGCTGACAAGGCACACAATGTTTTACTACTGAGTTGGCCATCCCAACTCGTGACAAGGGGATGCTGTAACCAGTCTCTGCAATTTTTTAGCCCCTAGGTGGGTTAGACGATGTATCTGCTGGACATACTCTAACCCTTCTGAGTAGGGTAAAGCTTCTTTCCATCTGAGGTAGATATAGCAAGTCCCCTTTGTTTACAGATAGCCCCGTGCACATGTACATTTATAAAAGCTTAACTGCTGCCCGTGTAGATGTTTACAGATTTTTTTTTTTTTTTTTTTTTTTTTTTTGGCCAGCTGCAAGGCCTGTGTTAAGGCCACGAGCTCAGCTTCTCATGCTGAGGTTCCTTCTGGCAGGCTGCTGGCCCAAACAGTTCAGGTTTCATTTACATCATTGTCCCAGTCCTTTTTTTACCTTGTACCATGTAACTGCTTTCATTGGTGAACAAGGTCAGTGTTTCCCCGGCCAGAGGAAAGTCCGTAAGATCTTTGGGAACTCCAGTCTCTTTAACCAGCAGTTGATAGCAGTCATGAATCACCAGTTCATCAGTCTTCTCAGGCAGAAGAATGGCAGGCAGTGCATCAGTGAGTCATGTGGGCGTTGGTCATCCATTGGTCTGGGGCTGTTGGACAATGCTCTCCTGCTCTCCGGTGCATGGAGGGCTATTGTAGTTACCTTCTGCCCCAAAGTTAACTTGTCTTTGACCAGTACAGCCATGGCTGCCATAGCTTTTAGACAGCCAGACCATCCACTGGCTACAGGATCAAGCTCCTTCCCTGTTTATCGGTTACTGACGGCTGCTCAGCATCAAAATGAATCCGGGCTCCTGCTTTTGACAGGATGTCTCTTTCTAACAGAGGGTAAGGGCATCCTGGGATATCTAGGAACAAGTGAGATATCCGGCCCACACCAAGGTTCACTGTTCTTCAGGTAGTCCATGCAGTTGTCCTATGGCACCCATTACAATATGCACATTGGTCCTGTTGCCCAGGCTTCCTGACTGTCTAGGGCCTGTTCTAAAATATTTTAATTACTGTGGCCAAGATTTTAGTCAAATTTTTTTTCTGTCTTCTGTCACATCTGTTCTCCCTTTAAAGGCCAGAGTCATTGGAGCTCTCTGGGCTTCTAAGGTAGGGTCAAAGGAAGTAAACCGCCTGAAGGCCTCCATAAGCCTTTCAAGAAACACTGAGGGAAATTTGGTTGGTACCTGAATTACCTCTCTCATCTTAGTCAAATTGTGGGCTGTCTCACAGCACCTCGGAGACCCGCCATCAGAGCCTGGCAATAGACTTTCAAGCTCTCCCTACCTCCCATGGTATTGAAGTCCCAACTGAGGTGCGCCAAGGGAAATCCCACGTCAATAGTATTTTCATCTGCTCCTCCGTTGTGAAGAGCATCTGCAGCAGGCTGTTGACTGTTAAGAAAACACAAGAGACTCTACCAACCCTGTGGGGCATTTGCCACCCTCTGAGACAGGGGTGTGGTTAGTTTTCTAATTACAAATATCTAGTTTTTCAATTATATAGATCTGAGGCACAGCACTGGAGGCTGTAATCTGGCTACCTGACATTGGGGGAGCCAAACATGCACAGCAGCAGGGTCATAACCCTGTCCATCCATTCTGGCATGGCTCCTCCCCTGCCTCCACGGCAGCAGCAGCAACACTCCAGGGGGCAGGAGACCCGTGCTTTTACTTTCTTGTTGGGTCTTCTGGTCCCAAAGATGGACCTGCACAAATGCTCTCCAGCAGTGGGTCAGGATGAGAGCCAGGTCCTGAAAAACAGTTGCCTTAGCAGCTTGGATAATCTCAGAAGTAAACAACTTGTGGCACCAGAAATCCCCCAATTTAGAGGCTTAAAATCCCTATTGATAAATTATGGGTTAATTTTTGTCCAGTGGTCAATAGTTAAACTAAAGGGGATTCGTCCATCACAGTCAGTCCTAGGGTAAAACTACAAAGACAAGATACCAAAGACTCACAGAATGGAAACACATCAAACAGAAACTAACAGATTTAGACATGTGACCTGCTGAGTCACAAACTAACTGCCATTCAGGTTCATGTTGGCAGTTAGTTTGCTGTATATTGCTCTTATTATGTTTAGGTATGTTCCTGCTATCCCTAACCTCCCCAAGACCTTTATCATGAAAGGGTGTTGAATTTTGTCGAAGGCTTTTTCAGCATCTAGGGAGACAATCATATGGCTTTTCTTTTTCAGTTTGTTTATATGGTGGACCACTTTGATAGATTTTTGTATGTTAAACCATCCCTGCATTCCAGGGATGAAGCCTACTTGGTAATGGTGGTTGATTTCTCTGTTGTATTCTTGAATTCGATTTGCCAGTGATTTATTGAGTAATTTTGCATCGATGTTCATCAAGGATATTGGTCTGTAGATTTCTTTCTTTGTTGTGTCTTTGTGAAGCTTGGGTACCAAGGTTATTGTGGCCTCATAAAAAGAGTTTGGCAATGAAGATTCTGTTTCTATTTTGTGGAACAGTTTGAGGAGTAGTGGTATTAGTTCTTCCTTGAATGTCTGGTAGAATTCTGCACTGAATCCATCTGGCCCTGGACTTTTTTTGGTTGGAAGGCTTTTGATGACTGCTTCTATTTCATTGTGGGTTGTAGGTCTATTTAAGTTGTTTGTCTGTTCTTGATTTTATTTTGGTAAGTGATAGTTATCCAGAAACTTTTGACCATTTCATTTAAATTTTCAATTTTTGTGGAATACAGATTTTCAAAGTATGACCTGAAAATTGTCTGGATTTCCTTTGTGTCCGTTGTTATATTCCCCTTCTCATTTATGATTTTGTTAATTTGCATGTTATCTCTCTGCTTTTTCATTAATTTGGATAAAGGTTTGTCTATCTTGTTGATTTTCTCAAAAATACCAATTCTTCCTTGCATTGATGTTTTGTGTTGTTTTCCTGGTTTCTATTTTGTTGATTTCAGCCCTCAACTTGTTTATTTCCTGGCATCTATTCCTATGGGGTGAGTTCGCTTCTCTCTGTTCTAAGGCTTTCAGTTGTGCTGTTAATACTTTTATGTGACTATCTTCTGTTTTCTTCAGATGGGCACTTAGTACAATGAACTTCCCTCGTAGCACTGCTTTCAAGGTGTCCCATGAGTTCTGGTATGTTGTGTCCTCATTCTCATTGAATATTAGAAAGTCCTTAATTTCTTTCTTTATTTCTTCTTTGACCCAGGAGTGGTGCAATTGCACATTGTTCAGTTTCCATGAGTTTGCAGGTTTTCTGCTATTTGTGTTGTTGTTGAATTCCAATTTTAAAGCATGGTGGTCTGATAAAATATAGGGGACTATTCTTATTCTCTTGTATCTGTTGAGGTTTGTTATGCCACCTAGTATGTGGTAGATTTTAGAGACAGTTCCATGTGGAGCAGAGAAGAAGGTATATTCTTTTGTCTTTGGATGGAATGTTCTATAGATGTCTGTTAACCCCAGTTGAGACATAACTTCTATTAGTTCTTTTGTTTCTTTGTTGAGTTACTGATTTGTGGTCCTGTCTAGTGTTGAGAGTGGTGTATTGAAGTCTCCCACTATAAGTGTGTGAGGTTTTATATGATCTTTGAGTTTTATTAGTGTTTCCTCTATGCCTATTATTCTTAGGTTTGGCCTTTTCATGGCGTCCCACATTTCCTGGATGTTTTGTGTTAAGTATTTGTTGGATTTATGATTTTTCTTTGGTTGATGAATCTATTTCTTCTAGTTTATCTTCTGTGCCTGAGATTCTCTCTTTGATCTCTTGAATTCTGTTGGTTATGCTTGCGTCTGTAGTTCCGGATTTTTTTGCCCAGTTTTTCTATTTCCAGCATTTCTTTGGTCTGTGTTGCCTTTATAGTCTCTATTTCAATTTTCAAGTCTTGAACCATTTTCTTCACCTGCTTAATTGTTTTTTCTTGGCTTTCTGTACTTTCCTTAAGGAATTTGTTCATTTCTTCCACTTTTTTGTTTGTTTTTTCCTCCATTTCTTTAAGGGATTTTCTCACATCTTCTATGAGGGTCTCTATCATTTTTATGATGGTAAATTTTGAGTCGTTCCCTTCTGCTTCCTCTGCTTTGTTGTTGTGTTCCATTCTAGTTGGTGTAGATTCCCTAGATTCTGGTGGTGTCATGCTTGTCTTTCTGTTGTTAGGTGTTTTCTTGTATTGCCTTCTTCCCATAGCTTCTTCCAGTAGGTGTTGGTAGGGTCTCCCCTTCTCTCTATGGTACCTCCCCGGTGGGCTTATGTGGGTCAGTGATTCAATACCTGTAGCTCTGGGTGGTCCAAACTCTAAATGAGAGCTTTCCGCAGACAGGAACCCAGGGATGGGGTCAGGGCTGAGGATTCAGTAGAAGATGCCACTATCCAATGGCTCTAGCCAATGGCTGGCAGAAGAAGACAAAGGCTAAACTAAAACTTGGGAAGGTTTTGCAAGATAGTCGGATCTCACTGGAAACTGGGACTCTCCAGCTGAGGCCTCTTTCTATAGCAGAGGCCCTGATTTTGGGGTCAAGGATCTTGCTGGCAGGAATTCAGAGTGGACCCGCAGAGATAGGTAGATCTCTGGGAGGGCCCTGGGGCTCCAGCAGGGGACTGGATGTGGGGTCAGAGACCAAACAGGTGGAAATTATGGGTGGTCCAGCGTGGATAGGCAGGTCTCCTTTGTTCAGAATTGCTCTGAGGAGTCTCCGAAGTAGGAAGTAGGGTGGACTGTTGGCTCCACCCTCTGTCCCAGTGCTCAACTAGAGTGGCAGGACAGTAGGCAGGGTAGGGCACAGGGTAGGGGAGGCAGGCTCGTGGTGGGCATGGGTGGGGGGGTGTATCAGAGCTCCAAGGGTGCTCTCAATGGGGACAGAAAACAGGAGCAGCAGGATCAGGGGCCAACCCAGGGAGTTCGGGGGCGGGGTGGGGGGAAGACATTGTAGGGGAGAGGCAGCCCCGATTGGGCCCAGACTCACCTCTGGCCAACAGCTGGCGGAAGAGGACAAAAGCTGAGCTGAAACTTGGGAAGGTTTTGCAGGATAGTCAGATATCACTGGAAACTGGAACTCTCCAGCTGAGGCCTCTTTCTTTAGCAGAGGCCCTGATTTGGGGGTCAAGGATCTTGCTGGCAGGAACTCAGAGTGGACCCGCAGAGATAGAGGCTATTTTTCTTACATTACTTTACTTTCTTTGAAAGGGCTTTATTATTTTGAAACTACATTTTTCTTTTCCAGGATAGTGTTCTATTTTTATTTTCTGTCACAAACCTATGTACATTTTTAAACACTCTGTAACCCATGTACTTTTGTTTTGGTTTGTTTTTTGAATCTGTCTTTACTCTGAATCTGTAATCGCTTTCTGTCTACATGAAGAAAATTTCAAAAGCTCTGTAATTTAGAGCATGGCCTTCTGGTGGTTGGTTCCTCCCTCTCAGTTCTCTGAGAGCCTAGTCTTATGGTAGAGATAGATCCACCTCCAGTTCTGGAAGCCATGTTTACTTCCTCAAATCTAGGAACTTTCTGGGTCCATGCTGCCTCCCATGGTGTGACACCAGCTGCTCATAAATTCCAATTAAGTGTTTGCTAGCAGGGCCTCTGAAAAGACCAATGTAGATTTTGCCACTTCCGCTGAGGCAAGAAGCTGTGCTTGACTCTGATCTTTTTGTTTTAGAATTCTTTTTGAACCTTTCTCAGGTGATGTGGAAATTCTTGCTGCATGTTTGGCATTACAAGTGTGATGGGTTTTTCTTTCCCACAGCCACTATCAAATAACTGGTAGCCATTTCCCAAATAACTGATTCAGAGACTTCATAAAAATTATAAATTCTTGGCCAATAGCTGAGGCTTATTATAAACTAGCTCTTACATTGTAAGTTAACACATATTCCTTATTTATTCTCTGCCATGTGGTGGTACCTTTATTAGCATGGCATGTTCATCTCCTGCTCCCTTTATGTTCAGACTGGTCACTCTTCTGATTCCTCTCTTCCTCACCCCATCATTTTCAGTTGGGCTTTGCCACATAACATTATCCAGCTCACCTATGGGTCAGGCAGCTTGATCATTAAACCATTCATAGTGACATGTATTCACACAGTATACAGAAGGATTATTTCACAGCACTTTATAATAACAAATTTTAAGGACTATACAATTACAATACTTTGCTAAATCACCTCATAGGTATAATACCTTAAGCAGTAGTAGAAATACAGATATAGTATAACATAAATAACCTTAAATTAGTAGCAATATACACAAATTCATACCATTGTAAATATTTAAGACTAATAATTGCTCTTTTAGTTTAAAATGAGGGTCAATGGTCTACCCTTTTATCCCATCATTTCTATATCCTCCATTTTCGTTTCAGAATGAAATTGTAATCTTTATTTTTTATTTTTTATTTTTTTAGTTTCCTCATTGACAATGACCAATAGCAACTTGCAACCAACAACATCCTAAATGATTATACACATCCACAATCTATTGAATGACCCCAAACCACCTACCCCACCTTTTGGGAATGTGGGCATTATCCTCTCTAGACTGCTTCCTGATGTCTTGGGACAAAAGCTTCTCTATGGTATCCTGTTAAATTGGGATAATGTTCAAATACTAGGAGAGTTTTGTTTTTTGTTTAGGCTCTGTGTGATAAGAAAGTGTAGACATTACATGAAGTTTTGGCTGGAGTAGTCTGTGAGCCTGAATCTTTTCAGTTAGCAATTCTGAAGCTGTTCTAGATACAGCATTTTGAGGAAACTATGACAGAGGCATTGTGAGAGGATATTTTACCTGGCTAATTGTCTTCATTGGTATATGGACTTTTTGGTTCAGAAAACATACAAACTTTTAAAGGTAATATCCATATCTGCTTTATATAACTATGGAATGTTTGGTGTGCACAAGTCAGCTAAAAATGATATTTTAGTGTTATGTTTGAACAGATAAAAGGAATCTATCAATGTTATATCTGCTTGGACTACATAAAAACTTTAACATAAACTTTTATCTATCCATATGAAGAATGGCATGTAATAATATGTCATGAGTACTCTCCAGACAACAAGACTTATCACGTCTCATCCAGTTTCAGAGCTGCTCCCATTGTAGAGGTATCAGTTAACATATCAGCAGTCTTTCAGGCTTTTCTTTTAATTTTTTATTTTACATATCGATTCCTGACCCCTCTCCCTCCTTCCCTCCTTTCCTCCCTCCCTCTTCCCCTATCTCCCCCACCTCACATGCACCCCAACCACCCTCCCTTCCCATCCCCCCCACTCCAAATGTAGAGTGATGCATTCCAGGAGGGGTCATCTAAATCTATCAAGTCATTGGAAGTAGGGACTATGACTTCTCTGCTGTCTCTAGGTTAAGGGTATATCCTTCCATGGGAGATGTGTCCACAAGGTCCTTTTATGCACCAGGAATACATCCTGGTTCCTCTGTCTGAAGTCCCTTATACTGTTTGGGCCTTCTAGCTGAGACACATGTTTAGGGGTCTGAGTCAGTCCTATACCGGATTCCCAGCTATCAGTCTGGGGGCCGGCTAGCTTCTCCTTGTTCGGGTCAGCTATCTCTATGTATTTCTGCAACCCAGTCTTGTCCTCCCTCTCTGCATGTGGATTCTAGTTCAGCTCAGCATTTAGTTGTGGGTGTTTGATTCTGTTTCTAACAGGTACTAGATGAAGGCTCCATGATGGTGGATAAGTTAGTCGTTGATTTCATTATGCAGAAGGGCATTTATGGTAGCCTTTTCACTGTTGGTCAAATTGTTAGTTGTAGTCAGTCTTGTAGGTCTCTGGACATTTCTTTAGATTCAGTTTTCTCTTCAAAACTATAATGGCTCCCTCTTATATGTTCTAATTTTAGTCATTCTGGCAGGAGTAAGATGGTATCTCAAAGTTGTTTTGATTTGCACTTCCCTGAGAGATAAAGATGTTCAGCACTTTCTTAAGTGTCTTTCTTCCTTTTTTATTTCCTCTATTGAGAATTCTCTTTTTCAGTTTTATACCCCATTTTTAAATAGGATTATTTGATGTTTTTTAGACAAGTTTCTAGAGTTCTTTGTATATTTTAGAGATGTCAGATGAAAATCTTTCCCCAGTCTGTGGGCTGCCAGTTGGCCTTGTCAACTGTGTCCTTTGCCTTACATAAACTTCTAAGTTTGAGGAGGTCCCATCTATTAATTGTCTCAGTGTCTGTGCTACTGTAGTTATGTTCAGAAAGCAGTCTCCTATACCAATTTGTTCAAGGGTACCTCCCATTTTCTCTTCTAAGAGGTTCAATGTGGCTGGATTTATATTCAGATCTTTGATCCATTTGGACTTGAGTTTTAGGCGTGGTGATAGACATGGGTCTATCTACAGTCTTCTACACACCCTCATCCAATTGTGCCAGCACCATTTGTTGAAGATGCTGTCCTCCCCACATTGTATACTTTTAGCTGTTTTGTCAAAAATCAGGTGTTCACAGGTGTGTGGGTTAATATCAGGATTTTTGATTCAATTCATTGGTCTACTTGTGTATTTTTGTGCCAATGCCAGGCTGTTTTCAAGACTATAGCTCTGTAGTAGAGCTTAAAGTCAGGGATGGTGATGCCTCCTGAAGTCCTTTTTATTTTAATGGTTTTTTGTTTTTTTTTTTTTTTTGTTTGTTTTTTTTTTTTTTTTTGGCTATCCTGAGTCTTTTTTTTTTTCATATAAAGTTAATTATTATCCTTTTAATGTCAGTGAAGAATTGTGCTGGGATTTTAATGGGGATTGAATTGAATCTGTAGATTGCTTTTGGCAAGATTGCCATTTTTACTATGTTTATCCTACCTATCCAAGAGCGTGGGAGATCTTTCCATTTTCTGTTATCTTCTTAAATTCTTTCTTTAAAGACACTAAGTTCTTATTATATAGGTCTTTCACTTGTTTGGTAAGCATTACCCCAAGATACTTTATGTTGTTTGTGGCTATTGTAAAGGGTGATGTTTCTGTGATTTAGTTTTTAGTCTTTCTTTCATTTTTCCCTCATGTCTAAAGCCAAAATCCTCACTTTACTCTCCCAAATATGATCTTTATTAATTTGAAGAAATCCATAGCTTTTTGTTTCCTATGTAAACAAAGACATGGCCTCACCCCCCAATGTAACGTAGTCTACTTGCATTTTGAAGCCTATACATCCCTAATGGTGGTTTAATTCAAGAGTCTGGTCCACAATCCAATGTGTTACTCAGGTTATAAAGATTCTGCCCTCTGTTCACTAGCATTCAAAAAAATTAAAATTAACAAAGAACCATACAAGATCCAAACTCCCTGTGTTATAATATCTTAATGTGGCTATTTTTATAATATTTACTTTTTTGAGACAGGGTTTCTCTGTGTAGCTTTATAGACCAGGCTGGCCTTGATCTCACAGAGTTGCACCTGCCTCATATTTGGTAGGATAGAAGGCACATGCCACCATTGCCCAGCTTTATTTGCTATTTCTTTTACAACTTTATTATTTTTAACTATTTTTTCTATGACTGCCTATAACCATTCTAATCATGTTTTTGACCACACTATATTCACTCGGATGTTTTCTCTGTCTAGACCTGACCTTTTGCACATCTGCAGCCTTCGCTGACATGTGAGTCAAACTTTAATCTGTTTGGCCCTCTTCTTCATTGCTAACTCATGGCACTGGTGACTGACTTCACCACTTTCGGGTTCGCCTTACAATCTTAGCTCTGGAAAACTGCTGTGTCTGCACTCTGGCAGACATTTCTTTCCAGTCTCCCACAGGTATTCTGTTTCATAGCAAATCCTCTTAAAAGAGCAGAGCCTCTTTACACAATCAGGAGTGGGCTGTGTATACATGCTACATGTTGGATGCTGTTTGTAGCAAGTTTTCTCCTAAGCTGCTGGCTCACAAATAATAACACAGACTTATTATTAATTATGACATTAAAGTGTGGCCTTACATTAGGCTTGCTATTAACTAGTTCTTATAACTTAAATTAACATCTTTTTGTAATCTTATATTCTGGCCTGTGGTTTGTTACCTCATCTCTATATTGCCAATCCTGATTCCTCTACAACTGGCTGATGACTCTGTATTTCTTCTTTCTCTGCCCAGAAGTCCTGCCTATACCTCCTAGCTAACTATTGGCCATTCAGCTTTTTATTACACTAGTCACAGCAATACATCTTCATACAGTGTACAAATATCCCACAACAGGAGCAGGTCCACGTACAAAGTCAGGGAGGGGGGAACTAGGAGGATTAAAAGAAGGATAAACTCTAATCAAGATATATTATATTATAAAAGACTAGTTTCTCTTTTAAATTTAAATTGGTAACATGCATGTTTTATATGCCAATCCCAATGCCTTCTCCCTCCCCTCCTCACCTGAGCCCCCCCCCAACTCTCATCCCATCCCCTTTCTGTTCCCCAGCAAAGGTGAGGCCTTCCATGGGGAGTCTTCAAAATCTGTCATTTTATTTAGAGCAGGGTCTAGGCCCTCCCCCCATGTGTCTAGGCTGAGTGAGTCTCCCTCTGTGTGGAATGGGCTCCATACTGATCCACTACCAGAGGTCCCATAGACTGTCTAGTCCTCCTAACTGACACCCAACTTCAAGGGGTATGTGCTGGTTCTATGCTGGTTTCCCAGCTATCAGTCTGGCATCCATGAGCTCCCCCTTGTTCAGGTCAGCTGTTTCTGTGGGTTTCTCCAACCTGGACTTGACCCCTTTTCTTATCACTTCTCCCTCTCTGCAATTGGATTCCAGGAGTAAAGCTTAGTGTTTAGCTGTGGGTTTCTGCTTCTGGAAAAGTCTATTTTCCTGAAAGGAAAAATATGTTTCTCAAACACACACATACACACACACACAAACACACACACACACACACACACACACACACACACACACACACACATCAGTTTGTGTATGTATATATATGTTTATACCTATGTGTGCATATACATAAGAGATTCTCAGTAAATATTCTAATTTTCTAATCAATAGCATTAACTCAGGGTTACTAATGGTACCTAAGATATTATGAAGAAAGAATTGAAATGGCTATCATTATCATACAAATTTATTTTAAAACAAGTAATTCTATTACAAAAATTATCTCAATAGTAACTTACATGATTAATATGTCAGGAATAAACATTTCTATTGGTATTTATGCAGATGAAATGTGTGAAATAAAAGATGAGCTACAACAGATAATGAACTCACAATTAATAATTTAAATTGAAATACCCAATGAATCTTCATTTTGTATTGTCAAAAAAACAAAAGCTATAAGACCCAATGCAAATTAGAATAGAAAAGAGAAATTACATCAGTGAAAATTTTATATTTGTTTAAAGGGTGTCAGGAATTATTATAAATTTTTCATCTGAGAACATTTTATTACTTTCATTAAAAGGATTGATGTCTTGTAATAAGTGAAGTTAATGTTAAAGAATTAGAATACCTGAAAAGTACTTTATTGAATACAATGTACATGTCAGTTGAAAGCTTCCTATAGAGAAAAGTTAGATGACTTATCCATAGAAAACTGCCACAATTTAAAAAAATAAATGTCACTTCTCTATAAACTTTTGTAAGCAAAAATGTCCAAGCATGCTCCTAATTAAACTTGATTCAGTTTAACATCGATTCTACAGTAAATACTGTGAATTTCAAGAATAGAAAACTGTAGATATGTGTTTACTCTGAAAATAGACATATAAATTACAAATATTTTAATAATTAAAACCAAGGTAATTAAATATTTAAAATATTTTGGTTTAATATTTCAGTACTAACAGACTTATCATAAAAGGTATTGTTGGATTAATACTTGAATTCACAATAGCAAATGGCATAAACAAATCATTTTGAATAGGCTTCCCACACTTACTATAAACATGTGTGTTTATATATAATATATATATATATATATTTATACATACATATATCATACTTTCAGTAATTATAATTTTTCCTAACCTATACCACTCACTAACTCATGGTTACTTATAGGAAGTTGTTTACTTAAAAGAGTGGTGATTTTAACATCACTATGATATTCTGCAGAAACCTACAGGCCATATTTCTAATGCATGACTAACTATAAATAAACTAACTACAACATGTCTTATTATAAGTGTATTTGTCAAGTTGAAATTTGTAATATATTGAGAAAAATATTCTACTTATACTTTCAAGAGTTTCTTAATGAGGATGTTTTTTATTTTATTTAAATAATCTGTTCTTTACTGTTTTTATGATAAAAAAAATTTAATTATGAGTAGCAATTAATTAAACAGTCTCTTTGTTGAGGTATAAAACTGAACATCTCTTCTCCATATGGTAAAGGTACAATATTGGCACTGAAGCCTGGTGTCCATCTGGACAGAGATACATTTTCTACATGAGGCAAAACTTTCAAAATTAACCATCTGTTTGTATGCAATTTGCACAAAACTTGTAAATAAAATAATATGAACATGAAGCAAGAGTGATCACAAGAAAGATAATGGATCATTTACTTGGCCCAGTAAAATCTCTTTCAAAAACACATGTTGAAAATTGTCAATGCAATATTATTTCACCTTGAAAGTATGAATGTTTCTTATTGCGTGTAGAGTAAAAATAAGTTTATGCAGCTACCATAAATCCAAAGTCATCAAATTAATTTAAAATTATCCTCAATTTAGTCAACCCTGATGTATACCAACCCAGCTTTTTAAATGTTTACTTAAAGTTTCACTGTGTCATTTGTGTGTGTATTTTCCCCAAAGGTTGGTAGATGCTGAGATAAGTTCATAAAATACATTGCTTATTAGAAATGTATAGCATATAATTAACTGAAGATTTCATTTGAAGTAATATGCATTAATTTGCAGTGACATTTTGAAGTTATCTATTTGGAGGCCCAAACTTTTTTTCCTTATTTCCTTTGTTTCACTTTATGCAAGTCACTATTCTGTCCCTTGATTTTCTCTTCTGTGAAAGAAACCTAGTAAACTTAGCTTCTTAATTGCTATGGAAATTAAATTAAATGTGAAAAAGTCCTAATGATCTGGGCTTTTGAACAAGGTGTTATATACCGGGTGGCTTAAAACTATATGAAATAACTTTCTACATTTTAGGAATCTGAAGTATCAGGATGAAGGTGTTAGTATGGCCGGATTCAAGAGACAATCTGTTTCCACATTAGAGAATTCAAATTTATGGTTTGCTCTCAGGGCAGACAGAGGTACCCAATTACTCTGTTTTATTTGTAATTAAGTCATTGATATCATATTTGAAGGCTCCATTCTGTTAGTTAGCTAACTACATATGAAAAGTCCCACTTCTAAATGCTGTCATATTGGAAATAGTGTTTTATACAATAGAGCCTCATACATTCAGTCCATTTCAGTATATCTTGAACATTTGTTATAATTAAATTTTAGCATTATTGAATTTACCTTTAAAAAGTTTGTTTCCTGTAGGAGCATGCACAGACACTAAAAGTACCGAGAAATTTGAAATTACTAATCTAGCTAATTCCTCCAAAGCCATTTATCCAAGGACCATGTTCTTAGCTACTGAGGGAAGCAACTTCTTCAATCACCATTTAGTGCATTATGCTTGGACAAGCCAGTCCCCTAATCTGCAGTCATTCTCAAAGCAATAGCTTGGTTTTGCATGTCTTCTAGAGTGTTTCATGATGTTAGGCAAATTCCAATCAGTTTGCTCCAAGATTACACTGCAAGTTACCCAGGTAACTTTAGTGCAGCTGAATGTGAAATTCCCTTATGTGTCATAAGAGCATCTGCTGCAGACTCCCACAGTGAGGGAAGCTGTGATTGAATGCTCAGCATTTTTGTAGAACATGCAAGTACAGAAATGCAGCAGATGTAGTGATATGGACTTGATCTATAATTGACAATGTTGGAAGAACTGACTCTACAAAGGTTATGAATTCAGTTGGAAAAACATGACAATTTTAAAGTTAAAAAAAATCATTCAAAAACATCAAGGAGAACATAGGACATTAATCATGGGGGACTGGGGTTTCATTTTCTTGCCCAGACAAGTCATATCTATTCTCTTAGCTTGTCTGCACATGAACCACTGGGTTTTTCAATTTATGAAATAAATAAATGAATTTATGTCTTGTAGTCAGATCCCTCAAAACCTGTATCACACTAAAAACTCTTCCAATACTTCTGGTGACAAATTTTCACATTTATATTTATGAACCATGTACTAGTCTGATTCTGCCAACACAAAACCAATGAAAACTCAAAATAAATAGATATGTCCTGTTAATGATGAAGTGTTTTGTGATAAATTTTGAGGAGAAAGGTGTCAAAAATAAGAAAAACTTCTTAGTATACAGTACATTCTTTTTCTTTTATTTTCTTTTTTTTTTTTTTTGTTACCTATCGATCCCAGTTCCCTCTCTGTTCCTCCCTCCCTCGCCTCCCTCCCTCTCTTCCAACTGCCCATGCCTCCCAACCACCCTCCCATCCCTTTATCCCTGTTACTCTACATGTTATACAGTATTTTAAAATGCACTATTAAGATATAGTGACTTTGGGTCTATGAGCTGACTCAGGGGATAAAGGTACTTGTTACCAAAGTCAGATTCTTGGGATCAACCTGGCTGTAGGAAAGAACCTGTGCCTGAAAGCTGCTGTCTGATGTCAGCACATGTCCACGTACACACTAAATAAATGAATATGATGAAAAAGACATGATATATGCAAGAAACATGTGAGACTTAAAGATACATATATTGTTAGATTATTACTAATTTATGAAACACAAAACTTATTTATAAAACACTATTAAATATTGGAACCACAAGTGTTCTTAATGCACAGATTAGTTTGAATTTGACTTGTTTTTAAACTAATAAATTGGTAACAAGTTTCATGGCATATATGAATTTCACTTAATACATATTGATTATTAGCAGATTACTTGGGAAGTTTATATTAAATACTACAATATTGTTGAAATTAATTAATGACCTTTGCATTATGTGAACTAAACACCAAAATTGTTTGATATTTTTCTGTGAAGTTGCAAAATAAATTTCTACATATTTATGAGGTTCAGTGAAGTATGTTGATACATGTATGCTTTGTGAATGATTAAATCATACTGACTTCCACATCCAATGAGCTTGCATACTTCTGTTTGTGATAAAAGTATTTAGAATCTATTTTAGTATTAACTTGAAATATGTAATAATTAACTCTGTTTTTGTGTGTTTCTTTTTATCAGGACAGAGTTTCTCCGTAGCTTTAGAGTCTGTTGTGGAACTTGCTCTGTAGAAAATTGGCCTCTAATTCTCAAAGAGATCTACCTGCCTCTGTCTTCCAATTGCTGTGATTAAAGGTTTGTGCCACCACCACCCAGCAGTAATTAACTCTTCTTACTAGCTATATAACATATTAAATATATTACTAAAACATAAAATTTCATTTTTCTTTTTTACCAGCTACTGCCTTTTTTTTAAAAATCCCATTTCTTCTTGCTAGAGGCTTTTGTAACCAATCACCTTTGTATGGCTCACTCTCACGTTTGATATTTTTTTTATTACAAATGTAGGGACATCTTGCAGTGTTTATTTTTGGCAGGGGACTGGCTTTTTTTTACTCACTATGGTGTGCTTCAAGGTCTTCCAAATTACTGCTAATGCTGAGAAGTTCTTTTAAAAAGTCTGCAGTATTTTAAAATTTATTTGTATTAATATCAAATTTTTTTTATCTCATTAACCATTTAAATATTTAAATTAACTGCAAATTTTCATTCCCCATTACGATGAGTGGGAAATGGGAAGGAAGCTATTTCTTAACAAGCTGGTTTCAGTTCCTTTTACTACATACAAAAATGTGGCATGAATACATCATTTTGTAGTTATACATTTTCACTTTTTAGTGAGCCTATATAATGATGACTGATTCCAAGGTTCACCAATAGTTCTGTGTTCCCCCGCCCCCACATCTTCTCCTATCCTGTTATTCTTTGTTCTTTGATAATATATGTTCTGATGATTATGAGGGTGATCATGTGGTTTAATTTTCTTCCCATTATGATTAGTGATGCTAATCTATGACATATGTTTGTTGGCCATCTGTATGCCTTCTTTGGAGAAACTTGTATTTAAGTCCTTTACCTATTTTAAAAATAAGACTATTTATTTTATGCTATTTAACTTTTTCATATAAACTATGAACATTAACACCTTGTCAGATATTATGTTTGTAAATGCATCGCCAACTATTTAGGTGGTTTCTTTACTATTCTTCCAATATTTATACAAAAACTTTTGAAAATATGCAATTCCACTTGTCTTCTTATTTTTTGGTTGTTTGCTTTAATATCATTTCAAAGAAATCATTGTCCCAAATCAATGCCATTGAGCCTTTCCCATTTTTCATGTCCAAATCTTACTAAAATCTTACTATGCACAAAATTATATTGATTTTAATGTGCTATATTGATTTTCATTAAAATGTGATAATTACTAATACAAGAAGTTGCTATTATGAATTAATCCATTTGCTTTTTATGACCTTTCTTACAATACTCTAAATTGTGTAGAGTCTAAATTTTGAGTCTTAAAGCAAATGTAGACCAAGGGATTTAGACTCCTCATACCAAATTATAACAAGTACAAAAATTATTTTATTTGTGACATGTAAATCACCATTGTGATAGATGCTTCCTCTCAGGGAGGACAAAAACATATTCATTGTCATGACATAGAAACACTTCTCTGTTACTACTGGTTGAGATCTTCCTGGGAAGACTGTATAGCCTACTGCTTGCCTACTTGAGACAATGTGTTTATAAAATACCTCTATTGTTCTTGATGAATAGTTTTACTTTCGGGAAATTTCACATCATGAAAATTATTTTATGCTACTTTATGTGAATACTACACAGGAGCCTATGGTGATACTTTGGATAATAATGTTGTGGTACAGAGAAAGTAATGTCTGTAGTTCTAACATTACCCTCCTCCATTCTTATAGTCTTAAAAAAAAAAAAAAACGTGTGACATTTTCTTTGTAGCTTAATAATACTCTACTTCATATATGAATCATACTTTTGTTATGCATTCATCTGTTGAAGTACAAATGAAATCATGAAATATGCAGTTAAATGGGTGGATCTAGAATTGAGTAACTTAAGTCATAAACAAGTGTACTTTCAAACCCATTTAGACTTCAACCAACTATCAAGTTTCCTTTACATAAGCATTCATCTGGATACAATATTCAGTCATTGGGGTTAAAGACATTTTGAAAAGAGGAGTGGTATAATGTTTCCTACAATCCTGAATGACTGCAAAAACTGTACATATTTCTAATTCTGCTTTGTCAAAACTTATGCTACTGGAGCATAGCAAGATCATATGGCAGCTGTGATTAGCTGAAAATCAGTTGCCTTAAATGCTGTAACTTAGCTACTTCATTATATTATTTATATATTAAGCAGTATTAATCATACATATATGGAGGCTGCACTGACCTATATTTTATCACTGAAATATGTACATAGTACTAGGCTAAGCCTGTCAGGCTGCAATACCATTTTGATTATCATGTTAAATAAATAGTGTCCCCAGGAAGACCTTGACCTTATGTTTAAATTTCCCACTGAGGAGTAGGTGGGGGGAGGGGCTGAAAGAAGAGAGTCAGGTTTTTGTTTTTTTGTTTGTTTCGTGCATGTGTGCCTGAGTGGCCTGAGTGCCTGTGTGCATGCTTGCATGTGTGTGCATGTGTGCATGCGTGCCTGTGTGCGTGTGTGCATGTGTGTGTGTTGTGTTGTGTGTGTGTTGTGTTGTGTGTATGCTTGGATGAGCTGGGTAGTTCAATCAGTCTTTGAATTTCAACATCCTCATCAAATATCATAAGCTCTAGACAGAGTATTGTGGCTGTCACTACCAAATATCGATATTACGAGCCATTTTATAATACAATAACTTGGATTGTATTCTAAAATTCATGGAAAGGGTAAAAATTCCTCTATTTTAAACTAGTTTATCTAAAAATCCTGTATAAACCCAGGTCTTCTATTTTCACCTTTGGTATAATGTACAATAATATGTTCTTTTCTGCAAAATATGCAGCAGATCTGTGGTCTTTTCTTGGAGTATTGTATTTTCATAAAAAAAGAAAATGTGGTTTTCTCCCTCAGTATTTATTGTACATGACTTAGTGACGAGGTACACTAGATGTAGGTATTAGCAGTAATACTGGAAACAAATTCTTCTTTATTGAAAATACTTATTTACTGCTCTCCATGTGCGCCAGCAATGAATGTCAGTCCAGAAAGCCTGAGAAAATGCTTGCCTTGGTTAGCTTCCTCTCTATTCCAAATATCCAAAACCAATATTCTTTTATTTTTTTCTACTTCTGACTTTTTTTTTAAATGCCAATTCTTTAAGATAAAAGTGAGGAAATATTGTACAAAATAAGTTCTCTGGATATATGTAAATTAGATTTGCCAACAAAAACATAAGATGATATGTATGGGCACAAAAATGAAATGCAGTAGCAATGAAAAACAGAAGTAGGCTTGAAAGTAGTCGTAGAATGTCTCATTGGGTCCACATGTTTTTTCACTTCATGGATTATAGTAGCATATGTTTATAAAGCATTGTTTCCTCATTTTAGAAAATATAGGGGTTATGATGAAGTTTCTGTGAGGAAGACTGTTAATGAAGAAAAATAATAAAATAGTTTGTAAAGAGTGAAGGGAGTTGGGAGAGATATCTTGTTCATTAAGAGCATTGTTTACCTTTCCAGAAAGAAGGCTCTCATCCAATTTTTAGCACCTTTGGCCACTTGCAATCCCCTGTAACTTCAGACCCTGGGTATCTGATGCTATGTTCTGGTGTCCACAGGCACATCCACTGTGTACAGGCATATGTATTCAGACAAACAGTCATACATATGAAAAGAAACAAAAATCTTAAAAAATTAAAAAGCAATTAGAAGGTGGATCCTTTGAGGCAATTACTTATGATTTTTCTATCATAGGAATCCTTCAAATGACAGATTGAGGAAGACAAAACACAAACAACCACTCAGAGGAACAGGCAGGCATACCTTATAGCAAAAGGGTGAATTATCTGCCAAGCAACTCTGAGTCATAAGTCACTAATAAAAGATGCTGTATTTTGTATCCATCACTCAGCATTAAAAGATAAATGTGGTGAGACCAACATTATGCACTGCACAACTAAGGAACAGATTTGCTACTGGAATTTATGAGAAATCTTTTTGAAAGCAAATTTTGTCACTTTAAATAATTTCTGTTGAATCTAAACTGTAGTACTGTAGTGGTGCAGTTCTCAGGTGTGTTGTATTTCAGTTTTCATCTGTGTGTGCAATATTATTTCCTCCAATGTTGATTCCCAAAATATCCCTAGACCCAGCCTTTAAAATCAAACTCAACTTTTTCTTCTCTTGCCATATCCGAGAGACAGAATGTTATGCATTTTAAAATAATTTTCATTGAATCAGTTCTTTGACAGTTTCACACTGATTAGTATAATTTTTGATTGTATACTATGATTGTATACTTCCAAAAGTATACTTCATTTAAATGAATCGCCACATTAGAGAACAATCTCATGGCAATCTTGGTTCCTTAACTGAAGAGTTTTATTCTTAAATACATGAGGACATACTTCTGATCTCACAAATGAGCATTGATAGAAGTAATTCAGCTTAAAAGAGTCATTGATAATGAAGCTGAATTTACTATCTGAGCCAAAAATCTTAGTCTAAATTAAAATATATAAATGAAACATATCAGAATGCAGTTATGCAATGTTTTTCTTTGATAATTACATGATTTTATGAAGGTCAAGAATTACTCAATATATTCCTCTCTCAGTTCAGATAGGCCTCATTTGCTAGCCAGGACCTTCTCCTTCCCCTCAACTAGGCATCTCACATCAACAACACATGACAGCAATTATCTCCTCCCACCTGAAAGACACAGGAAAGGTGCACCGTGAATAGCGACTGCATTCATCAGGAATCAATTAGAAAGACTAGGATTGAGCCAAATAGCTGTCTAGTAGTTTTAGCATTTTTCTGAGATAGGACTTTTTGATGTTGTTATATGAAAATTGACTGTTCTCCTAAGTCTATTTTGGTTTTACTACTGTCATGCATATTTGGCTGTAGTTTGTACCCTTTGTAAGGAACATCCACATTGTCTATGGGTCTCATACCCTGCCCTGCATCTTGGAATTTATAATCTTGGTACTGCTGTCCACCTGCCCCTAATTTATGACTTTGTCAGTGTGAGTCCTCTAAATAAATAATCAAAGTTCAATATTATTGTGTCATTTATTTGCTTTCTTTTTCTTTCTTTCTTTGTTTATTTTTTTTTATTTTGTTTGTGTTTTGAGAAAAGGTTTGTCTTTATTGCTTTGGAGCATGTTTTGGAACTAGCTCTGTATTCCAGACTGGCCTTAAACTCACAGAGATCCTCCTGCCTCTACCTCCTGAGTGCGGGAATTAAAGGCATGCACCACCAATGTCCAGCTTCTTATATTTTCTTAGTTGTATTATCATCTCTTATTAGCAGATTCTTCCTCTCTGAGTACAGAGGTTATAATTTTTGTCAAAAAAGAGATTGCCTATCAATGAAAGTTTGAAAGACATTAAATCTAACAATCTTATAACCATTTGGTATGGGATAGTGTTAGAGGAGTTCCTGGGGGAGGATTTGGTAGGTAAGTCTTTTACATTAAGCTTTTTGTTAACTCTGCCCCTTTTTAATTAGATTATTTATATTTATTCAAAAGAAATAGTATTTGTCTCTGAAGTGTTCTTTCTGGATATCAATAGCTATGCATACCACAAAATGTAGCTGCTTTGTGCTTGAAAACCAAGCATTTTTTGAGATAATTTCGTCAATATTATTAAGAAGCCTCATGTATTCTGGTCCAGAGAGAATTATTCAATGTGAGAAGTACTGTGGTAGCAGTGATTTGACATCTCTGCTCCTAAGAAATGCAGCGTTCACTTAACTCTTGACACTGCATAAAATCTTGATAAAGGATGAGATGCACGTTGACATTTTGATCTTGTGAGATTAGCCCGAGAGTTTTAGGTTTAACTTGTGAATGTCTATAACTGAATAAGTGATTTTCTAGGTCTGAATATTTGTTTCTGAAATCTTTATTTGTAGGCTTTGAAATTTTTACCTAATTGTTCCTAAAAGAAATTTACCAGTCCGAAAAGGGGAGTGAGTAATCAATTATATTTTGAATGAATCATGTAAAAAGCAGAAAATATCTAAAACATAAATTTAATATTCAATGTTATTTTCATGATTCAGTGCAGGAGCTAGCTATGTCTCAATGATAAATAATAACCATCATATACTTACTGCAGAATAGGCAATGAAGAAGCATTTAAAAATTATTGCAATCTTAGAGACAAGAGGTGCAGTCCAGTTTTAACATGAACAGCTACCTTGCATGAGACACTGAGTTCAATACCAACACTACAATCTAAATGTTGATTTCATGATGTAGGCAATTAGACAAATTACCTCACATTTAGAGGACACTGAGTCTAGTGGTCTGTCATTCCAGAGAACATATCAGGTCATTCTAAGGCATAAATGAGTGCTACTTTCTACACATAACTGAAAGGTTTCAAAGTTCTTAATACATAAAATGCCAAAATATCATTTGGGAGGTGGTATAAATGAAAACTTGGATGCTCCAAGGGATTGTTTATTACTTATCTGCATTTTAACAAACACTTCCTTTGACTGTTGCATATACCTATTAAAATTCACAGATCCATTTTTCAAGAATTTCTAGTTTCGTTCCCATGTTGTTATATCAAATAAAAATATGATTTATAAATATTTTAAATTTAGTAAGAATTGCAACATATTTCTATTGTGGTTTAACCTCAAGCTATAATATAGGAGCAATCACATTAATGTTCACTGCTATATATGATACATGGTATATGGTATAAAAATTAACATCTTTTTGTCCAGCAGGAAAATATTTTTAGTTAACTATAATTAGTTGACTATGTTATCTGTGATCTAATCCAGTTTATAAAATGTAGGATAAAATCTTATTTTACATAACTTTAAGAAAGTACAAAAGAACATACACCTAAACTTGTAATTCACTTTCATCCATGTGTACATCTATATTATATATGCAACAGAAACACTTTTTGTTATTTTAACTCACTGAATTTTTTGTTCATTTATTATTTTACATGTCGATCCCAGTTCCCTCTCCCTCCTTTCTTCCCTTCCTCTCCCCTCCCTCCTTCCCTCACTTTTACCCTCTCTGCCCTCTCACATGCACTCTAACCATACTCCCCTCCCATCCTCCCACCCCAATTCCATATGTAGGGCAATGCCATCCAGGTGGGGTCTTGTAGATCTGACAGGTCCTGTGAAGTAGGGACTAGGGCTTCTCTCCTGTCTCTAGGTTAAGGCAGTTATCCCTCCATGGGGGATGTGTTCCCAAAGTCCTTTTGTGTACCAGGGATACATCCTGACTCCACTGTCTGAGGTCCCTTAGATTGCTCAGTCCTTTTGGCTGAGACCCATATTCAGGAGGGCCTGAGTCAGTCCCATGCTGGCTTCCCAGTGATCAGTCGGGAGGCCCAATAGCTCCTCCTTGTTCAGGTAAGATGCCTCTATGTGTTTCTGAAGTCTGGTCTTGTCCTCTCCCTCTGCATCTGGGTTCTACTTCGACTCAGTGTGTATGTATGAGTATTTGCTCCTGTTTTCAACAGGTATTAGATGAGAGCTCCATGGATAAGTTAGTTGTTGATCTCATTATCCGGGAAGGGCATCTATGGTAGGTTTTTCACGGAAGCTCAAACTGTTAGTGGGCAGCAGTCTTGTAGTTCTGTAGACCTTTCTTTGGGTTCAATTTTCTCTTCAAACCAACATTGGCTCCCATTTTATGTTCTCTCTCTCTCTCTCTCTCTCTCTCTCTCTCTCTCTCTCTCTCTATATATATATATATATATATATATCCCCCCTCCCCGCCCCTAGATGCATGTGTTTTCCTCTCCTCCCCCTCGCTCTCTCCTACCCCCCCCCCTATATATCGGCCCCCCCGGCGGGGCCCCCCCCGGGGCCCCATATATATATAGTATATATATACCCTGGGATACCTCATAGAGGAGGGCCCTCCCAGACCTGAGAGAGAGAAAAGATGTTCCACATCTTCATTATCCATTCTTCAATTGAGGGGCATCTAGGTTGCTTCTAGGTTCTTGCCATTACATAGAGTGCTGCTATGAACATAGTTGAACAGAGGTCTTTGATGCATGGATATGGATCATTTGGGTATATGCCTAGGAGGGGCATTGCCAGGTCCTGTGATAAAAGAATTCCCATTTTCCTGAGGAACCGTCATACTGATCTCCACAATGGCTGTATGAGTTTGCACTCGCATCAGCAGTGGAGGAGTGTTCCCCTTTCTCCACATCCTCTCCAGCATGAGTTGTCATTGGTGTTTCTAATTTTAGCCATTCTGGCAGGAGTAAGATGGTATCTCAAAGTTGACTTCTGTAGATCTTCTGCAATTAATTTAGTTTAGTAATTAATATGAAATGTGTGTTGCTCAATCTTTTGAAAAATGTCTTCAAAAGTTTTATTATGAACATAATTAGCATATTTGTTTGGATAATTATGTGAAGAATAATAATTTGCTTAATAAAATATTCATAATACTAGTAAGAACTCTACAACAATGCCAAAATTCCACACACAATAAAACAATCATTGAAACAATGATGATAATCTAATGAGGAAATGTAGCATTACTTTGAAGTGAGTGACATGAATGGAAATATAATAGTAAATTAATCAAAGAAGCCCCTTTAATATTCCTAAATTCATTTTTTCCATATATAGATGAGTATTATACATTTAAGGTAAGTGAAGAATTGTGCTGGGATTTGATGGGGATTTCGTTGAATCTATAGATTGCTTTTGGTAAGATTGCCATTTTTACTACTTGATCCTACCTATCCGAGAACATGGAAGATCTTTCCATTTTCTTGTATTCTCTTTAATTTTTTTTTCTTTAAAGACTTAAAGTTCTTGTAATATAGCTCTCACAATTGTTTAGTTAACATTGCCCCAAGCTATTTTATGTTGTTTGTTGCTATTGTAAAGGGTGATGTTTCTTTGATTTCTTTCTCAGCCCCTTTGTCATCTGTATATAGTAGGGCTATTGAAGGTTTTCTTTTCTTTTTTTTTTTTTTAGTTAATCTTGTATCCTGCCACTTTGTTGAAGGTGTTTATCAGTTCCCTGGAAGAGTTTTTCAAGTCACTTACGTAGACTATCATATCATCTGCAAATAATGAATGTTTGACTTCTTCATTTCCAATTTGTGTCCACTTGATCTCCTTTTGTTGTCTTATTGGTCTAGATAGAACTTCAAATACAATATTGAAGACATATGAAGAGGGTGGGTAGTCTTTTCTTGTTCCTGATTTTAGAGGAACCACATTAACTTTCTCTCCATTTAGTTTGATGTTGGTTATTGGTTTGCTGTATATTGCTTATATTATGTTTAGGTATGTTCCTGTTATCCCTGATCTCTCCAAGACCTTTATCATGAAAGGGTGTTGGATTTTGTCACAGGCTTTTTCAGCATATGTTAAGATAATCATATAATTTTTCTTTTTCAGTTTGTTTCTCTGGTGGATTACTTTGATGGACTTTCATATGTTTCACCATCCCAGGATCCCTGGGATGAAGCTTACTTGATCATGGTGGATGATTATTTTCTGATATGTTCTTTGATTTGATTTGCCAGTATTTTATTGAATATGTTTGCATCAATTTTTATGAGGGATAATGATCTGTGGTTCTCTTTCTTAGTTGAGTCTTTGTGTGGGTTGGATACCAAGGTATATAGAAAAACAAAAGACTCAGGATAGTCAAAACAACCCTGTACAATAAAGAAACTTCAGGAAGCATCACCACCCCTGACCTCAAGTTCTACTATAGAGCTGTAGTCCTGAAAACAGCTTGATATTGGCAAAACATAGACAGGTAGACTAATTAAATGTAATGAAAAATTCTGATATTAACCCACACACCTACAAACACCTGATTTTTGACAAAACAGCTAAAATTATACAATGGAAAGAGGAAAGCATCTTCAACAAATGGTGCAGGCTTAACTGGATATTGGTGTGTAGAAGACTGCATATAGATCCATGTCTATCATCATGCACAAAACTTAAGTTCAATGGATCAAATACCTCAACATAAATCCAACCAAACTGAACCTCCTAGAAGAAAACAAATTGTTACAGGAGACAGCTTCCTAAATATAGCACCAATGTTACACACACTGAGATCAACAATTAGTAAATGGGTCCTCCTGAAACTGAGAGGCTACTATAAGACAAAGGACACAATTAACAAGATAAAACAGCAGTCCACAGAGTGGGAAAAGATCTTCTCCAACCCCACATCTGACAGAGGGCTAATCTTATACAAAGAACTCAAGAAGCTAGTTACCAAAACACCAAATAATCCAATTTAAAATTTGGGATACAGAACTAAACAGAGAAATTTCAATAGAGGAATCTAAAATGTCTGAAAAACACTTAAGGAAGTGCTCAACATCCTGAGCCATCAGGAAAATGCAAATCAAAACAACTTTGAGATGCCATCTTACTCATGACATAATGGCTAATTGGAAACTCCAATGACAATTTATTCTGTAGAGGTAGTAGAGAGGGGAATAATCCTCCAATGCTGGTGGGAGTGTAAACTTGTGCACCCATTTTGGAGATCAGTATTGCTGTTCCTCAGGAAAATGGGAATCAGTCTACCACAGAATCCAGCAATTCCCCTTAGGCATATACTCAAAATATGCACATTTGTGCAACAAAGACAGCTGTTCAACTATGTTCATAGCATCATTATTTGTAATAGCTAGAACCTGGAAACAACATAGATGCCCCTCAACTGAAGAATGTATATAAAAAAAAATGTGATACATTTACCCAATGGAGTAGTACTACTCAACAGAAAAAATAATGGAATCTTGAAATTCACAGGCAAATGGATGGAACTAGAAGAAACCATCCTGAGTGAGGTAATGCAGTCATTACCTCACAAAAGGAGGAACATGGTATGTACTCATTCATATATGGATTTTAGACATAGGGCAAAACATCCCCAGCCTACAATTCACATCACCAGAGAAGCTAGGATACAAGGAGACCCTAACAAAGACATACAAGTTCCCCTATAGAAGGGAAAAGGCTCAAGGTCTCCTGAGCTTAATCGCAGTACAGGAGGCAGTGAGTGGAAAGACAATTTGGAGAAAGAGAATGGGAGAAGAGGAGAGGAAAGGAAGAATATGAGGGACCAAGAACACTGAGTGTGGGGGATGAATAGAGGAGAGCAAGAAAGGAGATATCATAATAAAGGGAGGCATTATGGGCTTGAGAATAATACTGGCACTAGTGAAATGTCCAGAGACATACAAAGATGACCCCCAACTAACAATCTGAGCAATAGTGGAGAGGCTTCCTTAAATGCCCTCCCCTGATAATGAGATTGATAACTAGCTTATATGCCATCCTAGAGTCCTCGTCTAGTAGGTGATGAAAACAGAAGCAGACACCCACATCTAAACATTAAGCAATACTCCTGGAATCCAGCTGCAGAGAGTGAGGAGTTATGTACAAAGGAGTCAACACTAGGCTGCAAAAACCCACAGAGACAGCTGACCTGAACTAGGCGGAGCACATGGACCTCACACTAATAGCTGGAAAACCAGTATAAGGTCAACCCAGTACCCCTGAAAACAAAAGAAGTTGAAATTAAAGAGTATAATGTCATGTCCCAAGATGGATATCAGCAACTGCCTCTTCCTTTATTATCTCCTCATGGACAGCCAGAGAGGGGGTAAGACTTGAAAGTCAGTGAAAGTATGGAAGGTGTCAGTCATTCTCTGCTTGAAATTGTCATGAGAATTCTGAAGGTAAGAAAAGTTAAACATTTGGCTTAGGTAGTATATTTCCAAAGCTTTTTGTAACTGATTTTATACTAGAATCAGAAACAAAGATTAGAAAAGCTGTCAATCATAAATCATCTTCTAGTTGTTGTGAACCAAAAACTACAGAGATGTATTGCGTGGCTTAATTGATCACTGTGCTGCTTGGCTGAGAGTCTGTGGGTCTGTTTCATGCATATACAAGACATAGATATTATTGATGTTCTCTGAAAAAGAGCCTAATATTGGCACAAAAAATGAAAATATAAAACCTGCTATCATCACTCCTAAAAAGTCAAATATTCTAAATATATTTCAAAACATAAGCTAAATAATATTTATATATGTGTGCATGTGTGTGTGTGTGTGTCTGTGTGTGTGTGCACTTGAGTATTCTTAATGAATGAAATGCTGCCACTCATAAATGCATAGGATAAATAACAAGTAACCTACAATTATTGAGGCAGCTTTATATAAATTATGTATTTCCTATATCCTTTGTAAGGAGTAAGGTTTTTCCTCCCGCCATTGCTGGTCTTGTCTCATCACCACACCAGCCCCAATTAATACACCGAGACTCTGTATTAGATATAATGCTGTTGGCCAGGTACTAGTTTCTTATTGGCTAGCTCTGTCTTAAGTATTAACCCATTGCTGTTAATCTACGTATTTCCACGTGCTCTTAATGGAGAGCCCGCTGGCACCTGGTCTCCCAAGTCTCTCTATCTTGACTTCTCTTACTATTTCCTCTTTCCTCCTTGTCCCCTAGTCCCGCCTATATTTCTTTCCTATTGGCCAACAGTGCTTTATTCATTAAACCAGTATGACATACATATATGCAGAATGACATCTCTCATCAAGCCTTTGATCTCAGACTAATGTGGTGTCTGTGATTTTAAAACAAACGCTAAACTCTTGTATATATATTGACTGAAATTTGTACTAAATTATGTGATTTTTATGTGGTAAAAAATAGTCAAATTAGAAGAATTATATTTTAACATTGCAGCAAGTCTGGTCACAACCTATAGAACCTCATGAGAAATCAAGCACTAAGGTCACTTAACAACTATATAAGTCATTAAATAGTGTAAATACACTTTTCCAAGCACAGTTTTATAGGATGGGAATTTCTTAAAGAATAAAATGGAAGCTGGCCTTCACTTTGTATCACTTAATACAAAGAGGAAATCATAGTAAGTCGTCTAGATGCAGAAACCCAACTTCTGAAGACGACAATATTCTTTTGTCAAAAGTGTATTTTAAAAATTTAATGAGACGTCTTGATGCATTAAAGGATAGCATGCATCTCTACTTTAAAGAGAAACTTAAAGAAATTCTGCTCTTTATACAAATCTCATGGACATAAATTTTAAAGCAAAAATACAATCGGTCTCACTACTAAGCTATTAAAGCATGTACCCTTTGAAGTTTGGCTGGAAATGTTCCACATAAAATAACTTGTATTGAAAAAGTGAAGAAAGTTCAATTTGTGGAAACAACCACCATATATACCCAATGAGAGAGTTCCACTCCCTTTTAAGAATACTCAACATAAAAGGGACCATAGATGAAAAGAAAATGTGTGGTTATTATTATACATTGAAACTATTGAAAATAAATTGTAGTAATACATTAATAGTTTGTGATCAAACATTTCTGTAATTAAATTTTGTGAATTTCCTGCTGATACACAATAAAGAATTTAGATGCCAACATGAGAATATTAAATTAGTCAAATTTCAGTATTTACTAGCAGAAGTTATGTCATTATTAAATTATTTTAAATGAAACAATTTTATAAACTTCATATTAATGCTTGTTCTGTTAACCAACTTGATCTATTTATAACTAGAGGCAATTTCAACTCTAGATCCCACATCAATCAGTAAGCCATTAATATCAGTCTTAAACTCATTCTTCCTATAAATATCAGATTAGTAATAGTAAAAAGAAATAACATAAGATAAAAATATGAATCCCATATATAATTTAATATTTTCTAGTATTCATCTGAGAAACAAACTGGATACACATTTTTAGTTTTTTGTTGTTGTTTGTCTGTTTGTTTTTCTGAGACATGGTTTCTCTGTGTATCAACCCTTGCTGTCCTGGAACTAGCTCTGTAGACCAGGCTAGACACATATTTTAAAAAGTAATATTTCATTTATATTGATATGGCAAATTATTGTACTATTACCTTGTTGTCAACATAAAAGTACTGAGATATATTATGTACTATCTTCTTAGTATTTTCATTTTGTTCTGTGACAATTTCCTATGTTCATACAATGTATTTTAATTGCTATTACACCCACCCTCGCTTTCTTCCTCGCCACTCCTGTGGGGAATCTGATGGAGACCAGTAGACTCATCGGTAATTACACATCTGAAGATATTGGCTCTTCCTCAGCAGAAAAGCTGAGCAGCCACTACTTCTATAGAGAGTTTTAAGTCCCTTTGAAGAAGGACAGTGGAGGCATCAACAGATGCTGTTGAGTTCATGGTTATAATGCCTGTTTCATTCCCAGAAGTAGCATTTTGTCAATCCTTCTCCCTGATTTCTAGCTCTTATAGCCTTTCATTTCATTCTATGATATTCATTGAGAAGCTTCTCTGATTAAGGCTGAGGGTAGCATTAGTCTGTGGGTGTATATATTGATGGTTAGAAAGGTGTTTGCTGTACTAACAAATTAGGTGACCAGTAATGTGTTGATACCATTTTCCAGGCCTATGACATCCTCAGCCATGGGCTTTTGACTCCATTTTGATAACCCGTCTTGAGGAGGGGCCTTTCATAACAATTCTAGACTCATTTGTGTTGTTGTGACAAGTAGCCTAAAAAATAAAAAAGGAATTTTGAAAAGAAAAAGTATTACCTTAAAGTTCAGCTCATAGTCCATCATTTTGGGGAAGTCAAGGCAAGAATTCAAGCAACTAGTCACATTATATCCATAGTCAAAAACTGAGAATAAATAACTACTTGCTTGTTGATTTACCCTTGGTCATAAAGTCCAGGACCCACTGCCTAGAGATTGGTGTGACCCACAATGAATTGTGTCTTTCCATATTATTTAACAAGCAAGAAAACCCCTAACAGACATGTTCACAGGCCAAAGCATTTTAGACAACCCCTTACTTAGAGTCACTTTTCAGATAAATCTGGGTTGTGGCAAAGTGACAAAGCTTGGTATCATAACAGCAGTGACACTATGGCACCAGAAACACATATTGGTTGGTCTGTTAATATTTCAGTGTACCATGTTTATAAGTAGGTAATAATGCCTTTCCCTGCCAGAAGACTACATAGGAACTTCTAGTATAACAAATATTAGTTAACAGGGAGAAATCTCCCAGCTCAGTTTGGATATTTTCTATCCTGCAGCAAAGATGTGCAGTGTCTTCAGCAAAAGAAACCAGTAATCCCCTTCTGGTGGATATTGAATTGAAAGGTTTGATGCCCTTTGGGCATTTAATTTTGACAGATCTATTTTATGTCTTAATAGCTTAATAGCCATTTACCTGATAGCACACACATCGAAAGAGCTGAGTTCTAGATCTAGTTCTCCCAGATTATGAGTAACAAGTAAAATAAAATAGTTAAGTGAAATTTAATAATTAAACCTTTTATGAGCAAACAAAATGCAGAAAGAGAAAATTAAATTATTTGAAAAATATATCCTTTGGCCATATTAGTAGATACCACGGGGAGGGGGAGAACAACCAAACTATACAACGATCTTTTTTGGTTTTTCAAGACAAGGTTGCTCTTTAGCTTTGTAGGCTACCCTGGAACTCACTCTGTAAACTAGGCTGGCCTTGAACTCTCAGAGATCCTCCTGTCTCTGCTTCCCCAGTCCTGGGATCAAAGGAATGTGCCACCACTACCCAGCTTATAACACTTTTTGGATGCTGCTGAGATTCTGCATTAAATAATATTTTAAAAATAAATCATATTTGTATATGCTTTTAAAACATGTATATCTGTATTAGTATGTGCCTATGCGTACAGGTTATTGTGCAGGCCACAAGTACAGAATACCCCAGAACTGGAGTGACAGGCTATTTTGAGCTACTCTATGCAAGTGCTAGATTTCAGTCTAGGGTTCTCTGCAAAACTGGTATAAGCTTCTAACCTTTGAGCCATCTCTCCAGCCCATAGAAAGGTAGCACTTTGATTTCTTATAATAAATATCATTATTAGATTTGATTGATTTCTTATAATGAATATAAGAAAAAACACTAGACTTAAAAACTGTTGTAATAAATTACTATCCCTCTGAAACAAAGTTCAGAAACATGCTTGAGAAAAGTGTGTTTATATTGAATAGAAAAAATTAAGAGAATATAGAATGCAGAAATGGGGTGTGAAAGACAATTCCTGGGAAGAAGTTGTGTACAAATTCTGCTGGAGTGATTAAAACTTCAGAAAATGTGGAGAGGTTAAGAGATAGTTTCCCAATGGAATTCATGTACAATTTATCATTTGATGGTTATCTAGCCCACCAAACAGCCATTATGTGTCTTGTGCTATGTCATATCTAGCATCTTGATGAGCAACTAAAAACCTTTATAATGTGATTACTTAACAAAACCCTAATTCTCTACCAATGAAAAGAATAAGAATGCTATCAGATAATACCTGAGGCTTATCTGACTCGAGGCTTATCTGACTGCCTGTGACCCGTTTCTCTACTCTACCCACCAATGTATTCTATAATATACTAGGTTTATGATGTTTGTTCTAAAACTACAAATGTCATAATACTGCCTCCACACTGGAATGTAGAAACTGAATAAGCTAGTCCCTTTTACCTGGGACTTGGTCACTTGTATTTGACTCTGAAATTAATAATCTCTTACTCCCTTTTAAGTATCAGCTGTGTTGTTCCATTTATAAGTGTTACCTTTAATTTTTAAATTAATTAATTTATTTCCTCAACCCAATCAGTTTCCCATCATTTTTCTTCTTCCAGTTCTTCTGACCAATCTGTCTCCCCCTTTTCTCCGCAGAAAATGGCAGGCCTCCCATAGATATCAGCCAGACATGGTATATCAAATTGAAGTAAGATGAGGTATCTTCTATCCTATTAATCCTGGAAAAGTCAACCCAGTAGGAGAAAAGGGTACCTAATACAGGTAATAGGGTCGGAGACAGCCCATGTCTCCACTGTTAAGATTCCCACAAGAAGACCAAGCTAAACAATTCTAACATATATGCTGAGTGCCTAGTTCAGTTCCATGTAAGATCTCTGGTTATTGGTTCAGTCTCTATGATCCCCTATGAGCCAAGATAATTTGATTCTGTGGGTTTTCTTGTGGTGTATACAGTTAATCCCTCTGGCTCCCATAATCCTTCCTTCCTCTCTTCCACAAGATTCCTTCATTTCCACCTAATGTATGGTTGTGGGTCTTTGCATATGCTTGCATCAGTTGCTGAATGACGCCTCTGTGATGAAAATTGGTTTAGGCAATGTTCTGAGTACATCAGTATATCTTTGGGAATCATTTCATTGACATAGTTTTTGCCTGGGCTGTTGGAAAACATTAAGAGTTTTAGATAGTTAACAGTAGAAAAAGACCTAAGGATCACTTATAGTGAACCATAAATATATCTGGTTATTCAAGCTATTCAGTTGATTAATTTATGTCATTGATACTTCTATTTAGTGACCTACTGAATTTCTATAAAACATCCACATTTCAAGTTTATGCTCTTCAGGTCAAATAAAATAAGAGAAACTACACCCCACATGCTGCGTGCCTTACTTATTGTAATTTGATTGCCTAGACTTTATACTGACCACATAGGGTACAGAACTTATTATTTATCAGACAATAGTATCATTTATAATTTTATTTTCCTTAAAGCATCATCTTGCTAGCAAAGCATACACATAGGATATCATGACTGAAATAATAAAGAGTAGCATTTGTGTCTACACTTAAGAATGATAAAACATCCAAATATTTCAGAACTGCTCTAGGATCTTTGTGGGATATCTCCATTGATAACATGCATTTTACACTTAATACTTTTGTGTTTAGTATTTTTAAGCCCTTCACACTTAAATATACAGCAACCTTATGTCCAGATCTTAACAAAGAGACAAGGATAGTTTATTGTGCACCTCTGGTTCTCTTTGTCTCCTTTGCCCTAGCAAATGGCTTTATAAGGACTTAGCCTGCTTTTTCCTGGCCAATTCAGTCAACTTTAAGCACGTTGTTCCATAAAAACACTTTGAGGTGCCTTCTTCCAACCTTGACTTGTTACGCAACTCACCTTTCTTAGAGCTTTCAAAGTCAAAATTACCTAGTTGTATAAGCACTCTTATTTATTCCATATACTAACTTTTCTAAAGACAATACAATAGTTGATAACATTAATATGTGGTTATCTGGTTGGATATTGAATGTTGAGCAATATGTTTTCCTTATCTAGCCTCTGTCTCGTAACATTTGTGTATAGGTATCAGAATTGAAATCAAGTTGCAGAAAACAAAACAAAAAGAAAAACATTTATTTGATTTTAATCAAATATGGAACCAAAAGTTGACACTCATTGAAGAAGTTCTGTTTTTAAATTCTCTCTCCCCTCTCCCTTTCATTCTCTTTCTTCCTCCCTCTGCCCTCCTCTCTCTCTCTCTGTGTGTGTGTGTGTGTGTGTGTGTTTGTGTGATTTTCTTGTATTCTAGAAAGAAAAGAAATAGTATGGTATAATGAGATTCACCAGTGTTTTCTTATTGGTATTTCTTTTTCATTTTCACTCAGTCTTCTACTATACTTACATGAACCTGAGATTTTTTTTTAGGTGTCCGAATAAATTTATTATTTGTTGGACTCAAGTATTTTTAGCTGTACTCTCATTTACCACATTGTTTTTATAAGAAATATGGCCTTTTTCAAGATTCTGTTGTCTAGAAATTAAAAGCCTAGTTTGAGTAAATTCACATTTATGCCCAGTCCAAGTTCTGAGCAGTCACTTCTGTCTTCTAAGATCATTAGTTTCCCACCAGGCTATTGTTTTCAAAATAGATGCAGAAGCATTCCAAGAAACACTAAAACTGTCTCTGTAATCATTGCAAAGAGTGACTTTTTTAGAGCTACTTATTTGGGTGAAAGTAAGTACTGATCCTGGACTTTTTCCAGGGATCATGCACATTTGGAATATTTTCTTTTTCAGGAAAACAGTAAGAAAGCATGTTTTTTTCTTAAAGTAAAGCTGTCGTAGTTCACCTCATGCACAGACTTAATAAACACTCCACTATAAAGAAGTGTTGATTATTGCTTTGCACAGTTGTAGCAGCCTCATTAGTTTCACTACATAGCTTGAAATGGTCTCATGCCAAATTAAAAATGTAGGTCATTCAAAGGACTAATGGAGCTACTTCAGCATGAAGTGATTTCAAGCTCACCCATATAGAGCAGCATTTCGTCTTATTCTATTGTAACACATTTCTTGCAATGGTGATAATTTTACCTGTCATTTTTATGAAAGCATTTGTAATTGCATTGTTAGAAACACATGCCTTGCATGTCGACCAGATTATGAAATGTTTAAGACAGTAATTGCCAATGCCTGATAAACTACTTAGATTTTTTTCTCTTTAATGTCACGGATTATTTAGAATTTTACATTAAACCCAAGTGCATTCATTGAACAATAATTCTATTATCTCTAAGTGTCCTCTATTTGAAAAGTACCAAGTGCTCAAGCAATTTAAGAAATCTATGAATGAAAATCTCCATTTGACTTCAATAAAGCAAGACTTGTCAAAGTGGCTTACATAATGGCCAATCCTACTAATGTCAGTGAAAATAAAATGTTTTGCTCATCCTTTCCCTCAATTCACATTTTTAGCTTTATTTATTGTCATTTTTTAAAATGTTTTATAATGTATTGGTTTACTAATAATAATTGTGAATTTCGATATTAAAATGTAGAAAGATATGTAAAATTAGAAGCATTACTATGTTTGTATCACTGTCTCATCTGCTCCATATTTTAAATTTATTCTTTGTTCATATATTGCATCCCTACTGTGGTTTTCTCTCCTCCAAATCCCTCCCCACCCCACCTCTCCTCTCCTTCAGATCCACTCCTCCTCCTTTTCCCTTCAGAAAAGGGTAGGCCTCCCAGCAGTATCAACCAAACATGCCAGATTGTGTTGCACTAATACTAGGTGTGTCCCCTTATACTGAGGATGAATGAGGCAAGCAAATAAGAGAAAAGGGGTCCTAAAAGCAAGCAAAGTAGTCAGAGACAGCACCCATTCCCAATGTTAGAAGTCCCACAAAGATGCCAAAGTTGCACAATTGCTACATATATGTAGAGGACCTACATCAGCCCCATTCAAGATCCCTCATAGTTGCTCCAGTCTCTGTGAGCCACTTTGAGGCCTGGTTAGTTGATTCACTGGTATGTTGTCTTGTAGTGTCCTTGACTCCTTTGGCTCTAACAATCCTTCCTTCCCCTCCTCTGCAGGATTCCCTGAGCTCTGCATAATGTTTGGCTGTGGGTCTCTGTGGGTCTCGTATCTGCTGCCATAATCTCTGTTTATGATTATTCTAGGTCCTGAACAATAAGTAGGTAAAATATCATTAAGAATCATTTCATTGCCCTTTTATCCCCTTCCAGATATGTTTGTTTCTTTCTTATGTCCAAGAGCTATATGGCCTCTGGTTCCAGGTCCTCCAGAGAGTGTCAAGCATGAGCTCACTTTCCCAGCATTGGCCTCAAGTTGGACCAGTCATTGGTTGGCCTTTCGCACAAGTTTAGACCACCTTTAATTGAGAACTTCTTGTAGTCAGAACATATTGTAGGTCGAAGGTTTTGTGGCTGATTTGGTGTCTACATTCCCCATTACTAGGAGTTTTCTATAGGATCATCCTTGAAGATTCCTGGGAGTTTACATTGTACTAGATTTCTACCTTGCCGCAGTAATGCCCCAATTCCAGTTGTCATTACCAGTATTCTCACCCTCTACCCCTGTTCTATATTATTCCCATTGACATGTAACTGAATACATATCATGTTGCCTTTCTGAGTCTGGGATCCTTCACTCAGACCCTGAATGTTTCTGTTTCCTCTTTTTTTTTTTTTTTTTTGTCCAATATATTTGGCTAAAAATTTCATGATGTTATTATTATTGTTTTAATGATCAGAACTCTAGACTCTACTCTACCCATTTTATTTCATAACATAAAGGAATCGATGTATGTATATATGATTGTATGTAATGTATATACATTTTTTCCATTTAGTACAAAATCAACATCACTTTTCTTATTCCATCTTAAGGTGTTCATAGATGCACATATTAACATTTGACTTTGAAAATTTGAGTTGGAAATTTTACCAGAATTTTTTTTGTAATATTACTTTGTTATATAATTCTGGTCAAGAGTTTTGTTCAATATTAAATTTGCTTCAGAATAAAAGAAAAATAAATTATAGAGATAAAATTCAAAAATCATTTAGATGTAATAGATTGGGAATGTCCATTCCATAGCAGAATTGTGTGAAAATATGTGGATTTTGTGGTTTCTAGAAAAAAAATTTGTAATAATGTATACCCTGTGAGAAATCAAGTGGTTATTTGAATATTTTTTCTGGATCTAGTATTAATAAAACACATTAATGTATTCAAGAAAATTCAGTGTTTAATCTGTATGTTGTTAATTTTCTATTTTATGCAATATAATCTACTTATTTTGATACTTCCATGATACCATACACTTATAGTGTAAATGTATTGTATTCACCCTCTATTATCGCCTCCATATCTATCCAAATCCAATAAATATTTTCTTCTTCCCCATGGCTTTCCTTTTTTTAAATGACTTTTTATTTCTATTGTTTTTGTCATTAGTCATATTTAATTAGGGTTTATTACATGGGTGATGTAATTTACTTGAGCTAATACGATACCAAGGCCATGCCATTGAGAAATATCATCTTCCTACATTAGCATGCATGAAGGTATATTTTATAATTTCTGGGTTAAAAGCTGAGTTTTCTTCTGGATAGTCTTATTATTTAGCATTAGCTTGGTAATATTGGAGTTTCAAGGTTATACCTTTTATTGTAGTTTTAAAATATTGAGGTGCTAGAGAGATGGCTGTATTTTTCAGAGAATTTGTTGTTCTTGCAAAGGACCCAGACTGCCAGCTTCTTATAGCACATGACACAAGTATGTAAATACAACATTATTTTAAATTAACTATCATTAATTTGTCAACAATTTTGCTTTCATTATTTTATCATTATGATCTTTTTCTTCACCTTTTTTTTTCAGTCATCTCTCCCTCTCCATCCATCACCTACTTGTCTTTTCCCTCTACCTTCTCTACTATCCTTCTTATATGATTTCTAATATTTCTCTATTTCTCTTCTCCATGCCTTTTCTCTTCTGCTCCTTCTAAAATGTGTCTTCACTGTGTAGGCCCATCTTAACTCAGACTTGCATGAAACCATGCTAGCCTTCATCTTCAGATCTTAAGTTCCTGTGACTGAGCTTGTATGTGTACATTGGCCTTCATAATTTATTAAACCAGTATTTACTTGTTTACACATAATCAGTTTAATTTTACTTGATGGATTTCCTAAAATATTTTGAATGATGACTTTTAAAATAATTTTAAATTATGTTCCCCAAGTATGACACAATGTAAAACAAT
This sequence comes from Phodopus roborovskii, assembly GCF_943737965.1. Classification (NCBI taxonomy): domain Eukaryota; kingdom Metazoa; phylum Chordata; class Mammalia; order Rodentia; family Cricetidae; genus Phodopus; species Phodopus roborovskii. The sequence continues at coordinate 7,819,597 of NW_026125444.1, forward strand.
GTATTTTTAAAATGCAAATATTTCTTCTAGTGTTAAAAAAAAATCTTGTTTATGTGCAATCAATTTATTATCTTCATTATTTTGCTAATTCCAATATCTTGGTTTATAACTAACTTATAAAATATTTGTTACATGATTTTTTGAGAATTAATTAATCCAAAAGCATCCTTATAAACAATACTACTTACTTATATGGAGGAGTAATTACCAATTTAACACTAAAACATATTTCACTTAGATTTCTGAGGAATACATATCCACCTAATTACAAATGAACTTAAATTCAATATGTGTAATTCCTTAACCTACTCTGCTACTGAAATATTTCTAGTTTTTTCCTACACCTCATGACTCAATGACCTCACTATTTCTATGAGTATCTAGGTCTCACTTACTACTATTTTCACAGTAGGAAGTACAAATTCTTTCGACAATTATATAAAAAGACTTATTTTTTTCCATTTATATATAATTTTCTTTTTATTTGAATTTGAAACAAGCTTGTTTTACATGTCAATGCCAGTTCCCTCACCCTCCCTCCTCCACTGGTTTCCCTACCCCCACCCCATCTCCTGTCTTCTCCCCAGGGAGGGTGAGGCCTCTCATGGGGGAAATCTTCAAAGTCTATCATATCATTTGGAGTAGGGCCTAGGCCCTTACCCATGTGTCTAGGCTGAGAGAGTTTCCCTCTGTGTGGAATGGGCTCACAAACCCTAGGGATAAATACTGATCCACTGCCAGAGGCCACATAGATTGCCCAGACCTTCTAACTAATACTCACATTCAGGGGGTCAGTGTTGGTCCTATGCTGGTTTCCCAGCTATCAGTCCAGTGTCAATGAGCTCCCTCATGTTCAGATCAGCAGTTTCTTTGGGTTTCTCCAGCCTGGACTTGACTCCTTTGCTCATCACTCCTTATCTCTGTAACTAGATTCCAAGAGTTACGTTCAGTGTTTAGCTATAGGTCTCTGCTTCTGCTTCTAATAGCTACTGGATGAAGGGCATTTAAGGTAGCCTCTCCACTATTGGATAGATTGTTAGTTGGGGTCATCCTAGTAGATCTCTGGACATTTCCCTAGTGCCAGATTTCTCTTTAAACGTATATGGCTGCCTCTATTATGGTATCTCTTTTCTTGCTCTCCTCTATTCTATCCCTGACTAAATATTCCTGCTCCCTCATGTTCTCTTCTCCCTCCTCTTCTTTCCTTCTCTCTCTCCTCACTCCCTTATTCCTTCCTGCATGCTCCCAATTTGCTAAGGAAGTCTTGCCAATTTCCCCTTCTCCAGGAGTACATGTATATCTCTCTTAGTGTCCTCCTTGTTTCCTAGATTTTCTGGTTGTGTGAATTGAAGGATTGATAATGCTTTGCTCTATGTCTAAAATCCATATATGAGTGAGTACATACCATGCTTGTCTTTTTGTGACTGGGTTACCTCACTCAGGATGGTTTTCTCCAGATCCATCAATTTGCCTGTGAATTTCAAGATTCCATTGTTTTCTGTTTGGTTGGTTGGTTGGTTGATTTTGTTTCTTTGTTTCTTTGTTTTATTTTTTTGTTTGTTTTGTTTTTTTTCCTGCTGAGTAATATTCAATTATGTAAACATATAACATTTTCTCCTTTCATTCTTCAGTTGAGGGTCATTTAGGTTGCTTCCAGATTTTGGCTATTACATATAATGGTGCTATGAACATAGTTGAACAGATGCCATTGTTGTATGAATGTGCATCTTCTGGGTATATGCCTAAGACTGGAATTACTGGATCTTGAAGTAGACTGATTCCCATTTTCCCAAGAAACTGCTGTACTTATTTCAGAAGTGGCTTTATAAGTTTGTATTCACCAACATTGGAGGAGTGTTTCTCTTTCTCCACATCCTCTCCAACATAAGCTGTCATTGGTGTTTCTAATTTTAGCCATTCTGACAGGAGTAAGATGATATCACAGAGTTGTTTTCATATACATTTTCCTGATGGCTAAGGATGTTGAACACACCCTTAAGTGTCTTTCAGCTATTTTAGATTCCTCTATTGAGAATTCTCTATTTATTTCTATAATATCAGGATTTTCAATTTGATTCCATTCATCTACCTATTTTTGTGTTTAAACCAAGCTCTTTTCAGGAGTATAGCTCTAATAGACCTTGAAGTCAGGGATGGTGATTCCTCCAGAAGTTCCTTTATTGTACAGGGTTGTTTTGACTATCCAGGGTATTTGGTGTTTCCATATAAAGTTGAGATTTTTTTCTTTCAATGTCTATGAAGAATTGTGCTGGGATTTTGATGGGATTGCATTGAATTTGTCGATTGCTTTTGGCAAGATTGTCATTTTTACCATGTTGATATTACCTATCCAAGAGCATGGGACATCTCTTCATTTTCTTGTATCTTTTTAAATTTCTTTCTTTAAAGATTTAAAGTTCTTATTATATAGGTATTTCACTTGTTTGGTTAGCATTACTCCAAGATATTTTATGTTGTTTGTGGCTATTATAAAGGATGATGTTCCTCTGATTTCTTTCTCAGCCCCTTTATCATCTTTATATAGTAATGCTACTGAATTTTTTGAGTTAATCTTGTATCCTGCCATTGCTGAGGGTGGTTATCAGCTGTAGGAGTTCCTTGGTAGTATTTTTCAAGGCACTAGTGTAAATTATCGTACCATCTGTAAATAGTGAAAGTTTGATTTCTTCCTCTCCAATTTGTACCCACTTGATCTCCTTCTATTTTCTTATTGCTCTACTAGAACTTCAAGTACAATACTGAAGAGATATGGACAGAGTGGACAGTCTTTTCTTGTTCCTGATTTTACATGAATCACAGTGAGCTTCTCTCCATTTAATTTGCTGTTGACTGTTTCTTTGCTGCATATTACTGTTATTAGTTTATGTATGTTCTTGTTATCCCTGGTCTCTCCAACACCTTTATCATAAAGGGGTGCTAGATTTTGTCAAAGGCTTTTTCAAAGTCTAGTGTGATGATCATGTAGTTTTCTTTTTCAGTTTGTGTATATAGTTGATTGCATTGATGGATTTTCATATGATAGCTCTCCCTGCATCATTGGGATGAAGGCTACTTTATCAGGGTGTATTGTTTTTCTCTTGTGTTCTTAGAATTGATTTGCCAGGATTTTAATGTGTATTTTTGCATCAGTGTTTATGAGGGTATATAGTTCTGTAGTTCTCTTTCTTAGTTGTATGTTTGTGTGGATTTGGAACCAAAGCAATTGTAGCCTTGGCTAAAAGAGTTTCTCTGTTAAGTTTCTGCCTGGTGGTCCTATCTAGTGTTTAGAGTGAGGTATTGAATTCTCCCATAAAAGTGTGCAAGGTTTTATGTGTGATTTGAGTTTTAGTACTATTTCTTTTAAAATGTGGTTGCCTTTGTATTTGGGGCATAGATGTTCATAATTGAGACTTAATTCTGATGGATTTGTCTTGTGATGAGTATGAAATGAACTTCATCTCTTGTGATTGATTTTAGTTGATGGATATTAGGATTGCTCCACTAGTTTTGTTTCTTGGGTCAATTTGATTGGAAAATCTTGCCAACTCTTAATTCTGAAGTCACATCTGTTTTTGAAGTTGTTTCTTGCATGCAACAGAAGGATGGATTCTGTCTTCGAATCCATGCTGTTTGTCTGTGTCTTTTTATAGGTGAGCTAAGACCATTAATATTGAGGGATATTAATGAGCATTGGTTGTTAATTCTTGTTTGTTTTGGATTTGGTGTTTATGGTTCTATTGTGTGTGGATTTTCCCTCTATTTTCTCTTGGCTGTAGATTGTGATTACGTATTGCCTGAGTTTTGTGAGTGTAGTTATTTGGGTTGGAGTTTTCCTTTCAGTACTTTCTACAGAAAGTACTGGATTAGTTTAAATTGTTTAAATCTGGTTTCTCCATCTATAGTGATTTAACCTTTTCAGGCTTTAGTAGTCTGGACTGGCATCTGTGGTCTATTAGTGTTGGTAGAATATTTACCTATGACCTTCTGGACTTCATTGTTTCCATGGGGAAGTCATGTGCAATTCTGATAGGTTTGCCAATTTCCTTTGTGGCTCTTAATATTCTTTCTTTATTCTGTATTATTGATGTTTTGATTATTATGTGGTGAAGGGACTTTTTCTGTGGTCCACTCTGTTTGGTGCTCTGTAAGTTTCTTGTACTTTCATTGGCATGTGATTCTCTAGGTTGAAAAAGTTTGCTTGTATGATTTTGTTGAATATGTTTTTCTGTACCTTTGAGTTTGCTTTCTTCACATTCTTGTATACCTATTGTTCTTTGTCTGGTCTTTATATGGTGGTCCATATTTCCAGGATATTTTATGTTAGGGATTTGTTGGACTTAGGGTTTTCTTTGGTTGATGAATCTGTTTCTCCTACTGGATCTTCAATGTCTGAGATTCTCTCTTCCATCTCTTGTATTCTTTGGTTATGCTAGCATCTGTAGTTCCTGATCATGCCCTCAAACTTTTTTTTTTTTTCTTGTCTCTATTTTACCTTTCAAACCTTGCTGTTTGGATTGTTTCTTGCAACTTTTGTTTTGTCTTTTATTGCATTTCTTTAAAGGATTTTCTCATTTCCTCTTTTAGGGTCTCTATCATCTTCATCAAGTTGCTTTTATGGTTGTTCTCTTCTGCTTCATTTGTGTTGGGATGTTCAGGTCTTTCTTGTATAGAGTCCCTAGACTCTGGTGGTGTTTTATTGTTTTATGTTGTTGAATATGTTCTTATATTGACATCTTCCTATCCCTTCTTTCATGTGAGTGCAGGCAGGTGGAGTCTCTTCTTCTCCTGGTGTGTATGGTTCTAAAATTCTCTTCCCATTGGTGCAAACAGGTCCAACACTCAGATGGGTCTCAGGATGGGTGAAGGTTTGTATGAGAGAATCCCTCTCCAGGTGGGTTGAGGCAGAACTAGCTGTGCGATGTCAGCAGATTCTGGATGAATTTATCTTCAGGAAGGCAGGATGGAAACAGGCCCACACTTGCCTCTGCCCATTGGTGGAGGCAGGACTAGGTCTCTGGATGGGCTCGTCTTCTGGAATGGGATCCCCCATGTGCAGTCCCCAGCAATGCCTAGGTATTGTGTTTATACAGCTCATATAAACATGTAATATACAATTAAATACAATTAAATACAGATTATACATAGTCACCTAAAATATTTAAAACATGTATATATATATACATATATATATATATATATATATGGAGACATAATTCAAATGGACAGATATTCTTCAAAAACTTCTAAAGACTGACAGAATATAGCATATTAGAATGGTTTATTAGTGGTTTTCATGACAATGAGACACAGCTGTTCCTGGCAATACCAATTACATCAGAAAGGAAGATGGGCATCAAAGAAACATGTTATGGATTTTGCCTTGAACCTGGTAGGGATAGCCATTTCAATAAGAAACTGCTCTTGCCTTGACTGCTTGACAGCATGCTGTCCTAATAGACAAGCAGGTTACAAAGAAAAGTGACTGCTGAACTTGCCAAGGGACAGGATGGTCTTTTCAAGGTTCCTACGTAATCAAAATCTCTGCCAGATATTCTGTGCCTATAGGCTTAAGTGTGATGCCCCACTGTTACATACAGAGTGAATTTGGGTGAATGTCCAGGTAGCAAGATGTCTCTCTCAATACTAGAATTTATATATTAACTTTCTGGGGTCTTTGACAGTGTTGAAGACAGCTAGTTATGGTTTTCTTATTTGTGATTAATGATGTTACATATAAAACTTTAGACTCAAAAAGATAGATCATAGAATATTTTCTTTAAATTTTGGCAAATATTAATGAACTAAATATTGTAACTATAATTCTTGCTTGATAACTGTTTTGTTATATATAATTTTACTATGTTAAAGATAAAACCTTTGTATTTAGACAGAATAGAGGAGATGATGGGGGAATTTACTGTATATTGTGAATATGTTTCACTTATTGGTTAATAAATAAATCTTTCTTACCCAATGTACACGCAGGATTTAGCCAGGCAGGAAATCAAAACAGGGATAGAGAAAGATAGTAGGCAGTGTCATAGAGAATCCATATAAGTGCCAATGAAACAATAGATCTGTGCAAGACCATGTGGAGAGACACAGATAATAGAAATGGGTTAATAATTGAGAGAGAGCTAGCCAGCCAATATGAAGCCTGAGCCATCAGCCAAACAGTTTGTAATTAATAAAAGCCTCTGTTGGTTTATTTGCTATTAAACAAATGCAGGACTGGGTGGTACAGAAATTTCAGTCTACACTCATCTGATCACCTGGAGACTTTGGAAGTTAAAAACTGCAATTTCCCAGCCAGAGAAGGAAGTTCCGTCAGAAGACTACCAGACTAATTCCCTCTACTTGTCAATTTATTGGCTTATTGTGACGATCCCAAAAAATGCATTAAAAAAATCTGCTGATTTTCAAAATCATGTGGACCAATTTCTTAAATATAATATACACAAACATGAAAATATATTTCTTAAGTATACAATGCACATATGCATATGTATATGTGTAGAAACTATTTAAAAGGTATGAAAGTTTAAATAATATATACTATATTAAAGAGGTAGAAATTGATAGCATAAACATTGTCAAAGCAAAGTTTATACAATTATCAGAAAATAACATTGTGTAAATAAGAAACACAAATGAAAGGGTATCTCCAGTGCATTCTTCTTTATATAAATTTCAAAAAAAAAAGTGAAAAAAATAGAATAGACTACTTAATTGGGCAATGTTTATATTTGTGTTGAATTAACATGGCAAGGACTGCCCTAGCTTGTAGAACTCGACCTGGGTGACTACTACATTAATGAATTAACTTTTAAATGCTGGTTGAATTAAGGCCTTTCAAAGTGCTGATTCTCCATTTTGGGATCATGTTAATCATATTGTCATAATAGTTTGGATTTATCTGTTGGGTAATAAATCTGTAGAATACTGAAAAACAATCATGGTTGTCTATAGAGCTAGGAACTAGGAAATCATGCTGAAAACTGGATATTGAACTAACTGCAACCCTCCTGTGAATAATTCACAACTACTGGATAGTGAGTAAACTCCAGAGAGTTATTTGTTGGATATGTTTACATTTCAAGGGACAGTGAGGTCAAAGTTCTTAGAGATACATTTGCATTCTAATCTCAGGAGACTGGGAGTTTATCTGTTACTTACAGAGATTCATTTGCATTCCAAAAGATTAGTGTGAAAATCCTGCATTTTCTTCATACTATCTACAGTGAAAGTTTTCTCTCTCCTTTCAAGATGAAGATGTGACAGCTGCCACTCTCCCTTCCCATCCCTCTGCCAAATACAAGCTGATGAAAACCCATTTTCCCAATTGCTCACACCATCACATTAGGGAAAGGATATCTGACAGAGTTGTTATTATGTAAATAACAAGTAGTCTCCTTCTTCCAAAAGAAGCCATGTGTATAGTTTCAATGATTGTTAAAAATGAAAACTAAAAACAAGGCAACGTGGGATCTTCTGATACATGCATTAGCCATTTAAAATCCTGTGTGCACACACACACTTGTATATGTGTTTGCTTGTATGTACTTATGTACTTCAATGAGGTGCATTTCATTTCCAAGAATTGGGTTGAACTGTTTGTGTACCTTTAATAACAAGAAAAAAAAAAAAAAAAGAAAGAAAAAAGATGAAAAGAGATAAAAGAAATAGGAAAATAAAATAAGAAATGTTATGTAAATAAATTGAACAACACTGTTGACTTAAAAAATGCTAGTAACAAAATGCAATGATTTTCTTGTTTATGAATATAAAAAAGAACAAGATTTAAAAATTTAAACACATTATTTCAAATTTTAGTTGTTAGTTGTTAAAAGATCAGTGATTTTCAAGGCAAATAATGAATAATTGATTTTGCTTTCTGATTAGATGAAAATTTAAAAGATGGTGAATAGGGCCATACCTAATGATAGACATTAGTATGCAATTTGATTTTATTTACATTTGTTCTTTAAATTCTGAAGCTATTAGGGTGAATTAAATAAGTAAAATTAATCATGACATTTTTAAATCTTACTTGTAGTAGAACAATTTTAAAACACTTAAAAATATATAACTGCTTTTGTTGTGGGAAATTCGGTCTTTCTGAGGAGCGGGTATGTCCTGCTGTTATATAGGACAGAGGCTGCAAATAAACTGAGGTGATAGTAATTCCCTACAGAGGAAGAATTTCAATAGTAAAATTTAACAGCATGATTGAAAAAGAGTGAACTAGTTCATTAAATTTGTTTTATTACTGGAAAGTCTTTTACTCCAAACAAAAGTAGTTGCTACTATTCCCCACAGAGTTGCCAATTTATTAAAGTAATTCCTTCTTCCTTACTGAGAAGATCATGAACTTCACTTTATTACATGGATCACGTGGGTCACTGATATCCTTCAAATAATGTATCTGATCATCTTAATCCTGCTGTTAAATGCACAATCTGATACCTTTAACTACACTGGACAACAGATGACATTACTTCATTTGGGAACTTTGAAAATTTCCAATAATACTGATATACCCATTTTTAAAAACTGTGATAGATGCTATTTTTCATTAATTTGAGAATAAAAGTAATAACTTCATATAAGCAACTTAAGATATAGCACAAAGTAAGCTGTTTTGTTCTTTCAAATTTCATGAAATCCCCCTTCTATGTTTTGTATGTTTTGCTCTGTTTTGATTTAAATCATTGGACTAATACTTGAGATATGGATCAGTGGCTAAAAGCACTTGGTGCTTTGCCAGAGAACCAGAGTTTGGTTCCCAGCACTCAAGTCAAGCAGCTCACAACTTCCTCCTCTTGAATCATAAGTTCTAGTTGAATGTATTAGCTGTGTTAATGAGTCACAATACATATGAATATCTTAAAGTGACAAATAAGCCAGTATATTCTACTTGTAATTATTCTGAATCTGAAACCTCTTTAATGACTTAAAGATAACCTCAAGGCATATTGTCCGTTTTTATGCATGAATTTTATCACTTAACCAATCAAGAAACTCACATGTCAAAATTCCAACCATTCTCCTTCTCAAATGTTAAAAATCAAGCCTCTAAAGATGTAATTAAACTGCAGTAACTCATTAATATAAACCATAATTCAAAAATCTGGTGTCCCTTTTTCCTCTTTTGACTCGCAGAAGGAAAGAACCTTGTTTACTCTGTGACCTTGGAGTTCTAACCTTCAAAACCATTAAAAATAAATAAATTTAAATTCAGTGATGATGTGTTTCAAAATCTCTCCTACACTATTAACCATTTTTTTTTTCATGGAATTTGCAAATTCTCTGAAAGATTTAAGCAGAATACATGATAGAATAGTAAATCAAATTACCCAGCCTATATTGGGTAAAATTTCTTAATTAATTAGCATTTCCTCTAAGATGTAAGGCTGAATAGACCCTGAATAAAATTTGTCTGGGTAAAAAGCTATTGCCTTAGGATCATAACAATTCTACTCTTTCTAGAGATGGCCACTATGATGGATCATGGACAATTGTAAACAGTGTAGCACTGAAATTTAGAGAACAGTAATGTTATCAAAACCAGAATGAGAGAAGGCACCCTGATAGTGTCTTGGATACATTATTTTTCTAAAGTTAGTTAGAGAGGGGAAGGACATGATTAGAAATTAATCCAAGACTTAAATCATGTTTGTATGATATATATGAAATAAATATATTGTGACGTAAGCAGTGAGTTCAACAACATTTAGAGACGAGCTAAAAATGAAAAGATGGAGGCTATGTTGTGAAATTAAAATAAAAACAATATAAAATAATTTGAGGTAGAAAGATATGTTGGAAGGTTCTATTTCTTCAAATTTTTGAAAGAAATAAAAAATTAAATCTAAAACTAGTATTAGGGAGAAAAATAAGTGTGATGATTTCAAAGAAAAATGATACGTGTTCAATAATTCTGATGAATTTTAAGCTAATTAGACAGGGAAAACAAACATCAGTGCTATGAAATGAAAAATATACAGACAGAAATAAAAGAAGGGAAATAATAATACTGACTATGCTCAAATAAAGATTACTGAGGTGGGTAACATAATTTATTTTATTTCACCTAAATATTTAACCAAAATAAAATAAGTTGCCTTGGAAGCCAAAAACAAGAGAATGTTACCTCAATGAAAAAGAAAATTACAATAGGTCTATGAATTAGTTTCCTGTGCTTACTATGAAAAGAACCAGAGAATGGAGTGTCATTGCATGTGAGGAAATACATATGATAATTAGCTAGATTTTTGGCATTCTGCGATGTAATTAAGTCACAACACCACAATAACAACAGTTATATACATTTTTATTAATTAACAGACTGGAAAAAGAACAACTAAGCGATGTAGCTTAAACTCTGACTTTGAAAAACAGATATTTATTCTCTCATATTCCCAGAGGTCATTAATTAGAAAGTCAGCCTCTTGGGTCTTAAACACAGATGTAGATGGGGGCGGTATGTCCTTGAATGTTCCAGGTGAGAATCCTTCCTCTGCCTTCTCCAGGTTGCCTGCTATCCTGTTTGCCTTGTTCTGTGAACTCATTGTTGCTCTGAATTTCAAGGTGGTTGTCTTTAAATCTTTACTCATTTTGTGTGCTCTTTACATTCCCTTTATATGTACATTTTTCTTCGATTCTCTTTCATAAAGACACTTGTGGTAGGGTGTAATCAATAGAGTATATCCTAAGTAAATCTAAATATGAATTCTATTTAAAGTTTGAACAATTAATATAGAATCTTCATATCTCTTCCAAGTACTAATGGCTCATTTACCAATTCATTTTATGAAGCCAGTAATACCCTATGCTAATAGATGAAAATTGTTAATCAAATAGCAATAATCCATGGTAATTTTTTTATTTAATTATATACTATTTGTGATGCTCTTGCTTAATTTCAATGCTTACTTGTGTTAAATTTGTTAAAAATCTTTGTATATTACCATACTATTTAGAGTTTAAGAATGTCACTTTTAATAGCAGAAACAGAAGAAAATAATTTGTAATGTTATAGATGCTGTAATTGAGTTTAATAATATAAAGAAGGAAATACTGAATAAAAAAACAAATGAATAATTGTAAAGTTGAATGGATTCAACATAATGGATCTTTCCTTTAAAACACAAAAGTTACTCCTTGTCATCTACATCTCTGAAGTAATGTTAAATTATTCTCATCTTGTCTTTAATGGTAGAAGATTAGTAAGCTATTAAACTCAGTGACAGATATTTGTCATAATCATCACTAAACACTAGTTATAATTCGGTGTTGCATTTTTTTCTGATAAAATTTATTATCATTGCTTAAATATGATTGGCATGGATTTTTTATGAAAATCATGTATTTAATATTTCTTCAAGTTTGACTTTTCTCTAGGAATTATCTACTATTTATATATTTTTCAAAACTGAAGACCTTGTATATGCACAAAATATATGTTAAGAATAGATTGTTTTTCAGATGTATATTAAGAGTTAACTAGTGGGAAAAAACCTTTATCGCAATTCCTGCATTTATGGACATTTTCTTTCTTATGAGGTAGATGAGGACATTCATCATGTCCCTATGGTTTATATTCTGTGTGACTACTTGCCTTTTCACAGAAATTATACCAAAGAAGTTTTCTACTATAAAAACTAGAATGTTAATAAGGAATGGATTATAATGAAGTTCTTGCCAAATTACTTCTGTTCAGACAAATTGTCAGCTGTGTGAGATGATAATTGCTAATTTAAAAGATTCAATTGAATATATTGCCACAAAGACTGCATTTATAAAGTTTTTCTACACTGGACAGTCTCTAGTGGTCCTCAGTTGTGTTTTATGGATTGTATAAAAGCTTACCCACAACCATCACACACTGTTTATTTCTTGTGTCAGTATTTTTTCCTAATAAAATACAAATTATTTTCAATCCTTTATCACCTTTATTTATAAATTCTGATTCTTTCCAGTTTATTTCCATTACAGTTAAGTAAGTCAAAATAGTGTCCTAGCTTTACCATGTTATTTTTACTCATCTGAAACTTCTTTCCTAAAGGATGGAGATTTTGTTCTACCATAATGGTAGAACTTCTTCACTGTGAACTTTTTAAAGGATAATCAAAATTCACTTCAAAGACACATCTTTGCTTTCCTGACATACCACTGATTCATCAAGTGGGTAATCAGCCAGAGGAAAGCTACAATATAGATGCTACTCCTCCATCAAGCACAGGTCTTCTTCGTGCTCAGTCTTGAGGATCACTTTCATCTTAGTAACTGAATGCTCCAACTGAAAAAAAAAATGTTTCTATATTTCTCTATCACATCCCAGCATAGGTTGTTTGATTACAATCAAGCATCCACCACTCTCCTGGGATAAAGGACACAGTACCAATATCTTGACTTTCATCAGTCTTTGCAATTCTTTAACAAAGAGCTGCCAATTTTTTTTTTCAAACTTGCTCTTATTTTGTACTATAAGAGTGTACAAATTTCGACAAGGATGTACTATTGAGACAGTCTTTACTTCCCTCTATTCCATATAGACCGTGATACTGGAGAGTACTGGTTATTGCCCCACAGTGATACAGATATTGATGCAAATTCCCAGAAACAGAATTATTTTCTTATTAGTATATATCAATAATGTGAAGTGGGAGATGTCCTTATGACTTTTTCACTTTTTCACATAATGTGCTTTGATCATAATCACTTCTTATGTTAATCATTCTTATTTTCCTGTTGTCTATTTTTAGACTATGTCATCCACATTACCATTTTTTTACTTTCATGTTATTTTATTAGTTATCTAGCTTTTATTTATGACAGAAACCACATAATAATTGTCTGTGTCTGACAGTTTTTTTCTGCTGAATATTATGTTTCCAATATTAATTTCTGAAAATTAATTTAATTGTTCCTAGTGGCTGAGTAAAACTCATTATATACTTTTCATGCTATGGCTGTTGGTCTCTAGGGCTTATTCAATGATTTTGGTCTTTGTGAAGAGTGCCACAATTTTTCTTAGTGAAAGAAGTTGTATGTACATATACATCCATAAATTATATAGTTGGCTCAAACTGGTAAGTTTGGGATTTAAATAAATCCATCAGCGTTTTTGTTTCCTTGTTTACTCTATTTTGTTTTATTGAGAAAAATGAATAAGCTGTAAAATTTTTAATTAAGAATTTTTGATATATTTATCACCTATTTGCCCATAGGCAACCTGTTTTATACCCCATTCACTCTCCAAAACAACACAAGATTCTGAACCATGCAAGTATGCAAAGACACATAATTTGTGAATTCAGTGATTTTACCTGTGAAGTTTGTAGGAAAGCTTAGTTTGTAAATTAGGTGAATTAAGGAATTTATCAGCAGCTACTAATAATAATAGTATAACAAAATGCATAAAGTTATTTTTCACTCATTTTCAGACTACACTTTAAACTCAACCTAGGGAAAGCAAATGATTAACAGTCCTGTTGAATTGCCTATTAAAAAACTTTACATACTCAATGCAATTCAGTACTATTGAATGTAGTTACTGCAATGTACTCTTCGGCATCAGAATTTATCAATCTTATAGCAGATAGTATGCACATTCTATTAGAATTTCATTATATCCAATACTTATAATACCTTGTTCTTGTCCTTAAGTTCATTTTCTACAAATACCACCTATCAACAATCTCATAGAGTAGTTTTCTTTACTTGATTTCTTTCTCTCAATATAGTGCTTTTGAAGTACATCTATCTTATGAAATGGAAATATCTTATGGTTTTATGTATGAATAATATACTACTATGTGTTACATCTTGTGTGTATATTCATCATCAGTAACCACTTGAATTGCCACCATATCATAGCATTTATAAGTTACCTTGCAGTTAATATATGAATATAGGCAACTCTTTGGTCTACAATATTTTCTAGACGCTATGGTAATGCTGCTTCTGTTCTGTTTTTGAATCCTCTATTTACAGTTTTCCACAATTACTGTCCACCTATAGTGTGTTGTTTCATTTTGTTCATATTCTTCCTACTAGTTACCACCTGTTATCTTTCCCAAAATGGTCATGATTTTGTGATGAACTGCTAGTGAGATGTAACATATAGACTAGACTATTGTCCATACATTCATTATAATTTGTTTTAAAAATCCTAGAAAAAAAATTCACTCTTTTTTCTTTTTCAGTTGTTAAACCATATATATTCATATATGTATATATGTATATATATACATATATATATATATATATATATGAATATTCATGCAATTTTTAAAACCTCATAAACAATGAGTCACCATGATTTGCCATGAAGGGAAAAGGATATGTGTCTAGATCCGATCATTAATTTTTTTCTTAGTATTTTGCTCTAAAATTATTTACATTTTCCATCCATATCCCAGTAGAGTATATACAATTGTAACAATATTTAACCACTTCTTTGGTGTTACCTTTGTTACTTAGAGAGGTTTGGACTTTACCTTTGATTCTGTGCCCAGGGTATTGGAGACACAGTTGTTTAACTAGAATATCTATATTTTCTTCTCTATCTGGGATCTTGGAAACTTAGATATAACAATTCCATTGATAGAAGGGGGCAGGGAAAGGAAGAGGGAGAGAGAGAGAGGGAGGGAGCAAGGGAATGACAGAAAGAGGGAGAGGGAAAATTTTGTAATGAACAAAGTGAGGGACTAGGATGCAAAGAACAGTCCATGAAAACTATGAATTTTCCAAAATTTCTAACTGTAATTTTTATTATTAAAATGATTGGTGATAATGCTGTTTACATAACACTCTGGAATGTCCATATTTAGAAATAAAATTTACACCAAGATATTTTAAATTCTTTATCAATGAAGCAAATCGAGGAAATACATTCATCATTATATTCCAAGTATCTTCTACTATCCCAATTTTATGTATGAAAAAAATTTACAAGATAGAGGAAATGAGGTACCTTATGTAAAAATGTATTTTTTCCTTGATATTCTCTTGCTTATGATCTTTTAGGATAATTTCCTGAAGGAAAATATGATTTAACATTCCCCTATTTGGAAAATAATAATATAACATTTGTTTTGACTGGGCTAATAGTCATATCCTCTCATTTTACAGTGATTAGTTATTTCATAAAATATACTATATAGTAGCTGTATGTTTAGATTATCCTATATAGAAATACATAATTTTTATTAAATATAAAAAATATAAGATTCACTAAAGTGTATGGAGCAGATGTTTTAATGTACATTTATAGGAATGAGTATATTTATTTATATTGTAATTATGCATACAAATTATACTTTTTGCTATTATTATTCCCCTTGTGCACAACTCTGATAAAATACTCATTGACCAGATATCCCTTCTGTCCTGACTCACTGGTGAACTGTCTGACAAATTAATATTTTAGGCTTTGCCTCGAAAGCCTGTGTCTATTTCTAGCAAGGTTGCTTCTTACTCATACATGTACCTCATGCATCCTGACTCACACTATGTTATGTCTTCCTGACATTGACATTTGATGTCACATTGCTTCATATTGTGCTATGTGCATACTTGTAATTCTAATCTTGTCTGCCTTTTTTCTACAGTCTTGCGTGGCTTCCTTTTTTTCAAGCCTAATGTCCCACAGTTTTTTGGTGGTTTTTTTTTTCCCTTAAAAACTGTTTATGAAGATTTGGGGATTATTTTCAAAGAATATTAACCTCTTGAAAAATAATAAAGTCTGAATTTGCTTTCTGTCCTCAAGTAACAAAGCTCTGTTAAAGCTATTATACTATTTCCAAATATGTTTCATCACACCAAATTTTATTGTACTGAATACTGTAAAATAGACTATTCTCAGTTTTTAAAGCAATTATTATAATCTTCCCCACAAATTATTGTTCTCCTAAGCAACTTAAAAACTTGGCATATGTAGTGGATACATGAAGTATAGCTTAAGACAGTTCCTATTAATGTTTATATCTCCAATTTATTCTATATTCTGTTTTCAGAGTTCACATCTTAAGTATATTGTAATAGTATACATAAAAGTCAAATGATCACTTTCATTACTTTAATCTATTTATAATATATATTTCTATACTATCAATTATCTGATTGTAATATAGTATGGATTTTGTAATCTATATTCAATATGTAATTTTATATTACTCATGATTTAAATCTCTGTTAATATCTGTTTTAAGCAATCATTTTGCAAGATCCAGCTCTGACTATATCTTATCCAAATTTTAAGAGATTGTCCTAGTTTTCACATAATGAATTAATACACAAATTCCAGAAAAGAGATTTTAACATTCGTTGTTTTGTAGCTAGCTATATAAGTCACCTGAATTCTAGATTTTTATAGTAATGAGAGCTGAAGAAAGACCCCACTCGAGTTGTCAAGTACTTCTAGCCATGTAAACATACATATTCATAAAGACCTGTTAGCATGTCCTGAATCAGCCTCAGGAATGAAACATCTGGAAAATCTGTGCTTTGTTGTGTTCAATCAAAGTCATCAATAAATCCAAATATTTTTGTATTTCATCATTTACTTTTGACAATCTATATTTTCCCATCCAATCTTAATTCATTGAAATAATTTTATTTTTATGTTTGTAGGATTATAAAGAAAATGCCTTTTTTTGGTTTTTTAAATTATAATCAATCCCTTTTGTATGTGTATGTGGGATGTTTATGTATATATGGGCGTACATGTAGAAAGCAGATAAAAAAACATTGAATGTAGTGCACTAGTTACTTCTTTTTTCATGCAAAAACACCAATAGAAGTTTAATATGAATTTCTTCATCACAAGGGTTTCTCTTTTCACTCTTTATATATCTTTGGAATACCTGGAATTGTGGGAGTACTGATTTGAGTACATTGTCTCTTTTTTATTTTCTTTTCTTTTAAAATTTTATTTTTATTTTACATATCGGTCCCGGTCCCAGTTCCAGTTCCCCCTCCCTCCCTTCTTCCCTATTTCTCTCTCTCCCATCCTCTTATGCCTCTTGACCACCCTCCCTTCCCACCCCCTCCCATTCCACATGTAGGGTGATGCCTTCCAGGGTGCGTCATCTATATCTGTCAAGTCATTTGGAGTAGGGACTAGGCCTTGTCTCCTGTCTCTAGGTTAAGGGAGTATCCCTCATGGGGGATGTGCTCCCAAAGTCCTTTTGTACCAGTTACTTCTTAGTTTCTGTTTTCTTCCTTTGTCTGGTCAAGGATGAAGACATGCTATGCTCTGCGTATAAACATAAAAATTTAGAAACCAGTTCAACAACATGTTTATTTATCAAATCACATAAGTATATTCCCCCCAGAACCTATGGCCTCCCAAGTTATGGCTTTACTGTTGGTTTATAGTAGTAGGCTTTTCTTTTTCTCCAGTGGAGCAGACTGCAAATCTAGCTAGAAACTTTTTGATTACCTACATATCCTTCCTGTCACTATTTCACCAGTGGTCAGGTCTTGCCTGGTGTGTCAATAATACAGCAGGTAGAATTCATAGATTGATAAGACTGTTGATGATTTGTACAACTCAGCAGCCTTATAATACTATGAAAGCTAGCTTTTAGGGAGAAAGTTTTAACAGTTCTAGAATAGTTATTTTAAATCCACAGATCAGTGAGTTCTCAGTCTTAATTAGAGAAGACTTAGACTAACATAAGTGACCATGGAGGACTCAGCTCTAAGTGAACCTCTACGTTACTCTTGCTTACCACACCAAGGTTCAGGGATCATTGTAGTAGAGGTAGCAGAAAGGCTATAAGAGTCAGAGGTAGTGGAGAAGTGCTTCAAAATATATTACATGGCAGGGCTGTTGCAAGCTGAAACCAAGCAGCTTTGGTTACCTACATGTGGTATATACACAATCAAGTCGCTCAACAGTCTAGCTTGAGCAGGCATAGGACACATAAGGCCTCATCCCTAGTGGGGAACCTCTGGCAATTGATACCATCCAAAGGAGAGAGAAAAGTTTCTCTTCAGAGTTGAAGTTCCTAGTAGATTGCCCATGTTCCAGTGGATAGCCCAACACCATATTGCGTAAGGGGCACTAGTTGTACATAGAGAGTTAAAGGAACAGAAACATGAACTTGGGATGGTTATGTGTTAGAGGAAACACAGGTGCCAAATGATAGTATAGCTCATGACTTCAAAAGTAAGTTACTTTCTGAATAAGTGTTTTCCTGCCTTAAAGTGTTCTTTCACTCATGGGGCCTCAAACTTTGAAGTGCCTGTGTTCAACTGAATTCTATTGCCCTAGATATGAAGCTCACTGACCTCTGAACTGTAATGTTTTCCTCAAAAAGTCAATACAATACAACCCATGCTCGGTTTTCTCAAATTGTCTGTGCTCCTACCTAGTTTCATGAATTGAAGTAGAATAGTTTCACTGCACTCATACCTGAATGATATATTCCTTTTAGTAAGGAAATAGCCTATGTACAAGGTTGCCAGTAAATCAACAAAGTAAATGTTGAGGGTACAATATGTAACCATTCCATGTGCTCTGCCCTAATAAAATAAAGCAATTAGGTACCACAAACCACTGTTTAAATGAAAGGCTTGCACCTCTTTCCAAGTCAAAAGAAGACACTTTACATGGAAGATAAATAAGAAAGCATATTAGTGGTCATTATCTTAAGATCATTTCAGTCATGTATCTGGACTTGGTTTTACAATGAAAATCCATGATTTAAAATTTAAGAACTCACAGTGAACAAAAAAAATTCTATAACAAGTTTTTCTTTTCTTTCATCTTAAAAAAATATGGTTTTCATGCTGCAAGCAGAGCTGTCCGGGGAAGATGGTTTTAAATCATGTGTTAGCTGTGCCCTATCATTTATACATTTCAAAGAGGTATGAGAAATATTTTCAAAACGGAATTTATATGACAGTATTAAGTAACTTCAAAGTTAGTGTGCTTCTTCAAGGATATACTAATGTCTATATGTATGCTATGCTTAATTGTTATGAAGATGCTTAACAAAAAGCTTCAAAAATTATGAAAGAAGAGAAAAGATACAGTTTTCCAGTTTTTGCTACCTGTAGTCATGAACCAACTTTCTGTTAGACATATTGCATTTTCCTTGGTGTTGCATTAGTCAGAGTTCTTTTAATGTCTCAAAACTGAGCAATGGAAACACACTAATTGACCTGCACAGAAGTGGAAAACGGAAAACAATATAGAAGAGTCCTAGGAGAGTATGAGGAATATGGGACTGTATAATATCCTCTGCTGAAGATAGCTCCTAGCACATAAACCAAACTAATATTAACTAAGAAACACTCATCTGATTTCTACAAATGGTTGCCTGCTGGGGAGGTCTGTAAATAATGGATTGAATTATAATATATTGCTTTCTACTACTTTTATCTACCTCGTTTCACAAGAAATAAAACATTTAGACAAATAAAATTACATGTGTATTTGATGACAGCCAAAGCAATGGTTTCTTCTCAAGAAAGTGACTAATGAGAAAGAAGAGATGATAGAGGGTTGTAGGTATGGTAGAAATATGCTCGAAGAACATCAGATATAAAGAGCATTTTCAAATGTCCTAATGCTCCAAAAATTAGTTTGCAGTAAGTAAGCACCATTGAAGAATACATTGTTTTTTATACTGTTAAAGTTAACACATATCATATTATTCTTTTTGAGTACTACCAATTTTGGATCCAATTTTATTTACCTATTAAAACCTATATTCAATATTTTTATGGAGGAAATAAAAATAATATACTTGCCAATGTTTCAAACAATTATAGCCAGATTATGAGATTATTCAGGCACATTATTAAAGTTAAAACCCTAGTTCCAGGGACAGTGAGATTTCACAAAACAAACATTCATAGTCAGTTGTACAAGATCAATTTATAGTGTTGACTTAAATCAGCATGTGAAAATGAGATACAAGTTTCAAAAAAAGGACTTTAATTATATGTACCAAGAACAATCAAACTATCTGGATTATATTGTTTCCTTTAAAGGACTTTAACAGAGTATTGAAGTAAGAACTCATTCATATTCACCAGTTTCCTCTCATAGACTTGGTAAAGTGGTAGATTATCTCAGGACATGATGCAATGAGGGTTATCTAGATAATTAGTTTTAATGATATCTAAATTTTAATGAAACTCTGGCTTCTATTCATATATCACAATTTTCATTCAGCCATTCTTTTGTTCACTAATGCTTAAATTAATAAAATGAATAAAATTTTAAGTAATAACCTGCTACACGTTATTGGAGAAAGCTCTAAACATGGTTATTTACAATTAAATATTGAAATTGATGATATCATATACTATCATCATAAAACACATTTATAGATAAGGTTGCCATTATGCATGCACAAGAGAAGAAATGAAGCAACATATGTAATTTGTGATAGATAGTATTTAAGATAGAGAAAGATTTGGATTTCCAAGATCTTTTTGGTAGTTTAATGTAATATTTCTAGCACCTTTGAAATGTTAAATTCCTTCATTCAGAATTTATAGTAATTTTATTCAGACTGTGCTGTTCATAAAAGAGTAGCTAATAAAATGAAATACATAAAGATGTCATATTCCTGTCCAATGCATGAAAGACAATAGATTAATTTCAACATTCAGCACAACTTTTCACTGCATAAAAGCTCCAAATATTACAAGTGATTTTCTGTTCACTAGATCAAAACTAAATGAATCTCTATTATTTAACCTTTCACTGATAATGATTTTGTAACAAGTCTTTCACTGAAATAAAAGACCCTGTCTTTAATAAATTCATTTGGATTGCTTCTGGAATGTGTAAAATTTCATTTTCATATGGTGAAGAAATTATTGGAATCAAATCCAATCTTTTTATATGTTTCAAAGAAATATTTAGCATTTTCCTATCATTCAATAAAATAAGTAAAAAATAAGAGTAGAACACAGAATATATCTTACTATTGATCCTGAAAATATGCCTTCACTTGTATTTATGTATTACCAATACATTCTAATTGGAATGTTTTGATTAACTCTCCTAGGATAATATGCACTATAGTCTACCCATAAATTATAATTGATTATGGTATCTAGGTATTATTTTTTCTTTAATATTTTCACATTAAATATCAACCTAGTTTCCCCTCCAGTTCTCCCTTCTTCCCAGCCCCCACCTACTCCTCAGAGATGATAAAAGACTTCCTTGAAGAATCAACAAAGTCTAGCATTACAAGTTGAGGCAGGACCAAGACACTTGCCCCAGTATTAAGCCTGAGCAAGGTATCCCACCATAAGAAATGAGCTCCAAAAGGCCATTTCCTGCACCCATGATAGGTCCTGGTTCCATTGCCAGCACCCCCTTTCCCAAAAGATCAAGCCACATAACTGTTATCCACATTCAAAGGGACTACTTTGGTCCCATGCAGGTTCCCCAGCTGTCAATCCATTGTCCCTGATCTCCCACTAGCTTGAATCATCTGTCTCTGTGGGGTTTTCCCTCATTAACTTGACCCCACTTGGTCATAAGATCCATCTTCCCTGTCTTCAACTGAACTCCATGAGTTCAGCCCAGTGCTTGGCTGTGGGTCATTGCACCTGTTTCCATCAGTAAATAGATGTAGGTTCTTCAATGACAATTAGGGTAATCACTAATATGAGTAAAGGGGAAGGCCCATTATGTGAACTTCTCCACTATTGCTAGGAGTCTTCATTGGGGTCATTCTTGTGGATTCCTGAGAATTTCTTTAGCATCATGTTTCTTAATAATCCTAAAATGGCTCACTCTATCAAGATACCTCTTCCATTGCCTTAGCTCTCTGACCCCTGCCCTGTTAGAGCTCTCAATCCCATGTGTTCCCATCTACCATCTCCTCCATTTTATCCCTCTCCCAGTATACCCTGTAGATCTAACTATTTTCTCACGCCGAGGACTTCCATATGCATCCTTCTTATGGTCCTTCTTTGTATTTAGCTTTTCTGGGGTTGTAGATTATAGCCTGGTAATTCTTTGCTTTATATCTAATGTCCACTTATGATTGAGTACATAAAGTGTTTGTCATTCTGAGTCTGCATTACTTCATTCAGGATGATTTTTCTAGTTCTATTTGTTTACAAATTTCTAGATGGAATTTGGTATTTGTTTTGTTTTGTTTTCTCTATTTTTATTACTTTTTTCTTATTTTATATACCGATCCCAGTTCCCTCACCCTCCGATCATCCCATGCTCCCTGAACCCCCTCTCATCCCATTCCCCACCCATTCCAGTAGGGATCATCAAAATCTGTCAAATCATTGGAGTAGGAGCTAGGCCCTCTCTCCTGTCTCTAGGTTAAGAGATTATCCCTCAATGGTGATGTGTTCCCAAAGATCATTCCTGCACAAGGGATACATCCTGGTTCCACTGGCAGATTTCCCTTAGACTGCCCAGGATTTCTAATTGAAACTCATGTTCAGGGGATCTGGGCTAGTACAATGCTGGTTTCCCAGCTATCAGTATGGAGTCCACGAGCTATCCCTTATTCAGGTCAGCTGTCTCTGTGTGTTTCTATAGCCTGGTCTTAAACCCTTTGCTTACCTCTCCTCCCTCTCTGCAATTGGATTCCAGAAGTTCAACCTAGTCTTTAGCAGTAGGTATTTGCTTCTGTTTTCATCAACCACTAGACTAAGGTTCTAGGATGGCATATAAGTTAATTATCAATCTCTTCAGGGAAGGGCATTTAAGGTAGCCACTCCACTGTTGCTCAAATTGGTAGTTGTGGTCATCTTTGTAGATCTCTGAACATTTCTCTAGTGGCAGTCTTTAATTCAAACCTAAAATGTCACACACTATTATGGTATCTCTTTTTTTGTTCTCCTATTTGTCCCCTGACTCAATACTCCTGGTTCCTCATGTTCTCCTCACCCTTTCTCTTATCTCCTTCTTTGTCTCCTAACTTCTTCAATTATTCCCACGCCACCCCCCACTCCCAATATGCTCAGGAGACCTTGTCCCTACCCCTTTTCTGTGGTTGTTTACAGGATCTGAATTTTACAAATGGGCTATGAACATAGTTGAACAAATATCCTTGTGGTCTGATTGTGCATCCTTGGGTATATGCCCTAAATTGTTATTGCTGGGTCATAAGGTACATTGACTCTCAGTGTTCTGTGAAGGCACCATTCTAATTTCCAAAGTCTCTGGACAAGTTTGCACTCCCAACAACAATCGAGGCGTACTCTTACTTTTCTTCTTCTCCAGCACAAGGTGTCATTAGTGTTTTTCATCTTAGCCTATCTGATAGATGTAAGATCGAATGGGAAAAGATCTTCACCAATCACACATCTGAATGTGGGTTCAGCTTCAACATACATAAAGCATCTATACACCATAATACCAAATAATCAAATTTGAAAAACAGAGTATACTATAAAGGCAGAGTTCTCAAAAGAAGAAACTCAAATGGTCAAAAGAAATTTAAGGAATTGCTCAACATCCTGAGCCATCAAGAAAATGCAAATCAAGATGACAATGAGGTATTGTTTTGTAAACAGATTTTACAAAGGATCTATTTCTATGATCCCTTTCAATTTTGTTCTAGTGGTTTCACCTTGACTATTTATCTTGCTATAGCTCTGCCATGTCTAGGTCAAACATATCTCATTTTTTGAAGAAAAACACAATTATTTGTTGATGTTTACTGTAGTAAGAATGAGATTAAATATAGCCCAGGTACTGGTTTGAAAATATTTCAAAAGTGAGAAGCAAAATGCAATTCCTATCTTTATCTCTTAAGTTACAGTTTAAAAGTCATTGATCGATTAGTCCAAAGCAGAAGAAAATTATCCGTAGGCAATTTTCTACATAAAAAATCCAAATTTAATATCTTGTTTGTTATTTCAAATCTCATTGTCTCATCTTCATTAAGTAACAAAGAACAATATTTATTACACTTCTTTATTTAGCAGGTATGTTGAGGGGGGTCAGCAAATTACATCAATATGCCTGTGGGAGGCAAAAGGACAACTCTCAGGAGAGTGTTCTATACCATGAGAGAGTCTGTAAGCAAATCATGTTATCACTCTTAGTGACAAACGCCCTCTGGAGAGTCTGGCCACCTATTTTAAAAGATTTGAGAACATCTTTTCCAATCCTATTGTAGCCTCAAATTAGAGTCTTTCCTTATTTTCATGAAAACCATGTATATATTTAGGTATAGTGAGCTGATTTTCTTTTCCTACTACTGGGTTACTATTTAAGTAGTAGCCTTAATTTTAATAAAGACATTTTTGATGCCATGTACCATGCACCCACACAGACCCTGGAATGCAAAAGTGGTATATATAATCCTTTGTGTCTGACCTGGATAAAAGAACCTGACTTCAACATCATTTTCTTTTATTATTATTATCGCTTTGATTCTATTTTTAAATTACTATTTCCTGGATTATTATGTGATCCACATTTGGAAATTATGACTACCTTAGAGAAACAGCTAAACATGAAAACTTTAAAAATTATTTTTAGGGTAGTTTAAGAAAATTAAATTTCAAATGTCAGAGAAACTTAGACAGTTAAGTGCTAGAGGTTGGATTACAATCCTGGATTACAAATCTGGATTCATCCTTTTTGTTTTATTTACATGTGGACCTATTTTCTGACACATCTTCATTCTGAATTAATGAGGTTTCTCTACTAGTCCTTTTGCAAACAGAAAACTGGGCTAGAAGGAAATCAAGGTAGGGCCCTAGTTAAGAATCTGCCAAGTATGAGCTGAGATGACAGCACAAGTATCTCCATATTCTCTGATAACTTCTCTCATACAACACAATCCATTGTGTGCTTCCTCTTGTCAATGCACCTTTCAGATTCAGTCATGTGAAATATAATTCTAAAAATAAAATGTTTTCAGTGTGGAACACTTGCTAACACATAGAAGGCCATGTATTATGATCCCAAGAACACACACACACACACACACACACACACACACACACACACACGAGAAAGAGAAAAAGAGAGACAGTTAGAGATAGAGAGAGACACACAGGGAGAGAGCGAAATAACAAAGAGAAGAGAGAGATAGATTCAGAGAGACAGAGTCATACACACAGAGAAACACACAGAGAATTTTGGTATATGTAGACTTGAGAAACTCTTTGCAAATGAGTTTGATTACATGAAACATTATCAAAACTCACGGTAGTATTGTATATATTTTAAAAATCAAAACACTTAGAGGCTCAGTGTTTTATGAACTGAATGTCAATTTACAAAATATTAGATCTAAAAATCAAATTTTCTGTCCTAGTATTATGAGATAGTAATTTCATTTAACAACTTATTAAATATATTAAGATATTATCTCATTTATTTTTTATTCAGACTAAAATATACAGTGTAGTACAATTTGAGTACGAATATTGTTCTCTAATTAAATGTAAAGCTACTATATCATAAAGAAATCTTACCTCAGAATTTGATCAAATAAATTTAAATCAGGATCTCAAAGAGAAGTTTGTAGGCCATTTTTGTTGAAGCATTGTTCACAGTAGCCAAGACATAGAAATGGTTGAATGAAATTAAATGTATTGGAGGAGAATAGAAACATATTATTCTCCATTAATGTATATAAATGCTATGTGTTATAACAAAGAGTCTTTAAACATTGGTCTAAGTGAATTCAGCAAATAATAAATCAGGTGGCTTTTGATACTTCTTATAATAGTACAATAGAATGATAAAGCTTTAGAAGCCAAGAGTAGAATGGAGGTTTCTAGATGCTGAGGGTAAAAGAATGAGATACATTCAATATGTTCAGAATTTTGATAATATAAGATTATACAGTCCTAGTGGCTCTGTGGTAATGTACATAAATTTAAAATGCTGCACATCGATGACCTCAACTAAGAATCTAAGTAATTGTGGGAAGGTTCCCTTAAATGCCTTTCTCCTATAATGAGATTACTGATAACCTTAAATGCCTTCCTAGAACCTTCATCCAGGAGCTGACGGAAGCAGAAACAGTCACCCACACGTAAGCACTGAGCCATACTCCTGAAATCCAGTTGCAGAGATGAAGGAGGGAAGAGTAAATGGGCCAAGACCATGTTCGAGAAAATACAAAAATAGGTAATCTGAACAAGTGAGGGTACAGGGACCTGGGTTGTAAAGCTGGGGAACCAGCATTGGACTGAACCAAGCCCTCTGAATGTGGGTGCCAGTTAGGAGCCCTGGGCAGTCTATGGGACCTCTGATAGTGGAACCAGTATTTATTCCTATTGTACAAATGGACTTTGGGAGCCTATTCCCCACACAGGGATAGTTTCTCATCCCAGACACATGGAAGAGGGCCCAGCCCTTCCCCAAATGATGTAACAGAGTTTGATGATCCCCCAAGGAAGGTCTCACCCTCCCTAGGGAGTGAATGGGGGGATGTGGGTAGTTGGGGGACATGGGAGAATAGGAGGGAGAGGTAACTGGGATTGATATATAAAATAAGATTGCTTCTAAATTAAGTAAATAATTAAAAAAAGAAAAATGTAAATCAAATAAGACAAATAAAGTACTCAGAAATGTTAAAAAAAGAGAGTCAGATGTTAATGGTGGGAAATCTGAAAAAAAAATAGATAAATAGATTAAATGCAAAAAAAGCAAAAACTAAACAAAACAAAACAAAAAAACAAAACAAAACAAAACAACAACAACAAAAAAAAATTCCAAAGAGAAGAGATGAAGATTGTTTAGAGTGATGAGACATGCCAGGGACATTCAAAGATGAACACATTTTACAAGCTGGTTTTCCCACCCTGACATAATTTAAGCAATTTTTTTTAAATAATGATCACATATATGCTACCTGTAGCATTTAAAAAGAATAAATAATGGGACATAATAAATGTTCTGGTCAGAATTTGAAGAATTTCTAAGAATGTGAAATGACTATAAAAATATTAGTGATTCAGTGATGTGTTCTGATTTTAAAGAACTGAAGCATAGAGAAAGGAAAGATAACAGTTCAGACAACAAAGGAAAATTGAAGAGAGATGTGGAAGAGAACTATACAGAAATTTTGCAGTTTCAAAAATTACATATGCTTTGTCAATACATCATTCATGCCATATTGGATTCATTTCAATTTTACTTACATGTCAAATTCAAAAATGCCAAAATATTAAAAAATTTTGCAAGACTTATGTATTGTTATTTTGTAAACTATTAAGTTTATTTATTTATTTTTAAGACCTAGACTCAGTTCTTGCTATTTTATATTAATTCCCTGACAGTCACAGAGTTTTCACTATTGTAAAAGGTTATCATTCACTTATAGGTGAATATATATATATATATATATATATATATATATATATATACAGGGAAATTATAATTATTCTTGTCCATTTTATTATGCTGAATTTCCAGGATGAGTAGCAAAGTTCTTATAATATGAAATCATCCTGATTGAATATATATAATAATAAATATTAGATGCAAATGTTACTTTTCTATGCAATGAGAGAAGATACAAAATTATAGAACAAACCAAGAAGATACAACAAACTGCAAACTATAGAATCAAATGGATATCTGACTTGGTCATGGAGATCTTATATGAGATGAGCAAAATTTACTGTTTCTGCATTAGTTAATGCACACTCTGAGTTTATAGACATAGTTGAAATTTCCAGAGTGGTTTTTAGTAAATTTTAATTGTGTTAGATTATTATCTCCAAATAGAAAGACAATTATGCCCACTTTAATTTCAAAACATATTTCAAGGGAAATTATTGTTAAAATCCCTTGTTCTTTGCATCTTGGAGGACATACAGATTAATATTATGACACATATATGACACTCAACTATGACACATGTTGATTAGATATATTCCTATGTCCAAAGAATAGCCCCTTAGCAAGACTGCATAGCAAACTATGACTCATCTTGAAATGTGTCATCCAAGAAGAAAATAAGTTTCCTACTTCAAGAAAGAATAGCTAGAAAAGTGATTGCCAAGCTCCTGAGTGACTGGAAGAGAGGGCAAATAGCCAAAAAGTCATTATTTGCTAAAGCAGAATCATTCAGACTTCAGATTAATAGATAGTTCTTCACGTGCAATACAGGTGGAACACATCCAACATTTATGAACAAAGATTTGTCCCATGTTCTCAGTTCCCTGAGAAACTCATCACATAATTCACCAGTTATTGGAGAAGTAAGTTTGTGTGTGTGTATGTGTGTGTGTGTGTGTGTATGTATGTGTGTTTATGAAATAAGTATACGATTTCTTCAAATAAGTCAGGTGGAATCTTCTGCTACAATTTCCAGGACCTTGTGTTTTAACTGATGGAGAATCATCTTTAATCTAGCAATGACTTGGAAGTTTTGATTATTCTATGTATTGGTTACTTACATTAGAGGTGATGTTATGAAAACATCTTTTTTTTTGTTTTTGTTTTTGCATTTCATTCAAAGGCATGAAGAGGAATCCTGCAAAGTGGCACAGATAGTTCATAGTTAGGAAATAAGAAGGCAAGCAAACTTTCTCATTCTGCTCCATCTAAATCATCTGATGAACCTTCATCAGAACTTTACAATCAGGGAGTTAAAGAAACAATTTAAGATGGTTGCTCAGGATATTGGCTTGGAATGCTTATAATTACCAGAATTTCATTTACTTATGTTAACACATTTCAGAACTTATTTTTCTTCATTGAAAATAGATTCTTCTCTGATACATTATATCCTGACAATAGTTTCCACTCCCTACACTTTTCCCAGTTCTTTTCCCACCAATAACTTCCTCTGAACTACCCCCTCTCTTCATAAAAGAGAAGGCCTCCAAAAGAAAGGAGCCAGACAGGACAAAACAAGGTACAATAAGACAAGACAAAATTCCTCATTTTGAGGCTAGACAAGGCATCTCAAAAGGAGGAAAGAATCCCAAAAGCAGGCACAAAACATCAACATGGCAGTCAAAACGTATAAACAGAGGTGTTCTGGTGTTCTACATCTACTTTAGTAGATTCCTTTAGTCTTCCTGCTACATCTTTCGGGGGATTCCATGGGCTCCAAGAGGAGAGGCCAGTTGGGAACCTAAAATTTTGACTCTCTACTTGTCTGACTGTGGGTCACTGTATATGCTGCTATCTGATGTTCTAAGAAGTGTCTCTGATGATTACTAGACAAGATACCATTCTATGTGTAAGCAGTATATCATTAGAAATCATGTCATTGACATTTTGCTAGTCATCTTTGATCTTACCGTAGGTATCTGTGCTATATAATCTCTGACTCCTGACCATCCAGGCAGGGTAGGGGTATGGGCTCCCTTTTATGGCATGGGCCTCAAGTTAAACAAAATATTGGTTGTCTACTCCCATAAATGCGATGCCACCATTGCTCCAACTCATGTGGTAGGCAGGGCAGATTGTAGATGAAAGGTTTTGTGCCTTGGATGGTATCCATGTTTCTCTTTCTGTAGCCTGCAGAGTACCTTTCTGCAGCAATGAGACAAAATGTACACATGAGGGCATATAGCACCAGCCCCACTTCTACATGTTCAAGAGATGTGCGGGGTGTGTTCTCTTAATGGAGTCCCACTGGTAGGTTCAGAGCACACACCTGTGTCCTAACATCAGCCTAAACATAGTTTCTCTGTGAGATTCCTTCAGACAAAAACTCAACTTATTGAAATTCAGTCCTGTCACTGGAAACCATGCCTGGCTAACAAGAGATGGTTAGTTCAGTCTACATATACACCATATCAAGTCCTTACTAGTATCATACTCATAGATTCTATAAAGAATCCAGTACTTTAGTTTTTCAATGCCCCCTTCTAGTACCTCTCAGTTCTGCCTGTCTCTCCCCAAACTTGCTCCCTCCAATGTATTTTCCCTGAACACGTCCTTCCATTCTTGTCACCACCTGACCCCCAATCAACTGCAAAATGTATTATACTTCCTATCCAAGGAAGTTCTTTGCACTCCCCCACCTGCTTAAAACCATTCTCTTTTTGTAACTTCTTTTTGTCATGTCTATGATTTACTTAATCTGATAGCATACATTTATAAGTGAATAATACTGTATCTTAGGGGGAGTCTGGGTCACCTCTCTCAGAATGATAATTTTTCTAATTACACTCAGTTGCCTGCAAATTTCATGACACAACTTTTAACAAGTAAGTAATACTCCATTCATTTTGTAGATGCACAAATTTTTCTTTACCCATTATTGGTTTGAGGGACATCTAGTTTGTTTCGATTTTCCAGTTAATAAAAGTAAACCTGCAATTAACATAGTTAAGCAAGTGACTTCGTGGCAGAATGGAGCATCCTTTGGTTTTATATCCAAGAGTGGTATAGCTGGGTCTTGAGGTAGATCAATTCCCAATTATCCACATGAGATGGTATGTCAGAGTAGTTTTGATTTGCATTTCCCCATGGCTAGCGATGGTTTTTAGTGTTTTGTGGTTCCTCTGTTGAGAATACTGTTTAAACCTGTACCCCACTTCTTTCTTAACTTTTTATTCATTTTACATAGCAACCACACTCCCCTTCCTTCCCCTCCTCCTGCTCTCCCCAAACATCTTCCATTTCACCCCCATTCACTTCCCAGAAAGAGTGAGGCCTCGCATGAGGAGTCAATGAAACTTGGACATCAAGGTGCAGCAGTACCTAAGCCCCTCCCACCTGCTCAAATCTGAGCAAGATATCCCACCATGGGAAAACAAACAAACAAACAAAATACCAGGATGGATGCATTATGGTCCCCATACCAGGAACCCCACAAACAGACCAAGCCAAAATTCTGTTTCCTCCCTAGGGAGGTCCTATTTTGGTCCCATGCAGGCTCCATAGCTGTAGGTCCAGAGTCTATGAGGTCCCATGAACTCCATTCAGCTGTGTCTGTGAATTTCCTCTTCATGGTCCTGATCCACCTTGCTCATTTAATTACTTCTCCATCTCTTCAACTGGTTTGGGTTTTTTATTTTTCTTTTTATTCATTTATTTTTTGATATCTAGATTCTTAAGTTCTTTATATATTTTGGATATATTACACGTGGATTTGTTAAAAGTCATTTTCCAGTCTGTAAGCTGCCACTTTGCCTAAATGCCAATGTATTTTTTTTTTTTTACAGAAACTTTTGAGTTTCAAAAGGTACCATTTGTTAATTGTTGACCTTGCATGTGCACGATTGGTGTAATGTTCAAGGATATTTCCCATAGTCTCTTCTATCATTTTCATTGAATTTAGATTTATGTTGAAGCCTTTGATCCATTTGGACTTGAGATTTGTGCAGAATGATAGACAAGGATCTGTTTAGATTATTCTACATGCAACTATCCAGCACCATTTGTTGAACATGTCGTTTTTCTAGTTTGTATTTCTGGCTTTTTATTTAAAAAATCAGATATCCATAGGTTTTGATTGATATCTGTCAGTATGTCTGTTTTAATGCAAATGTTACATAGTTATGGTTATTATACCTCTGTTGCACAACTTGAAATCAGGGAGGGAAATAACTCCAGTAGTTCCTTTATTGTTCAAAGTACTTGTAGCTACCCAGGTTTTTTGTTTTTTCATATGAAGTCTAGTATTGTCCTTTCAAGGTCTGTATTTATTGTGTTGGAATTTTGATGGGGATTAGATTGAATTGTAGAATGCTTTTGGTAGGATGACCATTTTTACTATGTTAATTCTACCTATACTTGAGTATGGGAGATCTTTCCATCTTCTGACATCTTCCATTTCTTTCTTCAACAACTGTGTTTTTAACATACATTAGCATGGTGAGATTTACCCCAAGATACTTAATATTATATGATGCTATTGGAAAAGGTATTGTTTCCTTAATTTCTTTTCCATTCTGCTTTCCATTTGGATATAGGAGGGATAAATATTAGTTAATCTTGTCTCCAGGTGCTTTGCTGAAATTAAAGGTGTTCCTTCATGGAATTCTCAGTATCACTTATCATTTCATCTACAAATGAAAAAAAATTACTTCTTCTATTCCAATTTGTTCTAGCTAAATCTTCATGTACTATATTGAATAGATATGGAGTGAATGGACAGTCTTGTTTTGTTCCTGATTTTAGTGGAAGCACTTTGAATCTCTCTCCATTTAATTTGATGTTGGCTGTTGGATTGCTGTATATTGCCTTTATTATGATTAGATACGTTCCTTGTGTCCTGATTGCTCCAAGACTTTTATTATGAAGGGCTTTTGGATTTTGTTAAGGCTTTTTATGAATGTAATGAGATGATCATGTGGTTTTTGATTTTCAGCTTGATTATATGAATTATAACTATTGATTTTGTACATTGAACCATCTCTGCATATCTATGATGAAAGTATTTACTCTTGTTTGAAATCTGATAGAATTTTGTTCTCAGACTCTCTTGTCCTGAGCATTTTGTTTTGTCTTATTTTTGGATGGGAGACTTTAATGACTGCTTCTATTATACTAGAAACTATAGATGTATTTAAATTGTTTAACTGGTCTTGGCTTAAATT
Organism: Phodopus roborovskii; assembly: GCF_943737965.1. Taxonomy (NCBI): domain Eukaryota; kingdom Metazoa; phylum Chordata; class Mammalia; order Rodentia; family Cricetidae; genus Phodopus; species Phodopus roborovskii. The sequence goes on from NW_026125444.1 coordinate 7,852,087, forward strand.
TGGTAAGTGGTACTTATGAAAGAAATTACCCATTTCTTTTAGATTTACCAGTTTTATGGAACAAATATTTTGTTTTAAAAATAATTCCTTATGATTCTGTGGATTTCCTCCTTGTCCTTTGATGTGTCCCCCCTTTGTTTCCCATTTTGTTAATTTGGATATGCTTTCTGTGTCTTTTAGTTAGTTAATCAGGTTTTGTATATCTTGTTGATTTTCTCAAAGAACCAAATATTTACTCATTAATTTTTTTATCGTTGTCTTTATTTCTATTTTATTGATTTTGGCTTTCAATTTGATTATTTCCTGCTGTCTTCTCATCTTGGGGGTATGAGATACCTTCTATTTTATATAGGCACTTAGCTCTGTGAATTTCCCTAGTATCACTAGTAATTGTGTCTCATATGTTTGGTTATATTGTGGATTCATATTTATTGACTTCTAGAAAATCTTTAATATCTTTAATGTTTTCCTGATCCACATTTCATTCAGTAAAGAATTGACCATTATCCTTGAGTTTGTAACCTTTCTATTGTTTCTGTTGTTATTAATATTCAGCTTTAATCTGTTATGGTCTGATAGGATGCAGAGTTTATGTCAATTTTCTTGTATCTATTGAGACTTTTTTTGTAAATGAGTACATGGTCAGTTTTTCAGAAAGTTCCATGAGGCGCTGAGAAGGTATCTTCTTTAGTATATGGATGGAATATTCCATAAATATCTTGTAGGTCCATTTATTTCCATATTGTCTGTTTTTTCTAGTATTTCTCTGGATGATCAGTTCACTGGTGAGAGTAGGGTATTGGAATTTCCCACAATCAGTGTGTGACAGTCAACATATGATTTAAGTTATAGCAGTGTTTCTTTTAGAAAAACCATTTTGGGGGACATATATGTGAAAAATTGAAATGTCATCTTAGAGGATTTTTTATTTGATTAATTTGGGATGCCTTAGCTGGTGATCTGTTGCAAAGCTAGAGACTAGAGAAGAGCCTGAGTGATTGGTTCTGTGGAAAAGAAAGAGCCATATTTTGACTTAAAAATCGAAATAGAAAGTATAAATTTGATATTTAGATTTTAAAAAATATCATTTCAAAGTTCCTTATTAATAAGGGGTATGTGCTTCACTAAGTTACTATATATTTTGATATTTATAAGACATGTTCCTATTTAAAATTTTTGATATATTTTTAAAAATAAATAAAATTAATAAAAATATAAGGAACTTAAAATGTTGCTATTTAAAATTGACATGGAAAAAATCTCAGTATGTAAACAGTTTATTAATTGCTAAACAAAAAAATCCCTAAATCAAAAAACTAACTAGTTCAAAGAAGAGAAACCATTCCAAATTAAATAAAAAGATGCCAAATGTCAATATATTGCAATAAATGAATACTTACATTCAAGATAATAAGATACATAAAATAATAGTTTAGCCAATATTTATTTCTTCTATTATAATAAAATACATCAATAAAATCATAATGGTATAAATAGTAAGTAGCAAAGAGGGCTCCAGTATGAATGATTATAATTAATTCAGAAATATAGGCAATGACCAATATTTCTAGGTCAGAAATAAAACAAACACTTTAAAACAATAGTGGCAGTCTCCATATCTTTTAGGAATAGCATTGCTTTAATTAATGATGGCAAAGAATTTTGATGAGTTGTCAGTAGTCAATACTCACAACCAAACGTTTCTGTGAGGCATAAAGGAAATAGATAGAATTTGTTATAGTGAATGTCATGAGCAACTTAACATGCATGTTGCTCACAAATAATAGAAGAAAAAAGCCTCATCCCTCTCTGTTCAGAAGATATATTATTTTTATTCTGTCCAGTAGGAGATTACTGTCAAAAAAGAATTTAGTCTCCAAGAACATATATATAATTATAATAAGAAGCATTTGTAGTTTTGTCATCCTTTCATGATAAATTTTGAGAGACCATATTAGTTGCTCACAAAAATACAATGTCTGATAGTGTCAAACTTATTGATGAACGCCAGAAAACAATGTATATAGAAAAGGATTTTTCTTTAAGTTGGACATTTTTCTGTCTTTTACAACAGTTTCCTTTTTCATACTTTAACCACTATTGCATGTTACTATCTGAATTTCAATTCATAATCCTTTAAAAAGGCCTGGGTTTCTGTTATTTTTCCAAATGTATTCCCTGTCATGTGAGTTTTTGTGTGCCAGACTATAGATATCCTGCATTTCTAAATGTATCTTTAAACCAATTTGTGGATAGAGGATGGCAAAACTGAAATAGGGATGTCCAGAAATTAAGATTGCAATTGTGATAGAATTGAAGGCATCTGACAGCTGTTGCTGTAACATAAAGTTCTATTGTGAAATTGTCCCCTACATGGCCAGATTTGTATGAAATGTCAGCATTCCCAGTATTAGAGTCTATGATTGCTTTCTTTTCATCTTTGTAGTTGTTACCACGATTTTCAAGTTTATGCTAAATTTTCCTTCTTCCTCCAACACTGTGACATGGGTCAGGAGATTGTTGGAATCTCTGTCTTATTTCTCTTAAACTTTGTATCTGTGCCTCCAGCATTATAATTTTAAAAAGTAGTTCGTAGTTATACTTCCAAAGGAAGTAAGAACTATACACCGATTTAGTTCTTAGAGAATGGTATTGTCTACATATAATAATAATACCTTTGATTTATATAAAAAAAAACCCATATTTTCAAATCAATTTAAAAACGGCAGCTATTTGTGGAAATTCCAAGTGATCTATTAGGAATAGAATTTGCAGGAAGATTTCTCTATGTTGCTGTTGGATAGTTTCTATTAATTCATCTACTAAACATTTCACATGTTACAAATACTTGACCATGAAATAATAAGGAACATAATAAGACAGCAAATGAAGTAAAGTCAAATGAAGGCAGATATTACTTAACACAGACCAGCATTGCTTCAGGCAAGTTTTAGAGCTATCTTGTGTTACAACAAGGCGGTGTGCCTTTTTTGTTTTGCCTATAATATCAAGTGGGTATGAACTGCATAAGGAAGAGACATATGTATGAACAAAACAGTTAATTATCTACTGAGATCCTTTGCAAAGAACTCATAGCTGACAGCTGTTTATTGGCAGCCATCTTTTAATTCATAAAATGAAAGCTGGAAAGACCACTGCCAGGTGTGTATTACATACATCCTCTTTCCTGCTATTACATACTTAATGAGCAAATTTAGATAGTTCATTAGGTGTTCCATTTAACTTGCAATTATATGTTTTTCTTTGTATATTTTTATAGGTGGAATATTAGTTCTTTTTGGTTTACTCAAATTTATTACAGAACAAATTAAATTTCCAGGTGTTCGTGGTGGTGTTCACGTCATTCAAATAGAACAACTGATCACTACATTTCTATCATTATTGCAAAGGATTAGATTATAACTTAGTGACATTTTTTCTGCCATAAAAGAGTAAAGGTTCCTTAACATCGGTATTATTCATAATTATTACATTCTCAGGTAAGATAAAAACATCTTAATATCTAACTTCCCTAGGAAGAAATATAGAAAAGAAGAAAAACACATTATTTTGTTATTGCTAGTAGCATAAGCATTTTATTGCTGTGGCACATCATTTTATATACAATAAAGTTTACCATCTCTTTATGCCAACATAATACTGAATGAAATGATAAGTATCAGTGACAACCTTATCTACTGGATAGATTATTAAACTGGAAATTAAATAAAAACATATAGATCATGGAGAGATTTTAAAACAGAGCTATTTCTATATTCATAAACTCTACAAATATAGTGACCACTAATACTTCTTCCAATGAACTTGTTCCTAAATTATATTACCACATTTACTTTATACTGCAGTAAAACTGAATATGTATAGTAATTTTTCCATCTGAGTTATAACTAGTCAGTTTGTTTAGAAGATTATTTAATTTTTGAGTAGTGTGCTTTGGAAGTTCTAAATGTGTTCATTACATGCATCTTCTAGGAGGCTGTATAATCTCAAAGATCAAATAACAGTCAGTCCCAGAAATAAGCATTTCTAGTTATTAGAAATGCATACATGGTCCCTCTGAGAAGGGGAAAGTGACAAGATCTTCTGAGCAAATTGGGAGCGTGGAGGGAGCAGAGAGAGAGAGAGTTAGGAGAAAGAGAAGGGGGAAAGAGGAGGGGGGAGGAGTCCATGAGGGAGCAGGAAGATTGATTAAGGAAAAAAATAAAAGAGAGTAAGTAAAGAAATACCATAATAGAAGCAGCCATTGTAGACTTAAGGAGAAATCTGGCACTAGGAAAATGCCCAGAGATCTACAAGGATGAATCCAGCTAAAAATCTAAGCAATAGTGTAGAGGCTACCTTAAATGCCATTTCCCTGTAATGAGATTGATAACTACCATATATGTCATTCTAGAGCCTTCATCTAGTAGCTGATGGATGCAGAAGCAGACACCCACAGCTAAACACTGATCTGAATTCCTGGAATCCAGTACATAGAGGGAGGAGTAATGAGCAGGCTAGTTAAAAACTCACAGAAATTGCTGAACTGAGCAAGTGGGAGCTCATTCACCCCAGTGTGATAGCTGGAAGACCAGCAATGGACCGACCCAGAATCCCTGAATGTGGGTGTTAGTTAGGAAAACTGGGCAGTCTATCGGGCCTGTAGTAATGATCAGCATTCATCCCTAGTATACTAATGGACTTTGGGAGTTCATCCCACATAGAGGGATACTTTCTCAGCCTAGACACATGCAGGAGGCCCTAGTCCCTGCCCCTAGGCTTCACCCTTCCTGGGGAAAAGAAAGAGGATGCAATGGTGGTTGGAGGGGAGGATGGGAGGATGAGGGAACTGAAATTGACATGTAAAACAACCTTGTTTCAAATTTAAATTAAAAAAAGAAAGAAATACATTCATTCCCAACCCACATCTGTGCAACCACACATGGCCACCTAATTATATGTAGATTTTTCAACTTGATATGTTGGCAGCAGGGTTTTCTGATCACATTAACACTTACTTGAACATTCTCATGATACTCTGCATCATCATCTATCATAGAATGTAAGGAGCAGACATGATATATCGTCTATTCCTAAACAAGTGCCCCAGAAAGAATCAAATGAAGTGACATTAGACAACAAGTAATTGTTTTCTAATTATGTCATTGTCATTATTTTGACTGCATGATTTTATTTATAAGAATAAGGGGCATTATAACAAACACAAGAATGGATATTGTGTTTAGTTTTATGTTAAGTGCTTCCTACTACAGGTCATTATTAATCCTTTCTACTTAATAATATGTTTTTAATGTTTTAAAACTTGTTTTATGTTTTTGAGTGTTTTGCCTGCATGCCTGTATGGGTATCCTGTAAATGCCTAGGGTCATGTAGATCAGAAGAGGGTATCAGATCACTTGAAACTGGAATTATATGTGGTTTTATAGTACATTGTGTGTTATGTGAACTGAATCAGGGCCTCTGTAAGAGTACCTAATGATCACAACAAGTAATCTATCTCTTTATCTCCCAATTATACCTTCTGAATTATAACACATTACAACATTTCTAGCACTATTTTGGCAATTTATTATGGACTGGACAGTGAATTAAGTGGAAGGTTATTACTATATTTTGTTAAATAATTTAAAATAGTATTTTCAAAACTACAGACAGAAATGCAATATTAACATTCAGAAAGTATACATAAAATAAAATCACTATTTCAAAAAAAATCTATACATCTTTTGTGCTCTGTTTGATTGTATTTAAATTTTGATATTATCTTTCTAAAATACCACTTTTCATTTGGATATGTTTTCATTTCTTAGTTTAGTGAGCACCTCTAGAGGATTTTGTAGATAATGCACTGAAATGAACTCATCTGTTACAAAAGAATACTTTATGTATGTTTGTGTGTGTGTGTGTGTGTGTGTGTGTGTGTACAGATATGCACATATGTGTAGTATCATTTTAAAATTAAAAATTGATCTTGTCTTTCCCTTTTCCAATTTCAATCTCCAGTTCCTCTCATGTAATACCCTTGCTCACTATGGAAATTATTTTTTCTTTTAAAACGCCATTTTATATCGTTATTTTGTTATAGTCATGAATAATGAAAAGAAGTTTTAAAACACACACACATACACATATATACATATACATACATACATATATGAATGCCTAAATATGTAAAACAAACTTTCCAGCTCATTTGGTGTCCCACATATATATGATTTAATGACTGACCACATGGTTGGTATTTGGTAATCAATAGGCAGCTCATTGCTGACCTATTTCTCCCACTCTCACCATTTTTTAGTTGCCTGTAGTTCTTGTTTAGAAGTTACATTCTTATGAGACTCCTCCCATGCATATGAGCATATTTGTTAGTGTTGAACTTCTTCATATTTGTTTAGGCAGCCATATAGCCGAGACATCATGGATTAAAGTTCCCTGTGAAATGTAAGAAACAATATACAAGGTATTTCATGATCTTCTATCTCTTAAAATATTTCTAGGCTATCTTCTTTGTTTACCATGAGTCTTAGGTACAAGTGTTTTGTAGCAGATCTATCAACTGAGGTTGGACAACCCAAAACCCCTCTCTACAGTTTGAATAACTCTTGTTGTCCGTAATAATCTTAATATCTCGAACAAAAGTATTTTTTAAGAGTGATGACAGTTATATTACTCTGTATACATAAAGGTAAATATTTAGAATACTGCTAAATTATCTTTGGTTAATAAAGTAGATGTTAGTTCTTTTCTAAGATTTATGACCTTACTATTGCTGGGTTGGTGTCTAGATTTCCTGGAATAAGCATGACTTTACTTAAAGATGAGTACATTTATTAGGAAATATTTGGTGGAGAGGTCAATAAATAAGGTGGTGGAGAAAGGATCTTAAAATAACACTGAGATGTTTGGAAAATTTACAAGGAATCATATTATTCACCAAAATATAATTATATAAAATACATATTTCTCTATGTACTTACATATTCATATGTGAATTTATAGAATTTGCAATAACAATAATACCCAAAAGAGTCATAGATTAAGAAAAACTCCACCAAATATGAAGAAACTTTTTTCAAGTTCTTGGTCAGGAGAATCCAATTAACCTTCCCAAAATAAGCCATTGTTGTTGCTCTTGGTTCCCTCCCAGCACTAAAAGTTAAATAACTATTGTTACAAAAACTTTGCAGTTTGGAAACTGACTCAGAATACTAGAGCTGGCAATGGCTTGGAAGACTCCTTTCTAATAATTAACTTTCATAGTACCAGAGGGAGCTGTTAAGCTTCCCAGGGAGGCCTACCTAGGTGTATATGACAAAGATAACCAGTATAACATAATAACCCTAAAGATGCAATTGGTGCACTCATATCTCATTGGTAACCAGCAGCTATCTAAAATATAAATTTAAGTGTCCTTTAAACCATTAATTATCCTATAAAATATTTTATGTAACTAGTCTTTTACATCACATTTAGGATTTATACATATCTACTTCTCCATGTTTTACAAATCATTTTCAGTTTTATTGCCAATTAATTCTTGTTTATTAGTGGTCATTTTGCATTACTGAATATGCAGAGTAATTGATGTATACAAAAATATAGATAGTTTTACTTTTACATAAATCATAGAAGTTGCAAATTTTATTCTCCAAAATATTGAGTGAAAATATATAAATGATAATTATTCATAATTTGGGTAACTTTGCCTATGTTTACAAAATGAGTTGTGCATTGATCTAGTGTGTCCAGAATGCTTTAGTTGAATCATGTGTTGTGGATATATTGTTTCTTTGGAAACATTATGAGTTTCATTCACTATCATTCTTATAAAAATCCTGAGCTTTATGAATAAATGAAGAATGAATTAATATATCTAATGTATGCACAGTTTATATGATAATTCATCTCATATAATCTAAGAACTTTGGGAAAATATAATATCATAGAAGTGCATATCTGACAGGTTGACTTATCTTTGTATTCTTTGTGTTTTGATACACAGACATTTTAATGACTATCATTCATTAATTTGACAATACTTTTTAATGTATATGATGTAATGAAGGTGCTAGTGTCTATATAAACAAATAAATGTACATCCTGCTCTCAAGGATTTTAAAAAGTACCAAGAGAGAGACAGGAAAATAAATATCTAGGTTTCAAGAGGAAAAGAGTGTTCTAGAGAAGTAATCAGACTCTAAAAGAATGCTAATGGATATATGTACTTCCTTGGGAAAGTACCAGTTAAACTGATAATTATAAACTTTGTTCTCTTTTTAAAGGTCATTCTTTTTACAATCTTCAGCAACATATAAGGGTTCCTAAATTTTCAAACAGGACAAACTACATTAAAATATTCATAATTTTGAAAATCTCAATTGTGAAAGGTGTCAATTAAAGCCATTTGTTTTAAAGATATCAATGAATTATTTAGGAAATAGTGATATTATTCATATTAAAACTCAGATTTACTTGACTGTCTGATAATTATTACGTAAAAACTCTTGTCTTTACAGGTAACTTGGTATATCTTCCTATATCACATATCCTAGACAGAGATCTTTTATAGATTATTGAAAGGGAAAAACCTTTAGTGAAGGTAATTTGTCCCAAACTTGAGAAAACAGTGGCTTGAAAATAACAATTAATGGCATCATTAACTTTTTATGATGGTATATTCTATTCATGAGCACATCACTTTGTCTATTTATCATTAATATTTAAATAAAACACACTTCTTTAAAAATGATGTTTTAATTCAAGACATCTTCACTTGAAAACAGGAAACTTCAGCTCTCTTTTTACTTTTAAATAATGAGCAGTATGAACTTGAAAAAGACCTTTAGGTTTCCTTGACATAGATTTCTTTATTATTTAAAATAATGTTAGCCCATGACTTAAAAATAATCAAGCATCTCTGTCTAAAATTTCTGTGGTGTTATTTCCTTGTCAAATGTTTAAAGAAATATAAATTTGGAATTTATTTCTCTAGATATGAGTCATGAATTTGTCTATTGGAAACTCTCATGTTCGGTTGTCATAGCATCAACCATTAAGTGCTTCACAGGGTGTATTATTTCCTAAGAACCTTTATTCTCTCCCAGAGATAACACCATTCTACAAGTAAAGGCTCTGTCTTCCATTTCGATCCCATGCATTGTTAAGATTTAAGAACAAATTCAATGTTAGTGAATTTTTTAAAGTTATAATTATAGGCTTTATTTGTCTTTTAAATACAGCCACATAATTGCTATTCAGAGTTATTCTGTATTGAATGCAGGTGGGATGCAATATAAAAGGTAGCTTTTCAGAACAAAGAAAGAAAGTTGTTCAAATCACAGCTGTAATTGCTAGGTGCAGGTGTAGAGAAAACTAATCTTCTAGTCACTGTATTCACTCATCTTATTTTGAGTCGAAAATTGTAGTTTTTCTAATTAAAAATATTGTCACATTAATTTCCCAGAATACCTGATTGGTTGAATACCAAATAGTTCTATTTGTATGCCAAAATTCAGTTTGTAGGTTCCTTTCTAGAAGATACTGTGATGTTAGTTTGTTTTTCCTTTGTCATTGTTGATGTGTATGCTTTGTACTTAATAAAGAGATATAATATACAATACTTTCTAGCATGTCTCCTCAAGGATGAAATATTTTAATAGTTTTTTTTAGAAGTTCATTCAATGTGGGTTTAACATATTCTTCTGTCTTCCCCAGTTCCTCCCAGGTCCAACTCAATTATTACCTAACGTACTTTTTTTTTCTCTTTTCCTTTCTTTTCTTTCTTTTTGCTTTTAAAGCTTTAAAGTAATGTTTGTGCTCCCCATGTATACTTTGATGAGTGGCAGTCAGCTAGGGCATAATAACCAACCAGTAGCTACTCTGAAAGAAAATTAAATTGTCTTCTTCCAGGATTTATGAATTGCCAATAATTTCTCAGCTTGGGCAGGATTTGATGCATTCCTCCCTTTTCCATGATTGTATTCTTCCTAGCTTCAGCTTTTTTCACATACTATACTGTTTATATAGTTACAGCTGCTGGGTGCTCTTATATACAATGTGTAACTGCCTACTGTTGCTAGAAGACACTGTTTCATGTTCTCTTTTAAACTCTTTCTGTTCCTATATGATGTCTGAGCTCTTGGAGGAGTTACATGATAAAGATGTCCCACTTATGCCTGAGCATTGTTCAGGATTTTATTATCTGTACTTGAATTGTTTGTAAGTCTCTGGTTTACAATCTAATGCAATTAGAAGTTTCCCTAAGGAAGGTCAAGGAATACATTAATCTATGTATTTTTTTGAGATTGCATTTTATTATATTTCTCCCTTCATTTGCTCCCTCCAAATGTTCCGATGTACCTGTACTGGCTCTCATTCAAATAATAGGTCTCTTTTACATGATATGTATGTATGTATGTATGTATGTATGTATGTATGTACATACGTATATCCAGTTGAGTAATATAAAGTTACCTTTATGTATGTTTTCAGGACTGAATATTTGACACTAGACAACCAACTGATGTGCTGTCTTCTAGAAGGCTACCTCACTCATTCCTAGCTTTAGTCCATTTTCCATAGATCTATGTGCAGCAGAAGGCATTTTTAGTTTTTACTCATGTATTTTGGCCAGACACCATTGCCATGAAAATTCACTGATGGATAAGACCAATGATTACTTTTCTCCTCTGACAGTATCCAAAGCTCCAACACTATGGAAGTCTGCCAGCAAGAAATGAAACTTTCAACAGAGTACCAGCTTGATTAATTTGTGTTTTTGTGATAGATATGGCACCTAAACTCTAGGGGTTGCAGTTTTTTTCCCCATCTGTAATTGGAACTCTCCTCAAATTTCACCACTTCTCAGGAAACAATGGTGGTCTCAATAAATATCAGAAAATTCAAATCACATGCTGCTTCCTATCTGATGAAAATGGAATACAGCTGTGTCTCTTTAGCAGTAACCACAGAAATCATCCAAACTCAGAAAAACCAAACATTACATCAATGAATGACAAGTGGGCCAAAGTTATAGTCAAGAATATTCTATTATATTTTCAAAAGTAGAATGTAAATAAAAACAAAATAGACCAAAATCTGTGGTGCACAAAGAAAGCAACCCAAAAAGGAAAGCTCAAAAATGTGAAAGATATCAAATTAGTAATGAACAAGCAAAAAATAGTACCCAAAATTATAGGGGAAGTGATAATTAAGGTATGGATAAAATTATTAAAATAGAAAAAAATTATAAAGAATCAATGAAATAAATAGTTGGAGTTTTTGTTTCTTTTATTTTTTAAATATAAACAAGATTTCCAAAACTCTCGACAAATTAATGAAAAGTAAGAGAGTTTGGATTCAACATAAGAAAATTTGATGTGAAAAGAAAGATATAATAAGAGATACTGAGGAAGTTCAGATAATCTTTACTATATAATTCAAGCATTTCTTCCATCAACCTAAAAGTAATAAAAGAAATGGATGCATTTCTAGATACATGTGATCTACTAAACCTCATTCAAAATGAAATAAATAATTTCAATATGTCCTTAAAATCCAGTGTGAAAGAAGCAGTCACTTAAAAACTTAACAGGACCAAATGGCAGCCCACAGACTAGGAAAAGATTTTCACCAATCCTACATACCATAAAGGGGTGATCTCCAAAATATACAAAGAATTCAAGAAACTAGTCAACAAATCACCAAATAACCCTATTAAAAATGGGGTATGAACTGAAGAAAGACCTTTCAATAGAGAAAATCAAAAAGGCTGAAAGACACTTGAGAAAGTTCTCAACATCCTTAGCTATCAAGAAATGCAAATCAAAACAACTTTGAGATACCATCTTATTCCTGCCAGAATGGCTAAAATTACAAACACCAATGACAACTTATGCTGTAGAGGATGTGGAGAAAGGAGAACACTCCTCCACTGCTGGTGAGAGTGCAAACTCCTATAGCCATTTTGGAGATCAGTGTGGCATTTCTTCAGGAAAATGGGAATCAGTTTACCACAGGACTCGGCAGTCCCCCTCTTAGGAATATACCCAAATGATCCACATCCTTGCATAAAAGACATCTGTTCACCTATGTTCATAGCAGCATTATCTGTAATAGCAAGAACCTGGAAGCAGCCTAGATGCCCCCCCACCACTGAAGAATGGATAAAGATGTGGCACATCTATATAATGGAATACTACTCAGCAGAAAAAAAAATTATGGAATATTGAAATTCGCAGGCGAGTGGATGGAACTTGAAGAATCCATCCTAAATGACGTAACCCAGTCACAAAAAGAGGAACATGGTATGTACTCCCTGATATATGGATTTTAGACCTAGATCAAAGGATCACCAGCCTATGATTCACACCACCAGAGGAAGTAGGATACAAGGTTTTTCTAAGAGATTCATATAAAGTCCCTCACAGAATTGGGAAGGGACAAGTCCCCCAGAGCTCAGGGGAAGTGGAGGTGGGCAGTGAATGGAGAGAGAAGTAGGAGAAAGCAAGGGGGAGGAGAGCACAACCCGTGCGACTAGGAAGATTGAGTCCTGGTAGGAATAGAAGACAGAAGAGAGAGATAGAGATAGAGACAGAGACAGAGACAGAGAGAGAGACAGAGAGAAAGAACATAAAACTGGGAGCCAATATTGGTTTGAAGAGAAAATTGAAACCAAAGAAAGGTCTAGAGAACAACAAGACTGCTGCCCACTAACAGTTTGAGCTTTCGTGGAAGGGCTACCATAAATGCCCTTCCTGGATATTGAGATCAACAACTAACTTATCCACCTTCATGGAGCCCTCATCTAGTACCTGTTGGAAACCCAAGCAAACACCATAATTAAACACTGAGTCAAACTAGAATCCAGATGCAGAGGGAGAGGACAAGACTGGGTTGCAGAAACACAGAGACAGCTGACCCAAACAAGGAGGAGCTAACCGGCCCACAGACTGATAGCTGGGAATTGAGTATGGGACTGACTCAGACCCCCTGAATATGGGTCTGAGCTAGAAGCACTGAGCAGTATAAGGGACCTCAGACAGTGGAACCAGGATGTATTCCTGGTGCACAAATGGATCATGTGGATACATCCCCCATGGAGGGATACTGCCTTAACCTAGAGACAGGAGAGGAGTCCCAGTCCCTGCTTCAAATGACTTGACAGGTCTACATGTCCCCACCTGGATGGCATTGCCATCCAGGAAAGGAGCATGGTCAGAGTGCATGTGAGGGGGCAGAGAGTGTAACAGGAAGGGAGGGAAGGTATGAGGGAGGGAGGGAGAGAGAGAGGAAGGGAGAAGGAACTGGGATCGGCATGTAAAATAAAAAATAAAAATAAATAAATAAAAATAAAACCTGAAGGACAGACTCATTCAGCACAGAATTATATCAGACTTTGCTATATTCCTGGTGATATGACCTGGACACCAACCCAGCAGCAAAACTTAGGACCAGTCTGCCTACAAAACGCATTGGAACAATCTTGACTCAGAACTTGTAGGAAAGACCAACAAATGACTAATCTAAGTTGAAGCCTCCAGAGGGAGCCCATGTTCAATACTGCCTAGAAGGCCACAGAATCAGGAAAAGCCCAGAGACCTATAAAAGTAAAATAAATAAAATAAAATACAATAAAGGAAAGGAAAATACAAAAAATTAAAAGGTAATGAAAGGAATGATTCCTAATGATATTCTGCTGTATTATTGGGGCTATCACAATCTTCAACAGAGAGAGAGTCTTTTTCTTCTTCTTCAGCTGATGGGAACAGATACAGATACCCTCAGCCAAACCATAGAAAGAGCTTTAGGAACACTGTAGAAGAGGGAAGGAAAGACTATAGGAGCCAGGGGATTCAAGGACACCAATGAAACACAGCACAGAATTAAGCAGGAGTCACTGGGCCTAACAGACACTGAGGTGACAATCATGGAGCCTGAATGGGTTTGTACGAAGCCCTAGGCATACATGTTCTCATTATTTAGCTTGGGATTTTTGTTGGACTCCTAAGAGTGGGAGTGGATGTAAGTCTGACTCATTTACTTCGTCATGGACTTTTACCCTTTAGTGGGTTTCCTCACTCAGCATTGATGTGAGGGTTTATGTTTAATCTTACTGGATTTTGTTATTCTGTGATGGGCTGATATCACTGCGAGGCCCGCTCTTTTCTGAAGAGGGCAGGGTGGGGCAGTGGAATTGGCAGAAAGGATAGGTGTGTAACAAAAACAAAGAAAAATTAAAATGGAGGGTTGTAATAAATATAGATTTCTTATCCATTAAACACAAATTGCTAAGAAACATTGAAAATGTTCCATATTTCTTGTTACTGAGAAAACAAGAGCTTTGTGATGTCATCTAACCTCAGTTAAAACAGCTAAGATTAAATAAAGGAAGAGAGGGCTTGCTAGCATGGTTGTGGGGGAAATAGAAACTTCAGAAATTATTTATAGTGTAGGGACTAGGGTGATTGGACTATCTCTCTAAAATGGAAAATAGAATGGATAGTTATGTATGAATGGATTGAGTATGTACAGAGCTGGTGGATTCCAAATGAAAGGGATGTGAAGAGTGGGTTTAGACAGGGAATGTGAGAAGTTATACTTAGGGCCATTAGATGGTTACATAGAAACCCATTGTATAAGCTTCTTAAATTCAGAAAAATATGAAAGTAATCCAAATGTTATATCAAATATAAAGGGATAGAAGGCCCAATTGAGGCATATTTTGCCACAAAATGAGACTTCCACTACAAGAAATGGATTATATCTAATTGATCTAAATGAGTCATAGGGTGAAATTATCTCATGGTAACTTATAAGGAACTCAAACTTTTGTCAAGCATATTGGTTACTCTAAAAACAAAAAGTGATGGCAAGTTTCCATTGCAGAGAAAAACACATATCTCACTGAACTATATATAGTTGAACTTTTAGATCTTAAAATCAGTGAATCTCTGGCCATGCACGAGGAGATAGACATGGCTAGTTCTCAACAAGAACAACCTATACAAGACCAAAATATAAAGGTGTCTTAGGTATCTCTCTATCACCTACTGTTCATCTCAATTTTTTCAGTTTTTAAAGACATACATACATACATCCATACACAAACACACACACACACACACACACACACACACACACACACATACACGAGTGTCTAGCATATATAAAATCATATCATCTACTTATGGGGTTACTTTGACTCCTTCCTTTCCCATTTGTGTTTCCTTAATCTCCCTTAGTGTCTTTTTCTGTAGCCAAGAATTCACACACCAACTGAATAGATATGGAGAGTGGCCATCTTGGTCTAGTCCATGATTTTTGTGGAAATGCTGTTAGTTTTTCTCCATTTAGCATAATATTGGATGTGGGATTGCTGTAAATTCTCTTTATTATTTTAAGGCATATCAGTTTTATTCCTAGGCTTTCCAAGACTTTTACCATGAAGGGGTGCTAGATATTTTTCAAGCTTTACAGTAGTTCATGAAGATCCATTTCTGTGGCTCATTACATTTATTAATATCCTTTCATCTCTGGGATAAATCAATTTTTATCATGATGTGTTATCATTTTAACATGTGTTTGGGTTCAGATTTCATGGATTTTGTTGAGATGTTTGTGTTCATAAGTGATCTTGGCCTGTGATTCTCTCTCTCTCTCATGTTGTCTCTTTATGTGATTTTGGTATTAGGGTAATAGTTGCTTCCTAAAAAAGTTCCTTCACTAATGTTCTCCTACAGGAATATAACAAAAATTAAATCCTAAATGATGTATCACTATCCTAATAGATTGTAACATCACTCATCTCTTATCAGAGAAACTTCTTGAAGTAGATAGTAATTTACAAAGAGACCATAACTGAACAATGTTCAGAGAGTGAGCACATCACCCTGACAATGACATCTTTATCAAATTCTTCCCTTTAGGCATGGAGATTTATGTAGAAGTGGAGGCAGAAAATTTATAAATCTATTGTTGGTATGACTACAAGGAAAGTGCATCTTTGAGATATCACATTGTAACAGCACACAAAATCCTAATCAGACACATATCACATGTCTCAAAAGGGTAAGTAGATAATGAGGAAACTATTTGCAGTTGATACCTATACAATATGTGACCTTAAAGGCCATTTCGAATAGGACACTCAATATGTCTGAGTTTAAAGATTTATAATTTTCTATTGAAGATACTACCTTAAAGGAAATATTTATTTAATAAATCATAGTGACAGAGTCATGTATGCTATCTTTTTTTAGCTCTGAATTCTAACAATCAAACTTTCTAAAGTTCTTTAAAATTAGTAAAAAGGAAACAGAATTTCCATACCAAATCTATCAGGGTATCTGGGATTATAAATAAATGCACATTTACTTCTGTTTTCATCACTTTTGTAAACCTGGAACGCTTTAGAGCAAAGATCACATCTCATAACACAAAAGAGTCACTATCCCTGCCCCTTATTCAAGATCTATAAGTGTATTTAATCTTCAATCATCATTCAGGTAAACGTTGTCAAGTGTGTAGACACTGATATATAGTGAGAGAGGAAGACAGCACAAACTTTAGTCTGAATTTGTTGATTTCTTTTCCAGATGAGGATACACACAGCAACAGAAAGTTTACAGAGACCAAAACATGTTTCTTTGAACATACATGGCAGAACTAAAACTTAACACTAATTCTAATGTCAAGATGCTTAAATCTCTTCATGATTTCTATCTTGTGGCAGAACAAGGAAACTACTTTGTGTAGTGTCTTTCACTTTGTTTTTTAAGATGTAACTTTTTCTACACAGATTGAAGTGTTAGGGAATGTTCTGGATGCACTTATTAAAACCTATGGACTACATACAGTGGGTGGCCACATGTTGTGTGAACAGATTTCACACAATACATCATTCTCAAATGCTACGTAGTAGAGGAAGGAAGATCTCAGGTACCAGAGATACTGTCAATACATGATGACATGTTATGAGTGAAGAAGCATTGTTAAAATCTGCATCATTGGCATTTTCCATTTATCTAAAATAATTGGACAGGAAGGACCCAACCAACCCATAGTTCTCCATTTGAGGCCTAAAGTCTCTGAATATGCAGATCAGTTAAGTTTCACAATTATTATCTGGATGTATGTAGCCATGAAAGTGAAGCTTGTTTTGTTAAAAGTACTTTTCAGCACAAGATGAAAATTCCTGATTTCAGAGAATTTTAGGAATGTATTTTTCTTGAACGATGACATAGAATAGTCAACTTATTAAATATCAACCAGGTTTCTATTGTGTAACTTCTACTAATTTCAATACTATAAGCATGAAAACAGATTATTTTCAACAAGAGTATACTACTCGAATGATTGGGTTATTATAACATGACGCTGAATTCAATACAAATGAGGGCCCAGTATCAATCATGGAGCAGAAGCCAAAGCCCTCAAACCAAGACTAATGAATCATTGCAATGAATATATATAAGTAAGGATGAATACATATATGTTAAGACATAAGAATTATGACTCACTGGGCCATAGTACATTTCTTTTTTAATTAATTAATTATTATTATTTTGTTCATTGTTTTGGTTTTATAGCTAAATTTTATTTAGGCAGGAAGGTTGCAAGCACAAAGGGTAGAAGTGAGGTAGCAAGGAGATGAATGCAATCTGGATGCATGATATGAAATCTTCAAGGAATCTAGAGAAAGTTAAAAAATAGCAGTCAACACTTAAAAGAAAGAAAAAATAATGAATGAGCATTTTAGGAAGATAGAACTTAGGTCAGATGAAATAATGTCCTTATGGATGCTCCTCAATGAATCCTACATGTAGTTTTTATACTACATAATTAATAAATAACAAAACATCATCTCAAATTGAAGTATCTGTTGTTTTACTTTTATATCTGTCCATTTTAAATTTTAATTAAAAATGTATTTCATTTCACAATAGGAAATCAGTCTGAAAATAAAAATGCTAGTATTCTTGGGAAAATTATGCAGAAATTTTGAACTCACAATATAAATGATTGAGAACATTTCCCCGTTTTGTGAGGACAAAATATGATAACTCAGTAAGCCCAAAGCGGAAGCAATGAGCATAGTGGATAATGTTGGGAATTCAATGGTGAATTACTTTTCTTTCATTTATTTCTTTAGGTTAACCTGAAAGAAATGCATGCAATTTTGGTATCTGAGCATCTTGGATTTAGCTGCAGGATGCTAATAAATATTAATCAATACAAATACGTCCATCGTTGTATTAAAAAAGGAATTCTCAAATATGTATGGGAGAAATAATAACCTTAGTCTTCATAGCCCTGCAAAGTTATCCAGAACTGCCAGGTTCTCAAGGACTAATTTCCACTTACAGAATTTACACCTGGTGGTTAAGTGTTACCTAGGTGGGTGTTGTATATTTAGATCAAGTTTCAGCACAATTAATTGCCAGTGCACAAAAAAAAAAAAAAAAAAAAAAAAAAAAAGCTGCAGTGGCAAATTCATCTGTGAGAAGGGCAGCTCTACATGGAAAATAATATTAATATATCCAGTGATATTCACAATGTATCCTAAAGGGGGAAAGAAAACTTATAACGGCAAATCCTTGCAAAATGTGAATTCTTCATATTTTTCAAAATCTGTTTTCAGTTCAATAGTATTCTTCTCGTAATTGTAACATGGTGGCAAAACATTTTAGAATGATTTTTCAATACATATATAGCTAGCTTACAGCAGCAATTAGAGTAAAAAGAGAGCATCTTCATCTCAGATTTGTATGAACTATGAACTGTGAAAATACACCATGACACTGTGTACTTGACCTTTCTCACATTACTCAGATTTTTGAAAATTTTCATTTATTTTGTGTAATATTTTATAATGACCATGACTTGAACTAACTCTTGTTACACTCAGATTCACTGTTCATCTCATATGTTTTTTAACCATTCTTTTCTCATGAAAATGAATCCAAAACCTTTTAAGTTTCTCATAACTTCCATTCCTTTAAACTCTTTCTATTACCTAAATTTCCTGAATAGTCTCAATTTCTTTCTTGATCTTTCAGAAAAATCAAGGATATATCACATGAAAGCTCAAACTGTATATTTGCAAATGTATTATAATGATGGTTCAACTGTTTGGCAATTACTGAACTAATAACCGTGGTGACACCAGATATTGAAATACAGGCTAAAGAGTTTGTTTGAAGGTGTGCAACAGGAAGAGTAGGACAAAGGGATCATACTTAAAAACACAGCCAAGCCTTTTAATAATACTGTATTCAAAGGAAGTGAAAAGGAAGCCTGGAGACCTTCCCAGGAAGTATGCATTCATTTTACAGCTCCCATACCACCTCTGTTCCTATATGGGTCTGGTAATTTCTGACACTGTATCTTTCCTGAATAACAAACAGATTTAGTATTGTTAATGAGGTTGGGCAGGTGGGGAAGTAGGTAACATCTGGAAGGAGTTGGGGACAGGCAAACAATAATAAAATATGCTATATGCAAAACATTCTATTTTTGATAAAAAGAAATAATATTGTGTTTTTGACACAGCTTTAAGCCTACTTTAAGCCTAATAAAGCAATAAAAGCCTAATATGGCTCTGTAGTCTGTCCATCTCTTCAGAAATTAAACGGTGAAGTTCGTCATATCAATTGTATCCTTCTCCCAATATTTCATAAATCACAAAAATGTATATGTATAAAGACAATGTGTTAAAATATTTTAATAAAATACATAATTGGGTCTTTTGTTAATCACAAGATACAGAGATCTGAGAACACATATGCCTATGTATGACATATATATACATGTATGACATATATGTATATGTATATATGTATATATGTATATATATATACATGTATATATACAATAATTTATTTTCTGTTTTTATTATTATTATTAATATTATTATTATTAAATTTTACATGTCGACCCCAGTTCCCTCTCCCTTCCTTCCTCCCTCTTACCCTCTCGCCATCCTCACATGCACCCTGACGACCCTCCCCTCCCATTCCCCCACATGTAGGGCAATGCCATCCAGGTGGGGTCATGTAAATCTGTCAAGTCAATTGAAGTAGGGACTAGGACTTTTCTCCTGTCTCTAGGTTAAGGCAATATCCCTCCATGGGGGATGTATCCGCAAGGTCCTTTTGTTCACAGGGGATGCATCCTGGTTCCACTGTCTGAGGTCCTTTAGACTGCTCAGTCCTCCTATCTCAGACTCATATTCAGGGGGTCTGAGTTAGTCCCATGCTGGATTCCCAGCTATCACTTGGGGGGGGGTTAGTTCCTCCTTGTTCGGGTCAGCTGTCTGTATGTATTTCTGCAACCGGGTCTTTTCCTCTCTATCTGCATCTGGATTCTAGTTCGACTCAGTGTTTAGTTATGGGTGTTTGCTTCTGTTTCCAACAGGTACTAGATGAGGGCTCCATGATCGTTGATAAGTTAGTTGTTGATCTCACTATCTGGGAAGGGCATTTATGGTAGCCTTTCCACGGTTGCTCAAATTTTTAGTTGGCAGCAGTCTTGTAGGTCTCTAGACCTTTCTTTAGGTTCAGTGTTCTCTTCAAACCAGTAATGGCTCCCTCTTTTATGTTCTCTCTCTCTCTCTCTCTCCTTCCCTCCTTCTCTCTTCTGTCTTCTATTCCTACCCTGGCTCAATTTCCCTAGTCACACGTGCTTTCCTCTCCTCCCCTTATCTTTCTGGATAAGGCAACTAATAGATGAAAGTTTATTTGGACTTCTAGTTCAAGAAGTATAAAGCATCAGTTGTGGTGGAAGAGCATTGCAACAATAGCTGGTATGGATGTTGGAGCACCATGCTGAGAGCACACATCCTTTACCATAGGTATAAATCATAGAAAGATAGAGACAGCATGCACTGGAAAGAACTCAAGGTTTGGCTATAGGGTAGTGATGTCATAATGGAGTTTGAAAATGCTATTTCCTCATAAATATTTTGAAAGCTGTAAAGAAGATTGTTAGGTTTTTTTTTTAAGTTAATATTGTTTAGCAGTAAAGCCCTTGGGTTCCAATAATTTTTTAGTTTTAAGACCTTTTATTAATCATCTATTTTTCCATCGTGGTAAAATGTCAGTGCAAGAATATATCTCTTTAAATAGGTAAAAATAAATTTCAATCACTTATAATTTCTAAAATGCTTACTCATGGTTACTTGAATAATAAAATGTTAAATAAGATAAGTTTTAAAATTGTATTTATTATTTTAGAAAGCCTTATTTTACGTATAAGATTTCCATTTCCCCATCCTCTCTCAATTCTACATCCCATCCACTCCCCAAGGAGGGCGAGGCTTTCCATGGGGAATACCAAAATCTGTTACACCATTTTAGGTAGGGCCTAGGCCCTCCTCTGGGTATCTGGGCTGAGAGTAACCTCCAAGAGGAATTGCCTCCCTTGTCCATTTGTGCATTAGGGATAAATATTTCTTATTTTACTTTAGCTCAAGAAAAAAATGCAGGTCTTTTCTTCATGTAAAATTTTTGAGTTAAAAATTTTCTATCTTGTGAATGTGTTGATAAGTAATTGGAAACATGGAAAAATTACTTAGCAATTGGACCAGGAAACCATGATCATTTCTAAAGTGTTGCATGGATATATGAGACTATTCCTTACTCTCTTGTTCAGGAAAATAGAAAGCATAATGTTAGGTAATCACTGTGTGTTTTGATAACTACATAATAAAACACATATTAAATATATAGGACATTTCTTTGCACATTGAAAGCACAATGAAAACTGATTTTCATGTATGACATTGCATTACTTTCCTGCAAAGTTATTACTGTCAAAAGGCAAGAAGCTTGATGTGAAAGAGAGGAAGTTCAAACTCATAAAACATGAAGGTTATGGACATATAGCTTAAATTGGAGAAATCAGGAACAAAGATGTTCAATGGTGAAAGATAACTAGCAGCTGACAATTTTTGGAATATTGCATAGATTTATTAGAGCATACCATGTATAAAATCTTGTTGTTAATCTCAGCTTCCATGGAAAGGCTATCATAAATGCCCTTCCCAGAGAGTGAGATCAACAACTAACTTCTCCATGGAGCCCTCAACTAATTCCTGTTGAAAATAGGAGCAAACACCCATACATAAACACTGAGTCGAACTAGAACCCAGAAGCAGATGGAGAGGACAAGACCACGCGGCAGAAGCACATAGAGACAGCTTACCTGAACAAGGAGGAGCTAAGGGCCCCCAGACTGATAGCTGGGAAGCCAGCATGGGACTGACTAAGGCCCCCCTGAATATGGGTCTCAGCCAGAAGGACTGAGCAGTCTAAGGGACCTCAGTCAGTGGAGCCAGGATGTATCCCTGGTGCACAAAAGGACTTTGTGAACACATCCCCCATGGAGGGATAACTGCCTTAATCTAGAGACAGGAGAGAAGCCCTAGTCCCTACTTCACAGGACGTGTCAGATCTACATGACCCCAACTGGATGGCATTCCCCTACATATGGAATTGGGGTGGGGGGATGGAAGGGGAGGGTGTTTAGGGTGCATGTGAGAGGGCAGAGAGGGTAAAAGGGAGGGAAGGAGGGAGGGAGGGTTGGGGGGGAGGGAGGGAGGGAGGGAGAGGGAACTGGGATCGACATGTAAAACAATGAATTAAATTAAAAAAAATGCTTTGACTCCAAAATTTAAGTTGAAGGACAAGTTACTGGGGAAAAGGATTTCTATTTTTATTTCCACAGAAAATGAAAAGATGTGGATTCCTTCCAGACTAATGAGGTTTGATCACGCCAGACTGCCTGAAACAGAGTACAAGCTAATCCTACATTCAAAACAGCTGGACAAAACTGTCCTACAGACTACAGCCATGATATCTGAATCTTCTTCGAATTCCCCCAAGACAGCGCCCCTTACCAGCAGGAAGTAGCTTGGAAAGAATGACGCCCAAATTCCCAAATATTGTGTATAAATATTTTTTTTCATTTAATTGTACTTTGTTATATAAAATTAAATAAAATAAAAAAAACCAAAAAACAAAAAAAAAAAAAAACCAAAAAAAATCTTGTTGTTTATAAATGAAGTTTAATATACTGTAAATATATAGTGAAAAAATCCTACATATCAATAATAGATACTGTTACATATACTAGTAAATGGGAGGACTATAAATAATACTGTATGATAATGTTTTAGGAGAGCTCAGATTTATTTTTAAAAAGTTCCAAATTAGAGAAGGTATACTCACAACATGTGGGCGTCCATACTATATAAATATAATATAATATATATTAAATGTAATTATATTTAGACAAGGCCTTATTATATAGGTTATAGTGGTCTAAAATGTTATGTATAATAGGCTAGTTTAATCCTAGAACCCACATACAACACCTTTGTATTTACAAATGCACCACTATTCCTGACATGTGTATGGATTAATAATATCTGTTATAAAATAAATATTTTACTTAGTTACTCATCACATAAGCCATTGAAACAATTTTTATATTCTTGATTAAATAGCTTTCTGCATACAGTCTTTTAACTTAAATAGCTTTAGTTAATTAACAACTATAGTAAAAAGAGTTCTTAAAGAAATTTATATACACACGTTACATTTATCTGAGAACAAACATGTTATTATGAGTAAATAACATATAGCACAATCTAGAAATTCATGATAGTATTTTAAACTGAAATTTCATTACTATTGCCAAATATTTATATGAAACATTGAGGTGTTTATTCTTTTTTCAGACTTTCTTTAATTTTATGGAATAGCATTCCTTAAAATCCTTTTGTATATTTATTATATATATAGAGAGAGATATAGATATATATATCTATCTATCTATATATATATATATATATATATATATATATATATAGAGAGAGAGAGAGAGAGAGAGAGAGAGAGAGAGAGCCCCATTAGAATTTATTGAAAATATAAGAGTTCCCAATTCTGATATCACTATTTCTTAAATGTAGAAATTAAGCACTAAACTATACCAAGGACATTTTAAAAAAGGTCAGCCTCCAGCCATTATTGTTCAGAATATTTTAATTGTAGTGCATTACTAATGGACTTGCTGGCTCACTGAGAAAATGCTGAATATTGTATGGACAGACACAGTAGTTCTTGAAAGTTACATTTATATCATGTAAACTTATAATAATTGATGTCACCATCCTTACTCAAGAAGCCTATATAATGAAATGTCATACTTATTTTCAAATTATTCCCCACAGGAGAAAGCATTTACAGCCAGGACATATCAACCATACTATCTTGGTGTTATTTATTTATATATACTCTTGATTTTTTTTTTAAATTAAAATATACTTTTTTTACATGAACACGACAGTACCTACAGGTAGGTTATCATAAAAGAAAGAGGGAATCCCATGAAAACTTAACCCTAAAAAATAACTACAGGCAATCACAAAATACTAAGAGTAGGGGAAATAACCTACAGCTTGTAAGGAGTAAGGTGTTTCCTCCTGCTGCTGGTCTTGTCCCACCGCCGTGCCTGTCCCAATTAATACATACAGACTCTGTATTTGATATAATGCTGTTGTCCCGTTACTAGTTTCTTATCGGCTATCTCTGTCTTAATTATTAACCCATTCCTATTCATCTATGTATTTCCACATGGTCTCATCTTACAGAGAGCTGGCGTCCTGCTCTCTCCAGACTCTCCATCTTGACTCTTCCTTCTTCTGTCCTCTTTTCTCCTCATCTCCTAGTTCTGCCTATCAAGCTTTCCTATTGGCCAACAATGCTTTATTCATTAACCAGTATGAGAAACATATTTACAGATGGACATCTCCCATCATCTCCTCTTTTCTGTCTTAAATAAAAATAAGGGTTTTAACCTGAACATAGCAAAATATATCACACAACAGTTATCAAATAAGAATCACAGTTAACAATATATAGTCCATTAACATCAAGATTTGAAGAAAATATTCCATCATCTATCCTATCTTTGTGTGTCTAAGTCTAAGTAACTTTAATCCTAACTAAGGAAAACTATAACCATAACTATTTGTCTTCAACTCCATCAAAGACCACAGAAGGATGATATATAAACTCTAGAAATGACAGAGACAATTCACTTCCTGGTCAGTCACCTGAAGTTTTACGGTAATTCTTACAGAATGACATCTCCCATCTACAGCTTATTTCATTTTTAATGAGTGTGTGTGTGTGTGTGTGTGTGTGTGTGTGTGTGTGTGTGTACAAGTGAGTTTAGGTATGTGCATGTGTGAGTGTAGGTACCTGGAGATTTTGAAAACAAATTTCGGATCCAATGGAGTTACAACTCATATGAGTCACTTGACAGGAATTCATGGAACTGAAATTGTTTCTTCTATAAGAGCAGTGTGTTCTTTTTGACTGAGCCATCTCTCCAAAACAACATATTTTTTCATTGCTTGAAATCAGGTCACCATTAAATCATTAAGTTACCAATTACTTTTCTTATTTGCTGCAGCATTTTCTCCTTTGGATTGTTTTGTTGAAAGATCTCAGCATTATTTAATTTTACATGTGTATTTAGAGTGTTGCACATATTTGCCACTAGCATTTCCTTTAACATGCTTGTAATTGAGAATACATATGACACATAAGTGTGAATAAAGATTGGTGAAAATATGACTTGAATGTGAGTTCATGCACATGTACACTCAGAGCATCATAAAAAAAAAAACAAGTATCTTAGTGTCTTTAAATCTGCTTTCTACAGTGTTCACTGATAATCTAATCACTTCATGGCAGAAAACATAGGCCTTATGTTACTTCTGAGACTACTAAGGTGGAAAAGAAGTAAAGGAAATTCTGTTAGAATAGTCAGGGACAATAACCTTGAATGTGATGTTCTGTTCACACAAAGCAATCAATGGAAACACCCTAATCCTCTGGATATGTTCTTTACATCCTATGAACTTTGATTCAACAGTGAATACAAGATTCTTTTAAAAGCACTTCAAGTTCCACAACGTTTGAAAGAAGCCTATAGGTTAAATTTGTAAATATTAAAAAATTATCATATAATCTCTAATGTAGTTTCATCACTTCTTTCTTGACCAATATGACTTTGACATAAAGACATACGACAAACTTTAAATATATCTAAATGTGATTGTATTCAAGCCTTTCAAATTCACTTCAGTTCTAATTTGGAGCTTTCAAAAATGCTAATCCGAACCTCAAGTATGTTGTTCTTTATAGTTGAAAACTAAATGATTTTCTGTGTTAGTTTTTAGAATGAGATTTGGAAATGAAAGTACAGCATTATCTCATAATAATATCTTTTACTATAGTTTTTAACTGGGTTGCTTGATGAAGAATTAAAATTCTACTATTCACCCATTTCTACTTAAAAATACAAAGATTTTACTTGGATCAATATAATTCTCTTCTCTATGCTGCATACCAAGGAGTATTTTCTGTGAATATTTTAGTCCAATAGTTTGTCTTAGAAAATATTCTAAAATAATTTTTATCAATATATAAAAAACAGCAAAAAGAATATAAAATAAAAATTTCAGCAAATGAACAATTTAGAATTGGTTTTGAAATGAAAAAAATACTCCATCTAATATTTAAGTGACAGTATTCATTGATTCAAACTTTTTATTTCAAAAACTTTCACTTATATTTTACCAAATCCTCACATATTTCTAGTAGGAATAACATCTGAAAATACTAAGTTAAATACCTGAAGCTTGATTAATAAAATGTAGTTTCCCTTAGAAGAGTTTCAGTTTTTTTTTTTTTTTTTTAGAATACTAAATTTAATTCTGTGATTGTATTCCTCTGTCAGAGGTAATATATGAATCATCTAGGTAGGATACACATTGGTGGCACAAGCGATTTCACACTTATTTTATTTGATGAGTCATGGAATTACTGAACCAGCAATTGCAGGACTGTTTCTAGGGTGTGAGAATCAATACAAAGAAGGAAAAAAGGATGCCAACCAACATGCGATAAACAGAATAGATACATATGACTTTCTTCAGAGCATCTGTTTCAAGATATCCAGCTGGCTGAGGGAAAATTAAATTAGATTCAAATATAAGTGTGACATATTTTAGAATATGTGCTGTCTCTCTGTCAGGCAGGCTTATATCACTTGAATTTATAGCAGTTGTCCCTTTTCTAAAACTCAAAGAAGATTTAAGAAAATACCTTTCATGACTCCCAGAACTGAGTTTGAAAACTAGACAAAAATATTAATTAGTGTGTGAGTACTTGTTAGCTCATAGTGAGAAATTTCCCCATTAACATTGTTTTCTTTTCCTATTACTGGAAGGATTCACAGTTAAAATGACTTTTATATTGTTGTATGTTTTTTCAAGTGGCTTCTTGCTAAAGAGTGTACAGTAGAAAATGAGGTATTTTGGAAATAAACACAAGTATTAGTAAATTAAACAGTTTTTGAACAGTTTATTTGAAAAAATAAATAATGTCACATCAGTCATCTAGAAAGACAATGATATATGAAGAGCATGCTCATTGTTTTGGTACTGTCAACTGAATATGTATAAGCTTATATTCTTCACATCAAATTCGTATAACCAAAATAGTTAATATTTTACATCTAATGTCATTCAATATTCTCAGAAGAAAGTTAAATTACAATTTTCTCGATCCTCTCTCTCAGAAAATTATCTTTGAAATATTAAGTAAATGATTCCATAAATATCAATGACGAAGCAACTTGCATTAGCTGGTTGTCAAATTTTATTAGTATTTGGAGACTTCCCATATTATGCTGGAACTAACCAGCTCTGCCTGTGTCTTATATAATTTAGCAAGTGACTACTGACTTTCCCATAAGAGCAAAGAAACTGGTGAAATTAACAAGAGCCTTGAATTTAACATTTGGGTTTTTTAAAATATTTTTGTGCGTTTTTTCTTTCATCTCTACTGATATATTTACTGTAAGCTTATTATAAGTTTGTAGTTGTATTTTAATTACATAAAGTCTTTAGAGAATTTGTTTATATGTAGGACTTGTAAGCACACTAAGATCATTTCAACAATTTCATGGATTTCAGCCTTGAAAATTATGTATTTATTAGACAAAATATTTCATATTTAGATATATTCTCTTATGTTGTATTAAATAAAATTATTTATAAATACAAGGGTATATGAATAAAGATTATTTATAGTGGGTACTGTGATGTAATAGCCCCTCAAAAATTCTAATGAAATTCTCAGGCAGATTTTCTCAAATTTTCAGTGGCATTAAGGAAAATATGTATTCTCAGTGAAAGTCTGGTTTTGGCTGGACTATAAGCCCATATGTCCTATTAATTAATGTAAATTATGTTGCTTTAAAACACATATATTCTTCTTTCAAACATCTGAACTAGTGCATATTGAGGACACAGACGCAACTGAACACTGTGTACCAGTAATAGGAATCAGAAACTGAAAAACCATCCCTTCACAGATAAACTCATGTTAAACCAATTTCACTTGCAATCTGTGAGTAAACAGATGGGGCTGGCATAGTGCCTTCAAAGTCAAGAAATTCAGAGTTAGTAGAGCTGATGGAGTGGAAAGGAAAGTCACACGACGGCCAAGCTGGTCCTGAGCAAAAATTATTTTATTTTTTATTTCAGTAATTACCCAGATCACCAAGAGAAAGTCTCCTACTACATCCAACTCTTATATGATATATGATATGCAGAAAAGCCATGTCACAGATTACACTCAGGACTGTGATATTGATTCAACACCTGCATATTTTTCTTCCTTGACTTTACAATTAGCTTTATAAACGAAGATAAACAAACTAAAGCATTGGATGTGTAGTTGGCACTATTAAGCATTGTAACCATAATATAGCATGTATAAGATACTAGCAATGGTTATCTTAATTTTTTTATTGAGAACGAATATACATAGCAATCAATTTTAGCCAGTTATCACCTCAATCTTACACTTTCATTAAGATTCTGTGTTCTTGGGTTTTATAAGGAAACAGCAATGAGGAAAGTTGGTTAAGAAAATGTGAAGAGAAATCATCATCATCCCTTTATTTGTCTTGATGTAACATTAGGGCATATTTCCTTAAACTAATGATTCACAATATGCATGCTAGGCAGTCCAGCTGGATGACTTTTACATGAATTAAACTTTTCAGTCTTGCAAGTAAGGATGGGGATTTTGCAACTATTTTAACTCATTGACTTAAATTTCCCATTCTTAAATCATTCATTACATTCAAGTATCTGAGTAGGGTTTGATAGCAGAAATAAGGCAATCACAATTGCTTTTCTCAGTTTTGAATTAGTAGCAACAAAAACCTCTTTAGTGTGAGAACTCTAAAGGTGACAAAGAATAAAAAAAAAAAGTGAGAAATAAAATTCTGAGTAAAGGAGTGTAGTAAATTAGTTCTTTTCTAATCTGATTATTTAATTCTCACTGTATTCTTACAAACTCATGAAAGACTAATAAAGTATAAGTTGCAAGAACAAACATTTTCTATAGACATCAGTCATTTCTTGAATTAGCTTTATTTTTCCCGAAGTCTACTTTAGCATTCACTTAATTGCCCCAAATCATATCAGTCTCTCACAAGATTTTAGCAATAGTATGTCTGTGTATGGTCTTGTGGATTCTCAAATACTTTACATTTTGTTGTTGTTCTGTAAATTTTAGAAAAATGTTCTGCAAAATGTTGAAATAAAGTTCAAAAAGTCGAAGATGAGATATGTGTATTATACTGAATATAATTAATATAATTACAAAGAAAGCTATTGAGAGATGTTATTCTGTGAATATGTTTCTCTTATTGAATACTAAAACCTTCCACTTAAATTTAACAAAAGCTTAAATAGGTACTTTACAAACAAAATAACAGAGACAAACAAGTCTTTTTTGTAGCAACACTTTTCTCAGTTGGGCTCGGTTTTGCTAGAGACAAGCAGAGATTTGTGTGGCTTCTATAAGGAGGTTTCCTGACTCAGCATAGTGGCAAAAAACCCTGCCAACAATTGAATGATGTGCACAGCTCCCAGTTCTGGTGGAAAACATACCTCCCTCCATGTTTGATAGAGGACAGCTAATACAGCTCTGGTTTTCATTTTTGCAATGTTGTTGTTTACCAGATAAAAGACTCCTGGACAGAAAAAGATAAAGATTTACAGTAAAGACAGATTTGGTAAACAAAAACCTCTAATGGTTTACAGTATGTTTTAAAATATAGGTAGCCTTGGGAGAGAAAAAGAAACAGGATAAAGTGGTTAAAAAAAATAGAGAGTGGCTGAGTGTGATGGCACACACCTTTACTCCCAACACTCGGGAGTCATAGGCAAACAAATCTCTTCGATTTCAAAGAGAACCTGGTGAACAGAGTTAATTCCAGGGCAGACAAAGTTACAAAGAGAAACCCAGTCTCAATAAAAAAAAATAGTGTAATAAAAAAGCCATGTAAAGATGGAAAATACACAGAGCTTCTGGATACTATATGCTATTGTGTTGTCTTTAAATCAGTCAATTGCTAAGTAAGGAACAACACCTGGTAAATCACACTTGATTCTCAATGCTGTTAAATTAATCCAATTTATGTATTTTAAAAATGCTTTGACTTCAAAATTTAAGTCTAAGGACAGGATACTGGGGGAAATTTCTGTTTTTGTTCACACATAAAATAAAGAGCTCTAAAAACCATCCAGACTACCATGGTTTGATCAAGCAAGACCCCTTAAAACAGTGTCCCAGGTGATCCAACATTCAAAACAGCTGGGGCAAGGCAGCCCTAAAGACCACCACAGCCAGGATATCTACATCTTCTTGGGATCCCCATAACAGTACCCTCTACCAACAGACAACAGTTTGGAAAGAACAATGCACAAATTACCAAATATTGCTTGTAAATGCTTGTTTTCATTTATATGGGGTTTGTTATAAATATTTCATGATCCCAACCAATCTCTTTAAAGGTAAAATGGAGATTATGGTATAGAAATAAATACCTTGTTTTGGAATGGATTTTCATTTATTGATACAATTTAAGGTCAATTTTGAGATATGTATATTTCTCCTCTTGTTTAGGTATTGTGTTTGTGTAGCTCATTTAAAATGTAATACATAATTTAGCAAAGATTATAGATAATTACCTCTGATAGTCAAAACTTAGAGTTAAGTTAGTTAGGTTTTCTAGAAATACAGATATATATTACATATAAATAGACATTCTTCAAACCTTTCAAAGACCTACGGAATATGTTATTTAAAATGGTTTAGGGTTTTTCTTGACGGTGAGACATAACTGCTCCTGGCAATAACTCCTGCATCAGAAAGGAAAAAGGGCTTCAAAGAAATGTGTTATGGACTTTACGTCCAATATGGCAAGACTAATCATTTTGGCAAGAAACTGCTCTTGTCTATACTATTTAACTTTATTCTGTATAAACTGGACATGCAGGATGCACAAAATGTGACTGCTAAAACAAGGTGGACATTGTTATAGGCTTTCTGTTTCATGGAAGAGACTACCAGACATTCTACAGGACACAGAGAAAAGTGACTGGCAAACAGCCAATACAGGTGGACAGTTTAAAGTTTCCTACTTTGCTGAGGAGTCTGTCCGACACACTATGGCCAATATACAAAAGATCAAACATCACAGAAGAACTTCAGTTGACTGACCAGGTAGTGACTTGTCTTTGTCATTTCTAGAGTTTAAATATTATCCTTCTGTGGTCTTGAAGATAGTAAGTTATGGTTATAGTTTTCCTTAGTTAGGATTAAAAATAAGTTACATATAAGACTTTAGACTCACAAAGATAAGATAGATGATGAAAAAATATTTTCTTTAAATCTTGCAAAATGTTAATGAACTAAATATTGTTAATAATAGTTCTTATTTGATAACTGTTTTATTATCTATATTATTATGTAAAAAATACAACCCTTCTTTTTATTTTAGACAGAAAAGAGGAGATGATGGAAGATGTCATTCTGTAAATATGTTTCTCTTATTGGTTAATGAATAAATCCCTTTTGGCCAAAAGGAAAGCAAGATAGGCAGGACTAGGAGAGAAGGAAGATTTGTGAAGAACAAGATGTAGATAGAGATTCGAAAGAACAGAAGTACGGACCCTCTCTCTAGTAAGATAAGGCCATGTGGAAATGCTTAGATTAATATAAATAGTTAATATTTAAGACAAAGCTAGCCAATAAGAAACACTAGTAACAGGCCAATAGTTTATATAACTAATACAGTGACTCTGTGTGTTATTTGGGGCTGATGCTGCCGTGGGACCAGGCTTTCAGGAAAAGTCTGGACAGAAAGCTGTCTAAAAATTTATTAATAGATACTGGGTAGATAAATATCTCAGCATTTCATTCAGTAAAGTAAGAGAAAAAGAATTATATCCTAGCACCCATGCAAAAAGTGCTGAGCACAGTAGCACAGATCTATTCTAGTGCCCAACAGATAGGTGCATGAGGATCTTAGTCCTCATTGGACAACCAAGCCAATTTACTTGATCAGTTCGCAGTTTCAGTAAAAGATCATCTCACAAAGAACAAGTGAACAAATGTGAAACTTGAGGAATGACTCTTATAGTTGTTCTCTTCATTTTGCATACCAACAAATACACACACACACACACACACACACACACACACACACAATCTATAAGCAAGTCTCACTTCTACAATTTGTTATATTAGATATTGTTTCTTATCAAAAAATTTCAAGTCTTCAGAAATATAATCACCTATTTAGGAGTGCGGTCTTTGTATTACTAGTAAAATGATTGAAAATAATTTTTAATGACCATATTCAGTTACTAGGCAAGAATGCATATAAATTAATGTTTTAGACAGAGTGGTAGAATTAGAACAGTCATAGTTGCTATTCTCTGTCTCATGCTCGTGTGTATTCATGAGAATCTGAAATATGAAACAGGTTAAGTTCTGCAACCAGAGTGTAATTTTTCTGTTCCCTTGAAGATTTGCTTATCATTTCTGCCTGAGACAGTCTGTGACCTTCCTGGACAGATAATGTAAATCCTAAGGTGGACAAGAGTTCCTGAAGTCACATCAATTTATAGATAACATGATAGTTTTAATGAATGCTTCAACTTACATTTATATTCTATTCGTTGCTCCAGATACTTTAGATTAATCTCTTGAAATAATAAAATTGTTAATTTTTCTAATTTTTTTGAAAAAAATTGATGGAAAGTCTATATCATTTTGTAAATTTAGTTAATAACATCTCTTAAAGTTTTTGTAACATCTGATGAGAAAAAATAAAAATTGATTTAAAAGAAAATTTTCTCTGTTTTGTTATGTAGTGTATGGTATAACCAGATGAAACATAAAGCTATTAAGAAATCATTAGCTCAGCATTGAGTAAGATGCTTTATGACCCTAATATTTCCTGCATTAGCCATACATTAACAAATCTGAACCTGAGCACATGCTGTATATTTAGAGAGGAACCAGGTTTGGCAGAGTAATTCCTTATCATATCTGAACTCCCAAGTCTTTGTGATCACATACCTTGCAACTGCAAGATATGAATTTGAGTCTTGAAAAGGAGATATATTGAGATTATAATATTATCTATTTAAATTATAAATTATACCTTAGTTGTATCATTGAGCAAATCCATTCTCTGAGGAAAAGACTGATTTTCTCATAAACAATGTTATTGGGGTTTTCTGAAGCTCAATTTACTAATAAAGTTCCTTTAAAACACTCAGTTCATTTATATTCTCTTTTGAAATGAACAATATACTATTTTTATTTATTAAAAGATAAATGTCCTTTTTAACTTGATGATTAGAGTAAGTTATTTCCAAATGAGTACGTCTCAATATGTAACTGAGAAATATAAATTTTTGGTCAGAACTATGCTAAAAAATACCTAGAGAACAAAGGACAGTACCTGGCCAGGATTATGCCTTTTCTCCCTAAGTCATGTAATAACAAAATTAATTTTCCCCATAATCTTGATCAGTTTGTTCAGGTGGGGTAGATATAACATGTTGTTAGTGTTTAGCGCCTGATCACTGTCATTCTCTATAGCTATTTTATTTTCAAATGGTTCATTACTTTTCTATTTGTCCAACTTTACCATTATCTGCTACATTAAATGTTTTGAACATGTACTTAGTTTACTAATCTACTCTTCCTGTGTAGAATAATAGTGAATTGAAAAAGTATTGCATTATAGTGGTACCATAAAGTGTAGGAATCACAACTATCCATGAACCTAGGCAAGGAAATTTCATGCCTTAGATGCAGGTATTGTTGAACACATACAATATGTCATATTTTATTGGGAATTTGTTTTCAGTTTTAGCTTTTGATTTTTTATTTCTAATAATTGATGTTGATCATTAGTTTTCATGTTATTGTTTCTTTTTACTTAATTTTTGTAACTTTTTTATTTAAATTTGAAACAAGCTTGTGCATTTCCTCAAACTCCTAGGGGAGGAGCCATATGGAGGCCTCTCATTGGGATCTCTTTCTTTCTAATTTTTGACTGTGGTCTCTGGATCTGTTCTCATCAGTTTCTGATTGTATCCTCTCTGATGACAACTGGATTGATTTGAGTATAGCAGTTCATCCCTAAAAATAATTTCATTGATTGATGGATTATTGAGTAGAAGACTGCACATAAATCTATGTCTATCACCATGTACAAAACATAAGTCCAAATAGATCAAAGACCTCAACATGAACCCAGCCACACTGAAAATCTTAGAAGATAAAATGGGTAGTACCCTTGAACAAATAAGTACGGGAGAATGCTTCCTGATCCTAACACCAGTAGCACAGACACTGAGATCAGCAAGTAATAAATGAAAACTTCCTGAAACTGAGAAGCTTCTGTAAGGCAAAAGAGCAGCCTGCAAATTGAGAAAACATACACACCAACCCCACATCTGACAGAGGGCTGATTTCCAAAATATGCAAAGAACTCAAGAATGTAGTCACCAAAACACCAAATAATCAAATTAAAAAGTGGAGTAAAGAACTAGAGAATTCTCAATAGAGAAATCAAAATAGGTGAAAGACACTTCAGAAAGTGCTCAACATTCTTAGTAATCAGGGAAATGCAAATCAAAACAACTCTGAGATACCATCTCTCTCTTGTAAGAATGGCTATAATCAAAAATACCAAAGACAATTTGTGCTTGAGAGGATGTGGAGAAAGGGGCACACTCCTCCACTGGTTGTGTAAGTGCAAACTAAATCGTACAGACACTTTGGAGATCAGTTTGTTGGTTCCTCAGGAAAATGGGAATTAGTCTACCTCAAGACCCAGTAATTTGACTCTTAGGCATATACCCGAAAGATGCACATTCATACAATAAGGACATCTATTCAACTATGTTCATAGCAGGATTATTTGCAATAGCCAGAACCTGGAAGCAACCTAGATGTCCCTCAACCAAAGAATGGATAAAGAAAATGTGGTACATTTATACAATGGAGTACCACTCAGTGGGGGGAAAAAGTGGAATCTTGATAAATGAAGGCAAATAAATGGAACTGGAAGAAACCTTCCTGAGAGTGGTATCCCAATACCAAAATGATAAATATGGTATGTACTCATTCATATATGGATTTTAGAGATAAACCAAAGGATCACCTGCTTACACTTCAAACTGCCAGAGAAGCTAGAAAACAAGGAGTAACCTCAGAGAGACATTCATGTTCCCCCACAGAAGGGGAAAGGGACAGGATCTCCTGAGCTAATTGGGAGCATGGAGGAAAGAGGAGAGGGAGTTAGGAGAAACAGAAGAGGAGGAGAGGAGAGGAGGACATGAGGGAGCAGGAAGATTTAGTTGGGGGAAAGAACAGAGGAGGTGTCAAGACCAGGCTGGAGAAACCCTCAGAAACAGCTGACCTGAAAAAGGTAGAGCTCATGGACCCCAGAATGATAGCTGGGAAACCAGCATAAAACTGACCCAGAACCCCTGAACATTGATCACAGTTTGCAGGCCTTGTAATTCTATGTGACCTCTGTCAGTGGAACTAGGATGTATTCCTAGTGTACTAAAAGACTTCGGGAGCCCATTCCCATGGAGGGATACTCTGTTAGCCTAGAGACACAAAGGAGAGCCTAGGCCTTATCCCAACTGACTTTACAGATCTTGATGATTCTTCATGGATGGCCTTGCCCTCCCTGTGGAGTAAGTAGATGGTGATGGGATTGGGGTTTGGTGGGAAGTATGAGAATATTGGAGGGAGAGAGAACTGGTATTGATATGTAAAATTAATATATATGTATGTATGTATGCATGTACGTATATGCCCATCAAGATTCTGGTTGCCACACCCAGGAAAAAGAAAGAAAAGGAAAACATACTGATATAAAGCAAACTATTTTAGACTAAATTTCAATGTGTCTCAGAACATTTAAGCAAAAGTCATGGTAGGATCAAAATCTACTATATAATTTTAAGTATAGAAGTACAGAATAAGTGGTATGCAAGTTGTCAGTGTATGGTTGCTGTAATGATGGGAGAAGTGGTCCAAATGCTGGTAATTATCATGTTACATTATGATATAGCAAGACCAGGATAGGATGTACTAATTGTGGTACAGAAAGTAGTTCATAATGATAAAGTTGAAATCTGAAAAGTTTCAAACTACACTAGATAGCACAATATTGAAGTGTGTGTTAATCAGTCATAATTCTGTCACTGGAAATGTAGTCCTCTAAGAATCAATTGAAAAAGTTACCTTGATCTCTTCTTAATTTACTAATTTTTAGTGATCCCTTGGAACTCACTTAACTGATTTGAAATGCTCTCCAATGTAAGATTTGGAAAATTTGTTTTTCAAGGCAAGAATCATATTGCTTCTTTAGACTATGCCCATGTTCTTTTTTCTTATTGCTTTGATATACATCCATAAAAATTGTTGATATCACTTTTATAATGATAGACCATACCTTACCAATTACATGAATCATTTAAAAACAATAATCATATATTTAAATTCTCTGCATTTTCTCAAATTGTAATTTGAGAAATGATCATTCAGTAATTATGAAACTGTTAGTAAAAAGTTTTACACTTTCTATTGTATATAATGAACTTCACTGTAAGTTCACATAATACTATATTGGAAAAGAATATATTTACAATATTTTTACTATAACTAGTTTCTACCTATATCCCATTATTCTCTTATAAATATTTAGAAAGCCAATAAAACTACAATCTACATATAAACTAACAAAGTTAGATCAGTTCTACTAACTTTGGCTCATATATCTTACCTATAAGAATCCTGTGGCATTAGCCCATATAAAATTATGCTCAGACATAAAATCCTTATAATGCAGAACTGAAGAAAATGATCCCAGGGGCACCCAATGGAACCACCAAGCTCATGAATTTCTCTTGACCTCTCACATGGTTGCAGTAGACATTTGATTCTACTATTTTCTATTTTCTTCCCAGAGTGACAAGTCTATTGTCTCTTCCCTTTCCTGGCTTATTTGTTTGTTTTCTCTCCCTCACTTTTCCTACTTAAAAATAACCATAGTCCAAAATTGTAGATGTTATCTCAGAAGCTACCCTCAAAAGAGGCTATCCTTTACAAGATTCCTTTCCTCTATAATTTGAATCTCATCTTGTTTTCACTGAAAGTTCAGAATCAGACTACTGACTTTAAATGTAGTATACTTTGGAAATGAAAAATATGTACAAAATACTGCTAGCAGTTTAATAAATCATTCTTGATGGATGCTAAGTGAATATTTCTGAAATCAATGAAAATGAAATTAGTTTAGAGATGAGAGCAAACTGTAATTCCACTTTAATCTCAGAACTTATAAGGAAGACAGTTTTGTAATTTTAATAGTTATTCTGATTCTGTAACTCACTGATCATGTGTTATTTTGGCTAAACTGTCATGTACCTTATAGTGAGTAATGTATAAAAATAGGGCTCAAAGTTTCTTCATTTTAATATCAGAAGTGAAATGAAGGGCTGGGAATCCAGTGAGCTTCATGTGAATGTAGTATGTTACTAGTTATTATGGTGGCAGAACAGGAAGTTGAGGCTCACTGAAAAGATTAAGTCTTATCTGAACTGAAGAAAAAGTAGGGAAAAAAAACAATGAAAAAGGATCTCAAGCTGGCATGGAGGTCTGAAATTAAATTACTTTTTATGTTAGAAAGGTGATTTCTTCCTACTATTTGTCGCTCACCTACTTTTTTTTTCTTTGTTGTCTGATTTTTGCATTGTCAATATACTTTTTCATCATAGGACGTACACAAAGCGAATATAGTACTTTACCAGCATTACTAGTTCATTGCTGTAGACTTTCAAGCAAGAAAATAAACTTACACTAATCTCTCTTTTATTCTAAGCAGGAAGAACATGATTTCAGGTCAGTGCCTCGTAAGAAAACACCAGAATCTTTGCCATTAGTTCTGTGCCATTTTTCCTGATAGCTTCAAAATAAATTAGATTCGCGAGCTGATCTGCAGCTGCCATCAAACTCCTAACTTTGCAGGATTGTAATGACTTCAAATATGTCCCTTGGGTTCATCACAATTGAATTAATAGCCAGATCCCTACAAAATAATCTCTTGAAGGGCAGCGTAATCTTCCTTGGTGGAATGGTTTCTGTGACAAATTTCTGCCTAAGGGACTTCAGTTCAAACTCAATGTGCATATAAAATACACATGCATCATCTTGAAATGCAGAATTTTAGGCTCCAATCCATTAGTTTCAGATTCTATTGACTTGAAGAACCTAGCATTCTGGATTTTTTTGTTGGTGTTGTTTTGTGTGTTTTTTTTTTTTTTAAGAATATTTACAGCTCACACTCTGGTTGAGCACTGGGACAGAGGGTGGAGCCAACAGTCCACACTACTTCCAAGACTTCTCAGAAAAACTCTGAACAAAGGAGACCTGACTATCCATGCGGGACCACCTGTAATTTCCACTTGCTTGGTCTCTGAACCCACCTCCAGTCCTCTGCTGGAGTCCCAGGCCTCTCCCAGAGATCCGACTATCTCTGCAGGTCCACTCTGAGTTCCTGCCGGCAAGATCCTTGACCCCCAAATTTGGGCCTCTGCTAAAGGAAGAGGCCTCAGCTGGAGAGTTCCAGTTTCCAGTGAGATCCGACTATCCTGCAAAATCTTCCCAAGTTTCAGCTCAGCCTTTGTCCTCTTCCTCCGGCTATTGGCCAGAGGTGAGTCTGGGCCCAATCAGGGCTGCCTTTCCCCTACAACCTATCCCCCCCACCCCGAACTCCCTGGGTTGGCCCCTGATCCTGCTGCTCATGTCTCCTGTCCCCATCTAGAGCACCCTTGGCGCTCTGATACACCCCCACCCATCCCCACCGCGAGCCTGCCCCCCCTGTGCCCTACCCTATCCATGGGCCTGCCCCTCTGGTTGAGCACTGTGACAGAGGGTGGAGCCAACAGTCCACCCTACTTCTGAGATTCTCGGAGCAACTCTGAACAAAGGAGACCTGCCTATCCATGCAGGACCACTTGTAATTTCAACCACCTTGGTCTCTGATTCACACCTCCAGTCCTCTGATGGAGTCCCAGGCCCCTGCCAGAGATCCGCCTATCTCTGCAGGACCACTGTGAGTTCCTGCTGGCATCTTCTACTGGATGCTCATCCTTGATCCCTTCCCTGGGTCCCTGTCTGCAGAGAGACCTCCTAGAGAGCTTGGACCACACAGACCTACAGATATTGAATCTCTGACTCACATAAGCCCACCAGAGAAGTACCATAGAGAGAAACCAACGGGAGGGGGGGGGGGGGGGAGGGGGGAAAAAAAAAAAAACAAAAAAAGGAAGGGAGAGAAGGACGCCACCAAAAGAAAGGAAGACAAAAAGAACAGAAGAGAACAAAAAAAGGGAGGGGGGGGGGGGGGGGGGGGGGGAAAAAAAAAAAAAAAAAAAAAAAAAGGGGGGGGGGGGGGAGAAGAGGGGGGGGGAAAGGAGGAGGGGGAGGGGGGAAGGAGGAAGAAGGGGGGGGGGGGGGAAGAAAATTAAGGAAAGGAAGAAAGAGGAAGAGGAGAGGGAAAAGTGAAGGGGGAGGAGGAAGAGGTTGGGGGAATGAAAAGAAAAGGGAAAAGAGGGGGGGGGGGGAGGGGGGGGGGGGGGGAAATAGAAAAACTGGGCAAAAAATCGGGAACTATAGACACCAGCATAACCAACAGAATTCAAGAGATCGAAGAGAGATCAGGCGCAGAAGATAAACTAGAAGAAATAGACTCATTGACCAAAGAAAATCATAAATCCAACAAATCCTTAACACAAAACATCCCAGAAATGTGGGACACCATGAAAAGGCCAAACCTAAGAATAATAGGCATAGAGGAAGGTGAGGAAGCCCAGCTCAAAGGTGCTGAAAACATATTCAAAAAAATCATTGAGGAAACCTTTCCAAATCTGAAGAAGGACATGCCCATGAAAGTACAAGAAGTATACCGAACCCCAAATAGGCTGGACCAAAGAAAAGAGACCCCTTGACATATAATAATCAAAACACCTAGCATACAGAATAAAGAAAGAATATTAAGAGCAGCAAAGGAAAAAGGACAGGTAACATATGAAGGCAGACCTATCAAAATTACACCTGGCTTCTCCTTGGAAACCTTCAAGGCCAGAAGGATCTGGATAGATGTTCTAAAAGTATTAAGAGAATATGGATGCCAGCCTAGGCTACTATATCCAGAAAAATTCTCAATCACTATAGATGGAGAAAACAAGATATTTAATGAAAAAACCAGATTTTCCCAATACATATCTACAAATCCAGCCCTACAGAAATTATTGTAAGGAAAACTCCAACCCAAGGAAGGTAACCACGCCCACAAAAATGTAGGCAACAGATAATCCAACTACACCAGAAACCAAGGGTAAAGCAGAACTAATATATTCACAATACCACTGCCAACAACAAACCTAAATCAAACAAGCAGCAACAATCAATGATCCTTACTCACCCTCAACATTAATGGTCTTAACACACCTATAAAAATACACAGGCTATCAGAATGGATACAAAGACAGAATCCATCCTTCTGCTGCACACAAGAAACACAACTAAGCTTCAAAGATAGACATTACCTCAGGGTAAAGGGTTGGGAAAAGATTTTCCAATCAAATGGAAATAAGAAGCAAGCAGGCATAGCTCTCCTAATATCTAACAAGTTAGACTTCAAACCAAAATTAATCAAAAAGAGATGAAGACGGTCACTTCATATTCATCACAGGAGAAATCCATCAACACAAAGTCTCAGTTCTGAACATCTATGCCCCCAAAACAAAGTCACCCACATTCGTAGAAGAAACACTACTGAAACTCAAAGTTCATATAAAACCTCACACACTTATAGTGGGAGACTTCAATACACCACTCTCAACCCTAGACAGGACCACAAATCAGAAACTCAACAAAGAAACAAAAGAACTAACAGAAGTTATGTCTCAACTGGGGTTAACAGAAATCTATAGAACATTCCATCCAAACACAAAAGAATATACCTTCTTCTCTGCTCCACATGGAACTTTCTCCAAAATCGGCCATATACTAGGTGACCTAACAAACCTCAATAGATACAAGAAAATAGGAATAGTCCCCTGTACCTTATCAGACCACCATGTTTTAAAACTGGAATTCAACAACAACACAAATAGCAGAAACCTGCAAACTCATGGAAACTGAACAATGTGCAATTGCACCACTCCTAGGTCAAAGAAGAAATAAAGAAAGAAATTAAGGACTTTCTAATATTCAATGAGAATGAGGACACAACATTCCCGAACTTATGGGACACCTTGAAAGCAGAGCTATGAGGGAAGTTCATTGCACTAAGTGCCCATATAAAGAAAACAGAGGATAGTCACATAAGAGAATTCACAGCACAACTGAAAGCCTTAGAACAGAGAGAAGCGAATTCACCCCATAGGTAGGAGTAGATGCCAGGAAATAATCAACTTGAGGGCTGAAATCAACAAAATAGAAACAAGGGATACAACACAAAACATCAATGCAACGAAGAGTTGCTTTTTTGAGAAAATCAACAAGATAGACAAACCTTTATCCAAATTAACAAAAAACAAGAATGAGAACATGTAAATTAACAAAATCATAAATGAGAAGGGGAATATAACAACGAACACAGAGGAAATCCAGACAATTTTCAGGTCATACTTTGAAAATCTGTATTCCACCAAAATTGAAAATTCAAAGGAAATAGACAAATTTCTGAATAACTATCACTTACCAAAATAAAATCAAGAACAGAGAAACAACTTAAATAGACCTATAACCCACAATGAAATAGAAGCAGTCATCAACAGCCTTCCAACCAAAAAAAAGTCCAAGGCCAGATGGATTCAATGCAGAATTCTACCGGGCATTAAAGGAAGATATAATATCAAACTGTTCCACAAAATAGAAACTGAATCTTCATTGCAAACTCTTTTTATGAGGCCACAATAACCTTGGTACCCACGCCTCACAATGACACAACTAAGAAAGAAAAATACAGACCAATATCCCTGATGAACATCGATGCAAAAATACTCAATAAAACTGTCAAACCGAATTCAAGAACACATCAGAGAAATCATCCACCATGACCAAGTAGGCTGCATCCCTGGAATGCAGGGATGGTTTAACATACAAAAATCTATCAATGTGATCCACCATATAAACGGACAGAAAAAGCAAAGCCATGACTCTCTCCCTAGATGCTGAAAAAGCCTTTGACAAAATTCAACAACCTTTCATGATAAAGGTCTTGGAGGGGTCAGGGATACCAGGAATATACCTCAACATAATAAGAGCAATATACAGCAAACCAACTGCCAACATCAAACTGAATGGAGAGAAACAAGCCAATTCCTCTAAAATCAGGAACAAAAAAAGGCTGCCCTCTCTCTCCATATCTCTTCAAAATCATACCTGAAGTTCTAGCTAATGCTATAAGACAAAAAAAAAAAAAAAAAAAAAAAAAAAAAGGAGATCAAGGGGATCCAAATTGGAAAAGAAGAATTCAAACTGTCTTTATTTGCAGATGATATGATAGTTTACATAAGCGACCTAATAAACTCTACAAGGAACTCCTACAGTTGATAAACACCTTCAGCAAACTAGCAGGATACAAGACAAACTCAAAAAAATCAATAGCCCAATTTTTTTCAGACTAAAAGAGACAGAGAAAAAATCAAAGAAACATTACCCTTTACAATAGCCACAAGCAACATAAAGTATCTTGGTGTAACACTTACCAAACAAGTAAAAAGCCTATGTAATAAGAATTTTGTGGCTCTAAAGAAAGAAATTAAAGAAGATACCAGAAAATGGGAAGATCTCCCATGCTCTTTTATAGGTAGGATAAACATAGTAAAAATGGCAATCTTCTCAAAAGCAATCTACAGATTCAATGAAATCCCTATTAAAATCCCACCACAATTCTTCACTGGCTTTGAAAGAATAATAATCAACTTTATATGGAAAAACAAAAGACCCAGGATAGACAAAACAACCCTATACAATAAAAGAACTTCAGGAGGCATCACCATTCCTGACTTTAAGCTCTACTACAGAGCTATAGTTCTGAAAACAGGCTGGTATTGGCATAAAAATATACAGGTAGACCAATGGAATTGAATTGAACATCCTGATATTAACACACACACCTATGAACACCTGATTTTTTACTAAGGAGCTAAAATTATACAATGGTGCAAGGACAGCATCTTCAACAAATGGTGCTCGCACAATTGGATGAGTTTGTGTAGGAGACTGCAGATAGACCCATGTCTGTCTCAAGGAAAAATTCAAGTCCAAATGGATCAAAGACCTCAACATCAATCCAGCCACATTGAACCTCTTAGAAGAGAAAGTAGGAAGTACCCTTGAACAAATTGGTATAGGAGACTGCTTCCTGAACATAACTCCAGGGGCACAGACACTGAAAGAAACAATTAATAAATGGGACCTCTTCAAACTTAGAAGCTTCTGTAAGGCAAAGGACACAGTTGACAAGACCAAAGGGCAGCCCACAGACTGGGAAAAGATTTTCACCAATCCTATATCCGTCAAAGGGCTGATCTCCAAAATATACAAAGAACTCAAGAAAGTAGTCAACAAATACCAAATAACCCTATTAAAAAATGGAGTAAAGTTCTGAAGAAAGAATTCTTAATAGAGGAAATCAAAAAGGCTGAAAGACACTTAAGAAAATGCTCCACATCCTTAGCTATCAGGGAAATGCAAATCAAAACAACTTTGTGATACCATCTTAGCCCTGCAGAATGGCTATAATTAGAAACACCAATAATGCCTCATGTTGGAGAGGATGTGGAGAAAGGGGAAAACTCCTCCACTGCTGGTGGGAGTGCAAACTCATACAG
Source organism: Phodopus roborovskii (assembly GCF_943737965.1). Classification (NCBI taxonomy): domain Eukaryota; kingdom Metazoa; phylum Chordata; class Mammalia; order Rodentia; family Cricetidae; genus Phodopus; species Phodopus roborovskii. Next base: position 7,896,497 of record NW_026125444.1, read on the forward strand.
CCATTTTGGAGATCAGTATGGCGGTTCCTCAGGAAAATGGGAATTTGGAAATCAGTTTACCACAGGACCTGGCAATCCCCCTCTTAGGCATATACCCAAAGGATTCACATCCATGCAACAAAGACATCTGTTCAGCTATGTTCATAGCAGCACTATTTGTAATAGCAAGAACCTGGAAGCAACCTAGATGCCCCTCAATTGATGAATGGTTAATAAAGTTGTGGCACATCTACACAATGGAATACTACTCTGAAGAAAAAGATAATAGTATCTTGAAATTCCCAGGCAAGTGGATGGCACTTGAAGAAACCATCCTGAATGAGGTAACCCAGTCACAATAAGGAACACAGTATGTACTCACTCATATATGGATTTTAGACCTAGATCAAAGTATCACCAGCCTATAATTCACACCACCAGAGGAACTAGGATACCAGGCGTATTCTAAGAGATTCATATAAAGTCCCTCACAGAACTTGTAATGGACAAATCCCCCAGAGCTCAGGGGAAGTGGGGGGGCAGCGAATGGAGAGAGAAGTAGGAGAAAATGAGGGGGAGGAAAGGAAAATATGTGCAACCAGGAAGATTGAGCCTGATTAGGAATAGAAGAGGAAGAGAGAGAGAGAGAGAGAGAGAGAGAGAGAGAGAGAACGTAAAAGAGGGAGCCAATATTCGTTTGAAGATAAAATTGAACACAGAGAAAGGTTTTGTAGAGAACTACAAGACTGCTGCCAAATAACAAATTGAGCTTCAGTGGAAAGGTTATCATAAATGCCCTTCCTGGAGAGTGAGATCTAACTTATCCATGAAGCCCTCAACTAATGCCTGTTGGAAACAGGAGCAAACACCCATACATAAACACTGAGTCAAAGTAGAACTCAGATGCAGATAGAGAGGACAAGACCAGGCGGCAGAAACACATAGAGACAGCTTACCTGAACAAGGAGGAGCTAATGGGCCTCAAGACTGATAGCTGGGAGGCCAGCATGGGACTGACTCGGGCCCCCTGAATATGGGTCTCAGCCAGAAGGACTGAGCAGTCTAAGGGACCTCAGACAGTGGGGCCAGGATGTATCCCTGGTGCACAAAAGGACTTTGTGAACACATCCCCCATGGAGGGATAACTGCCTTAATCTAGAGACAGGAGAGAAGCCCTAGCCCCTACTTCACATGATGTGTCAGACCTACATGACCCCAACTGGATAGCATTCCCCTACATATGGAATTGGGATGGGGGGATGGGAGGGGAGTGTGTTTAGTGTGCATGTGAGAGAGCAGAAAGGGTAAAAGGGAGGGAAGGAGGGAGAGGGAACTGGGATCGACATGTAAAATAATAAATTAAATTAAAAAAAAATGCTTTGACTCCAAAATTAAGTTCAAGGACAATTTACTGGGGAAAAGGATTTCTATTTTTGTTTCCACAGAAAATGAAAAGCTGTGGACTCTGCTTCTGTTCCTACTAGTTATAGGATGAAGGATCTCTGATGACAACTGGGGTAGTCACCAGTCTGATCATAGGAGTTTACCAGCTTATCTGGGATCATCCTTGCAGATTCCTGGGAGTTTTCCATGCATCAGGTTTCTACTTTACCATAAAATGACTCCCCTTTCCTGTTATCTCTTTCAGTATTTTCCCCCTCCAACTACCACCCAACCTTAGTTATTAAGGGTATCATTTTCTTTCTAGAGAAGAATAATGTAGATAATAAAGGGAAAAATAACTTTGAAACAACTATTTTGATCAGATGGAGGAACAATCTTGCAAGAATTGGGGTCAGCAGAGAGACGCACAATCCAGAATCCATTGGAAATATTCTTTTTTTTTTTTCTTTATTTATTTCATATAACCGAGTCCATTTAAATGAAAACAAACATTTATAGACAATATTTAGGAATTTGGGCGTTGTTCTTTCCAAACTACTTCCTGCTGGTAAGGGGCGCTGTCATGGGGGATTCTAAGAAGATGCAGAAATCCTGGCTGTAGCCTGTAAGGCTGCTTTGTCCAGCTGTTTTGAATGTAGGATCACCTGGTACTCTGTTTCAGGCTGTCTGGCTGTATCAAACCACATTAGTCTGGAAGGAATCCACAGCTTTTCATTTTCTGTGGAAACAAAAGTAAAAATCCTTTTCCCCAGTAACTTGTCCTTGAACTTAAATTTAATAGTCAAAGCATTTATTTATTTATTTATTATTTTACATGTCGATTCCAGTTCCCTCTCCTTCCCTCCCTCCTTTCCTCCCTCCCTCCATCCCTCCCTTTTATCTTCTCTGCCCTCTCACATGCACACTAACCACCCTCCCCTCCCATCCCCCCACGGAATGCCATCCAATTGGCATCATGTAGATCTGACAGGTCTTGTTCCTGATTTTAGAAGAATCACATTGAATTTCTCTCCATTTAGTTTGATGTTGGCTGTTCGTTTACTGTATATTGCTTTCTTCATGTTTTCTACATCTATAGTAATTGAAAGTTTTGTTGGGTATAGTTGTGTGGTGTAGCATCCATGGACTCTTAATGTTTTTAGAACATCTGTTGACGATTTTCTGGCTTTCAAAGTTTCCAGGTTTGTTTCGGACAGATCGGCCTTTATATGTTACCTTGCCTTTTTTGTTTGTTTGTTTGTTTTGTTGTTGTTGTTTTTTGTTACTCTTAATATTATTTCTTTATTCTGCTTGTTTTGTATTTTGATTATTTGTGGTAAGGATCTATTTGGTGTTCTGTGTGGTTCTTCTACTTTCATAGGCAAGTCCTTCTTCAGGTTTGGAAATGATTTTGTTGAATATGAATATGTTTTTGGCACCTTCAAGGGGGCTTCTTTGCCTTTTTCTATACCTATTATTCTTAGATATTTTTTTCATGTTGTCCATATTTCCTGGATATTTTGTGTTAAGGATTTTTTGGATTTAAGATTTTCTGCTGAATCTGTTTCCTTTACTTTATCTTCAGCACTTGAGATTATCTTTGATCTCTTTATTCTGTTGGTTATGATTGTATTACTCAGCTTTTCTATTTCTAGCATTCCCTCAGTTTGTGTGTGTGTGTGTGTGTGTGTGTGTGTGTGTGTGTGTGTGTTTTATTTATTGTCCATATTTCAGTTTTCAGGTCTTGAACTGTTTGAATAGTTTCCTTCATCTGTTGGACTATTTTTTTTTCCTTATTCTTTTCATGGCTTTCCTTGCTTTCTTTGAGAAATTTGTTGATTTCTTGCATTTTTTAAGTTTGTCTTTACCTCTCTTCCATTTTTTTTTTTTTTTGGTTTGGTTTTCCTTCCATTTCTTTGAGGATTTTCTCATATCATCTTCGAGGGTCTCTATAATTTTCATTAAGTTCTTTTCAGGTAACTCTCTTCTACTTTATCTGCTTTGGTATGTTCAGGTCTAGTTGATGTTGAGTCCCTAGATTTTGGTGTTGTAATTGGTCTTTCTATTCTTGAATATTTTCTTGTATTGCTGTCTTTCTATCCCATCTTCCAGTTGGTACAGGTGGCATCTCTCTCTCTCTCTCTCTCTCTCTCTCTCTCTCTCTCTCTCTCTCTCTACTCTACTCTCCTGGTGGGTGGAGGTGAGTCAGGACTTCTAAGTCAGTAAATCTCGATGATCTGAGCCCTCTTGGAGGTCTCTCAAGGTAGGGCACAGCAATACCACGGATGTGGGGAAAGGCAGGCTCTGGATGTTCTGGTGTTCCAGGGTGGGACCACTCAAGCCGAGAGCATGGGGTAGGGCTGTCAAGATGCATAGCTGACTCAGGAAGTTCTAAGAAAGGGATGGAGAGGGTTGGACCTGAGCTAGCCCCAGACTCACCATGAGCAGAGGGTGAAGCGGGACCAAGGGTCAGGTGTAGGCAGGCTCTGGATGGTTGCATGCAGAGGTACATGTCCACTATGTGCAACAGCATCCAGGATATTCCACGGAGAGGATGTGGGTGTTGGACCTTAGCTGACACAAATGTTTCAGAGAATTGTCTTTTTTTATATATTTAAATTTGAAACAAGCTTGCTTTACACATTAATCCCTGTTCCCACACCCTCCAGTCCTCCCCTGTTCTCCCAACCAACCCCCATCCCATCCCTTTCCTGCTCCCCAGGGAGGGTGGCCTAATGGATATTTTGCCTTTTAACAATCACATTAAATTGAGGGTGGAAAAAAGGAGTGCTGTGGATCGTTTGTCCTCCCTCTCTACATCTGGATTCCAGTTCGGTTCACTGTTTAGCTGTGGGTGTTTTCTTCTGTTTCCATCAGCTACTAGATGAGGGCTCTATGATGGTGGATAAGTTAGTCTTCAATCTCATTATTAGGGAAGGGCATTTATGGTAGTCTTTCCAGTGTTGCTCAAATTGTTAGTATGGGTCAGTCTTGTAGGTCTCTGGACATTTATCTAGAGTCAGTTTTCTATTCAAACCTATAATCTCTCTCTCTCTCTCTCTCTCTCTCTCTCTCTCTCTCTCTCTCTCTCTCTCTCTCCTCTCGTCTATTTCTCCCCGTCTCAATCTTCCTAGTCACACGTGCTTTCCTCTTCTCCCCTTCTCTTTCTCCTAGCTCCCTCTCCACTCACTGCCCCCCCAACTCCCAATATGCTCAGGAGATCTTGTCCCTTTTCCCTTCCGTGAGGGACCTTATATGAATCTCTTAGAATCCTCCTTGAATCCTAGTTTCTCTGGTGGTGCGAATTATAGACTGGTGATCCTTTGTTCTAGGTCTACAATCCTTATATGTGTGATTAAAGACCATGTTTCCCTTTTTGTGATTGGGTTACCTCATTCAGGATGGTTTCTTCAAGTTCCATCCATTTGCCTGTGAATTTCAAGATTCCATTGTTCTTTTCTGTGGAGTAGCATTCCAATGTGTAAATGTGCCACATCTTTATCCATTCTTCAGTTGAGGGGCATCTAGGTTGCTTCCAGGTTCTTGCTATTACAAATAATGCTGTTATGAACATAGTTGAATACATGTCTTTGTTGCATGGATGTGGATCATTTGGGTATGTGCTTAAGAGTGGGATTGCCGGGGTCTGTGATAGACCAATTCCCATTTTCCTGAGGAACCACCATACTGATCTCCAAAATGGCTGTACAAGTTTGTACTCCCACCAGCATTGGAGGAGTGTTCTTTTTCCACATCCTCTCCAGCATAAGTTATCATCATTGTTTCTAATTTTAGCCATTCTGGCAGGAGTAAGATGATATCTCAGAGTTGTTTTGAATTGCATTTCCTTGATAACTAAGGATGTTGAGCTGGAGAGATGGCTCAGCTGTTAGAGGCTAGGCTCACAACCAAAAACATAAGATATTGAAAGTTTATATTATATATTTTCTATATACTGTGTTTCAATCCCATTTGATATTCCTGAAATCATCTTTACAAGATAGGATTATATTAATCTTTGTTTATTTACTGATAGTGATTAGTGCTGGAGATTAAATATCATATTCATGTTTCATTTCACCATTGATTTTCCTAAATAGTCCTCAGAGAAATCCTGCCTTGATGCTCTTTCAGATGCAAACCATCATTACTTTATTTTAATACACTGGTATGGTGGCAGGGTACATGTGACATATTTTCTATAATGTACTTATTAATCTCCCAAGTTTTAATGATTATGTGTTTCCTACTTATGTATACCTATAAATATTATATGACTTATTGACATAACCGATGTTTTATTCTTCAGTGGAGGGTTTTATGTTTTGATTCAAAACTGAAATTCAAAGTGACAGATTAAGTACAGTTGGTGTAAAATATTGATGAATTAAAGATTTTTCTTGCAATCTGTGGTCAATATGTCATTAATTGCAACCAAATATCTATTTATACTGATGTAAGAAACCATAGATATACTAATAGGTATGATCTCAATCTTATCAAGCAAAGAGTATAATAAGGCATATGAATGAACTAGCTAGATATTTAGGCACTTAATGTCCTTAAAATGACTTTATGGGGCAAATTCCCAAAGTTCATTTGTCAAAGGGTTATTGTTCTTGTGAAGTTATAGCTATTACTTCCTGCTGCCCTTTTTCCACTAAGAAAAGAGCAACCATTAAATGTTAATGCACCTCTTTTTGATTTGGTCGGTGACTGAGAAGGACAAGAAAATACATCTCTGAAATGAAATATTCACACTGACTGTAATGGCATGGTGGGCATCTCACTATCACAGGCAAAGGCCTTTGTGCTGGATACATTCACTACAGCATCTTCAAAGAATAGTAAAATGTATTTAGGAAAAGCTTCTTTCAGAGATAGACTGACTTGATAAAGAAACTGGCTTCACTATAATTCATATTAGAGAGGCAGCTTCAAAGAAATAAAGCCCAGTAGTAGGACATTTACATTTTGAATACTCTGATCAACCTTAACAAGATTCAAATGGAAAACCAGTCAGTTAATTTACTACAAATTGTAACAGTAAAAGAAGAATTTTGTAAGTTCTGATATCCATGGTAATTTGGGAAGTAAACTGAAAGTATCAAAGTTATCTATAGAGGCAAGCCAGTGAAAAGTAATGGGGGGAAGCTATGGAGAAAGATAGTGGAGTGGTATCCTGGTTTTTGTGGAAGGAACTCAAAATATAATCACTGTGAGATAACAAAGGTCACTTGTGGATGTAGAAGTGCTGAGGACATCCCAGGTGTAGATGAAAGAATCTGGCATTGGGGAAACAGACAGAACAGATCTGATAGCTGTTAGAGTTAGTATTTATGTTTAAACTACAGTTTTATGGTGGCTTTTGTGTTGGTATTCATGATTAGAAAATATGTATTCTCAATTGCATATGTGGATTTATGTTGCTTACATGTGGGTACTTATAGAGTAGGTGGATAAAAAATGGTTCATTTGTTTTAAGAGTTGGTTGGGAACAAGACTAGACTAATGCCAAGCTTTTGTACTTAAGAAGTCTTCTTAATATTATTTGGGAGCAGATGGCCTAATTAAAGGCCACTATAGTCAGTAAAAATGGGTTAATTTGCTTTAAGAGCTACTTGGGAATAAGACTAGACTAAGTCCAAGCTTTCCAACTTAATAAGTCTCTTTGTCATTATTTGGGAGCTGGTGGTCCAAAGAAAGACCCACTACAGTGACTTTACTATCATCTATAAATAGTTACATTTTTACTTCTTCATTTCCAATTTTTACCTCCTCCAATCTACTGTATTTATTTTATTGTTCTAGCTATATCTTCAAGTAATTATCGAATATGTGTCAAAAGAGTGCATAGTCTTGTCTTATTACTGATTTTACTGGAATCCCTTTTGTTTCTCTCTATTTAATTGGATGTTTGCTATCTGCTTGCTATATATTGCCCATATTGTGTTTAGGTAGGTCCCTTGTATTCCTTCTCTTTCCAAGACTTTTATCATGAAGTTGTGTTTGATTTTTGTCAAAGGCTTTTACAGAATCTAATGAGATGGCTATGTGTGTGTGTGTGTGTGTGTGTGTGTGTGTGTGTGTGTGTGTGTGTTTTGTTATATTTTTCTCTCTCTCAGTGTGTTTATACCATGGATTACAGACTTTCATAAGCTGAACAAATTTTCAAAAGATGAACCATTCCCATATTATACTCCTAGATGAAGCCCATTTGATCATGGTGGATTTGGTTTATGAATACTTCATTGAGTATTTTCATATATGTTCATGAGGGAAATTGGTTTGTGATTGTCTATCTGTTCTTTGTCTTTTTGTAGTTTGAGTATTAGAGTAACTGTAGCCTTGTAAAAAGTATTTTGAAAAGTTATTTCTGTTTCTAATTGTGGAATAATATGAGGAATATTGGCTTTAACTCTCCTTTAAAATTCTGATAGACTTTTGAGCTTAAAACAATCTGGAACTGAACATTTTTTGGTTGAGAGACTTTAAAATAATTTTATCTGTTTTCTATGGAGTTATACATTGATTTTAGCTGTTTATCTCATGTTGATTTAACTTTTGTAATTGGTATCTATAGAGGAAACTGTCAATTATTGTTTAGATTTTCCAATTTTGAAGAGTACAGGTTTTTAAAATATGTCCTAATGATTCTTTGGATTTTATCTAGTTCATTGTTTATATCCCACTTTTTGTCTCTGATTTAGTTAATTAGTATATTACTCTCTCTTCTTTGTAGCTATAGTAGATAAAAATTTATATTTCTTGTTGATTTTCTCAAAGAAACAACTCATTGTTTCATTGATTTTTTTATATTATTCTCATCATTTCTATCCTATTTATTTTAACCATCATTGTGATTTTTTTTCCTACTTTCAATTTGCCTTGAGGGAGCTTGCTTCTCTTTGTTCTAGATCATCTAGGTGTGATTTTAAATTTCTAATGTGAGATCTCAAAATTTTTACATAAACAGTACAATAGATGTTCCTCTTAGCACCACTCTATTGTGTTCTTTACATTTGGGTAAGTTGTGAATTAATTTTCATGGAATTCTAGGAAATTTTTAATTTTATTCTTTTTTTCTGCCTTAACCCAGTGGGCAAACAGTAGAGAATTGTGGAATTTCTATGAGTTTGTAAGCTTTCAGTTGTTTCCTTTTTTGATGAAATCCAGATTTAATTAAGGGTGTTCTGATAAATTCCAGGGCCTTAGTTGAATTTTCTTGTATCTGTTGAGAATTTTCTATGAGTTACTGATAAGAAGTTATATTCTTTTGTGTTTTGGTTAATTATTCTGTAGATATCTGTTAGCTCCATTTGAGGCATACTATCTGTTCCATTATTTATTTGTTTAGTTTCTGTCTGGATGACTTATACATTGTTCAGAGTGTGGTGTTGAACTCTCCCATTCTTAATGTGTGGGGTCCAATGTATAATTTAAACTTTTGTAATGTTTCTTTTACAAATGCTTGTGCCCTTGTGTTTGGGGCATAGCTATTTAGAATTGAGAAATCATCTTGTTGTATTTTCATTTGATGAGTATGAATTGTACTTCCCTATCTCTTTTGATTAATTTTTGCTGGAAATCTATTTTGTTAGGTAGAGTCTCTTTCTACATCAGCTTGCTTCTTGAATTCAGTTGCTTGGAAAATCTTTTTCTATTCCTTTATTTATCATTGGTACTGAGATGTGTTTCTTGTATGCAAGGGGAGGATGCATCTTGTGTTTTCATCCATTTGTTAACCTATGTCTTTTTGTTGGGGAATTGAGTTCATTTAAATTGAGAGAAAGTGATGGGCAATTACAGTTAATTCTAGTTATTTTGTTGTTGGTGATGATAGTAGTAGTGTGCTAGTACTAGTAGAAATTATTTCTTTTCTCTGTTTTTATTTTCATTTTTTGGGGGGGATGGGTGTATGGGAGATGTATTTAACCTCCTTGGGTTGGAGAATTCCTTCTAGTGCCATCTGTTGGGTTGGATTTATGGATTGATATTGTTTAAATTTAGTTGTCATGGTATATCTTTTTCTCCATCTATGGTGACTGATAGTTTTCCCTAGCATAGTAGTCTGGTCTATCATCTCTGGTTTTTCAGAGTCTGCAAGTTGTCTAAAAGGCCTTCTGACTTTTAGATTCTTCATTGAGAAGTTGTGTGTAATTTTGATAATTATTACTTTATATATTATTTGGCCCTTTTCATTAGCAGATTTTACTATTCCTTTTTTGGGATATGTATATTTAATGTTTTAGTTATTATGTGGCAGGAAGAATTTATTTTCTGGTCTAAACTATTTATTGTTTTGTATGCTTCTTGTACTTTTATAGGCATGTCCTTCTTATGTGAAAAAAAAATTTCTTTTGTAATTTTGTTAACATATTTTCTGGGCTTTTCAGCTGGGAATGTTCTCCTGCCTCTATTGCTATTATTCCTATGTTTGGTATTTTCATAATTTCAAAGATTTCCTTGATGTTTTGTGTCAGAAACTCTTTAGATTTAACATTTTCTTTTTACTAATATATCATCTTTTCTAATATATCTTCTATAGCTGAGTTTCTCTCTTCCATTCCTTGTATTCGATTGGTGTTGCTTATGTTTGTGTTTCCTTTTGCTTACTTAGATTTTTCCATGTCCAGGATTCCCTCAGTTTGTTTTCTTTGTTGCTTCTGTTGCCATTTTCAGGTCATGAACTTTTTGTCCATTTCCTTCATCTGCTTTATTGTATTTTTCCTTGATTTCTTTAAGGGATTTCTTTATTTCCACTTTAGCAAACTCTAATATTTTCATGAGACTGTATTTAATTTCATTTTCTACTTCTTCTGCTATGTTGGGATATTTAGGGCTTACTGTTGTAGAATAGCGGGTCCTTGTTTGTCTATTTTGCCATGAATGTTGTTGAATGTGTTCTTACATTGGCCTCTAGTCATCTGGTTTTAATGTTATTATAAGTTTAGATGCTGACTTCTGACTTTACCTTTGTTGGATGGATTTATTTTTGGATGTTGTCTCCCTTGTTTTCTGTTACCTTTCTGGTCTTCTTGCCTGAATGTCTGGTGAAATCTGTTGCCCAGTGAGTCTTGAAGTCCAGTATTGTGTCTCTAATGGTATTTTGACAGCCTTTGTGACCTTTGGGGTTTGGGTTGCTTGTGTTGCCTTGGGGATTCTGGGGTTATGGAAACTGGTGTAGTCTCTGAGGTCCTGAATACTGGTATGGCCTCTATATATCTAGGTTACTGAGGTTCCTATTGCTGGCAAGTACTGTGGTAAAGCAGGAAACTTCTGCCATAATTGTAGGTTAGAATATGGAGCTAAGGGAATACAGTGTTATTGGGGACTGCCTGGCAGGAATTAAGATGTATTAACAGGTAATGAGAGCAGTGTGTTACCATGGGTTGCTATTTCTAATATGTGGCCTCAGGTAGAGCCAGGGTCTTCTCCTATTAAGAAATTCCTTTGTAAAGGGCACAGGCTCATGATTCTTCATATAGGGGAAAATTTCAGTAATGTAATAGTATTATTCTGATAAGTAATATAATTATTATTTTTATAATTTTGACATCTTATAAATATAAGATCATATGTTAGTAAAGGGTCTGGTGTTTAGAAATATTTGTAAATTCCTCAACTATGTAAGATCAAACACTTGAAGTAATCATGGAGATTCTAATTAATCCAATTTGTAAAGAAAATCATCCTATAATGTTTTTGTTGTTGTTTTTGGATTTTGTTTGTTTTTTTTTTTTAGTTTGTTTGTTTTTCCTTTTATTCTTTGTTTCTTTGAGATAAGGTTTCTCTGTGTAACAGCACTAACTGTCCTGGAACTCACTTTGTGAAATAGCCTCAAACTCATAGAGATCTTCCTGCCTCTGCCTCCTGAGGTCTGGATTATAGGCAAGCACCAATACCACCCAGAATCATTGAATAATTATTAAAGAGGGCTATAATTTGTAGCTGTAGAATTGTTTTTGTTCATGATACTGTTTTTAATTTAAATGGGAAACAAGCTTGTTTTACATGTCAATCCCAGTTCCCTCTCCCTCCCTTCCTCCCTTGTCTCCAACACCCATCCCATCCCCGTTCTGCTTCCCAGAAGGGTGAGAACTTCCATGGGGATCTTCAAAGTTTATCATATTATTTGGAGCAGGGCCTTGGCCCTCCTCCATGTGTCTAGGCTGAGTGAAGCTCCCAAAGTACATTCATATACTAGGGATAAATACAGATCCACTAGCAGAAGCCCCATAGACTTCCCAGTTCTCCAATCTAACACCCACATTCAGGTGGTCTGGGTCAGTCATTTGCTGTTTTTCCAGCTATCATATTGGGATGCACAAGCTCCCCATTGTTCAGGTCAGCTGTCTCTGTGGATTTATCCAGCCTGGTCTTGACCCCTTTGTTTGTCAGGCCTCCCTCTCTGCAACTGGATTCCAGGAGTTCCACTCAGTGTTTAGATGTGGGTGTCTACTTCTGCTTCCATCTGCTACTAGATGAAGGCTCTAGGATGTCATGTAAGGTGTAGCTGCAGAATTGCAATTTCAAATTGGTTATGTTAAAATATTAATGAAATGACATACAGTATTGCTTTGAATTTTCTGCCTTTTTTAAAAAAAATACTTATAAGAGTATTACTATGTAAAACACACACACACACAGAGAAAGTAATTTGCGTGCTTATAAAATATAGGCTGTTTCTTGGATATCATATTTTCATTCAATTATGTCTCCAAGCACTGTAATTTCCATTGATGAACATGGATCGACAAACTTGCTTAAGCCTATAATGAACTAAATGTTACATAGGATACAATTTTCCTCTTCATTTACCTTAATTTATTTTACTTGTAAATGCCATTGACTTACATGATTACAGAATAAATCTCACTGTAGGACAATTACTACTGTTTAGGATAAAACTTAAATTATTTGTAACTATATCCATTGCATATTACATTTTAATTTTGCATGGTTTATAAAATTATTGAGCCCTAAAATACCAAAACGAGGTATTATTTGATCTTTGTTTATGTGATTATTAGTAATGATGGAAGGTTTTTCCTCACTATTGGAATATTTAACCATTTTCTAAAAATAGATATCTAAGTAAATTCTGTTGAGATTTAATATATCCTCGTATATTTGAATTTAAGTAAAACAGTTTTATGATAAAATTGCATATATTTTTATTTCAGAATTTTCCTTATGTGTCATTTTTCTTTGTAAGACAGACTAAACTGATTAATAATCTCATCCATCAGTTAAGACTTTTGTACTTTATAGAAATTTTACATTTTAACTTGTTTTCTGTACTGATTTAATGGTAGTCTGTTTATTGGCATAGTTTTAGAAGAGAACTTTCTTAATAAGTAGTGTCTAATGCTATCTGCCAGTTTCTCCAGTCTAAAACTTAATAAATAGACAGGAAAAGTTCATGTGTTAAATATTATTTTTGTGTGAAATTTTACATGAATTGGTAGTAAATACTGTGTCACTCAATATATTTCTAGATTCTAAAATAAAGGAAAAGATAAAAGTATATTAATTTATATATTTACATATAATGCAGAAAAGCAATATGTGTGTGTGTTTGTGTATGTGTGTAAAACAATATATATATAGCAATGATAGATGGTAGTTGTTATGCATATACCAATATGGAAAATGGAAAAATAAAATTATATCTCATTCAATTTAAAGCAATACATCTGTAGAAACACTATAATACTAACATTGGAATAAACTCAGGGCAGTTAATATTATAATATTTTATTAAATATTGATATAAATACTTAATCTGTTAAATATTTATGTTAAATATTAAATTGACAGAAGAGTATATATAGTATATATATATATATATATATATATATTTAAGTAGAATGATAAAGGACTATAAAAAAATGAAGTATGACTACTGTGCTATGTTTCACAATGGATAAAAACTTTTTTTCAAATTCTGTGTCAAAGGTAAGAAGACAATAGCTATTGATCATAGCCTTTCTGATATTTCAAGGGATTCATGAAATTCAACAAAATTGCAAAGGTCTTATTGCAGTCTCGTCTTTACAAAGAGAGACATTGGGTAGACTGCAATATCAGCAGATGCCAGGTAGCAAAGGATTCATATATTTCCAGGCGCAGTGTAAAACTATGCAACAAGTTCTTCCATAGTTGATTTTTAGTGTGTAAAATGTTACAATAACAATCAGTAAAAACAGTATACATAGTCCTACCATAGGGACACATATTCAAGCATGTTCATTGCTGCTCAATTCATAACAACCAGAAATTGAAATCAACCTCTGTGTCCCTCAACAGTAGAATAAAGTAAATATGGTGCATTTACACAATGTTGTATTACCCAGATATTAAAATGACAACCTGCACCAGGAACAGGTCCTGGTAGCACTGTTAGGGGCTCCACAAAAGCCCAAGTTACATCCTTGTCACCCATTTGCATAGGACCTGGGTCCGCCCTAAGCAGGCTCCCTAGATGTCTGTGCAGAATCTCTGTGCTTCCATGAGCTCAGGCCAGCTGTCTCAGTGGGTTTTCCCATCATAATCTTGCCCCCTTTACTCCAACAATCCCTCCAACCTCTGTTCAACAGGATTGCCTGAGCTCTGCCCTGTGCTTGGCTGTGGATTTGCTTCTATCAGGTACCAGATATAGGATCTATGATAACAACTATAGCAGTAACCAATCTGATTACAGGGGAAGGCCAGTTAAGGCAACCTTTGCACTATTGCTAGGACTCTTAGCTAGGATCATTCTTGTGAGTTTCTGGGAGCCACCCTGGCACCAGGTTTCACTCTAACCCCTCTATCAAGATATCTCATCCACTACTACTCCCCTTTACCCTGCCCACAACTTGCCCACTCTGATTCCTTGTGTTCCCAACCTGTCATCCCCTCCCCTCTATTCCCTCCACAACCCTAGATTAATCAAGACATCCAATCTATTTCTTCAGAGAGAGATCTATGCATCCCTCTTAGGATCCTCTTTGTCACCTAGCCTCTCTGGGGTTGAATATAGTAGCCTTGTTATTATTTGCTTTCTATCTAATATCCACTTATATGGGAGTACATTCCATGTTTGTCTTTCTGAGTCTGGTTTACTGAAGCCAGGTGACCTCACTAAGGATGATTTTTTTTTCTAGTTTGGACAATTTGCCTGCAAATTTCATATGTGTGTGTGTGTTTGTGTGTGTGTGTGTTTCCACTGAGTAATACCCCATTGTATAGATATATCACATTTGCTTTATCTATTATTCAGTTCAGATGCATCTAGTTTGGATCCAGTTTGTACCTGTCATGAATAATGCTGCTATGAACATAATAGAACAAGTTTCCTTGTGGTATGGTTGAGCATCCTTTGGGTATATGCCCAAGATAGTATCAATGGGTCTTACGGTTCTTTGAATCCTATTTTGGAACCTATTTCCTATGGTGGAATGCCTTGTTAAAACTTGATGCAAGGGGAGGACTTTGGTACTGCCTGAGCTGGATGTGCCATACTTTGTTAGATTCCCATGGGAGGCCTTAGCAAAAGAGAAGGAGTGGTGTAGTTGGGTTGGGTAGGGGTCGAGGGTGGGATCAGGAAAAGAAGAGGAAGGGGGTTTAGAGGGATGAGAAGTGGGAAGAAATTGGAGAGGAAGGGAAACTATAATCAGGATGTACTTTATAATAAAAGATTCTGCTTTCAATAAAAGCAAGACAAACAAATAAAACCCAACATTAGTGAAACCATGTATTTATGTAGGAAAGATAAAGATTTTCTTTTATTTGATAACTTATGAGAACATATTGTAAGTGGGTCATGTGATCCTGTTCATTTATAGTTCATGGTACTTACAAAAGTAACTCTTTATTGATATTGAAATCTCTTTTACCTTTCTTTAAGGCCATGTTTATACTCAGGATAGGGACCTAGTGTATCAGATGAAACCATTTACTATCTCCTTTTTTAAAAAATACGTATTTCTTTAATTACCTAATTTAAAACAGAGACATTACAGTCACATTGAGATTCAAATATCTAAATATTTATTGCTTTGAGAATGGCTTTTAAAAGTATAAGTGTTTTGTAAATATAATATGACTAAGACAGATGGAAGTGTCAGACAAATTTTCATTAAAATTGTGAACCTGGATCTGAAATATAATGAATGTCAACGCTGGTAGGAACTAAGCTTCCTTCCTGTGAGAGATCTATGGACATAGATTAAAGAGGGATATGCATCATCAATATTGGCCCTTATGTACATCCTCTTCTAAGCAGAAACTGTTCTGTTCACAAGCCAATGCATGTCCTGACTGTAATTAACTTTGATGAGAGAGGAAAATACACAATTTATTGTTTCTTTGTGTTGATTAGCAGAGTGGCTAGAATGCCAGCTTGGGCCTTTGGGCATGCTGTACAGTGTTCTAGTTAAGTTAGGTAACGATCCTAAGTTATGTAAATAAATTCAGTATGCTGAGAGTATCCAAGAGCAGGTCTGTGAGAAGTGGGAACATTTCCTGCAACTATAGTAGCTCCATTTGTTTGTTTGTTTGTTTTCCTTGTCCTTCCTATTAAATACTATTGAATAATTCTGTGTTATACTGAAGTAGGTACACATACTTAGTCAGTAATAAAATACTGATTTAAAAATATAGTTCCATTAAACAATATTTCTCCAACATTCTGACACTGGAAATTCAACTTCTCTCTATTAATAAGTTTTAACTGAAAATACAAGTGAATATAAATAAAGAATACAAAAATATAGCCTTGGAACAATTGTAGAATGCTTTTTGGCTTCAAATTATCAAAATAACAAATAGAATTAACAGAAGGTCAATAAGCATACACTCACCTTTATCTTCATATATTTAAAGATTTGTGGAAATCACTCCTTTTCAGAGGTTTGGAGACAATATTATCAAAGTACATTGAATTAGTGTTGGTCATCACCTCACTTGCTTTCTTGGGTATTAAAGATAAAAGATGGTTGCTGAAGTTTTTCTTGTCCCACCAGATCAAACTTCTCAGCCACAAATAAGCACACAGAGACATATATTAATTTATAAACTGTTGGCTGATTGCTAGAACTTCTTATTGACTACCTGTGTCTTAATTATTAACTCATAACTACTATATAATCTATTTCTATATGGCCTTATCTTACCAGAGAATGCCTCATGATTCCTATCTTCCCAGTCTCTACATGAGTGTGCCTCTCTCCAAGCATCCTCCTGTCTCCTAGCCCTGACTTTCTTCTTGCCTCTACTGGCTATTGGCCAAAGAGTATTTTATTCATCAACCTATAAGAGAAACCTATATAAAGAAGGGCATCCCCCATCAAAAAGATCATTATGTATTATAATTTCCCAATACTATTACACTATTCTCCATGATTCAATCAGATAAAGGATGAAGTTGTTACTGTATACAGGAATTATTCATTCTGAATTATTGTTAAACTGTATCACTTAGATTATTCTGTGAATAGGTAATAGTGATATTGAAGTATAGAAATATTAGAAAATAATTCAATAACAGTATAAGAGTGATACTAACTTGAATGTATAAGGTGGAAACTGTGGAATGTGGATAAGTTTAGAGAGATGTTGAATATTAGTCCAGGAAGATATGGCAGATGAAATTGGATGAATAACTAGAGAAATCAGGGAATTGTATAAGCTTCATTTTAATCATCATGGTAATGAATTCCCCTTTATTAGTCAGTCAGAAAGAAGAAAAGAACACACCAAAGGGAAGAGACACTAAAATGAAAGCCTAAGATAAATTTTCATGTGTGGAAAAACAGTTGGTCTAAGATAAATTAAAAAAAATACATCTAGAATCCTGAGATTAACATGGTTAGTTTTTCAGAATCTAGAATCATAAAGAAGCAAAGCCCCTGGGAATGGATTTGAGGATTTATCTACAATAATTTATCCTCTGAGCATTTCTGTGAGGAGTTTCCTAGGTTAGCATAATGGTGTTAAGAAACAAAGACTGGATGCATTTGGTACCAGTCCATTTTTGAGGGTGAGCAGGAGTTCAACAGCTGACCTGAGCAAGTCAGAGCTCATGGATCACAGTCTGACAGCTGGGGAACCAGCAGAAGAATGAACCAGGACCCCTGGAAGTATGTGTCAGTTGGAGAGCCTGAGCAGTCTATTGGCCTTAATTGGAACCAGTGTTTATCCTTAGTGTGAGAATGGGCTTTGGGAGCCCATTTCCTATGGAGGGATACTCTCTCAGCCTAGATACATGGGGGAGAATCTAGGTCTTGCCCCAAATGATGTAACAGACTTTGATGACTCCCCCATGGGAACCATCATCCTCCTTGAGGAATGGATGGGGATTAGGTTTAGGGATTGGTGGGGAAAAAGGGAAAACAGGAGGGAGAGGGAACTGAGATTTGTATGTAAACTAAGATTGTTTTTAATTTAAATAAGAATTAATTAAAAAATGTATGTAGGCTTGGGAGACAGAAAAAAGAGTTGCAGTTACAGAAAAAGTTTTAAAAACTAAAATCCTTAAAGGGATAGTAAAAGTAATATAAAAGGAATAATCCAGGTGAAAATGGAAAACACACAGTAAGTCTGGATTATGCATATTTTCAGGGTTTCTTTGAATTTTTGACTGTTAATGAGCTAACTGCTGAGAGACATATGCTTGTGAGGACTACTAAATTAAACCAACACTATATATGAATATAAACATATATGTTTATACACACATATATATACATATTGACTTCATATTTTAAGTCTAATGATATGTTAGTTTGGAAAAAAAGGTTCTGCTTTTGTTTTCACAGAAGATGCGAGCTGTAGAGTCTTTCTAAACAAATATGATTTGATCTAACAAGACCCCCTAAAAGGTCTCTGATGGGAACAATAGTCCAGGTGCTCCAACATCCATTGTAGCATCAAGGCTACTGTCTGAGATGAACCAACCACACAAAATACCCAGGTCAGGACTTGGCTATTATCTCAAATTTTCACAGATATCCTAAACAGATTTCTTCCACAGACAACATGACACATTTTTGGAAAAGCAACATTCACATTCTCAAGAGTTGGGGTGGTATGGATAGTCTTTGGTCATTTAGTAACTTATAGATATTTATTATAGTTAGATGAATATAAAATTATAGGATTAAAAGACCATTATAAACCTCAGATGCTTTGAAACAGCATAGATTTTGGTACAGTGACTCAAAAAATTAATTTTGTTACACTGTATATATGTTTCTATTCTATTAAATTTGAATGTCTATTCAAATTTAAGGTCAATTTTGTTATACTATATGTGTATTTCTACTCTTGTTTAGGGCATTAGGTTCATTTAGCTCATTTAAAAATGTAATGTATAGTTAAGAAAGGCAAATTAACAGCCACCTGTAATAGTTATACTTATGGTCAGGTTAGTTGTGTTTTCTAGGTATGTAGTGATATATTTAATATGGATAGGTATGAAAGACCTATAGAATATGGTATTTAAAATGATTAAGAATTTATACTTTACTCAACAATGAGAGATGTCTGCTGCTGATAGCACCAATTACTTCCAGATTATGAGCATTGAAGAAGCTCCTTGTGGAGTTTTCTTTCGGTGTGGCAAGGCTAGACATTTAAGCAAGAAACTGGCCTTGCATGGACTGCCTAACTGTATGCTGTGTGAACTGGACAGGCAGGATCCAAACAGTGACTGCTGAACTTGCCAAAACATATGGGACACTCCTTCAGGATTCCTGCTTAATGTAAGAATCTGCTAGATATTCTCTAGGACACATATAAATGACTGATGGTCTATCTATAAAAGTTGGAACGTTTCTAATTTCCTGCTTCATTAAGAAATCTTCCAGATACTCTAGACCTGTGGGCAGAAGACAAATACCCGCATTACAGAAGAACTTTGAGTGACTGTCCAGGCAGCCAGAAAACTGACATTTCTACAGTTTTGGAGGTTGCTTGTAATGTACTTCCTGTTTTCTCTGGTAATATATCTTCCTGGGGTCTTTGATGTAGTTGAAGACTAATCATAATTGTAGTTTTCCTTAATTATAATAAAAGATACATTAGATATAATACTATAGACTCACAAAGATAAGACTAGATAATTATTTTCTTTAGTTTTGACAAATACAAATAGGCTAAATATTAAACCTATAATTCCTGCTTGACACCTTTTTTATTATATGCAATTTTACAATATTAAAGTTGAAACCTTTCTTTTTAATTACACAAAAAAGGAGAAATGATGTGGGATATCCTTTGTTTACTTTGAATATGTATTGCTTTTATTGGTTGATGAATAAAGCTGCTTTGGCCTATGGCAGTGCAGGATATAGCAAGGTGTAAAACCCAAGCAGAGATACAGGGAGAAAGAAGGGTCTGAGTAGGCCCAATGCTGGTTTCCCAACCATCAGTCTGGGGGCCCAGTAGCTCCTCCTTGTTCAGGTCAGCTGTCTCTGTGGGTTTCTGTAGCCTGGTCTTGTCCTCTCTCTCTGCATCTAGATTCCAGTTCTGCTCAATGGTCAGGGGCGGGGAGGGATGGGAGGGAAAGAGGGAAGGAACAAGAAGGAACTGGAATTGATATGCTAACTAAATAAATAACAAAAAATTAAAAAAAAAATCCGAAGGGGAATCGTGCAAAGATGTCAGCAGCTGCTGAAGAAGAAATATATGTGGAAAATGAGGTAACACCAAAGCCAAAGCCACATGGCAACATATAGGCTAACAGAAATGGATTAATTAAAGTGTAAGAACTAGTTATAATAAGCCTGAACCACTGGCCAAACAATCATGGTTAATACTAAGACTGATAATTTTATAAGCAGCTGTGGGACTGGCAGAAATATCAGATAAGCTTAGAGCTAAAGTGCTAAATGTGACTTGATGAACTGTGGGGATCAAGATGTTTCAGAGGAGAAGACTTAGTATGTCTTCTTAGTATGTCACAAGATAATTCTTGTGACATTTTATTTATTTAAGTACCTTTAAAAAATATTGGGGATCAGGATGGGGTGAGAATGGCAGAGTAGAGATGGGATAGAGCTAGAGATTTCAGGGTGAGAATGTTGGAAATGGAAGGCATTTGGGTAGTGGTGTGGAAACCTAGCAGTGCAAACTTCCTTGAATTTATGATGATGATCCTAACAAGGACTCCTAGTCATGGGGGATACAGTCTCAAGCGGCCATTTTTTAACTAAGCAAGGCTTCCAGTGTAGGGACTGGCTTCTATTCAACTGAGTTGTTGGCCAAGGGGTGCTCATGGAAATCCCCAAAGAATCCAGGCTACTGTTAAGACAAGAATTTACTCCCTGCAAACCTGATAGTAGAGTCCCAGTACTGAGGATAATATTCATGGAATTAGTTAAACACGAAGAACTTGAGCTGGTGTCAGCATGATATTTTTGCTCCTACAGTCTACTCTCTTTAGTGCAGAAAAGTACTATGCAGGTATGAAAGAGAAACGTGGACACTAACCCATCCACAAAATCTATAGTCTGTTCTGCCTGAAAAATATGCTAAGGTACTGGTTACATTAACTTTTGGAACTAGCCAACCAATGTCTAATTTGACTTAAGTACTGCTCCACTGGAGGCTACTCATACTCAACACTGGTTAGTTTACCCAGAACCAGAGACTAGGGTAAAACTAAACACTATTATTCTTAAATTAAATGATTCCTAATGATAGTCTAATATCCTTATATTATATAGCCTTATATAGTATATAGTATATAGTTATCATTAGAAGGGCTTCCTCTGAAGAAGATAAGAACAAATGCAGAGACTTACATTATTCAGAAAGAGTGTCTAAATGGGAGGTCTCATCAAGGTTTTCCCATCATAGCTCAAGGACTTCTGGAAAAGAGAAGATGAAAAGATTGTGTGAGGCTTTAGAGATTGAGGACATCAGGAGAACACAGCCCTCTGAATCAATGAAGCCAGATGGATATGAGCTCACAGAGACTGAAGAATCAAGCACAGGCCTTGCATAGGTCTCTATACCAAGTCTTATATGGGTGGGTCTTTGACTGCATTGCCTGCTTTTGTGAATCTTTCCCTCCTGTTGGGTTGCCATGTCCAGCTATAATAGGTAAATTTTTTTTTTTGCTTCATCTCATTACATATTATTTTCTTGTATTTGGTTGCTATCTCTTAAAATCTTGTTATTTTCTAATGAGTAACAATAAGAAGGAAGGAGAGATAGGGCAGAGCTGAGAGGAGAGAAGGGAGGGGACACTAAAATCAGGATATTTTGTATGAGAAGGGAATCCATTTTCATTAAAAAATACTTATTAAATTTGATTTCTTGGAAATTAAATGTATAGATATAAAAATAAATTTATAAATTTTATGTAATTTTCTATTACATAATATTAGATCTATTGCATAATATTACATAATATTGCATATTAAACAAGTAACATGAATTAGAAATAATATTTTATAATATATCTGAAACTTATTAAATATTTTCTGCAAACATGCAGGATAAAACTTAGATCCTTCACAAAAGCCAAGAGTTTGTGGAGTCCTTTTATATTTAATGATTGCATAAGTGATTATAGAGTGCTTGGCCTCTGAAAGACATGAGCAAAGGAAGTGGGCTGCAATCATATCTTCTGTGATCATTGCCAAAGTTTACCATAGCAAGGAAGATTGTTTTTTCTTATGGAACATTTTAAGTAGTTTTAAAACCATGTATTAATCTTCCAACCTTCAGCAACTTTGATGTTGCTGTGAAATGTTGATTAAGATATAAATCACATACCAGTCTGAAAATAAGTGTCTGAATTACTAGTGATGAGAAAATATAATTTAAATAAACCATTAAGGGCTTAGTAAACCTGGGTGTCTGGTAAAGCTTTTAAAAATATTTTTGTGATCCTCAAGAATGGAAAATAAATCTAAAGTTTACAAAGTTGTAAGATATTTCTCTAAAGTATAAATTGCACATGGGTGTGTGCATATATGAGAGAAAGAGAGTGGGAAGGAAAGAAAGAGAAGTATAGTCTATTAAAATGGATTCATTCTTTGTCTAAAATTCTTAGGTTTGTATCTAATAATGGTGTGTGTACTCATTGACAATTATTCAATAGTACCCTGGGGAAAGTGTCAAAAATTTGTGTTACTATGGAAAAAGAACCCAAATGAAATTGCCCCTTCATTTCACAGAATGTGAGACAGCCCTTTCTTTATGAGGGGATCTATAGTATATAACTGAATTTGTTAAATCATTGTTTTTTCCTTTTAAATGGCTTTATTAAATTTTTCATAATCAAAGACGTATTTGGATATTCACACAAACATTCTAGAAGTCCCATTCACTTACCTCTCTGTCCATCCAACCTTGATGTTCCTTTGTCTTTCCGTTTAGTCCAGTTCTGTTGTGTTCCGATTAATGGAAGTTGGTAATAGCATGATCTACTTTCATCCTACCAAGGATCATATCATGAAAGAAAACTGAGATTCCATTTCCCAGAAACTGTCAAATATTAACCACTTATCTGCTAGTGGTATGAATTCATCTAGTCTGTACATACTGTGTTTCCATTTGGCTAGATATTTCACAGATCTCATGCATGCTGTCAAAATTCCTGAGAGTTCATATAGATCATTTCACTTTTGTGTCCAAAGAACACACAGATATCCTTGAAGATATCTGCCTCAACATTTCTGGTTTCTATTTCAAACTTAAAAATGAAAGTTCTTTAAATTTCCATATAATTATTGACTTTTAATATATATTTAACTGATAAAATGTGCTGGAAGATTAAATTCATGATACACACAGTACCTGGACTCAATGTCTCCATCTACAAAAGAAAGAGGGAGATGAAAACTGTGTTCTAGTGCTCTAATGCAATTGAAGAAGAGAGACAAGGGAGAAAACACCAGTTTGTTATTTTGTAGCAAATGATAGATCTTGAGCACATGCATATAAATAATATTATACAGACTGAGCATGTTGTAATCAAGTATTTAGAATATATATATATATGTATATAAATATGTGCATATTTCTATAACACACACATATATTCTACACACACACACACATATATATATATGCACATATTGTTAAGCAACAGCTAATTAATATGAGGCCATTAACATGAAGGAGAGAAGGAATGAGTTTTACAAAATGAAAGGGAAGGGAATATTATATAATTTCAAAATATGAAGAAATGTATTTTTCAACATTTTTTAAACAGAAAGAAAAATACAAGTAAACTAATATTATTAGTGATAGCTCTGTGGCTATTGTATTGATTATGTTCTCATTATAACCAATAAACTAGTGAAAATTCAGAATATAACAGCAAAAAAATCATAAAACTCATTTTAAGTGGTAAATGATGGGAAAATATTACTATTATCTTATCTTTTAAAAATATGATTAGTGTATCACATTGACATATTTTAAGGCAAATAAATTGTGTTCAAAACTCAACCTTTGCAAGGGCTGTGTGCACCATAGCTGGAAAACGTTTACTAAGTAACTTACTGGTTTTCAAGATTACAAATATATATATTTGTATATTTGCACTCCTAACTAGAGTTGTGCATTTTCCACTACTGATGAGTATACTTTGGAACATGGTGACCTGAAGTCCACAGTTTACATTACATCACACTTTGGATGATTGAACTGTTTGTGTTTGCACAAATATATAATGATGGGAATCTCCTGTTATAATATAGGCTACATTGTGTTTTGTATTCTTCCCTTTCCACATTCCAACTCTGGCGGCCACTAGCTTTTTTTTATTGTCTACACATTTTTGACATTTAGAGAACATTATCTATTTGGAATCATATATAATTTTCATAGTGATATTTCACTCAGTTATATACAGTTAAATGTTTTCTCTGCTTGATAGGTCACTTATTTTTAGTGCTGAATAATATCCCATTATTTTTCACAGTTAAAGTTTATGTATATTGTGTTACTTTTCTCCTTGCTTGGACCAAATACCTTGCAAGCAGTAAGAGCTATAGCATCTACTCTGGCTCAGTTTGAGGGGCTACATTCAGTCCTGGCAAGGAAGGAATGTCAGCAAGAACAACTTAGAGCTCTACAGGCGGGATTTTTTACATCTAGGCAAGAAAGACAGAAACAGCAGACTATGTGAGATCAAAGTCTACTCCAGTGAGTCAATTCCTCTACCCTGGACTCACCTGAAAGGTCCCACAGACTTCTCAAACATCCCCTCTATTAGGGCATCAAGTATTCAAGTACATGAGCCTGTGCAAGACATTGCACAATCTACCATAACAGTATTCATTTGCATATTAAAGAAAATCGTGATTCCTGACATGGATGAAGTAAGCTGTCTAAAGATCTGTGTGTCATTTTTGTGTAAACATGTTTTCAAAATCTTAAGCTAAATGCTTAGGAGTATGATTGGTATATTATATGTCAAGGATTTAATTTTTTGAAAAAAAAACCTGTCTTCCAATATAGAGATATCATTTAATTTCACAGGAGAAATGGGAGATTTTATTTCTTATTGTATCTCTGCCTTTGACAGCATTAGAAGTCTGTATGCGGAGCATGATATGCATATAGCAACATTCTATGTGCTTGATTGCCATCCTTCTTCCCTTAATTAAATACTGTTAAAGGTTCTTTAAAATGTCTTTATCAATGATTTATTTTTGTTCTTTGATAGATCTGTGTTAGACATTTCTCTTGTAAATGCATCCCCTTCGTGTTTGCCTTTTTCATTCACATTATGAATGTAATTTTCACTTATAGTACACATTTTTAAAAGTCCATCTTAGGAGCCACATTTTTATAAATTGAACCATTTTGTCTTTGACACTTTTAAAAGTGTCAAAACTCAAACAAGTATCACCTTCATTTTATTCTACTGTTACCTTCTAGGATACTTACACCTTCCTGTTTTCATTTATGTATATGACTTTCAATGAATTAGTACACAAGGGATTCAAAGGTGAAGGAAATAAGTTAGATAATTTGATGAAATGAAGTTTAAGATTACAAAACCTCTAATATTCCATTTTATAGTAATTCTTAATGTAACCCAATAATAACAAAATACTTATAAAATTGTTCTATTATTTTCTTATATGTAGCACATATATAATACAAAGAAATATTAGTAATACTTTGTATTTTGTTCATACACCCCACTTGAATACATACACTCATCTACATTAAATATAACTATGCATATGCAAGTTAAACTGATACACAGTGACTGTGTTACTAAACTGTATTAAACTCTGTTATTTCAATGTCCTGCTATCAACGAAAGTTGCTAGATGGCATATATAATTACCATTTACCTATATACATGTCTGAACAAATACATCATGTCCACATACACACACACACACACACACACACAGAGACACACATTATTCCATTTAATAATTACCAGAATTAACTTAATTGATGATGTGGTGATAAAAGTTGACGAAATGCTGTGGTTTCACTACTGAGTGGCTTACTTCTCCTTAGAATGAAAACAAGGAATTGTTTGGATCAGACCTACTTTGGTAATATTCTTGACAGTAATCAGTATTGGAGAATGTTATCTCTGGTAATTTTGTTTTATTGGGTAACCAATATTTTTATAAGCATACTGTTTAGAGTTAGAAATTTTTAAATTATATATCAAATACTATTGTTAGAGAAGATGTAATCGCTAGACTTCTTCCCGAAAGCTCCACAAACTCTTGAAAACAATTAAGTTTATTTAAGTTTTAGTTTACTTAGCTATAAAATTATTTGAATGACCTATTTCATCACAAAATAATATGCTATTTCCAGTAGACACAGTGGTCAAATTTTGCATACAAAAACTGGATCACGAACTGACAGACTTTCTCATAATCATCTAAGTAAACTTGAATCCAATTATAGCGATGTTTTTGTATTCCCTAAATTTAGTGTAATAATATGTTCTACATTCCTTTCTTTATTCTTGATAGATGACTCCATCTGATATGACTCTGTAATTGTAGTTATGTTATTCCTCTATGTTTGTTTGAATTAACTGTTAATTAAGAGAATATCAAAATCATAATATTTTTTTTCAGTGTTCCACCTCAATCTCCAAAGCAACAGTTGAACCTGTAGGATAAAAATGAGACAACAATCATGATTTTACTTCACTTCTGATAACAGATGTGCATGATGTGTACCCAGAGTGAAATGTAGATTGAGTAACTAGATGTTAAACCTGCAGTTTTCTCCCCTGAAGCAATTTCAATTAGGTTTCAGAGAATACTGTCCACAATGCAAAGTCACCATCTGCTGTTTTGATCAACATTGCTTATATTTCTAAACCAAATGGAGCTTATATAATGGGTTTGGCATTGTAACTTATTTTACTGTTTAAATCAAAGTGAGCAGGGCCATTGACCTTGCCCACAATTACTTTTATTCCCCCTTTCCTCCATTCCTACCTTATTTTCTTTCCCCCTCCTTACTCATTTCTTTTTGTATTTCCTTCCTCCCTTGTAAAGAAGGAAGACCCTGTGTGTTTTTACACTTACTGCACTCTCTTTAAAAGTCTGGGGAAGGAGGTTAAAATATTCTATGAAGCATTGGCCACTGTCATTTGAGTGAAAATATTCTATAGAAAAAAATAATGCAAAGTTAAAACTAATACTGAAGATACAGATCAACTTGTCCAAAGCAAAACAAGGACCTCTGTAAAAAATCCACAGTCGAAAAAGACACTACCCATTCAAAGTGTTCTGCTGACCCTAAGGTGTACTCAGAGAGGAAAAGTAAACAGCCTAGCAAAACTCTTCTTAGAATTACCTACATCACAAAGCATTTTTCCCTCTTGGTGGACAGAATGTGATAATAGTATTGTTACTAGTATTGTTTCTCTTCCTCTTCTTTTTCCTCACCCTCCTCTTGTTGCTATTGCTAATAACATCAACAAACAATCTTCTCACCTGGATGATGTGAAACAGAATAGTAACAAACTAACAATATTAAAATCACTTCCTAGTATTGATGAATGAATGTCTTCTAATATTATGGAAATTGATCCATTAAACTGAACCTTTGCATGACTCAGCTATGAACAATTCATGATTTGTACTCAGTATCTATTTTCCTATCATTGTCTCATGAAAGTCCACCTATCCTAAATGGGCTGAGAGCTGTCTTCTTAGAGACTTATCTACTGTTCATACATATTTTATGTTTTGAATTTTAATACATTGCCTTTTCTTATATAGTGCTTTGTTTTTTAAATTTTTGTTTCTATCTAAATCTCAAACTCAGGGAACAACCTTCTGATAACAGCCTGTTTTGTGTTTATATTTAAACCACTTAAAGCTTCCTGAGGACTTGAGTATATCTATAATTCTAAGTCACTTATTCACATCTTGTACATCTCTAATTTGTGGGATTGTTAACACTGAACGATGTTTTAAAATGTTATTGCACTATACAGGTTGTATTTTCAAAACAATGACTGGCTTAGAATGAATTCAGTGTGGCATAACTTCCAGGAAGCAGGTCCTCAGATTCCTGGGTCTTGGTGATCATGAGTAAATCTCAGTGTTATTAAATACATTGTTCATAAAACCCATCCATGATTCCAACTCATTGAGCAAGAATCAAGACATGTTTGCAACTGCACAGATCAGATGCCCTTTTGAGGGGAATCATGGAGCTGGCCTTGTCTAGCTACCTTGAGAGGTATACATAACGTTTTTCACCTTGGAATCTGTGGCCCCTGAAGCTCCTGTGCATTCAGTTCCTAAGAGACTGTGGCACCCTCTTAGTCAGTGGAAGTTACCAAAATTATTACTTAAATAAAAAATAATGGATGAAAATTAAACATTAACAGTGAATGATGTCCAGGTCAGCAGAGTTCTGTGACCTCCAACATAATAGAAAAGAAGGAGTTTGAATGGTTGTATGTCAGATAAATACAATGCATGGATAGATACATACCTAGACACATAGATATGTAGAAAGACAGATAGATACTCATATGCCAACATACATACAAACAAAAGATTTTGTTTAAAATGTATTTGATAATTACTTATAAAAGCCTTAAAATGCCAAAATTAGTTTTGCAAATTTACTGTTGAATAAAAAGGTGCTCGAATTATTTCTTTCGGGAAAGTTTAAAGCTGTTTTTAGTATATACCTAGATATTTACTTCACTAACAAAATGATTTATTTAGTTTTTCAAGTAACTGTGACTCTATTTTCTCTGAGTTTTTGAGTTAAACAATAAAGTTTGTTATACTTATTGGTTGATATTCAGTTATAATGCATTTGCTATGGAATAATATGCTCCAGCATATAAATACACTTTTATGAAGAATGGGTTCATTGCACTATTCAAACATACACATTCTTTTCTCAAAACAAGGTAGGTCATTTGGTGAAATCTATTTTTAATCATTCAGAGAACATAATTTATTTTCTTGTCTGAATTCCAAAGAAGATAAATAACCTCTATCATAAATATTGGTTTTTTTCAAATTAAAACTATTTTATTCATGCATATATAGAGATAATGCAGGTTGCCACAATGTCATTTGTGGAGGCATTAATCAAGTTATTAATGTGCCACTGAATGATGCAAGGTAATATCTATTCTGTCTCTTATCAAGTCAAAGATTTGTTTATGGAGATTTCAATAAAAAAAAAAACTCTGTTAATGCCTGGATTATTCCGTGTGATATATGCCTTACTGTATTAAAATTTTAAACTACAATCAATTTAAAAATAAGAATTTCTATGACAATTGTGCAATGTGAATGATTAAAATTAATAACCTGTAACTCACTACCCCAAAGCACATGAAATATTCATAGAGTATAAATACTGGTTAATACAGTGATAGACTGCCTTAGTTCAATATAATGTGACAATAATGAAACAATTTAGAAATGGCAAAGTACCTGCATGTGAGTTATTTATTCTCTCTGTTTTCCTAGAAGTCAATAATGGTGAACAATCTCTGTACCCCTCTCAAAAGGAAGAGTATACTTCTTGTGATGGCCCTTTATACTATGATAGAGACAGCCATCACTTAGGATCAGGAACTGTCCTGAGAGGAAACTGACTTCTTACCATAGGGAGACCTTCAGAGGAACATGTATGGGAGTTCATTTTCAGAATTTGTTGAATATATGTCTATGAGAAATATGAAGAAGTGGAAAAAAAGTTAATTACATTAGTAACTTGTACCAGATTTACAATATGCTCGTAAGAATGCTACTTCTGATTAAATATAATCTCTTTAGCCCTACAAATTAGCAATATAGGACATATATAAAGTTGTATATTATATGTAATAATGTATATCCATATTATATATGTATATATATACATGCATATAAAATTCACAGAGAACATTTAGTGCTGCTCATAAGTACATGTGTTTAGAGCTGACAATTTAATTGGCTAACATTTTTGGAGTGCTTCCCTAGAGAAAAATGGTTCAACATGTTCAAGTTTCCATTTTTCTTTGTGGCACTTGCAGTACTCAGGTGAGAACTATGCTATAGCAGAGTTGATTCTTTTCCCAGACTCAGGTCCTACCATTACATGATATCTGCAGCTTCTGCTTGTTGACTTTGTTAATGCATTCTTTGAAAAATTAAAAAAAGATTGAAAATGAGCTCTTTATTTCCAAAAAAAAAAAAAAAAAAAAAAAAACACAAAATTACTCTAGAAAAAATTTAACATTTCTTAGAGGTCTCTTAATTTGTAGAAGATTGTGCATATTATAATTCATTGCATATTTCTATTTTCTGTCATGTGCAACTATTTTAAACTATTTTTTTATCTCTACATTGGAATACTGGTTGTTGAAGAGTATTTCATTTAGTCATGATGTGTTTCTGGTACTTTGTGTTCTTATTCAGATTATTTATATTTATTAATTCCTGTGTGACTTTAAGTCATGGTCTGCTCTAGCTTATCTCAACCTTTGGGTTGTGACTTATTTGGGCTTTAAATGAAAAGTAAACTGAAAAAATTATTTGATGGAGAAAATATATAATAAGAAGCACAGCCTCCAAATATTCTGAAAAATTTTTAACAAAATTAAAAATTGAAAGAAAAAATGTCCTGCAAATAGGTGGTAGCTTGAATTATGTTTTTGATAATTAACGGATTATTCACATGGAAGATTAAAATGTCAATTGAGAATTTCAATAATGCTAACAACTAGCCTAAAAACGCAAATTTTCCACACCAAGGAAGTAGATATGAATTATTGATGGTTGATCATTAAGCACTCCTTAGATTAGAACAGTAGTTGCTAACCTTCTTAATGTTGTCACCCTTTAAAAAAGTTCCTCATGTTTTGGCAAACTCCAAACATAAAATTATTGTTGTTGATACCTCATACATGATTAATTCTACTTGTGATTCATTTTAACTAGCCTTGCTCCTCAGTACAAGATCAATTGTTTTCAAACATTAAAGTATGCAAGGAAAACTTTGATAAAACTAGTAAAAATGACAATTTTCTATCTAGCAATTTTGAAATTGGATTTTAACTAATGACATCAAAGTGAGAACTTAAATTTGTATTTTTTTTTCTAAATTACTTAACATTGAACCTTTACCTCCCTAGGCAAGTCTACAAAACTGAGTTATATTCTTATGTTCAAACTTGTCCTTCACAATGTAATTTGAAGGTTATACTTAAATTTTACAATTTGATGGAACCCATAGATCCGGGTTCCATCTAATACATTGTAAATTCTTTCTGAAAAACAGGGGTAACAACTCTATAGTTGTCACTACCATGATAACTCTTTGTTTTCATTTTGTGTATTCTGAATAAAATAAAATCTTATGCCATGGCTAATGCATTATGAGTGTATTCATACTTGAAATCTCTGAAATGATGATTACCCAACATGTAAAATACATGTCACCCAGTTTTCCTCTAGTTAAAGAGGACACAAAAGCCTGCCTGCGACTGTGCCCTAGCCTAACTTAGAGAAGAACACAAAAGTGCTATCTAACCTGAGGATAACTAAACTTACTTTAGACTCTATAATGTGTGTTGTGTGTGTGTGTGTGTGTGTGTGTGTGTGTGTGTGTGTATGCACAGTTACATGCACTCCCAATCACATGCAGGCACTATGCATATGTTGATGTACACAGAAAACACACAAATTCTGCTTCAGATGAGATTCCTCCAAAGTTGTTAGCCTTATTTCTGGACCACCATGTTAGTTCTGCAAACTAAACTGGGTTCCTTCCCTAAGGAGCAGAATAGGCTCTTACCCACTGAAACATCTTTACAGACCCTAATTTATGTTTTGAGTCCTGGTATCTCACTGATCTGGGGAATTTGTCAAGGAGGCTAGTCTGTCTGGCTGGCATGGTATACCTAGAAATGCACCAGCTCCCACCTCCCCAGAAATGGTATCATAGGTACCTCCATCATGTCCAGCACAGTTAATGTGAGTTCTGGGGATCAAACTTGGACCTCAGTGCTTGAAAGCCATGTGCTTTGGTGACAGTTAACTTCCTAGTTCTATGCTTCCCAGACATTTGTAGAATGCCACTCAATCTGCTCGAAGAGCCCTTTAGGGGAGAATCATCTTCTCTATCACAGCACCCAACATACTTGCTTACCCTTTGTCACCAGCAAAGCTTATATACTAGTGGGCAGAACACCAGGAAGGCTCAAGTTTAGCACCACACTTAAGGAAAAATGAATTTCAGATATTTGTACATAATTCCTCTCAGTATTCTATCTAACCTTAAGAGGCGCCTTTTACAAAGTTGGGGAAAAGAATGAAAGAAAAGATTTGCCTGTGGGAACTGAAATCTGCTGACAGAACAGTACATTCAATTTTCTCTTCTCATGCTCTGAGGCATATGCTCATTTATAGCGATGATGGGAGGAATAACATTTGGTATCATAAAATGTTCCCTATCTTTTCTTGTTTCTCTTGCATATTAATAAATGGTGCATATGATGTTCTTTCTAAAGAAAGAATGCCAATAATCTTCTTGGATTTTGCATCATTTTGGTTTGTTTGTTTGATTGATTGATTGATTGGTTGGTTGGTTTGAGTGCTTGCTTTTGTTTCAGTTTTAAACATTATTATAGTGCCTATAAACTAATTCCTGAGCAGTTTTCAAATTTTGTCTTCAGGAAAGCTGGTAGATATTCATTGGACTAGCTTTGGACCAAATCCTCCTTCATAAATCCTTTCCTGTTATCTTTTCATCTACTGTCCCCAAAAGATTTCCTTTCAAGTCAGTACAGTAATGTGTATGAATCCTAAATGTGATGTGTAAGCCTAACGTTTGTCAGCCTCATTGATGTATTATGTCTTTTGGTAGAGTATTTTAGTTTTAAACCTCTCACCCCTTCAACCAACACAGGGCAAATTATAAATGAATCCTGCTAGGTTTAAGAGTGTCCTTATGGGGAAATTCCTCAATTGTCAAGTTTTGGGTCTTTTAAGTGCCCCCTCTGCCTTGTGTGTGAAGTTGACTTTTTTTCAGTGTGAAAGTTGGGTTAGTTAATTACAGATGACAAAACAAGCATGGCTAGATAATGGAGAACTGTTGTGTTCTGTGAATTAAAGCCATAGCTTTTTTTATTCCTTGGTTACCTCTGACTGAAGCATTTCAGGAGACAAGCCCTTAATCTTCTGTTTTCATAAAGAACTGTGACTTGTAACTTACAGAAGAGGGTGATGCCTTTAAACTTCAGCTTACTTCTATGAAATCTCTGGTTCATTTTAGGATCTTGCCACTCTTCTGTCCTCTGGGTGAAAGTGCATTTGATAGCAGTATGAATATTTCTGGATGTACTGTGTATGAGATAGAGACTACATGTTGTCTGCCTGGTGGGGAGCAAGGCACTGCCCATCCCTTTTTTCTGCATTGTATTTGGAAGGTGGAAGGGATCAACCGTTTTCTCCATTCTAGGTCGGTGGGTGAGGGTGTTCATAAAAAGGCACCCTCCTTCCTGCACCAAGGAGGACCTGGGGAAAGGTAGGACCTATATGGAAAGGTAGGATTCATTTCTTTTTTCTTCATATGTATTCATCAACAATTTTAAATTTATAAACATAATATAAATTGAAAATAATCAATTTTCTCAGTGTTTTCAAAGTCACTATTCCCTAAATTCCCCAAAACTCACATGTTCCCCAAATTTCCAAATCATATTTTATAGTTACTTTTATATATTTATATTTAGCATTTATAAAATAAATTTTTAAATTAGTTTCTTTGTTTGAATAATGTCTATTCAAACTTTTAATTTTTTCATCTATTGACAGCTTTATTTCCACAGTATTTAACTTCTGAAATTCTTTGGCATTCTCTATATTACTTTTCCTACAATATATAATTGGTCAGGGATTTCTCCAATTCTGGTGGATATGTGTGTGATTATTTCTTTTAATTTATAGTAATGTTTTAATTTCATGTAATCCCATCTTTTGATTTGTGGGGCTAGTATTTTTGCTATTGATATTCTGTACAAAACATTCTTGCCAATGTCTTAAAGAATAGTCTTTGTCCTTCTCTAGTATCTTTAATATTTCAAGGGATATAAAGCAAACTGCAAAGCAAATGGAAACTATACACAGGTATAGTTATCCCATATCTAATAAATATCATACAAAACTATATGGAAGTGATAAAATAAACATATTAGTTAATGAATTTCAAATATGTAGATAATATTTGTGCCATATGAAGCGTGCTATATATGTCCTGGGTTGACTCTGCTTTAATAGGCACTTAAAATATTTATTCTAGTGCTCATAGATTATTAATAAGCACTGGTGTATGTAAAACTCAGTTTAGGAAATGTGGTAGAGGTAGATGTTCAATTGATTCTACACAAAATTTAAAATCCATGCTGATTATGGATAGAAGGCTACTGATTTGTACTCAAAATTGTTTGTCAAAATTTCCAAATATCTAGTCTTAATTTTCTGTCAAATTCAATGTCCTTCCGTCATTTAACATGTAAGTGTTGTTTTTCCAGTAAACAAATGTTCATTCTCGTTATTATATTGATACTATATTATTGCTTATCACAAAGTTTCCTCAAGAAGTTGTTCTAGTGGCAGCCTAGACTTAGTAACTCAACCTTGAAAAGAAACGATATCACACAAATACATTGTTAGAGCTGAAGTATGAACTAAAGGATAAAAGGAAGCCAAGTGATGGGGGGAGTAGGATTTCTCTTACCAAAATGAAGAGGTTTTTGATTATTTGTTTCAAAGCAAATAAGTAGCTTCACTTAGCAAGTGTCCTCAGGGAGGGGGAAATCACTTCATTGCTTTTGAATTTGTCTTCTAAAGGAAGCCTAGTAACCTGTCTTTGGCATTCACCTTAAAGTATTTCTCTACTGATACATGTGAAATGTCCAAAACAAAGTGGCTTTTTAAGTTTTTATTTTTAATTTAAAACAACCATATTTTACATACCAATGCCAGTTCCCTCTCCTTCCTGTCCTCCCATTCTCCCCATTAACCCCCTTCTGACACCCTATCCACACCCCAGGGAGAGTGAGCCTCCAATGGGGGAATCATCAAAGTCTGCCACATCATTTGGGGCAGGATCTAGGCCCTCGCCCATGTATCTAGCCCAAGAGGTTACCCCTCCAAAGGTAATGGTCTTCCAAAGTACATTTGTGCACTAGGGATATATACTGGTTCCGCTGCCAGAGGCCCTATAACTACCTTAAATTTCAACAAGCTACACTGGATTATATTTTTACAAATTTAGTTTATTTTTTTTAATTAAAATTTTTATTAGGTTCATCATATTTAATCATACAATTTGGTTAGGTATACCATGTATAACTTTTATTAGGTGTGTCATCGCCTCTCAAAAAAGAATATTGTTGTGATGAATGAAAGAGTAGTAAACATTTTCCTGCCATATTAGTTCCATTGCCAGTGTCCTCATAGACATTTTTAAAAGAGAACTTTGTTAGAAATGATGACACAAAAGCAAGAAAACCTGTGACTTTGTCCAATCCTGCAAGCAGATGGAATGCATATATGAATTCATAAAGAGAATGCTCTAGTCATTAAATGTTAGATTATGGAGACCAGTATGTTCCTTAATCTCCTGTTGGTTCCAAACTTAGACAAAGGTCTGGGAACCAGGAAAACAGGCAGTAGTTCTAAAGACTGTCAAGCTTCAAACTCAGCAGAAATCCATGTTTTTTTCAGAAACTAAACGTAAGGATAAGATATTCTTACTCTCATTCAGGGAAGAAGTGCTCTGTCCTAGTTGGACACATAAGGAGCCAGCACTGAGGCTCTTTTCAGGTGTTAAATGGACTGGATGAAGCCAACTCCATCTGCAAAGGCAATCATCTCCCTTATGCAGTCTATTAATTTAAATGTTAATCTTATCCAGGGAAGTTTCACAGATATTCAAGGAATGAAATATAACTGAAACTCTCTGCATCTCACAGTCTACTCAAGTTGACACTTAAAATTAACTACTATAGAAAATATCAGGAAGCAATTGTCTGTTGAAAGTGATTCCTAAGTTTCAAATGTAAAATCATGACTGTTTGAGTGGTACACATATCGTCTCACACATGAGTTGTTCCTTTAACTTACAGAAAATATATCTTCTCAAAATATAGGGTGCTTGATTTTCTTTTAAAGGGAGAGGAGTACATATGTTTTCGTAGAGAATACTTTACGATATATTTCTAAAAATTAACTACTAATGAATGTCCTCTTTTGACAACCTTGTTTTTATTACATTTATGTTTACTTTAAAAATATAGAAATCAGGTATCAAAACCAATTTTGTTTGTACTATTGCAGTAAAATATTTAAATTGTTGAACTCATTTCATTCTGTGGTACTGTTAAATGCATTGCTACATACAAGAAACAATTATAAACAATAAGCTGTTCACGACATAAATCTATTTCATTTATACTGAATGCTGACCTAAAAAGAAAAATCAAAATGCATGAGGTAAAGTAAAGACTTACAGGCTTGAGTCATCATTTCAAATGCAAACTGTTTCATTTTCTTTACACTAATGTAATATAATGATTAGACCATTTTATCCCATTTTTAATCATTTTTGTCAAGTTCAATAGAATTTACAACTCTAGCTTCCTTTGTGTAGATTGATTATTGGTGTAATTAGAGTTTACTTGTGCTCTGGTACAACCTATGGGAAGCACATGGAGGAAATAATAAATAATAAAATTATCATTGGTGTTTCATAAGGACAATGATTAAAATCATTTTTAAAGTTCTACACAACTAACCACATAAAAACTAATTCCAGCTCAATGTTGAAATTTTGAAATTAATTCTCAGCTTCTGTTTGTTCTGTCCAAATTATTTCCCACATTCCCATCTAGCCAGTGTATTTCATGGATTGCCTAATATCTGGCATTACCCTGTGGATTCTTTGGCTTACGTGCAGTATTTAACTTGTAGTTAAGATACAAAATTCCTTTTTTTTTTTTTAACACATGATGATTTAGCTAACTTAACATTGTTTTCAGAAACACTTGAAAAAAATCCCTGACAGGTGAGCTATATGCAGATTTTCACCTCTGACTATGCACCTGCTCTGTCCCCATTTCCAGTGGATCATAAAAATTTTCACCTCAAACTTCCTTCCTCCAAATCAGCACTTTATCCCAGTCACATTTTCCTGGGACCCTGCAGGCCACTGCAGTCAGGAAAACAGTCATGTTAATTGAAGAGCTTCATCTGTTCCTCATCGCCTTCAAATCCAATCCTCCAATCTCATCCCAAACTCATTCCCACCTGCATTGGTCTACCCTTCCCTCCACCCTCCATCCTCATCTACAGTGGATTCCACAGACCTTCAGATCCACTCTTTCTCCCCATTTATTTGTCTCAGTCCCTAAATCCATCAGGAGTTCCATGGAAACTCCCAGGCTACTCCAATCAGGGAAGCAGTAGCTGAACTGCCAATCTTCACCTCTACCGCTTCTCTACACCCAAACCATCATTCTTACCTCAAACTCCATAGCTATCACCTGCTTCCAACTGCCTCCTGCTCCAGCAGATCTAAGAGATATTTTTCTTCAACCTTCCACTGAACTCATTCTGTTTCTCAGCGCCTAGCTCTAATGAACTCAGTGGGCACCTGCCAACCACTCCTGCCTGAGAAGCAGAAAGGCCAGTGGAAGAAGATCCTGGTAGAACACCTTGCTTACTTACCTGCTGTAAACACCCTCAACACTGCTTTCCTAGCCTAGATCTATTCTGACCTGAGCAAGTGCGACCTCACAACTCCAGACTGACAGCTGAGGAACCTGCATAATACCAAACTTGGGCTCCTGAATGTGAGTGTCAATTGTGGGACATGGGAAGTTTATGGCCAGCTGGCAACTGAACCAGAAACTATCACTAGTACAGGGACTAGTCCATTTCCTGTGAAAGGATACCTTTCTCAGCCTAGATACAAGGGGAAGGAAATTGGTCCTATCCAAAATTATGAGACAGACTTTGATGATTCCCCAGGGAGACCTCACCCATCTCTGAGGAGTAGATGAGGTGAGGGGTGGGGTGGGGAGATGAAGAGGACAGGGAAGAATGAAAGGAAGAGGAACTGGGATTGGTATGTAAAATAATATTGTTTTGAAAAGAAAAAAATCACTCTACAAAAGTTACTTGATATTGTATGTAATATACTACATATTTACTGATTTGTTGATTTGTTTTGATCTTTAATCAATAGATACTAAATGAATCCTTAAAATCTCTTCAATAGCACTAGTTTCTTCTGCATATCTTAGCAGGTCTCTAAGATTTTCCTAAGATTTTGAAATATTATTGCTCTACACACATATTATGGATTTTAAAATAGGATTCATCTATCAATATGTAATATCTTCTTTATAATTAATAATATTTCTTCATGCATTATTATTAATTATATTTCTTCATACAAATTTATTTTTATTGAAATTAATATATCTGCTCTTGTTTCCTTATGAGACTCCATGTATATACACAGAAATACAGGTAACTAAATAAAGCTGGTAATGGGAGAGGGGTCCTCTTAAAGAAAAAGAACACCAATTGTTTGTCTAATGCCAAAAAGTCAGTTCTGAAAACTTGCATACAAGTAGCCTTATATCAACTCAACAAATTATATTTAGGAATATATGTGTGCATACAAATATATATATATATATATATATATATATATATATATGCACATATGCAAAACAATGAATGGAAAGGACTATGGATTTAAAGAAGTGCATGGTGCATGTATGGATATATGAGAGGGTTTGGAGAATGGAAATAGAAGGGAGAAACATCATATAATCATATATAGATTATAATCTCAAAAATAAAGAAAAATGTTTATTATATATGCTGTATTTGAGGACAACTTGGAGGGATTCAAATCAGAACTGAGAGCCATGTTCACAGCAAAGCCAAGGTGGATGGACTTCATTTGCAATCTTGATTAGAGCATCCAACACTATACAGCAAAATTTATTCAGTTCAATACTGAAGTCTGCATATGAGGTGTAGCCCATATGCAGTCTTATGTGTTCCACATTTTTGTTTAAGGGAAATTCTTCAATAATCTTCTGTGTCCTTCAGCTCTCAGAAAACTATAAGGATTTAAGTCAATGCAAGCTTCTTCAGGTGATCACTATTGCCTTGATTTCAATTACAGCTTTCCTGGTGCAGACATTTTAGACAGTCCAAGTGAAGTTCATGAGGAAGAAGGGGTCCAGCAGCTTGGTCAGGAACTACTTTGTGTAACCTTTTCTGGGACGGATCTATCATTCAGTTGTAAGCCTGACTGAGAACAGCAGAATCCAGGCACATTTCTTGTTTGGCACAGAGGAGGATACTTCCATGAAGCTACACAGTTTCTGAAGATCCTTGGTGGCTGACACAGATTATGCTTGTCTTTGTATGACTCAACCATAATCTTCACATAGGGCTGATAGATTTTATTGTTTACCGAAACTACTCAAATCAGGCCCTCGATCCTTAATCACAGCCATGCAGGAGAGGTTTGATTGAGAATTTTCTGAGCCCTCTGGGACCATGCCAGAATGTTCCCTTGGCTAATATCCATATTGAAAGAGCTACAGAGTCAATCTTTGTATGATCTTTAGAAAACCAAGGTAGATTGACTTCATTCATAATCTTATTAGTACATCCAACCCCATAGGACAAGATTATTCAGAATAACTCTGAAATGTGTGTATTACATGGAACTTGTTTCCAGGTCTTATGGATTCCACATTTTTGTTTAAGGGAGACTCTGTAGTAGCTTTCTATGCCTGTCAGCTCTCAGGAAACTGTGGGCAGACTAAGAAATGTAGTACCTCAAGGAAACCAGAACTATCACATTATTGAAACTTGACATCAGTCCCCTTTGTCTCTCTTTTAATTACTTTCATTGTGGTGTAAATCTTATCTTCAGGTACAGTTTTTTTTTAAACTTTGCCATTAAATGTGACACAATACTTGAATAAAAATTATACATGATGTATTAAGAAATGGTACCTGAGGTCAGTAACTTCCCATTGTGAATTTCCATATTCTTCTAAACAGGTACTCTTCAAACTAGACATTGGTGAGTTCTTTTCATGATTGTTCTAGGACAATGGTGATTACAGTCAAAGAACACAAGTGTTCCATAATCCAATGTTAAATCTCAGGATTTTGTGTCTCCTTTCTTAATCTGTTAATACAAATTAAGTAAGTAGTAGTTAGGAGTATCTCAGAAATTTCCACTCCATAAAACAGATTAGGTCCAGGGAAGCTGTCCTGTGAAGCTCAAAAAACTCTTCTATTAGTGTATGTCAAATGCTTCCAAACATTTATTTCACCCCTCATCTAGTGAAAAGCAAAACCATGCTGTTCTTGTTGTTGGATACTTAAATGAGAACAAGGTTTAGTTTGTATTTCTGTATTTTGTCCCAAGACACTCCTAAGTCACAAAGATTGAAGACTCTACTTTCACCAGTAATTGGAGATTTTCAGACCACTTGTTGGCTCTGTCAACTTTTGTTCCAGAAACAGGTCTCATCTCTAACTTCTGTGCTTACCTGTTTGCACAGAGGGAAGGTGGTGGATGCCCTATAACTTAATAAGCATCAGAAGTATTGGGTGTATATTTTGTCCAAATTTTGTTATTATTATAACATTTTAAGTATGTAAATGACAGGTTGCAAGCCTTTCACACTGTGAGTGGTATCTGGAACTTCATTTTCATGGAATTAATAACAGCAGTTTCTCTTGGTATTGGTTTAATTTTTATCTTTCAAATTTTAGTCTATATTTTATTAATTTTTGCATATAATACAGTTATAGATATAAGTGTTCAGAATAATTTCACCAAGATTATGGCTGTGATTTTCATTTTCTCCAACTGTGCACACATTAAATTGCACCTACTTCCTCTTATTATACTTTTTATTATTATTGCTTTTATTCTGCATTAATTTTTTTTTCTTAAGAAAGGCTGCCGCATTTTCTCCTTTATTTCCTGACACAATCATAGTATCTTTGGTCTTCCAAGACAGTTTATTTTCTTTCCAATTTGTAGCTCCACAATGTTCTTTGGTTGTCTTGCTGCTCTAAGATTACAAATCCAGTATTAAATAGATAGGGAAAGAGTAGACAACCTTGTCCTCTTCTTGATTTTAGTGGAATTGCTTTGAGTTTCACTCTATTTAGGTTGAGGTTGGCTATCAGCTAGTAAACTGTCTTTATTTTGTTAGATATATTCCTTGTTTCTTTAATCTCTCTAGGACTTTCATAACTAAAGGCTTTTGGATATTGACAAAGAACTTTTCTGCATGTAATAAGATGAGCTTGTGGATAT
This sequence comes from Phodopus roborovskii, assembly GCF_943737965.1. Taxonomy (NCBI): domain Eukaryota; kingdom Metazoa; phylum Chordata; class Mammalia; order Rodentia; family Cricetidae; genus Phodopus; species Phodopus roborovskii. The sequence goes on from NW_026125444.1 coordinate 7,937,708, forward strand.
TGGTTTTGCTTTCCCCCACCACCCCCTTGAGTGGATTACATTATTGATTTACATTTGGTTAACCATCCCTGCACCTCTAGAATGATGACTACTTGTTCATCAGGAATTCTCTTTTTGATGGGTTTCTTGATGGAGGCATAATAATGTTTTGAGTATTTTTCATATATGAGCACAAGGAAAGATGGTCTTCAATTCACTTTTGTTGGATCTTTGTGCAGTTTTCATATCAAAGTTACTGTGGACTTTTAAAATTAATTGGGCAATGTTCCTTCTGTTTCTATTTTTGGATGAAATTGAGGAGTCATGACACTTACTCTTTTTATGAAAGTCTGGTAAATTTCTGTGGTAAAACAATCTGGCCCTGGGCTGATTTTGATTGGGAGATTTTTAATCACTATTTCTATTTCATTAAGGGTTATAGCTCTGTTTAATTATGACTATTTCTATTTCACTAAGGGTTATAGCTCTGTTTAATTCTTATCTTATTCTCATTTAAATTTTGTGAGTGGCATGTATCACAAGAGATATCCATTTCTTTTAGATTTTAAAATTTGTTGGAGTATAGATTTTTAAGTATGTCATTATGATTGTCTGGGTTTCCGTAGTGTTTGTTTTTTGACTGTGTTTTCATTTTTAGTTTGGTTGATTAGATACTTTTTCCACCTCTCTTCAATTTGGATGAGAGTTTACCAGTCCCATTGATTTTATCAATGAACTCTAAATCTTCCTTACATTAATTCTATGTGTTTTTATTGCTGCTGTTTATTCTTTTCAGTCATTTGTTTATTTATTTCCTGCCATCTATTACTTTTGGGTATGTTTTTTCTTTTTGTTGTAAAGTTTTCAAATATGCTGTTAAGGTTTTGTTTTTGGCTTTACTTTTGTTTCTTTCTTTTTTTGTTTTTCCCATGAGATTTCTCTACTTTTTTTGTTTTTTATTTTGTTGTTTTGTAGTAAGTTAATGCTATGGATTTGATCTTAGAACACCCTCCATTAGTTTTTATTATATTGCATATCATTTTTATTCAATTCTAAAAAATCTTTAATTTCTTTCTTAACTTCTGTGTTGATCCATTTTTTCATTCCCTAAAAGGTTTTTAAATTTCATGAGTTGTAAGCTTGCTGTTGTTTCTGTTGGTGTTGATAAACCAGGTTTAACCTTGAATGGTCTGGGTGTTACTTCAATTTTGTTACATATGTTGAACTTCACTTGCATTGGTCTATGTGGTCACTTTTGGAGTAAGGAAAGAAATATATTATTGTGTGCTTGGGAGAAATGTTCTATTAATACTTGGTAGTTCTATTTAGTTTTCTATATCCTACCAATCCTTCTAGATGGTTCAGTTATTCTTCCTTTCATTCTGTGATATTGTTTTCATTGACTGAGGTATTTCTTTGTATTCTTTCCTTCTGTCATTTTTCCACTAAACTTTTCAGTATATACTTTTCTCTACTCCCTATCTTCTCCCTATTTCTTAGTATTATTTAGCAGGTCAAAATCTTAAAGCATATTTTCATAGAATAATTAATGAAACTCATCTATATGTCTAATGAAACTCAATGCTTATAAGCAAATATAAATCATAATAAAATAGATTATGATTTGGACTTTTACAGCATTCTGATTTTCTCAAAATAAAATCTACTTTATATGTAATTGATTGGATTACTCTGGTGTGTATCCAAAAGAAAACTTCAAAATAATTCTAAAATTTTTGAAGTTTTAAGTATAAATTTTACTTTATGTTCATAGACTTTTCATCTTGATTTTTAAAGTCAAATTTGACATTGATTTTAACAAGCTCAAAGTAAAAGCATTTTTATGTTCCTCTATTGCTGTTAGTCATAAGGCTGGTCTTGTTACAGTAATGCATAATTAATCATAGCATTTCTTAATTAGCAATGATGAATAGATATTTATTAACTATATAAAGTGTTTTATAAGTCATCTATCATCTATCATTAAAGAAAACATAAAAATATAGTTCAGAACACTTGGGGCCAACTTCTTATACATCCAATAACTACATTTTAAAAATTAAGAAAAAATTTTCTATGGATGCTTTATTACTGTTTTATATGTGTTAAGGAAAGACAGAGTGACAGACATAGCTGATGGTATATGGGTATAATAGTATATAAAAATGTGATAAATTGATTCTTAGATGAAAACTTCATCAAAACAATGAAGTTGAAATAAAATGATAGCCTATCAAAATTCATAATGTTTATCATCTGTTCTGAATAATTTAATATTCAGGTGCATATGTAAATAAATATATGGTTGTCAAAACAATAAGCATAAACAAAGGCAAACTAAAAAGAACTACTTTATTAAATATTAGTTTCTTATTAAATATCTTATTCTCTTTATTAAATATCTTAATGAATTATACTCACTTTTTTGCCTAGTTACAGATTATGAGCTGGACATATTTTTACTAGAGTTTTAGTATTATTCTTAAAGTTGTATGTGTGTTTTGATTGCATGTATGTATTTTTAACATATGTGTGCCTAATGTGTTCAAAGGAGAGCAGATAGTGTCAGATACCCTAGATATGGAGTTAAGAAGAGTTTTGAGCTACTGTATGGGCCTACAAACCAAACCTGGATCTCTAAAAGAGCACCAATTGTTCATAACTCTCCAGTTGCAAGGGTGTTTTTGTTGTTGTTGTTTCCCTATTTACAAATACTATATTATCAAGAGCTAGAAACATTTTAAGAGAATAGATATCCCAAAGTAGATTTTATTTCATGGAATTGCTCAAAGGAAGGGAATATATCTTCCCCAATGTGAACTTTGAAACATAGTAGTAATGCATCTGATAATTTCACTTCAAGGGCAAGAGTAATTCACTATAGAATATTCTCTATTTTTATTCATTCATTTGTTTGTTTGTTTTTTCGTATTATTTTATTAATTTACTTTTTATACTCCAATCCTCCCTCTTCTTCTTATGTTCTCTTGTTTCATCCCCAACCCACATACCATCTCCTCCTAGAAGAGGGTAAGGCCTCCCTTAGGACGTTTACTAAGTTTTTCCCATCATCTCTTTGCGGTTTGACTAAGGTAAATACATACCTTAGTCAAGGTAGTTGTCCATATAGATTGGGCTCCACTAAATCAGTTTGTTCATTAGAGTTAGATCTTGGACCCATTGCCAGTAGTCTCATATATTGTCCCAGCCACATCATTATCACCTGTATTACGCTAGTCTAGTTTGGTCTTTCGTAGGTTACCCATTTGTCAGATACGAGTCAGTGATCTCTCACTAGCTCACATCAATTGATTCTGTAGATTTCCCCATACTGGTATTGATTCCTTTGTTCATATTATTGCAATTCCCTTGCTTTAATTGTACCCAAGGAGCTCATCACAATTTTTTTTATAATTTAATTTATTATTTTACATGTCGATCCCAGTTCCCTCTCCCTTCCTTCTCCCTGCCTTTTACCCTCTCTGACCTTTCACATGCACCCTGACCACCCTTCCCTCCCATCCCCCGACCCCAATTTGGTATGTAGGGCAATGCCATCCAGGTGGGGTCATGTAGATCTGACAGGACATTTGAAGTAGGTACTAGGGCTTCTGTCCTGTCTCAAGGTTAAGGCAGTTATCTCTCCATGGGGGATGTGTTAGCAAGATCATTTTGTGCACCAGGGATACATCCTGGTTCCACTGTCTGAGGTCCCTTAGACTGTTCAGTCCTTCTGGTTGAGACCCATATTCAGGGGGACCTGAGTCAGTCCCATGCTGGCTTCCCAGCTATCAGTCTGTGGGACTGTTAGCTCTTCCTTGTTCAGGTCAGCTGTCTCTATGTGTTTCTGCAGCCTGGTCTTGTCCTTTCCATCTGCATCTGGGTTCTAGTTCGACTCAGTGTTTAGGTATGGTGTTTGCTTCTTTTTCCAACTGGTACTAGATGAGGGCTCCATGGATAAGTTAGTTGTTGATCTCACTATCCAGGAAGGGCATTTATGGTAGCCTTTCCATGGATGCTCAAATTGTTAGTCAGCAGCTGTCTTGTAGGTCTCTAGAACCTGGAATCAACCTAGATTCCCCTCAATTGAAGAATGGATAATGAAACTGTGGCACATCTACACAATGGAATACTACTCTGCAGAAAAATAATAATGGTATCTTGAAATTCGCAGGCAAGTGGATGGCACTTGAAGAAACCATCCTGAATGAGGTGTCCCAGTCACAAAAAGAGGAACACAGTATGTACTCACTCATATATGGATTTTAGACCTAGATCAAAGGATCACCAGCCTATAATTCACACCACCAGAGGAACTAGGGTACAAGGTGTATTCTAAGAGATTCATATAAAGTCCCTCACAAATCCCCCAGAGCACAAGGGAAAATGGGGGGGCAGTGAATGGAGAAAGAAGTAAGAGAAAGAGAGGGGGAGGAGAGGAAAACACGTGCAACTAGGAAGATTGAGTCCAGGTAGGAATAGAAGACAGGAGAGAGAGACAGAGAGAGAGAGACACAGAGAGAAAGACAGAGACAGAGAGACAAAGAACATAAAAGAGGGAGCCAATATTGGTCTGAAGAGAAAATTGAGCTCATCACAAATGTTAAGTGAGTATTTTTGTATATGTTCCCATCTGTTTCTGGAAGAGGGTTATAGCTTCTTTGGGGTGTGGATTGTAGGCTGAGTATCCTTTGCTTTATGTCTGGTATTAATTTTGGAGTGATTACATACTATGTTTGTCTTTCTGGATCTGGATGGGTTACCTCACACAGGATGCTTTTTTTCTAGTTTTGACTGTTTGCCTGCAAGTTTTAGGATGTCATTGTTTCTTACCTCTGAGTAGCACTCCATTGTATTTATGTACCACATTTCTTTATACACTCTTCACTTGAGGACATCTAGGCTGTTTTCCAGATCAGGCTAATACAAATACAAGCATAGTTGAGCAAATGTCCTTGTGGAAGGAGTCTGCCTCCTTTGGGTATATGCCTCAAAGTGGCATTTCCACAGCAGCTGTACATGTTAGTACTGCCATCAGTAATTAAAGAGTGTTTCCCTTTCTCCATATCATCCCGTTATGGATCAAAGACCCCAATATAAATCTATCCACACTGAACATCACAGAATATAAAGTGGGAAATACACTTGAGCACATAGGCACAGGAGATCATATCCTAAATAGAACACCAGCAGCACAGACACTAAGAGAAACAATTAATAAAAAGGCCATCATGAAACTGTACTCTATTTTTCAAGGATAATACACAATACTATGGAAATGAATATGAGTTGCCTATTACATCTAAGAACAGTCTTGGCTGACAAACAGGGAAGAACCTTAGATTATAGTTTAACAACCACAGGAAAATTAATTTATCAAAAAAATCAACAAGTTTAGAACAAGAACCTGAGCTCTAAATAAGTGTGCAGCATTTCTGAAACCTTGAGACTGGTTTGAATGTAGGGGCAGAATTCAGTGACAATCAGTTGGCTTTCCTAGTAGCCCGTTGTACGCTAAGACAGGGATGATTTTAAGTCAATAAGGTTGTCCTCTTCTTAGGTCAATAAAAGTCAAATGCAAATGGAGAGTATTAGTATCATCCAGGATCATCATTTAAACTATAAGTTATTAATACAAGGAATCAAATCATTGAAACATCAAGGTATAGATATATACCCAAAGCTATTTGGGCTTTTGTATGATGTCAGTAAGAAACCATTGGAATAATTAGCAGAATTTACAGAAAACAATTATTAGCTCAAGAAATCATACCAACATAAAATCAAATATCAATTATATGTGTGTATAACTATACACACATGTAACTAAGGTTTGATTTCATATGGAAAATATTGAATATTTTATTTACAAGTTATTTTTTACCTGTGTTAGATGTAAGCGGAAGCTCTGAGAAATTAATATTTTCATAAAAGACTCATGACCACTGAAAAGTATAAAAGGGGTAATATCTCCAGATGTAAAAGTGAATGTGTAAATTTAAGAAATATGGTGCAATTCATTAACTCAGTATGGTCCATGTGACCCTAATTTTAAATACAGCTAATTTTAAAAAGTAAATAAGTCTTTCCAGGGATTTGGCTCTCATCAGCAATTCCATTATTAATGAGGCTGAAGCTAGGGGATGGTTATAAATTCTCAGTAGTGGGCTATACATGAATTCAGGGCAGCTTGGGCTAAAGAGTGAATTACAGAAAATCCTGGGCTATAGACTAACTTCCTTTTCCAAATTAAAGAATTTTAATTTAAACAAAATTAAACAAGAAAAATTAAGAAACATAAAGGAAGGGAAGGAGGGAGGGAAGGAAGGATAAGGGGAGGGAGGGAGGTGGAGAGGGATAGGGAATGGAGGGAGAAAGGGAAAGAGTGTGAAAAGAAAGTGTCAAAGAAAGCATACATAGACAATAGCATGTTGCATATAATGAACAGTGTTTACATTAACCTACTCTCTATTCCCAATCCCAAACTTGGTGACTCTTCTTGTTAACTAGGCCTCCTCCCTACCTCATGCTCTTCTGGTCCTTTTCCTGCCTTTATTCAATTTCTTCTGTGCTCCTTATGCTTGCTATTCTTTATTTCCTCTCATTCTACCCCTCCATTCCTCCTCTTTCTCTCCTTCACCTATTCCTCCTTCTTTTACCTTTTTTTCTAACTCCCATGAATGGACATCCCTGACATATGCCTGGACTCAGGAGTTTTCCTTAATCAAAGAAGGAGATTCTATAACCCCTTCTGTTTACCATTGACTCTAAAATCAGAACCATGTGGCCAAGGCTGCCAAGTATTGCTTCTTCCTGGGACTGGAACTTGTCCCCCTTGTTTAAATACATTTTCGTTAGTTTTCTGTTTTGGATGGTTTACTTCACTGCCTAAGCTTGAGTGTCCTGTAACTTGCTTTATAGACCAGTCTGTTATTCAACTCAGAGATCGCCAGATTCTCTTTCTGAGTGGTGGGATTAAAGGTGTGTAAAACCATGCATGGTCATAAATTTTCCTCTACTTCCTTTTATGCTTTTCTTTACCTTCTTTTTACAAGATGGAAGCTTAGCTGGGTAGTGCCTTACTCTAAGGTCACCAAACCCCCTATTGTAGTTCTCATCAGGCTTTTCTTTAATATGCTTGCCCTTCTTGGCACTCTTATTCTTATCAATCTCTATTTTCTATTATCTTAGCTAAGCTTGCCCCTTTTAATTATAGATCTATATGATTGGCTACTAATAGCCACAGGACATAGTCAACACTAGACTGTTTTGCAATCTCCTCTGCTAATGTAATCAATCCAAAATCTTTGATTTAGCTTTAGACAAACTTTTCAGACAAGTCCAAAAAGCAGACAGCTTGTTTTTTGTTTGTTTTTATGTTTTGTTTTGTTTTTTTTTTTTTCACCAAAGGGTCAGAAGAATAAGCTCTAGGACAACTACTAATAGTAATATTCTCCTCCTCTAAAACATCTTGAGCTTATATACTGCAATTCAAATTACCCTCAAACCCAATGTATTAAATGATTCTTCTCCAATATCACATTAAGTCCTACTTTAAATGTTCAATGTGCTTTTCTAGTTCATAATTCCAAAGTGTTCCACATTCCTCTAAACAAAAATGTGGTCTGGCCTATCATAGTAATACTGCACTCCTGGTACCAAATTCTATCTTAGTGTTTCTATTGTTATAAAAAGACACCTACATCGTGGCAACCCTTATAAAGGACAACATTTAGTTAAGGGCTTGCTTACAGTTTCAGAGGTTTAGTCCATTATCATCATAGAATAAAGCATGGCTGCAGGCTGATTGACATGGTGGCAGAAAGGGAGTTGAGAGTTCTACAAATGGATTGGTAGGCGGCAGACAAAGAGAGTGACACTGGGCTTGGATTGAGCTTCTAATAGCACAAAGCCCATGGGAGGACAGGATGGAGAAGGAACTAGAATTGATATGTAAGATAAGATTGTTTTTAATTTAAATAAAAATTAAATAAAATGAAATTATGAACTTTCCATGTAAATTATTGAGCTAAAAATGATCACATTGAGTGAGGTAGGTAACCCAGATCAAGAAAGACAAATATTATCAATCCTATCTTATTGGAGAATCCTACCATCCAGCTACTCTCTAGTGATCTCCCCCCCCCAAAGAAAACATTCTTGAAAATTAGGAGAATAACAGGGTACCAGTAATCTGATCATAGAAATGGAGAATGAGTGTTCTTTATGGAGTGGAAGGGAGAGGAGGTAAATTAGTTTTCAGTGAAATTTTTGAGTTAACTGTGCAAAGAAGGATCAGATCTGTAGTTGTTCATCTTTTACTTTATTTTTTTCTTAGAGTTACTTCCTTCTTCCTAGTGTTGTGGGAAAGAGGAAATATCTGTTCCAAAGCATGTGCACAGTCAAAGGTATAAATGTTTTAATAGAATTTTAATTAAAGGGAAAAATCAGTAAATGTAAAGGGTTTATATAATCTTAAAGTTAATGAATTTATAATTTCTATAATTCTCTTGCAGGTAAGATACAAAATTTATATTTGTCTAATGACTGTGTGAACAAATGTCAAGAAAAGTACTTTTTCATAATAATCGTCAAAAAAGTACAGCTGTAGTACTCTACTGCCATATCTATGTTCAGTGAGTACCACAGTTTCAACACAGCCCTGAAAATATAAAACCTGTGTGTATTCTGACTTCATCTCCCTGTTTTATGCCATTTAGCATCATACGTATGCAGTGTTATACATTTCTTAGGCAGCTTTGGTAATGAAAGAAGTCCTCCTGTGTGCATGTTTCTCTTATTTGTTGAAGAATTAAACACTGATTGCCCAGTATCCATGGAGAAATTATAGATGAGGCTACTAGAGAAGGCGAATGATAGGGAGATAAGGCAGAGTGAAGTAGAATAAAAATGCCATGTAGTACTGGAAAGAGAGAATGCTGGGCATTCTCCAGTAAGATAAGGCCATGTTAAAATACATACATTTATAGTAATGGTCTAATAATTAAGAAAGAGCCAGACAATAAGTAGCCTGAGCCATCTGTCAACAGTTTATAATTAATGTAAGTTTCCGTGTGTTTATTTGAGTCTAAATGGCTGCAGGACCAGGATGAAAAGGAATTTTGTCTACACTTTAGCACATTTACTCAAGTGCAAAGGAAAAGAATTTTTCTTGACATTCTCCTTCCAAAGCCTGTCTACCCATATATGGCCTCTGGTCTCAGGAAAAATATGCCCTCAGGAGATTTGCATATAAAACATCCATGCTGATTTTTATCTCAGTTCCTGAAGTAGTAAAACCGTATCTCCAAACAGAATAAAAATAAAACTTATAAAACTATATCTTCATACAGGATAAAATTATGGCATTCATCTAGCTCAATAGCACATATATAGCAAAAATCAATCATTGAAAAAGTAAGTGCTAGTCAGGAAAATGGCTTCTGAGGAAAGCCTACATCTTTCTTTTGCAGATAGATATTCAACTTCACATAGAAATAGTGGGTGTTCTGACCCAAGTTTCTTCATTTATGCAAATATTTTAAAAATGCATTCACAACCCTTCAACTATAATATAAAGTTTTATGAAAAAATTCTGTGGTTTATTTTTGTACCTACACTAAAAATCTGTAAAGGCAAAAATTAAACAGTAACATCCTTTTTAATATTGAATGCATTACACATAGTCAGACACATAATGATTGGCATTTAATCCCCTTTACATTACAATCATAAACCTACAACTTCTGTCATCAATAGCAAACAAGACAGACTATGAATTATTGCTGTGGTAATTTCAGCACTAACCAATCTTACACATGACTCATAAATCATTTTTTTTAAAATCTACTGTATACAGAAACACAGAAAACATGACAAGAAACGTTAAACTTACACTAACTATACTGTTAGTGGGTCATTCCCTTGTTGCTCCTGTATACATGAATGTAAGTACAGGCCTCAGGAAGGACAAGAGCATAAAGCATTCAACAAAAGCAACAAGATGTTTTGTTTGCGTAGTAATTTCAGTGATTTCATGTGCTTGGAAAACATACCAAAACTCATTTCATTATATGCATGCAAATCTTTGTTGATTATTTTTCTAAGATATGGGATTATAATTTCATATAGCTAGCATTAATTTCATATTGAGAATTGAATATGATTATGCTAATTGATACTTTAATAAATAGATTCAGTTAGAATATAAAACTTGTTCTTGTGGAATAACTCTAAGTAAGATAGTGTCAACCTGGAACAACATCTATTCAACTGTCAAATACAATTTTCTATAGCTCTGGGTCCTAAAGCACAAATAGAATGTTGCTTTATTTCCATCTTTTTTCTTATATCAAGCTGACATTAAGTCAGCAATGAAACTCTTTTATAAGATAAATGTGCAATAGTTCACAACAAGGATGAAACAAAATTGTTTTAAATTCCACCAAGTTAATTAAGAATTTTGAAGGAAGTCAAGATGTAGGCCTTAAGAGGAGTAAGAGGTCCTGACCCTCTCTCCAGTAAGATAAGACCATAATAGCTAAGAAAGAGCTAGCTAATAAGAAGGTCTAGCCATTAGCCAGTCTCTGGGTGTTGTTTTGGGTCTGAAGTGGCTCTGGGACCAGGCTTGTGGGAAACTGCTCATAAAAAATTGGCACCTACAAAGTGGGTACTAAGAACTTACACTTAAAACCTGACAAAAGCTTAAAAAAGGATTTTAGAAACAAAAGAACACAGGCAAACAAGTCTTGGTAGCAGCATTTTTATTAGTTGGACTCTGTTCTGCTAGAGACAAGTAGAAACTCACCAGGCTCCTTGAAGGGAGACTTTCCTACTTGTCATAAGTAGGAAAAAAAATGCAAATCACTTTTAAGAGAACCTGCTAACAATTGACTGGTGAATACAAGAGCTGGCAATGGCAGTGGCCAGATCTCCAAGCTAGCAGCATAGACCAAGGCAATGAGCACAGCTCTCAGTGCTGGCAGTAAATGTACCCCTGCCTTGGATAGACAGTGGCTAAAACAGCTGCCACTTTAATTTAAGCAAACACAGATTAAGGAAAAAAAAATACTCTAAATGTACATAGTGTGTTCAAAATATATGTATATGTAGGTTTGCGAGGGAAAATGAAACAGAACATGGTTTAAATGGTTTAAAAAATAAAATAGAAAGAGAGTAGCTGCTGGTGATGGCACACGCCTTTAATCCCAGCACTTGGGAGGTAGAGGAAAGCAGGTTTCTATGAGTTCAAGGCCAGCCTGGGGTACAGACTGAATTCCAGGACAGGCAAAATCACACAGAGAAACCCTGTCTCAAAAAATGACAAAATAGTCATAGAAGAAATAGAGTAATCAAAAAGCCACATGAAGGTGGAAAGCACACAGAGTCTGGATACTGTATGCTATTGTGTTGTCTTTAAATTGCTTAGTTGCTAAGGAAAGAACAACAACTGCTAAAATACACTTGATTATCAATGCTACCAATTTAATCCGATTTATATATTTTAAAAATGCCTTGACTTCAAAATTTAAGTAAAGGGAAGATTACTGGGGAAAAGAATCTCCATTTTTGTTTCCACAGAAAAAGAAAAGCTGTTGATTCCTTCCAGCCTAACATGGTTTGATCAAGTAAGACCCCTTCATCCCTGGTGATCCAACAATCAAAACTGTTGGGACAAGGCAGCCTTGCAACCACTACAGCCAGTATTTCTGTGTCTTTTTAGGATACCCATGACAATGCCCCCTACCAGCAGGAAACAGTTTGGAAAGAATGACACCCAAATTCCCAAATATTATCTATAAGTGTTTGATTTCATCTAAATAGGGTTGGTTATAAATGGTTAATTGCTACAACCAATCTCTTTTTAAAGGTAAAGGGTATTGTAGTATAGAAATGAATACTTTGTTTTGGAATGGTTTTGCATTTATTGATACAAATTTCAGATCATTTTGTGATATTTATATTTCTCCTCATGTTTAAGTATTGTTTTATATAGCTCATTTAAAATTCAATATATAATTAAGTACACATTATAGATAGTTACCTATAATAGTCAAAACTTATAGTTAGGTAAGTCAGGATTTTATAGATATATAGAGATATATTTCAAATAAATACACATTATTCAAACCTTTCAAAGTCCTACAGAATATGGCATTTAAAATGGATTAGGATTTTTCTTGACAGTGAGGCACAACTGCTCCCAGCAATATCACCTGTGTCACAAAGGAAGATGGACATTGAAGAAACTTGTTAAGGAGTTTACTCCCAATATGGCAAGACAAGCCATTTGGGCAAGAAACTGCTCTTGTCTGGACTGTTTGACTTTATGCTGTATAAACTGGAAATGCAGGACCCACAGGTAAGTAACTGCTGAAACAAGATGGACATTGCTACAAGGTTCCTGTTTCATATAAGAGTCTGCCAGACAGTATGCAGGACACAGAGAAAAGTGACTGACGAACTGCCAATACAGATGGACAGTTTAAAGTTTCCTGCTTTGATGAGGAGTCTGTCAGACACACCAGGGACATTACAGAAGAACTTTGGGTGACTGACTAGGTAGCAAGATGTCTCTGTCTTTTTTAGAGTTTATATACTATCTTTCTGTGTTCTTTGATGGAGTTGAAGACACATAGTTGTGGTTATAGTTTTCCTTAGTTAGGATTAAAGATAAGTTACATATAAGACTTCAGACTCACAAAGACAGGATAGATCATGGAATATAGTCTCTAAATCTTGCTAAATGTTAACGAACCAAATATTGTTAACTATAGTTCTTATTTGATAACTGTTTTGTTATATGTAATTTTACTATGTTAAAGTTAACACCCTTCCTTTTATTTAGACAGAAAGGACAAGGTGATGGGAGATGTCATTCTGTAAGTTTGTTACTCATATTAGTTAATGAATAAAGCACTGTTGGCCTATAGGAAAGCATGACAGGAAGAATGAGGAGACAAGGAAGATTCTGTGAGATGTAGTAGAGAGGAGTCAATAAGTAGGCCACGAGGCAATAAGAGGCCCAGGACTCTCTCTCTGGTAAGATCACATATAAAGACTTAGATTGATAGAAATAGGCTAATATGTAAAACAGAGCTAGCCAATAAGAATTGCTAGTAACAGGCCAACAGAATATATATATATATATTCTGGTTTGTTTGTTTACATCTAATTTTCAAATATAAGTTCATGAGTACAAATTCTAAAATTTCATTCTGAAAGCACTTGTCTCTCTTCATTCACTGTTTTTTTTTCATGTAAAATGAGGAGACCTATATGAAAAATCAGAGAATCTGCTTTTACCAAGCAAAATGGCATAAATAATGAAAATGATATTTTATATTCAGTATCTTCACTCTACTATGTGGAAGGTTAATCTATCTACAATATTTTGTTAAGTGACAAAACAATCTTCTCTAATAGAAACTTCTGATATATAAATCTTTTTATTGTATAATTTCTTCTAGTAAAATAATCAACGATTCAATAAGTCCCATTCAAAAACATTGATGAAGATACTAAGTTCAAGTTTTACTATGTTATTATATTATAAATGGTTAGACTTTATTTGTAGCCATAAAGAGCAGAATCAACCCATCATACTTTATAATCAGGCAACTTAAGATGTTTTTAACTATCATTTGAAATAGAATACAATGGAAATTGTCACTTGAAACTTATTGTTAATAACATGTCTAATATAAAGTCTTAAATTTCAACCATGAAACATACTACATAGAATACATAATCTGAAAGCATTTATAATGTGCTACTTTGAACAAATTAGAAATAGGATCAAATAAGTTAAATAAAAAGATCTGAAGTAATTAATCTAGCAATCTAATAACCTGTAAAAGAAAAAAAAATGGGAAAAATTATAGGACATAGGAAAGAGTGATATGCCTTCATATGCCTTAATGTATGCAACTTTTTTTTTATAGAAAGAATAGTGAAAGATTTGGTGGTTTAGTTAAAAATATCCCTCCCCATAGGATTATATATGCAAATGCTTAGTTACCAGGGAGCTAAACTCTTTGAAAGGATTAGAATAGTTAGGGGACATGGCTTTGTTAGAGAAAGCACATCCCTGGGATTGGGCTGTGAGCTTTCCAAGACAGTCTAAGTCACCCATTCTTCTCTGTCTCTGCCTCTGTCTCTCTTTCTTTGATATGCCCAGTCACATACAATCTCTCTCTCACCTGTGATACTGTCAACCATTAATACCTTTCTGTTCTTTTTAAGTTAGGTATGTATCCAGAAACAATGACATGAAAGCAACTACTGAGATATAGATGATAGGTAGGTAGATAGATAGACAGATAAATAGATAGATGGGTAGATAGATAATGTGTGCTAGCTAGGTTGATTAAAGAGATGTAGCATATAGATGGTAGATAGATACATAGGTATTGACAGAAAGAGAAAAAAACAGATAGAGGAGATAGGCAAATTAATAAATACTACTGATATATTGTTTAGGATCTAATAAAGCCATTGGATATCAGGATGCAAAGCTGGCCACATCCATAGAATCTGTGCAATGGTGGCACACACACACATTTAATTACAGGACTCAAAAGACAGAGGCAGATGGATCTCTGTGCATTCAAAGCCATCCAGGGCTACATGATAGTGAATCAGTCTAAAACAAAAACGGAACTCACACCTTTAATCCTAGCCCTAGGGAGTATATAAGGATCTTACTGCAGTCTCAGAGAGAAGTCTGCAGTGTGAACATTTTGTAAGGAGCAGAACAATCAGGAGATTCATTCTGGGAATTCTTGGAGGCAGGATCACCATTTCAGTCTGAGATAGAGGTAAGAGCTAGAGGCTGGCTGCTTTGTTTCTCTGATTTTTAGTTTTAACTCAAATATCTGTCTCTGGCTTTTTACAATTTGTGCTATATACATCTCAGATTATTTTCCTTCAATAAACCAGCAAGAAAAAGCAAAAAGAAGGATAGTTTGAATCAAAATGACATCCTGAGATAGTCTCTGCTTCTAAATGAATGTGTCCCTATGGGTATGTACCAAAGAGCTATTCTTTCCGACACATGTTTTCTTTCTTGCCAGCTAATATATTTTGTTTCACTTTTAAACCACTTTTAAATGTACTGTATTGACATCTAAAGGCCACATATAAAATATATATTACTTGGTGGCTTTGGTGACAAACATATACCCATGAAGCCATCATCACTGCCAAGACCATAAAATGTAATTGAATGACATTTTGAGAGAACATAATAAGTTTAGTGACAAATATTTGATAGACAAGTTTTTGCAGATGTACCTGTCCCCACAATGATTTCTAAATCTCAGTCTATTCATGTCCCTCACATTATCTCTGTGTAAACTCCTAATTCATAAAAATATTTCTTGGGTGTTTTAAAGGTAAAGTATTAAATAAGAAGATGCATTTCAATACATTTTATTTTAATTGAGGCACATTCTAATGAAATTTTCAATTACAATTATTTCAGAGTATGCCACTAAGTATTTAGTATAAGCACCATATTTTATAACAAGCATTGTGATTATAATACAATTACTATAACCCAATAAAAAATTTAACCTCTCTGGCCCTTTCCTCCAGATGGCCAACTACTGCTAGGCATGTGGCCTTTCCCTAAGAGTAGTTTGTTTTCTCAATGTTATTCCTTCAAACATTGGAGAAAACTTCTGGTTAGGCATGGGGGCATGTGTCTTCTTCACCTTATAAGTCTAGGAGCCCGTAATGTGCAATATGTGAAGGCCCTGTGTCTATTGTATCAGTCTCTGTGAATTCACATGTACACCAGCTCTACTGCTTCTAGAAAGACTTGATTCCTTGGTATTCCCCATATCTTTTGGCTCTTGACTCTTCCTACCTCCTCTACAGCAGAGCTCCCTGAGTTCTCCTTTTTGAATGTGAGTGTCTGCATAATGTCTGGGTGTGGGCCTTTGTATTTGTTCCAATCTTCTTGAGGAAGCTTCTCTGATGCTGACTGATAAAAGTGTGGATTTGGGAATATAACAGATCATCATCAGGTGTCATTTCATATCTAAATTCCTATAGCATAACTGTAGTTTTCCTCAAGGTTGCTGGCCTATCTAGTATTAAGTTCTTAGGCACCCAACCAATGATGAATATGTGTTCTATCTTATAAAATGTGCCTTATCTAATATCAGATATTGTCTGTTTACTGTGGTAGTTTGAATGTAATTTGCGCTGAAATCTTTGTGCTGTTTTAAATTATAGGGCTTCATTGTCAGTTTGTGTAGAACTACCAATAACCTTGAAAAATAGCCTGTATTACTTGGGGTTTCCATGGGACCACTAACCAGCAACTCATTTAGATGTATACCCAGTGCTATAAGTTCCAATTGGTGACAAAAGATATCTAGCTGGAGCCCTGCCTTCCCCTATTATTTAGTAATTTCATTAGGATTGCTATAATTTATATGTATTTTTATAAAGATTCTTCTATTTTAGGTTTTCAAAAGACCCCTCAAATTGATCTCAGTTTTAGACATCCTTCCCCATCTTCCACATCCTTCTTGTTTGATCAAGCCATTGCAGTTCACTCCCAGCCTATCCATTACTATCTATTCTATTTTCCCTTCCTAGTCAGACCCAACCCTTCATGCAGTCCTTTATTCTCTACCTAACCTCAGTGGTTATATGGATTACAGCTGGCTTATCAAGTGAACACATCCCATATTTGCCTTTCTGGTTCTGAATTACTACACTCTGGATGCTTTTTCCTATTCCATTCATTTCACTGTGAATTTCATTATTTTATCTATTAATGATTCAGTAATATTCCATTGGAAATGTACATTTTTTCTTTATCCTTTTGAAAATCTGGCTATAATGAATAGATGACCAATAAACATTGTTAATCAAATTTATCTGTAGTAGGATTCAATTTTATCAATCTCCTTGTCTACACTGTTTTCTTTCTCCTGCTTTTTTAATGATATAATATGTGGACACTGGCATATTGCAACTCTGATTTGATTTTCTCAAGTACATATTTTATTGATATTCTTCCTATGTATTATTGACTCTAATTATTTTTGTAGGAATAATACATATTCAAGTCTTTTATATGATGATTTTCATGAGTTATTTTTTTTTTGTTTTGAGACTAATTATAATCAAAATTATAAGTAACATGATAAATCACAAACTAAATAAATATTATAACATTAAGGTAATATATATTACTTCATTCATATATTATTTGTGTCTTTACAGACAAACACTGCTCATTAGATTTTTCTAGGAAGAAATGTATTAAGGGATCTATATTGTGTGTGAATATACTTACAATTCTTGGGGACATTACAATTTTATTTATTTGATTTAACACACTGTGATAGAAGTTACTAACAATCATCTCATGAATCAATATTTGTCAAAGCAATGATGTCCTGCTTGATAGGAGATTTTGCTCTCAGACTGTATGTTTGATGTACATACAGTCATAATGCATTTCTATTTTTATGTTTGCATAAAGAATCATTACAGACCTCAGAATAAGAAACTATTTTTCTTATACACTTTAAGAATCTTTTGGATAGTTTGGATAAAGGTGTGTCTATCTTGTAGTTTTTCTTGAAGAACAAATTCTATGTTTCATTGATTCTTTGTATTGTTTTCTGTTTCTATTTTATTGATTTCAGCATCTACTCATCCTGAGTGAGTTTGCTTCTTTTAGAGCTTTCAGCTGTGCTGTTAGGTCTCTAGTGTGGCTATTTTCCATTTTCTTTATGTGGGTACTTAGTTTTATGAAATTTCCTCAAAGCAGTGCTTTCAAAGTATCTCATAAGTTTGGAACACTAAACCAGCTTGTTTCATAGGTCCATTTAATTGAAAAATCTTTTCTCAACCCTTTACTCTGAGGTAATGTCTGTCTTTGAAGTTAAGGTGTTTTCCTTATATGTAGCAGAAGGATGGATTCTGTCTTTGCATCCATTCTGTTAGCCTATGTCTTTTTATAGGCAAATTAAGACTATTGATTTAAAAGGATATTAATGACCATTGATTGTTGATACTTGTTAGCTTTGGATGTGTTGGTGTTGGTGTTATTGTGCGTGTGTTTCCATTTTTTGACTTTAGGTAATGTAGGATTATCTAATGT
Source organism: Phodopus roborovskii (assembly GCF_943737965.1). NCBI lineage: Eukaryota > Metazoa > Chordata > Mammalia > Rodentia > Cricetidae > Phodopus > Phodopus roborovskii. Next base: position 7,955,817 of record NW_026125444.1, read on the forward strand.
CAATGTTTTTGTGAGTGTAGCTAATTTCCTTGGGTTGGATTTTTCCTTCCAGTATTTTCTGTAGAGCTGGAGTTGTGGATATGTATTCTTGAAATCCTATTTTGTCACAGAACATCTTGTTTTCTCCATCATTAATAATTGAAAGCTTTGCTTGGTATAGTAGTCTTGACTGGCATCTCTTGTCTCTCGGTGTCTGTAGAATACTTCTGGCTTTCAGAGTTTCCATGGAGAAGTCAGGTATAATTCTGATAGGCCTGCCTGTATATGTTACTTGACCTTTTTCCTCTGCTGTTCTTCATAATTACTTCCTTATTCTGTATGTTTGGAGATTTGATTATTGTGTGGCAAGGGGATTTTTCTTTTTTTTTGGTCCAGTCTATTTGCTGTCCTGTAAGTTCTCATACTTTAATAGGCATGTCCTTCTTTAAGTTGGTAAAATTCTTTTCTGTGATTTTGTTGACTTTGTTTTCTCTACCTTAGGAGCTGGGCTTCTTTGCCTTCTTCTATACCTATTATCCTTAGGTTTGGTCTTTTCATGGTGTCTCATGTTTTCTGGATGTTTTGTGTTAAGGATCTTTGGATGTAACATTTTCTTTGGTTAATGAATATATTTCTTCTAGTGTATCCTCAATACCTGAGATTCTCTCTTCCATTTTTTGTTGTTGGTTGGTTATGCTGGCATCTGTAGTTCCTGATCATTTACCCAGATTTTCTATTTTCAGCATTCCCTGTGTTTGTGTTTTCTTTATTATCTCTATTTTAGTTTTCAAATATTTGAAAAGTTTAAATTGTTTCATTTACCTGTATGATTGTCTTTTCTTGTTTTCCTTTCTTTAAGAGATTTGTTGATTTCTTGAATTTGAATTTTTGTTTGTTTTCCCTCCATTTCTTCCATTTTTATTGTTTGTCTTTCTTCTTTTTCTTTATGGGAATTACTTATTTCCTCTTTAAGGGCCTCTATCATCTTCATAAGATTGTTTTTAAGGTTATTTCATTCAGCTTCATCAGCATTGGGATGTTCAGGTCTTGCTGGTGTAGAATTTCTAGTGTCTGTTTGTGTCATATTACTCTTTATGTTGTTTAATGTGTTCTTTACTTTCATCTAACCATCTCTTCCTTCATTGGGTGCAGGTGAGGCCTCATTGAGGGGGTGTGGAGCAAAGAGTCCAATGGCAGCAGATGCAGTGCAGGATGGTTTGGGCAGCTCCCAGGAGAAGGCTCAGAGTTCAGCTCTCCCAGTAGGTAGGGGCCCATGGCTCTACTGGTGGAAGATGCAGTGCTCATTTGTGTGTTTTTAAATATTTATTTCTCCAATTAAAAAGCAACTGCCATACTCATTAACAGTTTATAAATTTTCAAATTATATGCACAGTGTGTAACTTGGCAATATACAAAACAATGTTATTTCCCTATATCTGAGGCTAGTTTGTGTTGTCTATGATTATTAATTCTATTTTTTTAAAATTCTGACTCAATGACCAATCCTTTTAAGGTTTTCCAGTGATTTTTACCTTTTATTAAAATGTCCATTCTTCAAATGACTCTATGCTATATGAACTTGTATTGTCTATATTAGTAGTATGTCATCTCTTTGTGTCATCTCCTTTAATAACACATAAACATATATAGAAATGTATGTGCTTTGGCAGAGGCAGGAGGAGTACAAAGTCAAGGCTTTCTCAACAAGGAATAAATGTCTACATAATATCTACCTTTTTAGTATAAGTTTCAAATTAGGCCTAGTGTGTGGAAACCCCATTGTTTGAAGGCAGAGTTCTTTCATGTGTTCCAAGAACATAATGATGGTCTGACATGATTAAATTTTAAATCAAAGATCTTATCATGTCAAAACACTGCTAAACTACTGCAATTCACTAATTTATTTTCATAAGAGCAAGATCTTTGTTGAAAGCTATTAGTCCTCCTTTAAAGTAACAGTTTTACTAGACATACAATACACAAATCCAAAATTCAATGAGTTCAGAAAAATGGTTACACTGATTTGTTGTCTTACATGACTGGATGCTTTACTAGAAAAATAATTGTTATAGATGAACATTTTATATATATATGTATATGCATATATATATATGTGTGTGTTTTTTTACATTGTATGTATGCATGTGTGTATGAATATATGTACATATGTATGTTTGTATGTATGTATTATGTTTGCACCTAATATATGAGACAGAGAAGGGATAACAGCAGAAACATGAAACAGGATAAAAGCTTGTGGTCCCAACTCATTTCAGACTGCCCCAAACACTAAAGCAAATTTCTGAAATCTACCTACTCCCTCCCATGAATTGTCCAGCATCTGATGTTTACCTAAGTTCACCTTTCTTAATTTTGCCTTTATGTCTCTTAACTTGTTATTGTAGCTACATTAAGTACTTCTTGGCATGTTTATCTACTTTTGACTCAAGGATTCTTTCCTCCAACAGCATCTACAAGAAGTTAGGTACCTGCAGTTAATAAAGGTATAAAAAGCTGGATGTATAATTACGGTTATCAGGTGCTAGGAAGACTTGGGGAGGACTGGGAAAGATAATCTAAGGACAGGAATTTCTAGTTACATAGGAACAAGAAGACTTGTTATTCAATATAGTGATAGTGAATAACAATATGCTGTACATTTTAGCACACCTGAAGAAAGGTTATAAAATTTAGGAAATCTAGCCATTCAGATCCCTTAAAAATATATTGCTGGCATAGCAGTGCCCCTTGTATGTGAGAAAGAAGGTGCAGGAAAATGAGCAATGGGGAAAATCTTGGGGAAGAAGGTGTCTTTGGTTTATTGACCTAGATAATAGGTGTATATCCTAACTGAAAGGAGAAGGAAAGAAAAGCTTGTTCAGCTAAATCTACCTCTAGGGCTTTGCAAGGACATTGGTTTATTTTCCTACATCTTGCATAGTAAAGAAAGATCAGTGATACTTGTATAGTTGTTGGAATTCAGCATCTTCCACAGGTTTTACATAGACATAACTAAGATCAAACTATAGCTGTTTTTACTTTCTTGTTCAAGGGTCATATATAACCATAGTGAATGGAAGAGCCTGGAATGTAATAGTCAAGGCTGATCACTTAGTGAAGGATGAAGGAGACTGCATATAAACTGTTGACTATAAATCCAAGAATGAGTACCCATCTAAGGTAAAGAAACAGTATCTCAAGGTTGTTTGTTTATTCTTGCATTGGCAGCACTCTTCATAACTTAAAGAGTATGGGGATGGGATAAGTATCCACTAAAAGAAAAAAAATGGCTAAACACAATATGGTATATTTACACTGTGTCGTAATACTCAAGCTTCAGAAAAAAAGTTTCTGTCATGTGTAACATTTTAGATGAACCTGAAGCTCAATATATTAAGTTATAAATGCCAAGCACAGAGACATAAACACAATATAATTTCCCTTATACATAGAATATAAAATTAGTCAAAGTCAGGGAAGCTGAGCATAAAATGATGACTGAGAGGTGAAAGAAATGGAGATGGTAGCCAGTATATTTATGGTGTCCATAATTTAAATGAACACAACCAAGGAGGCTATACTGAGTATGAAACATGTGAGTATCAATAACTGAAATATGCTTGCATAAACTATCTTACACTTCCTTAACAGAAGGATAGTAATGATAGGATAACTTTCTTTATTGTGAATATAATTTTATAATGTGTGCATTATCAAGAGTTAACTTTATAAATATATACACACACATATATACATATATATATTCTTTTCCTTTAGTCTTCCATAAATCTGGAACAAAAAAGACATTCATCCAGGTTGCAATGTATGTGCATTGTACAAATGCATTTTGGCCAAAAGTAAAGTTATTGGTTAGTAAGGAATCACCTTTCCAAACCGATCATAGTCAGAATTATATTTATTCAAGATATAATCTATCCCTTTCAGCTCACTAAATTCCACTAATTTAAAAGCAGCCAATGGAATACTATATGTGTGTTTAAATATTATAAACACTAATGCAGTCACTCATATATTGATTTACCATAGGTAGCAAATTAAGTTTATCACATTCTTCTAAATACTGGAATGAATATGAAAACAATTAGTTTAACACCCATAAATTAATCAATCATTTTCTTCTGTGCTCTACTCTTTCAGTCTTATTTCAGAGTATATACAATAGTAGTTTGTTTACAAGACTGAAACTTTTGCCTCCCATATTTTCTTTCCTATCATTTTCAAATATTCACCTTTCAGTGTCTAATGCTACACAAAATCTTGTGTCAGTCTCCATGTCATAGTACTGAGATATAAATCACAAATGGCAATCTCTCACAAATGGCAATCAGACACCTGTTTGCATTCTCATTTATTTTTTCACAAAGCATGCCATTTACTGATAGTATATTCATTTCTTTTTTCTAATGTACACTTGCTAATATTCACATTTTTCTGAATATTTAAATGCTACTTTGGTGCCTGAAATTTAGAAAGAGTTAGTGAAAATAACTGGGATTTCTTTATCTTAACTAATTAAAGCTGAATGAAATTTTAAAGTAGGAAATATAAATGACCTTTGTAATAGCTAAGAAAATGAAATAGAGTGCATTCAAAACCATGCAATTCTACATATTTGACAAATAGTCAAGACAAATAATCCTTAGAAAATGTGTTAGTCATAAAAATATAATTCTAAAGCATGATATTTTGGAATAATGATAACTACCATAAGTTATAGACAATAATTTATGCAGAATATTTGTAACACACAAAATAATTAATGACCCAGACTGATATTCAGCTTCAAGCTGAAGATCAGAGAAGCAAAGCAATCAAGCCAGTAGATCTTAACTCTACCCATCCAAAATGGCAATCCTGTCTCCACAAATTCTCAGAGGTAAAAACATTCAGTTCCTGTCTCCTCCTTTTATTCCTTTCTCTGCCCAGTCATATCACTTCTGTCTTCACCACACTAACGTTGGGTTTATAGGCATGTGATACCAAGTGCTGGGATCAAAGGCATGAGCTCTGTTACTCTTCACTCCTATGTAGGCCAGGGTGGCCTTGAATTCGGACAGATCCATCTACCTGTCTCCTGAGGCCTGGGATTAAAGCTGTATGCCATTTCTGCCTGGCTAGCTAGTATAGCTGCTCAGATTGAATGTGTGTATCACCAATGCCTTATCTCATTAGCTTCTGGTTGGTATTACTATCTGAATCTCAGGCAAATTTTAATGAATCAAAATAATATATCAAGACAAATATTATAGGCATTGTTATTATGCACTCAAAAGATAAGCTTTTCAACATATCTGTGTAAGAACCAAATATTTTTCTGTATACTTAAATTATGCACAAACTTAATTCAAATGAGCAAACTTGTACATACATGACATTAAAATTACTTTAACATCCTATAGTTTAATAACTAGGAATAATCCATAATAAATAGTGACTATCTTATTAAACATTTATTTCATATGACAGCTCTGTAAAAAGTGTCTCAAAATTTAGTTAAAACCCACACTTCTGTATGTTATAACTTTACAAGAAACAAAAGTTAGACTTCTTTTGTTTCTAGATGAAACTGCTGTCTCTGGAAAAGAAAATGAAATTTATACCAGGTATGAAACCTTCCATCGTTTAGAGCAAACATCAATCTTTACTTTCGATCTATTTGCTACACACAGCCAGTCTCATTGAAAAACAAATGAAGCTGTTCTGGAAATTCTTGACTATGTAAAATGAACTCTTTCAAGTAATTGCTAGACATTAAAATGAACTTTCCAATAAACCTACAGAAAGGTATCCATTGTCATAACCCTAAGAACATTTATATAGCCATTCTGCTATAAAATTACATATAACTTAAATACTCTTTTTATCTTTCTTATAAATATGAATATATAGTGAAGAAAAATCACTGTAGAAAAGAGCCAGAATACTAACAGTATAAAATATAAAAGAAAAGTATCACCATATTAATACTGAGAAAATTTAAATGAGCTAATGTATATAATAACAAGTATGCTTAAATATGCATGTATGTATACACACATATATACATATATATGTATATATTTATAATTTACTTACCAATATTTCTCCCAATGAATATGTGTATCATTTAATATCAGAGTAAGGGATATTTAGCAATTTTTCATTTTGCAAACATCATGGATTTATTTTCATACAAATTTAGGGTGGCGTATATCAATGGCACAATGTCAGTTCTTGAAACTGTCAAAATATGAAGAAATATCTATTTGAAATCATTGCAGGCATTACAGAACACACTGTTTTACAGAAAACTTTTGAAAGAAAATGGTGTACAGCTACATGGTAAAAAGTATAGTATAATAAATACTTGTGACTGAGTTAACTCACTCATGAAGGTTTCTTCAAGTTCCATCCATTTGCCTGTGAATTTCAAGATTCCATTGTCTTTTTCCCCCCCACTGAGTAGTATGCTATTGTGTAAATGTGCCACTTCTTGAAAGAACCATCCTGAGTGAAGTAACTCTGTCACAAAAGGAGGAACATGGTATGTACCCACTCATATATGGATTTTAGACATAGAGCAAAGGATCACCACCCTGTAATTCATACTGCCAGAGAAACTAGGATACAAGGAGGATCCTAAGAGATACATACAAGGTCCCTCCCAGAGGAGGAAAGAAACAAGATCTCCTGAGCATATTGGAAATGGGTGGGTGGGGGCAGTTAGTGGAGAGGAAGTTAGGAGAAAGAGAAGGGGAGGAGAAGAGAACACATGGGACCAGGAAGACTGAGTTGGAGGACGAATAGATGAGAGCAAATAAAACAAACAAACAAACAAACAAAAGAGAGATGCCATAGAGGGAACCATTATAGGTTTGAAGAGAAAACTGACTGTAGAGAAATTTCCACAAGGATGACCCCAACTAACAATTTGAGCAGCAGTGGAGAGGCTACCTTTAATGCCATTCCCTGATGATGAGATCGATTACTAAGTTAAATGCCATTCTAGAGCCCTCATTAGTATCTGATGGAAACAGTAGCAGACACCCACAGTTAAACACAGCTAAACTCTAAGACAAACTGCTGGAATCAGGTTGCAGAGAGGGAGGAGTGAAAGAAAAGAGGTCAAGACCAGGGTACAGAAATCCACAGAGACAGCTGAACTGAACAAGAGGGAGTTCATGGATTCCCCCATCCCAGACTGATATCTGGGACCGACTCAGATCATTGGACCGACTCAGATCCCCCTGATACAGGTATCAGAGGCAGGAAGGAGAACCTGACCCTTCTCCAAATGACTTGACAGATTTTGAGGATCCCTTCTGGAAGGCATCACCCTCTTGTGGAGTGGGGGAGGGAAGGGGAGACATGGGGGCATGGGAGGATGGGAGGTAGAGGGTACTGGGATAGTTATGTAAAATAAGAAAAAATAATAAATATAAAAAGTAATATAATATAAACGAATAAATAAATATATAAACAATAGTTTAATACCAATATTACATTCATTGCATTAATTGGTACATCCCTTGCTTTACACAACCTGCAGCTCCATAGGTTGTTTTCATCAACATCAACAGACATGTGAAGAACATTAGTGTTAAGAGACTGCAATAGTCACAGTGTCCCTCCCATCTTAAAAGATCATGAAGTGGGCTGCTAGGGATGGAAACTTTCCTGTATGGTGCATGACTATTATTAATAAGGATGTAGGAAAAACATTTAAAACATTTTAATATCCCTTGGCAACCATATTTTCTCTACTGAACAGAAAGAAAATATCATTCACAATTTTAAATTAAATTAATATAAGTATACTGTTTTAAATATCAAATGTTTTCTGAACAACAGATCCCATAGAATATCAGCTACATTAAAAACAAAATCTTGCTTTATGCTTTCTTCATCAAATATTTTTCAATTTTTTTTATAAGCATCACTTAGAATTGCTTTCAGTATAGTTTGTAGGGAATCTTGTTGCATTGTTGAAATCGTAAGAAATACTCACTTGATAAAACCATATGTCTTCATGTAAATACAATTGTATGTTCAGAATGAATTCAATGACATGCCATACCACAGAATACTAATGTTCCAAATCCCTAAGAAATAATTGGGCAATAAAACAATCTGTCTTAATTTAAATGATGGTATATGTTTAGAATGAATTCAATGAAGTATAATACAGCATCTTCACTAATGTTCAAATGTTTTATAGCTGAATTATTACTATGAATTGAAAAACGTTACTAATATTCAATTGCAAGCAATGCACTTCGATTTCATTAGTATCACATATAGTGGTAAAGTGAAACTGCAAATAATACTAGCATAGGAATTAACATACACTTACAGTAAAATCCAGTTTTTCAAAACCTAAAATTTTGAGGTTTTGAAGGATTACTTTTTTCCCATTACAAACACACATACTGCTCTCCATTACAAATACACAAACACATGGTGCTTGTGTATGGTTACAATTAATATACAATAGTTAATTATTTAATAATGTTATCCTATGTTTAAATATAATAGCATTGTCATTTAATGTTTTAGTTAGTCAAGTTATATTTTAAATTTTGAGCAATGTATTTATAGTATTATCATTGCTAATAATTATCCAAATAATATATTTTGTATATTTATAGAGGACGAAGAACCTTAGAACAAGAAAAATTACCATTTTATAGTTGCTATGATTATATATTATCAATATATAAGAAAATAAAATGATATGTTTTATTATTATATGTGTAAATAATATATATAGAATTATTTGTACATGGGCTGGAGAGATGGCTCAGCCATTAAAGACTAGGCTCACAACAAAAAAAATAAGAATTATATGCATATTATAATCATTAGTACTATAGTAAATGATTAAATTAATTTGAACTCATTGATTCATATTTGAGTAGTGTAACACCTCACCGTTTATTGTCAGTCCCACTAATCTTTCCTTTTATGACTACAGAGACACCTTTGTTATTTATGTTAGACAATTATTGATTGAATCTTTCTCTGGTCCAACATATGTAAAAGTCCCAAAATGCCTTACATTTCTTGACTAAGCCAGTAGGAATTCCTCTAAGGTGTTGAATGTGGATATATGGGGATTGGAATTATGTCAACTATGCAGCCTTTGTGTTCACATATTCATCACATGGGCAAGTGTAGAATGCTGAGTGTATGAAGCAAGGAGAGCTATGAATGGAGTGGCACAAGAGAAAGATGAGGGTCTATTACCCAGTTAGTTAATATCATTCAAAATACCAAGTGTAAACATAGTCCCATTTACATCATCTCTTCATCTCTTTAGCTGAACTTTTTATTTACCCAGAAAATTTTCAGTGAGCTACCTTATTTGTTCCCTGTTGTTTATTTTGGCTTTTTCATAATGACTGACAGAGTTCCAGGAGATTTTACATACATCAAAATTAAAGGGACAAAGAAATGGTTACAATGGTAAAGATTCAGAATTGTTATGAATGTCATTTAAACTTATGTCTGTATTCAACCACTACATATGAAAGTCAAATTTATAAAATAAAAATTACAGAATCATATGTAAATTAAATTATGAAACTGTTAAGAGTGGCATTCCTTAACTAAAGCAAGAAATTGGAAAATAGATTTCTGGCTTATGTTTTTTATGCTTTCAATTTACATGGTAATATTAGACATTAGATGCTATTTTCCAGAGCACACAGATATCAATATTATTGCCAAAAGATGTGTTTTCATTTTATTTTTATTTTTATGTAAACCTATTTATATTTTCTGAGATTACAATTAAATACATTCTTTCTCTCTTCCCTTTTTCCCTCCATAGCAATCATATATCTCTTTTTGATATCTTTCAAATTTACATTCTGCTTTTTTAATTTTTACAGATACATATGGATGTATACGTATTATATTTATAATCCCAAATGCCATAAATACAACCACTTCATACAATGCCATTTATATCCAGATGTGCCAGCATTAAATGTTTTTAGTAAAGTATAAAATTTAGCAAATATGAGAATAGCATGTGACTCTGTAAGATTTCATTAGGTATAAATCTGAGGCTTCAGGAGAACAATGCTGTAAATTTATAAACTGTAGACATGTGTACCAACTTGAATGAGGATTCTCTCTCTCTCTCTCTTTTTCTCTTTTTTTTTTTTGACATTTTGGAACAAAATGAAAGAAGTGCTGAGGCTCTTTTCATCTGGAACTGAGTGAGTTCAGGGCTTTGAGCTGCCTTTGAATCCAAGCCAGTGCATATCTGAGAGGAAAAACATAACACGCACAGCAGGTTCATTTGTAACTTTCACTCTGATATCCTTCCTCATATTTTCTTCTATTCATGATCCTTACAATGCCCATTCCATACAGTTTATCTGTGACTTACTTTCATTTGTGTTGAATAACAGATAGCACTGCAATGTCTCCCAAAACAATGATTTCCCCCATTCCTTAATGATAATTACAAACTAAAAAATTTCTCTTTATACATGTGTGTAATTGAAAGCCAATAAGGAGACAATACTTTTGCCTTTTTGTATGGGATACTGACATTTTGAATTATAATAAAGTTCATTTTTCTACTTGCTATTTACTTTCATGGTACATTTATATTCTTCCATAATTCAGGATTACTATTTTAAACAGACAAAATATTTCAATGTTTTAGCACATAGATCAAATGAAGTATAAAATAGCGCATTAGAAACATTAATTAATTAAATGTGAAATCACGGAAATCAATCAATTGTATTGAGTGATAGCATTAATTTATTTTTTATTTAACATACACCATTATTCTTGTATCCAAAGAGAAATATAAAACTGTCCTGTACTTCATTCTCAACACTATTTTGAGATATTTGACAAATATAGTTAACATATGATTGCTAATGTCATAAAACTATTACTGTTCAAAGTGACTCAGCACTGCTGTTGAACAAAAATAATAATAATCTCCTCTACACTACCAACATATATATGATCATTAGATCATCCAGGTGTAAGAACATTCAAAACAGATTGCAGAGACTTTAACAGAGAATTTATATAAGATAAGTAAATTCCATGTAAGTTTTCTAATGTATAATAGGTAATAATATTTTAGATAAATTAGAACTCATTAAACTATTAGCTCATGCAAAATACAAGTATGTTACAAATAGTGTCTCAAACACAATACCTGGTATTCCAAGGATCTCAGGTAAAGAAAGAAGAATTATAAATATTAAAATATAAAAAGACAAGGAGTAATGCTTCATTCAGCATTAGCACACTCTGCTCTTTGAATACGCTGCATATTTAATCAATAGAATTAAAAAGTATCTTTGGACACATACATCTGATAAAACTTCCGTCTGCATTATGACCTGTTTTTGGTACCCTGCCCACTGTTCTTGTCTAGGGATGCTTTCCAAGGAGTCTTGGGAATTTCGATTTATTTTGTAGCACGAAGATTTTGTTTTTAATAATGACTCCATGTCAAGATTTGAAGGAATCACAGTTGCACAAGGCACCGATCCAAACTTCCTCTGTTCCTATTTCCTGAGCCCGTCACAATGTCACAGTCGCCTCTCTGTCTCTCAGAAAGCACCAGGCTTTCATTTTCAACTCAGCTGCTCATTTCTCAATTTCTACATTCCAGCTCAGCCAACCAATGTGTGACCCCATCGGCTGTTGACAGCTGAGTTACACTGCTGAGAATTTATTTCACAGAGACTGGAACTTTTCTCTCATCTCACTTGCAATTTCAGATAAACATGAAATGATGCCTGTGGATATCTGACGACAAACCGCTCAGATGTTAGTATTTAAGAATTTGCTCATAATACCACGACTTTTTGACAAACTTGTATGCCAAATGTACATTTTTGTTTTGCTTTCCATGTAAAAGTCAAAAGAAACACAATGTCATTTATGCATTACAATGCCTGGATACCTCTCATGCGGGAATAGTAGGATGGATTCAAGAAAACATCAATAAATCTCAAAACACCCATTTTCAAAGTGAAGTGAGTCAGATATGGATGGCATTAATATTAGAATGTTATTAAGATCAATGCGATCAAGAGTATTTAAATAATATAATATAGAATATATAACACAAATATTTCATTCTGGAAAGTTTAGTGATGTTTTAATTCGTATATGTCTCAGTCCCTACTAATTTAACAATTCTCCTTTAATAATACTTAATAAATATTAAGCATAATGCCTCAAAGTATTCCTAGCATAAAAAATTTAGATTAATATAACAATAATAGGTAAGAAAGAACAATCATTGATGAGGCAAAAATTCATGCAATAAGACTATTTCCTGAATTAGCTTGAGTATCATAATATAAATTTACTATGTCATATTTCAAATATCTATTCTATGGGGATTCAACTTGGGATCTCATCACTATAGGCACCACTAATCTGGATTCTCAAACCTTCAACAAAATTTGGTGATTGGAAATTTATTGAATCATTATTTTGATTGCTTGAGTCATGATACTAAAATTATGTTCTACTAACTAAAATATTCACCTTTCCCCCATTGATTAGAACTTCATTTTATCCATATTGCTCTATAAACACTTTAAATAAATTTTTCTCTCAGTTTACAGAACATTATCTCAATAATACTTACTTGGATCAACAGGAGATTCTTGAAAGAAAATGTGTATCCCATTTATGTTTATGAAGGAATACAACAAAAAAGGAAGGGCTAGAAATTGGTAGGCAAAACCAAAATGTTGCTAAACTCATTTTCTTTATCTCTGACTTTGACCTTTTATTATTTTGTGATCAAAAAATCTTACACTGAACAAAGTTGACTTATTCAATATACTTTATTGAACATTTAGTTAATTTTGTTTGTTAATACTAAAAGATGTTTGTTACCCATTCCCAAAGCACTTATGTAAATTAAGAAGACACAAGGAAAGACTCATTTCTACAATCATACTATAAATGAAAATATGTAGAAGCTAGTCATGAATGAAAGCATGTATAAATACAAAAGAATTAATTTTTTGGGAGGTAAATACAGTTTTTCATTGAGAAGTTTGCTTTTTGTTTATTTAGGTGTTCAATTAGTTGAAAATCAATGAATAATTGCTTATAGAAGAAACATTAGCCATCTTTGTCAATTTTGATACAGAAATGAAGTGAGAAAATTAAGATGTTTCAGATTATTGTCCTTCCATGGTCATACTAAGATTTTAACCTATAATGAATAAACTTATAATGAATCAAACAACCCATTAAAATTATGGTAAGTGAATAGTTTCAAATATTTTTTATTACTTTATTAATGAATAATAAAAGATGAATATACGGTTTATAAGTTTGTGCTAAAAGCAAAGTGTATATAAAAATATCATATAGGGATGTACATGGTAGCTTAAGTGTTCTGTCTTGGTTTGTAAGGCCAATAATTATTTTCAATATGGTGTTGAATTTTGGTGAGGATTAAGAGTGTAGTTAAGGGGAAAATTTGATATATAAACATGAGACTTGGAAGAAGACAGAATGAGACCTGTAAGTTAAATGTATTAGGATGCTAAAGTAGAATTTTAGTGGACTGAACTGATAAATACAATGTTAAGTAAAGAAAAATTACATAAATACAGAATAATTTATGGCAGATTCCAGTATTTAATTTATGAGTATTAAATGACAAATAAAGCAATAAAAAATTCCAATAATAAAATGCACAAAAAGAAGAGAAACTATCAGCAAAGTTTAAGAGCTCTTGAAGAATACTTCAGTGATGAATCTGAAATGATGCTGAGTCTAATTACAATGACCTCTGAATGTGTTAATATTCTTTACCAGGAAGCAGTTGATATTTTTGCCCATAATTAAAATGTGCTGACAGCAGAAATCAAATTTCATTGAAATTTAAGACCTAATTGTGGGTGTGAAATTCAAAAAATAAATTTAGATAATGCGACCTTATTTTGGTGGGAGATTTAACACACTAGCTGATTGGATATGCAGTGTGAAGAAAAGAAGTTTTGGTGATAAAATAGTTGAGCATGTTTTAGAAATGCATAAAACATACAATCAAACACATGTAACTTTAGACATGAAATATGTTGATAATTTTATTATGTAGCATTTCTATTTTATTTTCTTAATTTCATATATGAGTACTCAATTGCTATCATTTAGCTTCCTTTACCTTATTCCAATGCCTCTTCTGTAAGATTCATTGAGAACCTCTGTGTGGTTTCTACATTGATACTGTCTACTGCACTGAAGTGCAAATGAGTTATGAGAATGAAGTGGAGACATTAGGGGAGAAATGAACACTGAAGAATAAATGATTCAAAGATTTCAGAGTTTAGTGTTTTCATTTGTATTTTGCATTTAAAGGAAAACAAACATTTATAGACAATATTTGGGAATTTGGGCGTTGTTCTTTCCAAACTACTTCCTGCTGGTAAGGGGCGCTGTCATGGGGGATTCAAAGAAGTTTCAGAAATCCTGGCTGTAGTCTGTAAGGCTGCTTTGTCCAGCTGTTTTGAATGTAAGATCACCTGGTACTCTGTTTCAGGCGGTCTGGCTTGATCAAACCACATTAGTCGGGAAGGAATCCACATCTTTTCATTTTCTGTGGAAACAAAAATAGAAATCCTTTTCCCCAGTAACTTGTCCTTCAACTTAAATTTTGGAGTCAAAGTATTTTTTTTATGTAATTTATTATTTTACATGTCAATCCCAATTCTCTCTCCCTTCCTTATTCCCTCCCTCCCTCCTTCCCTTCTTCCCTCCCTTTACACTCTCTGCCCTCTCACCTGCACTCTAACCACCCTCCCCTCTCATCCCCCCACCCCAATTCCATATGTAGGGAATGCCATCCAGTTGGGGTCATGTAGATCTGACAGGTCATTTACCAACCATAAAACACTGAAAGAAAAACGACCACATCTACATCAAATCACACCCAAATCATCAAGAAATTTACTTCACAAAATTAAAAACTTGGTTTATGGTCATAAAAATATCATGATAAAGACAGAAAGTCTCTCAAATGGTAAATTTGCATGCATAACTGTGACTTAAAACTCTTATAAGTGTGTGTAATATTTTGGATGAAAAATATTTTTCCTGAAATTTCATTCTTTAGCTATCTGTATTTCTGTAGTGAATAATATAAAATTATACACAACTAAAGATAATTTTGTTTTCCTTGTTGCTGAAAATACATTCTTAAAACTTCACTCTTTTATTTAAAGGTAAAATGTTCAGTTGTTGCTAAAGATATGTGATATAATTAAAGGGAGGTTTCTGTTCCACATTTGTTTTATATTTATTTGTTTATTGTGTGCATGTGGGGGGTGAGAGAGAGGGAGAGAGAGATTGTGTATGTTTGCTTATGTATGGTATTGAAGGTGGAGTAATTTCAGGAAAATTTACATAAAGAGTTTCTTTCCTACTATGTGCACCCCATAGAACTCTGACCCCTATATTTAACAGCAAGGAACAATACTGTTAAGCCATCATGCCACAAATTTAAATAACTTTTTAAATTGCTTATATATTTTTCAAGATTTATCTGTTAATATGGAACAATAAATTGTAGCTTTTTTTTTTTTTTTGTAGATCAGGATGGTCTTGAACTCACAGAGATTCAGCTGCCTCTGCCTCTCGAGTGCTGGGATCAAAGAAGTGTGCCACCACAGCCTGGCTATAGTATGTTTGTTTATTGATATATATATAGTATGTACAAACTATTATTATAGTTTTTGACATTAAAAGTTTGAAAACCTAAGTGTAAGAATAGTATTACAGTGAACTGTCAATATAATTCAATAGTTTATAATAATTATAGTAATAATGATGGTAATTTCACAAATAGCAATAGAACACAACTTTTCTGAATATACTTGTGCATATATTTATTAGCAGACTGTGACTTGGAAGTGTGCAAGATATTTTGTGGCTGTTGGTAACAGAAAGGTCAATGACCATTCATTGATTAACTTCTTAGTGAACACTTTAATAATAAGTGAAAAGTATACAGGAAGAATTAGAAAAGATTAAACATAATTGTCACTAATTTGCTGCATTTTGTAATGATGTGTTGAAGGTAAAAACACAATTGAGAGGATAAAACATGACTACTAACAGATTGATATGAAGTTTTCACGAGTTTGTTAGCCTCTGAAAATGTAATCACATTTTGTATTGCACAGAAAGTTATTTGAAAATATGTATACCCACTTATACATTATGTATCAAGGTACTGTCTACTTTTACTAGGACAGAATGTGGCCTGATATCATTTTATTGCCTCATAAATCTGTAGAATGTGCTTGTTCCTAAGGAAACATTTGTTTTAATTGCTATTTACCTTGCTTGTTTAATGATAATGGATTTTGCCCAACTAGCATTTTCCTACGGTGACCTTTTGTGATGAGATCTTATTAGTCACACAGAGAAATAAGTGGAGAATTTCTACTTGCCATAAATAATACTAGAGGCATTTCATAACAATCTAGACAACTGCCTTACACGGCAAATAATTCTATCTTTCCTCTACCTTAAAAATCTCATGAGAGTCTGATAGTTATAATTAATAGGGCTCCATGAGCAACAATGAGAAATTACTCAGTTTCCAAACCACAATTATCCAGGGAATGACTTTTTCACAATTTTCTCCATGCTCAGTTTGACTAGATATTAAATTGCAATATATTTAATAATTAAAGAAGAATGAATGAATCTTAAATTTCATGAATCTATGTGGACAGATGTGTCTCTTTCAGATGACATTCTGATTTGTTCTCTCTGTCTCTTACTTTTTCTTCATCTGTATAGTGGAGTAAGTGAAATACAGCTCACATATTTGTTTTCAAGAAGGAATATTTCCTATAGGCTCATTGGTGGTGCTGATTTAGAATATTTTAGATACTTTAGGAGGTAAAACCTCTCTTGAGGAAGTGGTTCACTGTGAGTCCACCTTGAAATTGTACATGCTTTCTCCATGTATTCTCTCTGCTCCCTGACCGTATAATAAGATAAACTGCCTCTTTGCCTTCACTTCTAGATGTTGTTGACTTCAAATTCCATTATAACACTAAGTTCTTCTTCAATCGGTAGCCTCTTGTGAGGTATTCAGTCACAATAATAATAAATTAATGAAATAGAGGCAGTTGTCTGGATTTTTCATTTGTGAAAATAAATGCCTTACGAAGTAAGTAATACATGGTATAGGTTCTGCTTGTAGGAATGCGTGTTGAAATGAATGATTTAATATTTTGTTTAAAATTTTTGCTTGACCCCTTAATTGTATATCCCTCACTACAAATAAAGACTGACAAACATAGAGAAAGAATAAGGAAGGAAAAAGCAATACAAGCTTAAGAAATTACTTCAGTCTAACCTTTTAAGTTTGAAGACCATAACACAGAAATTGGTAACATCCTCATGTCGCTTAAAATTGCACATGGACCCTTAAGAAAAAAGTCACATAGTAAGTTCAGTGCAGAAAACAAAACTGATGACATTAAGAAAGCAACCACAGAATTTGGCAGGGAAGTCACAACACATATTTTGTAAAAAGCACTAGAGCCAAAGTTAAATAAAACTGAAGGGCAGTAAATCAGAGAAACATACAGTTAGTGTTAGAGGATATCCAAAATTGAACTGGTGTATTTGGTTGCACCATTGACAACATAACTTTGTGCAGGATCTGACATTTGTAGTAATTTGTCTGTTATGAGATAGCAGAGGTGACTCACTATCAATGATGTCTAGCAAACAAGAATGAGCTAATTTTGTTGCATGATTGCAAAGAATAAAGCAAGTTGAACATCTGGTAAATTCATGTTTTGGTCATAAGGTTAATCATTAAAAACAATTCAGAATAATTACTTGTATATAATATTTCACATTTTAATTATGTTTCATATTATACTTTCTGTAGAAGAATGTATAATATGCTACTTTTCCTTTTTTTCCTTACTTTATCCTATTTATTCCAAAGAGATTTTATCATAAATATCAAACTAATAAAAATTTAGAGTTTTTATAAATATAACACAAATTCTGTATCTCATTTACTTTATTTTTTCTTTTTCTTTTTGAGATTGGGTTTCTCTGTGTAACAGCCCTGGTTGTTCTGGAACTCACTTTGTAGACCAGGATGGCCTTGTACTCACAGAGATCACTTGCATGTGCCTCCAAAGTGCTCTAATTAAAGGTGTGTGCCACTACCACCTGGCTATTGTCTTTCTATTAAACACAAAGACAGACTTAAGAACAAAATATAACTCTAGATTGAGATGTTTCCCCTAAAGGAGGGTCCTCCAAGTACAAAAGTGCATAGCAATTCGGGTGTAAACACAACATCTACAAGGTTACTTTCTTTGAAGTTGGTTATAAATATCCAGAATCCCAGTTCACCTCTTGATCAAGGGGGAAGGGAGATGATCACAAAGAGGGTCTACTACAGAGGACAACGACTGCTGGATTGGAAGATGAAAGCATAGGGACCCCACTCCCACAATGACAAAGCTTAAAGCCTTGTCATGCAACGGGAAGAAGAAATTCAGCCAGTCTCGTGGGAAGAGTTTCTGAAAACCATAGGGGGATGCTGATGCTCCAGGGAGCAGAGTCTGGGCTACCCTGAGTACAAAGCTTACCAAGGAAGATCAAGTTACTGAGGGACCAGAACAGGTCCATCTTCACAGAGTTTATAAATATATTGCCACATCAGAGAATGTCACCAAATCCTAAAACAGAAACCCACATATTTCTGATGAGGTGACAGGAGAGACCTTCCAAATGAAAGGGATGTTGGAGAGTGGCATGAACACCTTGGTTCAGGCTGTGTTACTACAGAGCCTTATGGCTATGCGGATAAAGATCTGCTGCAGAGAAGATGAAACTATCTCCCTTTTTGTGCACAAGCACAGTGTGTTTACCTACTTGTAAATTGTCTATGGGCATGAGTTCTCATGACATCTTTATTTTATTATTATAAAAAATAAGTTCAAAAACATTTATCAAAGTATTAACATAACTTTAATATTTTTATCATTCTTCAATAACTAACTGTTCTATTAATCTAAAACGTGTTAGTGTCAACAAAATTTCTGGAAGAAAACACTACCTTAATAGAAGAAGGAACTCAGGTATGGAAATCGATTAAACAGATCTATTTTTTTTTTGTCCTATTGTAATTCACCATCATGTCTTAGCAGGAGTCATGTTAGTTTCAACAGTACATTTCTTAAAAGTAATATATACTCTCCCATGATTTAATTAAATAAATTCATCATTAGTGTATTCTTCAGACAAGAATGAATGAAGAGGTTTGCTTATTTTTGTTTTAGTTTATATTGTTTTTGGTTTTTCAAGATAGGTTTTCTCCATGGAACAGCCATGGCTGTCTTGGAACTCACTTTGAATACCAGGTTGGCCTTGCCCCACAGAGATCCACCTGCCTGTACCTCCTGATTGCTATAATTTAGGTATTTGTTCCTTTTTTTTTTTTAACATTGATGTCCTATACTCCATTACCTGTGAAAATGAAGGAAGTAGGGACCCTACCTTGAAGTTTACAAAATGCCTAGTTTCCCATTATTGTATTATATGGAGTTTAAATGGTATACATTTTCAAAGGCATGAGTATGTGTATGGATTTCATGGTTTTATTTTTATGTGGGAGTTTAATATTTTCCTTTGCTAGAGTAACTGGAAAGCTCAAGGCATTTCAAATTGTGGTCAACAAAGTTGAAAATAGGTGCCAGTAGATTTCGATTTTCCTGTCTGAGAGAGTGTTATAAAAGAAGCAGTCGGTTGTTGTTACTTATTCTTGGCTTCAAACACACAGAAAGATAAGAGACATTCTCTTGTTTTTTTTTTTTTATTTCTATGTTTTAAGATTTACTATTAGTTTTGTGTGTGTGTGTGTGTGTGTGTGTGTGTGTGTGTGTGTGTGTGTCTTTTTGTGGGTGTAGGACTTCTGTGAGTGTGCCTGCAAAGACCAGAAAAGGACATCAGAGTCCCATTTACTGGAGTTACTGGTGGTTCTGAGTCATCTTATGTGGGTACTAGGAGCCCCACTCTAGTCATCTTTAAGAGCAGAAAGGATTCCCAGCCTTTATATCCCTCCAGTTCCTTCTTGGTTCTTTAATGTTGTTAAGAATAACCTCACTCCTCCAAATGCCTCTTTTACCTAATATAGTCAGTATGAAGGGGCAGTGGATAGGGAGAGGATCAGATGGGAAAATGAAAGTCTATTTTTCATCAGATTTTTATAATGTTTATGTAATGTCATAAAGGATAATTTCCTTTCTAATTTACTGTGCATATTATTATTATTTGTCTAGCTTCAGTGACCCAGTCTTATACCTACGCTCCAACCTGCTCATTTTATGTCTTGATCTGCACATAACACTTCTGTTGAAAAATTGCAAACATCACTACAGTATTGACCAACTTCCACACACATGGATGCCCTTATTTTAAATGCCTTCTCCAGGAGAAACACAGACTACATGTTCCCCCAGTTCTAGGATACGTACCAGATGCATCAATAGTCCCTTTAGCTACATTCAAATAGCAAATCAGAATCAATATAAAAATTGAGGCTTGGTGAGCGTTTAATGTATGATTTACAAGTATTCTATTCTTGAGAATTACTGATCCATCTTCTCCATTAATTCCCTTGATACCACATTAGTAAACAGAAGTGGACACCAACGTGTGAAAATAGTCATTTCTATCCTTGTCAATCATTCATAAAATGCTTATTAGCATATAGCTTTATCTAATAAGAACTTGATATGGGTGGGATGTGTTTAATCAATTTGTGTAACATTCTGAAAATATTACGTAAATATGAACAACAAATTATTGTTAGATGAAACATAGAAATTCTAATTCATACTGTGTTTTACACAAATGCCCAATTCACAATATTCATTATATGGAAATCAAGTAATTGTTTTGGCACTTGAAGCTAAAATGATAAAAACAAAGAAACAAAATGGACAAAAAACTAGAAACAAAAAGGGTAATAATTAAAGTCATATACTCTTAATAGTTTTGAAACTGACACTTGCAATTGTAATTATAATTAATTCAAATTCATGTCCATCATCTCTTTCTACTTTTAGTTATAAATATAACATGAGGTAAATATGACAAATTTTTATTTCTTCTTTATTTATAATTACTTATAGGTATAATTCTATGCACCTTATTAAAACAAGTGTCTGTTAAATTATAAATTGAAAATATTATAGTTTCCTATTAGTATTTATCATGCTCACCTTAAAAGTAATAACAGCAAATAATCCAAATTAAAGATTCTATATGCCTAGGAAATTCTGAGCTTATAAATTAAGATATTAGGGCTTCCTTTGCTGAACAAAAAGGATCTATTTATTAATATTAAAACTTCACACAGATAATAGCATGTTTCACTCTAAACTTGAATATTATTTGAGATGTTAAAAATTATTTGAGGAACAGAGATACTATAATAATAACGGTATTAGTAGTACTAAGAGCTAGGCTTATTTGATCAATCTATAATCATTCAAAGTTGTATCTAATATCCACTTTCAATACAAGTTGGATTGACTAATTGGAATTAATGATGTGTGACTGTTAGAATGTTACAAGTCCAGCACCTAGTAATCCTGATAAAACTTAACCACCTCCTTAATAGGCATTTATTTTACAACTCTGTATATATTCTAGCATACTTGAGGCAACTAAGTAGATCTAATGGAAAATATGAATAAACCCCCAGATTCACGAACATAAAATGTAGTAATATCATCAGAGATAAATGTCCTATAAAAGAGATTTCCCTCTGTTATAACCCATGAGCCTGACCAATAAAAAAAAAGTCTTGATAAATGACATTATTTTTGTTACTATAAAACTTCTTTAAACTTCCTATGTTAAGACGTGGAATTGGAAAGCACTAGTCTCTGGTCCTGGGACATATCCACTCATACCTGGATTAAGAATATAGTATTATATCTTTAAGGGTAACCAAGTGTGACCCCCAAGAAGGATCCAGCTGCCACCAGAGTAACTTGGATTCAACACAGGTCTTTTTATTCCAACCATCTGGTATTGCACTCTCAGATGATGTTGGTGAGACCTTACTGCTGGTTCATCCTTTTGTTTTGGTTTGTCTCCAATTTTTTTTAAAAAATGAGCTATTCGTTTAGAATATTGGGTTTGTAATACATTTTTGGGTTGATTTCAATGTGTTTGTTTTAATATATCTATTTTTTTTTTCTTGCTTTGGAAAAATTTTGGCTTTCAAGTTTTCACTCTTTTTCCATTTCTCTTAACTTTCAGACTTCTGAATGAATTTGGCTTCTAAATGGTTTATTTTTGTTTTTGTTTGTTTTCATAACAGCTGACATTTTGATTGGCTGGGTTATGGTCTTTGTCTTCTAACACTCTGCAAATATGTAGTTATGTGGGTTTTTTTGTTCATTTTTGCTGTTGTTGTTGTTGTTGTTATATTCTTTTATGGATACTTTGGCTTAAGAATCCCATGAATGAATGATCACAAACAACCTGAAGGTATGGCATTTGTGATCTATAGAGCAACAGGACGGGACTAATATAGCAACACTTTTCCCTATGTTCTGTACCCCCCATCTGATATCCCCACCAATTATTTAAATTTTTTTTGAATTTCTCTATTACATACTGTAAAGACTCCACATTCTGTTACCACATTGAGGATAGAATTTGCGGTAAACTAAATCTGTGTCCTTGGGACTTGACTCCTGATGTTTGGCTCTGGAATAAACTACCTTAACTACTCTGAGGCAAGAGCAGCTCGTTGAATGATAAAATATTTCTTTACATTAAAGCTTGACAGGGGTTGAGGTTTCATATTTTTTTTTAAATCATAAGCAAACCTGAAAACAAAATTTCACTAGATTTTGCTTTTTTTAACGTTTGCATTTATGAAAACAGTCAAATTAATAATGTAAGATGGTTACCAAATACAACTAGTTAGAAAAATCAGTTTAATGCACCTTTCGTTCTGCAAAAAAATATCAGTTTTATGTCTAGGTATGTAGGTTTTCTATATCCCCTAAAAGAAAAAACAGACCATTTCCTTGAACTGACTTAATACGCCTCAAAAAGCTCAGACAAAATCACCAGTGAAAAACTTATTTTATTGCTGGGAAAATAAATGTGAAATAATACCAGAAAGCACTGTCAGATTTGCTTTAACTTAAAGAAAACCTTGTCCAAACAGAGGCAATTCAAAGAAAACCCTAAGAAAGATTCATTCATAGTTTGGAGATATGTATAGTAATTTATATTATGCCAAAATAAGAAAAAAAATTGATTATGCTCTCATAACATTTGTTGTCTATTAAGCAGACTTATTTAGCTAAAATCCATTAAAGAGGAAATAAAAATCAGACTTCCTAATTAGTAACTAGTTTGTCAAACACAGGGAAAAATTCAATGAAATATACTTCTTAATACTCAGTAGGAAACTGCAGTCAAACCATTCTAACTTTTGTTCAGTGTCAGTGTCATCATCAGAATTGAGTTTGAGACACAGCTAGAACATTTGAAAATGTCAGAGCTTTCAAAAGTCCCAAAAGCAAAGGGGGCCATGGTGACCTCATTATTCAGTTTTATATTTAGCAAAAGAGAAGCTGACAAGCTAAGAAGACTATGGGCAGCAGTGGAAGCATGGAGAGGCAGAATGTTTGGAAAGAATAGAACCTGTCAATAGAGTGATACATGCTAAAACTTAAAGGACACTGCTTGCAGTTGAAATATTCTTAGAGTTCTATGTGGCATGTTGTGAAATGGAAGTGTCCACAAATGTGGATCTGATTTCCTTACAATTCTTGCTGTTAGGAATTTACAGCTATGGATAGATGGGTGAGGAACAAGACTGGGAGGATCTAGTTTGAGGAGGGGACAGAAGAGGGGAATGAGAAATACAGAAAGACATGTTAAATTAAGGGCTATGCTAAATTGAGTAGAATGGAAGCTAATACAGTAGAAACTTGTCAAAATATATACATATATGATGATGATCAAAATGAAATCACCAAATAAAGGGGAGAAAGAGCCACAAGTGGTCATCTCTTGTCACCAAAGGAGTTTTGGGTGAAAAGTGACACAAGGGAACACCCCTCCAATCACAAGCTACTGCCAAGACTATAGGTTGCTCTCTACAAGCTAGCAGTAAGCCCTAATTGTGGAAGATAATACCTACTCTACTCATTGAGCTTACCGAAGCAGAGCAGGTGCTCACGTAGTGACTTCATCCTCATGTGCTAATTAGTATCTTTAGTATAGGAAATTGCTCTGCATGCTACCAAAAAAAGAAGCATAAGCAGCAATGTATCCATAAATTCTTTTATGTACAATGATGTCCTGACTGCAGGGTGATATAGAGCAACGGTGGCAAAAAGTTTGTGGGAGAAATCAGCCAATACCTAATTTAAATTAAGGCCCATGCCATGAGACAAATGCCATATCTGACACTGTCTAGCTGACCAAGAACCTGAGACTAGATAGCTCAGTGACCTAAGGGGGGGGTAATAATTCTATTGTAAAACACACACACACACACACACACACACACACACACACACACATACACAATTATAGAGGAAAAAAAGACTCCCAATGACGTTCTGTTATATTCATAGTTCAGTGTCATCAAAGAAGTATATTCCTTTAGCAGATGGGAACAAGAGAAGATACCCACAGCCAGACATGAAACAGAGTGAGAGGCCTTGAGGCAGTCAGGCCAAAAGTGAGTGTCTCCATTAAATCCCTCCACCCAGGGACAAGGAACCCTGCAGAAGAGGAGACAGAAAGATTATCAAAGCCAGTGGTGATGGGAGACACCAATGACACAAGGCCCTTTAAGTCACATGGTCAACAGACATATAAATTTAGAGAATGAAATATCATGTATAATCCTGCACAGGTGTGCACATGATAGGGGCCTAGATAACAGAAGTGGACGCATGGCACTATCCCTAACCCACATTCAATTTCTAATTAAAAATGGTTACAAAGTAAATTTAATTTGCTCTAAGGGAGTCTTACTGGGGAAGCAAATTACTACTCCTAGTTTAAAACGCATGCCCAGCAGTAAGTTACCAACAGAAAAAAAAAAAAAAAAAAAAAAAACTCAATGGCATCTTTGAAGGTTCCTTGTCTTATAATGTCACAAAAGGCTTTTCCTTTTTTATTTTTTCCTCTTTTTAAAAGAAAAATTACCTATTTATTTTATTTATATTTTTTCTGTGTTTTCCCCTCACAATGACTTTGATTATATATATGGCTTCCAGTTTAGTGTTTTTTTATGACATTTCTGAGTGTGTTTACCAGTGAGTTTTTGTTTTGTTATGCCTGTTCTTTGGCTATATTCCTTCTGTTTCTTTTGTCTTTATTCTTTTTGTTTGTTTGTTTGCTTGTTTTATTTTACATGTCGATCCCAGTTCCCTCTTCCTCTCTCCCTCCCTCACTCCTTCCCACCCTCTGTCCTCTTTATCCTCTCTCCCCCCTCACATGTACCCTGATCACCCTCCCCTCCCATCCCCCCATCCCAATTCCCCAGGTAGGGCAATGCCATCCAGGTGGGGTCATGTAAATCTGTCAAGTCATTTTGCAGAGGGAGAGGACAAGACCAGGTTGCAGAAACACATAGAGACAGCTGACCTGAACAAGGAGGAGCTAACAGGCCCCCAGACTGGTAGCTGGGAATGCAGCATGCAACTGACTCAGACCCTCTGAACATAGGTCTCAGCTAGAAGGTCTGATTAGTCTAAGGGACCTCAGACAGTGGAACCAGGATGTATTCCTGGTGCACAAAAGACCTTGGGGGCACATCCCCCATTGACGGATACTGCCTTAACCTAGAGACAGGAGAGAAGTCCTAGTCCCTACTTTTGTCCTTATTCTTATGTGTTAGTTTTTGTTTTATCCCATGGTATCTTATATTATTCTATATCATTTAATATTATCCATGAGAAGCTTATTTCTACTCAGAGACGGGTAGGCGCTGGATTGGGATGTAATACAAAGTGTTGAGTAACTGGGAGGAGTAGAGGGGGAAACTTTAATCAAGATATGGGAGAAAATACATTTTTATATTTTTGCTATTGAAACTAGATTCTTTTTTCATACCACACATCCCAACTACAGTGTTCTCTTTCTTAACTCCTCCCAGAGACTCTTTCACACCCTGTGTCAATCCTAACTCCAAGTTCAGCTCCTCTTAATGTTCCTAGACAAGAGCAGAACTTTAAGAGACAATAACCAAAAAGGACAAAACATGATACAATAAGACAAGGCATAAGCCCTTCTATAGGCTGAACAAACAAACCAATAAGATGAAAAGAGTCCCAGGAGGAGACAAAAGAGTCTGAGACACACCTGTTAGGAGTGTTAGGGGTCTCTTACACATCCAAACAAACTAACTAATTAACAACCATATTATATATTCCTAGGACCTGGTGCAGAGTTATGTTGGCTCCATGCTTGCCACTTGTGTCAGTGAGCCCTCCTTAATTGATTTGATGGGAATAGTCTCCTAGTGTCCTCTATCTCCTCTGAGCCTTATAATCTTTCTTCTTGTAGGATGTTCCTTGCTATCCAACTGTAGTGATCAGGACACAAGCAGAATACAGCAAAAATCACTGAAGGACAGAAGAGGCCTCAATTCAATTACAAGAAGAGAAGACTAGAAAAGATATTCCTGTCAATGATTTGAAATGACATTTAAAAAAAAGCATTAGAGCATCTAATAAGTAACATATACTATATTGAACAAGATGGTAAATATTTCCCCACTAAATGTGTTGTTCCCCACCTGCTCCTGATGTATTAAATGTTCAAGTTAACAAAAAAGGGGAGAATAAATTCAAAAAGAAAAGAAGGGAAAAGTCTGCATAAGTGCACACAGGTTGTGATCTTATGAACAGAAATTCCTCACGAACAAGCACATAGCTACTGGAGCTAATAAGTTGCTTTCATTGTGTTCACATTACAAAGGATTAAAATATAAACACAAAACAATTGCATTTCTTTATAGCAGCAGTGGACCATTTGAAAATGCAATTCATTCACAATAGCCCTAAAGAAACAAAGACACAAGGATAAACTTAACATTGGAGCTAAAAGACTGAAAATTTTAGAACAGTATTGGCAGAAATGAAGACCACCCCTAAATGGAAAACACCCTACCTTATGGGGTTGGAATACCGAATAGTGTTGCAGAGACAATAATATCCAAATTGAATTATGGAGACAACACAATCCACACCGAATCTCAGATATTGGAAGGCTAAGATGCATGGAAAAAATAGGAAAGGGCCCACAATACTGTAGACAATATAAAATAGGGAAGCCTAAAATTTTTCATTTTAAGTCTTGCTATAAAGCTCCATTAACTAGCATAGTGTATTTTATTAGAAGGGAACATAAAAAGTATTGAAAGGAATCACACTAATAAGATATACATGTTAACATATAATATAACTTTTATATTTTAGAAAAATACAATATTCCGAAGTACAAAAGTCAAAGGAATGTTTCCTTAAAAAAAATGAAGCTGCAGTAGTTGTGTGTCCACAAACACAAGAATAATATACATCATTTCAAACCATATGTAAAATATTAATCACTTCATTGTCCTACATGAATCATTGAAAACTAAAAGAATAGGAAAAATATATCCTTAAAGTATCCTTAAAGACTCACATTTAGACTATAATTTTATAAATACAGTACTAAAAGCATGATCCATAGAAGGAGTTAAATTATCCATACTTTATATTATAAAAAATGTAGAAATTCTTTGTAAATCATGTTATGTAGTAATAAAAAGCAGAAAGAAGTATGTGCAAATTATCTTACAGCTCAATAAGATCAAATAGAATATAGTGAGTAAAACTATTAATAAATATTTCACAAAGAATATTGAAAAAAACCAAATTTTAAAGAAATTCTTTATGAGTTTCTGTGCAGTTAAATTTTCTGAGCAATACTATTGAGAAATGAGGCCTGGCATAAATACCACCTTGGAGAGTTATTTATGACTGATCATATAGTAAGAATCTCTAGAGTCTTGCCTTATGCCAACTAAAACACTGTTTCAACAGTATGTTCTAACAAGGAATGAAGCCAATGACCTAAGGGGATTTCCTGGGAATTGAAACTAAGACAGGGGCCTAGTTCATTATGGGAAGAGATTTTTTTTTTCTAAACTATTAGAGTAACACCTCTGTGTAATTTCTGTTAACATTCCAGGAAATTTTGCATGGAAAAACAAAAACTTTGCTTCACTGCATTGCACGTTGAGAATGAATTCATCAGCAAGGAGATCCTTCTCTATAGTAGTCCTCTGTTCTGAAGGGTGGGGCAATCCAGCTCTCATCATGTCGTAAAGTTTTGTGAATTGTTGCTAGTTACACACTACAGTTATTATTTACTATATATACATACTGAAAACAGGTTGCAGTCCAGAAATCTGTCTGCAATCAAGATATATCACTAAACATAAATATTAAAAATGTAACAATCTAAAAATATTCACTAAGCATATAAAACTACTCAATCTTTTTAATCATTAGCATAATTCTGGTCAAATCTATTAAATTATACAATTATTCCCTACCATTATTTTCATCTGAAAATCAAGAATAGCAGATACCAGTGACAATGTTGAGAAACAAGAATCTTCACAATAGTTGTTAATAGTCACTTAAAATATATCAAACACTTAACACTGTAGTTGCCAGAGGTATGATATTAATTTTACGAACAGTCTAAAAATATGTGACTCTAGGAATCTACAGAAGTTCAATAAAAACAAACTAATAATCAGAATCAGGATAAAATCTTTCTTCCATTAACTCAGATTTACAGTGGCAGATGATGCTGTTGAATTCTATGTTTGTAGTATAACTATTAAACTTTTGGTCTATGTAAATTCATAAACGTTATTCAGTTAAAGATATTGCAGCTCAGATCTTTCTAAACAACATATCTCAAACAACATAGGGCAATTAATAAAACATATCTCTAAAATCTGAGTTGTAAGTTAAATAAATATTTTTCTGTTACTATTTTAATTAATAAGTTTTATAAGAAGATTTATGTCCCTCTTAGGGTTCTTCTTGTTATGTCGCGTCTCTGGTGCTTTGGATTGTTGCTTGATTATCCTTTGCTTTACATCTAATATCCACTTACGAGTGAGTCCATGCCATGTTTGTCTTTCTGAGTCTTGTTACCTCACTCAGGATGATTTTTTCTGGTTCCATTTATTGGCCTGTACATCACATGATATCATTGTTTTTATGTTATTTTTTTTGCACTGAATAATGTAAATGCACCACATTTTCTTTATCTGTGTATGAGGGGAATCTAGGCTGTTTCCAGATTCTGGCTATTACAAATAATACTGCTGGAGGACTCTAAGAGGGATGCATGGTTATTCCTGGAACGGGGAAATAGGTAAGATCTCCTGGGTAACCTGAGGGTTGGAGAATAGAGCAGAATGGATTGGGAAGGGAAACATGAGGTATCAGGATGGCCAAGTTTGGATAAGGATGGATAGAGAGACAATATCTTCAAAGAAGAGGGCATTATTGGTATATGGAGACATCTTTTGCCAGGAAAACTCCAAGGAATCCACAGGAATGACCCTTCAAAGACTCCTTGCAATAGTAGAGAGTGTCTAAACTTACCTTTCCCTGTAATTAGATTGGAGAGTATCCTAATTGTCATCATAGAGGCTTCACCTAGTAACTGATGGGAGCAGATGCAGAGATCCAAAGCCAAGCATTGAGCCAAAGTCTGGAGATTACTATCATGTTGTGAAACCTACAGAGGCAGCTGACTTGAATTCCTGGGAGACACAGACTCTAGTCTAACAGCTAAGGACACTACATGGAACCAAACTAGACCCTCAGCATTTCTATTGCAGTTGTGTAGCTTGTTTTGTTTGTGGGGTTCTTAGCAGTGGGACCAGGATCTGTTCCTGATACATGAAGTGGTTTTTTGGAATATATTACCTGTAGTGGGATACTTTGCTTAGCCTTGATACAGGGAGGAGCTTGGTTCTGCCTGAATTTGATATCTCCCATTTGCTTTGTTGACTCCCATTCAAGGCCTTACCATTTCTGTGGAATGGATGAGGAGGTATAAAGTGAATGAAGAGGCAGGATGAGAGAAGATGAAGGAGGGGAAGCTGAAGTTGGTATGTAAGATAAATAAAAATTAATAAAATAGTTCTTACTAGGACTTAAAAGGTCCTATAGGACACTGTCCTACTTCCTTTCTTCTCTGAAGCCCCTTCCATGCCTTTCCCACTATCAAATTGGAAGCCTCTTTTACTTGTATTAGAGTAATATTTTTTTTTTTGTGTGTGTGTGTGTGTGTCTGTGTGTCTGTGTGTATGCATGTGTGCATGGTGTTTATAGATTTGAACAACCTGTTTAGTCTGCTTTTATTTTTTGTATATATATGGTATCATGGATGAGCACTTTGTAAATATTGTAAAACAGACTCTCCTTGAAATGTCTGCTTAAACAAGACCTGAACAATGGCCATATAAATAGATAGGCACACACGGAAGTGGAAAAATTTTATGTAGTCCCACCCATAGACAAAGATCTGTAGGCAACCATGACTACTCTGATAGGAAGAATTAGCCTCTCTCTGCAAAGAGCTCCCTTACGATTCAACACTTTTATGTAAAAGTTTAAAGACTTTAAGACGTTATCATTAGCCATTTCTGCAGTTTGGATTCCTGCTTAGTATGGTTTAATACTAATATCATAGATTAACACTAAGCAACAATCACCCTAAAGAAAATAATCAACAAAATGGTTCTTAATGATAGTCTAACAAATTCACAAATCATTGGGGGAGTAACAAATGCTGTATCTTTTCAAAATCAACAGCTCACAAAAATTAGTATTCTATTGAATTTTTAAAAGTTAGATATTAGATTGAAGCTTATGAATTGCATCATTTTCCAAAGCCATGAGTCCCTCAATGTGTCTTTTCTTTTAAAAGTCAGAGAAGTTGCTATTGGATCCTAAACAAGCTTGAAATGAGAAACCATTTAAGAGCCCAAGAAATATTATTATAACTGTCATTAGTACAGAAATACACACATTTTCATAAGTACACGCAGTTGCCAAGCAACTACTTTAAGATAAAGGCCACTACTTGATAAAGTAAAATACATTTTCAGTCTGAACATAAAAAAATACTGTCCCAGTGCCTTCAGTAATTTACCCCAGATCTTTCATAACCGAACATTGAAAATAATGATATTACCTGTTCAAACCCTATAACTATGTAAAATGTTTCCTTTGCTATAATATATCAAATCATGGGCATGCTTGAATTGAGTTCTATTGTGTTCGTTACCTTCAGAGCCAATATTAGTATTTTACATGCTTGACAAGTGATATTGAGCAGAATTCACAAGGATATTTCAAGGTCAAGTTGTACTCAGTATATTTTGATTCTATTCACCTCATCCTTCACACCAACCTCATGACCATTTTGTCTTTACCCCATTATGTCCAATTAGTGCTGCTACTACGTATTCAGATGTAAGAACATTCTTTTAAACAAGCATTCAGTGGACTTTTACATTCTAAGTCTATCATATAAAATATAAATATAATACTGTTCACATTATACATCATTCAAATCCACATTCGTTCTCATTTTAATTTAATTTTTTAAATTCTTCTCTACTATGTGACATCCTGAGTACAGTTTCCCTCATCCTCACTACTTCATATTCTCCCCCCCCCACCTTCCCCTTTCCCCAGTTCCACCCCACCCATGAAAAGATGAGGCCTCCTAAGTGACATTAATCAAACATGTTAAAATAAGCTTCAATAAGACTAGGCATATATCACTATATCAAGGCTGAAGAAGGTGAATACCAAGCTACTCAATCATAACATATATGAACAGGTTATAGGTTAGACCCCATAAAAACTCCTGATCACTGAACCCCCAGGAGTGCTGGTCAGTTGATTCTATGGGCAGTGTTCTTATGGTGTCCCTCACTCCTCTGATTCCTCCAATCATTCCCCACCTGTCTGCTTTGTGGGACTCCTGGAAGAGGCCTAATATGTGACTGTTAAACTCTCCATGTGTTTCAAGCAGTTGCTGGATGGAATTTCTTTAGTCTCTCTGATGACAGTTGTGCAATGTGCTGGTCCCAAAACACTCTGCAGGCAAACAAACAAACAAACAAACAAAAACAAAAACAGGGAGATTGAAGTTACACTGGGTTGGTGTCCTAATCCCTTAATTTGAGCCCTTGCCTGGTAACAGAAGATGGCCGATTTAGACTCTGTGTCCACCATTACTAGGAGTCTTTATTAGGGTTATTTTCTTAGATACCATGGAGTTCCCCTTGTGCAAAGTTCCTACCCCACCTCCAAAATACCCCTCAAATCTAGCTATTTCTTCCTCCATGCTCCTCAGCCCCCACCTGATCAATCCCTGTTCCCAACACCAACAGTCCCCAATCCACCAGTGAAATTTATTCTATTTCTGCTTCTCAGGAAGACACCTGATTCTTCACCTAAGCCCTCCTTGCTACTTAGCCTCTCTGATTCTCAGTATAGTCACTTGTTCATCCTTCCCTTTAAAACTAACACTCACTTATAAGACAGTACATACAATCCCACAAATG
The DNA here is from genome assembly GCF_943737965.1 of Phodopus roborovskii. Classification (NCBI taxonomy): domain Eukaryota; kingdom Metazoa; phylum Chordata; class Mammalia; order Rodentia; family Cricetidae; genus Phodopus; species Phodopus roborovskii. The sequence goes on from NW_026125444.1 coordinate 7,988,515, forward strand.
CAGCCAGACAGAAAGTACTAAAAGGAAAACACTAACTGAAAGAATTTAACTATAACCACAAAAACATAGACACTTAATAATTTCACATAAGCAAGACCCAAAGAAGTGACACAGACTCACACACACATACAAACACATACATACATACATATATGTATGTATTGTTTTTTGTACCTAATTATAATTTTCATTTAAGCAGAGCCTTGTGATATATATACAACTATAGTAATAAAAACAGATTGTTTGGTGTTGGCAATTCCACAAATTAATGAAATTGAATCAAAGACACTGACATTATTCCATATACCTATAAACATCTGATTTTTGATAAAGAAGCCAAAATGGTACAATGAAAAACTGAAAGCATATTTAACAAATGGTGCTGGCATAATTGGATGTCAACACGTAGAATATAACAAATAGATCTATATTTATTGCCATGCACAAAATTCAAGTCCAAATTGATCAAGAACCTCAATGTAAATCCAATTATATTGAACCTAACATCAATAGGACAAGGATCTGTTGTTGGTCATGAGCTAACTTGTTGGAGTCCATTCCCTATGGTGAGATGCCATGTTTAGGTTTAATGTGAGAAGGGAGGGCCTTGGGCCTGTCCCAACTTAATTTGCTAGACTCCTCATGGAAGCCCTTACCTGTTAGGAAGGAATGGATGGGGGATGAGTTCAGAGAGGAGGGGGCAAGGTCGTGAGCAGGAGGAAGGGTGGGAAGTAGAACTGTGATTGTAAGGTAGAATGAAATTAAAATAAATAAATAAAAATAGAAACAATCTAATATTTCATTTGAAATGTTGTGAGAATGCAACCAATAACTTTAGAACTCAAATGCATCTCCTTTAATAGTGTTCATCCCCCTGGGGGGCAGAAGAGGAATGGGTTGGGATTTGGAAGGCTGAGGGAACTGGGATTGACATGTAAAACAAGCTTGTTTCAAATTTAAATAAAAATATTATCATAAAATAGTGTTTCAAGGGAGACATGTTTGTTGGTTATTTCCAAGAAAACAAAATTTATAAGAGTTTTATTTATTTACTGAATTGCTTAAATAAAAATTTTAGCATATACCCATGCATATGCTGAGCCATGTGATTTAAGCAAACACATATGCCAAACTGTATGGTTTGAAGGTATTAACACTTTTTTTCTCCATCATAAGATTCTAAGGTTATGTACATTTTACTAGGTCAAATAGAAAGAATTAGTTGTTGTCATCTTTTTATTATTGAACTCATATTTTAAAAGTATTCAGTCCAGAAGTCATTAACAACATAATGAAGTATAATATGCTGTCTTTATCAAATGTATTAATGTTTCTAAAGGTTTGGTAAACTAATCAGCTTAATGAAACAGGCTGCATATACAACTGACAGTTCCTTTATAACAGGGCCAGTCGTGTTCTCTCCTCTGTCCCCATTCCTAAAATGAAAAACCCAAACTGAGGAGTAATTCTATTCCTTCAGTATGTAAAATGATTTTGTGTATCCTGATTCAGTGTGTCCTTTTATGTTTCTTATCACATTCTAGCTTATTTTTGTCATATAATATAATCTTCTATTTGACAGTGTCTTTTCTTACAATGTATTTCTTAAATTAACTTTTTTGAAACATCTGGCCATGGTGGGCACTCCAGAACTACATACACATTACACTCAAATACATAAATAAATAATAATAATATTTACATGTTTTCAAAATAAATGAAAAGAAAAAAGACAGTTACACACATTGGGAAAAATAGTAAAAACTTTAAATGTAAGAACACTATAATTCTTAATATAAATAATGGTAAATTATTAGAAGGAAATAGAGGCAGAGAAGTTAAGGGAAGAACAGGAGCAATATGTGTTGTGAGAGGTCAGTGTTGTAGGAATCAGTGACTTAGTCGTGCTGAGATGATTTTGAGAAACTAGATCAAAAACTGTAATTACTTCAATAAAAGCAAGTCAATACAATTTAACTATTATCTTTCCCTCAAGGGTACAAGGGTTCTTTGAGAAGCAGTAATTTCAATTTGTTTTCTTCCATGGTTTCTCCAAGCCATTTTGAGCAGGTTTTAATAGATATAAGACAGTTTAGAAAGACACAAGTGGGAAAATTCAGGAAAGGCATAAAGCCTGGAGAGAAGACTGTTGTTTAACTGTACCTACTAAGTTAAAACCAGTTACAGTCAGGCTGCAGGGCTCTGAGTAAAACATCCCTCCACAGCCTCTCAGCTTGGATCCAGTTTTCCAAACAGGTTAATTAATTACAGGGATAAAGCCTTACCTTGCCACCTATGTGCTTAAGGCAGGTAACTAAAGACAAATTTTGTATACCAAGGTATGCTAAACAGTCAGACAGCCCTCCAATGCTCAGAGATCTAGAGAATATGGCATTTAAAATGTTTCATTGAAAAGCTTTTATAACAGAGAGACAGGCCAGCTGCTGGCACCACCCATTTCCTCCAAGAAGGCTGATGGACACTGAAGAAGCTCCACCCACAAAAGTGGCAACACTAGCCACTGAGCAATCCTGCTTTTCATCTCAACTGCTGCAAAGGGATCTAAGGACCATGGACAAGAGGGCAGTGGAATTGACAACTTTCTCCAAGTTGCTTGGGCCAACAGTAGGTAACTCTTCCAAAAGCTCCTAATCCACAAATCTCATGCCATCAGCAGAAGGCAGATGTTTTTTTTTTTTTTTTCCCCAGTAACTTGTTCTTCAACTTAAACTTTGGAGTCAAAGAGTTTTTTTTTTTTTTTTTTTTTTTTTATTATTATTATTATTTTACATGTCGATCCCAGTAAGCCTCTGAATTCAACAACTGTGGAGGACCTGGTGTGGCTGTCCATGCTGCCAGCTAGTAAGTCTCTGTTACCCTAATCATTCAGGTAAAATTTTATCCTTTTCATGAACTCTGATGCATTTGACGACTGGTAGCTTTGTCAGCTTAAAGCAGCAGCCAAGGCTCCCATTGTTTCAAAACAGATTTCAAAAATGGGTATTTTAAGGTTGCTACTGTTTATAGTCTTAACATTAATCAATAAAGTTTTAACAGTATTAAACGCCATACTATGCCACTATATAATCATCACTGTAACTATAACCTTACATTAAGGTGCTTTTCATTGTGCTAAAAATCTGCCAGTTGTATGTGTTAATTCTTAGAGCCAAATCATTTCTAACATGAGTATGCTGCTAATGTGTCTCAATATTTATGTTTTCACGAATTCAAAGGATTCTAAGTTCCAGGGAGCTGAATTGGATCCATTTACAGGTCAGATTCACTCAAATAAATATTACTCAACTTTTTCCTGGCCTTGGGACTTCCTAACCTTGTCCTGGGACCCCCTAGAGAGCCCCTCCCCCACCTCACACCTCTCCCATTAAGTACTTAGACCTAGAGACAAAAACTTAACCTTGTCCTCTGCTCTGGTAACATCTTGCCAGGTCTCAAAGAGATGCCAGAGCACCATCCTGTCAGAACTGCGATGAAACAACCAGCTACCAGAACATGGCAGCACCCCAGCTTTCTCGGATCCCCCAAAGATGATCTAAGCCCCCAAGTCAGCAGGAAGTAGTCTCGAGAACTCAATGTCCTTATTGCCTAACCTGCCACGCCCAACCCCACCTTTTTAATAACAATAAGAGGTGGGAATGTTAGGAACTAGCAGCAAGCTGACCCCTTCCCCCAGCCCCTGATGATGGGCAGGACGCTAATGGCCATGTTATCGCTATATCACCCAATCTCCTTCATATATTTTGAGGTTTTCATCAGTGAACTAAAATCACAAAAGTAAATATAATTTAAATAATGAAGGCATTAATATTTTCTTCTTTTGAAAGTGAAGTGTGTTTTAAAAAGTGCATATGTACATATTTATGTGCATTTTTTGGATGTATGCTTAATAGTCTTATTTTTATGCAGAACTTTGTCATAAAACATCTGGTCTTGAACATGTCTTGAAGGCAAAAAGCTAATTTTCATGTAAAACCAAGGAGATAAGCATTTATCACACACTTCTGTGCTAAAAAACATAAATATTTTAATGAGCATATTTCCCTTCAGAATACTAAAATGCTCAATGTGGAGAGCTACTCTGGAAGTTTCCAGAAACTTCTGCCTTTGGAGTCTCCTAACAGTATGATCTCTGGCACATGACAAACAAGAATGCACTCTTTAGTATAAAATGGAGGATCTTTGTACATACAATGTATCAACAGATGTCAGGACAAGTCTTTAAAATAGATCCCACCAATTGGTAAATGGCTAAAAGTATTTATTATTATACTTTGAATTACATGGATGATTGAAAAGTTTATGCTTCAGTTGAATTATAGATTGAATGGATATTTTTAGATTATAGGGATAAAAACCATTGTGACTTCACAACTGCACTGTGGACAAAGTTATCTCTTAACATGATGAGGAAAGCTGCAGAGGCAGGTGACCTGAGCTTGTGGAAGCTCACAGACTCTGGATATATAGGTAGGGAACCTGCTCGGGACCTATCCAAGACCTCTGCATCTGGGTGACAATTTTGTAGCTTGGTCTTTTGTGGTGCCCCTAGCTGTGGGATCAGAAAATGCTGGCTCTTTGAAACCTATACCATATGGTAGAATGCCTTGTTAAGTAATGATGCAGGCAGGGAAGAGCTTGGTCCTGCCTCAGCTTGATGTGACATGCTCCCATGGAGGCCTTATCCCATCTAAGTGGAGATGGAGTAAATGGTGTAGGTAGTAGACAGGTGGGAGTGGGAGGAGAAGAGTTAGAAATTGTGGTTTATATCCACAGTAATTTTTTATGATAAAAATAAATTCCAGTCACAGTTCTCCCTTCCACCTCTCCTCTTGCCACCCTTCGCCTCCACAATCCATCCCCCATCTACTCTTCCAATGGGTAAGGGCTCCTATGAAGAGTTAACAAAGTGCGGCATATTAAATTGGGGCAAGACCAAGATCCTCCATACTTCATTAAGGCTGGGCATGGCATCCCGCCATTGGGAATGGTTATAGGTAGGGCCTTGTCGAGTTCCATGGAGGCTTCCACAGCTGTCAGTCTAGAGTTTATGAGTTTTCACAAGCTTGGTTTAGCTGTCTCTGTAGATTTCTCGTATCATGATCTTGACCTCCCTTACTCATATATTCCCTTCTCCCCCTTTCCTACTAAGTATATTATTTTAGTTTTAAGAATAAAATATTTCCCACCTTAGTTCAATGGCTCTGTACTCTAAATTTTTTATTCATTAAATATTTAATTAGATATTTAAAAGAGGAATGCACATTATAAGAGGCAAAGGGAAAAAGAAAATAAATAAATTGAAAGAGAATATCATACAGTGTCCTGACCTGGAGACTGGAAGAAGAACATCCTTGAGTTTGACACTGAGAATCTGATTACAAATAACACAAGGAGCTGGCCCTCCGATGAACTCAGCATATTGGTCAGGTGGTACATGAGAGGCCAGTGTTTGCCATCTGCAGCCCAGTTGTCAGTTCGGACTGCTGAGCAGGCTTATTCTGGAATTTACTTTGAACCCAGGAGGTTCACAAGACCGCTATTAGTGCATTAGTTTGGGCACAATGAGGCTTGCTTTTGCTTTTCATTATTCATAAGCTAAAACCCTTGAGTCCATGGAAGCAGCCAGGACCTTTGAGATTACTATTCATAGGCAGTCATGGTCCTTGTTTTCTAAGCAGAAATTGATGTGACTGTAGGGGTAAAGGGACTATGTATTAAATATAGATTATCTCCCATTTCTTTCCTGGAATAAATGCACTTTCTTTTTGCAAAAAAAAAAATAGCCAAAATATAAAATACCAAGCATTTATGCAACAGAACTTTTTAAAATATTAATTTGAAATAAATTTAGACTTATAGAAGAGTGGCAAAAATAAAAAAAAAAAATCTACTTTGCCCTTTACCTAACTTTGCTTTTAATCAATATTTTGAATATAAAATTTATAATGGCCAACCATTGGTAGGATTATTATCATCTGTCCTTGTAAGCTTTAACTTTCTACCTGACATTGTGTACAGTTATTTCAGTTATTTGGCTTGGATAAGAATGTCAGCTGTGGGGTAGTCTGTGGGTGATTTTCTGCAATTGTAATTGGTATAAGAAGGTCCAGCCTACTCTTAGTGGCACCATTCCCTAGGCAGATAGTCCTAAAAGGTGTAAGAAAGCTAACAGAATAAATATTTTGACATGCAAAAAATCACATCCACCATAGTACCTGTTGCCCTTCCTTGGATGTGAAATGAGGTCCTTGATCATAAGAAATACTGTGTAGGATGACATGCAAGGCTGCTTTCAACTTCTTCTTGAGTTACCAGCTTGATGCCACTCCACGATCAACTATAACTGAAAGAATGTACACCAATTAAACTATTCCCTTCCCTACAGTGCTTTAGGTCTAGGTATTTTATCATATGAATAAAACTAACACTAGAACATTATTACACTATTTGTTAGAATTCATACTCTATTTACATGTGACTTTATTTTCATCATCCTTGAGCTGTTACACAGTGATATGCTATCTTTTAAACATAGTTCTGCAGATATATAATAATATTTGAAGATATCACTATTATGAAGTTAATGCTCTTAAAATTGAGCATCTGTCAAATTTGCTTCCATAACTATGGTATCAGTCTTTGGTCCCCAAATCCAAAGCTCTTTCCTCATGATCATTCTCTTACCTCACACAAATCCAGCTGGTGCAGACCTAAAGGGAGTGCCATTCTTCACTGAGTGCAAGCTTGGTTTCTTTTTTGTCAATTGCTCTCATTTAGTTTTTTAGTGTATATTTATATTCATTATAAAAAAAAGCATTGCATTTGAGTTCCTCACACAATAAGCTATTATTTTATTTGGAGAGATTAATAAATGCTAAATTCATTGAATTGCATAGATTAAACATGTAAGTTAATATTCTCAAACATTTTATTAAAATGTTCATTCTTAGACTTTTACTCTAGAAAGCTCAAAATTTTTATAGAAATGTAGGTGTTACAGAATTTAAAGTTTTTCCTGTGGTTGTGGAGAATTGTGCTTGCTGCACAAATCTGAGGACCAGAGCTTAGATCCCCAAAACTCAAATAAAATCTTGAAAGACAACATAGCTGCACAGGAGTTCCACAGGACAAGTTGACAAGTTGAGTAGATGTATCATCAGAACCTGCTGGTTCCAGTTCAGCCAAAAAAAAAAAAGAAATCTGCCTCAGTACATAGGAAGCAACTGAGGATCCCAATGATTTCCAATTACACATGAAAATATACAGCACACACACACACACACACACACACACACACACATAACACACCACACACTATTAAAACCCATAGCCTTTCAACAACGACAAAAAAAAATAGTAAACCTGTAAAAAATATATCTACCAACTCAGTTGTCAAAGAACAGATCTGTGTTTTGTATTTATTATATTGTCTTAATTACTAGATAAAAGATCATTTCAATATTTTCTGGTCATTTGCACATTTTTAACAACAGAGTGGTGTTATTTCTATGATTTATTTCACATACTTATTTTTTCCACTTGTTTCATTAGTGATTGCATTTGCTAAATGAAGACTTATGGGTTTCTGTCACTTAGGTGTTTCATTTTCACACACTTGGAAATCTGTTATTTCCTTTTTAATTTATGGCCTGTTTCCCATCAGATGAATTCCATTTTGGCTGTTGCTGCTATTTTAGCCTAATTCCAAATCTTTTCCAGCTTATGAAGTTGAGTCCAAATTGAGGAAATTTTTATTACAATTTCTTTCATTATAAATATTCTTACATTAATTTGTTGGAATGTGTACATGCTTGGGTACCCATGTGAAGACCAGAGGACAGCCTACTCAATTTAGTTTTCTCCTTCCACTGTATTGGTACCAAAGATTCAAGTTGGGATATAAAGTTTTTGTCTTAGCCTGCTGAAAAATCTCACATTTAGTTATATTTATTTTTTCTTATCAGTATTTGTCATTTCTTGATGCACATGTTAGTATTAATGTTATTTTTCCAAAATAAAATTTATTTTTTAAATGAAGTGAAGGGAAATGTTTTCTAAATTTAGTTTTCAGAATAGTCACTGGTTTATACACATGCAATTTAAAAATCCGATCATCTTAAAGTGATATGTATTTAAAATTTACCCATAGGTGAAGGGGACTTTAAATTGGAAATTATAATAATACCCATATACAACCATTATGTAGTATAATAAAATGTACTGATTACAATATAAATAATTTCATCTGTCACAGAGGTTTTGATGGTTTTAATGTTCTGTAGACTATTCCATTCCTTATAGGTTCTATACAATATATAGTCTATGGTTCTGGACTAGAAGGGCAAGAACATTCACAGTGCCATGATTAACTAAAAATCCTCTGTTATGCCCAGTGCTATCTAGACAATATCTCCATGCTCTGCCATAATCACACTGCACACTTTACCTTGATATCCCAGTTTGTCTCCTCCAAATGGTATGTTTCATTTACATGGGTGTCTTAGCCCAAGGTCTGACAGGAAAAGCCGTGAGAAAACCTGTTAAATTATTTGCTTTGCATGGAGAACTTGGACATACACAGTGAAGTTGCTACTATGTAGTTGAGATGACTTTTGGAATGCAACATATCTATATTAAGTACTAATGTGTTGAACAAAAGGGGGACATTGTTATCATTTGATTATAAAGATAAGAAAGACTCTGACTGTCATTTCAGATTTTAATTAAGGATAAATCTCAAATTGATATGAAATTCTTAAATATGAACAGATAATTAAGGTCATGTAGTTGAACTGAGAAATTAGAATAGAAATTCCATCTATCATATTATGCTCATGTTTACAAGGAAATTTCAACAGTTCTGCTGGTGTTTATTAGTTCATTAAGTAGAACAATAATTACAAAAAAATCCCTGTTCTGTTAGAAACTATATGTTTTAACTATCAGATGGCAATGTAAAGCTACCTGTGTAAGATGCCTCTAGATTTACTTAAAACATTAAGTTAGTATTTTATTTAAACTAACTCTGGTATGATATTTGAGCTTGGCAAGTGACTTATCCAAACATAAATGAAGTAGTTCTTCAGTGTTCTTGATTTAGTTCAATTTTTATTTCAGAACCATCAAGACAACTTTGTATTGCATCCTTTAGTCATTAGTAGCTTTCTGAAAATGTGGTGCTCAGAATGAAAATAATGAAATTAGTGTCTTATGGCGCACATTCAATGCTTTGTCAAGGCAATAATCACATTATTTGTTGATGTTCATTTATTTGCTTATGTTTCAGTTTTAATTAGAAGGTTCTTGTTGATATACATATTATTTTCTTCTGCATGATGAATTAAAATCCAACCAACCAAGACTATATTATTCATATAACATCAAATTGTCTGTATTTCATTCTGATATTGATTTTGGAACACTGAGATTTGATACTGTTTCAAATAAGGCAGGGCGAATTAATTCTTCCTATGTTAGTATCATTGATTATTTGTCTCTGTTACAATTGTGTATAGACTTACTAGATTATGAATGTTAAAATTACTATTGTACCAAGCTATTCATGATTGAAATGCATGAGTGAAGATGATAATTAACCTAGAAAACTTCATCCTTATATAAACTAGATAGAAATGTTTAATCATAGTTTTACTTTCCTGAACATTTTGAAAAACCGAGTTCTTTGGAACTGTCTGAACATTCTGAGTGCTCCGTTTTTCTGAATACCGAAGTATGATCTCCATATGCTTAATAGACACAGACTTTGTAGATAAATCAAACTTTATAGTTCATATTTTATTTAAGTTTATTTTCATTCTATGATGTTTACTGAGCCTGCTCGAGTACAATACACTTTTTGATTATTTATCATCTGTGCACCCCTAGATCTTTTAGACAACATGAGATTATACAGTTGGTGACCACTGCCCTGCCTCTGTTGACTTCATTCTTTCTCTTTTATTTTCAAGAATTTATTTCACTTACTTGGTTTTCTTCTTTACTTCTTTATGTTTTGAATTTTATTTCTATTTTTATTATTTGAAACAATTTTAAATTTAAATTTATTTTGATTACATTCTTCCCCTCCCCTAAATCCTCCTAGGTCTTTCCCTTTACTCTAGCCGCCTAACCTGATTAGTTCTCAAAAAACAAGCAAAACAACAACAAAATTACAATAGCCACCCCTCAAAACACATAAACAAAATACCTGCCTGCAAAAATAACACCACAATGTAACCACAAAGCACACAAAACAACAGTGAAATTCAATACATGTTGGTCAACTACTCCTGAACATAAGGCCTGTTCTGGAATGGTTCATATGGCCAGTGCCACTCTATTCCACAAAACGAATTTTCCTATTTCAGCATATATAAGTGACAGTTTAATTGTTAAACTTTACCCTAGGTTGTATGTTCAATCATCCATTTTCTAAAAATAAAACAATATAAGATCTAATAAGATAAAACACATTAAAGTTTAAGACAAAATAAATAATAATAATAATAATAATAACAATAATAATAATAATAGAAGGAAACAGACCAAGAGAAGGTACAAGGATCAAAGACACACTCATTTTCTTAAAAACATTCTCTTAAAAACACTAAATGGAAACTATAATATCAGCTTGAGGACCTGGTATAAACCCACGCAGGCCCTGTGCTTACTGCTTCAGTACCTGTGAGTTCACAAGAGCTTTGTTCATGCTGACTTAGGGGCTCTTCTTTCCTTTTTGTCCATCATCCCTTCTGTCTCTTAAATATTTCCACCCTGGTTCCCTGAGCTTGGGGAGAGGAATTTATTGGAAGCATTCCATTTATGTTCATGTGCTACAAGGTCTCTTATCTTTTGTGTAATGTCAAACTATAGTTCTTTGTTCCCATCTGCTGCAGCAGAAGCCTTCTTAGTAATGTAGTCTTGGACACAACATGGACATTTGTCCAAGATTAACATCTTACTTTTTTACATAATTATTGTAATTGTTCTTAGAGAATTTTATAGAGTATCTCTCTATTGTGTCAATCTCCCAGTCCTATCCCAACCCCTTCCAGGTCCAACCCATACACCTATTACTATCCTCTGTTTTTCTTTTTTTTGTTTTTTTTTTTTGTTTTTTGTTTTGTTTGTTTTTGTTTTTGTTTTGTTTTGTTTTTTTTAATGAAACCATTTTGCAAAAGTGTTCTGTTCCTGTGTCTCTTACAACCTTTGCAAGCTGTCTTCTATGATGTTCCCTGAGACTGAAATTTGGGAATTATTTTGTAAATGTGATTAATTGAATGTGAGCATCTCAGTGCCAGCTGATCTCTGCAATTTGACAAGAGGTAGCTTTCTGTAATGCTCTGTCTTTTGCCAAAAGTCTCTTTGATGATGGTGATGAGCTATACTTTTCTATAAATATAAAGATAAGTGTGTATAATAGGGTTAGAGGTTGTATTGTTTTAGAAAAGTGCCAGTGGTAGGTTCTTCACTAGCTTTCATGACTGCCCAACAAACACGGACTTTATTTATTATTCCAGGAATTTCTATTGACTGGTCCTTAAATCAAATTAGGTATCTGTTGTTTACTTCTAAGATATAAGTACTATTCCAACTTTCAGATTATATGGCCATGTGATAATGGATATGGATCATTGAGACTGCAGATGGATAAGGCTATTTGGGCAGCTTGCATGGCTCCCAATTAACTTGTGCAGGGCAGTCTTTGGTGACAAGGTTTCCAGGTCAGTTACATATTGATTAAGTCTTGTCTCCAAAGTGTATAATGTCATAAGCAATGTTGATCTCATCTTGAAGCCATCAAGACATAAAAAATAGCCTACATTGTTTTGGATTTTCTTGGATACCATTACCTATAAATATAATGAGGCTTCCTAAACATGACCCTGGCATTGAAATTCTGTTATATAGTCTATAAAAATTAAAGTATTATCATCCCAATATTTTAATTTTGTCCTATTTTCTACTATTCTCTTTACTTAGATGTGCTCTTTCTCTCTCTTGCTCGCTATTAAGTCATCTGTCATATGCAAATACTTTTTAACTTTCTTTTTCATGACGGAAGGAAAAGTACTACTTTATGCACATAAAAATATCTTAATATTCTTGAAAGACCAAGTTATTTCAAATGTAATAAGAATTCCCCCTGGATACTTTCATTACTTTCTTGTCATCTTATCTAACTGGGAACCATTCCACCAACCCCAACACCTTCCCTAGGCTCTAGTACTAAGTGAATCCTTAACATACATTTCAATTGTCTTTTGTTCTTCACTTCAACATTAAAAAGCACAGTAGATTTTTTTTTTCAGGGTTTAACACTTACACATACAAAACCACAATAATGAATATTCATAGAGGTTATAATATTTTAAGAGAAACAACAACTATATCCCCCCAAATGCTATTAAATCTTAAGGAAACACTGAAAATGAAAGTGTTCTCTACTAAGCACTCTCATTCCATGAGGATGAGCCAAGAGTCTAAAGTAAATCAAAACTTATTTTCTTAATATATGGTTGTCACTTAACTATATTTCTGGATCCACATGAAATAGCAATATTTACAAAAAAATTCAGTAAGTCATAATTTATTTATGAATGTATATATTGTTTAGATCAGTTCTTGCCTATACTCTTATTATACGGGAACAATTGTTTAAAAATATTTCTAGATTATAAAGTCAATTTTGTTTTTATTCATTATAAGACTAGTAGGAACAATGAGATTTACTCGTAAATGGGTATTAATTTCATGTAACTTGAAAAATCCTACACAATTATTAAGAATGCCTAACTGATAAAAATAAAAAATTGATAAACCATATAACCATATAAAATCAAATGTTCTTTGACATTTGATTTTGTAGGGATTTTTTGTTATTATTTTTTGCTTTATTCAAGATATTAGTATTTTTTTTACCTTACAGAACCAAGTCTCTGAGGATGTTTCTGAAGCTACAAAGCCCAGACACGGTTTTCATCAAAGACTGCATCCAAACCCCTGAGTGGAAAATTCCATCTAGTCAATTTCTCGCATGATTTGTACTTAGCTTACTCAGGAGGTTTTAAGGGGCACAAAAACCCTTGAAACAATAATTCTTGAAAAAATGCATTATGTATTATTTGTTCTGCCCTCAATAAGTGACTATGCTCACTACAATATTTGGGAAACTACTTTTTTTTTCTTATACTTTCTCTTACTCTATAATCACTTGAAGTATGTAAACTTTTTTTCATAAACACAGGCACAAATACAAAGCCAACCACAAAAAAATTAGCAAAATCTTTATATATTTAAGGGGCTTTGAAATATAGAATCCATCTTACTGATATTATTGACTTAAACCCAATAAACTGGAAAGGGTTTTCAGAAATTTTATTCTACTGAGTTTAATTATAATACCACAAATGGATCATAAATTACATGAAGTTTCAAACAAGCCTCTTATTATTTTATACCAGTATATCCACAACAAAATTGCTCAGTATACAAGAACTCTCAAACATTTACATAAAATATGTATTATATTAAACCTTTGGAATGCTTTGTTTATTTTAAATTTAATGTACACCACAATCCAGAGGATCCACCTGGGACTGATGGCTCCTGTATCAACAACACATCCAAAACAAATACATCCAAAAACAAATAATTGAACTGCTTAATTACAGTTTTTTGAAAATAAAGTAATTATAGTGATAGCAAGATTTGGAAGCCACACACTACCCATTCTAATGAAGCAAATGAGAAGCACATCATGGATTTTTGAAACAACATGCTATCACATGCTTGTTATATTTAAGGAAAAACTATCTGGGAATCAGAACAAAGGAGAAAGGGTCATTAATGTCCTCCTTTTGAAAATTGGTAACACTCCAAATTAACGGATGTGTATAATGATCTGGTGGTGGCACATGAAGGGAACAATTAAAAATGCTGAAAGAATTCATTACAATTTAGCAGGGAATGACCTGGAGAGACTGTTCAGCCGGTAAGAACATGCATTGCATTTTCAGAGGGCATGGTTTGATTCCCAGCACCTATGCAGTGATCCACATTCATCCACAACTCCAGTTCCAGCCGATCCAGTTCTCTCTTTTGACATCAGCAGGCAACGAACATGCATACAGTGCACATAAATCCATGACAGAAACAGACATAAAGTAAATTTGTAAATCTAATAAAGTATTACAAAATTTTTTAAACTGGGAACAACAGCATAGTCAAAAAAAGTTCAGTTTGAAAAGGGACAGAAGATCTTTGAAAAGCATCAGATATTATACTGGGATGTATGTTATGTAAATAAAATATATTTAGATGCTAATGAAACACTTCCTTCACTCATCCTAAAAATCCAGCTGCCAAAATCCCCTCTTGCCCAAAAATTTGTACTCTTTAAATACATGTATGAGAAACCAGATGTTCATGGATGCTCAAAACCTATGATGGCTTTCCTTCATCAATGCTTCCTCCTCCACCTCCAAGATTATCTCCTCTGGCTGACATGTCTTGATGAAGGGCTAACCATATCTGATGTGCTAAATGATCATCCCTGCTTTAATCCCTCAATTTTATTTTTTCAGTTCTCCAGCTCTCTTTTCTGCTTTTGACAGAGCTGTTAATGACTCACTCCATCTAAAGGATTTGCAATGAGTCTAGGGATTTTCTTTGAATCTTTGGTCTGGAAACTTGACAAACTTGCAAAAAAATAGTAACTCACAAATAGCAGGTCACTGTGCCTTCCTCTTGTGCATAGTATCTCTCACTGTTATTTATAGTACAGTTTCTAAATATTGAGGAATGCAGTGCCTTAGTGACCAGATCTCTGTCCCTATGGGCCCAGGGTCTGTTAGAAGCTCTCCAACTTGCTCTTGCAGTGGCAATTTTCAAAACAAACAAACAAACAAACAAAAAAAAAAAGAGATTGACCCTGTGCCTGTATGCTTCTGTCTGGATTGATGCCATGGGGAGATGACAATATCCTTGATATAGTTATTAGATAATAAAGTAAGCTTACTTTCTCTAGCCTAAAGATTATTACACAATAGGAAAAAACTAGACATTCATGAATTAATATTAACCATATTCATATCCAACTGATGTAATTCCTAGTTTCTCAGTTCCATTCTAAGCCCCCAGTGGCATGTTGTGATGGTTTATTCAATAAAAATACAAGGGCAGAGGGCTTTTCAGTGTTGCTGATGCTGTTTGTAAATCGACTGAATTGCTCTTAGTCCCAGATCATGCTGCTCTGAGCTATCTTGTGAATACTCATTAGTGCCCACTGGGAGAGCACTCTTTCTGCTTCAGAGTCTAAAGCAGGCCCTGGTGTAGATTCTTATAAATATGTATTAAATGCAGCTCTTCATGCTTGTATTTACCCATTTGGTTTGGAAGTGAGAAAGTAGCATGATTCTTTACAATGCCTTAAGTTTTTCAAAATTTTAATTGCTAGAGTGGTTTAGTTTCACAACAAAATTGCTAATAGAACACAATGATTTTTGCATCTAAACCCTGGCCCACAAATTCATGACTTCATATTATCTACATTTGCCTCCAAAGTTGTTCATTTGTCATTTGAGAAACCTACTCTGATATATCAGTGCCACTCAAAGTCAGTAGTCATCATCAGGGATCATTCTTGGTGCTCCTTACTCCATGGATTTGAAAAAGTCTACAGAGATATGTAATCAAAATGTGCAGCTGTATATAGCAGTCCAAAAGGCCCCTGAATCATAGATTTTTAATCTCTTTACTATTGTGATGGTTTGAATTAGATTGGCCCCAGTAGGCTTGTATATTTGAATGCTTAATCATTAGGAAGTGTCAATACTCTAGAAAGATTAGGAGGTGTAGCTTGCTGGAGGAAGTATGTCACTGGGGGTGGGCTTTGAGTTTTCAAAACCTAAGCCAAACCTTTTTATTCTTGCTCTCTCTCTCTCTCTCTCTCTCTCTCTCTCTCTCTCTCTCTCTCTCTCTCTCCTTCTTTCTCTCCCCACAGATCAGGATATAGCTCTGAGCTAAGGCTCTAGCACCTGCCTCCATAATACCATGCCCCCCACCATGATGATAATGTTCTAAACCTCTGAAACTGAAATCTTTCTTTAATCAAAGTTTCCATGGTCATAGTGTCTCTTTACAAAAATAATACATTAATTAGGACTGGTATCTAGTAAACAATAAAGTTTTATTTTGTTTATCTAATGAATTATAAATAATCTTTTATTAATGTGTTATTCTACTTACCTGCATAAGCTTATTGGCTCTCTTGGGACCAGAGAGCATCAGATCATCATGGAACTATAGACTGTTGTTAGCCATCTGATGTGAGTCTTAGGAATTGAACCTACTTGGTCTGCAAGAGTAGTCAGTGCTCGTAACTGCTGAATCTTCTCTCCATTCCCTGGAACAGTAGTTCTCAATCTTCCTAAACCTACTAGGACATTTTAATATAATTGCTTATGCTGTGGTGACCCTCAACCATAAAATTATTTTCATTGCTACTTCATGAATATAGTTTGCTACTGTTATGAATCTAATGTAAATATATGAAATGAAGGAAGATCTTAGGTGACCCCTGTGAAAGGGTCATTTGATCCCCATAAGGGTTGTGACCCACAGTTTGAGAACCACTGTTCAAACTAATGAATATTTAAAATAAAAAGCTGATTAGCAAACATAATTGTTCCATGAAATAGCATGTCCTAGGATATGAATTTTTTAAAGCTCTTAGTAAATTATCATAATAAATAGAAATGCTTTGTTTTGTTGTTAGGAATATTGCCCAAATAAGAAGCTACGTGTTCTTGAAAGTCAAAAGAATAAGTCAAAACTTGTTTAGGTATTCTGTTTGTAACTCTAAGTGTTTTCTCCTTCTCCTCCTTTCTCTGCCTCCTTTTTTTTGTTTGTTTGTTTGTTTGTTTTCTTTTTTGCCTCAGGATAAACCATGATTTTGTTTTGTAAGCTTCCTGTGGAGCACAGTATATCTCTTCTATTCCTTTTTCTTTTTCTAATGCAATTGTCCAGTAGGAGTGTTTCTCCTTATAATTTCTTCCTCTGGTTTTAGCCCAGAAGTAGTAATGATGGATCCAAGTCTTTGAAAATATAATCCATTCATTTTGCTCTCACCGTTATACTTTAAATCTGCTATAAAGTTATAATGATATCCAGAAAATTGAAAGAAGAACACCTGACCCTCCCAGTGAAGAGAAGGAGGAAAAAGGGTCCTGAGACCCTGCCCCCTCCAGCAAAAAAAAAGAAAGGAAAGAAGGAAGGAAGAGTTCATATTAGCTTGGTTGTTTGCACTGCTCTAGAATGCTGAGCCTGCAGTTTTCATTAAATATTTTGGTGGTGCCAGAGCCAATCCCTGGACACACTGACCCATACTCAATAGTGTGCACTACAATTTAGTGTTTCAAATCTGGCAATTCAGGGATATTTAGAGGCAAAATGTTGTCATAAGTTTTAATATGACCTAAAAATTGACATATGAAAGAAAAATGCCATTTTGAACTGTGTTGACATTTTGAAGGTGAATCTGTTAACCTCTCCCATCAGCCCCACAGATATTGTGCTTCAGGACAAAGCCAACTGGTGCATTTCTCCATTTTAGTTTTTCTAGGCTTGTCAGAAACATTAAATTTCATATTGATCATTTCAATGAAGCATCACTAAACTTAAATGTTGATAAACCTGTAGAGTAGACAAATAATCAGAGCTAAATTGATGTCTAATAACTTTCTTGCATGGTAGAACACACCACAAACAAATTAAAACTAGGAGAGATTCATTCTGGTGCACAGTTTTGAAGTTTCACTCTATAGCTCTTGATTCCCTTGAATCTAGAACAGAGATAAGAGAAATACCATGTTGGCAGAGGATTTCTAAATCGCAAGTCTACCAGGAACAAGATACAAAAGGATGAGACAGGGACGAGAGCCAAGTTTTCAGGTATATATGTCTTTCTTAGACCCCATTCTTTAAGTGCCCATAGCTTTCTAAAGGACAAGGAATAGCTTTTAAGAGATAAAATTCTCAATGCATAAACCTGAGTGAAACATTGAAATTGAATGCATAAAAATATCAATCAATTAAAAATTCCTTCAACATTGGAAAGTAAAAGGTTATTAATATACATAAAACAATAAGGGTAAACCTCAGATACGTTGGGCTGAATGGGAAACCCAGATCCACTTATAAATTCTTCATGATTCCAATGGTATGCTATCCTTTATAAGGAAAGTAGTAAAATCGGAATCAATAAAAATAGATGAATGGCTTAAGCGTTTAGTGGTGAGTGTCTGAGTATGGTGGCTTAGATGAAATATTATCATATTCCTGGGTATTTCCAGTTTTGATCCCCATAGATGGACATGTTTAAATAGGATTAGTAGTTATGGCCTTACTGAAGGAATTGTGTAACTGATAGCAGGCTTCTCTGAGGAATCAGAAACATGATGTCATTCCCAGTGTGCTCTCTGTTGTTGTTGTTTAAATATGAGTCCTTAGCTCTCAGCTTCTAGCTCCAGTTTGCATGCCATGTCCTCCCATGGTTCCAGTGCTATGATGGTGATGCTTTCTCTAAGTTGCCTTATCCATAGTGCCCTATAACAGCAGTCAACAAAAATAACAAATATGATGTGTTAAAACAGACAGGGGCATGTTCAAAACTGTATACCTATCTTCTATTTACCATTTGACCCTCATCAATTTAGCAATCAATTATAGCAGCTGTGATGCTTATGAGGGTGAAGACAAGAATCAGAAAGGCTCCTTGTAAGACCAATGCAATAATTCTAGAGAGGCAGAATTAATATCTTGGCCAAGTAACTGAGGAAAACCTAGAATAAAACAATTGAAAATGGGGATGTCTGGAATGGGCTGTGTGGAGTAAGTGCATTCAAAAGGACAGAATGTAGGATTAACACAGAAAAAGAGTAAATCAATGGATATGAAGAGAATGGGAATTAAAATACAGGACACTTGAACAGATAAACTAAAAATAGAGAGTACCGAGCTAGACACTGAGGATTATTGCAATTTAAAGGTGGAGTCAAAGTGGGCAAGATATATTTAAGATAGGAAACCTATTACCATAATTACATTGGTCAGACACTCTTGCCCAGAAATGTGGCATGCTAGTAAAAGTGGCTTGGTATATCATTCTCAAAATATAGTGAGATATCCCTAAAAACAGTAGCAAAGTATGTTTTTCCCTGAAGAGTCTCTAGCTGAGTTTTGCAAAAACTTTGGAATTTTTTAAAAATATAGTGAATAGGACATAGTTTAGTTTTTTTTTTTAATTCCCTGAACTCATTGAACGCCTTGGGACCTGTAAGAATTACTAACAAGCCCCTTAACTGTCACCAGAGCACCATGTCATTTTTAAAAAGGCCAATTTGTCACCACTCTGGGCAATGTGCTATACACAAATATTTCTACTTTATGTTTCTTTTCTAATTTGTCTCTGCACTGCCTGTGAACTCTAAGTTCTCAGGCCAACATCAGACAGACATGGACAGTAGAGAGGCTTTTCTATTTCTGGTAGACACTGCAAATAGTTCCAAAACTCTTCAAGGGCTTTCATTTTTTCCCCTCATTTTTGGAAGTTTTTTTTGGAAAGTGAAGTCTTACAACAACTTTAAGTGACCTACCTGCTACAGACACTTATGGTCAACCTAATGGGTTCAACCAGTCAACCCTGGTTTTGTTGTGACAACCACATACATAATGTTTTAATCATAATTACTCTATACAATTATGAACTATGTTATATAATAACAATATAATTCATCCTCATTTTATTCCCTTATGTTTAAAAATAACATCTAAAATTAATTGTCTACCTATCAATAAAAGTGAAATTTTGACACAGACTATGGATTTTCTTGAGTGACATAGCTGTAGGGAAGTTGTAATCTTAGGTAGTCTTTAGTTATGAAATTGCAAGTGTTACTATGCATGTCTTTGCTGATACATGTTTACTGAATAGTGAAGGCCAAAGGACAGCAAATGCTCCCTTGTTCAATCATTCTTAACTTATTCACTTAAGACAGGATCTCAAAATGAATCTGAAGCTAGACTTGTAGTCAGCAAACTCCAGATATCCTACTATGTTCATCCATCTCTTCTAGCATTGGAATTACAGACAATGTACAACCATGGCTATATTTTATATGCCAATCTGGGAATTTGAACTTGGGTACTTACACAGCAAGGACTCAGGGCTGTTAGATTATCTCTCCAGTCTAGTTTAAATCCTTTTATGAATACAAATTAGATCTATAGAATGAATAAAATTTAATCAAAATGGCATTAGAGAATAAGACATATAAAATATATAACATCTAGGTAAATGATAGAAGAATTACAGATATATAAAATATATACCAAATTGTTTGACACTTTCATGAAAAATTATACTGTCTTTGATAACAAGCAACCATAACTATAGCTCCCAGATGATCCAATGCATTTTGGCCTCTTCATGGGAATCTCTACACTTGTGAACATACTTGCACATATATACAGAATTAACAATAAAAACAGGTCTTTTAAGAAAAGCATACTGATATATTGTGGTCCAGTCCCATATGTTCTAGAAACACTGTTGGACTATCAAGAATGCAGATACAAGTCATGAAAGATGCCTGAGCCCCAATATCAACCCATAGGCTTGGTGATTTGAAGATCATCAAGAGCCTACCCTCCAACCACAGCCATGGCTGTTATTTATAATCCTGAAAAGACTCAAAGCACATTGTATAAGGAAAAATCACATGAGGCTGTCTTTAGAAGGATGTACCATCCTCCAACATACACTGCTTTCTGATGCGGGAATCAGTGATATATTCTTGCAATTACATTACTGTAGGTAACAAAAACACTGCCTTTGCTTTATTATGTCATCAAACAAGATTGCTTTCTTTGGGAAATCAGGGACTTTGAGGTAGCACTGAGGAATACTAGTTGTGTCCAACTCCCTTAACCACAGCTTCTATCTAACATCAACCTACTTCCAAAATGTACTCTAGGCAGCAGGGTCATTCACCCCATTCTCCTCAAGCACATGAAAAAACTACAGATTTTCCCAGTAAGCAAGGGTAGTGCTGTATTAGGTTCTGTGTAGGTAGAAAGTGACTGCTGTGAACAAATGATGCTCAGTAACTGAAAGCAAGATTCAGCAATTAATTAGAATGAGAGTAAAAAGCAATATATTTGGAAATGCTGTAATTAATATCAAAACTATGGTTTCAGGATAGGCTCCAAAGCAATACAGAGAAACCATGTCTGAAAATAAAATAAAAAATAAAATAAAAATAAACCACTATTTACTCAGTTATTTGCAGGAATGTTCAGTTAAGTTTACAATAGAATCGTAGCCTCTAGAAATAGAGACCTAAATCCAATATTAGATTCATATAAAAATAACAAATGTAATAAAATATATGTAGAAATTTAAATTTAAATTAATTGAATAAAATAGCAATGAAAGGACAAATATAGTACATATGAAAATAACAAATTGTAGATGTGAACTTTTATAGAAAAATATTGCAGGTATATTTTTGATCATGAATGTTTAAAGCACAGATAAAAGGATTATATGTCAATTAAATAAAAAATAGAACTATCCCAGAAGAAAAAATATCATCACATAAAAATACTTACAAAATACAATATTACCGTTTAAAGACAGAAGTTAGATAGTAAAAATTTGATCATAAAACTCAAAAAATTGTGGATACCTCAAATCTTTATAATGTATCTATCATATTCTTCATTTTTTCTACAACTCAATTAGAACAGGAAAAGAATTTAATCAGAAATACTGTTGAAGACAATGATTCATTGTTGTTGTGTGTATTCAATGCATAGAAATGAGATATGGCTTAGGGCAAATTAAACTGTATTATATTACCAAGATTGCTCTTTGACAGATAATATCACAGCTTTTCCATGGATAACAATTTTTTTTTCAGTGTCTTTCTTAAAGACATAAGTTGAATGAGATAACTTGTCTAAAGCAAGGGACCCTTTTTTTCTTTTTGCCTCAACAAAGCAGATTATGGAATTAGGATAAGGCTCTACTTAATAGGACAGAGTCATTGTTTATAAATAAATATCAGGGGATATTTCAGTTTAATTTATCCTAAATTTAAGGATACATCCAAAATATACTTTGAGAACTGAACATGAAACCCGTGTCTTTAGTTTCTGTATATTTAACTACTAACAGTTTCAACCCAGATCTTTCAAGGTAAATACCAGTTTCCTTCTATTCAGCACTAAGAAGAATGTCCTTACTTGATGCCTTTCAACCAGTTGCATCCAAATACATCAAAGGAATTACTACAGCCTCTATCTTTCTCATTATAATAATCATTATTCTGTTCCCATTTTTACTGATACATGCATATTAATAGAATTAAGTTTGGGATTTCCATATAAGAATGCAGGGACCTATCTACCATTCTTCGACTGTTCTTGTCTCTCGATAGCATACATAATTATTCCCAGCAGTACCTATTCTGTCACTTTTTGTTTGTGTCTCAGTTATGGTTTACTATTGATGGGAAGAGACACTATGAACATGGAAAGTGTTATAAAGAAAACATTTAATTGAGGGTAGCTCGCTCACAGTGTCAGAGGTTCAGTCCAATAAGATCATGCGGAAGAACAGCAGAGTACATACAGATGTGGTGCTGCATCTTGCAGGAAACAGGAAGTCAACTGACTGTCACATTGAGGGAAGTTTGAGAAAAAGAACTCACAGTGATACAATTTCCTCCAACAAGGCACCGCCTCCTAATAGTGCAATTCCCTTGCTGGCCATTTTCTTTCAAACCACCACATTTTGTTTGCTTGTTTGTCTGTTAGTTTCCTTAATCCTGACTTGTTGTACTGAACATCGTATCTCCCAGTTCTCTCTCTCTCTCTCTCTCTCTCTCTCTCTCTCTCTCTCTCTCTCTCTCTCTCCCCCCCCCCCCCCCTCCCTCCCTCCCTCCCTCCCTCCCTCCCTCCCTCTCTCCCTCCCTCCCTCCCTCCCTCCCTCTCTCTCTCTCTCTCTCTCTCTCTCCTCTCTCTCTCTCTCTCTTCTGGAAACCGGAAAACAACAAGGTTCAGCTTTGCTGTGGCTGAATGATACTCCATGTATGTCACAATCTTTCCTATTGGCTGGCTGTCACCTGGGATGGATTTCTATATTAGTTACTTTGTAGCCTCACAAAAAAAAAGGACATGTGGGTATCATTTTTGCATGTGGAGTTCATTTTCTTTTCATGTAACTTATAAACAGTGTTACTGTATCATTAAATAAACCTGTTTTTAATTTTTGATGACAAACACACTGTTTTCCTAAGTGACCTTACTAATTTAAATCACCACTAAAATTATATAAGTTCCTATTCCACATTTTCACTACTATTTGGTTTTTATTGCTTTTGAAATTGTACCTGGAATGAGATAGTATACCATCATAGATGTTTTCCATTTACCTTATGAGTAGTAGTATGTAATTATTGAAATTTGATTAATTTTAAAAGTTTTATGAAACTGAAAAAAATTCTACTGCCTTGATTCCACTTTGTTTAGACTTATTAGTAGTTACATGTTAACACAGTTATAATGCTGTTATTCTGATTATTTCTCTTTTACACAGATAATTTAAATCACTATTTTCTGTGGTTTATGCATACCTATCATATTAAATGTCTACACAGTAGTTCATAATGTCAGTGTGTATAATTTAATACTCCAGTAGTGATGATTTTTGAATATGATTTTAAATTTTGCTTACTGTATAATGGTAGGCTACTAAATATTTACTTATTAAATTTTAATTATCTGTATTTTGAACATTAATACAATAAAGAAAAATGAATGATAACTCTATTAAGAAAATGTCTTTTATTCTTTAGGCACTTAGTGAATTTTAGTTTCTTGGTTGTCTGACATTAAATTATCAGTTATCATATCAAAGGCATATATGTAGCTTTGGTGTTGGACTCTCTAAAGATTATGACACTTTAATGAGCATGACTTATGATTCCTTACAAGTTTGATATTTAGCAGATAAAGGTAAATTAAATATGAAAGAGACGGGTACCATATGGCGAACTCCCTAGGAGAAATTATAGTACACTGCTGCTATTATGATAATGATTTCTTATGTTCATTTTTATAGAAAAAAAGAGGAAATGAGGAATCATTATGAGCAAAGAACAAAGTATGGTACAGAATAATATTAGAGTTAATTAAACCCATCATCTTGTACTTACCCAATTTAAGCACTTGTGAAGGGCTAATACAGTGGATTATAGCAAAATCTTATAGAATATAAAAATCTTCTTTTCTTATACCTACAGGGTTTCCAGCTCATTACTGCTGATACTTTATTATTGTCTATTAAAGAAGATGGCTTTAAAAGTGCATGTAAAAACTCTTTCCTAGTTTTAGGTATCCTTACTTATCTAAATGTATCAAGATCTCCACTTCAACTCCCCATGTTCCAGAATTAGATTATGAAACTCAAAACAATAGCAACATAGCTTCCTTTTCTGGATAAGTGACATGTCAAGTATTTTCATTTTATCAAATTATATTTTAGGATATTCTTCCCTCATGTATTCATACATTATTGCTACTGAACTATCACAAATTCATTGACTAACATTATTAGAGATAATTGTATAATTTTTTTATTCTATGCATGTATAAAAATTTACTGATATCAAATATTTTATAATGAACAGAACTCAGGTGTCCTATGTTTCTTATAAGATGTGTGGTCAAGTAAAACTGCCAAAATACGATGTAATGACTATCAATGAATTTGGCATAGAAACAGGAGACATATATGCTGAATGGCAAGATAAACGGGGTTAAATTTTTTTTCTTTTGTTCTGTGACTAAGCTATAACCCTGACTCCTAAAGGAACCATATGCTTTTAGTTTCCTTTTTCCCCTTAAGATTGTATCATCCTATGCAACTGAACTTGGATTCTAATCAGAGTTTGTTCTGCCCCTAGTTACCTATTGTTAGACTGGCAGATATGTACTTTCAAACCTAGCCAACCTAAGTTTTCTCTTCTGAGTAATAGAATGAGTTTTGACTCTTAAATCTATTGTAATATTTGAATCATGTGGTAACATGTCTTACAAAAGCAAGCCATTCAGAAGAGGTTCCAAACATCAGGTAGGAACACAAACCCAGTATAAGCAATCCTCTTATTAAGTGACTTAAAGAGATGTATGAGTTGCTGGGGCTGGTCCTGGCTTGTGATAATGTTTAAAGAAACAAAGAAGAGTGAAATTAGAAGGGACATATTTATCATTTCTAACTTATAATGACCCAGTTTGGGGCCAGGAGACTGCAATGTGATACTTTGATTCTTTAATATAAAAAAATAAATTTATTAATGGAATAATTCAACATTTTTGGTAAAAATGAAGTTATTTGGTGAAAGCATATATAGTTATTTTCTGTGTTTCTTAGAAGTGTATGCGAAATCAAAATTCTAACAGACAGTTTTTTTTCTATATTAAAATATATTTATTTTTACACACTATCCTGATTATGATTTCCCCTTCCTCTACTCTTTCCAGTTCTTCCTCACTTCCCCTCACATCTGGATCAACACCCTGTCTAACTCTCTTTAGAATACAAACAAGAATCTAAAATGTAACAATGAAAGTGTAAAATATAAACACATCAGAATAGAGGAAGAAAATGAAGGAAGAGAGCCCAAAAATTCATAAGTGACAGAAATATATGCAGAAACGCACTCGTTTGCATACTCTGAAATCCAATAAAAACAAACAAAACAAAAAAGAAAAAGCATGTGTGTGTGAGGGTGTGTGTGTATGTGCTTGTGTGTGTATAAACAGCCTGTAGGGTAAAAAGAAAATGGAAAGAAAAAAAAAAGATTGTTAAAATAAAAGAGAAAGTTCTACAATGACCTTATGAGACAAGAAATCTCTAATTGTGCCACAGAGTTTAGGTTCAGGTCATCACTACCCTTAAGAGTAGTTTCTTTTCCAAGTAAGACTTCTTTATAAAAAGCTAGTTTTTCCTTTGTGGATGGTTATCAATAGGAAATGAAGATAGCTTTTGAATTCCACTCAGCTCTAAAACTCATCTGGTACAGACACAACAATCCCTGTTCATTTTTGCCTAGTCTGTCTGAGCTCTTTTATGTAATGGTCCTGTTGTACTTAGAATGCCTGTTTCCTTTGGGTCAGCTACCATATCTGACTCTTACACTCTCCCCAACTTTTTTTTCTGCAAGTTTCCTTGATCCCTGAGAGGAGAGATTTGAAGGAGACATCCCTTTTAGATACGATTGCTACATGGTCCCTTTGCATAGTATCTGGCTGTCGTTCTCTGTGTTTGTTCCCATCTGCTGCAGAAGGAAGCTTTACTGATGGTGGTTGAGCAAATCACCCATCTATGAGTATAGCAGAATGTCATGGGGAGTCCTTAGATTGTTAGATTTATTTAATAGAACAGTAGTACTTAATTTTCTGCTAGGCCCCTAGGCTCTCTAGGCTCAGGTTGTTGGTCACCCAGGCAGTGTCAGGTATGGACTCCATCTGGTGTAAGATACCTTAAGTAAAGACAGATATTGATTAGCTACTTCCACAAGCTTTGTGCCACCATTGCACTAATTCAGGCACAATCCCATAGTAAATCAAAGGTTTTGTAGCTGTGTTGGTGTTTACATTTCTTTGTAGCATTCTGAGTACCCTCCTGAACCAAGAACCCTTAGCTATAGGGGTGTAGTTTCCATGTGGGCTGCAGTTCAACTTCTCTGTGTTAAATGAGTTGTATAGGTGTTGTCTTCAGCATGGATCCTTTACTCTCAGTTTGTAGAGATGGGGATATTTCTTTGGCACCAGCTTAAGTTGTCTGGGCATTTTCATGGGAACCCTCTGGCCAACAACACAATTAGATGTAACCAGTTCTCAGTGTAGAAAGCTTCATAGGTGATAAGAGATGTTCCTTTTGGGCTCTGTCTCCTCTGTTATTTGATGATTTCATTTAGATCACTTTCAAAACTATATTTATTTTAGAAAGCTTCCATTTCATTAGTTTCCTATATGACCACTCAAAGGATCCTTATTTTTAGATGTCTTTCCCCTTAGTCCTTTCCTTGAAGCCCCTTTCCCTCACTAGACTATTCAATGTTCCTTTATCTGTCACACCCATCATCCATATTTTTTATTCTTCTTTTGCATTCTTAGGATGATCTATCAACCCTTATTCTATACCAAATATCAGTAGTAATATGGAATGTAGCTTTCTTATCATTAACTTAGCAACTAATATCCACATATAAGCACACACAACATATATATCTTAATAGGTCTGGCTTACCTCTCTCAGGATGATTTTCCTAGTTGCATTTACCTGATAATTTCATTTTTAATGGGTGAGGGTGAGTAATAACCAATCATGTAAATGTACTACATTTTCTTTAGACATTCATCTGTTCACAGACATCTAAGCTGTTTCTAATTTCCTGTTATTATGAATAGAGCATGAACATGTTTGAGCACGTGACTCTATGGTAGAATGAAATCTGCTTTGGGTATATGCATGAGTGGTAATTCAGGGCCTTGAGTTAGAGGAATTTTCATATTTCTGAGACACTGCCACACATATTACTGTAGTGGTTGTATAAGTTTGCACTCACACCAGCAAAAGATGAGTGTTCTCCTTACCCCATATCCTCATCAGCATGAGCTGACATATTTATTTTTTTAAATCTTGGACACTCTGAATGTTATAAGACGAAATCTCAGAGCAGTTTTGATTTGCCTTTCCCTGATAGCCAATTATGCTGAATATTTCTTTAAGTATTTTGTGTTTCTCAGCCATTTCAGTTTATTTTTTTGAGAATATCTTTATAAAAAGAGTTTATCAGCTGCAGGGGTTTCCTGGTGGAATTTTTAGAGTCATTTTGATATACTATCATATCATCTACAAATAAAGATACTTTGACAGCTCATACCAGGCACTATAAACACAGATACTTCTGACTTTTCAATTTGTATCCTTTTGATTTCATTCAGTTGCCATATTGTTCTAGCTAAAACTTCAAACAGTATACTGAGTAGGTATGTATGGAAAACCATGTCTTACTACTGATTATAGTGATTATTGCTTTGAGTTTCTCTCCATTAAAGTTGATCTTGGCTGTGGACTTGTTATAATCTGTTTTATTATGTTGAGGGGAGTCCCTTGTATCTCATATATATTGAAGACATTTGTCATGAATGGGTTTTGTATTTCCTTTCAAGGGAGTTTCCTGAATCCTATGAAATGATTATATGGGTTTTTTTTTTTCTGATATTTTGTTTTGTATTTTGTGAGTTAAATTTTTTAATTTAGGTATGTTGATCCATCCTTGCTACTCTGAGATGAAGCCTACTTGATCATGGTGGATGAATTTTTGTGTGTGCTTTTGCATTGGGTTTGCAAGTATTTTATCAATCATTTTCTTATCTATGTTCATAAGGGGAATTGGACTGTATATTTTTTTCTTTATTTCCTCTAGAGATTCTTTATGTGGTTTGGGTATCAAGGTAACTATGGCCTGTAAAACCAATTAAACAATATTACTATTATTTCTGTTCCTCTTTTGTAGATTTCTTTCTTTCTTTTTTTTTTTTTTTTTAAGAAAAACAGAGTTTATTTCACTCACTAAGGGTTCAGTCAATCAAGACCAGAAAGTCATGGGGAAAGAAATAGAAAGCAATGAGTCACATGTATGCTTGATCAGGAAGCAGAGCGGGGTACTCCACTCACTTTTTCCTTTTTGTTCATTCTAGGACCCCATCTTCTGGGATGCCAGTGTACACACTTAAGCATCCCTCTTCAGCAAATAGCCTTTCTGGATAAAGCCTGATAAACACAGGCACAAATGTGTTCCCATGGTGATATAAATCACATCAAGTTGACAGTAAATATTAACTATGAATGTATCCAATTATCAAAGAAAACAAAATAGTGTTATAATGATATTATAATATAAAATATAAAAATTCTTTACTGTCTGCAACTGAAATCCAAGAGTTCAGCTCAGTGTTTAGCTGTAGGAGTCTGATTCTGCTTCCATCAGAAACTGTTAACCTGAACAGTGCCCAGTCTGATAGCTGTGAAACCAGCATAGGATCGACCCAGACCCCCTGAATGTGGGTGTTATTTAGGAGGACTGTGCAGTCTATGGGACATTTAGTAATGGATCAGTATTTATCTCTAGTATACAAATGTTCTTTGGAAGCCCATTCCACATGGAGGGATACTTTCTCCGCCTAGAATCATGAGGGTGGGCCTAGGCCCTGCTACAAATGACATGACAGACTTTGAAAACTCCCCATGGAAGACCTCACCCTCCCTGGGGAGAAGAAAGGAGGTGGGCCGAGGTTTGATGGGGGTGATAGGAGAGGTTGGGAGTGTGAGGAAACTGGGATTAACATGTAAAACAACCTTGTTTCAAATTTCAATATAAAAAGGAAAAAAAAAAAAAATGTCAGCAGCTTCACAGGAGTCTCACCAATATGGCTGCCTAAAAAATCAGCTTCCAATCTGTTAATATTACCATGACAAAAGCATTTCTAAAAAAACACAGCAATGATTTAGGGAAAATATTTTATGAGCCAATACTACTTTAGTAGAATAATTTGAGAAGTTTTGGCAATAACTCTCCTTTGGACTGCTGTGGTAAAACCATCTGGCACTAGGCTTGTTTTTTTTTTTTTTTTTTTTTTTTATTTATTTTTTATTTTATTTTATTTATTTTTGTTTTGCTTGAGAGATCTTACACCAGTTCCAATTTCACTAAGGGCTATTAGTTTGTGCATATTGATTACCTGATATTGGTTTATATTTAATAAGTAATATTTATCAAGAAAATTATACATTTAACTTATTTCTTTCAGTTTTTTGGAGTCCAGGAATCTAAAGTGCATCATTATGAGTCTCTGGATTTACTTGGTGTCTGTTGCTATGTCCCTTCTCACTTCCAATTTTATTAATTTGGCTATTTTCTCTCTGCCTTTTGTTTTGTTTGGATAAGGGTTTGTCAATCTTACTGATTTTCTCAGTGAACCAACATTTTGCTGATGATTTCAATTTTGTTTGTTTCTATTTTATTTCAACCCCGAGTTTGATTATGTCTTGCCATCTATTCCTTTTCACTGTGATTTCTACTTTTTGTTCTAGAGATTTTAAGTGTGCTGTTGATTTACTAGTATGATAGCTCTCCAATTTTTATATTAGCTCTTAACCCATTGATTCTTCCTTTTAGAGTTCACTTTATTGTATTTTTTTAAAGCTTGAATATGTAACATTTGTTTTCATGCAATTCTAGAAAGCTTTTAATTATTTATAATTGTCTGCCTTTACCCATTTTTCATTCAGTAATGAGTTCAGTTTCCATCAGTTTGTAAGCTTTCTTTTGTTTCTGTTGTTGTTTTTATCCATATTTAACTCATGGTGCTCAGATAGGAAATAGGGCAGTTTTTCAATTTTCTTAAATCTATTGAAAATTGTCTTATATCCAGGTATGATGTTATTTTGATAAGTTCCATGAGTTGGTGAGAGGAAGAGCATATTCTTTTATTTAAGAAAAATATGCTATAAATATCTCTTAGGATCATTTGGTTTCCATTATCATTATCCCCAAAATTTCTCTATTTAGCTTTGTCTGTATGAACTATTTTGTCTACTAGTGAAATGGGGGGGGTGTATTGAAGTCATTCACTATCATTTGTGAAGGTCAATATGTGATTTAAGCTGTTGTTATAAAGTGTTGGTTCTAAAAATTTCAAAGCTGAGCTCCATTGTTTTGTTTCCCCAGATCCTTAGACTTTGTTGACTTATTGCCTTGGGATCCTGCAAGTATTTGACTTCTGGCTTTATTTATTTATTTATTTATTTATTTATTTATTTATTTTGTCACATCAGTGATCTGATACTAATCTTTCTAGTCACTGAAGATGGAGTTGCATCAGACCAATCTGGATAATGTATAATAAAACTCAAGTTACATCATTGATGCGATAATATTTGAACAGTATCTTCTGCTACTTAAGATGGCAGAGTTATTGCAAAAAGACTTGGTGTATTTAAGGACAGCATTTTCTCTACAATATTGTCCTTTGTA
This sequence comes from Phodopus roborovskii, assembly GCF_943737965.1. Taxonomy (NCBI): domain Eukaryota; kingdom Metazoa; phylum Chordata; class Mammalia; order Rodentia; family Cricetidae; genus Phodopus; species Phodopus roborovskii. The sequence continues at coordinate 8,019,708 of NW_026125444.1, forward strand.
CCAATTTGTCTTGGTACCACATTTTCTTCCTAACAAAGCACATCTGTCACCAGCAAGAGGAATTGTCCCACCACAGAAATGGGAGATTTTTGTCTATATTCCTCTTACTTCTGGCATGACCTATTTATTATTCCTCATCAAATCTGTTTTTCTTTTTTACGCTGTGGAGAATTATCTTAACTTCTTTATCTCATCAGCTCTCTCTCCGATATGCATCATGTTGTAAATGTTCACTGTCTTGGTACACAGTTTCCTTGTATGAAACTTTTTTGTGTGTAAACAAAAGGAACTGTTGTATTTATTGCTAGGGAACTAATGAAGGAATAGCTTTTCAATACATATTAAATAGTAAATCAATTGGCATACTCAATATTTTATTTCAAAAGACTGGCTCTTTCCTATATACATTGGAAGGTAATTTCAAGTTGCAAGAGAAAACAAGAATCAGAAGTAACAAACACCCCTTTTTTTTTCTCTTCAGTCTCACATGGAAATGTGATGACTACACTGGTATTACAAAGATAAGAATCCATTATAAATACTGATAACACAATTTAGTAGTTTCCATTAAATTTATTATATTATAGAACCAAGTGGTTAAATGAACTGTGCTTAGTAGTAATTTATATACCTACTCACTGTACTAATTAATATTCTACCTATTACTTAGTATCTCCCTCTGGACCCTTTTTCTTTTCATTAAGAATATTTTGTACATATGTACGGATTATGTTTTCTATCCCTCTATAATTCCCAGTCCTCTCTACCAACCCTCCCATGCTGATCCATTCCCTTTCTGTCTCTCATTCGAATACTGCCAGGCAGCCAGGCTTGGTGGTGCATACCTTTAATCCCAGCACTCTATGGCAGATGCAGTTGGATCTATGAGTTCAAGGCCAGCCCAGTCTGCAGAGAAAGTCCAAGGATAGACTTCAAAGTTACAGAGAAATCCTGTCTCGAAAAACTGACAACAAACAAACAAACAAACAAACAAACAAACAAACAAAAACAAGACAGGCCAGACATGGCGGATTATGCCTGTAATCAGAGCACTCCATGGGCAAAGGCAGGAAGATCCTTCTGATCATGAGACCAGCCTGCTCTACAAAGGGTGCTGCAGGACAGCCAAAAGCTGTTACACAGAAAAGTGCTGTCATGAAAAATAAAGTGCCACCTAGTGAGAACGACACAGAGAAATAGAGAAATAGACTTCTAAAATATAAAATAAGAAAAAAATGTAACAAAATAAAACACACATTAACACATTTAAATTGAACAAAACAAGCATGAAAAAGATAAAAACTTTTAAATAAAAATTTAACAATGAATGTTCTATGATGTCATTTAAGATAGTCATCAATCTCATTGCAGGTAGCCTCTCCACTATGGCTTAGATTTTTTAGTTGTGGTTGTCCTTGTGGATTCCAGAAAATTCCCCTAGTTCCAGGTTTCTTCTTAATCCCACAATGGTTCCCTCTATTAAGGCATCTTTTTTCTTGTTTTCCTTCTCTGTTCTTCTCCCAACTTGACCTTCCTGATCCCTCATGTTCTCCTCCTTCTCTTCTCCTCTTTCTCCTACCTGCCTTCCACTCCCCTCATGCTCCCAATCAACTCAGGTGATCTTGTCCTTTTCCCCTTCTCAAAGAATCCATGTATGTCTGTCATAGGATTATCTTTGTTTCCTGACTTCTCTGGAGTTGTGAATTGTAGGCTGATTTCCTTTTCTCTATGTCTAAAACCATATATGAGCGAGTACATAACATGTTTGTCTTTCTGTGTCTGAGTTACCTCACTCAGTAGAAGTAGAGATTCATAGCTAAACACTGAAATCTAGTTGTAGAGAGGGAGGAATGATGAGCAAAGGAGTCAACATCATGCTGGGGAAACCCACAGAAGCAGCTGATCTGTGCCAGTGGGAGTTCAAGGATCCCAGATTGACAGCAGGGAAACCAACATAAGAGCAAATCCAGCCCCCCCCTGTACCAGGGTATCAGTTGGGGAGCTTGGGAAAACTACAGGGACTCTGGCAGTGGCACCAGTATTTATTACTAATGCATGAATGGGATTTGGAAGACCATTCCCTCTGGAGGGATACTGTCTCAGCCTAGGTACATAGGAGAGGGCCTTGGTCCTTACCCAAATGACGTGACAGACTTTGATTATACCCCCATGGGAGACATCACTCTCACTGAGGAGTGGATAGGGGGTAGGATGCGAAGATGATGGGGGGAATGAAGGTATGGTAGGGAAAGGGAACTGGGATTGGTATGTAAAATAAGATTGCTTTTAAATTAAAATTAAATAAAAATTTTAATAAGGAAAATGAATTTGTCTAAATAATACATGAATAAACAATAGTGCATAGACATCCATCCAGCAACATTTTACATTTTATGTGTTTCACATAAAACATACTAAGTCATTACTTCCAGCTGTGTTTGCAGCAAAAATTACAACTGATGTCATCAGTTCTGAGGACATAGACTGTGACCAATCTAAATCACTGTAGTAGAAATGTGGATGTGTTCTCTGGAATTCACTGGAACTTTATTAGAAAGTTAACTGTGTCTTTTTCACACATTTCAGTGAGGTCACTGCTATGTGTTTGTCTTAGAGAAATAAAAATCTTTGATTTGGATGAAAGAGAGATGTTTTACTGGTTCAGAGCACCTGCAGTTCTTTGGTGTAATTAATATTATTTTTAAATTATATAATGTTAATAGTATTCAATGGAATAAGCATTGAATCGTTTATTTTGAAAACTGTTCCATCATTATACTAGATGTTGGCACTGGGAAAACTGGGGTAAGCATCAAACAAACATTCTGCATTATTTAGGCAAATTCTAAGCCACTGATACTTAAAAATGTCATGTTGTTTTGTAGCTTCTTGGTCAAATAAGTTCATTTTCTTTGTGAAATTATCTTTATAGAAAATTTGCCTTAGCTCTCAGCAGCCCGTTCCTGATCTCTAAGGAAGCTTGTCTTCATTAGAGCAACCTGATCTTCTTGGAGAGGTATAGTCCTACCTCTCAATCTCCACATCTCTCAGGCTTCTGCTCATAGACTGGCAACTCTCATAGAGGAGCATGAGCTTTCTTACAGATCCCTTTCATCATGTCTGGAGTTATGTTCTGTATGCATTAAAAAAAAACTGTTCTTGTAAGCAACTTTGTCATCTTTGTTAGGCAATGCATCATTCTTTACTTATTGAATGCACTGTTCTTGTAAGCATCTCATTGTCCTTCAATAGACGATGCCTGTAGTCTGCAACATTCTGACTCAGGCTGTACTCCCACTGTTCCCCTGCATTGAATCCTGTGCTTTCAGAATTGTAACTAGGGAATCATTTGTTACTATGAGGAATAGATAAGCCACCATCTATAATACCCTTCAGGGCCCCAAAAACGTTATTGCCACTGTAGTTCAGGCAAGATCTGCATCCAAATAGCAACTGAAGGCACTAGGCTGACTGTCAATGCTTCCCACAATGTATTCATCTCCAGTCACCTCCTCTTGCCTTTCATAGATCTTGTCCATACCAAACTTGTCAATAAGCCTGCTGGCCAGCAGCAGTCCAGTACAATAGGCTGCAACATAATGTATAAGGCCAACTTTCACACCATATTTTGACAGTTCATGAGTGTATGCTGAACAAATGATCATATTCCATTCCACACAGGCATATGTAATCTGGCAGATCATATCTTTGTTAGTTGCCCAAATGATCACCCTGTCTTTAAATGTGTTGTACTTATCTCTGTCTTGGATCACCAATTGTTTCTGAGCATAGTAGTCAGTTTTACCCTCTTACCATTTTCTAAATCTCACTTGGTACCTCTTAAAGCAGGTCTCATTCTTGACAAGAAACCCTATTCTGTGAAAGAGAAACCTGCAATCACAGAGCCACATGGACCAAGAGGTGTGGTGGCACTAGGGTAAAATGACTGAAGTGTCTTATAATAGGTTATCTTTAAAGGATAATGCAAACAGAAAAGAAACTTTAAATGTGTATAAAGTGACACTATGCAAAGTTACATCTCATTGTGAAGATTGCTCTGCTTCTGCTAATATTCTTGTCATCTCCCTTAACTGTTATTGATGTTTCCCACAACCTCCTCTGCAGCAATCATCTCAGACAAAATGATATTTCATAGGAAATGATGTGTTATAATCATTTATGCTATAGATGCTGTTCTTGCTAATTTCCTGTGCAATCTTTTTTACCTGAAAGAAAAAGAAAGCTGAGTAAAAACAACAGAATCTGAATTAATTTTATCTCCATTTTCCCCAAGTAACAAACTGTATGAGCTCATTTTGTCATAGTTTAAACTCCTATAGAAGCAGGTAATGTTTTCTGTCCAATATACGACTACTGTTGTTATGATAGAGTAAAATGAATGAACATATATATCAAACTCTGTACCAAAACCAAGTTAAGAAACAAATCTGACAATCTACTTAGATAAGTTTTACAGGCTGTGTATGGAAGGATGTGAAAATTAATAAATGGGCATATTTATAGCATCTTTAAATAAAAAAAGTGTTTGGAAATCATGGCTATGAGGATCATATGAAACTTCCTTGAAATAAACCTAATGCAGAAAGGAAATGGGTTCTGCTATCACCTCAAAGTTAGGTACAGTACCTAATGGCCATAGCACATAATGGAAGAATGGGAAAAGCTACAGATATCATTTTGAAAAATACAGAGGAAGCATACATCTCAAACATTCTCTTAAGAAGGCTTTTTACAATTTTTGACGGCAACAGCACATCTCAGAAATGGATTGCCTATGGCAGGACATCTGAACAACAGATGCATCTATAAGAAAGAACGCATAGGTCACTTACTAAGAATCTTAGATTTCTTTTATGTACTTCTTTATCTTCCACTAATGGATGCACATAAGACAATGTATGAAAATTTTCATGGTTAGTGACCAAGAGATTCTCTTTTTAAACAATTAAACCTTATATCTAATTACAATTTCCATTTTCAATATTATAAACTTTGCTAAAAGTGTCTGTAAAACAGGACCAAGCAATTTTCAATGACATTTTCTGCCACCATAAAAGAAATGACATTAACTCATCATGGTTTCCACAATATCATCTTTAATACACTGAAAGAAGAAAGTTCTCATTCATGTTTTACAACAGGAAGTCCCAGTGCCTTTTTATGTGTAAGATTACTCATCTGTGATCATTTATGAAAGAACTTAAACTGAAACAAAAACTACCATTGCTTCAAGAAATGAGACAGAAACTCTTCAGGGGTTAAGAATGCTGCTACTCTCCCAGAGAATCCAAGTTCCCTTCACAAATGCTATTTTGGGCAGCCAATGCTCAAGAAATCTTCTGCCCTCTTATGGACTCTATAGGCATCCACTCAAACATGGCATACATTCATATATGTATACATAAAATATCACTTAAAAAAGAACTGAAAGAAGAAAAGTGAAAAGTATCACTGTCCATGGATTAGAAAAAGAACATTCCCAAAATGACCACACTTGCTAAGGCAGTCTACAAAGTCAATGCCCCCCATATAAAAATTCTAATGACATTTGCCACAAAACTACTGCCTTTTAGGGCATCATAAAAGTCTCCAATCAGTATAACTTCCTTGAACAGAGAGAATGAAACTGAAGCTATCACATTTCATTATTTAAAATGTGGTGCAAAGTTATAAAAACCTAAGCATCATAGCCATGCCATTAAAATAAACACATAAATGGCTTTATTCAATACACAGCTTGGCAATAAAAACACAAATATGAGATATTTACTTTGTCTTCTTCTGTGGCACTAACCTTGCCTTTTGAGGGTTGGAGCCAGTGGCGGAAGTGACCTGAGAACTAAGTCTGAGGAGGAGTCAGGGAAGGCTCTTTTGCTGGCTGGACATGGAGAGGAGAGCATCTGATGGAACTTGCTGGTGTTCATCTGTCTAGGTTGTAAATTATTTCTCTCTGAATAAACATCTAGTTGGCCTATTTGTTTATCCTGATCCTTATTAAACCACGGCACACATATTTATGCAAGAAACAAACATGCTTCTTTGCAAAAATGAAATTGTGTGCATTGAGGAAAGATATTTCTCTTTTATAAAATGTGCTGGTAAGTTCAATTTTCATTAGTAAAATAGTTAAATAAGACTATATCTTTCATCAGATAGAAATTAAATTCAAATGGATAAAGATTTTAATATAAGATGTGGAACTTGATTGATACTAGAAGGAAACAGGGGGAAAATGCTTCAAAATATTTGGTAGAGTACGGAATATGTGGACTGTGTCAGAAAGATATGTGAACACGGTTAAGGTACAGTAAAGAAACCAAAAGAAACAATAAAGGCAAAACCTAAAGAATGAGAGCAAATATAAGGAATGAGAGGCATACCACAATTCAATTTTAGAAGAGGAGAAAAGGTAACTTACACCAGTGCTTAGAGGGGACTACGGGCTATAGAAAGAGAAATATGGACGCCAATCCAGCCACAAAATTCTCAACCCACAATACGTTCCGCCTACAAGATTTGTTGGCTCAATGGGTACACAAACTATGTGGGAGTGGAAAAAGCAATGTTTAGTTTACCTTGAGGCGCATCCAATGAGGCCATGAGAGGGAGCCCCTGCCCTACACTGTCTCCATAGCCAGGAACCTGAGAGTGGGAAGCCCAGAGGACCTAGGGTAGACACAAACAGAACTCCCCCTTCCCCCAAATTAATCAAATGAAATTATCCCTAATGATTTTCTGCTATAGTCACAGATCAGTGGCTTGTCCAGTTGTTACCAGAGAGGGTTCCTTCAACAGCAAGTGGGACTTGGTGTAGAGACCCATAGCCAAACATTGTAAAGAGAAAGTCTAAATCACATGTTGTTAACTGGTCCTTCCCATTAGAGATAAAGGAACCCCCAGGAAAATGTAAAGGGATAGAGGACTCCAAGAGGCTGAACCAGCATGGACTCCCATGATCTCACAGACACTGAAGCAGCAAACACCTAGACCTGCATTAGTCTGAACCAGTCACTCTGTGTATACATTATGGCTATAATATTGGTGTTTCTGTGGACTCCTAACAGTGAAAGCTCATGTATCTAGGACTCTTTTTCCTGCTTTTGGGTCTCTTCTTCCAATTGGATTACCATATCCAGGCTCAATATGAGAGCTTTTGACTTGCCTTATTGTAACTTGTTTTCTTAGGTTTAGCTTTCATCTCTTTGAGGCCTGCTCTTCTGTGAAGAGAAAATGAATGGGGAGTGGATCTGGGAGGGAGGGGATGAGGGGAAACAAGTGGTAGGACTGGACGAAAGGGAAATTGAGGTAGGGACTTGTGTATGAGAGAAGAATCTATTATCAATAAAAATATTAAATATATCTTTTATATTATTTTATTTATTTTTCTTATTTTACAAATCTATCCCAGTTCCCTCTCAGTCTCTTCCTTTCTTCCCTCCCTCCCTCACATGCCCCCCGACCACCCTCCCATTCCCCTGTCACTCCACATGCAGTGTGATGTCTTCCTGGAGGGGTCATCTAAATCTGTCAAGTCATTTGGAGTAGGGACTAGGCCCTCCTTCCTGCCTCTAGGTTAAGAGAGTATCACTCCATGGGGAATGTGCTCCCTAAGTCCTTTAGTGCACCAGGGATAGGTACATCCTGGTTCCACTGTCAGAGGTCCCTTAGACTGCCCAGGCCTTCTAACTGAGACCCATGTTCAGGGGGTCTGAGTCGGTCCAGTTCTGGATTCCCAGGTATTAGTCTGGGAGTCCATTAGCTCCTTCTTGTTCATGTCAGCTGTCTCTGTGGGTTTCTGTAGCCTGGTAAATACATCTTAAGAAAAGAGAAATTTTGTGGCACAAGGACTCTGGCACAGGGAAACTCTTGAGATTGTTTTCAACTACAAGGTTACACACACACGGGCACAACATGCATATGCAATGCATGCAACATACATATGCAATATGACATTTGTGCAAACAAATGTCAGATTCACAATAAGCAAACAGAAGCACATAGGTTTATTGCTAGTAACAAAATGCATTTACAACACTGTTCAGAATATTATCCTACCATATTTATTAATCACCATTAAAATAATGAGTGAATATTTTATTTATGTTTCTTATGAAGGTTTTGAATTTTTCATTTATAGAAAATGTTAGAAAACAAAATGTATACAATCGTCCTACAAGATGTGTTATATAGAAGACAATGTGACTCTGATAATGTAGTGTCACTAAAATACTTCAAATTAGTGAGTTTGAGGTTAATATGGTTTTTAGAAAAGCCTGTCCTTATTCTCACAAAATGGAAATTGATTGTGTGGTCCAAAGCCAGGCATAGGACAGGGGTATCATAGTCCTCAAGCAAACACACTGCACACATATGAACTTAATGTTAGTTTTATGTACTTTGGTCTAAACAGAATTGAGTAATAAATGGGTATAATGATTAGCCAATGGTGGCGGGTTACATATAAACATTTAATGGTAACAATAATTGAGGAGTGTAAAAGATGGTGTTTGTAAAGTTTTCCAGGTTTATATGAATTGTGAATAGAGCTGCTGGTGACAGCCATGAGGATAATGTACCAGGATGAAAACTCAGCACCATTATGTTCACATTTGACCAATCACATCATTATATTCTATTATAGTATAGATGACCTGAGATTATCCGGGATTAAAAAGGTTTGAGTAGACTTATCATGGAAAAACACAGGAAATTTGGCATTGAAAGCAAGCCCGGTGGTTCTGAGGGTGGATGCAGTGTGGAGGCTACAAGTAGACCATTGTTACCACTGGATTTGACAATAGCTAAGAGGATACACATAGAGAAACAAATCTATTGAGACTAGGGACTTTTGAAAATCTTCCATGTTTAGGAATAAAGAGCAACTAAAATTTGATCTATATAGTTCTGTTTTTTTATGTTGGGCAAGTCCAGCTTTTTTATTATTTAGTTTAAAATTTTTCATTCTTCTCTCATTATGTCTTGACTGTAGTTTCCCCTTCCTCCTCTCTTCCCAGTTCCTTTGAAAAAACCTCCTCTCTATTCCACTCCTCCTCCTTTTCCTTTCATAAAAGAGCAGGTCCTCCTGGGTATCATCTGAACATGGTATAATAAGTTACAACTAAGCATATACCATCATATCAAAGTTAGATGAACCCACCCAGTAGGAGGAAAAGGGTCCCAAGAGCAGGCAAAAGAGTAAGAGACAGTCCCTGATTATTAATAAGACTCTCACAAGAACATCAAGTTATACACCATAATATATGCAGGAGATCTGGGTCAGACCCATACAGATTCCCTGATTGTTGCATCACTCTCTGTGAGCTCCAATGAACCCGGGTTAGTTACATCGGTGGGATATCACCTGATGGTGTTCTTGAACCCATTGGCTTCCAAAAACTTTCCTTGTCATCTTCTGCATGCTTCCCTGTCAGTTGCTGGATCAAGACCCTCTGATTCTGATTATGCTAAGTTTTGGTCTATGAGTATAGCAGAATATCATTAGGAATAATTCCATTGACTTTTTTTTTTTTGACAGTAATGTTTGGTTTCATCCTAGGTCTCTGGGACAAACAGCTTCTTGTTCCTCGATATCCATACAGTGTTGAGCATGGGTTTCCTCTTATGGTATGGGCTCCAAGTTAAAATAGTTGGATGGCCACTCTTACACGTGCCACACCACCTTTTACCCCAGTACACCTTGCAGGCAGGACAAATTGTAGGTGGAGGGTTTTGTAGTTGGCATGGTATCCCAATCCCTCCACTGGAAGCCTTACCTGGCTAGCAAAGACTCCTAGTAATGGATATATGAAGCCTGCATGTGCTATCTTCTGCTTAGCACTTTTTGAACTGCTGGGGATTTCATTAAACTTTTCACTCTCTATGGGGTTCCCTTTGAATTGTCAAAGTCTGAATTATTTGATCAAAATTCTTCTAGCTTCACCTTAAAATCTCTCTACACTTTTGTCTTTACACTCTGCTTCAGGTCTCTCAGCAAGTTGCTCCCCACTTCTTTGGCAGGACTGATGCCTCTCTCTGTTCTCCTACCCCCACCTGCATTTCCTTCTTCCCGATCAATGTGCTATTCCATTTGCTTTCTTTTTCAGATCAATATTTTGAGATGCTTCAGCAGCATGAACTCTTTAAGAACCTCCCTTGGCTCTCTGTGCTCTGTACCTTTGTTTAAAAGCTGCATTTCTGTATTTAGCTGATCAAGGTGGAAGAAGGGATGCTGTCTGGCTTTTTAAAACAATACGTTATAGACTTACTGTCACTCGGAGAATGGAGTTTCCCAGTGAAGGCATTAATACTAAAAATTGAGCATGAACTGAAAATATGAAATGACTCTAAGAGAATAGGGACAACTGTGATTGTAAGAATAGAGACTATATGCATAGTGTGTGTGTGTGTGTGTGTGTGTGTGTGTGTGTGTGTGTGCGTGCGCATGTGTGTATGTGTTTGGGCTTTTGGGTGATTTGTAACATGCTTCTGCTGTGTGTTCTTACACAAATAACACAGTAGAAGAAAAGTAAGTAAGTATGTGCAAATTATAAGTATTTCCATTGTCTTGGACAGATTCCGAGAAAACAACTTACTGATTGATGGAAGATTTATTTAGTTCCTCTTTTTTTTTTTTTCAATGCTTGTTGACTGGCATCATCACTATAGAACAGAAGCAAGGATGAAATTTACATGGAAACAATAGGCTAGGGCAAATAAAATCACCTCACTGTGACCAACAAGTGGAGAGAAAGGGGGCTGTAAGAAAGAAAAATAACTTCCCAGGAAATGCCTCAGTGACAGGTCTCTTCCAACTAAGTCTGACCTCATATTTTCCACAATGAATAATCATTTTATTCAAGAATTTATAATCAAATTAAGTTCCTTGAAAATTTATTGTATATCTTATAATAATTTCACCAACAAAATTATTTTACACTAATATCATTATATTATGAATCCATCATTGATGAAGTCAGAATCCTCAAGACAAAATCAGTTCCCCAAATGCAGCTCTGATCTCTGATTTAGTGAACCATGAATCTAAGTCACAACATTCAACCTGGACTCTTAAAGTTCTTATTTGCCTTATTATGGAAATATTGACTTAATAAAGTAAGTGTCTATTTTCAGAATAATTTTACTCAGTCTTGCAGGAGACCTGAGGTCAGTTCTCAGTACCCACAACCACTTGTCAGTCCAACTTCAGAGGATTACAATGTCTTTGTCCACATGGGAACTGGAACTTGTTAATATGAGTTTTCCTGCCAGCCTAGTCTCAGAGCCACATCATTCCCAAATAACACACAGAGACACTATATCAGATATTAAGCTGTTGGCTTGTTATTAGCATTTCCTAATGGCTAGCTCTGTCTTAAATATTAACCCATTTCTATTAATCCAAGTGTTTCCATATGGTCTTATCTTACCAGAGAGAGGATCTGGACCTCTTCTCTCAAGACTCTACATCTTGAATCTCCTCTGCAACATCTAGAATCCTTGTTTCCTAGTCTTGCCTATCTTGCTTTCCTATTGGCCAACAGGACTTTATCCATTAACCAACAGGAGAAACATATTTACAGAATGACATCTTCCATCAGAAACAACTTCTTATATACACATTTCTCTTTGTAAACTGTACATTTGATCTCTAAAAAGAATTATATAGTATATCCAGCAGTTCTTAATTTTTGAAATGCTTACTAATACATCAACATACTAATACATCAACATAACATGATCACAAAGCATTGTTTAAAGAAAAAATAAAAAAAATTGTTTTAAGAAATATTTAACTGAACATGTTTGTGTAACAGTAAGCTTTTTGTAAACTTCCCAGAATTGACTTTGGAATACAAGATTGCTTATATGGAAGAATTGAATTCAGAAATAAACAACCCAAGTACTCTATATTGCTATCATATATCTATCTATCTATCTACCTACCTATCTATCCATCCATCCATCTATCATCTATCATCTATCTACCTATTTATCAGTGTGTATACATTAAGTTCTCGCTTAAGACAAACAACAATGGTATTATCTTAGTCATATAAAAGACTGTTTCAGATAGGCATTCAAATAGTACATTTAATAATATTTGATTTTAAATTATCATACTAAATAAGTTGAATCCACAAGAACAATAAGTTATCCATCTTAATTTGATATCCAATCCAATATACTGATTACTCAAAATGTGAGAATATAATTAAGTTGTGTCTTTTGTGATTTCAGAATGTAATTTACCATTATTTTATAACAACTTCTTTATTCATTTTCTAACAAATATTAAATATGTACAATATGCAACTTTAAGGACAAGACTAGCACACTTGCTATTATTGGTACATATACATTCCTAGATGGGCAAACAACTCAGACACAGACACTGTGATTCTTATGAACAGAGATTATTCCATTTTGGAGAGTGTCTGTGAAGATATACAATATCTAAGGACAAAGAGGATATAATGTGATCCAGTATTAAAGTCAGTTTGGTATTTATAGCTAAGTTGGTAAAGTAAATCTCTAGTATATATTACACCTTCAATAGTTTTCCCTTGTTGAATCCTTAGTTATATTCAAGTAATTTTTGCATTTTGATTTAATTCTGATTATATGTAATATTCAATATGATAAAACTTATTACTTATGCTATGTCGATTCAGTGACTTTTATTTATACGATTTTGAACTCATATGTGAGTACATATATGGAAAAATTTTAAAGCAGGGATTGAAGAAGAAAGAATAACTGTGATGAATTATGATTTTCACATAATGGTCTGAATTATACATTAGATATATTAGAAAAAAGCAATGATGAAGAAAATAGAAAAGGAATGAGAAAAATATGGAGGAAAATATTTTTTTATTTTTTTGTCATATTGGTTTATTTTTTTAGTGAAATACCACAAAAACCTCATCTTGTACCACTTTTTACCCACAAAGACAGAAAAATTATATACTTTCAAGCAAACATGGATGAAGAAGCATCTAGTATTTTGATGGTTATAGAAAAGAAAATCTTCTTTGTATCAGATTTTACAGTAATAAACATGTTAAGCTTGTCAACTTTGGTTTAGAAAGCTTTCACTAATACGTAAATATAAGCAAACATAATTCCATCAATTTTTGTAAAGAAGGATATTCATTACAGTGTTTGTGTTAGCTTATTTAAGGATAAATACATAGAAAAGAACATTTAATTGTCTTAATGTTATATAGGTAGGGTTCACATTTATAATGATAAGATAGAGATTTAATGTTATTAAAAGTATGCAAGTACTCAAGGATTAGGTATAAGAATTCAAATGGTTATGTTGTACTTCACAAAGATATATGTTTGTTTTTAGATTTAAAGAAAATAATTTCTAATAAATTAACTATTATATAAATATTGTTGAGATGATAGCTTTAGGTTAAAATTATTTTCCTTGTTGGTCGTTTATGATTATCTTCCTCCTATGGAAGACAAGAATGGGTAATTTGGAGTTGAATCAATTGGCATATTATTAAAAGAAGTAAAACATAGTTTGAAATTCACATAAGGAATAAAATGAACAGTCAAAGAATGTTTTCATTATAGAATGAGGCTTACAATGAGTATTTTGAAAACATTTTAACCATATCAATAAAATATGTGAATTAATTTGTGATTTATTAATGTACATAAAAATATTATAAATAGAACACAATTGTTTATGAATTGAATTTATAAACATACAATCCCTTAAGGTACTGGAAATCTGCAAGAATGGGCACAAATTTGATTTTCAGAAGACTATGGAGAAGATAAAAAATAACACAGTTTCTCTATAGCTCCTTAAAATAATCTAAGGATTTAGAAAAAAAATGATTTTTAAAATTTTCAGTATAGTTATGTACTAGCATAAAATAAGGATGAAATTATAACATGATATGATGGGTTATAAAGTAGCAGTTGACTAGAATCTAAGTTTCTAGATTTAAGTACAAAAATCCTTGATTCTCTCAAGTATAATCAACTTGATGGGCATGGCTGCAGGCATACCAAGAATCAGGAGGCAGAGGCTGAGGCAGATACAGAGACAGATGAATATCCAAGAGTTTGAGGACAGCCTGGTCTACATAATGAATTCCAGAACAGGCAGGGCTACACAATGAGATCCTGTCTTTAAAAAAGCAGTAATGATCAGCTCATATATTTTAAAATGTTGTTTCTTAGCTTTATGCAAGTAAGAAATAACAAAAATAGTTCAATATACCTCAAAAATATAAATTATATATAGAATTTATAATTGATTAATTTTATGACCTTTATGTCCGTCAATGGCTACATAATATGGGAAACAAAGATAAAGACAGTATTGAGCTTTTGATAATTCTAATAAGCCTCAATGCCAGGTGAGACCAAGTTTGAGCAGCTGGTTAAAGTCTCTGTTACTATCAACCCTTGTACAAAAAAATTTCCACCATGGTCCTTGTTGAACACTGTTTGAGAGTTATTGAAATGCTGTTCTGTTTTCTTGAAAAATAAATTGAAAATTTCTCCTCCATCTAGTTCCACCAGTATATCAAATGAAATAGGATTGTATTGGATTAAAATAAAGCTCGCATCTTCTGCCTAAGCCATATGAACATTCATTGTGAAATATAGACTAAAACAAATTAAGGAACAATGTATTATTTTTAACTTCAGTGCTATGAAAGTTTTAAAAACTCTTCCAAAGCTCAATCGAGTTAAAATCCAATGTAAATACTTTATCTCCCCAAAATGTCAAGAATATTCAATCAACATAGGATAAACTCAATCCAGATGTCAGTTCAGGGCAAGGGAAATTTCAGAGTTGTGATATATATCTGGCAACCCTGTACATCTGAGGTAACATTGTAACTCCCTATTCGTATTTTTTACAAAATGAGGAAAATGATTCTAAATTTTGAAAGTTATAGATAAGACACTTTTCACTGAGGGCCAAGTGGTGTTTTTCCCTGAACATGGGTCTCAGTTAGAAGTCCTGGGCAGTCTAAGGGACCTCTGACATTGGAACCAGGATGCATCCCTAGTGTACGAAAGCATTTTGGGAGCACATTTCCCATGGAGGGATACTCCTTTAACCTAGAGGCAGAAGGGAGGGAGGGCCTAGCCCCTACTCCAAATGGCTTGACAGATTTAGATGACCCACCCTCCAGGAAAGCATCACCTTATAAGTGGAGTGGGGGGGGAATGAGATGGGAGGGTGGTCAGGAGGCATGTGAGGGTGGGAGAGAGAGAGGGTTAGAGGGAGGAAGAGAGAGAGGGAGAGAGTGAGGGAGAGGGAACTGGGATCGATATGTAAAATAAGAAAAATAAATAAATAAAATAAAAATTCTGACTATATGTTACCTGGACTTTTTCTTTATTTATTATTGACTGATCAAATAATTCAATTTTCAGCTAACATTATCATTTTTAATTTATACCAAAATATTCACCCTAATGAGCCCAATTTGTGTATAATTTTGTTGACAGACAAGTCTTTATAGTCCCAGGTTTTTCAAAGGTAGTCATCTAAAATTGTAGGCATTTCATTCTTTCATCCATAATGTTCTACAATTACAAATTGCAAGCACAAGTTACTCAAGCCAATATTCATCATAAAGAACAGGTGGCTTCCAATAGTGGTGACTCTAAAACTAACCATTTTTCATCCTGTCTGGAATAAAGGATTACACAGGTATGGCATTATATCATTTTATAAATCTGAACTTATTATGAATTATGTGAGTATTCAATATTTAATTTATGAATTCAATATCAATATCCAGTTATAGATATTGACAATAGCTCATTTTTTTAAACAGAAGTCAGATTTGAGTTAATATAGGGATAAAGTGCACAGAATGCATAAATCAGAATGTGCTTTTATTCTTCACCTCATAAAATGGTTTCTCCAAAGCTCTAGAGACTAGAAATATAATTTGTTCTAACTGGTAATGTTATAATGGTCAAACCAGAGAGTCCCCACTACAATTGGTTATTTCTAGAAGGACTGACTATAAACAAATTATATTACAAAATTGATTATAAAGCCTTGTATGTATTAAAAAAACTATTTGCCTCAATTATAAATATTTTGTAGAGTACATCAAATAGTTAAGTTTATTGGAGTTAGAATAGGAAAACAATTGATCCTTGAGGTCTGGAGAATCAATGATTGAAATATGAAAACTCATATATCTTAATTATACTTTTGTTTAAATATTTGTGAGAACTGATATCTATTATTTTTCTTGGAAGCATAGATCCTATTCCAGCATGGTGATGCACTCCTTTAATTCCATCAATCAAGAAACAGAGGCAGGTGGATCTCTGTGTGTTCAAAGTCACCTGGTTTACAGAACAAGTTCTAGGATAGCCAGGGCAACAAACAGAGCAACTCTGTCTTGAAAAGGAAGAAAGAAAGAAAAAAAGAAAGAAAAAAAGAAAGAAAGAAAGAAAGAAGGAAGGAAGGAAGGAAGGAAGGAAGGAAGGAAGGAAGGGAAGGAAAGGAGAAAGAGAGACAGAGTCAGAGAGAGAGAGAGGGGAAGGAAGGAAGAAAATATTGTTCCAAAAATCTACCATAGCTTATGTAAGATAGTATTCTCGAGAGTTTAGACCTCCTCTTGTCATATCAACTCACTCTTCCTTCTCTCCCTCAACTGTTGTTGAGTGATAAGAGACAAGTTTTTCCAAAGCTCTATACAGACTTGACTTGGATGATTAAATATCATTATTTCAATCGTACTCCTCCCTTTCTTTTTCAGTCCATACACAAGCTTCATTGAAACTATAAGAAAATGTAAAGTACTCATTTATGTAGTACAAAATTCTGGAGTCACCCCAAAATATATAGTAATTTGAGACCTCTTCAACAAATACAACAAAAACAACTGTTTTCAGTCTTGTTTCTCACATTTAATCTCAATAATACTGCTAAGAACACACATAAGAATCGTTTTTAACATTTTTTGTTTCAGATTCTACTTTGCAACATAAGCATCTTAACAAATATAATTTCTAGCACACAATACACTTTGAAATTTATTTTGTCTCTATAATGTAGAAACCATTTCTGATAGACTGTATATTGTTCAAACCAAATTCTTCAGATTCATTACTTTACAGAAATGCCATGTTATCTTGACTTTAAGGATATCTACCAGAAGTATAGAAAATGTTCATTGCAATTATACTACATCTACTAATTATATTTGCTTCAGTAGTGTTTAATATTATTATCACTAACATAAAATTATTATAAATGCAATTATAATTGTTAATAAATATATTTATTAACATTTATTAAATAAATATAATTGTTGTAAATGAGCATCAAAAAATGTGGAATACTTTTCTTGGCTTCCTTAGTCACTGTTTTCATCTTTCAGTCACTCAGTTATTTATGGACTTTCTTTTCCATACATGAAATAAAAGTGCTTTTATTGCATTACCTCTTTGGAAAAACAAATCAAAACAAACAAACCAAAAAGAAAAGGGACAGATATTGCAATTAGTTCATTGCAATTTTTCCAATGTCTACTGTTCACAGGACCAGCATTTTAGACAAACTTAGGAAATAATTATTGACTGGACGATAAAATTATGAGATTGAATTTCTCTTTTGTAATAACATTTTGGAGCAGGGATGATGATGACAAAAGTTAAATTTAAAAAGAAATTCTTATATTTTGTGTAGAAAAACAATTACCAGAAACTAGAAATGGTTCATAAAAAATAGAATATGATTTACCATGCATTTGAGTTTTAGAGTTTTCCAGAAAACATGTGGTTTGGATGTCATTTCCTTGGAAAAAAGAAAACATAAGGAATTATTGTAATATTTGCTTTTATTGTAATTCTAGAGGGATACAGGACACTGAAGAGACAGTTCCTGAAATGTGGAATTAAAGTGTGAGCTTCAGAATAAAAACAGTGACCGTGCTTACTGTAAGTAAGTCCAGGTGCTTCTTAGCATAATCAAACCATCTTGGCAATCTTACAATTTTACTAAGTACTCAGGTTCTAGAAGGATTTTAAAAATAAAGTTGTAGAGATCAGTTAAAAGCCTTTGCTGGTAATGCTGGGTACCTAGGTCCAGATCACATCACCCACATGATACCTCACAATCATTTGTAAGTCTAGGTCTAGGCAATGAGCACTTTTGTAACACTCACACACACACACACACACACACACACACACACACACACACACAAAGAGAGAGAGAGAAATAAAAAAGGAACTTTTGCCTGCCATTTTCTCCTTTTGTTGTATCTACTCATTCCTGGGAGTTGCAATAAAACTAACCAAATTTAATTTTCTAAGGTTTGAAAATGTCTAGCCCGAGTTCACTCATTTAAATCCACAACTTGATTTTGAACTGAATCTCTCTTTTATTTGATTTCAATTAACTACAGGATAGATGGCTCAAATGTTATTTTTCTTTCTTTCCTGTGACACAACCATTACGAATTTATTGGCTATAATTCAGTTAATGAACAGTAAATAAACCAGCATATAGTGAGAAGTTAGTTAGAAAAAAATAGTTCTTACTTGTATGATCACACTATTATAGTTTTTCCTGATGTGTTCTATTTTGTCACTTGTTTAACCAATCTAGTAATCCTATGAGAGCCTTGCTTGATATTTTTCTCATCACAACACTTTTTGTCATATTAAACTTGTTAATGTATTAGCATCTTGAAAATGGGTGACTTGTATCAAAACAATGTGGCCTTTCATTTGCCTCTTGTCAAGCATGCAATACCTTTACCTCATCTTTACCATTTAAGTTGCAAGTGTAGAGGGGGCTTCTTTATAATATTTAAGAATAAATACTATAGTTAAGTTGCTCCCTAGTAACATTGTTCAGAACGATAATCATTGGCATACACAACTTCCTCTCCATCCTTAAATATTGTGGACATACAATGAGGACAAAAATTTTAAAAGTAGGATTCCCTCCACAATTTATCTGAGTTCTGAAATACTCTGAGTCATTTTAAAAGTAAAGATATTTAAATTTTTATTTTATTACCATTTCTTTGTAATGATTGCATTTAGCTAGTGTGTCTCTCAAAAGTTTATCATTAGGAACTAATGTAGGGCTTGTTCAATTCTAAGACATAATTTAGCAGCATTTTATATTACCCAAAATTTCTGGGGTAAGAAGATAGAAAAACTTCCAAACTACATAAATGTGTTAAAAATGGGTGTTCAGAATGCCATTAAAATATGATTAATTTCTGTCCTTGAGGCTAGGAAAATAGGTATAAGAAAAAGCTCTTTGCAAGATATGAAAGAGGCATCTACTTTGTGTTATTAAAGTGAGAAGAAATAGCAAATTCTTGAAGGAATGTCATCAGAGGACATTTCTGAAGCTGCAGGTACAAAGCCCATTAAGGAGCAGAATATAGAACCTGTTAAGACTTGATTAATTTGTGTCCTTGAGGTCAGTCAGATAAGTATATGAAAAAGAGGTAGAAAGAGGTAGAGACACTGTGTTACGAAACAGGAGATGAAGAAATAGCATGTTTTAAAAGGAAGTTATTAGAGATGATTTTTGAGTGCCTGTAATATTTGAACGTTTTTGCAGACTGCTTGATTATATAATTCCATATCAGGTTCTACAAGAGTCTGTTTGCAAAGTCAATTTAAGATCACAAGAGAAACTCTTGTAGCCACTCATCTTGAAATATTCTCTTAAGAATTTTTTCTCCATGAGCAGAACTTCCAGAACTGGGCCTGTGAGTATGGATATGGGGCAGGGTTCAGAGGAACTCAGTGAGCTTATACAGTACATAAACTCTGATTTTGGAGCTGGGCTTATGACAGTACCAAACAAAACATTCTAAACAAAACTGAAATTTTGGTATTTAAAAACTAAATTTACATTTAGAGTCATATGAGGTGAAATAATTTATTTTACCATAACATCATTGCAGAAGGTTAATATGGATTTTATTCAATAGATAATTCATTCTTATATTAAAATAGTCTTAATGTCATTACACTTTATTGTTTTATGCCATGTGTTTCTGTATGTATGCATTTGTGTATGTATGTGTACTGTATGTTTGAAAAAGGAAAGAAATAGGCAGAGGAAAGAAGAAATGCCATTGACAGCTACTACTTCTTGAAGCAGAGGCTAAAGATTTTTGAGCTCATGAGAGGTATATGATTGGTTGTCATTTACTTGGGAGATTTATATTATATTCAATTTAAAGGATTATTGAACTTATTACATTCCATACACCAGGAATGAAATCATACTGGGGAAACAAATATTTAATAATCTAATAGGTATCCAAAGCAGTAATGTTGCAGTGAAATGTCATGGATATCCATGCCATTTCGTCCTTTAATTCCCTCATGGTCAGGTTAGCATTCTAAATCAGACAACCCAGGGATCCCAAGAGTCTTTTTGCTATTAGAACCAAATTCATTTCAGAAATGCTACATAGTTGTACCACTCCAAAACTACTTTAGACAGTTTGACAGTATTAAAATGTGTTTTGTGGTTTCTTCTCATTGCTACATGCTCTTTCAGAATAGAAAACTGTGACTGCACTGGATGATTTTGCATTAATTTGCAAGTCCCTAAAAAGTCCCTTAGTGATTTTAAGATGATTATAGTAAGATAGACAAGCTCATGTATTCACACCACATTAAAAATAACTTGGAATTATCTCAAAAGATTAATAAAGTAAATGTTACATAATTTCAAAAGAGGACAGTAGTATGTGTGTCCCTATTAGAAGACTGGAGACACACCAAGTGAAAGAATAGAGTGAAATATTTGTTAATTTCTTGAAAATTGGATCCTACACAAACAATTAGATTACGCTGACAGAGACTAATAGCTGACTATGGCACTTTAGAAATGTTGTGCTGGATACTAAATTACATGTTGATTCAGAGCATAAACTCTGAAAACTTTACAAACGTAATTTTACAAGTAAAAACTATGTTATAATTCTGCTAAACGCTGTACTGTTCCATAGTTTTCACATATGAATAAAATACCAAAGTAGTTTGTCACATAAATATGTAGTGGGTCCTTGTATAGTAAGTGAATTAAGCAAATGACTACAAATTTGCATTCTCCCATTTACTCTAGACAAGAGGGACTCCAACCACTGCTCTGTTATAAAATAGAGCAGAGCGCAATTCTATCCAACTTCTCTGAAGTGTGATCAAACAAACTGCACACAAGGATAGAGGAAATAAAATAACAGACTTCAGGTCCTACCACCAAGAAGTATATTATATCCATTCTTCAAGGCTTCTGACGATCAAATGACAGGTGTTGGGAAAAAAAATAACAAAAATAACAAAAAAAAAAAAAAAAAAAAGCATATCGAGTCAGACCAGCTGAAATGTCAGAGATGTTTCAAATTCTTGATAAGAGAGAGGACTGGTAGTTATGGGAAGATAATTCCATAGAGGAGGAGCAAGTCCTTTAGATTTCTTTCCTCAGATAGTCCCTTTTTAGTTTCAGTAAGTAGACAGACAGATGGAACTCTTACAGCCAGAGTATAGGTTACTTTGTCCTTTCAATGTGGTTTGATTTTAGTTACTTTATCCTTATATGGCATTGTAAGTTATAAAGAAATAAAAGCTGAATGGTTAATCAATTAATTGGTAGAATCATCATTCTTGACAAAAGAACAAAAAATGACTATGCAGAACACTTAATAAGAAAGTAAATTCCTTTACATTTTCAAAATGCTAATAACTGGTGACTATCAGGAATTATCAGAACATATAGAGAATGTGCCAACTCCAGAATAAGTGACAACTTTGATACCGACTCACATGTCTTGCCAAACAAAGAATAATGATTCAACAAATTCCCAATGAAAATTATTCTCCTTCAGTGTTTAGCTAAGGTATTTCATAAAGACCATGCCTGTAGAACACATTGCATTTGTCGATCAATTAGATCATTACAAAAACCTTCCTTAAATTCTTTCTCCTACACGCTAATACATTCGGTTTCTGTTGTCCTATAAGCAGGAGTTTTGTCTAATTATGTTCTATGCAATAGTACAAAAATGAGGCACTCAAACACAACTAAGTCCAATTAATCAGATTCATCCATAGGCTGCTAAGCAAATGTCAACAGGCATCACATGACAAAATTCAACACTATTCATATACAGTTAGTATTTGATTATGTTTTATAATCAACATAGAGCCTAATTCAATTATTTTGGCACATCAGTTTAATGCAGGTATATGATTTTATGATCCTGGTAATTTGTGATCATATGTTATGTGAATGGAGTTAATTAACTTTATTATAAAGATAAACACTTTCATCAACTCATGAAGTCAATGAGAAAAGATATAATGCAGCACATTAACAGGTTTATTCTTATTAGTAGCAATTTTCAAAAAGATTTATATATGAAACATTTAGATGCAAATTCTATTATTAATGTTGTATTTGCAAAATATCTTGGTTTTGATAAATATTAACAAGGAAGACCACACTCTTTTATTGGTGAATGAAAAATTTAAATGTTCTGTTAACTGATGAATTGAGATAATTGCATTGTTTCTATCCCAGCATTATAACTCCTAAAAAAATAGTGACTTCTTGATTTCCAAGTGTACAGTTATGATAGTGTCTTAATTAGCTTTTACAAATAAATTTCTCAAAAAATTAAAATATTTTCATACTTTAGTAATTTATAGATTCATAAGGTAATCTAGACCCATGGAGTTATCTTACTTGTGCTTGATACACATAAAAATCTAGGTGCTATTGAATATTAATTTGTGACACAAAAAAAGGGTTCATTCATTTACTTATGCAGTCACCAACAGCATAGAAATGAAGATGTCTCAGAAGAGCTATCATTGTGTTCATTTGATAATTAAAATATTTTATTATATCTTTCTTAAAGCAAAAATAAATGAGTGAACAAAATTGTACATTTCTATACCTGATTATTTGAGCCCATTTTGTTTGTCAGTAGCTGATATTATTCCATGTGATGTGAAACTCTTATGAAGTGAGGTATGTGTTGCATACCATTAATTTTAAGATTTGGAAATTAAGAGTCTGTAGAAATGGTTCATAGGCTAAAAGAATTTGTTGTTGTTCCAGAAGAATCAAGTTTTGTTTCAAGACCCACATTAGATGACTCAAACAACCTGTTAACCCAGTTTCAGGGATTCTGATGCTCTCTTCTGTTTCCTGGAAGTACATGCACACCTGCCACACACACTTGCTAAGACCCAAAAAACAAACAAATGATCATATATCTTATGAAGTTTGAAATTAAACAAATTTTTGAAAAAGTGTGATAGTGTATTAAAGATAATACTGCAGTCCCTGCTACTGGGAAGAATATAAATAATGAGGCTGTACTGCTAACTGCTCGCAGCATCCAAGGATTGCTATAGTTCTTTGTCTACCAGTGGGGCACTTTGAAATTTCTCCATGCCATATTAGCATGTCTATTGTTATTGTTATTGTTCAGACCAATTTTAGTCAGCCGTACTGTTGTGGTATCTTGGTTGAAGCTTACCTGTCATTTTTTAGGAAACACAATCTCTCTCCAGGCTTTCTGATCCTCTGGCTCTTAAAATCTTTCCGATCCCTCTTCAAAGATGCTCGCTAAGTCTTAGGCAGAGGAATTATATTTTAGATGTGTCACTTGTAACTTGTACTTCACAGTTGTTTTTCTATAGTTTCAATGAGGTATGGTTTCCTGTAACAGTCTCTGTCTATTGCAACTTTAGACACAATGATCAACAAGTTTTACTCATGGAAAAGTCCCATGTTCCGCATTGATGGCACACTTTCCTTTAAGAAAGCAACAGCTCTGTAATTAGATTTAATATTTAGCACATAAGAGGAAAACCATCTATGTCTGCTAGTGGAAATCTAATTAACTAACTACTCAGTGGTAGTCATGGTGATTTCAGGAGAATCCACAACCACTAATTTACTAAGGAAGCATTGTCTATAACAATAATCTGTAAGCATCTGTCCTAAACCCATACATAAATGTAACCTTCACCTGTCATTAAGGAAACTTCTCTTTGCAACATAGACCATTACAGAAAAACACAAACAAAAACAATACAGAGTTCTAGAGTTCAATCCCAGTAGATACATATACAAAACACTCCTTCACATAGTATTGGGGAACATAGTATAATATGGGGCACAAAAATTGTGAGAGCAACAGCAGCAGGAACTTTTTGATGACTTCTGTCTCCTAGTAATATAAGAAGCTGTATCTTTGATGGCTTACCAACATGAATCCAAACAAGATCTGAGATCAATGGGCATGCAAAATTACATGGAGAAAGTCCATGAAACCTGGACCCTAACAAAATACTACACTCAAGTGAGTAAAGCTGGGCATGAGAGAGGTGCTCTTCCCCAATGAAGAGCACAATAATTGGTTGCCCAGTGCCAAATGGTGAACTCTGAAAGCATACAAACAAGTAACAGCATATGGACTTCATATGTGTGTGTGTGTGTGTGTGTTTGTGTGTGTTTGCGTGTGTATACATATGCATATACAAGTACTTATATGTGTATAATAACAGTTAATGAAAAATGAGGCCATGGATATGAAGGATAGTGATTAGAGGTTTATGGGAGGGTTTGTAAATAGGAAAAAGAATAGAAAATAAACCTGTAATTAAATTATAATAAAAACACCAAAATTAAAGTGAAGTGTATGTTTTTATGGAGATAAGTATCTCAGAAAATTTGCTGTTGTAATACAAATAAAAATGAGATTGTTTTGTTCTCTTTATACTACCAGACATAACTTTAGGAAACACTCTATACTACAGTGATATAAGAAATATTGTCTTTATTTAACTATGTAATGGGTTTAAAGCAGATGTAATTCATTAAACACAATACAATCCAAGGGAAGTATAGTGATAACATTCTTTTAATCCTAGCACTCAACAGGTAGATGCAGGGATCTCACTGTGTTTTGGGCCAGCCAAGATTATATAGTAAATCTATGCCCCAAATGAAAGAATAAACAATTCCAAACAAACCCCTAATAAACCAAAAACAAATTAATTAAAAAAAAAACTGTACATTCCAGACACAGTTTATCCTTGTCCTTGTATGTAAATAACAGAGCTTATGGTCAGAAAGGCCAGTTAGTAACCACCAGGAATTTTAAGTTTACAGGTACTACTGTCTTTTATTTTTTTGGCAGGCTCTGAGTTAAAATGGCACAGAACAAATGTTTGGCAGTTTGGAGTGTATCGTCTATTGTTCATGAAGTACCATCTGGTGTAGCAATCTCTACAGCAGAAAGTGCTTAATGACCACTCTGACTGACGGTGTAATGGATGAATCTCTGCTACTCTTGCAAGATCTATGTGCAATTACAACCAGAAGGATGACAGTCACAAATCTCAGCAGAGTGTGCAGTTGTTCCAATTTGTCAGACCTTTTAAGAGTGTGAAGTTTAGCAAAAGGAAGAAAACTAGTTAGCAGAGTTAGAACATGTCTTCATACATAATGTAACAAGCAATAAACAATAAAAGCTCATTGCTGAGAGATACACTCTTGTTCTGAGCAGTTTTCCTATATCTGTTCATTCCAAGAAGCTAATGACAGTGTTTTAACATATATTTTATGTAGAGAAACCAGCCCTGCCTCAAGTCTCAAATAATATTTCTAATATTTCAATGTTCCAATATTTTTTAAGCATAAGTTCTGATGAATGTGAAAAAACTCTGAATTGAAGAAATTGGCAGGAAATAATGAAAGATTGAGGATGAAACTATTGGAACACTGAAATCATAGTTTAATGCCAATTGGTGCTCTAATCTTACTTTGACCCCAGGCTAGCTGCCTTAGGGGACATCTTATAGAGACTATAGTTCTTTATATGGACTCATATATCTTAGAATAAGAAAACTACATATTGTAGTTTTCATTCTCCTCTGGGCAATGAATCCTAGCTCAGACATTGGGGATCTAATCAAGTTTATATCTAAGTAAATCAAGGACCTGATTTCACAAAGTATGTCTTTTCTGATAGTTGTCAATGAGAAATAAAAAGCACCAGCTTTCTAATTGATACCTAATCATAAATAACAGCAGACACATTTATTAATATATTTCTATTGATAGCAAAGTATTGCACAAAAAACTAGGCATAGAAATTTCTCCATTACCAGGTTTCTCACTAAACTGATTACAGCTCTTTTTTAAAGATATCTCTTTCATTGTTCTTTCCCCAACTCAGTCTCAATCTCTTGTGTTCCCATCCCCCATTCTCTCCCTACTACACCCCATCCCCAGTATATCTAGGATATCTTAACTATTTTCTCTCTGTGGATCCCTCCATGTGTGTCCCTCTTAGGGTAACCCTTTAACCTAGCTTCTCGGGGAATATGGTTTGTAGCGTGGCTATCCATTGCTTTATGTCTCATATTCACTCATGAAAAAGTTTAAGACCCCAGTTAAGACTCCTAGCAATGAAGGAGAGGGTGCTAGAATGGGCCTTACCCTTTAATCAGATTAGTGACTGCCTAAATTGTCATCATAGAACCTATATTCAGTAACTGATGGAAGCTGACACAGTGACCCACAGCCAAGCACTGGGCTGAGCTCCTGGGCAAACTCTTTGAAGAGAGGGAGGAGGGATCATATGAACAAAGTGGGGTCAAGAATATGATAGGGAAAACCACAGAGACAGCCAATCTAGGTAGTGGGAGCTCAGGGACTATGGACTGATTCATGAACTGTTTTTTGGAGCCAATTCCCTATGAAGGGATACTTTGTTCAGCCTTGATATAAGAGGGAGGGTATTGGTCCTGCCTCAACTTAGTTTACCAGACATTTCTTTAGTCCCAAAGGAAGGCTTTTCCCCCTTTGTTGAGGGTTTGGAAGGGAGAAGAGTGAGAGGATGGGAGAAGGGGAGGGTGGGGGAATTGGGATTAGTAAGTAAAATGAAAAAAAAAATAGAAAATTTCCAAATAAAAAATATAAAAACATCTAGTAATGCTGATTTATACTTGTAAAAATATTGAGGACTCCTCCTTTTTTTAAGTTCAAGACTGGTTTTATATAGACCACAAACATGCTACAATGGGAAATAGTTAAAAATAAAAAGGCTCTTGCCTCAAAATGCCTAGAGGTAAGCAGTTATGTAGCATCGATGTTTTCCAATAATGTGATTTGGGTGGCCACACTGCTTTATAAATCTTCCAGAGATATTTATGTATTGCTTTACCAAACATGCTTAGTATTCCTATATCCTCATCCAAAGGAGGGGACAAGAAAGATATATACTCAGCAGTTACTACAGAAGATTTTTTTTCAGATATACAAGATACCTCTGTAGTCCAGTTTGACCTGATTGGATTTATGGCATGTTCTAGACAAAAGTCAAAGCTATTCTCTCTTTTGTATAGAAACCTGAAAGTGGTTGAACCTGTCAAAGCAAGTGTCTAGCCATGCAGATACTGTTGCTAACATTATTTATACATCATCAATGTCCATTATGAATATTTACTGGCTACTAAAATTATTAGGAAGTATCTGTGAGCTTTGAAGAAGGATAGGCTTTTTATTTCCTAGGACTACGTCTCCCAGACTCCCTCCCTCCCCTCCAGCCCTCCCTCCCTCCTTCCCTCCCTTTTGCCCTCTCTACCCTCTCCCATGCACTCTAAACACCCTCCCCTCCCAACCCCCCACCACAATACCATATGTAGGGGCATGCCATCCAGTTGGGGTCATGTAGATCTGACAGGTCCTGTGAAGTAGGTATGACCTGAATATTCTCCAGATTTCCTCAGTGTCCATTGCTATGTTCCCCTTTTCATTTCTTATTTTGTTAATTTTCATGTTCTCTCTCTGCCTTGTGGTTAGGCTTGATAAAGGTTTGCCTATCTTGTTGATTTTATCAAAGAACAATTCTTTGTTTCATTGATTTTTTGTATTGTTTTATTTGTTTATTCTTTATTGATTTCATCTAACAATTTGATTGTTTCCTGGAGCCTACTTCTCCTTGGTTAGTTTGCTTCATTTTTTTTCTAGAGCTTTCAGATGTTCTGCTAGTTTTCTAGTGTGGCTACTCTCCAATTTCTTCATTTGGGAAATTAGAGCTTTGAACTTCCCTCTTTGCACTGCTGTTAGAGTGTCCTATAGGTTTGCATGCTATGTATAATGAATTCTATGAATTCTATGAATAAGCATTGATTATGAAATAGAAACCACAGGCTCAATTGAGAAATATAGTAATAGATGCTGCTATATGGTATCTTGTGAGTAAAGAATGTGGCTACATCATTCTGTATTTGCATATTATGCAAACTAAAAATGAGCATCATTTGAAGTTATTAAATTTATAGTGATAATTTCTAACAAAATAATACTCTTTGTAAAAACAAAATATAGTTCAGCTGGCCAATCATGCATTTAGTAATTAATTGTAATAAAGAAAACTTTTATTTAAAAATTACATAGTAATGAATTTGGTAGACTTACCAATATAATGGTGGAGAAGGGATTAGCAGGCAGAGAGTAAATTCAATTAGATTATGCTACAGAAATAAAGGCATTTTTATTACCAAGCAGAAGTGATGAACTGTGCAGAATGGAGCAGCATGTAAAAATATAATATTGCCTGCTGGGCAGTGGTACCACATACCTTTAATCCCAGAACTAGGGAGGCAGAGACAGATAGATTTTTGTGAGTTTCAGGCCAGCCTGGTCTACAGAGAAATTGTCAGGACAGGCTCCAAAGCTATACAGAGAAACCCTGTCTAACAAATAAACAATAACAATTATTGACTGGAAAAGTCTCCATTTCTGACATGTATTTGTGTAATGAGAGTGAGTTACTCATTGTACTGTTTCCACATGTGGAATTCCCACCATGTGAATGAAGGTGTGTACAGCAGTCAGTTCTGGAATGCAACTTGAAATGCTGTTTATGTGCTTTCTAATTATTCAATCTTTGTCGTGCACATAAAAACATTCCATACAAGAGTAGTCCTAACTGAATAATCTAGCTCTGGGCAGAGACTCAATAATAGACCACATAGGACCTGCTGCAGTTCAGCAATGACAAGCACAGCATCTTACCATGCCACAAAAGGACTGTCCAGTGGGTGATATCTCAACCATATGGGTGACTATTTCTCTGTATGATTTAACACATGTTTTTCTTTTTCATTCTTTATTTTTAACAGTGCCTTCCCTCTACAGTATAGATAGCTTCAATGACAGAATTGAGATTGTTCTCTGAGAGTTAAAAAGAAATAATAGAATGAGGTCAATGTGATATAATTTCTCAATGATTATTAAGTATTTTACAGATTGTAAAACAACTGACTAGCCCTGTGCAGAGGATATCCTGTCTCTATTGCACATCACCATACCTCCATAGTACTATATATGTACAAAAGCAATCTATTTTAATAACAATATCAAAAAGAATATTTACTCAAAGTGACACACTTATGAACATTAGAAGACAGACATTTAGGAATTGGTTCTCCTCTTCCTCTGTAAGGGTTCTAGCAATGGAACACCAATGGTCAGCTAACACACCTAGTCACTGGTTTTACTTATCAGGCCTTCTCTCCATGTTTATTCCCCATTTAACTGCATCTCTCAAAATATAAACCTCTGACCCACCAGATCTCTGTTTTAGAGCTAGGGAGGCTTCAGAGCTTGTGGGACTACATAAAAAACAATGCCTATATCCATAGTCCCCAGCCCTCATTACATTTCTAATATCAATGATAATATGAATAGCATTTAAGGCTCTAGAATAGCAGTTAAGTCCCTAGAATAAATTATTGGTTAAACTGCAGCCACAGAGATAAAACTTCCAGTCCTTATCATTCTTTTGTTGGTTTGAATGGAAACATTTGATATGCTCACATGTTTAAGTGCTTAGATTCCTGATGGTAGGTTGTTTATGGAGGAGTACGAGGTATGACCTTGTTGGATGAGGTGTGTCACTGGGGGTTCAGGTGTAGGCTTTGAGCTTTCAAAAGCCCATACCAGGCCAAATCTATTTCTTGCCTTCATCTTCCAAGTGAGGTATAACTTATGATTTCTCTCTCCAGTGTCAAGCCTGGCTATCTGCCTGTCTGCTGCCAAGCTCCCTACTCACCTTGATGTTCATGGATGAACCTTCAGAAACTGTAAGTAAGACCTGTATTCATTCGTTTATAATTTTCATTGGTTGTCATGTTTCTTCACAGAAATAGAATATTAATAAAGACACTATTCTCCAGCATACTCTAGTGTGAAATTGAGTCTTTTATCCATCTACAGATGTGAGATGGTATGAAGAATAGAATGAGTCAGTCTCATATCTGGACAGGTCATGAGGACATGCTTTGTAGCTTGATCTGTTAGTCATATGTGGTTCACAGTAGATTCAGACCAGTACAGTCAAAAATGGGAATTATCCAACATCAGGAATTTTACTTTACAAAACTCAAGATCACAAAATAAACACCTTTTAATGTCATATATTTAGAAAGCTATGTTTTTCTACCGATTGTATCTGTGCTCATAACCTGAAACAAGATTGTAGAAAAGAATGTGCATTGGAACAAGACACTCAGCATAAGTGCTAAGCCAATCATATAAAGCATAGATATGAAGTATCCTACACAGCTCCCACATTTGATGTACTTCACTTTTGATTACACATACACATCACAGCTCAAAACATAAGCTTTGGACATGAGGACCATTCTGCAGCTTTAGCATGACCAATATGCATTCTGTCTGCTTATATAAAACACCCCAAATGAGGCAGGTAAAGAAAGCTTCATCAAATATGCCAATTTCTATAAATCCAAACTCAGATATTCATGCTGTTTGCAAAATTAAAACATCACAAATGTTGGAATGAGTTACATGTCCATCTACACTAATGATGGAGAAGACATTCTGTGTCTTCCAAGTGATAATCCAGCACTGACAGTGCACACTTAGCTACTTAAATAAAAATAAGATAATGCTTTATTCAAAAATATCCTAGAATTAGTAAGAATATGTTTAATAATAATAAACTCACAATACTAAAATACTACAAAACATAATTTGTAAAATATAAGACATAGCCCTTAGGTCATTTATAAGCTTCAATTTTTATAAAAGTGTAATAAATTAAAATGTCATAGTACTAAATTAAGTTCACCTTTTAACCTCACGGTTTTCAACAGAATCCTCCTATTCCTTGCAGTATGTCTAATGACAGATTTCTGATCGCTAACAAGGTAAGAAACCAAGGAGGCTTTACTGTGTCTGCAGGGTACAAGTGGTGCTCTTCCAGTGTTTGCAACCGCTTGTGCAAACCTTAATTTAAATGAGGCATACAAACTCAAATCCTCTTACGGAGCAATACAAGATACAGCACTTCAATTGATCTAAAATGAAAGCCTGATTTCAGATCCAGAAATCTACTAAGGAAACATTAACTAACACAACTTATTTACAACATGGCAATATTGGGAAAAAAATAACCACCTGCCTTCTGAGATTCAGTCAAGCAGGCTACAGCTAGGTGGTAGAAGAAGCAATTACTGGTGACATGCTTGTTTGCTTCTAAATTTACTATAATCAATAAACAATACAAGAAATGTGTTTTATTTATCTCATAGTCTCTGAGTTCCATAGTGAGGACAAAGGGTGAATATATTGGAAAGGCAAGTAAAATACACTCTTATAGTTTGTTAGTTCATATGAATTATCATTTAAAAACACACTTAGATGTTGAGAAGACACTTCAGTTGGCACACAAATCAACACATATGCATCCGCAAACACACACACACACACACACACACACACACACACACACACACACACACACAAGTCAGGAAAACTCACATTATATACACTTTGGTGGTTGGAAAGAAAATGGCCCCCAAGGAAGTGGCATTATTAAGAGGTATGTCCTTGTTCGAAGTAAGTGTGGTCTTATTGGAGGAAGTGTGTCACTTTGTGGGTAGGCTTTAAGATTACTTTTTCTCAAGCTTTCCTTGGCGTGAGTGAAGAAACCAGTACCGTGCTGTGACTGCTAAGAACAGCAGTAGCAGTGGGATGGAGCCAGTTGGAGCCTAGAAGAATAGCTGTGCAGACTGGAGAGGGCAAAGCCAGAGAGGTGACCCAATCCCTTCAAAGAATCCAGAAGATGGTGAATGGATCTCAGTTGAAATTTTGTAATTACCTAATATGTCATAAATATGAGAGTTGTGGGATGCCTGCTGAGGAGAGCTGCTAACAGGGAATAGAACCATCCCAAGAGAAAGTAGCATGTTGCTGTTAATAAAAAAGTTGAATGGAATTAGGGATGTAGAGAGAGATTTGACATCAGATACAGAAAAGTAGTTTGGAGTTTGCCCAGCTGGTTTATGGTCTTGCTTTTGCTCACAATTTCCTCTTTATACTCCCTTCTTTGCATTTTGATAATGTATGTTCTGTACGATTCTATGTTGGAAGTATATGATGTGATGTTTGATTCTGATTTTTTTTTTATGCATGATTACAGTTAGGAGGTTGTTAAGTGTCTCAGAAGAGACTTTTGACTTTGGAACAAGTTTGAAACTGTTATGGATTCTGTGAACTTTTGAAGTCAGACTGAATGCATTTTTGTATTATGATATGGATATAACCCTTTGGAAGCCAGGGAGTGGAATGTGGTGGTTTGAAATAAAATTTCCCCCAAGAGAGTGACTGTATTAATGAGGTGTAGAGTGGTTAGAGTGGTTGTGGTCTTCTTGGAGGACGTATGTCACTATATGAGGAGACGCTGAGGTTTCTTTTTCTCAAGATTTCCTTGTGTGAGTGTCAGTGGTCTTCCTGTTGCCTCTGAGTCAAGATGTTGGAGTCTTAGTTCCAATACCACATGTGCCCACATGCTACCATGCTCTGAACCATGATGGACTGAGCCTCTAAACTGTAAGTGAGTCCCCTCAATTAATATTTTTTATGAGTTGCTATGGTCAAGGTGACTCTTTACAGCAATAATAAACCTTAAGTAGTAGACACAAAGGAAACCAAGAAAAGTACATTTAAATCATTCTATATTTAACACATCATTACATTGTTAATTAACAGCTGTATTTGAAATGTAGTAAATATACATGATGAAATTCTATATGCCATAAAACTTAACAAAATCATGGTATCTTCAGGAAACTGTTGCAATTGAAAATCATTATGACAAGCCAAATAAGTTGGACTAAAGACACACAAATTTGTGTTAAAATAAGTTTATCTTATAACAAGTATGCTAGCAAATAAATAGCCCAATACAAGGAATGATTCTGGAGTTGATGGCCATAGAAACTGAAATATTACAAGCTATGCAGTTATTCTTCATAGCTCCGTGAATTTGATAGGAAGGTACCATTGATGAAGTATCTTCCCATGTATATGTGAGTCCTAGAGCATGGAGAAATCAAGCTAGCACTGACCTGGTAGCTCAACGCATGGTCTCTAATGTTATTCTCCCCTCCAAGTGTTCTGTTTTCTACCACACCCTTCTGCTGCATAAACCTAGTTAAGCTTTTACTACTTCATTTGCTCATTTTAAACTATTATAACATTTGAATGTACAATTAAGTAAGAAAATAATAATGATGAAAATAAACAGGGTTTAGATAATGTAAGTTTTCAAATAGTAATGATTTAGGTGCAGACCCAAAATTGCTCTTAAACTCAGTTGGTCACATCTTTACAAAAGACTTCAAATAGAAGGGAGACTTCATGGGAAGAAGGGTTCAGAAGAGGGTGGATCATAGAAAGCCCAATAGAACTAAAAACAACTAAAATTTACTGTATAAGTTTATGAAACTGTCAAAGAGTAAATTTAAAATGTAATGTTTTGTAGATTATTGAACTCTTATAAACCTATTTTAAATAAGTGAATAAATGTAATTAATAATTAAATTTTAGAACTTTTAGACTTATAAATCACTGTGCTGATTGTATGACAAGGTTAGTGTCCAGTGAATAAAACTTGTAGTCCAGAAAACTACTAAAATATCAGGTCTCTCTGCATTTTGCTTCAAGTTTATTTTATTTATCTGTTTCAGAGTGGAATATAGGATCCCAGCACACTTAGTAAGCCTGTCTCACAGACTTCTCTGTTTTTTTTCTCAAACTACCTTGCACTATACAGAATACTCTAAAGATGTGAAAAGTTATTAAATTATACTCTTTTATTATGTTAAATTGTGTAGATTTGTAATTTATCACACATTTTTAAAATGTGTCCACATTACTGAATACCTGAATGAAATTAATTAACATTATATTTTTATCATTTTTAATTAGACTGTATAGATCAAATGTCACAATGTAGCTACAGCTTATAGTTTCATTAACCAAAATGCCTGTATGTCTGCTTGCTTATTGAAATACTTCAACATATATTAATATTCTTTCAGAGACCAACAATACAACTTTGGTTCTGTCACTTTGTTCTTTTTAGACATATGCATAATTTCTTACAAATTTGTAATAGTGTTTAATATCAAATTTTTCATTATTATCATTCATTTGTGTAATTACATGGCATAGACACACACAAATATATCTCAGGTTCTGATTTTCTCATATTAATATAAAATACTTTGATGCTTTGAGAAAAGATATATATAATACTTTTTTAAAATGAAAATTCAATTACCATGAAAATATCCCAAAATACACATATTTCAAATAAATGATTGCTCCTCCTAAAATTGGTTAATTCAAAGTAAAATTAGAAAAATAACCAAGAACATTTTCTTTATTTATGCACTGCTTCTTTTCCAATGATGTTACATAAAACTGACCTTTGCTTCCCCCTCATCTATTTGCTATATGAATTAAATAATAAGGATAATATAAGGTTAAAGTCTAGCAATAGATCACTATATCCTCTGGGGAAAGCAGAAAGCTTTTATTTTATTACATTTTCCATAGCTCTGCAATTTAGGAGATGGAAGGCAAGGATAAAGATGGAATCAAGTCACTAGGCAGCAGTCAAGAGCCAATCTACTCAAGACAAAATGTGCCTGTCTCATGATTCTACTTTGAGTATTAACATTGCTTCCTGTTTCTCTTCCTCAAAATTTCTTTGAACTTTATATCTATTTTCCTCTGTTTGAGGGGAAATCAGCCTGTTTTGGTTACCTTGATGAAAATTTATATATAAAACTATTAAAATACTAAGGAGTAAATAAAAATGGTTGTGGTTGTTATATTTCTTTCCCATGTTGCATTAAGAGTCTTCATTACCTAAACCTCAGTTCATAGATAAATATAAATTACCTTAATCATAACAATGATGACTGACTTTGTGTCCCCAAACTAAAATGAACTATTTATTAAAATATTTTATTTCTGAACAATTGTGTCTGAAAAATCTGTTGAAAAGTACTAAAATGCGTAAAAGCTCACAGACAGGATTTTGTTTTTACTTTATACATTTTAAAAACTGCAAAAGAGATATTGATGAGTCCTGAATTTAGAATTGTAATTAATATTTTCTTTACTTCAAGAACAGCTTCAAAAACAAAACTTTAAATAGCAAAATTTATAATCTTTGAACTTTGAAATTCTGTGGACATTGATTTAGTGGACTAGGTGCATCAAAAAGAACAGCTAAGTAGATATGTCCTGTCCTCAACCGTATGTTAAGAGTATGACAGCTGGGCAGTGGTGGTACTTACCTGTAATAGCACACTTCCTATTAATAACCACTCAATTTCATCATTGCCTTGTGCTACAGGACCTGGCAGACCTGTATGGGATCTGATTTGTGTTATATGTATATAGGATAAGTCCTATTTCTGAGAGTATCTTGTAATTGTATAAACAATGAAGTTAATTCTGTATCGACAGAAATAAATTCTGCAGTCTCAATGTGTAAGATGACTCTTTCTGCCTATTGAGAGACAGTAACTATATTGAGTTCTATAAAATCCATAAGTACCATGAGAGTAGTATACAATTCTTCCTTTTGAACAGAAGTTTAAGGGCTTTTAACTATGTTACTTATTTTTTTTCTGAACTATCCTGCCTTACCTGATTTATTTGCATCAGTGTAGAATGTAGGAACTCCAGAGATAGGTGTTTTTGTTACAATGCATGGAAGGATCCAAATAATTTCTTTATGAATATTTCTTTGTGAATTTAATTCTCTCACTTTGGGGATAATTGTTGCTAATCATTCCCAGAAAAATTATTCCATGTTCTCTCCCAATGTTCATTATCTTTCCACAAGGAGGCAATGTCCTCATTAATTAAAGGTACTATAATTTCTGCTGGGTCCTTTCAGTTGACGAAGTCTTAATTTATAATCAAGTCAGAGATCTTTTCTATGTATGTTTTGAGTTTTTTATTCTGTTTATGTGGTAGAAATATTTATTCTATTATGATATCTTCCCTCTGCATCAGAATCCCTGAAGGATAGTCCCTAGATGGTAAAATAACCAGAATACAGTCTAGTTTTGGATCCGCATGGTCCACGTGTGCCTCTAGTATCCTCTTTTCTACCCATTCTATTTCCATTTTAGATTCAGCTGATAGTATTCGTGGACTATTCCAGACAGAGGCAGGGGGATTTATGTGAGTTTAAAGCCAGCCTGGTCTACAAAGCAAGTTCCAGTACTGTTATAAAAAGAGATTCTGTCTTGACAAACAAAAAAAAAAAAGGGGGGGGGGAGTTGACAATGACCACGATCATGTCGCGTTAGGTAATGGCTCTCTTTAAAGCTTCTTTGATCCAGTGAAGGTAATCCACATTGTCTACAGATATTAACTAATAAACTACTAGTTAACTACATGATTCAATGAAAACCCTGCAATCACAGAGAAGCTATATAATCTCCATGTGATTATTTGGAAATGATGGATCACTATTAAAACTATTTCTATCTTATAGCTATAGAATTGCTCACTAATGAAGGTATGGAGCCCTTAAGCTCAAGTGAATGAAACTGGTAGTAATAATGGTGATGTGTTTAATGACTTCAGCTGAGTAGCTTTTAGAAACAATAAGTATACCAGGAAATGTGTTTTAAAATGTTCTAAGGAGACATTTTCATTTTCTGAATACAGAATTGAATTTTATAGGATTTTTTAAATCAATGTCTTAAAAGATAAAATGGATAGTAAAAACTAGACTTTCTCATAATAGGATGTCCAAGGGGACAATGTTTATTGCTAATAGATTTTAATTTCCTCCCTTTTCAAGCCTATAATTATATGCAAGGTTGTTACCAAAGAAAATGTTGACTTAGAGCCCTTTTTATATTCATTCTAATGTTGGTGATAAGTGCAATTAGCATCAAATAATCATAGCCAATGTCACAAATTTATTTAAGCTTCAAACTAGAGGGATATGGCATTAACCAACAAGGAAACTCTAATAAATTAAAAAATGAAAGAAAAGATGAAGTGATATATCTTTCATGAAACCAAAACAGATTGCTCCATATATTTGTTTCAATTTAGACTGTTTACACATATCTAAATTCACCTATACAGATGCAATATTAGTTGTGCTGTCTCAGTTTTCAGAGAGAAAAATGAATATGAGTGTAATATGTATCTGATTTTACAAAGCAATTCTAGATCAAAAGAATGGCATACGTATGTATGCTTCTCTTAATGACCTTCGAACTTGTATTCAGGGAGTCTTGACACTTGAGAGCTTATGAGGGAAGGAAAATGGTTCTCTCAGGGATATGAACAATGTTGTGATTCCCATGCTCTACTAGATGCCTCCTTCATGCACACATGGGTAGTAATAACTAGACTTAGAGAGTTATTTAAAAAATAAAACAGTTATGAGGCTATTAGTAGGACATGTTTAGATATACTGATAGTTGAAGGCAGGAAATGGACAGTAGATATGATTATATTTTGTTGTGTATTTCCATGAGATATCCCAGAATAAATCTCTTTAAAAATATTTTAAAAAAGAGATCAAGGGAATGCAATTTGTAAAAGAAGAAGTCAAAGTGGCCCTATTTGTTCATGACAGGGTAGTATATAAAAGCAACCTCACAAATTACATCAATGAATTCCTACAGGTAATAAATATGTTTAGCCAAGTAGCTAGTTATAACAGCAACTCAAAAAAATCAGTAGCCCTCTTATATACAAATTATAAAGAGTTGAGAAAGAAGTCAGGGAAACAACAGCCTTCACAATAGCCAAAATACTATAAAATATTTGGGGGTGGGCAATTGTAACTAGGCAAGATCTCTATGACAAGAACTTCAAGTCTTTAAAGAAATTGGACCGGGAACTCCAAGTAACTGAGTTCCCTTGATCATATTTCATGTCTCTTAGTATAAGTTGATTCACTTTCCTTAATTTTTATTCTTTGTCATTAGTGCTGGAAGGTGAGATTTTTTTTAACTTATTATTTGATTTTCAGGAGTGAAAATATGATTGTCTATTTCCATTCTGTACAGACAATTTGGTTCCAAGTTTACAGTACAAAATCCACTATATCTTGTTCAAAACCATTAATCTCACAGTATTATTTGGTCAAGGATCACACACATAAGTTCAGTCAGTGAAAAGGAATCCGACAATTCAACCCATATCTGAGTAAAAGCAAATGTTTCAGTTACACTTTTGACTTTGCAAAATATATCATAACATTGCATACTTAAAGACAATATGCTGGCTAGTTTAAAAGCATATTATTCAGGATGTAATCTTCCAGGTCAGTTCCAATTCAGTTCACTGTAAGGTGTACGGTTTTTCCTCCCATTGCTGGTCTGGTCCTGCAGCCACTTTGGGCGCCATTTGTAAGGTGTACGGGTTTTTCTGCCTGCCGCTGCCTGGTCTTGTCCTGCCGCCACGCCACCAGCCCCAAATGCTGCACAGAGACTCTGTATTTGATATTATACTGTTGGCCAGTTACTACTTTCTTATCGGCTAGCTCTGTCTTAAGTATTAACCCATTTGTGTTAATGTATGTATTTCCACGTGGTCTTCTTACCCGGAGCCGATTGCCTTGTACTGCTCTATCCAGACTCTCCATCTTGGCTCCTCCTCTTTACTTCCTATTTCCTCCTTGTCTCCTAGTCCCTCCTATCTAGCTTTTCTATTGGCCAACAGTGCTTTATTCATTAACCAGTATGAGAAACATACAGAATGACATCTCCCATCAGTTCACTCAAATTCTTTATTTGAACTAGAGTCTTCAGTAATAGTGTGGCTTTCAGAACTAAACATCCTACCAGAAGTACTATATTAACAAAATGCCAAAAAAGTAAAAGCTATTTAAAAATTTCACTCAATAATAGAACTTAGGTTTATAAATTGTATAATTGAATTTCATCTTTCTATCTGGCTATAAAAGTTTATGGTTATAATTTTAATAATTTTTCTATCATATTTCAAGAAGATCCTACATTTGTTCATCATTGTCATGAATATGCAGGTTTCATTATCTTAAAAGGGGTATAAGAAGTCCCAGACACATAAACTTAATTCTATATTTTACTAAAATTTTGAGACTAACTATGTAATTATTGTCATACCACGTAAGTTTAAATAATTTTGTCTAATTTGAACACTAATAAGTGAATTTTCCATTTTATAATGCACCATCCTTCATTTGGAGAATATTTAACAAGAATCACAAATTTAAATATTGATGCACAATGTGCCTCATTAGACTCAAGGAACATATCAACCAGAGTTATAGTCTTATGAGCCATCTACTTGGAGGAGAAATTTACTCACTGAAATGTGATGGAAGGAAAATGACTAAGAATAAAAGGGTAAAAATTTTAAATAGTCAGTAAATGTTTTTTGAATATGGAACCCATGCGAGCATGTAATATATTTTTATCCATTTGGAATTACATAAATTGGGATGCTAGCCAAAGAACCTTTACTGAAGAATGTTGAAAAAATGACAGCTCAGAGATTCTAACGTCACAAAGGGAAGTCTGGAGCATGCAAGGTAGGGAGCTATCTGTGGCCCAGCATAGATACACAGGTGCATATGAAAGGTTAGCAGAGAGCCTCATCCATTGGACAACAAATATATAAAAAACATCCCTGTTTTTACTACCTCAAACTGCAGTTCAGAAAATGCTATCAAGGAAATATGCTGCATAGGATCATGATTTGTTATGGACACTAATTTTTGGGCATCATATTTTATCATTCTCAAAACATTTCAAAGCAAGTCACACTCCCACCAGCAAACATCTATAATTTATTTCTTTTAAGTACCTCTGACTGGAAGGTTAACTTAGATCCTTTGCTTCTCCACCTATTTCTCAAGATTAGTCCTTATGGTAGAGGAAGTAAAAGGAATACAGTTCAGCTGCCTTAACACTTTTGCATAAAACAGAAATGAGCACATTATGAATTAGAGACCATGCAGAGTCTTCAACCACCCAGCCAAACTCCCACCCAAGGCCAGTGGGAAATTATCAGCA
Source organism: Phodopus roborovskii (assembly GCF_943737965.1). NCBI lineage: Eukaryota > Metazoa > Chordata > Mammalia > Rodentia > Cricetidae > Phodopus > Phodopus roborovskii. The sequence goes on from NW_026125444.1 coordinate 8,060,181, forward strand.
ACAGCAGGAGGAGGGAGGACGCATGAAAAACAATATTAAAAACAATTAGAGACTGAAAAAAATCTTTCATTGTGTAAAGTTTAATAGCATAAGGCCACAGCTCTACAGGTCAGGTGCAGCAGCTTCCATGAATAATACAAGTCAAATATAAAATGATAATGAACTACTGTTTTGTCAGTTAAGAGCATGGTTCCAAAAAATAATTATATTAATGCCAGAGTTGCATAGAAATTATATATCTATGCAACTACCTAATTTATATGCATATATCTATATATATATGAGTGTATATTTATGTGTATATATAATTAGTTATAAGTATATATGAATATATATGTGTATGTGTGCGTGCATGTATGTATAGCCTTGCCTCCCTTATGAGCTGTGTGACTCGATAAAGTCACTTAATTCTAGAAAGAGAACTGCAAGTAGGCTGACATGGGAAAAATCAAAATTTTAACTCCCACAATTGAATTCTCTTTTCCTCTAGTGAGTACTGTGATGTATGTGAAGCGATGGAGAAGAAACTCACTAGTATGCAACTGAGTCACAAAAGGAACTCTAGTCTTCTAACTATATCAATTTACTATATTTTGTTTTTATCCAAGAAGACAATACAATGTCATTTTAAATACATCTATTGCATACAAACCAAACCAAACCAAATTTTAGGAAATTGTAGTTGTGATTTTAATAAAATTGCAGTAAAAGGACAGTGAATTGAACAGAAATATCACACAATAGCTCAATAAATATATAAAAGAGTGTGTATTCTTGTGAAAAAGTGCAATGTAAGAAAAATCAAAATGCTCTGGAAGTAGGTTTCTATGTATTATCTAAGACCTAAGGAGAGAAATCTATAATAACAAATCATAGTATACATATATGTGTATTTGTTATGGAATTTACATCCAAATATTGTAATAATAAGAAAATAGTAGCTAATATATTGTGTTATCTCTGTAATCAATATTTCTACTTCACAATTTAAAATCACAACTACATCTTAATAGGACATTGTTCCTTTTGGCAATGGATCAGTTCCTTCCCTCCATTTTTCTTGCTGGTAATTTAAAGAGAAACTGAAGTACATAATGGAAGTGTCATATTTTGACACAAGAAAAGAGGTGTTTCAAATGGCTTCTGTTTTCTTCCTGTCCCTTTCAAGAACAGGACTTCCTTTAGCACTCAGAAGGCCATGTAACCCCAGGAAATAATTTAAGGAGGACTGCTCAGGGCTTCTTTTCTGTGAGTCAAGTGGGGCACATGTAGTCTAGACTTCTGTTCCATGCAGCTTGCAAGACTTAATCACAAAAAAGACCTCTGCTACTATTGATCCAAAAGAGACACTTCTTGTCACCTGCTGTGTAGGATGCTTCTTTGTCTCACACACTCAGGGGAATGGGTAAGCAGCCATGTGCACTTACTTTGCATACAGTGGCAGAATAGATAATATTGCAAAGAGAGAAGGAGAGAGAAAACAAGGGTTAGCAGAATTTTACACTAGGATTTCAGAACAAAAATCAAAGTTATGTGAATCCCAAGGTTATATAAATACTTCTACTTAAGATACAGAACTCTGAAAAGAACACACTATAATTACTGAAACACCCAAAATGCACTAAAATCTTTATAATAATGTATTATATAGAACGTTTTGATACGTAAAGTCACAAAACAATCTAGTACCTTGAAGTCTAAGGCAAATATTGACAAGAAGGCCTGAAAATGTAAATTCTTGTTTATGCAAATCTGATACTGGCAATCACAGAAATTGGTTATAATAATTCAGATGAAAAAAAATTAGTAATTTCTTAAACCTCATAGGGATAGACTGAGAGCATACATACATGTACAACATGGGTGTGTGTGTGTAATCAGTCATGGGCATGCTTATTAGACTGATAAGAATGTTCCTCAAGAGATACAAATATTAAAATTACATTACACACCTCACATATAAACAAATGCAATTATTATTTGTCAAAAATATGATCAGATATTAAAAGTGGGAATAAATAAAATAGGAAAGTAATATGGGAAGCATATACACACTTATAGGTTCTAAACAATGCTTCATATAGGTACTAATAGAGAGACTAACCACAATACTGACCAGAATTCTGGCTTTGTTAAGAGAGATACAGATACTCCAGCTAGACTATGAAATCACCTAAATCGTTTTCTTACAGCTTTTATTGTTTCTTCTCCAAGAAAATTCTTCAACTGCTTGGGCAAATGGTATGCCCTTGTTTGCATACTCACAGCATCAATGGTGTACAGTCCAACGAGAAGAAGGAAATAGAAAGTAAAATTTCTATCTGCAGATCCTTGACTGCAACAGATTTGCTGATTTTAGAAGTGAAAAATACTGAGGCATCTTCATTTCAAACAGTTAAGAATTAGAAAATTGTTAATTGAGGTTCTTCAGTGAAATGGAACTAATGTGTCTATATCATCCATATACCTATTGCATTATTTTTATATATTGATATCATTTCTAAGTTGATTCATAACTACCTCACAGGATCAACAGATGACTAATCTTTCAATGGCCACTTCCAAGTTGTTGAGCCAGGGAAATTACACGTGCTAAAACCCTAAACACCAATACAAGAAGAGGTTCGGTAACCCAATTCTCAAGCCAATAGTCAGCTTGTTCACTACAGTGCTTCTGATGCAATTCACATGCAAAACCTGAAGATCATAAACCTGTTATAAGGATGATATCAATGGAAAATATTCCCCATTTAGAATAGCTAGATACATAACAGCTCTTTTAGCCCTTTCATCTTTCATTCCACTTAATATATCCCTAAGCCCACTTAATGAAAGGTACCAACAACACTCACTTCATTTTCTAACATTTATGTGCTGTATTCTCTCTCCAACCCCCGCAGAGGCAGAATCAGAAGTACAAGTTGCCACAGCTCTAGACAATGCTTGATTCTGATAAGGGGACAAAAATGTAATCATCACTCATATATACCTAAAACATGTTTAAAAGAGGAAAATAGAAAACTAATCCAGAAAACCACAATACAATATTTGAAAAGTATGAGAACCATGGAAGAAGATTACTTATACTTGATAGGATTTAAAAGAAATTCAAAAGCTGAAGGAGAAAGGAAGTTGGAAAAAACATAAGACAATCCTTCCAATATCTGATGCACAACAAATATTGGGAAAAAATGAGACTCTACGGTATTGGAGAACAACAAACTTAGTTAAATGAATGACCTTGAAACTGATTCCACATCAAAGACTGTAGTCAGTTATGCAAGACACAAACACAGTTATGTTTAAGTAGTAAATGTTTGTAGATTCTAGGCATAGATGTGCGGAGAGTGTGCAAACTCTGTGTCAGAATTGGGCAGCTGTAGAACTGACATAGAAGGCCTAACTATCCAGTTGCATTGCAGCATTCATGGGTGATGCAAATGCTCTCTCAGCATCCTTCATGGCTCACATGAAGCCACTGCATATGTGTGCCCATTAGGTTATGTTATCTACATAATACTAATGAGTTACTGAAAGTTATTTTATTAAGCTTTATTCAAATAGCACTATAAGGTTAGTGACAATTATACTGGAAAGCTTAGGTACTGTTTTCTTATTTAAAAATTACTGCTTCCCCAATTAAAATGTTCATGCTTTAAGGCTCTGGTAATTGATAACTTCTCATTAAATTGTTCATGTAAGTTAAAGGAAAACCAAAAATTTATTTTATCACTGAGGGATACAGAATGTATCTATTCTTTTTACTTTGACAATACATAATTTCTTCACTTTTGAAAGAACTAAAGTAAGGGTTAGCATAATATTATGCAGGATATTTTGTTCTTAACGGCAAAAATAATACAGTTGGTTAAAAAAATTACTATTCTTATTCCCATGATATAATGGTAATTATCAGAGTCCATTCCAACACAGAAAGATATGCAAACACATATGCACAACATACATGCACAAACACACATCTACTTTAAATACTAACATTTTATGTAATTAAATGTGTTTTTTATTAATACTCTAATACTCTACTTTAAGACATGTTCTCATGTAGTCTAGGGTGGCTTAGCATTCATTTTGTAGCCAAAGGTGCCCTTGAACTCCTGAACTCTTTCATCTACCTTCCAAGTGCTAGGACTACCGACATGCAATACTATTTCTGGTTTCCCTGAAAATATTGTACAACTCATCATTTTACCTTACATTATTTTGTTTGACACTATTTTTCTTATACCAATATAATTATTGCTTTTAAATTTAGTAGAAACAATGCTTGTGATTTGTTTTGCTTTTTTATATTAATCTAATGCTTTTAAGAAAAAGTGACTATATTCAGCATAAATGAGTGAAAATGTTTCAAATCTTTATCACTTAACAGAAGAAGGGTAGGTTATTATATAACTATGTGCATTTGTAAACATGCATGCATATATTTATAATTAGTTTGCTTTTGAAAAATTGGTTATATTGCAATATTTTAAGCATAATTTGCTTGACTCTTTTGGCTTTGATATCCCTGCTTATACATTTATTCCTTATGACAGTCCTGTTTCTATTGACACAGTGCATATATTCTAATGCCCTCTTAAAATCTGTGTCCACACTAATAGACCCTTTTCTAGTTTTACCATTTATCCACATATACTAATGTGCCACACATACTCATGTGAATAAATATTAAACTGTCAGATCCTAATATAAGAGTAAATGTAGCATTTGTCTTTCCAAATCTGGGCTAATTCCTTTAAAATGATAATTTTCAGTTTCATTCATTTTTCTGAAAATGTTATAATTTTACTTTATTTTGCAACTTGCTTTTGTACTTAGAATATTTTATCAAAAACTTTTGGACATTGTAAACATGTTCAGTAAAGTTTTACTGCTGGTGAAGTATAAAATTGTACAACCCTGCAGACATTAGTGAAGACGATTCCAAAAACCTAGAAGTAGACCTCTCATTGATCCAGCTCTGTCATTCCTGGTCATATACAAAAGACCATATAACCTTCTACAAAGATCTACTTGCACCACCGTGTTTATCGGCTTCAGAATTCACAATATGAAAAAAAAAAAAAAAACAGAACCATCATAAGCATCTTTAATTTACGAAGATGTAGTATAAAAAGAATTTAGAAATTTTTAAGGAAAAACAAACAACAAACTATTCAAGGAGGGAACTTTTTTTTTTGTAGAAAATGTATTCTTCATCTAGCTATTAAACATTATTTATATTAAGAAGTGTACATTTTAAGAAAAGAGACAAAATGTGAAAGGTTTTTAATAAAATAGAAAAGCAAAACCCAATGAATGTTTTCCTGACAGCAGGGAATAATATTTTAAATTTTATCCAAGAATATATGAGATTTTCTCATCATTTTTACATTATTTACAAGTGTTGTAAGCAAATGTGTGTGTGTGTGTGTGTGTGTGTGTGTGTGTGTGTAACATAATACTGACACTCCAAATACTTTCTATCCATAATGAATATTCTGCTGAATGTTAATCCCTTATATTGCCTCTTGTATATTATTTATTACCAAATAATTCAGGTTACATTTTCAAGTATTTATAACACATCTTTTAAATTATGTGTTAGAGTCTCATTTCTCAGATACTTAGAATGCATGGACAGTCTCCTACTCTACTTACACATTTCAAGTATAAATGTTCAGGAAATAACTATTTAAATTCAACCTCAGAAATGTCTTTAAAGACGTTTTTACTCTGTATCTGTCCTCTGTCTTGCATATATGAATATATGAGCCTGTATACCTAAGCTGTTAAACAAGCAAACACAACAATTCAGAATTACAGTGCTCTTTCCTGAAGAAAAACATGATATCCAACATGTAAGTCTAGAGAGGCCTCACATGGTTCCATATCATCCTTTCCCCATCTGACCAACTTCAGCTATGTTCTCATCTAGAAATAGCTATCCACATCTCACTAATCAAGTACATATAAAAAATATTATTTGGAATATTACATAACATGCATAGCACAAATAATCTTGTCAAAATATATCACAATTACAGTTACAAGTTTAGCATGCATAGAAATCGAAGAAAAAATAGGAACTAAACAGTTTCAGGAGAATATATCAAAAGTTTCAAAATTGCATGATAGCTTTAATAACACATAAAAATAAGTTATCCTTCTATTAAAATGAATAACCTGCTAAAATGAAGTTACTTAGAAACTGTAGTTAGAAGATAAGTCTCCATTAATGTTTGGTCAAGGATTATTCTACCTGTTGCAGGAACTAAATAAGTGGATGTTAAAGCTAACCTTGTAATATTTAAAATACAAGCAGAACATTTCTTTTCCTTTTAGATTAAGTAAAAGTATTTGGAGTTGATTTTAGAATCAGTAAAAATTTAGGACAGGCATGTATGTCCATTTTTTTTTCTGTCTGATCAAGAGGAAAGCATCTTCTACATGTAGATCAGTAAATGCACCTGAAGATGGAGAACAGTCCTCTGCAAATGTGGCATGCAAATATACTGCTCTGTACATTTGGAAATAGCCCAGTGCACCTGCCTCATCACAATCGCATTCTTCTTTAGCCAGGCTTTATATTACTCAGCCTCCCCAGTGAGGTGTCTAGTTCCAGCCTTCATCACTCATTTAATCACACCATCACCAAGTCATTATTCATCTTCACAATTACCAACAAAATGATTATCATAACCAATCATCCTCTCAAAAAACATTTTAAAAATAATTTTAAATATAACCTGCTGCCTGGGTATTCATTTTTTTCATCTGACATAAGTGGATTGAACACAATTAGAACCTGTCTTCTTAGGCTTACTAAAAACTGTCCTTTCCCTGTGTGGTTGCTTCTAATACAGCCTATATGTCTTTCACTCCATTGACTGAAAACCTAGTAGTCAACATTAACCCTGTGTTTAAAAAAAATGCTTCTCAGTATTTTGGGTTTTCTTTCTTCTTATTCTTTCTTCATTCTTTTTTCTTTTAATCTTCTCCCATAGATTAAATCCTGACCACAGTATACCCTACCATTGAATCTTCCTATCCTTCCTGTCCAACTCCCCATGGTCCACTTCTCTGTTTCCCTTCAAAAGAGAGAATGTCTCTACATTGTAGACTGAATGAAGAAACATGCCAGTGTGGAGAGATACATCTTGAGAAGAACATGACGCTTAAATACAGAGACCTTTACAAGAATTTGCTTGTAAATTCACTCTTGCTGCGACAAACATTTTCCGTAATATAGTAATCACATTAAAACGTAGTAAAAGTATTTTTGCTTTGGTGAAGTTGCTTAAGTTTCAGGCCCAAGGCAATGAGCCACAAAAATTCTTCAAGACATACTAAATTTAGGTTGGTGCTCATTCTTACTGAATGTCAGGCAAAAATTCCTATAAATTCAAGCCTCATGAAGCAAACTTATGCTTGTATACAAATAATACATGATGTATTTGTCAAGAGCTAGAGATGTCTCAACTTTAGAGTACATTAACTTGAAGTATGAAGATAGCAGTTTGGTCCACAATTTCTAAGAAAATTCTGGGTGAGAATGTCAATTCACCTCAAAACTGTCTAACATGTGTCTATAATTGTCTACTTCTCCCTCTTTTGAACTCCTCACTCACAGATTTTTCTAGAAAAGTGTTTATAGTGAAACTAGGCACAAATCTTTAATTCAGTTCAGATAATAACGCCCCTCTTCAATATTCCAGTACACCAACATGTACATTCCAATCTGGTTGGTGTTCTTGAGAATTACATGCTTAAATCTGAAGCACAAATTGCAGAGGTTTGGTATTTTATGATCATTGTGAGAGTGTTTTTCACATCCACAACACTGTTTCTAGCCCTACAATGTGTTCAGCAGCAACATGCCTACACCCACCTCCAGATTCATAGCAAAAATGTATGTAATGAAATTGTTTAAGTACCTCCGCTTAAAGTTAGGATAAACCCATAAAACTATGGTGACATTTTCCTTGTACAAATAAAGCCTGTCTGAGGTTCAGAGAATGGAGGTTGCCACTAGCTAACTATAGAAGACTGGAGGTCTGTACAGACAGACAGGCTGTCAGGGAGTTGAGCAGAAACAGCATATAAGCAAGAAGAAACAGGAAATATCTATCTTGTCTGTTGAGACACTAAGGATTTAAGCTGTGACATGGTTTGTTCCTTCTGCTTTCTAATCTCAGCATTTTCCTTTATATCTGACTCTGGCTTTATTATCTAGACCAATTAAGAACTCTACCAACAATAGTGAATTCAAAACACACAAGAAGTAACAATTAGTTATCATTAATATCTCTCAGTATTAATGGTCTTAACTCACCTATAAAAAGACACAGGCTAACAGAATTGATACGAAGAGAAAATCTATCCTTCTGATGCATGCAAGAATTACACCTCAACTTCAAACACTGATGTTACCTTTAAGGGTTTGGAAAAGATTTTCCAATCAAGTGGACCCAAGAAACAAGCTGGTGTAGCAATCCTAATGCATAATAAACTGTAATTCAAACAAAAACCAATCAAAAATAGTGAAGAAGGTCATTTTATATTTATCACTGGAAAATACATCGAGATGAAGTCTCAATTCTGAACATCTATGCTCCAAATACAAAGGCATCCACAATTATAAAAGAAATATTATTAAAACTCAAATCATATATAAAACCTCACTAACTTACAGTGGGAAACTTCAACACCCCACTCTCACCTCTAGACAGGACCACCAGAGAAAAACTTAATAAAGAAACAAAGGGACTAACAGAAGTTATGACCCAACTGGTTTTAACAGACTTCTATAGAACATTCCATCCAAACACAAAAGAATATACCTTCTTCTCAGCTACACATGGAACCGTCTCTAAAACTGTCCACCATAATACTTGGCAATATAGCAAACCTCAACAGATTAAAAAAAAAAAAAAAAAAAAAAAAAAGACTAACCCTATTCACATTCATCATGCTTTAAAGTTAGAATTCCACAATATCACAAATTTCAGAAAGCCTACAAAATCATAGAAATTGAACAATGTGCAATTGTACCATTCCTGGGATAAAGAATAAATGAATAATTAAAAAAGTTAAAGACTTCCTAGAATTCAAGAGAATGAAGACACCACATACCCAAACTTATGGGACACTTTGAAAACAGAGCTAAGGGGAAAGTTCATAGTACTAAGTGCCCACATGAAGAACATGGAGAATAGTCACAATAGAGAATTAACAGCACAACTGAAAGCTCTAAAACAAAAAATAGCAAATTCATCCTGGAGGAGTCGACACCTAGAAATAATCAAATTGGGTGCTGAAATCAATAAAGTAGAAACAAAGAAAACAATACAAAGAATGTAACAAAGAGTTGATTCTTGGAAAAAATTCAAAAAGATGGAAAAACCTTTATCCAAACTAATCAAAAGACAGAGAAAGAATATGAAAATTAAAAATGCCAGAAATGAAAAGAGGGACATAACAATGGACACTGAGAAAATCCAAAGAATATTCAGATCATACTTTGAAATGTGCACTTATGAACCACAAATTCAGAAAATTTAAAAGAAATTAACAATATTATGTATAGACATCATTTACCAAAATTAAATCAAGAACAAATAATCAATTTAAATAGAAGCTCCCAATCAAAAGTCTCCCAACCAAAAAAAAAAAAAAAAAAAAATAGCTCAGGGCCAGAAAACTTCAGTGCAGAATTCTAACAAAAGTTCAAAGAGCAGCTAATGCCCATACTCCTCAAATGTTCCACACAATAGATGCTAAAGGGTCATTTACAAACTCTTAAACTCTTTTTACTGGCTACAGTTACCCAAGCCACACAAAGACACAACTAAGAAAAAGAACTAGAGATCAATAGCCCTCATAAATATTGATAAAATGTACATAATAAAATATTGGCAAATCAAATCTAAGAACACATCAGAAAAATCATCCACCATGATCAATAGTTCAATATATGAAAATCCATCAATGTAATCCACCATATAAAAAACTTATCATCACACTAGATGATGATAAAGCCATTGACAAAATCCAACATACCTTCCTGATAAAGGTCTAGGAGAGATCGGGGATAACAAGAAATGACCCAAATATAATAAAGGCAATATACAGCAAACCAACAGGCAATATCAAACTAAATGGAGAGAAATTCAACAAAATTCCTCTAAAATCACAAACAAGACAAGGCTGTGTGCTCTCTCCATTTCTCTTCAATATTGTACTTGATGTTCTAGCTAAAGGAATAAGACAACAAAAGTAGATCAATGGGACACAAATTGGAAAGGAAAAAGTAAAACCTTCACTATTTGCAAATAATATGATAGTTTACATAAGTAACCCAACAAGCTCTATGAGGGAATGCCAAGAGATAATAAACACTTTCAGTAAAGTGGCAGGATACAAGATTAAATAAATAAATAAATAAATAAATAAATAAATAAATAAATAAGAGTAGCCCTACTATATACAGATGAAATCTAAGAAAGCAATCAGAGAAACATCTCCCTTTACAATAGATACAAGCAACATCAAATATCTTGAGGTAACAGTAACCAGACAAATGAAAGACCTGTATAGTAAGAACTTCGAGTCTTTAAAGAAAGAAATTAAAGAAGATACCAGAAAATGGAAAGATCTCCCATGCTCTTGAATAGGTAGGATCATCATAGGAAAAATGGTAATGTTACCAAAAGCAATCTACAAATTCAATGCAATCCCCATCAACATATCAGCACATATAAAAAGTAATACTCAACTTTTTAAGGGAAAAACAAAAGACCCAGGATAACCAAAACAGCCCTGTACAATAAAGGAACTTCCACAGGCATCACCACCCCTGACTTCTAGCTCTATTATAGAGATATAATCCTAAAAACAGCTTGGTATTGGCACAAAAATAGACAAGTAGACCAATGAAATCACATGAAATATTTTTATATTAACCCACAAACCCCAAACACCTGATTTTTGACAAAGAAGCTAACATTATACAATGGAAAAAAGAAAGCATATTCAATAAATGATGCTGGTATAACTGGATGCTACCATGTCAAAGATTGCAGATAGATCCTTATCTATCCCCATGTACAAACTTAAGTCTAAATGGATCAAAGACCTCAACATAAATCCAGTCACACTGAACATCTTAGAAGAAAAAGAGGTAGGCACCCTTGAACTAATTGGTACAGGAGACCACTTCCTGAACATAAAACCATTAGCACAGACCTTGAGATCAACAATTAATAAATGGGACTTCCTGAAGTTGAGAAGTCTCTGTAATCCAAAAGACACAATCAAGAAGACAAAATGGCAGCCCACATAGTGGGAAAAGATCTTCACCAATCCCACTTCATACATCTCCAAAATATACAAAGAACTCAAGAAGCTAGTCACCAAAACACCAAATAATCCTATTAAAAAGTGGGGTACAGAATTAAATAAAGAATTCTTAATAGAGTAATCTAAATGGTGGCTGAAAGACACTTAAGAAGTTGCTCAAGCTTATAACTCAAGCTTATAAGCCATCAGGGACATGATATGGCTACAATAAAAAAAAAAAAAAAAAAAAAAAACAAGAAAAGTTTATGCTGGAGAGGTTGTGGAGGAGAAAGGCAAACACTCCTCCATTGCTGGTAGGAGTACAAACTCATACAGCTCCTTTGCAAATCAGTATGGTGGTTCCTCAGGAAAATGGGAATTAGTCTACCTCAATATCCAATTATTCCACTCTCAGGCATATACCCAAAGATGTACACTCATACAACAAGTTCATCTGTTCAACTGTATTCATAGCATCATTTGTAATAGCCAAAACCTGGAATCAACCTAGATGTCCCTCAACTGGAGTAGTTAGAAATATGTGGTACATTTACACAATGGAGTACTACTTAGTGGGAACAAACAAACAAACAAACAAAAAACAATTATAATCTTGAAATTCACAGGAAAATTGATGGGACTAGAAGAAACCATTCTGAGTGATGTAACCCGGTGACAAAACGACAAACATGGTATGGACTTACTTATATATGGATATTAGACATAGAGCAAAGTATCACCAGCCTATAATCCACACTGCCAAACAAGATAGGAAGCAAGAAGAGAGGCATGCATGGTTCCCTAGAGAAGAGGGAAGGGAAAGGTCTCCTGACCAAATAGGGAACATGGAAGGGGGTGAAAGGGAATTAAGAGAAAGAGAAGGGGAGAAGAGGAGGAGAGAGGAGGACATGAGGGAGCAGGAAGACTAAGTCAGGGGAAAAATACAGGAGAGCAAGAAAAGAGGTACCATAATAGACAGAGCCATTATAAGTCTAAAGAGAAATCTGGTGCTGGAGAAATGTCTAGATATCTACAAGGATAATCCTAACTACAAATCTAAACAATAGTGGAGAGGCTACCTTAAATGCCATTTCTCTATAATGAGATTGATGCCTACCTTATATGCTGCCCTAGAGCCTTTATCCAGTGGCTGATGGAAGCAGAAGCAGCAACCCACAGCTAAACACTGAGCAGTACTCCTGGAATCCAGTTGTAGAGAAGGAGGAGTCAGGAGCAAAAGATTCAAGACCAGGCTGGAGAAACCCACAGAAACAGTTGACATGAACAAGGGTGAGTTCATGGCCTCAGACTAATAGCTGTGATATAAGCAAAGGACTGACTCAGACCCCCTGAACATGGATGTCAGTTAGGGGCAGTCTATGGGGCCTCTAGTAGTGGATCAGTATTTATCCCTAGTTTACAAAAGAACTTTGAGAGCCCATTCCACACAGAAGGATACTCTCTCAGCTTAGACACAAGGGGGAGGGCCTAAGCCCTGCTCTAAATATTGTGGCTGACTTTGAAGATCCCTCATGGAAGGCATCTCTTTTCCTAGGGAGTAGAAAGGGAATGGGATAGGGGGTGGGTGGGGGGCAGAGGAGGAAAGAGAACTGGTTTTGACATGTAAAACAAGATTGTTTCTAATTTGAATTTTAAAAATCATAAAAGTAATTAAATAGCAGATTAGACTTTAAAAAATAATTCCGTTTACATTAAGCAATTTCTAAAAATAATATATTTTGGTGATTTTATGTTATAAATCTCCATCTAAAAAATTAAGTAAACATGCATAATGGTCACCTAACATGGCTTTTGATTTACATATCACAATGAATGTAAAGTAACTCCCAGTATAAGCCACTGGGGCATATTATCTTCACAGCAATCTTCTACTTTTCACATACCAGATTAAAAGCAAACATGAATCAAACCAAACAATACACAGTTTGAGGGTGATGGAGACTGGGTTTCAGGTTCCTGTGATTGTGCCACCATTGAGTTCACCTTGACTTTTGCTTTTCATTCTTAATGCTAAATAATATAGAAAACAATTAAACTTTTCTATGTATATCTTCAGGAACTATTATGTATCTACATGAAGCATTAATCTCTTGAAGCAAGCTTTCATCCTCCAGAAATTATTATTTTCCTTTAACATGATTATTGTTCTTGGAAAGATCTACAAAATATTTAGAACAAACACATTAATAAGTTAGAAATTGAATTTATATGTCTATGGGTAGAAATATATTTAATTTATGGAAATTATGCTTCTTAAATGACAATGCAAAACTTTTACAAAATAAAATGGTGATTCTGACATAGTATGTTTTTAAAAGACATAGACTAAAAAATTATATGAAATAAATTTCATACTTTGCATCTTTTCACATGGTAATTTAAAAATAAGTTATCTCTCACAGATAGCCAGATTGACAAAAAATTTTATGAATGATATTGTAAATATATCTTTAGAAAGTATAAATAAAATTTATGGTGAATAATCAAATTGTGTTCAATTTCTTTGATGCTAATAAAATATTTTAAATACTAATAACAATTTGACAACAGCAAAGAGACCAATGAAACTGTTTTGAGATATTTTTTAGCTTCAAGGTAACATTTTTATGATCATAAAGTAGCTTATCTTTATAGACTACAGCTAGTCATCTTAGTATTATTGTACTCACCAGAATAATATCAAGATGAATCAGTGTTTCATTTTACAAGGTAACTCAGGACCTTTCAGAACAAAAGTTCTGGCTATGTAATAATATTTTTCTCACAGAAAACAAAACAACCTATCTGACAGGAGATATCTCAGTACAATTATTATACAATCTCTACCTGTCTGGCTAAATAATTGTTCCCCTCATGGGTTAATAATTATATCTGGAAAGTTAAAGCAGATGAAAAGAAATTATAAGTTCATATTATAAACAATTAATTTAAACAAGTTTTTTTTTTTAAAAACTGGTATAAACAACATTAAAATAATCTGTGTGGAATCCAATTGTTGGCTACACTATGTGAATGCCTAGGCTGCCAACTAATTGTCATTTATTCATTCAGCTTGCTGTGATTTGTCTCTCTTCAGGATTGGCAGGACACTGACTTTGTGACAGGTTAACTTCAAGTGCTTTTATTTCTGTACATGACATATTTATACACTCATTTCAAACACTTAGATTTTTCCTAGAAGTGGTAGACATTACTCAGTGGTAGACAAACATGTGTAAAAGCATTGATAAAATCCTATGAAATAGTCTGATGTTTGGGAAACCAGCATAGGACCAACCCAGACCTCCTAACCTGAACATGGGTGTCAGTTAGGAGGACTGGGCAATCTATGGGGCCACTGATAGTGGATTAGTATTTATCCCTAGTATATGAAATGACTTAGGGAGTCCATTCCACATAGAGGAATACTCTCTCAGACACATGGGGGAAGGCATAGTTCCTGCTCTGAATGATATGACAGACGTTGAAGACCCCCATGGAAGACCTCACCCTCAGGTCAGGGAGCAGAAAGGGGAAGGGGAAGGGATGGGGGTTGGGAGGGGGATAGAGGTGGAGCGGAGGGGAAGGGAACTGGGATTGACATGTAAAACAAGCTTGTTGCAAATTTAAATAAAATATATTATCCAAAAGAATAAAAAATCCTATGAACTGAAATGAAAGGTGATTTTATATAAACAAATAAAATTTCTTATAAACTAGATCCTAGGACAGAACATTATTTACCATTTTATTAAACTCAAGAAATTAAAGAAATAAACCAAATCAATAGTACAATATCACATTTTGAAGGACAGCAATATCATCCTAATGGTAAACTTTAATTCATGCTCAATTGGATTCACTCTCTGTAATGTTCCTTTGTTACTCCAATTTGTTTTTCTTGACATTAAGTTTGATTACCATCAAATATTGTTTCATAAAAAGACAAGCTAAACACTAGGATAAATCCATTTACACCTCTTTTCAAAAAAAAAAAACCCATAACAAATATAGTGCTTTATTAAGATATATCGATGTCAACAGCACTCTCAGAAATAGTTTTTATCAGAATTACAGTTTTTCAAATAGTGAAGAAACTACAAAAATTGGGGAAAAATAAAGGAATCTCACAGTGTCAGTCACTATGGCTATGAAAATGAGAAAGTTCTCCTGATGTAATTGTGATTGAATTTTCACTGTGCCCATGCCTAGTAAGCTATATGTTACTTAAAATTACAATCGTATATTTGGAGAACTGGATAGGAGAATCAGCAGCCGGGATCACTTACTACTCTTCCAAAGGACCAGAGTTCAATTCCTAGTACCCACATTGGGTGGCTCATAAACACTTAAACTCCTGCTGCAGAGGATCAAGTACCTTTTTAAGATTCCAAGCATATGTACACTCATGAGCACAATACTCATGTACAGACACACATGTGTAAATTAAAATAATTAACAATAATAAGTCTTAAAAATACATCTTAGCATTACAAGTTATATATTAAAGAATATGATTTTATGATAATTTTAGTGTTTAAAACATAGTACTTTGTTATGTATTTGTGGATTAAACACATCAATAGGAAGTTTTTCATATACATGAATATGAAAAAATGGAGATGGTAGACATTAGCAATGTTTATATATGTAATGCACAGAGCAAAATGGGATGCCCACATATTACAACTCAAAAAGTGTATTAGACCTTTATGAAAGATGCTGCAATCCTAAACACATAGGCAGTGAGCCTTTGAAAATTCAATGTGGTAGTTACTCAGAAAAGCTTACCTCATTCTGATGATTTCCTGCAGTCTAAAGGCAGACTATTTTGAACATAGCCTTAGGTACTGAAATGAGGAAAGACAATGTCTGGGTTTCATGCTGTGTTTGGGAAAAGGGCGGTTAATAGTTTCCCTCAGCAGTGAAGGTGTGCAGCCCAATGTCTTTGACACAGAGACTGCTGAGGGTATGGGAAGCAATGCTGAGAATTACTTTTCCCTTTTCCCTCTGTGAGCAGTGTGAGGAATGTATCTAAAAGGATAAGATGATTTAGCTTGGAAATAGGGTAAAGATTACATTCCTTACTCTTTTTTTTTTCTCCTCTTCACTGATTAAAACCCATCTTATACCTTCAAGGAAACAACTTGTCTTTGAGATTAAATTTTCTATTTTCTCTGGGGAAATACACACATAACTTGATCTTTATTTAGCAGCAATCTCTAAAGTGCAGCACATGTACCCAATTGCAATAACTGCATAGCAGCTAAGTGCCCTTGGAACCTGCAGAGAATATTACACATAGATATTGGAGTAGCTAGCTTCTTATGATCTCCATTCATTGCCTTATTCAGTATGTCAGCAAAGCTTTAGAATTTTCATTCAGCAAGAACTTAGTAAAAACAAGAAATAGAGGCTTGGGCAAAAGAATGTCCAAACCATGGTTCTTGTGTTCTACTAGAGTAGTTGCAAGATAAAGCAAGTGTAAATTAATAGCCATGTGTAGCTTATTATAGGATTGTTCAGAGAATGGAAACAAATTTCTCAGGCTTCTTGTCCCTGATATCTACTTGTTAATATGTTATGTATTTTTTTAGCATAATGGACAAGTGTGTGTGTGTGTGTGTGTGTGTGTGTGTGTGTGTGTGTATGTGTAAGAATTATGTGTTTGTGTACATACAGAAAATGAGAAACAGATTAAAAAAGAGAGAGAGGAAAAATATCTTCAGTTTGTTGACTGAATACACAAGGTATTGTACCAGGCTTTCTCTTCTGGACCACCAACTAGCTCCCAAATTATGACACCAAGACTTCCTATCAGTTATAAAAATCCAGCCTAGCTTAGGTTCATTTCTGACTAGCTCTTTTAACTTTAATTAACCTTTTCCTCTTTATCTACCTTTTGCCTCGAGGCTTTTTACTTTTATTTCCTTTTGTATATCTTACTTTTTCTGCTTCCTCTTTGACTGGTTAGTAGCTCTGCCTGATTTCAGGGCCCCGAGTGAGACTCTCTCTTTCTCCTTCATTCTCTTCCTTCATTCCTCTCTTCTCCTTTTTCCCCCTGCCCCTATTTCTCCTTCTATTTATTTTCTGCCCACCAGTACTGCTTATCCTTTGTCCTGCCCAGGTATTGGCCATTCAGCTTTTTATTAGACAAATAAGGTGCCTTAGGCAGGCAATTTGAAACAACATTAAATATACATTCTTACATCATTTAACAAATGAAGCATAGACAAATGTAATGTGCCTATCCATAGTTAAAGTAATGTCTACAACAGCTAGAGTCAAATTGACAGAGATTGTAATTCTCAGATATTTGTGAGGGCAGCAGTCAAGTAAGGACCAAGACTCCAATAGGCCAGAAATGTTCCTATAGCATATATGTATTTTTAAAAAAATTACAAATTTTGTATTGTGTTTAATATTTCAATGCAGTGACAACGAAGAAATAGAGGAAAATGTAAGCACATCAAAGCAACTTGGAAGCTCCCCTTTCTTTGTAAAGAACTACTTCCTAGCCCTGCCCTTGATCATCACGGCAGAATGTAAGGTCAGATAAAGAGTATTAAACATTTCATATCTTAGGAAAGAGGAGAGGAAGGGACTAATGGAAGGAAGCCAAGGAGAAAATTGAAGAAAGGAAGGAATAAGGGAGAAGGAAAGGAGATAGAATGGAGGGAATGATAGAGAATTTGAGCCTTCGTGTTTCAGACAGATGGATTCCTTTATATTTCTAGTAAAAATAAACATGTTGCTCAAGATACCATTTTAAAGGCCAACTATTGTACTTGCAGAATCAGGGAAAAAAAACCCTACCTCCTACATACAAACAAAATCAGGTAAGAGTAGGGGAAAGGAGATAACCAACTTAAACACTCCTGAGTTTTAATAGGATTGCCTAGGTTCTTGGCTAGTGCCAGCCCTGGATATGTGTGTATCAGAAATGTCCATCCTGGGTCAATGGTGTTAAAATGGTCTACCAAGTCAGCAGTGTTTCTAGTAAAGCAGCTCAGGCCAGCACATATGCCAGGAGGAGTCCAACACCAGTGCAGCCCCTGGTCCTTCTGCCGGCACATATCCAATGATCTCTTCTAGTTTATGCATACACAAACACATATAAACTGTACACGCACACCCACAAATAAAAGAAATAATAAAAGGGCTTCTTTTATTTTTAAATTCTGTTACTTAAAACTTCTTTGGCTTCAGCATGCTTCCTGTCCTCAGTCTGCTCTCTTGTCCAGATATTTCTACTTGTGCATATGAAGAATTAATAAGACATACACAAAAGCTATGATAAAGCTTTTTTGTGTATTATTTAAACTTCAATTCAGTTATATTGTCTTCCATTCTGTTAGAAAGTGGGTCATGTAAATTCTCTTGGATAGTACTTCTTTCAAAAAATATTTTCGTCATCAAATCAAAGACAGTAAAATACAATGGTAGGTTTTTACAGCTAACAGTCTTACTTATTAAAAGGAACACATTCAGAATATTCCACTTTGTTTTTAAATTTATGGACATAATGAAGCTATAGGAAAGATGATGTTAAAGATAGCTGAAAACAAAAAAAAATAATATGAATATAAACTATTTTCAGGTCTACCTTAACACATTTTCCAAATGTCTAATTTTTGTATTCAGAATGTATGTCTATAGTATTTTTAATTCTGTAGTTAATTTAAGACAAGGATTTTCTTTGTAACATCTCTAGCTCTCCTGGGACTAGCTTTGTTAACCAAGCTGGCCTTAAACATTGAAATCTGCCTCCCTTTGCCTCTAGAGTGATAATATTAAAGGCATGTGCCACCACATCTAGAAATCTTTTAAAGATAATAAAGATTATAAAATAAGGAATAACCTGGAACCTAAACCCTGTGTTCTGAAAAATCAACAAACACTCTTAACTGCAAAACCACCTCTCAGAACTCCATAATAGTTACTTTAAAGTAGAAGAAAATGATTAAATTTCTAGGAGCATCTCCTAGACATAAATAATTCTGATAAAGAAGAAATAATTATGGAACTATGACACATTTGTGGTGTTAAACTTCTGCTAATTTTCAGCAAAAATATTTTGATATGTGAAGGATATTTTATATTACTTAAACATTCTAAAACTTAGAAGAAAAATAATAAAAGTCAAGAAGTACCAAGGAAATTGATACTTTCATTTAATCAGATGTGCTGAGGACACCAGGTATATTTGGCCCAATCAAACAAGTAGGACTCATAGGGTCTCAGAGAATGCTGTCAATCACAAACCTGGAGGGAACTGAACTAGGTCTTCTAAATATATATTATGCTTGTATATCTTGATGTTATTGTGGGATTCTTAACTATAGGAACAATGGAACCTATGACTCTTTGGCCTGAGCTTGGGAACCTTTCCTTCTACTGGGTTGCCTTCTCCAGCTTCAATATGAGGGTTTGTGCAGCATCTTATTTTCTAGGCCATGTTCAGTTGATATACTTGAGAGACCTCTTTTTTTGGGGGGGTGAGGAAATGAAGGAAGAGTGAATCTGGTGGAGAGGAGGTGAAGAGGGTTTCAGGAGTGTGAAGGGGGAGAAAACTCTTCTTGGTTTAAAATGCATAAAGAGAGAATATTCATGGCCTTTTTCTAATACGTTCTCCACTATTAAACATCTTAATTGTGAAACTTGATGTATAGGTAGCTAATATTTAATCCTGGTTTCTTACAATCATTTGATGGTTTGTCCATCTAAAAGTAATCACTAATAAAGAAGAATGTGCCCTAATAAAAACTACTACCTATGCTTGCAAAATAAATTAATAATAGGTAACATTTTGACAATAGGAGAAGTCATATGGCAGTAGATATTCATCTAAATTCACAAATGTGTAACTATGAATGAAGACTAAAAATATTTAAGCTCTAAATTGTTTATACATATTGAAATAGCTTGAATGACCTACAGAATTCAGTTCAAGGTTCATCTGTTTACTCACTCCATTGCCCAAGGGAGTGTTGAAGGGGAGAATTTATTTGAGAAGAAATTAGATAATCACTGGGGGAGTTGATTGAATGCTGGCTAACTGTCAGCAAGTTGCTTCTTTAATTTATGGTTTTAATCAAAGAAAGTTGGACAGAGTCAGAGAATGTGCACATAGTTTAACCAGCATGCCAAAGTTCACAGGGATTAACATTACACTTTGATAGAGTAAAATATTAATACTAAATTTAATGTTACATTCATTTATTATTTAAATGAATATTCACCATCTGCTATGTGCAAAGATTTCAACGGGGTCCTTCTAGTGGAAGTGTTGTCTTTGATAATTTTAAGAGATCATTATGAGATGGCCAGATATAATCAGCTGGTAGAGGTGATGTGACAGACCATGTTAAGTGGCAATTTCATTAAAAGAAAATAAATATTTGGGAGCGTGATGAAAATTTGGACAGCAAGTAGGTCCTGAGATGGTAAATGCCTCAACTAAGCACAGACATAATTTCAACTGTATTGGGAAAATTGGGAAGTATAGTACATCAAGTGGGTACCCAATGAAGAGGTTTTTAATTGTTGAGTTTATATGAAAAACACCATCAAGTACCAAGAAGTAAAAACATTATTCAATTACAGAAACACACACACATCCTCTCTCTCTCTCTCTCAATCTCTCTCTCTCTCTCTCTCTCTCTCACACACACACACACACACACACACAAACACACACACACACACACACAAACTAATTAGAAGCTAGAAAGTAGTGATAATTCTACTATAAAACAAACAGAACTACTGAGTCCCTGAGAAACTAGGCAAAATTAATAGAGGCACATTATATAGTAGTTGAAAATATGTAGTTGAAAAAGAGAACTGGCTGAAGTCAAGACAGAGAGCAATGCTGATGTTTTATAAAGTACTAATACTATGCCAAGGATTATAAACCACTCCCATTATTTTGCCAATTATAACTTACAGTTTTGGTTTGAATAGAACTTTTTGCTCATCTGTAAATAATTTTTGGAAAGTACCATAATATGCTGTATGAATTACATAAACATGTTGGTTTGCGTGGTTTGCGTGGGGTTCATAAAATGATGCCAGTATAATAGTGTCACAATTTACCTACAACAGTTCCCAATCTTCCATTAGTTTATGTAGTCACATCACGTACTGCTTGAAGTAGGGTCCTGTAGGGGAACACAAACAAGGGAATGGATAGATGAGAGAGGATATTTATAGCAAGGGAGCTATTGATGTGTCTTGTATAAGTGGAGATGTGACAGTATGCATGATGAACAACTTGGTAGATTAGATGATCAGTATAAAAATCCAGGAGTTCCAAACAAGGGAGAACATTAGCGCTGCTCCAGTACAAGGCTGAAGGCCTAGAAGTTTTCTGGAAAATATATAGTCTGCTTGTAATTGAAAAGCTTACAATGTCCTGATTCCAGGCAGTAACAGTAGAGTAACAGGCACTAACTGAGAACACAGGCATTAGCACTCTATTCCATTGCTAATTCCATACAGGTTCCCAGCCTATTGGATTATGATAACTATAAAGAGAATGGGTCTCCCCTTAGTTATTCTCTCACATGCCAGCCATCCTCAAGGGGGTCTTACAGCTGTACTCAGTTTATTTTAATAGTGTCTTGGAACCTGCAAAGAATATTTAGGCTTTTTTTGTGTTAAAATGATTTAATCTTTAATAACATATTTTAAATGGATTTATTTTTGGAGAGTTTTGTATGAGTATAAGGTGTAGGCTGAATACAGTGGCTCCCCCCCCTTTACAAATCCACCTTTCTCCTCTATTAACTCCACCCACCCCCTTTTCACCAAAATTTCCCTTAAAAGTATCCTACCATCTTTCTTTCTCTCCCTTTTCCTTTCTTTCCTTCTTTCTTCCTTCAATCTTTCTCTCTCTCTTTGTCTCTCTCTGTCTCTTATCAATACCACCATGCATATGAAAATATACACTGGAGCTTGGTTGGCACTTGGCCAATACTTTATCAGGGAGGAATCAGTCCTTGACTGATTGGTGATAGTGGCGGGCTCTGTCTCATGCAGATACCTAGGATTACTTGACCCCATAATGGCATTGACATCTCTGTGAAACCTCAGAGTCAATTTTTGTTTGTTTGTTTGTTTACATCTGCCAAATACAAATGTGTAGCTATTATTATAAGGACTTCCTTAGCTATGAACTTTTATTTAGATCTTACGGTTTCAGAATATTTTTTTCATTTTCTAATCCTTTTATTCTTGCATTAATTTTATTCTTTTGCATTTTATTTTATAGAAAGGGGATTTCTTCTCATAGTAAACTTTCTTCCTAGTGTGTAGAAATACAATAATAACTTTTAAAATAATTCATTATGCACTGTATGATCCTAATCCTTTTTCCCCCTTTATCTTTTAGGGTTTTAGATTAATTAGAAACAAAATTCTGGCATTTTTTTTTCTTTGTAGACACAGTTCACTGAGTAAATCTTGTTATGAACTGCTAGGCTACAGAGATAAGAAAGAACCTCTTTCTTGGTCCCTGATCTCAGGAGGAGTAAAGCTGTTAGAATATTTGCTACTATCAGCCACCTGTTTTAACTGTGGGGTCTTCCACGGGAATCCCACCATGTAGGAGAGATACTCTTTGCTTCTAACTTGCTAAGTAAGAGGTTGATTATCCTTGACTTGGCTGATGAGTGGTCATGAGTGGGTGTTAACTTTGTCAAAAGCTTTCTTTGCACTTACTGAAATGTAAATCTGAGCTTCCTTCTACTAAATTAAAATATAGCACTAGGTACTTTCAAAGTTACATTCAACTTCGTGCAGATTCCCTTGTATCTGTAGTAGGAAAACAATATGTTTAATTTGTCATGGTCTTTGAGGTAATATTCATGAGGAATTTCAGCAATAAATGTGTTTTTCAAAGCACATTTGTCAGAGTGCAATATTAGAATAATTTTGACATCCTACAGAAAATTTCATTTATTACTAACTTTTTTTGGTAACCTTACGCTATTTTGTTCAAGTATTTAACAAAGTTAGTGTCCATGAGCTATCTGTGATTTTCTTGTGGTGAGATTTTTAATGATTAATCAGTTTCTAAATGAGTTATATAATCTGTTTGCTTTCTATTTTTTTCCTGAACATTTTTGTCTATATGTTTCCTTGTGGAACTTTAAAAATTTTATCATAATGACTTGAACATTTTTCTATTCCAACCTATCTTTTTAGACATAATTTTCTTTTCCTAAATTATATTTTCAACTTTCTGTTTCACTACTGCTATAATGTTTATTGTTATTTTTGTTTTGTATGCTATGTAGTAATTATTCTTTTTGTTTTTGTTTTTTACTTTGTTTCTTAAGCTGTAAACTTAAATCTGTGCTTTAAGATCCCCCATTATTTATAATAACTACTTTTCATGATGTTATTTTTGATATTAAGACTGTAGTCATGGCAAAAAAAAAATGTGACTGTGTTACATTTGTATTTATTTGTTGAAAAATGTTTTCTAATTTCTCCTGTGACTTTTCTTTGCCATGGGTTATTCAGAATTGTTTTGTGTGACTTCCTCAGATGTATTCTATTGTTAAATGCAAATTAAATTTCTTTGTTGTCAGAAAAATACTCTGTGTGATTTAAACTTAAATAGTTTCAGGTGCATTGAGCCTGATTTCATGGCCTTGTATATGATTTATATTACCCTTTTGAATGCTTGAAAATAATGCATACATTATAGACTCAAACAACTAAACATACATATCTATGATGTATTTAATTTCTAGGAATTAATTTGCCGACACATGGCAGACAGAGTTGGGAATAATAGTTTTCGAAAGAATTAGGTCATTTTGACAGTCTGCCACATTTGTACCTCAAAAATATCTAGCAACCACTACACAAATCTAAAATGATAGCCGTAATTCATTGAATCAAAGGTCATGTCTCTAAGAATAATTTCATTTTGAATTTAGTGTGAATACCACAAAAGAAGAAGGAACTGCACTAATGTTAAAGGTTTGACCCAATCTAAATTACCATGAGCTAATTTTAGTTCCTGCCGTGGCTAATCCTGGTTGTCAGCTTGGGTACATCTGGAATCAATTAAAATCAAGCAGGTGGGTACACCTGGGAGGAATATTTTTTTTCTTGATTGGATCATTTGATGTGAAAAGACCCACCTTAAATCTAGATCACCTTATGTCAGAATACTCTCCCTAAATCTGGCTCATTTCGGGTCATAACACCAGCACTAAATCTGGGATACACCTTCTGGTGACAGCTCACATAAAAGGCCATGGAAGATGGAGACTTTTGATGTTTGTCTGCTTTCCTCCACTTGCTGCCAAGTTTATTTATCCTGCTGCCAAGGCATCACTTCCTACTTCTTCAAGATTCCAGTACAGACTGAATACCAGCTGGGATGTCCAGCTTGGGAACCAAACAACTACCACATTCCTGGCCTTTCCATCAGGAGAAAGACCCTGTTGGATTAGCCAAACCACAACTTATACGACACTCTAATGAATCCATATACATATACCTTAAATGATCAGTCAACAAAATATTGGCTCTCAAACAACTGTTTTCTACTAAGCATTTCCTTCAATGAATATTAACTAACTTCAGGATTATACTTTATCAGAGGGTATGAAAGTGCTTAATATGTGTGCATAAAGTAAACAAAATTGTGTGCATGATATCAGTTTTGTTCCTTTACAGAATGCTAATAAATTAAGTTCCAGAGAAAGCCAGTTTTTAACCACTACTATGACTGATGTAATATTCTTATAAATATCCAGTAACTTTAAAATGTATTCTCAGCAAGTCACCTAGATTACACCAATGCAAACATTAAGAATGGTTCCAGATAACTCTCAAGCCTTTAACAGTGTCATCTATATCATATCTCTACCTTCGGTTTCCACTAGTGTTTTCTGAAAGTCTATTCCAGTGCCATAGTCACTCATATTTGGCTCCAGTAAAAACTACCCCTTTGTCTCCTTGAATTGAATGCCATGTTGTAATGTGGACTCAGGGAAGTACTAATATTCTTAAGCAGCAGTTCTGTGGGGATTTCATGCTACTCACTGTTGCCCATACAGGAATTCCACAGAAAGAATGCAGCTGAGATACACAGAAGGAGGTGTGGAACACCAGTACCATTTAATACAAGATGAATTGAGGCACTGTCCAATTTTAGAGTGGCCAAAGTTATCATTGAAGTGCTCATGAAGTGTGAGTAGGCAGTAGCTGATCAGACTGTGTTTGGATGGGTTGTACACCAAATTTTAAAGTTTAATTGAAAAAAAAGAGATTTCCTGACTAGTATTTTACTGCCCATATGAGTAGTCACTCATTAGAATTCACTCTCAAGGGACAGAACAATGCTAAGATTTTTCTCTTTGTAGCAATCATATGATTTTTTTATGCATATAGAGTATTTTTTATTTAATTTTATATAACAAAGTCCAATTAAATGAAAACAAACATTTATACACAATATTTGGGAATTTGGGCGTCGTTCTTTCCAAACTACTTCCTGCTGGTAAGGGGCGCTGTCTTGGGGGATTCGAAGAAGATTCAGATATCCTAGCTGTAGTCTGTAGGGCTGTTTTGTCCAGCTGTTTGGAATGTAGGATCAGCTTGTACTCTGTTTCAGGCGGTCTGGTGTGATCAAACCACATTAGTCTGGAAGGAATCCACATCTTCATATGATTTTTTAATGCAAATCAGAATGGCATGCCATTACCCAAAAATATGCTTTAAATTCTATACTCTAAGCAATAAACTGAACCCTGTATTTTCAGCATTTCTAGTACTAGCACCTAATTTTACATGATACAGATCTCAAGGGAAAAACCCATCCTCAATATCTTTTATGTCTGCAGATGGGCTGTCTAACAGTAAGGTTAAAGGTTCTCTACACCTCTGAACATGAAAAGGCTTAAAAAGTTAAGGAGGTGGTGAGATTGCTCAGTGGCTAAGAATGCTGGCTGCTCTTTCAGAGGCTGTGCGTTTGATTCCTAGCACCCACATGGTGGTTCACAGTGATCTGCACCTCCAATTCCAGATGATTTAATGTCCTTTTCTGATCTCTGCAGGCACTGCATGCAAGTGCTACACAGATATACACATATGTGAAATGCAAATACACACAAAATAAAAATAAATGAATTTAACAAATAAACTGTAATAATAAATATCAACTTAATTGACTTCCTGTGATGATTAGATACAATTAATATCTCCATTTTACAGTATTTCCATAAGTACATCCTTATGAAAAGTATCCCCAGAACATATTCCTTGTTGTCCATAGATATTTTATATGAATGTCTTATAAAGATTAGAATCCTGTGTTTTGTGAATATGAAACAATGCCTACATATAGACTATTGTTAAGCATGCATAAGATACTTACAGCACTTTATTATTGGTTTTCTATAAAATAAACTGTAAGTTCATGTTCAAGTAATAAATGTGTAAGAGATATTGCTCACTTTATAAAATCAAAATTTTCTACTCAGGGTTAATTTAATTCTTTCAACATTTAGTAAGTCTAAGAAAACTTGGGGCTTAATACACTGACAAGCTGAAATAAGACTAAATTCCTGTGTTGATAAGTCAGCAGATCTTAGTTGTAGATTTGCTTGTGTTATTTCTACATCATGAACATAGAAGTGATCATGAAACAACACTCAGATTCAGCATTCCCACCATGAAGTGACTTCCCAAAGATCAGGGATCCAGTAGTGCAAAGGTCATCATCCTATTAAACGATTAGTCCTCCTTTAACTTTAGCAATGGTTCAGAGGAATTTTCCTTTCTAAGAAGTCTTCCCTTAGTTAGGTTTGACCAGCACAGACCAGACATATTAGCTATTAGAAAGAAGGCAATGGCATGTCCATACCCTGAGGTAGAATTCAATCTTTTGGTTAATAGTAGACAGTTTTCCATAAAGGACTTCCACAGATCCCTGGCATTAAATGCTGCTGCAGCATTCACCCATTATTATGATATCACTTTAAGTTCATTTATGACATGGCCTGAAATTGAGAAATGAAAATAACCCGTTTCACCACGAAAATTTGAAGATGTAATTTTAACAACGTTCACAAAATGGATGCTTCTCTAGACATTTGTTTTAGTCCCAACCTCACATACAACTTCCAAGTAGGAGTGTTCATCTAAGAACAGATAAAAATCAGATCTCTAGTCTGACAATGCAGGAGGGAGAATCAGTTGCATTTTTAGAACTGACTTCCCTCGGTGATGAACTATTGCCTGAAAGTGTAAGATAAAACCAACCCCTTTCTTTTCCCCTAAGTTAGTTTTGTTCATGATATCTATCATAGTAACAGAAACCTAGCTAGGATACTTCATTAATATCTAAAAGTTTTCTAAGAGTTATCAAAGTGAAAAAGTATTAAATTTTGTTCTAAGATAGAAAGTAATTCTTTTTTAAAAAGTGAACTATTTGAGGAAGATTCTTTTCAACTGGGATTCTACTATAGATGGAAACCCCCAGCTGATGTTATGAGCTATTCTCATGTTGATAATACCTTGATTAATAAATGAATAGAGACTATAATGGCATAATGAAAATTAAAATACTATCATGAGTACACTACTATACCAGAAACAGAAATGGATGCAGTGATGTCTTTACACAATTCCAGAATTTGTTGAGCAATAATACATTTAAAATCTATGTTGTTTTCATTGGTTATAATTTGCCAAGTAGTCAAATTTTACTTGATAGCTTGGCAAGCTTTCTCTTTGATTCCAAGTTCAATTAGTAATTTTTTATTAACATCCAGGTCATACATGTGTGTATGTGGTTTTTCCTGTGTGTTATACCAATATAAATACCATATATATATATATATATATATATATAATATTACTTTTGTATATAATTATGCAGTATACTTGAGTTTGTTTACACTTACAAAATAGCTATAAAAGTATGAAAAAGATCATATTTTTATAAGGTAGTAATGAACATGATCAGAAGTCACTATAGATGGTCAGATATTAAGGAACTTACTTGGGGACCAACTAAGTTTGTAGTCAGTTTGAGCTAGATGATCCAGAACGAAGTCTAGATAGATGATTGAACTGATAGATGGATGGATGGATGGAACCAGATCAAGTTGGCAACATAAGGAAATTGGGGTCAGTGCTCAGGCTTTCCCTGGATATAGAATGAAGTAATCTAGTACCTGTTGGTTCCATGTATACTGGTGATCAGGTTACAGAATGGTGGGATTGCTGTCATCCAAGTGTCCAAATCAAGTCCTGTATTATTTCTGCTTTCCTTGTTCCATATGCTCTTATGCCTGTATTCTCTGATAGGAATTACTATGCCTCTGTGCCCATATATCCCAGCCTGCAATATGATTGTCAGTAATAATGTTGGACCTGTAGAAGCCATTCTGCTGTGCTTCATGGTTTGTATTTCTAGGTTTTGGAGTCTATCTACTTGCACAGTAAGATGAAGAATTGCTTGATCTTTGAATTTGCACTCAACAGGGATCCAAAATGCTGCCTTCTAAATAGAGTCACCCAGAACATTCCCAGACCGAAAAATCATTGTTTTATGCAACCTAGTTCATGTAGAAGAGTGAATGTTCTGATCATTGTAAAAAAATATGCAAATGTCTGAAAAATAAGCTCAAAGTGCTGGATTTCCAAGTAATTAAGAAGTATTTCTGAAGTTATTCACCTTCCTTAGGTGCTGGAGGCCAGCTGCAGCAGAGGCCAGGTTCCAGAGAGAAATTGGGTAAGGAGTCAATGTATTAATTTAACCAGGCCATGGTGGTTGGGAGAATCTTGCAGCCTCATTGATTAGTAGTCCAAGTGTTTCTTATTTATACAGAATTCAGTAAGCAGAGATAGAGCCATGTTGTTCTAAAACATAGATTGTGTTATTTTTGTTTTCAAACAAGTGTTAGCTTCTTCTTGCATATCTTTTTTAGTCAACATTGATGAATCTTGATAAAACAGAGTTATCTTTTGCAACCATATTTTTTTATTTATTTTTTTTGCTCTTATTCCTGTTCCCTCTTCCTCCCTCCATCCTTCCCTCTCTCCCTCCCTCCTATGCCCCCAGATCATCCTCTCATCCCATCCCCCCCACTCCTCAGGGAGGGTGGTGCCTTCCAGAAGGGGTCAACAAAATCTCTCAAGTCCTGCCTCTAGGTTAAGAAGTATCCCTCCATGGGGAATGTGCTCCCAAATTCCTTTGTTGCAACCATATACATATTTTTTAAAACGCAACAACTGCATGACCCAAATCTTAGGCATCTCTTGCAGTGTCAAGGACATTAAACAGAATCTCCAAGCCAGTCAGGGCAGATTGTCACTTGCTGAGCAGTGTATAATTAACACTTAAAGGTCAGAGTACCCAAGAAAAATACTCATGTCAAAGATGCTGTTGTTTTTGTTAAATTTCTGGCATAATGCAGTGTTCACTTTTTGTATCTATATAGTATATTCATATGTCTAATCCTGAAATTCTTTTGTTCTTTTGTCATATGGCACTGCAGTGGCTCTGTACAAGTTAACTTTTCTAAGAAAGAGAAGTCATGAGATCTTACTCTTTCAATATCTTTCCACATCATTCTTTGTCAATCATTATAAGCCCCTGTGTAGGGCAGGGGTAACTCCAGCCAATCTAATGTGGTCACTGTATATTCCACTTAATCTCCTGAGCAAATAGAAGGAAGTGGCATGTACTTTGTTCTGATTATCTTGTTACTGATTAACTTTAGGAGCAGATGTTTCAAGAATATCTCATAGCTTCAAAAAGTGATCTCTGGATTCTTGGTATCAGAATAACTCAAACAGATTAGCATAGTAACTGTATTTATACCTTTCTATTTTCAACTTTAAAATAGGTAATTAATGAAATAATAAGTTTTATTAACACATTAAAACTTGACTATTACATTATTACTTTCATTCAATATTCAAGTAATAGTAACAAAATGTGGGTCATCCAGTATCTAGCTGCAGAAAATAAGTTTGTCTAGTGCAAACATTTCATAAAATACAGGATTATACAATGTGCAAAATTCAATTAGATTACTTGATTTATGGTTACTTAATTCTCAGGAATCAATTGGAATTGACATAAAATTGATAAATATGCACTAAGAATCCGTGATAATTTATCCAATCCTTTTTGGACTGGGCTGTTTATTTTCTATGAACCCCATAGACTATGTTGAGAAGACAGTGTTAAGAAACCCATGTAAATTCTCATACAGAAATTATAAAGGGGGAAATATCATGCAGATTGCAATTTGTGAGGTAACAATGTAGACCATAAGAGGGACGTATGGTTCACCTTGGGAAAGGAAATGAGATGATATCTACAGAGCAAACTGGTAGGTTTGGGGTGATAAGTGGGATGAGAACAGGAGGAACAAGATGGCCTAGAAGGATACAATGGAAGAGCAGTGAAAGAGATATCTTAATAGAGAGGTCAATAGGCTTACGGAGAAACTTGGTGCTAGGGTATCTCCCAAGAATCCACAAGAGGACCCCAGCCAAGACTCCTAGCAATAGTAGAAAGGATGCCTGAAGTGGCCTATTCCTGTAATCAGATTGATGAATACCCCAACTATCACCATAGAACTCTCATCCAGTAATTGATGGAACCAAACACAGAGATGTGCAGCCAAGAAACAGGTCAGTCTCTGAGAATCCAGGTGAAGAGAGGCAAGAGGGAATATATGAGCAAAAGAACAAAAGAGGTCAAGATCATGATGGAGAAATCTACAGAGACAGCTGAACTAAGCTAGGAGAAACCCGTAAATTCTAGACCTATAACTGTAGAGATGCCAGGAGACTGAACAAAGCCCTCCATATGTGGGAGATAGTTTTGAAGCTTGGACTATCAGAGGGACCTCTGGCAGTAGGATCATAATACAAACCTTGTACATGAGCTAGCTTGTTGAATCCCATTACTTATAGTGGGATGCCATGCTCAGTGGCAGTAGAAGCATGTTATAATCTCACTACATGAGCTAGGTTGTTAGAGCCCATTCCCTATGGTAGGATGCCTTGCTCAGTCTTAACGCATGGGAGAGGGGCCTGTCGCTGCCCCAACCTATTATGCCAGACTATGTTGACTCCTCATCGGAGCCTTTACCAGTGAGGAGGAGTGGATAGGGGACATGGAGAAAGCCAAAGGAGTGGGAGGAGGGGTGGGAGGGAGAACTGTGTTTGAAATGTAAAATGAAATTTAAAAAATCTGTATAAATGAAAAAAAATTGCAATGTGTGGATATTATTCAAATTAATGATAATTACAAACTAACCTATTTTAGCAAAGATCTCAAATAATGAGTGCATGGCATGTGAGTATTAAGTGGAGACCTAAATAGAGTTAAACATACCACAGTGAAGATATATATATATATATATATATATATATATATATATATATATATATATTTCTCTTTTGTTGCTATTACTAAACTAAAAAGGGCATATATTAACCAAAAATATGCCAGTCTAATGGGAATCTCTGAAAATACCTTTGGTGTTCTCCTTAATCCAAACTAACAAGTCACCACACTGCAAAGTGTAGAATCACAGGACACCTTCCTATATAGCAGGTGTGATAGAGAAGAGCAGAATTGAAATCAGAAGTCTTAGTACCCATAGTACTACAGACACACTGTTTTATGCTTAGTATTTATGTGTAGTTCCTGTTTATTCTTCTGAAGTGACATAAAAACACCCAAGTGTCAAAAATATGAAGGGAATGTTGGAATAGTTTTGTCAATAATTTGTTTTCTTCAATTTCCATCAACAAGCCATGATGCTTGTTGCATGATGCATATTTTTAATTTATTATTATTATTATTATTATTATTATTATTATTATTATTAAAAGGAAGATAAAATTAGCCTAGCAATGCTGGTAATGTTTTCTCATTGTGCTGGAAACTCAAGGGAGGGGGGAACCAACGATGGATGCAAAAATATTCTGGGTAAAGTTGTCTTATGAGAGCCAGAAATAATACTAATAAACGTTAAATTGTAAAGCAGATTTAACAGTGTGTAATTAGAATCCTGCTGACGGAATTGGCATCCATTTCTTATAGGTTGGATACATGTAATGCAAGAATGATTGAATATCCTTATGCAACAACAAAGACTATGAGCAGTTAGATGAAAAGTGCTCATATCTGATGAGAAGCACACAATGGAGATAAAAAAAAAAAACTCAACTATATTTGCAGGGAAAAGAGTTCCTTCGTGGCCTTGCATTGCTGAGATGGAGCTTGAGTTACCACTATTATAACTGATGTTCCCATGAAATCAGTTATTCTCACTTCCATTCACAAAATGAGAACATGTTGTATTTCTCTTTCAGAACTTGATTTATTTTCTTTAATTTTTTTCCTTCAGTTCTTTCTATTTTGACACAATTGGAATTTTATTATCTCTATGGCTTAATGGTAGTCACTTGTATATACATATCACATTTTCTTTGTTCATCTATCAGTAGTAAACTAGGTGCTTTCACTTTTCAATGACATTATTTTCAAAAATAACCAAGACAATCATCAAATAAAAAAAAAATCACAAATCACTGCAACAGATAGACACCAGGAAAACTTTGCACCTGGTGTTGATGGCACATGACTCTCATTCCAGCACTCGGGAGGCAGAACCAGGCAGATAT
Organism: Phodopus roborovskii; assembly: GCF_943737965.1. Lineage (NCBI taxonomy): Eukaryota > Metazoa > Chordata > Mammalia > Rodentia > Cricetidae > Phodopus > Phodopus roborovskii. Next base: position 8,093,208 of record NW_026125444.1, read on the forward strand.
TTGTGAGTTTGAGTCCAGCCTGGTCTACAGAACAAGTTCCAGGATAGGCTCCAAAGCAATACAGAGAAACTCTGTTTCAAAAAACAAAACAAAAATAGACAAACAAAAAACAACTTTTCACAGCTCTAAACAAATAATCTTCAGTTAAGCAACAAATTCAGAAGAACAGATTTTTCAAAAAATTACAGATATGTGCAGTAACTTGCAAATGAATTGAGCGAAATGTTAGCTATTGGTAGTGGGAGGAATCCTAGACAGAAAAAAACAGCCTAAAGTTACCATAAATATTTTCAAAACGTAGATGCTTAAAGCCCTGTTGAACAATCTCCTTTTGGCAAAAACTGTTTGATTACATGCCAAAAATGCTTCCTTTTCTTTTTTCTTCTTGACCTGTTAGCAATTTCTTCTCGATTTTATCTCCAATATTTATTATTCCTTTGCTGGCTGATGGGGATCTATTTGTAGGAAGATTTCTAAGAGATGTTGCTAATAATCACACTATTACATGTGCTTGCTTTTTCAAAATCTGAACCTTCACATGTACTCTAGTAATTTTGTCTTTAAATTATTTTATTTGATTATTTATTAATATCCTAGTGTATAGGTATATCCCCATATAGAAAGAAGATTTTAGTGAGATATTCAAAGATATTTAAATTTTTTTATACTATCTATAGGTAGCCTGGAAGGACTTATTTTAATATGTATCTGTTTGCTTCAAAGCATTCTTTCTCCTAAACGCACCACCACTTTTGACTCTCCAATGAATGCCACTGAACCTTACATTCCTATCACATTGTGTATGCACATTGTGTCTCTAATGATGGCTTAAAGGAATTGAATAACAATTGGTATATTTTGTGAAAAATATTTTAAAAACTAAATTCACAGATTTAAAATTCAGACAAAAAAAAGTACTTCCTTGTAAAAGTTAAGTACATGAGGCTGGAAAGATGGCTCAACTCTTATAAGCACTGACTGCTCTTCCAGAGGACCCATATTCAACTTCCACTAACAATGAGAAAGGTATGAAGGTGAGTTATTGTCCTCTGTGTAAACTGTCCTCATACCTGGCTGCTTTGAATCAGAATAGTCAAGAAAAGTGAAGAATTCAAAGTTCCCATAACACAATTGCAAAATGTCCTGTAACATTAAAAACCTAGGAATTTTGATTCAGTCTACAAAAAAAGGGCCATTAATAGTCAGATTCTGGAGTCAACAGATAAAGGTTAGAGAGTTGTAATGACTGTGATTTAAAACATGCAGGGGAAATTTACAAAAGATGGTGGGAAAAACAGGGGAAAAAAAGAAGGAAGAGTTTGTAAAAAAGATTGCTTGAAACTTTGAAAGCACAAACATGCAGCATTTATTTGTAAACATTTAAAACCCTATGGTCAATTATGTGACAGTATTTCCCATAAAGGAGAGTGAGATTTCAGGGTTTGCCTTTGTCTTCAAAGAAAGCAGATATTCATCAGATTTCCCTGAGAGAATCTGTCAGGGATCTTTCAGATGAAACTTATGAAAATTTGAGTCCTGTTTAAGATAAAGCCCTTTCAAAAATGTTTCCTTTTCAATGTAGTCAACATTGAGTGAGCATCTGGGCATTTGTCACTTGCAATGTAAAGTTATTGTGTTAATGACAGTGCCATCCTTGGCTTCAGATTCTGGGCTGTACTCCTTGGTCATATGTCTCTGTAAGTACTTTTGTGTCCTATCATTTAGATTTTTAAGGGCAGGATAAAAGCTAACATTGTGATATCAATTTTGTGATGGGTTGAAATCTTTCATTTTCAATAGGCTTACCTTGGTCTTGTTGTAAAGGTTCAAAGTGATGATTTTCACGTCCTTCCATGCCACATTAAGGAAAAAAAAAACAAAAAAACAAATATAGTCTTCGAAAAGTTAAAAAGTCAAAACAAAGTGCATTTATTTATCTACAGCTAAATTAAAATACATATTTAAATACATACGTGATCTGATTCATTATGTTAAAACTGAGACAGCAACTTTTATAAAATCTGTTTAGACATTATAATTCACTTATTTTCTTAGTATTAGGTAACTCATTTATTATAATTTATTATCATAGAGGCAAAAATTCTATGCAACCCATGTTGTTAATAAAATGTTGTATTACCCTTGATTCAAATTACACCAAAAGCATTTAATTAATCTACAAAAATATTTTGATTTTAAATCATGTGTAAATATAGGGAGAAGTGTTGTATAGACGAGGATGTTTTCCATAGATATCAGTGGTGTTCAGTCTCCTGGAGCTGGAGTTAAAGAAGGTTGTGGGTCACCTAATGTGGGTACTGGACACTGATCTCGCGTTCACTACAAGACCAATTGATGCTCTTACACACTGAGCCAACTGCCTTTTTTGTTGATGCTTTCAGTGCTTTGATAGTGCTCCTTAAATTCTTGATGATGACCAAACACTCACAAAGGTGTCCCCTGAATGCAATAACACTTGCCTTAAGGATCTATAATTGTTCACTTAAGCAGTCTTTGCCTGTCCTTAGCAGTAATATTGTGCTTTAGGGAAACCAAATTCTAAAATGTCAAAATGGCTTACATGTTGTAAGGAATGTGAATTTATAAGTATAGCAAAATATCCTGAATAAACCCTAGTAATATTTAAAGTTCACAAAATAGATTTCCTAATTAGATGATTAAGGAAAGAAATTACTTTTTTTCATCTCTTACAGACATTTAAAGCTGAGTTTATTGAATTTTTCTAGCTATTATTTCCATGTTTATTTTATCATTCGTTTGGAAAGAATATTATATTTTTCATGGCAGACAAAAAAGACAGAAAATATTAAACTGAATTCATCAACTGTTCTTTGGTCTCACCTGCCCAAGGAGACTACTATATTCTCCCTTATTTTAAGTTCATTAAAAGTTTCTCCCTTCTGAACCTTTCAATGCTGAATTGGGGATGCAAATATGGAAAACAATAGGAGCTGAATTTACCTGTGAATAATTAAAACTATATAGTATTCAACACATATTCCTCTTCAATAAATATGGAGATAAACAATCACACTTTTATGAATCGTATATTATACAGGTGTGCTTGTCTCTGTGCAAGCAACTTAATAACCACAGACTGATTTTGTGTTTTATAATGTAAAGTGCACTCTTAATACAAATCTTCATTTTACTTCAAATTATGATTTTTTTTGGTGATTGAATTTAGGTCATTTCTGCCTTTTACTAATGAAGTTTGTCTGATTAAATCCCCTGTTCTTCTATGTTTTTGAAATTGTGGGGAAGCATTATTCTCCTAACTCTCTGAACTGTGTTTGATATAGTCAATCACATAGTCCTATGCTGCTGTTGAGAGCTGCTAATAGGCCTAATAGCTCCATTGTAATTGTTCCTTTTTTCTAGGGCTTTACTGGGAGGCTATTATCACCATCTCCAAGCTATCTCAGAGATGGCTGTTTAAACAATAGAATTTTGTCAAAGCAGGCTTTTACTGACAATTTTCCTTTCAATAATTGCAGCTGCTGCCTTCATGAACTCAACTTACTTTTCATCTTTTAGGTGTCTAATGGTTCTCACAGGCCTCTCAGAGACACTGTGAAGAATTGAATACAATGACTTCTGCATTTAGTAGCTTGGCTTTTGTGGTTGCTTTGCTTAGGTTGTCATGGTGTATATTAATTGTGTTGGGATTTGTATAGGCAATTTAAAATACAATATGTGAGTCATTGTCTTTCCAAATGGAAATTATAGCAACAAAGATACTCATATATTTTGACTCCATATATTTTGATGTACTATTCTCACCTCCAATTTTACCTCTAAGAGGCTTGGAAAGACATTTTATCTTACATAGTCTTTTCCAAATTAGAATTTTAGAAAAAGTACTGAATACTACTTTTTTCTACTCTGCTACCATACGTTTACAACACATATTAGGCTGATATTCTATGTTTCAGAGTTTTGAGCTTCATATTTTAATAAAGTATTATGATTCATAATTACCCAAAGCATAATTATTACACATCAAGAGGCCTTTGAGATGTTCCCAGAATCTGGTTAATTTCAAAATCATTCTGTTTATGTGGTAAAAATCCACATAACAATTCTTTCATAAGAGTAATAACCATTTATGTTCTAACAATGCAAGATAATAAGAATCCACCACCTATAATCCCCACATGACTGAAAAACCTTTTCTGTAGCACTTGATTTCAAATCCCAAACACCATAATTGCTTACATTTTATGCTTTCAGAACAGTGCATTGGGAATGTTTGGTGTTGATTTCAAAAGCCTGAAGAGTAATCTGCATTTATCTATCTTTTATTTATTTTTTAAAGAATGTAACATAAGTACAAATATACTGGTAATGTGAAATGATATGTTTTGATAATATTCACATTTCAAAACTTAACAATTAAGAGGTAAAAAATGTTGATTATGTACTAAAAAAATAATTCCAAAATAATTTCAATATAAACTCAATATTTTTTAATTAAACATACATAGTTACAAACCAATATATATCCAATATTCTCAGGTGCCATATTACTATTACTATTTTCTAAAAATTTGCTAACATAATTAATGATGTACATTTTAATCAATGGGAATATATTTACAGATATGAGAAGTGACAAACTTCCCATAGTATGTAAGTAGATAATAGGAAAAAATGCCGAAATTTTCCTTATTGTGAGCAAATTCAGTTCTCTTACCCATAATAACTGTGATCCAGGAAAAAATGCTTAGAATGTGATATCTTGTTATCGTTTATTACTGTATATATTTGTTTATTTCCAATATATAATTTTCTTCTTTCCCATTAGATAACATTGAGAGTGAAACATAAAATCATTGAAGCCTTATTCCTTAATCTACATTAAGACACAGCACAATTTCTCCAGTTCCTGACTTTAAAGTATCTCTTTATCTATAGGATATAACAACCCCCTAAGCCTCTCATGTCCTTTTTCTGTACTCTTTTCTCAGATACTTCTTGCATTTTGTTATATCTTCAGGCATTCTCCCTACAACAAAATCAGGATAGTACAAAAGTTGTTTGTGGTCCAAGCTGTCCTCAAACTCAGATCCACCTGCCTCTGCCTCTTCAGCATGTACTACCGGGACCTGTGCCACCAGAACCAGCCCTACTCAGTGGAAAAACACAATGGAATCCTGAAATTCATGGGGAAGTGGATGGAACTAGAAAAAAAAAAAAAACATCCTGACTGAAGGAATCCAGTCACAAGAAGACAAACACAGTGTGTACTCACTCATATATGGGTTTTAGACATAGAGCAAAGGATTACCAGCCACAATTCAAACCACCAGAAGAGCTGGGAATCAAGGAGGACCCTAAAAGAGACATACATGGTACCCTGGAGAAGGGGAAAGGGACAAGATCTCCTGAGCAAATTGGGAGCATGGAGGGAGGGGAGAGGGAGTTAGGAGAAAGAGAAGGGGAGAAGAGCAGGAGAGAGGCAGAGATGAGGGAACAAGACTGAGTCAAGGAAAGAATAGAGGAGAACAAGAGAATTGATACCATAATAGATGGATGCATTATAGGTTTAAGGAGAAATCTGCCCAGAAATCTACAAGGATGAACCCAACTAACAATATTAGTATAGTGGAGAGTCTACCTTAAATGTCCTTCCACAATAATGAGATTGATGTCTACCTTAAGCCATCCTGGAGCCTTCTTCTACTAGCTGATGGAAGCAGAAGAAGACACCCACAGCTAAACAACATCCGAACTCCTGGAATCCAGTTACAGAGAGGGAGGAGTGATGAGCAAAGGGGTCAAGACCAGCCTGGCAAAACCCACAGAATCAGCTGCCCTGAAAAAGGGGGAGCTCATGCACCCCAGTCTGATAGCTGGGAAATCAGCATAGGACTGACCCAAACCCCTTCTTTAAATGTGGGTATTTGTAGGACTGGGCAGTCTACAGGGCCTCTAGTAATAAATCAGTATTTATCCCTAGTATATGAATGGATTTTGGCAGCCTATCCCACATAGAGGGATATTTTCTCAGCTTAGACACATAGGGGAGGGCCTAGACCCTGCTCCAAATAAAATGGCAGACATGGCAGATTTTTAAGACTTTCCATGGAGGGCCTCACTGTCCCTGGGGAGCAGAAAGGGTATGGAATGGGGATTAGTGGGGGTGAAAAGGGGGTAAAATTGTTTGTTCCTTGATAGTGAAGGTAAAGATTCCAGGCCATTCCCTGTTCTCCATGGAAGTGCCAGGAAGTCTCTTTGTAGCAGCCATTATTATTTGAGCATGAAACCATAATACTATGTCACTCATAACCTTCATGTCCACCATTGTTTTATAGAGATTCGAACCCCCCAACTCTGTGTGCATGAGGTAAACAATGCCTTTGGCTACTAGAATTTCAGATGACTTTTTCCTTTCAACATTTTTTTTCAATAGTCACACTGGATGAATTCATGAGAAACAAGCTATATTCACATTGAAACCTCATGGAAAGTGTTATCATCCTGTATTTAGTTGTCCTGTTTCTACGAGATACAATGACGCTTTATTAATATTTCATCATCTTGTGTTAGGAATCATTACCTTGTCAGTAATTGAAAATCTTTTGTATATCACTTCCATTTGTATAAGTGCTACACTTACAGAGACACCTCTGCTCATGTTTTCAACCAAAGTTGTTGCAACTCTATATAAAAAACATTTAAACATAATTTGAAGATCACAACTGGTTTGGATTGCATTTGTTTGCTTTGGGTAGAATTCAAATGAACCTGCATTCCAAATAAGAGTTGCACGATTATTGTACTACTTCTATATTTTTACTTAATATATCAAGATAAGAAACATATTACTTTTATTTTGAATATCTTGTCACTTATCTTGAAATTCTTTTCCATTTTTTTTTACCTTTTAACAGAATAAATAACAATCAGAATTAGAGACATACAAGATGATTTGACTTAGAAATGTGCAACGTATTCTCATATGTTGATGGCTAATATTATTTTCAGGAATTTCTCCAAGAAATCAATCCTAGCAATCAGATCATGTTATCCCACATATGAAAGTCTCAACCTGATGAATCTGTCATCATCACTATCATCCTTTTATACAATGGGGGACACCTGATAATGGGTAGGTAAATATCTATATTATCTATTTGACAATTTGACAAGCACCACTTTACCACCTTTCAGGTTGATTAGGATATGTAAACTGTCTTACATCATGAAGCTTTATAGATTGCTTTTTCTCAGGTGTGAAATGAAGGTCTTAGGTAAAAACCTCTGACATGTGACTTTAAATATAGACACAAGTAATATGTTTGCCCATAGCATTATATTTGTTGATATTGTTAAAGAAAGCAGAAAAAATGTGTGTAAAGAGATTGATGCTAAATGGATGCTGCAGAAATTGGGAACAAGTAATAACCTCTTTTTATTTAATACCTTTAATCACCACTGACTATTCAGTAGCTATGCATTTTCTGTAAGTCAATCTTGAAAACTCCCTAAGCTCAAAATGACCAATTAGTGTCAAACATACAAAGGCACTTCAGGTGTCTTTCTTTGGAATTCAAAAAAAAAAGGATGAACAGCCTGTAACTTTTAATTAATAGCTAGTTAATTTTTTCAGGGAATTTCACCTGAAATGTATAAATATGAAATAACCTCCCTAAACATTTATTAGCATATTATTTTGTTGGGATTTTGCTCCTAATTTTTTTTAATGTTAAATGATTTCATAGGAAACCATTGCTGTGAACATTTGCTTAAATGACTAAAATAGATTTCCTTTCTTGTACTAAATTTAAGCTCTCAAAATACAAAAACAACCTTACAAATAATCACTATAAGTAGTGAAAATTGCCATAACTAGAAACAAAATTTGGGTACTTTTTTTTTTTTTTTTTTTTTTTGCAGTAAATGGAAGCAATGAGTTCATTAGCAAACTGAGCCTCCTCTTGCAGCCAGAAATTGCAAACTGAGTGAGAGGTGATGGGCAGAACTAGTTGTGGCTTTAAAGACTATGTGCTAAGAAGTGCTAGGTGGTGAATGGCGAGGAGTCTAGGCTCTACCCTGATACATCTTCAACAAGCAGAACAGAATATGATTTGGGGAAGAAGGCTTTTGATCCTCTTCAGTCTGCCTTGCTCACCAGTGTCCTCGGGGAAACTGATCTTCACTGACATTAAAGTCATACCACACCTCAAGAAGGGTCCCTGCTTAGATGGACTGAGCAGTCTTGGCTTTGACCCTGTTCCTACTGCACTAATGGACTGTAAACCAAGGGAACTGGGAGCAGCTCACAGCAACTACACTTCCCCATCTATCAAATTGTAGCGGGGTAAAAGTATATGTATTTTGTGGGGTGTTTTTGCCATTTGATAAAGAATACATTCCATGATATAAAATGTAATCATAAGAGATGAACAGGAAATGTGACACTTGTAGCAATAATTGGAGAAATTATAACATAATTGAGAAGGACGAGAAAATAAGTCATTTTTATTATGACTCACAGAATTAAGACTATAAGTTAAAGAGTGTTGTAAATATGGCTGAAGAAATAATGATCCATTTGCTAAAAAAGTAAAAGCAAAAAAGAAAATATTAGGAAACAAGCAGAAAATGTGAGCATAATTTAATGTAATGGCTATTGTGATTTACGCTTATAACACTGGCACTGATTATTTTTATTTTACATTTTTTATTTATTTTACATAACAATCACAGTCTCCTGCCCATCCTCCTCCTCTCCCCTGCCCAACTCCCCTATACCCCACCAACTATCTGCTCATCAGAAAGGGTAAGGACCTACGTGGGGGAGTCAACAAAGCCTGGCACATCAAATTAAGACAGGATCATGTCCCTCCACCTCCATCATGACTGAGCAAGGAACCGTATGGAATGGGTTCCAAAAAGCCAGATCATGCAACAGGGATAAATCTTGGTCCCACAACCAGGGGCCCCACAAACACACCAACCCACACAACTTTCACCTACATGCAGAAGGCCTAAATCAGCTCCCCAGTTGTCAGTCCATAGTCCATGAGCTCACCATGGTTGGAAAATGAATGCCTTCTGAAACTCAGTGTGGCTGGAGAATGAATGCCTGAAAGTAACTACTGAAGACACTGATCCCTGTCTTTTATATGTTTTAGTGCTGGGATTAAAGTCATGAGCTCTGTTATGCTTTTAGTTTGATTCAACCTCATGTATTCCTATGTGGCCTTGAACTAAGAGAGATCCATTTGCCTTTGTCTCCTGAGTCCTGGGATTAAAGGTGTGTGCCACCACTGCTTGGCTTCTATAGCTGACTAGTATTGCTGCTTTACTATTTTGATCTCCATTGGCTTTAATAAGTCATAAACAGTATATCACCACAGCTTGTTGTTTATTTCTTTTATTATGTTTAGGTATACTCTATATTCCATGTATCCCTGATATCTTCAAGACTTTTATCATGAATGGGTGTTGGAGTTTGTTACAGGCTTTTTTTTTTTTTTTTTTTTTTTTTTTTTTTTAGCTTCTAATAAGATGAACACGTGAAGTTCTTTTTTCCTTTCAGTTTGTTCATATGGTGATTACATTAACAGATGTTCATATGTTGAACCATCCCTGCATCTCTTGGATGAAGCCTACTTCATCTTGGTGAATGATGATTTTGATGTGCTCTTAGAATTAGATTGCCAGGATTTTATTGAGTATTGTTTCATGGATGTTCAAGAGGGGATTGGTGTTCTTGATTGCACCTTTTTGTGGTTTTGGTTTAGACATAACTGTAGCCTCATAAAAAGTTTGGTAATGTTCCTTCTGCTTCTATTGTTTGAAAAATTTGAGGAGTTTAGGTGTTAGCTCTGGTAGAATTCTGAGCTGAAACTTTTTGGCCTTGGGCATTTTTTGGTTAAGAAACTTTTAATGATTGCTCCTATTCCCTTACGGGTTATAGATCTATTTAAATTTTTATCTGGTCTTTATTTAATTTTGGTATGTAGTATCTATCCAGAAAATTGTCATTTCTTTTGGATTTTCCAATGTTGAGGAGTATAGAATTTTGAAGTCTGACCTAATGATTATCTGCATTTCCTCAGTATTTGTTACAATGTCCCTCTTTTCATTTCTGATTTTGATAATTAGGATATATATTCTTTCTCTGCCTTTTGATTAATTTGAACAAGGGTTTGTCTATCTTGTGGATTTTCTCAAAGGACCAACTCTTTGTTTCATTGATTTGTTTTAGTTGTAATGACTTTAGTACTCAATTTGATTATTTCCTGTCATCTACTCTTTCTGGGTGCATTAGATTCTTTTTGTTATAGAGCTTTAAGGTGTTCTGTTAAGTTGCTACTGTGTGATTTCTCTAAGTTATTTATGTAGGAACTTAGTCCTATAAATGTTCTTCCTAGTAAGGCTTTCATAGTATCCCATATATTTGGGTATGTTTTGCATTCATTTCCACTGTGTCTAGGAAGGCTTTAATTTCTTTATTTTTTTTTTCCTTGACAGAGTGGTGATTCAGTTGAGTGTTATTCAGTGTTCATGATTTTGTAGGCTTTCTGTAATTTGTGTCCTTATTGTATTCTAACTTTAAGCTGTGGTGGTTCAATAAGATACAGGGGCTTATCCCAATTTTTAATATCTGTTGAGATTTGCTTAGTGATGAGTATGTGGTCAGTTTTGGAGAAGGTTTCATGCATGGGCAAGAAGAAGGTATAATCTTTTGTGTTTTGATGTACTGTTCCATAAAATTTTTTTAAGTCTGTTTGAGTCATGATATCAGTTACTTTCCTTATTTCTCTGTTAAATTTATGTCTGGCAGACCTATCCGTTGGTAAGAATGGTGTGTTGATGTCTATTGCTATTAGTGTGTGTGTTGTGATGTGTGATTTAAGGTTTAGTAATATTTCTTTTGCAAATGTGTGTGCCTTTGTATTTCAGTATTAAATATTCAGAATCAAAACTCCATCTTGATGGATATTTCTTGTCATACGTATGCAATTCCTTTCTCTATTTTCATTCATTTTAATGTGGAGCTTATTTTGTTATATATTAAGATAGCTACAGTGTTAAGAGTACTTTCCCACCAGCCTTAACCCACAGCTGTGTCAGCCCCAAAATAACACAGAGAGACTATTAGTTTTAAAGCTGTTGGCCAATGGCTAGAGCTTCTTTTTGGTTAGCTCTGTCTTAGGTATTAACTCATTTCTATCAATCTAAGTGATTCCATGTGGTCCTGTCATACCAGAGAGAGGGTCAGGACTCTTTTCTCATATCTTACATCTTGACTCCTCTCAACTACATCACCCAGAACCCTCCTTGTCTCCTAGTCCTGCTCTGCCTATCTTGCTTTCCTATTGGCTAGCAGGGCTTTATTCCTTAACAAGTAAGAGAAACACAATACAGAATGACATATCCCATCATTATACCATCTTGTTTCTAAGATCCATTTGTCTGGAAAATCTTTTCCCAATCAATTACTCTGAGGTAATGTCTGTCTTTGAGGTTGAGTTGTATTTCTTGTATACAGCAGGGCAGCTCTTATTTTCTTTTTTATTCTGTTGGCCTGTGTTTTTCTATAGGTGAATTGAGTCCACTGATATTAAGGGATATTTATGGACAGTGGTTGTTAATGGTGGTGGTAGTGTGTAGGTGTGCATGCATGTGTGTGTGTGTGTGTGTGTGTGTGTGTGTGTGTGTGTGTGTGTGTGTGTGTTCTTTGGGATTTTCTAATATACTGTCTGTGATTAGGTGCAGCTAAATTAAATTCCTTAGACTAGAGTTTTGCTTCCAGTACTTTCTATAGGGCTGGGTTTGTGGACAGATACTGTTTAAATCAGGTTTTGTCATGGAGTATATTCTTTTCTCCATCTATGCTGACTGAAAAATTTTCAGTAGTCTGGAGTTGCTTCTGTGGTCTCTTAGTAGATACACAATGTCTGTACAGGACCTTCTGTTTTCAGGGTCTCAATTGAGAAGTCAGGTGTTATTCTGATGGAACTGCCTTTATATGTTAGTAAGGCCTTTTTCCTTTGCAGCTCTTAATGTTTTTCTTATTTTGTATGTTTAGTGTTTTGATTATTATGTGGTGAGATGAATTGTTTTTTGTCCTGTACATTCTGTAAGCTTCTTATATCTTCTTTGGCATGCCCTTCTTTATGTTCAGAAAGTTTTATATGATTCTATTGAATATATTTTTCTGACTTTGGATTGGTATTATTCTCCATCATCTATACCTCTTATTCTTAAGTTTTTGTCTTTTCATGATGTCCAAGATTTCTTGGATATTATATGTTAAGACTTTGTTCAATTTATCATTTTGTTTGATCAATTAATCTATTTCATCTATTATATCTTTAATACCTATATTCCTCCCTTCCATCTCTTGCATTCTGTTGGTTACACTTGCATCTGTGCTGATGCATGAGTACAATACCAAATGAAATAGAAATAAGTAAAATATGCAAAGGAACTCTGTAAAACCTTCTTGATGGTATTACTCTGACTCAGAGTAAACTTATCAGGTCAGAGAAAGAAGCATGAGTGAAAAAGGGAATATCCCAGGCTTTGAGGCTGACCTTCACCAGTATTCATACATGCTAACTGAAGACCAGCAGTGATGAACTTGAAATAGCAGACATGGAGTAGGGTTTTATGTAAAAGAGGACAGTTGAAAGATGTAGTTGCAATGTGAAAAAAAAAAAAACATGTCATGAGTTACTTTTCATTGCAAATGAAAAGGTCTGATTTTTCTCTCCACCCCCATGGGTTCAGAAGATTTAATGAACTTTTTATACTAAGCACTATGGTGCTGTATCATTGGCAAGCAATACTGGAGATGGCCTGACAAGATGCTGATAAAATCTAGACATGAACTGCTTCAGTAAAAATAGAATAAATACTCCGTGTTCCCACATTATGCATGAAGTAGTGAGTTGAACATTATGTGGTGCTAATAGAGTGCATCTTTTTAATCCTTATCATTAAATTTACATGTGTTTTCTTTCAACCATACCTCACAATATGGTGAAACATATTACATGACATATTACTGGAAAATTTGTGATTGACAGGGTTTGCAAAATGTTTCTACTGCAAATCATTTAAAACTTTTCTTTCTATAATTAAATTCTTGACAGTTCTATAAAAATCAATGCTTGTATCAAATGTTTGGCATAACAGTTTCATGTGCATAAGTACAAATTAAAATATGATTTTAAAAGAGATACTTGGAAGGCTTTGTACTCTACTCAAATAGGGCAAGTTTCTAGACTATTCAACCAAATATTCAGAATCAGTTCAATCAAACTGGCTATTAACTGAACTTACAAGAATTACTGTGAACTTCCAAATTGAGGACTGACTGTAAATATTATCTCATATTTCTCAAATATTTACATAGAATTGCCTATATACCCCCTGTTCCAAAAGTATAAATAAAGAAAATAGATGTGACTGACATTCTTATTTCTGTTTTTCTGTAATACCAAATGCAAAACCAACACAAAAAATCATTTATTCCTTTTATTTGTTTTACAAGTATTTATGGAGTTCTCCATTGTTTTATCATGCATTCAAGAGTTGGTATTATAAAAAAAAATATTTTGTTCCTTTATTGACTTTGCAGGCTGAGAATAGGCTAGCAAGGGTCTTCTGAGGCTATCTTCTCATCACTTTAGTAGCTTCAAAAATGCATTATCTTAGCACTCCTCCTAAGAGCGATTGGATTCACACACATGGAAGCTGAAATGAAAGACAGGAGGAAATTACTTTCTGTGTCATGGCTCTTATAAGTCTCTAAGAACGTATTCACATCCCAGATTGATCTATGACTCTATGTATTTTAAATATCTTAATTTCCTTTTCGTTGTAGTCAGAATAAAATGCTTCTGCAAATCACTGATTCGCCTTCAACTTCTCTAAATGAAAAGGAAATATGAAATTGATAGAAAGAAATGAAGAAGATGGGTATTATTACAGGAGAAATCTGACAAGGGCTGACAGTCTTATCTCTGAAGGTTTGTTAGCAATGCTCACTTCCTTTCCACCAGAAAAATACATTTTTTGACAAAAAGAGAAAGCTGACATCTGATTAGCCAGATGGTACTGGGGTGACAGCAACTTCAAATGCAGGGCATTTCTTATACTCCTCTCAAAGTTTACTCTAGGAAAAAGAAATAAAAGTATGGTTCATCGATTTATGGAACTTGGCCTTTTACAGGACTCCTTGAGTTTATTTGCTTAAAATAAGTCTTGGAAATCTCAAGTACCTTCTCACAGCCAATATTTAAAATAATATATACGTCATTAACACTGAGGGAAACAAACATGGTCTATACTCTGATGTACAAAACAACCTGCATGAGCAGAAACAGTTGGTGTAATGGAATTTCCTGAGTGACACAAACACTAAAGGACTAAAATTACTCTCCAGTACGTCACCTTCAAGCTGGCGCCCAGTTCCTGTCTTGTGCCTTATGCTTGCTTCTCACTCCCATATTGTGCCTGTTGACTTTAATTATATCAGGTAAGTGAAGTAAAAACATGATTTCATTTTTTCCGCTGTCCTAAAAATAATTGTAGAGAGACAAATTTTCATTGACTTTACATGATTTTTCTTTTCTTATATTAACAATTGAAATTAATATAATAGGTGGTTTAAATATAGATGACTGGTAATCTTCTCTTAAGAAAACATATTTTAATTTCTAAGTGCCCAAATCCTGATATTTATAATATATATGTACATATACATACATATATACTATATTATAATACATATGTATGTATGTATATGTACATATATATATTATAATATAGTATAATCACAAAAAGAAATAACAGAGATGTTTTTAAGGATTTAACTTTCTCATATCAAATTTAATTTAAATTTATATTCGTAAGACATAGGTTACTTCTAATCTGATTTTGTGTCAAAGAAAAATGTCATAAATAGATAATAATATACTAACAACAGTTTTACATACTGCTTTAGAAATTCTGTTTATATTAGTTGTAAATAAAATAACAGGTTCTGTATTGTGCTAACTCAAAATATGAATATGTAAGTCATTGAACTCATTCCCATAAGATTAAAATGTCAGTGTCCTCTAAAATCCTGTATATGTTCTTACTTCATTTTTATTAATTCCCTTGATGAAGATAATCAAGCATTTAAATGTATCTCAAAGAGGGAGAATCAGTTTCTTCCAGACAAGCTTCAAGCTTCAACAGAAGTAGTCCAATTCTACTTGCTCAGACTGAGATAAAGGTAGAATGATTAATAGACTCAGTTGTTCATATATATTTGTGTGTGTGTGTGTGTATGTATGTAAATCTATGTTGTAGTTTAACATATCCATTTAGCAGAATGTTAGTATTAGGTCCTTCTCTAGGGTCTAGAACCTACCTGTTCACAGGTTCTTTGCCCCATAACAACATTGTTTATGATGGTCATCTCATGAAGCCCACAGTAGAGTCAATCGGAAGTAGTGCTTGATTCCTCATAGCATCCTTGAAACTATTTTATAAGTAGGCATGTCTTCTTGCCAGAACAATCATTGTTATAACTCACAGAATTCACATCCGGGTGAGACTGACAATGACTTTGCTCTTCTGTTAGTGTACACAATATATTCTAGCATCTTGAAATACAGACTGTATGATGAAGCTTTCACCTGAGTAACAGATTGGTTTCTCTGTGCTCTATGACATAAGTATGTAGCATTTTAACTATCAGGGTCTTAAGCTAAAGTCCTGGAGAGTCACCCGCAGCAGTGCTATAGCATGTAATATTTGGGGTCTATGGGTTCTGTTTGACCAATGACTATAATGACATAATCTGTTACTGAGATTGAAATTTTTAATCACTGGCATCTGTGGTCTAGGAGTTTTTGTATGAGAATAAATTGATCTATTCTATCTCTCCCTTCACAGTGAGTGATAGACAGCACTGCCACAAATAAGTTATAAGCAGACACTGAACATTTATGAAATATTACTTTTATAAACAGTGACAAATTACATGCCAATGAAAATTAAATGTAACTTGAACTCCTTTTGAAAAAACACTCTTCTTATTAAAGGAAGTAAAAACTGGCTTACTGCCTCATATAACTGGCTAGCCAAATACAGTGGTAGAGATTTGGGATATTACATGCAGGGAATATCATGGTAGTAGACAAGTCTCAATACAGCACTGGGAGCATTGGAAATTATTAGACATGTATATAAAGAGATCTGCATGCCATTAATTATTTACTTTGAAAACACAGTATTAGATTTTGACTCTCAGTCTTACTGAGAATCAGAAAATCAGGGCTTGAGATGACAGATTTTGTGGCCTCTTTTAAATAACGCTTTGAAATCCTAGCCAAGCTGAGATCTCACTTCTTGATGATTATTCTATCCAGAAATGTATGGGTCTTGCTGTCTAGTAATAAAAAGCCTTATGTCAGTGAGCATCAAGTTCATCAATATTACATGAAGATAGAATTGGTGAATGCACAGAGAACAAGCCAAGTAATTCAGCAGGAAAAGGACATGAGACCTTCTTCATGTGTCCTTTCCATGTAAAGCCAAATACATCTTTATGGTAGAGTGGAGAACAAGAATAACAGGGCATTCTTTTATGTGAAAGTCTAGTTTAAAATAAGTATCTGAGCGTAGTAAAAGGGAAGCACACATCAGCATCTAATTCTTGCCTTCTGAACTAAAATATATCCACTTTATTCTGCCCATATTTCTCCACAAATGTTTGTTACTCACTGCTATAAAGTGTTCTCCTAGTAAGTGATAGCGAATTATTCTCATAAATACCAAGTAAGAAATACAAGGTTAGTGTCAAGAACATGAACAGTTCTTAGAGTTTTATGGAACTAGTAAGATAACAAATTAGTCCCTCTGAGGTTCATGTATGTTGGCAGAAGATTCAAGAACACTAGGACAGAGATAGTGCACTTTATTGCCCATAGCAGCAAGAGGCATTATCTTTATGTTCATGCCAGTTCCCTGCCATTCAGTCCAACAAGAGTGATGGAGGGATGATGTCCTCTGAAATCTTTAAAAATAGCTTTAAAAAACACAGAAGTTGGTAGGGTGGCACAACAAATCAACTTCCTTATGTTTAGTTCGGAGAAAGTCATTATTTTCCGTACCCTTATGTCTGTAACAGTAAAATCTGTCTTCTAAGTATGCTGTGTATTCATTCTTAAAAAGATAGTCCACAACAATAGAAAAACATGCAAACTAATGAGACCCTGGTGAAGTATTGGTTTTGATAGTAAGCATACCTCCTACCTACATTACTCTCTTTTGTGATGAAGTGTCCCATAAGGATAATAACATCAGCCACTCTTGTTAACAAACCAATGTTACATGGAACAAAATAATTTAAATATCTTCTACATCATTTAGGTATGACTACATCAGGCTTCCAACCTTTAAACAAATTTAACCTTCTGTAATAATTTGGAGCACCTCCCAGGGTAGACTCACCCAAATGAAAAGAAGAAATCACACTTCCTACCCTGATACTCAAAATGAACAGAGGGTCCTCCAACTAAAGAAAATCTGATCATGAAGTCAATACCTATGCACACAACTTCTCAGATAACAGTATCCACAGTGACTAGTTCCTGGTAATCTAAAACAAAAAATGAAAAACACAAAGAACCTCTATGTGTCACTACGTAAAGGGATAAAGGTCTCCAAATTTATTATCCTTAAAATAATCTTGATTACACCTTGATTTTACATTTATATATTTGATATCATAATTTACATATATCCATAGATATATAGAAACCTCTAAATATTTTTAGGGTTTGATTGAATGTAGATTCAAAATTTTAGAAGGGTTTATAAAATATTATTTTAATTCATCAAGAATTTAACACTGATTCATAATATTTCCTAATGATGTTGCTGTATATTGGAAGTTATGAATGGCCTGATAGCATCTCATTCTCATGACATTAAAAAATATACTTGTTTTAGCTATGTGCCTTCTTTGTTTTTTTTTTTTTACTTGTTTTTTTGCTTGTCTTTTGAGATAGGGTAGCCCTGTATAGCCCTAGCTATCCTGAATTTAGCTTTTGTAGACCAGGCTCACCTGGAACTCACAGAGATCCACCTGCCTCTGACTCCTGAGTGCTGGGATTGAAGATATGACCTACCATCACCAAATAGCAATGTGCCTTCTTATGGGTTTTGTACATCTATACTTTTATAGTCACTAATGAAAATTAAACTTTTATCGCTCTAATATTAGTATTATTTCTAGTTTGTTGTATATATTGAATTATTGATATTTTGTTACAATATATTATAATTTGATATCAACTTATAAATCATCTAAGTTTTATATGACATCCATGAGGTATACAGTAAGGTCTGTTTTTAGAAAATTTTTTTTAAAATTAATTTTTATTTAAAGTAAAAGCAATCTTATTTTACATCCAATCCCAGTTTATTCTCCCTCCCATTCTACCATGTCCCCCATAATACCTCATCCCAATCCCCATCCACTCCTCAGGAATGGTGAGTGAGGCCTCCTATGGGGGATCATCAAAGTCTGTCACATCATTTGGGGCTCTCCTCTGTCTATCTAGGCTGAGAGAGTATCAGTCCATAGTGAATGAACTCATAAGGCCTTTTAATGAACTATGGGTAAATAGTGGTTCTATTGCCAGAGGCCTCATAGACTGACTGCCCAAGACTCCCAAATGACACCCACATTCAGAGGGACTGATTTGGTCTTATGTTGGTTCCTCAGATGTCAGACTGGGGTCTGTGAGCTCCCACTTGCTCAGTTCTGCTGTTTCTGTGAGTTTCCCCAGGATGGTCTTGACCACTTTGTTTATCACTCCTCCCTTTCTCCAACTAGACTCAGAGAGACATACACGAACCTCCAGAAAAGGGGAAAGGCACAAGATCTCCTGGGTAAATTGGGAGCATTGAGGGAGGGGAGAAGTAGGTAAGAGAAAGAGGAGGGTAGAAGGAGGGTAAGTAGAATCAGGAAGGTCGAGTTGGGGGAAGAACCAGAGGCAAAGAAAGAGATAACTTAAAAAGGGGAGCCTTTATGGACTTAACAATAAATCTGACACTAGGGAAATCTCCAGGGATTCACAAGAATTACCCCACCTAAGAATCTAAGCAATAGTGGAAAGGCTACTTTAAATGTTCTTCCCCTATAATGAGATTGATGACTACCTTAAATGTCATCATATAGCATTCATCCAGAAGTTGATGGAAGCAAAAGCAAAAGATTCACAGTTAAGCACTGAACTGGCCTCCTGGAATCCATTTGTAGAAACTTCTTAACATCAGTAATGGTTCAGTCTTTCAACATATTTTATCAGTTGAGATAGACGGATGCAAAGTGTATTTTCTTTAGACCTATTTGTATTTGAGCCACCTACTGGAAAATGCTGTTCACTTGGAAGGATGTCTTATCCCTCATTTAATATTTTTTAGAAAAGTCCCTGCAGATATGCCCAGAGATGTGTCTCCTAGGTGATTTTACATTCCACTTATTTGATAGTTAAAACAAGATACTAAAATGAGCTTAATGTTCTTCAATATTGAGTTGCAAATATTCTCTGTTCTTTTTCTTCTGTGGTGTATATATCAGTAGTTAGTTAAATGGGAGATCTCATAAAAAAGAACCTAGATTGACCCTCCTGAAAAAAAACTAACTTAAATGTATTTAATTATATTTCAGCACTCAAATTATCTTCTTTTGACAGCTTGGTTTAGACACAGACCTATGCTTCTGCTTCCATCAGTTACTGGATGTAGGCTTTAAGAGTATATAAGGTAGTCATCAATCTCATTTTCAGGGAAGGACATTTAAGGTACCATCTCTACTATTGCTTAGATTCTTAGTTGAGCTCATCCTTGTAGGTCTTTGTACTTTTCCCTATTGCCAGATATCTCTTTAAACCTATGATGGCTCTCTCTATTAAGGTATCACTTTTGTTGCTCTCCTCTATTCTTCCACAGACTCAATCTTCCTGATACTTCATGTTCTCCTACACCCTTCCCCTTCCCCCTCCTCTCTCTCCTTACCTTCCTCCCTCTCCCTCAGTGCCCCCAATTTTCTCAGGAGCTCTTGTCCCTTTCCCCTTCTCTTGTGGACCAGGCATGTCTCTCTTAGGTTTTGTGGTGATCCTTTGTTATATGTCTAATCCACTTACGAGTGACTACATACCATGTTTGTCTTTATAAGTCTGGGTTACCTCACTCAGGATTGTTCCTTCTAGTTTCATCCATTTGTCTATGAATTTCAAGATTCATTATTATTTGTTTGTTTGTTTTTATTTTTTACCCCGCTGAGTAGTACTGCATTGTGTAAATGTACCACATATTCTTTATCCATTCTTTGGTTGAGGGCCATCTAGGTTGCTTCCAGGTTCTGCCTATTACAAACAATGCTGCCATGAACATAGTTGAACAGATTTCCTTGTGGTATAAATGTACATACTTTAGGTATTTGCCTCAGAGTAGAATCACTGGGTCTTAAGGTAGATTGATTGCCATTTTCCTGAGAAACTGCCATACTGATTTCCAACATGTCTATACTAGTTTGCATTCCTACCAGCAATGGAGGAGTTTTCCCCTTTCTCCACATCTTCCCCAACATAAAAAACTGTTGTTGGTCTTTTTGATTTTAGCCATTCTGACAGATGTAAGATGGTATCCCAGAGTAGTTTTGATTTGCATTCCCCTGATGGCTAAGGATATTGAGCAATTTCTTAATTGTCTTTCAGCCATATTAGATTCTTCTTTTTTTTAAATTTTATTTAATTTTATATAACAGTCCAATTAAATGAAAACAAACATTTATACACAATATTTGGGAATTTGGGCGTCGTTCTTTCCAAACTACTCCCTGCTGGTAAGGGGCGCGGTCTTGGGGGATTCGAAGAAGATGCAGAAATCCTGGCTGTAGTCTGTAGGGCTGTTTTGTTCAGCTGTTTTGAATGTAGGATCAGCTTGTACTCTGTTTCAGGCGGTCTGGAATTCTCTAGTTCTGTACCCAACTTTTTAATTGGATTATTTGGTGTTTTGGTGACTAGCTTCTTGAGTTCTTTATTTATTTTGGAAATCAGCCTTCTGTCCAATGTGCGGTTGGTCTACATAATAAAAACCCAAGTTAGATACAGAGGGAAATCCTGAGAGACCTGAGAGGGGAAGGAGCAAATTATAGCCACACCTTACCTCCTTAGCATCTCAGCAGACAGGAGAACAATTTCCTGTGTCTTCCTGCTTATATCTGCCCAGCTATTTATTTCACTTCTAGTCTGTGTCCAGCATCTCACTTCCTATTTCTGTCCAGCCATCTCACTTCCTGTCTGTACAGGACTCTATGGTAAGCTAGTGGCAAGCTCCATTCTCTGATCTTCAGATTGGCTTTATTTGTACATGCAAGATGTCACCACATATTCTTTTCAAAGGCCAGCCTTTCCTGAACTAATCCTTTCAACTAGCCTCTTTTTCCTTAATCTACCAATATTACAATCAGCTGGGACCAGTCTCATCCTATTGAACACATTTCTACAGGGATATTCCAGACTCAACACATAAAACAGGGTTGAGAAGAATATACATTAAAACAATTTATATTAATTACATTATAACAAGGAGTGCAGTATTTAATTTAAAAGTGTTGATGTTGAACTACATCATGCTATTTTGGTAGATTTTTATTTTTAAGATTCTTCACAATCCTGTTAGAGATATTTTGTCTCTTTCCCAAATTGCTGTTTTTCTTTTATAATTTTTTATTTAAGTTTGAAACAAGATTGTTTTACATGTCAATCCCAGTTCCTGCACCCTCCTGTCCTCCCCTGTTTCTCCCAACAGCCCCCAGGCCATCTCCTTTCTGTTCCCCAAATTGTTTTCTAAAGAGGGATTATCTAAATGTAGATATTTTTCCAACATTATTCCATTTTGATTTATGTGTTTCTCATATTTTTTTATCTTTTTCAATAATTGTGGAAATATCTCAGTTTCTGTTCATTGAAATATTTCTTGTCTTTAATATGTTTTCCTTTTGTGTCAGATTATTCATATATTAAATTGCTTTGCATATCTTGGTATTCTCTGATTCTTTTCTTCGCAGGCGTTGCTTCATTCTGTTTTGGCTTTGTACTTCTGTTGAGCATTTTTGAGCAGCATATGTTCAAGCTAGCTATTTCTTACCATAGGCAAGACCCACCTACTGGTGATCCCATCAGATGCTCTCATGGCACCATTTTATTTTTATTACTTTATTTCTGTTCTTTCTCAGTGTTGACTTCCCTGCTATTCTATGTTGTCTATACTTTCCCTTATATTTATGAATATAAGAGATGCAATATGGTCACACTCAGATGTGACCTCCTTAAATGGTTGTTATAGCAACTTTGTGTACATTAACCAACATAGAAAGCTTGGCATGCTAGGATATGTATATTTTCCTTTCTTGATATCAGTTAGGCTTTTACAAAATACTTTTTTAAAAAAAGGTAATTTAGAGATAATACATTTTATAAGTATTTCAATGAGATTAGCTTCTCTCCATGGGAGAAATAAGATGGCTTTTTCTTCCCTGCCTCCATCCCTCCTTCTCTTACTCTCTTACTGCTTTCTGTCCTCCCTTACTTCCATTCTTTTTCCTCCCTTCCTTTCTTCCCTTCCTTAGTTCTTTCCTTTCTTCTATATTCTAACATTTCCGAGCAAACAAATATGAGAATACGGTTAGATCCTTAAAGGTAACATTAATGGAAGTCTGAGCTCCCCCTAAGCCTTTTCTTCCCAGAGTTAAGAAGTTATGCCAGATGTTCATTTTCTTCTACCAACAGTAGATTTTTTTTCCTACAATATTCTAGTTATTGTTCCCAAGACCTTATTCCTCTCAATAACTTATCACCTTACCTCCCCTTAGAAAGCAAACATGCATCTAATTAATAATAATAAGACAAAGTAAAATGAGATAAGACAAAAACAGACACATTGGAATAGGACAAAATGAACAGAAGGAAAAGAGCCAGAAAAAAAATTACAAGAAGTACATATAGATGCAAACACACAGGAATTTTCATACACAGGATTCCCATAAAACCACAAATGAAAGCCATAACTATACACAAAGGACTTGTCAAGAAAAAAAAGAGCCACAATCTGACATTATAAAACAAAGAACCAGTAAGCTTGCTGCTGAGTTCTTTTTATTTTGATTGTCTACTGCTGAGCATGCAGCCAGTCCTGAGGAGTGGTTTATTTTCCCAGTGAGACTCTATTAGAGAAAACTAATTATTCATTTGCAAATGATAATCTTTGGAGACAGCATCTGGGTTGGGAATAGGAGCCTGTATCTACTTCTTCTTTCAGCTCTAGGATGTGATCTGGTAAAGACCTGAAATCCCTTCGATGGAAGCCTGAGTTTCTACTTATGATTTAGTAAAGATTGCCAGAAGTATCAGAAAGAAAAGCCAGCCATACTAGTTAGCTATAGAAGCTAGGCAGTGATGGCACACACCTTTAATACCAGGACTCAGGAGACAGACAATAGGCTCTTTCCGAGTTCAAGGCCATCCTGTCCTACACACAAGATATAACTTACAAAATAGAGAAATAACTTTCAACATAGACAGCTGAACATAGAGAAATAACTTACAACATAGACAGAGGAACACCAGCAGGTTCCTGGTACCAAGGATGCCTTCAGATGTACTCCTGTCTCCTGTCTGCAAGCAAGAGAGCTCTCTGAGCCCCCTCCTCAGACTTAGTTCCCCCAGGTAACACCTGGCTCTGCTTCTATCCCCAGTGGGCATGGTCTATGCCACAGGTGCAGACAAGGTGAATATCTCACTACAATTCCCCTTTAAGTCTAAAGAAAAATTTGGGCTAGATACAAAAACTATATACAAAATAGTGAATAATAAGTGTGCTCTTAGAAAAGGAAAATCGAGTACCTGACAGACCAAAACAAAAGCAGGGAGGTAAAAAGGCTGTCTTACTCTGACTTACTCTGGCAGAGGACTAACTGAGCTCATGCCTTTGATTCCAGCAGTAGGGATCACATAACTTTAATCCCACTACTAAGGAGATGAATGTTGAATGAATGAACAGCTAACATCCACATTTATTCCATGCACACCATATAGTGTAAAGGGCAAGAGGGAAGGGATGCATCTGCCTGGAAAGGGGAGATGGAGACAGGACAGATATGACTGGGTGGAGAAAGAAATCTAAGGAGAAGGAGACAGGGATCAGAGCTTTTGCCTCTGAGGATTCATGGAGACAGGATATCCATTTCAGTTCTGTAGAGAGAAGGTCTACTGGCTTGGCTTCTTTGCTTCTCTGTTCTTCAGCTTGAAGCTTGAAACCCAGTATCTGGCTCTGGCTCTTATGTTTATCCTGTTATATCTGTGAGTTCACATATATTTCAATTTTGTGGTTTTTTTCTTATTTAAATTAGAAACAATCTTATTTGACATATCAACCCCAGTTCCTATCCCTCCCATCCTCCCTTGCTCCCCCACCAATCCCCCATTCCACACCCCATCCACTCCCTGGGGAGAGTGAGGCCTTCCATGGGGGATCATCAAAGTCTACTCCATGTGTCTAGGCTAAGAGAACATCCCTTCATGGAGGAATAGGCTCCCAAAGTCCATTCCTGCACTAGAGATAAATACTGGTTTCATTGCCAGAGGCCCCATAGACTACCCAGGCCACCCAAATGACATCCACTTTTAGAGTACTTGGTTTGGTTCTATGCTGGTTCCCCAGCTGTTTGGCTGGGGTCCATGAGATCCAACTTGTTCATGTTAGTTCTTTCTGTGTTTTTCCCCACCATGGTCTTTATCCCTTTGCTCATCAATCCTCCCTCTCTACAACTGGATTCCATGCATTCAGCTCAGTGCTTTGAAGACCTTATTTCCTTGATGGCCTCCATCGTCTTTGACTTTTGTTTTCTTTCATTCCTTCTTTTATTCTTCTCTAATATATTATCTCTTAAAGACAGTTCCTCCTACTCTCATTCCCCCCAGTTTCCCAATATACACCCCCAATCTCCCCAAGATCCACTACCCCTCAGTTCCCCTTCCAAAAACACACTTCCCAGGGATAGCAATCAAACATGGAATAAAAAGAAGAAATAAGACTACACACAAATCTTCTTATTAAGGCTGAATAAAGCAACCCAGTAGGAAGAAAAATGCCCCAGGAACAGGTAAGAGTAAGAGGTAACCCTACTCCCACAGTTGGGAATGACACAAGAATATCAAGCTACACAACCATAGTATATATGCAGAGGATCTAGGTCACACACATACAGTGTCTGTAAGCCCTCATGAATCCAGCTAGCTAACTCAGTGGGTTGTGTTCTCCTAGTGTCCTAGACTCCTCTGGCTTCCACAATCCCTCTCCCATTCTGTGTTGTTCTCTGTTCTCTGTCTAATGTTTGCTTGGCTGTAGATCTCTGCATATGTTCCCATCAGTTGCTGGATGAAGTCTCTCTGATAACAACTGTACTAGGCAGTTACCTAGTAATATAGCAGAATACTATTACAAATCATTTTGTTGACTTTTTTGTCAGTAGTTGAGACCTCTTTGACTCTTACATTCTTCCTCTCTCTTTCTCTAAGAATTCCTTGTGCACTGAGCAGCAAAGGGATTTGACAAAAACATCATTTTTAGGGGTGGATGTTCTAAATTCTCTCACTCTGCATATTGTTTAGTTGCATATATCTGTATTTGTTCCCATCTAATGAGGGAGAGATTCTCTCTGATAATGTCTGAACAATTCACTGATATGAGCTTATCTGACAGTCCTTAAGATTCATTATATCGATACCTTCCTTTAATATAACAGTAATATTTTGATTTCCCCTATTCTCTGGCTATCTAATCTCATGGTTTTGGCCACTCAAGCACTGTCAGGGATTACAATGAGCCTTAAAGCAAACTAGATGTTGGTTAAATCCCCCACTGCTTGGTGTTACTATTACAAAACTTGCAGAAAGGACATTACTGTATTTCACAGGACTTGCAGTAGGGTTGGTGTGTACCTTTCTCCTTTGCCCACAGAGTACCTTTCAGCACCATGAACATAGGAGAAGTAAAGTCTCTAGGGAGACACCAGCTTGAGTTTTCCATGTTCAATGAGTTGTGGTAGGTATTGTCTTCAGCAATAAGACCTTAAAATCCATTTGTGAAGAGCAACAAATAGCCTTGGCAATTGACTGGATTGTTTGCAGGTTCCCTTTTGCCAACAACTTGACTAGACAAAAATCATTCCCGATACTGAAAGCCTCATTTGGTGAAAAGTCATGTCCAGTTAGGGCTCCTTCTCCCCTGTTTTTTGGCAACTTAATTCAGATCAACTTCACATATGTACATATTGTAGGAAGTTTCTACTATATTAGGTTTTCATATGAACTCTCCAATGACCCTTAATTTTAGCCCTCTATACCTGTATTTTTCCCCTTTCTCTTCTTAACCTCCTCTTCATTTGATCCTTTCATTCCAGCACCCCTCTCCCATCTATCTATTATTATCTATAAATCTCCCCTTTCCAGGCAAATGCATCCTTCCCTCTTGTCCTTGACACTATACTTATCCTCAGTGGTTATATGGGTTGTAGATTATCCGTGAATGAACAGCTAACTTCCACATATATTACATGCACAGCATATTTGTCTTTCTCAGTCTGGGTTACCTCACAAAGGATTTTTTTTTCTAGTTCTATTTATTTACCTACCAATTTTATTTTTAACAGCAAAGTAATTTCCATCGTGCAAGTGTATCATATTTTCTTATCCATCCATAGGTTGAAGAAGATCTAGTCTGCTTCCAATTTCTGGCTATTATGAATAAAGCAGCAATGAACCTGGTTCAGCAATTGTCTCCATAATAAGATCAAGCATCATTTGTGTATCTATAGAAAAGTGATACATCTGTGTATTAGGGTCCATGTATTCCTGTCTTCCTAGGAACTGCCACAGTGATTTCCATAGTGTTTGTACAAGTTTGAACTCCCCCCAGCAAGGGGAGGGGGAGTTGTTCGCCTTACTCTCCACCCTCACTAGCCTGAACTGTCATGACTGCTGTTTTCAATCTTAATCTGGGTATAAGATGAAATCTCAATGTTGTTTTCATTTTTATTTCCCTGGTGACGGGGGATGTTGAATGTTTCTTTAAGTATCTCTTATCCATTTGGATTTCCCCTTTGACAATTCAGTTTAGATCTGCACCCCATTTTTTAATCATTTGTTTTCCTGATGCCTTTTTTTTAAACTTCCTTAGATATTTTTTGTATTTTCATTCTTTAAGTTCTATCAGATTGTAGTTGGTTAAAATATATTGCCATTCTATACTTTTCTTCTTGTCTGAAGATGGTATCCTTTGCTGTGCAGAAGATTTTGTTTCATGAGGTTCCATTTTTCTGAATTGTTTATCTTAGGTCCTGTGCTAATAGTTCTGTTCAGAAATGGTTTACTTGTGCCAGTAAGTTCAAGACTATTCCTCACTTTTTCTTCTATAAGATGCAGAGCATCTGACATTATGTAGGATGAAGAATCCAGGGCTTTTATCCCAAATGAGAATTGGGTCAGTAAAGAAATTCCTTCTTTCTTGTCTTATTTCACTCTTTTTCAAACAAAGAGTTGATGATCATCTCTAAGCACGATTTCTCCTTATCAAGCATTCCCATTAACTTTGCTTTGAAAAGGCCATAATGGATGCATCAAGATCTCCTTTCTTTCTAAATTGACTCCCTATATCTTTTGCTGGTATGCACCAAATAAGTTAAAACCATGAAAACACTGCTTTATAATCTTTATCCAGGGTTTTTTTTTTTCAGTACAAAATATTGAAAAAAATAAAAAGAATGAAAGAAAACTTTTACAATGCACATATCTAAATGCTCTCTAGTGATGCCTCACTCCTTATGTAGCATTTGCATTTCTGAATGCTTGGTGATAACTGTACTCTCTGAAATTATATCTGTGCAATTAGCACTTTAATTTGCTTTGCTTTGAAATGCGGATCCAAGAATTATCACCTTCCAGATGCAGAATTTCGGGATTATGTTATGAAAAACACACCGGCATATGGGGAAATGTCGACATGAGACAACTATGTGGGATTCACTTTATATTACAGAAGTTCTTTTTAACAGTTTTCTTTTTATATTTCTTTATTTTAAGAAAATAAACTACACTAGTTCAAAATATATAGTTTCTCATGATGAAAGTAATACGTCTTGCCAAAATATAAAAGAAAATTTGGAAAACAATTCCTAAGAGCATTTGGGTGAGATTAAAGTTAATACTACTTGTTTCATATTTCTGCAGGTATCATACAGTATTAGAGAATTTCCTTTGGGCAGTTGATGGTGGTTTGACAATAAGTAAAAGTACATAGAACAAATGTAAGTACAGTGTGCCCCCAAACAGGATATATTTCATCTTCTTCCCCCCAACATTCAGTAACTATTGACAGGGAGGAGAAAGAAAGATTGTAAGAGCCAAAAGTCAAGGAGGACAGGAGCAAAAGCTTGTCTTCTGGACACGATAGGACTGCTGCACTTATGAGCTGATCCATCAATATTCTAGCATGGACAGGCAAGGGGTTCTTGAGTCCCTGCCACTGAATGAGGAGCTATGGACACTTGGTCGCTTTTGGGGAAGGGAGTCGATTTTATTTAAGGGTATTGTTCCTACTAAGTCAAACATGATCTATGAATGTCTCTGTACTCAGGAGTATGTAAATACTATAAATTATAAGAAAAGAGATAGTAATAAAACGAAGACACAAAATATGGGGGAAACTAAGGAAGTGTAGTTGAATTTGGGGGGAATATAAAGGAAGAGATAGAATTAAATGTCATAAAAATAAATTATTTGAAATTTTCAAAAATTAATAAACATTTTAGAGTCTCCAGTTTTAACTAATTTTGCTTACAATGAGATTAATGAAAAATGTACAAGATAAAAGTAACTATTTGACATTGAGTAATTAGTCAATTTATTAGTTTTTCTCTATATAGCTGTGTGCATATATTTTCTATTTGTTTTCCTGCTCTTTGAAAAGCACCTAACTATAAGTTCAAAATATTTTGGGGAACCATCCAAAATGTTATGTACTAAGACATATTCATTAAAATATATACAAAAAATCATCCAAAGTAATTCCAATAAAATTATCCTTGTTTATATTAATATTAAAATTTTGGATAATATTAAATTAATGAAATGTATTTATAGCAATTGCAATTTTATATAACACATGTAAAACTGCCATACCACCAATTAAAAACATTTTTTGGAACTATTTTCATTGAAATTATCTATCCCACAAATTGCTAATAGTAAGAATTATGCTGTCTATAACTTTGAATTAGTGATTTGTATTAAGATGTCTCAGTTTATTTCTGCCTTAATTCTGAATTTGAATTCTACTGTCTTTGGAGTTTATAAATAACAGTTGATTTCTAAGCTGATTAAAGACTGTGCCCACCACAGCACATATTTTCTGAAAGTGCCTTGCTAGCTCCCCAGAGCCTCATACATTTCTTGAAGTGTCAAGTTCCTTAGTGATTGATTATCTGAAAAGTAAATAGAGGAAAAGTGGATAATAGCAATAAATTCAAGATGCTATAAGTTTGCAAAGAATTTTAGACCTCAAAAGACAGAAGACTCTTCCTTATTTTGTACATCTAAAAATTCAATAATCAAGGGTACTAAACGATGATATATATCTCTTGATGTAATACGTGAGGGAAAAACAAACCACCAATACACATAAAAAAAAATCAATGAATCTGAGAGTCATCATTTTAGGTTAAAAAAATAAAATACAGTAAAAAAGGTACAAGTATTCTTTTGTAAGGTGGTCATTTATCAATATAATCTTTAAAATGCCACTGATTTATGATGACAGAAATGAAATACTATTTGAAATTTGAGGACAAATTGGTAGAGAAAAACTGTTGGTAATGTCCTGGTGAGATAAAAGCTGTGGTAAGTTTGAAATTTTTAAGGTTGTGCCATAGTTTAGATATGAGATATCAGCCAGCTGTGTAAGTGTGACAGGATTTCTCTCCAGCTTGGCAATATTGGAAACTATCTAACCCATTTTCACCTCGGGGTCTAGTGAGAGCTTTAGATCTATGGGTATATGCACGCTAGTGAAAGTGTGAGAATCTACCTTTTTTTATACCAACTTTTAATTTTCAGGCAACCCTTTGTTGAACAGGTGTGGCCACTCAACTTTCCCTATAACCATGTACTGCTACACCATATGCCCAAGCAATGATGCCAGTTGATTGTATACTAAAACCACATAACCCATATATAAGTTGATATATTTAAATATTTCTTATAGTGGAAAAAGTTGATTAACATTGATTGCTTAACTACATGCCATACATTGAATGACTGTTGAGGTAAAAGTATGATTTTACTCTAAAACTCCTCATAGCACGTAAAACAATGGCTTCTTTTTCAGCCATGACTTAACAAAGGAGAGTTCACTTTATAATCAGCTTCTGACACTTGACTGTTTGGAAGGAAAAAGATGACTACAGTCCCTGGGTGGAACAAGAAACAAACATATGTCAGGTATCAGCATGCAGTATGTACTGATAAATAACTTATCTCTGGGGATAAAGACAAAACTACCCCACATGTTTGTTGAGTTCATTTAAAACTGTAAAGGTGCATAGGTGTATTAAAACCATATCAAGGAAACCAGGCACAAGAAAACAGAAAACCTTTCAGACCACAAAGATACTGCTTTCATAAAGTTCTGGGGCTGCAAGTCCCGTATCAAGGTACTGGCAAATTTAACTTTTCTAGTGACATGCTTCAACTTGTTCCTAAATGGCTTTGCCAGCATTAGAGTAGACAAAGCTTACAAAGGTGTTAGATGTCTAGAGTCCCTATCTTTTTATTGTCTTCTTGTAATTTGTAGCAACCACATTAGCTGGAAAATGTTTATAGTGGTCTAAAGGAGAGAATGGAATATGTTTATTTTATTAGGGATAAACTGTCAAGGGGTCAAAACAAGGTCCCAAACTAACCTGTCAGTATTTTGTATATTCGCTCTTCAGTAGGCAGCAATGTAATATTTAAATATACATATTATATAAATTCCTTTAGCATGGCTTTCATATAAATTGAGGCAAATTTATTTTTTAAACACCAGTTTAGAACCAAGTTGAATAAAGTCTATTCAAATTACAGCCAAAGGTAATTCCAGTGACTTGGTCACAGAAAACCTACACCTGAATGACATTCCCTTCAGACAATTTATGAAGCTTGTGATAGCAGTTGTTACAGTGACAAGTCTTGTTGCCAAGAAAGAGCTCCAGGTATACAGTAATGAGTTCCCTCAGCAGACTCCTTTCATTGTTACTGCTGTCATATAAACACTCCTAAAATGTTGTTGTTTTGTAGGTAGAAAACATACACCAAGAACAAAAAGATATAGTGTGGAAAAAGATTAAGTCAGCAGACTGCAGGATTCTTTTCCTTTCTTTTCTTTTTTCCTTGCTTTATATTATAGTATAAATTCATTATTCAGAATGATTTTTAAATTTATTTTATTATATTCTTCCCTTCCTCCAAATCCCTTCCAGACCCTCTTCCTCTCCCTACCAACCCAACTTTACTTTTATTTCACTGAAAAATCAAACAAAAACCCAATAAAACAACACAATCCCTGAAGTGAAGAAGACAAAATAAAACCACACCCCAAAACAAAAATAAATAAATAAAACACCAAAATGTAAGCACACACACACACACACACACACACACACACACACAGGATTGCATTCTATTTCATGTTGTTCAGCTTTTCCTTAATGTGATTTTCCCTCTCCCAGAAGATAGGTATAAGTGATAATCCAGGTGTTAACATATGCTCTAGGCTGGGTTTTCATTCACTCATTCATCTATTCAATTTTTTTATATAGCACAACACAATATGATAAGATAAAACAAGAACGGTAACTTTGTACACTTTGTAGTTAGATTAGAGAAAGAGAAGGAAATGAGCCTGAGAAAAGGCATAAGAATCATAGAAACACAGGATTCCTTTATTTATTGATTTTTTTTGTTTGTTGTTTTTTGTTTATTTGTTTGTTTGTTTTTTAAAACAGGGTTTCTTTGTGTAGCTTTGGAGCTATGGTAGCCTTGGAGCCTGTCTTGGAACTCTCTCTCTGTAGACCAGGCTGTCCTCAAACTCAGTTCTGGAGTATTTGGATTAAAGGCCTGAGACACCACACCTAGATTGAAATACAGAATTCTTTTTTTTTTTTTTTTTTTCTTTTATTTTCTTTTTACTCTCTCTTTTTTTTTTTTTTAGAAACAGTTTGATTTTACATACCAGTCCCAGTTCCTTTTTCCTCCTATCATCCTGTTCCCTCCACCTTCCCCCACCCACTCTTCAGGGATTCAACAAACTGTCACGTCCCCCAATATTGACATAGGGTAAGATATCTTTCCAGGACTCCAAAAAGCCAGTTCATGACATAGGGATATATATACTGTTTCCCCTGTCAGTGGATCCACAAACACAGGATTCTTAAGTCTACAAATTTTTAAGAACATTTGTCTTCAACAAAGACATTTTAAAGATGAGCTTTGATTCCAAGGAATTTCTGCCAGGCAAGAGTGCCTTTCACCTGAAAAGATGGCATATACAGTACTAGTTTACAAGATAATCTGGGTAACAATATGATTGAGATGAAGACCTGGCTTTGTAGTCCTGGGTCTAAGGGCTATGAGATAGAAAATATATTCGTGGGAATAAATATGGCGCATCTGTGGGGCATTTGGTTTTACTGAGGAAGCCTTCTGGATTCAGGCATGCATATATATATATATATATATATATATATATATATATATATGCAACTTTGTATAATAATTAGCAAACTCTTTGGGTATGAAGAACTTCATCATTTTCCGTTGTTAACTTGCAACTGCCCTTCTTCATTAATTCTGGAAGAATTAAGTCAAGATTCCTTTAGCCTATGCAGAAAAGTTCATGGCGACATAGGACCTTCTCTCTATTACCCAGTTCCTTTCCTCATTTGAATTCATATCCTTTGGATGAAATTAATGGTAGCTATAACTACAAAGGTGTTTGAGAAATTCTAATAATCTTTCCAGTGAATGGCAGGACCCAGAGGTAGTCATTGGGAACCCTGAAACACCACTTATTTCCCAACAGGTAAGTAAGAACTTAGACAATGAAAAGGTTGTAGACATAGTGAGATTGGTAGTAATTTTTTTCTGTGACACAAGAAACTGTGTTATATTGTAAGGGGAAAAACAGAAGCTTGATTGTTTATTCTTATTATTTTATTCTTATTATTGCACCAATTTTCCTGAGAATTTAGTGTGGTTACTTTTTAATGTTTGAAGTAATGATCTATATAAACATTGCTGTATACTGTTTATTCTTTGTTCATTACAAATATCAAGGTGGTATGCTTATGGCATTGTTCCAATTTTAGTTGCATGAGATCATGAACACATCATATACTCTAGAGGTTCACTTCTCTGATTTGAGAAAACTATAATCCAAAATTATAAAATTTGCATATCTGCACCTGCCTTTAATGGAAATCATTGAAGTCCTTTATCAGCTTGACTCTCCAGTGCTTAGAAATATATGACCTGATTATAATTCTACCACATAGGTGGAAATAACCATGAGTCATTTTAGCTTCATGTGTATCCAGATGGTCACTAAGATGTAAGAGCTCCTCATATTTGAGGCAACTTATGTGAAGGAGATGAAAGAATAAAAAGTGACTCTATGTGTAAAAAGGGCATAGATTAAATTAAATTATACAGGGTATCAAGTACAAATATTACCTATTGTGGAACATGAAGGAAGGAGTGAGGTTTCATAAACAAATAAAGTATGAGAGAGCCTTTTAGCATTAATTTCCAGCATATGAGATTTCACCCTAATTACTTCTTGATATATAATAAATATTTTGGAAGAAACTATTAAAAACATAGCTATTACATGCTTTGAACATAGCAACTTATATCTGAGAACTAAATAGATTTAAATTTTGTTTTTCAGTTGTAAATTTTATGGATAATTTTGTCTTGGAGAACAATGCCACATCCAAAATTTATCACATATGGTGAAAATCTAACCATATTTGGCTCATCAAATATTTGGCAGAAGGAAACTGCCAAATTCAATACAATTATGATTTGGAAACAGTAGTTGTGAACTGGTTCTACATCTAGAGAATAACAAAAAAAGATAAAAGATTTATAATTATTTGGAGCTACGATTTTCATCTACATGATTATAACTTTGTAATGATGCTTCTTTAGCATTAAATGAAATAGTTTTTTTGTCCACATGCCAACAACACTTAAGCAAACTAACAGAAAGTTTAAATTACTAAAGGAGACAAGATAGTAAGAAACCCAAGTACATTAAATCAGAGTTTTGATATAACACACCAATGAGACAGTTCTCTCTCTTTCCCTGACAGGAGGAAAAATAGATAATGAGAAAGAATAAGTCTCTCACATGAGAGGAAAGAATGTCCTGAAAGTATAGTTTTAAATAAATTTAGGAAAAATAAATTGAGAAAGATGATGGAGTCTGTCTGAACAACTATCATAGTAGGATCTGTGTCCTGAAGTTCTCTTGTTGCTTCTTGCAAATTCTGTAAATTTGCAGTTCCAGGAAAACAAAACAAAACAAAACTTAGTTAAGTACAGGATGTTTAAGTCAATTCAGGTTCTTAACAATCTAGAAGATACCAGAAGCAATGTATACAGTGCCTATGGAACCACAGTGGACTAAAACACTCTGTCCTCCAAACAGAGATCTTTGCATGATGCCAATTGTCACTTGTTTCACATTTTTATTTAATTACAATGTAATTGTAGCATTTTCCCACTCCTCCTACTCCCCCTGACCCTTCTTGATGGGACATGTCATTCTGTAAATATTTTTTTTTTATTGGTTAATGAATAAAGCACTATTGGCCAATGTGAAACCAAGATAGGCAGGACTAGGAGACAAGGAGGGGAGAGGAAGTAGTAGGGAGGAGATACAAGATGGAGCACGGAGAGAGAGCAGAACGCCAGCCCTCTCACACTATGCTAGATGGAACATTACAAAAGAATTTCCAGTGACTTGTCTCTGTCATTTCCAGAGTTTATATATTATCCTTCTGTGGTCTTTGAAGGAGTTGAAGACATATAGTTATGGTTATAGTTTTCCTTAGTTAGGATTAAAGATAAGTTATATATAAGACTTTAGACTCTCAAAGACAGGATAGATGATAAAATATTTTCTTTAAGTCTTACCAAATGTTAATGAACTAAATATTGTTAACTGTGATTCTTATTTGATAACTGTTTTGTTATATATTTTGCTATGCTAAGGTTTTTATATTAGACATAAAAGAGGAGATGTTGGGAGATGTCATTCTTTAAATATGCTTCTCTTATTAGTTAATGAATAAAGCACTGTTGGCCAATAGGGAACCAAGATAGGTGGGGCTAGGAAACAAGGAGGAGAGAGGAAGAAGTAGGGAGGAGATCCAAGATGGAGGATGGAAAG
Source organism: Phodopus roborovskii (assembly GCF_943737965.1). NCBI lineage: Eukaryota > Metazoa > Chordata > Mammalia > Rodentia > Cricetidae > Phodopus > Phodopus roborovskii. The sequence goes on from NW_026125444.1 coordinate 8,128,815, forward strand.
GGCAGAATGCCAGCTCTCTCTCTCCAGTAAGATAAGACGTAGATTAATAAAAATGGGTTAATATTTAAGATAGAGCTAGCCAATTAAAAATGCTAGTAACAGGCCAACAAAATTATATCAAATCTGTGTATTATTTGGGGCTGGCATGGCAGAGGGACAAGACTGGCTGGGAAAAAATCTACTCCTAACACCTTCTGAATTCAGGGACTCTTATCCCTTAGTTATGGTTTCATGTATGTAGAAATAAATATAGAGATGCAAGCTGCTGAAACCATTTAGTGCTACTGATACATGCATTCATTGGGGATTAATAGGATTTATTTCTTAGGGAAAATCATGCCTTAGGAAGAGTATTCCTCTCAGAAATCTTTGACTGTCTGTAGCTTTTAATCTAGATGTAGGCCTCAAGGCTATTCCCCTTTTCTTGTTGACAAAGCATTCATATTGTTCAGATTGTTTAGATTTTATGCTGAGATTACTTTGCATTTCAAGAATATATAACCTTGCAGCACACTTCCTGATAGTCTGGATCTTACAGTCTTCCCAAAACTTAGTCTGTAATGATTCTTGAGCTAATTGATGTTTCCACTTACAAACGTGCAAAGCATGACTGGGAAGGTTGTAGTCTCTTCTAGATAAACATGTCTTTCCTCTGGCAGTGGGAACATCAAAGGGACTTCAAAACCCCACTTCTTTGGTTTTCTCTCTCTCTTTTCTCTAAAGCATCCAATCATTTGAAGGCTAGTACATCCAAGAGCATGTGCAGCAAAATATGAACTATGACTATCCACACTGAGGTTCATACTCAAAAGATGCCTAGTAAGTACTTAACTGTGCTCCTCAAGCTAATCCTTGGCACAGACACATTTTTATAACAAACAATTCTGAAACAGTTGGAGACCACTACAGAAAATTCAGTCTATGAAAACACAAAGTTATGGAGCCCAGGCCCAACAATAGAGCTACAAAGATTTGTCAGATTTAAGGCTGTGAGCCTTAAACTCTGCACAAGACCGTGCAGACAGAATCTAAGAGCAAGAAAATCAGTGAGTATGATGTGAGATTGTGTCTCCTAGTATTATCAGAAAAAACATTCTTAAAGTCTTGCCAACATGATTTTCCAAAAATGACCTGAATAAGGACTACACCAAGAAACATGCCAAGATGGACAGAGAAAATCCTACAAGACCTCGAGCCTACACACACACACACACACACACACACACACGCACACACACACACACACACACACACGCACACACACACACACACACACACACACACACACACACACACACACAAAGTAAGCAACTTTGAAAGCTGGGAGAAGTGGTCTTCCTCCAGGAAGAGCTCACCAATTGGTTGTCCTGTGTCAATAGTCAGTCCTGAAAACATATGTACAACTGACATTATATGGCCAGAGCAAGCTATATTTAGGAATACAAATGTATGTTTATATAAACACATATATAAAAGAAACCACATTCAGAGGGAAAAAATGCGATCATGAATTGAAAGAAGAGAGGGGAAAGTGTAAATATTAGTGTTTTCTCGCCCTAGGGAGGAAAGGGAAAGGAGAAATGATGTAATTACTTTAGAAGCTCAAAAATAAATTAAAGCAATTAATAAAAACCAGGAAACAAAACCAAATAATATCAGAAAAAAATAAGGGAGAAAGTCCTGCTTTCTGAATTACATTGCTGGATTTAAATGTCTATTTTTAGAAAACCATCATGCATATTAAATACCATGAAAATACAGTCTAGTCAAAGAAAAAAAGTCATCAATCCTACCTGAGAAAATATGCTATAATAAGCATTTTATAAAATATCACTTGAGAATGCCTTTATAAAATACTATTTTCTTACTGCTATTAAATTAAGCAAAAAAGATAGGAATAATATCATGAAAATTATAGTGGAACAAAATAGACATGTCAATTAAGACAGAAGATGCTAAGAATGACAGTAGAAAGAAATTCCGGGACTGAACAATAAAATAAGTAATAGGGTAACTGCTCCAGGGGAAGTCAAAGGTAGGTTTGGTCAGGATGAATTAATCATGGAACATAAAGGTACAGTTAACAGAAAAATTACTAAGTCTGAATGACGGAAAAAAAATGAAAGAAAGAAAACAATGATGGTTGAATGATAACAAGAGGAGCGTGAGAAACCTGTGGAAGACTCTAACATCAAATACATCTGTACCATCCAGGGAACTAACAACACACAAATTCCATTTCAGAAGGAAAAAGAAAAGAAAGAGATGATATTTTAGTCATGATTACTATTGCTGTGAAGAAACAGCATGATGAAAAATATCCTGGCAAGGAAAGTGTTTATTTCACTCACAGTTCCATAAAACAGTTAGGGTAGGAACTCAACCAATGCAAGAAACCATAGGCAGGAGCTGATGCAGAGGTCATGGACTGGTGCTGCTTGCTGACTTACACCTCATGGGTTGCTTCATCTGCTTTCTAATAAGCCAGGACAACCAGCACAGGGATGGGATCACCCACAATGGGTTGGACACTTCTGCATGATCACTAAAGAATAAAATTCCCTTTCTCCTGTGAGGCTCTGATGTCTCTGATGACTCTAGTTTGTGTCAAGTTGACATAAAATTAGCTAGTAGTACAGATGGTATTTAATAAATGGACAGATATTCCAGCAGTGCAGTAAAACTCATGAGTATAAGTAGAAGACCAATAACAAAACCAGAGACAGATATTGGGGCTCAAGCTGAAGATTAGATAAGCAAAGTATCTAGCCACTAGAGTTTTCTGTTCTACCAGTGCTTAGACAGAAGTGGTGATCCACCAAACCTCAGATCATATCACCAGACTACACTGCTCTCCATCAAACCTTAGAATCTTATGCTGCCATGCTTTCCTCACCAGAGTTGGAGACTAATTGCCACATGAGACACTTTGCTTCTTCCTTAGATACCTCTCTAATACTGGGATTAAAGGCATGATATCGATTACTATTTCTGACTGACTCACTCTCATGTAGCCGTGGGTGGCCTTAAACTCACAGAGATCCATCTGCCTCTGTCTCCTGAGTCCTGGTATTAAAGGCATGTCACTACTGCCCAGCTTCTATGGCTGTCTAGTGTGGCTGGCTTTACATTCTGATGCTTCAAGCAAGCTTTATTAAAACATAAACAATATATCACCACATATATGCATCCATGGAACTCAACTAGTTGAAACATAAGCAGAAGAACAATTATATCACAATAAATTGTAAACAGATTTTTGTTTTTATAATTTTGTTTCATTTAAAATACATGTTTTCATATAATATATTATTATTATGGCTTCCATTCATCCAGCTACTCTTAGATCCACCCACTTCCTTACCCACTCAAATCAAATCCACACCAGTTTTTCTCTTTCTCATTAAAATACAAGCAGGAATCTATAATAATTGCAAAAATAACAATGTTAGTAATACTAATTTAATAACAATAATAATATACAAAATAAGAATTTGATCAAAACACAAATAGAACAAAAACTCCAAAGAATCAGAAACACAAAGATATATCCATGTTCACATAGACAGAATTTGCATAAAAAGCATAAAAATAAACTATAATATATATATATATATGCAAAGGACAAAAAAAAGGAAATAAACAGCTATAATATTTTATTCACCATATACTATGGAAGGTCAGGTTTGCTGGTAAGAATAGTTTGTTTACCCAGTGAGAAGTGAGACTCTGTTGAAAATATTAAATTTTCATTTGCAAGTGGTTATCAGTTGGAGATAGCTTCCGCATTATGGATGGGGCCAATGTACACCTCCCCTCAGTGCTGTGAATCCACATAGCTTTAACCTGTTTAGGCCCTGCACATGCTGCCACATGTGTTCAGATGTTCATTGGTCCTGTTATGTATAGAAAACCGTGTTACCATGTATTCTTGACTTCCACTGGTTTTTAAAATCCTACCACTTATGTTTCCGCAGGATGCCCTGAGCCCTGAGGGTAAGGATTTAACGGACACATCCCTTTTATGACTAAGTATTCCACATCTTTCAATCACTACACATTGTACAATTGTTGGTCTCTGTATTTGTTTTTATTTACTGCATGAAGAATTTCTTTTATGCTGAATGAGCAAGACACTGATCTATGAGCATAGAAGAATGTTACTAAAACCATTTTATTATTACATTCCTTTAGCAAAATAGTAGTGTTCCTCTAGGTCCCTGGCCTATCTAGTCTCAGGTTCTTGGCCATCTGAGCAGTGTCAGGGATGAGTTCCATCATATAGAGTCAGCCAAAAACCCAATAAGGTACTGATTCATTGCACCCTCGAGCATGCTTTGTGTCACTATTATACTAGCACTTCTTGAAGGCAGGTCACAATTGTAACTCATATGTCTATAGCTTAGTCGGGGTCATCTTTGTTGATCTCTGAACATTTCCCTAGCACCAGAATTATCTTTAAACCTATACTGGCTTGCTCTATTAAGGTGTCTATTTTCTTGCTCTCCTCTGTTCCTCCCCTGGTTCAGTCTTCCTGATGCTTCTTGTTCTCTTTCCCCCTCTTCTTCTCCCCTTCTCTTTTTCCCACCTCTCTCTCCCCCACCTACATGCTTCCAATTTGCTTGGGAGATCTTGTCACTTTCCCCTTCTTTGGGCAGTTCATGTATTTCTCTGTTTCCTAGTTTCTCTGGAGGTGTGGATTGTAGGCTAGTAGCCCATTGCTCTATATCTAACATACAAATATGAGTGAGTACATATCATGCTTGTCTTTCTGTGACTGGATTACCTCACTCAGGATGGTTTCTTCTAGTTCCATACATTTGTCTTCAAGTTTCAAGATTCCATTTTTTTTTCTGCTGAGTAATACACCATTGTATAAATGTACCACATTTTCTTTATCCAGTCTTCTGTTGAGGGACATGAAGGTTGCTTCCTGGTTCTGGCTATTACAAACAACGCTGCTATGAACATAGTTAAACAGATGTCCTTGTTGTATGAATGTGCATCCTTTGGGGATATGCCTAAGATTGGAATTATTGGATCTTAAGGTAAACTAATTTCCATTTTCCTGAGAAACTGCCATACTGATTTTCAAAGTGGTCACATAAGTTTGCACTCGCTCCAGCAATGAAGGAATGTTCCCGTTTCTCCACATCCTCTCCAGCATAGACTGTCATTGATGTTTTTCATTTTAGTCATTCTGACAGGAACAAGTGAGTATCTCAGAGCTGTTTTGATGAAGGGATACTATTTCATCCCAGATACACAGAGGAGAGATGAGGCCCTCCATGAAATGATATGACAGACTTTGATGATCCCCCAGGGAAGGTCTCACTCTCCTTGGGGCTTGGGTAGGGGATGGATTGGGAGAAGTCAGAGGGGGGCATGGGATCTAGGGAATTGATATGTAAAATAAGATTTCTTCTATGTAAAATAGTTATAAAAATTATGTGTTTCTCTTTCTCCTATAGTACTACTCAGAGTACTTGTTCAGTAATATTCTGAGCACTATCTCGACTTCTCCATATTTTAGGGGGTGAAGACATGTCTTCTAAAATAGGAGCTTGCCAACAGTTTGCGGAGAGCAGCCAATACCCTATGCAATAGCCCATATTGTTTATGAGTTCCTGTGACCCCCTTAAACAACGAGTTAATAAGATGTGATCCTATTTGGTGATGAGAAATGCCTAGTTAGGGCTCCATCTTCCTCATTATATTCAATTTATACAACCTTCATATGTGTAAGGAAGGTTCTAACATATTAGATTTATATGTTCCTCAAATGGCCCTTAACTTTAGAATTCACTGATAATATTCACTACCCCTGTCCCCATTTCCCTCTCCCTTCCCATTTCATCCTTCCAATCATGTCACCCCATCAATTCTTTACCCATCAATTCTATTTCTGCAGAAAAATGAGTTAAACTATGGGCAGATCACATTGCAGATTATATACATGTATATATATTTACATATATACATATATAATACATATATGCATAATAAATTATATATACATAATATATATACACACAGCAAACAAATAATTATGTTATTAAAATTACTAAGAATTGTTAAGTTATTGCAAGAAAGAATTTCTTACCCTAAAATTTTTATTGTAAAATATTATATAAATATAACTTTTTGGTAAAGATGAGGAGTAATTCAAATCTTATGTTTAATTTTGGGGAATAAAAATTGGCATAGTATTTGGAAATTTGCATGCTTGTCCCTTCAAATAATTAGAACTAACATTGACAGAGAAAGTCTTTTCAGTGATGTTTACACCCAAAGCATTAACAGTAAGGCCTTACAGAAAACATGTAGTGTTGAGGAGATACTCCATGTAAGGACCTGAGTTCAGCTGCCAGAAACCATACAAGAAATCCAGGTCTTATAAAAAGCCTTGAGTGTCTTTGCTAATAGCTACTGAGTTTGACTGTTTTAGCCTGAACTCTATGATTTCTCCATTTGAGTGTACAATTCAGTTTAAAGAGAGTGATTTTAATATTGTAAATAGTTATACACTTGAGCTGATATTTGCAGATTTGAAAAGTAAAGTAACCTTTCCCTTAAAGTCTCAGATATATATTTGTTAAATATATGAAATGAGAGAATTAAATAGAAACATTTTGATATAATTTTAATGGTATGGATTTTTCCCAGTAATTTATTTTCCCTGTCTCTTTATCTTGTTAATCTCAAGTAAGACAAATAGGGAATCCATCCTCTTAGGAACTATTAACACAAGGACAATTTGAAGGATTAAAATTAATATATTTCTGTACTTTTTTTTACTCTTTAATGCAGGCACAAGTATGATATGCATGATGTGGTACACTTTTAAGGTTTTGTTAAGATAATTGATTTATCATTAATGTAGAGAAAAAAGTATGGCTTCAGAAAAATGGCAACTAGTTTTCTTACATAGCAGTATTTCCACTTCAAATTACTTAGGTATTAGAATAGCAAGGAGTACATTACAGATCAGTCTGGCAGTATAAACCTGATTAAACTATGGAAAGAATGCTTCCCTAGTAAAACATTGATTAAAAGAATAAGACATGCAAATGATTTGGCAGTTTGAATGGACAAATCATCTGATAAATATAATACTACTTGCCTTGACCAGAAACAATATACTTGGATGTTTTTGCCTTCATAATCTACTCTTGGAATAATTAGAAAATCTCTATATGTATTTGCATCTCTGGGCAAACAGCATGTTTCATTCCAATTTACTATGCATAGTACAGTATGTTATTATGACCATTTTGTGTTTAACCATTAAATTATTAAGATGAAACTATAAACTCAAAATAACTGTATTAAGAGCTGGTGTGTGTGGGGTCCAATTTATGAAGGTGGTGTCTTACCAAATAGGATTAGTGCTATCATAAGTCTCAGGAATGACCCTTGTCATTTGTCCAGTGTGAGAACACCAGGAAATAGTATCTATCCATAAGCCAGAAAATCCATAACGGACATTAACTTTCCTATATCCTGATCTAAAGTTCCAGGCTTTCAGAACAGCTGTAATATTTGGAAATGTTGTATAGCTATTTGATCTGGATTGAAACATTCTATCCTGGAATGAAAAGGGAGGCTGATGAAATGCAATGACAAATCCACGGGCCTTTACCTGATATTGCAGAAGTAGTAAACAGGGGAGATTCACAGAGGTGTAGGTGCCTGCAAGTTGTCTAGGGGACTAGAGAGGCAGCTTCTGTGAGTCTGCATTGACAATTGGTGGATCTAATGGTGGTAAAGCTTCTTGAATCAGTCACCTTGCAACTCCTCTCTTGTGCTCCTATAATTAACTCTAATAAACAAGTGAAGCCACTAAGCTGGGCTTGGAGAGTGTTTCCTTGGAACCTTGTTGACTACTCTTTGGATAAAGAGATCATTCTGTGGAATTCTAGAAAAGTAGCAGGACACGTAAATTATACACATGTACAAGAGCAAACATGAGAAAACTGGTTAGTTTGTACACTTGATTTTCTTTTAGAATATATTTCAAAATACATGACCAACTATTGCTTTGTGGGCTCTGCTAGTATTGATCACTGTGCTTCTTTTCCCATAGGAATCAATGAACTAAGCTGTAATTAAGCTGAAGACAGTAATAAGATAAAACACTCCTCTTGCTCTGCCGCTTTGCTTTAAATTCCAAAATTCAATAATTCAAAAGTGATTCAGTAAGAAACAGATCCCAGTAGAGAGTCCAACTAAATTGAAAAAGCCTTTCATGCCCAGTCTAATTCTACTTACATTTAACACATATGTTGGCTCGCTAAGCACTCAAACACAGTGATTAAAAACCTCTTTCCTGCTTGGATCCATTCAAATAATTAGAGTGAAAAGATAAATGGTTCCCAATGGCCCTATAGCAGTTTATTGTTAGCTTCTTTATAGCCATATGGGCCACCCTGGCATATGATCTGGGGGAAAGTGAAGGCAGTCTGGCATTGTCCTGAGAGAGCCTCCTCTGCTTAATTTTAGCTATGTGAATCTGGTTTGTGACTACTTAGCGGGAAATTTAGATTAATAATATTTATCAAGGATTAAATTATATATATATATATATATATATATATATCCACAGCCACATGACAAAATAAAGTTGCAATTAAATATCCTCTGAAATATTAGATTAAAAATAATGTTTATGGGGAAATAGAGAAAATGGGATGAAATGTGTCTTTAACATAATCAGTAGATTGAGATTTGATTGTGGTAGGGTTTTGACTTTTGGAGCAAGTCAAAACTGCTTATCCATATGTATAAAACATAGGAGTATAGCAGAAGGATATCCCAGAATCTGAATCTCTGGAGCTCAGGCTAAAACAAAGGCAGCTACTCTTCTGGTAACATTATTCTTCATGTTACACAAGAATCAGGAAGCCTCACTCAGGTTGGTTTCTCCTTTCTAGTTCCATCCTTTTGACTGCAAATTTCAAGATGTCATTTTTTTTTTTTTTTTTTTTTTTTTTTTTTTTTGTGCTGAGTAGTACTCCATTGTGTAAATGTTCCACATTTTCTCTATCCATTCTTCAGTTGAGGGTCATCCAGGTTGCTTCCAGGTTCTTGCCATTACAAATAATACTAATATGAACATACATGAAGAAGAGATGTATGAATGTGTATCCTTTGTGTATATGACTAATAGTGGAATTGCTGGTGATTCCCAATTTCCCAAGAAACTTCCACACTGATATCCAAAGTGGATGTATAAGTTTGCACTCCCACCAGCAATGGAGGGGCTTTCCCCTTTTTCCACATCCTCTCCAGAATAAGCTGTCATTAGGTCTTTTGATTTTAGACATTCTTACATGTGAAAGATGGTATCTCAGAGTTGTTTTGATTTCCATTTCCCTGATGGCTAAGGATTTTGAACAATCCCTAAAAGTGTCTTTCAGTCATTTGAGTTTCCTCTGTTGAGAATTCTCTATTTAGAACTGTACCAGATATTTTAATTGGTTTATTTGGTGTTTCAGTGACTAGCTTCTTGAGTTCTTTGTATATTTTGGAATTCAGCCTCCTGTCAGATGTGGACTTGGTGAAGATCTTTTCCCATTCTGTGGTCTGCTGTCTTGTCTTGTTGACTGTGTCCTTTGCCTTATAGAAACTTCTCAGTTTCAAGAGGTCTGTGCTACTAGTGTTATGTTCAGAAGTGGTCTCCTGTGCCAATGTGTTAAAGGGTACTTCCCACTTAACTCTTCTAAGAGGTTCAGTGTAGCTGGAATCATGTTGAGGTCTTTAATCTATTTGGACTTAAGTTTTGTGCATGGTGATCGATAAGGGTATATTTGCAGTCTTCTACATATCTGCATCCAGTTTTACCATTTGTTTAAAATGCTTTCTTGTCAGTTTGGGAACTTAGGCAGTCTATGGGGCCTCTGGCAGTGGAACCAGTATTTATTCCTACTGCATGAATGGACTTTTGGCGCCCATTCCCTATGGATGGGTATTCTTTCAGCCTAGGTACAGTGGAGAGGGCCTCCGGCCTATACCACATGATCTGACCCATTTTGATAATGCCCCGTGGGAGGCCTCACCCTCTCTCATGAGTGGACAGGGAATGGAATGAGGTTGGGAGAATGGAAGGACAGAGAACTGGGATTGGTATGTAAAATAAGATTGTTTTTCATTTAAATAAAAATAAGTATAAAAAGTTCAACTTGGCTAACAAGATAAGGGAATCAGGAAGTATTAATGCTTCAAATCTGGTCTTCATCAGGACAAAAGAGTTAAAAAGCCACACTGTGTAAACCATGATTGGGGAAAGACATTCTTTTGTATTTTTAATTAAAACTTGGAGCTCTTGACAAAATAAATAATTTTTCCTGTAGGAAATTTCACTAAAATATGAGCTACATGAACACATATTACATTGTTCCTTGAAGTCCTGAATATAAAATCCTCAAGTTCCTAAGTGTGAAGATGAAGCCAAATTGCTCACACTTTTCACAGATAGATAAATGCAATAGTGGTGGTGGTAATATTTCTTAAATATCTACAAATTATATTACATCAGCACACTTTTCCCTCACCAGAAATTTGTCCTTTCAAATTTTGACATGGTCTATTAATCTACATGGAGAAAAGTCCACAGAATCACTGTCATCTCACTGAAAAATTAATTAGCTCCTTCATAACCCACAAGCCAGAAGAAGTTAAATATTTTTAGGCCCTGGGCTCTTTTCTGTATTAGCTATGTAAGCATATGTGTGATTAAAAATATTTAAAAAGTAATAACTTCTAAAATAATTGCTGTAAGTAGTTGATTCATTTATCTATGAAGCAGATAAATGGAGAAGGTGTCACTGACCCTTTATTTTTCCCATTTTGATTGCTTTAGTCTACTGAAAAACTCTTACCATTAATAAATAATTCCTTCTGAATAAAAAGTGGGTGGAGAAATAGAGCAGAACTGTAGAACTAATCCACACATCACAAATGATTCCACAATCAGGAAAGAATATATGACTTTTTGTTATTTCTATTTATTTACTTATTTATTTTTGAGACAAAGTCTTACTGTGCTGCCTTGCATGCCCTTGAACTCACTATATAGACCAGACTTTTCTTGTTCTCACACAGGTACCACTGTCTCTGCCTCCTGAGTAATGGCATTAAAGGTATGTGTCACCACTCCCAGCTGATGAGAACATACTTCTTATTTTCATTATGAACTATGTTTATTTTCCTCATTGCTAAGTATCTAAAAGTTTTCACTGGTAGTTTATTTTGTAATAATTAAATATGTGGTGACTTCCCTAGACATGATGATAGTTCTAAAATAACATCAATTATGCACATTTCTTAAATAAACATCCTTTGGACTCTTAGAATGTGAATGTTAGACTTTTCTTGTTTTATTGATTAAGAAATGAAGGACCTAGTATCCTAGAGCCTTTGTCCAGTAGCTGATGAAAGCAGAGATCCAGAGCTAAGTACTGAGTGGAATTCCTGGAATCCAAGTGTCGAGAGGGAGGGGTCATGAGCAAAGGGGTCAAGACCATGCTGGTGAGACCAAAGAAAGAGCTGACCTAAATAACAGGGAGCTCATGGACACAAGACTGATAGCTCAGAAGCCAGCATAGGACTGACCCAGATCCCCTGAACATGGGTGTCAGTTAGAAGGCCTGGGCAGTCTAAGGGACCTCTGATAGTGGAACAGTATTTATTATTAGTGTACAAAAATGACATTGGGAGCCCATTCCACATGGAGGGATACTCTCTCAGCCTAGACTCACAGGAGAGGACCTAGGTCCTGCCCCAAATGATGTGACAAACTTTGATGATCCCCTGGGGAAGGCCTCACCCTTTCTATGGAGCAGAAGAGGGATGGGATGGGGGCTGGTGGGGGTCATAGGAAGATGGGAGGGAGAGGGAACTGGAATTGATATGTAAAATAAGATTGTTTCTAATTTAAGTATTTTTTAAAAGATTTTTAAAAAATTTAGTTAGGCCTTGTTAACAGTGTCATCCCTGGACCAATAGCACTGGCATCACTAGGGAGCTTGTTGTCAACCCTATTCTGGGACTGTTAGGTAAACATTCTGTTTATCAAGATGCTTCAGATGATGCATCTGAAAATTTGAGAAACACCCATAAGGATGACATCCTTTAGTTACTTGAGATTCAGCGAGAATAAATTTCCTTTCACCTCTTAAAAAAAGAAAAAAAAAGAAGACAGAAAAAAAATTAAAATAAATGAAGGCTATAGAGTTGTAACCAATATTTGCATTTTTCATGTTTAATGATATCACAAATGGTACCTTTAAATGTCATCAAATGCAAGGATGGGTAATTTCACTGAAACTCAAAAGTTGTATTAAGGAAGTACAGTTTTTGCTTTCAGATGTTTCTTGCAGTGATTAACATTCAAGCCACCAAGTCATTAAGAACTTTATTAAATCATAAACAATATATCATCACATATATGCATCCATGGAACTCAACTAGTTGAAACATAAGCAGAAGAACAATTATATCACAACAAATTGTAAACAGATTTTGTTTCTATAATCTTGTTTCATTTAAAATACATGTTTTCATACAATGTATTATTATTATGGCTTCCATTCATCCAGCTACTCTTAGATCCACGCACTTCCTTACCCACTCAAATCAAATCCACACCAGTTTTTCTCTTTCTCATTAAAATACAAGCAGGAATCTATAATAATTGTAAAAACAACAATGTTAGAAATACTAATTTAATAACAATAATATACAAAATAAGAATTTGATCAAAAAACAAATAGAAGTAAAAATCCAAAGAATCAGAAATATAGACAAAGATATATCCATGTTCACATAGACAGAATTTCCATGAAAAGCATAAAAATAATCTATAATATATATGCAAAGGACAAAAAAAGGAAATAAACAGCTATGATATTTTATTCACCATATATTATGGAAGATCAGGTTTGCTGTTAAGAATGGTTTGTTTAGTGGTTTGATCACGCCAGACCACCTGAAACAGAGTACAAGCTGGTCCTACATTAAACAGCTGGACAAAACAGCCCTACAGACTACAGCCAGGATATCTGAATCTTCTTCGAATCCCCCAACACAGCGCCCCTTACCAGCAGGAAGTAGTTTGGAAAGAACGACGCCCAAATTCCCAAATATTGTGTATAAATGTTTGTTTTCATTTAATTGGACTATTATATATAAAATTAAATAAAATTTAAAAAAAGAATGGTTTGTTTAATTTATGTAGAAATATATTTGTGTGGGTATATGTGTATAACAGTCTTAAAACAGTGGCCATGAATTTCTGAGAGAGTAAGGAATTATACAGAGAGATTTGGATGGAGGAAAATGGCACAATTTTGCAACAACTTAAAATAATATTTAAAATCAGAAAGTTGTGCAATATGAATCAGATGATGAACATTTCTGGAACAATTAGTTGTAACTAGGTCTTTGATAGTAAACAAGACTGTGTACTTCTGCGATGTAAAATTTAATTATCACAAAGTGCAGGTTGTTTTTTCTGTTTGCCCTTACCATAGAACAATTATGAAAAACTTACATAGAAAATTATAAAGGTCTTCTGGAGTTTGCAATGGACTGTGTCAGCAAAAGGCAATATTTTAAGGTATTTATATGTTTGTGCATATATACATATACATACATACATACATACATATATATATATATATATATATATTTAACAATAGTAATCAGGAAAGAAGATAGAGATTCTAGAGGAGGGAGCTTGGAAGAAATTTAAAGGAAGGGGACATGACAGGACTTGGATGTAGGAAAAGGAATATAGATAGTGATGAAATTCTATTTTAATTAAAACTGCATGGCAAAATTTAAATAAAGTAAAAGTAAATAAATTATAATATTTAAAGACCTTTTAGATTGTTATTTTTTATCTGGGAGTGAAGGTTTTTCCTGAATGTCTATGTGCATCATTCGTAGGTCTGGTGGCTGTGGATAGGAGAGAGTATCCAATTTCCTGGATCTCTGGATCTACGGGTGGTTATGAATTAAGATGTTGTGAAGCAAACTGAGGCCATCTGTAGGAGCAGCACATGCTCTAAACTACTGAGCCATTTCTCCAACCTCAAGAATATATTGAACTTTGAACTGTATTTTAGGGTGCATTTAACAATTATAGGAATTAAAGGTCAATATTAGCTGATACACCCTCCCAAAATAAAATGTATGCAACTGATGTAAAAGTGTTTCAGTGTATCATGAGTGACACATATTTCTACTTGGTACTAGTGATCATAAATATTTTATCAATGTAGCTTTTTTTGTTTTTTTATTCTAGTTACTGACTTTTGAGAAGACTTCTCAAATCCTATCCAGTGGTGCCACTTATAAGCCTAAATCTTTTATTTATTTATTTGTTTGTTTGTTTGTTTTTTGAGATAGGGTTTCTTTGGGTAATATTGGAGCCTATTCTGGCACTCACTATGTAACCTAAGCTGGCCTTGAACTCACAGATATCCACCGACCTCTGCCTCCCAAGTGCTGGGATTAAAGGCATGAGCCACCCCCTCGTTGCCCCTAAATCCTTCTTTTATATTACAAAAATTACGTTTTATATTTTTAAAAATAATATTAAGCAAGTTTCCCAATTTCCCTTTTTCTCCCTTCAATTATTCCCATGAGTGTCCCAGTATACTGTCTCAAATATATGGCTTTTTTAAAACTTTAATTGTTACATACATCACACATAAACACACACATACAGTCTTCTACTCAGTTTGTATGATGCTACACACACACACACACACACACACACACACACACACATTTCTGGGAAGACCACTTAGCATTAGATAAGGACTTATCACTAAATAAATCAAAATTGTAAGTGCTTAATGTTAGGATGTTAGTATAAGGAGATAACATTAACAGGAGTATTGGAAGAGACCACTAATACTCTAAGGAAAAAACATGAAACTTTGGAAAACTGGATATGCAGAATCTGAGAGCTGACCCTTAAGGTGGAGAATTCGTTTTAATATCCCCTGTAATTTATTGAAAGTGAAGGATGAGGGATTGATTGATTGTTCTCTACTTTCATTTATGTGCTGCCCTCTTATGTTTCATTTTTTTGGATTGGCTATATATTCTGTTCATTATTCAGTCTACTCTACTATTGAGTTCCTAGTGACTCTTACTCTCTGATTTGTTATCCTAAAATAAAATTCACATTTTTGACATTTAAACTTTCTAATCTGAATTGTCTCTTTCCATCTCTATAGACACTGCTATAATATTACTTTCTTTCTTTTACTTCCTTCATTTATGCAGTTCTTGATATACATATGTGCTTTTCCTGTAATTTCAGCACTAACATACTATATTTCTATAAATCAGTTTCATACACACACACACACACACACACACACAATCATTTCTGCTTCTTTATATCCAATAATTGTGAAATGATATTATTTTTTATATATTCTTGCAGAGAAAAAAAATGTTATGATGAACTATTCAGTATTGAGTGTGTGAGAATATTCCATGTATGATATTTTAAAGAATAGTTTAAGTAGCTAAATAAGTCTCTGAGTTACTTTTCTCACACTAAAATGTGACATTTTCTATAGCTTATCTCATCCATGTTTGGTGTTATTCCTTCTGAAGATAAATGTTTGCTTTCATTGTCTGCTTTGAACTCCTTTTGTCTTAGACTGTGGGCAGTTTTCAGTGAGGATCCAGTTTTACTGCCGAGCCAGCTAAAGACAGTGAAGAAACAGATTTGAGCCTGGAACATTTGTGGATGTTTCTGTAAAGTTTATTTTCTCATCGATTCTGAATCCAATAGCCAACTCGCATGATCTAACTCTAACATTTTTCTGCTTCCCATTCTCTTGGGTCACCATGTTTGTGCTTCTCTAACCATGGTGTTGATCCAACTTACTATGGTGTTTACTCTCAAAATCCCATGTGTTATCTTACAGTATTCATACCAGTTTTCCCAAACTTAGTTTACACCTTCTGCCACTTAAAAATGTATAATTTTCTTCTGTCTTCTTGACAAAAAGTATTAATGAATATTTAAAGACTATTCTTTAGAAATCACAATGAGTAGATTATATGTGTGTTTCTATTGATATAATGTTTATTTTGGTTTAGGTTGATAAGCATCTCATAATCTTACACTGAGTTTGCATTAAGTGGTTGACACAAGCAGAAAACGTACACAGCACATTCCTCTACCACTGGGCTTATGTAATTCTCCAGTAAGTAAAGGGAAAACCACTGCCTCTTCATTATTTGTTTGATTATGAATGATCTTGCGTTTGTGTTGCAGAGGATTTCAGGAGTCTTGCATCATCTGGTTCTGTGGTCCTATGTTGAAACACTTCATCTTAATTGTTAACTGGCTATTTATTGATAATTCCTAAACTCCAAATTTCTTTGCCCTTTCAATGAAAGCACGGGCTGGTTCTATTTTTCCAGCCTCTTTTAAGTCATCCCTTCTTCACAGCTCAAATATCCAGCATGTTTCTCCCTATATGGACTAATGATATTTCAGCATGATTATGTCCTGGCTCTGTTCTTGCTGGCTGTCTTGGTTCATTTTTTCCTTGCTAATTCACAATACCATAGACTGCTAAGTTATGAAAGAAAAAAAAAAACTGTTATTTTCCTCCCCATTCAAAAATAAAGTTGTGGGTCACACATGATAATGGTGTTATTTCCAGAACATAGTAAGAAGCATAATGTCCTAGTAAATTATCTTAATGCAGAGAACTCCATTAAGCTCATCAGTTCATCAGCTGTATGACTGTGTTAAGTGACTCATGGAAATAGACCCTAATCGGCCCACCTTTTGTTCTTCAGAATATGTTACATTTCAATGTGAGGGTCAGAAGAGATGTCCTGGAATAATTGCTGTTTCACTTTTTGTCTTTATTCCTGGACACCAAAGATCCATTTTTATCTCTGCAGCCCCTGCAAATTTTCTAGTGTTTGTTACCCCTGTATCATGAGGAGTCTTTAATTTTGGCTCTCTGAATATCTCTACAACAGGATGTGGAATATACACTGAAGGATGTGGTAGAAGCTTCCTATCATCCTCACAAGTGCTGTGAGTTACTCTCCCATACCATCAAATATTTTATGACATTATCTTTTCCTCTGTTGGAGAAAACAGTCATTCTGGTAAATTACTGGATGACCAGAAATCACAACTGGGCATAATTTACAACTGGGGAAGTAACTTAAATACCTTTAGTTTGGAGTCAGTTAAACACTGACATCAGTAACTTAGATTATCTGGGTCTCGGTTTTATATGGAATTCATTGTGGCACTCTATCATATAGGAAAACACTAGTCATAAGGGATAGTGTCTTACTCAGCCATCATCAGAGAAACTTCTTCCAGTAGTAAACTGTCAGGACCCACAGAGATGACTCTGCTTCATCTTGGCTTAACGTCAGAGAGTTTAAAGCTATCCTTATGATTCCAAGGTTAAAGTTGTAAGGAGTAGATTCTGTAAGATGTTTGGTCTTTGTCCAGGGTGTCTTATCTAAATGGCAAAAGACTTTGTCTGAGATGTGGTTACTCTTAACCTTCCTGGCTACATAATGAGACATAATATTAACCAAATGTTTGGAGAATTAAGGAAGAAAGACTGTTTCTTTCTTGTATCATGATAAAGCAGTCTTGCCATTTTCCTCTTTTGGCTAGGTTATATTAGAATGTTGAAGAGTAAACTTGGTGTGTTCAGTATTCACTGGATTGCCCTCCTGACTCCATTCTGTGTCTCTATCTTTCTTAGTATCTTTACCTTGCCATTTCTCACTCCACATTCACCTCTCAGGTATTAACTGGGCAAATTGGCTAGATCCAACTGAAGCCTCACAAATACAGAAGACTACAGTAAATTGGAACAAAGGCAGAGACCCACAAGCCAGACAAGATGCAGAGAATTAGAGTCCATGGAACAAAATGGGGGTATCTCCATCAAATCTCTTCCTTCAGGGCTCAGAGAACATTGTAGAAGAGGAGACAGCAAGAGCGTAAGACTCTGACTAATGTTTGCCTGTGGGTCTCTGTATCTGTTCTCATAAGTTTCTAGACAAAGCCTCTCTGATGACAAGAGGGATTGGCACCAATTTATGAATATAGGAAAATATCATTAGGCATCATTACATTGACATTTTTCGTTCTTATTGCCAGTAGTTTGTGGTTCTGTCTTTATCTTACATCCCTGAGATATCCAACCTCTGTATCCTGACCCTCTGGGTAGTGTCAAGGATGGGCTTCCTCTTGTGACGTGGGGCTCAAGCTGGTGTGTCATTCGTTGATCACTCCCACAATTTCTGTGTCACCTATACTCCAGCACATCTTGTAGACAGGTTGAAGGTTAAGTGACGGTGTTGGTGCCCAAAACTCTCCACTAGAAGCCTTGCCTATTTACAGGAGATGGCCAGTTCAGGCAAGGTAACCCCTGTTCCTAATAGCCTTAGCTAGGGTCACTTTTGTAGATTCCTGGGAGTTTCCATTTGCCTTATACCAAAATGTCCTCGTTTTCCAATCATCTCTTCCAGATCTATCCCACTTCACCCTCAGGGACCTGAGACTCCTCCTCCCATCCCCACTTGACCACACCTCACCCTGGGTGAAATTTATTTTATGTCCCCTTCCAAAGAGATCCAAGCACTTCCTTGTTACTTAGGTTCTATTGGTCTATGGATAGTAGTATCATTATCCTTTACATTACAGCTAATATCCACCTATAAGTGAGTATATACCATGTTTTACATTATTGGTCTGGATTACCTTACTCTTGTAAGGAATAGGGGTTTTTCTCCTGCTGCTGGTCTTGTCCCGCTGCTGTGCCAGCCCCAATTAACACACAGAGACTCTGTATTTGATATAATACTGTTGGCCAGGTACTAGTTTCTTATCGGCTAGCTCTGTCTTAATTAATAACCCATTTCTATGTATTTCCACGTGGTCTTACCAGAGAGAGGTGGCTGGCAGTTCTGCTTTCTCCAGACTATCCTTATTCACTCATCCTTACTACTTCCTCCTTGTCTCCTAGTCACTCCTATCTTGCTTTCCTATTGGCCAACAGTGCTTTATTCATTAACCAGTATGAGAAACATATATACATAATGGCATCTCCCATCCTCTCCTGTTTTTTGTCTAAATAAAAAGAATGGTTTTAACCTTAACATAGTAAAATATATAACAGTTATCAAAGAATCACAGTTAACACTATTTAGTCCATTACCATTTAGCAAGATTTAAGACACTATTCTATCATCTATCTTATATTTGTGAGTTTAAAGTCCTATATTTAACATATCTTTAAGCTTAACTAAGGAAAATTATAACCATAACTATCTGTCTTTAACTCCATCAAAGACCATAGAAGGATAATATATAAACTCTAGAAATGACAGAGACATCCTGCCTTGTCAGTCACCTGAAGTTCTTTTGTAATTTTCCATCTTCAGCCCATAGGCCATAGTATGTCTGGCAGACTCTTCAGCAAAACAAGAAACTTTAAACTGTCTTTTTGTGTTGGCAGTTTTTAAGTCACTTTTCTCTGAGTCCTGAAGACTAGCAGACTCTTTCATGAAGTAGGAACTCTGTAGTAATGTACATCTTGAATCAACAGTTACTTTTCTGTGGGTCCTGCATGTCCAGTATATACAGCATAAAGTCAAACAGTCCAGACAAGAGCAGTATCTTGTCCAAATGGCTAGTCTTGCCGTATTGGAAGTAAACTTCATAATGCGTTTTTTCGATGTCCATCTTTCTGAGGCAGGTGGTGTTGCCAGGAGCATTTATGTCTCACTGTCAAGAAAAACCCTAAACCATTGTAAATGCCATATTCTGTAGGTCTTTGAAAGGTTTGAAGAATTCCTATCCATTTCAAATACATCTCTATATATCTAGAAAACCTAACTAACAGTATAAATTTTTACTATTATAGGTAACTATAATCTGTACTAAATTATACATTATATTTCTAAATGAGCTATATAAACACAATACCTAAACAAGAGGAGAAATATACATATCACAAAATTGACCTTAAATTGTATCAATAAATGAAAATCCATTCCAAAACAAAGTATTTATATCTATACCATAATCCCCATTGTACCTTTGAAAACATATTGGTTGTGATCATTAACTATTTATAACCAACCCATTAAAATGAAAACAAACATTTATAAACAACATTTGGGAATTTGGGCGTCGTTCTTTCCAAACTACTTCCTGTTGATAGGGGGCGCTGTCATGGGGATCCTAAGAAAATGCAGAAATCCTGATTGTAGTCTGCAAGGCTACTTTTGTAGTCCAAGCTGTTTTGAATGTGCGATCACCAGGAACTCTGTTTCAGGGGGTCTGGCTTGATCAAACCACATTAGTCTGGAAGGAATCCACAGCTTTTTATTTTCTGTGGAAACAAAAATAGAAATCCTTTTCCTCAGTAACTTGTCCTTAGACTTAAATTTTTGAGTCAAAGCATTTTTAAAATATATTAATTGATTTAATTTATCAGCATTTGTTGTAACAGTTGTTGATTCCTCAGCAGTCAAACAATACAAAGACAATATAATACTGTACAGTATCCAAATTCTCTCCATTCTAGCGTTTTTATTACTGTGTTTCTTTTACTTTTATTTTTTGAGACAGGGTTTGTCTGTGTAACTCTTATCTGTCCTGGAATTTACTCTGCATACCAAGTTATCTTTGAAATCACAAGAAATCCCAAGTGCTGGGATTAAAGGCATGTGCCACCACACCCAGCTCCTCTCTGTCCATTTAAAACCAGTATGAGAAACAAATATACATAATGGCATCTCCCATCACACTCTAGATGATTTTTATAGTTCCATCCATTTGCTTGCAAGTTTCATGATGCCATTGTTTTTAATAGCTGAGTAATACTCTATTATATAAATGTGCCAGAATTTCTTCATCCATTCATCTGTTGAATGGATAGTATGAGCAAATCTGCTATGTTGGAAAAGTGTCCTTTTGATGGAACATTCTTTGTGTATATGCTGCCCAAGAGTGAGTATTGAGGTAGATTTATTCCCAATTTTCTGAGAAACCACCTTAGTGATTTTCAATATGCCTATACAAGTTTGCACTCCCAAAAGTAAAGGAGGAGTGAGTATTCCCTTTGCTTTGCAACCTCACCATTTAGTTTATATTATTGACTTATTAACTCTTTAAAGCCTGTTTATTTTTTAATGGGAGACAGGAAGCAGGTGTATCCAGATGGGAGGGAAAGCAGGGAGAAAATGACAGCAGTAGAGGGATGAGAAACTATAATCAGGATATAGTATGTCAGATAGAAGCCTATTTCCAATTAAACAACAAAAATAAAAATACTAAAACATATTTAAGATATTAATTTCCCTATTTTCTAGGATAGGCCTTCAACTCATTTGAAATTCATATTCTGAAGCATATATTTGAACAGTCATTATTGATGCTAAAATTTTAAAATTCTACTTAAGTTAAATGTATGTATTATTTCGATGTGTTTATTGCAATACTTATCAAACAACATCATTAAAGCATGGAAAATACAGTAAATATAAGGA
This sequence comes from Phodopus roborovskii, assembly GCF_943737965.1. Classification (NCBI taxonomy): domain Eukaryota; kingdom Metazoa; phylum Chordata; class Mammalia; order Rodentia; family Cricetidae; genus Phodopus; species Phodopus roborovskii. The sequence goes on from NW_026125444.1 coordinate 8,150,397, forward strand.
AATATTTGTACTTGAGAAGTAATTATTATGAAGTAGAATCAACTATTAAAAACTGAGTTACTGAAATACAAATCTCATAAAATGTACAAGGAGATACCAAGCTGTCCTACAGAGGACAAATGTGAGACAGTTTCCTTTTTTAAACAAACATTTGCTTTTATAAAAACATAAAATAGCACAAAAATTATAGGAATTTGACCATGTGTAGTCTTGTTTTCCTGTAAATTTAGTGATTTAAAAGCAAGAGGACCAGAAGGTCAAGACCATCCTTGGCTACGTTATTTTATCCTTGGCAAGGTTGCAAATAAATTAATAATTCTATTATCCAGTAATACACCCTAGTAAAGTCTCAATCACTATAGCTGTTTGACCACACAAATACTGACTTCATTCTCTTCATATGAAAAAAATAATTTTATCTCCCTGTTACCAGTAACTAGTCAAAGTCAGCCTCCTCAGTATGGACAATTTGTACAACTTGACATTATATAGGTACCCTGAACAGAATACTAAGTGGTGTATTATCATGTGAAAATGGGATACATTAATGAGTAGCTGTTCTTATTACTAATTTTACAGCAGAAATGCCATAGCAATGCAAATGTTGAAACAGAATACAATGTCAACACTGTGAATGTATATCTGCTAGCTTTCATAGCAATGTTGTGAGTAGTAATTTGTATTTTCTGCTGTTTTATTAAAATAGAAAAATTAAATACAGTTAATCCTATTAATTATAATAATATAAGTACCATGAGTTTATTCCAACTTATTTGAGGATGAAAAAATGACAAGTTTATGAAATTATTCAAATTATAATTTGCATAATACTCTATTAATTTTATTCTTAAATTACAAAATTATCAGTTTAGATATGGTAAAATAAAAGGCTTAAGTTTTCTGGATTAAAGCCAAGAATACAATACTTAAAAGTTGTTATATGATTCATTTTTCACATATATCTTCCTGGTTCATATAAAAGGAGCCATGTAAAAGACACCAGGAATTTTCAGATGAAATGCAGCTTCAGTTTACTCAAGGATTGTTGGGGGTATTTTCTTTCTTTACACCTGCTGGATGTATACATTTAACAGATGACCTCTGCCTTCCTGAAATTTACACGCTAGAGAAAATAAATTGTTTCTTGCCAAATAAATTATTTATACATGCTAAAACGAGGGAAAGACGAGTTCTAGGACCTTCAGGTACAAACTAGATGCACAGCTGTTTGCATATACATGCATATGAAGAAGTGTACATAACACTAAAATATGTCTATACTTAAGCCATTATTATGTACATTGTACCATTTGTTTCCCACTGCCTTCCACAGCTCAGATTTTATTATCCTTATATCTTTAAGTGTTGTGGTAGTTTAAATAGGAATGTCCCTCATAGGCTCATATATTTGAATGTTTAGTTAGTCATCTGGGAGTGGAACTACTTGAAAAGGATTAGGAGAGGTGACCTTGGTGGAGGAGGCATGGTTTTGTTGGAGGAGGTGTGTTACTGGGTATGGGATTTGAAGTTTCAATTCCCAAGCCAGACCCATAAGTGGCTCACCCTTCCTGCTGCCTACAGATCCAAATGGAGAACTATATCTCTGCCACTATAATTACTTGTGGGCTGCCATGCCCCAGCTATAAGTAAGCCACAATTAAATACTTTCTTTAGTAAGATTTGCTTTGGTCATGTTGTTTCTTCACAACAATACAACAGTGAATAAGTTGTTCTATAAGTTGCTTATAAGCCCTTTATAAGTTGTTTATTATTATAAATATTTATTTTTTTCTTGCCTTATGCTAGCTAGAAACTTTAGCACTATCTGGAATAGAATTGTGGAGACTAAGCATTCTTGTCTTCTTGTGGGTTTTGAAGGAATTGTTTTCCATTTTCCTACAATGAATATTCTTAATAATATTGAAGATTTATATACATGATATTTGTAATCTGTTTGTAAATTCCTTTTATACATAGATAAATGAATTTTTATTACAGATGAAAGTATGTTGAATTTTGTTGAATGTTTTTCTGCCTCTATTGAATGACTGTGGTTTTTATCCTTTCAATTAATGTGATGTATCATATTGATTGCCACAGGCTAAAACATTCTTGCATTAAATCCCATATGATTATGGCATATGAGTTTTTAATGTGCGGCTACATTCAGTTTTATAAAATTCTGCTGAGAATTTTTCTATCAATATTCATCATTTATGAGATTATACTGTACTATCTTTTTATTTTTTACATGTCGATCCCAGTTCCCTCTTTCTCCCTCCCTCTTACCCTCTCTCCCCCATCACATGCACCATGACCCTTCCCATCCCCCCACCCCAATTCCACATGTAGGGCAATGCCATCCACGTGGGGTCATGTAAATCTGTCAAGTCATTTGAAGTAGGGACTTAAATAACATATAACTTCATAAAACATCAACAACGTTATCACCTTTAGAAAGATGATTTTTAACCTAGAATGTGTCGTAATAAAATTAGAAAGGCTTCAGTTATCTCCTTGAAAAATAGAAGAAAAGAACAACAAAGTATTTATACAATTAACAGATATTTAAAGTTTTTATTTCACCTTTTTGTTTTTGTTGTTGTTGTTGTTGTTGTTGCTAATACTCCCCTTTCTCATTCACTAGTCTCTCCTATTCTTCAACCTCCTTCCTGCTTAAACATTTTCACATCCAGCATCTCCATTTCTACTTTCCTTTTTGTTTGTTTGTTTTGGAGATTCTATTTTAATTGTGTTTCTCCCTTCTGATTCTTCCCTCCAAATACTCCTATATATCCCTTACCTACTCTTCTTCAAATTTGGAGTTTCCTTATCATCAATTGTTATTTCTATTTTTATATGAATATATCCTCCCAAATGTAATCTATTGAGTCAAGAAAATAAAGTAGTTTCTAATATGTGAAATTAAAATTATTAAATTAAGTGAGTTAAGCTTGACTAACAGGAAGAAATCCTTTTACATCCACAGTACATCAGAAGTGTTAAAGAGGACATTAAAGGGAATATTGTCATAGAATAAAATCAAAATTAAGCATTTACAGTGCATGTAAAATTGTGATTTATTTGTATCTCGTCTAGTGAACAAAGGAGAATGATATCAAGGATAATAGCATGAATAACTCTTGTAGAGTATATATGTCTATTAACAGATAGAAGAGGTACGTGCTCTCTTATTTATCATGGTGAACCCCTATAGGCACAAATCAATAGTAAAAAATTTAGATAGGGATATATATAGAATGTAGGAAGAAATAGTAAAAAATAATAAAGGATCCAGTTGAATGTACCATTCAAATATGCCATATGAGGAAGCATTTATACTTTGATTAAGACTATTTTTCATTCTTACTGTATCATGAAATAAATTATTGAAATCATTTAAATCAATCAATAGAACTTTTCCAAGCATCGCTTTGGTGATATTATGTTGGATAGGAAATGTGTCAGTAAAGAAAAAGAAATAAACCTTAAGTAGATTGTATTTGTAATTCTATTTTCAGTCCTTCTCTTTATTTTATACAAAACAACCTATAATTTCTTTGAACATAATTACTTAAATTATTTCCCTTTGATATTATTTCTTCAAAGTTATCTGCAGCCTATGTAGCTTTATTTCCTAACCTCCATACTTAAAATTAGTCTTCTTTATTGTCTATTTAAGAAATATAGTAGTTAATCAAGTGCTCTGGCATTTCCCTAACTTATTTAAATGTTTGTTTTAATAGTAAAATAAGTTTGCTTTGATTATTGTTCTGAATGCTACTCATAGTAAACTATTTCTGCTCTTTAAAATTTTAGGACAGGTTGGGCTTTCTCTGTGTGTTATACTGCACACTTTTAGACCACATTTTTTTCTGACTGACATACTATAGTGTTGTCTAAACTACTTTATCTAATGCTATACTTAAAATCTTAGATCATATCCCATTGTAAGATTTGAAATAATGAACATTAGCCAAATAACAATTGCCCACGATACTGTTTCCTAGTTCCCAAATCTGTGAAAGTGACCTTCCATGCAGATGTGGTCATATTAAGAATCTTCAGAAGGCAACATTATTCGTTTTACATGTGGGCCTAATGTAATAATAAAAGACCTCATATTTTTAAACTTCTAAAATATATTTAATTTTCACAGGCTAAGATGCATATGTAATCTCATTACATTCAATAAAACAGAATGTGGTCATACACATTCTGATTCATAGTTCTCATACTGGTTGTTAATAATCATTTATCTTGATTATTTGCCAGCTCATGCCTAAATAATCTCTGAATACCATATATTAAATTATCTTTTCTTCTATAAAAAGAATATATTTTCTAAAAATTGGCAGTCATTATCCCTCTCCAAGAAAAGAATAATCAAAACAGAATTACTTCCAAAATTTCTTATAATGAACTGAAATGATGCCATCATTTTCATATCTATAAATCAAATCCAAACAATAATTAGGTTACTTCAAAAGTTATAAAAAGAAAACAGCCCTCATCTAGTTGCTGATGGAAACACAAGCAGTCACCCATAGCTAATCACTGAGCCAAACTCCTAGAATCCATTTGCAGAGAGGGAGGAGTGATAAGAAAATGGGTGCAATACCAAGCTACCTGAAAAAGGGAGACAGCTGACTTGAACAAGGGAGAGCTAATGAACCCGAGACTGACCCCTGGGAAACCAGCATTGAACCAACTCAGACCTCCTGAAGTTAGGTCTCAGTTAGAAGGCTTGGGCAGTCTAAGGGTCCTTTGACAGTGGAACTAGGATGTACCTCTGGTGCACAAAAGGAGTTTGGGAGCACACTCCCATGGAGGGATATTCCCTTAACCTAGAGGCAGGCGAGAGGGCCTAGTCCTATTTCAGACTCTAAGTATGAGGCAACAGAAAAATCTCCTTTGGGAGAATGGGAGAAAGGAACATTTTCTACAACCATGACAGGTTGTTGTCACATACTTATAGACTTTAAGTCTATAAGCCCTCAAAAATCCCAATTAGTGTGACTAACTTACAAAAACATTTAAGGAGGTGTGGCTTTTGATCAAAGTGATCCTACATTTCCATCTGTTGTTAAATGTTCAACTGGCTTTCTACTTGGCCATAGGAACTTGATTTCTATTTCTTAGAGCATTTACTTTGGAAGGTCAACGACTGGAAACATCTCAATAACCAAGGAGCTATGTACATTAATTAGTTTTCTGGTGTAGTGATAAAATACTAGTACTGAAAGCAATTTGTAAAATGACCAAGTTCATTTTGGCTTATGATAATAGAGGGTTAAACTCCATAATGCTAGGGCAGCAAGAGCAGAAAACTGTATGATGACATTCCTATACTTACACAGGCAGGAGAGCACAGTACGAAAAGGGTGGGTATGAACCCCCAAAGCCCTTCTCCAATGACGTACTTCCAGCAAAGCTGCACTTCCTAAAGGAGCCTGAACCTGACTGCAACTGAAATCATTTGCACTGAACTCTAAATGTGGGCAGCGCCTTCTAGTGGCAGCACAGGTAAAACTACATGTGAGAAGGAAACTTAGCTTTTTGACTGCTTGCTCTTCTCAATGGCAAATGTATTTATTCTGTTGCTACAGTATTCCTTCATTGATATTAAAACCTACTTATTCTGGATTTCAAACTGGCTGAAGACCAGCAGTTTGTCCAAGAATCCTCCAGGCTTTTGGTACAAGATTGGGACTGCTGAAAAATGAAACTTCTTGGATTGACATACTACCAGAGTCTCAGCCTCTCTGGTACAAGATAGCCACTGTTGGAGTGCCTGGATGACAACCTATAATTCATTGTAATAAATCATATGTGTGTATGTAAATATGTAATTATGTATAAGTATCATATATATATATATATATATATACATATGATATCAATTATTTTCCTTTAGAGAGCTAATGTACATTTGATTAGAATTTGATAATTAATGTCCACATTGATTAGAATTCTTTCATAAACAATAGCTGCTGTCCAGCTATGGCCAATTATCATTCTTTTCTAATGGCAATCTGCTGCATACATTGTAGTCATGGGTCATGAAAATGAGTTGGCACTGTACACTTAGCCACTTGTTCACGATGATCTATAGTACTTGGAAACTCTATTCACTCTTATCATGAGCTCAGATCAAATGCAGACACACTTTCATGTTTTTCTGCAATGTCAGTATTTATTGAATAATAATAAATTCACAAGATCCATTGGTTTTATTGGTCGAAGTTTATCAAGTAGTCCTAATTTCCCTTGAGAGCTGACCAAGGCAAACCAGGCTTTTCGATTCCATTTTAACTACTAACATGAGCTGTCAAATTACACATTGTGCAACAAATTGGTCTCTCTATATATAATTTTCAGAATGGTCCTGAGGGGTTAAACAGGTCTTAGCAAGGCTTAAGGAGCTTCAGAGATTTCAAGGAGGCCTAACTGGAGACAAGCAGAAGGTTGCTAGAGATAAGATAGTCTCCACAGAAGTACAATGAAGCCTGATAGAGTTTTACTGAGGGCTCTGCTGCAGATTCAGGTCTCAGGGTGGGAGTTGAGCCGAGCCTCAGGACCAGTTTGATCTGTAGAGGTGAATGGTGGGTCAGGACCTTGGAGGTCCTAGAGGTAAAAGGCAATAATTAATCCAAGTATGTGAACAGACAGAAAGGACAGATGAATGAGTGGGAAGTGGGAAGAATAGCATTTTGAGTAGGCCACATTAACAGTGAGGATGAAGCCAAGCTGAAGCCCTGGAGATAGCCAGGAGTTCTCCAAATGTAGGCATCTTCATACACACAGTATGTGATTCTATGATAAGTAGGTTGGGAAATAGCCTTCAGACTGCCCTGCATCCTCTCCTCCTCTTTATGGGTTCCAGGTGAGATTATTGCATCCTCTCTTCAGTCTGATGTGTTTGATAAGTTCTCTGGCACTGTTTTCCTGACAAGTCCATGTGCGCAGATGATCCTGGGTTAATTTCATACATTTAAAGCTTTGAGGAAGAAGGAATTTTCACTCTGAGCCTTGTGGGTGTTGCCAGACACCTGGTGTTGTTTATCTACTCTACAAGGTTTGGGGGTCAACCAGTTACTGAATTTGCATTCAGAATGGAGTAAAATTCTGCTTGTAAAACAGAGTCACCCAGGTCAAGGCACACTATGAAAACAGAAAAACAAAACAAAACAAACAAACAAAAAAAAACCACTGTTTTACATAGCATGTGGCAACCTAGAGAGGGCCTCAGCCTGATTTCAACAATGATATAATTATCTGTTAAAGCTTGGAAAAAATAGTTTCGGAGATAGCTAGATAACACAAGTAAATCATTATCCAGGAAAAGAAGAGAGACATTTCTCCCCAAAATAATCTTGTTTAGATGATGCCCTTATCCAGTCTTAGTTTCACTTCAGTGTTCCAAATGATAGCCAGATGCTACAGCCACTAGCCAGCAGTCAGTTATGTGATGTCCCTAGATTCCTCTGGAAATACTGGCATGCCTATGTTTGCCTGTGTTTCAGAAAAACTAGTCAGAAAATTCAGTCATTCTTCTAGCCTTCTTTGCTCAGCTTCTGAGTCCATGTAGGTTAGAGAGCTCACCATAATACGCCTGTCCTTCCCACTTAAGCTTAGCTAACAAAGGCCGATTGAGGTTCTTCATAGTCTCTCTTTACAAGGCCCCTCCCCTCAAGCTTGTGCCTCTAATGTGGTTCCAAAATGCTTCTTGTCTTCTTAGAAGAAGCACGCAGATCTCTCAAGGCACAGACCAGTCCACCAAATATGACCAATTGCCCTACTCAATGAGGCACTCTGCCGTGCTGTATAAATTGTTCCCACAGGCAGTTTAAATTTTTAGTATATTTGTGCTTTGCTTTTATTAGTGAAAAGGAAAGACTTTATGACAGTCATATGTTTTGATATTTTTCAAGAATTAAATTTTTAAAATTTCCAAATTACCCAGGACTGTGGGTTGAATTCAGGACCTTCCTTGTACTATCAAATACATTATCACTGAGTTAACATTGCCTGCCCTTGGTTTTATACAAGCCTGTAAATGGATTTAAACTTGAGACAATTCTCCAGAGGTTACAGGTATACAGCACCTTACATAAGTGCACGCATGTACACACACACACACACACACAAACACACACCCTAATGTAAATACATGTTTCTGTGTATCTGTCTATAAACATATATGTATGTATATAATGACTGAATTATTCATAAAGAGATTAAACTGGTTACAAAATTTTCTTTATTTTTAGCATAATATATGTTCCTGATTTGGGTGATTCACTACAGTAGACTTTGCTATGGGTAGTTCTGTGGCATAATCTATAGTCTACATATATATATATATATATATATATATATATATATTCATTTTTTATTTTTTTAAATAGCCATAGTTTATAGTTTATTCTGGTATTTGATTTAATATGGCTTAGTTTAGCTCTTGTGTTAACATTAGAAGATTTAATATTGAAGACTACAGTCATAGAAAATATAAAACTTTTAGAATGTTTTATTCAGTTGCTCCTGATGTTTCAGCTTCTCAAAGACTAACTTTACCCAGCTGTTAGGTTCTGAGACCTTCTGTGGCAAGCACATGCTGATCTTAGCAAAATGCTTTTTTATGGATGATTTTGTTTTCTTTCTTTCTTTTTCTTTTTCTTTTTCTTTTTGGATGATGTTGTTTTCACATATTACTGCCAAACATTTATGATGTTTTATTTTTTTATGCCTCTTCAGGTAACAGATGTTTTCGATTGACCTTTGTTAACTACTCTGCCAGGTGTGATATTCTGAATGGGCTGCTCAGATTTTATGTTCTGGCTCTGTAGAACTATAAATTTTCATTAAATCTGTTTTGACAAAAGATGCCCTTGATTCTAGACATTCTGAATTAAAGCCAAAGCAAATTTATTGACAAGTCATTAGAAGTGGAAACAAAAGTTTAAGACTATAAAATATAGAGAACAAGAGGAGAATTATATTCCTCTATTACCAAAGGCACTCTATGTACAAAACTAATGCCTAGGGAGCTGTGAACTTACTGAAAGTGAGAATTCAAGAATTCTGTAAGTACTTTGTAGTTGTCTTTCAGTAATATTTCACTTCAATATATGATTTTTCAATTTATATGTGATGTAATAACAGTGTGGAATTTTACTAATATATAAATTTTATGAAATTATATTTTATAATCAGTTTTCTTAATGTAAAGTATTGAAATGTGGATGTTTTTGTTCCAAATGAGTCCTTAATCACAATTAGGATGGAAACTGTACTTAATACAACTAATATACATATGGTATGTTTTTCATGACATGGATCTAACTGGGTAAAATCTTCAGCATTAAATTTATTAATTATTTTATTAATATTTTCATTATTTTACTTAAAAATTAGAATATTAGAATCAAATAATATCTATCTATTCAGTGTTATTATTTTTAACTGTAGTCCCTAGAAAAAAAGTTTTAAAAGCTGCACCTCCATTAAGCATTCTACAGAAGTGTTTGATTTAATTCGGACTTCTGTGAATCATCAGAGTTTGAATATCTCGGGCCCAGACCCAAATTGTCCTGGGCCATCTTAGTAACTATCATTATTTGTTGTTAAAGGAGGCATTTGTGGATAATGATATCCAAGAGTAGAATACAGGGGTGGGAATTAAACATAAGCTGTAAAGATCACTCTGCTGAGATTACAGGTAAGCATCCAACAGTGTATTTCTAAACCCTGAACATTTCACTTGTTCTGTTAAATATATTTTGGCATTTTCATTATTTCTATGAATAATTTATGCTGTTTGTTTTGATCATATTCACCCCTTCTCTCAAACTCTTCTCTGATGCACATCCCGTCAATATCCACACAGCTTTTGCTGCCTTGATTTTTTTTTTTTTTTATCATTAAGTTTAATTTGTGATACTCTAATACTTCTGGTCCATGCCTTTTCACTAGAACATGGTTGGCACACAAGGTACTACACCTTAGAAGAAAACTAAGTGTCCTCCTTCAAGCAACTATCAATTGCCAATAATTCTCAACATGAGACTTCATGCTTCATACCCTTTAAATGATGGGGTGTTGGGCCTGAATTTGATTATGTCATGACCATGCTGTCTCAACTATTGTGAGTACAAATGAGCAACTTCCCTGGTGTGCTTGTAAAACATTCTTCCTTTTAGTCATCTACCATCTATTGATCTCAGAATCTACCTATATATTCTATAATGATCCCTGAGCCTCAGAGAAGAGAGGCTGTGATATACATGTCCCACTTAGCGATGAGAAGTCTACAGTCTCTTATATCTTCACCTTGACCAGCTATAGTTCTCTGTGGTAATCTCTGTCTACAGAAAAAAAGAAAAGAAAAAAGAAGAAGCTTATCTAGCTTATCTTATATCAGGTGAGAGATGTATACTAATATATGGATATAATGTAATAATTAGAATTCAATTTATCATTGTGGTAATTTAGCATAAAAATAGTAGTAGGTACTCCTCTAGGATCAATGACATGTCTTCTTATAGGTTCCTGGTCCCAATAATGATTCTACTTATAGGTTTTATCTTATAAAAACGATTTAAATCCAATAAGAAAGCTGTTGGTTATTCTGATGGAAACTGTGCTACAATAAGTTTGGTGTGTGTGTGTGTGTGTGTGTGTGTGTGTGTGTGTGTGTGTGTATTCACTCAACAGAATAGTTCATTCTTCAACTTAGCTTAGGGAATGCTACTGAAATAAATGTTGATATGCAAATATCTCTATGACTTATTGACACTGGCTTGTTCAGGTAACTTCCAAAAAGTGGGAGTTTTGTCATATATTGATCTACATTTAGTTTTTTTTTTTTTTTTTTTTTTTTTTTAGAAAATCCTATACTGACTTCTGATGGGAGATGTCATTCTATAATTGGTTTCTCTTATTGGTTAATGTTGGCCAATAGGAAAGCAAGATAGGCAGGACTAGGAGACAAGGAGAATTTGGGAAGAGATAGGAGGAGATTCAACATGTAATTCTGAAGAGCAGAACTCCGGACTCTCACTCCGGTAAGATAAGACCACGTGAAAACACTTAGATTAATATAAATGAGTTAATATTTAAGGCAGAGCTAGCCAATAAGAAAAGCAATAACAGGCCAATAGCTTTATATCTATTACAGTGTCTCTGTGTTATTTGGGGCTGGCATGGCTGTGGGACCAGGCTGGCTAATGGAAAACAACACGTAACACACTTCCACTGTAGATCATCTTTACAATGGCAATGTTTTGGGGTTCCTTCTGTATATATCATTGCAGCAATTGAGTTCATTATTCTTGTTTAGTGGATTCTATTCTCACTGCAGTAAGACAGCATGTGGAGGAGAGAAAGAGAGAGAATCATGGTATTTATGAAGAACTGCCAGGTGGACAGACAGGCAGGTGACAGAGAGAGGGGCTTCAGAGAAAGAGAGGAAAAGCCCAAAGAACCAAGGAAAGCATAAGTTAAGCTCTCCATGTGTCTAAAAAAGGGGACAATGGAGAAATAAAAGAAAGAATACCTACAACTGCACCAAAATCTCATGGCAATCATAGCCACTGCCCAGGCTGGATAAGTAGCATTCTCTAATAGGTTTCACCAATGTCCGACTAAGGTTACAATAACAACCATCAATGAAGGACTCATTTGTTCCCTGTGTCTGTGCTATATTCCAAGCTCATATTTGTTGAGACTGTGGATACACTAATTTCTGATATCAAGTTCTACGAAATAATATAAATTGCAGAATTTCTTTCCTAAAAGCACTAATAAAAGTGGTTCAAGTTCTGCATGAATTATTTTTATTCTGACCTCTCAATTAATATATCCTCTTTTCTTTTGTTACACATATTAACATTTTCAGTAAAATTCACATTTTAAAATGGTAATAATTGCCTTAAATTTTACTATGGATAATTAGCATACACTAATAAAAATTCCAATGTATTTCTAAATCAATAAACTATGTGGACATGTAAATAAAAATAACATGACACATTTTTAAAAGTAACAAAGAGTGACTGCAGATATGTATAGTAGTATGTAGATTACATGGGAGGCCAAGGCTTTAAACAAAAAGAGACATAATAATGGAGAATATGAAAATATATTTACTAGTGTAGTCATTGAAATGGATCAATATTGGCATAGTAATGAGGAAATAGACAAATGATAGCTCAAAGAAAATCATGAAGGGCATTTTAGTGCATGATAAATATTCTAATGCAAAGAGATAGGAAAATAAAAGTGTAGCAATAACTTAGGTTGAGAACACCTATCTTTTCATTTGGAAAACATTTTCTAGAAAAGAACTTAATTTTATATTTTCATAAATGATAATCCAAATAATGAACCTAAGAATAGGTAATAGAGGAATGTACAGTTTACTCTGGAGGTGGAGGAGAAAGTATTTTCATATAAACTAAATAATTAAACTAATGATTCATTTTTTAATGATAACATTTAAGCTTAAAGTATTAAAGGCATCATAAAGTGTAAATTTTTAAGAAGCCAACAGACAACTGTAAATTGAGTGCAAAATTTCAGTATAAAGATATTAGTCAACTTAGCAGCAACTATTCATGCAAAGAAAACAATAACTGAGAAAGAGAAAATGCCTATAAAAGCTTGGAAGAAAAGCACATATAAGAAAGAAAATAACTGATATGTAAAAGGATATTGCATCCCTATAAATCAATATGCCAACATCAGTTTTCAGTCTCTAAAACAGTTGATAATATATGAGAAATGCAACTTGGCCATCATTTAAATTTCTTCCTGTATGGTTTTATTCTTTTTCTCCAGACAAAAATTTGTTGTTAGTGATTCACAAAGGAAAATTGTCATCTTCCATTCAGGGAGGACCACACTGAGATAGCCTTAGTTAAGCCTGTCTTCATGCAACAGTGGCTGCTAACCCTTTATCACTTCGACACAGAAGTCCCTGAACTGTTATTTCCCAAGTGGCTATTTGTGCTACACCATGCGATTGGTGTTAGCAAGAGTGAGGCCCTGGAGAGGTGACATTCAGTAAATGGTGATAAAAGAAGTAGAAGGGAGACAAGAGGTGAGAACTAACTATACTGACAAATGAGTTCCCCTTTACTGTCTAGTAGATTAAGTATAGAGTTTTGTTTTGTTGTGTTTCTGCAGAGCTTCCAAGTGAGTAATGATGGTGTGAGTTAAATGTTCACTATTACTCTTGATTGTAAAAGGTGTTGGGGTGTTAATGATCTACACAGTGCTGCTTCATTCATTTTCATAGATTCCCATTAACACTCAGCATCCTACCTAGGACTTTTATTCTAACTCCTCAGAGTTTGTACCAAACAAGTGAAATGACACCATTTGAGAGTTACATCATGTTGTAAAGTTTTGGAGGAGAGCAAAGCAGGCACACAGTCTTCGGCTTAGGAGGATAAAGAAAACAAACAAACAAACAGCAACAATAAACCAAAAACTTCCCTGAGTCTTTTAGTGACACGATTTAGATGTCTATATTTTTATTTTTTCTTTATTGAAAATAGATTATTATACAAGCATCGCAATTTCCCCTCCCTCCACTCCTCCAAGCTTTTTCCCATCTCTGCTGTTGCCTAGTTCCACTTCCTCTGGCTCACTTCAGAAAAGAGTTTTCAAGGAGACAACAACCTAAAATGATAAAACAAGATACAATAAGACAAGGCAGAAGTCATATCAAGACTGGAAAGGCAACCCGAGAGAAGAGTCCCAAGAGTAGAGATTTTCACAGACTTACTTTTGCCCTGATCATTTTTGTCTCTTAGAAAACCAGAGAAAGATATAAAGCAATCAGACAGTTATAGCAAAATCTATGAAGATGTAACCAAGACATATCTACCCCACAGTCCTATTAAATACTGACTCAAGAAACACAAGTATCCATGTATAAAAGAAGCTGTGCTTATACTTACCCTTCAATGTACATGGCAGATTAAAAAAAAAAGACTCTAGTGCTCTCAGAAAAGAAGTTGCATATGATAGCCCTGTCCTTAGGATGATGCCCTTTATATAAGCCTAGGAAAGTTAACAACATAATCCCAGAAATTAGGGCCTTTATTTTCTGGCGAAAGGATTACAATAAGGACTTTGGCAACAAAACCTTCAAACAAATTTCTAGGTCACAGGAAAATCTGTGTCATGTTCCTATAGGTGTTTCTGCTACATAAAATTAACACAGATCATCAAACTGAACTTGTTAACTTTCAAGATCCTATATTTATACTCTGTATCTTAAGTCATATATGCTTTTAAAATTAAAGAGTGTCACAATAATGAATAGGTACCATTTTATAACTATGTAAAGTGTTCTATAATACTTATAGCTTTGTTAGTAGATATTCTATTATCTTACATAAATGATCATAGTGATTATTTTCACAGGTTGCCTTCACCAGTAATTTCTTGGATTTTTGTAAGGAACATAACAACCTTCATTTTTTTTTCATTAGTTTTGAAGAACACTTAAACATTAGAACAACAACATCTTTCTAGCTTTAGATTTTAATGAGATTACATGAAAATGATACACATCTTTATATCATCTGCACATACCATCTACCAGTCCCCTCATATATTCAATATGACCCCATTATTTCATTTGTATGATAGGAGTATAAAGCATCTACTGAGTAAGTTACTCACTAATTTCTAAGACTCCAGAGTTCCTGAAAGCATTATGTTTTCAAATGTTAGACTTTGTTTTCTTTTCTTTTCCAGACTAATTAGCTTTAAGGTACCTGGTACCATCTGGATTTGAACTTTTGGAGAGAAATTGTTTTAAATTTTACTAGATAGTACAGTTGATTTTCTTTTATAATGATAAAATCATATGCATGTATATATGTATACAATTTTCATCTTACCTTTAAAACTTCTGAGTAAAATTCCTTTGTATCTTAGAAGACAGTTATTTTGAGATTAAATAGAACCATAGAAAACTTAAATTGAAAATTCAGTTTTAAGGAGTTTGGGACACAAAGCAGAGAAGAATTTTAACATAAATAACCTATATCATTTGTTCTTCTTCAACATATTTACAGAAAGGTAGACATCATTAATCTTAAGATTAATGTGATTACACATGATCTTAAGACACATGTGTAATATTTAACACTGCATCCATAATTCTATATTTCTCTAAAAACTCTACCAAGGAAAATGTTTAAAAGCAACTTGAATTTTTTCAGTACCAGAAATTCTTCATGGTCAAGGATATAACATTGTGTAAATAAGTGGTAGCTTTGATAATGTATTGCATAATGTTTGTGCATAAAGATATTAGATCAAACTGAGAGCTGTGTTTGTCTGAAAAAGGGATGAATCTTACAATTTGATTGTAACAAGTGGAAACTCAGATTCTATTAAATGTGTTCCACAGTTTATCCTTTTCTGCTTCCTCTATGATAGTCCCTTTTCAGTCTGATGTCGTGTGTGTATGTGTGTGTGTGTGTGTGTGTGTAAAATCTAGATTCAGCACATGACAGATAATAATTGCCAAATATGTTTTAAATTTTTAAGTACCAAGACTTTGAGTGGTAAGAACTGATCTTACAAAAGATCATCTGGTCCAGAGGGTGAATGCCCCAGAATGGGTCACACTGTGTACTCCAGTGTTTACTTTACCCTACAGAAATTCCTTGGGGTGAGGAACCATCCCTACAACTCCTAATGACTCTCATTATAAGCTTGGCCTAGCATTTGCCTCCAATTTCCACAGAATAATCTTTCTTAATAGTCCTAAATCACAGCTAGGATAAGCGCAATGCCCTAGATCAAAAAAATAAATAGAGCACAGTACATTTCTCAAATAACCCTATCATTACAATAGCAATTTTTTCTCAATCTCCTTCTGGGAAAATCATTTCTCTTTCTTGCATATCTCAGACAAAGGGAAAATAAGGCCTAATAGCAATATAAAAGAATATTCTTAAATTGATATGTATGCAGAGGAAATTTAAAGTGAACCTCTTATTTTCTTCTTCAGAAAGAAAAAAAAAAGTAGAAATAAAAGTCTTGTATAAATAAAATGAATTCATTTCACCACGCGTTTTTCTAAGTCAGTGGGAAAATTAACTTCATTTTCGCACTTTTGCTATGGAGTTTATGATGAAAAAATGACCAAATTGTCAAATGTCAACAGGTTTTCAAATTATAGTGCAATATACATTGTCTGCACATTAACACACACACACATACATAAACAAACAGAAACTGTATGTGAGGTATAAATACATGATTTCATATAATATATTATATGAATGAAATTCATATGAATGAAATTATACCAATGAAATAAGTAAAATATTTTCTCTATCGGGACATATCTCTTTCAAATTATGATGTCTGCTGAAAAGGAAAACGTAGCACTTAATATAGGGCTCTGAAGATTTAATACACTTGTTTTAAATCTACATGTTTCCTCCTCATTGTTCTCTTCCTTCTTCTTTAATAACTTAATAGGTCTAATTATTGCTTCCTAAACAACTGTGGATGTGGTTCTACCAGCTAGGGTATGAGAAACCAAACAGAGACCACACCCACCCAAAAGAATGAGCCTTTCTTCAACAGCAATTGTTCACTGTTAAAATCTAGTCAAAGCAAGAGGCTCATGGAAACACATCAGACATTTTTGGAGGGTGGGGAATCAAAAGTTTAATTAATATTTTCGGGAATTTCCTCCATGAATCTTTCTACAATCATTATTTTATCTCTGTCCTCCAAATCAATTATCTAAGGGCCCTTAGCCTTTTCTTATAACCATGCAGGTGTGTGTGTGTGTGTGTGTGTGTGTGTGTGTGTGTGTGTGTGTTATGTGTTTGAAGTTATGTGGTGTGTGCATTAAAAATGCACACACACACACACACACACATATATATATATGATGAATAAATTTAAATTTAGTGTGTTCATATTATTTAGAGATGACCATTTAGGCTCAGCTGAACTACAAGGACTTATTCTGGAGAAGATGGATTCTACCTTTCTCAGCAGCCATTAATTACCTGTGAGGGACCACAGTCATAGTGAAGATACTCTTCAGAGGAGAATAGTAGAACACAACTGTCAGGAGGAGAGCTGTCAGTGTGGTGTCCAGTGCCAGCTGGTACTCATACAACACAAGCCCTATACCTACCTACAGCTTGAAGAATGTGAAGCGAAAACTATTAGGGCCAGAAGACCAGGATATCCGTTGTGAAGTTGTGTATTCTGTGTATGATAAGGAGGGTGGCACTTAAAATGTCACCATTACATTCATGTAAACATCACCAAACAAGCATTTTACAAGTGGAATGGGAGGGTGACAAATAAGATTATCCTCTTCTAATAAATTTTTCACTCTTAGGAAAGAGAGTAATTTAAAGGAAGAATAACTACACTGTGCGCTCTTAAGGAATTATGCATGGTCTTGTGAGCATGTGTGGGAATAAGAGTAACTTTATCTAAGGGACTCCAAAGGCTTTACAGAGGAAGTAGTCTTTGTGTTGAAATTTGATGTCTAAGGCACAACTAACTGAACAAGCAGAAAGACAGAAGGCAGTGAATAGCAAGAACATCAGGTAAGAGTGCAGCAATGTAACGTGTCAAGTGACCCTGAAAATCATGCATGAAGAAGAACTGTGTGTGTGACCCAGCTAATGGACCAGCAAGGAGTAAAGCATTTATTATAGCAGAAATTTTAACACATGGGAGTTTCACCTCCCTTTCTCAGTAACTGATTCCAATCCTGTTTAGCTGAAATTGTGACAAACACATTGCATTGTGTTTAGTGTCTGTTACCTACTGAAGGTCTACCATTTTATATAAATTCTTTTTTAAACTCGAATTGCTTTAAATACAATCCCATAGTTATTTGAGCATTTCACACAAGGGGTCTTCATCATAGCCACCTCCTCAGTCCTCTCTCAAATTCTCCCTAGCTCATCCCTCCCTTTCACTTCCCCATCATATTTTTGTCTGGTTTGGTTTTAGGTAGATTATCTTGCACCAGAATTTCTGGTCCTCTGGATCTTTCGATTCTGATTCTAGAAAATCCCCGAGCTTTAGGGATAGGTATTATGTTGATCTCTGCATATTGACTATTGGGGGTTTCTATATGTTCTCTATCTGCAACAGAAACAAAACAAAACAAACCATAAAGCTTTGTTTATGAGGGATAAGAGCTATACTTATTACCAAAAGATGTCTTCCTGCCTTCACCTTTCATTTTTCACAGATCCTTTCAACAATGTTGTGGACAACGTGCCACATGAAGCAGACTGAATTAGTCTTACAAATTAAGAAAGATGCCTGATCATAGCAATCACCATAGCAAAGAAGAAGATAACCACTGTAACTGAGGTGCTCACATCAATGGGAATAGGCCAAGGGGTGTTACAAAAGGAACTAATGAGTGAATCCAGTTCAGTTATGAATTCAGGATTGTGACATTTGGAAGGCATATAATTTAATCATTTCATTTCCTAGTCTCATGATAGATTACTTGTGTAAGGAGTAAGGTATTTCTGCCCGCTGCCGAGTCTTGTCCTGCCACCGCGCCAGCCCCAAATAACACACAGAGACTCTGTATATGATATAATTCTGTTGGCCAGTTACTAGTTTCTTATTAGCTAGCTCTGTCTTAAGTATTAACCCATTTCTATGTATTTCCACGTGGTCTTACCAGGGAGAGGTGGCTGCTGGTTCTAGTCTCTCCAGACTCTCCATGTTGACCCCTCCTTCCTCCTTCCTATTTTCTCCTTGTCTCCTAGTCCCTCCTATCTTCCTTTCCTATTGGCCAACAGTGCTTTATTATTAACCAGTATGAGAAACATATACAGAATGACATCTCCTATCATAATTAAAAAAAAAAGCTAAAGGTTTACAGTGTTTTAAAATATAGTTAGACATGGTTTTAAAAAGACAAAGAGGAACTGGGTGTGGTGGCACACACCTTTAATTCCAGCACTCAGGAGACAGAGGCAAGCAGATCTCTGTGATTTTCAAAGTAAATCTGGTATGCAGACTGAATTCCAGCAAAGATAAGAGTTACACAGTGAAACCCTGTCTCAAAAAATTAAAAAATAGAAAAAGAAAGAGAGTAATAATAAAGCCACGTAAAATGAAAAGCTCAGAGAGAATCTGTATACTGTATGGCATTGTATTGTCTTTATATCATTTGACTGCTTGAGGAAACAACTGTTAAAGGAAATACTGCTGGATTAATTCAATTTATATATTTTAAAAATGCTTTGATTCCAAGATTTAAGTTCAAGGACAAGTTACAGGGGAAAAGGATTTCTATTTTTGTTTCCACAGAAAATGAAAAGCTGTGGATTCCTTCCAGACTAATATGGTTTGATCAAGCCAGACCCCCTGAAACAGAGTTCCAGGTGATCCTACATTCAAAACATCTGAACAAAGCAGCCTTGCAGACTACAACCAGGATTTCTGTGTCTTCTTAGGATTCCCCCATGACAGCGCCCCCTATCAACAGGAAGTAGTTTGAAAAGAACAACGCCCAAATTCCCAAATATTGTCTACAAATGTTTGTTTTCATTTAAATGGACTTAGTTATAAATGGTTAATGATCACAACCAATGTCTTTTTAAAAGTAAAAAGGGGATTATGATATAGACGTGAATACTTTGTTTTGGAATGGATTTTCATTTATTGATACAACATAAGGTCAATTTTATGATATGTATATTTCTCCTTTTGTTTAGGTATTGTGTTTATATAGCTCATTTAGAAATGTAATGTATAATTTAGTACAGCTTATTGATAGTTACCATTATTAGTCAAAACTTATAGTGTTAGTTAGGTTTTCTAGATATGCAGAGATGTATTTGAGATAGATAGGAATTATTCAAACCTTTCAAAGACCTACAGAATATGGCATTTAAAATGGTTTAGGGTTTTTCTTGACAATGAGGCACAATTGCTCCTGGCAACACCACCTGTGTCAGAAAGGAAGATGGACATTGAAGAAACTTGTTATGGAGTTTGCCTCCAATGTGGCAAGACTAGCCACATTGTTTGACTTTATGCTGTATAAAATGGACATGCAGGACCCACAGAAAAGTGACTGCAGATGCAAGATGGACATTGCTAAAGAGTTCCTGCTTCATGGAAGAGTCTGCCAGACAGTCTTCAGGACACAGAGAAAAATGACTGACAAACTGCCAGTACAAGAAGACAGTTTAACATTTTCTGCTTTGCTGAAGAGTCTGCCAGACATACTACGGCCTATGAGCTGAAGATGGAAGATTACAGAAGAACTTCAGGTGACCAGGCAGTGAGTTGTCTCTGTTATTTCTAGAGTTTATATATTATCCTTCTGTGGTCTTTGAAGGAGTTGAAGACAGATAGTTATGGTTATAGTTTTCCTTAGTTAATCTTAAAGATAAGTCACAGATAGGACTTTAGACTCACAAATATAGGATAGATGATAGAATAGTTTCTTTTAATCTTGCTAAATGTTAATGGACTAAATATTGTTAACTGTGATTCTTTTTTGGATAACTGTTCTGTTGTATATTTTGCTATGATAAGGTTAAAACCCTTGTTTTTATTTAGAGAGAAAAGAGGAGATGATGGGAGATGTCATTTTGTATATGTTTCTCATACTGGTTAATGAATAAAGCACTGTTGGCCAATAGGAAAGCAAGATAGGCGGGACTAGGAGACAAGGAGGAAATAGGAAGGAGTAAGGAGGAGCCAAGATGGAGAGTCTGGAGAAGGAAGAACTGCCAGCCGCCTCTCCCTGGTAAGACCAGGTGGAAATACATAGAAATGGGCTAATAATTAAGACAGAGCTAGCGGATAAGAAACAAGTAACTGGGCCAACAGAATTATATCTAATACAATGTCTCTGTATTATTTGGGGCTGGCATGGTGGCGGGACCAGACCAGGTGGCGGGAGGAAAAACCCATACTCCTTACATACTTGTACAGAAATAAGGATCAAGAAGTGATACAATGCTTAAAACACTCCAGTATGTGCATAGCGAGGAAAGCACTGAGATGGGCAGAAATTATAGCCACCATCAAAAGATACCGGCAGCACACCTGAAATAGCTTGTAATTCAGATGCCACAGCTCAAGAGATCTGCCTAGCTTCCCTGGAGACGTGTGGAATGAGGAAATGTCAGTTGTGTTCTTTCTGCAGCTTCTGGTAAGATAACACAAGAAAAAGAGTTAGCATTATGACTGCCAGAGCACAGAACTATCACAATTTTAGGAATAGTTTTAGAAGGCCCTGGATTTCCGGCTAGAAAATAGTTTTCTCATAGCCCTGGTACCAAACACTCAACATAAAGCAGCAAATATACCCTAAAAAGAAAATCACTACAAAATGATAAACAGCCAGCAAACATTTTTCAGTTTGTCAACAGCTTTCAGGGAACATAGCTAAGATTCTGCAAAGGCTGAACTAGAGTGGAGGGAGGCATCATTATAAACAGTCTTACTAACCTGTAAAAGATTTTTACCATTAGACAAATTAAGACATAATAGATTAAATTGAGCAAGTTCTATGTCTGATAGAGCAAGTACTATGACTGATATATATTTTTTTTCTTATTTTACATATCAATTCCAGTTCCTTCTCCCTCCCTCCTATGTTCTCTGACCCTCCCGCCCATCATATCCTCCCCCACTCCACAGAGAGGGTGATGCCTTCCAAGAAGGTCATCAAAGTCTGTCAAGTCATTTGGAGAGTAGGGTCTAGCCCCTCCCTCCTGTATTTAGGTCAAGGGAGTACCCCTCCATGGAGAATGTGCTCCTAAAGTCTGCTCATGCACCAGGGATACATCCTGGTTCCACTGTCCGAGGTCCCTTAGAATGCCCAAGCCTTATAACTGAGACCCACCTTCAGGGGATCTGAGTCCATACAATGATACAATGAGTCCAGCCAGATATTAGGCTAAGAGTCCATTAGCTCCTCTTTGTTCAAGTCAGCTCTGTGGGTTTCTGTTGCCTGGTCTTGACCCCTTTTCTTATCACTCCTCCTATGACTGATCTTTTAAATTGGGGTTCTTCATTTTCTTTGAGTAAACTTAAATCGTTTATCTCGTTCTTCATTGTATTACTAAAAACGGCTTGCATATATCAATCTTGTGTTAAAGATATATGTATCTTGTGTAAGTCAGGTTTCACTGTTGGTAATAGATTGTGCATTTCAAAGCAATTTAAAATTTTTATTAAATGGAACTAATTTGCTTAATTCATACACTGATTTGAAGGGAATATATATATATCAAAGATCAGAGAGAATCTATATGCTTTCAGCATATTTTCTAATTAATTTCTTGGAAATTTCTTCCTTTAACAAACTTATATAATAC
This sequence comes from Phodopus roborovskii, assembly GCF_943737965.1. Lineage (NCBI taxonomy): Eukaryota > Metazoa > Chordata > Mammalia > Rodentia > Cricetidae > Phodopus > Phodopus roborovskii. The sequence continues at coordinate 8,172,779 of NW_026125444.1, forward strand.
ATTGAACTCATCCCAGAAATTTTATAAACTTCATACATTGTGAGTGATTTTTATTTTTACTACATTCTAGCTAATACATGGTATTCACCACCAAATTAACATATGTGCATTTGCTTTCAGAAAAAGGAATATTGAGCTTTATTATTAGATCTGGTATTTAGTCAAACAGAATTGGCCAAAAGTTTATTGATTCCTTGAGTTTTCAGAAAGCAATGCAAAAAACAATGCAAAAAAATTAGTTTTCGTTCTGCTTTTTAGAATTACTATGGAATTCATATATTTCAATGCATGCTTTGTTTTTTTTTTCTTGTTATTGCACTACAATATACACTCTGTTCAATCAGTTATAATAAAACTGGCTGTTTCTATTAGCTCATGCAATGTAATGGGACCAATTTGGCTATTCCCAATTAAGTATGTCTCTTCCAGCACCTTCTAATATGTGACTTTTACCAATTTTCTAGGAATACCTTCTATTATTGGGTTCCTATACATATTATCATTAATTAACTAGGAATGTTTAGAAGATTTGTATTTTCTAATAATTTATAAAAATACAGCTTTCTCTGTTCGATTGACTCATCTATGTCTTTGTACATATTTTAAAATAATGAGTACTTTCTGGTTTGGTTACTTGTCTTGGGCTTACATAAGAAAATTCACAGACTATACAGTTTAAACAGAAGATTTTTTTCCCCCCTGAAACTCTGTTCCTGCTGAATCTCTGCAATGATGATGGCAACACATAAACTCTCTAATAGAGACTATCCTCCTGGTTACACATTGCCTCCTTTCTATATTTGTGATGGGGAGCTCCTCCTTAACCTTATGGTCCCATTGGCTTAACCTTTGCAATTTGATTCAGAAGTAACTGCTTCTCTGCATTCTACTGAGGCTTTAGGATTGAACCTGTGAAGTTGAAACTTGAAGAGCCATTTATTTTTAAAATCTGGATTTACAAGATGGATTATTTTATCCTTGTTTCTGCGTTAACATTAACTTCATACAATATCCCTAGAAGCAATTCTTCTCATAAACATACTTAGATAGACATGTTTTCTTTACATTTAGCAATCAAGGTTATATTTTGTCTGTTATCAGGTGGCACATACTTCTCCCTCCATTATTTTTTAAGCCTAAAATGTCTTTACATTTAAAGACATTAGGTTTTATTTTATTTTATCTATTTGGCAATTCTAGTTTCATTGGAAGGTATATATTTGTACCAATTATATTTAATGTAATACTATTACAGTTGGTCTGAATGTATTTCTTTATACTTAGTATGTTACAGATAGAATAGGATATATAAACTTCGTAGGATATATAAAACACTTATTTTCAAATGCACATCTGTTCTTGAATTTTTATTTTATTTTAGTAGTAAATCATTTTATGCTTCAATTTTTTATTCATGGTATAGATCTCTAGGTTACAAATGATAGATTGTAATATAATGTCATGAAAAATATTGTAAACTGTGTGATATACTTAATTATTTCCCAATAAATTTTGGCTATATTTACATTTTTATTTTCACTTTGATAAACCATCAATGCCACACACCCTTTAATTGTTAACCAAGACATATTTGACTTACACTAAACTGTATATTTACTGTTTATTAATCATAGGTTTAGAAAAATCTCCGATGGAAAGAAATCTGTGTCATAGTGACAACAATAAACTACCCTGTGTCCCTGTGTAATACCTTTTCCACTCTCTTCCCTGCTTCTTGTACCAAGAAAACCATGTTTTAGTTTAGACAGGTACAACCATACAGAGTTAAACAATTGCTACTTAAAGGAACACTATGTCTTGGCACCGTAAATCAAATAACCCACGACAAAAAACAAGTGTAACACATCTTAAATTAATATTCCATTACATCTCTTACTAGAATTTTGTTGTTGTTGTTTGTCGGATTTTTTGAGAAGGAAAGAAAATAAAGGTGGATGAGGAAAAAAAGCATGTTATAAAAACATGGTTGAATACTTTGCATATATTTAAAAATAACATTCTATATGTTATATAGAATCCTATATATAATATAATAACGATTCTCTATATATACATAAAATTCCAATCAATCCTATTGAGATTGTACTAGATGATATTGTTAGAAATTAGAAAACAGTTCCTAATATTTAACAGAGGTTATCAATACATAAACTTGTGATAAACAGAATAATTGAAGGCCTTGTGGTTTATCAGAGCATAAAGATGTACTAGATAATACTAGTTCATACAGTGTGTCATAAGTATATGCACAGAAATTTCCTATTAAGTGAATTATTTCAAAGGATTGACATGTTCAATTTTTTTAATTAAAGATAATCTCAGGTGAAACAAAGACTATACTGTTTAATAACATTCAGTTTAAATAAATTTATAAGACAATAATTACAATTAAGGTAATTAAATGAGAGAACATACATTGGGGCCAGATATGATGTTGTTTCTGATTTGCAGTTCCTTTCAGGCTTAAATGTACAAATATACAGCCACAATCATTCAGTAATTATTTTGAATCTTTTACTTGTTTTAGCAAATTTCTCACAAGCCATATGACATTTCAAATAAGATAATTTCATCTAATACAAATGGAATTCTTAAAAATAAATGCATTACATTTTAATCTGCCTGGAATATTCACTAACGTAAATACTATTAGCCATTTTAAATTAACTAGTCTTGTTTTTTTATGTTTTTATCATAATGATAAAGATTTATTGTAGATTTATCATAGCTACAGAATCTCTAATACCAGAACATCTAGCTCACTGTCCTTGGGAAAGAAGCCTAGAATTCTGTCTCCCGGCTGAGTTGGGCGGTAGTCCCTGGCAAGTGACTCTGTAAGTAACAGCTGGTCCTGGATGCTAATTAGTGGCCTTATTTAGCATTCTTTCTCCAAATACAAACTAAGCATAGAAGTGATCATTTATTTAGATAACTGTTATCATGAAAATAGTGCTGAAAATCACACCCAACTAGAATTGGGAAAAAAGATTAAACTGCATAAAATTTTTATTGAAATGAATTAGCAGCCATTTTAATCTTCTATTCCTCTTTGTAGTTTGAATATGAAATTGTACAATTAATTTCAACTAACATAGTAACCGGTAATGTATTCTTTAGAGAGAAAAAAAGGGGCAAATGGCTATCACTAATCAGTAACAATTAACTTATTATCAGCATGAGATTATATATTATGATATTTATAGTTTGTTATGCTTTGACAAAAGTCCAAAGTTGTATTTTTCTTTTGATATTTGATGGTTGCAAGATTTCATGCAAATTTAACAATAAGACTATTCATCATATACATCTGAAAGTTAAAGGTTCTTTTAAAACCAAGATACACAAGAGAACTATTATTTCACTTTATCATTGTTATTATGTTAAGCCTAATTACAACAAATCTTGCTGGCAGCATTCTATTCTCAACACAGTTTTTCAGGGGCTTATGACTCATTGTCTTCAGGTTAACCAGAACAAACAGTGCTCAAGATCATGAGCCCATGTGATTATCTTGTATCTTCAAATTTTAAATGAGTTAAATTAATTTTAACACAAACATCTTAACATTTAAGTGATACATAAATTACTACCTATTTTCAGTCATGTTTAATTGTTAAAATAAAGCGAGTTATTTGAAAAACAATATGAGTATTTTCTCTTTTAAATTCGGCTCTCAGTGTAATTCTATGTAATTACATTTTAAATGATCATGATTGCTATTATTATTAATAGTAATTCTAAAAATACTACTATGCATACACTATACTTTTATTGTGTGTTTTAAAGGATTGTAGGTATAATAGAAGGATTCAATCGAATTACTTAAATTTTTTCAAACATAGTGAAGAACATAAAATAGCTTGCAATTTTTTATATTTGAATATATATTTATTTGAATTTATTAAATATTAAAACATAAAATTCACATTATTTGTATGTGTAAGTCATATTTTCTGCTGGTAGAATAACATTTAATTGGTGGGTATAATATTTCTGTGTGTTATGAACTAAAAATGAAGCAGAGCAAGAAAGGAAAAATAGACACTTTTTTTTGAGATAGTTCCGCTATGCAACCCTGCCTATCTAAGAACTCACTATGCATAGACTAGACTGGCTAAACTTACAGAGATGCAGCTGCCTCCACCTCCCAGGTTTGACTTTCATCACTTTGACATATAATGTGAAATAAAACACCTGAATGAGATGAGAATGCTGAACAATACTGACTTTATAGTAGTATGTGTGTTCACCTTTCTTTCACAAAACTACCAATACACGTAATAAATTTTTGGAAATCTGGTCAAATTTTAACAAGGAAAAAAAGACATTTGATCCTACAAAAAAAATATGCCAAGTTACCTCATTATAGGCATGACAGGTATCAAATGACAATAAGATAACAATTATATACTTACCGTATACAAAGTATTTTCAAAGTTTCAAATCTTTCAAAACTGATAATACATAAAATCCATGCAATAGGAAATAGAACATTGGATAGCTTATTTAAGACACAGTTGATCCTTTCAAACATACCTCCAAAAGAAATTTCTTTACTTTGATATTTTTTTCTTTTTTCTTTTCTTTTTTTTTTTTTTTTAGGTAATTCTAAACGTTTAAACATGAATGACATACTATTTGTTTTGGTTTAAGCATGCAAAGTATGCCATCAGTTCACGTGTTTGGTTGATAATTTGTCCTGAGGTTGAGGTTCTATTTGAGAAAATTATGGAACCTAAAGAAGGCTGAGACTTGTTAAAGGAAGTCTGCAGTGGCAAATTGGCTTTGAAGTTCTATTCACAGCATTACTTACAGCCCTCTGTTTCCATATGCAAACTCTGGGTGTCTGAAATGTGATCATCTGCCTTCCTACTGCTGCCATGATTTTGTGCATTATGTCTTCTCAACCAGGACAGATCCTCTCCCTCTAGAACTGTAATCTAAAATAGTTGTCTCCCCTAAGTCACCTTTTATTCAGCATATTTTAACAGAGAATGTAGAGTAAACACAAACTTTACTCTTATGTAATGTAAATGTAAAAAGAAGTTAATAAAACTTAATTAACTCTATATAGGCTATATCAAATTGGCTTCCAAGCTAGACAAAAGCAATATAAAATGCATGTACATACAAAGAGAGAAAGAGAAACTAAAACATGCAGATCAATATTCTTCCTGAATATAGAAGAAAAATATTTAAGTAAAACACATCCACACATGATAAGTTATGTATATAGCATTTTCTTCAAGGATGTGATATCAGTTATCTAGTTACAAAAAGAGTATGTTTAAACCATCAACTCAACAATCAAAAGCAGAGAAGCCACATGATCATATTGATCAGTGTAACTGGAGCTTTTCTGTCTCCCACCACCAATCACAAATATATTTATAAAAGAACAAAAAAAAAAGCACCCAATACTAACTTTAATCACTTTCTACTGGCTAGCTCTTATATTTAAACTAACCCATTTGTATTAATCTATGTATTGCCATGTGACCATGGCATTACCTCATTTTCTAATTGTCTTGTTTCATCAACAGCTGCTGGCCTCTCCTCCTGACCCCACTTTTTCTCCCTGTTTCTCTGCTTGAATGGTCCTCCTAGCTGCATTCTGTTCTGCCATAGACCAAAGCAGCTTTATTCATTCACCAATAAAACAACACATATTCTCAATGTACAGAAGGACATCTCACATTAGATAACTGCACATTTTGTTTAATTTGACAGCAAATCATGATCAAAAAGAAAAACAAAACACCTTACCCAACAAAAAACATGGGGGGACTTCACTGAGTTGAAAAAGAATTTCTACAGAACAGTACGGATAACTTAGTTAATAGTGAATATTTAATATTTTCTACTTAATCCAAAAAGTAAGGTAAGAAAACCAAGGGGGAAAAAGTACATAGAAAACAAGAAAACGTATTTTAACAATCATACCCAATATGAAAATCCAGTGACTGTAAAAAATAATCTTTTATTTTGTTTGTATTTTACTTATTTATTTATTTTTGTTTAATTTGCAACAGTGTTTGCCTGAATTATGCTCACCCTGTGGATATAACAGAGACCAGGACAGAGTTTTGAGTCCCCTGATTCAAGAGTCACAGGTGGTTGTGAGCCACCATGAAGGTGCTGGGAATGTACATTGCCCACTGAAGTTAGTTCATGTGCTTACTCATTTATCCGTCTCTCCAGCCTCCACAAAACAGAATTACAACTAATAACTGAATGTGGCAAAGTGATAAGGGAAAGGAACTGTATGTAGTCATCTCAGTTCTTTGTAACATCTGTTAACACATAGGTACCAGAATGAATGATGCAGTAACAGAGTCAACAAGGAATTTCAATACTTCAAGTCTTTTAAATATATTTGATCATGTAATAAAGTCTTTTTAAATTTACTTGGTAAGCATTAAAACAAAAATAAAGAAATCTAATTAAGTCTAAATTAATGAAAGATGAACTTTGTTCATGGGTGAAAGATACAAAAATAGTTAGGGCTTGAAAAATTTCTTATTCCTACAAGACTGCTTAGAGCAATATAATTTTATGAGTACAGAGACAAGGAAAGAAACAAATTGCTAAAAAATTTTTTTAAAGGAAGATAATTTGGGATGAATCACTCCATGCAATTGAGCCATGAGCAGAGCCACATACCTGTAACCCTAGTACTTGAGATGCAGAAGCAGTAGATCTCTGTGAGTTCAGAGCTAGCTCATTCTACTTATCAATTTACAGTCTAGTCTGCAGGGAATAGAAAGATGACCTCTCAAACAAGACAAAAACAAACAAACAAACAAAAACCCAAACAATTGTTAGACTGCTTTTATGTGCACTGGAACACACTTGTGGATGTATGTACAATTTCACTTTTTGTGATGTTATGCTAAAGTAGTTCAATTAAGGAATTTTAGACATCTCAACAGATATATTTTGAACAATTTGTTCTCTCCGTAGGAAAAAAAAATTACATCGTGTTTTATTTAAAAATTAATTCAGCTAGTCTTGTATTTAAATTTAGCTTATGAAGAAAATACTTCAAAGATTAAGTGGTAGAAGTATTAAATATCTTGGCCTTGGTAAAGATATAACTCAAATGCATGGTAACAACAGAGAGTAATAGATAAACCAGACTATTTCAAAACAGTATTTTTTTTCATCAAAAAAATCATCATTTTGAGAGAACAAACAGGTAAGATTTGAGCCAAAATATTGACCAGGCACATTTGTGATGGAAGGAATCTTCGTAGAACATAAAACAAACAAACAAACAAAAACCTCATAACTCAGCATTGCAAAGGTCAAACATACAACAACACCATGACCAGAAGACATTTAAAATAGTCAACACATGACATTCTATTAAAATTCAACATCTGTGAATGAAATCAAAATCAAAACCATGATCTAATACTTTAGCTTATGTTAACTAGATACTTTTATGACATTTATTTGTGTGTCACATGAAGAAACACTAGATCATAGTAATTTCTTCTGCTATTTAATGCATGTTTGAGATCTTGAAAGCATATTCGAACTGTAGCTAACCCATAGTCCCAGCACTTAGGAGACTGAGGCAAAAGGATGGATCCCAAGTTTAAGCCAGTAAGGTCCTGCCTCAAAACAATTAACAAATTAGTTTCAAATGAGTCTACATATATATTTTCCATATGGTCTTCACTATTAATACTTCACAGCATGTGGATAGTGACCCCTTTTTGGGCCAAACAACTCTCTCATCAGACCATCAGAAAACACAGATACATTATGATTCACAACAATAGCAAAATTAGTCATAAAATAGCAAAGAAATAATTTGAAGCAATGTATCAAAGGGTCGGATCATTAGGAAGGTTGTGAAGCACAGTTCTGCATTAGACATTAATGCTCTTAATTACAAAGACCTAGAAACCAGTATATTTTTTAGAACAATTTTGTCTGCAATAGACAAAAGTAAAAACAACCAAAATAACTCTGAGTAAATTAAAGATTAAAAGTAACTATAGTATGTCTATTTATACCATCATGAAGAATAATCATCAATGAGAAAAAGGCATGAGATTTTGTTACCTACAAGTTTCTGAAATGTATTCTGACCAATAAGGATATTACAGGAAGCAGGTCATCACATACTTTTCCATTTACATACATTTTTAAAATGAAAAATTTATGAAGAAGGTAATATATTAGAGTTTCCTGGTGATTATGAATGATAATGTAGGATTGGTCATAAAAAGCTACAAAGGAAATGTTTGTAAAATGACTTAATTCCAAGTGTAGATTATAATTTTTATTTTGCATATTTACTCAGATGAAAAATGACACAGATTAAATTGTACTATACCAATATCAAGTTTCTGGTTTTGATACAAATAGAGAAAATGTAGCCATTAGTAGAAACAAAGGGAAGAATACAATAGCCTTTTAAACAATTATAAATCAATAGTTAAACATTTTTTAAAGGAAATGGTAAGTAATCTTGAGAAATTTTTGGAATTTGAAACACAATCCTGGCTCATAAATCTTTATTGGGAAGAAATTGAGTATCATAAAATATCCTACTGTTATTGAAAAGTTGATTGCCATTTATATAGTTACTAAAATTAAAGCTGAATTCCTTTGTAAGTTTAAACTCATCATAATTAAAATATTCTCCATTTAGTATTCAAATATTAGGCTGTACACTTGGTGACTATTCATTCAGGGAACCTGAATATCCACCACCCACATTGTTGTTTTTACAAAAAAAATGTATAACTTCAGGGATCCAAAATCGTCTTTTGGCTTCCTTGATAAGAAGTATGCATGTGACACACAGACACACATGCAGAAATCATAGCCATACATGTAACAAAATAAACAAACTTTAAAAACTTAAAACACTTTGAAAAAAATTCAGATATTTAAAGATTGCATGATAATATTGTTTAAATTGTTAACATTAAATATTAAGTTTAAACCAGTGACAGAGTTATACGACTCCAAATATTCAGTCAAGTATTAAACAGCATAACACTCAAAGCAACACAGATGCTGTGCTAAAAATGCAGCAACCTCATAAAATTGGAACGATTGCTAATGTCTGAGAAAGCACATGCAAATAGATGGTTTTCAACATCGCCACTCATTGTGTGACAGCTGCTCCAACCAGAATGCTATATAAAATCTTTAGTTAAATTTATCTATGTTCTGCTTTCTGTTTTGTTTCTTTTTTTTTTCTTTAGGAAATGAATGTCAAATGTCTGTAGTGTTAATAACTCAGTAGATTAGTAGTAACACTTTGCCTTGCTGAAATGGAAAACCTGTGGAATTTTATGAAAACTGAACCTCTTACATACATTTTCTCATGAGGTCTCAGGCCTTTTGAACATTATCTGTCTATCTTTTCTCTTGGTCATTCTATTACAGAAGACTTCACATGTGGTGGAATTCTGTCCTATGTTTTGCTGGCTTGGTGCTTCAAGTTCACATAAATACAAATTATTCTGAGTTTGATTACTCCTCCTACTTACTTTCTCCATGTGCTGGCTACGTATAGGGGACTCTGAGTTAGGAATGGATGGTAGAGCTACACAATGAAACACTGATTCTGTTACATCACATTTTGAGAGGGAACCCACACCTGACCTTGCCTGGATGGCCAGGAACTGGAGCAGGATATGCCACAGGCCTAGGGTGGAATCAAACATGCCTGGAAGGAGACACTCAATGAAATTATTCTACTGTACTCAATAGATCATTGCCTAGTCTAATCATCACCTTAGAGGCTTCCTCTGGCCCCTGATGGAAGAAGCAGTACCTATAGCCATACATCAGGTAGAGCCAGTGGAATCCCTCAGTAGATGGGGAAGAAGGATTGTAGGAGCCAGAGGGGTTAAAGGCACAACAGGAATAAAGTAGCAGGGCTCATAGAGGCTCACAGAGATGTAGGTGACAAGCAAGAGCCCTGTATACCTCCAAGCTAGGTCCTCTGCCTATGCTTTATAACTGTGTAGACTGGTGATTTGTGGAATTCCCAGCAGTGGGGGTGGGGAGTGTCTCTGACTCTTTTGCCTGTGCTTGGGAACTGATGCCTCCTACTGGGTTGACATGTACAGCTGTGAAATGAGGCTTAGTGCCATTCTTGTTTAGCTATGTTTGGTAGATATCCATAGAAAGCCTTCTCTTTTTTGAAAGGAAAATGAGGATCAGTGTATTTGGGGAAGGGAAGACAGGGGCTTGGAGGAGTGCAGAGAGTAAGGGGAGTACAGTCAGGCTGTATTATAGCAGAGAAGAGGAAAGAAAAAGGAAAGGAAGTTGGGAAAGTAAGCACAGTACTAATATGAATACATTAATTTATTGTTTTCTGCCCTGGACTATGGATGCAAGGTGAGTAGCTACTTCAGATCCTGCTGTCTTGACTTCATTAATAGACTGTGAACTTCAATTATGAGCCAAATGAACTCATTCTTCTTAAGTTGCTTTTGTGGCAGTATTTTATAACAGCAGAGCAGAGCTGAGACACACAGCAAATAGAAACATCATAGTCAATAGTCAAAATTAAGAAAGACTTGCAATGAAAGACTAACTACACCACATCAATCCACTGAAAATTAAGGTTTCCTTCAGAATAAGTGATCAAGGGAGAATTATTTATTAACTAGAGCAAAAAAATTCTAATTAATGAATCGTTACTTTCAAAAAGGATAATTCAAACAGCCCTATACAAACAGATGGAATTATTCTTCACCAAAGTTTTCTCTAAACTTATCCCAGTGGCAAACAAAACCAAGTTGTTAAATATCAGACATATTGCAACTAATTTAATTATATGTAAAAAATGAAGAACCATGATGTGGAGGGTTAACACTATCCAGGAAGGAAGGCTTGATTGCATTTCCGTACTTAGGTTTTGGCTCACAAGTGCAATAGTTCTATGTTAATGAGTTATGTCTTAACAATGGTATTTAAATTTTCCTGTTATTTTGTCTTCAATGTGTACCTGGTTAGAAATAAACAAAAAAATCAATGAAACCCTCCTTTTTACAGGATTGGGTGGGGTGCTGTAGTCTTTAATACAAGTCTTTTTTTTTTTTTATTTCTGACTAATGACAATGTTTCCTATTGCTGTGTATCATATATGTATGTATATGTTTATATTGTTTTGTATTGTTTTTCTTGTAGAAGTTTTATTGATTCACATTTACACACACACACACACACACACACACACACACTTCAGAATGGATTATGTGCAAAATCACTTAAGAAATTCAAATCCACAACCAAGAACAAGGCTGAGCTCTGGGAATCCAAGTGAAGAGAAGGAGGAGGAAACATATGAGCAAGGGAGGTCAAGATCATGATGGAGAAACTTACAGAGAAGCTGAACCAAGCTCATGGAAATTCATGAACTCTAGACCTATGACTGTGGAGACTCCAGAGTACCAAACTAGGCCTTCCATATGTGGGAGACAGTTGCAAAGCTTTGACTATCAGAGGAGTACCTGGCAGTAGGACTATGATACAAACCTGTTACATGAGCTAGCTTGTTAGAGTCCACTCTTTAGCTAAGATGCTATGCTTAGTGGCAGTATGACTGCAATATAATCCTAGTACATGAGCTTCATTGTTGGAGCTCATTGCCTATGGTGAGATTCCATAAATAGTCGTAATGCATGGGAGAAGGACCAGGCCCTGCCCCAACCTATTGTGCCAGACTATGTTGACTCTTCATGGGAGCCCTTACTTTTGAGGAGAGTGGACTGGGGGTGGGTTAGGGCATATGAGGAGGGGGAGGGAATGAGGAGGAGGTTAGGAGGTGGAAGGAGGAGTAGTAGGGAGAACTGTGATTGCATTGTAAAATGAAATAAATAAAAATTGGTAAAAAAAAATTCAAAATCATGTTTCAAAGAGAAAGTAAACATTGAGATGATGATCACTGAATCACTGCTGGAGTCTAAAGGAAGTCATGACTAAACTATAGAATACTTCACCCAAAGAATTTGACAATTAGGTCTACTCTGATTCTATAATTTAGGACTGGAACCATATGAGTGATTAAATGAGAAAATTACAGTCAACAGCAGTTCTGTGAAGAAAGTCCAGAGAGTTAGATATTCCTTAGGAACCAAAACCCTAGAAATTGCTACTTCTTATAAATTCAAAAAAACTATTTGATTTATAATTTATAAAATAATTCAAGTTACCCACAAAAAATTGAAGTGGTCCTAGTGAGTTTTGTGAAATGAGAATGCTAAGACTTAAAAGTTTGCTAATTACTGAAACATTTTCTAAAAGGGATTGCATGCTTTGACTCAGTCCAGCTATATTGTATAATATCCTGTATTTATTAACCTTCACAATTTTTTTCTATATATGAATTTTGAATTCATCTAAGTCCCTACACAATCTTTGAAAGCAAAACAATGCAGGTAAGAATTTTATTAATTTCCCTTTTGCATAAAAGTTTCTTACCCTCACATTTATTTTCTGATAGTGAAAAAGAAGTCATGGGCACTCTACTTCTAGTTAGAAATTGTCTTATATTGAAATATAATCCATTAGCCTCCAAAATAACACATTGTTTCTTTTTTATTTTTTACTTTTACTTTTAATTGTACTGGAACCACTTTGGCATGCCATCACAAACATTAAAATAAAGCAAAGAATGCCAACAAAACTTGACAGAGAAAGAAAGTAGGTGTGGAAGAGTTACTGGAACCAACTGTCCCCAGGGATAGTTGCTAATAAACAATTAAGGATGTATAATGAAGGGTTAATTTATATATCATGTTTATATAATTATATGGCCATTGTGACAGGAAAGCCAGGTCCATTTTCCAGAGTATTGCTCATGCCCTTTTCTCTAGGCATTCTGCTGCTGCCTATCAATGTTTGTCAGCATCCCTATCAGTGGGAAAGGTCAGCCAGGTTCCTGTTGGATTCAACATGGATATCATTTGTTACTTTCCATAAAACAGTTAAACCATGAGCAAGAATTCAAGAAATTTACTAGTCTGGAGCCCATATAAAATGTGTTATAAAATACAGCATGATTAGCATATATACATGCTTTATTCATAACAAATCACACATATGCATAGGAAGATCTTTTGAAGGAAAATTAACCTATAAAATTAAATTTTTCTTACAAAGAAAGTTTTGAGAAATACCAGTAAGAATGATGAGGCTTTAAAATTGCATACATTCTATAGTAATATGAATATTTTAGCTTGCCTCTCATTGTGTTCTCTTCAGAAGCACCCAGATGTCTAAAAGTTCTTTAAAATATAGTGGAGATTTTCTCTAAAACTGTATGCCTTTGTGGACGTTAATTTTAAGTAATTTATAAAAGATGGTGTGCTTGGGAAAGTTCATCTCTCCAGATATGTGTTTTAATACAAACATTAATTTGTATAAAATGATCATAGGACAGAAATTTCTAATTAATTCAAAACTAAAACCTATTTTAATATTGTTTGTACAGTCAAAGGTATAGGCAGGTTTTCTAAGATATTCTCAAAGTTATTTGAGTTGATCAGGCTATGCATATCTATCTGCGTTGTAATATTTGAAATGTCTTTCCAGATTAGATTACAATAATCTACAAAAGTAGAGATAGTTTAATTACATTTTCTTTTTAATTAGGTTTAGAGTTGATAGAATTCAAGGTAAATATTAATTTTCCAAAAGTTTAAAAATAAAATTGAGCTGCCTTATGAAAGGCAGAAGCATTAGAAGTTTTGGTGTGTTTAACATGATGTTATAGAAAACAGAGTTATTTACACTGTGAAATTACTTTTGTTCTGTGTAATAGAATAGGAGCTACTTCACAAGGGTGTATCAGTGTCAATATTAACATAATTTACTGTTCACAACACATCACAGGAGTCCACAGATGGCCTGAAGAAATAGGCTAGCCCCCTGCCAGCTTCATGAGGGTTACTGAGATTAGCAGGAAATGCATTTGTCTTCTCAATTAATTCATTTGGCTAAGTCAGCATTACTTACCATTTTGCAAGAGTTATGTATTTAGCAGTCACTTCTATTATTCAATATAAATGATATAAGCTTTTTGCCAGAAAATAAAGCAATAATGTTTCTTTTTAATGACTTATTTTCAAATCAGTCTTTTAAAACATAAGCAACTTTGTTTCCTGGAAATAGCTGTTCCTTTTAGAAAAAAAAAAAAGCATTTACATCACTATATAGTAAAGTAGTTTTACATAGTGAGGACACTGGATAGTGTCTGTGACATGTTTTACTGTTTCAGATCAATAACTGGTAGCACACAGGCACACATACACACACACACACACACACACACACACACACACACACACACACACACACACTCAAACCACTGCATTTGTTCCAGTCACTGTAGAGCCTGCTTGTGCTCCATCTGCTCAAAGGTCTTTCTGTCCTAAACTGGGAATTCTGCGTGGTCATTTTCTGTTAAAAAATAATCCATGATATGGGTTCTTAGTATGTGCTGCTGCTCACTCAATGTGCCAGCTTTGGAGAAGTTCTGAGACATTACTTGTGCCAGGCATTTGACTTGCCCATTTCAGGTCTGAAGTTGGCTGTCTTCCATTTAATGTTGTCACGTGTTTAATGTCTCATTTTATTATTCCAGGGACTAATTTGTGATCTTTGGTGTGCACAGCCATATTATATGAATACACTAGGTAACATGTGAAGTTCAGTCTTCCTATGGAATTAGCTTAAAACAGTTGACTTGATAGTATATTTTTTAATCTCATTATAATGGTTTCATAATTGAAGTTTTTAAAATGAGTTTTCTTAACATGAAACTTTCTGAAGCACTTTGGAACTTTATAATATGCCCATGATCATTTTATATTTAATAATATAAATAGAGAGAACATTAACATATATTAAAAACTAATTCAATTAATGAAAATGTTTGCAGATATCTTCAGTTACATAGATTTCTATTGTTGTTCTTTAAATTGATTTAGATTTGTGATATATTTACAAATTATTTACTGTTATCACTTTTGACAAAAGAACAAACTGAACATACAATTCCATGAGTGAGTTACTTGCATATATAAATACTTTGGGGAAAAAAATAAAAAGTATTTTTTAATTGTGGTTATTGATTTCAGTTCTGCAGTTATTGATTTTTCTAATTTGAACCTACTCTTGGCTTTCAGGTAGACCACATTTCTCATCTTTGCTGCAAGAATGAGCAAATCACTTAGAAATTAGGATATTTAACTTCTTAAATGAAATTTATTTATCTTTAAAAATATAATAAAGGTAAAATTCTCATAGGACTTTCAAAATACAAACTGCACAATATCTGTGAAGATTTAACTACATAGGGAAAGTTCTTCACACCTTTAAAATTTAGGTGCTGTTATCACCCTCATATGTCACCAGTGCTTTTGATTATGGTATATTTATTCTTCTTTATCTTCTCTGTCTCGTAGCACATACAGCCTTACTCTAGTTAGTCCCTTCATGTTTATTACCATTTGTTTAAACACTGACACTAGGTTACACCCTACAAACAAATCACATGTTTATCTTCTTTAATGCTTAACGTATTTATAAATGGTCATTCTTAGAGATTGGCATGTAGAGATGACTGCATAACTTTCTATGTGTGCTGGCCTTTACATTCATTAGATAACAAGTAGTTTTTTTTTTTTTTAAGATATAAAGCTTTAGTCCAGTTACTTGTTTCTTTTAGGCTAGCTCTGACTTAATTATTAACCTATTTCTATTCATCTAAGTATTTCCACGTGGTCTTATCTTACCGGAGAGAGGGACTGGAATTCTTCTCTCTATCCTCCATCTTGGATCTCCTCCCTTCTACTTCTTTCTCCTCCTACTCTCCTAGTCCTGCCTATCTTGCTTTGCTATTAGCCAACAGTGCTTTATTCATTAACCAATAAGAGAAACATATTTACAGAATGACATCTCCCATCATCTTCTCTTTTCTGTCTAAAATAAAAAGGGTTTTACCCTTACCATAGCAAAATGTATAACAAAACAGTTATCAAATAAGAACCATAGTTAACGATATTTAGTCCATTAACATTTAGCAAGATTTAAAGAAAATATTTCATCATATATCCTATCTTTGTGAGTTTGAAGTCCTATATGTAACTTATCTTTAATCCTAAATAAAGAAAACTATAACCATAACTATCTGTCTTCAACTCCTTCAAAGACCACATAAGGATAATATATAGACTCTAGAAATGACAGAAACATCTCGCTGCCTGGTCATTCACCTGAAGTACTTCTGTAATGTTCCATCTTCAGCCTATAGTCCATAGTGTGTCTAGAAGACTTCTCAGCAAAGCAGGAAACTTTAAACTGACCATCTGATTGGCAGTTTGTCAGTCACTTTTCTCTGTGTCCTGCAGACTGTCTGGCAGACTCTTCTATGAAGTAGGAACCCTGTAGCAATGTCCATCTTGTATCAGCAGTCAATTTCCCGTGGGTCCTACATGTCCAGTTTATACAGAATAAAATCAAACAGTCCAGACAAGAGCAGTATCTTGCCCAAATGGCTAGTCTTGCTGTCATGGAGGATCTGAAGGAGATGCAGAAATCCTGGCTGTAATCTGTAAAGTTGCCTTGTCCCAGCTGTTTTGAAAGTTTGATCACCTGGGACTCTGTTTTAGGGGGTCTTGCTTGATCAAACCAAATTAGTCTAGAAGGAATCCTCAGCTTTTCATTTTCTCTGGAAACAAAAATAGAAATCCTTTTCCCCAGTAACTTATCCTTAGACTTAAATTTTTAAGTTAAAGCATTCTTTTTTCAAGCTGATAAATTTTATTTTCTCAGGGGAGGCTTATATAGGACCGTGGGCAGAAGCAGGATGTGAGCAGGGTTTGAGCTTAGCCAGGGCATGGGCACTGGCACATAGGCAGAGTGAGAAGGTCAGTAGAATTAATTCCATGAATTGTTTAGCTAACCTGTAATTGGCTGTAAATTGCAGCAGGAGAGATAGCCCTGAGCTGGTTAGCTACTCTTTAGCTGGCTGTTAAACTACAGCAGGAGAGAGAGCCCTGAGCTATTCTTTAACTGGCTGTGAGACCACAAGCCTGTACCTTGGAATGTTCTGCTGAACACTCTGTTTATTTCTTTAAGAGGCAGCAATTTTCTGCCTGAGAGACCTGAGGTTGTGAGGATGGTGATGGTCCCCAGCTGCACTAGGCATGGCATGGCTCATGTGACACTGGTGTCCACTTGCTGTGGGTGAAACTATTCTTCCCAGGCTGCTCTATATGACACTGACTTCTAGACTAAAGACCTTTAGACTAATATTCAAATATTCTGTACCTGTAATTGCATTGAATTTTATCTATGTCTATTCAAACTTACCCCTAAAAAGGAGTTAAGACTATTGTACGTTAATAGATTAGCATGAAAAGGGAGCTTATTATTTTAAAGAGATTTGGTATTTTAATCTGTGGATACTGATGTGTGGAATAACATATTTAGTTAGTAAGAAAAATGGTGTGCTTAAGGAAATGCAGGCACCTGTGAAAAACATTTGGTATTTCAGTGTTTTACTGATTTGTATGTGAGCCTCAGTATATCATTTATTTCTCTGGCTTAATTTGTTGATTTGTAAAATGAACTATTGTGTCATAAAATTTGAAATATGTCAGTGTATCCATCTGAACATGATGTAGTAAAACTTAAATTCAACAGAAAGCAAATCTATAGTGATTAAACCGGTCTGAACCTGATTGAATTGGCTTGAACAGGATAAAACCATTCTGAACCAGATTGAACTGGTATAAACGGGTCTGAACCTATATGAACCAGATCCAACCGGTCTGAACTAGATCAAACAGGTCTGTACCGGTCTGAACCGGCATAAACAGTATCAATCCGGACTGAACTGGATAGAACCCGTCTGAACCAGATGGGACCGGTAAACTGGTCTGAACTGGACAGACCCAGTTTGATGCGGTCTAAACCGGTATGAACCAGATAGAACCGGTCTGAACTGGATCAGATTGGTAAACCGGTCTGAACCAGATAGACACAGTTTTATCTGGTCTAAACTGGTCTGAACTAGACAGAACCAGTCTGAACCTGTCTAAACCAGTCTGAAAAGTTTTGAGCCTGCCTAAACCGGTTTGAACCGGAATGAACTGGTTTGAACCAGATCAAACAATTCTGAACTGATCTAAACAGAATCAACCAGGTCGGAACTGGTCTGAACTGGATAGACCTAGTTTGATCTTGTCTAAACCAGTTTTAGCCAGATAGAACCGGTCTGAACGGGATAGAGCCCGATAAACTTGGTGTGTACTGTTCTAAACCAGTCTGAACTGGTTTGAACCAGATAGAACTGATCTGAGCCAGTCAAACCAGTCAGAACCAGATCAAACAGGTCTGAACTGGATTTTTAAAATATATAACTTGAATTAATCCAGCAGTATTTCTTTAACAGTTGTTATTTCCTCAGCAGTCAAACAATTTAAAGATAACAGAACAGCATATAGTATCCAAAGTTCCTCTGTGCTTTCCATCTTTATGTGGCTTTGTTATTACTCTATTTCTTCTACTTCTATTTTTTAATTTTTTGAGACAGAATTTTTCTGTTAAAATTTTTAAAATAACTTTAATAATTAATGTTAGAAGCCAACATTACATATAAAATATTGCCAGAGTATATAAAAATGCCTTATATTTCCCACAGATTTACTATTTAAATGAAAAACACTATCATTGCATTTTGCAAAATGATGATAGCAAAAGTATCTAATCTTAGTTCTGATATAACAATATTTGGAAAAGGAAAAAAGAATCACCTTATTTTCAGGGAGATCAGATTTATCTTTTAAAAACTAAACAAGCATGCTGTGATTCATGCTGCAGAAGACCTGATGCAATCTAACCTTTATGTGACACTTTATAGAAAATAATGAGCTCCATCTCTGCAGCTTGCTAATATATGCTATCATTATAGAGCATCTTAAGCCTCTCTGAGATTTAATATTGTAGCTGTAAGATAAGTGTAATCATGGCACAACTTTCTACCTTGTGAAAAATCAAATAAAACTAAATACACTAAGTGACATAAAATATGTGTAAGTTTATAAAATATGTGTAAGTATAATAGATGTAACGTCTTAGCATAGCATAATTTAATGTCATGATTTTAATAGGAATATATATATATATATATATATATATATATATATGTATAGGCAGGTTTTTCTATATATGCCTGTGGGTGAGATCTTCACATATAGTAACTGTTTACATTATGTATTTACCTCCAACTATACTCATTAAGTTTCATGCATGATTCTTTAACATTCTTCTAATTTTTTTATTATTGATGCCCCTCCCATGAAATTTGGTTTCTCATCTGTCTTTATTTCCATCATATCCCTAGAGAAAATCCAGAAATAGAGAGCTCACATTAGTTAGCAATCTGTTTCTGGTGAGTGTATGCTGAAATGCATACTATATGGTGACTCTTTACATTCATAATTTCTTTCCATTTTTAACTCATTATCTTGTACCTCTTTCTTAACTTATAGTTTGTTGTTTCGTTTTTGTTTTTTTTTTTTCTTGTTTTGTTTTGTTTTGTTTTGTTTTTGTGGAAGCTTTATCAATCCTAGTATCCATACTCTTTCTCTTTGTATATGTATGCATAAAATTCTTCCGTTTCTATAAGGATACCATTACATGGTATCATGGGTCATGCTTCTTAATTACTTTATCATAACTAAGTATAACATCTTGGTATACTGAAAATAAGAACTCCAGCACATGAATATGGTCAGACACATTTCAATCCATAAAGTTCTTCAAATTTAAAATATAATATCTTTCATGAATCTGCATTATGGTTTGTTCTGGATTTTCCCCTAGTTTGTTATTCATCATGGGTCACTCATTTCTTTGCCATCTTTCTTGCAACCAGATTCTGGTGTCCTTTCCAGTCATCAACACTAATGACTAGTCACATTTGTCTTCAAAGGACAAAATTATACTTGCCTGTATTTACTCGTATAGTTTATTAGGAATAAAAGTGGATTAAAATATAAACTATAAGCAATTAAGGATTGCTGTTTTATGACTTTAGTAAGTACTAACATTTGGTTCTTCAAAATGCTAAACTCTCATTTAAATATATTTAGATTTATTTATTCTGTAGTTGGGAGCAGTTAATTTTAGAATATCTTATACCTGCACAGATCATTATAATCAATATATTTCTTTCTTATGACATAAGCATATGTTAATAAACTTTTGTTTAATTGGTAGTTTGCTAAGCAAGTAAATAGACATTAACAAAGTTTGTTATCCTGGCATTATATTCTTACCCATTTTACTTTAAGTTGAGGTGTCTTTCTTATAATGGGGTCCCTCATGTACTTTCTGTACATGTCTTATCTGAAAAAGGCCATATACTTCAACTGATTTAATGGGAAAAAGTTATAATGCAGGAAATTTCCACACTATAAACATTTTAATGAGGAATAAGAGGAGTGTGTTTTGTCATTATTTTGCTCCCAACCACTGAGATAATTAACCATGATGATAATCAAGAAAATCAAAAGTTTATAATAATTGTCCTGTTATCTTATTCATGTCTGGCAAAGAGATTCTGAGATCAAAAGATAGCTTATGGTATTTTTAATTTTCTCATAGATTAACGTGGACCTCAATAGGATTCTGGATTTTTCCTTGGTATAGGTATAACTTTTTTTCACTATTTTACAGTATTTTGATTTCTTACAATAATTTTGTAATTGATGTTATAAGTTACATCAATCTATCTTTTCTTCCTTATAGAAACTTAATTCTGAGAAACAAAAAACAAGTTATTTCACCTTATTTTTTAAAAATAAAGAAATCCATTGCAGATGACATAAAACAATGATCACTGATAATTTTTATGTATCTTGCCATTTCGTGCTAACACAGAAACACAGCTGACTCTGATGGCTGATGTTAAAGGATAAATGAAGTAAAACAAGCTCTGGAAATTAAACAGACATCCCTTCTGAGAGGTTTATAGATGATCATCCTTGGAACTATCGTTTACATTCCAGGGATTATAAACCGCAGTTCCTTCCTCCTCTCTGGATAGTAGTTATTTCTAATCCAGTGCAAACATCACTATATTTGCACCCCTACAGAGGTAGATGCTGGTCATCTTATTTAAGTTTCCAAGTTTTATAGCATTGGGTGATCCTCCCTCAAAACATCCCTAAGATACACAGACGTGACCATCTGCACTCATTCACTCAGCACATGAATGAGGATTTGATACTTGCAGAACTGACACAGTTTTTTCTTAGTGATTTAAACAGTCTTTCTTTCAGAGAAATCTTTATTCACACACTCCACAACTGTATGCACACATTTCCATAATATAATTAAACTAAAAACAAGATATCAAATCATTTTATAATTATTTCACACCATTACCTAAAATATCAGAAGGAAATATAGGAAAGGATGGTTGTGTTTCTATATCATTGTAGTAGAAAAGTTAATTAATTTAAAATGCCAAAATGTAAACTTTTTCTATAGGAATGTTTCAGATGTACATAGGCCATTGTCATAGTCTTTATATGAAAAGTGGTGGTTAAAAATAAATCTGTGGCATATTCCTCATACTGATTACAGGGGTAGACCAATTCAGGTATCTTCCCTACTATTCCTAGGAGTCTTAGTTGGGGTCCTCCTTGTGAGTTCCCCTAGAACCTGGTTTCTCCCTTAACCCATAGTGACCCTCTCTATTAAGATATCTTTTTCATTGCTTTTCTACTGCACCCCTCCCCACCTAGGCCATCTCTTATTTTCCTGTTATCATCCACCCTTCCCTCTGCCTTTCCCCCCATGACCCACAGTTTGCCTTGTAGCTATCATGTATTTTCTCTTCCCAGGGTGAAGCAACCATCTTTCCCTCTTAGGGTCCTCCTTGTCACCTAGAGACCTCATCCAGTAAATGATGGAACCAGATGTAGAGATCCACAACCAAGAACCAGGTTGAGCTCTGTGAAACCAGGCGAAGAGTGGGAGGAGGGAATGTATGAGCAAGGAAGGTCAAGATCATGATGGAGAAATCTGCAGAGACAGCTGAACCAAGCTCATGGAAACTCATGGAAACTAGACCTACAACTATGGAAACTCCAGGTGACTGAACTAGGCCCTCCATATGTGGGAGAGAGTTGTGAAGCTTGAACTATCATAGGAGCCCCTGGCAGTAAGACTATAATAAAAACCTGGTACATGATCTAGCTAGTTGGAGCCCACTTCTTGGGGTGAGATGCTATGCTCAGGGTCAGTAGGACCATGATATAATTCTTGTCCATTAGCTAGCTTTTTGGAGCCCATTCACTATGGGCTCTTATGCACTGGAGAAGTGCCGGGCCCTACCCCCAATCTAGTATACCAAACTATGTTGACTCTTCATGGGAGGAGTAGACTTGCAGTGAGTGGGCTGGGAGATGGTGAGGGAGGGTAGGAGGAGGCAAGGAGGATAGGAGGAGGGAAGGGAGGAAGAACTGTGATTAGATGCAAAATGAAATAAAAAAAAATAAAAATGGAAAAAAGTAATGCTATGGAATAATAGTCTGGTACATGTTAAATGCAATTTGTGTCTGTAATGATATTTGAGGATATTCTAATTTGAATGAAGAGACTGCAAAACAAATTTAATAAGCCAAATAAGAGTCATGTAAAGGTAGGTTAATAGCTAGTTGACATGTGTTAAGAAATTAAATGACCACAAGTAACTTGTGAAATAGAATTTTGAAGATTTAATAAACATAGATTGAAAGTTACTAACTTTTAATACATGTTAAAATCAGATGAAACAATTATAAGCAACAAGATTTCTCTGTGTACATAGAAATCAATAGCAAGAATAAATCCCCACAAGGATTGATAATGGCAATACTGAGCTAAATCTTTCATATGTTTGTGATCCTATTAAAGTTCCTATTTGGTTGAATACTCATGGATTCTTCCCAAGAACAGCTAAGACTACTAAGCTTTTCATTATACTGGGTAGTAATTGTGGTGGTTTGAATGAGAATGACCCCTGATAGGATCGTGTATTTGAATACTTGATCCCTAGTTGGTGGAAAGGTTTTGGAAAAAATAGGATTTATGGTTTCATAGGGAAGATGTATTACTTGAAGTTGGGCTTTGAGGTTCAAAAGCCCATGCTAGACCCACTCTCTTTCTCAGCATATAACATGTAGATAAGATGTCAGATCTTTCTATTGCTCCAGTGCCAAGCCTCTGCTACCATGCTCGCTACCATGATGGTTATGGTTTCAACCTTTGAAACAGTATACAAAGCCCCAATCAAATCCTTCTGTTTATCAGTTGACTTGGTTATGGTGTCTTTACTTAAAGGAACAGTAACCAGGACAGTGAGCTATAGCTAGGAATAGAAATAATCACTGATGCATCTTCAGTAAACAATGACATTTCTATTAGCTTCATCATTCTGACACATCAAGTACCAAAGCTTTAAACCTAGTCCCCATAAACTACATTCAGTTAAGAAGAGTGTCACAGCAGAGTGAAGGTCCCTACAGAAACGTGCAGTGTTACTTCAAGTTCGAAATCTAAAGGAGGGGAGGATGAAACCTATGGTAAGGAAGCCTCATGAAACATTGGGGACAGAATTAAAACAGAGAAGTTCTCACAAGGTTAAAATACAAATATTAAAAAGCAAGAAGAGCATGTTAAATCAGATGAAGAACATTTTAAAAGGTTGTAATAGTAAACAGAAATATTATGATAGACTTATAAGGTGACCTGAACTACACAGCTACAATATTCTGTGTCTTAAGAAACAGAGGCATCTCCTTTAAGAAAGATAAGGACAGACTTTGATGATGTCCCATGGAAGGCTTCACCTTCCCTACGTGGTGGATGGGGTTGGTGGAATGGGGTGTCTGTGGAGGGCATTGGAGAATGGGAGGGAGAGGGAACTGGGACTGATAGGTCATTTCAAAATTAAAGAAAAATATAAAACAATAAAAGGTTAATTAGAAGCTACACCAAAGAACATGCTCATTCAAACAGAGGAGTGGCAAATGGTGGGAATCATCACCCTTTATCTGGGTGATTCTAAAAGCCACTGGACCAAGATCACTATTGGTAAAATATCCCCAAAACAGAAAGTAATGAACATTCTCCATATTCATGCTGCACAAATAAAGTGTAGGTGACACCCAACCAGCATCCCACATTCTAGGTTAGTTTGCTACCTAAAGTAATGATTTGGAAAACTAATGTTTATTAATATTTACTTTGGAGACAAAGCATTGAGCCATAGATTGTTTTTAACACAATATTTCTGACCAATTGATTTCAACTCCAAGCATATGTGTTGCCTTAGGTGCAAATTTTTCTCTCAAAATCTGTGTTCTTGATTGGAAAGCATAGGTCACAAAATTCTACTTACATCCTGATTTTCATTCAGTCACAAAGGCTGCTGTAACATACCTTTGAGTTTATCGTCTCTTTGCTAGACACCTTTCTATTAAACTATCTTAAACAGATCACTGAGTAATACTCACTTGGAAATTTTCTGTAGACAATCAGAAAAGGAGATTGCATAAATCATTCTGTTCTTATTGACTTTTTTGTTGTTTTGCAAAGTTTTGTTGTAAATCCATACTTTGAGCTGTTGTTAGACAGGGAGCAATCCCTTCTACACAGTAGGTACAAACTCTTCATGGACAGACTCTAAAATACCCCTGTGATTGCTTTGCCCAGGTATATACATGTATGAATTTTTTTTTCTCTTGGGTATAGTTATGTCCTGTAGTTTGCTTTAGTCAGTACCATAGGACAAAGATGGCAATAGTATGGTCCATTAATTGTAGTATCTCAAATAAGAGTCATTGTTGCTAGTAAGTTATATCCCTCTCTTTTGTTAGCCATAGAGTACTAATCTGTTAGGAGAAAAGAAGACATATTTATGAATCTGTATTTCACTGAAAGGGGTATCCATTATACAGAACACCAAGAAATGGAAAAGACAATTTTCGCCAGCAGTTGCTAACATGATTTCTGATGGAGAGAGCATGTTGAGCCCCTCTCTATATGTTGGGAACTCCCTTTATGATACAGTCAAAGCAATATGCAAACACCATATAACACAAATAGTATAGTAAATGGTCAATAACCCCTTTACAATGGGCTTAGCCAGTGGTTGATACCTTTTGATGTGAACAACAGTTGCTTCCCTGGTTCAGACTATACCAAAACCTAAGAGCATTTGCTCTAAGATGAGAGTCCTCTTTTACAACCCATTAAGGACAACCTAAATGTAAAAAGTAAAACTATTTATGCACCTGGCTCATTCCCTTGGAGATCAGGGAATCCTGAACATGAGGGGAGGAAAGACTGTAGGAGTCATAGAGGATGGAGGACACTAGGTGAACATAGCCTACCAAATCAAGTAATCATGGCTCACAAGGGCCCACAGCAACTGGAATGGTAAACATGGAGACTATGAGTCATCACCAGTCCCTCTGCATAAATGTTATTAATGTTAGCATAGATTTTTTGTGGGGTGCCTAACAGTGGGAACAGATGTATGTATCTCTGACTACTTTGCTTTCTCTTAAGACTCTTTTCCTCCTGTTGGGTTGCCTTGTCCAGACTTGATATGAGAGCTTTCTCCTTGCCTTACTGTAGTTTTTGGGTTTTTTTGTTTCTTTCTTTCTTTGTTTGTTGGTTAGTTTTTTTCCTTTGTCCTATTCTGTTAGTATTTCTTGGAGACCTGCTTTTTTCTGGAAACAAGATGAAGGGGGATTGGATATGGGGGAAAATGAAAGTATGAGAGAGGAGTTGGGAAGATTAGAGAGAGAGGAAACTGTGTCAGGATATATTGTAAGAGAGAAGTATCTATTTTCAATAGCAAAGAAAGAACATGAATGAAATGATGGACCCATGGGAAAATTTAGAAAAGTGTATTAATAAGATACATACTTAAAGCAGGCCAAGACCATGCTGGGAAAACACAGGAACAGCTGACCTGAGCAAGTGGGACCTCACTGACTCCAGACCAACAGCTGAGGAAATTGCTTAAGACCAAATTAGGTCTCCTGAGTGTGCCTGACAGCCAGAGTCCTAGGGCAGTTTATGGGGCCACTGACAGTGAAACCCGTATTTATCCCTAGTGCAAAAATGGGCTGTGGGAGTCCATTCCTTATGGAGGGATATTCTCTTAGCTTAGATACACTGGGGAGTGCCTTGGTCCTGCCCCAAATTTTGCGACAGATTTTGATGACTGCCCATGGAAAGTTTCATCTTCTCTGAGGGCTGGATGGGGGAAGAGGGTAGGGTGAGTGGGAGGATGGGAAGGAAAGGAGACTGGGGTTGGTATGTAAAATAATACTGTTTTTAAAATGCATTAAAAAACTGACATCCTATGTAGGTCCTCAGATGCTACTACTGAGCCTGACTCCTCATGAGCTCTCACCCAGAAAGCGTAATTTTCTTGCTTTCTATTACTTTTTATTACTGCTGTAATGAGGGAACTCCCTCTCTCTGAATTCACACATTTCTTAAGTGTAGCTGCTTAGACACTTTTAGTGGTGAGCTGGATTGCTTCCTTGACCTCTGACTCAGAAAGAGTTACCCTCTTTTCCTCCTGTTTCCTCTGTTTCTTCTGTGAAACTGTATAGATCTTGTCAGGCTTTCTTTTTTTTTCTTTAACTCTGATGAATAATCTTCAATTCCTTTGTATGTCTATTTTAAAATTATTTTATATAAGAGGAAGAACCTGAAAACGGGATGCTGTATCTCATGATGAAAACACAAACAACTTCAGAAAGTTTCTACAGAAGTACAACCATCAGCAACATACTTAAGACCTCAGTCATGTAGCCAAAAACCTGAGAGGATTTGGAAGACACTCTTCCTTAAATTGAGAATCTGATAGTATCACTTTACTGGCTCACACCAGCTTCACACCTGATGAGAAGCAGCAGAGAACCCACTGTGCCAAGGGCAGATCAACCCATGGAAATGGTGAATTGGTAAATACATATTGCTTTAATAGACTTTATGTTTTTCAGTCTGTTACATCAACAGAAAAAAAAAATTACTTGTTAAGAAATAGTAGCATAAGAGACTTTTGTAATAGTTAATTTCACATAGTTATTCCCAAAATCAAGGTTCCAGTTCAGAACTGATATTTCTATTACTTATGTTCTTAACAACCAGTTGTGCCCCTGTGAATACACAGCTTCTGTTAAACAGGCAGGCTAACTAATCATGCTAATTTTGGTAGTTTATTAAATTTTGTGCATGTGCTACTTTTGTTAATTTATATACACTTTCTATAATGCTAAGTAATGCAACAAAGGACCCACCAAAGTGTGAACTTTACATTTAAGCCAACAAAGTGATTAAAACAAACCCACATTCCTTAATAAACTATGCACCTGGCTTTAACTAAATTTTACTTCTTTGTTTGGCTCCATGTTTGCAAACATGTTTCTTAGATGTGTTTCTTTTTTCTTAAATGCCCTGATCTTCTTTCACAAATATTATTTCTCAAGCAAATTTTGCATTCCAATCTTAGCAGGAAGACAATGATAATCAGAAAAGAAAGGATTCTTCCATCTCTTACCCAGAAATCAGAGTCACTTTTATGGCATTTCATTGTTAAAACAAGTCCTAAATCGAGTAAAACTTCAGAAGATAAGGAGACATAACCTAATTTGTAATGGGATGAACTTAAAAAAATATTATCAATTTTATTCTTCTGACTAATGAATTCTTAAAATGAATCTCAAGAATATAGTTTCCATTATATGCATAAGATTTACCTGAGACACAGTATCTTACACTGTGGGGAAGTACATCATATGATGTTACATAATTAATTTGTGTGGGGATCACAAAGATTTGGAAACAGTAGAAGGTTTCTGAATACAAAATAATAAAAAACAAAAAAATAAAAAAAATTCTCAAAATCATATGTGTAAGCAAAGTGTTTTCTGCAGCACTTGCTTGAGCATAGAATTTCACTGCAGCCTGGGTTCTGAATACAAAGTGCAGGACACATATACATGCCTCCTGACTTACAGTGCTGATGTGTGCTGCCCAAAGTGCCTCACCTCAGATTACAGGCTCCTGTGGACTATGAGTTCCGGTGTCTTTCCTGTACAAATGACGCTTTCTGCTCTTTTAGAAACGTAATGGCTTAATTGTGGAAAAAAGACTTCAGTGTTTTTCTACCATCACTGCTTAATGTGTTTGTATAAAATGAGTATGCATTTGGATTTTTATCTCTTAGAATGTTTGAATTTTAAAAAATGCAGTTTGAGTCATTGTTTTTCGTTTTGTTAATAAAAGCATTAATTGGACTCTACCTTATGATTATGGCAGAATTCCTTACAATTCTGAAATGGCCATAAACTCTCTCTCTCTCCCTCTCTCTCTTTATCTGTGTGTGTGTGTGCGTGTGTGTGTGTGTGTGAGGTGCTGTTCTTAACAATGATGATTTTAAAATCAAACCAGAAAAACTCTAAAAACATCTAGATGCTCAAAATCCTGCTGTACTAAATATTCAACCAAAATTTAATTCTTCATATAAAATTTGCATTTTTCTTTTTTATTATTTAATATTTTTTTCTTCTTTTACATATTGATCCATCCCAGTTCCTGCTCCCTCCCATCCTCCTATGCCCTCCCATCCCATTCCCCATCCACTCCCCAGGGAGGGTGAGACCATCCATGAGGGATCATTAAAGTTTTTCGAGTCATTTGGGTTAGGGTCTAGGCTAAAGGACTATCCCTCCATGGGGAATGACTCTTGAAGTCCTTTCCTGCTCTAGGGATACATCCTGGTTCCATTGTCAGAGGTACTATAGACTTCCCAGGCCTCCTAAATGAGACCCACAAAACAAAACAACAACAAAAAAAAACCCTACATTTTTCTTACTAATCTGTAAATTAATTATCACCATTATTAAATGATAAATATGTACCATATTTTTCCTAAGAATCACTTTACAGAAAATATATCTAGAGTCTAGAGTTTATTATCTGCAAATGTTTGCTTTTATACCTGTTTTATAAATCTATACTTATACAATAAGAAATAATTCAAGAAAGAATACAACAGAAAGAGTTCAGGACCCTGTGATTCAAGTAAAGTGAAATGGTTAATGGAAGGTTGTTATAGTCATCATGTGTAATAAAAAATTGGATACTGTTGCATAGCCATATTTTTGGTGGTGATATCTATCAAAGTCAAGGCATTGTGTGGGGCAGGCAGTGCTCTAGCACAGAGCTACAGCCACACATCCTACTTCATATACTGGATTTTTAAAACATTCTCTATGTATCTCAGTCTGACCATAAACTCACAGTACTCTTGTATCAGTGTGCTGAGTGTTTTCTTTACCTTTCACAGTAAAATAAATTTTTGAACGGGTTCATTATTCAAATTTCAGAGAACCATCCAGGTCGATGCCCTCGTTGCATGTTCTTACCCCAGTCCCAGTCATGGGGATTTTACTCCCATAATTAGAGCATATGAGATGTCACAAATGACATTAAGAAAGAAAGATTATGCACTCAGCCCTGACCTAATTGCATAAGCACATCACATTTGTGTTTCCAGGCCAGAAGCAGATTGAAAGCACAGAAGGAATTCCATAATATAAAGATATTTCTG
Organism: Phodopus roborovskii; assembly: GCF_943737965.1. NCBI lineage: Eukaryota > Metazoa > Chordata > Mammalia > Rodentia > Cricetidae > Phodopus > Phodopus roborovskii. Next base: position 8,202,480 of record NW_026125444.1, read on the forward strand.
CTTGTGGCTTTGAAAATCTAGGGGACAGCTCTTCCTTCAGTTATTAGAGAAATGGAATAAAAAGAAGTAAACTCAGGCAAAATCAATGTTTAAAAGACAAGGATTCCAAGCCGGAGGCCTTTTAGAAATTCATCAGTTTCTAACTTGTATATCCCTGAACAGAGATATCTTATGTTTAGGATCAATGTTACTGCTTTAAAATTATAATTGATAGTAAATTTTGTGTCAGCAAGAGAATAATTGGTCCAAAAATAACTTAATGGGTTAACTTACTAACCTTTATTGTATGAAAATCTTTTTATTTGAAAGGCTATCAAGTTACATAAGTAATGCAGGATCTATTTCCTACACATATTTACGTGGTGGTTCTTTTCTGTTTGTTTCCCTTTCATTGAAAATAGCTTTTTTCCCTAACACAGTAAATGCTGATTACAGTTTCCCTCCTTCTTCCTGGTTCCTCTCATCATCCCTCCCATCTGGATCCATCCTCTTTCTATCCCTCTTTATAAAACAAAAACACTTCTAAGGCATATTGATAAAATATCATATAACAAGACAAAAAGAAAATGAATACATTGGAATAGGACAAAACAAACAAACAGAAGGAATAGTGATGTGGGATGGTGCTCTTATATATATACTGTGAAGATTTGTCACTCATATTGGTTTAATAAAATACTGATTGCCACATTTAGGAGCAGGCTATATGGCCACTAGCAATGGAACTATTATTTATCCCTAGTGCATGAACTGGCTTTTTTGAAGCTCATTCTCTATGAAGGGATACTCTCACTCTCTCAGACGAGATACAAGGGGGGGTGGTCTTGCCCCAAATGATTTGAGAGATTTTGATTATTTCCCAAGGGAGAAATCATCTTCTCTGAGGAGTGGATAGGCGGTAGGAATGGGAGATGGTGAGAACAGGAGGACGGATGGAGAGGGAACTGGGATTAATATGCAAAAACAAAAAAGATTGTTTTTACTTTAAATAAAAAGAAACAATTGAAAATGAAACGTAAAATATGCTGATTGGCTAGTAGCCAGGTAGGAAGTATAGGCAGGGCTACCAGATAGGATAATTCTGGCAAGAGGAAAAGCAAAGCATAGTCACCAGCCAGATGCTGGGTAAACAAGATGAGAATGACTTACTGGGAAAAGGTATCAAGCCCATATCTAAACACAGATAAGAATTATGGGTTTATTTAAGTTGTAAGAGTTTGTGTGTAATAAGCCTGAACAATGGGCCAAATAGTTTTTATTTGATATAAGCCTCTATGTGCTTATTTGGGACTGAATGGCTACAGGACCAGGTGGGACAGAAACTTCCATATACAGAAAAGAGCCCAGGAGGTGACATACAAAATACATATACTGAGAGAGACCCACAGACTCACATACTCAGGACACTCATACAAACACTAACCTGGGATCCATAACTTATACCCAAAGGACCCGAAGGGTAAAAGAAGAAAGAGAGAAATATAGGAATAAAGTAAAATAGAATCTAGGATACATTTAAAAGTTTAAAAATGCCCTAGCATGACATTATGAAACATGGAGCCACCAATGGTGTTGCCAAGTGTGTTTCATGATGATCACCCAGTACCGCCACTGAGGCTTACCACACTGAAAGTCTATGGCAGGGAAAATAAACTGCTTTGATTACTTGGAGTTGTAAGTCTGGGCCAGAAACTAAACCTTAGGACAGAAGTGGATTCTTCTTGGACTCCTCGAGTCTATGGACATGAAGGACAAGTAATGGAGGGTCTTGCCATGTGACTGGGTTTCAAGAAAAGCACATTTGAGTCAAACACAAACTTATTCAAAGACAATTGACTGGAATCTGTCATTAGCAAGAGAAAGGGTGGAAAACAAAGACAGGGAGGCCCTAAATTTGTGACTTATCAAAAGTATTTGCATCCAAGCAGAATCTTGTCTTCACCTAATTCATTCACCTGTATATTTTATGCTTGTTCTGAAAGGATGAAAAATAGAGCCTAACTCTCCAATGATCCCAGAAACCTAAAAGTTTAGAAATAATATCTAAAAAGTCCTAAAAACCTCAAATTCCAGAACCTGTCCTCTGCTAGTAAATAGGCAAAAGGTCACACTCCTTATCGCTTACCAGACTTCATAAACTGCTTGTGAAACCCCCCACCCCAGTGACCTATCTAACTGCCATTTGTCACACCACCTAGGAGCCCGAGCAAATACAGACCTCTGGGGCTATAGAAAACTGATTGGTCTATAAAGCATGGTCTTGGATGATTTAAAATAATTGGTCTAAAAACTATAAAATGGTTTAAATTGATTGGCCCACACCGTGCAGGCTCTTGATGCTATGAGATGATTGGTTTATGATGCACGGGCTTTGTTGTAAATCCTATAAAAGCTGTCTCAATTCTGCACTCGGGGTCCTCAGTCCTCTACCCCTGCTTGGCATATGACTGTGGACCCCAGTGCATTTGCAATAAAAATGTCCTCATGCTGTTTGCATCAAGACCACATCTCATGAGTGATTTGGGGTGTCGCCTTTCCTAAGTTGCATGAATGAAGGTCCACGCTCTGAGGGTCTTTCAGTGCCATTAGTTTCTTCAAACACCAACCTTTTGTGTTTAATGTTCTACAAGGTAATTTTTTGTTGTTGTTTTCATCTATTTATTTATTTATTTATTTATTATATTTTCTTATTTTACATATTTTCATATTTTACATACTTATTTTACATATCGATCCCAGTTCCCTCTCCCACTCTCCCTCCCTCCCTTGACCCCCCGCCAACTGACCACCCTCCCATCATATTCCCCCATACAGACACTACACAGGGAGGGTGATGCATTCCAGGAGGGCATCTGTTAAGTCATTTGGAGTAAGGTCTAGGCCCTCCCTCCTGCCTCTAGGCTAAGGGAGTATCCCTCCATGGGGAATGTGCTCCTAAAATCCTTTCATGCACCAGGGATACATCCTGGTTCCACTGTCAGAGGTCTCTTAGACTCTCCAAGCCTTCTAACTGATACCCACCTTCAGAGGGTCTGAGTCGGTCCAAGGCTGGTTTCCCAGCTATCAGTCTAGAGGGTCATGAGCTCCCACTTGTTCAGTTCAGATGTTTCTGTGGGTTTCTGTAGCCTGGTCTTGACCCCTTTTCTTAGCACTCCTCCCTCTGTGCAACTAGATTCCAGGAGTTTGGCTCAGTGCTTAACTGTGGGTGTCTGCTTCTGTTTCCAAATTGTTGTTATAGGATAGTTTCTGGATGAAGGTTGCATATGTCTATAACTCCTTTTAGCTCTAACACATGACCTAGAAGAGCCCCCAGGAGTCCCTGTGCATGCTGCCTGAGTCTCTGTGTGTTCATATGTGCATCAATACTGTTGATTTAGAGAGCTTTGTTATATTGATGCCCTCTCTTATACTCTTTCTGCTTTCTCTTCAGTAGGGTTCTGTGAGCAGTGAGTATAGGGATTTGACTGGTACATCCTGTTTTATGTTCAGTGGCCCATAGTCTTTTATTCTCTTCTTTGCTGTCTTCTGTCTTTATATCTGTTTTTGTTCCAATCTACTTCAAGAAGAAGCTTCTCTGATGATAGATGAGCAAGGCATATTAATCTATGAGTACAGCATACTGTCATAAGGAGTCATAATATTGTTGTTGTAGTTTTGTTTTATAACCATCATTTTTTGGTTTTACCCTAGGTCATTGGGCTATCATGTTAACCCAAAGCAGTTTGGATATGGCTTCCATCTCTTGGAATAGACTTTCAGTCATACCAGATATCAATTGGCTACACCCACAAACTTTGAGACACCATTGGTCTCCCATATCTTGCAAGCAGGACACTGTTGTAGATCATAGAGTTTGTAACTGGCTAGGTGTTAATATTTTCTGTGATAGCATGTAGGGTATCTTCCTGTAACAAAAACACTTGAATGTAGGGATAAAGGCTCCTTGTAGGCACCTCTTCCATGTTTTCCGTTGTTGCATGAACTTTTCTGCCCAGACCCTGCTCCCAGAGTCACATCAGCCTATTAGTTATAAAGCTGTTGGCCAATGGCCACAGCTTCTTATTGGCTAGTTGTGTCTTAAATATTAACTCATTTCCATCAATCTAAAGTGTTTCCATGTGGTCTTATCTTACCAGAAAGAGGGTCTGGACCTCTTCTCTCAAGTCCCATATCTTGACTCCTCTTTACTACCTCTCCCAGAATCCTCCTTGTCTCCTAGTCCTGCCCATCTTGCCTTCCTATTTTCCAACAGGGCTTTATTCATTAACCAATGAGAACAACATATAAACAGAATAACATCTACCATCACTCCATGTTCAATGAGTTGTGTAATTTTCTTCAGCAATGGGGCATTTCCATCAGTTTGTGGAACAAACTATAGGCTTAGCCACAGCCTGGTCTTTTGAGGTAATCTTATAGGATTGTGGTTCAGCTGTTAAAGGCTAGGCTTACAACCAGAAACATTTCCTAAAGACTGAAAGACAGTGTATTGGGATATCTAAAAGCTAACATCACCTTCTCTTTAAAAGTTATGTCAATTTTAATTTAAAGGTCATTGTACAAATGTAAGTATTGATAAATTGATTTTTCTTCTCACTCATTTAAGTTACAAATATATAACATGTATCAGTTTAAATTATGTATGTGAACATTTATGCTTCCAATAGCTACCAATTACTCACAAGATGGATGTAAGTGACACTTTCTCAATACATGTTTTGTATCAGCAGAACAAAGAAATCAAATCAAGTTTAATCTAAGTGACTAAAAGTTTTCAGCATAGAAATACCACTAAGTATTTACATGATTTCAAGCAGAATGTATTTCCCACTGAGAAACTATTGATCTGTGTTCTACTTTATTTACATAAATGATTTTGTAGTAAATTCAGCTAACTCAACCAGGGATTTGAATGTTCTGGCCACTTAAAACCTCCATTTAAATATTTGAATTTGTACCCAAAATTTCCTGGGAATTCAATTAAAATTTGATTCCTTAACAAATATATCTTATGTTAAAAAAACTTAGATGAAATTTTGATGTTCTTTTATTATTTTATCATACCATGTTCCAATTACCATCTCCTTCCCATTCTGAGTTATGGTATTTATTCTCTCTCTCTCTCTCTCTCTCTCTCTCTCTCTCTCTCTCTCTCTCTCTCTCTCTCTCTCTTCCTCTCTCTCTCTGTCACACTCTCACACTCTCTCTCTCCCTTTCTCTGTCTCCTTATGTGTGTGATTATGTACACATGTGTGTTGTTTGTGATCAAACCCAGTCCCTTCATACAAGGCAAGTACCTATCATCTGAGATGCATCCAAAAGTTGGCGATTTCTTTATAATTTAACAAATATCTTATATTTTCTAGAATAGTTTTAGAGAATCCATGCTACTTTACTTAGGTTTCTGACCAAGATTATATTTCTTGTGTTAAGTAGACAAACTATATATGTCAACAAACTTACATATTCATGAGGATTAGTTAAAATTAAATATTCAAGAAACAGTAGTATTCCATGTTATCATAAAAGCTCTAAGGAGTAAGAACAAACAGGATAAATAGATGATATGAGTCTAGTATTGTGGATTGGCTTGCCATGGTAAATCACTTGGAGAAGAGTTCTGTCATGAGAAAGAGTCACACAATTCAATTGAAAAAAATTTAGATGAGCATGTGAACAGAAAGAGATATAAAGCTCATCCACAATAGTCAGCATAAACACAGTAAATAAAAACACCAGAATGAATGGGCAATAGCACTGAAGGGAAATATGTTCCCAGACAAAGCCAGCCATATAAATAAGAAACAAGTCATGGTGTTGTTTAAGAATATAGGCATAGATAGTAATAAATCACATATAAAAATGGAACTGATATATGAATGCATAAATAATAATTGATAGACAGATAGATAGATAGATAGATAGATAGATAGATAGATAGATAGATAGATAATCAAATTGGACTGCCATGTAAGGCAGAAGTCTTAAAGACAAATAAATAAAATCAAATTTTAAGTAGTGATTATTTTGCTGGATCTAATGGAGTTAAAATAGTAAAGCCATAAATGTAAGGATATCCTGGTTTATAGCAGTTACAATAAAGATGATGAAGCACAGTTGGTATTAAGACATATTTCAAATGATAGTCATAACTGAAGATCAAGCTCATGTCTGGAGGATCTATAAACAATAAGAAAGAATGCAGAAGTGGCCTAATTTAGCTTCAAGTCCCAGTAAGAAGGCCCTGATTTTGAGACTGACAATTTACATTTTAAGAATGAATTATTCTCATGAAATTTGTGTGGAATTTATAAAAATAAATACTGATATACAAAGAAATAAGAAATATCTCAAATAATGTCTGTTTATACTCTCACATAAATAAAAAGAACAAATAAACTAGAAATTGATACTATATGGGTACAATGAAAATAAGAGGCTCTGTGATTAATTATAAGTTAAATTTTCTGACAGTAAATAGATTGATATATTCTTGTAAAAATACATTCTACCAAGACATGAATAAAAAGGAAATGACTACATGTATCTCCCTCCTCTTGGCTAAAAATCTATAAATTGTGATGTAAAATAGCATTCATATATGTACACATGCATCTGCTTCTTATCCTGTCATCTGAAATTTCAGACCAGCCCATAACCTATGATGGTGTAAGAACCACTAATAATCAATTCACCTTCCTTATGATGTGACTCTACACAAAATGAGGAAGCATTCCTAAAGACATAGTTCATAAGTCATGCTGGTTCTGAGAAAGATGATATAATGGAAGCTTGAATGATTTTAAATGTAGAGTAAGGACAATGTGCTAATGACACAATAGTCTCAGTCCCCCTACTCATCCCCTCTACTTTTCCCTCTCCTACTTCCTTACCATCTCACTCTCTCTCTCAGACACACACAGGCATACACACAATAAATGTGGCATTTAAAAGGGACACAGAGGTCAATTGAAGAACTTTCAATCCCTAAATCTAGAATTTTTTGAGTAATAACAAAACAATACAATAGCTGACTGTAACTTATAATCATATGTATGCACACATTTATTAACACATAGTATTTAATATATGTACATATCAATACACACACATTTATATCCATTATTCCATATAAATATAAACAAATTCAGTAAGTGAATAAAACTGAGAAGAATAAAAGAATATTAATAAGCTTGTCTCAAACTCTACCTATGACGGAATGAGTTATAACATAACTGTTCTTCACAGGGAAGAGGTACACAAAATAATTCAGGAGGTGGGATAATCAAAATAAGCCTATGAAATAGGACATCAGCAATACTGCTGAGACCAGAAAATCAAGGAAAAAATCAGCAGTGATGTAATCATGATTGTTTGTACCATTGAGATGATGTAATGAAAAGACACTTTACAACTCTGAGCTTTCTTCAAGATCCTATACCTTGAGTAATCATGAGAAAATGCACACACATTTCCTATTAAAGGATATTTTACAAAATACCTGAGAAGGAAGCTTCAAACTGCAAAAGCCACTTAAAGCAGGGAAGACCTAAGTGGGTAGCTAGAAGCTGCATGAATCCAAAAGTGGAAGGTATCTTCAGAGAAATGCTAAAGTATGAAAAAGTAATGTTGAATAATGATTATGTTAATGATGTTTATATCATTGTCAGTTCAGTGATCATAAAAACTCAACACAACCACTACGTAAGCAAAATATCAGCGATAGAGGAAACTTTTAGTGGGATACATAGAAATTAGAAACTCTGTCTTTTATCTTAGTATTTTTTCAGTAGAACTAAAACAGTTTTAAAATTAGTTTATTGAAAATTGTTTTTAAAGATATTAAGGCCACACTGGTACCAACTGAAAGTGCTAAATAGAAATGCTTAAAAACTGACATTCTTCCACCTCTAATTCTCAACATTAAAAGTTTACTGATGTTTGTGCATGCTGCTGAACTCATGCATCATCCGCAGTGGCACACTTGTGTCCATACAGTGAGTGAGATTCCCTTTGAAGTCTAACATTTGTGTAGGGAGAGAACTTCAGGGAACTGATACCATCACTTCCAAGTCAAATAGAGAAAGTATCTTAAAACACAGTTTTTGTTATAACATGAAACTCTTGCTTGCTATAAAGCATATCTTTCCATATATATATGGAATATATATATATATATATATATATATATATATATTAAATTCAATAATGTACATTTTTAAATCCCATTTTTAGTTCAAGGAAATTATATGTTTATAATTAAACTTTCAATGACTACCCACAAATATAGGCAATATATAACCTAATACCAGCAAATCCCAAAGAAGGGAAACACATAAACACTACCACCACCATCACCACCAAAACAAAATATAACAAGAATTAATAATCACTGGTGATTAATATCTCTTAATTCTCCTATGAAAAGATATAGGCTATTACAATAGACATGGAAACAGGACCCATCCTTCTGCTGCATATAAAACACTACTCAACTTCAAAGACAAACATTATTTCATAGTAAATAGTTGGGAAATTATTTTCCACTTGAATGGATCTAAGAAACAAGCAGGTATAGCTATTCAAACACTGACAAAATAGACTTCAAACTAAAATTAATCAAAAGAGTCAGAGAAGGGTAGTTCGTATTCATCACAGGAAAAATCTATCAAGAATAAGTATCAATTCTGAACTTTTTATGCCCCAAAGACAAGGGTACCCACATTTGTCAAAGAAACATTACTAAAATTTAAATCACCCATCAAACCCACAAACTAATAGTGGGGGACTTCAACATCTCAATTTCCCCAATGGATAGGACTGGCAGACAGAAACCTAACTGTAAAATAGGGAAACAAACAGATATCATGAGTCACATGGACTTAACAGACATCTATAGAACATTCAGCCCAAATATCAAAGACTATGCCTTATTCTCAGCTACTAATGGAACCTTCTCTAAAATTGATAACATTATCAGTAACAAAGCAAACCTCAACAGAAAAAAAAAAAAGAAGAACTCCCTGTATGTTATCAGATCACCATGGGTTAAAGACAGAAATCAACAATACTAATTGCAGAAAGGCTACAAACTCATGGAAACTGAACAATGCACAATTCTTAACTGATTTATCACTGGTTCAGGAAAAAATGAGGAAAGAATTTGAAGACTTCCTAGAATTCAATGAAAATGTGAGCACAATAAACCCAAACTTATGTGACGCTATGAATTCAGTGCTAATAGGAAAGTTCACAGAACTAAGTACCTACATAAAGAACATGGAGAAATCTCACACTACCAACTTAACAGCATACCTGAAAGCTGTAACCCAGACCCAGAAAGACAAACAAGGTATGTACTCACTCATGAGTGGATATTAAACATATAACCTGAGAGGGGGGATAGAAGGCAAGAGATAAGGGATGGGATCATGAGTGATGGAGAAATGTAGTTGGGGAAGGATTGAGGAGGAAAGCAATGAAAGAGACATCTTGATAGAGTGAGACATTATGATGTTAGAGAGAAAACTGGTGCTGGAGAAAGAAATCACAAAACACATACAAGATACACACTGGAGTCTAGAATTTTGTTTAAACAGCATTACCAAGTATGCTTTGGCTAAATTTATAATGGAGCTTTGAATAATAGTCCTAGATGCTTAGAGTTCAACCAGATATTTTATAGTACTGTGTTAATGTCTTCACTATCATAGTTAAGGTAGGAATGAAGGATGCATTTAGGAGCAGTGAGCAATAACATAATTATTTCTTGTTTTGTCCATCCTTAATCATCTTTAATTTCTTTTCCAGATCACCCACTAAATATGGATGATAACTATTGTCACTAGTGTGGATTTTGTAAGCTTAGAGACCATGATGAACAAAACAGTGTGGGATTATATCAATTGCAAAAGAAAATGATACAATGAACAGATGTAATAAACAAGATGTATGCAGCCTGTTGTACATGTAGAGTGGTAAATCAGATGAGTAGAATAAGAGCCTCCAGTAATTACCAAAGGGAGAAAAACCAATAGCAGTATATTTATTTACTGTTGTCAGGCATGCATACTACTTGGACTCTGAAGGTTAGAATAAGGTGTCAGAGGGTCCTAAGCATCATACAAACTGCCTAAATTAAAGAAGTGAATATTGCTTTGTTTAACACATAATGAGGCAGTATGAAATGAGATTATATTTCATTTAAGTTTGATATCTTGAGATTAATGCAAATGTGAGTGGAACAAATATGAATATATTTGAGAATGTAGATGTGCAAGATAAATGGGTAATCTCTAACCAAGACATTTTTTATATATGCAAAAAAATCTTGAAGTTAATTTAGGAAGCTTTGAAACTACAAAAGAAGAAAAGGCCCATAATATTCATGCCATGATGGTCTGTGAGAGAACACTAAATAAACAGTACAATTGGCCTGAATATTTTTATACTACATAGAATCGCCTAAGATGTAATCAAAAGGCCATAATAAGCACACACATTAAACAAAATGAAATGACCAAAATATATAATTAAGCAAAAAAGTATTTAGTATGTTGTTCAAAGCTCATAAACTATCTTCCACAGAAAATACATATTTCACAGAATAAAAATTGTAGCTTTAGTTTTTGGTGGTAGAACAGTAAGAAAATAACTTTTAAATATTATGTTAGAATTTAAAGGTGTGACCCAGGCACATTGGTGCACACTTTTTTTTTTTTTTAATCTCAGACAGTGGAAGAGTCAGACATATCATTGAGTTCCAGAGCTCCTGTTCAGCTTGGTGTACAGAGTGAGTTCCAGTCCAGCCAGGCCCACACAGAGACACCCCACCTCCGTATCAACTTCCTTGCTCTAACAGAATAGAAAACACAGTGCTAATATGTGTGAAACTTGAAAATGGATAAGTACATTTAAAGCACTATTAATTTGAAGTTAGACTTTTAATAGAAACAATACAGTCACAAAATGCATTTTTTTTTTTTTTTTGATTTTCGAGACAGGGTCTCTCTGTGGCTTTGGAGGTGGTCTTGGAACTAACTCTTCTAGATAAACTAGGCTGGTCTCGACTCACAGATCTGCCTGCCTTGGCCTCTCTGCCTCCTGAGTTCTGGTATTAAAGGTGTGCACCACCATTGCTCAGCTCTGCAATTTAAAATATGTAATTAAATAGATGGTTAGTCCTTCTATTTGAATAATAGATTTGTGTTATTTTCCTATGAATGATTACTATTTTATTGATATATCTGAAGAAAAATCAGTTATTAGCCTTTATTGCTAACACATAAATTGAAAACCTGAGAAAAAAAATCTTGCTGAGCATAAAATATGTATAGTCAATTAAATATGTTTCATGTAAAATTAAAATGGTAAACAGGCAACAGGCAATAGTTCTTGCTTTCAGGAAAATATGTATATATTCTAGAGATGGATTATCTTGACAGATGCTTAAACATTTTGCAAACCATAACTGAATGTCTTAATTTAAAATGACATATGCTGGAGATTTTAAATAATATGTCATTTAATCATAATTATTTGTTTTACTGTCATTTATTGTGGTGTGTTTGTTTGGTACATACCTACTAAAAACTTTTTTTTTTGTAGTAAGACATTAACAGCAGTCACTGTGTCTTCGGTGGAAACTGTTTCTGAACATAGCTCAGATTGTATTCTTCATAAGTTGGCCATTTGCAGGGATAGGCCAGACACGATTCAGCACTGTATTTCCAATATTTGTTTCCATCTGACTTGCATATAAATAAAACTGTAATTTGAGGCTGAAATTCATCCAAAATAGCGTGAAACATATAAAATCTAACAACTGAAAAACTTATAAAACCAAGCACATCTTAAAACTCTTAAAAATAATCCCAGTAAATGGTGAAAATGAGAATTTTTGCATAACAGTGTCAATGACATAATACCTAAAGATGATCCCATATTTGTGGCATCAAACAGGCTCCCAACAGAGAAGAGAAATGATGATGCTTATATAGAAAAGTCAATTGATAGATATGACATGAATTATGAATTTGAGGAGAATAGTTAAGAATGAATGCCCAACTGGGCCAGCTGTTTGGAATGGCAGATTAGAGAGGTTATTGCTTGGGTTGGTGCTATAGTTTATAATCAGAATTTTTTTCTACCTCTTAGAAATATCAATTGTTTCTAGAAAGATGTTCAAGTGCACATCAAGTCTGGTAGGATAATTTAAAAGAAATCCTTTTGCATAAAGTCAGTGTGTTATTAATGCCCACACAACTGCTTCACAATAGCACGCCCCAAATCAAGGTTTTGGTAAATAGAGATTAAGTATTTTCAAAATCAAGATATAACCATCACACAACAAATATTAGAACGAAGAACATGAATTTCTTCCATTGTGGGTTGACTTAATGCAATAGGACAAGAACAATCATGTATAATGAGAAGGGAAGATATTTTTCTTTATTTGCAGTAAAATGTGATTATTTATGTAGAAATGTATCCAATAAGTACACAAGAAAATACTTTGTATATTATTGATATCTTTATTATGTCAAAATTCTCTTCATTTTCATAAAGAATATCTGCTTTAAGTGTGGAGTTAAAAGGCATTTATATTAACTGGCATTTTGGAGCTCATTCCATGTGGTGGGATAACTTGATCACCATTAATAAAGGGAGGTGGGGCTTGATTCTGCCTCAACTTGTTTGCTAGAATTTCTTGACTCCACAAGGGAGGTCTTATCCCCTCTGAGGAGTAGATGGGTGGTAGGAAGGGAATTGGGGGTCAGGAGGAGATGGAGGAAAAGTGGGGTTGATATATAAAACAAACAATAATTTTTAAAATAATAAAACAATGGAACTTACAAAGACATCAAAAATTAAAATGCATACTACCATAATATAAACATGCAATATTAATATTTAGAAAACTATAAAATATTAATATGGTTGATTAAAGATTATGTGGATGGATAGGCAGATGATTAAATGAAAATTAATATTTTTTAAAGTGTTAGTTATCCCAACTTGAATCACAAATCATATGCTCTTCACATAAAATTTTCAACTAGGATTTTGTAGATATCATTTATAAAATATTTTAGAAATCCCAAAGGTAAGATAATAGGGAATGTAAATTTTTTGGGGAGGCAGTTCAAGACAGGGTTTCTCTGTGTAGATTTGGAGGCTGTCCTGGAACTTCCTCTGTAGACCAGGCTGACTTCAAACTCACAGAGATCCAACTGCCTCTGCCTCCCTAGTGCTGGGATTAAAGGCGTGTGCCACTGACGCCCGGTTGGACATGTAAATTTTTTATATATATTCATTATTTTTTATTTTACATATCTATCCCAGTTCCTTCTCCCTCCCATGCTCACCTATCCCCTCCCATCCCACCACCCACACCACTCCACAGGGAGGATGATGCATTTCAGGAGGGATCATCAATTTCCATCATTTAGAGCAGGGACTAGGCCCTTCCATCTGCCTCTAGACTAAGAGAGTGTCCCTCCATGGAGGAAGTTCATGGGGAATGAGGCAGGAAGAAGGGCCCTGTTCCAAATGACTTTACAGATTTTTATGATCCCTCCTGGAAGGCAACACCCTCCCTGTGTAGTGGGGGGGGATGGGATGGGAGGAGAGGTTGGGAGGGGGATGGGAGGGAGGGAGAGGGGACTGGGATCCATATGTAATAAAAAAGGGTAAATGCTATAATTAAATTATAATCTAAAAATTAACAAAAGAGAAGTAATAATCATCAATTTCTCTTTGTATACATGAGCACTTACCAATAGTTAGTGAAATTTGTAAGTACCACTCCTCTTAATTCAAGAAAAATTATTTTGAGTTATATAAAATGAACAACTTTGAAATATCTGCAGTATAACAGTGTACTTAAAAACTTCAGTATTGTTATATACAGTTTTAATTGGATTGATCTCATGTTAAATATTTCCTCATAATATGAAACAAGTCAACTAAAAATAGAATATAAATGTCTTATCTTAGCAGTAATCAGTCAATAAGGAATACAAATAATAAGTAAATTTAAATTTTTAATAATAAATCAAAATGAGGTTTCATTTTGTGTCTGTGTTGTGTGTCAGTGTGTCTGGATGTGTTGTGTGTTTTCACAGGTGTATGTAGTGTGTGTGTGTATGGTGTTTGTATACGGACATGTGTTGTGTGTGTGTGTGTGTGTGTGTGTGTGTGTGTGTGTGTGGTCTCATTTTAGAGTAGTCACCATATATTGTTATCAGCATGTAGAAAATTTCAACCTTACTTTTCTTAAGTTTTTTCTTTTTTTTTGTTCTGTACATGAACAAGAGTTTAACAGAGGTAAAACTTCTGAGGTGGAAATAATATTTCTGGTGTTATACATAGCAATAAATTAATAACTTCCTAACTGAAAGAAATATTAGAAATTATAAGGATATTTTATTTGCCATATCCTCATGTTTCCAAAATTAAAATTTCACACTGAAGAGGAAATAATCAATTTTATTTTACATTTCTAGAATCACTTTGCTTCATACCTAATTATAAGGTATGCCTTTAGTGATTCTTCTAACACTGAGAAAAAAGGGGGGGTTGAGAATACAGTGACCTGGAAAGTTCACAGAAATAGCCTCATTAAAAAACAAAGTAGCAGGCAGCTTACATTTCAGGTTTATTTCATTCACAGTGGGACAGCCTTTAAGGTACTTAAGTAAACTCATGCTTGTTCAGAATAGCCGTGTGGTTATAATTTACTACAATTAAATCTATACAAATAATAGGAAAATGGTATTTTTGAATTAAATGAGAAAAAATGGGTATAAGGGAAGATGATATGATTTAGAAACTGTTCACTCTTCTGGAAGGTAGAGAAGTCTATTGATATGCAGAGTCATGACGCAGGTTAAACTAAATGTGCACAGGGCAGTCTTCCCAACCATAGGGGTACAGCTTATAACATGATTTCAAGAATTTTAGAAAGGTCTGCTAGCCTCTTTATTGTCTCTCAGAAATCTGACCCATGACATTCATACCTCAAGAGCCCTGCAAAATGCAAATAAATGCTCTTGAGAAGGGATCCAAGCTGTGATCAGTCAGGTGCTATTAGAGTGGGTGTGAGGAGAAACTACTGGCGACTTCTCACAGAAGGAAATGCAATTATAATTATGAAGCTACAAACAAGGGAATAGTAATGATATAAAAAGTCACTGTATTTATTTATGACATATGATGCTGGCCAGTAGATTGGAAGCACTTTCTCTTGGATTGTAAAATTCTTAAGAGATGTAACTATGAGATTTATCATGCATACCTACAAATGCTGGGATATATACATTTGCTTTGTCTTTAGTAAATTCAAAGGCCTGTGTTCTTAAGAAATTCATCCATTATGTTTTAGACTTTAAAGCATCTCTGATTTGTCTTCCTTAAACTAATGTAATTTTTAATTAGATTTGTTATCATTGTATCTGTTCCCCCAAAAGGCAAATTGTAGTCAAATTAATAACCCACTTTAATTTAAAACAGAAACATTAACTTGGATGACCAAAATTTCAACAGCTATTATTGAACACTAGCAAGGTAAGGCTGAGGTGATCAGCAATATTCTCTTTTTATTTTTAATTTATTTTATATAACCAAGTCCATTTAAATGAAAACAAACATTTATAGACAATATTTGGGAATGTGGGCGTCGTTCTTTCCAAACTACTTCCTGCTGGTAAGGGACGCTGTCATGGGGGATTCGAAGAAGAATCAGAAATCCTGGCTATAGTCTGTAAGGCTGCTTTGTCAAGCTGTTTTGAATGTAGGATCACCTGGTACTCTGTTTCAGGTGGTCTGGGATCAGCAATATTCTTGATGTTTAAAAATAAACTCTCCCTTCCCCTTTTAGTAGCCTCAGAGAATTACGTCTAACACACCTCAGGATGTGAACACTCAATGCTCAATTTCTTTCTAACATGGGGTATTTGTTGCAAGTAAATTTGCAATATTCTCCTTGTATAACAAATTCCTTCCTGCATATTTTATATCAACAAATTACTTCATCTCTTGTAAATATGCTTGTTTTGAATGTTTGTGTCATGAATGTGATGGTGTGTGTTTATAATTTGTAAGTTGTACTTTTAACTTTATTATTACTTTTATTTTATTTATATGAGTGTTTTCCCTGTATGCATGTCTTTCTTGAAAGGCTTATTTCATGTATCATGTAATAATTTCTAGTTATGTTCATTATATACTTTTTCTGTCAGGTTGAAGAAAATGAAATTGAGTGTATGCACAACATTTCCTTTGTCTACTCATCTGTTGACAGACATACAGAATGGTTTTCTAATTTGAGTATTGATTTACCTTGCCTTATTATACTGACTAATATCACCTACAATGTTGATGAATACCTGAGATTGATGGGGATTTTCCTACCTGTATGCTATGAATATATGTTTCTTTTAATATTGCCTTAATAAAACACTGATTGGCCAGTAACTAGGCAGGAAGTATAGCTAGGGCCACCAGAGGAGGAGTATTCTAGGGAGAGGATGCAGAGAGAAGCCTCCAGGGAGACTCCATATAGTTGCTAGAAAGGTAGGACACCAGGCATTCTCCAGTAAGATAAGGCCATGTGGAAATACATAGATTAATAGTTATGAGGTAATAATTAAGAGAGAGATAGCCACTACGAAGCTAAGCCATTGACCAAGAAGTTTATAATTAATATAAGTTTTTGTGTGTTTATTTGGGGCTAAATAGCTGTGGGATCAGGTTGGACAGAAACTTCTGTTTACATGAGATGGTGTATATCCTCTCCTTTTCCAGATACTAGTGGGGTTGTTCCAATCATTTTGTAATGTCACACTTTAAGAAAATACTCTATCAGATTGAATGTTGCAATTCTAATAACTATAAATTGATGCGGAAATTTTATTAAGTTTGTATTTGTGTTGATAGGTTCATTTTCTTTAGACTTACATATTTTGTAAGCAATATCAATGCATATTCTTATATATCAAAGTACTTACCATTCTTGATTCTTTAGAAGCACCCATTTGTGTTTGTTCTATCTACACACTAATCACTTGATATCATTCTATGAAAAAACAGTAGGTAAAATTTCTGTTTGTGGTATAATCTCCAAATAAAACTTTGAATTTCTTCAATAGAAATATCATTATCTTTTATTTTACTTGCAGTTTATTTTCCCTAACATTGTCAAATATTTCTCTAATTTAAGGAGAAATTATAATGTATTTTTATCTTTTCTTTTGACTAGTAATAATATTAGGTGCAAATATATTACTTTGTATTACTATTTGTACATCTAAAGGCTTTTTTATATAAGATTATGGTTAAAAGTTGTTACTTCAATGTGTTCATTTTTCTTTCAATTTCTAGAATATTTTCTTAGATTGTAATTTTGAATATTAGCTATGTCAGACATTTAAGGCACAAATTTTAATTTAATAGTATCACTACATTTTCACTATTGCAAAATGGTATTTCTATCCACTATTTAATTAATTTGTTTATTTTCAATTTTTATATGTAAGTTATAGGGCCTCATGTGTCAATGGCTCTACTGGAACTTACTATGTATATAAGGTTGGTCTTGAACTCTTGATCCATCTGCCTCCACTTCCTAAGTGCTTGAATACCAGCTGTGCACCATCATAGCCACATCCCCCTACACTAACTTTTGCATGAAATGTATTCTGGTTATAATATAATATAATATAATATAATATAATATAATATAATATATTTAATGACAATTTTACTTTTCTTTCATTTATTTTTGAGTCTTTGCTTCACTTTCTTTTGCTCATCCCCTTTTTTAGCCTTTATATATTTTAGGTTATGACTTTTTATTTAAGGCACCTCTTCCATGTGAACAGACTTTATCCTAGTACATATTTGCTTGGTATGGAAGGAAGGCAGGATTTCACTTTGTGAAATATTATTCAGTTACTTTCTGGTATAGAGTTTATTGAGTTTAAATTTTTCATATGTGTTCTGTAATAACAGTTTATTTTATAAAGATCTCAGTTCATTATCACCCTGTTACACCAATTTGACCCATATATGAGCCTTACCAATAGCTTTTCTATTTGTGTTTGTTTGGTGGTAGACATGGGTTGTCTTTAAATCCAGAAACTTCATATCTGATGGGTTATGTTAGATTGCTTTCAGTTCTTTCTTTCCTTATTCCCTTTTCAAAGACAGTAGTTCCTTCAACTTTCTTTCTTCTTTCCTTCATTCCTTCCTTTTTTTCTTAACTTTCCAACCATACATGTTTGGAAGACATTCCTTTTAAAATCTGTCAACCCATTAACTTTCTCTACTGTTAGTGGACCACTCCAAACATTCCCAGCTTTTTCCTAGGGACACACACCTCTATTTGTTACATGAATATACACAGATTCTAATAAGCCATACAGACAAATGATTGAGATATGGTGTAGAACAATATATCAGTCTTTAACTGATTAAGCAACATGATATCCTCCTCTTGATTCTTGTATCTTATAAATATGCAAATATTCACAGCTAGTGAAATATTCATGCTCACCTTTGCAGTGGTTTTATTCAAACAGTTTTCTTTTTATGAGCTTGTTTAAATTATGACAAGTTTCTAATTCAGGCACTCATAATTATGAATGCAGCTTGTGGACATTTGTATCCATTCATTTTGCAGTAGTTACAACAAGGGCTCATTTATAGCTAAGATGCTCCTGGAAAATATATGGCTATAATTCTGTGGCAATGATTGAAATACTATTAAAACTAATTGTTTCATTAAAGATAACATACTTCACTTTTTAAAGTCCTAATTAGAAGCTTAAATATATTGGTTATAAATAAGTGCCATATGACAAAAATAAGTTTATGATAATTATTAACAAAACAAAAATTTTAATTAAAGATTAATAATACAAGGAATTTCATTTTACTTTAGCTCCATTCTTAGCATTTATTTCATAGGTTAGCTGATTTTAAGTGCTGAGTGTTGGGCACCTGTACATATGAATAATATTAAATGTACTCAGTCTATTATATAAATGATTGTGAGTGGTTTTACATTCACACGTGCACATGCATGCATGTGACCATGTGACAATCAAAGTTCAAGAAAAGGAGACCATGAATTTGAGGGGGAATTGCTGAAATATTGTAAGAATTGAAGGGAAAAAATTGATGTTAAAGATATGTAGATCAGGTTCATGTATGGAATTCTCAAAAACAATTGCTTTATCTCAGTGGCCACCCCCAGCATGACTTTGTGAGAATGCACAGGCCACTCTTGATAGGGAATCAGGTAGTCTAAGAGCAGATAAATGAGACTCAAATGCTTGAGAAACACTAACAGTTTTCAACATTTAGTCATCAGGAATGCAAATCAAAACTATTTTGAGGTTCCACCTGCCAGAATGGTTAAGGACAGCAACACAAATGACAGCTCATACTGGCAAGGATGTGACATAAGAGGAACACTCATGCATTACTGATGGGAGTGCAAACTTGTACAACCCTTATGCAAACCAGTGTGATGGTTTATAAGGCAATCAATATACCCCAAGTTCCAGCTATACCACTTTTGGAAATATACTCAAAGGATGCTTCATCCTACCATAAGGACCATGTCCTTTTCTGCTCAACCATGTTCATTGCTGCCAAATATTGAAAACAACCTCAATAGAAGATTGGAAAAATAACATTATATAAATGGTACATTTACATAATGGAATATTACTCAGCCATTAAAAAAGGGACATCATGAAATCTTCAGGTAAATTGATGGAACTAAAAAAATAAAGCATCCTAAATAAGGTATCCCAGACTATAAAGAAAATTATGGTATTATTCAATAAGATCCAATATAACAAAGCTACAATTCATTGAATCACAGAGGCTAGGTATAGGGTAAGGAGCTAGAGGATGAAATATAACTTCTTAGGTTAGGAAAGAGAAACAGCATACATATGACAGCTAAGGGGACTAGAAGGGAAGATCAAGTGAGTAGTGGGGGGAGAGGGGAATTGGAGCGATGGAGGGAAAACAGGGAGAAACAGATAAAATTAAGAGCATTTGAGGGGTACTATGAAAATCTAATATTGTGGGGACTTCCTAAAATATAAACATAAATAAAGTCAGTCTAAATGAAATTACCAAATAATAAGGAAAATAGGGCCTCATCTGGCCATTTCTACCCACCAAATAAAGCTTTCAGAACTGAGATAGAGTTGTACTTATTTGAGTTTTTAGCCAAAGGGGACATGTGAGAATCACCAAACAACCCAGACTGTTGCCAAAACAATGGCTTACCATCTTAAATCTGACAGCCAGGTCCCATTGCTGTAGACAACACCTGCATAATTCACTGAATATGGATGAACCTAGCTGGTGCCTACATAGCGCCTTCACCCCTAGTTACAGCATCTTTGCCATAAGAAGGTACTATGCAAGCTAGCAAATGAGAAGCACAAACCTTTTGATCTACCATAGTATGCTGCCAACAAGAAGAGGTACTAAGGTAATGGTGGCACAAACCTTGTGATACTATCCAATCAATAACTGATTTAAGACCAGCACCACTAGATTAAACCAATACCTGACCCTTATTGAATGACCAAGGACTTGAGACAAGATAGAACTGGGAACTAGGGTAAAATCAAATACTGCTGATCTGAAGAAGAAAATATGTAGTGATAAAATGACTCCTAACAAATGACATTCTGCTACACTCATAGATCAGTACCTTAATAAATCATTAACAGATAAGCTTCCTTTGCAGCATAAGGGAACAAAAACAGCCAGACATCAAACATAGAGTGAGATACCTTGCAACACACAGCTCTAAACACATCACATCCACTCAGAAATCAGGGAACCCTTCTACAGAGGAGGCAGCAAGAGTGTAAAAGTAAGAGGGAATGGATGGAGGACACCAGAAAAATATGGCCATATAAATCATCTGAGTACAGCTCATATAAACAGCTCACACATGGCTTGCATATATCTGAAATAGGTTGCCTGTGTTATATTTTGGCTTCTAGTTTAGTGTTTTTTATGGGTTTCCTTACTATGTAAATGAGTGGATCTCTGATTTCTGTCCTTCTCCTGTTCTCTTTTCTTTCTGTTTGTTTGTTCTGCTCAACTTTGACATGATATTGTTTACTATGAATAATAAAAACACAGAGACAAATATTGAGGTTCAAGGATCAAGATGAAGATCACAGAAGCAAAGCAGCCAATCCAGTAGATTTTACCTCTGCCCAGCTGAAATGCCAGTCCTGTCTCCATGAATCCTCAGAGGCAAAACTCCTCAGCTCTTATCTCCACCTTTCTCTTCCCATCCATATAACTTCTGTAACTACCTCTCTACTTCTGGAATTATAAGTGTCTGATCCCAAATGCTGGGATAAAAGGCATGAGCTGTGTAACTCTTCAGTCTTGTGTAGGTCAGGATGGCCTTGAACTCAAAAGCATCTATCTGCCCGTCTCCTGAGTCCTGGGATTAAAGGTGCGTGCCACCAATGCCTGGCTCTATGGTTGGCAAGCATGGCTCCCAGTATGGCTGCTGGGATGAAAGGTGTGTACCATACTTGCCTGGCTTTATGACTTCCTGCTTCTGTCCAGATGGTCTCATGTCTCCAGTCATGATGGACATTTATTCCTCTGGAACTATAAGTTCTATTAACTCTTCCTTCTGAGAAAATAAAAAAAAATAAATAAATAAATACAAAATGTTACTTTTTATGCACTAAAATTCAATTATATATAAATTTATGACAATATTAAACAAAATATTTACTTCACTAATATAGGTTAATTATATTAAATGCACATCAAATCCAATCAAAAGCTGTATAATACAGTATGGAAAAATACACAATCACTTATTGTATTACTGAGTATTAAATGACCATTAAAATATATTATAAAATAAATTCAATAAGGTACAAAAGATACTTTAATAATGCTACGAGGAGATTCTAAAAATACAAAGTTCATCTACATCTGATTTTTATTACTTTTGTGATAAAATTCAGGCTATTCAAAATTGCCATTAGGATAATAATAGTATCATCTCTATGCTATATTGATCTTTCTTCCTCATGAGTCCTTGGTAGAACAGTGTATCACAGATCTATCTGTCCTCTCCTGTCTTCACTAATATTTCTTCATAGCTTTCCCTTCACATAAAATATGTTCTTATCTAATTTCTCCATAGTTTGTAATTAAAATTAATTTGAAGTTATTGTTTTGTATTCCAACTAAATATTGCAAAGCAGGATCAGGATAGAAAAGAGCTGTAGGAGAAAAGAAATATGTGCAAATATCACCTTTCAGATATTCTATCAAATATATAAAAACAAATCTAGACAAATTTTAATGATACATTTGATTATATCCAAAATATTGATTATAAGAGCAAAGGGTATAAGCAAAGGTGACACCAATTATGTAGTGTTCCAAACTTGAACAAACCAAGTAACTAAAACAAGGAATGCCTCCCACTCACCCAGTCTAAATCAGGCCTTTCCCTTAGTTTCAGCATCACTTAGAGCATTATATCCTAGATATTGTAATAAGTTTTTCATTTTTAAAAAGGAATTGTGATAATCAGTATGGGCCATTGCTAACAGGATTTACTGAACCACTATCCATATATTTGAGAGAATCACAACTATAAGCAATTAGTTAACAATTTTTTGAGTAGTGACTAACCTGAATTAGTAGACACATAAATTTTGTAGCTCCTGTACTGTTTTAAAGTGATATAGTCATTATTCTGTTTTTTACACTAACACTATATTCTATTCATTTTATTTTGTTTTATTTTGTTTAGAACATTATTACATCATTTTTCCTTCCATTTCCTTCCTCCTAATTCTTACATATAACTCTCTTTGCTCTCTTTCTAGTTCATGGCCTTTTTTTTTTTTTTAACTGTTGCTCCTAACACTTTTAATGACAATTATAAAAATATTCTGAGTGGCACACATTAAAAGGAAAATCACATCAGCTCTTTGCTAATGGACTGTTCCCTTAGTTTCCAATAAAGCTTTGTGTAATGGGTGTGGTTTCAAATCAGATAAAAGCACTATCCAATCTATCCCATAGTGAATTACCTGACAGAACAGTTTGTTTTGTCAACATTTATCCAATTTTATTTTCTGTCACAATGATATATAAGTCTTTTTCAGCCTCAGATTGCACTCTTACAACTTTGGTAATTTATTTTGTTGCTACACATAGTTTTATAAAAACCAAACTCCACTAAAAATGATGTGAAGTACTCTACTATTGCGTGTATAATATAATAAGGTGAAAGCACATTGCATATATACAGTACCACAACACAAATTGAATGCAGCGCTTTAGATGAATATCAATTTTTTTTCTAAAGACATAGTTTAATGTATCGCTGTGTTTAAGGAATTATCCCCTCATAATAATATAAGTAAACTGAATTAAAATATTTTAAAATATTGATACATTTGTTGTACATTTTGAAATATACAGTATTTTCCAAATGTACACATTCTTTACATATAAGGTCACTCACCTTGATTCCAAGGAAACAAGAAATGTTCCAATGGCATCAGAGCCTGACCCGAGAAATGTTCGTTTCTTCAACTGCCATGGCACAGCTGTGAGGTCAGGTAATTGGGCCTGTGTCTCTTCCATATTTAACATGTGAAGTGAAGTACCATCGATACAAGGTACAATGGTCCAAGCCAACCAAAATGCATATTCATTGCTGACTAAAATTGTGCTGCTTTAAGAATTGTGCAGTAAGAGACACCAAAAACCATGAATGAAAATAATATATGCTTAAATAAACTAAAATTCTGGAAAATAGAAGTATCATTGGAATCAGATACATGACCTACAGTCAGTTTTATTTTCACGAGTAGATGAACTTTCATAAATAAATTCAGTTTGGTTTTGGTGAAGGAAAAGGGCTTCAAACGCAATTGAAGAAATTGCTAATGCTTTGAAGCTCTGTGACACTGGTCTAAAAATAGATTAGAAAGGCTGCAAGTACACGCTGAAACTTTTATTAATTCATCTATCATAACCTAAAAACTTATAACCTTAGAGGCTAAAAGGTTCCTCATTGAAGGCCACACCCTCTCTGAGGAGTGGATGAGGAATGGGACTGGGAGGTTGGTGGGGGCATGGGAGGATGGGAGGGAGAGGAAATTGGGATTGATATGTAAAGTAAGAAAAAATATGTAATAATGATAAAAAAGTCAAATTAAATAGCTCTATAGGACAAAACTGAATTCTCGAAAGTATTGCAGAATCAAAGAGAAGAACTTTCTCATCTCTTATTAAAGCAAATAAAAAAGTACAACTAGTCAAAATTGAAACTTCCAGTGTTGTGATTTTGTCCAAAACGTGTTCTAAGCTGTGTTGATGAATTTGAGTATCATCCAGTTTCCATGAGGTAAGAGAAGGAATGTTTTCTGGCAGAATCTAATACTAGTGGGGATTCAGGAAGTATTGTATACATAGTGCCTGGATGCAGTTAAAAATCACCAGTCATGCAAAGACTTGCCAAGTAGAAGTTTCACAGATGGTTATTTTGCTGCAATAATCCAGGCAACAGACAGATAAAGATAATTTTAGAAAACTCAAAAATAGCATAATAAGTTGATCAAGTCTAAGCATAGTTATTACTGATCAGAAAGATGAATATGAAGAAATACCACTAATGTTCTACAAGAAAAATAAAAGAGAGAGAAAACGTGAGTGAAGCAGCTTTTCTGCAGTCACAACTGCTTATCTATATCAGACACCACAATCAAATATGTATTTTGTTTTCTTAATATGTATAATAAATGCCAAGGATTTATTACCAGGTTAACAATATTGCATGTAATTTAAACACAATATATTATCTTCTTTCAATTATTAATTACAGTATTATATATTCAAATATTTCATTTATTTCAAACTCTACCATACACTGAAAACAAATTGTATAGTGAGTATTCAGCTTTACACATCTGTGCACATACTGATAATTTTTCTAAATTTATTCCTCAGATTGAATTTTTTGTTCAGAAAAAAAAAAAAGAAAGAAAGAAATGTAACTGCTTTCTGAAAATGTTCCTTGGAAAGTTACCTCTTTCAAATTCATTAAGTTTCAGAAAATGTATTTACTAACTTTAATTTTAAAGAAATGTTGAATTATACATATAACTTTTGTTCAGAAATATTATCCTTCACCTTTAATCCCAGCACTCAGGAAGCAGAAGCAGGTGAATCTATGTGAGTTTGAGGCCAGCCTGATCTACAGAGTTAGTTCCAGGTCAGGGTTCAAAACAATACAGAGAAACCTTGTCTCGAAAAAAAAATTTTTTTATTTTAAAGCGGTTATCCCTTTGCCCCTGAGCATCCACTGTCATAGGTGGGAAGGAAAAAAAAAAAAAAAAAAAAGCCTTCTTTAAGCTACATTTACACTTTTCTTTGTAGTTTGGTATACATGAGTTTGTATTATTCTGAACCTGAAGAGGAATCTCAGCAATTAGAAATACTAGCTGCACTTCCAAGGGATGCAGGTTAGATTCCTGACATCCTCAAAGCTCTTTTTAGTTACAGTTATAAGAATAAAATCTGGAGAAGGAAGGGAGTCCAGAGTGAGGGTCTCAAGTGAGTGGGGTTAAGGACCACGTGGGAGAGCATAGCAGGTTCCACAGCAGGTGAGGGTGACCAAGGCGGCAAGGCAGAGGGAATAACACACCAGGCAGATAGAGTTTAAGCGAGGAGTTTATTTAGAAAGGGAAGTGAGGGAGAAGGGAAGAGATATAGATGCACCGGGAACAGAAGAGGAGAAAGGGGGAGAGAGAGAAGAAGAGGTGGTGGCCAACCGAAAGCAGGAGAGAGAGAGAGAGATCTTTTTGAATGTCAGGAATCTCATACAGCACCAATGATTATTTCTCTGGATTCATCATCCTGAAGCAGCCTCACGTTATATACCAATTGATTATTGACTTTAGTCTTCCTCAGTAAATATTCTGAGTAAAACATCACACTTTCCCTTGTCACAAAGTTTCTGCTAAGCCTTCTGGAAGCTATGTACACTCTTCGATATGCTATTGAATCCTCTACCCAGCATTCTTCCTTTTATTGTAATCAGTTGTCCCAGGATAGATACAGAAGGGTTGAATTTGATCTGATATTTCTGAATTCACTACTTACGTTTGTCCTTGGATTTTAAAAGCTTGTTTAAACATTATTGCTATCATCACCACCATCAAAATTACCACCACCACCACCACCATCATCAAAACCACCATCATCCTTGCATCGGTATGATGGATATGCTGCACGAATGGCATCCTGTAAATGTGGAGGTAAGGGGGATCTTCAGTTTTCCATTTCAACCTTGGGTTCAGAGGCTTTCCAGGTGCTAGACATTTTGTGGAAAATACTTTATCTACTGAGCCATCTCATGCACCCAAGTTCAGAAGTTTTAAGGTATTAAATACTTAAATAAGCTTGCTGTTTCCCTTTCTTTGTGTTCGTGACATGCCTTATATGAAACTTAGCTCTCTGAGTAATGGCCCATGCATTCCTCAGATTTTTATGATTCATTTATATTCTTTTTTCCCCTTTTACTCCTTTCTCAATAGTTGGAAAGAGCCCCTTTCAGCCTCACATGTTCTTCCTCATGCTTGAACAATTCTACTTGTCACTGTCCATTAAACTTTCCATTCTATTCATACTATAAATCAGTTCTGGAATTTTTGTTATATTCCTTTTGTGGTAAATCCCTCTGTTAACTTTCCCATTAAAATATGTTTATTATGGTCATAATTTTGTTTAAGATTTCTCTTGTGTTCATCTAAAATTAACAAATTTATTTCTTTACTCATTGTTTATGTATGTGTGTTTGTATGTGTGATTGTTTATCTGAAAGTGTACCATTTGTTTGCAGGTGCTTGTTGAATTTCAATATTGCTGGAACTGTAGTTACAGGTAGTCCTAAGCCATTAATGTGCCTACTGCAAACTAACCTTGGGACCTGTGCAAGAGCATCAAGTGCTATTAGCTAATGAACTATCTTTCTAGCCTCCAAAATTACAACCTTTAATATGCCGCTTTCATTACTTTGTCAAGGAATTTGTAGATCTCCATTAATTATGAAACATTTACAGGGAAATGAATGTATTGTTATAATGGTGATATGTGTTGTTGTTATTTTTTTATTTCTTATTGCTTTGTAGTGATGTTTGTTTATTCTAAATTATAGTATTCTCTTTCTGGTACCATGCATCAATTTTTTAAGGAAAACTTTGATTTTTTTTCCCCAGGGGTAGGTATAAGAGCATCATGTGAGTCAACTGCAATGACTCACTGATCATCCAATGCATGCTTTAAACACAACTCTAGCATCTAGATTGGTATTAGTAAAAACTATATGAGGCTTTTTAGTTTATACTGCTGTGATTGTTTGCATAATGGTGAAGACTCCCAGATTCTGGAGAATCTCTTGATCTCTTCCATTTCCTTTTCTGTTTCTTTCACTAGAAATGTAGAGACCAAGAAAATATTTCTTCATGCTGGGTCCAAATTTTGAACATGTTCACAGTAGAACTAATTTTTAATATGCCATGCTAGGTACTGGCTGAAGAACCAACATAGAACAGAGACATATGAATTCAGCTTTTTCTAGGGTGTAATACAAAAGTATCATAGGTAACTGTACTTCAATATTGGTTACTGTATGTAATAAATGTTTGTAGGTGAGTCAGGGATAATAGGAAAATAGATCCTGAAGCATAGATACATATAAAGTTTTGGAGGCTCCAGAGTCCATGGTAGTAGACCTTGTGTCCAGAATATAGCTATGCTCAGAAAAACTGGAAGTTTTTCTGGAACACTAGAACAATGCTGTTCTAGTTAATTAATTCCTGGAATAGGGACATTGCACAGAAATCATAGCAGTCATCCTGGAACATGAGCACGCTTAGGAAGAACAGGAACACGAGCTTGGCAGACTTGAAAATATGGATTACTTTGTCTCATCATGAAACAATGGTGGATCCTTCATATGAGAGATGATCAAGAGTGAAAGAAGTCAATTTGGACTGCAGAAGTGAATGGTGGGAATCACAGCAGCAATTCTGTGATAGCTGTGACTGCCCCAACCTCCCTGTGGTAGCAAATACTGCTCTGCCTAGTTCCAAGCTGCCATCAAGCAAACCACAAACGCTTCTATCTGCTGATCATTCCCTTATAGCTCATTGTTGTTACTCCACTTTGACTTCAGTTTTAATTGGACACTGAAGTCCTTTGGAGCCTACTTCTGTTACTTACTGATGTTTTATGTGAAACATAAAGACTGTGTTCTCTGACTCCAACCTGTTTAAAATTAATATTGAATTTACATAGATACAATTTCCACACGATGCAGCTCTTTACTTTTTCATAGATTCTAGTCACTTCAACTGGGATCACCCTCTTATGTATAAAGGATTCATTAGAACAGTTTAAAAAGCAAATAAAAAAACTGCTGTTATGATTTTTTACAGAAGTATTAACACTATCATGATAATTAAAAGCTAAGCAAATCTTTTAGGACATGTACATACCATCCTTTGTGTTTTTATAGCTTTGCTGTTGTTTAAAAGTATAATTAATGAAAATTTGATTTACATGTTTAAATTACAGAGTTCTGTGATTTTTTATTTTTTGAAGTTATAATTGCAAAAAAATGTTTAAAGGAAAGTGGAGTTTGCTATGATTTTTTTTTTGTTTTCTTATATAAACTCCCATTGAAATTCTTTATTGCAGATAAAATGGCAAATATCCACATAAGCTTCAAATCCCCATCTGCTGGATTGTAACCAGTTTCTTCTGCCATTCCATTGTCAAGGGTTTACTGATTCTCTTTCTGTGACTATAGTCCTGAAATTTTTGTAAACATAATAATTTTGTATATATTTATTTGGTATATTTTTTCATTATATGACTTTCACAAAAATATATTCAAGTGAAAAGAATTTTCATCTTCCTCACTTTTCATTGTTTCAAAAAAACCTGAGTGACAATTGGCCACAGAAAACTAAACCTTTAATTAATATCATGAAGTAAAAATTGTGAGGGATGTTGTATTTAAGCAAAGAGCTCTCCAAAAAAGCCATGGGCATAAAAAATAGTTCTAGCAAATGAAACTGAATCTCCTTTGAACCCATTGTACCCATTGGCTTTGGTTTTAGTTAATTCTTGATGTAGTCAAGTTAAAAACCAAGAACTAACAGCCATCACAGGACCTAAAGACGCTAACCTCATAAACGCAAAAGGTGATTCACTTTTGCTAAATAGGATCCAGCAGCCCTCTAAATTCCTAGCGCAAAAAAAATATATTAGTGCAGTCCTCAGAACTTATCAGAGTATCTTATTTCTACAATAGTTACAGTTAAAACAGACATCACAACTGGTCAAAGTTCAGGAAACATGTCTGTGGAGTTCTTATCAATGAATATGACACGTGTGTGCGTGCTCTCACACACCCACACACACATACACACACACACCCACAAGTAACCTGTGTACACACACACGTATATATAATAACCTTTCCAACTGAGACTCAGAAATTGTCCTGTGAGAGCATACAGATTGTAAGAGCAAGAGATTGGTGGAAAACTATGTGTTTTACAAATGAAAGAATGACTATATTCATAAACCCACAGTCACTCTGGCTGCCAATACAGGAACAGCACAAAACCAAGCTAGTCAGCATTCCAGATTGGAAGGAGAAAGGCTCAAAGCCCCCAGATCCAGCTGAGGACCAACTGATAGTTTATAGGTTCTAGACAAAGGAGAGCCACTTTTCTATAAAGCCCACATCCATGAGTATATGAGCAACACAAACTGGATTAAGTGGGTCATTAAAAGAAAATAGAAAATAAAGAGAGAGAGAGAGAGAGAGAGAGAGAGAGAGGAGAAGAAAGAAAGAAAGTGGAAGAAAAGAAGGAAGAAAGTTTGTAAAGGCTGGTAACAGAAAGAGGAGAGGTAAATATGACCAAATATATGGTATACAAACATGCAAAAGCCAAAAAGTAAAACTATTACATAACAGTTTTAAAAAGAATAAATAATTTAAAGATTATTTATTATGAGCAGTTTTTCCATCAGCCTTATCCCACAGACACACCAGCCACAAATAACACACAGAGATGCCGTATTAGATATAAAACTGTTTGCCTGTTATTAGTGTTTCTTATTGCCTAGCTCTGTCTTTAATATTAACCTATTTCTATTAACCTAAGTATTTCCACATAGCCTTATCTTACTGGAGAGAGGGTCTGAACCTCTTCTCTCTCAAGTCTCTACATCTTGAATCTTCTACTATATCTCCCAGAATCCTCCTTGTCTCCTAGCCATGTCTATCTTGCATTCCTATTTGCCAACAGTGTTTTATTCATTAACCAATAACAAAAACATATCTACAGAATGACATCTCCCATCATATTACCCAAATTAAAAGACATAAAAGGAAAGTATGATTACTTTCTTAATGGTATCTAACAAAATATTCAAAGCATTACACCTGGATTGTGACATTTAGGGAAAACAACCATTGGTCTATTTACAAATGTAAATGGTAGAAGAGATAATAGCTCTTTGTGCAGTGACAGCTCAGACAATGCAAGAAGATATATTAAAAATTGTACAATTATGCACTTGATGGTGGCTGAGACATGGAGCTGTGGAAAGAGGTAGCATATTCAGTCAGATGGAAGAAATCACTGAGCTCATAGGAAGTAGCAATCTTAATTTGAGATACAAAGGTTAAGGAGAAAGGGGAAAGTTTTTGGCTCTAATATCATGCAGTAAGATTGCAAACAGAAATAAGGTTTAGAGGAGTCTGAAAGGAAGGGTCTAATAATAATAATAATAATGATAATGATAATAATAATAATAATAAAAAGACAGAAAACAGAGTCTAAACAGTTAAAGGTGCCAGGCATTCATCTTGAAATTCAACTCAGAAGAAACGGGAATGGCAACATAGTTTGAAAGAAGTAATAGTGTATCAAAGGTTATGCAGCCTAGAAATGCTACTATATAGAGGGAATAGTTCTGAAGTTCTTATGCAGTTATCTGTGAAGTTTTCATAGTTAAAAGAAATGAGGTTAGAGAAAAAGAACAAAATGTGTATTCAGTAATAACTATTTTTTGATTATTAAGAACAGTGAGGAAATATGGTAGTAGTTAAGACTCTAGATTATATATTTAGTATTTTCTTGAGTGAGTAAAATAGAACTTAATTAAGACACTGTATCCACTATCAGCTGGACTTAAAAGAATCATGCCTAATCAAGGGAAACAAATGTGGAAGTTATCAGGCAAAGACAGAAAGTTAATTCCTGGAGGAGAGTGATTCAGATGTCTGCAGACTCTAGTGAGAATGTACAGATAGCAGTGACACCAAAGAACAAAAAGGCTGGATGATCATAGGGAAATAACATAGTTCCTATAAATTTAATAACAGCAGCGTATCCATTCCTATACTTCAAGAAGATAAAACACCTTTTCAATATTGACTCATGATACTTTTATTTTCTCAGTATTTCCAAGTGTGAGAAATGAACCAAATTTAATTTCCTCATATTCCCAACACATTTCTGAAAGAGAAAACTAATTCCGTCATACATATATATTTTTTAAGCCAGGTGTCAGTCTGGATTTCAAGCAAACATACAAATTGATTTTGAAATTTATCACAAGTGCTTAACTGAAAAAATAAAATTAAGCTGATATTTGATATTTTGCCGCAGAATATAAGTAGGTAGAATAGTGTGTGTATTCTCTATATTTTTATTGCTTTCGCTGTTTCCCTTTTTCCTTCTCCCGTTTTTCCCTTCTCTGAGTTGAAATTCAATTTAAAGGAAAGCAAGGATGAATGAAGCAATGGTTTGAGGCAGTGCCTCACCAACATACTCAGTGTTTTCAATGACCAATTTTTCACAGAGTCTGAAGGGACTGAAGTATTAGTATTCACCTCACATTGGAAGCAAGCTGAAAATGCTCAGTTACACTTCTCAGTCTGTTTGTTTTTTTTTATTTGAAGTGTAAACTCACAAACTGTAGTAGTATTTGAGAAGAATACAAAATACATAGGACGAAACAACTTTTGTCCTTTTATAATCTTAAGATGCAGGTATTGTAAATCTATATAAATATCTTTCTTTTCAGCATTCCCAAGGTTTAATTCCTTGAGTGATAATCACAAAAAAAAAAAAAAAAAAAAAAAAAAAAACCATTGGTGTTAAAAAAATAAATAAAAAGGTAACTATCCAAAGAGACAAAAGTGGGGGTGGGGAGAGTTTGTACTTCTTTGTTTATATATCAATCTTGTTTTAGATAAAATTTGTATTAAATATGTAACGTAACTCTCACCCCCATCTTTTCTTAGCTCTCCCCATCTAAGTTGAGCTACCCTTTTCCTTTAGTGTGAGTCTCTTTGCAATGTTCATGTTCTGTTGCTTTCTCTCATAATTCACTACTCTAATCAGGGACCTCTGTATGATCATCCACACCGAGGAACTGACCTTTGCAGTTTTACTTGCAAGGTCTTATAAACTAGTTCTGGTGGCAACCAATGGAAATGGCAAGCATCTGTATTATTGTGAGGGCCAATAGAGATTCCATTGCCAATAGCTCACAAGAAAATATCCCTCACTTGACAAAGGAATTTTTGTTTAGTAACCCTTGACATTTTTAGGAGCAGCCTTTTACAGCAATGCAGGATATCTCTCATCAAATTTTTTTTGTTTAATTCATAATTTCTGATTGGCTAATAAAGTAGTAGGTTTTCAAATACTTCTTCAAATAACCTTATTTTGGTTAACCCTCACCCCTTTGCCTCTTCTATCCTCCTAGAGTCTTTCCTGAATAATTTGTTCCATCCTCAGTATCCCCCCTCTTTATTTTAATATCACTTATGCTATACCATCTCTCCTCTCTTTACGTACACCCCATGGTGGCACTTTTATACTTTCTTGGCCTTGTAAAGATATTTTTCTAGGAGTCACATATGAAAGAGATTATGAGGCATTTGTCTTCTGCTCTAGGGTTACCTTATTTAGCAACACTTTTTAAAACTCTTCTATTTGTCTGCACATTTGATAATTTCAGTTTTCTTTACAGTTAAGTTAAATTCTACTGTGTATCATGTTTTTCATTTATCCATTTATCAGTTGACAGATATCTAAGCTGATTTCATTTCCTAACTTTATGGGTAGAACAGCAATTCTTTGTGTATTAAAAACAGACTAAAAATAATTTTTCCTTAGCTCATATGTCTTGGTCAAATTTCGCTGAAATGAAATAGAAAACTAAACCAACTATTCTGCAACCTCAAATACCTTTTACATAATTATACAAATTGGTAAATTTTTATCTATTGATTATTGTACAGACATGGAATTTAGTGGAAAGAAGTTTTAATAGATTGGGAAAAACTCTCCTTAACTCTGTTGGTAAATACCAATGGAGGGATATAAGAAAAATAAAATAGTGAGCACTCTTGTAGTCACTACACAGCAAAATACATTCTCACAGATTAAAAAAAAAAGTATGTATTATTTTTTGTTTTACTCAAAGTAAATTTGCATATTGTTTCAAAATATGTTATAAAACAAGAAAAACATTTAGCAAAGTGTTTTAGTTTGAAATAATACAATAAACTTAATAAAATCCCTCAAAGAATCTGTCAATTGTTATTAAATATGAGCAGTAAAAAGTAATTATCTAAAATAATTGAATGAATACTTATCAATTTTGTTATAAAAACACCTTGATAAGTAAATATTATATCATTATACTAGTAGAAAGGAACATGGGGAAAAAAAGAATCAAAACTTGATCCTTCTTTCAAGAAACTTAAAGTCCAATAAGATACAGAAAAATCATCTGAAATTAGGTGAAGGTAAATGTCATGGAAAAACTTCACAAGTGAGCACTTAGAGTACCTATTTGAGTGCATGACACCTTTGTGCATTGTCTGAGGAGACAGAGGCACCTGAATCCTGGAGCAGATTGTTGTTAGGGTTGAAAATTAAACTAGAATCTCATGTCCTCTAGAATTGCAACAAGTGTCCTTAGCAATGGGGTCCATCTCCCCAGCCACTCAAACTGGGTCCCCCCTCTTTCTATTTTATTTTCTTGAGGATTCCATATGTGAAAACTGTATTTGTATTATTTCATGCTACTCTTTTGCCTTAATCTTCTCCTATGTACTTCACCACTCTCTGTCAAAATAATGACCTTGTCTCTAATTATTGTTTCACACACACACACACACACACACACACACACACACACACACACACAGTTAAATCCATTTGGTCTTGTTTATATGTGTGTGAGAGTTTGTGTGTATGGGGGGGGTGTGACCATATGGAAATACCAAGGGTTCATCCATGAAGAAGGCTGAATCTCTTTCTCCAAGCAGGGAGAAGAGTATAAGAATACAACCAACCACAGAAAATTCAAAATGACACCACCAGAGTCTAAGGACTCCACACTAGCAGAACATGAACATCCCAACACAGATGAAGCAAAAGAGAATGACCCTAAAAACAACTTCTTCTTCTTTTTGACAAATTTTTATTACTAAGATTTTTAGAATAAGAAAATCAATAAAATGATTCTTTTTTCCTTTTTAACTTTTTTTTTTTTATTTTACATATCGATCCCAGGTTCCTCTCCTTCCCTCACTCTTTCTCCATCCCTCCCACCCTTCCTCCCATATCTCCCTCCGACCACCCTCCCATCCTATTACCTCCACATTCTACAGGGAGGGTGATACATTCATTACAGGAGGGATCAACAAAATCTGTCAAGTCATTTGGAGTAGGGACTAGGCCCTCCTTCCTGCCTCTAGGTTAAGAGAGTATCACTCCATGGGGAATGTGCTCCCAAAGTCCTTTCTTGCACCAGGAATACATCCTGGTTCCACTGTCAGAGGTCCCTTCGACTGCCCAGGCCTTCTAACTGAGACATATGTTCAGGGGGGGTCTGAGTCGGTCCAATGCTCTTTCCCCAGATATCAGTCTGGGGGTCCATTAGCTCCCCCTTGTTCAGGTCAGCAGTGAGTGGCGAAGGAGCTAGGAGGAAGAGAAGGAAAGGAGAGAAGAGCATGTGGGACTAGAAAGATTTAGAAAGATTGAGTCAGAGGAAAAGACAAGAGCAAGAGAGCGAGAGAGCACACTTGTGTGTGTGTGTGTGTGTGTGTGTGTGTGAGAGAGAGAGAGAGAGAGAGAGAGAGAGAGAGAGAGAGAGAGAGAGAGAGAGAGAGAGAGAATAAAAGAAGGAGCCATTATAGGTTTGAAGAGTAAACTGACTCTAGAGAAATGTTCAGAGACCTACAAGAATGACCCCAACTAACAATCTGAGCAACAGTGGAATGGCTACCTTAAATGCCCTTCCCTGATAATGACATTTATGACTAACTTATCTACCATCATAGAACCCTTATCTAATAGCTGATGGAAACAGAAGCAGACACCCACAACTAAACACTGAGCTGAACTGGAATCCAGATGCAGAGAAGGAGGAATGATAAGAAAATGGGGACAAAATCAGGCTACAGAAACCCTAAAAACAACTTTACAGCAATGATAGAGACCCTCAAAGAAGTAATGAGAAAAATCCCTTAAGGAAATGGAAGAAAAAACAAACAAAAAATTCAAGAATGGAGGAAAAGACAAAGCAAAGATTGCAAGAAACAATTCAAACAGTACAAAACTTAAAAGCTGATATAGAGACAAATAAAATAAAATAAAATAAAAACAGTCTGAGGGAGTGCTGGAAATAGAAAAGCTATCATGAACTATAGATGCAAACATAATAGATGCAAACATAACCAACCAAATACAAGAGACAGAAGAAAGAATCTCAGGCATTGAAGAAACACTAGGAGAATTATATTCATCGACCAAAAAAAAAAAAAAATCTTAAGGCCAAAAAATTCCTGACACAAAATATCCAGGAAATATGGGACACCATGTAAAGGACAAACATAACAATAATAGGTATAGAAGAAGGTAAAGAAACTCAAAGGTGCAGAAAATATATTCAACAAAATCATAGAAGAAAACTTTCCCAACCTAAAGAAAGACATGATGATGAAAGTAAATGAAGTTGATAGAACACCAAATCGAGTAGACCACAAAGACAAAACAAAACAAACAAAAACCCTCCCCTTGCCACATAATAGTCAAAACACCAAAGATAAAGAATAGTAATAAAAAAAATATTAACAGGAGCAAAGGAAAAAAGACTAGGTAACATACAAAGGCAGGCCTATCAGAATTACACCTGATTTCTCCATGGAAACTCTGAAGGTCAGAAGGTTCTAGATAGATATTCTATCAACACTAAGAGATCATGGATGCCAGCCCAGACTACTATACCCAGTGAAGTTTTCACCATAGATGGAGAAACCAAGTTATTCCATGAAAAAAACAAATCCCACCAACAGCCAAAAGAGAAAATGGGGGGAAATCCACACATAATGCCAATACCAACAACAAACCCAAAACAAACAAGAATTAAAAGTCAATGATAATCAATATCCTTCAATATCAATGGTATTAACATTCCCATAAAAAGACACAAGCTAACAGAATGGATATGAAGACAAATCCATCCTTCCACTGCACACAAGGAACACACCTGAACTTCAAAGATAGATGTTACTTCAGAATTAAGGGTTGGGAAAAGATTTTCCAATCAAATAGACCCACGAAACTAATGAGATTAGCAATTAGACTTTAAATTGAAATCAGTCAAAAGAGACAAAGAAGGTCATTTCATATTCATCACAGGAGAAATCCAACAAGATAAAGTCTCAATTCTGAACATCTATGCCCCAAACACAAAGGCACCCACATTTGTAAAAGAGGTTTCAACACCTCAGTCTCAACACTAGACTGCACCACCAGACAGAAATTTATCAAAGAAACAAACGAATAACAGAAGTTATGACACATTGGATTAAACAGATATTTACAGAACATTATATCCAAACACAAAAGCATATACCGTTTTCTCAGCAATACAGCAAACCTCAATAGGTACAAAAAATTTGAATACCCCCTGTATCTTACCAGACCACCATGCTTTAAAGTTAAAATTCAACAACACAAATTGCAGACAAATTGCAGACAAATTGGAGACTGAACAATTGCACCATTCCTGTGTCAAGGAAGTAATAAAGAAAGAAAGTAAAGACTTCTTAGTATTCAAAGAAAATTTAGGCAAAACATACCCAAACTTATGGGACACTGTGAAAGCAGTGCTAAAGTGGAAATTTCATAGCACTATGTACCCACATGAAGAAATTGAAGAATAGTCACACAAGAGAATTAACAGAACAATTGAAAGCTCTAGAACAAAAAGAAGCAAACTCACCAAGGAGGAGTAGAAGCCAAGAAATAATCCATTTGTGGGCTGAAATCAATAAGGTGGAATTTAGGGAAAAATACAAAGAATCAATGTAAGAAAATCTTGAGGGCTATAATTTTCATGTTGCTAGAAGATGCAATCTCCCTGATGTTCTGCCTCTTAAAGTGTTTCTTTTCACTCATCTGGAATGTTCTCTGCACCTTAGTTTAAATGATAATTTTTTTTTTATTTGCCCATTGGCACTGGGATCCAAAGTTCTGAATTTTGATTGGTTCTGGTTTTCTATGGTAGTCTCTATCTATTACAAATGGAAGTTTCCTTGATAAAGAGTGATGACCACAATATCTCTTGATAAAAAATGTTTATAGATTGGAGTTAGAGATTGGGCGGATTTAGTAATTAGTGATTATAGACTCTCCTTCAATAACCATGACATCACTAGCAGAGTATAGTTATCTGTGTTTCCAGGATGAGGCATGATCTCCCTCTTATTTATTTGGTCCCAAGTCCGATTAGATAGCTGTTGGTTATCAGCAAGATAGGCACATCATTGTTGGAAGATGATGTGGTTCATAGGTTTCATAGCTGGTTAGAACTGTTGGTTGCCTCCTTCCTTTGTAAGATTGTATGGCACCTTCTAGTATCTTGAAATGTAGTTCTCAGGAATGGAGCATTCAAGTCAGTCCCAGCTCAGCGGTCTTTGGTCCCTATTTCTGAAGCACACAGTGTCTTCAGAAATCGGAGCTTACCTTCCCCCTCTGGTGTTAACCAAGGGTAACAACAATAGGCTGTATGTGTTTGTAGTCTCATGAACAACCTTATGAAAAACACAAAATAGGGTGTCTCATGTGAGGTATTGAAGTTTTATTTGTTTGTCTCTGTCTCTTAGAGGGATTACTATGAATGGTTCACTGAAACAATATATGAATATTTATATATGGAATTATGTGCATTTTATTTTTAAAAAATAGTTTAGTATTTTTGACACTATTACTGTTATTTTACCCACCTCTCTCCTTTTGTATTTACCTCTCTTTTCTAATTTTGCCATCAGACCATTTGTATCTTACTATTCCTCTTTCTCCTGCATTTACTTCCCACCCATCTCCTTTTCATATATTCAATCACTTATATTTTGCTGTTTCCCTTTACCACACTTCTGTCTTAACTAATTATTTTGAAGGAAACCATAGTTAATCTTTTTATATACTTTTACATATTTGTTTATTTAAATTTGCAACAAGTTTTTTTTTACATGTCACCCCAGTTTCTGCACCCTCCTATACTTCCCTGCTACCACATCCCTCCTAGACCTGAACCTCCACCCTGTTTCCTTTCTGCTCTCCAGGGAGAGTGAGGCCTCCAGGGAGAGTGAGTCTGTCATAGAAGGCCCTCCCCATGTGTCTATGCTGAGAGACTATCCCTTTATGTGGAATGGGCTCCCTAAGTCCATTCCTATAGTAGGGATAAATACTGATCCACTACCAGAGGCCCCATAGACTGCCCAGTCCTCTTAACTAACACCCACATTCAGGGATTCTGGGTTGGTCTTCTGCACAGTTCAGCTGTTTCTGTGGGGTTTCCCAGCTGGCTCTTAACCCCTTTGCTCTTCACTGCTCTCTCTCTCTGCAACTGTATTCTAGGAGTTCTGCACAGTGTTTAGAGGTTGTGTCAACTTCTGTTCCATCAGCTACTGGATAAGGGCTCTAGAGTGTCATTTAAGGTAGTCATCAATCTCACTATGATGAAGGGCATTTAATATAGCCTCTCCACTATTGCTTAGATTGTTAGTTGGGGTCATCCTTGTAGGTATCTGGACATTTCCCTAGTGCCAGATTTCTCTTTAAACTTATAAAGGCTCCCTCAATTATGGTATCTATTTTCTTGCTCTTTACTCTTTCTCTGACACAAATTTCCTGCTCCCTCATGCCTTCCTCTCCCCCCCTCTTCTCCCATTCCTTTTCTCCTAACTCTCTTTTCCCTTCCCCAATGTTCCCAATTTTCTCAGGAGATCTTATCCCTTTCCCCTTCTCCAGGAGACCATGTATATCCCTCTTAGGGTCCTTCTTGTTTCCTAGCTTTTCTGGTGGTGTGGATTGTAGGCTGGTAAACCTTTGCTCTATGTCTAAAATTCATATATGAGTGAGTACATACCATGTTTGTCTTTTTGTGATTGTGTTATCTCACTCAGGATGGTTTCTTTTCTTCTAGTTCCATCCATTTACCTGCAAATTTCAAGATCCTATTGTTGTTGGCTTCCCCCCCCCCCGATGAGTACTACTTCATTGTGTAAATATACCACATTTTCTTCATCCATTCTTTCATTTAGGGGCATTTAGGTTTCTTCCACGTTCTAGCTATTACAAATAATCTTGTTATGAATATAGTTGGACAGATGTCCTTGTATGAATATGCATCATTTCAGTATATGCCTAAGAATGGAATTGCTGGATCCTGTGGTAGACTGATTCCCATTATCCTGAGGATCTGCCCTACAGATTTCCAAAATGGCTGTAACAATTTGCACTCCCACCAGCAGTGGAGGAGTGTACCACTTTCTCTTCATCCTTTGTAGCATAAACTCTCGTTGATACATTTTCTATTAATGTTAGCCATTCTGACAGGAGTAAGATGGCATCTCAGAGTTGTTTTGATTTGCATTTCCCTGATGGCTAAGGATATTGAGCACTTTCTTAAGTGTTCCAGCCATTTTGGATTCCTCTATTGAAAATTCCCTGTTTAGTTCTCACTCCACTTTTTCATTGGATTCTTTGGTGTTTTGGTAACTAGCTTCTTGAGTTCTTTGTATATTTTAGAATTCATCCCTCTGTCATATGTGGGGTTGATAAATATATTTTCTTATTCTATTGTCTTTTCAACTGTGTCCTTTGCCTTACAGAAGCTTTTCAATTTCAGGAAGTTCCATTTATTAATTATCAATCTCAGTGTCTGTGCTATTGGTGTTTTGTCCAGGAAGTGGTCTCTTGGTAAATAATATGTTTGTAATTAATGTCTTATCCTTCCAAATAATGAGTTATCTTGGTTTAGGATTTGAAAATATTCCCTTTTGAACACAGGATGTATGTCCCATATATGTTTATAATAGCAACTGGTTGATACCAGGTGTTAAAGTTGATACATTGCTGAGGCTTTCATTTCAAATACCTAAATAAGAATTACAATATTGGTCTTCTTCACAAATAAACTACATGAAGATTATGAATTTTCAGAGGTCTTGTGAGTGTAATTTTCTGCTAATATACACATTAGTTTTGGTTGTCAATATGTTTACAACCAAGTGTTTAAAACTTTCTTGCTAACATAAACAACTTAATGAATAAATTTTGTTTACTTTTGTTTTTACAGAAGATCCTGTCAGTCTGTCTCTACTGCTTCTACGTCTAAGTTAAGACAGGAGACAACAATCTAAGTATAGGCGTGTGACTTGGCATTGCAATGTTATTGATGTTCATACCCTCCTACTTCCTCTATAATCCCACCCTGGACTCCAGCCTATTGAGTGGTGTCTTTCACATTTGGGAATGATGAGAGAGTTCCTTCTGTATGCTGTTTATATATTCTGTATGCTGTTTGTCTTAATGGTTGATGAATAAAACACTGATTGGTCAGTAGATAGACAGGGAATTAATACAGGTGGTGCTACTAGGCAAGGAGAATTCTGGGAAGAGGAACACAGAGAGAATCCATGAGAGAGACACCATGTAGCTACTGGGAAGATAGGACATGAGACATTCTCTGGTAAGGCAAGACCACATGAAAATACTTAGATTAATAGAAATGAGTTAATAAATAAGAGGGAGCTAACCAATAAGAAGCCTCAGCCATCAACTAAACACTCTCAAACACAACCAAGTGTGCCCTTTACTAATTTGTTAGGGATTTTCAATATAATTAAATAACTAATGAGGAGTAACTATCATTCCTGATTACAAAAAGATGTTCATTTCCTTATTGGAAGATTTATTTAATATATAACTAGTATTTTCCTATATATTCATATGTATGCACAACTTACATGCCTGATAGAGAGAAGAAGAGGGCATCAGATCCCCTGGACCTGGAGTTACAATTAGTTGTGAGCTGTAATGTGGATGCTGGAATCTAAGTCCTGGTCCTCTCCAAGAGCAGTAAGAGTTCTCAATTACTAAGCCATCTTTCTTGATCTAAAATTTCAATTTCAAAACTCCCTTAACTTGATAGCAATTGAGTTCAAAAATATTCCTCCTATTTTGAAAAGATATGTATGTATTTATTCAGTTTATGCTTGCTTCACTAATGAAGTCTTTGGAGTACTTAGAATTCATTTCCTAATGGTAGTTGTATGTTTAATTTAGGATGAAAGGGTTACATACAGACATCAGCATTTTACTTTTTTCACCAAAGAAAAAACTTTCTTACCAGCTATCCTTAAAATAGTCTGATTCTCATTTTCTAATTGCATGTTCAGGCAGCCTAGTTTTATGTCAACATGACACATGCTACAGTCATTGCAGAGGAGGGAGCCTCAGTTGAGCAAATGCCTCAATCAGATCAGGCTATAGGCAGAGATGTAAGTTATAAATATATATCTCAATATTAAAGAGCTTAATTCTTTGTTGTACAAGAAATTTTACTACAACAATAATTGCTCACCCAGTGAAAATCTGCTTACTAAGTATTTCCTTAAAATGAAGATTGACCAAAATTTTGCACACATGATTCACATCTTCTAGGGTTATAGGGTGAGTTGATTCACTTTAAGATAGTTTTCTAAAACAAAAAATTCATATCAAATTGGATCTATTAACCACCCTTTACTTCAGAAGGTGCTATCTCTCACATTCTGAATTGTGAATGTTATCCATAATTCAATGTACTGAAAATACCTCATACTGTGATAGGAGATGAGCCTAATCCCAGATTATACCCTTCTTCACAGGAACCATGAGCATGTTATTGAAAGTTGTATCTTTTTCATTAATTTATTATTCATAGGATATGTTTTAAAAATGGTAAAACTGGCCAGAATTTTCTCATGGATATGTGCAGAAAAGATGAGACCACATGCTTGACAAGAGGGTTAGGATGCTATGTCTATGTCAGATTTCATAAGAACACTAAAGGACATGGAGTCTTAAACACACAAAAAGCTTTGATTAATAGAATGAATTAAAATAATTAGTGCTTTTTGGCCTTTATCCACAATTTGGAAAATATTTAATGGTTAAGCCTGAGAACCTGCCAATCATTTATATAATCATATCCACTAGATCTCATGGGTACTAAAGGAATTATTCCTGTCTATTAATTCATGCCTATTAATCAGGTGCTTTGGCTAAGCCTAGCTAATTTCTTTCCCCCGTGCCACTGATATAATTAGTAACATATTATCCCCATCACTCAAAGAATGCTATGATGATCCCTACCATTGTTTGATATGTCTTACCTCCCTGGCTTTAATGAAGATTGCTGCTTTAATTTTTATATATGCAACATAACTGTTTTTCAACAGGGACTATTAAGAAAATAAATCTGTCACACTAATGTATAAAGATAACTTACAAATATTTTAAAAGAATCAATTAGCCTGATTACTCTAAGGATAATCTGTGACTCCATAAAGAATTTAACATAGCCTGTCCTTACTGTAACTGGGGGATTAGGAAAACTTTCAAGTCACTACCCCACAGTAGAATTAAGTTTTAAATTTGCAAATATAAAGACAAAGATAATGGATGCTAGGACATCCAATATGATGTGTCTTTCTTAATTCAAATTGCAGTTGACTAATAGAATTAACAGAGTATTAGGAAGAAAGCTAAATAATGGTGAAATATATACAAACATGAAGAATTGAAAACCTAGTCATTATAAGAAAGTTGTCATACTTAAAATTAAAGGATAGGACCAAATATGACTGGCTGATAAAAATTAATGAAATGACTCCTCGTAACAATCTGTGATACTCATAAATCAGTGTCTTGTCCAGTCACCATGAGAGAGGTTTCCTCCAGCAGCAGATGGGAGTAGGTGAAGAAACGCACAGTCAGACATTATCCAGAGGGAACATAAATAGGAGGTCTTAATCAGGTCCTTCCCCTCAGAGATCTGGGCACCAGGGGGAAGATGGCAAGGAAAGACTGTAAGATTCAGAGGGGCCACAGACACTAAATCAACTAAGCAGGGCTCAGATGCGCACATGGATACTGAAACAGCAAGCACAGGGCTTGCAAGGGTCTGAGCCAGGTATCTGAATAAATGTTATGGCTGTTAGCTCAGTTTTGTTTTTGTTTTGTTTTGTTTTGTTTTGTTTCTTTGTGAGACTCATAACAGGTGGAATGGATGTGTTGTGGAATCTTTTGCCTGCTCTCGAAACTCTTTTTCCTCCTATTGGTTGCTTTATCCAGCCTTGTTATGAGGACTTTTGCCTTGTCTTATTGTATCTTGTTTTGTCTGGTGTGACTGTTGTCTCTTGGAGACCAGCTTGTTTCTGAAGAGGAAATGGAAGGGTTATGGTTTTGAGGAGAGACGAGGTAAAGGGAGCTAGGAGTTGTTCAAGGAGGGGATGCTATGGTGAGGATGTAAAAACAAAATTAAATAAATAAATAAAGTGAATACAACTTATAAGAACCAAGTCAGTGAGAAGTCTTTCATGACCTCTGCTTCACCTCTAGCCTCCAGGTTCCAACCATGTTTGAATTTCTGTTCTGGCTTCCTTCAAGGATGTACTACAATGTGGGAATGGAACCCACACAGACACTTTCTCTCCCAACTTGTGCATTGGTCATGGGGTTTTGGCAGAGCAATAGAATTGGACAATTCGGTAGCAGAAGTAGTATACTGCTTTGACAGACCTGATCATTTTAATTTGCTGAGTACTGTGGAAAGACTTTTGAACTTTGGGCTAGAAAAGCCATTGAGCATTGAGATCTCAGTGATCTGTTCTTTAGGAGTTTGGAAATTAAAAAAAAAAAAAAGTTGAGATCAGTTCAGAAGTTGGAGGCAGGTCTTATGACATTGCAGAGGGAAACAAAGACTCTACCAGGCCCTTTGTGTGACAAATCTGTGGTATCTGGTGTCTGTAGCTGAAGAATTGGCTGTGATTAATAAGAGAAGAGAATGACACCTACAATGAAACCCTCAATGTATAGGTACAATTGATGCTAGCCATCAGGGCCTGAGAAATTAGCAGTGATAAAAAGGAGAGCAGCAGCTGGGTGGTGCTGGTTCAT
This sequence comes from Phodopus roborovskii, assembly GCF_943737965.1. NCBI lineage: Eukaryota > Metazoa > Chordata > Mammalia > Rodentia > Cricetidae > Phodopus > Phodopus roborovskii. The sequence continues at coordinate 8,247,140 of NW_026125444.1, forward strand.
GCCTTTAATCCCAGCACTCATGAGGCAGAGGCAGAGGCAGGTGACTGGTCTACAAGGGCTAGTTCCAGGACAGCCTCCAAAGCCACAAAGAAAGCCTGTCTTGGAAAAAGAAGAAGAAGAAAGAAGAAAAAAAGGAGACCAGCATCATTAAGGTGAAATCTTCTAGGAAAGTGTTTCCTGATAGTTAACTATGTTGCAGGGGCAGCCAAGGTTGTAAGTTGTGCTTACCACCAACAAAGTTGGTGGTATGAGAATAAGCCAGGTAGTATTGTTTGTGAAAGTTCAAAGGGTCATGAAGAAAAGATGAGGCTTGGACCATGAGAAGCCAAGAGATGCCATTGATAAAAATGCAGCCTCAGGGACCACTGAAGCCTCATCATTAAAGGTGTGAAGATAAGATGAGGCTTGACACAATGAAGAGTAGCCCAGTTGCTGCACAAGTTCCCAGGATTTGGAGGTGCTAGTATTATGGGATGACCATCAAGAAAACACAAGTCTTGCAGGGGAGTCTTCCAGAGCTTAAAAGACAAGCAGTATGTGCTGCAGAGCACGGAGAACAAAGCTAAAGCCCTTTGGAATAGCCCAGAAGATCTTAAGTGAATCCCAGATGTTAGACAATGAATTATTTAAACTTCTGGAATTTGGTTTTACTTTGTTCAGATTTTGACCATGCTCTGATTCTTCCCTTTTGAAGTAAAGATTTAACTTATTTTGGTTTTATAAGGAACTAAAGATGAGTTTATAAAACGAGATTTTAGGTTGTTTTACTCTTTTTAAGATTGTGTTTATTTTATGTCTATGAATGCTATACCTGCATATACACCTATAGGCCAGCAGATGGCACCAGATCCCACTATAATGGTTGTGAGCTACCATGTGGGTGCTGAGAATTGAACTCAGGACCTTTTGAAATTTTTAAAGAAACTGCATTTAAATGTTTAAATTTCCAGAGACTGTGGGGCTTTTAAAGTTTGTAAAATGTTTTGTATAACAATGTTGATGTTAATGTGTGATATTGACTATAAACAGGAAAGGAAATTATAGGTTAACAGTGATATGTTTGAGTGTCAAGCTGACACAGTGGTCATTCGTCTTTGCTAAATTTTATATCATCTTGACATAAGCTAGAGCCATCTGAAAAGAGGGAACATCAATTGAGAAAATGCCTCTGTAAGATCAGTCTGTAACGTGTTTTCTTAATTAGTAATCAATGGGAAGGCCCAGCCTCCTGCAGGTGGAATCAATCCTGGCCTGGTGGTTCTGGGTTCTACAAGAAAGCAGGCTGAACAAGGCATTTAGAAGCATTCCTCCATGGTTTCTGCACCAGTTCCTGCCTCTATGTTCCTGACTTGTTTGAGTTTCTGCTGTTCTGGCATCCTTCAATGATAGTCTTTAACAATGAAGAATAAGGCAAATAAAGTGTGCCCCCCAAAAAAAAAAAATATTTAAAGGGAAAAATTCTTTGATACTTTTTATGAGCATAGCAAATTACAATCCTCTAAATTCTATTTGAAAACAAATTACATTAAAGTTATCACTATGAAAACCACAAGACCTGGCCATTCCTGTATCAACACATAGAAGAAGGAAATAAACAAACAAACAAAAAACCCAACCAAACAAACAAAGAAAAAAACAAAGAGTGATCAAAAAAACAAAACAGATTGTAGTGCTGATATCATATGATATGAGTTACCTCATGCCAGTATCAATAAACATATACTTAATTTAGCATGTAATGCTAATAATTCTCTTACATGTGGTTTGTTATCATCCAGATTTACACATTAACAAACCCAAGGTTAGAAAAGCCAATATGCACATGTATGATGACAACTTTGGGATCCAAACACAGACCAGTTGAACTTTAGAATATGAAAATTCCATATTATTCTAGCCTACTTTTTAAATTAATAACCTTTGATCAAATAACAGAAAGGCCAACAATATAATCAAAGAGAACAGTGATAGATACTGAGATACTCCAAATTAAAAAAAAAAAAAGATAGAACAGTGTTACATTTTAAATTTTTTTAATAGGCACTTAAATTAAAGTATGAGAGTAGTTAAACTCCACAAGTTGAAACACCACCCTGGACAGTGGAGACATCATGTTGAGGACATACTTCTTGATTTTCAGAAAGTTGATTGCTTGCTAACTAAATGAGGCAATGGATATAAATTTTGATGGTTTCTTTGTCATAGTTTAATTATCTTCCATGGTCTCACTTCCTGATATCACTACATGAGCTTCCATCAATGTAAGATTTTTTTTTCACTTAAATTAGAAACAATATTATTTTACATATCAATCCCAGTTCCCTCTCCCTCCCATCCTCCCATGCCTCCCTCCCACCATCCCCACTGACAACCCCCCATCCCATCCCCTTTCTGCTCCCCAAGAAGGAGGAAGCCATCCATGGAGGATCTTCAAAGTCTTTCATATCATTTGGAGCAGGGCCTAGGCCTTCCCCCATGTGTCTAGGATGAGAGAGTATCGCTCCATGTGGGATGGGATCCCAAAATCGATTTGTACAGTAGGTGTAAATACTGCTTCCACTATCAGAGGCCCAATAGATTTGCCAGCCCCCCCAAATGACACCCACATTCAGGGGGTCTGGATTGGTCCTATACTGGTTTCCCACTTATTAGACTGGCGTGCATGAGCTCCCCTTGTTCAGCTCAGCAGTTTCTGTGTGTTTCTCCAGCCTGATCTAGACTCTTTTGCTCATCACTGCTCCCTCACTGGATTCCAGGAGTTTGGCTTAGTGATCAGCTGTGGGTGTCTGCTTCTGCTTTCATCACTACTGGATGAATGCTCTAGGATTGCATATAAGGTAGTCATCAATCTCATTATAGGGGAGGGGCATTTAATGTAGCTTCTCCACTATCAGTATAGGAATTATGAGGCATGCCAATACTTAGCTTATCTTATAATAAAACAAATTCAGGCATGGGATTAAAACTATTTTAATAAATCCCAGGATATATATATATATATATATGTAAGATGGGGCAGTTAGATAACATCTAAGCAAGACTTTCCTAAAGTTAAGAAATAATAAAGCATGACTACAGATTTATTTAAAATTAATTGAATTTTTCAGAAAAATCCTAGTATAGGTGGAACAAGACAAACTTAGAAAATAACTTTTAGAAAGTAAAAGTATGCCTCATAGTGAGGGCACACATCTTTAATCCCAGCACTGGGGAAGCAGAGGCAGGTGAGTCTCTGAGCAAGTTCCAAGGTTGCCAGAGTTGTAACACAGTTGAAACCCTGTATAGGAAAACAAAACAAAACAAAAACAAAAACAAACACACTAAAAAACACGGGCAGGAAGAATATAAATCAATTGTGAAACACACAAGACAAACTTCAAGAGAAATTAGTATTTCTTTTGTCTGCCCAGGCAAATACGCAGTAAGATAGACTGTGGTAATCTCACAGTCAACATCTATCTGGAACATGGGGAACATATCGATACAGGGAGAAATTTGCTGTGATATGGTTGAAGCTTCAGCGTTACAGAATCCCATAAATTCTGAGAGTGGATGGCCCACAAGGGGAGATCTAAGAGACTCAAGATATTCAGGGTTGTAACAGATGTAGCAGGTCATTTGTTGTGAGTTTTTTTTCAGGTGTTATAGCCTTGGGGAAGCTGGTTTCATTTGTCTGAGTATCATTCTGGTGAAGAGCATCAGCTGTAAACCAGCATTGGGCAGCACTCCCAGCAACTGGAGGAACGTGTGTCATTATATCACCTACAATTGCCAATGCTGTTCTGGAAGGAAAGACAGGAAACATTTTAGACTAATGCCTCCCTTCTCATCCATACTTAAATATACATACACACAAAAAATTTAAGATGTGTAGATATGAACTCAAAAATATACATACTGCAGCTGCAAAGGGTGTAATACATTATTATGGTACCTATGGGAATATGTATGAATATGAATTAGGCAGTAGTTGCTCATTAACAATAATCTTCATTTGAATAAATAATTGACAATCTAGTTAAGTCTAACAATTTATTCAAAGTCAAAGCTACACATATTCCTAGCTAAAGAAACCTAGTAACAAGAATTTCCCCCAAAAGTGTTTTTCTTTTGATATATGTAACACACCTTCAAACCCTTCTTATTTATTTATTTATTTATTTATTTATTTATTCTTATTTTACATATCGATCCCAGTTCCCTTTCCTCCCCTCCCTTCTTATCTCCCTCCCATGCCCCCAACCACCCTCCCATCACATTCCTCACCCCCCACTCCATAGGTTCTTGAGATATGTACTAACCAGTTATGTGACATACAGTAAAACAATTCTTTCTGAAACACTTTGACATGGCTACCCTTTGAGCAAATCGTCATCAAAAATGTAACTGCTGACTTTAGTTGTTTAAGAACTGTCCCTAAACATCTTTAGTATTTTTTTCATGGGGAACTAGATCCAGTGTAGCAATATTCCAACACAATGCTTTCTCCCTCCCTCACATTTGTGATATAGTTTAATAGTTTTCTCAACATATGCTAGAAACTTGACAAATCTAGTTGGAAGACAGTATATCTTGAAGGAAACATATTTTACTAAATCAATATGACTTGTTTAAAGATACACAAGTTCAATAGATTGTCAACCTCTTAAATTATGTAAAATTGGATTAAGACAAGTCAGAATTTTCTTCCTGCCCCCTCCCTGCATCTTGTATCATTTTTTTGGGAAAGCATTGTTAATAGGTTCTGCCCCAATTGAGGGATTTTGTTTCTGTTTACAGTCCTAACTGGCTTCCCTCAGCAGAAAGCCTGCTGCTGCTTGCCAGGTGGTTTTAGTAGTTCAAGCTGGGGAAATGTGCTGTTTCTCTTCATGGAATTCTTTGTGAACTCAGTTTCCAATGCTGCCCTGGCCTTTTTCTTCCCTCTGTAGTGAAGGAGTCTATGGGCTGTGCCTGGTATTCTCCTACCTGCACTCAGCAAATTAGCTAAGGCCACAGTGAGGCTCCATTTATTTTCTGCTTGTTAGTCATCGCTGCTTCTTCATCTAGTGACACTGCCTTGCAGATCATTATTTCATTAACCTCATAGGTTTTATTTCTGTTTCAAGGAAGAGTATAAATTAATCTCTTTAAACGCACCTTATTCAAAATGGATAATCTTGGTGTGTCCTAGAATTTGTGCCCTACCTATATTCCCAATCAATTTTCAATTTTTATATATATAGGAAAATTTATCAAAGTCAATAAAATGCCTGTTCTGAATCAAATAAATTTCATTCTTTAGAATACCTACTGAATGGATACGTTCTTCGTGGTTTGGTGCATGAAGAATAGGTTACTATTCTTTCATTCTATACATGCTTATGTAGTAACTAGATTGTATCTTTCACTATCACAGATGCTGTTCGAGAAGGGTGGAAAAATATCAAATAGAAGTTCCCAATAAAGAAGATCTTATATTTGGTAAGAGATGGTAGAAAATAAACATACAAAAGTAGTATAATAATATTCTAACTGCAATAAATTCAGTAGTAAATAGGACAAATACATTGATGAATTTACCTAAACATTGCTAGAATATACAAAATAAAGTGGTAATAATTTTTGGACAGTGCTAGAATATGTGATAGGATATAAAAATCAGTAAAACCTCCTCACAGATTTTTGACATGAAGACATTTATGAAATACACTTTTATTCCTGATAAAAGAATGTTCCTAGAGTAAATGTCACAAATTGAAGCTGTGCTATGCAAAATTCATACACTGAAAGTGAATCCCAATGTAATATTACCAGAATTTATAGACCTGAGGGGATCATACAGTCATGATCACATGGGTCACAAGTACAGGATTAACAGTATTCACTAGAGGCTAAAAAGAATTCCATTAGTCCCCCTGAATGAACAGGCATGACTTGGTGTATGGACTGAACTTTGTGGTTTCACTGGACAGAATTGGCCAGTGCCTTACTTGTAAACTTCATAGCCTACAGAGCAATGATAAATACATTGCTATCATTCATTAGCTTCACAGTGTATTGTTTGTAATTGTAATCCAAATTAACAAAGATAGTGCATTAGTTACTTTTCTTTTGTTACAATAATACACTATGATCAAAGTGACTTATGGAAGAAAGAGTTTATTAGGTCCCTAGCTCCAAAGGGAAAATCTACAGTGGCATGGGAAGCATGGGCACAGGGATAGAGAGCAAAAGGCTGCTGGATCCCATTGACACAAGCAAGTAGAGAGAGTGAATTGGAGGTGGGGAAAGGCTATAATATCCCAATCCCTCCTCAACAATGTCTATTATCTAGTAAGGACACAACTGCTAATGTATCTATAACATTTCCTAAAGAGCTCCACCATCTGGGAACCAAGTGTTCAAATACCTGAGCCATGGAAGACATTTGTCATAGAAACAATCACAAACACTGATTAAATGTTCTTTGTTAAATGGCAAATAGGGTTGGAGAAAGGGTACAACAGTTAGGAGTATGCACGGCTCTTTTCAGAGGAACTGGTTCAGTTCTCAACACCCATGTCAGGGGTTTACAGACTACCTGAAATTCTAGCTCCAAGGGAGTCAACATCTCTGGTGACAAGGGTATTTGTAGTCACATACCCATAATCACACGAAAACACATGTGATTAAAAATAATAAACAGATATAAAAAATGGAAAAGACTTCATTTTATAACACATAAATATAAGTCATACATATTGATGAATTTCAATGTGATGTTTCAGAGCATTACATTGTTACATTGCAGAGTAAAATAAAATCTATCATCTTTACCAAATATTACCTGCTGCTTAATAAAAATAACTACCACTGTTGAAGTTTCTGATAGCTAGTGTCTAGGCAAAAATTCCTTCCAGGTTATGGGATTGTTGTGCCTAAATACCAATGATCACTTTGTCTTTATGTATATATGCATGTCTACATATCCTTTAGATATACTCAGTATATTTTTAACTTAATACATCTTGCACTTCATATATCTTGAAATATTCTAATTTTCATTATAGTTGTCATTTTGAATTATAGAGGTATTCAAGTAACTCATTTAGTTCCATGCTGCTACATCTCCATATATCATTAATAAAAAGAAAATATCAATATTTTATATTTTTTATGAAAACAATATTGATATCCAACTCATACCTTATTTGTCTATCTAATAAGTCAAGGATTTCTTAATATATAAATTCAATCATGCACTTTTAAGAGATACATATAATGTTGAATAATTTTACAGGCAGACATGTTAACCTGTCTGAGCTACCTAATTTGAACAAAAAAAAAAATTATTCAACAAAAGGAAAATTGATGCAAATGAATAGGGTAATTATTCACATAATATAACAGGTATTTCAGTGTGCAATATAAACATACCACATTAAAACATTAATTTGCTTATTTCAGAATTTGATTCTATACGTTCATATGGTAAATATTATTATATTTATATTGTAGTTGTGCTATAAATATGTATGCACATGAATACCTAGAGTATAAACCCCTTTCTTACTTGGGTAGTTAGATGTTTTCAAAATGTTCCATCTCATTCTTAACACTGTATACACTAGTCAAAATAAAAATAGGCACTCAATAAATATTTCTTTAAAAAAGACTTATATTATGATATCATTAACTGAAATTTTTTATAATATGTACTCACAATATGTTACAAGTACTATAACGGGAAATATCTGCTTTAATACCTAAAATTAATGCATGAATAAAACACTCAAGATGTGAAAAAATAAAATGACTTTAAGGTGTTTGGGGATGCAAATAGTATAGTGGAACCATTTTAAGATGGACAGGCTGAATGGAGGTTTGAAGAAATAAGGATTTAATCTGCTTCATAAAAAAAAGAAAGAAAGAAAGAAAGAAAGAAAGAAACAGAAAAAGACACCTTTATCCCTCTATAATTCATCTTACAAATTTTGGGTTTATCAACAATTCAGAATGGTGGTATTAATAATTATTGAATTATTGACAACGAAGAATTATACTGGTACATCATTAGTCACAATGTAATAATACAGCAACAACTTTCAATTTCATGGCAATGTTTCTTCTCTATTCCCTAATGGAAAAAATTGCTTTTACTGTTATTGAACAAACTTTCTAACATTTGATGTTTTATCTCTTTATGTTATGTTTGCATCACAAGAAGACATTAATTATGTGACTAAGGCTTTTGACCACAAAGTTTTAACTTTTAAAATACTGTCACATGAAGTGTGTTTGACATAATGTTTTATATTTTTAATCATGTTTTTTCTTGACATTTTATTGCTTTAATATATATCTTGAATTAAAATAGGTTTCTGAATTGTGCATATTTATAATATACATGTTCTGATTAATTTTTTTAAATATAATACCAAAACACTATAAACACAACCAGTTAAAATAATAGTCATATTCATTGTGGTACCCAATTCTCTTTTACATCTGTTTATATATTTTATTGTCTTAATAAACATGATAGTATATACTACAGGATTATAATTTGAACTGAGAACTTATCAACATTGCATAATCAAAGCTGTATATCTACAAAACATCAATTACCCCTTTCTCCCATCCTCTAGTAAACACTATTAAACTCTGCTTCTATGTATTTGGCTATTTTAGATATTGTAAGTAGAAACATGTTGTCACAAATGGCATGGTTTTCTGTTTTTAAAGGATAAATAATAGTATGTTTCATGTTTGGTATCAGACAACATACAAACCTTTGTGGTTTACATATTTTGTGTTATGCTTCACTGCCATCAACTTTATAAAATACATTACAATATTAAAATCATAAATTATCTGTATTCTCCTTTCATCTACTTTGGACCTATAGGTTCATTTCATGTCCTGGCTATTGTAAATATTACAGAAGACAAAATAATCTAGATGTCTGTTAAAAAATTTTATTTTTATTTTTTCTCATTTATTTATGTGTATGAGTGTGTATCTATGGGTATTGGTACCTTCAGAGAGCAGGCAAGGCAGTGGATGCCCGGGAGCTGAAATTACAGACAGCTGGGAGCTGCCCTATGTCTGTGCTGGAAACTGAAGTCAGGTCAGATCCAAGAGCAGAAAGTGTTTTAACAATTAGCAATCTCTCCAGCTCTGGAATCCATATTTTAATTATTTTAAATACATATCAAAGCCAAAATCGCAGTACCAGATATTATTTCTACTTATCATTAAGGAATCTTCCATTTGTCTATTTCTGCCCCATATAGGTTCCCATTATCAATTTAGATGTCTCTACTTTTCATCAAATATTTATCACTTTCTTCATGTTATATAGTCTTGGACACCAGCCAAGGGAATAATACTACCAACAGTTGACGAGTATTCCCCTCTCAAATACCCATTGTCTTAGTTGGGGTTTCTATTACTGTGAAGAGTCACCATGACCACAGAAACTCTTACAATAGAAAACATTTAATTGGGGCTGACATACAGTTTCAGAGGTTTAGTCATTGTCATCATGGCAGAAAGCATGGCAGCATGCAAGTGCTGGAGAAGGAGTTGAGACTTCTGTGTTGATCCCTTACAGCAGAAGAAGATTCTGTGCTAAGAATAGCTTGGTCATATATGTGACCTCAAATCCTGGCCCCACAATGACACAAATTATCCAAGAAGGTCACACCTCCTAATAGTTCTACACCCTACCAAACATGAGACTATAGGGGCCATACCTACTCCAACCACCACATTATCACAAAATAAAATCCCTCAGAGACATAGGCAGACATTCTCCATTTGAGACTATTACAGATCTCATCTTGCTGAAGTTCATTTGAGATTAATCACCACACCCTGTTTACCTCAAATATTCTTCTAGTGTCATATCTTACATTTGTATTTTCCTCATGTTAAAAAATGTATTGTTATATTTTTAGAACAGTAGTAATAGCATGTAGAAAGAGTGAACCAGAGGAGATGGGGGTACCAGGAGAAAAGTCAACTGAGTAACAGGTATATGCACTCAGAGACTGAAGTAGCAGACACAGGGCCTATATGGAAATGCACCAGGACCTCTGCACAAATATTATAGAATAAAGTTTCATATTTTTATGAGAATCCTGAGAGTGGGTATTTGATTATAGTGCCTTCTCTTGTAAAACATGACAATTGTCATGCCAAATGTTTTAATACAACATTTAATAGAATTTTAAGAAGAGTGTAAAAATTTTTACTGCAATTATCTGTTTATTTTGCGTTACGGATCAATAACCATGATTGCAATAGCTGTTTGGGTTTGCATTTTCTTCAAACTTCAATTATTTGTCTTCCCTCTACTTCTTGTTTACTTTTTATATGTTTATGTCATAGCAGGTATTATATTTAATAAATATAAGAAATACTAATATCATCATGTGAATTGATGCCATGCTACAAAATATTCATCTTTTGAATTAAATTATTAGTTTAATTTCTTCTAATAAAGTGTATTTTATCAGGAAAGAATTATAAATTCTTCATTACCCTTCTCCATCTAGATATGGGTTTAGAGTAAATTTATTATTCAATAGGCTATAATAGAGTAAATGACTACTAAACAGCTGGGAAAGGTTGCGAGTGGCAGTTGTGCCTTGTCCCTACATGTGTAAGACAGTACGTTAAGGCATTTTTCTAAGATAAATGAAAAATATACTTGTATTTTCAAACAAAAACAAGCTGAAAATTTTTGGTAATGTGTAATTTATGTTTTGAAATATTTGTCATGCATTGGGTTTAAAATCTCAAAACAGTAATGTTTGCAATGTGCCCTTTCTATATTTTAATAAAATACTTATATTTAGAGCCACATATTTTATATAAACAAACAATAGAGCCATCCAGTCCAACCCCTAAATTATATAAAAGTAAAATAAACTTATAAAAGAGAACAGTTGATTAGTGGAAGAACTAGAATTAGAAACTAGCCTACTGAATAATACTCTTTTTTGATGTATTTAAAAATAACAACTGGGTCATTCTGCAATTAAACTTGCTTGGTGGAAAAGGCATTAAAAAGGGAAATAAATGAATGCTTAGATAATAAATGAGTATGAAATGATTAATTACCGTCTGTTGTTTAAACCTTATTTTAATGCATATACAATAATTAAAACCAACATAGTAACAAATTTTATTCTGTGGGCTGCCTTTAGTTATTATAAACATTTATAGAGATGACTAGGTCATGCTGTCATCAATGCCATGTTCATAAATGATAACATGAATTTTTGTTTTCTGTTATAATCCATGATCTAGCCACAAAGAACACTGTGCCATCTCAGACACTCAGAGGTCACTGTGTCATTGTATCTTTCATAGAGGAATATATAATTTATCTACTTTTTTCCAACAAGATATCATAAGTATTAAGATACTTAGTTAAGTTTCCGAAGTGTTTGAATATTTAGACAAGAATAGCATATGCTAGGCTAAAAATAAAAGCTATTAATAAAAACCTTTATGCAGTATTGCTGTCATCAAATCCATCTGTCCCTGTGAGAACTCAGCATGTTCACAGCTACTGCCAAGAGAGCTGTCCTGTGCAGCAAGGACTTCAAGTGACCTATCCACCCATGACTACAGTCGTCTCTCTCTATTCTTCCAGCTAAATGACTGTGAGCTAACAGAAATGATACCACTCTTTGAATACAGTGGCATTCATTTCAGTCCCTTTCAACTCCAAAAGGATTTTTTCAGCATCAGTGCCATTTATTCAGCTAACGTTTCAGTTGCCTTTATAAAACAATGATTTCTAATTCATTCCTAGTTTAAGCTGTTTATGTAGCAAGTATGATGTGATTCATTAGCAAGAACTATATAATTACATATTAATTTTAGCAATATTTGGAAGTAGAGCCTGTGAAAGAAAAGATATACTGAGACCATTGATTTTATACCTTTGTCCATGAAAGAAATCTCTATCTACCGATTCATAGGCATTCATACATAAAATATCAATCTGCCTTAATTCACACAGAGCAAAGCTAAAGACTTCCTATTTAATTTAGGAGGAAATACTACATGTGCTGCAGAAATATCTATAATGTAAACTCATGAAATAGTATTTCATGGGAGAAATCAATTATTATAATATGTCCCTGTATGACCTATAGTGAGGTAGGCATTAATGGATTGGAAAGAAAATATGTGGTAATTAACTGAATCTGAGAGAGCTAAGGAAAAACCGAAAGTAGGCTTCATATTTACAATGAGGAGATTCTAACATAGAAAAAAGTTTTCAAAGACATCATTCTGAAGATACTCAAAGCTTTGAAATATTAAACATTTTAATTAAGTTTTCTAAATGTCAAGAATCACATGTATTTGGCCATTTATCTAGAATTTGTCACAATCATTTTAATATCATGTGATATTATGTTAGTCATATTTAATGTCCATGGGCTATGAGACATATTCTCACTACATAGTGTACGGTAGTTTTGAACAAATGATTTCCCAGTCTATCCATGGCATGTTCTGACTGTAGAGTAATAAACATGCATAACCACACTCTCCACAAGATTTTTATTTAAGTCTTTTTTTAACTTTCATACACATATATTTAATTTATGGACAAATACAAACCAAATAAAAATGACTACTGGGAAGAAATATATGTAAAGTATTGGAAGACAATATAAGTAGAGTTTAAAAAAAGGAAAAGAGTAAGAAATCTTTAAAATGGTAAAGACACAACTCTAGGTGCTATAAATGCACCAAAAAAAATATACCAAAAAATATAAAACCAATAAGCTCAAGGTTTTTAATTATCACAGAAAAAAATAAAATAAAACAAAATACAAAATATACACTTACAACAAATCCCTCTTCAAATATGTGATACTGTTCAAATACAGATAAAATTATAGTCAGATAGGTGAATACCAAAATTATCATGATAGAGCCATCACCCAGTAATTGATAGAACCAGATGAAGAGATCCATAACCAAGCACTAGGGTCCTCCTTGTTAACTAGAGCCCTTATCCAGTAAATGATGGAATCAGATGCAGATATCCACAACCAAGAACTAGTCTGAGCTCTGGGAATCGATGTGAAAAGAGGAAGGAAGGAATATATGAGCAAGGGAGGTCAAGATCATGATGGAGAAGTCTACAGAGATGGCTGAATCAAGCCTGTGGAAACTCATGAACTCTGGACCTACAGCTTTGGAGACTCCAGGGAACTGAACTAGGTCCTATATACAGGAGACAGTTGTGAAGCTTAGATTCTCAGAGAAGACCCTGACAGTAGGTCCAGGATCTATCCATGGTGCATGACCTAGTTTGTTGGACTTCATTCCCTATGGTGGGATGTCATGCTCAGCCTTAATGCAGCAGGGAGGGGCTTGCTCCTGACCCAAATTCAAGTGCCAGACTTTGTCAACTCCCCAAGGGAGTCCTTTCTCACTGGAGGGAGTAGATAGGGGTGGGTGGAGAAGAGGCAAAGGGAACAGGAAGAGGGTTGGAAAGGAGAATTGTGGTTGGATTATAAAATGAAATTTTTAAAAAATTAATTAATTAAAAAAGTTAATGCCATATATTCCAAATTTTTTGCAATACATGAACTTAATTAGAAAATTAATTTGCAAAATTTTCACAAATATAATGATGAACATGTTTCATGCAGAAGTACTGATTTTTCTGCTTAATGCATATATATATATATATATATATATATATATATATGTATATATATATATAATACACCATAAAATGAAGAAAGTACAAAAACGATGGAGAAGAATTTCATGTAGTTAATATGGAAAGACATTCTGAAGATAAATCATACTTACACTTAGATGAATAGATAATTACATATTCTCAGAGTTCATCTTCATTTATGTTAATTGCATTATGTGTTCATACAAATGATTGCAAAGTTTGGCCAATTCTAGATGCAATTTTTATTTTAATTGTTACTGTTTTTAAGACTCTAGGACAGATGGTATAGTGGCTTGAATGAAAATGAACCTCATAGACACAAAAGGAGTGGCACTATTAGGAGATGTGGCCTTATTATAGTACTTGTGGTCTTGATGGAGGAAGTGTGTCATTGCTGATGGAATTTGAGGTCTCAGAAGCCCAGGCCCGATGTCACTCTCTTTTCCTGCTGCCTACCAGTCAATCAATCCAGTACCATGTCTGCCTGCATTCCACAGTACTTTCCACCATGATGACAATGGAATAAACCTGTGAACCATTAACCAACCTGGATTAAATGCTTTCTCTTATAGGAGTCAATGTGGTGGTGGTGTCTCTTCACAAAAATATAAACCTTAACTAAGATAGATAATGATTTCATAATTATGCTTTACAAAGTCAACTATAGTTCCTGTTATGATTTTTGCAATGTCATCTATTAATGTACATTGCATTATTTACTAATAATGCATTGGGGAAAAAAAGTTTAACCAAAAGTAGAAGAGAAAATACAAAAGATAGTGCAACCTTTGCCCAGAATCATGTTGAGAATTTAAGTCCTGTGCCTGGAGGATCTTTGGAGAACAAGGGTGAATATTTAATGACATTTTTCTCTAAGCTTCTTTGTGCCAGTGAGTGGTCATGACCTTTAATAACTATTAAAGTAAGATTTAATATGACTATTCATTCATCTGAAATCTAGAAGAAGAGATCATTGCTTGCCATGGTCAAGAGTGAAAGAAGGACCAAGGTCCAGGGAACCAGTTCATCTTCATAGTCAATTGTAGGTGATTTGCTTATTTAAGTCAAACAAATATTCTCCATGTAGAAACTGACTAATATATGCCAAAACAATAATGTTTGAAGCTAAGGACACATAATTTTGCTTTGCTTTAAAAATTATAAAATTTATTCTTTTTTTATTTACATAAACACAGAACATACACTTTTGTTTATTTTGGTTTTATGTTGTTTCTTCACAGCTGACCTGAGCAATTGAGAGCTCATGGACCCCAGACTGACAATTGCAGAACATACACTTTTGTTGGGGAAATTTTTTGATATTATTGAACTAAACTTAAGAATATTAAATAAATTCCCACATTAAGCTAGGATGAAATACCTTTCTCTTGTGCATATCACCTCATTTTCTGTCCTCTTACACAAGCTCTTTTTCATTGTGTCATGCCAGCCTTTTACGATCTTTTGTTTTCTGTGTTTTGAAATTCTAGTGTCTAAGAGAATTAACATAAACTTTGTTGAGCAAAAGTTTTGCATTGGAGTATAACTGAAATTAGAGGTGAGGTGTTTTCAGAAACACACTGTTCTGACTTCTTTCTTCATTAGCCTACTTCCTCAAGTGTCCTATTCTGTCATTGAAATTCCAAAATACTGTACTCTTCATTGGTCATGCTGGTCAGTCATTCTTGAACAGTGTTCACTCTAAAAAGTATATTCAATTTGTTCTGTCTTTAATAAATCATACAACAGTTATGTTTGCAAGTTGTTGCTGAAAAAATTGAGATGTTTAGTAAAGGATTAATGATGTCTGTGTAGTTTACTTTACTGAATACCAACTATTAATTCATGTACAAGGGCTCAAATCTTCTGACAGCATCTTAAGAATTCTGTAATCAGTAGATACTTCTCCAACTGTTACTATTACTCCATATTTGCACTTCTTATCGTATCATCAGAGCTGAGACAAACCCTCGGTGCATAATTTAAAGTTCAGAGGTGGATGATCTATTTCTCTATGAAAATTACTTTAAAGTTATGATGAATTGTAGCTGGGGATATAAACCAAATATGTTCATTCTGTTGGGTTAAAGCTCTAACCTTCCATAAAGCAGAATGTGAGTGTAACCCTGAAAAAGTATGTTTGTAGAGGAAATAAAGTCAGCATTAGATCATTATGTTCGTACCTAATCTAATCATGGCCGATGTCCCCATATAATGAGAAATCTATGGACACAGATAATAATACAGAGAAAATGGTAGTTTGGTGACATATAGGTAGAAGAGGAGAGCTAAGAACTAGAAGAGAAACCCTGACTTGACACAACTTTTCCAGTACTTTATAGCCAGCTCTTGCTATCTAAATCTTCATAACAAACATTCATGCTGCTCACACTTCAATGTTTTGCTATGACAGTCTTAATCAAACAGTTCAATAAGTACTAAATTCAACATCAAAATTATCTGATTCTTTTACCTGTCAACTTCATTAATGACTTTCCTTTATATAAACCAGAGCATGATGTATTAAATTTAGAAACAATCATGTAACATATCAATCTCCCATTTTCCTCTCCCTCCCATCCTTCCATACTCCCTTCTCTTTGTCTTACCTCACTCCCCTCTCCCCACCTGTGCTCCCAATTTGCTCAGGAGTTCTTATCCCTTTATCCTTCTTCGGAGGGACCATGTATTTTTCTCTTAGGGCCCTTCTTTTTACCCAGTTTCTCTGGTGCTGTGATTGTAGGCTGGTAGTCCTTTTGCAGGGCATGATGTTTTATCTTACATATTAAATGCCACATAAATATATCAACCTTTTTTATATTTTCTCTTTTCATGTCCTAACCATGTTATAAAATTTGACTTACTGGAATTGTTTCTTTTGTAGAAATATGACCTGAGTGACCCTGGCAGTACAATGTTTACAATAGACATTCTGAGGATTCTTAAGAAGTAACACATTGAAGAAATCAAGTAGGAACCAGACATGTGGAATCCTAGGGGATGCTATTTTGGTGACAAGTGAAAGACCAATTATTTCTTCTCCTTTATAGACTTGTTTCTTTTCTCTGAACACAGTCTTACCCTCTAAGCTGATCCAATTATTAACTGTAATAAAAGACTGGTATCTCAGAATTATATTTCTTCAAGATTCATTAACTCACTTCTCTGTTTAGTTGATATCTGAGTTGGATTGAAACAGGTGAGATAATGGGCCTTGCTATAATTGGGTGATGTACAATATGTTGACATTTAACTTTCATGTTTTCCCAAAGTACTATAAAAATATCATAAAAACAATTTATTTATACTGTAACAACTGAAGCAGTGGAAAATGGCTTCAGATAATGCAATTATTTTTGGCAAGATCATAAAATAAGGCAATAAATAAGGTACTTTAAAATACATTAAATCTCTTGAATTATTAATAATCAATAGTATTTACCTTGAGACTATTTTTAAGCTTAGTAACCACTAAGCTTATTTTGTATTTTGTATAAAAGGATAACTACTTGACACTCAGGTCAAGTTGTCCTGTATTGAACATTGCATTATCACCACAAATTACATTGTGAAATTAGAAGTTATGTTTGTTTCTATTCAATTTATACATGATGTAAAATGGAAATAAATGAGTCATTGTTATTTAACAAATTTGGTAAATCTCATTATAGACTTTTCATCTCCATATAAAGACTATCAGTTGTAATAATCAAAATTTGCTTAAAATACAACAATCATATTATTTTGGTAGGGCTTTTATAATAAAATGTCAGAGACAGTGGACAAAAGATCAAAGATTCTTTGTCACAGTGTAGTCTACAAGTTCAAACTCAAGGTTTTTGTTTCCTTGACCTGCAAGTGCCACATTCTCTATGTCTCTCCACCTGGTTTTTCTCTGTGTATATAAGTCCCTGGTGTCTCTCCATGTGTTCAATTTTCTTTTCTTATACAAATAGGAACATATTTGGATTTAAGTTCACCCATATGCCTTCATTTTCACATAATTGCCTCTTTGAAGGTCCCATCTACAAATACACACACTTTATGAGGATCTCTGAAGTATGAGGATCTCTGAAGTGATTTCAGTATATGAATAGAGACAGTGAAGAAAGCGCAATTCAGCCCATAGCAATGGTAGGTACTATTCTGGATCCATTCAAGGCCATCATTTCTGTAAGAGGCTGTCTAACTTATCCAGAAGCTTAGGTACAGTTTGCATTCTTCAATGCAATTACTAACCCTTCATAATTACACAGTCATACTCTAGAATTCTTCACATTCTGTTCATAGAAACTTGCTTTTCCTCATTAATAAAATTAAGAAATGATTGTCTAAAACCATTTATATAAAATTGTACAAGCCTAGTGATGAATGTCTTTATGTGAGGAATGAACATGAGTCCCAGAACCTATGTAAACACGAGGTAGATAAAGTGTTCTTCCTGTAAGTCCAGCTTCAGAGGAAGAAAAGAGCTCAAATTGACTAGAACTAGAAATGTAGGGAAGGACTGGGTTTGATTGAGCAAACTTCTGACAATGAATAGAGAGTATGTGCACCCATATCTCCACAAACTTAGGCTTCCACAACACATGCATAAACATGCATACAAAAACACCCACACATGCCTACCACATACACAGATCCAGGATAATGGGGGGAAGACAAAATACAATAAAATTTATATGGGAAAATATAGTTCCATGTACTTTATTGAATCATTTAAAATAATAAACATTCCTACTGTGATTTATAACAATAGTTCATACAGATTAAGCTTTAGTTAATGTAAATAAAATGAATTATAATTACTCTGAACCCTTAAAAACTTCAATTTAGTCACATCTGCAAAAACCAAAAAAAAAAAAAGTTGACTTACAGTATATTAAAGAAACCAGAGAATTAAACAGGAAGTACAAAAAATGGGTAAAATTCAGTATAATTGTGGATTGACATGAAGAAATAAGTTCAGTGTTTGCACATGTGGCTGGGTTGTATCTTCACACCATCTAAGACAGTATCTCCACACTGTTTTAGGGATTTTTCTTTTGATTTGAAGAGAGTCTTACCCTGATAACTTATAAAGGAAAATATTTACTGGGGCTCATGTTTTCAGAGGGTTATAATCCATGATTGTCATTATCATGGCAGGGAGCATGGCAGCAATCAGGGAGGCATGGTGCCAGAGCAGAGAGAGAGAAAAAGACACAGAGAAAGAGACAGAGAGAGAGAGAGAGAGAGAGAGAGAGAGAGAAAGAGGGAGAGAGAGAGAGAGAGAGAGATTCTGAAATAGTAGGATGTTAGCCTTAGAAACAAAAGACTACCCCTAGAGCCATGCTACCTCCAGCAAAGCCACACTCCTATTACCAAAGAATTCCACCAACTGGGGACCAAACATTCCAACATGAGCCTATGGGGGATTTTACTTCAAACCGTGACAGGCATGCAAAATAGCTAGTGTACAGAAATAAATGTGGAAGTACAGAATGATTTTTATATAAATAAGGGAGTAACATATGAGATTAAGATTGAGGACAATGGCAAAATGTGCTCAGTGTTCTGCAATGAGATTGCATTTGAGAACCCTCTGCATTGGATTAGGTAACTACTGAACACTTGGAATCAAGTTATATTACGGAAGAGAACTGGAGATACAGACTTGTAGATATGATTGGTTCAGATAGGAGTCTGACACAGCTATAGCAGTGCTCTGACAAAAGTCCTCCACAGCTCCTACTTACATTGTTGTTCAGCTCACAAAATGTGATCGAGACACAGGATATTTTCTTTATGAAAACTAATTGTAGTAACATCATGCTGACTAGCAATCATTGGTAGCCATTGCTAATGACTAAAGTAACCCAGTCAAAAGTAAGTGATAAATTATTTAGTTTCCATTGTCTCCTTGTGTTAAAAGTCGCACAGTAACACAAGATGCATAGGAAGAGTTCTTACATGCTTTTCTGCATTTGACTATGGATGAGAGAGGTTATGATCTTGGAACAGTGACATCCTTTTATGCCAAAGAGTCACTGGTAAACTTGGAGTGTAACTATAAGGGAAATGAAGGTCCTGGCTCCTTGGTAACATCACAGAGACTGAACAGAACCACATTTCTTTATGTAACATGATATAAATGTTTTTGGGGGGCTGGAAAGATGGTAGTTCATCCAGAGGACCTGGGTTCATTTTTGAGCACTCAGAGCAGCCTGTAACCATCTGAATCCAGGTCTAGTAGATTTAATCCCATCTCTGGAATCTGTAGGTTTCAGGCACAGACACGGTACATAGACATACATGCAGGCATACTCATAGAACATAGAAGAAAAATACTTTTAAAGGATGCTTTGATTTAGTGATTAATGTTATTAATTCTGAATCCACTTTTATTTTAACTTGGAAGACTGTTCATATATTGTTCAACTCTTTGTAATTTACATAAAATAGCTAACAGAACAGGTCTATGTTGCCCAATCCTTGTTCAGCTCTGTAAACAACAGAAGTAGCCTCTACTAAAACTCTTAAAACTAACTTACTGGAATATTCTTATAATTATTTGATAATCATATCTAAAATATTATTAGAAGCAGTAGGATGAGATAGATCATGTATCATATTTAAATTAAAAACCAAAGCTTCATTATATATTTTAGTGCACTTTGGGAAGTTGTATCATGGCTGGTTTTGATTTCAAGGCAAGTGTGCCTGAAAAATTTCCCTGCCATTTGTATTGGAGATAAATAAGGAGCAGCTTGTATTTTCATATTTAGGAACATATGTATATGTATATGTGTGTGTATGTATATATAGATATATATACATACATACGTATACATATATTATATACATATATATGTGTGTGTGTGTTACATGTACACATATATAAAAAATTCTAGTGGAAAAGAGACCAAAAATTTGAGAGTAAGGGATATATGCAATGATTTCTAGGGAGGAAAAATAAGGAAGAAATTATGTAATAATATTATAATCTCAAGTAATAAAAGAGATAATAAAAACACCAAGCTCATACAGTCCCCACAGAGGGAGAAAGGTTGCTTTTCATTTCTCTTTTGCAAGTATGTGTTTCACTCTGATTATACTTCAACTGTATTCTCACTTGTACATAACCTAACAATTAAAACGATTCTATGAGGAGTGGGAATTCTTTCAGCCAGTCGCTGAACTAGTGGCCAATTATGAGAACTGCTAATAAGAGAGAGAGAGAGAGAGAGAGAAACAGAGAGAGAGAAACAGATAGAGAGATGTGGGGGGAGAGAGAGAGAAATACTAGTTTCTAAACCAAAATCTTTGAGAACCAAACCAGGTGAATATACAAAATTTTAATTAACCTTTTTTTTTCATAAAACAAATGTATGAGACATTTATTACTACAGAAAATGAATAAAGTGTATCTTCATAGCTATTTTCTCATTTAAGTAAATAACACACTTCTACTTGAGTCTTATCATTAGAAAACAATGATACTTGAACAAAATAGTTTCTACATGGTTTTTTGAATAATGAATACATTAGATATATTATAACAATAAATATATTATAATAATGAATATATATTCCGGAAAGGGATGTACTTGTGGGTGCTGTACAATACTTAGCAGGGTTTTTCACTTTTAAGTTTTAAATTTATGTAAAATCTGATTTCTAGCATGCATGTGATAATGATGGCATAAACTGTTTTTATACACTGCTTATCCACGGAAATGTATCCCAGCATTAATATTTATAAGTGCTAGGATTTGCCCTATAACAGTTAGATTATCACAATGCATGGCTAATCATTTTATTAAAGAACAGCAGAAAATGACAGTGCACTCTAATGAAATGAGCAGGCTCATTCTCAACCCTAACTAGAAATGCAACTGTTGTGGTGCTGACAGGCGCTGGCGCGATGGAGTGAAAACACCATCTGTGCCGCGAAGACATACCTGTTTGTGTGTTTTTCTTCTCAACAGCCCTTGTTTACAGTGAAAGTGGATTATATATCGATATAAAGTGTGAGCTTATTGCTGCAGAAGTCCATAATGTGGGAAAGAGACACATGGAAAAGTCCAAGATTGATTGTCCTTGTAAAATGCAGAAACTCAGCATGCACCAGTGAGTACGCTGAGAAACACAGAAGGGTTGGAGGCCGATTTGTATTCACCAGAAGTTCGATGTTGCATTATGCATTCTGTGGGATTGTAGTTGAAGTTCTCTTGCAAATTAGAAAACTTACTGCTAAGCTGACAACAGTATCTCATAGCGATGGTTAAAAAAAAAATGAGCATTTGGTTGTTATTTTCCTTATAGCAATGTATATCATCACTGTAATTAATGTGATGAAGTATTGTGGTACAGTAAAAGTAAGCAACATCTGTGTATGGCATTATTGTGGATTTCCACCTTCTATACTCCACAGGAAGGCATGAGGATGGTTAGTACTCAGTGGGATGTTACCATTTACCAGGTATCTGTATGTTGGGTTGGTATTTCCTTAGATCATTGTAAACACTAATAAATTGTCAATAATGAGAAGACAATCTCAGACAGACCAAGGGGGCATTTGGCTCTATTTAGTTATGAGTATGTCATTTGTTGCAAATGCTCAGGGAAACCATGAAGAACCTTTTTTTCTAACATTTCCGCAATGGTACTTCTTAGTTGGAGTGTTGCTGATTTCTTCTTGCTCTCTGTTGTTGCCAAAGTCCTGGCAGGTAACTGTTTCCTATGACAATTATGTGGGTCATAACTGAGATCCTTCTTGTTTTTTCAGTTCTGCACCAGAGTACCCCACTTTCAGTATGCAATCTACTTCCATCAAATTCTTAGTATTCTTCATCCAGTAACTATGTTGAAGCACTGGGCAGAGCTTAGGGAATTCTACTAATGAGAGGAAAGAAAGAAGGGACATAAAAGCCAGAGGGGTCAAGGACACCAGAAGAAAATCTACAGAAACAACTAACCTGAATCCATAAAAGTTCAGATAGTCTGAACTTACAATCAGGGCTTCTATATGAGACCGACTTAGGCCCTACACAGTTATGTGACAGTTTCGTAGGTGGGGAGATAGGGTGAGAAATGGGAGCAGAAGAAAGAGAAGAAAAAGGAAAAGAAAAAAAAAGATTAAAAACATTTCTTTGTATGGTTTCTAGACAATGTTACAGCCTGCAATGGTACAGGTGTAATTCTGATGTACTTTTGTCCTCTTTGATTTCATTTCAACTCTACACAACAAATATTTACCCACAGCACTGTGAGGCAATTTTTCAAAGGTGAAAGGAATCACTGGCTGAATGTAGGCTCTTTGGAGGAGCCCACAGCATCCGTCTACTACAGCTGTATTTTTACTACATACTACAGCACTGAGTCACCAGCATCTATGGTGGGTGTTGTGTGTTTGCACACTGGACTTGTTTGCTTACCTACTTTTACTTGGCAGGGTCCCTTTCATTTTCTGGTTTGACCCTGAAACGTATCATCTTATTGTGGCTCTTGAGTGCTGGGATTATAGACATGTAGCACCATAACAGATCTTTGTTATGTATTTCTGAGACCCTAATTCAAAATTTCTCACTTCTTCTGCAGGGCAGGATTTTTAATGTTTTGTCTCTAATCTCACACTTTAAAATTGTTCTTTGTTCCATGAGACTATGTGTGAACAATTTCACCTATAGCCCAGTGTGGAAAACAATAAAAACTATTTTAGCTAAAAGGCTACTAATCCAAATATAAAAAAATTAAAAGATTAATTTTAAAAGAATATTTAAGGTGAATATTATGTTTAATATGCTAGTAATCTTTTTGCCAACTTTCAAATTTAATTTTGCATTCCAAACAGAGGTCTTTCTCCCATATCTCCTTCTGGCACATTGCTTCCTCCCACCAGCCCCTCAGTGCCCCCCCACTCCACACCTCCTCACTGGTAAGGGCTCCCATGAGGAGTCAACATAGTCTGGCACAATAGATTGTGGCAGGGTAGGCCCCTTTCCCATGTGTAAAGGCTGAGCATGGCATCCCACCATAGAGCATGGGTTCCAACATGCTAGCTCATGTACCAGGCCAAGCTCTGGGAATCCAGTGAAAGAGAGGGAGGAGGGATTATATGAGAAATAGCAGTCATAAGTATGATGAAGAACAAACACAACAGAGAGGGCTGAACTAAGCTTGTGGAAACTCATGAACTCTAGACCTATAACTGTGGAGACTCCAAGGGATCAAACTAGACCCTGCATGTATGGGAGACAGTTGTGAAGCTTGAAGACTCTGAAAGGACCCTGGCAGGTGGCATATATTAGTAATCTTAACATTTGCAAGATGATTTTTTTAAAAAAAAGAGAAGGGAAAGCAAGAGGAAAAGTGGGAAGGTGAGAGAGAGGGAGACAGAGGAAAATGGGGAGAGAGAGAGAGAAATAGAGAAGGAATACTAGGTGGTGTAGTACACTCTTTAGCCACATATGATTAGTATGAGCACATTTGTAAACATATCAGCTTAGAGCCATTTTCCCAAACAAACATGTTTTAAAATTTTTAGCATATATTAATACATCACAAAAACAAATGTTTCTCATCTACCATACCCCCCTTAATGATGCAGGCTGTATGATAAAGCAGTTATTAAATTAGCATGTAGATCTCAGGACTTTGTTTTCTAATTCTCAGCAAGCTCGGGGATCCATATATTTACTGTCTCAAGTTAAACATGCAGGGTATTTTTGACAAATAAGCAATTATTGATATAAATAGAGAAAGTAAGTGTTTCCCACCTTGCACGGTAGTGGACAAAGTAAGTACTTATTGTTGTTCCTGTTATCTTATATTCTCCCTCAACATATTCATATAAAGGTAGATGTCACAAATCTGCCTAAAAACAACCCATGTTATATTATTCGTAAATGTTTTAGGAAAATTAAACATAGATAATAGTTGTAGTTTTATTGTCGTTGTCTTTCACATCTATCAAGTGGCTCATCAAACACAATGCCACTCATTTTTATTGACTGCTCACTTGTAAGTATAGGAGAATGGTATATATTTTCATTCTGTTAGCTATGAACCTCGCTGTTAGTTACTGATATTTATTTTGGAGAAGGAGTAGCTTCTTCAAATAATTGCTTATTCCTTCTCTGTTAGTATCTAGGGGATAGAGAAATCCCTGGGGTTTAAAAGTGAGCAAAACGGGGCTGCAAGATGCTAAAGGCCATCAGATTAATGTTCTGAATGTCTGTCTATACTTTGGAGCTTTAGTTTCTCTGCCCTAACTACCAGATGCAGCTCATTACCCTGCCTTGTTTTAACTTCCAAATCTTCTCAGTTTCTGTCTTCATCATATATAAAACATGTTACACATTTGTGTTTGCTTTGACACATGTTTCCTAAATATCTTCCTTAACATTTCATGTAACTGTCTCTATATCTATATCTAGTGCTTCAGAACCAGCCCAGCAAATAGCAGCTGCTGAATAAATAAATGGCAAATGAATAAAAAGAGTATGGCAGCTTATTGGAGAAATGAGACTTAAGGAGACTGTGCTAAAGGCGAAGTCCCTTGGAAGCTCCACAGTAGAATCAAGGGCTCTAGAGCAGAAGTAGATTGTTTATCAGTGCAACAATTTTTTTTCTCACAGATTGTATGAACAAGCAGCTCCTTAAGATCCCCATGAGCATAAGCAATGGTTTCAAAAAACCCAAAATAAGGACAGATATCCATATTACAAAACCTAAGATGTTGTTTATGTAGGTAGATGATGTTTCTGAATTTCCCTTATTTTCACAGATATGGTTTAACTGCAGTTAAACTGCCTCTCTCCAAAGAGCTTATACTGCTCACAATTGTGAGTGCTCCTGCGAAAGCCTGGAAAACAGCCCTGGCACAGTTTCTGGAGCTGAGATAATGCTGCACCAAGAGCTAAATCTCACTTTTTATCTCTATGTTCTAATTAGCCATCCATTATTACTATTATGGCTTTTAATTTTTATTGCCCTGAATTATGTTTGTTCTTTCATTGTTAAAACTGTGAGCAGTATAAGCTCTTTGGAGAGAGGCAGTTCATTTAGAGAACATACACATTCTTGCTGGCTACAATTGCACACCATAAATTCTGGTTCCCATGCCTCTTTTTGCATCTTTAGATCATCAGTAGTATAAAATCACAGCCACTATGTCCTCTGGCAATAATTCTTGATCACACATGAAGGGAAGCACACTTCCATTAATGGCTCCAATGTGAGCTGGGAGTCACCATTTTTATTGTAAGAAATAGCCCCTCTATCACAGTTGTATAGCTATATCTGGCTACAAATTTACTTTATCTATAAACAACAATGATGTCTCTACTACATTTTTATTTATTCATTTAGAGTGTGTGTATGTTTCCAGATACCTCCATGTTACCGTGTGACATGGAGATCAGAGGACACCTTGTTGGAATTAGTTCTATCCTTCCACTAAATGTGACGATTTTTTTTTAAATACTGACAAAATGAATATGAAATGTACATAACACACAACAGACCCAGAATGGTCAACACAATACTGAAAGAGGACAGAGTTGATGAATACACAATACCTTAAACAAGAATTATTATACAGCTACAGAACTCAATATAGTATAGGACTTAAAACATTTAAAAATATCAATGCTACATAGAGAACCCAACAAAGAGACAGGTCATCTTTGCCAAAGAACAAAGGCATTAAAACTCAGCTAACAGTATGCATTTTCTTTCTTTCTTTCTTTTTTTTTTGGGGGGGAAGCTCAATAGGGAATTTAATATTTTATTGTTTGTGTAAAACAGGCATCTCTGATTAAGGTATTTATTTTTTTTATATTTTGTGATTTTTTGTTTTGTTCTGTTTCAATTTTTATTATTATTTTTTATTTTACATGTCGACCCCAGTTCCGTCTCCCTCTCTCCCTCCATCCTTCATACCCTCTCTCCTCCCTCACATGCACACTGACCACTCTCCAATAACCATCCACAGCAAGAGTTAGACCTTCAACCATTCATAAAAAAATGCCTCAGGAATAACTCAAAACTAAAACATTTCATATCAACAGAAGAAAGACCTTATCTTTAGCTAAAGAATAACATGTTAGCCAAAACATGAAGGTTGATCCATGAGAAAAGAAATAAGTAGCAGGTCATAATCAAAATGTTTAAACTACAGTTTTAATTAACACATGATATAAAATATCTGTAAAAAAAACATATCTATTATGACTATATTGTCCAAAATATGGAAAGAACTAATTCTACAATAACAAAGCTCAAATTCATACCAAAAGTAATAACATATAACTCATAAAATAAATCATACAAATGGTGACTGTTATATAATGTTACCCACATAATATGCTGTCAAGGCTAACTATAATATCACTTAAAATAATAGTGAGACTCAACTCTCATCTGTGATGGCAGCCAAAATTGAAAACACAGATAACACCAGTGAAGAGATGAAGAAACAGGAATACATTCATTACTTGGGGAGTTACAAAATGCCATAGACCCCCTAGAAAGAAACAGTGGTCTCCTTTTAGAGACCACACTTTTTCTTGGCATGACCTAACAATTGTGTTACTCAGTGTTTTAGCTAAAAACTAATGCCACCTCAGAAATTTCCCAAAGATGTCTATAGTGGCTTTACACATATTTGCCAGTCTTGGAAGCAACCAAGATGTGTGCTAGTAGATAGTGGATAAATAAGCCATTGCATATCCAATAAATTTTTATGTGGTGCTAAAAAGAAATGTGCTATAAATACATAAAAAAGATATGAAGAAAATTCAAATGCATACTTCTAAATAAAACAACTAAATCTGAAAAAGCTACACACTATTTGATTTCAAGTGCATGGTGGTTGGAAAAAGACGAAATAGCATACAATAAAAGGGCCAAAAGCTGCTGGTATGTTTAGAGGAAGGGATACAGAGGAAATTAGAGAACAACTGAATTGTTCTGTATGACTCTGTAATGAAAATGTCATTATGCAATTGTTCAAATATATAAAATGCACTAACATAAAGATTATACCTAAGTCACAGTACTGACTTAAGTGACAGATGTAACAATATAACTTCATCAATTTAATAAATGCATAATTCTGTTGGAGATTCTGGTAGTTAAGGGTCATGTTTGAGGAAAGAACAAAGATGAGAAAGAAATCTTACTATCATCTGTTCAACTTTGCTATCAACAGAAAATTCCTCTAGCCATCGAGTTTGTTTTTAAAATAGCATATAATAAATGGGAATATAAAAATCTCCTAATGTTCAATCATAAGCATTTATTAGGTGGAATAAATTAAAGAGCAGAAAAACTGGTTTCTGATAATGTCATTGAAATATATATCCAACAACAATCTCACCATATTGTTTCTGATAAGATAACAAATTCAAATGTCTTAAAGATGTGAAGGCAATTTTTTTTCTGAGTATTGACTGTTGAGCAAATTCTTAATAATATAGTCTGAGAAAAACTCTGTTTTCTTTTTCATTGTGAAATCATCCAATGCGTCATTACAAATACA
Source organism: Phodopus roborovskii (assembly GCF_943737965.1). NCBI lineage: Eukaryota > Metazoa > Chordata > Mammalia > Rodentia > Cricetidae > Phodopus > Phodopus roborovskii. The sequence continues at coordinate 8,275,351 of NW_026125444.1, forward strand.
TTAATTTGATTTGGTAGAAAGAGGAAAACCTGCATTGTGAGGTGTCTGAAAACATACAGTATGAAATCAAGACATAGTTTACATTTGAGAGAAAAGATTCTGTCACATAGAGAAAGTCACAGACATAGTTTTATAAATATATTAAACCTACTCTAATTGTGTGTTGTTAGTGGGTGTAAGAATGTTTTATTTTTCTGCTTGAGAAAAACACTTATTTAAAATGACAGGAGGTGTAAATGTAGTGTGACTAGAAATATTTTTCATCTCTTGTAAGCCAAGATGTATGGAAGTTGAAGCCAATTTTTCTTCTGTGCTGAGAATTTGAGACTAGATAGCTAGTAAGAATGAGCATATATGGGCAAAGTGAAAATGTTGTGGCATCAAAGATTCTCAAGCAAAACCTTATTACACAAAGTGCCACAACTCCAACAGTTTTCTGTACTTACAGGTTTGTCTGGAACAGTGAATTAAGGTGACATAGCAAATTGGCAATAAAGAATGCTAGAGAGTGAAAATGGTAGGCTATACCTTTCCATTCAAATTAATTTAAATCAGAACAATATTTAATAATCTAGAGATACGATAATACTGTTAACATTGGTAAATACATTAGAGAATTGATGATAATGTAAAAAGGAGTATCAATAGTGACTATGTTTATGTGTTTTAACATAAATATCAAAATAAGGAACTAAACCTCATGGTGTCATACATGTTTCTGCACCAGGGACTATATATAATAGTTTACGATTTGGTGTTTTCAGGGGAGTCCAGAGTGTGTAAACAAGTCTGTCTCTGATCCTTGTCTCTTCTTTGAGCTCTTTTCCCTCTGTTTGCCTTGTCTAAATTCTATGTGATGTATTATTATATTTACTTTTTGTTGCCCCTTAGAAGTAGAAGCCTGTGTCTTTTTTAATAAAAGAAAGGTCATGAATCCAGATGGGAGGGGAGGGGAGGAAAACTGAGAACAGTTGAGGAAAGAAAACCATGATCAGGATATGTTACACGAAAAAAAAAATCTATTTTCAACAATAACAAAAAAAATTATGGGTAGAAAAACAAAAAGAAGTCACCAAGTTTGGTGGGAAGTGATTAGAGGGATAAGAGGGCAGTAAAATAGTAGATTGAAGAGGGTAGGATCATGTCAAACTGAAAAAACAAAACAAAATATTTTTTAAAACTAAGAGACAAAATTAAAATCTTTCACAGTTTTCATCCATAACTATTTTAATTTCATTATTGGCATGGTACTATTGTGAAAACCTACAAATCACTCATTTGAGCCCTTTCAAATTAGAGTTCTGATTTTCTTTAGTCACAGGAGCCAATTTATGTGCTCTTTAATTAAACCACATGATTACAATAACAAGTGTAACTAATGTAAACTGTTTGGCATGGGACAGATAAATTCTTTCTAAGTAAGTCCCTAAAGCAGTGGGGCATTGTGTATATGGGCATATTAGTAGAGTGCTTACATAATTTCTTATCTGAACTTGAACACTTTGAGTGTTAAAGGGTTGTTAATTGTATGGATCGCTGGGAAGCTAGCAAATGCTGTCACAGTCCAGCAAATGGGGTGTTTGCCAGCACTATTATCTCAGAATATTAGTTTTGATGAAGATCTGTTGATCTGTAATTTAAAGATATATTCTAGGATCTTTATAGGAATTTAGAAATATAAAAATTACAGATATGTTTTAGGGTTTTGTATTTACTTTAATAATCATAGAAAAATTAATGGGAGATTATAGAGTATACTTATATACGTACATTAAATTTGCTCACCTAAAGACTAGGATACAAGATTTCACAATTAACAATTATTTGGACAAAATCACTCCTTTCACTCAGTGAAACTGATTTGGTGATTTAGTATAACAGATGCCATCAATTACATTCTGAAGATACTGTGGAATTCCATAGAGAAATTTTTCTGACCCTCTGTCTAGCATAGACTTCATTTATTCTGGTCATGCAATGATTGAAGAGGCTTTGTCATGCTCCCCAAATGAAAACTCATGAGCTTCATTCTATCCAACAGAGTTTCACCATATGTCTATATTCTTTTTTCTAAAAGGCCAGTACAGCCAAGTTCCTAAAGATTATTCACAATAGGTGAGCAGATGAAATGTGCACACCAAATTGCTAGAGTCCACCAGAAAGCTATAGACAGTTTCAATGACAGAACAGAAGCAATTCTCTGATGACCTTCGTGGATCAATTTCCCTCGATTGCTATTTTCAAACTTCCTCATTTCAACACTGCTCTCCTGCAGTTTTTAAGGTAAACTGAGCTGTTTCAGATACTGTTTTTAGCTATAGTTTGGTTCTGGCATGAAAACTGAATTATCATGCATTGTATGGGAAATAAATTAGAAACTCTGAGAAATAGGGAAAGGAGACGTGGAGGCACTGGCTGGCCAAATCCTATCTTCTTGGAAGTGGAAAGTTTCATCCCCAAAGTATACTTACTATCCTCTGTGTTTGAATTAGTGGAAAACATACTTATAAGTTGAAAACAGCATGATGCCAGATTTATGACTATGTTATTTATTTTTTTCTATCTAAAAAAATGTACCTTTCTGGATAAAATATTTAATTTTCTTGGCCCATTTTCAAGATAACATTTTAATCTTTTATTTTTTTTAACTGATAATTTCAGAGAAAGGCTCCCATGTCAGAAAAAGTTAACCTATCAAGGGATAGTATGGGTATTTTCACCATCATTATTTCAATCTTTTAATAATGTTTCTGCATCATTGCAAATTTCTAGAGGCATTTCACATTTCTTTATTTAAATTGTGTTTAGAAATGATTAGCTGTACTCCTTCATTATTTCAGAATCAGTCACCTAGAGGATAGAGTTCTACAGCCCAATAATTTTGTTCTGTTACTGTTGATGCAGCTCAAACCACAAAGCAAGAGACTAACATCAAGATCTTGGTTACTTTTTTTTCTCAATTTTTTAATTTATTTCCTTATTTTACAATATCGGTCCCAGTTCACTCTCCCTCCCTCACTCCTTCTCTTCTACCCTCACATGCCCCCCCGACCAACCTCCCCTCCCACCAACCCCCACTCCACATGTAGGATCTTCTTTACATTGTTTTCAGCTTATAGCCTATCTGCTGACACTCCCCAATAGCTCTGAAGGCATTCACACTGATTCATTTTCCCTCCTTCCCTCTGTGATGGACTCACTGACATTTGTATTTATAGCACTTGTGTCTCTTTTCAATGTTAGATGGCTTTTTCCATCTTCTATACTTAACATCTGTACTTAAAACACAGGTATATTTAATACAATTTAGAAAATCATGTCATCAACTCTTTTCTTTTTTTTTTAAATTTAATTTATTATTTTACTTGTCAAACCCAGTTTCCTCTCCCTCCCTCCCTCTCTGACTTTTACCCTCTCTGCCCTCTCACATGCACCCTAACCACCCTCCCCTCCCATCCTCCCAACCCAATTCCATATGTAGGGCAATGCCATCCAGTTGGGGTCATGGAGATCAGACAGGTTATTTGAAGTAGGGACTAGGGCTTCTCTCCTGTCTCTAGCTTAAGACAGTTATCCCTCCATGGGGGATGTGTTTGCAAAGTCCTATTGTGCACCAGGGATACATCCAGGTTCCACTGTCTGAGGTCCCTTAGACTGCTCAGTCCTTCTGGCTGAGACCCATATTCAGGGGGGCCTGAGTCAGTCCCATGCTGGCTTCCCAGCTATCAGTCTGGGGGACCCTTAGCTCTTCCTTGTTCAGGTCAGCTGTCTCTATGTGTTTCTGCAGCCTGGTTTTATCCTCTCCATCTGCATCTGGGTTCTAGTTCGACTCAGTGTTTAGGTATGGTTGTTTGCTTCTGTTTCCAACAGGTATTAGATGAGGGCTCCATGAATAAGTTAGTTGTTGATCTCACTATCCAAGAAGGACAGCTCAAATTGTTAGTTGGCAGCAGTCTTGTAGTTCTCTAGACCTTGCTTTTCTCTTGAAACCAATATTGGCTCCCTCTTTTATGTTCTCTCTCTCTCTCTCTCTCTCTCTCTCTCTCTCTCTCTCTCTCTCTCTCTCTCTCTCTCTCTCTCGTCTTCTATTTCCACCCGGACTCAATCTTCCTGGTCGCATGTGTTTTCTTCTCCTCCACTTCTCTTTCTCCTACTTCTCTCTCCATTCACTGCCCCCCCTTCCCCTGCGCTCTGGGGGACTTGTCCCTTCCCACTTCTGTGAAGGATTTTATATGAATCTCTTAGACTACACCTTGTATCCTAGTTCCTCTGGTGGTGTGAATTATAGGCTGGTGATTCTTTGCTCTAGGTCTAAATTCCATATATGAGTGAATACATACTATGTTCCTCTTTTTGTGACTGGGTTACCTCATTCAGGATGGTTTCTTCAAATGTCATCCAATTGCCAGCAAATTTCAAGATACCATTATTTTTTCTACAGAATAGTATTCCATTGTGTAGATGTGCCAAACTTTCATTATCCTTTCTTTAATTGAGGGGCATCTAGGTTGCTTCCAGTTTCTTGCTATTACAAATAGTGCTGCTATGAACATAGTTGAACAGATGACTTTGTTGCATGGATGTGGATCATTTGGGTATATGCCTAAGAGGGGGATTGCTGGGTCCTGTGGTAAACTAATTCCCATTTTCCTGAGGAACGGCCATACTGATCTCCCACCAGCAGTGGAAGAGTGTTCCACTTTCTCCACATCCTCTCCAGCATGAGATGTCATTTGTGTTTCTATTTTTAGCCATTCTGGCAGGAGTAATATGACATCTCAAAGTTGTTTTGATTTTCATTTCCCTGATAGCTAAGGATGTGCAGCACTTTCTTAAGTGTCTTTCAGCCTTTTGAATTTCCTCCATTGAGAATTCTTTCTTCATTTCTGTACCCCATTTTTTAATAGGATTATTTGATGTTTTGTTGAGTAGTTTCTTGCGTTCTTTGTATATTTTGGGGATCAGCCCTTTGTAGAATATAGGATTGGTGAAATTCTTTTCCCAGTCTGTGGGCTGCCATTTGGTCTTGTCAACTGTGTCCTTTGCCTTAGAAAAGCTTCTGTGTTTGAAGAGGTCCCATTTATTAATTGTTGCTCTCAGTGTCTGTGCCCCTGGAGTTACGTTCAGGAAGCAGTCTCCTATACCAATTTGTGCAAGGGTACCTACTACTTTCTCTTCTGAGAGGTTCAATGTGGCTGGATTGATGTTGAGGTTTTGATCCATTTGGACTTGAGTTTTATGCATGGCGACAGACATGGGTCTACCTGCAGTCTTCTCCAAACCCTCATCCAATTGTGCCAGCACCATTTGTTGAAGATGCTATCTTCGCCCCATTGTATAATTTTAGCTGTTTTGTCAAAAATCACATGTTCATAGGTGTGTGGTTTAATATCGGGATTTTCTATTCGATTCCATTGGTCTACCTGTCTATTTTTGTGCCAATATCAGGCTGTTTTCAGAACTTTAGCTCTGTAGTAGAGCTTAAAGTCAGGCATGGTGATGCCTCCTGAAGTTCTTTTATTGTATAGGGTTGTTTTGGCAATCCTGTGTCTTTTGTTTTTCCATATAAAGTTGATTATTATCCTTTCAAGGTCAGTGAAGCATTGTGGTTGGATTTTAATGGGGATTGCATTGAATCTGTAGATTGCTTTTGGCAAGATTGCCATTTTTACTAGGTTTATCCTACCTATTCAAGAACATAGGAGATCTTTCCATTTTCTGTTATCTTCTTTAATTTCTTTCTTTAGAGCCACAAAGTTCTTATTATATAGGTCTTTTACTTATTTGGTAAGCAATACAGCAAGACACTTATGTTGCTTGTGGCTATTGTAAAGGGTGATATTACTCTGATTTCTTTCTTTGTCTCTTTTTTCATCTGAAAAAAGTAAGGCTACTGATTTTTTTGAGTTTATCTTGTATCCTGCTATTTTGCTGAAAGTGTTTATCAGCTGTAGGAGTTCCCTGGTAGAGTTTATTGGGCCACTTATGTAAACTATCATATCATCTGCAAATATATACAGTTTGACTTCTTCCTTTCCAATTTGGATCCCCTTGACCTCCTTTTGTTGTCTTATAGCATTAGCTAGAACTTCAAGTATGATATTGAAGAGATATGTTGAGAGAGGTCAGCCTTGTCTTGTTCCTGATTTTAGAGGAATTGGTTTAAGTTTCTCTCCATTCTGTTTGATGTGGGCGGTTGGTTTGCTGTATATTGCTCTTATTATGTTTAGGTATGTTTCTGTTATCCCTGATCTCTCCAAGACCTTTATCATGAAAGGGTATTGAATTTTGTCGAAGGATTTTCAGCATCTAGGGAGATAATCATATGGTTTTTCTTTTTCAGTTTGTTTATATGGTGGATCATGTTGCTAGATTTTCATATGTTAAACCATCCCTGCACACCAGGGATGAGCCTACTTGGTCATGGTGGATGATTTCTCTGATCTATTCTTGAATTCGATTTGCCAGTATGTTATTGAGTATTTTTGCATTGATGTTCATCAGGGATATTGGTCTGTAGTTTTCTTTCTTAGTTGTGTCTTTGTGAGGCTTGTGTACCAAGGTTATTGTGGCCTCATAAAAAGAGTTTGGCAATGAGCCTTCTGTTTCTATTTTGTGGATCAATTTGAGGAGTATTGGTATTAGTTCTTTGAATTTCTGGTAGAATTCTGTACTGAATCCATCTAGCCCTGGACTTTTATTTCCTTGGAAGGCTTTCGATGACTGCTTCTATTACATTGAGGGTTATAGGTCTATTTAAGTTGCTTGTCTGTTTTTGATTTGATTTTGTTAAGTGATATTTATCCAGAAATTTGTCCATTTCCTTTGAATTTTCAATTTTTGTGGATTACCGGTTGTCAAAGTATGACCAGAAAATTGTCTGTATTTCCTCTGTGTCCATTGTTATGTTACCCTTTTCGTTTCTGATTTTGTTAATTTGCATGTTCTCTCTCTGCTTTTTTGTTAGTTTGGATAAAGGTTTGTCTATCTTGTTGATTTTCTCAAAAAAAAAAAAAAAAAACTCTTTGTTGCATTGATTTTTTTTGTATTGTTTTACTGGTTCCTATTTTGTTGATTTCAGACCTCAAGTTTATTATTTCCTATTGTCTACTCCTCCTCAGTAAGTTTGCTTCTCTCTGTTCTAAGGCTTTCAGTTGTGCTGTTAATTCTCTTATGTGACTATCCTCTGTTTTCGTCATATGGGCACTTAGTGCAATGAACTTCCCTTGTAGCACTGCTTTCAAGGTGTCCCATAAGTTTGGGTATGTTGTGTCCTTATTTTCAGTGAATATTAGAAAGTCCTTCATTTCTTTTTCTTTCTTTTTTTTTTTTTTTTTTGAGAGAATAGAGAGAAAGAGGGGGTAGTTGGTGACCAACCAAAAGCAGGAGAGAGAGAGAGCAGGAGGGGGCAAGAGAGAAACCAGAGAGAGGAACCAGAGAGAGGCCAGAGAGAGTGAAGCACTTGGTGCTTGCTTTAGAAGGGGGCTTGTGCATGCTTAGCAGCCAGGTAAGGCTGACATACCGATGACATGGCCATGAGCACCCAGCCCATCATTGGGGTAGGGGGGTCAGCTGGCTGCTAGTTCCTAACATTCCCACCTCTTATTGTTATTAAAAAGTTGGTGGTTGGGCACGGCAGGTTAGGGAATAAGGACATTGAGTTCTGGGGCTGTTTCCTGCTGAATTGGGGGTGTAGATAGTCTTTGGGAGATCCGAGAAAGCTGGGGTGCTGCCACATCCTGGTAGCTGGTTGTTTCATCACAGTTCTGACAGTATGGGGCTCTGGCGTTTCTTTGAGACCTGGCAAGATGTTAGCAGAACAGAGGACAAGGTTAGGTTTTTTTCTCTTAGTTCTTAGTAGTTAATGGGAAGTGTGAGGTAAGGGAGGGGCTCCCAAGGGGGTCCCAGTGAAAGACCAAAAAGTGAAGTTAAATGAAGGATGGTCTGACCTGGAAAGCTAACCAATATCTGTTCCTTGGAATTTGCTAGCTTCCTCTCACCAGGCCCTGAGATAAGAAGAATGCACACTGCCCCTCCTTTCCTGTGAGTCAACAGGTGGTGAATAGTGTCCTTAGGAAACAAAGAGATAGCTGCAACTCTGGTTTGGCCAGAGAAAATTAATTAGCACATCCTGAGGCCCTAAGGTCTGTTGACCCTAATAGCAGACCATCCGGCCTCCAAGGGTCACATACTCAAGGGACAGAGGGTCCCACCCCCTCCCTAAGCTTATGGGTTTGCCTTTAAAAACACCTGGGCCCGGGGAGGGGGCTTCTCTCTTGCCTTCATGCTGGAGGAGCCAGTTTGCGCAAACGTTTCCTGTTCATTAAAGCCTCTTGCGTTTTGCAGCAACTGGACTGGACATTGAGTTCTTGGAGTATTGACTGAACCTGGAAGACTCCTCATTCTGGGGAATCTTGCATTTTGGGGGCTCGCCCGGGATTTGGTCGACCCCCAGACTCAATTCCATTGCCAGTTGGAGGTAAGAAAGAGCTGACAACCTTTATGTTTGATGTATGTCTGATGCATCTGATGTTACATGTTTTTGACTCGAGTACTTGAATCTGTGCCAGGCCTGCACAAAACTTGTATAGGACCACAGGGGGAGGCAGACGTGTCCTGAGACCCTTGGTCCCTCCCTGGACGAAAGTCCCGGGTTGTTTGGAGGAGATGAAGTTTCTCTTCTCCAGGGGACAGCTGGCCTCTGGATTTGCTTTCCTCCCACTTTGGTTTGGTTTAGGCGCCCTTTGTCTACAGCGTGGATTTGTCCTCTTTGTTGGATTGTTCTGTATTTTTTGTGTACTTCTGTTCCTACTGTTTTTGTCTGTTTCTACTCTCCCCATGGGTCAAAAACTAACTACCCCACCTAAGTTTGACTTTAGATCCACAGGAGAGCAGGTCCCAAGGGCCGGAGACCCAGCTAGACAATGAGCATGCTAGTCCCCCCGCCCTCAGGAATGTGCAGGGCAGCCAGAGCCACTGGGGCTGAGCTTCAGCAGAATGGCTGAACAGCCATGGGCCGGGCACGGCCTGGGCAGAGCCATGCCGGAATGGAGGGACAGGGTTATGACTTATGACCCTGCCGCAGGACATGTTTGGTTCCCAACACCCGCCTCCAGGGCTAACCCTTCTCCCCAGATCTTTGTAATTGGAAAACTAACCACCCCCTTTTTAGAGTTCCTTATGTTCTCTCTCCAGGCTATTTGAGATGATTATCAACAGTTTCTGCTCGAGGCTAGAAAAATATCCCTGGAGCCAATGGGCGCAGCTGAAAAAAATGAGATTGACTTGGGATTCCTTTTGACTCACCCCAGTTGGGACTTCAACACTGCTAAAGGTAGGGAGAGCTTAAAAATCTATTGCCAGGCTCTGGTGGCAGGTCTCTGAGGTACAGCGTGATGGCCCACCAATTTGGCCAGGTAAAGAGAGCACTTTTTGACCCTACTTCAGAAGCCCAGAGAGCTTCGATGGCTCTGGTCTTCGTGGTGAAATTGGGCCCCAGATATTAGGAAGAAACTCCAGAGACTGAAAGTGTTAAGAGACAGAGAAAGTGTATTGAAGGTACAGAAAAGAGAAGGAGAGAGAAAGAAAGACGGTAGAGAGACTAAGAGCAGAGAAAAAGCGTGACAGAAGATAAAAAAAGAATTTGACTAAAATATCTTGGCCGCAATGGTAAAGAAAAAAAAATAGAGATAAAAAAGTTAAGAAATTTAAAACAGGCTAGGGAACCTGGGCAACAGGACCCCACTTGACAAGGAGGACCAATGTGCATATTGTAAAGAAAAAGGACACTTGGCAAATGACTGTACTAAGAAGACAAGGCATCGAAAGTCCTAGCCCTAAAAAAGGATAAAATTAAAGGGAGACAGGGTTTGGACCCCCTCATCAAGCCCAAGGTAATTCATGGACTACCAGAACAACAGTGGACCTTGGCGTGGGCTGGGTACCCCACTCGTTGAGGGTTACATCCCACCAGCCAACTGCTTTTTGTCTTTGAATGGAAGGACTCTGACACTTGCAGAACTGGGCAGCTCATCTAGACCCGACTGTCCCAGGGGTTTAAAATTCCCCAACTATGGCCAGGCAAGTAAGGGAATTTCTGGGGACATCTGGGTTTTGCAGGCTGACTAAGGAAAAAATTCTCCTGGACCCCAGAGCACTAGGAGGCATTTGATGCCATTAAAAGGCCCAGCTGAAAGCACCTTCTCTAAGCCTTTTGATGTAACTAACTTTTTACCCTTTATGTGGACTAGCATAAAGGAGTTGCCTGGGGAGTTTTGACCAAATCCCTAGGGCCTTGGAACAGACCAGTTGATTATCTGTCAAAGAAGCTTGATCCTGGAGCCAGGGGAGGGCCTGGCTATCTAAAAGCTATAGCTGCTAACAAGATAAAGCATAAAGCAACTATAATACCCCCCATGCATTGGAGTGTATTGTCCACAGCCACTGACTGATGATGACCAATGCCCGCGTGACTCACCACCAAAACCTGCTTCTCACTGAGAGACTGAGCTGATTGTGTTCGCTCCACCAGCCAGCATCATTCCACCACTCTTCTGCCTGAGGAAACTGGTGAACCAGGGACTCATGACTACCATCAACTGTTGGTTAAAGAGACTGGAGTTCGCAAAGATCTTAAGGACATCCTGCTGGCTGGGGAGATGTTGACAGGTTCACTGCTGGGAGCAGTTACATTGTAAAAGGTAAAGAAAGGGCTGGGGCGGTGGTACTGTAAGACCCCCAGAATGAGGAGTCTTCCAGGTTCAGTCAATACTCCAAGAACTCAATGTCCAGTCCAGTTGCTGCAAAACGCAAGAGGCTTTAATGAACAGGAAACGTTTGCGCAAACGGGCTCCTCCAGCACGCAGGCTAGGGAGAAGCCCCCTCCCCGGGGCCCAGGTGTTTTTAAAGGCAAACCCATAAGCTTAGGGAGGGGGTGGGACCCTCTGTCCCTTGAGTATGTGACCCTTGGAGGATGGATGGTGTGCTATTAGGGTCAACAGACCTTAGGGCCTCAGGATGTGCTAATTAATTTTCTCTGGCCAAACCAGAGTTGCAGCTATCTCTTTGTTTCCTAAGGACACTATTCACCACCTGTTGATTCACAGGAAAGGAGGGGCAGTGTGAATTCTTCTTATCTCAGGGCCTGGTGAGAGGAAGCTAGCAAATTCCAAGGAACAGATATTGGTTAGCTTTCCAGGTCAGACCATCCTTCATTTAACTTCACTTTTTGGTCTTTCACCAGGACATGGTTAGGAAATCCCAAGGCCAGGAAAAAGTTGAGTAATAATTATTTGGAGTGAATCTGACCTGTAAATGGATCCAATTCAGTTCCCTGTAACTTAAAAGAATCCTTTGAGATTGTGAAAACATTAGAGTGAATGATTAGAGTAAACAGAGACTCACTAGCTGGCAGCATGGACAGCCACCCCAGGTCCTCCACAGTTGTTGAAGTCAGAGGCTTTTAGGATGTCTGCCTTCTGCTGATGGCATGAGACCTGTGGATTAGGAGCTTTTGGAAGACTTACCTACCATTGGCCCAAGCAACATGGAGAAAGTCGATTCCACTGCCCTCTTGTCCACGGTCCTTAGAGCCCTTTTGCAGCAGTTGAGATGAAAGGCAGGATTGCTCAGTGGCTAGTGTTGCCACTTTTGTGGGTGGAGCTTCCTTTAGTGTCCATCAGTCTTCTTGGAGGAAATGGATGGTGCCAGCAGCTGGCCTGTCTCTCTGTTATAAAAGCTTTTTAATGAAACATTTTAAATGCCATATTCTCTAGATCTCTTAGCATTTGAGGGCTGTCTGACTGTTTAGCATACCTTAGTATACAAAAATATGTCTTTAGTTACCTGCCTTAAGCACATAGGTGGCTAGGTATGGCTTTATCACTGTAATTAATTAATCTGTCTGGAAAACTGGATCTAAGCTGAGAGGCTATGGAGGGATGTTTTAGTCAGAGCCCTGCAGCCTGACTGTAACTGGTTTTAACTTAGTTGGTTAGACTTATAACTGTAGAGGACAAAGAGGTAGAGAAAAACTCCCTTTGATAATAGAGGCTTAACCTTTATAAACAGCTTACAGGAAAGACTGGGTGGCCTAAATATTTTGTTAGCTTGAAATAGACATGTATAACCTTAAATGTTTACCACCATTAAAAGGCACATAACAATTTAGAAATATTTGAGACTTAGTACTGTTGAATTTAGGTTGTATGAAGTAAGCTTACATTTACATAAAGTTAAATTTAAATTAAATGTACATATATATTAAACAGGACTGGGTAAAACTGAGAAGGACTAGAACGTGAAGCTATGTATGACATAGTGAAAAAAGAAATTAGAGACAAAGAATAAATAACAAAGCAAATAAAAGAATAAAAGCAAAAGGTAAATGAATTACATGTTCTGTTGGTGGCAGAAGCTGGCTAGACTCCCTCTGCCTAGGTGGCTGGTGTAGCAGAGGGAAGAACCATGGGGGTGAGGCTAGGCCACGTGGTCAAAACGGCGGCTGCCATAAACATATCCTCAACAGCTGGCAGAAATCATAAAGTTCTGAGATATAATTTTGTTGGCTTTTTTTTTCCATGAGTGAGGCAGAAGGATTTGTGAAACTAACAGGACACTGGAGTCCAAGGGGTACTACATCCAAAAAGACCACCATAGGCCTGAGCAATGTATGTACCAGTCTAAGTGCAGTGCTAGGGTATAAAACCTGAGAGACCCCTCATGGGTCTTAGAAATGAATGCACCAGTCAGCATGAGTGGTGCTAGGGCACAAAATCCATAAACCTCATTCATAGGGTGCATTAAGCGATGGAGTTGTTATAAAATTTATATGAGTCATTTTCTACATAATTAGTCTACGTTTATTTACAAACTCAAGCTCTATATTTGTTTACAGACCTACCACGGGCCAAGAAAGAGCATATGTTGCTACAATCTTTTCCTAATTAGTTTTTTTCTATATTTTCCCCCAAAATTCAGCATTTTTCCTGTTATATATGATGACAGTAAGTCTTCTTCTGACCCTGGGTGGCAGACAGGGCTGAGAATTAACTCTTTTGCTTGAAGATAATTTCAGCTGGGAAGATGTAGCCATTAATATGGTTGAGTACTTTGCTAGAATTCTTTTTTTTTTTTTTTTTAAAGTACAATGTTTGCATTAATAAATATGTATTTAGAGTATTTCATTTTGTTTCTTTCTATACTCCTCGCTCCTTGTGCTTTCTCCAAAGTGACCATCTGCTTCACAGATTTGCTATTTTTATCAAATAAGAACTACAGATTGATTTAGGTAATCCAAGTAGATGTGTTTAAATTGTAACACCAAAAACCTATAATTGTGACATTATTCAAAAACAGTCTTTGTAGATATATTCAAATAAAAATATTATCAAATGTAGATTATAATATGATCTGTGTTCAGGAATTGGTGGCTTATGGGGAAACACATTTACAGACACAAAAATACAAAAGAAAATAACTATGTAAAAATCAAAACAGATACCGGACACTTGCAGCCTCAAGCAAAGGAATGCCAAGCATCTCCACCAAATACAAGAAGGAAGCAGAGCAAGACTTCCCTGGGGCTTCCGATCAACAGAGACCAACCACTTTCTTGTCTGATCTTCACCCACCAAGACTGCAAAAGAAACATTTTTGATGCTATTATCCACCCAGTGCATGGTAATATTTACAGCACCCGTAGGGAACTAGGGAAGTAACTAATAGCTCACTCTTGCCATCAATCCTCTTTCTCACACACTCATTGCAGGAATGCTACTCTTAGAAGTCACAAGCCTTGTGTGTCCAAATCCAACAATGAGAGACAAAAAAGAAAAAAAAAATGTTTCTTGCTGAAGTCAGGTGAAAAACAGTTGTTTTTAAATATATCCTTAGACAAATAGGTGATCTTTATCTCAACTCTTGTATTAGATAAAACTCTTTCAGTTTGAGTTCACCCCAGGCTGTCTGATTGTAGTGAACCTTGAAGAGTTCAGGATGGCCATCATAGAAAGCAAGGTTTTTCAAACCCTTAGGACCTCATTAAAGACCGGTCATGCTTTCCTCTCTGAGATCAGATTGTGGGATATTGACCCTGAAATCAAAGTCGGTTCTACTCAACAGCCTACAAGCATCATAAAATCCCTGAACAGAGAAATGTATTTTATTTTCCATTTCTATTTTCATAATTCAAAGACAAATTTAAATGGCTATTAATTAATAACTGCATTTTAAATAGCCTGTGCAAATAATACCCTACAATGTATAGAGGGAAAACTGATACAAATTTCTCTACTTGAGAAAATTTCTATCTCTCTATGAAATATAGAAAGTAAATTAAGTTGACACTATTACAGAAGAAGTATCTGGAACTGTTTGTCAGTTGCTAAATTATTTTTGCCTCATGAATTTCTCCAAACATTGGATCATAGCAAATACGTATAATTCATGACACACCCTAAGGGGTAGGCTATTTTCTACTAAATTAATCACAACAGATAGAAACAACAGTAGACATTCTTCCCAGACTGAAGCAGGTGTTGAATTAATATTTTCAACACCTGGGAAATAATGTGAATAAGAAAAGAAATCCTTCACAGAAAATGATGATATTTCAATTATATTTACTAAACCACTTACAGTACATTATATGTGGTAACAGATTAATACCAATAGTAATTATAAACATGTGACATTTATATTGCTGCACTACCAACACCATTAGTGTTTTATATTTCTCCACTCTTGACTTTGTTTTAGACTGTTCATCTCTCGTAATTTGTTAGTAAATATATATTTCAAGTGTAATCTAGAGACAATGGAAACTACCTTTTTCAATTAAACTGTCAAACATCTTAATGTTTCATAATAATTAATGTAAAACCATGGTCAGGACTAAGAAACAAAAGGAGCATTAGGTAAGATGAGCTACTAAAAGCCAATTCTGTGCATCAGTGAGAGAGAATGTAAAAAAAAAAAAAATTAACCTCTGTTCAAATTAGGCAAAACACTGGTGGAAAAAAGACGACACCTGGGTGTGACCTTCAGGGAGATGAAGCCAGGACTCGGCATATACTTCTGCCATTGTGCTAGGAACAGCAGTGGGTGCCAGAGAGGTGCTTTTGTCTCCCAATCAGGACACACAAGAACAGAAAACCAAGGGCCTGGTGAGATGGCTCTGTGGTTAAGAGTGCTTATTACTCTTGCAAAAGACCTGAGTTGGGTGCCCAGCATTCATGTAAGGAGTTCATAAACCCCAGTAATTCTAGCTCTAAAGGATCCAAGGACCTGTTCTGTCTTCTCCATGTATTAGTTAAAATAAATTACATATTAAAAACACACACAGAGAAAACTGGAGGGAAACAAAAGCAACACGGGCTATATATAAAGAGAATGAAGAGACCCTCACATCAGCACGTATTGAGGAAATGGAAGCCGAAATGACAACAACCTATATGTAGGTTGCTCTGGAGTGAATTCCCCAAGAAGAGCTACAGCCAATAAAACAAGGGTAAATAAAAACCTGAGGATTCAATCAATTGGATGCTGTGGCTTGAGAAGGCACGGAAGAAGTACTTATCATTCTGAACAAGGGTAGGATTTGGTTCTCAGGTCCCACAACATAGTTCATAACTATGCAAAACAAACCCCACTTCAAGGGGAGTCTGACTCTCTCTTCCACCCTTGGGGGCACAGAGCACACAGGTGTTTATTTACCTACAATACAGGAAACCACTTAACAATCAAAAGATAATTTCAAAAACACTTTAAAGAAATGGCATGCGGGGTTTTGTGCAGTCCTGTTTCTTATGCATCCACACTCTTCTCATTTCCAGTATCAAATTTCAATCATGACAGTCTTCTCCTGAGCTCATCTTTCATATCACTTTGACTATATGTGCAACCTAAATCACACCCCTAAAATAATGCACTAATGCCCTGACCCATCTCAAGACAAGTACATACTATAACAACAACAACAACCACAAGACTTTTATATTTAAGAGCACTACTGGTTCCATGTTCTTCAACATCTATGGATCAAGGACCCTTTCACCCAATACTATATCATATAATTTTTATTGTGGTTAAATAAGGATCAGGATAAACAAATAGGCTGAATAGATGTTTATTTAGGGAGAAATAACTTACAACCTAGACAGATGAACACCAGCAAGTTCCAGTGGATGCTCTCCTGTCCGAGTCTCGCCAGCAAGAGAACGTTCCCAGGCTCTTTCTCAGACCTCCTTCCACAGGTCACTTCCGCCCATGGCTCCACCCACAATGGGCATGGTCAATGCCACAGAAGGAGACAAAGTAAATATCTCACTACAAATTTTGCTTTAAAAGATATTATATTATATGTTAAGAGTATGTAAGTATAACATAAAGAGTTAATAAAATCTCGGCAATGAATATTTTGGGAAAAATAATTTCTTCTCATTTAATAAGAAATTGGTTGTTACCTAAATACATCTGAATAGAGGTCCTACATAATATGTCACCATACATAAATAATGAAGTTAAACAATTCCCATCTTTTCTGCAAAGTTTACATAAATAAATCATGTTAGCCTCAGAAACATGAAGACAATCGCATGTGAAAAGTATATCGCTAAATCCATCAACCCAAATACATTAACTAAAAAATAAAGAGCTACATTAATTTATTCTTGTCTAATTTTTAAGTCTTTTTATAATCACATCTCTCATATTTTTGAAGGATAGCATGTTTGCTTAAAAACAGATATTGAGGGAGGAAGTAAACACATCTGTAAGTGTTCATGTCCACTCATCTTCAACAGTTAAGGAGATTTATTCCTCTCTCCTGAGAACAATGTTAATCTCATGTTGGAAGAGATGCACTATCAATTAAGAAAAAAATTATTTGCATATTTTAAACATTACCCATATTTACAAATTAGTGAAAACACCAGGTGAATATGTTAAGAGTCATTTTCGAAACATGATTTAAAATCTAAGCAGATGGAATATTAGAGATTGCACAATAGTTAAGAGTGTTTACTGCTCTGTCACAGAACTGGTGACACAGCATCCACACTAAAAGGCTCACAATTAACTATAACTCTAGATCCATGAGATCTAATGGCTTCTCCTGACCTACGAAGAAAGTAGCACACCCAAGTGTGTGCCATGTACAAGCATGTGAGTGAGCATGCACCAACAAACCCACGTACACTATAACAGATAGTTTCCTGTCCTTATTTTTTCCCCATATAACATATGCTGAATTACTTTTTCCACTCACAATACTCCTCTCAGTTGCTCTCCATCTGCCATCTTATCAGAATCTGTTCCATACTGTCATTAGAAAACAAACAGGTTTCTATGGGATAATAATGACATAAAATAAAAGAAGAAAACAAAACTAACTCATCAGAATTGAACAAGACACACATAAGGAAAAGAGGGTAAGAGAAGGCACAAGAATAAGAGATCTAATTTATATATATTACACACACACACACACACACACACATATATATATATATATATATATATATATTTACAGAGGCTATATATATGTATATATATATATTTACAGAGGATATATATATATATATATATATATATATATATATATATATATATTTACAGGAAGCCCTATGCATGCTGCCTCAGTCTCTATGAGTTCCTGTGTGTGTTAATTATGTTGACTTAGGATCTTACTCCCTTGATGCTGTCCATCCCCTCACTCTTACACTTTTTCTGCTTCCTGTTCTTTGGAGTCCAGAATCCTTAGGGGAGGGAATTTTATGGAGACATTTCATTTAGGGCAGAGAATTCTAATATCTAACTCTCTGTGTAATGTATTTGTTCCCACATGCTGAGGGAGGAAGCTTCTCTGCTGATGGCTGAACAAACACTGATCTATGAAATCTATTGGTATAGCAGAATGCCTTTAGAAAGTACTTTGTTTTTACATTTTTAGAACATTAATATTTGCTATAAAATATATCTTAATGCAAAACAATCTAAAGAGCTTTAAATATAGGTTTAGACTTTTTTCATAGATTTAAGTGAACCAGAGTTTTTAGATTCTAGTAGTGGGGCATCAAAACAATTTTCAGACTGACCCCAACTAACAATTTGAGCAACAGTGGAAAGGCTACCATAAATGCCCTTTCCTGATAATGAGATTGATGACTAACTTATCCACCATCATAGAGCTATCATCTAGTAGCTGATGGAAGCAGAAACAGACACCCATAGCTAAACACTGAGCTGAACTTGAATCCAGATGCAGAAAGGGAGGACAAGACCAGGCTGCAGAAACACATAGAGACAGCTGACCTGAACAATGAGGAACTAATGGGCCCCTAGACTGATAGCTGGGAACCTAGCATTCGACCGACTCAGACCCCCTGAACATGGGTCTCAGTTAGAAGGCCTGAGCGGTCTAAGGGACCTCAGACAGTGGAACCAGGATGAATCCCTGATGCACGAAAAGACTTTGGGAGCACGTTCCTCATGGAGGTATACTTCCTTAACCTAGAGGCAGGAGAGAGGGCCTAGTCCCTACTCCAAATGACTTGACAGATTTTGTTGACTCCTCCTGGAAGGCATCACTCTCCCTGTGGAGTTCAGGGTGGGGGGATGGGATAGGAGAGGGGTTGGGGGCATGGGAGGGAGGGACACGGAGGTAAATGGGATCAATATGTAAAATAAGAAAAATAAATAAAACAATGAAATTAAAAAAACTAAAATAAAACTAAACAAATAAATAAAATAAACCACTTCATGTATTTTAATTCTAAGCACAGGTAGGAATGCCTTGCTAAAATATATGAAGGACGATGTTAATATCCTTGATTCCACATCAGTAAAATTCTCTGATAATCATCTAATATTAATTTAGAGACAGGACATTACTTAATTTATACTTAATATATTGTTCTACCCATCCCTCATGATCCATCCTGAATTATAATAAGCCCAATCCAGTACAGATCATTAAACTGTTTTGAGCAGTTCTGCATGCACTTGGTTAGTATTGCATCTGATAATCGGCAGGAAAACAAAAGGTTCATGAAAGTAGATATATACATTTTTGTCATGGTCACAGATTAAACACATAGCTAAAACAAAAACAGAATTTGTTTTCAAAATCCAATACTGAATGTTTAAGTCCTTATTCTTTGTATTTCAATACAGCAAGCAAGCTGAAAGAGGATGTATTTTCATTCATTTATTTATTTATTTTAGAGATGGTCAGAAAGATATGCCATCCTAGTCCACAACAGGCCAGTTGACAAAATAAAAATGCACCTGGGGACCATGCTGTGAAACATGGCATATTGTGAATTTTATGTTACTTGGAAATTTATGATTTCTTGATGATGTCATATTCCTTTTATTAAAAACAAAAGAAATAATGCTACACACACACACACACACACACACACACACGACAATTTGACTAGGAAATATTAAGTACATTATTCAGCAAGTAGATTACATAAGTCTTATACCTGCAGAGTTTAGGTACAAGTTGCTTATAATGAGATTTATGCAAATCTTCATCAAATGATTATTGGGAGTTCACCCTGAAATGTTGACAAACCTTTCAAAATGGGATCCATTTCACAGTCAAATTGGCTATAATTGCTTTCTTTATGTAACAAGTACAAAGGAGATATATTTTAGTTAGCATATAATTGATTTTAGATTAGCATCAAATTGCAATTTACTTAAAATATCTGGAAATATCCTGAAGAAGTAGAAATAAAACTTTCTTTTTATTTTAATTCAAAATATGAATTGAGATTTAGTGTATCACAATTTGTTTTCATTGGGAGGTATTTTAACCCACAGAAGACTTTGGAGTCATAGATATCTTCATCTCCTCTTTAGATTGTTAATAAAAACAGAGAGAATTTGTCTGTAAGTGATATTTTCACATTACTTTTCCTTATGACATTTTTTTCGTATTAAGTGTCACATATGTTTGTTCAGTTCTTCAATTTTTTTTGCTTCTTTTCCTTCATTTAATTTTCATTAAAAATTAATGCAATTTGAAGCTGTAGATACATCTCATTGGTAGAGCATGTTCCTACATTGCTTAGCATATGCAAGAATCTATGTTCGAATTGTGGCACAGAAAGAAACAAAGGGAAGAAGAAAGAAAGAAACAAGGAGGAAGGAAGGTGAGAAGGTAGAGAAGGAAGAAGAAAGGGAAAATGTATATGTTTTAAGTTAACATGTACAATGTTTTCAGTTGCCCTTTCCATAATCAGTTTCATTCAGAAACATGATTTTTCTTCGTGGCATATCATAAAAACATATTGTTCACATTTTTTGATGATTGTATATATATAACACTGAAAAGGCAAAAATTACTTTGTCAAAAACCAATACGTTAGTATTGATGGTTGGCTTGATTCTTAATTTAATATCCCTCTTGTAACACTGCTAGTTTAGTCTTCCAGCAACTAATCTGCCAGGTTTAACCAACTTTGTCCAAGCTAAGTAAAAGTTTGTTGGTCTCGGTTATACCCATCCCTTTAGGGGCACTGGAGTAGCTTAGCAGGTCAAGTGCTTGCTTTGAAAGCATGAGGACATCATTGTGATCAGCAAGTATCCATATAGAAACTTGAGCTTGGTGGTGGTGCAATTGAAACTTCACACTTAGGGAAGGGGAGACAGGAGGATCTTGGAAATTCATGGGCTAAAGCTTTAGGGAGAAAGCCTGATTCAAATCAGATCAAAGTTCCCCATCATAAAATTGGTGGTTTTTCTCAAGCTTGAACACATATGTGTATACAGTCTGTGTGCACTACCACACATAAAAGCATATGCAAGCACACATATCATCCCTATCTGTTCTTATTAACAAAATATTTTATTTCCTAGGTATCCTAATTCTCAAAAAAAAAATTAGATTTTGCTCCATTTACAATTCCCATCTATTCTTTACAAAAATCTCTCTGTTCCTCATTAAATGGAATGTGGACATGGTTTTCTACTTAAAAAGCAAACAAACAAGCTGCTAATAATTAACACTTTATTCAGGGGTGAACAAACATAATATGAATTTATATCTGCTATACACTTCCAATTTTTTCTATATTTGGTTTGGAGATGATGCTTTTCAAATTGTGTTTATTCTGAATTAACTTGCAACTTTAGAGAATGAAATGGTCCATAATTTGTTCAAGATTTTTCACAGCTTTAGTCTCAAAGATTTTGGTGAATTTTTTTTTCATTTTGGCTTTTCATTTCATACATAAATGTCATAATTATGAAAATAACTGTTGCTGGATTTACTTTCTGCATTAAAGTAGTGCAATGTGCCACTTACTTCAGTCTCATTGATGATTTGCAAGAAGCCAATTAGTCAGTGTGTGTTAATTGTATGATGGATTGCGATGATATTGTTAGTTTTTCATGCTTTCCAAATTCATGTGATTAGTAAGTCTCTCTGGCAAGTGTGTTCTTTGCTACACACATAAAGAGAATGACTATTTAGTGAAATGAAGCAAGTTGTGCCCCCCACACTTCAAAGCCTGTACAAATGTAGCCTATGAGTAGGTTATAGTCCTACCTGCTGTGGATGTACAATACTAGCTCTGAAAGCTGTTAGGGAATTCTGAAAAGCAAACATGGCAAGAATAGGAAACACCACAAAGAAAATAATTGAGCAAAGGACATCTTCCCTATTGAAAAAGCATTTAAATGGCACTATTCAGAACCAGCTCTGATTATTAATACTTAACTATTCTGTAATAATTAAGTTAGAACAATTAAACCTTCAATTAATTTGTACTAACATAGTCAAATTTACTTTTGTACTAATGTAACAATTTTCCTGAAACTTCATAAGCATAACAATTTAAATGCAATAATATTGAGCTTGGCAATACAATCAATGCCCTATTATTAACTCATACTAAAATTGAAAACTATATTTTAGTCATGCATATAGAAAGACAAAATAATTATTTGAATATAACCAGAATAAGTGTAATTTTAAAAATCAATAATGTAGATACCAACTATTAATTGTTTTAAAAACAAGTGTCATCTCTATAATGAAATATCCATAGAAATTTTTAAAGACTAATAAAGTATAATCATGATGTGAGTGGTAATGGAATATTCTAAAGCTATGAATAAAAGCAAAAATAAATGATGAGTTAGTAACAGATGGAGCTATCACAATTATTTCTTCAACTTCTCCAAGTCTTACACTGAAAAATATAGGAAAAAATATTGTATTTCTAATGAAAATACACAATCATTTGGATGAAAAGAAACTACACCTCCAAAAGAGCTCAGCAAGCCATGGCAAGTCGAATGGAAATACTTTACTAGAGACCAGCTGAGTCAATGTTACGGTCAAGGTGTGGGATGCTGCTGCAGAATATGCCAAGTAAATCAACATTTTTTTTTTTTTTTTTTTTTTTTTTTTTTTTTTTTTTTGTGAGCAGTGTTGGTCTGGATGGCAGAGCCATTGTTTCTTAAGCAAGATTAGTAGTGTGAGACATAAGAAGGGAGAAACAGTGATTGCTGGTTGATAGATTCAGGGTTGTAAAATTGCCTTGTAAGCAAGAAAATCCCACCACCAGTCACAGAAAAATCAATAATGACAGTTAAAACAAATAGGGACCCAAATATGGAAGAATGTGTGTGTGTGTGTGTGTGTGTGTGTGTGTGTGTGTGTGTGTGTATGATAATGCAATTACAGGGACCTTATTATTCCATCAACATTATTTTGTTTAAAAAATTCACACCCTCCTTCAACTTCTTGTAATAACATTTTCATTTGAGAATTGTCTACTCCTACTCCCACTGTGAATCATGAGCCAAGAGATGCTGCTGTTGCCCTCTAGAGACCACCAGGGGAGTCACTTTCTGAGGAGGAAGATATAGATGATTTTAATGCCTCTTTTTCATCATTAAAGTCTATGTTCAAAAGACTGACATTCAATAAAGCCAAAGCCATGGCTTCTGTGAAAGCCAGTCCTGGTTTCAGTCAAACGAACCTTTGTTTATTTTTTAAATTCCAGTTTAAAGACCATAAAGCAATCAGAAATTGTTTTATCAATAGGAAGGTGTACCCGTCCTTTGTTGGATCACCCCTCCCTCTCACAGAGGACAACCTCCTTTAATCTGTCTGATTTAAACTTTAATTCAAACAAAATCACCCTGAAAATAAAAGTAGAATAATATTTGACCAAATATAGGTTTATATGCTCCCTGTATCCCAGACAGGTTGATGCATACAATGAGATATCATACTCTCCATTGAAAATTTCCTCCTAATGCTGCTAAGAAGGCAGTGAAGGTTCAAACATGTGGGTCCTGGTACATTTTGGATGGTTCTGTCCTGCTATGCTTCCAGAGCATAGACAGATTCTTATGTGTCTAAGATTTAATTGTAGACATTGTTGAGCTGCTCTCCTACACAGCCAGTGCATGTAGGACAATCAAGGGATATGAAGGAACAAATGATTTTCCCACCATAAAAAAACGAGTTCCTTAATTTTCCTTGGAAGCTTAATGATTAGATATCTCTAATGATGACTAATCTGGGAAGAAATCTGTGCTCATGTAGGTGAAATTGTTTTGGTTGAGTCATTAGTTTTACTATAATAAAACCAATAGAAAACACAACCATAGTATGAAGTATATATCTTGTCCTATCTATGACAAGTCTGTAACAAAATATAATAGTATGTTCATGGTAATGGAAAGACTACAATCCCATTTATTTCCTTTCTGATTTTTTTTCTTTTAAATTGGTCACGGGTAGATTTAAGTTCATTTTATGCACAACATTCACTGTGCATGTATATAATATTTTCTGTAATAGTAACTAAACATGAATATTTTGAACACCCATGTCTATGAGCAGAACTGTGATTAGAGAGAAATTTATTTATATTTCCAAACCTCATTTGATTCCTCTTTAATTGTCAACATATATTCAATCTGAGGACTAAATAGACAAACAAACAACCCATAAACCTGTAAGTAAAGTGTCAGGTACAACACTGTAGCTAGAAAATACTTGCAAAATAGTTAATGTGTCAAATTGCACTTTAAATAATTTATATACACTACTTTATTTAATTTTTTTAAGTTGCACATCAAATAATTGACCCTATTAGTCTCTCCACTTTGCATTTGAGAAAATAGAGATATAGTTTACATGTTGGTGGTCATCCAAGTAGCAATTTGAATATAATCTGATCCCAGAGGTCAGACTCTTACCTACTATCATAACACATTTTTAACTGAATGAAAGTTATAAAAGCCTATTTTTAAAAGTCTTTGGAATACATATTCGGTTTATCTTAATCCCATATTAATAGAAAATAATGGTGATTAATGCACAGTGTGATATACTGACACAGAGAACACAAAACAGTATTTTTTGTCCTTTAATGTCATAGAAGAGGAATAAAATGGGAGAAAGCTTATTATTTTATCAGAAAGTACAAAGACCAAAATGTTCCACTTCCAACTATGTGCTTAAAAGTAAGTGGTTCAATAAATACATCCAAGATTTCTGCTTGAATGTTTGTTTTATTAGTTACACAAACGATGAATGTGTGTGTTAAACCCATGCTTACTCTGAGCTTCCTTCAATAGAATCAAATCAATATGTCCCTCTCAATGTCATTCCATGATCCCACTGAACCAAAACATATTGATGCTGGTACTAATGAAATTTCTTCTTCTTTGGCCCAAAATTAGTTATGTCACAGCCTCCTTAACCTAAGGAACTATTGATGCCTCTTGGCACCTTTTGAACATGTTTATTGAATTCTGCTAAATTTAGGGTATAAGTAAGTTAGATTGGTATTCGAAAAGTGCATTCGAATTTACAACTCTATCAAATCTCTTTGTAGCTATAAATTTTTTCATTATCATTTGGTTTTATTTTATGTGCTCTCCTATGAGTTCTTTTGAGAAAGTTTATGGTAAAATTTACTAAAAAAATATCTTAGGATCACATAGGCTTTCTTATGAAATAACTTTCCTTGAATGAATTATTACAGTATAAAATAACCCAGAAAACAAAAAATAAACATATTTATGATACAAGTAGTAAACCAGGGAAATAAGCTAATGAATAAGAATGGAACTTTTTTTTACAAAAAGTTGAACATTTTTAATGTTATTGTATATACACATGTACATAAATGCTAAATGCCAAAAATAAATGTTTATTTCAGTTTAGTATATTTGTGGTATGTATGGATATATAATATACAAACTAGTATAAAGTAATAGGATCTAATTTTTAGCAGAAGTTATCAAGAATTTGATTGAATTCCAGGGGTTTTATTTTAAGGATGTTTGTATATTTGTTGTTTGTTTGTTTGCTTTGTATTTCAAGACAGGGCTTCTCTGTATTGCTTTGGAGCCTGTCCTGGAACTTGTTCTGTAGACCAGGCTGGCCTTCAATTCTGAGATCCACCTGCTTCTTCCTCTTGAGTGCTAGGATTAAAGGCATGTGCCACCAATGCCCAGGTAATTCCAGGTTTTTATAATTTTATATTAATTATACAAGAGAATGTCATTGTTTTTAGGAAATGTGGTCTCTAGAGAAATAATGACTAAATTAGTTGTATGGTTCAGAGCTCTAGTTGTTAATATTGAGTCTGTGAAATGTTCTTCACATATGGCCATCACTTTTTTAATTTCTTTTAAAAGACAATCTATGAACATCTTAATAATCTTTTCTCTTTCTGCAATAGCTGCCATCTTGACATCTATTTCTCTAAGAATGATATTAGAAAAAATATATCCATATACACTTATTGATATAAGGATCATAGTTGTCAGCCCTCTCCTCTGTAATGGAAAAGACTGAAATATGTATTTATTATAGTGCCTACACTAGAAAGCATGTCTCTATTCTACTTCTTATCCACAAGGAAACATATTTTTCAGTTGTTCAATACATTGTGACAATATTTATCCTAAACCATCTTAAAGTATTTTGTGTAATTTCACTCTTCAACACTGGGACCAGATCTACTCATCCATTTATTGTTATCATGCTGGTAATAATACTTGTAAACATAATAATAAAATGATAATACAATGCATAATTTATTATCAAAGTACTTAAATATTAGAAGGCATGATTCTCTCTCTCTCTCTCTCTCTCTCTCTGTGTGTGTATGTGTGTGGTCCGAAAATCACAACAATCATCATATGTGTATTTGTTGTCTTTTCTCAGAAAATCTGTCTTTTTTCCTCTCATGAGGAAGAGAATATATATTGGATGATAACTTTCACATAATTACAAGTAATGGAAAAGATAAATGGCTCATTAA
The DNA here is from genome assembly GCF_943737965.1 of Phodopus roborovskii. Lineage (NCBI taxonomy): Eukaryota > Metazoa > Chordata > Mammalia > Rodentia > Cricetidae > Phodopus > Phodopus roborovskii. Next base: position 8,301,663 of record NW_026125444.1, read on the forward strand.
GCAGTAACACAAAATTAACAATACATATGACTGTTTGACTGTTAACTTATAATTTCTTAACAAATAGTTGTAGGGAAGAATCAGATATACCTACAGAATTGCACCAAATTATTTAAATACTTATTTAATGCATTTATTTTAAATGCCATTGATAATATCCTGTCCATGAACAGTTTTTATTCTTCTGGGTATACAAAACTAGAAATGAAGCATTTAAATATTGATCTCACAGGCTGTGGGATCATTTCTCAATAATCTTCTACAGCATGAGCCACACAGTACACATGTGAAATATCTACAAATCACTTCTTTTCAGTATTAGGCTGCCTACTTTGATTTGGGGGACCCCTAGACCAACCTAGTTACATGTTTTAGGCCAAACTAACCAGAGATTTTTATTTTTCCTTCAGATTTAGCCATTTTCTAATTTCCAAATGGTAGTTCTATTTCTTCTTTCCCTTTTCTATGTACCATAAACCCAGACATTTCTGACTCCACAATGTTAAAATAATAAAAATGATCAGGGTTTTCTCTTAATGTGAATATTTTCATTTTCTAGGAAATTCTTATTGCTTCTAATTTAACCACTCTGAATTACTGGGGCATGAATCAACTGGCTTCTGAATATCAGGATAATGAAACATTGTCAACAGCTTTCCAGTTTATTGGCAACATGAACATTAAATGTGTTTATGAGCATTTAAAGAAATTCTAAAGTTATATTCTACAAGAAAACTCCAGGAATTCTGCCAAATATTCCATGATTTGGCTGAGATTCAAACAGAGCTTTATGGGGCACAATTTTATTACCCCATTCTGCATGACATTGATTTGCCTTTGAACTCAACTAAAATCCATTACTCCATAACTCAAGTTAATCCGTATATAGATAGGAAATTTCCTTACCACAGCAATATTTCTCTCAATATATTTTATTTATTAAATTTATTGGAGGCTCAAAAATCAATCAATTCCTACAAGCACTTCAGATAGTAATAAAGGATGGTACTGAAATGTGTATATTGCCATAAGATCAGCATGATACACAGTACAGGGAACTTTTTAGATGCAGGGCACAGAATGATATTTAACTAGGTTATGTGGTTTTGTGTAATGTTTAATTAAGAAATATAATACTTTGCAATAACACTTGATAGTTCTTAAATACAACTGAAATGAAAACTGAAAGTTAGACAACTAAGTTATTGGATGTTTTAATTATACATACATATATATATATATATATATATATATATATATATATATATATAACACATCTTGACTGATTTATAGTGTAACTACTTTCAGTGCACTACCTGGAAGATCACAATTGACAGAGAAAGAGATTTAGTCCTAAAGAAATAAATGTGCTAAGAATAATTGAGAGCTTTAACATGGCTCCTCTCTCTTAATGTCTACCTATTAGTATTGGAACATTAAATAAAAGAAAGGTTTTGAGAATGAACAGAATGATGTCAGAAGATAATATTTGGGGCTCATGTGGCTGTGGGACCAGGTTGGCAGGAAAGCTCACATTACAATTATTATTATTATTGTCAATAGAAGTAGTAGTAATGTTTCTATGATTATATCATTACTTTAGCAGTTTTCACAGTTTTATTTTGGAATTTCTTTTTTTACTTTTACCTGGAGTGTAATTGCTAGGTTATGAAGTGTGCACATGTTCAATTACACTAGATATTCACAGTTACTTAAAGTATTTGTCTTCCAAAGATAGAAGAATTTTATTTGCAAGACACTGATCTATAAGAACAGCAGAATGTCATTAGGAGTCATTTTGCTGTTACATTATTATTTTGTTTTGGTTTTTTTTTTTTGAACAGTATATTTGCTTTTACCCTGGGTCCATAGGCTATCTAGTCTCATGTTCTTGGTCACCTAAGCAATATTAGTGCCAGGTATAGGTTCCATCTTGTGGAGTGTGTCTTTAGTCAAATAAGATATTAGTTTGTCATTCATACAAGCATTGTACCACCATTGCACTACTATATCTTGCTGTGAGGACATCATTGTAGAGCAACGGCTTTGTGACAGCCTTCATATTTACGTTTCCTTTGGTAGCCTGAAGGGTATTATATATACTAAAGACACTAGAATGTAGGGATGAAGGAAATATATAGGCACCAACTTGACTTATCCATGTTCAATGGGTTGTGCAAGTGTTGTCTTTAGCAAAGGGACCTTGCTGGCACTTGTAATCTCAGCAACAGCCTCGGTTCTTCAGGGATTTTCATGTGCCCCTTTGTCAAACAACTCAAGTAGTTCTAACCCAGTTTTGTACTGCAAGCTTTATTTGCTGACAAAGTCCCAACTGGGGCTCTGTCAACCCTATTATTTGGCAATTTCATTTAGATATCTTTAATATTTGAATATATTTTAGGAAGCTTCTGCTGTATTATGTTTCTATACTACCAGTCAAATGCCATGTAATTTTAGATATCTCTCCCTGTATTATCTTCCTTGGCCCCCTTTTACAAGTTGGCCTTTGCATTTCATCCTCCATCCCAACCATTCAAAGCTGTCTACTCTATTTCTCTTTCCTAGGGTGATATAACTGCTCTCCTTCCCTACTCACCTTGTACTGAGCTTCTGTGCTTCATGCAGTATAGCTCGGTTAACATTGACCTAAGAGCTAAAATCCACTTACAGGAGGATACATGTCATATTAGCTTTTCTGGAATTGGAATCTACCACATTTTCATCATACACTTTTCTCTATCTTTAAGTTGATGGTGTTCCCTCAAAACTACAGAGATGTTGCTTCACAGTTTATAACTCATTTGATTTCACCAATGAATAATCTTATCATCCTTGTTCTTCAGGCAACATGTCATTCTCCTGACTAATGCTTCCACTTGCTTTTAAGTTTTTCTTCATTTGTGGTAATAGTATTACTAGAATATGAGTTGATCTCATTTCTTTCATGTTTCTTGCTTTGGTATTAGTGCTGGATAATTGTATGTCACCTTGATACAAGCTGAAATCATCTCAGAAACAGGAACCTCTTGAGTAAGAAAGTGCCTCCATAAGATCTGACTTTGGACGAGCCTGTAGGGAACTTTCTAATTCAGCGATTGATGGAGGATAATTCAGCTCATTGTAGGTGGGGTCACCCCTGGGCTGATGGCTCTGAGCTGTATAAGAAATCTGGTTGAGCAAGCCACAGGGAGCAAACCAGTAAGAAATACCCCTTTGCAGCCTCTGCATCAGCTCCAGCCTCCAGGTTCCTGCCTATTTGGCTTTTTGTCCTGACTTATTTCAATGATGAAGAATGATAGGAAAGTGTAAACCAGATAAATCATTTCCTTCCCAACTTATTATGGTTGTGGTATTTTATGATAGCATCATAACCCTAGCTAACACTGTATTTATTTAAAGTTTTAGTTCTCTTGTTTAAATTCATGTCAAACTTAGAAAAATCATTGGCAGTCACTTATGACAATGTTCCACACACCTTAACCCATAAATTTCCTTCCTAGTCTCTATGTGTACAAATAAGAATGTTCTTAGTGTTGATCCAAAGTTTCCTGATGGGAGAAAATAAAAAAAATTCCATATATATTCCATAAATTAATGCTAATATCATTGTTTTTCATTCAAGTTGGATTTTCCATTTTCTTATCTAGCTGTTTGCTTACCTTCTCATGTTCTGTTTTTACCTTCTTTAATAATGATAAAATTTTAATTGCTTTATAATTGCCATATATAACATTTTTATTATCTATTATTTAGGCTCTAGTATCACTTTCTGATTTACCTGCTAATTAGTATTATTAGTTTTTTTTATTATTTCTTAGTATATTAGACATTGGATAGCTTACAGGGCTTAGGGGTTAGTAATGTCCTTTCAGTATCTCTTGCTTTGTATGACACTATTAGGTTACTGGAATAGAGTTTGATATTTTCTATGTGTATTTTTAACTTTTTGCTATTTTTAAAATCTCAGAGGACAAATATAGACTTTAGATTAGGTGAAATTCAGCTACACTACTGAGCAAAGAGCTATCAGTTACTCCACATGATTTGAAAAGCATTGGTAGGTTTTTCTCTATTTAAGGTACACTCAGTTCTAAGAAGCTGCAACAGTATTCTATTACTATTGCCAGCAGTGTTTGCCTTGGCATCACATGGGTTTTTCTCTAGTATACTCTATCCAGAATCCAGAAAAAGACTTAGAGCTCACAGCATAGATTACTCTCCCTAATATTGTATTTGCCTCTTAAGTCTCCCCAGACTCAGAGCAACTCCACAATTCATGGCCTTTCTTAACTCTTGATACATAATTTTTTGTTTTGTTTTGTTTTATTTTGTTTTGGTTTTTTTTTGTTTTGTTTTTTGTTGTTATTTTTTTTTTCTTTTTCTAATATTATCATCACCTTTTCTGTTCTCAGGAATTATTTTTATTCATTCATTTCCAAGGTTGAATGCATTTATTTTATCATTCCCCCTGCTTTCTAAGCATATAAAGTAACAGAAGAAACCTGCTAATATCATCATAACTTCTCAGTTATATCACAAGTATACTAACAATGGGTACTGAAGATTGATAGAAATTTTTAAACATAAAAAGTTTTAAAAGAAGAAAATTTCAATGTGTCTAATACAAGGAAGACAGAATAGGGTTTCTGCCTTCTTCAAAGAAATTTTATCTAAAAGATGGTACAGTAATAAGAAAAAATATAAAATTACAATATAAAACATCAAAAAAACTCATAGAAATATTATCCTTCTAGTTTTTCTAAGATGTGTGTTTATTACTGTCACAGGGTTGAATGTAGAAATGAACACTAACGTTTTTATCTGCAGAGTATTCCTATGATTTGGACATTTTTCCTTGGTTTTCTTTGCTTTGCATTTTGACATATTATCTCCACTAACATTATATATTAATTTGGCTTCCTGTCTCCCTACTCTCTTTCTTATTTCACGAATTCGTCAAGTCATTGCTTTGTATTTATATAATTTCCTCTGTGGCCTGGTAAAAGTCCCTGGAATGCTATCACCTTCAGCGTGTAACTTCTGTGACTCATTTTCTTGTCTTTATTGTGAGTGGGTAATTGGTTTGGCTGGCCTCAGTTTACCATCCGGGTCAGCCTCACCCTGCCTTTCAAGTGTAGGAATATAGGCCTGTTCTTGTAGCCCCTCGTATACTTACTTGTTTGTTTGTTTATTAAATTAGTTACTTTTTAAAAATATTCTGGGATCAAACCCAGAGACCATGCTTAAAAAAATAATATTCTACCAACCCCACATGGCTACATCTCCAACCCTTTCCTTGACAATTTAAAATCTGTTGTTTAAAATAGTGAAAGGCAAAATTGTGGGTGTAGGGGTAGTATGAATAAAGAGTAAATGAAAGTATGAGTGTGCACCATTTCTGTTAAAATAAGAAAATTTTATTGATGATGTTAAATAATATACTAATTTTCTCAATCAAGTCTTGAAATGAGTTTTACAAACATAGCCATTATCAATATTGTAACCATGTTATTCCTATGGTAATAATGTTGGCAAGTATAATGTTGTCTCTACTTCTCCTCTCTGAGCCCTTCACACATACAAAGAGCCTTGTTCATGCTGAACCTGTGACAATTAGAATAGCTTCAATTACTACTGATGATTTTTACAAAGCTGGAGCTTATTTCTGTGAATTAGACACCAGGTGTCTTTTAGTAGCACTAAAAGCCTTAGTGTGATTTTGTCAGAGACTCTGAGTTATTTGTCCCATACAGTGATGAACAACACTCACTTTCTGGGATCACATAAATAATTCATTTGCTCTACTACCTTCAACCCCCCTTAGCCAAACTGTGTTTCACCAACACATCTCAAAATATACCCTCTCCATCACTTATATTACCACACTTGGGTAGTTTATATTTTCCTACCTCCTCCTTCATTTTGTCCTTTCATTTGAGCCAGTAATCTCAGAGATCTGTTTGGCCCAACATAGTTTACACTTCACGATGAATTGTACTGCGGTTCTGACTCATCACATTCAGAGTCTGTGGAGGCAAAACTTGGTAAATATTAACTAAACTAACACAGGACCAGAATAGAGAAAGTTCTTGAGATATTTTTTCTGAAAGTTATACATTTTGCATAGCTTCAAATACCTGAATTTGAGTAAGGAAAAAACACTTAAATGGCATTATTATTATTATGATATTGTAGGATATATCAATGGATATCAAGTATTCAAAGCTATATTAACTTAAATGAATGCTATTGGAAGCAAGTTAAAATCATGACCTAGGTTTATGTGTGCTAGTACTAGTACATGTATGTATGTATGTATGTATATGTTCATTAGACTGAGTCACAGGAAGTTACATTCTCCAAGGTTAAGCTAAAGGTTTCTTGCTTTTAGTTCTTACCTACTGAATTACATCACTTCACAAATTTTATGTCTTAAGTACATTTGAGATAGCCCACCTTGTTTCTATCTATGGTGTCATTGCTTCAATACAACATCAGGGACTGCATTATCTTCAAAAGTCTGAAATAACACAAAAATGGTTAGAATAAGAGTCATGTCAATTCAAATAAAAATAAAGTTTAAATACAGTAGAACACAGTTACAGTTCTTTAAGAGGAAGTAAATATTCTCAAATGAAAAGTTAATCAACTATTCAGAAAGAAAATGGTATATTAAAAGCAGACTTAAGAGATGTCCTCAAATGAAATCGGCTGTGATTTAAAATAAAATAATTACCTGCATATGTAAAATGAACAATTTGAAGTACCTGTGGTGATTTTATGTAATAATGGATTTATTTTTAAGTGTATGGGTGCTTTGCCTGTGTATGTGTAGTTGTTGCAAAGACCGGGGAGCTAGATCCTCTAGAATAGAAGTTATAAATGTTCAGTGACCACGTGTGTTCTGAGAATCAAACCCAAGTTCTCTGGAAGAACAGTTACTGCTCTTAACTGCTGAGCTGTCTCTCCAGTCTCATAAATAATTATTTTAGGCATGTGCGCCCCACCAACTTGCTGAGGAGAACAAAGCAGTGCACAGAAGAAAATGGTGGGAAGAGTAAAACGGCGGTGAGGGCTTCTTTAATGTTTCCCAGTTTATCTCCAGTCTCACTGTTAGAAACTTTAACTTCTACTATAATTAAAATTACTTTAATGCCTTGTTCAAGTTATTTTACATAGAGGCTAAGAAGAAAAAAAACAGTACTTGAAAGTTTAGAGGTTTTATACATATGTGTGTGTGTGTATGTATGTATGTATGTGTGTATATATATATGTATATATATATGTATGTATGTATGTATTATCCTATAACTTAAGATAATTTTGATTCCAGTAACTTGAAGCTGAAGGAATTGAAGATCAATGCTGGGAACCAAGTTAATGTTATTAAGGGACAAATTGGCATAATTTATATGATGATCATATGTTAAAAGCTGGATTTTTCTGGGCTTATGCAATTCACTATCTCTAGCAAAGTCTCTGCTAAGGATTCAGCCTTTCCCTCTTCATACTCTAACAGACAATTAGTTTTAATTCCCCAAGATGTAGAAGCAAAAAAGGAGCCAGTAGGCAAAATGGAAAGAATGACCTGAATACTAAGAAGTTGAAGTTCACAAAAGCCTACTGATGAGAGAAAAAACATTCAAGGCAGAACATGAGATGTAAGGGATAAAAGCAGGCAAGGTCATTAGCATTGCTTAATAGATTTTAAATCTAAATCAAAAGGACTAGACTAGAGAGCTAACAAAAATATCCATTAGAAATTATGTGTTGTAATCTTCTCTCCAAATGGTCTATATTACTCAAAGCCATAGGCTATTCTTGCCTTCCATTAACATACACTAAGAACTACCAGGATGTTTAAAACTGTGTCTTGATGAAACAAGTTTTATATTCTTTTATTGTCTTTATTTCTGAAAATGACTTATATACATACAATGAAAGATGTTATAGTGTCCCCAAACCCTCTCCAAATTTCCTATATCTCCCATACTTGATCCCTTCTGACTTTGTACGTTTTCTTTTTTTTTTCATTTTCTTTTCTTTATTTTTTTTAAATGCAATAAGTCCAGTTATTTTTATCTATATGTGAATGCTGTGGGGCTATCAACTGCAATCTGAGAAGCATAGAAGTGGGCATATTTTCACTAAAAATTGCTCTCTTTCTCCAAGTAACAATGTTCTACTAAGGGGTCCTCAATATGTGGCCGAGCCTGGAGATCATGTACACCATCTTTGTTGGGATTTTGTATAGCTTGAATTTTGTATAACTCTGTTATTGGTAACCAAAGCTGCTGTGAGTTCAGGAAACCTCAACAGTAGTTCAGAAAACCTCAATTTACAGCATTCTTTTCTATCCTACAAGTCTCACTTTGTTTCTGTCTACTTTTCCCTGATATCCTCTTAGTTTCAATGAAAATTTGGTTCATGTAGATGTCTTGTTCAGGCTGAGTACCATGTTTTTTCTTCACAACATATTTGCTACTTACCCATCTTTCCATTGGCTTTTCTGTACACTGCAAACAAAAACCATCTCTGAGTAAGATTTCTCAATCTTATAGTCAGGACCATATGTATAATATTTAGAAAGCAGTTTGATAGCATAACTACTTAGAGAAATGGCAATAGCAATTTCTATGCTAGGACTTATGACCTCCATAGCCTTGGATTTTGCCCAAGATTATGGTGTTACAGGAAGAAAATTCCCTACTGTGGAGTTGGTCTCAGAGTGAATCAGAAATGGTTGGCTATCCAATAACAGATATGCCAGTATTGCAACTTTAGGTACAAAGTACCTGGAAGATTTGTGTTGTAGCATGCAGGATTCAGAACTACATTAGACAATTAATGTCTTTCCTCCCCCTGAAGCCTGATAGCATTTTCTGACACTATGCAAGTTAACCCTGAGTGCAAAAAAAGACAGAGATCTTCTCTTGTCCTGACTGCCCAGTACCAAAAGCTTATATTAGTTACAGAATTTTCAGCCTATATCTCAGTCTTATTATTAACTAGCTCTTATATCTTAAACTAACCCATTTTTATTAATCTATATTTTGTCACATGGCTCATAGCTTTATCTGTCCTTTAGAATCTTATTTCCCTTGCAGCTGCTTGCCCCCCCCTCACAAACACACACACTCACACCCACACACACACTGCCACTCTTCCTCTCTGTATTTTTAGTTTGGCTTTCCAACATTCTGCCTTGCTACAGGCCTAATCAACTTTATTATCAACCAATGAGAGTAATATATATTCACAACATACAGAAGGATTTTCCCACAGCACATGGGTGAGAAATTTTTCACCTTGGTGAAATTGTGTAGTGTTTTCTTGCATAGGATCTTACCATGTAGGTATGGAAGGTAACTAAAGAAAATGATGATAGCTTGTATTGGTGTGGAGATATCTAGGGCCTCAATGAGCAATAAATTATATAGAGGTATTCCATTTTGTATAAGATGATTAAATGCAAAATTTCCAGTTGAGAGGTTGCAAAATAAGAAAACAGTATAACATCAGAGGTAAGATTCACTGGCAGTAGAGGAATATCTTGTTCTGTATTTTAAGGATATTTGTGCTAGAATTAACAAAAATTGTTGTGATGTGTTCCATGTATGTATAATGGTTTATTTAGCCTTAATAATCAATTTGATTACATTTGCAATTACATACAATGCATGCCTTTCACTGTGTCTGAAGATATTTATAAGAGAGGTTTAAGTGGACCATTAAGACCCACTGTGATCCTAGCCTTTAACTGCTGAGCCATCTCCCAAGACATCTCCCTTCCTGTCTCTCTGCTAGCTAGTGCCAAGCTCCACTCTGATCTTCAGACATGCTTTATTTGCTCAAGCAAGATATCAGTACAATGAGTGTTAGAAGAAATCTAGTACCTTCACTGAATTCCTCTGCTATGTGGACTGATCACTTCTGTCAAACACACAAACACACTTTCACTCTTTTTGGTATTCATCTCCATGAGGTCCTAGCAATAATCATGGGATTGAAAATCCTGTTATTTTTATTTCTGTTACATAAATAAACAACCTTTCTGTATTAAAAAAAAATACCCACTGTGAATGTGAATGTCAACATACCTTAAACTGAGGTCCCAGATCCCAGAAAGTAAGAGAGAAAGAAGACAGCCATTTGAGCTTCCATAATGAAGCCCCCTGCCTTCTGGGTGTAGAAACTGGAGACTAGCTGGCACACACAGGTGAACTCAGTGCTGAAGCTTCTCTTTCCACAATGCCTTCCCCTCACACTGTGAGTCAAAATAAACCCAATGTTCCTTAATTTTTTTTTAATCATTTTACAACATCAACAAGAAACCTAGCTAACATGGAAACCTAGCACCAGAATCTTGCGTGGTTGCTGTAATAAACTTTACCATGTAACATATAGGCCTTTGAAAAGATACATCCCTTTGGGAAAAGGACATCAAGGAATATTGGGCTGTGGGCCAGAGGAGCCCTGAAGTGAGTCAGTAGATCATATCTGCAACTTTAATAGAGAATTTTAAAGACCAAAATGCTGAGAAAAGTTCAGACCGTGGAGGACTAGCGGACTAGCTCTGGGTTATTTTTTTAGTAACAAGAACTGTATTGTAAATTGGATTAAAGGCTATTCTAGCATATATATATATATATATATATATATATATATATATATATATATATAGTCTCCATTGTCATAATTTTACTGGAACCACATTAGAAAGTGAAGAATTCCATCATTTGGCAAAGGATATCTCAAGACTCTGAAGTGTTAATACTATTATAAGATCTTGCATACTGCATTTATTTACCAAGATTTCTAATAAAGTTGAGGACATAAAGTTATGAAAATATGTGTTTGGCAAACAAAAACCCATTTATATGATTAACTTTATATAAGGAAGGTATTGACAAAGCATTTGTAATTGTTAAGGATATCAACACAATAAAATTAAAAAAAAAAAAAAACTTGGGTCTCACCTAGAAGGCCTGGGAAGTCTAAGGGACCTCTGACAGTGGAACCAGGATGTATCACGGTGAACAAAAGGACTTTGGGAGCACATTCCCTATGGAGGGATACTCCCTTAACCTAGAGGCAGGAGGGAGGGCCAGATACCTTCTCCAAATGGTTTGACACATTTTGTTGACCCCTCCTGGAATGTTCCTCTGGAGTGGAGGGGGGATGGGAGAGAGATTCAAGGGGATGGGAGGGAGAGAGAAAGAGAGGAAGGGAGGTAGGGAGGGAAGAAGGAAGAAGGAATGAGGTGGGTGTTTCCCTCTTTTTTCTTTGATCTCTCTGCCATGTCTAGATTCCTCCTACTACTTTTCTCTCTGCCTGCCAGCCTGTCTACACCTCTACTGCCTAACCATTGGGTATTTATATTTTCATTAGAATAATCATGTACCTTTGGCAGGCAAAAAAAAAAAAAAAAAAAAAACACAGCTTTACATCATTAAACAAATGTAACACACCTTTACATAGTTAAAGTAATATTCCACAATATGTAGACTCAAGGACTACAAGATGACTCCACTGGCAAAGGAACTTGACAACTTAGGTTAGACTCCTAAAATGAACACAGAAGAACTAGATGCAGTTCTCACAAGCTTTCCTCTGACCTCCAATTTTGTGTCATCATGCTCATGCTCACACACATACAAACACTTTTTAAGGGTAAATTGAATGGAATTCTTAGTGTTATTATTTGTCATATAAGTCTTCTATTTAATGATCATAACCTTTGTTAAGATTAAGGCACCCAATTTGTGATGTCTTTTACTGTCTATGTAGTTTCATAGGAAGGAAGACGGAGGTGAGACATTGATGTTGTTGTTGCATCCTTCCTCTAGTGAGGCATCTAAGGTCTGCAACCTTATCTACTAAATCAATCTAAAAATCTAAGCCAAAATCAATCTAAAATCACTGTGAAAGTCTCAGAACATAAAGTGTCTCTTGTTTTTACTGGCTTCATTAAAGGATATAAGACAGAAGTTAGATAGATTCTGAGGGTATAGGTCAGTGAACAAAACTGTCAAAAGATCAGGAAAACTGACTAACTATTGCTTGAGCACAGGTTCAGCTTTAGTTGAAGTTTAGTTAGATCTACAACACCCTTGGTAAACAAGATAATGAATTCTGTTACAGACCTAGCCTGCATGGACTGCATACTGTGCCACTAACAAACAGCTGAGGAGTAAAACAACCACAAAACAATTTTGTCTGCAAATGTGTGGGTTATTTGTGTGTGTGTGTGTGTGTGTGTGTGTGTGTGTGTGTGTGTGTGTGTGTGTGATTAATTTCTTTAGTCATCGAGGATTCTAAGGAGAAGCACATAATTACTGTCTTCTCCAAATGTCCACCCTTCCTATGGTTTCACAGACAACTTTAACAATAAGCCACCATAAACTAGGACTTTTCAAGATCCATTACTTGTGTAGCCTCAATGACCTTGCAAGATCATGTACTGTCTAGCTAGAACACAAAATATTTTCTCAGTGCAGAGTATATTTATATGATAATGATATGCTTATTGGAAGAACCAATGAATCCAGATGATTAACTTTTCTGCTATAACAGAAACTGCGGGTGAATAGAAGCTGTTGACAGCCAATAGAAAATAGCAAAATTCTACTTTTTTTTCTGATGGTCTCATTAAAACTGTGCCGACTCCAACTAGCTTACAGTTGCAGCTGCTTCTACAATGCTTACCTTCAAGTGCACTGGATTTCAATTTGTCTTACAGTGAATAGAGTTTCAGCATCTTCGTGTTTATAATAAACAACTTTCAATACATTCCACACTTGGGGAATTGTCCTTGTTCTTTGAGCCAGAAATACTATACTTTTTGGCAGTCTTTTAGCCCCTGGGATTTTAGTTAAATAAGAAGTAGTTTGAAAGAATACAGTATTCTGGGATGAGATATCTAAAGAATTTAAATGACTTGCTTGTGTTAGATGCCTTTCTTTTTGTTTTTTGGGGTGAAAGCACAAAGAATATAAATTTGATATTTTGCATTTTGAGTACTTACACACACATACACATAGGGACATAGCTGCACAGCTTGTTGTGCAATAATTTATCATCATAATAGTTAACGATTTCAATGTATTTATATTCTGGGGATAATTTATTTGACTGAATCTTGGACATCATGCTGCTTATGAGGAGAGTATAATGTTGCTCTTTTTAATGGGGATGTCTGTCAATATGTGATGGTAGCAGGAATTTTATAATGGAAACTAATTTTGATTCAGAAACCTTTTAGGAAAGCACAAAAATGAATAGCTTATTCTCTACTATTTGAGACTTGGTTATAAGCCACTGTAAACACAGAGGGTTTAACCTAATGAATCAAGAAATAGTTGTACATTATTATGGTTAGAACTTTTTAAGAGATCAAAGGTCAATGCAGAGCAAATGTTTATGTGGGTTAACTTCCTCAACTTGACAGGAGCAAGGAGCCTCATCTTGGGGCTTGATCTGGGGTATTAAATGAATTTTGTTAATTGAGGAGAACTAACCCAACCTAAAAGTAGAAAGTGTCAGTCTTGGGACTTAGGTCCTGGACTGCATTAAACAGAGAGGATGGGTTGAAAATAAGAATGCATCACTCTGATTTCTGACTGTAGATGCAGTATAATCAACTGACTCAGTTCCTGACTACATGCCTCCATGATTATCATAAAGCCCTGAAATGGTTAGCCATAAGACCCTTTCCCCTTAGGTTGTTTTGATTAAATATTTTGTCAGAGCAATAATCAAACTAACTAATATACCATATGATTTTTCAAACTATACAGTGTATATTTCTTATAAAGTTTTACTTATCAGATATCTGAATAATTTCATTTGCTATATGCAGACTATTAAAACTTCATGTTGAGAAATATCTACAAGGGATTGATACTGTGAAACCCATTAAAAGTTACCAATTAGTAATTATACAAAACAAAAGTGAACATTTTTTTTGTTCTAAATAAACTTTATAGCTTACTGGGGAATTAAAGCCACAGAATAATTTTATTTGGAGTGTTTCATGTAGTAAATAATATACTATTATTTCCTAAATATGATTAAATCGAATTAGTTTTGTATAACCATAAAAAACAGGTTCTGTTTCTGAATTATGTTAATTTTTAAATATCTAATGTCTAGAAGGATTTTGTAATGAAAACGTATTTAAATTGAGCCAGCAAGGCATCTCATCAGGTAAGTATACTTACTTCCAACTCTGATGGTCTTTGTCTGATCCTAGGATCCACATTGGCAGAGAGAACTGATAATCACAGTTGTTCTTTAACACCATACACACACACACACACACACACACACACACACACACTTAACTGAAAAATCAATTTTAATGCAATTGAACTTTATCTGATTGTTAATGGAGTTAAGAATGCTCAAGTATTCCACATATAATCCTCTTTCCCAAAGGAATCCTACAAAGCTGCCATGAGAACAAAGCAGTGAGCTCATTTTTGTAAGTGCTGCACACATTGCTGGCAGATTGGATCCTCTGGAAGGTAAAGAGGAACAGTAGGTGAAGCATAAGCAGACTTGACAGAGTGAGAAAGCACTACACAGTGATAGGCAGATGCAACAACAGAGCAGAGCACACTACATAAAGACTTCCTATGAGTCCCTAACCAGGGAGAATAAGAATACCCACAACCACCTGGGACTAGCACAGACTGAGATGAGCCGTAACCAACCTTCACTTCATTGCAGTCGCTTTTCTGTATTATTAGTCCTGCAGAATTCTCTGTTCTTCTCACTCACTTAATGCTATGTCGTGCTCAAAACAGCATTTCAGCAAGCTATCTCATGTACCTGGATTATCTTGGTCCGACTGCCACTCAGCATGGCACCCCACCTTAAGGAATGGGCTCCAACAAGCTAACTCATGTACCAGGTTTGTATCTGTATCCTGGTCCTACTGCCAGGGGAACCTCAGCTAATCCAAGCTTCACAATTGTCTCTCACATATAGAGGATCTATTTTGCTCCTCTTAAGTCTCCATAGTTGTAGGTACAGATTTCATGAGTTTAAACAAGCTTGGCTCAGCTGTCTCTATAGATATCTATATCATGATCTTGACTTCCCTTGCTCATAAATTCCTTCTTCCCCCTCTTCACCTGGATTCCCAGAGTTTGGTCTGGTTCTTGGATGTAGATCTCTGCATCTCCTTCCACCAATTACTGAATGAGGGCTCTAAGATGACAATTGAAGTATTCACCCATCTGATTACATGGGAAGGCTGCTTCAGGCATCTTCTCTATTATTGCTAGGAGTCTTAACTGGGATCCTCCTTGTGGTTCCCAATGGTAGGAAGCTATGCTCAATCTTAAAGCATGGGAGAGGGGCCTGGCCCTGCTCCAACCTATGGTGCCAGAATATATTAACTTCTCATGGGAGCCCTTAACTGTGAGGATGATTGGATTGGGGGGTAACCCTGGCGGGGAGGAGTTATAGGGAATAGAGGGAGAACTGTGGTTCGAATGTAAAATAAATCAAACAAATAAAAAATGAAAAACAAAAAAACAGTATTTAAGCCCCCTTTTAAAAGTTATTTTCTACTCCATTTTAACTCTTATTTTTCCTCATATTTGCAATTTTATTTTTTTACTGATTCTTTGGGAATTTCACATCATGCACCCAATTCCCACTCATTCTCCAGTCCTCCCACATCCACCCAGCCCCAAAAGAAACATTTTGCTCCTCCATCTTTCCTGCCTCTCCATCATCTCCTCATCTATCTTAGTGGCATTGGGAGCTGTCATGTGTCACACAGTACATACTTTCGTCCAAAGAGCTGTACTTGCCACTGTTCATTGAATGAATTGTCGGTCTGCTTCAAGGTCTCTGATTTCTGGGACAACATCAATACTGGACTCTCCCCGAAATTCATGCTGGATATCTTGCTTTTGCCCTGAGCCATGGAGATTCTGAAGCTATGACTCCCCAAGACCTGTCACTTCACATATTCTAGTAGGTCCTAGATAGGGTGGATGTTAATGCCCTGGATGTGGGGCTAGGTGGTACCTGAAGTTGTCAATATGGGTCTCCACTGGGTCTGTCGAGCTCTCCTGAACCACACCATTGGGGCCAGCACTCCTGCTTGCATGGTGAGAGGTGGGGCCATCTTATTGTGCAGCTGACAGGGTAGAGGTAGGGGTGGTAAGGACATTTATCTAAGGACAGCTCTCCTGTCCATGCCATTGGGGCCAGGTTTGGGGCACAGTCTGAGGCAGCTGGATAGGGGCAGGACCAGTATTTCAATGCCCAGGCCACTGGGGCTAGTTCTCTTATGGCTCCTGTTAGAAATATGACCATTGTACGTCAAAATAGATGCTGGGCCTGGTAGGGGCACAGACCCAGATATAACCCTCAGCTGCAACTTGGTCCCAGATGTCATCAGGGCCCTGGGTGGCAGGCAGAACAGGCCACACAGGTAAGGATGACCTTGGCCACAGAATAGTCCTTGAACACTAAAGTGACATCAGGTGGTAGCCAGGCTCTGAGATTCTTCATAGCTTTCAGTGGTAACACAGACCAAAGACATCATCATGGACCACCACTGCAATAGAGCCACAGACTCCAGAGGTAGCACAGGCCAGCGGATTACAAGTACCTGGTGACAGCATAGACCACCCTTTTCAGCCTGTTCCTCATTTCCTTTGACTTTTATTTCTCTTCACAGTGCAGGAGCCACTCCATTTCTCCCTCTCTTCCATTCCCCCTCCCCACACATGCGCACACATGCTGCACCTCTGGTAGATTCGCATCATTTTAACTATCAAATAACCTCCTTGCTTAAAATGTTTGACCTAAGATGTGTTGTGAAAAATAGCTGGCTAATTCTCATCACAGAACAGAAATTCTCCCCATATCCCACTCATTAGTAAAAGTTCCAGTTGCTTACTTTGTCACTTGTGCTCTCTGCCTGCGCTGGCCTTGACTTTACCATTGGCCACAAAGACAGTTGTATATGTTTTGGAACACAATGGCTTTTGTGGATCCCACAACATTTAATTGAGTTTTTATCTATAATATCTCACAGTTTTGCCAGAGAACAAATGGTCACCCATAGCCAAAAGCTTAGATTAGTCTTTAGGCGAACAGCTTAGGAAACAGGGTTGTGCAAAAGTCTCTTCTTAACACCCTATTTATCTTCAGAAACCTCCGTTTCTTTCCTATACAACAATCCAGTAGCCAGAAATTCACTATGTCTATTGTCAAGATACATGCTAGAGAGATCTTTGATTCTCATGGAATTCCTACTGTTCAGGTTGAATTCTACACCTCAACAGGTCTTTTCTGAGCTGATGCCTATGAGACTCTGGACTCCATGGCAATGAGAAGACACACTGCATGTGGAAGGGTATCTCAAAGGCTGTTGAGTACATCAATAACACTATTGCATCTGCTCTGGTTAGAAAGAAACTGAATTTTCTGGCACAAGAGAAATGGACAAACTGATAACCAAGATGGATGGCACTGAAAATAAATCTAAATTTGGCAAAAAATGTCATTCAGGAAGTGTCTCTTGCTGTCTGCCACACTGAAGCCATGGAAAAAGGGGTGTCCCTTTACCTTCACATCACTAACTTGGCTGGCAACCATGAAGTCATCTTTCAGTGTGATCAAAGGTGATTCTCATCCTGGCAATGAGATGGCCATGCAAAAATTCATGATCCTCTCTGTGAGTTATCCAGGTTCCCGGAAACTGTGCTTATTGGAGCAGAGGTTTATCACAACATGAAAAATATCATCAAGGACAATATGGCAGAACACGATCAACATAAGTGATATGGGCAGATTTGCACCTAACATCCTAGAGAGCACAAAAAACCCAGAGCTGCTGAAGAATGCAGTTGTGAAGGCCGGCTACACTGACCAGGGTGTTACTGGCATGGACATGGCTGCCTCTGATTTCTTCAGGTCTGGCAAGTATGACTTGGACCTCAAATCTTCTGATGATTCCAGCAGGTACATCACGCCTGACTGGATGGCTAACCTGTATAAGTCCTTCATTCTGGAGTATGCACTGGTATTCACCAAACAGTCCTTTGACCACGACAAATGGGAAGGTGTGTGGAAGTTCACAGCTAGTGCAGGCATCCAGGTAATTAGGGATGATCTCATGGTAACCAATACAATATGGATTGCCAAGGCTGCAGACAGAAAGGCCTGCAACTGCTTCATGCTTGAAGTAAGCTAGGTCGCCTCTGTAACAGAGTCTCTGCAGGCTTATAAGCTGGCCCATTCCAATTGTTGGGGCATCAAGAAGTCCTGTCGGTCTGGAGAGTCTGGGGACATTTTCATCTCTAACCTGGTGGTGGGGCTCTGCACTGAGCTGGTCAAGACTGATGCATAAAAGAGTAGAAACTAACATCTAGACACTCTGCAAATGGGAACCACTGACTCCAAATGGGCACAAAGACAGGAACACACACATTCTTATTGATAGTCACAAATTTGTAAGCAGTTTTTTCTGTTCCACAACATCTTTCTATATCCCTTGTAGAGTCTCATGAAGCATTTGAAAGACAAGAAACTGAAAGAAAGGTCTTATTGTTAATATTATTATCATTAGATATTAGAGTACTAAGTCTATCTAAAGGAGTATAAATGATAACCCTTTGGAGCTTAAGATATTATAGATGAGTGTTTTGAATTGATGAAAAATAGCTTAACACAGGTAAAGTGTATTAGAAAATTAAGCTTTAACCACAAACAATGTGTTTCAAATATATGAAATGTAGGACATTAGAGACAATTTAGAATATTGTAGAAAAACCATGGGGTATTGATCATTTAAAATAAAAAGTTATTTTACCTATTTTCTTTTGAAATCTTATCTTTTGAAGTCTCATCTTTTGAAAATCATCATTCTTTTGAAAGTATTAATTTCAGATAATTTTTAATAAATAATTTTTGGCAAAGCTCTGATTTCCGTTTAGCACTTTTCACTGAGTTATATTTCTAGCTTCAAATTTGAACTCTCTAAGACCTAGTATGAAGTAGCATGAACGAATGAATGCATCATGCTTTAGATTTCCCTTCCATAATCTCGAAGCAGTTTTGTACAAACATTAGAGTTTGTGAATAATGAACTAGTATTCTCTGGCTACTTATCAAGAATCACTTCGGGTCTGCATAAGAAGGCTTAAATGGACAATTTTAGGTCATGATATTTGTTCTAAGAGAGAATAATTCCTAGAATTCTGCCTCTCTAACTATTGGGTTATTCATACAAGAAAGAGAAGTCAGCATTTTCTAGGGACCGGACCATTAGTGTTTTTCCATTCTGAAGCAATAGTGTAGGAGAGGCACTAACTTAAAAATGCCTTTGATTTAATTTTTTAATGCTACAGCCAAATACTTGCTGCTATTAAACACACACACACACACACACACACACACACACACATATCAGACTATGTTTGAAACTCTACATGTGTGTTTAATGAAAATATCTAAAATGCTTTAGAATTACATATTCTTCACAAATTTGAGTTGCTTAACTCACTACATTGTTGTTTCATAATACCACAATTCATACCTATTATATATCAGAGAGAATGTCTTTAGACTGATGAATACTAAGGCAAAATAGGGCACATTTCATACACGAGTTTGTTAGTTGTGTGTTTTGTTTGTGTGTAAGTAGTGGTGGGAGTTGAATCTAGTTGCATCTTTTATGGAAGAAAAGGTCACCTTTTTAAAGTAGTGTATTCACAAATATCCTTATTCTTAACATGCATGACTTTCTATCTCTAAACACAAGTTTCCACATTTCACATAATCAAATGGCATTTCAAAATGAAATCGTAACAATAATAATCATTTACAAGGAATATTTCACTCATAAAAGTTTTTTGTCTTTAACATATCTGCATTGTCACTTACTCACATCTATGTTTCCTTCTTTAAACATTGGTTAATTTAGTATTCGGCATTTGAAGACATGCTGAGGAAGGCCTCTGATATTATATTGTTGATGCCACCATAGGGTCAAAGATCCAGTACAAAAATAAATTAGAGCAATTTGTCTCTGGATCCTAACAAAAGTGAAAGCACTTGAATTTTGGGCTAAGATGCACAGAAATAGAAAACACTTGGCAAAGATGTAAGGAAGGATTATTACAAGGGTGAGTTCATTGATAGTACTCACATTAATTCCCCTACCAAAAAAAAATAAAAAATAAAAATAAAAGATTGTCTTGAGAGCAAGGGCAAGGTTGCCACATAAGGAGTTTTGCTTTTATTTTGTGAAAACTATTTCAGTACTCAAAGCTTGGGGCAATTTACACAGGATTGCTTTGTACTGCTTCCTTGTTTCAGCTACCACAGTAGGCCTAAACTGATCTTAACAGTGTATACAAATATTCCTTTTATGTCTGTGATCTATCAAATGCCCCTGGTGCACTTCCAGGCAACCTCTTAGTACAGAAGATCATGCAGCACCTCTTCCAGTGGGCTGAATTTCCAGAGTATCTTCATACAGTGCTTGTGTAATGAGTGAACCTTTGTAATATAAACCTTAAAGTAACGAATGCACCATTTGAATATCACTGAGCCTGCAGTTTGGAATAGACACTGTGGGTTTTGCCAGTAGCTTATGAACAATTTTGATGCTTTTTTTCAGATCATGTTAAATATACTTGATTTGCCTTTAACAATGATAACTATTTAAACACCCTTTGTTTTGGAAACAGGCTTTACTTGTCTTTAAGTACAGAAATGAAACAAAATTATCATTTCATTCACAAAACAGAGTTTGAGCTAACTCTGCATATGCATATCATTTCTATGTCTGAATTAATCGTAGATGAGAATAGGGTGATTTAGAAGATCCTGGCTTATCAAACAACTCAGTCATGCCTTCATAAGACCACATCACTGAGAGCTCAAATCATGCTGCAAATGAGATCCTGTTTAGACAAAAGCCAAGGACAGTCAATGAGTCTGTATGCTGGGTAAGATCAATGTAAAGCTTATATTGAACATGCCTAATACATAATTTCTGTACAGAAATACTTCAGGTTTAGTGAAACTTAAGCCTTTTCCCCTTTTGGGAGTATTAGCTAGTACTGACTGAATTTCTTCCTTAATTATTTCCTCATAATGACTGTGTAGGCAAGTAGGACACATTGTATCTTCTGCTTCTGATATTACTTTAGTCTGGGCGAGCAGAGAAGGGATGTTTCCTAATTAAGTTATAGGTTATTCTTGTTCTATAGGTTTCCATGGCAATCATTTTTTGTTTACATTTAATCTCATAGGGCACTGATTTCAGCAGGCCATATCACAAACTGCGCCACAAGATGGCAGTGTTTCAGAAATCACTTCTTTAGCATAATCATTTCTAAATTGCAGTATCTTTACGATCAAAAAAAAAAAAAAAAAAAGGGTTTAGTTGCCATTACAAGTGATCAAGAATTAATGATATTATAACGTCTGTGTAGCAATATCATTTAAGTACTATAACTGTCACTTTAATTGTTTCAAAACATTGAAAAGCTTGAAGATATAAATCAGCGAGGCTAGGGGACTGTCAGTAGGTTAATAAATCTTACAATGGCTCCATGTTGGTTTACAATTAAATTCTTTGTTTGAAAAATATCTCATTTTAAAACACAACAGTTACATTTATCTCTGTGTGAAGCTTTAATAGTCCATTGTAGAATTTTAAATTAATATCCATACAAATTAAATATATCATTTATACTTTTCAAGAACAATTGAATTAAGTCATCAACAAGCTTCTCAGTAAAGTATTCATGTAAAATTAAAGCATATTATTTGGAAGAAAGTATACTTTTAACCAGAAAAAAAGGCTTGAAATTCAAATTTTTGAGTACAGATATTAGAAATTTCAAAAGTATGAGGGAATCAAATGGGATTAAAATAAATCATGTTAGCACAATGATGACTGATTTCAATTTTCTATTATGATGTCAATATATTAATAAAAATATTGTTTCCAGTAAAATGTTAAATAGGCCCGTATCTGTGTGATGTTAATCATTTTTCTCATAATATGTATGTTAGCTAAATTTTTAAAAATTTAACATTTAAAACACTATGAAGGCAATAACTATATCTTCATAGGAAGTAAATTGTTTACAGAAACTTCAAAAATACACAAGAAAGACACCTAATCTTAGCAAAGCTACACTTTCAACCAAAGAAAAACAATGAGATTTGTGCATGTAATTTCTAAAATAGTATAGCCATTGACACATAACAAGTTATACAATTTCTAATGACTAAACTATGATTTTTCTTGTAATACTTTGCAAAGGTGATAGTCTGATACTGTAAAAGATTCATTTGTTTGTCCTTTCTAGTTGTTTTGTTATAAATAAACTTGTTTCGTTTTATAAAAAAAAAAAATTTCAAACCCAATGTTAACATGTGCCCAGATAGCACATATGCCAGAGTCTTGTTATGTGAGTCAATATTATAGGTCTTCTTTTCCCTTTTACTTTTGTTCAGTGATTGATTTGTGTGTTAAATCGAGATGTGTGATATGGGAAACTTTAATTTAAATTATTGTGTTCAGGAAATTATGGCTTGAAATTTACCCAGTTGGGTATGATGATTTAATATCTAAATATATAGGTTAAATAAATATCTGTGATTATTACATATAGATTGTAGTCCATTCTTTGGGGAATATGTATGTATGTATGTATGTATGTAACACACTTTACAAAGATGAACCTCTCTCCATCCAGAAGCAAAACCATTGAAGTTACCTCTAAACATAGACAGGATCCTTCATATGTATTACAAAAGAAAAAGCTTCTCTAATTTTTTATTATAAATATGTAAATTACTTCAGCAGTTTAAGAAAACATGATCTTGCCATGTCAAACATTCGCCTGTTTAGATCACACAATTTTCATAATTTTTTAAAGTTCATTATGTCTTCCCCATGCCATGATCATCAGTGTATGCACCATATTTTGCAGGTTTCAATTTAAGTTGTAAATATCTGTATTTTTACAAATGTTTAAAAAATACACATGATAAAAAGAATTTGGCAATGTTCCTTCTGTTTTTATTGTGTGGAACAATTTGAGAAGTATTATTATACTTTAAAATTCTGATAGAATTATATAATGAAACCATCTGGCACTATGCTTTTTAAGGTTGGGAGATTTACCAAATTCTTTTCAAGAGGCTACATTTACCCTGAAACCCAAAACACACAAAAACATACCAAAAAAGAAAATTACAGACAAATTTCCCTCATATACATTGATGCAAAATTACTCAAAAAAATACTAGCAAACAAAAATCCAAGAATATATAAAAAAGATTATCTACCATGATCAAGTAGATTTCATCTGATGAATGTAGGAATGGTTCAACATACAAACTGAAAGAAAAAAAAAAAAGATCATTTCACTAGATGCTGATAAAGTCTTTGACAAAATCCAATACCCCTTCATGATAAAGGTCTTGGAAAGATGGGGATACAAGGAACATGCCTAAATATAATAAAAGCAATATACAGAAAACTGACAGTCAACATCAAATAAAATGTAGAGAAATTCAAAGCAATCCCACTGAAATCAGGAACAAGACAAGGATGTCCACTCTCTTCATATCTATTCAGTGTTGTACTTGAAGTTCTAGCTAGAGAAATAAGACAAAAAAAAAAAAAAAAAAAAAAAAAAAAAAAGAGGTCAAGGAGATATAAATTGGAAAGGAAGAAGTCAAACTTCCAATATTTGCAGATAATATGATAGTACACATATGTTACCAAAAAATTCTATCAGGGAAATCCTACAGCTGATAAATACTTCCAGTAATGTAGCAGGATATAAAAGTAACTCAAAAAAACCAGTAGCCTTCTATATACAACTGTTAAGTGGGCTGAGAAAGAAATAAAAGAAACACCATTTACAATAGCCACAAATGGTATAAAATAACTTGGAATAATTCCAATCAAACAAGTGAAAGACCCATATTACAAAAACTTTAAGTCTTTGAAGAAATTGGAGAAGATATCAGAAAATGGAAATATCTCCATGTTCATGCGTCAGTAGGCTTAATATAGCAAAAATGGCAATATTGCCAAAAGCAATCTACAGATTTAATGCAAACCCCATCAAAATTTCAACACAATTCTTCGCAGACTTTGAAAGAACGATACACTTCATATAGAAAAGCAAGAAACTCAGGATAGCTAATACTATCCTGTACAAAAAAAAAAAAAAAAGGAACTTCAAGAAGTATCACTATACCTGATTTTTTCAAGCTCTACTATAAAGCTATAGTAATAAATATAGCATGGTATTTGCATAAAAACACACAAGGGGATCAATGGAATTGAAATGAAGACCCTGGTGTAAATTGATACACCTATGAACACCTTATTTTTGACAAGGAAGCCAAAAATATACAATGGAAAAAAGAAAGCATCATCAACAGCTGGAACTGGCATCACTGGATGTTTACATGCAGATGAATGCAAAGAGATCCACATCCATCTCCATGTACAAAACTCAAGTCTATCTGGATCACAAAGACCTCAACATAAATACAGTTACACGTAACCTCAGAAGAGAAAGTGGGAGGTATCCCTCAATGAATAGGCAAAGGACACAGCTTCCTGAATATAACATCAGTAGTACAGACACTGAGATTATCAATTAATAAAAGGGACCTCCTGAAACTGAAAAGCTTCTGTAAGGCAAAGGACACTGTCAATAAGACAAAGCAACAACCAAAAGAATGGGAAAAGATATTCACCAATCCACATCTGGCAGATGGCAGATCTCCAAAATATATAAAGAACTCAAGAAACTGACATCAAAATACCAAATAATACAATTTAAAATTGGGTCTTAATCTAAACAAAATTCTCAACAGAAAAATCTCAAATTGGATGAAATACACTTAAAGATTGTTCAACATACTTAGCTATCAGAGCAATGCAAATCAAAACAACTCTGGGATACCACTTTCCACCTGTCAGAATTGCTAAGATCAAAAACATTAATGACAGCTTATGTTGCAGAAGATGTATAGTAAAGGGAACACGTTTGCACTGCTGGTGGGAGTGCAAACTTGTACAGCAAATTTGGAAGTTGGGATGATGGTATCTCAAGAAATTGAAATAAATCTATGCAGATCTGGGTCATATACCTAAAGAATGCTCAACCATACCACAAGGACAATTGCTCATCTATGTTCAGAACAGTGTTAATCATCATTGCTAGAATCAGGAAACAACCTAGATGTCTCTCAAAGAAAAAAATGAACAAACAAAATGTGATACATTTATATAATGGGGTATTATTCAGCTGTACATATAAAAGAAAAATGGCAACATGGAATTTTCAGGCAAATGGATAAAACTAGGAAAGCATCAAGCTAAGTAAGGTAACCCAGACCCAGTAAGACAAACATGGTATGTACTCACTCATAAGTAGATATTAGCTGTAAAGTTAGGGTAAATATGCTATATTCCACAGCCTTAGAGAGGCTAGGAAACATGGAGGGCCCACATAAGGAGGCATAGATTTTCCTGGAAAGGAAAATAGAAGAGATATTTTGGTTAAACTGGAAGTGAGGTATAAGTGGAGGATGAGAGCATGATGGATCAGGTTGGTTGGGTTATAGGCAAGTGAAGAGGGAAAATAATACAGAGATGTCTTGAAGAAAGGGGGATTTTCGGGGTTTATGAGAAACCTGGTACCAGCAAAACTCCCAGGAATCTAAAGAGATGACCCCAGCTCAGACTCCTAGAAATAGTGGAGAGGATTCTTGAACTGGACAACTCGTGAAATCAGATTGGTAACTACCCTAATTTTCATCAGAGTCTTAATCCAGAAACTGATGGAAACAGATAGAGAAATATACAGCCAAGCACTGGGTTGAGAACTGAAACCTGCTGAAGAGATGTAGAAGTAATTATATGAATCAGGGGGGTCAAGGTCATGATGGAGGAACCCACAGAAACAACCGTCCTGGACTCGTGGGAGCTCATAGACTCTGGACCCACAGCTAGGAAGCCTGCCTAAAAGCACCCCAAGCATGTGTGTGACAGTAGTGCAGCTTGGTCTGTTTGTGGAGGGCTGTCCTAACAGTGGTATCAGGACCTGATTCTGGCACTTGAGCTAGCTTTTAGGAATCTGTTCCCCATTGCCTTTCCCAACCTTGATGAAGGGGATGGAGCTTGATCCTGCTTCAACTTAATATGCCATGCTTTGCAAACACCCATGGGAGTCCTCCTGTTCTCTGAATATAGACTGAGAAGGAGTGGATAGGGAGGGGCAGAAGGAAGAGAGGGGAAGGGAACGAGAGGAGAAAGGGGAGGGAAAATTGCAGTTTGGATGTAAAATAAATGAAAAAATATTATAAAAATACACATGATATAAGTATTTACTATTAGAGTATTTTACATAAGTTTAAATATAGCTAATTGAATAAATGAACAAAGCTTGATAATAGAATTATCAGAAACTGGGAAAATATATATGTGATAATCATGCCTTGCAGATCCAATATGCTAAAATCTGGGAATGTTTCCTCTTCCTCGAGTCAATACCCATTTCTATTGCTGAAAGTCAATGACAGTTCCTTTAAATTTTCAACTATGCATCAATTTCTCTTCTTCCAGAATGTGGCAAGGATATAATCAGGAAGTGTTATATGATCCTATGTCAGCTTTTCACTCAGGATAACATTATTCGAGTAACTTACGTTGTTGCATAAATCAATATTTTTATTATTTGTATTGTTTGCACTAATATAAATCAGTTCCTTTTCATACAAAAGGATATCCCACAGCTTCCAGTCTGAAGCAAATAAATCAACCTTAACAATGCCTTTTCCCCATTTTTATTTTTATTGTCTTGAGCAAATCTTAGAGAGGGAAACTGCACAGCAGTGCACTATGGTTATCAGAAACTATTTCTTATGAAAGTGACGTCCTAAGACAAAGTGAGGAGAGAACTTTTCATCCTTCCCCCAAGAGCACATATATGTACTACTCAGGTAGCAACCACAGAATTCTGCAGTGGGATAGAGTTCATCATCATTGATTGTGATTTACAATACAGAATTATCATTAAGAAGTAGAAGATTTGCTACATGGCAATATCAAGAAAGACAACACCTCAGTGATTGGATTTGTACTCTAGAACCAAGACTTAGAAGACTGTTTATGATGACACTTTCTAGGATGTCATCAAAATTCTAGCAAACTCTGTAAGAGATACTGGCAAGATAATTCTAAACTAGCTATTAAACTGAAAGGGAAAACAATTGTTTGTGCTTTAGAAAAAAGGAAACAGCCAAAGACCATTATAAAATAAAACAAATACAAAGCAAATATATATATCTTAATGCTGTGATTTATTCCCCAAGGCTTCTTGTTCTGGAGAATTGTACATGAGCATAATGGAATGAAAACATGTAAAACCCAGGTGGAGGCAGCTGTCCTGTAATGCTGTTGCTTTTCCAGAGAGATTTGTTAGGGATACAGCAATCTTGACCCCATACAGATCTCTGGTTCTCAGTCTTGCAGTATGATTTCTTGCTCTCGTACATGCTCATGATTCCACCTTGAGGTTAGACAATAATTTTAGTCCCAACCAACTTGGATATCTGCTTATCAACTTTCATGGTTCAAAGTGTAAGTCAATTAACCTCCTACCTTTATAAATTTTGCCTGCTTAGTTATTTTGTTGTACTATATGTGCTTTTGGAAACATTTCATTGAAGTATATAGAGGCTAGCCCTGTATTTGTTTTCTTTCAAGACTATGTGTATTTATAATTTTATAATTGAGTTTAATCCATTTAGTATTTATAGCTCACCAGGGATTTGAGTAGCAATTTTGGCAAATCTTCCTTTTCAAAATAATTCTGTTTTGTTTTAGAAAAATCAAGTTATTGTTTGAGCAGAGTTGTAAGGAGTAGGTTTTTCTGCCCACCGCTGGTCTTGTGCCACCGCTGCGCCAGCCCCAAAAATGCACAGAGATGCTGTATTTGATATAATGCTATTGCCCAGGTACAGGTACTAGTTTCTTATCTACTAGCTCTGTCTTAAGTATTAACCCATTTCTGTTAATCTCAGTATTTCCATATGGTTTCATCTTACCGGGGAATGGGGATGGCGTATGGTCTCCCCAGTCTCTCCATGTTGACTCCTCCTTACTCCTTCCTCTTTCCTCCTTCTTTCCCAGTCCCAACTATCTTGCTTTCCTATTGGCCAACAGTGCTTTATTCATTAACCAGTATGAGAAACATATTTATAGAATGACATCTCCCATCACACAGGCCAATGCCTGGGTTGTCTAGTACCTTGCATCAATCAGATGAGTTCATTTAAGCAATATGTCTATAATATTCTTGATTTCTGATGTCGAATTTAGTGAGTTGCATTTTATAGGAGTTTATCAATGTTGCCTGTGCACCTTCTGCCTATCTGGATATGGTAACCTTTCAAGTGTGTACCTGTCTGTATTGAGCTCCATGCTCATCTTTCTTTTTAGGACTATTTTTGCACTGGAAGCATTCACTCATTTAGTTACTTCAAATGTTTAGCTGTTTTGTTCAAGTATAAAAAGCAAATCCTCTTTATTTTACCTTATTCAAAATAAGGTGTGTGTGTGTGTGTTTGTGTGTGTGTGTGTGTGTGTGTGTGTGTGTGTGTGTGTGTGTATGTGTGTGTGTGTGTGTGTGTGTGTGTGTTTGTGTAGCTAACTAGTAGATGTTTCTTACTTTGCAGGCCACAACTGGATGGTGTCTTCTTGCAATATGTCGTTCTGGAAAAGTTGGGAAAATAACCTGGACCTAAAGTTTACCTGGACTCACTGTTAATGTGAGAGACCTTGATTTAGGACAACCTTGAGTGAAATAAACAAGGGCATAGCAAGGAAGAATGGAGGAATATAATTTTAGGTAAGTGCACTACAGACTATATTGTAAATTTCCCTGTTGCCTCAGACATGAGGCACATCTAGCAAGGATGTAGAGAACTGATGTTTCTCTCAAGTGACACTTCAAAGAAAGTATAAACATTATAGGACAGCACATTCCAAGACCCTATGTCTTTAGGGACTAGTTTACCCCCAGAAACTTCTAATATTTTACTAGACTGTATCTTTTAGTTGCTGAGGGAGCTACATTCTAAGAGACTGCATAGAGATCAATTTGGTTGGTGGAGTTACAGAAAATGCCTATGGATTTAAACCAGACCCAGCTTTTGGTGCCAGCTAAAGATAGAAAATCACAAGTGTCACATGGTATTCCAGGTCAAGCCTAAACCCCAGCAAGAGTATGTCTGGCAAATAAGTGAGCCATTGTGTATGAGCCCTGAACTGATGGAAAGAGTCGCAGGAACAATCTGAAACAGTACTGAAAACATTCTCCCATAAAATCTGAGAGCACAGTGAGTTTTAGAATTTAGAATATATTCTGTTATGTATAACAATTCTCAGGTACATTTATTATATATTATAAACTACATGCAAATATTTATACAGATGCACTATAGTTTTATTGCTTGGGAGTCTCTAATAGAGAAAAATAGAAATTCATTTTCACTTAAAAATGTATTATTCACTTTACATACCAACACAGTTCCCACACTCCCCTCTTTGTCACATCCCCTACCTCCCCTTTCCCACCATCCAGATACACTTCTAGGAGGGGATAAAGCCTTCCTTAGGGAGTCAATAAAAGCTGACATATCAGGTTGAGGCAGGACCAAGCCCCGCCACCCTGTGTCAATGTTGAGCAAGGTATCCCACCATAGGGAATGGGATCCAAATAGGCAGTTCATGCACCTAAAATAGATCCTCATCCCACTGCCAGCCACAGCCCCCCAGTAGATCAAGCCTCATAGCTATCACCCTATATTCAAAGGGCCTAGTTCAGACCCATGTATTTTTCCCAGCTGTCAGTCCCTAGTCCCTGAGCTATCACTAGCTCAGAAAATTCTTGGCTTCTCCTTTGAAGTGTGTCTTTAAATTCATTGATAAACTTGCCTTCTAGTTCTTCTGAGCTTCAACATTTGAGTTCATAATCCCTGGATCTAGGTTTGTCCTTCCCCTGGAAAGCAGTGGCAGAAAAAGCTATGCATTACTAGAAGACTCACTCTCACAGCAAACACCTGACATGGCTGGCTCATCCTGTCTTCAGAAAGGCTCCCTGAGCCTTAGCTGTAGGAGTGCTTTGAAGAAGTATGCACTGGGCCTGGGATCCACAAGTCTTTCTTTTGATTCATTGTGCTTTTCTGTATTGGTCCTCATCATCAATGAGAAGTTTTCTTGATGAGGGGTAAGAACTATACTTCTCTGTGGATATTAGGATAAATTAGTATGTGTAGTTATGTGGCATTATAGTGGTTTAGAAAGTTAGTGGTTATAGATTCTCTTTCAAAAACCATGACTTCACTATCACTGAATAGCTTTGATCCAGTGTATCAAAGCAGTGCACAAAGCAGTGTACCAAAATAAGACACTGAGAAGAGTTGAGATGGCCTTCATCAGAGAAGAACACACTATCAGGACTGAAAATATACATGCTAGAAACATTATATGGACTGAACAGGTTGTATTTAGGAATATGTATGTATATATATATATATATATATATATATATATATATATACATATATGCATTCAATTACAGTCAGTGTAGAAAGGAAGAGTTTATGAATTTAAGAAAGTGTTGGGAGGGCTGTGGCAGAAGGTTTGAAGGGAGAAAAGAGAAGAGAGAAATTTAATAGAAAGCTGTATATATTTATATTTTAATCTAAACAACAAGATAATGTCTAGGAGTGGGTTTTGGCTGTTATTTGTTTACCTTGGAACTAAGAGAGGACAGTAAAACTGTGTTATGAAAGTATGGGCTTGCATGAAGTTCAAAAGAAGGAAAAAGTAAATCTTGATTTGAAAATGAAAGTTACTAGAGTTGTTTCTTACTAATTCCCTGTACTCACCCCCAAAACAAATTATAAACAAGTTTAAATGTAGAAGAGTGATTTCCAATGGAAAATTAGGATTTAAATGAGTAAGGTACTATCAAGGAGACATATATTTGAACCTTTTTAGCACAATAGCTTGTAAAGTTGATAACATATACTGTGGATATATTTTTGGCTAGTGACTGAGAAAAAATTATAGAGTGAAATGACTTATCTTATTGTAGGCTTAAAATAGTGAGTGGAAATAGATTGTAAACAGATTACAGGAAGTAAATATGTTATCAGAGAGCCACAGTCAGTGTCTACACTCAGAAGAATATTTAGAAACTGTTTTCTGAACTCTAGGTTAATTCTATCCAACCTCTTACTAATGTTAGGTTGTATTTTGGAACCATGAAAATGAAATATGAGTGGAAAAAACTAACTTGGATAAATGGTTACCTTGTTTAAAGTCACTAATTTCTGTTCTTGCTTACTCAAAGAATAAAAGTAACTTTCTGTCACAAAAAAAGAATCTGTAGAAAAAAAAAAAAAACTAAACCAGTGATATGAAATTAAAAGGAATGAGAGATACAGTATCATGTGGTCATTTAAAACAAACCAAGAGCCGTGCCCTCAGTAGCCAGCTACAGTGTTATTTCCTATATTGAAACCTGTCTTCATTCCCCTAACTAGAATTTTTGTACCTGCTCTTCAATAGACATTACAAATACATCAGATGATCTTTTATTGGTCTTTTTTTTTTTCAGGAAACACTCTACCAAGCTATAAGTTGACAGGTGTTTTCAAATGTGTACTTAGCACTAAATTCTATTAAACACAAATTTGAAAACAATACAGCATCTTTGGTCACATATAACATCCTGTCTACTATCTTTTATCTTCTCCTCTCTGTTATCTGCTCCCTCCACTCTTTTAACCTTTGCTATTACTATTATTGTCACTTTCACATGAGAGAAAAATGATGTGACCCTTGTCTTTCTGCACCAGACCTATGTAGCTTAATGTGATGAGCTCAGGCTTTATTCATTTCTTGCAAGTGACATATTTTAGTTCTTTTTTGTGGCTAAGCATGTATATTTTATCTGTGCACCTGTTGAATTTCACTGAAGTAGAATTCTTAGTTTAGCTATTGTAAATACCCACAGTAGAAGTGGATACACAAGTTTATCTTATCAACCTTTGGTTTTTATTAGGATGAACCAGGAGTGGGATGGCTGGATAAGACGGATGTTATGATTTTAGGATTTGAGAAGCCAGTATGCTGCTTTCCAATACTAATTCATACTTCCCCAAACTGTGTCAAACTGTTTTCCTTCAATCCTCAACATTTGTTTGATTTTTATTTTAATGTGTTATTTCATAAAGGTTATACTGACTGAAAGGAAATGGAAGCTCATTATGATTTTGAATTTCCATCCTCATTAGGTTAATCATTAGGTTAAAGATGTTGAACAATTTTTTCTATTTATTGGCCACTTATATTTCTTTTGAAACACTCTTGTTCAAATTACTTAATTAGTTATTGGTTGGATTAGTTGATATTTTGTTAAGTTTCTGAGTTTAGTAAATATATTCTGAAACATACTTATACTCATTTGTGCCTGTCTCTGACATTCAACATTCTATGGACTTCAATTACAAACGATCAGGTTGTTAGTTTGCATGTTCCGTTACATCCTCCAACACAAAATCTACAGTATGTACTAACCTATTGTCATAGGGAGAACACTTGCATTGTTAACTTTTAGCTGGTTCTCTTCAACACTTAACTATTAAGCTAATGGGGAGTATAGGCAGACACTGTATTATAAGCAATGCTCTACCACTGTCTGCAACATTGCTATGTTGAACCATGTGATGGCTACTAGCAGAGTACATCATTCTGATCAGTACAAAAAGTTTGAAGTGTCCTCATGAGCTGTTGGCTAAGTGTGAGGGAACTTTTATTCAGACTTCTGCAAGACAATAGCAGCAATGCTACATTCCTGAGTGCCAGGAAGGGCTGGCTTGTTCAGCATAGTGCAGAAATTTTGATTTTCAGCATTCAGGAGTCTAAGCTAGATCTTTGTCTTTGTTTGGCAACACTTCAGCACTTCTTATAAAACAAATGTCTTCTCTACATCACACTCAATTGGTAGGTAAAAACATATTTTTAATTTTCTTAAAATTTTCTCAAGAACATGTTCAAAAGTCAGCATTGTATTAATATATATATATATATATATATATATATATATATAATTTCTTAATAAATTAACCATGCCTAAAATTTGACACGATGGATTAAAAATACTCTCAAAGGAAGTGTATTTGGGAAGACTTAGAAGCCAAATTTGGTACAAATTGTCCTTGTCATAATTCTTGCCCACCATTTGATCGATCCCCTGATCCATATATTTCTCACTGCTGTAACATATGGAGGGTAAACATAATCAAATATATACATGTATGATAAAATTTACTAAAACTTATTACCATGAATAATTGACAGATGCTAATAAAAAAGAAAGCCACCAGAACTTGTTTTACAAATGATTTTAATAAATTTAATATTAAGGAATCACCAAATTTTCTCCACCCAATATCTAACATATTTCCTAAGATTATACAGTACTACTCTCATGGTTCCATAGGGAATATTTTTCAACTAACAAATATCTGAATTTCTGAAATTCAAGTATATATTGTTGTTGAAGTGTTTTTCTAATAATTTTGATAATTAGAAAATACAATAACTATCATAAAATTTTGTTCTTTAAAGTGTGAAGGACTTGGGTACTAGTAAATAAAAAAATGTTGAAATTGTGTAATCAATATCAAATACCAAAAATTCTTCTGTTTAAAAGTATAAAGGATTTGGGTAATAGTGAGCAAAAATTAAGTGATGAGTTTTCCTAATTAGATGAATTCATCAAACATTTTCTTTCAATATTCTTAATATACAAAAGCATGACTTCAATGCTACCAACACCTTGTATCCCATGTCTTAAGTAAAAAAAAAATAGAGGATATTATTACACAAATTTGAATTTTTTCCATGGCTGCATAGTTACTCTTGCTGTCAAGTATCATTTTTGTCCTTTAAACTAATGGAAAAGTGAAAGAAGAAAAGATCAGTGATATAAAAGATATATTGATACATAAAGTTACCCAAGGAGGGTTGAAAACAGGTTATCTATAAGAGAGAGGTACATTTGCTACTCTTTTTCTCTTTCCTTTTGTCTTTATTGATCTAAGGATTGAACACAGGGCCTTGTGCCTATAAATCACGTGTGCTTAAGGCTGACTATTTCCCAATTTATTTATTTTTTATTTTTCTGACTAATCTGAAATTACTTATATCAACATCATACTAATACCTTTGAAATTATTTTCTCTATATACTCATTCCAAGATATTCAGTCCACTTTTACAAATTTTCTCGGTTTTGTAATTAGAGGGTAGCTACAACACCACAGGTTATTTTTTTCTTAGTCTATTTCAGTGATAAATAATAGATCAAATCTAAGAAGAAATGTTTTTCTAATTCCAAGATGCTTTGACTTTGAAATGATTGCCTAAATATGATTCAGTGAAGGTACTGATAGTCAAAGCATCATGGTTAAAGTTGATTTGGGATAATTACATAGAACTATATATTCATATATTCTGAAGAATATAACTCATACTAGGCGTGGCATCCATCTCCTGCCATATCTACTCTACTGAAAAGTATTTTCCTTCTATAAATATCAACAATGAGCAATGCATTTTCAATATTATCCTTTATAATCTGTCCTCTGAATATGCATACAAGTTGTACTTCAAAGACCAATTGTGTTCAATCAGTTAAAACAAAACAAAAAACAAACAAACAAAGTGAATTTCCTTATATTCACATTCATACCAGAGGAAAGACAGAAAAAGACCAAGTCAATTAGCATATGTGAAACCTATAATACAATCTGTGAGCACAAGAATGTGAATTTTTTCCATTTCTGTACTAAGGGAAATTGATAGCTGTCACTCCCCTCTCTTACTCATCGACCCCACCCCACCACCTAGATGGATAAAGTATTGTTATTCTTTGGAGACATGAATTAAAAAAAATATTCCGAGTTCTCACTATCTTGGAAATGTAAACTTATCTCTCCAAAGGCAAAATAAGCCTTTAAAGTCCTGAAGATGCTTTCTAGGTCCTGCCCTCATTTTTCTTTGAAGTGAAAACAGACACCTCTAAAGCTAAACTCATCTCCTGAGCCTCTGCAACTGTAAATTAACTTTACAAGGATAGTTTTTTAAAAATTTAATTCTCCCCAATGTCTATTCCTGTTGAAGTATTGTTTCTAATATTAGTGATTATTTGAAGATATGTGATAAATATCATAAAATCTTTTCCTTAAAGGTATAAAATACTTTGCTACTAATGAGCTAATATTAAAGTAGTGTCATTGGACATATTCCTCATACATTTTCTTTAAATATTATTATGATATAACAGAGTAACTTTAGTGCTACCAATATATCCCATGCCATGTTTTGACTAGAAAACAAATTAGAATGCTATCACACACATTTTACTTTTTTCCATGGCTTCCTAGTTGCTACAGTTTCTATATTTCCACATTTGGTTAATTTTACATGATTTTATCTTGATTGTGATAAAAATTAATACAATATTCTTCTGTTAATACTTCTTTCAAGACTTGGTTCTGTGTGGATTAGTTGCTGTTATCAGGCTACATAGTTATACTCCCTGTGTTAATCTACTAATCATAAATGATTCCTGTTCCTTTAGAATGACAAATGGGACTGATTTCCTATATTGCTAACAATGCTGAAATTGGAACAATTTTCTCAAATATATTAAATAACCAAATATTGGCTATATGAGAATATTTGAGAAACAATATTTTCCTAATGTTTAATCTTATACTTTTTATTATATTGTAAATATTTCGTTTGTTCTATTGTTAAAATTTTAAAGTGTGTGTGTGTGTGTGTGTGTGTGTGTGTGTGTGTGTGTGTGTGTGTATCAGTCATGTGTCCAGGAATACCTCTGAATACATGTGGAAGTCAGAGTAAAACTTTTGGGAATTGGTTATCTCCTTACACAGTGTACATCTTGGAGAAGTAACAAATACCTTTCCCACTGAAATGTCTTACTAACCTTGATGTTAGATGTTTCAAGGTTGTGTATTTGGTTTTTTTGTTGTTGTTGTTATTGTTGTTTTCTTAAGTTGTATTTATTCCCAGTTCTCTATTAACCTCTTACTTCTGTTGTCTCCATTCATACTATACACTCATAAATTAGAGGGGGTTTTTGTTTCTTTGATTTGTTTTTTGAGTCGGGTTTTCTCTGTCTTGCTTTGGAGCCTGTCCTGGAATTAGCTCTGTAGACCAGGATGGCCTCGAACTCAGAGATCCTCCTGCCTCTGCCTCCCGAGTGATGGGATTAAAGGCATGTGCCACCAACACCTAGAAAATTAGAGGTTTGCAATTCCGGTTTTCTTGATGACAGTCTTAAAAACTGCTTCCATTGCTCTATTCTTTGTAGTGAGATAGTCCTTCTGTGGCACTGACCGCGACACAGAATGACATCTCCCATCAATTCCTGGCTTTTGTTTTTAAGGAAATGGTTCGTCCCAATAGTCACTTGCTCTGGAAGTACTGTTCCTGTGAGTCTGATTTAACATACAAATCCTCCACTTTCATTATCATTTTGAGACACAGATTAACAGTAAGAGCTGTGGAGAGGAAAAGTGTCCTCATACCTGGCAGAATTTGCAAATTCTTCATTAGGAGCTCCTGCGCATCCACACTCAAGGGATATACAGCATCTGCCTCTGGGATTTGGAGGATGTTGTCTTTCCCTATGTGAGTTTTCCTTTATGACTGAGATATATTTCTTTAGCTATATTTGTTTTTATTTTTCCACCAGATTCAGGATACAATGCTCAAGTTTTTGTTATCTAAATTATACTAATATTTAAATGTTAGTTAGTGATCTACAAAATTTTCAGAGAGGAACATTTTCTTTTTCATTCTTCCTTTGCTCTACTAAGGGTAAGTAGAATGCCAGCAAGACATTTCAGTGCATAAAGGTATTGGTTTCTAAGGATGATGAACATAAACTACTTCTCTATTAATGATAATTTTCTTATATCTACCTATCTCTCATATGACATATTTTTCTTTAGAAGCACTCCTATACATTTTAAGTTTCTAGAATTTGTTGCTTCACATTTCCTAAAAAGTCATGTCCAAATAATACCGATATGTATACATATATAGCATTTACATGTAAAAGGAAGAATAAAATATTAGCCTTCATTGTATACACAACCATGCAGAAAATATCTATCAACACCTCAGTTTTTTTTCAGGGTACTACACTATAATTCCAGAAGCATTGAGGAGGCTGAAATAGAAGCTTTGTAAATTTTAGACTTGCCTCAGATACAAAAGGAATCCAAGTAAAGCCTGTGAAATATGGCATACTGCCATTAAAAAAAAATGAAAGGAAATAATAGAAGAGAATTAAATGAAAAGAAATATATTTCATAGTCTATTTCATAGTCAATGTCAAATATGTGATATGATTTTGCCTAGCATAACAAACATTAACATTATATATAAGTAATGTGCATAATTTGTAAGAAAACAAGGATCCCCTTCATATTCTTCAGTTTTACCTGGCATGTGGTAGCATTCTGTCTTCATATTCCATTGTGGTTTACAACTATGTAATACCATTCTTGAGTTCTGTTATGTTCTTCTACTCTGCAAACTTTTTCAAGCCACCACGCCAGCATCTGAAAGTCATCAACATCCAGACTTATCCCATGTAGGTTTATAAAACCAGAAAAACCTGTGTCTTCATTCAGTAGAAAGTTTTCTTAAGTTATGGCTTTTACATTTTGGTTAAATTTTCTTTCTAAAGTCTCTGTCTGTCAAAGTTGTTTATGTTTCTAAATTTAGAATGAGGACATCAAAAGACATGTTGGATGAAATAAAGCTAAGCATAAGCTTACTTAGTGTATTAGCCATGTTTCTTTGGATTGAATAAACTCAATAAATGAATTAAGGTGGGTGAACCACTTTCAGAATATTTTCAACATCAGAAATGACAGACTGATTTTATTTTCTTATAGTTTCAGTGTGTCAGATAATTTTCTAACAAGATTTACTTTAACTGAACTAGAAAGAATATTGGAACTTTTTCACTTTTAGTATTTTACCATCTATAGGATATGTAATAATTGTTCCATAATACTGTGAGACTAACCTTAATGCTACATGCTCAGTACAAAGAAAGGTGAGTAGACCAGACAGATGTCAGAACTTGGACCAGGCTGGTAACATAATGGAGGAGTCAAGCATCATAGCAGAAAAATTTTAATGTTCCTCAAGCTTTCTGTCATCTTCATCTTGTAAACTTTTTGTCTTAAAACATGTTTCTCACTTTGAAATTTTTCTCAAAAACAACATGCTCATCATCAAGTTTTAAATAAATATGTTTACCACATTTGTTTAAAACAACATGCTACAAATTTAACAAAGAAAGGTGAAAGTGTGCCTAAGCAAGCTCACAATGCAGAGTTCTAGAAGAAAACAGATTTTATCAGGTTCATGCAGATTATACACATTGCATAAAGCCACTATTAATGTAGGCTACAGAGAGGAAAATAAATATCAATCATTTCCACATTGGCCATACAGACTACATGACCGGCTTTATATACTAAAGATGTACCACTTCATTTCTAACCTAACACTTGTTTTGTCTTCCTTTTCTCACTTGTAGGTTTCATGCAGTGGGATGTTGTATTTGTTTCATGTGGCATTCTACATTTTAAGGGGAGATATTTTTTAACAATTTATTCTTCCTTTACTGTCACTGGTTTTATTTGCAAAATTCCTGTGTGAACAAGACACACAAGGTGAGATCTGAAGCCAAGTTTCAAGGAAACAGCATAACTATCTGTCCTGTGAATACTCCAGATTGTGAATATGCACAAGTACAAACAGTACTGTCAAGCCACTGTTTGTGGTGGCTGGATTTTTCTTTTTAATATATTATGTTTTGATTATATTTCTTACTCTCCCTCAATACTCCAAATGTCTTCTCCACCCCTAACACCCACACAGTGACTTTATCTTACCTATGTATCTGTCTATGTATCTTTCATCTATCTATCTATCTATCTATCTATCTATCTATCTATCTATCTATCAAATTCCCTACCTATTTATTTCTATCTCATATCTCAAACAAAAGAACTTAAAATCAAACTGCAAGGAGTAAAGTTTTTCCTCCCGCCTCCAGTCTTGTCCTGCCACCACACCAGCCCCAATTAACACACAGAGACTCTGTATTTGATACAATGCTACTGCCCAGGTACTAGTTTCTTATTGGCTAGCTCTGTCCTAATTATTAACCTATTTCTATGTATTTCCACGTAGTCTTACCAAGAGCTGAGGAATGGAGGTTCTGTTCTCTCCAGATTCTCTATCTTGACTCCTCCTTACTACTTTCTTTTTCCTCCTCGTCTCCTAGTCCTGCCTATCTTGTTTTCCTATTGGCCAGCAGTGCTTTATTCATTAAACCAGTATGAAAAACATATACAGAATGACATCTCCCATCATCTCCTCTTTACTGTCTAAAATTAAAAGGGTTTTAACCTTAACATAGCAAAATATATCACACAACAGTTATCAAATAAGAACCACAGTTAACAATATTTAACATTTAGCAAGATTTAAGAAAATATTTCATCATCTAACCTATCTTTGTGTGTCTAAAGTCTATGTAACTTATCTTTAATACTAATTAAGAAAAACTATAACCATAACTATCTGTCTTTAACTCCTTCAAAGACCTCAGAAGGATAGTACATACACTCTAGAAATGACAGAGACATCTTGCTTTGTGAGTCACCTGAAGTTCTTCTGTAATCTTACATCTTTAGCCCATAGGCCACAGTGTGTCTAGCAGACTCTTCAGCAAAGCAGGAAACTTTAAACTGTCTTGTATTGGCAGTTTGTCAGTCACTTTTCATTGTGTCCTGCAGACTGTCTGGCAGACTCTTCCATGAAGCAGGAACTCTGTAGCAATGTCCATCTTGAATCAGCAGTCACTTATCACAGTTAAATAAGGATCAGGACAAACAAATAGGCAAAATAGATGTTTATTCAGGGAGAAATAACTTACAACCCAGACAGATGAACACCAGGAAATTTAACCCGATCCTCTCCTGTCCAAGTCATGCCAGCAAGAGAGCTTTTCCTGGCTCTCTCTCCAAACTCCTTCCACAGGTCACTTCTGCCCATGGCTCCACCTCCCAATGGGCGTGGTCAGTGCCACAGAAGGACTATCTCACTACAGTCACTTTTCTATGGTCCTGAATGTCCAGTTTATACAGCATAAAGTCAAACAGTCCAGACAATAGCAGTATCTTGTCCAAATGTCTAGTCTTAACATATTGAAGGCAAACTCCATAACATGTTTCTTTAATGTCCATTTTCCTTTCTGATGCAGGTGATGCTGCCAGGAGAAGTTGTGCCTCATTGTCAAGAAAAACCCTAATCCATTTTAAATGCCATATTCTGTAGGTCTTTGAAAGGTTTGAAGAATGCCTATCCATCTCAAATACATGTCTGTATATCTAGAAATCCTAACTAACTTAACTATAAGTTCTGACTATCATAGGTAACTATCTATAATCTGTGCTAAATTATACATTACATACCTAAATGAGCTATATAAATACAATATCTAAACAAGAGGAGAAATATTCATATCACAAAATTCACATTAAATTATATCAATAAATGAAAATCCATTCCAAACAAAGTATTCATAGCTATACCATAATCCCCTTTTTACCCTTCAAAAGATATTGGTTGTGATCATTAACCATTCTAACCAACTCCATTTAAATGAAAACAAACATTTATAAATAATATTTGGGAGCTTAAGTGTCGTTCTTTCCAAACTACTTCCTGATGATAGAGGACGCTGTCTTGGGGATCCTAAGAAGATACAGATATCCTGGCTGTAGTCTGCAAGACTGCTTTGTCCAGCTGTTTTGAAAGTAGGATCACCTGGTACTCTGTTTCAGGGGGGTCTGGCTTGCTCAAACCGCATTAGTCTGGAAGGAATCCACAGCTTTTCATTTTCTGTGGAAACAAAAATAGAAATCCTTTTCGCCAGTAACTTGTCCTTAGACTTAAATTTTTTGAAGTCAAAGTATTGTTAAAATATATAATTTGAATTAATCCAGCAGCATTTCCTTTAACAGTTGTTGTTTCCTCAGCAGTCAAACAATACAAAGACAATATAATACTGTACAGTATACAAATTCTCTCCATCTGTGGCTTTTTTATTATTCTGTTACTTTTCCATTTTTTGAGACAGGGTTTCTCTGTATACCTATTATCTGTCCTGGAATTTACACTGCATGCCAGGTTTACTTTGAAATCACAAGATCTGCTTGCCTCTGTCATCAAGTGCTGGGATTAAAGGCGTGTGCCACCACACCCAGCTGTTCTCTGTCTTTAAAAAAAAAAAAAAAAAAAAAAAAAAAAAACTTCTGAACTAAATCAGCCAGTGTACTTCAAGGATGTATTGACCTCAGAATAGAAAGCAGGATATGTGTTATGTTGGGGTAGGGGTTTTGCATTTGTATCTACAGGAAAAGAAAAACTATGGATACCATCTAAGTTAATCAAATCTTAGTTGAACAAAAGAAACATCTTAATGAAGAGAAATGACAAGTCATCCAACAAATTAGGATCCAGGAGATGTGCAGAGACCTCTCAAAGGTAGGGGAAGTGTTCTGTTGTTCATACAGGGGAACAGAGAAAATCTATCATCAAACAGCCAAAAGACACTGAACATGTAGGTACCTACAGAAGAGAAGACAGCTCTCCAGAAACAATCACTTAGTGAAATGGAATCTGAGATATGGTAAAAATATTTAATTCTAGTAAACTATTTCTATACAGAAATCTATTTCTCTCTTTTATCTAGTATTCCTGAAGTCCCAATTCATGTAAACCAATGCTGGCTTTGGAGTTGGATTTGGCTTTCCTTCTCTAAATTCAAGCATGTTGTTAAGATAAAATTCATGGTTTCTGCCTTAAATCAAGAAGCCAATTGGTATAAGGCAGAAGAAAACTAAATCTGGGGACTCATTTCTTATACGCAATATTCTGTATGAAATCCTAATTTTCTCACATACATTTTAAAGCTTATTTTTGCCTTTCCCTTATACATACCTTAAAACTTGAAAATTTTACTTTAATATTGATATTTAAGTTTTCCACAAAGAATAATAACAATTCCTAACAGCAGTCTTTGAACTCTCTGGAAAGAAGATGGGGCCCCATGTCATCGTTTCCACTTGACTCAACCTGATGCATCTGGAGTACAAACATCACCCCAAAACCGGTTTGAGACTGTTTTGCTTGAGACAACTCATGACTAGCTAGCCATAATGGTGCACCTTCTTATTACACCCTGGCCGGAGTTTCAAATAGAACTACAGTCAAGCATTTTCTGCCACACAGTGATAACTACGTATGTCACAGCCAGTTCTGCTGAGAAATTTGGTTGCTAAAAATTTTCTTCCTACAGGATCCCATGGAGTAATCATCATCCCATTTCAGCAGGAAGTAACCTTAAGATAACGATGCCCCCTTTCCCTATCCTTGGAATATTAGGATAATAATCATCTTCTTTGGGTTGGTTTTAGTTACTTAGGGTTGGGTATGGAAGATGATGCTTACACTCAGGTTTATCTTTTAGACAGGAATAGGGTATGGTTGGGAAAGTTATGGTTTAGATGGGATATAGGTAGATTAGCCTATTTTCTTGTGAATTTGAGTAAGAGTGAGATAATAGTATTTTACAGCTTACAGTGTTATATATTCTTATATGTATGTAAAATTAAGTTTATATTTGTTATATTGTGTGAAATATTTTCACTTATGTTGTTTTATGCACATTATTTTTTACCATATTCTATGTATGTATACTTTTCTTGTATTCAAGACATTTTGTATATTGATACAATTTGGGATATTTATCATGCTGCCCTTTATAGTTCTAGCTCTTGTCTTGACATTTCTACTTTACCTCTATTTTAGGGATTTATATGTAGGTATATGTACATAGTTATATTGTTTAGGTATTTGTTCCTGCTTTACTCAGGGAAGTTTCGATCAGTTTTTTAGCTAAGTTCCTGAGTATTACAGATTATCTTCACTCATGTTTCCTGTACCTATGAGATTAGTCAGATATAGATGCTTAATCTTCAGTCACTTCATAGACATGCAGAACATGGCATTTAAATGTTTTAATATTAGTACTCCATTGACATGAGACACTGTTGCTCCTGACAGCACCGTACACTTTCCTGAAAATATGTTGGACGCTGTTGTTGCTCCTGCTGGAGTTCAATCTCGCCTCAGCTATGGCCTGTTGGGCAAAGAATTGCCCCCACCTTGACCACTGATTTGGACATGCAGTCCTATGTGCTTACAGGAGACAAATTTAGAAGACTGCTGGACCTTGCCAAGTCAGGGTAAGACAGCCATTCTATTTCCCTGCTGTTGTTGTGGTCTGTCAAGTTCTCTTGGCCTTAGCCAAAACTGGGTGTACCAACGTTGCTGTGAGACCTAGGGTGACTGTCCAGGTGGCTTGCTGTTTCTGTCCTTGCTGCACCTTTTGGAAGTTTCCCATCCGCACTTCCTGTCTACCCTATTATCGTTATTTTCCTTCTCAGGTCTTGATGAGGTTGAAGATTAAACTATCACAACTATTAGTCTCTCTTCCTAGTTAGATATATTAGGTACTAGACTTACGTTTTCCAACTTAGGACAACTCTATTGTAAACTCCGTTATGCCTTCACCCTAGGACTAGATATGTACGTCATTTTGTTCTCAATTTTCCTTTTCTTAGAGCACACTTGTTATTCACTGTTTTGTATATAGTTTTGTATAAAGCCTAAATCTTTTCTGTAGACTAAAAGAGGAATTGTAGTGAGATATTTATTTTATCTCCTTCTGTGGCACTGACCATGCCCATTGGGGGGTGGAACCATGGACAGAAGTGACCTGTGAAAGGAGGTCTGAGGAAGAGCCAGGGAAAGCTCTCTTGCTGGCAGGACTCGGACAGGAGAGCATCCAGTGGAACTTGCTGGTGTTCATCTGTCTAGGTTGCAAGTTATTTCTCCCTGAATAAACATCTATTCGGCCTATTTGTTTATCCTGATCCTTATTATACTGCAATATCAAAGCATACACATAAAATAAATAATAAGAGAAACCACCAACACAAAACTTAACTAATGCCCCCCCACACAATGGAATCTCATTTGTATTGGTCAACTACTCTTGTCCATTGGGCCTACATTGGAGTGTGTTTGATAGATACATACATACACACACACATCACACACACACACATAAAGTGACACCCTATTAGAGAAAACTGATTTTCTCATACAAAATAGGTTTCAATTTCAAAGATCTTGGTTAGAAGTGGGAATTTGTATAACTTGCCTTTCTCAGTTCAGGGATTTTTGTC
Organism: Phodopus roborovskii; assembly: GCF_943737965.1. Taxonomy (NCBI): domain Eukaryota; kingdom Metazoa; phylum Chordata; class Mammalia; order Rodentia; family Cricetidae; genus Phodopus; species Phodopus roborovskii. The sequence goes on from NW_026125444.1 coordinate 8,346,206, forward strand.
TGCTTTAAACTTATTGGGCTTTTACACATATTGTCTTAGTCTCTGCAAGTTTATATATGTAAAAACCTAGTTGTGACTTTCCTTTGAGTTATCCACCAGCTCTTTTTGTTAAATCCTTATTTATTTCAGGGTGTAAGAATGAGTCCTCAAAAGTCCCTTTCGGCACATTGTCCAGTTGTGAGTCCGTGTTGATTACAATCTACTGCAAGATGCAGCTCCTCTGATGATGGTTTAGCAATGCACTGATCTACAGATATAGCAATATGTCACTAGGAGTCATATTATAGCTATATTACTTTACCGGAATAATTGATTGTTCCCTAGGACTCATGTGTTACAAGTTGTTTTCCTTATAGCCTGGTCCCACAGCCACCCCATCCCCAAATAACACACTATTAGATATAAAGCTGTTGGCCTGTTACTACCATTTCTTACTTACTCGCTCTGTCTTAAATATTAACCCATTTCTATCAATCTAAGTGTTTGAAATCTAACTTGTTAGATATTAGGATAGCCATGCCTGCTTGCTTCTTGGGCCCATATGATTGGAAGATCTTTTTCCAACCCTTTACCCTGAGGTAAATGTCTATCTTTGAAGCTTAGATGTGTTTCTTGTATGCAGCAGTAGGATAGATTCTCTCTTCATATCCATTCTGTTAACATGTGTCTTTTTATAGGTAAGTTAGGACAATTAATATTGAGGGAAAGTAAGGACTATTGATTGTTAATGCTTGTTTGTTTTGGATTTGTTGTTGGCAGTGGTATTGTGAATATATTTGTCCTGCTTTACCCTTAGGTCCTGGTGAAGTGGGATTATCTATTGCCTATGTCTTTGTGAGCATAGTTAATGTCATTGGGTTGGAGTGTTCCTTCCAGAAATTTCTGTATGGCTGGATTTGTGAAAATCTGGATTTGTCATTAAATAACTTGTTTTCTCCATCTATAGTCATTGATAGTTTTGCTGTGTATAGTAGCCTGGGCTGGCATCTGTGGACTCTTAGTACTTGTAGAGCATCTATCCAGGACCTTCTGGCCTTGAGAGTTTTCATGGAGAAGTCAGGTGTAATTTTGATAGGTCTGCCTTTATATGTTACCTGGCCTTTTTCCTTCGCTGCTCTTATTATTCTTTCTTCATTCTGTATGTTAGGTGTTTTGATTATTATGTGTTGAGGGTTCTTTTTTCTTTGGTCCATTCTATTTGGTGTTTGGTACGCTTATTGTACTTTCATGGGCATGTCCTTCTTCAGATTGGAAAATTTTTCTTCAATGATTTTGTTGAATATGTTTTTTGCACCTTTGAGCTGGGCTTCTTCGCCTTCCTTTATGCCTATTATTCTTATGTTTGGCCTTTCCAGGGTCTCCCATATTTCCTGGATGTTTTGTGTTAAGGATTTGTTGTTGGATTTACAATTTTCTTTGGTCGATGAGTGTATTTCCTGTAGTTTGTCATCAGCGCCTGAGATTCTCTCTTCGATCTCTTGAATTCTGTTGGTTATGCTTGTGTCTGTAGTTCCCGACTTTTTGCCCAGTTTTTCTATTTCCAGCATTCCTTCGGTTTGTGTTGCCTTTATTGTCTCTATTTCAGTTTTCAAATCTTGAACTTTTTTTTAAATTGTTTTTTCTTGGCTTTCTTTACTTTCTGTAAGAGATTTGTTCATTTCTTCCAATTTTAGTTTATTTTTATTTCCATTTCTTTGAGGGATTTTTCTCACATCATCTTTGAAGGCCTCTATCATTTTTATGAAGATACTTTAAGTTGTCCTCTTCTACTTCAACTGCTTTGGGGTGTTCAGTTATAGTTCGTGTAAAGTCCCTAGATTCTGGGGTTATCATGCTTGTCTTTCTATTGTTAGGTGTTGTATTGCTGTCTTCCCATCACTTCTTCCAGTTGGTGCAGGTAGGGTCTCTTTTTTTCTTTCTATGCCAGTCCCCGGTGGGCTTTGGTATGTCAGAAGTTTGATGTCTCTATGAGGTCTCTCCTCAGGCAGGGGCCCAGTGATAGGGGTCAAAAGTTAGGCTTCAGCAGAGGCCCAGCAATGGGGCAATGGGGCTCAAAGATGGTCCCATGAGGATAGGTGGATCTAGTGTACTCAGAGCAGCTCCAGAAAGTTCCATGGAGGTGTCAGGATTGTTGGATCTGCCTTCTTTTCCAGTGCTCAAACAAAGCAGTGGGGTAGTGGGCTAGGTAGGGCTCAGTGTTGGGGGCAGTCTCTGGGGGTGGTTGTGTATCAGAGCACCAGGTATGCTTTCACTGGGGACAGGACACAGGAGAGCGAGATTTGGGGCCAATCCAGGGAGTTTCCAGGGAAGGGTGTGGGGAGGATTCAACCCAAACTTGTCCCAGACTCATGTCTAGCAGAGGCCCGGTGATGGGGCACAGTATACGATTTCTATCTGGGTTTTCAAAAGGTCTTTAATGTTGCTTGTCTCCAACTATAATCCCTCTTTTATCATGTGCTTCCATTTCTTTCCCCATTTACTCCTCATATTCTCACTTCCCATTTATATCTTTATAAAACTATATTCTATTTCCATCCCTGGAAGATCCTTTCCTCTCCTCTGGTCTCTTACTAGCTACCTACAATAAAGATTTAATTTTCTAATGGTATAAAGTATGTTATAAATTTGCTTATCTCTTCAAGAAAATGGGAATCAATGCAATAATAATAATAATAATAGCAGACAGAACAACGAACATGAACTTTTTTCCTGTTCTGTGTTGATTCAAATGTAAATAGTTGTTCAAGACAGAAAGTCAACTTTTAATTAAATTAAAAATTGAACTAAATATTTGATATGCAACTATGAGATAAATTGATGTTTTTCTCATTGAATATATCCTAATTAATATTTTAGAGGCCACTAAAATGACTCAGCAGAGACAGTTGTTTGCCACCATGGCTGATACACTTAGTTTAATCTCGTAGTACCAGAAGATTGAAACAGGGAATCTACACACACAAGCTTTCCTCTCATCTCCCCAATTGTACCGCATAGTCTATGCATGCAGAGACATATACGCATAATTCATAAACCCATATTACTGTGCATTTAACTCCCATCTCTCTATAGTTTTGATTATTTTACTTTACTTAATTTATTTCAAATATCTTAGTGCATATGTTATTTCATTCATTCTACCCTATATTGATGGACAAAGTTTCTTACTGAAGCTAGAGCTCTAAAATGTGGCTAAGGCAGCTAATAAACAAGGTCCAGTTCCATTTACCAGCTCGGTCCTTGGAACACAGGAATACAATTCTGAATTGTGTTACCATCTTTAAAATACTTGAAACAAAATGTTGCATGATTTTATCACTTATTTCTTTAGTAACTATTTTCTTGGTGATATTATAATGTGTATATTTTAAATTGGTCTAACTTCAAAGGGGAAATATTAGTAGTTATGTTCAGAATTCATGTTAAAATAATGGTCCTCTTTCCTATATAACAGTTACCTACAGGTGATTTAATTTATTGGAACATATTAATGATTTCTACCTAAAAGATTAAATACTTAAAATATTTAGTTTGAAATTATATTCCATTTTCTTTTATATTAGTTGCACTAACTTTATATTTAAGATTTGTTCTTAGTGTTGAAAATAAAGTAATTAGTTATCTCTTATTTGTTCTCAGGTAAAAGGAAGTATATGGTAAAACATCCATTCTTAAAATGTTATTTTATGTCATATTAAAGACAAAAAGGGCCCAGATAATGTATGAGACTTTACCCAAGAACACCCAAATCAGCAATGAAATGCAAAACAGTGTCAGCTTTTGTGTTTTTGTTTACACATAATGACCATCTGGCTGTATTTATATAAAAAAGAATGTTTTATTGGTAAATTATCGAGATGAAATAAATGATTTGAAGTTTGTTGCTGCTTGCCTTTGTTTGGACATCTGGGGAAAACACAATCTCTGGAACTCATTGCCATGAATAGTTAGCACAAAGGAAGAATGTAGGATTACAGTGAGAAAAATAGTGCATCCAGTCAGAGAAATTCTGACTGTCTAAGCTAAATTTTCTCTAACACATTACTAGCTTCTGTTATATAGTGAAAAACAATTTGAAAATATACTGTATAGAGAATCAGCCTATAAATGACTAAGTCTATTTAAGAAATGGAGATAAGTGTAATAAAAATAAAAGTACAATATATGCTATAAATAATATCTGAAGACAATATGAAAGCTCACAAAACTAAATGAGATTACTTGACAAGTGATCGGCACCAGCAATATACAGGGATAGAATTTAAATTAGGGCAAAATCCTCTCTGTCTTGCTGCACAGAAACCAGCGAGGATTCTGATGGGAGCTCAACTACTTTACAGGTTTGATTTCTCATATCAGTTATTAGCTCAGTCCCCCATCCTGTAACAAGTTTACCTTTGCTTCCACGAAAAAGGTGTGTGTGTGTGTGTGTGTGTTCACATGTGTACATACATATCCATGTGTTTTACTATACAAGCATTATGCAGATATTTGTGTGTGTATGTATGTATGTATATATGTATGTATGTATGTATATGCCTGCATGTGCACATCTATGGAATCTGGAATCTATGGAAGATATTGAGTATCTTCCTAAATTGCTTTCTATCTTAGTTCTTGAGACAAGGTTTGTCACTGAACCTAAAACCCTTCAATTTGGCAGGAATGGCTAGACATCGATTTCCAGAGTTCCATCTGTTTCCTTAGCACTGGAATTATGAGATCAGACACTATATCCTACATAAATGCTGGGGATTCAAACTTAAATGCTCATGCTTTCAAGCAATACTATACAAAATAAACTATATTACAGCCACCCCAAACACTCCTGAGATGGTATGATCTTCAACAATTTTTAATCTGTTTTTCATTCATTATATTTTAATCATATTCTTTCCCATACCACCTCCTCTCAGGTCTTTCCCAACTTCCTCATTTCTTTCTTTATTTCTCTTAAAAAGAATAACATTTAAAACAAAAGAACAAAAAACCAACAAGACAAAAATAATACTGAAACAAAACAAAAAATTATAGACTCTCCACTGCTCAACTATTCATGGACATGGAGTCTGTCTTGAAGTGTGATAGATAAACTCAGTGTCTCTACACTAGAGAAAAGTTATTTTCACTTTTCTGGCAGACATCACTCACAAACAACAACTTGGTTAGGATGGGATTCATGTCCATTTCCCATTCTCATTGGAGAGATTTTGTCTGGTTTGACCTGAGTGGGTCTTAATTCTATCATGTACTATCTAGTTCATAGGTTATCATCCCAGTCCCCTTGTGTCTGGAAGAATCGCTTTCCTTGGAGTCATCTACCACCTCTATTATATACTTTCCACTTCTGTATTGCATAGATGCTAGAAACTTCAGCTGAGGAAGTTGATAAAGACATCCCATGTAGGGACTGAGTTCTCCAAAGTTTCTCACTCTCAACAAATTTTCTAGTTGTGGGTCTCTGTTTTATGAGCATCTACTGAAAGAAGATGTTTATCTGATGAGGATAAGATCAGCAGGAGTCAATTTATTGCCCTGTTACTTTACCAAATAACAGTACTATGTTGTCCCCTAAGGGTCATGATCTTCTTGTCTCATTTTCTTTGCCACTTTGGCAGTGTCAAGGATGGATTACATTTTACAGAATAGTCATTATATTTAATTGGAAAGAAGTTGATTGCTATATATCATTTGTGCCACTATTAAACATGTGTATTTTTTAGGCAGGTCACACTGTTTTAAGTCACAGGTATGAATAGATAACATTGATATTGTTCTCTCATACACAGTATACAATATCTCCCAAGACACTGAATAATAGTCATGGTGGTGAAGCTTCTAGTTTGGGACCAGTCCAATTTCTCCATGTTTAATGACATCAATAAGTGGTATGGTGTCTTCAGCAATAGTGTCTTATCATAAAATTGTTGAAGATAACTAATAGCCTTGTATAAATAGCCTGTGATGTTTGAGGGGAGTTTATGGAACCTCTTTGGTTATAATTCCACAACATATATTGTATCCCTGCAACTGGAGATTTTCCTTTGCGATATAAGATATCTAGTTAGGTTGTTGCGTCCTCCATCATGTAAGTGATTGTAATTAAAATCCTTGTGTATATGTATATATATTTAGGAAGCTTCTATAGTGATAGATTTCCATATGGATTTTCACAGTCTGTTATCTCTGCCCATATTCCCTCTTTTACATTGCCTACCCACCTCCTCCCCACTGAAATCTTCTGTTCTTGTTTCTGTTTTATCTCTATATAAGACTATATTCTATTTTTATTTCTTTAAAACATTCCTTTTCCCCACTGGTGGCCCATGGGCTACCTAAAATCTGTGGTAATTCTATTTGAAATAAAAACATCACATGCACACAGAGACACACATGCACCTAAGTTTACATCCACATATAAGAGAAACCATGTGATATTTGTCTTTGGTGTTTGGGTTATCTCCCCTGGGATAATTATTTCTAGTTCCATCAATTACCTGTGAATTTTGTTTCTCTGAAGAACTGAGTGATATTCCATTGTGTAGATGTACCATAGTTTAAAATTATCTATTCATCGCTTTGATAGATATGTGAGCTATTTCAACTTCCAGCTATTCTTAATGGAGCAAAAATGAGCACTGATGAATAAGTAGCTCTGTAGTAAGATCTAGAGTCCTTTCAATGGATACCCAAGAGAAAGCTATATCTTGTGGTACATAAATTTTCAGCTTTTCAATGAACCTTCACGCAAATCTCCACAGTGTCAAAATCATTTTACACTCTCATCACCAATGAGTGACTCCATTTCTTGTGTTCTCCACAGCATGTACTACCATTTGTTTGATTGGTCTTGTCTAAATATCAAGGAACTTTTAATTTGCATTTCCATGATAGCTTAGTGTGGAGGTGCATTAGGATGAAAATCTCTCTTATATTCTAAAACACTGAAAATTCCATTGCACCTCACAGCCAGAGTTAATAATCTACCTTGAGGTCATTAAAGACTAAAGATCAATATGTCTTATGCAATTACCATATAGATTTGTATTACTATAGCTCTTTAATGAACCAAGAAATATGAGATAACTGTGCTGAAACAATTGTAACTCATGTAATAAAACTTTAAGTCACTAATGGAAGAAATAGAAGAAGGTCCCAGAAGAGCTCATGGTAAGATTAATACTGTGATAATGACCATCCTGCCTAAAGCAACCTACATGTCCAATGGTGTCCCATCAGAATTTCAACATAATTGTTCACAGAACTTGAAAGGACAATTTTCAGCTTCATATGGAAACACACACACACACACACACACACACACACACACACACACACACACACACACAGGCACACAAAGCAAAATAAAAGAGGAGAGCTAAAATAATCCTGCATAATAAAAGATCAGCTGGAGACATCATCATGCATATTTCTGGGGTTGGTAAAAATCATTTTCCATTCTGTAGGCTACTGCTTTGCCCAGGAGATGTGTCCATTGCCTTGCAAAAGCTTTTCAGTTTCATGAGGTCCCACTCATTAATTGTTAATTTCAGTTCCTCTGCTAACAGTGCTCTGTTTGTGAAGTCTTTTCTTGTACCAGTAAGTTCAAGGCTATTCCCCACTTTCTTTTCTATCAGTTCAGTGTGAGATAATTATTGAACTTGTGGTAAAAGGCACTATTTCCAAGATTTCTTTTTCAGTCTTTGTCATTTGAATATAGGAAGGCTTTTGACTTTTATATTACAAAATTTTGGGCTGTGCAACTTTGCATATAGGCTATAGAAGTTTTCAGATCAGAGCTTTAGGGTCTTCCATTTATAATATGATACTATCAGCAAATAAAGATGCTTTAATATTTTCTCTTCCTACTTGTACTCTTTGATTTCCTCCACTCATTTTATTGCTCTAGCTAAGACTTAAGAGTACTATATTGATAAGTATGTAGAAAGAGAACATTTTGCAGATTTGCAGATTCTTTGTGTTTCTTTCCATTTAGAATCATTTTGGCTATATTCATGTTGTAAATTTTCTTTTATTATGTTCAGATATGTCACTCATAATTCTACTCTTCCTAGATTGTTTTCTCATAAATAAGAAAAAGAACTTTAAACTCATTCTTGATTTCTGTCTTGACCCAACTTTCATTTAGTACTCAGTTGATCAACTTCCATAAGTTCATGTACTTTCTGAAGTTCCTATTGTTGACATCCAGATTTAACCAATGGCAATCAGATAGGATGCACGATATTATTTTTCCTGAATTTGTTCATTGTTGTGTCCTCGTATATGGAAAATTTGTGGGAAATTCCATAAGCTGGTGAGAATAAAACATTTGGTTAAAATATCTTGTATGTATCTGCTAGTACCATTTTATTAAATGTTTAATTTAACTCCAGTGTTTCTCTGTTGTGTTTTTTTCTGGATGACATGTCTATTTCCAAGAATTGGGTTTTGAGGACATTACTATCATTATGTGCAGGACACTATATAATTTTAGATGCATAACAATTCTCTTATGAACTTGAGTGCCTTTGTGTATGGTACATAGATAATAAGAATTATAAAATAAGTTTTTAGTGGATTTTCCTTTGATGATTATATCTTTTATGATTATCTCTCATGAGTAGTTTAAGTTTGAATTCTATTTTGCCAGATAATAAAATAGATTCATCTCCTTGTTTCTTGGTTACTTTTCTTGTAATACTTGAAACCATCTTTTTACCTCAAGGGAATATACCTGTCCCTGAAGGTGAGGTCTGGGATTCAGAGAAAATGTGGATCCTGTTTTTCAAAGCATTATGTTATTTCCTATCTGATTTTGTGATGATGGTATGTTTATTCCTGCCTTTAGAATAAGTATTCTGGAATTATTTATTGCATCCTTTGGGGAATGATAAAACTCTCTTCAGACTAAAGTTTTCCTCTAGTGCTTTCAGGAGATCTAGCTTGGTGGACATAAGTTTCAAATATATTTTAATCATAAGGGTTTTTTTTTTTTTTTTTTTTTTTTTTTTTTTTTTTTGTCGGTAGTGATAGGCATCTCTTCAGATTTGGAAACATTTCCTCTATGATGTTATTATAAATATTTTGACCTTTTATCCTGGGTGCTTTTTCCTTCTTCTAGATCTATTATTCACATATTTATTCTTTTCATGGTGTTCAAGAATCCTGGTTATTTTACGACTGGATATTCTTTAGATTTCATTGAATGAACTATCCATTTTGTCTATTTTTATTCAAGATCTGAAATTATTTCTTCAATTTAGTAAGGCTGACTCTTGATGCTTCTGTTTTACTTCTTGACTTTTTAATTTGACGTTTATTTTTGCTTGGCATATCTTTAGCAATTCTGTTTCTTTATTAATTTATGCTTTCATGTCTTCTATTGTTTTTATTATTTCATTCAGTTATTTGTACTCTCATGGTCTTTATCAAGGCATTTACTCATATTCTCTTTAAGGATCTTTGGACATACTAACAAATACTATTTGGAAGTCCATGTCTTGTGCTTGAGCTAAATTGCTTCTCTCAATGACTTAAACTATAAACATACTTGTTTCTGGAGGAAGCATATTGTTTTGGTTGTTCATTTTTGTGTGTTTTGCACTGGGAATCTGGAGTTATGATCTCTGAGGTCTTTGTTGATATCTGGCCTCACAAGTATTGGAGCCATGCGGTATCTGTTAGAGAATGATTCTGTGGGTCAGTGGGGTGTTGCTAAGAATAAGATAGGCCAAAGAAGAGTAGTGGTTTGGAAGTTCCTGGTAGAGCTGTGTTTTGGTTCCTAGCAAAGTATATTAGTTTTGAGCCCCTGGTAGAGTTTCCTTCTATTGGTTAGCACAAAGTCAAGAGGGAATGAACATTAGCTAGATTCCATAAACTATGAACATATTATTTCATCTGATTGCATTTATAAATAAATACTATTATTGTTTAGTTTTCTTTATTTTTAATTTAACATTTCGTTTTCATTTTACTTACCAACCCCAGTTCTCCATCTCTCCCCTTCTCCCACCTCCATTTCCCCTCTTCCCACCTCTCATCCATTCCCCTTCCTTCCAGAGTTATCAAAGTCAACACCAAGTTGAGGCAGAACTAAGGACATCCTTCCTGTATCAAGGCTGAAAAAGGTATCCTGCCATAGAGAATGGGCTCCAAAAAGACAGTTCATGCACCTAGGATAGGTCATGTTCATATTGCCACATCACTGTCACCCACATTTAGAGGGCCTAGTTAGATTCCATGCAGATCCTATTATTAATATAAGTCAGAAAGAATGATGTAAATTATGCTGTTGTACTGAAAAAAGCAAACCCCTAATGTGATTTATAAATGCATTCATTGTTGGGTCACACAGGTCAGCACAAGGTCCTTGATCATTGCTGATTTAAATACTCAGATTATAAGCATGAGTTTGGATCATTCTAGAAGAAAGAAAAATAGCACTGGAGGTACTAGCCTGAGATATTTATTGTTCCTGGCTGGAAGTGACAGGTAAGATTTAGTTCTCAAATTACTGACGAGAATCCACTCTATAGACAGGCAACAAAAGCCTGTGGAGTGAAACAAGGAAGTAGAAAGCACATTTGGCAATCAGCACTCATCTCTACAGGTGGTCACTATCAGGGATAGCTACCTTTGGAGACTGAAAAGGAAGGTCACAAAAGAACAGGCATCCCAGATCAATTGTAGATTCTTTTGTTAGGCAATACTTGCTATAGAATCTTCATGTTGTTCACCAAACCTTTCCCTTTTAAGGATATTCATTCTTAACAAATATTTCTATCCTAAACTCCACCACAAAAGTTGTGTCCAATGTATGATAGCTTGAAACTAATTTAGAATTTATGAACAAAACTAATTTACTTTGTAAAGAATTTTTTTGTTTTAAAATATATTCACTGTCTACCTCAGTAAAATTATTATTACTTCTCTAGGAGAAAGAAAATATATATACCTTCAACATATGTTTATGAAAGTAAAAATAATTTGTATTTTATTACTCTTAAATTGAGAGTGCAATCGTACAATTTATTTCACAATTATATTTATAATAGCAATTTATTTAGAATAGAATGACACACTATAGCAAGTATGAATATTGGCTAACAGAAAAATAATTATTTTATTCTTTTTTTCAGGTCATTTTTTTCATGTATATGGTGAGAGTTGAACATTTTTCCTTGATATTAATATAATGGTCATCCATTCATTCTGCCAGCATACAGAATAAGGACTGTATTTGTCATTCAACCTTTTTAGATACCAGTGGATATGGTCCAATTTGTAGACCATGAGAATGAGAGATGATATGAAATTTCTAGGACTGTAAAGAGGTGATTCTCATTATTGTATTCTCTCCAACATATCCTCTGAGAATATGTAAGATGTGGCTGCTCTTTGGGCCTTTGCATGATGGAAAAAACATCACCATCTAGGAGTCATAAAAGGAACAGTTGTAATTACTTGATTAGGGTCATCCAGAGCACTACACTGGGGTGATATTTTGTTTATCCTCTAACAAATAAAGCTTGCCTGTAGATCATAGGGTGGAGCTAGTTAATCATAGAGGCCAGGTAGTAGTGGCTCACACCTTTGAACTCAGTACTAGGAATCACATGCCATTGATTACAGCACTTGGGAGCTCATGTTTTGATTCCAGTACTTGAGAGACACAGGCCTTTAATATCAGCACTTGGAATGTGGAGACAGGAAGAGATTTGGCTGGGTGGAAAGAGGAATACACAGTGAGAGGAGACAGGAGCTCAACCACCTTTAAAGCTGAAGACAAGATGTGGTGAGGTAAGAAATGGCTGCGGGAGCTCCTTTGTCTCTCTGATCATCCAGCACTTACCCATATATCTCATTCTGGATTTTTATTTATGACCAGTCAGAATGCTTGCGACATCTTATCCTCAGGTAAAATAACTTTATTCTCTTCTAATTTGGATTTGCTCTTCTTTACAGGTGTTTTGTTTAAATAACAAATGTTCTTTCAGTGATTTCTTGTTTTAACACTTAGTCCCGCCAGATAGGACCCATTACCAAAAGTTGTAGAGCCTTCAAGAAAGGCACCGAGGTAGCGAATATATATTTTGTTTGAAATTGTTATTGTCACACCTACTTCTTTCCGCTCTTCTTGCTTCTTGATCCACCATGATATGAACAACCTCTACAACACTGCTCACCTCCGGGAATAGAGATGCTGTACCAGGCTTTCCCTGCCTTAATGAACTGAAGGCATGAGCCAGAATGAAATCTCCCTCTTATATTATTGTTAAAAATTCTGACACAGAAATATTAGAGTATCTCAAACAAATTGAATCTAGTACCTACTGTATTTTTTTTTTTTTTTTTGATCTGTGTGGAAGTATCGTTATTCATGAAAAATGGATGCCAAAATGATCAGTGTGTATATATATATATATATATATATATATATATATATATATATATATCACATAATGATGATATAACATTTGGCCTTACAATTTAGTCACTGTAAGTTCAAGTCCTGCTTAAAATATCTACTAACTATCTGGTCTTACAAAACCTATTATGTCACTCAATTCCTCACACCTTCAGTCTGGAAATTTGTATTATCCTGGTAGCTGCCTCATAACATTTTTAGGTAAGTTGAATACAGTACATGTCAAATAATGAGGATATAGCATATATGTAAAGCTCATAATATAAATTGCTTTTGATCCTATCATATATACTCAAACAAAAATAAACCTTAAAATAAAGGGTGGCTCAATTTAGTATAAGCAAATGATTAAAACATGTTAACCTAATGATTGAATATATGGCAATAGTCTATTTATACAAAACCTTGAACCAATGTTGACACAGATAATTCATATTAATCTGGCATAATACATGAATATAAGAGAATATTTGTATCTTTTTACTCATTAAAAAATAGGGCTCTTGATATAGCATGAGATTCCACTGTGAACACAAATGCATCTGAGGCTTCCAAATATGCTCCTTATTTAACATCCCTGAGTATACACAATTAAAATTTAGTTATTTCTGTATCTCAAGTGATAAGAAATGCTTAATTTCTTACCTTCCATTCTCCATGGAAAATAAAATCTCTTACTTTTTACACTATAGATTATTTAAAAATATAAATGTGCAGGTTTACATGGGCTATATTAGCCCCTACCATGTACCACACCGGTTTAAAGTTTAACTTGGACTCAACTTTTGGGATAATCTTTTTTTTTTTAATTTTATTATTTTATTTTATTTTATATAACAAAGTCCAATTAAATGAAAACAAACATTTATACAGAATATTTGGGAATTTGGGCGTCATTCTTTCCAAACTACTTCCTGCTGGTAAGGGGCACTGTAAATATTTTATTCTTTTTGGGTTTTGGATAATTATAAGTCTAAGTGTTTCTCTTGAAACACAAGCAAGGTTACTTCATGTCCTTTTCTGCAATTTGATATAATAAGCAATGTATATGGAGATATAATTATGACAACTGAATGCTCTGATTTTGCTTATGTAATTCCAGACATCAGAAGTCATGGTTCTAAGCAATGTAGTTACAAAATGTGCTTAAATAAGATATAAAATTTTTTAATTAATTTATTAATTTATTATGTTCTTCAAACTTTAAAAGTACACATTTTAAAAAACAAAAGAAACCCTAGAATTGTGGATTGTAAAATTTTAGGCTAATAACATGCAAAAAATTGGTGGTATAGAAATAAGCCTCAGTGGGTTATCATCCTCCATAATCATAAGTTTTAATTAATTTAAATGGAGTATTTTTAAATATAGCAGTTCTATACAATTAATCAGTCACTGTGTTAGTGTGTAGCAAGGAAGTGCTAATGACCTTAACACTTTACAAATAGATGATTCACTTGTAAATGTACTATCTTATGTTCAGTTTTATGAACAGATATCATGTGAATAAAGTTGTGCTGATAAACATGTTACAGAATTTGATGACATTGTCGTATATATAAGCAATTCAGAAGAATGATATCAAAACAATACTTAGTTTTAATTTACCAAACAAAGTTTAATTATAGATCAATTTAATATTCTCTATAAGAATAATAATAGAGAGGCTGACAGGTGCCTCCTTAATGCAGTAGGCAGTGAGTCGGCCTCATAATAACAGAGAAGCTGATATATATCCTTTTAAGACAATAACATACACTTAAAGATTTAGGTAAAAATATCTATTTTTTTCTAAAATTTATTTTTTTGAATGGTTCAACAATATATCAAAATCATGATTATCTTGGAATAAATGGGTTCCAGTACCTCATACTGGAACCTTGAGAGTAATTTTATGATAATCCTTGAATATCTGTTGATAGCTTTCTGCTGAAGGAGCAATTTCCTTATTCTAACAACTTTCTCCAGATTTTTGTAACTTTCCTACTAGTAGATTTGGAGTTCTTAATCCTTTATTCCACACTATTCAGCTAAGGAATTTTATAAACTTCCTTAGTACTTTTGAAGAGCTACCTAAGTGCACTAACATGAAACTTGGTTCAGCTTTCTACTCATGTTGCTACCATGTAGATTCCTTTAATAACAGAAAAAAAGATATTTTAATTATTGATTTTTTGACTTATTGAATCATTTCATTAATTTTATTTGCATAACAAACATGGAAAGTGCTTGAAATATAGATCTATAGAGTTAAGTGAACCAAAAATCATTCTTATGAAATAAATGATCAAAACTGTATTCATCTCTTCTAAAGATGCCTTGGATAGGATCTAGACAATAATTAAGATCTGGAGGTTTTGTTTGTTTCCTTTGTTCTTTTGAGACTATGTTTATATATTTCTCATTAGAATAGTATTAAAATGCCTCAGGTCATTGACATCAATTTAAAAAACATAATTAATATTCAGTAGATATGAACACTGATTTGTTGGTATCACTTACTCAAGGTCATTTTCTCAGAATGGTTTCACTATTTTATAACCTAGATCGCCTATGTTTTTAATACACATTTTATAAATGAGATTAGTAATTTGAAAAAAATCTGGTGTTTTGACTAGCTTCCAAAGCATATATGCACAAAATCAGTGCAAAAATACTATATATTTCTATTAAGTGTTTAACTCCATTAATATAGACAATATCCTTTTATTTACTATTTGCAAACTTATTCCAAATATAGAAATTTCTCATATTTCATAATTCTGCCAGTTCACTCTTCATAACAGTGCTTTCATTAAGATTTTTTTAATACTCTAACTGGAATTTATTAGTCTGTTTTCTTAAGTGTAATTCATTTTAATGTTAATAGCACACAAATCTATAAAATTGCTTTGAATCTAACAGCCTGAGTTCACAGACACAGTGGCTGTAATGAGAAATATCCTCCACAATCTCAGGCATTGGAACAAATGTCCTCAGATGATGGTATTGCAGCCTTATTGGAGTGAGTATGTCTACTTAGCTCTTAGATACCACCATGTTACCATGCCTCCACTCTACAATCATGGACGTTCATACCTCTGGAATCTTAGGCCTAAACAAATCTTTCTCCTTTAAGTTGCCATTGGTTGTGGTATTTTATCACCACAACTGAAAACTGATTAATGAAGCTGATTATTCTAAATAGGTTTTTATATGGGCCATGCACCATTTAAAGAAAATAATAATATCTTTCACATTTGTCAGTATTTACTTATTCATTCCCAACTGAAATTACTTTATTCAGCTTCTTTTCTTTTCTGAATATACTACTAATAAAGGTGTTGAGTAAGAAGGATCAGCCATCACTGCCTTGTCTTCTAACATGTGGTAGACATATGGCAGATAAAACATTGTGATAAGATAGAATGGTTTCATTGTTGTGAAAGAAATTTTGAATGGAATATGGACAAGAAAAAATTATTCATTCTTCTCTTGAACTCAAACTATGAGGGAACTCATTCTGTATTTTATCATATTACCTATTCATCAATATGTGACAGGATGTTTCCTTTTCAGCTTTTTGAAGATATTCTTTATAAAATAGATTATATTCCTTTCTCTTTGTACATTTGAGGGTTTGGTTTTTTTCATATATGTGGTTGTTACATGATTTTTTCAACTGTTGTATGATATGTTAAAATGACTTTATGGTTTTATTATTTAAATGCCTTAATACATTCAATTGTTAAAGGGTAAGTTTGTTTTATTAGTAAAAATAAATGAGTCAAAAATCAAAGGCACATTATGTTCTAGAAAAACCTAAATATTGCTACTACTACTAATAATAATATTTTTCATAATATGATTTGAAGTTTTGAATTCTATACTAGTAAATTATATTGGTCTAATATTTAATCTTTATGTAAAATTTAATGTCATGTGTAAGTTTCAACAATGTATCTATTTCCCTGCATCTGATTTATCAGATGTTTTATTAATATACATTTTTAGTCATATTTGAAAGGCACTCTTAAGAGAAATTTTCAAAAGAAAGAAAATGACTATAGTACTCTCACAAGTTTTTTTCTTCCTCCAGGTAGTTAATTTTCCTCATGTAAGTTTTATGTTGAACACAAAGCATTCTATTTTTTTATTAGTTCAGAATTTCTGTAAAAAAAATAGGAAGCCAACTGATAATCTATAGAGATATATGATTGATCAACTTTGTGTGTTTTTCTCTTTTCTATTTCAGCAAAATAATATAATGTTCACTTGTTAGCTCTCTTTTGATGTTAATGGGACTGATAATGATTTTCATTTCATTATATTTTATTATCCCACATAATTTCATTTGTTTTCTTTTTCATTTGTTTTTAGATACATTTTATGCTTATTGGTGATTATGAAATTAAAGAATGATATTGGAAATGTTTAAATGGAACAAAATATGGTAAAATAAAACTTCATTGTACTATAGTTATGATTTGATATGCGGAAAGACAGCCAGATGCAGCTTGCTGGGACTCTCATTATCTCATAAGTACATGCCTTGAATTGGAACTTGTTCCTTCCTGTAGGCAAAGTGCTGGGAGAGATGGGTTTATTGTACTGCACAAGATTATCTTTTCCCATTATGAATCTCATTCATAACTCTTTGTTCTTTTTAAAATATGTGCATAGTGTAGTACAAGACTCATCACTCTTTGCTCTTGTTTCAAGGAGGGAGCAAGGTATTTAAAGTTCATATTAAAACAAATTCATGTGCTTAAAAAAAATCTATGCTAAAATTGTGGGCATAATATGGCAAAAGAACCACAACTATACCCATTCGTTTCTAAGGAAATATAATAAATACAGCATTATAAAACAAAAACTATCACAAGACAAAGAGAAGGAAAAGAGCCACACAAAGTACAAGAATCGCGGATCCACTAGTTTGCATACTCTGGAATACTATAAAAACAAATATATATATATATATATATGTATGTATGTATGTATGTATGTATGTATGTACATACGTATGTATGTATGTAAGTATCTCTAGTAGCAACCCTTGCAGGCTGTGTGCATGCTGCCTCAGTCTCTGTGTGTTCATATGAGCTTTGATCATGTTGATTTAGAAAGCCTTGTTTTCTTGTTGTTCTCCATCCCCTTCTGTCTCTTATACTCTTTTCACATCTTCTTCCATGGGGATACCTGAACCCTGAGGAGAGGAATTTGATGGCCATGATGTCTGGCAGTGTATCTATATTTGTTCCCTTCTGCTGCAGGAAGAAGGTTCTGGGACAACATCTATAAATACAACATAACATCATGCAGAATCATTCTTTTGCTATGTTTTTGTTTGTTTGCTTTCTATTTAATCAATCTTTCATTTGTTTTTATCCAGATAGATGGGATATCTAGTCATCCTAGCAGTGTCATATATGGGGTTTCTAATAAGAGACGTAAAGGGCATGTTACAGGGTGGGAAGGCAAGGGGGGAAATCCAAGCATGAATGAAATAAGGTAAACTGTCATCATGATATATTATGTGTGAAAAAATATTTTCAATGAAAGTAAAAAAGTATAATGTTTTAAGTAAGGTTATGAAATTGCTTGGCCACATTCATATTTATCCAAACCCCAAAGATGACCTGCCTGAGAGAACATCCACAAAGCCAGATTTGAAATGAAAATTGGCGTTATCCTAAAACTGAGAATATGTTGCCAGCTGACATAAAGGCTATAACAATAATAGCAATAATAATTATAATATGAAAAATAACAATTGGATTTAAAAATTTATGCTAAGTTTAGTATGTGGGTTTTGCTGAGTCAATCCTCTATTTTTGGTTAAATGCCAACTCTGATTGCTTTCCCATATGTAGTAAGATTATATGTATGCTGCATATTGTTTATAATATGCTGTGAGGAATTCTGTTTTTGCTTTCGATTATTTTAAATATTGTTTCATTATGTTTGTCAACTAATAACTTGATTTCTGAATACCAATGGGCCTTATTTATTTGTTTGTTTGTTATTTCCTTCATTCATTTAGCTTAAGTGCCAATGCAGGACTCTTTCAGGTCAGCATGCTTCTTTGGTGTTGTTCCTTAGACTTTCTTTCATTTTGTTTCATTGCCTGAAATAACTTAGACAAGTGCTCTGCTGGGAGCTGTATCGCTAGAAGCTAATGTTTGTTTTTCTTTGGATTTTAAGAAGACGTTACATTTTGTTAGTCTTTGTATACTTGGGATATGAGGATTTATTATTTACAGGAGATAATCGACCTTAGATTCTCAGTATTTCCAACTCTGCTATGAATTCTGGATATTACTAAAGTAAAGTCTAAATAATCTATGTGGTATTAGACAAAAAGTCAGAAAGAATATAAAAATGAAATAAAAGTTGTGGCATGCTCTTATGGTTATGAAAGTGTGTTTGGTAGATAGTTGTGAAAACTTACAAAATGCAAACTTCTAGTGTATATATGGATCCCCACTGAATTTGGAAGCTATTGCAATAAAAGAAATTCAATGAAGGGAAAATTAAATTAGTGAGTTTTGAATGGATAAGGGAAAATCAAAGTGATATACATGCATATATATATATGAAATTTATGCATTGTCTTTCTGTTTTTCTTTTTCTCCTAGACAGATAGATATAAGACTGAAACTGTCTCTGTTCAATCAGAAACAATTAAGGGTGCTTGAGATAAGCCAAGCCATTCTGTAGTAAAGAAAACATTGCAATATTAATGTGGCTTTCCTGCCAAGTTTACTTTTTCAGACTGTGTAAAGAGAGGCGCATTTCAAATGCAATACTGAAATGCCTAAGAGTAAACAAGTAAGAAGATTAAATCTGGCAACAAAGTGGCTGCACTGTGCATCCTGGAGGAAGCAAACACCTTAGGAGATTCCGTTTTCCCCACATTCACAGTAGTACTCCAAGCTATAACATTTCTAATTTTTCTTATTTTGCCTCTCATTGCCTCCTTGCATTTTTCAAATAGTCTCCTCATGACTTTGAACTGTACTTGCCTGGCTTCTCTCTTTCTGATTAATTTTTTCCCCAATTGTATACTATGTGTGCCCAAGCTGTGAGCGAAGGGTGAGGAAACCGTTTCCCCTTGGTGTGTCAGTCTAGCCTTCACTAACTGAGCAGACTTGTTATTTTAATAATATAAGGATATTATTATTATTAAACCATCAAGCAATCTTGTTTTTTGTTTGTTTATTTTTTGAGTGGATGGAAAAAAAGCATTCATCAACTTGGGGAGGCCTAAGGGTCTGATAATCGTCATGCAATGACTTGTGGATATTGTGTGAATGTGTCCTTTTAGGAGCACAATCATCAGTTGGTGACCAGTTGGGGATTTTAAGAAGGGTCTGACTCTTACACACTGTAGGACTTTCAAAACCAAAGCAATAAACCATGTTGATCTTAGTCTTATGGATCCTCAGCCATAAGGAGAATTCTAGTAAACACATCGGGGGAGGGAGGGGGTGCCATTTTTTGCTAACAAAGCTGTGTCATCTGAATATATTGGTGCCAAATATAACTTATGATAATTGTGTAAATATTAACAACAGGTAGTTGAAATGAAGCCAAGTTAGCCACAAATTTGTGATGAACCAACCAAAATCACTGTAGCCCTGTGTTGGTTACGATGCCCCCTGACAGTCAAAACGTTCCTGTAAAGTTAAACCCCATTGAAGCTACAATTGAGGTTCTTCATGTTAATCAGAAGTTAAGACACCAGGACACTTTCTCAGCTTCTGATTATGGATATCCATGAAGAGTTTATATCTTCAAAACATTCTTGACTCATGATAATATAAGTTGGCTTGAAATTTTGTAATAATTTGTAGAAATGTCAAAATAATGGCAAGATGAATGCTAAAAAGGAGATCTGTTCTGCCTTGTTGTGTCAAGTGAATGTTTACTCCAGAAAATGTACTCCGATCTCAAAAAGATTCACAAACATCCCGCAAAGAATAGTAAGGCCCATGTAAGTGTCTGGCTGGTACCAGCGTTGGGATGGTTCGTTTTCACAGTTCTCTAGAGTGTACTTTCGCTTTACTTTTCATTTCTAAGTCAGCCTCTCAGTTCCTTTCTTTCACTCAAACAGATAATAAAAGAGAAACCTATGATAGGGAGTGACTAATAATAAGAAAGACTTCTGAACTGTCATCTCTGCTTATTTGTATACAGACATGTGTGTGAACATGTACACCTGAAAATACACACATATGCAAACCATGCAGGTATATGTTTGCACACATGCACATACACACACACACACACACACACAAACACAAATATTACTATTAATTCTGAGGTATGATAATATCTTACTAAAATACTATCAGTTTTCTGAGGATATCATGACAAAAACTCATAATTTTTGCAGACTCCCATATGTGAATCAAAAATCTATAACAATTATCCATAGAGACATAGGCATTTAGGGAATTTTACAGTTGATAAAAATTAAATAGAGACTTCATGAGAATAATTATTAGGAGAAGTATGAAAATGAAAAGGTTAGTAATTAGACACATATGTCTTCACAAAATGAAATAGATTTAAAAGGCAGCACTTTAAGGGTATCTTGAAACATATCCAAATTATATTAACCTTTCAAACATTGCCAAATAATATATTTTAAATTACCAAAAATATTGATAAATATTATTAAAGGATGTGAATTGAGCAGGGTAATAAAGAATACATTATTAATAGAATTTTAAAAAATAATCCTTTATATTGTTTAAAGGAGGAAATTTGATTTCATATTGCTCCACATCTAGAACAAGAGTGAACTATTGACAAATTCACAGGATTCCCATATTTGTTATGAGAATGTATACTGGAACATCTTTATGGTGTTATACATCTAACAACACAAAAATGGATATGATATTTTGTAAAATTGCCGAGTCTAAGACCAGGCAGATAGCTCATCAGATAAAGGCACTTTCCACATAAGTGTAACAACTTGAGTTTAGTACCCAAAACCCAAGTAATTATGGAAATAGAGAAATTTCTACTTAAAGTTGTTCTCTGACTTCTACTCATTTGTTATGGTACACGTGCACTCTACACATGCACACAAGAGAAATAATGTCTGGCAGACATTTTGATGAAGCAGGAATCTTGAAGGACCATCTTGTCCCTTAGCAAGTTTAGCAGTTAATTTGTAATCTGCTTAGACAATGTACTGTCAAGCAGTGCAGGCAAGAGAAGTTTCTTATCCAAATGGCTAGCCTTGCCACAGTGAAGATAAGCTCCACAATGAGTTTCTTCAATGCCCATCATCCTCTCTGATGTAATTGGTGTTGCCACGAGACAATGTATCTCATTGTCATGAAAAGCCCTAAGTTTAACAAACCATTTTAAATGTTACAATCTGTAGCCTTTGAAAGATCTGAAGAACATCTATCCTTCTGAGATACATCTGAATATCTAGAAAAGCTAACTAACATGACTATAAGTTTTGACCAGTATAGATGATTATCTATTAACCTGTACTTTTTAATTATGTACTACATTTTAAAATGAGCTGTTTCACAATACATAAACAGAAGTAGAAATGTACATATAACAAAATGGACCTTAAATTTTTATCAATAAACCAAAATTGGTCTGGTCATTCCCAGTCACTGAAGAGGAAAATCTTCTACAAGATGACTAAAAACCCATTGCCCATTGTAAAAATTTATAGAGCTCTAGATGACAGATTAACTATGGAGGATGAAAGATAAATGGAGGAAAAAACCGTATATTTTGGCAAATTTCTATAAGTATTCAAAGGCCAAATTAAGAATAAGGACGAATAACAGAGCGGTTGAGAGAATCCATGACACAGGGTGCTGATGTGACCATTATAACTAATAAATCTTGTTCTCCAAGATGGCCCCTGCAAGAGGTAAATGTTCAATTTTTAAGAATTGGAACCCTATTTCAGGTAAAACAGAGCATGAGATGGGTTGAATGTATAAGACCAGAAGGACAGAGAGGAAGGTTGAGACCATATGTGGCTGATAAAGCAATAAATTTTCGGGGTCATGATCTATTGCAGCAATGGATTACCCAGATTAACATTCTTCCAGTACTAGATATGAATCATAAACAAACTCATGGTTATAGATAAAATACTGTAAGGCACTATACAAGACAGACACCAACTATCCAGGCTGTACAAAAACAGGATACAAGTGCCAAACTAACAGAGGAACCAAAAGCCCTACCCTTAAAGTGACAACAGAGGAACCTGTCTGGGTAGGACAATGGCCTATGACCTCTGAAAAGCTAGAGGCTTTATAGGAGCTGGTTCAGGAACAGCTAAATGCTGTACATATGAACAATCTGCCAGTCCCTGGAATTTTCCTGCTTTTGTTATAACTAAGAAATCTGGTAAATGGAGAATGATTACACACCTGAAAGCCACCAATAAAATAACCCAGCCACTGGGCTCTCTACAGCATGGAATTCCTTGCCTTCTCTGATACAAAAAGAATGGCCTATCATAGTTTTTTATTTAAAAGATTGCTTCTTCACTATATCTTTACAAGAAAAAGATAAGGAAAAATTTGCCTCAACAGTGCCTAAATACTATAATTTTCAGCTGGTTAAGAGATCAATGGAAAGTCTTGCCACAGGGAATGCTAAATATCCCCACCTTGTGCCAATATTTTGTGCAAAAAAAAAAAAAACCTTTGGAAATAATTCGTAAATAGTTTCTACAATCTATAATTTATAATTACATGGATGATATATTGTTGGCTGATTCTAAAGTAGAAATATTAGAAAAAAATATTTTTCCTCGATGGGGGTTAGGGTTAGGATATAAAAGAGGTCTACAGAAAATTAGATCACAAAAAGTACAGAGCAGGAAATATCGTTACCAGACGCTTAATGATCTTCAAAAATTACTTGGAAAGATTTCTCAAATTCAGAACATTATTGGAGTAAAAGGAAATAATTTGAACAACTTTAAAATGGCCCTAAAAGTGGATAAGGACTTAAATAGTCCACAAATACTATCAGATGAAGCTGAAAAGCAATTAGAATGGGTAGAAAAGAGGATATAAGAAGCACATGTGGACCATGTGGATCCAAAACGAGACTGCATTCTGGTTATATTACCATCCAGAGAATATCCTTGGGGGATTTTGAGACAGAGGGAAGATAACATATTAGAATAGAAAAGTGGGAGACTCAAACTCATAAAGAAAACTATTTGGAAGCTTCCATGGATTGTAAGAAAAACACCAGTCTCTGGTGTCCCTACATTATACACAGATGCAAACAAATCGGTTAAGGCAGGATATAAATCAGAAAATATAAGTAAAGTAATTTGAAGCCCTTATAACTCCATACAAAAGGCAGAGCTGTATGCCATTCTCATAGTACTTAAGTATTTACAGAACCTCTCCATATACTTACTGACTCTCAATATGCAGAGAAAGTTGTCGTACACTTTGACATGGCTGAATTTATTCCTGATGATACAGAATTAACTTCGTTTTTTGTACAATTACAAGAAACAATCAGGAATAGGACTCTCTCTCTCTCTCTCTCTCTCTATATATATATATATATATATATATATATAGGATATATTACACATCAGATCCCATATGGATCTGCTAGGTCCTCTATCACAAGGCAATGATGACATTGATCAGTTATTAACAGGAAATATTATGGAGGGCTCAGAATTTCATAAAAAAACACCATGTGAAGAGCGAAGGTTTAAAAAAATGATTTCTCCGTCACTTGGCAACAAGCTAAGGAAATAGTAAAATCATGTCCTACTTGTTCATTCTATATCCAAACTCCTCTACCGAAAGATAGTAATCCTAAAGGTATACATAGGAACGTAACTTGGCAAGTGTATGTTTTTCACTTTACAACATACTATACACATTTTCAGAGTTTCAATGGGCCACTGCTCTGAGCTCTGAAAAGTTTGATTCTGTTATCACACACCGTTTAGAGGTAATGGCCATTATGGGTATACTTACACAAATAAAAACTGACAATGCTCCAGCATGTATCTCCAGCAAATTGAAAGCATTTTTGAATATTATAACATAAAGCACATAACTGACATAACACCCAGTCCTACAGGACAGGCAGTAGTTGAGAGATCTAATCATAATTTAAAGGAAATGCTCTATAAACAGGCAGAGGGAACCAAGACCCCCCCAAAACAGATTACATAATGCCTTACTAACATTAAACTTTCTTAATGCTGATGACTAAGGAAAAACAGTAACAGAAAGGCACTAGTCAATAGAAAATAACTTCTGAATTAAACCAGCTGGTGTACTTCAAAGATGTATTGACCTCAGTATAAAAACTGGGATATGTGTTACATTGGGGTAGGAGTTTTGCCTTTGTATCTACAGGAGAGAAAAAAAAAAAAAAGATATGGATACCATCTAAGTTGATCAAGATCCAATATGAACAAAAGAAACCTATTAATGAGGAGAAATGATAAGTCATCCACCAAGATACTTCCCACAAGTTGTATGGAGACCTCTCAAATGTAGGGGGACTAGTCTCTTCCTGTATTTACAGAAAACAAAAACACCCATATTCAAAAGGCCAAAAGACACTGAATATGTAGGTACCAGAAGTAACAAAGATAGCTACCCAGAAAGACCCATCAAACAAAGAAGAATATGACTTATGGTACCAATACCTAATTCTGATGAACAATCTCTATACAAAATCGAATTTTCTTTACTCCTTAGTACTCTTTTAATCCTAATTCATTAAACCAGTGCTAGCTTTGGAGTTGGATTTGATACTCCTCCTCTAAATTCAAGTATGTTGTTAAAATAAAATTCCAAGTTTCTGCCTTATATCAAGAAGCCAGTTGGTATAAGACAGATGAAAACAAAATCTAGGGACTGTCATTTGTCTAAACTAGGTTTTCTCTCTGAAATCTTAATTTCCCTCATACTTATTTTCATCTTTACTGTTGCCTTTACCAATATCCATACCTATGAAAGTTGAAATTTCTGTGTTGATATTAATGCTTAAGTTTTCCACAAGGAACAATTACAACTCTTAACAGCAATCCTTGAACTCTCCAGAAAAAAGATGGGGCTCCTTTTCATCCATTCCACTTGATTTAATCTGATGTACCTGGACTAAAAACATCACCCTAAAACTAGTTTGGGAGTATAATGCCCTAGACAACTCCAGACTAGCTAGTTGAAACGGAGTGCCACCATATTACACTCTGACCACAGCCTCAGATAATTTCAGTCAAGCATTTCCTACCACACAGAGACTAGCTACAAATGCTACAGCTAGTCCCCTTGAGAAATCTTGTTGACTTATTTTTTTTTTCCTACAAGATCCCATGGAGTCATCCTTGTCCCATTTCAGCAGTTAGGAGCACTTTCTCGCCAGCCTGGTCCCTCAGACATGTCTGCCCCAAATAACATCTAGAGACATTGTATTAATTACAAAACTGTTTGCCAGATAAAATGTTTCTTATTGGCTAGCTCTGCCTTAAATACTAACTGATTTCTGTCAATCTAAGTGTTTCCAGGTGATCTTATCTTACTGGAGAGAGGGTCCTGACCTTTTCCCTCAAAGCCCATTCTACATCTTGACACCTCTCTACTACCTCTCCCAGAATCCTCCTTGTCTCCTAGTCCCACCTTTCTTGCCTTCCTATTTGCCAACAGTGCTTTATTTATTAACCAATAAGAGAAACATATTTACAAGATGACATCTCCTATCACATACCAATGCAAAGTATTCATTCCTATGTCCTCTCTCTCTCTCTCTCTCTCTCTCTCTCTCTCTCTCTCTCCCCACCGTGACCATTAACTAGATAAAACCAACCTCCTTTAAATAGAAGCAAAATTTTATAGACAGTATTTGGGAATATGGGCATAGACTTTTCATTGTCAATCCCTTGGGGATCCTGAGAAAAACCAGAATCGTGGCCAGCCCCTGGCTGTGTCTGTGAGGCTACATCCTCTCAGCAGCTTTAGATGTTGGATAAACTGGGCCACTGCTTCAGGGGTCTTGTCGGATCAAACCATAGCCTGGAAGGAATCCATAGGTTTCCATCCTCTGTAGAAACAAAATCAAACTCTCTTCCCAAAGCAACATATCCTTAGACTCAAATACAGCTTAGAAATACTCAGAAACAAATGTTACTCTGCAGCCAAAAAATTCAAAAGAAACAATAATACACATAGTATAGATTTTTGTTTATTTTCATATTTATGTGGCTTATATTACTCTGTTTCTTTTTAAGACTCTCAGTTAATTATTTTAAAAACACTCTTTCAATCTGTAACTGTCTCTATATTTTTTACTCTTTTTCCTAAGCTTATGTACATCATTCAATATCACTGTGATCCATCTAAAGGTTTTTTTTTTGTCTAAATATGTCTTTATTGTGTATTCATACTTTCTTTTATAACCAGAAGCATTTTTAAAATGTTAAGTGGGAGGCAAGGACTAAAGTGACTACCGGTGCCACATGGCTTTCCACCATAGCAAGGACAACAATGAATGTTATGTTCACCTCACCACCATAGCTGGACCATTAACATTTTTGTTTGAGTAAAAGCTAAATCTGTCATGTACTGATCCTGGCCAGAATCCAAATGTCCTCCTGTTTGTGCTCAATCAGACCTGAGGGGCCTCTTACCCATGCCAAGAGTGCTGAGCTACAGGGCCTGCCCTCAGCTATTTACCTTCCTACCCAGATAGGACATACAAGCATGCATGCCTAAAGAGGGAGATGGGGAGCCCTTGGATTATCCCCCTAACAATCCTACTTCTGTTACCAGATTGTTGGGAGATTAATTTTAGACACATTTGGACTGGTTTCTCTCCACCAAATCGGTCCACATAGGCACTATGAAGTATCCACTCTAAAATTTAATATCTACTTATAATTGTTGGACCATTGACTTGGGTTTCTTACTGACTAGCACTTTTTTTTATTTATTTTTTATAACCAAGTCCATTTAAATAAAAACAAACATTTATAGACAATATTTGGGAATTTGGGCCTCATTCTTTCCAAACTATTTCCTGCTGGTAAGGGGCGCTGTCATGGGGGATTATAAGAAGATGCAGAAATCCTGGCTGTATCCTGTAAATCTGCTTTGTCCAGCTGTTTTGAATGTAGAATCACCTGGTACTCTGTTTCAGGTGGTCTGGCGTGATCAAACCACATTAGTCTGGAAGGAATCCACATCTTTTCATTTTCTGTGGAAACAAAAATAATAATCCTTTTCCCCAGTAACTTGTCCTTGAACTTAAATTTTGGAGTCAAAGCATTTTTTGAAAATTTAATTTATTATTTTACATGTCGATCCCAGTTCCCTCTCCCTCCTTTCCTCCCTTCTTCCCTCCTTCCCTCTCTTTTACCCTCTCTGCCCTCTCACATGCACTCTAAACACCCTCCCCTCCCAACCCCCCACCCCAATTCCATATGTAGGGCAATGCCATCCAGTTGGGGTCATGTAGATCTGACAGGTCATGTGAGGTAGGGACTAGGGCTTCTCTCCTGTCTCTAGATTGAGGCAGTTATCCCTCCATGGGGATGTGTTAGCAAGATCCTTTTGTGCACCAGGGATACTTCTTAATCATCAACTTAATTCTATTAATCCGTGTATCTCCATCTGGCCTTCACTTATCAGTAATGCCCTGGGACCCTGCCTCCCCAGCAGCTACATGGAGACTCTCTGAGTCTGCCTATAAATTTTCTCTATCCCTGTTTGTATTTCCTGCCTGGCTGAATCCCACCTGATTAGCAGAAACAACTTTATCAACAAATAATAGAAACATGTATTTGCAGCATACAGAAGAGCATTCCCTATCATTCTTTTTCCATGCCCTTATACAGGCTTCCAGCAGAAGACATGGCCCAGATTAGACATGAGTCCCTTCAAAAGATCTGGATTAAAATTTGTCTTCCTACCTCAAAAATCCTCATTAAAAGTAGATTTTCTCACACCAAATTAAACAAAAATCCCAATTGGGTGTGTCCCATTATTTCTTTTTTATTTCAAATGTAGTATGTTGACAACCAAAAATAATTTTGGTTCTAAATATTCCAGAGTATACTCAAATTTGAAACATTCATATGTGAAATGATCATGACTACAGACATTTTATTTGCAACTTCAGATTTTTGTTTTTCCACTACAATATAAATAGGTGGGCATTAGTAAAATTGCTCTGAAACAACACCATCTGAGAGTTCTAACTACTGGAAAATATTAGCAGAAATTACCATTACTCCTGTTTCCTAAAATAGACTTTTACTTTCTTGTATACCACAGTTATTTGAAAGGTCAAGACTTTCTTCTGCAATGCTGAAATGGAAGAAATCACTGCTGTGTGAGCACTAATTTCCTTTTGTCTTGTGGAATTAAGAGTATCTGCTCTGTAAGTATCATAAGACATGGGTAATAACTGCCTTATGAGGGGTTAAAAATGTTGAAAGTGTTTATTAGTCACCGAGTATTCACATAAGAATAATGCTAATACTATTTTGCATTTACAGTGATCATTTTAGCAAGATAACGTTCAATAAATGTGCAGAGAACCAGCCATACCTCTCAGTAGCATACCAATGTGCATTCATGAAGAAACCAGAACACACAGATAGAACTGAAAAATTGTACGTGACAAAAAATAAAGTTAATTATCACATACTGTTTCCTACACCAATTTAAGGAAATATTTGGCAGAGAAAAGAAGTGCAATTGTAAGAAAAATCATAATTGCATTTGAATTCACAAATACATTTCACATAGCCAAGATTTGTTCTAACTTAAAAGGTAGCCAAAGATGATTTTTAACTTCGGATTCCACCCCTCCTCCCCTTTCCAGTCTGTACATCTAGAATTCTGGGATTACAAATGTGCTGAATTTTAAGTTCTACTGGAAATCAAACCAAGGGCTTCATGCAGTCACTCTAAAAATGAGCTATATATCAGTCTTTAATTTATAAATCTTAAAAATAACATACTAACCAAGAGACCTTACTTTCCTTCTCAGTTATGAAAAAATAATTGATATTTTTGATATTTTATAATTAAAGTCAATATGTATTGAATATAGCAAAGAATAACCATATATTACATATAATTATGTATGATATATTATACAATATACTATATAAAAATAATATAATAATTTATGTATATAAATCTATATATACTATGTTTACAACATTTCATAATGAATGGCAGAGATATGCATAAAAACATCTACATCTTCATATATACTGGCAAGCTGGAACACTTGGCCAAGAAATTATTACTTGTGATACTGTTGCAATATCATCTAACCCACGATACATTATATCAGACTCAATTTAGCTGAGAAAAAATTAGTCTTTGTAACAAACAAATAGTAAACACCATGTGAACTCATATTACCAAGTTACATTAAAAGGGGGTGGTAGAAATACACAATTGTTGCTACAAATCTTTATTGAGAAACAAAACCCTGAGATAAGCTGTGTTGCTGACTGGTTTAAATTACATTTTAGTCCTAAGAGTAATCATTCCTTCAATCTTATTGTGCTGATTCTGTAATTCAAATCTAGGATGATACATTCTATTATTGAATTGCAATACCGGGTGATAAAATTACATGCACTATTATTGAAAATATGATTAACATATTTTCACAATAAAATTTTGATTATACAAATTATGCAAACAGGTGATAGAAATTATAATATACTATTTTTTTACACCCCCAATTGAGTCCATATTGCTGATCAATCATGATCTTTTATAGTAATATTGAATTTTCACTCAGTAATATTTTCAACACTGTAGCAAGTATAAGCACATAATTTCCATCTAACTTTTGGAAAAGTTTTTTTAAGAAATAAACCAAATGACAAGATTTATAGTCCTTGATTTAAACTTAACATTACCTTTACTAAGAAATTAACATGGCTTTTCCCAGAATTCTGAAAAAAATCTCATCCTTTCATATTGTGATTTCCCATATTTTGTAGCAGAAAATCACTAACATCTGTATTTAATGTAATAATTATTATTTTTTAATTTATGCATCATTGACATTAATAAGTATAACTGTTGAAAATATTAATTCATTTACTTTGTAGAAAAAATAGTTACAAGATATGAAAAAGTTTTTTTATCAAAGAAAGATATGTATGTCCACTAGAAACTATTAATAATAATGTAAAAATTACCATGTTGGAATTCTTAAAAATGGACAGTCGATAGTGTAATAAGCATTAATGAGATGAACATTACCATCAGTTTTCCACAAAAAGCAATTTCTAGATTGTGACAAATAAAAATGGAAACTAAGGCTAATTTTCCTCTTTTTTAGGTATGTCTAAATCATACATCTTAGAACTTCTCTAAGAAGGTTTTAAATGAAGCTCTATCCATGGTTAGAATAGATCAGAGTTCACCAAATTAAAAAAGCCTGTAATACAAACAGAATAGTAACATTCCACAAGCTGAAATAGACAGTTCATTACGTAATCTGATGTAAAGTTATTCAGGGGAAAATAACAAAAGCCCTAGCAGTGTATTATCAAAACTGTTTCTTTTCTACTCAAAAATTAATAGAACTAAGAAGAAATATGAACTTATGCATCCTAATCAAGAAAAATGTCAACTAAAAACTTAAAGAAGTAATATAAATTTAATTTCTCTGAAAAAGCTTTTAGCCACCATTTAAAAACCTATGTTCAAATATTTTATTTTTTAAAAATTTAAAAGTTGATATCAGGTATGAAAACATCAATATGTTTAGCACAGAATGAAAATTTCAAGAGAATAACAAGAGATTTTTTTGACATTTAAGCATCAAAATTGTATGAAAGTGGACTGGAGAAATGGTTTAGCAATTAACAGTGCCTGCTTCTTATGTAAAGGACCAGTTTTCAGTTCCCAGAACCTACATTGGGCAGTTCCTAATCATCTGTGACTTCAGCTCCAAGAGATCCAATGGCCTCTTAGGCATTCTTACATGTACACGGTTCTCATAATTTCATGAGGGCATATAAAAATATACCATAAGCAGAGAAAGGAGAGGGAGTGAGGAATGAAAGGAGGAAGAAGGAAGGTAAGGAAGCAGGGAAGGAGGGAGGAAGAAAGAAGAAAGGAAAAAAAACAAAAAAGGATAAATAAAGTGAAATATTAAGGAAATTAACAGACTATTTGTATCCCATGAGTCAACACTAAATTTTTACTACATAGCATACATATTCTTTTCCCACAGATAATCCAAGTACATCAAAATACATTATCTTAAAACTAACAGTGTAAACAAATATTCATGTTATGGAAAAATTGTTTCTTAAAGTTTGTTCAAACGGAAAGCTATCAAAAATGATAGGAGGCAATTAATTACAAAGGAATAGGTTTACTTATAATATTCTTAAAGGAAAACCATCTAGCTTCATCAAAATAATAACCCAACAAACTGCTTTAAGTATACATGGAAGTTAAAAAAAAAAAACTAGTCATCAAGTATGAGCTGTCAAAACAACAACTATAGAAAAATAGAGCTAAAATGTTCCTGACATTTTTGATAAATAATGTAATAAAAAAGACAAAACCTGTATTTTGGAAATGGTGTTAACACAGAAGATGAAATGTCAGGTGTAAGGAAAAACTTAAGAAATAGCTAATTAGAAATAGGCTTCTCAGATGAATTGATCCACAGCTAAGCACTGGGACAAGCTCCCAGAGTCTACTTGAAGAAAGGTAGGAGAGATAATTTGAGCAAAGGGGTTAAGGTCATTGTTAGGAGTAGTTTTTCCTGCTGGCCTGGTCCCAACAACACACCAGCCCCAAATAACACACAGAGATGCTCTATTAGATAAAATTCTTATGGACTATTCCTAGCATTTCTTATTGGCTAGCTCTGTCTTAAATATTAACCCATTTCTATTAATCTAAGTATTTCCACATGGTATCATCTTACCGGAGAGAGGAGCCAGAGTTCTGCTCTCTCCATCCTCCATCTTGAATCTCCTCCCTACTACTTCCAGAATCTTCCTTGTCTCCTAGTCCTGCCTATCTGGCTTTCCTATTGGCAAAAGTACTTTATTAATTAATCAATACAAGAAACATATTTACAGAATGGCATCTCTCATCAAACAAAAACAGCTGACATGAGCGAGTGGGAGATCACTGACTCTGAACTGACTGCTGGGGAACCTACACAGTATCTAACTAGGCCCTTTGAATGTGGGTGACAGTTAAGTGTCTTAGTCAGTGTATGGGGCCACTGGCAGTGGGACCATGATTTATCCCTAATGTATGAACTGTCTTTTTGGAGCCCATTCCCTATGGAATGATACCTGCTCAGTCCTTGGTCCTGCCTCAAAATGAAGTGTTCCTTAAAGTGATGTGACAGATTTTGTTGACTCCTTATGGGAGGCCTCACACTCTCTGAGGAAGAAATGGGAATGGGATAGGGGGAAAATGGGAGGGAGCTGGAAAAGGAGAAGCTGGGATTGGAATGTAAAATTAAAAGAAGACTAAAAAAATAAATAAAAAATCATGTGTACACATTGTATACATGCTTTCCTTTATAACTATATATATACTTAGTATATATATATACACACATATATATGTATATGACAATGATGCTTTTGTAAAGTTTGTTACAGATTTTATGCTTGTTAATAGAGAAACAAATAATTATCCATCAATATATTAATGTAAAAATGGAACTTTTATTTTTATTTTGGTGTTTTTTTTCTTTCTTTTTTTAAAGGTAGAGTTAACCTCTCTAAATCCTTTTATCATCTATATCAAAATGGCACAATTATTTATATCACACAGATTGAATCAGGCTGTGTATTTTAAGCACCTGTGAACTACAAAAGCAATATATAAATATAGAGTGTTAACAGAGGTGATTAAGTGTAAACTCAAATATGTTGAGATTATAAAAAAAGACATTGATGGGAACATTATATGAAATTCTAAAGCACTTTAAAAAACATTTTAGTACATAAGAAAATAGTTCACTGTGTAATTTTTGAAACTAAGCATTTAAATACACTCCTCAAAAATTATAAAGAGAAAATAAATCACTTTTTTTCTATTAAAATCAGGAACTGGGATCAATATGAAAAATATAAAAATAAATAAATAAAAAGAAAAGGTCACTTTTTTCTATTAAAATATTTCCCTTAGGAACACCATAAGATTATTTAATTGTAGAAAGGTTATAATCCACTGTTTAATGAGCAGTACCCAGTGCAAAGAAGAATCCTATCCCATAAGAAACTTGAAAGAATTCAACAGTAGAATTGAAATAACAGAATACACAGACATAAGTATATCAGAAAAACAATGAGCCCTCAAGTATAACTCTTGGATATTGTAGAATTGTTGAATAGTAAAAGATGTCCCGATGTAATGAAGATTGCAGGACTTACAACAGGATCCAAGTCCTGAGTTACCCCAGTGGAGCCAGGACAGTAAGTAGCATGGTCCTTCAATATAGTTGGCTAGCCCAGCTGAATAGCAGGCAGATGAAGCAACAGACTAAGACAGTTCCTAAGCTGTGAATTTATGCATGATTGAGATGCAGGTGCCTAAGTACCCAAAGGTTGGTACCCACCAAGATGGGAACAACAGGAAGACAATGGAAACTTCAGGGAAAGAACCCATTATCAAGATGCTCCCCAAAATCTAAATGAGTCAGAAAAGCATATTTTTTTCCTAGCGTCTCCTAATAATGGACAAACTAGAAAACACTGTGACTTCATCCCAATGAAAATGAGATAGAAAAAAACAAAAAATAATCAATTAAATCTGGAGTCAAACAGCAAGATATTAAGCTTGTATTGCTCTAAGTGTATAAATGCATTCTCTGTGTAAGAGAAGCTAGCAAATCAAGATTAATCAATACTTGAAAAAAATTAACTAAAACAATGAAATGACTATTCATCACAGCATCCTAGTTTCTCTTGGAGAAGATATGGTTATCTCTAAAGACATTTTAACACATAAACCATTTAGCTTCAATAAGTTTTTGTTATTTAAATATCTTATTGAGTAAACTTAGATGTAGGAAAAGTTTTTAGCCTTTTAGAAATCTTCCAAAAACCTATAGTCTGGAGAAATCAAATAGTTGTTCACTGACTCTCTTTATTTAAATACTTTTCTACTCTTATTGTATTATAGTCTTTATACAAGGCCCTCTTGGTATTTGCTCATTCACTGCTGTTGCTATTTCTTGTCTCTAACAACCCACCTTCTGCTTTCTTGACATATATGATCACATGTGTTCATTTAAATACTTGCTCTGCATGTAATGGAAAGCATTTGTTCTCTTCCCATTTCCCTTTTGTTCCCCCTCTTCCTTTAGTCCCTGATGTAGTTTGAATATAAAATTTGACCTTTAAAAGGAAAGGAAAGTATAAAAAACCATGCTGTTCAACACTTTCTTTGAGTATGTTTATTAGTCAAAACATATATTAAAATAAAAAATACATAATTAGAGAGATAAAAACATAGAAGATTTGAATGTTTATTCGTAAACATCTACATGTAAAAATACCATGGAGACATTTTCAAATATCATTAATTCATCCTTAAAAGTGAAAGAATTTTTTAATTAAAAATACATGAAGTCTGTAACCACAAAGAGGCCCAGTGTGTTATATCTCCTTGTCCTCTGTGTATTTATTAGTTAACACAAGAGACAGACACTGTCTGAACTTCAGAATCATCCTAAGAACTGTGAAGAAGTATACACAGGGCTGTCTTAGATATCACTGCTGCTTGCAGAGATTTTCAAAGAATTCTGAGAATTGAGTAATGTTCAACTGGTTTCCAAGAGGATTATAAATCCTACACCAACTCCTGTTGACATGAAGGATACACATTAATTAAGGTTAAAGTTAAGAAATAAAAAAAAAAATATGGGAAAGATGAATCTTAGACCTGAAAGTAACAAGATGTGCATTGGTGGCTGAATTTCAATGTGAATCTTTTGGTTGGTCATAAAAAATATGCTTTGTTTTTATATATGACATAGTATACAAACTCTAACCTTATCCAAAACTCTTGAAATTCTTGTCAATGTATCTATTTCAAACTTCAATTTGGACTGTGTAAATGGATGTTGACCGAACACTTCTCATCAATACAATCCTGTTTTCACACCTATATTGTCCACCGTACTCTGCCTCCTTGTCCATTCCTCTAGCTCGTCACTGTTGTATCTCTTTCTCTCACTGTCTGTCTGTCTCTGTCTCTTTCTCTCTTTGTCTCTCATGTCTCTTTGTCCGTTTTCCAATCTCTCTCTCTCTCCCATCTCTTTCTTTCCCTCACTCCCTCCTCTTTCTACCTCTGTCTACCTGAAATTCTGACTAATCATTCACATTGACATTTACTTAAACATGTAGTCACATATGCCAAATAAAGAATGAAATAACATTTTACAGGTACAAAGACCTTGGTTTACAACTTGACAGCAAAAGTAGCACTTTTTATTCTTTTAAACATTAACATGTAATGTTCATTCTTACTGTGTTTCTATATACAATATACAAGCTGAATCATAGTGTTAACATCACTCTTCCAATTCTTTTGTTGACTTTGACTTTTTAAAATTGTATCCATGTTTACACTTTATGAAACTAAGATTCCTCATGCTTATTTCTATATAATGTTCTATTGGATGGGGGGGGGGGAGAGTTTGCTCCACTTAAGCCAAGAAGGTCTGGGGTTTCTCAAGATTATTTTTCCTATAACAAATCTGCATTAACATTTTTTGTAAGTGTGTTGATTTTCTAAAACCCTTCTATGAACTGACACTTCACTTTTTGTGTGCAGTTTTTCTATTGAGCCCTAGTTATTATTTTGTAGGAGATATAATTTTTGTAATTGATATTATATGTTAGAATGAGCTGTCCTACATAACATTAAGTATGATGCTTCCTTTCTTGATTATGAATTGTAGGATGTTCATAAACTATAAATTAATATTAAATTTTGTTGTAATGGTTAAACTGATCAAATTATGAAATAATGACTGTGAACGTATGTATTGTAGTTTGTGTCTTGTCCTATAGTATTTATCTGTCTTGAAATCATACAATATTTTTTATTATTTTTATCACATTGGCCTAAAATTGGAGTTTTGTAACACATTTTGCTTTGAGAAATACCATGTCACCTAACCAATTGCGAAATTTTATCTATTGGTCATTGTGTAACCCTGTTAAAGTGATGGATAAAAAAAGAAGTATTTTGGAAATTTTAATCATAAACTTTCAGATTTATTTGAGAGTGTGATAGTTAATTTAATGTTATATATCTCTATTTCTGGATGCAGTAGATTTTCCATTTGTTCCCATCTTCCCTTTAACTCATAGCACCTGATCACCTAAGTAGATTGACACACATTTGTGATGCCACTACACAGGAGTCCAAGGAAGTATTGGTAGAAGCAGAATTCCAGCCTGGTCTACAAAAATAAGTAAGAAGTTCACAGTGAAATGTTTTAAAATCAAACCCAAAACAATAACTCCTAGACATTGTTATTATTCATGATTCAAATATTTTATTTTCATTTAAAAATACTTTATATGTATTATAATAATTATAACATATTAACTAAATATAGTTAATAAATTATATATAATTATTATATTTCATTATAATTTAATATTAATTTTGAATATGTATTCTCCCTGTGTTGTTAATACTAGAACTCAGTTGCTCTGTATCAATATTAGTTCTTTGAATTTTCAGTCTTAATTAGCTACGAATTCTAATTGAATTATCACAGCATTTTCTTATAAATTGGATCTGTATATTCTTATGCCAAATATAATGACCAGTATTTTATATGAAAAAATTAAATTCATTATCCATTATTCTCTGAAAAGATAAATCAAATGAAAAAGAAAAAAGTTTTTCTAACATTAAAATATAGGAATATCCAATATTAAAATAATTAACATAGTCTCTAAAAACATGTATATAGAGATAAATATGTATCATATCACACACACATACATTCCTTATCAGTTTCCAGTAATGTGAGTATAGATATCTATGTTTATGGTTTTACAGTTCTACTTTACTATTTACACATTAGAACCACATATTTTTTTATGTGCTAATCTTATATTAGCCTCCTGCTTGACTTCTTGTTCATAGATTCCTGAAATGTTCTCTGTAGTCACTCATATATTAGGAAATGAAAACAGGTTTTTTCTTACTTCCCAGGTATTCCTTTTATTACTTTCTGCACAAACAAGGATTACGAGTACTGTTTTTTAGTATGTGCTGTTGTTTAGGATTTAAAAACTGGTTTCCATAATAAACATGCTGCTTATTGTAAGGCAGATGCTCTTATCAGATTAATCAAATTACTTAAATTCTTACTGTGTTAAGAAGAATTTGAATTAGGATGAAGTATGCAGTGAAACCACACTTGTCATGTCTGCATTTAGTCACATAATGGTAAAATTTTGATGGTGTTTCTATTGTATTACTAAACTTTCTAAAACTAAACTGTCAAGGCATTCTTACAATGACAGCAGTTAGATGCAATCTGTCATCTTTAAACACCGAACTTTTTATTTAGTGTAGTGAGATATACCCTGCCCATAATTGTTGCACTGACTACATCCATTGTGGGGTGGGGACAGGTGCAGACTTGACCTGGGAGAACTAGGTCTGGAATCTGGGACCCTAGTTTACTCTCTTGCTTCCTGGTTGGAGACAGATAGCATCCGGAGGCATCCTTGGGATGGAAACATGCTGGCGGTCATCTGTGTCTGTTGTTATTTCTCCCTGAATAAACATCTATTCAGCATATCTGTCTTCCCTGATCATTATTTTTCCACATTAATTTGCTAATGACACAACCAAATGCAATAAGTTTTTATTATTTTTTCATGAGTTTTATAACCATTATTACACTTCTTGTAATTAATTTCATTTTATTATTAATATAGTATTTTCCCTATTGAAATGCATAGATTTAACGCCTATGTTTGAATTTCAGACACACGAAAATAAATATGGGCTATGCTGGCTGTTTTTTGTCAGCTTGACATAAACCTGGACATATCTGGGAAGAGGGCCCACAATTGAGAAAATTGGTTTCCTTTTGTTCTTTTTCCTTTTATAATTTAGTTTGTCACGTGGAGCCAGGATGTATCCCTGGTACACAAAAGGACCTTGCTAACACATCCCCCATGGAGGGATAACTGCCTTAATCTAGAGACAGGAGAGAAGCCTTAGTCCCTACTTCACATGACCTGTCAGATCTACATGACTCCAACTGGATGGCATTCCCCTACATATGGAATTGTGGTGGGAGCATGGGAGGGGAGGGTGTTTAGAGTGCACTTGAGAGGGCAGAGAGGGTAAAAGGGAGGGAAGGAGGGAGGGAGGGAGGAAAAGAGGGAGGGAGGAAAGGAAGGAAAGAGAGGGAACTGGGATCGACATGTAAAATAATAAATTAAATTAAAAAAAAATGCTTTGACTCCAAAATTTAAGTTCAAGGACAAGTTACTAGGGAAAAGGATTTCTATTTTTGTTTCCACAGAAAATGAAAAGATATGGATTCCTTCCAGACTAATGTGGGTTGATCACGCCAGACCACCTGAAACAGAGTACCAGGTGATTCTACATTCAAAACAGCTGGACAAAGCAGCCTTACAGGCTACAGCCAGGATTTCTGCATCTTCTTATAATCCCCCATGACAGCGCCCCTTACCAGCAGGAAATAGTTTGGAAAGAACGAGGCCCAAATTCCCAAATATTGTCTATAAATGTTTGTTTTTATTTAAATGGACTTGGTTATATAAAATTAAAAAAAAACATTTAGTTTTTCACATTTCAACTAGCATATCTTATCTCCTATCACTATCACTCTGACTGTTCCCAGTACACTAATGCAGTTTTCAAAGTAATTCTTCATCTGCCAACTGTGTTTTTTTGTTTGTTTGTTTTGTTTTGTTTTTGTTTTTCAAAATGTGTCTATCTTTCTCTTTTCTTTCTTTTTATAATTTCATACATGTCAAAGTTTTGTATCCTTCAAAAGTTGTTGGTAAAGAAATGAGCTGTATAGCAGCTTGTCTGACCACATTTGTTTTGAGTTTCTACTTCTAAACCAGTATTATTTCAGGGAACATCAATATAGCAGCCAATTCCAGTGGACTGGGCTGCCACAGGTAGGGTGCGTGGCCCAGAGGCTGCAGTGGGACTGTGCTGGGAGTATATCGTTGTTTGGAAAGAGTCCTTCTCTAAAGCAAAAACTCCTTCCCTAGGAGAACCTGTGCACAGGCTGCAGATGTAATGGTGAAGATGGTAGACTGTCTCATAGTCCTCAGCAGGGGAAGTAGCCATCTCTTACCTCCACCTGTCCCCTGTGCCCTGTGTTATCTTGTACCCTCAATCCTGACCTGTTACCTCTGCCCTGCATTCTTCTGTACATCTCCAGGAAATCTTTGGTTGGTTTAGGATTTGACTGGGCGGGGGGCGGGGGGAGATGAATAAATTTTGAATTAATGGGAAATAAGTGGTTTCAAAATCCAAACAGTCGGGAGGCTAAGGCAGACAAATTGTCAATAATTTGGAACCAGCCTGCAAATAGGGTACTGAGTTGAAGACCAGACTGGACGACAGTGTGAGATCCTATCAGGAAATCCACAGAGGAGGTGGGTTAGAGATGAGGAAGTAGAGGAGCAGGAAGTGAGAGAGGAGGAGGGAGGAGGAAAGCTATGATGGAATCAAAATTAGTATTTTATTGAACCAGACACTCTGGGATCCACATCTCAGAGCTGCTGGTGAACACATCTCAGTTGTGACTATTTTGTTAACAGAAATGTCTTTCTTGATCAAGTCCAAAAGTGTGTTTGGTTTCTTCCTTGGTCAATGGTAGAGGATGTCACAACTCCTCACTCTTGCAATATGAAGCTGAAATTGGAAGACCCAGTTTTAGCCAATAATAAAATTTAAGAAAACAAGACAACATAAGAAGCTTTTTTATTAGGTTATTTTTATCTAATTCATGTGTAAGGCCTGTTTAAGTACTGAACTCTGTAGGCCTATGTAAGGCCTAATTGCATATTTATGAACAAACAAACCACAAAGCATAACAAAAGAAAAGGAATTCATTTGACTTGGTAATTAAAATTATGTAATTAATAATTAAATTTCTTCATTTCTTGGTGCTTCACCAAGAAACTAAATCCTGGATTAATCTTGCTGCCAGTTACATCTCACAGAACACTGGAGGGAAAAAATATGGAGAACGTTTAAAGTTTGGGTACTATAATTTTCTCATTAGCAATGACCTATCCCACCCCTTCATTTATCCTGGGATTTTACATCTGAATTCAGATATGTATTGTTTCTAGTTTACTCTAATTGTACCTAAACAAATTCAGATAATAAATGACAACTGGTAACCAGAATTTTCTTAATTATCTTTTGATCTGTGAAAGACTCATAACCAAGGAAACTCAAATTATATTTTTAATACACAATATAGGCCAGGGGCACCATCTGTCCTCATTTCTGTCTCCATTTACTGCCATTGGCACTGGAGACTTCGCTGTCTTGTCTGTGATTCCAACCATTAAAGGTCTGAAAGTGATTCATGCAAGTCCCTCTCACCTTGCAGAAATTATTCCAGTGTGTAAAAGGAGACTGTCAGTAAGTACCTGGCCTAGAAGACAACCCTCTCAGTGACAAGCCATTAAGGCTTTTAGAATATGAAGTCTAATACAATTGGGCTTTGTGAGAACATCAAAATGACTTGATTAACTATACACCACAAACAAAAAAAAATTGTTAAAGAGTTACCAAAAAGAAAATAATGATTAATAATAAAGTATTCACATTAAATATAGTCTCTAATTCGTGT
Source organism: Phodopus roborovskii (assembly GCF_943737965.1). Lineage (NCBI taxonomy): Eukaryota > Metazoa > Chordata > Mammalia > Rodentia > Cricetidae > Phodopus > Phodopus roborovskii. Next base: position 8,387,526 of record NW_026125444.1, read on the forward strand.
GACAATCTATTTCAAAGGAAATTCTTGGTGAATCACTTTATACTTTTAATAATACAAGAGTGGAATCTTCCTTGATTTTGAATATTTTCCAGGAGGGAGCCTTGGGTGAGTTGAATGTACAGTTTTCTTCCTTTGTTGTGAGCATAGAAAGCCTTGTGGATTAAGATTAGAAATTATTTGACTGAATGTTTGAAGGGTGTCAATTCCCATAGCTATTTTCTTTTGTCCAAGTATTGTTTAGCTTTTGACATCACAAAGTTATACTATTAAACCCTAAGATCAAGCTACAAAAAGATACAATAGAGCATTTTAAGAAACTTGTATACAACCCAAAAATATGCACTTTTGAACGAAATTCTCACAATACCATTTCACACTCCTATAAACCACTATTCTATGGAAAATAAAAAAAAACGAACAATGAAGAGAAATTGTCCCTAAAGGCAAAAGATGATTCTTTCCCATCTGTGCTATTTTGGCATCTTCTGTGTAGACTCTCAGGAATAATCCCTGTCTTGGTCACTCTGTAAAGATAAAACATTAGGAAATTCTAAGAATTCAAATAGAGGCATTGCTCTCTATTTGAAAAAATAAAACATTTCTCTGCAGTAGACACCAAGATGTTTGACAATAAGATATATTTTCATGAAAGGGATTAATGGAGTTAAAAATGAAGTTGAGGATTCAGTTCTCCATAGAATAGTATGGTAAAGCTTTTTTGTTCTTCTTAAGACAAAAGTACCAATTCCTCCTTGTCATATTCTCCTTTTTTAAGCATCAAAAGCCATTTCATTAAATGAAACAGTGCTGTCATATCCATCATCCATCAGACTGCTATTTCCCAGTACAACCCAGTACTCTGCAGTAGTAGTGAGTGCTATTCTATCTACATTTGCATTTTTAGTCTGAGTTCATATTATCTATAAATTTCCTAAGAATACTAAAAACACCAGAGAGAGAGAAAGTTACCTTTCTCTTTTTTGTCAGGTCCTAACACAGTGAGTATTTTTCAAATTTATTTTTATGGAATGAAATCCTTTCCCTTTTTTTTTTCATTCATATATTCCCTGGTAAAGACTCCTAAAAGGCCAAAGTGCTGAGAATGACTGTTTGATATTCAGCCTTAAACGAGATATCTATGTCATGCTCTCCAAGGCTCAGAAAATATGATAGAAGAGAAAGTAACTGGAATCTAAGAGCCAAAGAAAGGCGTGGGGTATTTTGGACAATGACTTTCATTTCAGATACACTTTTGAATTCTCAGCATCTATGATTACTTATGCCAGACCTGCACATATTTGCCCTGTCCTTCATCATCAGTGAAAAGGAGTTCATGAGACACTATATCTCCCTGAAGATTTATAAGCAATTAATAATAGAGTGAGAAAGATACAGAGACACGCAGAGAAAAATTAATCTCTTCACTGGTGTAGCCCACCATTGAATTGTATGTTCCACGAATATTCTTCACCCATTTTTACGAAATGAACTCCATCTAAACTCATCAGTTCTCTACAAGAACGATTTAAAAGCCCTAAAATCCATCAAGATGAAGTCTTATTTCTAAATATCTATGCTCCAAATATGAGGGCACCCACATTTGTAAAAAAAAAAAAAAAAAAAAAAAAAAAAAGCAGTACTAAATCTTAAGTCACACATCAAATTTAACACATGAACAGTATAAAACTTCAAAGCCCTACTCTCACCAATGGACAGTCTACCACACAGATATTTACAGGGAAATAAAGGAAATAACAGATGTTATGGCTCAAATTGATTGAGAAGTATGTATAGAACACTTAACCCTAAAAAATAATATACCTTTCTTTCAGCACCTCGTGAAATCTTCTCTAAAATGGAACACATATTGGTCACAGAGAAAATCTCAACAGATACAAAATAATAAGAATAACAACATGTATCTAATACTTTCACCATGGGATAAAGTTAAAATTCAACAAAACACAAACAAAAGAAAGCATACAATCTCATGGAAACTGGACAAATCTCATCTAATTACCCCTGGGTCAAGGGAGAAACAAACAGACAAAAAGAAATCAAAAACTTCCTAGTATTCAATGAAAATTAATGCACAACATACCCAAAATTATGGGACACAATTAAAGCAGTGCTAAAAGAATAACTCACAGCTATAAGTAGAAGCAAAAATTGAAGAATTTGAAGAAATCTCCCTCTAGTGACTTCATAGGACACCTGAACGCCCTAGAACAAAAACAAACAAACAAACAAACAAAAAGCAGAAAGTAAATTCACCCAGAAGGAGTAGGGTAGATTGCAGGAAACTATTAAACTCAGGGCTAAAATAAATAAAAAACACACAAAGTGAACAATACAAAAAAAAATCAATGAAACAACATGTTGCTTATTTAAGAAAATAAAAAAGATAGATAAATCATTATCCAGACTAACCAAATGGCAGAAAGCAAATACCCAAATTAACAAAATCAGAAATGACAGGGGAGATATAACAACAGACACTGAGGAAATCCAGAGAATCATCAGTTCATACTTCAAAACCCTGTATTACACAAAATTGGAAAATCTAAAAGAAATGTACAACTTTCTTGATAGGTACCACATACCAATATTAAATCAATTTTGAAATTAGTAGGCTAATGAACCAAACTAGAAGAAATCATTCTGAGTGAGATAATCCAGTCAAAAAAATAAACATATTATGTGCTCACTCTTATATGGATTTTAGACATTGAGCAAAGTATTACCAGCCTACAATCCACCACCAGAAAAGCTAGGAAACAAGGGGGACCCTAAGAGAGATGTACATGGCCCCCTGGAGAAGGGTAAAGAGACAAGGTTTCCTGAGCAAATTGGAAACAGCCATGGTAGGGATGAGAAAAAGTTAGGAGAAAGAGAACAGAAGAAGAGGGACAAGGAGAACATGAGGGAGCAGTAAATTGAGTCAGGGGAACAATAGAAAAAAAAAAAAAAACAAACAAGAACAGAGATACCATAATGGAGAGGGTCATTAGAGGTTTAAAGAGAAATTTGGCACTAGAGAAATGTCCAGAGACCTACAAGGATCACCCCCAACTAAAAATCTAAGCAATGGTTGAGAGGCAACCTTAAATGCCCTTCCCCGGTAATGAGAATGATGACTCCCTTATATGCCCTCCTAGAGCCTTCATCTAGTAGTTGATGGAAGCAGACACCCACAGCTAAACACTTAGCTGAACTCTTGGAATCTAGTTGCAAAGAGGGAGGGATGGTGAGCAAAGGGGTCAAGATCAGGCTTGAAAAACCCACAGAAACAGCTGACCTGAACAAGGGGGAGCTCATGAAACATACCTAAACATTTAAAAAGCAATATGCAGCGAGCCGAGAATCAGCATCAAATTAAATGAGTTGCTTTTGGTAAGAGAAACTCAAATTGATTACTAATGTCAGGAACAAGACAAGACTTTTTTATCTTTCCACATATATTTAATATAGTACTAAAGTTCTAGCTGGAACAGCAAGACAATAAAAAGCAAGGGAATAAAAACTGGAAGGGGGAGAAGTCGAACTTTCACTATTTGCAGATGATGTGATAGTATATATAAGAGGCCCCATAAATTCTACAGCTGGAATACACCTTAAGTAATGTTGCCGAATACATTAACTTCTTGACTTCTTTACTACATCTCACAGAATCCTCCTTGTCTCATAGTCCCACCTATCTTGCTTTCCTATTAGCCAACTCTGCTTCATTCATTAACCAATAAGAGAAACATATTAACAGAATGACAACTCCCATCATCTCTTTTCTATCTAGAATAAAAAGAAGGGCTTTAACTTTAACATAGTAAAATTACATATGACAAAACAATCATCAAATAAGAACTATAGTTAACAGTATTTAGTCTATTAACATTATCAGGAATTAAAGAAAATGTTCTATCACTAATCCTATCTTTGTGAGTCTAAAGTATTATATGTTACTTATCTTTAATCTTAACTGAAGAAAACTATTACCATAACTATATGTCGTCAACTCCATCAAAGACCACAGAAGGATAATGTATAAACTCTAAAAATAACAAAGACATCTTGCTACCTGGACAGTCATCCAAAGTTGTTCTGTGAATTGATGCATCCATCTTCGACCCATAGAACATAGTGTGTCTTGCAGACAACTCAGAAAAGCAGGAAACTTTAAACTATCCATCTGTATGAGCAGTTTGTCTGTCATGTTTCTGTGTGACCTTCAGAATGTCTGGCAGACTTTTACATGAAGCAAAAACCCTATATGTCCATCTTTTTTCAGCAGTCACTTTTCTGTGGGTTCTTATATCCAGTTTATACTGCATAAAGTCAAACAGTCCAAACAAGAGCAGTATCTTGCTCAAATGGCTAGTCTTGCCGTATTGGAAACAAACTCCATAGGAGTTTCTTTATGTCCATCTTCATTTCTGATGGTGTTGTCATGAGCAGTTAAGTCTCATTGTCAAGAAGACCTCTAAACTACTTTAACTACCATATTCTGTAGGTCTTTGAAAGGTTTGAAGAATGCCCATCCAATTGAAATATCTATATAGCTATAAGAACCTAACAAACGTAACTATAAGTTTTGACTATTATAGGTAACTATAATTTGTACTTAATTATGCATTACATTTTTAAATGAGCTATGTAAACACAATAGTCAAACAAGAGGAGAAATATTCATATCATAAAATTGACCTTAAATTAGTATCAATAAACGAAAATCCATTCTAAAACAAAGTTTTCATTTCTATACCCTAACCCCATTTTGCCTTTAAAAAGAGATTGATTGTGATCTTTAATCATTTATAACCAACCCCATTTAACATTGATGGACAATACTAGGGAATTTGGGTGTTCTTTTCAAACTGCTTCCTGCTAGTTGGGGATGCTGTAATACTATGGGAATCCTAAAATGCAGAAATCCTGGCTGTAGTCAGTAGGAATGCCTTATCCCAGATATTTTGAATGTTGGACCACCTGGGACACTGTTTCAGGTATTCTTGTTTGATCAAACCATGTTAGTCTGGAGGGGATACACAACTTTTCATTTTCTGTGGAAACAAAAATAGAAATTCTTTTCCCCGGTAACCTGACATTTGACTTAATTTTTGAAGTAAAAGCATTTTTAAAATATATAAGTTGGATTAATTTAGTAGCATTGATAGTCAAGTGTGTTTTAGCAGTTGTTCCTTCCTTAGAAATTGAGCAATTTAAAGCCAACACAATAGCATACAGTATCCAGACTCTGTTCTTACCATCTTCACATGGCTTTTTAATTACTCTATTTCTTCTACTTTTATTTTTCCTTTTTTCAAGACAGTGTTCCTTTGTGTAACTTGGCCTGCCCTGGAATTCACTCTGTGTACCAGGCTGGCCATAAAATCACAGAGATCTGCTTGCCTCTGCCTCCTGAGTGCTGAGATTAGAAGCATGTGTTACCACACCTAGCTACTCCCTTTAGAGGTTTCTTTTTTCTTTTTCTTTCTTTTTTTTTTTATATCTTAATATGTCTTTACTGTAAATCTTTATCTATTTTTTTGGCCATGCTAAACAACAACATTGTTAAAATTAAAGCCGTGACTATTTTAGCTGCTGTCTATCCAAGATAGTGGGGGTATGTTTACTGCAGGCATTGAGAGCCATGTTCACTGCCTTGATCTACACTGCAATCAAGCAGCATGCTGCTGGCTTGGAGATGTAGTCACTGCCACTTCCAGCTCTCATACATACCACTGAATTGTTAGCAGGGCTTTTTAAAAGAGCCATGTGGCTTTTTGCTTATGCTGAGTCAGGAAACCTCTCCTAAAGGAGTCACTCAAGTCTCTGCTTGCCTCTAGCAAAATAGAACCAGCCTAAGAAAATATGCTGCTACCAAGAAACCTTGCATGTCTCTATTCTTTTGATTCTAAAATCCCTTTTTATGCTTTTGTCAAGTTTTAAGTGGTAATACTTAGTATCCATGTTTTTTTATTTATTTATTTTTATTTAATTTTATATAACAAAGTCCAATTAAATGAAAACAAACATTTATACACAATATTTGGGAACTTGGGCGTCGTTCTTTCCAAACTACTTCCTGCTGGTAAGGGGCGCTGTTTTGGGGGATTCGAAGAAGATTCAGATATCCTAGCTGTAGTCTGTAGGGCTGTTTTGTCCAGCTGTTTGGAATGTAGGATCACCTGGTACTCTGTTTCAGGCGGTCTGGTGTGATCAAACCACATTAGTCTGGAAGGAATCCACATCTTTTCATTTTCTGTGGAAACAAAAATAGAAATACTTTTCCCCAGTAACTTGTTCTTCAACTTAAATTTTGGAGTCAAAGTGTTTTTTTTTTTTTTTTTTTATTTATTTATTATTTTACATATTGACCCCAGTTCCCTCTCCCTCCCTCCCTCCCTCCCCTCCAGCCCTCCCTCCCTCCTTCCCTCCCTTTTGCCCTCTCTACCCTCTCCCATGCACTCTAAACACCCTCCCCTCCCAACCCCCCACCACAATTCCATATGTAGGGGAATGCCATCCAGTTGGGGTCATGTAGATCTGACAGGTCCTGTGAAGTAGGGACTAGGGCCTCTCTCCTATCTCTAGAATAAGGCAGTTATCCCTCCATGGGGGATATGTTTGCAAAGTCCTTTTGTGCACCAGGGATACATCTTGGCTCCACTGTCTGAGGTCTCTTAGACTGCTCAGACCTTCTGGCTGAGACCCATATTCAGGGGGGTCCGAGTCAGTCCCCTGTTGGCTTCCCAGCTATCAGTCTAGTGGCCCTTAGCTCCTCCTTGTTCAGGTAAGCTGTCTCTATGTACTTCTACCGCATGGTCTTGTCCTCTCCATCTGCCTTAGTATCCATGTTGTAGGCGCCATTTTGTTATGAGTACTTTCCTGCCAGACTGGATCAGGCCATTTCCCCATTTGCTGGTGAAAATGCAATCTTGTACAGTTACTCTGGAAATCAGTGTGGTAGTATCTCAGAAACTTGGAAATAGATCTAACTCTAGATTCAGAGAATTCTTTCTTCAGAGAATTGATTCTTCTTCCTATTATAAAGACACTCGTTGAATCATGTTTATTTCTGTTTTATTCATAAATAGCAAATAAACATAGATGTCTATCAGTGGATGAATGAGTAAAGAAAATATTTTACTTTGCAAAACAGGATGTTAGTCAGATATTAAGACTTAAATTTGCATGCTAATAGATGGACTTAACTAAAAATCTTTCTGAATGATGTAAAACTGACCCAAAAAAGACAAATGTTGTTTGTACTCACTCATTATGGATGCTCATAATGATGACCAATCACACACCGTTTCCACTGTTCTATCTTTCCTTACTACTGTGGAATGACTATTTTTTCCTCTGGAAATTGGAAAGGCACCAAAGGGCTGTTTACTGACTTCTTTGTGAGTGAACAAGAGATTAAGTATTGAAATAAAAAGTCATTGTTTTAATTTACAGAAGAGATTATTTAGACAAATAGAAGAAATATATTTAGATGCTTGAAGTACAGTGTTCAGGAAATAATTGCTACAATAACAACTTCATTAAAAAATAAAAATGAGCTCATTTAATTGAATTACTTGTAATTGCTAATCAATTAAAAACACTTCCAGAAAGGTTATGGCATTCTTAGATTTCAAGTTAAATAACTCTCAGGGGACAGAAATCTCATTAATAGGCCCATATTTAAAAATAAAATAAATCAAGGTCTAGGATACTAAAGATTCAGTGAATTTTCAGAGCATGGTGAAATAAAATACTATAAGGGAAATAGATCTCAACAAACAGTGAGAGGATTATTGCAGTACTTAAGTTTTGGTGTAGTTTGTATTCAAATAGTGTGCAGCTATGTAGTATAATTCCTAATAAAAAAATGTTACTTGAACTTCTTCAGTAGATTTCTTCCTGTGAAAGTCATATATACAATCTGTCACCAAAGACTAGCTGTGCTTAAAACTTTCTGCAAGGAATTTGAGTGTACATATTATTGTGTACTTGTGTTGTGTTATCTGCATTGTCTGTGTATGTATATGTGACTATGTGATATTAGTAAAATCTCTTAATAATTCTTATTCTAGTGCTTTCCAATTATGTGATTTTAAAAAATTAAGTGTTCTGCCTCACTATTTTCTGGTTTGTAAAAGGAGATAATGCTAAATGGTTCTCAGTTATCCAGGGAATTATGTATTATACTATGTGCAAAGTCCTTAATACAGTGAATAGAATTAGTGATATCTAGTAAATTCTATAGGATGTTGCTGCTCTCATCCTAATAGGAAGAAACAGTGTTGACATTATTGCTATCTGCTTTGCTCTCTGTACTTGAACATCCCCCCTTTGGTTTATGTACAGAATAATTCAAACTCTAAAGCTCCATGCACAATCTATAAATTCTTCATTGTTCTTACTATACATCTCTGTAATGTGACTGCAACCTCTTGTGAACCTATGTAATTATCTACAGCTCTAATATGAAACCATCATGAACACCCTGCTGGTTTGTATGTTCATTTCTTTGTTTCCTTCTCTGCTCCTACTTCCTCATGCTTATCCTACAATGACTTAGAATAAGAAAAGTGATGTCTAGAAATTTCTCCAGCCCCTGCTCATATATATATATATATATATATATATATATATATATATATATATCTGTGAAGCTTTCTCTCTCCTCAGAATTACGACCTCAAGATGCATGTGAAAATGGTAGCTAACTGAAAGGTCAATACTTTGTCTGGACAGAAAAGAACTAGCAGTCAGCATAGGTTTGGCTGCTTAGTTTCTTGCCATCAATGACTGATTCTCTGAATCATAAAGATCACGTGAGAAAACTATAAAATGTCTCACAACTATTTCCAAAACAACCTTAGTACAATGAAAAGAGACAGGACAAGGAGATAAGGAAGAGGGGTCCATGAGCAGAAGGAACAGGAAAGAAACAGAGACAATGAGACCGAGTTACGATATACTATATAATGAAGAAAAGTTTGTTGAAGTATTCAGAACAGAAATTCTAGCCCTTAAAAGTGTATATTTATTTGTTTTGCTGTGTCAATTAAAAATGAAAACAATAATTTGATTACATGTTAATTTTTGCTTTTTGGGTAGATCTTTGATCCTAGGTTTCTGCTTGTTATATGTTCATCTCTTCTACTTGGCATAGGACCTGAGTCTAAGACTCAGAAAGCTTGCATCAAATGTTTCACATAAGTGGAAACAAATTTGGCTTATTATAAGTAGATTACATGATTGTATAGTTGGAAAAGTACATTCAGGTATGAATGCCTTTTACAAAACCTTGCTGTGTTCATTCGTCTACATCAAACAATCACAATCTAGCTAGTTAGAGTAGCATTGCTTTAAGCATCAGTTATATACAGAAACATTCTGACATGCAAATTCCGAATTTCTGTACCAAGGATTGATAGAATAAAACAATGGGAAATACCTTGAAAATGCCTAATAGCCACCAATCATTTACATTGTATCTATTAAGTTACATAAATATATTATACCCTTATCCTTTTCAGGCAATGGCATTGGAAAAAAGTACAAACAATTTTAAAATTGGTTTAGAGTTTAATGCCAGAAAAGACAATTGGAAGAGAATGTATTACAGTCAACCACACATTGTCTCAACACTCAAAAACTTTGTGTGAATATTTAAGTGCATGTTTCTGATAACTATACTCTAAAGAAATTTCATAAAACTAATACTTATACTTTAGACAAAACGATTATAAATAAAAGGATAATTTCAGAAATGAACTGAAAAATATAAAGTTTAAAGTGAAATAAGCTCTGAGGTAAAATAAACTCTACTGGTTCTGTCAGAAGACAGAACAATCACTCCTTCCTTTAAATTATATACTTATGTTCCCATTTTCATCCTTACCATTCTGGTCCAAAATATATGCAGTATTCTTCACATATGTCACAAGTTAAAAATAACACTGTTTATATTTACATAACATACTTTTCCCCAAAAGTTGATGTGGAACTTTGTGGTTAATAAAAATACAGCAACACATAATACAGAATGCTTGGAAAATAAAGGAAATAACTTTCAGCAGTAAAAAGTGATTTAGGTTAAGCACTGCACATGAAATTTTAGAATTATTTATAATTTTGTAGCATTAGGTTATTTATGAGCACAATCTTTTTTTTAATGTGGATGTGAGATTCTCTTAGAAAAACATTAATGGAGACACACTGTTCCAAATTAACTGCACATGGGCAACCATCATTAACTGTCTTTTTTTATTATTATTTTATATAACCAAGTCCATTTAAATGAAAACAGACATTTATAGACAATATTTGGGAATTTGGGCCTCATTCTTTCCAAACTACTTCCTGCTGGTAAGGGGCGCTGTCATGGGGGATTCGAAGAAGATTCAAAAATCCTGGCTGTAGTCTGTAAGGCTGCTTGGTCCAGCTGTTTTGAATGTAGGATCACCTGGTACTCTGTTTCAGGTGGTCTGGCTTGATCAACCCACATTAGTCTGGAAGGAATCCACATCTATTCATTTTCTGTGGAAACAAAAATAGTAAACCTTTTCCCCAGTAACTTGTCCTTGAAATTAAATTTTGGAGTAAAAGCATTTTTCTTATTTAATTTATTATTTTACATGTTGATCCCAGTTCTCTCTCCCTCTGTCCATCCCTCCCTCCCTCCTTCACTCCCTTTTACCCTCTCTGCCCTCTCACATGCACTCTAAACACAATCCCCTCCCAGCCCCCCACCCCAATTCCATATGTAGGGCAATGCCATACAGTTGGGGTCACGTAGATCTGACAGGTCATGTGAAGTAGGGACTAGGGCTTCTTTCCTGTCTCTAGAATAAGGCAGTTATCCCTCCATGGGGGATGTGTTAGCAAGGTCCTTTTGTGCACCAGGGATACATCCTGGCTCCACTGTCTGAGGTCCCTTAGACTGCTTAGTCCTTCTGGCTGAGACCCATATTCAGGGGGGCCTGAGTCAGTCTCCCATGCTGGCTTCCCAGCTATCAGTCTGGTGGCCCATTAGCTCCTCCTTGTACAGGTCAGCTGTCTCTGTGTGTTCCTGCTGCCTGGACTTGTCCTCTCCATCTGCATCTGGGTTCTAGTTCGACTCAGTGTATATGTATGGGTGTTTGCTCCTTTTTCCAACAGTTATTAGATGAGGGCTCCATGGATAAGTTAGTTGTTGATCTCACTATCCAAGAAGGGCATTTATGGTAGCCTTTCCACGGATGCTCAAATTGTTAGTTAGCAGCAGTCTTGGAGTTCTCTAGACCTTTCTTTGGGTTCAATTTTCTCTTGAAACCAATATTGGCTCCCTCTTTTATGCTCTCTCTGGTGCTGTCTCCCTCTCTCTCTCTCTCTCTCTCTCTCTCTCTCTCTCTCTCTCTCTCTCTCTCTCTCTGTCTGTCTGTCTCTCTCTCTTGTCTTCTATTTCCACCCAGACTAAATCTTCCTAGTCACACGTGTTTTCCTCTCCTTCCCCTCTCTTTCTCCTACTTCTCTCTCCATTCACTGCCCCCCACTTCCCCTGTGCTCTGGGGAACTTGTCCCTTTCAGCTTCTGTGAAGGACTTTATATAAATCTCTTAGACTACATCTTGTATCCTAGTACCTCTGGTGGTGTGAATTATAGGCTGGTGATCCTTTGATCTAGGTCTAAAATCCATATATGAGTGAGTACATACTATATTCCTCTTTTTGTGGGTGCATTACCTCATTCAGGATGGTTTCTTCAAGTGCCATCTGCTTGCCTGCGAATTTCAAGATAACCTTTATTTTTTTTTCTACAGAGTAGTATTCCATTGTGTAGATGTGCCACATATTCATTATCCATTCGTCAGTTGGGGGGCATCTAGGTTGCTTCCAGTTTCTTGCTATTACAAATAGTGCTGCTATGAACATAGTTGAACAGAAGTCTTTGTTGCATGGATGTGGAATATTTGGGTTTACACCTAAGAGGGAGATTGCCTGGACCTGTGTTAAACTAATTCACATTTTCCTGAGGAACTGCCATACTGATCTTCAAAATTGGTGTAAAAGTTTGCACTCCCAACAGCAGTGGAGGAGTGTTCCCATTTCTCCACATTCTCTCCAACATGAGTCATTATTGGTGTTTCTAATTTTAGCCATTCTGGCAGGAGTAATATGGTATCTCAAATTTGTTTTGATTTGCATTTCCCTGATAGCTAAGGATGTAGAGCATTTTCTTAAGTGTCTATCAGCCTTTTTTGATTTCCTCTATTTAGAATTCTTTCTTCAGTTCTGTACCCCATTTTTTAATAGGGTTATTTGGTGTTTTGTTGACTAGTTTCTTGAGTTCTTTGTATGTTTTGGAGATCAGTCCTTTGTCGGATATAGGATTGGTGAAAATCTTTTCCCAGTCTGTGGGCTGCCGTTTGGTCTTGTCCACAGTGTCCTTTGTCTTACAAATTCTTCTAAGTTTGAAGAGGTCCCATTTCTTAATTTTTTTCACTCAGTGTCTGTGCCCCTGGAGTTATCATCAGGAAGCAGTCTCCTATACCAATTTGTTCAAAGGTACCTCCTACTTTCTCTTATAAGAGGTTCATGTAGCTGGATTGATGTTGAGGTCTTTGATCCATTTGGACATGAGTTTTGTGCATGGTGACAGACATGGGTCTATCTGCAATCTTCTACACACCCTCCTCCAATTGTGCCCCATTGTATAATTTTAGCTGTTTTGTCGAAAATCAGGTGTTCATAGTTGTGTGGGTTAATATCAGGATTTTCAATTAGATTCCATTGGTCTACCTGTCTATTTTTATGCCAATACCTGGCTGTTTTCAGAACTATAGCTCTGTAGTAGAGCTGAAAGTCAGGAATGGTGATGCCTTCTGAAGTTCTTTTATTGTATAGGGTTGTTTTGGCTATCCTGGGTCTTTGTTTTTCCATATAAAGTTGATTATTATCCTTTCACGGTCAGTGAAAAATTGTGGTGGGATTTTAATGAGGATTGCATTGAATCTGTAGATTGCTTTTGGCAAGATTGCCATTTTTACTATGTTTATCCAACCTATCCAAGAGCATGGGAGATCTTTCCATTTTCTGGTATCTTCTTTAATTTCTTTCTTTGGAGCCACAAAGTTCTCGTTTTACAGCTCTTTTACTTGTTTGGTAAGCATTACACCAAGATACTTTATGTTGTAAAGGGTAATGTTTCTCTGATTTCTTTCTCTGTCTAATGGGAGATTTCATTCTTTAAATGTTTCTCATGCTGGTTAATGAATAAAGCATTGTTGGCCAATAGGAAAGGAGATAGGAGAGACTAGGAGACAAGGAGGAAAGAGAAAGAAGGATGAGAAGCCAAGATGGAGAGTTGGGAGAAAGCAGTATGCCAGCCGGCACCCCGGTAAGAGAAATACATAGATCAGCAGAAATCGGTTAATAATTAAGGCAGAGCTAGCCGATAAGAAACAAGTAACCGGGCCAACAGCATTGTATCAAATCCAGAGTCTCTGTGTATTGATTGGGGCAGGCGTGGTGGCAGGACAAGAGAGGCGGCAGGTGGAAAAGCCATACTCCTTACATCTGTCTCTTTGCTGTCTGAAAAAAAGTAGGGCTACTGATTTTTTTGAGTTTATCTTGTATCTTGCTAGTTTGCTGAAGGTGTTTATCAGCTGTAGGAGTTCCCTGGTAGAGTTAATTGGGTCGCTTATGTAAACTAACATACCATCTGCAAATAGACACAGTTTGACTTCTTCCTTTCCAACTTGGATCCCCTTGATCTCCTTTTGTTGTCTTATAGCATTAGCTAGAACTTCTAGTACAATATTTAAGATATATGGGAGAGAGGGCAGCATTGTCTTGTTCCTGATTTTAGAGGAATTGCTTAAGTTTCTATCCATTCAGCTTGATGTTGGCAGTTGGTTTGCTGTATATTGCTCTTATTATGTTTAGGTATGTTCCTGTTATCCCTGACCTCTCCAATACCTTTATCATGAAAGGGTGTTGAATTTTGTCGAAGGCTTTTTTTAGCATCTAGGGAGTAAATCATATGGTTTTTCTTTTTCAGTTTGTTTATATGGTGGATCACGTTGATATATTTTCATATGTTAAGCCATCCCTGCATTCCAGAGATGAAGCCTACTTGGTCATGGTGGATGATTTCTCTGATGTATACTTGAATTCGGTTTGCCAGTATTTTATTGAGCATTTTTGCATCGATGTTCATCAGGGATATTGGTCTGTAGTTTTATTTCTTAGTTGTGTCATTGTGAGGCTTAGGTACCAAGGTTAGTGTGGCCTCATAAAAAGAGTTTGGCAATGCACCTTCTGTTTCTATTTTGTGGAACAGTTTGAGGAGTAGTGGTATTAGTTCTTACTTGAATGTCTGGTAGAATTCTGCACTGAATCCATCTGGCCCTGGACTTTTTTGGTTGGAATGCTTTTGATGACTGCTTCTATTTCATTGCAGGTTATAGGTCTATTTAAGTTATTTGTCTCTTCTTGATTTAATTTTGGTAACTGATAGTTATCCAGAAATTTGTCCATTTCCTTTGAATTTTCAATTCTTGTGGAATACAGATTTTCAAAATATGACCTGAAAATTGTCTGGATTTCTTCTGTGTCCGTTGTTATGTTCCCCTTTTTGTTTCTGATTTTGTTAATTTGCATGTCCTCTCTCTGCTTTTTCATTAATTTGGATAAAGGTTTTTCTATCTTGACGATTTTCTCAAAAAACAACTCTTCGTTGCATTGAGTTTTTGTATTGTTTTCCTGGTTTCATTTTGTTGATTTCAGCCCTCTAGTTGATCATTTCCTGGCTTCTACTCCTATGGGGTGAGTTCACTTCTCTCTGTTCTAAGGCTTTCAGTTGTGCTGTTAATTCTCTTATGTGACTATCCTCTGTTTTCTTCATATGGGCACTTAGTACAATGAACTTCCCTTGTAGCACTGCTTTCAAGGTGTCCCATAAGTTCGGGTATGTTGTGTCCTCCTCATTCTTGTTGAATATTAGTAAGTCCTTAATTTCTTTCTTTATTTCTTCTTTGACCCAGGAGTGGTGCAATTGCACATTGTTCACTTTCCATGAGTTTGCAGGTTTTCTGCTATTTGTGTTGTTGTTGAATTCCAATTTTAAAGCATGGTGGTCCAATAAGATACAGGGGACTATTCCTATTCTCTTGTATCTGTTGAGGTTTGTTATGCCACCTAGTATGTGGTCGATTTTAGAGAAGGTTCCATGTGGAGCAGAGAAGAAGGTATATTCTTTTGTCTTTGGATGGAATGTTCTATAGATGTCTGTTAACCCCAGTTGAGACATAACTTCTGTTAGTTCTTTTGTTTCTTTGTTGAGTTTCTGATTTGTGGTCCTGTCTAGTGTTGAGAATGGTGTATTGACGTCTCCCACTATAAGTGTGTGATGTTTTATATGAGCTTTGAATTTTAGTAGTGTTTCTTTTATGAATGTGGGTCACTTTGTATTAGGGACATAGATGTTCATAACTGAGACTTTGTGTTGATGGATTTTTCCTGCGATGAATATGAAATGACCGTCTTCATCTCTTTTGATTAATTTTGGTTTTAAGTCTAACTTGTTAGATATTAGAATAGCTATGCCTGCTTGCTTCTTATTTCCATTTGATTGGAAATTCTCTTCCCAACACTTTACCCTGAAGTAATGTCTATCTTTGGAGCTTAGATGTGTTTCTTGTATGCAGCAGAAGGATGGATTCTGTCTTCGTATCTATTCTGTTAGCCTGTGTCTTTTTATAGGTGAGTTAAGACGATTAAAGTTAAGAGTGAGTAAGGAACATTGATTGTTGATGCCTGTTTGATTTAGGTTTGTTTTTGGCAGTGGTATTGTGAATATATTAGTTCTGCTTTACCCTTGGTTTCTGGTGTAGTTGGATTATCTGTTGCCTACATTTTTGTGGGCCTAGTTACCTTCCTTAGGTTGGAGTTTTCCTTCCTATACTTTCTGTAGGGCTGGATTTGTAGATACGTATTGGGAAAGTCTGGTTTTGTCATTAAATATCTTGTTTTGTTCATCTATAGTGATTGAGAGTTTTGCTGGATATAGTAGCCTAGGCTGACATCCGTGTTCTCTTAATACTTTTAGAACATCTATCCAGGACCTTCTGGCCTTGACGGTTTCCATGGAAAACTCAGGTGTAATTTTGATAGGTCTGCCTTTATATGTTACCTGTCCTTTTTCCTTCGCTGCTCTTATAGTCTTTCTTTATTCAGTATGCTAGGTGTTTTGATTATTATATGTCGAGGGGTCTTTTTTCTTTGGTCCAGCCTATTTGGGGTTCGGTATGCTTCTTGTACTTTCATGGGCATGTCCTTCTTCAGATTTAGAAAGTTTTCCTCGATGATTTTGTTGAATATGTTTTCGGCACCTTTCAGCTGGGCTTCCTTACCTTCCTCTATGCCTATTATTCTTAGGTTTGGCCTTTTCACGGTGTCCCACATTTCCTGAATGTTTTGTGTTAAGGATTTGTTGGATTTATGATTTTCTTTGGTGAATGAATCTATTTCTTCTAGTTCATCTTCTGAGCCTGAGATTCTCTCTTCCATCTCTTGAATTCTGTTGGTTATGCTTGTGTCTGTAGTTCCCGATTTTTGCCCAGCTTTTCAATTTCCAGCATTCTTTGTGTTTGTATTGCCTTTATTTTCTCTATTTCAGTTTTCAAGTCTTGATCTGTTTCCTTCACCTGCTTAATTGTTTTTTCTTGGCTTTCTGTACTTTCCTTAAGGAATTTGTTCATTTCTTCCACTTTTTTGTTTGTTTTTTTCCTCCATTTCTTTAAGGGATTTTCTCACATCTTCTTTGAGGGCCTCTATCATTTTTATGATGGTATGTTTCCCTAGATTCTGGTGGTGTCATGCTTATCTTTCTGTTGTTAGGTGTTTTCTTGTATTGCCTTCTTCCCATAGCTTCTTCCAGTAGGTATTGGTGGTATCTCCCCTTCTCTGTATGGTACTTTCCTGGTGGGCTCTGGCCAATAGCTCTGGCCAATAGCTTAAGTGTAATTTTGTTGTCCTGGAACTTTGATGCTTTTAGTTGTAGATCTCAGCTTGTGGTAGTTACGCCTGGATGTGTACAGCTGCAGAGGACCCGTCTGATCCCGGTTCTGCCCGGAAGTGTACTGCCAAATATCATCCCGCAGCAGATGATCTTTCTGATCCTGTCCCTGTAGAATAGCTCTTAACAAACTAGACAGATAAACACCAACAAGTTCCACTGGATGCTCTCCTGTCCAAGTCCCGCCAACAAAAGAGCTATTAACTGTCTTTATACAGATGTTGTTTAGGTTATTTTATGTATGCAGAGAAAATTTAAAGATAGCTCAGAGGATTTCTATATAAATCACAGTTTCTCTCACTGGTATTTTTTATTATTATTAATGACAGGTTATCATTAATTTAACTTTAGCTCATCATGTCCTCATAGTTATTTTCTATCAACTTGTTGTGGTTCAGGACACCACCTATTACATCACATTTCATCATATTCCATGTCTTAGGCTCCTCCCTTTATTAATGACAGTTTGGATTCCTTTGCCTTTTGTTATCTTGACAACTCTGAAAATCAATTTCCAGTATTTTATAGACTTTCTATCTAGAATGTTTCTGAGCTCCCCCCCATGATTAAAATAGGGTATGCCTGAGCAGAAGAAAATCACAGAAAGTACAAACCATTTCTCATTGTGACAGGCTATAGTCACATGAACTCAGCATTAGCCATCACTGCTGAAGTGTTTCTGTTAGGTTCCTTTACTCTCAAGATATATATTCCTCCTTTTCCCTTTACAGTCTTTGGAGCAATGTAATTTTAAAAACATTCAAGGAATTCCATATTAGAAAATAGAGAAATAGAATATAATTTAATTCAAAATTCTTTTTGCCTGATAGTATAAAAGGAAAAGTAGTTATAGAACTTGTTAATGCTGGGACTGAGTAATTACTAACTTTGTTTGGATCTTAAAAGTCATCAAGTCCAAGCCAGTATGTTCATAAGCATATAAATTCCCTATTGAGTCTTTCATATTGTCAAATTGTTATTCAACTCATTTGTATTTGCAATTGGTTTCTTGATAGTTCCCACATCTGATCACCAACATTGATGGTGTTTCATTTCAGCTTTTGAAATGATAGGGTCAGGGTGTTCAGTAAGTGAATATAAATATTTACCAGCAACATTTCACTTAGCTGAAATGATGATATGAAAGAATAGGTCTTGGAACTCAGTTTTCTGACAGCTTAATTCTTACTTGCTTGTTCAATTTGTGTCCTCATGTAGACACATCAAGATGAGTTCGCACCTGTTTTCATCTCTGCTTTGGTCACAATAGTAACATTTGGAAGTCTGAAGCAAAAGGAAAGTGGGTGTCAGGGTCAGCCAGAGCTATGTAGGGAGATCCTGTCTTTAAAAAAAAATAGTATTTACCTCTTTTCTTACTTTTCAGTTTTTAAAATTGAAATTATATTTGTTTTCTTTTTTTAAAATTTTACTTTTGAGAATATAACTACATCATTTCTTCCTTCTCTTTCCTCCCATTAAACCTTCCCATATATTCTGTCTTAGTTACTTTTAAATTCATTATCGATTTCAAAGTTTAAACCGAATCAAACATAATTACTGTAAGAAGTTTAAGGTTGGGTTGTCAAGATCCCTTTGATAAAATGTTTTGATTGTTTTTAATTTTGTTTTGTCTAATTCCACAGTTGGTGGTAAAAATAATACTTTCTAAAACTTGAATTCCTCTAATGTCTGAGTACACTATATTGCTTAGGGTATATAGAATTGTATGATTTCTACCTTCTCGAATTATTTTTATTATTTAGAATTCATTTTAATGCTTTGTTCTTTGATTTGATTACTTAGGTCTTCAATCTACATTTTCCATCCTTCACCTTCCTCTATATTCTGCCATATGGGTGTTCTTATTCAATTAGGCCTTACAATAGTTTATTATTCCTATTATTTATGCTAAATTGGCCTCTAGATTGACATAATCAGAAATATACTTTACTTAATATAGGCCTTGATTTTATTTCTACATTAGATATATCGGCTCTCCTACCATTTCTTCATTTTCTGCTTCGGTATCTTGTTCTTATATTTCTATCATTTTCTTTTCTTTCTTATATTTTGGTTGTGAACCTAGAGTTTAATGGCTAGGCTATCACTCTAGCCCTCGTTTCTTTCCTTACCTTTTAATATTTTTGGTAATTAAAGACATAAATATTGTATTTACATCTTATCTACCTCTGCCTGAAATGAACCACCATCAAACACTTCCTGAGGCTCTCCATCTCTCTCAAATTCATGACTTCTTCTTCTACTGCAATTATTATTGTGTATATTGAGTCTACATGTGTCTAGGAATGGCCTTTTGAGACTGGATAACCAGAGGGATTCTTTCTAGAGAAAACTCATTCTTCCTCTCTGTAGTCACTTATTACTTATCCTCTTCATTTATTGGTGGACAGGGTTTGTGAAATTTCCCCCATCCATGTTGGTATATCAACTCATATCATCATGCAGGTCATGTTTTGGCAGCCACATTGTTGAGATGTCATGCGTACAGAATTCCTGTCTAATCAAGATGCCACTATCTAGCAACATATATCCTGGTTGTCAATCTCATAATATCTGCCCCTCTGCCATAGTGTTCCCTGAGCCATGGGTATAGGAGTTAAGTTGTTGAGGTACCAAATGGGGCTAAGTATAACACAATTACTTTACGGTTTTTGTGGATCATTGTTGTAGCTTCTACCATCTGCAAATAAGTAAGCAAACAAACAATCAAATAAATAAGTTTATTTGTAATCTATGTTGCTTTTCCTAGCTCTCAAACATATGTTGACCATATTCTAACCATAACTATGTTGTGTGTTTATCCTGTTTCATTACTAGTCAATAGCTGATTATTTTCTTTTCGCTACATTCCTGTAAGCTCAGACCCTGTTTCTTGAATCCTTGTTTCAAGAAAACCTGGAGTTTGTTTTGATTTCTGTAAAAATGCTAAGGGCTTATACTCCACGTCTTTAATATCTGTCAATGAACCTTTGTAAATTCTTAGTAAATTATAACTGAATAAAAGAATAAACAACTTAAACAGGAGTACCTGCCATATAATTGAAGGTTATTAACTTCCTGCTAAAAACTGCTTATCAGTTCATTGTATAATTCATATTTCACACTTCAGTTAGAAAGAATGGGTAGGAATATGCAAAGCTGCATATATTGGCTTAGAATTTGCACTGTTGAGAACACTCATGTGTTATTAGCCCAGAAAAGTCTCATGGCTGAGCCAAGTATCAAGAAGAAATATATAAACCACACATGGGAAAGCTCTCAGTAGAAATATGTATCTCAGCAAAGGAAGAAATATTTAGGAGCAGGAATTCAATGATTCTCAGACTGCTCCATCCCTTTCTTGTGGCAGACCATTCAAAAACTCACTAATAATGAAGATGGGGAAAGGGTCAAGTCCCAGGTATTTTTCTCAATATTTCTGCAAAATATTAAGCCTTCTGGAATGTTTGCATATCTGGTAACACCTTAACTAGACTGCCAGAAATCTGTGTAATTTTTTTCTGTTTCTGAGATCCTGTTGAATACCGCCACTTTTAGATTATTTGGTCAGGTATTTTTGATTAGTATTGAACCCTCTGACATTTCTTTGATATTATCTTCTCTAAATATTACATGCAACCAACATAATTTGATGTAGGCTTTTTATTTAATATATAATAAAATTTACATGATTAGTACAGTCTTGTAATTCTGTCAATGTTTTTATTATTACATATGACTTGCACCAAAATGTTGTTTATAATTTTTCTTTATTGCAGTAATTATTCTGTTTTTTTTAATTTCATTTTACAATCTCCCTCCTACCCCTCCTTCTCCCCCCCTATATTAGCCCCCCCCCAGCCCAGCCTCTATCCACTCTTTCCAAAGAGTAAGGGTTCCCACAGGTAGTCAACACAGCTTGGATCATTAAGTTGAGGCAGGACCAAGCTCCTCCCCTGTGCATTAAAGTATTCTACTGTGGGGAATAGGGTCCCACAAACTAGCTCATGAACCAGGGATAGATAGCTCATGCTATCCCTGAGATTGTGTATATTTAAATTAATCATAAGTAAAATTTATAATCATCTTTTATCTAAATGTTTCTCTTTTCTTCTTATATCTGCCAGCATTTAAATTTTAACTGAGTATAGTAAACATTTTCTTATTTCTGAAATCCATTAAATTTTTTTCTATAAATCCTTGTTTGTGTGTTAAAATGTGTACTTTTTTATTATATATTTGATAATACAGAATTCTCCATCTCTTTGCCATGTTCTGGGATGTACAAAGATTCTACAGATTAGTAGATCAGACATTGAATCATTGAATAATCCCTGAACTTGTGTATTATCACAATTTCACAAAATAAAACAATAGTGATAAGAAACTACTGTGGGAAATAACTTTTCATAATTAACTTCTCATTTTAAGTCATTTCATATTATCTAGTGCAACGGGGTGGTGATTTGAATGAATATGGTCCCCGTGGGTGCATAGATTTGGTTACTGTGGAGTGGCACTATTTGAAAGGATTAGGAGGCATGGCCTTATGGAGGAAGTGTATGCCTGGGAGTGGGCTTTGAGGATTAAAAAAGCCATGCCAGTCCTATAGTCTGTCTGTCTCTCTGCCTGTGGATCAGGATGTAGCTCTCAGCTACTGCTATAGCACCTATATGTATGCCACCATGTGTTCCTTCTATAGTGATAATGAACTAGACGTCTGAAACTGCAAGCAAGACCCCAAATAAATGCCTTATTATATGAGTCACTGTGGTCATAGTGTCTTCTCATGACAATAGACCACTTGCTAAGGCAAATCCAGTAAATATGCCCATGTCTGCAATTAATTCCATACATGTCTTTAGATAGTGAATTTAGACTTATTTTTTGTTATATATCCAGATTGAAAATAAAACAAAGCTTATTTAGTTATATAAATGTGGAAGATGATCGGTGAGATGGCTCTGTGGATAAAGTGCTTGCCCAAGAGCACAAAGACATGAGTTTAATTCCTAAAACCAAATTCAGGATGGAAGAAGAAAGCCAACTCCACGAGTGTCTTCTAACCTTCGCATAGTCACTGTGACATGTGCACAACCTTCCCCACTAACCCATCATCTCACATACAAAATAATAATAATAATTTAAAGCTAAAAATGGACAGAATTTCATATATTATAAAATACAATATTAATAAATAATTTTATCAGAACTAATAAAATGCCTCATTTTAAAATAAGTAACACATTCATAATACATGAATTAAGGATTTCAAATAGTAAAGGGTAGATATTTTGGACAATGTTCACTAACATCACTGTTGACACAAACTTTAAGGACCTTGGTGGGTAGTATCCAAAAGTTGGAAACTATTGCTGAAAAATTATTAAAAATATAAAATAAGGTTTCTACAGATTTTAATACAATGAATAGTAGTCATTTATAACCATGTGGTGTAATTTCAAACTACCATTATCTGTATACTAATCTTAATAGCTTATTTTTATTTTACTCAGTGTTATTTTCCTTTAAACACATGTCTCTATAAACAACAAATCACTTCAAATTAAGTTATATATAGGTATATATAGTTATATATAGGTATATATAGTTATATATAGGTATATATAGGTATATATAGGTAAACTTCAATAATGATACCTTAATATCTCACACTCTCTGCTCTTAAGTATGTAATGTTAACATAAAGCACTGTTACTTCATTGTCATTATTACGAGCAGCTTTTGGAAAGAGGGAATCATCTAATATTTAGCATATAACCATACTTTCTTTTAAAAAATATGTGACCTTTTAAATCTTTTTTCCAATGTTTGGTAGATGATAAGTATATATGCAAAAGGACAAGTAAGAAGACAAAACTACACAGAACAAAGGGTTAGACATCAAAAGTGATACATAACTGATTTGTTATATATTTGAAGGGCACTTTATTGAACTGTGATTTACCACTAAAATCAATTTTCAGTGACTACTATTATATATGTACATATGTGTCATTATTTACTATCCCTTTACTACAACATATCTACATAAAATGTCACATTGCTGAATCACGAATCAGCTGTTGAATATTGTGTAGAAGAGGGTTATTTTCTGTGTATTGTAGCCCATGTATCAGTCTGAGGATCTGACACATTTCTATCAAGAGCATAAAATTCTATTTAGCCATCAATTTTTAGGCATTTCCATGTTTTGACATTTTTCCCACTAGAGAACAAGCTTGATGAATATTGAAGCCAATGTCCAGTAAATGTTCCTTCCAGAAATAACGTGCCTCATCTGTAGTATTAGTGACATCATGACTTCATGCTTATGGCAATAGGGTTTTGCCTTCATCACAGGTCTGAAATGTGACAAAAGACCTCAGGCCCCTAAATCAAGAGAATTGCAGACAATGCTCTTTTGTGGTAAAGCTGTTTCAATATATGGTTTAAAATAATGTATTGAATTTTTTTTTAAACCAGGACTTTTTTTAAAAAAATAAAGCTAAAAACAAAACTTCCTTTTACTGACAGAACCTTATTCTGCAAAATACAGGTCCAAACATAGGAATGAAATCATAGCACACTAGATCTGTAGCTCCAATGGTGAATCGTGCATGATGAAATAGGAGTCCCAGTCAAACAGAATAGAGATAGAGTGTGAGAGTTAGTAACATTTTCAAGCCCCTGTTTTGTAGTATAGATAAGCTAAACAAAATACGAAATCTCTGGAAATCACATGGTGGTGCTTGCTTTTAATACCAGAGGCAGGTGGATCTCTGTGAGTTCAAGAACAGTCTGGTCGACAAAGTAAGCTCCAGGACAGCCAGGAATGTTACACAAAAAAATCATATATATATATATATATATATATATATATATATATATATATATATGAGATAAAAGAAGAAGAAAAGAAAAAGAAATAAAATATATAATGTGGAAAACCTTAAATAATTTTATAATGAAGCATTCTGTATTTCAGCAATGTTGGCATTAACTGGAACATCATGTGCAAGGGAAATGTTGAAAATATTCTTGCTGTATGTTTATTAAATATGTGATATACAAGGCAATACAGCAAATGCCATGTGGAAACAATGCTGCTCACTAATCTGTCTGTAAAATGAAAATGCTAATTTTTGTGCTATACCATAAAGCAAGTGGAACAAAAGATGAATTTCAGCTCTACCCTCAAATGGACTAACTATTACAGGAAATAAATATGCATAAGCTCTGGAAGATTCACAGTAGCACTTTCAGACATTGGACAAAGGAAGCAAAGGCCATGACCTGTGAGAGAACAGAAGAGCTGTGTGACACCACCTGCCCTGACCCTCAAGACGGTTCTTGACTATGGCAGGAATTTTAAGTGTTTCATAGGACTCTCATTGAATTGATGTGACCACTACAGAAGCTGTGAAAGCCAAAGCACTTTCAGTTTTGTTGCTCAAACTGGTAGAGGAGTTATATACCTGCAGAAAGTGCTCCTAGCATCTCCAGAAGACCCCATGTGTCTGTACGTAAACTCATTACAGGCACAGCATAATACTGCTCAGTGTGAAGCATTAACCACTGCTGGAGATTTAAAGGCAATCATCCAAACTCCCACAGGACTGGAAGAGTGCAAAGTTCATACTAGCCAGAGTAGAGAGATTTTACTGAAATCTCAGACAATTCAGTTAGTGTCAATAATGGAGTCATATTTATAGTAAGGCGTTGATAGCCTGGAGTAAAAACAATATTAGAACTTCCTTAAGTGCCTCAAACTTAAGCTTCAAAAGCACAGAATACATATATAAGTAACTTATGGAGACAAATGTGAATATTTTTTAAATTAAAAAATTCAAACACTCGCCCATGTACTTGTCCTCATACCCACACAAACAAGAAATAATCCCACTAGATTGCTTTACAAACAGCAAATGGTCAACACCTTTATAAATATAGTTAAAATAAATAAGTTTATGAAATAATGACTCATCAAACAGTGCTCAAAAATCAGTGTAAAATATAAGCACAAGAAAATAGATGGAAGACATAAAAATAAATTTAAAATACTTTGTTATAAAAACCAAAATAGCACAAAATAAACAGTTTCTCAAACAACAACACAGAAATTTTAACACTGCAGAATTTCTGCTAAGAGACGAGTAAATTTGAAAGTGTAGCAATACAAAATATTTGAACAGAAGCAAAGTGGGGAAAAAAATAAAAGCAGTTTATTTAAGGATATATGAGACAATACCAAAATGGAAAAACACTTGCCATTGGCTTTCCATGCTGAAAGGCATGGGTACAATAAATATTTGAAAACATAATGGCTATATATTTTCCAAACCTATATTTTAGCTTCTGTTTAAAAAAAAAAACACACACACAGGATAAACATGCAAAATATACAAACTGACATCAGGGCAACTGCTAAATGGATGGCAAAATATGTAAATTGTTGCACCTCTTTACTACATAAGACAAAATGTTAGTATTTAGTTCAATAGGTAAAAATAAATAAATAAAACCTTTAGAGGACTTTCAAATCATAAGACCAGAGAGATGGATAAGATTCTTAATGCTGTGTATTTTAAAAAGTCACAAAAGCAATGACTCCTTTTAAGTATTCTGCCTAGTTTATATTTTTGTTTGTTCTGTTTTGTTTTTTTATGATCTACCACCAAAAAGATTCATGATTTCATGATTCTTATAGAAGTGGTAGATAACATTGAAAAATCAATGAAGCACGATGTGAACACACACATACATACATACATACATGCATACATACAAACACACACCACACACACACACATACATATATGCATGCATGAACACACACACACACACACACACACACACACACACACACACACACACTTACAATGATGCCAGGAAGGAATACAGTATTTCACAAAGAATGATCCATTAATGGCAACATTGCCAAGTGCTTAAAAGAACCTCTTAATGACAAAAGCTTCAACATGATGAACAAGAAAATGAGCAGTAGCCCTTTTGGACTAGAACCAAGAAATACACATCCACACGTCCAAACAAATATAAGAAAGAATGAAATAGTAAACCAACAAAAGCAGTGATGAAAAAGGATAGAAACAATAAGGAGGGATACAGAAAAGACAATACTACTTGAAAAACTATTATCATTTGAGTCAGAGTTAAAGGTTGAGGAGGACTGGAGTAAAACAGTATCTTCAGGACAGGCCAGGAATGCTGCATCCATGAACTCATCAGCTGTGATTGACATCAGGAGATCACACCAGTCAATGCTCTAGCATGGAATGGGAAGTGGTTCATGACCCCCCCATACCTAACTGAGGAACTCTGGACAGTTGATGGCACTATGCAAAGAAGAATAATTTTACTTTAAGAGCATGGCTCTTGGTAGGTACGTCACACTCCAGTGGAGGGCTTTGCATTCACAATTCTATTAAACATAAAGAAAAGAACACAAAGATGAAGTTGGGAAGAGTAAAGTGGCGGCAGCATATCTGGGAAGAGTTAAGGGGAATAATTGGAGGTGAATATGCTCAAAATACACAGCATGATATTAGGTGATAATATATTTCTATGGGTATGTTTTAATGAATGCACATTTTGTTAAAATTATTGAGCATTAT
The DNA here is from genome assembly GCF_943737965.1 of Phodopus roborovskii. NCBI lineage: Eukaryota > Metazoa > Chordata > Mammalia > Rodentia > Cricetidae > Phodopus > Phodopus roborovskii. The sequence continues at coordinate 8,414,216 of NW_026125444.1, forward strand.
CATGAAATAAAAGATAGACTCTTAGACTGGAGATGTGGCTCAGAGTTTAAGAGCACTGGATGTTTTTCCAGAGGTCCTAAATCAATCCCCAGCACCACAACCATAGGATCAGGTGGCCACTTCTGGCCTGCAGGTATACATGCAAACATTGACACACCAAATATTGTAGTTTGTTCTTTTGGTTTTTTTTATGGACTCTTAAGCTTAGATGTGTATATGAAGAATCTAGGTAAACATTTTTTTTCACTTGAATATATTTTTAATCATGTCTATGTGTGTGTGGTTTGTGCACATTTGTGCTAGTGCAGGTGCATGTGGTATCCAGAAGAGGGCATCAGATGCCCTGGAACTGAAGTTACAGGTGATTCTGAGCTTCCTGGTGTGAGTGCTTGAAACTGGCCGGGTCCTCTGCAGGAGCAGTAGCCACTTGTCATCACTGAGCCATTTTTCCAGCCCCTGTAGAACAAACAGTTTCTAAAAGCAAGAATGAAGAAAAAGAATTTACACCTTCCAAACAGAATTTTCCTTTCAGAGTACTAATAGCTAAGGCTATACAATGTTAGTACACACAGAAACAGAGAATAGTGGGTAAGGTTAAAGAAACTTTACATGCACTGACTGTCGCGTACATGTTTAACTGACACTTGACAAAGACACTGGAGTAGCAGTGGGAAAGTAATCGTCTTGCCAGCCAGTTGTGCTGCCAAATACACATGTTCTTATGAAGTGAATCAATGACTTATCACTACACTCAAACATAAAGAAAATTAAACATAAATGTTTATAATTATTATGAGCAAAAATCTATGCAATTCTAGAAAAATATCTATCTGGGGAAATGTACATATTTGGGCTGCATGAATATTTATTAGATATGAATATCTGTGAGAAATAAACTTGAATTTTTAAGTATATTGAATTCTATGATGCAAAAATATCTTTCAGGATTTATTTATTTCAAAATAAAATATAAGCTGTAGTATTGAACACAGAATATTAGCAAGAAACGTTAAGGTGACAAGCCCAATGAAAGTGAATGAAGGATTTGAACAGATAGTTTATAACCAAGAATATGAGGATATTGCCTAAATATTTTTTAATGTGTTTTATGTCTTCGTTTATTTCAGAAATAGAAAGTAAATGCCAAAACTTATTATTTGCCTATTAGAATCAATAAGATAGAAAACAGAAATAAAAAACAAAACAAAGTTGGGTGGTCAGGGAGTTAAGAGCAGAGAGGGTAGATCTAGAATGAGTAGGGGTCATAAATATATTCATTGCATGTAACTCTCAAAGAGCTTTAAATATTTTTCTACAAGTCTTCTGATATAAAGTGTCAGTGATAATCCACAACTATTTGGGATCTAATTGTCAGTAGAAATTTAAAAGTCACAAACTCTTACTGTTTCCAGATAAATTCACTATGAGAACTGGAGACGTGGCTCAGAGTTTATGAGAGCTTGCACTCTTACAGAGGACCCATCTTTGCTTCCCATCATCCACATAGTGGCTCACAACTGTGTAACTCCAGTTCCAGGAAGTTAGATTCCCTCTTTATGGCCTCTGTGTACACCAGGCACATACATAGTTTGCATAAGCTAAGATAGAACATCCCCACACATAAGATACATATACCCCCAAAAATTAGTAAAGTCACTATATAACTGAACACACATACATACAACACACACACACATACACACACATACACACATACACACATACACACATACACACACACACACTTACTGGGTTTTGCCCAACAGAAATGAAAATGAGTTTCAACGAAAATATTTGTTCATGAATGTTTATAGTAAGTTTATTTCATAATTGCCAAAACCAAGGAAAAATGTTTCCAACTGTTTAGTGGATGAACTTTAACATAGTCATGTTTCCTTCATCAGTCTTCTTCACTAATGTGAATGATGAATTACTAATCCACATTACAACACTGGTGAATAAACTCACCTAACAATGAAGGGCAACCCAGCCCGCCTGAACTGTGAAGCAAATTCCAGAGGAATGAAAAGACAATAGAATGGTTTTTACAATGGTTAATGAAAGAACAGTCCACCACAAAAGTTCATATCTAGGGAAAGGATCTCCCTAACGGAAGTAAAGTGAGTAAATCTGTTGACATTCTGTGCTTTTATAGATTATGGATAATATTAGATTTCAATCTGTTTTTCCCCTTAATCTAAACACTTTGGCTGTCCTATCAGCTAAATATCTCCCTCATAATGAATTAGTGCTTATCTTTCTGCAGACTATACACCACATAATGTAACTAATTTTACCTCAACATTGTTGTTACCATCAAGTTTACTCAGTTCTTGAAGGTCTTTAAAATACTGACATGAATAAAGCCTTTTAAGAGTGTTAACCAAAATAATAACTCATAAATGTAAAAATTACAAATTACCAAATTGTAGCAAAATTTTAAGAACATTGTAAAGACACTGTAAAACAAGAATATATACTACATGTCATATGCCACATACTACATAACATATATAACATATCATACTGAATATCATATACATTTGTGAATTGTGATTAAAATATACAATGAAACTCAGTGGGTCATTTAAAAACACGATAGGAAGAAAGGGATAGTTGGAAAAAGGGTTTAGGCAGAGTAAAAAGGAATGTAGGATAGGGCAATAGAGGTAAATATGACCAAAGTAAATTATATATGTGTAAGAATTTTCAAAATTAGCCTAGATGTGACAGTGATGTGACAGACTTCAGTGATGTGACAGACTTCAGTGATTCTTCCATGGAGGCCTTACTGTCCTTGGGGAGTTGGTGGAGGGTGGTTTGGAGGGGTCAGTGGGAGGCATGAAAGGATGGGAGGGAGAGGGGACAGGTGGGTTGATATAGAAAATAAGATTGTTTCTAAATAATATATATTTATATAAAGAATTCTCAAAATTAAAATAAAACCATTTTAAATAAAATGAGTAATGAAATGTTGAAATGCCACAATATAGGAAGTAAGCCATTTCAGAAACAGGGAAAAGGGCCATGTGTGGTGGTAAAGCACAACTTTAACCACAGTACTTAGTAGACAGCAGCAAGCCTACTTACTCTACATAGCCCAGGCCAGCAGAGTCACATAGTCATACCCTGTCTAAAACAACAATAATCAAGTAAAATATTTGAAAAGTCTTGAAAAAGAGTTATGTAAAAATTGTGCAAATACATGAAAAGGCATTAAAAAAACTTCAGTAACAATGTAGAAAGAAATAACACACATGAAAAATAATGATGTATATTATTTGTATTTATTAGAAAGATGAAAAATGCCTCCATGGGGTGTCGAAGAGAGGGTGGGAGAGAGGGAAGGAGGGAAGGAGGGAAGGAGGGAGAGGGAACTGAGATCGATATGTAAAATAAAAATATTAATTAATTAAAAATGAAAGAAAGATGAAAAATAAAATGCTAAAAAATCTGCATACAATAATATGTAAACCAATTATAAAACACACTATTTGTGAAAAACCACAGTCATCTAGGGATTCCCAACAGCAACTCAGTATATTTCATTTTGATTAACAAACTGGAAAGTATGTTTATTAGATGATACAATAAAGTCATGTCTATTCTTTAACAAAAGTAAAACGTAAAGTACAATAGTGTGACCATCTTAAGAGATGTACCAAATGCACAGTAGCCCAAGCACAGGAAGTGTGATATTCAGGATCAACCCATATATCCAGTAAGAAGTAACTGGGAAACTAAAGCATACATCTGCACACTCAGCAGTAGCAGAAAAATACGGTGAACACATGAAACACTATGAATAAATCACAAAACTAGGTAAACAAAGTGGTAGGCTTGAGATGTTAGATCTCAAATGACTGCATTCCTACAGAATTCTGCAAGCATCTGCAGAGGCAGCAGAAAACTCAAAGAATAAAAACAGAGAAGAAAACGGGGTTCATTAAAAGATGGGAGGATCATGAACATTTTATCCAACTAGGTGTTCCGTTCTTGGCCACTGATTTGTTGCTTCTAAACACTATTTTTGTAACTAGAACTTTAAGACTGCAAAAGCCCTGTTTGTCAACGTTAAAACTGACAGAAATTCTTCCAAAAGCTCCAGTCAGTTGCATCTAAGTCTTTCGTTTAGATGGAGCATTTCATTTTCATCTTTTTGGTATGCTTAATCCAAGAATTTATGTGTATTTGTGATAAGCTACATAGCAACTGCTGGCCAGATGCCGTTTTACATTATTGACCATTTTGCTAATGGAAAAAAAAAATGAGCAAACTTTTATTTCTCTTTGCAATACACTGTTAATTAGAAGAGCATAGTGCATGCTCTCATTATGTGTTCTAAGATCGATCTTTGAAAAAGCAATAAAAATTAAGTGGAGTAGTCCAAACAGCTCAAACATAACTTACACTACGTAAATAAAATGTGTGATGGAGTCACCTATACTGTCCTCACTGTGAACACCTCTCCCAACCCCACCAAATTTAGCCTGGCATAACACTGTGACTTATTTGAACCTCTCCCCTGAATCATACTCTTATTTCTCTTTCTAAAATGTCTACTTGCATCTGCAGATTGCAAGTTAATAGACGTAAGAAATCTGTATTGCTAAAGGCTTTATAGTGGCACACATAAGAAGCCACAGGTATATCCTACTCTTCTTCCACAGATATTGTATGAAAGAAAGAAAATATTGACTCTGTGAATTAACTCAAAAACATTTGTTTTAAAGACTGAAGGAGGGTATGGGTGATAGTTTAGAAACTTAAAGTATAAGAAGATGAGTCTAATGCTCAAAGCTAGCTATTAAAAGTGAGGCATAGTGGCATGTGCTGTAGTCCCAGCTCCCAGAAGGTGGAAACAGGTAGGCCAGCCAGACTAGCTTACTTGCTCAGTTCTTCACCAGTGAGAGATTCTGTTACTAAAACAAATATGGTGTAGGGTCCTGGATGATGAAAATTAGGTCATCCTCTGACCTAAAAACCCACAAAATCATACAACTGTGCACATAAAAGAATGAATGAAGCTCCAGGTCCTCAATAACCAACATTACACTTCTTTCCTTTATACACATATTTTTTTTTCATTCCATTCTATATATTACTTGGATTTTTCTTTTATATTGCCTCAAGATCACAATTCTTATGATCTTCATCCAAAGAATTCAGATGAGATTAAAAAACAACAACAAAAGCACAGTGTAGAAAATAGGTTTCATTTTTCTACCATCACCAGAGAAGCTTCATTTTGCTCTAGATGGCAATCAATCAGAGACTAGGAACTGTTCAACATGCAGAGGATGAGATCGTGGAGTGGCCAGCCACAAATGGCACATTTATACCACACCTCTTCACACATCTCTAGGATCATCACAAAGAGAGGGCAGAAAGAGTATGAGGAAAAGAAGTGTCAGAATACAATGGAACGGACATCACAATGCTGTCATACACATGATCTCTCAGAAGCTGTGAACGAATGCATGCAAAAAACCTGCACAAAATCAAGCCAAACAAAACCGCATCATAAAGGGTAGGGTTCACATGAAGTCACACCTGTAGCTGAGGAGCTATTGGCAATTTATGGATGATGCCAAGGGAGTCAATCTTCTTTACCAATGTGGCCTCTGGTGGATTACAAATATTCAACATGGACCTGTACATACACACATACAAGCAGCACTAAGGGGACTCAGTGGATTAAAAAAAACACATACACTCATGAAATTGGGTATGAATAGTAGGGGTTAGAGAGGGGGGAAATTGGAGAGCCAAAAATGGGGTAGTAGATATAAAAATATTATAGATATTCTAAAATTCTCAGGCATAAAATGAATCAAAATATTTAAAAGAAATATTTTACTCAAAATAAAATTAAAAAGTACTGCATATTTATTTAACTATATAAAGTAATTTTAAATTATTCCAAACCCAAATGAAAACAAATTACATTTATCTTTCATAAGACTCTGCCTCGATGTAATGAAGGAAAGAGAAAGAAACAAACAAACAAATAAAATAGAGAATGATGCTTACCATAAATTGCAAAGTGGAACAGCCTGATGATATGAAAGTATTCAGTGGCCAAAGGGATCATTGCAGAAGAAAAAACTTCCATGAGTAATAGTAAATTATAGCCAGAAAGACTGATGCAGAGCAAAATGTTTTCACAAAAGGGAAAATGGCTAGAGACCACTCTGCCAGGCTACATCATTCCTTTTTACTTTTTTGACAATAAGGAATTTTTATTTCAGTTAATATTTTACTTCATTTTATGTGTATAAGTACATACATGTATGTATGTACACCACACACCTGCTTCGTGTCTGTAAAGGTTAGAAGAGCCAATCAGACCCCTTGGATCTGAAGTGAGAGTTGTTTATAGAAGTGATACCCAGATCTGGTACTCTGAAAGAGCAAGTTTTCTTAACCACTTAGACAACTCTTCAGCTCCTCGAGTATGCATCCTAGGTAGGCTTCAAATTACTCCTTAAAATTTCTAGAACATTCTCTTTTTCCCTCCCAGAGAGAACCATGCTGCAGCATTGGAATCTCTCTGTAATCCACAAGAGTGAACCTAGCAAGGTCTCCTAGTAATGAGGATATGAAGCCCTAACTGTCCATCTTCTATAACCAGACAAGGATTCAAGCATTGGGACTGGGACATCAACCCAGACACAAAACCTTAGACCTATAATCTGTAGGGAACCTCAAAGTTGACTCATGGCACTCAGACAGGCAAGGCCTGCCAGAGCCACATGTCCCAGTGCCTAGTGTCCCTTCATATTCTGTGCTCCTGAAAGACATGCTGGAGCAGTGGTAGCTCAGAACTTGTGGGAATGGCCAGCCCCATGAGTAGTCCAACTTGTGACCACACTCTGCATCAGTAACCAGAGCCATCTACTTTGAGTTCTTGTTTCACAGTCTTCCCATAATGAGCAAGGGGTCTGTCTTCGGTGAGTTTAAGGCTGCTGATTATAGAATAGCTAGCTACATAGAATTCACTTAAATTTGTATGTTTTTAATTATAGTATATATTCTTATTCTGGGAGAATGCAACATATTTCTATTATATTCAGTCTCCCAACCCATTGTCATGTTCCAACTCCTTCTAAGACTCAACCCCCAACCTCACACCTTGTTCTGTTCCCTCTGTAGGAAACAGAGGGAGGCTTTGTGAGTAAAGCCCTGAGTGAATTGTGTTGCTAACATAGTACAGCCAAGACAAGGATCCATGGCCACATAGACCAATAGGAAAATTAGAAATCTTTCCCTCTGCCCTCCCCCCCCCTTCTGAGTGAGACTCAGATGTATGCCAAAGTCTTCCACTGGTTCATGTGTGGACGCTGATGATTTGTGAGAACAAAGTCCACTACAGCTTCATCCCCCAGGAGACTGCACCTATGAAGATTAGGTTAAGTCTGCCTCCTTGTTCAGCTGCATATGATAGATAGCTCTGCCTCTTTGTTTATCTATAGGTAATAACCCACTTCCTTGTGCAGTTGTGAGGTGACATTCTTTCTGTGATCAACTTTAAGTAATAAACACACTGATCTGCCAAGGTGCTGTCTCCACTAGAGAGCCCAGTCTACCTGACTCCAGCTATTCTGTGTGTCTTTGTGTCTGTATGATTGTCCTTTCTTCATTTCCTAATGGTACTCCTGGAGCTATACAAGAACACATCAAAGGTCCTCTTGTTTATTTATTTGTTTATTTATTTTTTGTTGTCCCGTAGTGGGATATTCACTTTGTCTCCTTCTGTGGCACTGACCACGCCCAATGGGGGTGGAGCCAGGAGCAGAAGTGACCTGTGTAAGGAGGTCTGAGAAGGAGCTGGGAAAGCTCTCTTTCTGGCTGCTGGTGGGAGGAGAGGAGAGCATCCGGTGTCCGGTGGTGTTCGTCTGTCTAGGTTGTAAGTTATTCTCCCTGAATAAACATCTAAACAGCCTATTTATCCTGATCCTTATTAAACCACAATGGCTGTCTGTTTGTTTGTTTGCTTTCACATCTCCTGAAGACCTCTATGTACTGCCAAAACCCATATATACACAAATGCAGAATACCCACTGAAACATTGTCAAGCTGTCAGGGACCACACTGCTAAAGAAAAGTGATTGTTCCTCCTCTTGCAGCCATCAACTGTAAATAGTTCATTTGCTAAAAATTAAACAAAAGCCTAATTTGATATTTCCCTCCACAAAAACTTACTTTATGGGGGAAAGCCCTAATCTCTTCAATTCAATTTCCCATCTTCACAGCACAGGCATGCAGATTGTGGTCCCATGCGTTCAGTGACAAGATTCTCTAAATACACTTGACCTATGAATGACCTTGTGTGTGTGTGTGTGTGGATGCCTGTATGGTCAGTGGTGTACATGTGTGTATGAGTGTCCATGTGTATGTATGTATGTATATGTATGAGGTAAAGAACTCAGATTCCATTATTTAGATCAGGAAGAAACGGCTTGCCAACATGTTCAAACAAAACTCTGACAGATCCACCTTGATGTGGGATGCCCTTCTGTATGCTGTGAATATGTGTGTGTGTGTGTGTGTGTGTGCATGTGTATATGTAGTACATATGGCATGTGTGTATATGTACGTGGAAAATTCTATCTGTGTGGTATGTCTGAATGCTTATGTATTTGTATGTGGTATGTGTGGTATGTGTATGCACACACATTCCAATATTTTTCTAATACTGAAGTTAAGTGTCTTAATACCAGGAAACTGAAGTTCCCTTTTGGGGTCTTAGTGTCCTAAACAAATGAATTTTTAAAAGTAATTCAGAAGGAAATGGCCTTTTTATTTGACTTTGAAAAAACAAAACCAACTTGTTTGGAAAAGAAAGGAGAGGAAAAAGAGGAGGGAGGGGATGCTGGCCTTTTGAGTTAGGTGCCAAGGACACAGACTTGAAGGACTGGAATTCTACAAGCAAGTGCGTGCAGAAGGGAAGGGCTTAGCAGAAAAAGCGAATGCCCAGGATGCAAGGTAAGCATGCTTTGGCCAGTATCCAAAAGACAAAATCAACAAAAAGAACAAGCAAACAAACAAAATCAACACTAACAAGCAAACAGAAAGGAGAAAAAGGAAAACTATGTGAGTTTATTTACAAGTTATTTCTTAGAAAAGCCACTCTCTTTTGCACAGTTACTTGATGAGCTCTGTAAGCAAAAGCATGGGGTGGGGGACTCCTGGGAGTACATTATACCATTGAGGACATAATTATTCCTCCCATCAGAATGCTTTGTCTCCACTCAGGGTCAGAGGTAAAGAACTCAGATTCCATTATTTAGACCAGGAAGAAACGGCTTGCCAACATGTTCAAACAAAACTCTGACAGATCCACCTTGATGTGGGATGCCCTTCTGTATGCTGTGAATATGTTTTATTACTATTAGTTAATAAGGAAGGTGATTTGGCCAATAGTCAAGAAGAATAGAGCCAGGTGGTAAACCCAAACAGAAACTCGGAGAGAAAGAAGGCATAGTCAGGGAGATGCCATGTAGCCACAAAAGGAGTAACATACCAGAGCATTAGCTGTAAGCCACAGGCACATGACAATACATAGATTACTAGAAATAGGCTAATTTAAATGTGAGAGCTAGCTAATAATATAACAGAACCATTGAACAAACAAATTTTGTTAATGTTAAGCCTCAGAGTGATTATTTTACAGGCATCTGCTAGACTGGGCAGGATGGATAAAAGCTTCCAGCTGAACAACCTTTTCCTGAGGTGTTCTTTAGGAAGAGAGAAATTAGAGGTGGGGTCCTAAGCCAACCTTGAGGGAGAGCCCACCTGAATGGTCTCCAAAGCCACCAATCCCTGACTAAATACCTAACAGTACCAATTCCAAAATACATGAACCAGGGCCTGGCTTCAAATTGTGTATACTTGCACATAACTTAACCACATTAATTGCTCCCCTGAGATGTCATAACCTGCCTACTGCATAGGCTTACCATTAGAAAAGTATGAAACTGTGATACATAGTTTTATAGGTGCTATAAAAGGAAAATGAGGATTAGGCCATCTGTATCTCTTATTGGGGAAAATTCTTATTTAAAATTTTTCATTCATGACTCTTTTTTTAAAGAATTTTTTAATTTAAATTAAAAACGGTCTTATTTTATATACCAATCCCAGTTCCCTCTCCCTCCCATGCTCCCACTCCCCTGACCATCTCCCCACCCCACACCCTATTCATGCCTGAGATATGGTGAGGCCTCCCACGGGGAATCATCAATGTCTGTCACATTATTTGAGGCAGGACTTAGCCCCACCCCCACCCCGCCAGCCCCATATCTTGGTTTAGCAAGGCATCCCTCCATAGGGATTTGACTCCAAGAAGCCAGTTTATGCCTTAAGGATAAATACTGCCAGAGGCCCCATAGACTGCCCAAGACCCCCAACTGACACTCAAGCTCAGAGTGCCTAGTTCAGTCTTAATGTAAGTTCCCTAGCTGTCAGTCTGGAGTTCATGAGCTCCCCCTTGTTCAGGTCAGCTCTTTCTGTGGGTTTCTCCAGCAAGGTCTTGACCCCTTTGCTCATCACTCCTCCCTCTCTACAGTTGGATTCCAGGACTTCAGCTCAGTGTTTAGCTGTGATTCTTTGTTTCAGCTTCCATCAGCTACTGGATGAAGGCTCTATGATAGTACTTAAGGTAGTCATCAATCTCATTATAGGGGAAGGACATATAAGGTAGCCTCTCCACTGTTGCCTAGATTCTTAGTGGGAGTCATCCTTATAGATTCCTGGGAATTTCCCTAATGCCAGGTTTCTCCATAATGAATGGTTCCCTCTATCAAGGATCACCTTGAGCTCTAGCTCCTTGAAAGTTTATTGATACCATTGCTTCTGATATCCCAGTTGGCATATATCATCAGAAACATTGACAAGGATGGTTTCAACCTTAGGACCAAATCTGAGCAATGATGCCTTACACACTGGAGTCTTACACCACTTTTGAGAACTAAGAAGTTCTCAAAACTGGGACTTCCCAGCCATGAACAAACAGGATGTCACAAGTAGCCATAGAGAATCCTACATTATTTGCAATGAAAACAATGATCCCAGTCCTAATGTGTTAGGTCATAAATGGGAGCTTCGTTTTTAGTGGGTTTATTCTCTGACTTGTTATCCATAGCAAATGTGTCCTTTTTTGGAGTGTAGTAGTGTCAATAAATTTGTCTTGGCTTCAAAACAGACACCTTTTGCATCCTGAGTTACACCAAAGAGATTTGCTCCCAACTAAGAAGCATTGATTTTCAGGAAGAGATTAGAGGCTTTCCTAATTTGATCTGTAGTCTTCTATTTCAAAGACTGGAGGACGCCTAGATTTTCTGCCATCCACTGAGCCTGTCTGCCCCATATCCATTCATTATTCTAATTAGTTCCTCAAAGATAAATTCTGGATTTTAAAAGATCAGCTCTTCAATGTCAATACATTGGGGGTTACCTGCCAGTAGGAGGCCATTGTCAAGGGATCCCTCAGAATAGCCAAGCAGGTTTCCCTGGAAACACTTAGGGCTTCACCTTCCAGTGTTCCACACCTGCTTACATAATTTGCTCTATTTTTAATTGATAGTCACCTGTTTAACCATGCTTGTCCCACAACTTTAGAACCTCTGTTAGCTGAAAAGCCCCTTTCAAGCCAAGGTTAAGGAGACCCTTTTCCTTCCTCCAGCTAAAACATGATCATTTAAAGCCATTTCCTTTGCTTCTGGACTGACTGCAAGAACAAGGAGATTACTGGCCTGTGGTACCAGGGCCACTGGGGCATCTTCTTAACCCAGAGTAGGTATAGTCTAGCTGATTCCTGTTTCTTCTGAGTGCATATGAATCTTATTTTACTTGTTCCCAGTACTGAAGTGACAAAATCTCCTCTATTAGACAGCTGAAGGAGGCAGATATCTATGCAAAGAAAGACCAAATCATGGGTTAACTTGGTGTTCAGACAATGATCCTTCTGACCTTCACTTAAATCATTGACCAGACTTCTGCTCACACTACTTCTGAGCTAAAATACAAAGCCTAAACTTTGTAATATTGTTAGAAAAGCACTGAAATGTTGAAAAATATACTCAAGCCACTGAAGAATGTGACCAAGTGAATCTCAATAAAATGAAGCTGCAATATTTTTCTGTGTCTAGCATTAATATTTGAGATACCTTTCAACAAAAATTTTATTGATATAGAGTAATCACAAGGTAAAGTACATTATGATAAGTAAGTATAAATTTAAATCAGCATAGACGTTTTCCTATTTTGACAATTTTTATTTCCTTTGGACTGTTTTTGTTATAAGTTTTTGTAGTTTAATGTGTTGGTTTTCTTCTCTCTTTAAGGCATGTGAATTTTATGAATGTAGAAAAAAATCTGGAGATGTTTAATAGGTGAAAATATCCTGACATTATTAAAGCTAATTGTCCAAAGATTTACAAGTGGAGACATATTTGAAGGCACAATCATTATGGTAATTGCTGCAATGAATCCTGTGAACTTTCCAGTATATTGTTATGCAATGCCCTAGGGAGGTGTCATTTCTAAAACATTATTTTTGATATGGCATCCCTCAGACTTTTGCTAGTGAATGCTAAATTTACTATTAAGTATATGTTTCTATGGTTACTTCTCATTCATTAAGTTAGCAATCATCAATGAAAAATTATCATTCTAACATTAGAGATCCAAGTAAAAATCAAGTAAAATTATGGGCAATTCATATAAATATCAGTAGGTCTAAAAAGACTGAAAAGCATTTTAAGGAGTAAAGATAAGCATAATGATTTAATATTTTGAAAAGTACAATTAGACAGTTTATAAATACAATTGAAGAAGCCTGAGTACTTTCTTATCTGGTGTAGTATATCTTTAATCTTAATTGTACATTATGAAATATGAATTGTAGCAAATACATAAACTGGATCTCAAATTATATTTATTCTTTCAATGACTGAAATTAAATATGCAATTCATTCTGAAGTAGCTATTATCTAAATATCCCTCACAAGGGTTTACATCCAGTATAAGGTTATGGGTGGTGCCTGTTGGAAAGTCTGCTTTTACTCTGAGACTTTTTATTTAAATTGATCAAAATGACCTTAATTTTTCCCCTCAGGTTGACTGAATTAGAGACAGTCTCCTCCCTGACTCTAGGCCTCTGACCTCCTATTACTCAAGAGAATTTGTTCTGAAAAACTTGGAAATGTAAGTTCTTTCTCCGCCCTTTGAGATGTAAATCTATTTAAAAGCCTCTTACCAGCTTTACAGCCCAGAAGTATCTTCCTCAAGAGTCTGGAAACAGTCATCTCTAACAACAATCACCAAGGGAAGCAGTGCCCTGTGGCCCACTTTCTATGAAGAGTGAGAACATCATTCTACAGAAGCCTTGCTCAAAAACTATCTTATCATAAGAAAGGAGAAGTTCACTTTTCATTGGTACAAACATGCCACATAGTCACTTTTCCTTGATATCCCAGCCAAGGCAGATACAGATTCTTCTATATCAATCACAGTTACTGGTATTATCTCCTTCATCCTACTTTGCACATCATCACATTGTAAATATATCTTGTTATATGTGTATATGCAGGATAGAGAGTGTTTACAATTTAAAAGAAAAGAGAGATGACAGGTTCAGAGGATGAATCTGGTGAAGCCTTATTAAAAGATGGGCTCTGGATGGAGAGAGCAAGAAGATGGGCCCTGAATGGAGAAAGCAAGCCTTCAGGTCCAAAGGGGAGCTTCATTATAGGAGGTGGTCATCATGTATAGCATGATAATGGTTTTGAAGAGACAGACCTATCTTTCAGTCCCTGTAATATCAGAAGAGAGGCATATTCAAGGCCAGACTTCTATATGTAAGCCTTGAAGAGGTAGAGAATACATCCAGAGAACAAAGTGGGTATCTGACCTCGTTTTCCTGGATTGCTGACAAATTTTGTATCACATGATCTTGCTTAAGCACCAGAAATCACAGAGGCAGGCATGAAGTTGGGAAATAGTTCAAAGTTGCCTGGACATGGTCATTGGAAGCGATGGTGATTAGGGTGGGGGAGACTCTGGGCTTGTTTCACCTGTTGAGGCCTAAGTGTTACAGCAGGCACCTGTCAGTTCTTCATCCCAAGGGATAGACTGCAGGGTGCTTGACCTGATTTCTGAGGAAGAAAGGCATACAGAAGTTATGTGAGCTAGCAAGGATGACTGAGGGTCAAAAAGGTCACAGCTTTGTTCAAGAGTTTCAAATAGACCTGAGAAGTAAAGAAACCAACAGAAATGCAATGGTGGTCTGGAAGGAAGCTGTTCTTGTTGCTGCTGTTGCTGCTGCTGCTATAAATTTAAACTTCAGGGTAAGAGTAGCACGATATAAACAGAGCATGGTGAAAACTGGAAGAAATAAAGAGCAGGGCCAAGTCTTAGTGAATGGATGTATAGAACTCCAGCTAGACAAATGGGAAGATGGATGGATGGCAATTCAAGAAGGTTATATCAACCATGTAGACTGAACACCCCCCAGGCCAGTCTGGAGATGTCTCTCTATTGGTTTTCTGATGCACAAACCCAGTTGTCTAGTAAGCGGTGGGAGACACCACTATCACAGTGAGAGTATCTAACATTTCATAGGGTCTTTGTGAGTTTCACCCATTATGTTGTGCCCAATTCATTCTTTGGCTATTGTTATGATATGACTTGAGTATGGCTATGTTCTCTGTAGTCCCAACTTACTCTAATGAATTTACAGTACAGCATCCTCCCTGCTTTTGGAAGGCATCATTCAGTAATCTGTACTGCATGGATGAACCTGGATAGATGGTACCTTATGGGTCCTGTCAAGTATAATATCACCTTCCATCCTAAGATGAACTACTTGTAAAGTGGAGACATTAAGGACAAAGCATCATTACTTTACACAATATGAACTAATTAAGGGAAGGGCATAATCTGATCTCAATAGAACATAACCACACTACTGGTATGTGGTAGGACCTTAGGAACAGTGCAAAATTCCAAAATCTAAAACTCCTATCCTATTTCAATTGTCATTAAAAAGCTAACTTCATAACTGAGAACAGATCATTATGAGTCCCTATAAACAACACTGTTATAGCTGTTTTTTAAGAAGTAGTCATGACACAGATGACCCACCAGACACTATTGTCCAAAATCTCTCTCTTTTCACTGCTCTCAATTATAGAGTGGATTTATTTGGGTTGCTTGATTACATGTATGTTTGGATTTTGTTTTGTTACTGAGATTTCTTTCTTGCCTCCCCTTGACTCTCTGGTCCCTTTGACCTCTATCAGAAGAAACCGGAGACATATGAAATGTAGTGTATAATACAGCTGAAGTTGATTACAATATAAAGTGGGTAGCCTTCATGGAGAGAGTTAAGGACCATTGTGAAAGAGAATATTCATGGGGTAAGAATTGAGGCTGGCAAGAGAGATAATTGCCTCTGCCACATTTATATGTAGCTGTCATATTATTGCTACTATTGCTTAAAGTTTCTGAGCCAGTTTACTAAAGTGTGTTTTCGTGTCCACATGACTCACAGGCACTTTAGGACTTACCCTTAAAGGAAGTGACAACTTTATGCACCCTTGTTCTTTATTTGAAAGCTTAACCTACGTTGCAATCTATGTCTCTAGGGAAGTTTAGAATACCAAGTCTCCACACAGTGCCAGAGACATTGATCATCTCCTTCTTTTGACTAGTAATTCAAGTCCTGTAGTTTCAATATTAGATGCTTACTGTGAAAAGGCCCATCCTCATTAACTTTCTAGGATGTCAATATCTAACTAGTAGAAACCAAGCCTAGGACCATAGAGTCCAGGCTGCCCTTGATCTCATGAAAGTCCCATCTTAGCATGCTATACTGACCCAAATATATGAATAAATAATTTTATGAATTTCTGCTTCTATATTGTTAATATCAAAACTTGACACAACTTATACTTAACACATATGCCAAATTAACTATGAAAATCATCCTTAATAACATGCAGTTTATTAATTAATACATATATAGGAGACGTGGGTATGGGCATGAAATACCTAATATATATATATATATATATATATATATATATATATATATATATATATTTATTTATCTTAGCTTACTTGGGATGTGATGAAACACTATGACCAAAGCAACTTGGAGAGGAAAGTGTTTATTAGGCTTAAGCTGCCTCATCATTGTTCATCACTGAAGGAAGTTAGGACAAAGCTCTAATAGAGCAGGAAACTGGACAAAAGAGTGATGCTTACTGTCTTACTTCCCATGGCTTGCACAGTCTGCTTTCTTATAGAACCCAGAATTACCTGCCTAGGGAAGGTGCCACCCACAATGGGGCTGCCCTCCCCATCAATCACAAAATATGAAAATGCCCTATAATCTTGCCTAAATTCTTGAAGGCTTTTGGCTGAACTGAGGCTCCCTCTCCTCCTCTCCAGTAACTCCAGCTTGTGTCAAGCTGACATAAAACTAGCCACCACAAGGAAAATAATATATATGCATATATTAATTATTAATTCCAAGAGCTAGCTAGGATTAAAGACCTGAGTCACTATGCCTGGCTAAAAATAAATTTTTGTCTTGTTTTGCTGCTGAGCAGTCTGTAGAGTAGACTGGCCTCAAACTCACAGAATTCCCGAATGCTGGGATTAAAGGTGTACACCACAACCAACTGGCTAAGAATAAATTTTAACATACACACACACACACACACACACACACACACGCGCGCACACACACACACACACACGCACATATATATATATATATATATATATATCCCTAAGTATGTATAATACATGAGTAAATATATAAAATGATCAAAAGCATATGTGTACGAATGCATGTTTGTATGCACTTGCTTATATTTCAAGTTATTTCTGCAAGTACACAAGAAATTTTAAAAATTGGTTTCCCACTAGAGAAAGGAGGTAAAAGCAGGTGATGACAACATTGTAAATTTTACTTAGTTTCATAAGCTCTCCTTTTATAATTTTATATGCAAATATCACCCCACAATTATTAGTTATTTCAAAATGTGGTTATTTCTTTACTGGTAACTGTGGCATAAACAATAATACACTTCTCATTTGTGATGGAGAAAAGAGCTGGGTATTTCTTATCAGTACTATTCAGTGGCTGCAAACTTGTAAGAACAAAATGAAAAAGCACACACAATAGAAAAGCAAGCAACTGAAATTTCAAACTTCTATTTTCTTCTTTTATAGTGTTATTTGCTAGAGCCCCAAAGGACTACACTGGGACAGAATGATAACTATGACTATAAAAGAAAATAATAGAGATGTAAGTGGGGAAAGAAGGCAATTATACCTAACACTATAGAAAGAGATTAAGATGAGAGTAAATGTAGAGGAAGAGAAAATAATTTTACAGAATGGCTATCATTGCTGTAGTTGCAGACTAGAACACTAAATGCCAATGACAGTAGGCCTTACTCCTGATCCCATCATATAGTGCAGAAATCCATCACTACGCTTCCAATTTCAAAACTACTCTACTGTGGTCAGCATAGAAAGGCTAACTGCCAGACCTACACAAATTACTCCTTCTGTGAACAAAGGCCCTATTCTATGAAAAGCTTCATAAAGATACTGTACTTTTCTTCCTCAATAAATCACTAAATCTATCAAATTTTTAAACTTACAAGGTCAATTAAAAAAACAATGAATATTTTTCATCCAGTGCATATAAAGAAATACAAAACACAGTGGTGCACTTTTATTCCTACAAGTATGTGAAAGTGGCTACAGCACATAAAATGAAGATGCACATAGAGAGTCTAAAGTGGTAACCATCAGCCAGGGAACTATGCTGCCCCTTATATGAGAGTGTGAGGTATGGAGGAATATTATGTTATGTTTTCATACATTTTAATGAACACAAACACAAATATAGAAATTGATAATGATTAACAAGAAACAGAAAGATTTACTAATGTGAAGATGATATCTGCTTTTGAGAATTTAAGTTTGGCTTTAAACTATAAAGGCTTATAGGGTTTTTACAATCTAAAACTCAGCAAAAAATGCAAGCCTTTTGTTTTCTTCTCCATGTCAATTTGATTCATTTGACCTTCATTTAGATCCAGGGGAAGGTAAGTTTAATGGCTTTGTCTTACATAATTTTGTTATCTATATTGGAGAAAGTGTCAGCAAGTAAATTATTCACTTAATTGTTTCCTTCATCCTCTATTCTAACCACTTTTATTAATTGCCTTTTTATCCTATTATTTGATTATCTTAACTTTCAATTAGTTTTCATCCCAGGAGAAGGTAAGGGATAGCATTTAGTCATCCCCTTTGAGATATTTCAGGTTCTCAGTATATTCACATGCTTTATCAGTATCCATAGAAAACAGAGATTAAGTAACAATAAATCCCAGACAGTTATTTTTGGTTTCCATGCTTTTTGAAGGGGTCTCATGTAGCTTGCCCTAATTTTAAATTCACAATAGATGCAAAGATGACTGTGCCCTCTTTCCTGCCTCTTTTTCTCAAGTACTGGCATTATATGTGTATTCCACAACATACATAAGAAAGAAATCCAATTTTAAATAATAGCCTAGGGAGATTACTCAATAGATAGAGGAACTTACTACCAAGGCTGAGACTCTGAGTTGGTTTCTTAGGGAAACCACACAGGGAAAGCAAAGAACTCACTCCCACGCGTTCTGGGTTGTTCATAGACAGACAGACAGACAGACAGACAGACAGACAGACACACACACACACACACACACACACACACACACACAAATAAATAAATATTTAAACTTAAATACTGGGCCCTGGAGAGATGGCTCATCCATCAAGACTACTTGCTGTTCTTACAGAAGACCCAGGTTTGGGCCTCAGAAATGACATGGTGTTTTATAACCAGCTATACCTCCAATTTCAAGAGATATAAGTCCTTCTTCACTATTGGAGACACTGGCTACATGAGGTACTCTTAAATGGAAACAAAAGTATACCATTTAAACAAGATCACATAACAAGAATAATCAGTGAGAGGTGATTGTGTGTGTGTTATCCTCATTTGGCTAAACCTCCTTTCCTGAAGCTCTGGAACAGATGTCATCAGCAGTGATGAATTCAGCATGGTATCTTTGCACAAAATTACCACTGGTTTATATTTCAAGACAATGCTGCTTACAGCAAACAATATATTTGAGACCGTGTTGTACAAATTGTCCTTAGGGTATAAAGAAGATGTTTAATTGCTAAATATTAATAGATGTTGTCATGCTAAATAAACTAGAGTATTATGTCAATAACAATATAATTTCCTGCTCCTTGGAGTGTGTCTTCAAGGAATATAAACCAATAAGAAAGGAAGAAGTACCGTTTCTAGCAACCCAGTAGAGGATTGCACAGTTCTGATGGACAGCATGAGCATCTAAACCAGGGCCCAGCGCTGCAGTGGGATGTGCTTTGCACAAAACTGGAGTTTTCACATAATCATGAAAATACGGACTGGTACATGAACTTTGCTTTTAGTGTGGTATTTGAGATTCACAAAAAATAGTTGTAATGGACTTAATTTAAAATAGGATAACAATATATTCCAGTAATTGCCTAAGAGAAGACATTAAAACCAGGTTATAGAAGGCCATTCCGGCCAGTGAAGCAGGAAGGAGAGCCTCATTTCTCCCTCTGCTCCAAATCCAATCACCCCGCCTCATCCCTAGCTCTGCAGTAGACGACCTGCTGCAACATCCCTACTTCCTCTGCACCCGCCTGCAGTGGATCACACAGATCTTCTCCTGCTAGTGTCCCTCCCCACACCCATTGCTTTATCCCAGGTCCCATTTCCAGCAGGCACCACTCAGGAACTGCTCCAAATAGGTGTGATAACTGAAGCTCTTTACCTCTCCTTCAGCCTTCAAAACCAACCCTCTGGTGTTATCCTCTACTCTATAGCAGACTGCCTGTTGCAACATCCTTACTCTTTCCTGTCTTCAAATTCAGAGGACTACGAGGACCACATAGATCTTTCCCTTCAATCTTGTGAACACAGGGGCCACTGAAGCCACAAAGCATGTGGAGTGGCAAATCTTCCCCTCTCTCTTCATTCCTACTATTCTATTCCCCCAGTTTCATGCCTAGCTCTTTAGCAAACCATCTGCTACTATCCCTCCTCACTCTCTGGCCTCATTCCAAGGGGAACTAAGCATCTTGGTATAACACCCTGCTTTCCTCCCTCCTGTGGATCCACTCAGCAGCCCTCCTCCAGCCCATCCCATTCCTAAGCACCAACTTCCAGCATCTAGGAATTTGTTTTACCTGAAACCCCGAGATGCCACACATTTCAGGATCACAGAACTTCATTCCAGACAAAAACACGGCCACCACAACCTCCTATGAACCAGAGAGGACAACAGAAACCAAGAGATAATATTTCTATCCAATAAAGACAAGAACAGATATCGGCATAAAACCTCAGTCAATGACAACCAAAATAGTATGTCTCCACTAGAGCCCACAACTCTACCACAGCAGGCATTGAGTATTCCACTATAGCAGAATCAAAAAGAAAGGAAATAAATAGCTTTTATGAGCATGAGAGATGCCCTTAAAGAGAAAATGAATAAATCCCTTAAGGAAATCTATGAAAACATGAACAGTGGAAGGAGATGAAAGAAACAGTTCAAAAGAAAAATGTGGAAATAGAGTAAACAAAGAAAAGCCAATCTGGGGGAAATATGGAAATTAAATATTTAGTAACTCAGCCTATCATCACTAAAACACAAAGAATATACCTTCATCTCAGCACATATAACTTTCTCCAAAATTTAGTATTTACTCAGATACAAGCATGGCTCAAGAAATGCAAATAAACTGAAATAACTCATGGATCCTATCTGACCACCACAGATTAAAGCAGGAAAAAACAGACAAACAAAAAAAGGAAACAAACAAACAAAAAGTCATCCAATATCATTGCAACTGAACACCGAGCTACCGAATTAAAAAAGGGGTCAAGCCTGAAATTGAAGAATTTCCAGAATTGAATACAAAAGTACCCAAACTTATGGTTACAGTGAAGGCATTTCTAAGGCAAAAGTTAATAGAACTAAGTACCTATATTTAAAAAAATGTAAAGATATCATAAAAAAATACACAATACCTAAAATTTCTAGAACAAAAAAGCAGAAATCATGTCTGAAAGGAATAGAAATAATCAAAGTCAGGGCAACAATTAATAAAATATATACAAGAAACAACAAAAAAATATACACAAAATCAATGAAACATAGATAGTTTCTTTGAAACAAATCAATAAAATTGACAATTGCTTATCCAAATTAACTAGAAGCTCAGAGAGAAAATCCAAGTTAACAAATGTAAAAGGGAGAAAAAACCAACTGACACTAAGGAAAACAGAGAATAATGGCATACTTAAAAACACCATTTTCCAAAACTTGTAAAATGTAAAAGAAATGGATAATTATCTTCACATATACTATTTAACAAAGCTAAACAAAGGTCAGAAAAGCAATTTAAGCAAACCTATAACTCCTAATGAAATGCCTATTAATTAAAAACAAAAAAAGCAGGGCTAGATTTACCACAGAATTCTACCAGATATTTTTAATGGGAATGCCAATACTCCTCAAATTATTCCACAAAATAGAAACAAAGGGAAGACAGTACAATTCATTTATGAGGCCAAAGTTACCTTAACACCCAAACAACATAAACATGCAAAAAGCTATCACACTGATGTGAAAATTCTCAATAAAATACTTGCAAATGGAATATAAGAACACATCAAAAAGACCACCCAAAATAATAAAATAATCAATTAGGGTTCATCCCAGAGAAACAGGGATGGTACAACATACATAAAACAATAAATGTAATCAACCTTGTAAACAAACTAAAAGATAAAAAATATATAAACATTTCATTAAACACAGAAAACCCTTTGACAAAATCAAAACCCTTTCATGATAAATGTCCTGGTGAGACTGGAGACACAAGGCACATACCTCAGTTTCATAAAGACAGATTACTACAAGCCCATAACTTCAACAGAGAGAAACAAAATAACCCCACAAAAATCTGGAAGAAGATAAAGTTGGCCACTCTATCCATAACTATACATAATATAGTACTTGAAGTCTTAGCTAGAGCAATAAGAAAAATAAAGATCAAGCTAATAAAACTGGAAAGTAAGAAGCAAAGTATCTTTACTTTGCAGATGATATACTAGTATATATAAATGACCATAAAAGTCCACAAGGAAACTCCATTAGCTGATAAACACTTTCAACACAATCATAAAAATAATAAAGTTCTAATAGTCTAAATTAATATAAAATGTCTTAGGGTAACTCAAGCAAGAGCAAGACTTGTATGATAAACAAACAAACCAAAAAACAAAACATTAAGACACAGAAGAAAGAAATTAAAGAAGATATCAGAAGATGAAAAGTTCTGTCATGTTAATGAATCAATAAGATTACTATAGTAAAAATGGCCACCCTGCCAAAAGCAATCTATTGGTTAAATGCATTTCCCATTGAAATTCTAAAATAATTTTATTCAGATCGAAAAGGACTATCTTCAGTTTCATAGGGAAAAACAAAAAATCTAGATATCTAGAACAATTCTGACTAATAAAAATATTCCTGAATAATAAATAAAACAAGTATTATTGCCAGCCCTTATTTCAACTGTATTACAGAATTATGGTATTGAAAACACTATGGTATAGGCACATTAGCAGTCATATTGATCAATGGAATTGAGTTAAAGATTCAGACATAAATTCACACACATAGGGACATCAGATTTTATATTTTTAAAAAAGTCAGAAACATTTACTGAAAAAAGACAGCATCTTTAAGAAATTGTGCTTATCAAACTGGATGTCTACATGTATATGAATAAAAATAGATCCATACTTATTACCTGGCACACAATTCAAGTCCAACTGTATGAAAGATCTCAATATAAAACCAAATATAAAGGATCTGGCAGAAGAGAAAGCGGGGAATTGACTTGAAGCCATTTGCACAGGAGACGACTTTCTGAACAGAACACAGTGCAGGCACTAAAATAACAATTAGTAAATGGAACCTCATGAAATTAAAAAGCTTCTATAAAGTAATATATACATCAATCAGACAAAGAAGGAGCCTACAGAATAGGAAAAGATTTTTACAACGTACACATCTGATAGAAGACTAATATCCAAAATATATAAATTATTTTAAAATTATATATTCAAATTTTAAACTTTATTTTAAAATGGGGTACAGAGCTAGACAGAAAATTATCCATAGAGTAATCTCAAATTGTTGAGAAATAATTACATCTTTAGTAATTACATCTTTGAGATCTTTGGCTAAGATCATTGACATGTCATGCCGTTGAGGATGTGATGTAAGAGGAACACTCATCCATTGTTGGTGGAAGTACACATGTGTTGGGCCACTATGGAAATCATTGTGCAGGTTTCTCAGGAAGATGGGAATCAATTTCCTTTAAGATCCATTTATACCACCCCCAGGCATATACTCAAAGGATGCTTTATCTTACCACAAAGACTTTTGTTCAGCAATTTTCCTTGCTGCTCTATTTATCTAGAAATGGCAACAACCTGATCTCCCTAAGCAAAAGAAAGGATCTAAACAAGGTGGTAGATTTGCACAATGGAATAGCATTCAGCTCTTTAAAAACTTGAAATTTGCAAGCAAATGAATAGAGCTAAAAAAAAAGTTATTATGAGTGAAGTAACCCAGACCTACAAAGAAAAATTGAGAATGTATTCACTTAGATGTGTATATTAGCTTTTAAGTTAGTTCTAGCCAAGCTACAATCCACAGAACCATGAAAGTTATGTATAGAATAACATGTGACACATAAAACTCCCAAAGAAAGGAAAATATAAGAGATAACTATGAACTGTATCAGGTGAGACTGGAACAGGGGAGATCAAGTGGAGAGGGAAGAAGGGAGGGAGGGACTGAATCCAGGTATTAGCAGTTAAAATTCAGGGCCAGTAAGTGGCAGTTTGGAAATCTAACACAGTAGGAGCTTCCTAAAATATTTACACATTTGAAGGCTATCTAAATGATATTGCCAAATAATTGGAAAGACAGAACACAAGGGGTCCATTTCTTGTCACCAAATGAAGTTTCCAGTACCAGGGCTGGGTTCTGTCTCTGTAATTTGAAGGAATACACTGGAGTCCCAAAACAACCCAAGCTGTTGCCAAGAATATATGTTGCTCTCTACAAACAGATGCAAGGCCCCAGTGCTAAAAACAATACCCACACAAGTCATTGAACCTGAAGAAGTCAAACTAGGTGCTTACATAGAACCTTTACCCCTATGAACTATCATCTTTGGCACAGGAAGGGACTCTGCATGGGAGAAAGGTAAAGCACAGCCATGAACCCTTTGCTTTACAATGGTGTCCTTGTGTGTAATGCCTACTGATATAATGGTGGCAGAATGTTTGTGTGAAATAGTAGTAGGCTCATCCAGGAGATTAACCCATACCTGATACTGCTCAAGTGACCAAGAACCAGAGATATGTATCTAGGGTAAAATCCAATTCTCTTGTTTTTAAAATTGAAAAATAAGTTGCAATGAAATGACTCCTAGTGACATTCTGCTATACTCATAGATCTGTGCCTTACTCAGACATAGTGAGAGTAGCTGCAGCAGATGGGAACACATACAGAGACCCACGGCTAGACATTACACAGAGAGTGTGAGGTCTTGGAACACAAACTTAAATGAGATGTCTACATCAGATTCTTCCCCTCAGAACTCAGGGAGGTAAAACAAGAGTAAGAGCCAAAGGTGATGGAGGCCGCCAAGAAAACAAGGCATTGTAGACACAGGACCGAGGCAGCATGTATATATAGGGCCTGCATGACCCTACAAGAGATGAGGTCCTAGAACTGAAGGAGTGGGTACATGTCTCTATCCTTAGCCTAGAAGCAATCATCAGTAGTTAACGGCTTGTAGGAGAAAAAGTTTCCTCCAAACGAGTCTCACTGGGGAAACAAACTACTCTTACTGGCAGGCTGCTTGCTCAGCAATTGATGTCCAATAGAAAATGAACACAGTTTCATCTTTGGAGGTTCCTAGGCTCACAATTTCATGTCAGGGACTTTTCCTTTTATTTCAATGAAAATAAAAGATCTTATGGGTTTTATTTTTTTTCTATCTCTCTTTTTTTTAAAGCCTTACAGGGCCTGTGCATATATATTATGATCTCTTGCTTAGTATTTTTTATAAGATTTCTGCATGTACAAACATTGGATCCCTGTTTTGTGTGTGTATGCATATGTTATCTTAGACTCTTTTCCTCCTGTTTGCTTGTTTTGTCTAATTCAAATATATTAGTTTTTGTTTTATCTCATTGTATATATATCTATATCTATATATCTATATATCTATATCTATATCTATATATCTACATATATATATATATATATATATATATATATATATATATATACTGTATATCTTCCCTTTGGAGATTTTGTTTTCTGAAAGAGAAACAGGAAAGGTGGGGCTTTGGATTGGAGGGGAGGAGAACTCTGAGGAGTAGAAGAAGGAAATATTGTGATCAGCACATATTATTTGAGAAAAAAAAGTTCAATATTTACCTCCTGAGCTTACACACATATTGTTCTGAGATTATGAGACATCAAATTTAAATTCTCATGTCCAAAGTCCTAACGACTTAGAACACTAGAATTCAATTACCTTAACTACATAAACTATTTGGAATAACATAAAAGAAATATCATAATGTACAAAATAAAGGCATTTAATATTTCTTACTGTGGTATTTATTATATTGTACTCATAGATCAGTACATTTTGTAAATAGCATGAAGTCCTCTATTATAAATGGAATATGAAAATAGTCTGAAAGAGAGGAAATAAGAAAACTGGTAACAAGCAGTAATTCAACCGAGAAAAAGAATCCATGTTGCATTCTAAATTTGAGTATAGGAGTTGAGGATTTGGTAAATGAGATGATATCTCTCTAACTTTTCTATGATAAGTAAACTTTAGAACACGAGCCTAATAAACTAGCTTGGAAATGTTCCATCCACTCTAATAACACATATGCATGCACACACACAGTAGTAAATTTCTGATTGAATTTAAGCTGCTTTATCCACTGTGAAAGATCCACTAGAAGCTTCTAGAATGCCATATCATTCAGAAATCCCCTTTCTGCATGTTTATTTTAAAGAATTAAAGCAAAGATTTTGTTCAGTGAGATTTCTGCAATCTTTGGTTCTCTATCACATTGTTGATAATAGCTGAAACCCAAATATCAGTCAACACATATATGGAACATGTAATGTTATTGTTATTATTCATTATTATTAATTTATTATTATTATTGTTGTTATTATTCCCTAATTGAAAGAATGAATGAACCTGGAGGACATGATCTTATGTGAGGGAAGCCATTTATAGTTGGCTAAACAGCTTATGACATTTCTTGGAGGCATAGAATGTAGTCATAAACTCTCAAGTTAAACTTAAACTCTCAGGAGCTGGAGATGGAAATGAGGAATTCTTATTCTATTTAAAAAATTTAAACATGAAAGAGGGTTTAAGTTTAGAAATTTTTCTGAAGGCATTATTTCAATACTCTATTATGCATTGAAACTGCTAAGATGGTAGATTACACATTCTTACCTTGATGAAAAAATGTGAGGACAAGCAAATTTTAAATTTTTCTTTAGGGAGAAAGTTTATTATCAGGGTATGTGTATGCTGTATGACTCATGAATATGATTTTACAACCTTAGAATGTGTGGATTGTCCTTTAAAAATTATATATGAGTACTTTTATATATGTTTTCCTATCTAATACTGTCTATTTTTAAACTTCTCAAGTAAGCATGAAGCTTAATTATTGCAACCGAAAGAGATAATTGACACATTAGTTTTGTAAAACATATATAACCTGAATGGTACTTGACATCTGCAGTAAGTCTCTTGTTATTTGCCATAGCATTCCCCAATCACCATTTTGTGTTTACTTCAAAATTTATCCTGGTCTTTGGACCAGCTGTTCTGATTGCCGACTTCAAACAGTTTCTCTAATCACCAACCCCCCATGACTGTGTTTTTAAATTCTGAAAACAACCTGGGATAAATTTAGAAATTAAGAACAAAGCATATTTGAGAGTCTAGATTTAACAGCTTGAGCCTTTTAATGGCATCTGTCATCATGTCTTTGAAAAACTATTTATCACCACAATTCCCTATGGTATAGTTGTGAAATGGTGGCTCTTTTATCTTCTTCACCCAAACATTTCATGGGAGCAAGATCACAGGATGAGAATAGCGATGAAGTCTTTGATAGAAAATTGAAGTCTTTGTGACTTGGAAAAAAAAAGCCTGAATGAACCTGCCATCATGTATGCATGTAAAATTAAACAGGACATCTATCCATCTTTCTCTCCTGTGGTAACTCATCCTCACAATTACCTGATTGGCACATTAAACAGTTTGATTTCCACATGTCTAGAATACCCATGGCAGAGAAGAGCAGTGTGGTGGGTAAAAGTTAAGAAAACTGACAATAATGTTTCATTTTAAGACAATGAGGAGCAGGCGTAATTCTCACATGGATTAGGAATAGCATGTAAATATAATGTAAGTTTACTTTGTGGTTCTAATAAAATAGTGAGAATAAATGTTTCTAGTTCACTTCCAAACAAAATGGCAGGATGAATTACTAAGGAAAATGACTGGATAAACCTCTACTCATTCATCACAAGCTGTGATCAGGATAACCATTTGGTCTTAAAGTGCTTGTTAAATTAGTAACATAATACAATGAAGGACTGTTTTTTAATAAATATTAGTAATTGAATATTTCAGGGATAAATAAGAATCTGGGAAATGATAGGCTGGCTGATGGTTGTTTATTTGGGGAGAAATCACTTACACCAGAAACAGATGTCTGCCCTAGGTTCCTGTCCCTAGGATGCCTCCCGATGCTCTCTGTCTCCGACCAGGAAGCAAGAGAGGGAGCTGGGGTCTGAAACCAGACCTGCCCCCCCCAGGTCAGGCCATCACCTGATCCCATGCCCCACTGGGCCTGGTCAGTGTAACAGGTGCTGGCCTGGTGGATACCTCACTATAATTGAACAAGGGACTTTTCAAGAGAAATGAATCCTCTTCCATTAGACCAAGTCTTTCCAACAAGTGCCCCACCTATTTTAATGTCTATTTTTATCTTGCTTTGATTTAACTATACTTTTTTCCCCAATTCCCCTTCCCTCCTCCCCTACCCCTTCCATCCTTTCCTATCCCCGCCTCCATGGTCCTAGTTAACTCAGGAGATCTTTCCTTTTTTCCCATTCCTAGGTGAATCCATGTATGACTCTCTTACCTATTTTAATGTCTTAATCCCTCCCCTTTTGTGCTTGCATCAACATGAGTGGGGGTTATTTATTAGAGAATGGGCAACTTATAAATGAGTAACTATACACCTGAAGAAAATGACACCACCACCCCAAGGAACAATTAATTTTCAATAGTTGTTCCCGAAAAAGTGAAGCCATGTGAGCTTCTTCTCCACCCAGGATGAAATGCAAATGGGCATGTTACATGTGCAAGTTACAACAGGTGCTATCGATTTATGATTGCAGCAGCCATACCTTGTACAGAAGATGCCATTTCACAGAATTCCTCATCTTTTGGCTCTTCAGTCTTTCAATCTCCTCTTCTACAATGCTTCCTGAGCTTTAAAGAGAGAAAAACAGATTCCTTACTTAGAGCCAAGAACACAGCAATCAAGTATTCTCAGAATTTGAACCAGTCCTATGTCTCTCAATTAACCACGGTTCATTGAAGAAAGAAGCTACTCTAATGAGTAGCTGTCTGTGGATATAGACACAATTTTATTTAGAAGACAGTTGGGAAATATTTTCATTTAGCCAAGCAACAGAAGTAGGGCCTATAATCTCTGAGCCCTGCTCGTGACAAAGTTCATAGTACCTGGCATAAGTTCCTTCTTATGGAATGAGCATCAAATCCAATCAGAAAGAAGATGGTCATTTCACAATACCCATGCCATTATTTTACCAATGGGTATGTTTTACTTTAAAAAAGTTTTATTGTAATTCACAAGGTTCACAGCTGAATAAAGTAATTGGTAATTTTCCTTTTAGAGCAGTGTAGACATCTCCCAGCACCATGGAAACTATCCAGAAAGAAGGAATCATTTACTTAAATTTCAAGGTATTTTTTTCCTATGGTCTGTAATCAAAGTATGTAGTACCTTCAATAATAGGTCCCTACCACCTAGTTTTGGTGGATAACTAGGGCAATGGCAAAAGCCTGCATTGTTTTAGGCAGTTTCTTGTCTGTCCTTGGACTATACCACATGGGGATGTATTCCATACCAGCCACAAAGATTTCCATTTAATAATTTATTCTATCTACCCATGCAGAGCAACTCCACTCAAACATTATCATCATCATCATCATCATCATTATTATTATTATATTTAAGTGAGGATAAATAATTAGGTTCTTCTATGGCTTATATGTGAGAGAAAAATATGTTGAGTTTGACTTTCTGTAGATGTAATATAATATTTCCCAATTTCATCCATTTTCCTGAATATTTCTTTCCTCTTTAGAGTTGAATAATAGGCATTGTGTTTATGGATTACAATTTCCACTTATGAGGAATGGATTCTGTACTATAGTCTATTATTTTTATACAAATATTATAATATTGCTTTTTAATGAAAATTAACCAAAGACTATTATTTATGAATAATTATATTCAAACTATACCAAATCACAATATATAATCATATTATATTATATTTATATATAATAATTCAAGTATACCATTTAGTGTTTATGTTGTATGTGATATTCAACCAATTTCTCTGTAACTTAATTCAGACTGTAAAGTTGAGAATTACTTAGAATTGTTTTTTAAACACTCACCTTGTTGAAAAAGCAGAATCAGTATGTAATAAGATTATTATTTTAGTTCAAATAAATACTTTGTCTAATTATCTACTTGGAGAATCTTCTAGGGTCTAACATTTTGATCTCTTTGATTGTACTGAAGAGAACTCGGTCCATTTTAGCTTGGAAATATTTATCTCTTATCAATCAGAATTACATCATTGCTCATAATCAGGTGTTTATCTTAAATTGTTCTCCTAGTTCATAAAATGTACTAGGTTTTTTTTCTTTTTAAATCGGAACTGAAATCATTTGAAGTGAATAGAATAAATTCCTATATAACTTGACACTATAATTTTAAAAGTACCTCTTGGTGCCATAATTCTGAAAAGGCTTTAGATAAAACTTGTATTCTCTGCCGCTTAGGACAACTGCCCAGCTGCCAATATTATTCTGTAATTATAATTCCCTAAGATGGAGCACAGCTCTGTGGAGGGTTCCATACCTATGTCCCCTATAGCTCTACATTTACTGCTATAAAAGGCTTCTTATTCCACAGTCATTGCTTCAGTCTGGTGACGTACACTTTACTAAACCACAATTTAAAAAGCATACCTGTGGACTCAGCTCTTTGTGACCACAACTTTAAAAACCACAGCAATGTGTGTGCTTTACAAATATAAAAATGATTTGGTAATTAAAATGGTATTTCTTCACTAACAACTAGAGATATGGTTATATTTTAATAGTAAAAGTAAGATGATTTGGTAACGAATTGCATATAAATTCATCTCCAATAAATACCTAGGTGATTCCAAAAGCAGGAGTACAAATATAGCTGCCAAATGTAAGAGCAGAAGCTCAACTTTCACAATGGCCATCTACTGTACTATGTCATTTAGATTCAAATAAGTTATCAGACATTTAAAATATTTTCTACAGGATTACTTTTTAAGCTTAAATTTACAATAGATCTGTACTGAAGCATCATCTGAAGTTACATGTTTTCACTTATTGCTAGGATATTCAGGAATACAACATAAAAAAAATATTAGGCACACATCAGCATCTGTGACCTTGAAATTTATGCTGATCATCATTAGATAAATTAGCTTTCCAATTGCTGTAAACTACAGATAAATTAGATCTCAAGAACCATTTTATTTTCAACATAATTTGATCTCAAAAGGGTATTCTTAATGAGAGCAGACTAACGATTCTTAAGAAGATTCCAATTAATTTACCATATGAGCTGGAGGGAAATAAACTAAAGCACTAAAAAGAAGCAAAAGTTTTTTAAAAAGGAAATTTAGAATTAATATTCCAAAACATGTCATAGTGAAAGCAATTATACTTAAAAATCTTTTCATCAGAAAAAGTACTAGAAACTACCAAGAGACTACTAGTCAAAGTGCTCAGAGTGCAGTTATAATAGAAAAGAAATAAACTTTTAATAAAAGAGAGAGGCTAGCTAGTAAGTATGACTATATGACATTTTCCATAACTAGAAATATAAGAAATATGGTTACAAATTTCATAATTATTTTTCTAAAAATGAACAAAACTATAATAAAAATAAATTATTCCTGGAAGCATAAAGAAAACATAGTAGATTTTTGTTGCAGAATATTTGTTTTTACTGTGTGAGAATTTACCACAGTGATTAGTTTAATAAGGAGCAGAATGGCCAATAACTAGGCAGGAAAGAATATGTGGGATTTCTGGGAAGAGAGGACTCTTGGAAGAAGAGAGAGAGAGAAACACCAGGGAGATAGTAAAGGAGTCAGATTTATGACATACGGTACAGAGTAGAGGCAAAAAAGCCATGCAGAAGAGCATATATTAATAAGAGCAGGATAATTCAAGTTATAAAATTTAGTAGGACAAAGCTAAGCTAATGGCCAAGCTTTCATAATTAATAAGTCACCATGTGGATATTTAGGGGCTGTTGATCCAAAGCCCCATAAGAAAGCTTGCTACAGACTTTTTTCCTCTTTAAGGCTTGCTATGAACATCCAAGGCAAACAAGTTATAAGTTTGAAAAGGCACAAAGAACATTGTGCAGTGATTATCTCTATAGGACAGGGACTGTTAAGTATAGGGTTTTAAGTCCGTTACAGTTTGAATGTAAAAATGAAACCGTACTGGCAAATGAGTTTGAACACTAACACTCAGTGATGCTGCTCTTCTGAGTGGCTAAGTAACCATTAGGAAATGGGGGCTTCATTGGAGTGGACAATGCTTTCTCTGGTGCATTCACCCCTTCCTGAACAGCCATGCTAGAATATGCAAAGCTGTATCTCACCTCCTCCAGTCTGAACCACATCTTTCCTGTCACAAAGGAATACAGTCTCTGAAAACTGAGTGATGTCTCAGCGGGTAAAGTATTATCATCAAACATCAATATATGTGTAGCATGTTGTATAAATACTATATATCTGAAGAAGTGACATGGTTGGTGCAATAGTGTTTATGTAATCAGAACACTTACTTGACTTGAAGCCTCTACATCTTTTTTGATAGTGTATGCATCACTTTTTTATTTAAAAACATTTAGTCTTTCCATGATGATTTTTCTATTACTGTTGCAAGCTGAACTAAGAAATATGCCCTGGTTCCATTGCCTTCCTTTACAAAACTTTGAAAAGTTAGATGAAATTGCTGGTCCTGCCCATTTTGGTTTGAAAAAAAAATTGAACTTACAAATAAGTCACCACACACACTCTAGAAATGCTACAAATTTCTCATTAAAATATCCCCCTGGATTTCTTTGGTAGGATGGCTGATGAAAAGCTTCATTTGAATGGATGCTAAAAGAAGGGAGCTTAGGGATCCTGTACCATTGCCCAAGGATGCTCCCAACAATCTGCTGAAAGCAAGCTTCTCCCAAGAAGGGACCCTGATTGCCTGATGTGCCCTTGCTGTCACCAACAGGGCCTCAGTCACTGACAGTTCTTAAATTGATCAGCATTATCCCTCTTCACCACTGAACTGTTCAGAACAATGGAAGCAACAGCAGGAGACTCAGAAAGAGAAAATCCTGGGTACTAGACACACAGAGAGCATGTTGGAACAAAGGGAGCATGAAAATATACAGCAGAATTATGACCGAGGAACTAGCTCAATGGAAAAAAGGCCAAGAGCACAGGCTTCTCTTCCAAAGGACTAGCATTCTATGCTCAGTACCCACATGACTGTTCACAACCAGCTGTTATTCCAGTTCCATGGGATCCAATGTTTTCCTCTGGATTACACAATAACAGGCATTCACTCACCTGGTACATATACAAGAATGCAGGCAAAACACATACTTGAATAAAACATTAAAATAATTTTAAAACTATGACCTAAATCTGAAACTGAGACTTATAGCCAAAGAATTACTCCCCCTTCCTTCTCATGGTCAGAGCTGAGCGAGCTCACTGGATGTTGCTGTGGAAACCAATATGGTCTTCTTCTGACACACAGAGATTTTCAGTTAAAGATAAAAGAAATGAGTGAACTATAAATAATTTTCTCTGATGGATATAGGTTTTAAAATTTTTCAATATGATTAATTGTGCACTGAATTAAAACCATGCTAACATAATTATGCATTATAACCAATTTAGTTTTGGTGCAAGAATTCAAAGATAGCTCAGTAAATTCAAAGTAAGAAATGTAATCAAAATGAAAATAGAATTAAGGGCAAAAATATTCTGATCATATCAATAGAAATAGAAAGTAATTTGATTAAATTTTGTATCTCTTAATGACAAAAGCCTTGAAAAAGTTCAGAATTAACAGAATATATCTGAACATAATAAAGGTAATATATGACAAAAAGGTAGCTAGCATTATATTGTGTGGTAAGAAAATTTTGAAATCATCTCTAAATCTGTGGAATGAGCCAAGAGTGCCAAACCTTTACACTCTTGTTCTATGTAGCAATTGAAGGTATGTTATAACAATAATACAATAGAAACATAGGAAAAGGACAAAAATGGGACAAAAAGTTCAAATTATTTGTTCATTTGCTGATGACATGATCATCACCTTAAAGGATCTGGCAGACTCTGCTCAGTAAAGTTGGAAGACACAAAACAGAATTAGAGAGAGCAAGGGGGCATTTAGGCTTGGTTGGAGAGATAAAAAGGAGGTGATTAATGATTCAAGTATATTAAAAACTTAAATAAAAATAGGAAAATAGCTTTATTATACATAAATAAACTTCTTGAGAAAAACCTCCCATTCAAATAGCTTAAAAATAGACTACTAGGAATAAACCTATTCAAGGAACTGAAAGACTTCTATAACAACAACAAAAACCAAAACATTAAGACCATTATAAAAAATACTGAAGTAGTCAGCAGATGATGCAAAGACTTTTTCTAGTTACTGATTGACAGAATCAATATTGTGAAAATTGCTGTATCATCAAATGTCATTTAAGGGTACAATGAAATACTCTTAAAATTCCAATGACATTCTTCACAGAACTAGAAAAAGCAATCCTATAATTCATGTGGAAATATAAAATACCACAATATTCAAAGCAGACAGAATGATGTTGGAGATATTCTAATACCAGACTTCAAATTGTGGTTGTATTTTGTTTATACTATAACAAAGCTTGCCTGCAGATCAAAGTTCAGAGCTAGCCACACTAATTAGTAACAGAGGCCAGGCAGTGGAAGCAGACACCTTTAGTTCCAGCAATCCATCTCTATTAGTTCAAGGCCAACCCTGGGGTCCATGAAATTGATCCAGTCTAAAAGAGAAACAGAGCTCACACAAAGGTGATCCTAGATCTTGGGATCACACGCCTTTAATCCCAACACTATGGAGGTGGAGATAGCAGTGATATGGAGAAAGGAATAACGTGGGAACAGACAGGAGCTCAGTGCAGACTGAGCAGTCAGTCTGAGGATGCAGTCTGAGGATTTGTAGGGACAGGGTCACCACTTTGGTTTAAGGATTTGGTCGAGGTAAAAGGTCTCTTTTGTGGATGACTCATTTATATCTCTGACCTTACAGCATTTACCCTGATATCTGACTCTGAGTTTTTATTATTAAGACATATTAGAACTCATACAACATCAAATTATATTACAGACCAATAGTGATACAGACAGCATTGTTCTGAAACAGAAGAAGAAATGTAACCCAAAGAACAAGCAAAGGAAACAAAAATAAGGTCCATACAGGTATGAACACTGTAAAAAAAATAATAGCAAAAAAAAAAAAAACAAAAAACAAAAAACAAATAAACAAAAAAAAAATAGCACACTCACCAAAAGGCACTGAAAAAAACTTGGCTATCTATTTGCACAAAATAATGAAATTACAAGTTAATTACTAGAGCAGTGGTTCTCAACGTATAAGTCAGGACCCCTTTGGGCTTAAAGTTCCCTTTCACAGAGATATATATATATATATATATATATATATATATATATATATATATACTGTTGTATAACATATACATATATATATACATATATATATACATATACATATATATGTTAAATTCATAACTGTAGCAAAATTGTACTTATGAAATATCTTCTAATATAATTTAATGGTTTGGGTCAACACAACGAAAGGAACTGTATTAAAAGGTCTCAGCACCAAGGAAGTTGAGAACCACTGCTCTACAGAAATATTATTTGTACATGTATAAAATACCTTAATTTAAACCTGTAATATTGAAATTAACAGAACATACTTAATATACTTCAAGATACCACCACAGACACAAAAAAATAAAAGAAAAAATTTCGAATAGGGCTCAAATTACACATACAAAGAAATAGCCTTGAGATTTGACAAATATGTTAGCATGAAAAGAAGATGTTTATGAGGTGTTGGTGGTACATTCCTTTAATCCCATCACTGGCAAGAGAGACTGCGGCAGGTGGATCTCTGCGAGTTTGAAGCCAGTCTGGTCTACAGAGCAAGTTCCAGGGCAGGCTCCAAATCAATACAGAGAAACACTATCTCAAAAAAAAAATGTAGAAGAAGAGGAGGAGGAGAGGAGGAGGAGAAGAAGAAGAGAAAATGTTAAAGAAGATGTTTCTGTAAAAAAAGTGAATCTGCCTACAGAGCAAGCAAATAGCCCACAGAACAAGATAATTTATTTGCCAGCAATACTTTAGATAGTGGTTAATATTTGAAACATATAAATAATGTCTATTCTCATCACATTCAAAATGGTTATCATCATCCAAAAAATTCACAAAGCATGTAAAACATTGGCAATGATATGGAACAGTCGTGACCCTTATTCACTGCTTTAGGAGTTCAACAGGTGCAGTCACAGGAAAAAATCATGAAAGTTTTTCACAAAGCCAAAACTAAAACCAATATATGATTCATTGTTTCCAGTGCTAGCAAGTAATGTAAAGGGATCTATGCCCTGCTATAGATATTATTGCACATGTGTTCCATTCACAATATCAAAAATATGTGATTAGCCTAGATTCTCATTAAAAACCAGTAGCAAATTTAGTTCACATACAAAGTGAGATTCTGTCAAGCCATGGAAAAAATGAAACCTGGAAATGTTATGGTAAAATGGATGGGTCTGGGAGGTAAAGGCTACCACTGTTTGCTGCTCTTGATATTTGGCAGCTAGCTGGTTGGTAATTTAGTGGCGCTGGTGTGTGCTCGGTCATGTTGAACATATTTCTTTCACTGTGAGTAGAGTCGATTTTACTATTGAATGCTTAGGTGTTGCTGAATGCAATAGAGAGGTGCTTATTGAAAAAATTAAAATATTTACATCACCAAGGCTTTCAACTCATGTGAAGCATGTTTGTTTAAGCCTATATTCCTACCAGAAATCTCTGACGCATTTCGAAGACACTTTGCACTGTGCTTATTGTGGAAATGGTGCAAAAACTTTCCTTGTTTCATAACTCTGCAGTTCATCAACTCTCTTATATGTTGGATGCCCTGTTTCTGGGACCACAGCTTATCTATTCTGGCTTATTTCCTTTAAAACTGATTCTTATATTCCTGTAAAACGGTATAGGAAATTCAATTTCCTGTTGTCCAAAAGTATAAAAGTCCTTTATGCTACTATGATGTTCATCAGAGTGTCTCAATGAATAAAGTATTTTAGGTTGCAAATATATTTATCCTCTCAATGTTTGGAACACTGTCTGATACTGTTTCTGTATTATCATTTGCCAATCTGATGTCATTGTTGCTCTCTGTCCTTTACATAAACTTATCCTTTGAGATACATTCATGTTTTATTTATCTCCTATATACTATATACTATATATGGCTGAGGGGATGTCTTAAACCTGAAGTTAAACAAGGGGAGATGAAATATCAGCACGTGTCACATGTCATTCTAGTTCAGGGAAGGACACTGAAGGAGTACTTGAGAGATGCCCTTGAGAGCATAGTGAACAGACAGAGCTGTGGGATGCAGTAACTGTAGAATAAATTGGAGCTTAACCTGGAGTTACAATCCATATATGTAAATCCCACAGTTAAGAAACTGTGGAAAGGAATTAGCGATGTGGAGCCTACTCTGGGCTACGCAGAAAGAGGTTGTCTCAAAAAGAGAAAAAGGAAAGAAGAAGGAGGAGGAGGAGGAGAAGAAATCAGCAAAAACAGAGTGGCAGTCCTTTCAGTTAGACCACTGGAAACAATATCAGCTTTTCCATGTTTCCATGCAGAAAATAACATTAATTTTTACACATTTCTCTAAGGGACCCTAACTGGGTACTTGAAGCCCATTTGGAAACCACATCATTCTATTTTCTTTTACTATGACAAAGTGTCTATTGATTTGGAGTCTTCTAAAGAATATTTATGCAGCCTATAGTTTTGTGTATTTGAAGGCATGCTGTTAGCATCGGCTTGCCTCTGGTGAGGACTTTCAAGAAGACAACTTCACAATAATGGGAGTAAATGCAAGAGGAGTGGGTCCAGGCTTGTCTTCTTCGGTTTGTCTTTTGGGTTGATTTTTTTTCAATAGCATCATTTCTCTTAGAACAAACTCAAGATCCCATGAACACCATATTATCTTAACCTAAAGGCACTACCAGTGAGTTATGATCTCTTTCCAGGCTTCCCTTCTTAAAGGTCTCACCACCTGTCAGCACAGTAGCTCTAACATCCAAGATTCCAGCACATCAACCCCTGTCAGATAAGGAGTATCCAAAGTATAGTAGAAACTTCTCAAAGTGTAGACTCTGAGATTCTGTGATGATGTGTCAGTGGGTGTGATGTTTGACATTGGCAATCAAGTTGACAGTGTCAGAAGTCTGACCATTTCGATCTTTACCTGTGTGAACCTAGGGAGATGAAGTTCATCTCCAGGCATTCTTATGAAGGAGTTACTGGGTTAAGCTAACGGAGATAGAAAGATCTACACCAACTCCCAGACAGATACAGAGAGAAGGCTAGCTGAGGACCAACATCCAATGTCCCCTGACTTTGCATGCACTGTGAACAGCTGGCGTGGTCCCCTACTGCCATACACCTCATTCTATGATGGATTGTATTTAGTATAAAACCCTTCTTTCCTTAATTTGTATCTCAACAAAAACAAGTAATGCAAACAGTGTGTCCCATTTTATTTCCTGGATGAGCATACTTATGGATCCTGAACAATGGAAATTCATGCTCATCCTTCTAGGAGACTGTTGCTCTGACTCACCAGGAGTTTCCATTCTTCCTGACTGAGCTGACCCAAAGGCACAAAAACAGTTCAACACCACAATCTACCAACCAGCCTGTTTATCATTTCTTTATCTTTTTCATTCCTTTATCATTCTTTTTTCCCTTCGCCTCCTTCTTCATTGATATTATTTCAATTCTCTTTTTATATTTCCTCAGAAAGTCCTACTAGCCCGATTTTTAATTTCTTTGATTTTTATAATTGTCTCATTTTCTGCCTTTTAATATATTTTCTTCTTTTCCTTGACATAATGTCTTCCCTAATGTCTTTACAGTCAACATACTTTTGTTCTATTATTTTCCCTATTTATTATTTACTAATTTGTATATTTATTTGCTTTGCGTTATTCATCCTTCAATGTTGGCAGCCCATTTATATTCACAAAGAAGGTAATAAAATTTGATCGGAAGCTCTATATGCAATGAATTTACTGGAAAACAGTCAGATTTCCTGTTTGGGTTGTATAAATATGTCTCCTCTTTCAGGATCTGTGCATGGGAATGAGCTATGCCATATATGGTTATGGATGTGTCTGTCCCTATAATCCAAGGTATGCCCCTCTTTTATCTTGCACTATAGAATCTCTGATACAAGAAAGGTGCTTCTCCTTAGTGCACTTAACACTTCTAGAGAATAAGTAGCTAATATAGGTCATCCCCCCTTTTCCTATCAAACTTCCTGTGAACCTCTCTCTGCCCACTCCCTCAGAGTATCCAACGTAAATAGAGCTTTTCAAGAGTTTTTCCCAGGCTGAAACTTACCCTGCCTCTCCTACTGAGTCAAAACTATCTATAATGTCAAACATATTAATTTTATGTTTTGCCTATACTTTTTAAAAATTATATAAGAATTTTATACATGAATATAATAAACTTTGTTCTGGTCTACTTCCCCATTCACTCTTTTTCAAATATCCTCCTATTGCTCTATCACTTCATATCTTATGAGATTGTGTGTGTGTTTGCATGTATGTATGCATATGTGTGTGTGTATTTAACTTTAAGTTTTGTTATGTTATGCATTCACTTTCCCTTTTCCCACTTTTAGTAAACACAGATTCTTTTTACATTCACTATAACCTGAATAGAGTTTCTTCTCCCTCTACTCCTTCTTGTTCCTCCCCACCTCTCAAATCCAGATCCACTCCCTTTAGGTTTCTAATTAGAAAAGAACAGGCACCTACAAGATAGCAAGAAAACATAACAAGATGAAATGTACTAAGATGAGAATTTTCATATCAATGTTGAACAAGCCAAGCAAACAGAAAGGATAAAGAGCCCAAGAGAAAGCACAAGAATCATAGACCCACTTATTTACACATTCAGGAGTCCCACAAAAGTACCAAACTTAAAGCTATGGTATATATTTAGAGAACCTGATGTAGACCAGTGTAGGCCTATGCTTGCTGATTGAGTCTCTGTGGATCACAAGAGCTCTGCTCAGTTGTTTTAGATGGTCTTGTTCTCCTGCTGTCCTCTGTCCCTTCCACTCCCTCTGTTTCCTTTCCACTATGTTTTCTGTGCTCGGAGGGAATTTGATGAAAACATCCTGTTTAGAGCTGTGTGTTCCGTTGTTTTTCTGTGTAATGTCTGGCTGCAGGTCTCTGTATTTGTCTCCATCTGCTGCAGGAGGAAGCTTCATTGTTGATGGCTAAGATAGGCACTGATCTGTGAGTACAGCTGAATGTCATTAGGAGTCATTTTATTGTTACTACCTTTTTTTCCCCCAGTAGTCTTTGGATTTACCCTATCTACAATCTGGTTGTTGTTCACCCAAGCAGTGTCTGGTGTGGGTTCCATTGCATGGAGTGGGCCATAAATAAAATAGACATCAGTTGGTTGCTTCCACAAGGTTTGTGTCACCAATATCATAGCACATTTTGCAGGCAGGAATGATTGTAGATCAAACATTTTGCAGTTGGATTGGTGTTTACTTTCCTCTGTTGTGAACCTGCAGAGTACCTTTTTTGAATCATAGACATTATAATGTGGGAGTTAAGTTTCTATGTAAGTATCAGCTGGTCCTTTCCACATTTGGTGGATTGGGTGGGTATTATCTCAAGCAAGCAGGCCTACCTGTCAGTTTATGGTGAACCATCTATTGTGTTGCCAAACAGTCTGAATTGTTTAGGGATTTACATGGGACTCCTTTGCCCAACAACTCAATTGGTTGAAACCCAGTACAAGCTAAAAATAGCATGCTATCAGCATAACAACAGATTCATTAATCAATGGAGTGTACTGAAGACCAAGACAAAAGCCCACATACCTATGGACACATAATTTTTCATAAACAAACTAGAAAAACACAGACACCATCTTCAACAAATTGTGCTGATCAAACTGGATGTCTGCACATAGAAGAATGCGAATATATTCACACCTATCACCCTGCACAGACCTCAACTTTAAATAGACCAAAGACCTCAACATATAACTTGATACACTGATAGAAAAAGTGAGGAATAGCCTTGAACGCTTTGGGACAGAAGACTTTCTGAACAGAACACTGATAGCACAAGCACTAAGATCAACAACTAGCAAATGGAACCTCATGAAACTGAAAAACTTCTGCACAACAAATCACACCATCAATTGAACAAAGTGTCAGCCTAGAGAATGGGAAAATTTTTTGTCAAATATACATTAAAAAAGAGGGCTACTATTCAAAATATATAAAGAACTCAAGAAACTTGGGATCAAAAAACCAAATAATCCAATTTTAAAAATGAGGTACAAATCTAAACAGTTAATTCTCTATAGAGGAAACAAAAATTGTTGAGAAACACTTAAAAATTGGTGGTGGTGGCACACCATGGCTTTGATTCCAACACTTGGGAGGCAAAGGCAGTATGATCTCAGGGTTCAAGACCAACCTAGTCTACAAAGTAAGTTTTAGGACAAACAGCTCTACACAGAGAAACTCTGAAATCCTGTCTCAGAAAGGAAAGAAAAGAGAAAAGAAATGTTAAATATACCCAGCAATGGGAGAAATGTAATCAAAAGTACTTTGAGGTTCCATCGTATACCTGTCAGAATGGACAAGATCAAAAATAAAAGTGGCAGCTTGATGTTTTCTGTTGGCTTATAGGCTACACATGGATGTACTGATATTTTTTATTATTGTCTAGAGCCCCTTAGTTCTGTGGTCAATGTTCTCCTGGATATTCAGATCCAGAACTTGAGGGCCTTTGCTCTGAAGCTCAGGCTTTGCCATGGGCAGCAATACGTAGGCTTAAGCTAAGTTTCTAGCATTCTATTTATCAACAAAGACTCCGAAGTCCAATGTGGGGGTGAAAACCTGCTCTTCAGAGAAACCAAGAAGCATTTAGCTGACCTTGATTTTTGGCTGAAGACCCAGAGAGAGATGTTTCTTCACTAGACCCAAAACCAAAAAGAAGATCTATACACTAATCTCTACCCTTTCCTTCCTGTGTATCTTCTCTATCCATATTGCTGGTTTCTCTATGGCCAATTCTAGTCAGCTAGTCAGTAGCTCCACCCCCAACTCAAGGTAAACTATTTAACCATCTCAGGTGTCACAGTGATCAAAATTTCTGTAACAACAGCTTGCAGTAGCAAGGATGTGATGCAATGGGGATACTACTTTCTGTGAGAGTTCAAACTTGTAAGACACTGTGGAAACCACTATAATGCTTTCTCAGAAAACTGGAAATCAGTCTTCCTCAAGATGCAGCTAAGAGCTTTGGGCATATACCTACATAATTATTTATCCTACTTAGGGACATTTTCTCAACCATATCCATTCCTGCTTTATTCATAATAGCCAGAAACTGTAATCGACCTAGATGTCCCTTAAAATGGAATATTACTCAACTGTTGCATGCAAATGGATTAAAATTATCCTTAATAAGGTAACCCAGACCAGAAAGATAAATATTGTATTTATTCACTTATAAATAGATATTGGCAATTAAATAAATAATAACCAAAGTACAGTGGCAGTTCCAAAGAGGTTAGACATGGAGAAAGGGACTAGGGAGGACACATTTCCCCTGGATAAGTGATATAAAATAGATTTTATGTGTGAATTAGGGTCAGGATCGGGAAGAGCAAGAATGGAATATTCAGTTAAGAAGGGGATTGGGAGATGGGATTGAGGGAGAGAATGAATGCAGAAACAGCTAAAATTTGAGAGCATTTGAGTGGTAGTATGGAAACCTAGTGCAGTGGAAATGTTCTATAATATTTGAAGATGATTTCAATTATATCTCCAAATAATGAAGGAGACAGAACCCCTACTGTTCATTCGTGCACTATGGTTTGAAATTCACAGAGTCCATTTAATGCTGTTAACAAGTGTAGAAACATCTGGAGAAAGGATTTTTAATGATAGATTATTTGGTATCTATTTTTGATTAGCTTCAAGTATAATAATGATACTCAAAGTTGCTGAAATTCATCCAAGCTCATGCTGGGAAACAGTAAAAGTATTTCATAGATTGTGAAAGATTTGATATTCAACAATTTCAATGAGAATTAGACAATTTAGTATATTGTTAAACATCAATTGATTATGAAAAATCAAAGTTTTCATCATCAGAAATATTTTTTGAAATGAAATGTCCATATACATAGCAATTAATTCTGTTATGGATAAACCTAGAATTGAAAAATCACTGTCATTACTACCTGGTTCTTTCTGTTAAAACTTCTCAGGTGTGATAGTGTAACAGGAGAAATTGTAGAAAGAGTGTAATGTGTAACTGACTATGAGCAATAAATAACTCACTTCCTTCAAACCAGCCCCAGGTTCTCTTCTGCAATGTTCTAGATTCAAACCTGTGTTAGGTCAACCATGCTCCTGAAGAAGGCTACATCTCTACACATCCAAGAGCATATTAACATCATCAATTTGATTTTTTGTGTCTAAAATGAAAAACAAAGGGGATGCAATTTTGTATGAGCAGATAAGGATACTTGGGCATGGAAGAAGTTGGGGAAATACACTGACTATGGTTGAAGTACATGGTACAAAATTCTCTAAGAATTTACAAAAATTCCACCATGCACAACAAGAACCAGGGTGATAGATAACATGACTGTGTCCACAAAACAGGAGGAATTCATTTCTCATCATTATTTTCCTAAACTTGTTTGACCCTGAACCATCATTCACTCCTATCATTACATCTATTACCAAGAGTCTCCTAATTTTAGTTTTGTGGCATTTATTTGATTCATTTAATGTGAAAACCATGTAACCAAATTACAATGAAAACTGACTTAGATAATATTGCCATATTTGTATGTATAGCATATTGTAAATTTATGTTTTTTAAAATACCTCTTATAATAAAAACGTAAATAATATGCGGCTTCCAAGGAAGTAAAAACTTCTCAGTTAAGCTGATAGCACAATGACTTCTTAGGGTGGATAGGAAATACAACAGTAACTGGTAAGAAATTTGTTAATTTAACATCATTTCTTCAGTTTTACTATTTTTTTATTTTTT
The DNA here is from genome assembly GCF_943737965.1 of Phodopus roborovskii. Classification (NCBI taxonomy): domain Eukaryota; kingdom Metazoa; phylum Chordata; class Mammalia; order Rodentia; family Cricetidae; genus Phodopus; species Phodopus roborovskii. The sequence goes on from NW_026125444.1 coordinate 8,458,345, forward strand.
ATTTTTATTTATTTATTTATTTATTTTTTGATGCTTTGGTCTTAACTCTTTGTGGCCACTGATCTAAGCTGTGAGCCTGAAGCCTGTGGATCACCACATATCCATTTTTCCCATAACATTTTCAGTTCTCCTTTCAGCATTAGTCTGAAACAAAATATTCCTTCCATTTCTGAGAGCAACTTCTGGCAGATTTGCATTGCAGCAAAGGGGTGTTAATCCAGTAAAGATCTGCATCTTTCTGCACATCATATGTCAGTACAATTTTGCTGCCTAACATTTGAAGATTGAATGAAAATGCCTTTGGTTGGTACTCTTCTGAAAATACAATATGCCTGTCTGTGGTCATGATTTTGCATTCTTCCTGCTGATTCTGTTTCCAGTTACTAATTTGCATATGTCCAATCTGGGATGCTTAATCCAATCCCCAGCTCTGAGTGTTTCTGTGCTGACTGATTTGATTTGTCATTCTAGAGTCTGGTCTCTATCTTGTAAAAATCTGTCTTGATATGGTGGCAAGAGAAGGATCCGGAAGGACAAAAAAAAAAATGCACCATCACCACCACCAACAAAAAAACACCTCTCATGTAGTCAGATATGACTGATGTGCACATGTTCTAAACACAGATGGACACATGTGCAACAATTAGACTATGGCCATGTCACAGAATATATATGGATATATTCCATATTTACATTTTTGGGGATAACCCTGTTAGATAGTTAAGAACTTCCTCTGAAGAGAAAGGAATGATACTTTACAAGTCAATTGGTGCTGGGCAGTGGTGACACATGCCCTTCAAGAACTCAAGAGGCAGGGACAGGCAGATCTCTAAGTTCAAGGCCACCCTGGCCAACAGAGTGAATTCCAGGACTATTCAGAGCAAGCATGTCTCAAAAACCCAAAGAGAAAAAAATCAATTACTAAAATGAAGGTCTTTTTTTAATCATCTTCACTTCACATGAAGGGACAGTAAAAGGCTACACAGTGATAAGAAAATATGTCATATTGTTATAGCCAGAAACAGTCATGGTATTTATCATCATGTTTAATTCAGTCTCATTTCATTAACAGCTGAATATCTACAACATTTTAGACACTTCAGTAAGAATGGGTGTTCTCAAATCACAGATGATAAATACATATATACACATTCTCCAAAAATTGTGAGGACTCCGGTGCTCAGATAATTTTCATAATATTATGAAAGCAAAATCTAAATGTCTATGGAAGATTCAGAGAAAAAATCACCAAGACTAAATTAAAAAGTACACATTAAACATATTAAAGAACTCTGAACTAAATTGAATGATTTGATTAGTCAAATTTTATAAATAGGATTGTTCCCATTTTTTCCTAGAGTCATTTTATGAAAAGGAGAGAGTACTTAGGGACAGAACTGAAAGCAAAACCATCTCGAGAAAGAGATGAGTTACTTTGCCTTATTTCTAATGTTTTATGGCCTAGGGAAATGGCTTAGAGGGTAAATACTTGTCACAGCATGATCCTGAGATTGAATCCAAACTGTCCACACAAAAACCTAGGCATGCTATACAGTTTACAATCCCAGCTTTAGCAAGCAGATACAGGAGAATCCTAAAGGCTCATTGTCATGCTAGGTTCTGTGAGAAACCCTGCCTCAAAACATTATAAAGAGTGATTGAGGAAAGCATGAGTCATCAACTTCAGGCCTATGCACGCATGTGTGTGTGTGTGCGCGCACACACACACACACACACCCACACACACACCAACATACAACATAAATACACAGATGTATTTTTAATTTGAATGGAATAGAAGGAAAGTTATGCCACCTAGTAACAGTATATAACTTGCTTTTGGTGTTTTATTTCTTTGTAATCACAGAATCAATGATGTTTTACTAAATTGCAATTAATAAGACAGTAGAAAGCCTGATTTAGATTTTAGTAAAAATATGACACAGTAATTTAGTTCACTCATGAAGGAAACAAAATAGATTCAAATTGACAATGAAGTGAATGAAGTATGTAATTGCTTAAGAAAACAAAATTTGAAAAGAACAGATAGGTTGCTTACAGACCTTCTCCTCTCTCTGTGTTCCCCCAGACCCAATCCCTCAACATTGCAACAGATCCTCCCATCACACATTTCCTGTGGATCCCACAGACCATCACCTTCTAACCTCCCTCCTCCAACTCATGCTCCTATTCCTGATACCAACACTGAGCAGGCAATTAAAGCAGCCAACACAGCCATCACACTCTGAAAATCCAGAGCAGAAAGAGAAAACAATGAACAAAGCACCCATCCAACAAAAATAAACCCAGAAATGAGCACCTAGATGATAGGAGATGTTATTCTGTAAATATGTTTCTCATACTGGTTAATGAATAAAGCATTGTTGGCCAATAGGAAAGCAAGATAGGCGGAGCTAGGAGACAAGGAGGAAATAGGAAGTAGTAAGGAGGGGTCAACATGGAGAGACCAGGGAGAGCACAATGCCTGCCCATTCCCCAGTAAGATGAAAGCAGGTGGAAATACAAAAATGGGTTAATACTTAAGACACAGCTAATTGATAACAAACTAGTAACTGGCCAACAGCATTAATATCAAGTACAGAGTCTCTGTGTGTTATTTGGGGCTGACGCGGCAGCGGGACAAGATCTGCAGCAGGGAGAAAACCTTACTCCTTACACCTAGACCTATTATAATCTCAAATCCAGATGCCTAGACACACCACGTATAAGTCAATAACAGCCAGGGCAGTATGTCTCCACTAGAGCCAAGCTAGTCTACCACAGCAGTCCCCGACTATGCCAACGTAGATGAAATATAAAAGACATTAAAGCCAATTATATGAAGAACACAGAGATCCTTAAAGAAGAAATTAACAAATCCCCTAAAGGAATCACAGACATTGCAAACACACAATTGGAAGAACAGAATAAATCCATTAAAGAAAACCAAGGAATTGCAAACAAACAGTTGAAGAAAACAAATAAAACTGTTCAAGCAAGACCTGAAAATGGAAATAGAATCCATAAAGAAAACACAAACTGAGAGAATTCTGCAGATGAAGAAATTTAGAACAAAACCTACGGAGGCAAGCCTCACAAACAGAATGCAAGAAAAAGACAAAAGAGTCTATAGAAAGTAACACATGGATGAAGAAATGGATAATATCAATCAAAGAAGATGATAAATCTAAAATGTTCCTGGCACAAAACAGAAAAGAAATCTGGAACACTATGAAAAGACCAAACTTCAGCATAGGGATAGAAGAAGGATAAGAATTACAGCAGAAAATCACAGAAAATGTTTTCAACAAAACTTTAAAAGAAAATTTACTAACCGAAGGAAAGAGATGCTTATAAAGGTACAGAAAGCATACAGAATAGCCAACAGATTATACCAGAAAATAACATTAAATATATACAACAAAGAAAGAATATTAAAAGCTGCAGAGGAAAAGTAATTCAAATTACATATAAAGGTAGATCTACTAGAATTTCTTCTGACTTCTCAATGGAGACTCTAAAATCAAGAATGATATGGAAAGAAGTACTTCAGACTCTAAGAGACTACTGATGCCAGCAAAGACTACTTTCAGTCACCATAAATGGAGGAAATAAGCTATTGCATGATAGCTAAATTTAAACAAAATCTATTTAAATATCCAGGTGAAGAGAAGGATCTAGAAAGAAAACACCAAAATAAGTTGCTAACTGCACCATGAATACACAGAAAATAAAGAAAATTACATCAGCAAAACCTAAAGAAGGAAAGTGCCCACACACAAGCCCTGAGCATGTGTGCACGCACGCATACACACACACACACACACACACACACACACAGACATGCACGCACCCCCCCACACCCACACACACAACACCACCAACAAAACAGATCAGGAATCAATAACTATTGGCCATTGATAGCCCTCAGTAACAGTGGTTGTACTTCCCATAAAAAGATACAAACTAATTGAATGGACCCAAAAACAGGATCACTCCATGTTTCCATGAAACAAACCTAAGCATCAAAAATAGAAATTACACAGGGCAAAGGATTGGATAAAGGTATAAAAAGCAAATGGACCCAAGGAGAAAACTGTTGCATCTATTATAATATCTAGCAGAAGAGATGGGGAAGGGCACTTAATACTCATCAAAGGAAAAATCCAACAAGATGATATTAAGTTCTTACCATCTATGCCCCAAAGAAAACCCAAGGTTGAAAAAGACATATTATAGCTTAAACCACATATTTATTCTCACACACTGATAATGGGAGACATTAATATTCCATTCTTAGCAAAGGACAGTTCATCTAGCCAAAAACTAAATAGGGAAATACTTGGGTTAATCAATATTATAAACTAAATGAACCTGGCAGATATTTACAGAACATTTCACCCCAAAACAAAAGAATATATATTCTTCTCAGCACCTCATGGACCTTTCTCAAAACTTCACTACACTCAGCATGTCTCAACAGGTACAAGAAAGTTGAAATAACTCCCTGCAACCTGTCAGGCCAAGTCAGAATAATGCTGGATACCAACAGTATCACAAACAAAAGAAAGCTTAAAACTTCATGGAACTGAGCAACTCCATTCTGAATGAAAATTGGTCAAGACAGAAGTAAATAAAGAAATTAAACACTTTCTAGAATTTAATGAAAAAAAAGTACACAGAATTTGCAAACTTACAGAACATAATGAAAATGGCATTAATAGGAAAGTTCACAACACTGAGTGCTTACATTGAAAAAAAAATGGAGAGTTCCCATACTAGTAACTTAACAGAACATGCAGACATCCAGAAATTTTAGAACAAAAAGAAGTAACACATCCAAAACAAGTAGATGGGATGAAATGACCAATCTGAAGGCTGAGATCAATAAATAAAATAGAAACAAGGATATACAAAAAAAATAAAAATAAAAAAATTAAATGAAACAAAGAGTTGGTTCTATGAGAAAACAAACAAGATAGACAAGCCCTATTCAGATTAATTAAACACTAGAGAGATAACATCCAAGTTAACAAAATCAAAAGTAAAAAGGAGAACGTAACAGCAACACCAAGAAAATCCAGATAATCATAGGACATACTGTAAAAATGTATATTCCACTTAACTCGAAAATCTAGAGAAATTGGATAATTTTCTCTGTCAGCACCACTTACCAAATTTAAATCAACCTCAAATAGACAATGTAAATATACCTATTGCCCTTAGTGAAATAGAAGTGGTCATTAAAATTCTCCCAAACTAAAGAAGCTAGAGCTGGGTGATTTTAGCACAGAGTCCAACCAGAATTTCAAAGAAGAGTTAACATGAATATTGCTCACATTATTTCTCAAAATAGAAACAGTGCAATTTTTTCCAAATAATTGTATGAGGCCACAGTTATCTTCATAGCCAAACTACATAAAGACTCAAAAATAAAATAAAATAAAATAAAAAAGGAAAGAAAGAAAAAGAATTGCAGACCAATTTCCCTTAAGAATCTAGATACAAAAATATTCAGTACAAGAAACATCAAAAAGATTATCCACCATGATCAAGTAGGCTTCATTCCAAAAATGCATGCACTCAGAACACCAATTAATAAATAGTAAATGGGAACTGGGTGCCTTTAATCCCAGTACTCAGGAGGCAGAGACAGGCAGATCTTGGTGAGTTCAAGACCACCCTGGTCTACACAGCTAGTTCTAGGACTGACAGGGCTACACAAAAACCCTGTCCGGAAAATCTAACAAACAAAAAATAGTAAATGTGACCTCATGAAACTGAAAAGCTTCTGTTAAAGCAAACAACAACATCAATTAGACAAACTGGCAGTCTAAATACATAATGGGAAAAGAGATTTTTTAAAATTTAATTAATTTTTTTTCCAGCCTGATCAGTTTCTCCTCCGTCTTACCTTGTCTCTCAGTCTCTTACACCAATCTCTCCTCTCCCCCTTTCGTTCCTGTATCTACCCCTTTTCCTTTCTCTTCAAAAACATGTAGGTCCCCCATGTATATCAACCACTCATGGAATATCAAGTTGCAGTAAGTCTAGGCACCTTCTCTTTTATTAAGCCTGGATATAATAAGAGTCAGAGGGGATGGAGGACACCAAAAGAACATGGTCTTCTAAATCAGCTAAGCAAGGCATATATGAGCTAACAGAAACTTGAAACAGAAAATATAGGGCCTATATGGGTCTACACCGTGTTCACTGCATATTTATTATAGATATTAGTTTAGTATTATCATAGGACTCCTGATTATGAGAACAAGTAGGTCTCTAACTCGTTTGCCTACTCTTGGGACTTTTATCTTACTCTTGGGTTGCCATATCCAAATTAGATATGATAATTTTTTTTTGCTTCATCTCATTATATGTTTTATTGTTGTCTCTTAGAATCCCATTCTTTTCTAATGAAAGACAGAGAATGGATTGGGAAGAGAGAGGAAGTGGGAAAGGACTGGAGGAGAATAGGGAGAGGAAACTAAAGTCAAAATATATTACAACTAAAAGAATCTATTTTCAATAAAATGCAAAAAAAATGAGGCTTTAATTTGGGCATTAGTGAGTGGGACAGTAATTAGAATTGAAACTGTACATACCTTTTGATTCATTAGCTTCTCCTCTTACTATCCACCACATAACATATATGTACTTTATATTCAAAAGGAGGCATATTCATAATGTTTCCTTACAGAGTTATTAGTGATCTTTACAAATTAGATCAAACAAATAAAATGTTTATCAGAAAAATAAAAAATTTTCATAGGTAAAATGTATACATCGAAAACATATAACATTGGGTGAAAAACTAGGATGCTGAAAAAACTCATTCTTATTTAAACCACATTAAAAGAGAATTCAGAATGCAGCTAAATCAAAATCATTTGGACACAAAGAGGCAGAGGGATGAGTCTTTGTAGAGACAAAGGACATTCTAATCAGACTCATAACGTTTTATTTCCTAAGTAAAGCCAAACAAACATGAAAATATTACAGAATGTAACACATGTCAGTTAAATTTTCTTTAATCGGTTAGCTTTCTGAAGGACAGCAGTATTATTCTGGGAAGTTGAGAATTTAGGTGTTAACCATGCTAATCTTTCATTTAAATGTTGTGTAAGGAACAGTTAACTACAGCAGAATTATGCTGTGAAGACAGCATGATTGTAGATCAACTTTTTGGGTATTAATATATCCACTAATTTAATAAGGCAGGATAAAATAAAGTGTCATCATACAGGAAGAATAAATGGATTGGTTGAACAAATGGAGTTTTCAATAATAAGAGGAAATATGAATAGAAAATACCTTTAGAGGAGATGCTTAGCATTACAACTTGTACAACAATATATTTGGTTTTTATAACATTATCCAAAAGGAAGACATATTGTTTATGAAGACCCAACACCAAATAGACTATAGAAGAGTAAGTGGAGGTACACACTTGGTAGTCATGAAGACAGATGTGGAGGCAACCTTAATAAGCAGGGAGGGTGAGAATAGAAATGGGCTTGTCATGATTACAACACTGTCATTAAAAAAATGAAAAACACAAACAAGTGTGTGTGTGTGTGTGTGTGTGTGTGTGTGTGTGTGTGTGCACATGTGTGTTATAAAAGGTGATGTATAATTTGTGACTAAGGAAAGTGCTGGAAAAATAAGCCACTATTTAAATTGCTTGAAATGGTCAAGAACAAGATGGAAAAGGACTGGATATGACAATTATAAGGTTCCTGGTAAAAACAGGAACAGAAGAACTCGTAGGAAATAAAATATTTTATTAGGGCAATTTTAGAAACAAATCATTTTTATATCTTAAAAAAATCTTACATGGATCCAAATATCTTATTCATTATTTTATTAAAATATATTAATTAGGCACATGAATAGGACCCAGTGCTATTTCCTTGGATGTATTTGTTGATCATTGATTATATCTAACTGCCCTGGAATTTAACCATCTCATTAAATTTGTGTGTTCATAAGGATATATGATTCACAGAATTCTCCAGCTTGCATCACAAAAAATGTTCTTTTTGTTTTGTTTTCAGTAAAATGTATAAACACATTGGAAATTTTTGGATAATTTGTTATCTAAAGTCATTAAATATAGACTGAAATGTATTTTGTTAATACCAAATTATCTTAATAATTATCTTAGCTTAACAAATTATCTTAACTGCAAGATGCTACTGAAAAGCGTGAGTAGTTAATGCTAAATATGATTCACATATCCTAATTTTTCTCCCAAAAAATATTTTATAGCATATGCATTCTTTAGAACCAAAACTCACATTCAAATAACATACATTTCCACCTATGATCTTTTTGTATTTTAATCTTTTAGGTTGGGTAAGTCTTTATGTCATGCAATAAGCTGAATTTTACCTTTATACCATCTGTTTTAAAATCCAACATTTTAAATGAAAGTATTGAAGATATATATGAAAAAACTATTGAGAGCTGGAAAAATGTGTGTTCTACTTAGAAAGATACTCAAACTGTATATGTTAGAGGAATCACATGTAACTGATGAGTAGCTCCTCTACATATGGGCATGCTCAACTCTCTCTTCTGAAACAAAGTCCCCACACCACACTAGCAGGAACATCTGAATTTTTTTCTTATTCTGCAAATTATTTTATCATCATATGCACAATTCATATCTCCATTCCTTTCTTCTCATCCATTCTTCCTCCTCCCTTGTACTTGTATTCTTCAGTCTTCTCTTTCTTCCTTTCCATACTTCTCCCTCTCTCTAACCCTTTACTACCTTCTTGTTTTACGTATTTAAAAACTCCTAAATTTAGGAGTACATATGCAATTTTAAACCTTAATCTCTCCTGCTTCTTCTGTGAATTCCTATTCCACATTTACTGCTTCCATTTAAATGACTTTATAAAAAATAAACCTTTACAAACAAGGAAATTAATAATTTAAGCATATTGCTAGATGACCATATATGGAGACACATGTAAAATAATCAGGTAATATTTAGTAGAGAAATATCAATGGGAGTTTTAAAAATTGTGGACTCATACTTGAATAAACATGACTAGAATAGATCTTATTTCCAGTGGAATTAGTGTTTCTCAAACATATACTGAAATGGCTTTGTGTTGTACAGTGTGGTGGAAGGGATGGTATGCTACCTGTGAAATGAATACTTTCAACTCTGCCTAGACGTCTCCTTGCCTAAGTGGATGGCACTTGAAGAAACCATCCTGAATGAGGTAACCCAGTCACAAAAAGAGGAACACAGTATGTACTCACTCATATATGGATTTTAGACCTAGATCAAATGATCACCAGCCTATAATTCACATCACCAGACGAACTAGGATACAAGGTGTATTCTAAGAGATTCATATAAAGTCCCTCACAGAACTGGGAAGGGACAAGTCCCCCAGAGTTCAGGTGAAGTGGGGGAGGACAGCGAAAGAAGAGAGAAGTAGGAGAAAATGAGGGGGAGGAAAGGAAAACATGTGCGACCAGGAAGATTGAGCCTGGTTAGGATTAGAAGATAGGAAAGAGAGAGAGAGAGAGACATAGACAGAGAGAACATAAATGAGGGAGCCAATATTGGTTTGAAGATAAAATTGAACACAAAGAAAGGTCTAGAGAACTACAAGACTGCTCCCAACTAATAATCTCAGCTTCCGTGGAAAGGCTATCATAAATGCCCTTCCTGGAGAGTGAGATCAATAACTAACTTATCCTTGGAGCCCGCAAATAATGTCTGTTGGAAACAGGATCAAACACCCATACATAAACACTGAGTCCAACTAGAACCCAGATGCAGATGGAGAGGACAAGACCATGTGGCAGAAACACATAGAGACAGCTTACCTGAACAAGGAGGAGCTAAGGGCCACTAGACTGATAGCTGGGAAGCCAGCATGGGACTGACTCAGGCCCCCTTGAATATGGGTCTCAGGCAGAAGGACTGAGCAGTCTAAGAGACCTCAGACAGTGGAGCCAGGATATATCCATGGTGCACAAAAGGACTTTGCGAACATATCCCCCATGGAGGGATAACTGCCTTAATCTAGAGACAGGAGAGAAGCCCTAGTCCCTACTTCACAGGACCTGTCAGATCTACATGACCCCAATTGGATGGCATTCCCCTACATATGGAATTGGGGTGGGGGGATGGGAGGGGTGGGTGTTTAGAGTGCATGTGAGAGGGCAGAGAGGGTAAAAGGGAGGGAAGGAGGGAGGGATGGAGGGAGGGAGGGAGGGAGAGAGAGGGAACTGGGATCAACATGTAAAATAATAAATTAAATTTAAAAAAAGTTCTTTGACTCCAAAATTTAAGTTGAAGGACAAGTTACTGGGGAAAAGGATTTCTATTTTTGTTTTCACAGAAAATGAAAAGCTGTGGATTCCTTCCAGACTAATGTGGTTTGATCAAGCCAGACCGCCTGAAACAGAGTACCAGGTGATCCTACATTCAAAACGGCTGGACAAAGCAGCCTTACAGACTACAGCCAGGATTTCTGAATCTTCTTCGAATCCCCCATGACAGTGCCCCTTACCAGCAGGAAGTAGTTTGGAACGAACAACGCCCAAATTCCCAAATATTGTGTATAAATGTTTGTTTTTATTTAATTGGACTTTGTTATATAAAATAAAATAAATTAATAAAAAAAGTCTCCTTGCCTGCCCCGCGAAAAGCACAATACAGAAGTTCAAACTGAGAAAACCTGACTTACCCTAACCCAGTAAGCTTTGATATGAAATCATGTGTGCCACATTGTTCTGAAGAGAGTGCAGGTAGGTGGTGAGCTTGACTGAAAATGTTAGGAAATAGCTTGAAATCAAAGCCACGATCCAAACTGATTCCTGAGTACAGGTCCCCGGAGCTACAAGAGGTAGTAAACATACTACAGATGCAGGTAGATGGTAACATCTATAAGCAACAAAGCTTCTTTAGGAAGTGTGGTGCTTCTTGTTGGGAAATCACAGGTCATTTTACAGAACTAAAAAATTATATTTCTTTGCCAATAGTTTTTTTATAATAGAACATATATTAGCTATTGCCAATTTTATGACTCTGGGGATTATTTAAGGTTTTATTCTGTTTAGTTTATTTAGTGATTCTGTTATTAACAGGAACTAATTGACTGATATTTAAAAAATGTTTGAATAAATCATATATATATATATATATATATATATATATATATATATACTCATTGATTCAGAAAATGTTGGGTTAGGTTTGCTAAAATCTCTCTCTCTCTCTCTCTCTCTTTCATATGTGTGTGTGTTATACACTTGTGTAGACTTCAGATAAGATTATCAATTGCAAACATTATTCTTCACCTTATTCCATTAAGGCAGAGTCTCTCCTTGAACCTGGAGCACAGGTTTTTCAACTACAATGATAGCCAGAAAATCACAAAAGATTCACCTGTCTCCAATCCCAACAAAATTATCTGTGCATGAGAAAACATACCCATCTTTTCACTAGTTGGTTCTTGTTCTGATTTTAGTATCACAGGACTTTGCTTACTCTTTAGAGTTACTTGAGAATTTAGTTTTCTAGAATGGATTGCAGGAGAAAACATTTCTTTTAAATGTTTTCTAGAAATCTTTTGGGAACTAGAATTTTCTGGTTAACTATTTCCTCCTTTACTTTTATCTTAATCAAACTATAATCTTTCTAGACCTTATGTTACTAGTATTATCCATTTAGTGCTGTTCCAGTACTAAAGAAAGACAGAATTTGCCATGTCCTCACTTGCCCTGTAAGTTTTTCATTGTTTCATGTTATCTTCACTTCTGTTGATTTCCATACAAATGGAATACACATAAAAGTTCTTTTCTTTTTAATCCAAGCATATCATGAAGGAAGAATACTACAGAGATGAGAAGAACCTTTCTCATCCTTTCCAAAGGAGCAAGTCTTCAACTAGTGATGTTCAACTCGCTCACATACATGGATTGTGGACTAAACAGCTTTAAATCTCTGTTTCTATGTCTTATTTTCCAGAAGTAAGTTACTAAGCAAAACCCACAAGTTGGAGTGGTATAGATTAAAACTGTGTTTCCTGGTGAGAGAATATCAATCAATTTATCAGTTTATGGATTTAAGAAAACTTAAACTTTAACCTGTAGTAAGTCCACTGTATTTAGCAGAAATAAGGAGTTTCCCTTCCCCAGTGTGGTTTCTAGGGTTCATTTTTTTTCTGATACTTTTGAGTCTTTCTTGGCCTATTGTTATGAGCAGTTTTCTGCCAGCCTGGTCTCTGATCGGCATCACCTACAAAATAACACAGAGACTCTATTAGTTATAATGTTGTTGGCCAATGGCTAGAGCTTCTGTCTTAGCTATTAACTCATTTTTATCAATGTGTTTCTGTGTGGTCTTACCAGAGAGAGAAAGAGAGAGTCCAGATATCTTACTTCTCCCATGGCCTACATTTTGACTCCTCTCTACTACATCTCCCAGAATTCTCCTCGTCTTCTAGTCCTACATATCTTGCTTTCCTATTGGCTTTATTCATTAACCAATAAGAGAAACATATATTCAGAATGGCATCTTCCATTAGCCTGTGTCATTATTTCATTCTCAGAGTTGGTCACTTTCTGACTTCCTTCAGTTCTCTATGCTTGAATGATGTCAACCTTCATCCTTTAGTAGTTTGCTCCTTGAACTTCAGTATCCATGTTTCTAACCCTAGAATCCCAGCTGCATTACCACCCACATAGAACACAACTTTTCCTGTCTTCGGCCTGAGGTTTGCACTGTAAATGACTTTTGGGTTATTTCTTGGAAGTCTTGGACGTATTTATTACCCACATCTCAAAGTCACTGTCTCACATTGTGTTGGGATTTTCAGAGCCAGTGTTTCATACATTACTGTTTTCATAGGGGTGAGTAATTATTTTCCCTTTCAGTGAATCCTTCCCAAAGTAGCAAACTTGATCTAATTTTATTTCTTTCATTGTTATCCTAACGTGGCCAGGATTATTTGTCTATGTCCTATGTATTGACAGTTGAATTTCCATCTAGACATTTTCTGTGGCCTTGTTAGAAGGAGAATCATGACCAGTGGACATACCTGAGCCCACTGTGTTATCAAAGAGCATTAGAGCTTCTCATTCTTAGCAAGAGGCATGTCATGTATCCCAGACATTTCAGCTAACTTCTCTGGCTATTTGAATGTTACTATCACTTTCAGCCTCCAAGCAAGCATGTGCCTCACTAAATATTCAAACTATTTTATAATAAACCTGGATGGTTTACTCTTCCACAAGCACTATGCCTCTCTCTCTCTCTCTCTCTCTCTCTCTCTTTCTCTCTCTCTCTCTCTTTCAGGTGAAATAGCTCCCTTAATTGTTTCAATTGATATTCCTGCTAAGTTTAAGCATTTTCTTAATGTTTTTGCAACATTTCTACCAATGTCATCTTTTTTTTTTTCTTCTAACCTTCCCTACTATTGCTTTATAGATTTTAATACATATGGAGTTCAACTTTGTATATACCTATATTGACTCTCCAAGCTCTTCTCCATTCTTTATTATCCATTTATTTCATGCTGTGCTATATTGTTAATGGGTATTCAACAGATTATTGATTTACATTTAAATTAAGTATCAGTCCTAATATATAATCTTTATTTCTCTCATAAAAAAAGTTAGCTACAAGCTTTCAATCTCATAAATATTCTGTTTTCTGCAATTATACAGGATTGAATTTCTGAAGTTCTATCTTTCCCTGAAGTAAGTTATTTTGAATAACAATGAAACCTCCAGTGCAAATATCATCACAGAGTTTGCTCAGAGGTACAAACATTTGAAGAGATTTAACACATGAATTCAACTTAAGTTATAATGCCAAGGTATAACATTAAGCAAAAGTTGTCTTCATTCCTGACAAGGGACTCAAATATTCAAAGCTTCCAAGAATTCATATTTATTAATGCTGTTCTGGTGGTGCACACCCTTCAATCGTGTACTCAAGGCAGATTTCTATGAGTGCAAAGCCAGTGTGGTCCATGTCATGAGTTCAAGACCAGCCAGGGTTACACAGAATTCATGCTTATTTTCCCCCCCCCTAGCAAATAATGACAGTAGTTTTACATTTCCCTTAATGGCAACTGATAATCACAGAATTTCCTTATAATAGCCAAATATTCTTAAGACCAGAAATCATATTAAAATTGATTATGTAATGATTATTACAGCAACTACAATGTCACTTATCTTAAGGTCAATTAAAAGAACCCTGGAATCTTAGCCATCACATGATTATACATAACAATCAAATCAGAGCTGCTTTTCACCAACTTTTACAAAACCAGGCCTAGGGATAGAGCTAAGTCTGGGAACATGTACACAGACTTAACTGTAGAGTGTGTTTAGCTGGTCCTGATTACCACAGAATCAGAATAGGGTCAATATCCATATCATATTTCTTTTTTAAATGTTCTGTTGAATAGTCAGTTTGTCCTGCCTACGTTGCAATAATTAATGCAGTTCAGCTGAGTTCTCATGCAAACATATGTAAATAAGCTTTACACAAATAAGACATTTAAAGTGTTTTTTGAATAAATTGAAATACCAAAGTATTAAAAGTAAAAATAACCATAGAAATTTTATACTCATGTAGTTTTTCTTACAGTTTGTTATTCAGTCTCAAAAAAATATAAATTGTAATTCTTAGTAGTCACACTTTATTATTATTATTATAATTTTTATTTGTCTGTATTTAGTATCTATGTTATGATTTAATTACCACTTATATTATGGTCTGTTTCTGACAATGGTATATTATGAGTTACAAGCACATATGTTAATTTGAGCGTATTTTATTTTAGTCAGCTCTTTGATTAGCTGTTCTGGTTCCCATCAATAGCTGTTTTTTATCTTGGCAATACATGGAAATTATGTCTTTTATATTATCATAATTTCTCTAATGAGAACGTGATACAGAAATGTTAATGATTTGCCTGCTTCTGACAGTAGTCATGAGCAACTCCATTTTGACCTTTTCTATATGATTGACATTAACTGACAGAGCTCTTGTTTTCTTTTGTTATCTGTAGCTGTACTAGACAACTAAGACTAAAGAGAAAATTATAATCTACTCAAACTTTCTAACAATGGATAGTCACACCCCAATTTTGTTTAAAGGAGGCATGAGATCGCAATGTAAAAGCATTCAAAAATATATTCATGTCAACATAAGTAGTCATTATTATGAATATATTTTCTATTTTTTGTAATTACACTTTTATTTAATACATGTTCTTATTACCAACTAGATCTTCTAAAGAGAGTAAAGGACAGAAAGAAGGAAGAAAAAAATATTTAATTTGGGGTTCAGCTGCTAGTGTTTAGATATTCAGTCTATTTACTGTTTTTCTTTGTTTAGTTCTTTTACAAAATAGAATGCTTTCTCTAGTTATATTGAACAAAGAACATTTGTAGTTGATATTTGAAGATAATGAAATTCTCAGAGATTCTGAATATGCATGAGAGATGACTGTAGTAGATATTTCAATGCATAATTTCAAATTATTTTATGGTAATACAGAGGAAAGGACAATGCAGTTGTCTAAGATTCCAAGAGTTAAACTGACTAGCTCTTGTGCCAAAACAGGTATCACTGGTATTAGAACCAAAATGCATCTAAAAACCTCTACTTTCTAAGAGGTATCAAACAGCTTTGGTGGAGTGGTAGAGGGGTCTAATAAGTGGTATCCTAGCATGCCTTGGCTCATGCCTAAGGAAATCAATTAATAGCAATGCAGTGATTAACAGCACTATGGGCACTGTTCCCAGCATCAATAATTTCCATTTTCACCACGGCAGGAATATCATGAAAGACATACAGTTTGTTATCTTGTTAAAATTAGTGTTTTTGCCACCTCTTGGCAGCTTCAAAGACATTGTAAATCGTTGAGGGTCACAGCTTATGCTGTTTAGGTGAATATTACACTTTTGATTTTCAGTAAGGATGTATTATTTTAACATTTGTTCCGAAAATACAGCGTTCACTCTCCTCACGTGAATCAAAAAAGTATAACATTACCTTCTTATTGTTAGAGATCTTGTCATGACTTGACTCTATAAACAGAAATAGTTGGAACAGTTATTTCATTTTTTCCTGGTTACCTTGCTGCCACTCCATATGTCCAACAGAAGAGGTCTTTAAGATTCTCTTTAGAAGACAGAGGGGAAAAAGAAGAGAGACACCTGCAAGCTAATTTATTTAAAGAGTGAATACTGCAATAAAACACTTAAGAAAAAGCCTATGCCAATAACTAGGAACAATTGTTTCCTAAATATCTGAAAGTACTCTAGAGATCAAATGGATTACATTATTTACCATACTGTCCATATATAATGAATATCTATGGCTATGAAGCTATTCTGGTCATAAATACCACAGTAGTCATTGTCTATAAACAGAACAATATTAGTCTATTTCTTTATTTGTGATAGTAGCTCTGTCTTTAATTTCACCTACATTTTTGTAACTCAAAAGGTCATGTGCTTATTCTTGCTGTGTCATATTTTATTTTATCTTATTATGTTTCTAGATGCCTCATTGTTTTCTGATGTAAAGAAAGAGTGTGGATTTGGATAGAAGGAGAGGTGGAAAGCATCTTGTAAGAACTAGATATGGGGAAACAGTAATCTGAATACACTGTACAGAGAAATCTCCCACTATGGAAATGTCCAGATATCTACAAAGATGACCACAATTGAGAATCTAAGCAAGAGTAGAGAGGCTACCTTAAATGCTTTTCCATGATAATGAGCTTGGTGACTACTTTATATGAAATACTAAAGCCTTCATCAATTAGCTGATTGAAGCAGAAGCAGACACTCACAGCTAAACACTGAGCTGAACTCTGGAATCCATTTTGCAGACAGGGAGGAGTGATGAGCAAAGGTGTCAAGACAAGGCTGGAGAAACCCACAGAAACAGCTGACCTGAACAAGGGGGAGCTCATGGACCCCAGTGAATGCGGTTTTAATTTACATTTCTATAATTACTAATGATTTTGAAAGCTTTTCCCCAAATTTGTGAGCCAATTATATCTTCTCTGAGAACCTCATTATCTTCAATAGAGAATTTATTGTTTGGATAATTTGGCTTGAGCATTTAATTTTTCATTTCTTTTTATAGTCTAAATATCAGCCTTCTGTTTGATGTTCAGTTGACCAATCCCTTTTCTCCATTTTAGGGCTGACTTGACTCTGGTGATTATTCCCTTTGCTGTACAAAAGCTGTTTAATTGGATAAAATACAACTTGTTGAATTTTGAGATTGTTTTTATCTTATTAGAAAATAATATAGTATTCACATTGATAAAGTTGTGTACATCCCTACAACAGAGACAATTCAGATATAAAGTCACACAGAGCATGCCACCTTAGCTTTTACACTCTGTGTGTGTGTTAAAATTGAGTCATTAGACGTCTGACCCTGAAAAGCCCTGCAGAACATGCACCACAGTGACCACAACATTTTGGTAGATTGGATAAACTACGAAATGTGTGATTTAGCACTTCGAGTGATTACTGTGATTCACACATGTTTGAATTCATGCTGATGCTCTGTGCTAAATTCAGTTAGATGCCAAGATTCAGAATTAGGCTCATCCACAATATTTTCCCCTTTCCTGTTGTGATTGGAGAGGATGAACAGCTGCTGTGCACACTTGGTAATAATAAAAGATGTTTGGTGCTCTGCTTTCCAGTTAGTCTTGCTATAAACCCTCCATAGTAATCAGATTATCTGTATTTGACTCCCACACTATGAGATTATCTTAACTCCCTGAATTTAGTCCTTCCATCATGGGTATAAGGCCTGATGACTAGGCACACAGTGGCACTGACTACAGAGCTGAAAGCACAAGACCTCCTTCTGGCTCTTAATGGCAACCAGCTCATATCCCCAGTTTTAAAAAAAATAATAATTTAATTATAGTCATTGAAAAGTCTTATCTGTCCTTACAGATGATACCCTGTGGATGGGGAACTGGTTAGTACTCACACATGTCTTCATTATTTTCTTAAGATTTGGTCTGACTTTTCTGTTATGCTTATGATGATTTAGTGCTTCCTCTGTACAGTTCAGATCTCAATATAATGAGCATATTTTATTGCTGCTAATATCTAACCATATATTAAATATATTTTTCCTAAAATATATTTCTAGGCTTAATTACATCTCATCAAAACTCCCAGTGCATGCTGTTTTCTTTAAGAGTTGTAGACATTTTGTTCTGTTTGTCCAGTGAAACTGCTAAGGCCTAGCAATGACATCCAACTCACAAAGTGGCAGCGTGCCTATGTCTGGTAATTGAGGTCAATCAGAGGGTAAAATATTAAGCAGCATGAAAGACACTCCAGAGAGATTTTCTGAGAGCTACTATAGAACATTCCAGTCTTGATACCCAGGTTTTATAACATCCTCATGAGTGCTTCATAATGCTGTGGCTTCTGTTCATGTCCCATCAAACATCCAGTGATTACAAGAATATAGCAGGCTGTAATACAAGTGAACATTTATGACTAGTTTTCCTACCATAATTATGTATAAACAGCAATATGCATTCATATTTTAGAGGCAGCATGTCCTAGTTTGGGGGTACACATTTTAGAGGCACATCCCTAAGAAGGATTAGTTGCTATGAAGGAGATAATCAAGAAAGAACCTGTTTTCATTTTTTCTTTATTTCATAGTGTGGCTTTTTGTCCTAGGCTATTTTCAATGTCGGTTTTTAAAAACACCTCACAAGTGAATGCTTGTGAAAGATGCAAACTGAAAAGAAATGTGTTTATCAAGAAGTAATGACCTCCATTTCTCTAATTTTATTTTTCCACTGTGATATAACTTCTGTCAGCAATCTGGATTCATTGTGATGTCAAAATAATGTCACAGTTACAGCTTCATATCCATATATATATATATATATATATATATATACATATATATGGATTTCTATGTGTAAAGGGATATCTATATGCATGTTTAGGTATGTATAGAAGTATTTATTAAAATAAATGTGTTATCTCTGTTCTATTTCATACACACTTAATATAGAACACAACAATTAAAACAGAAGATGGGTGTATCCACACTCCGTGAAAATGTCAGACATCAGCCAAGTATCCTGCAGTTTATCGCTAGATCTTCAACTATGATTCTCTTCTTCCAGATGCCTTGAGATGAGAACCTTTCCTCCATCACTTTCTCCAATGAAGATGTGTTGGCCTGCCCAGAAGCCTCATACCATTTCTTGTCAGAATGCTTGGCCCCACCATGAATGGGACCAGAAGCCTCATAGCTAAATGACTGTAGTCTGAAACTTCTGAAAGCAGAAGCTGAAAGCCCTCCTCACTTAAAATGTTTTCTTCTTTAATTTTGTCACATCAGGGAAAATCTGAATAGCATATTTGGAACAAGTTGTGGAAACTTCCATGCCTTCTAGGCTCTTCCTTGCATCAGCATCCACATAATGAGCCATCTAGAAACTCCTAGAACACAGTTCTCTGTGGATCTTTATATTGGATTCATTTCATAGGGCTCACCCATGGTACTATGAGCCATGAGAAGTCAGTTCACATTTCTAACTTTTCTCCCTTCCCAGTAGTATATAAGGAAAAACTTCTAAATATACCTCAGTCATTCCAATTATGAGCTCCATCCTGAAGTTATCTATAGGCATCTCACTGAGGTGGAGTTAGGAACCATTATGAGCATTATCAAAAAAAAGTCTCTTTCTGACAAAAGGCAAAATAATACATCGCTGAGGGCCTGTGAGGAAAAGTCAGCCTGAACATGGAGAGAGAAGAACCGCCGACCCCCTCTCTCCGGTAAGATGAGACCACATGGAAGTACTTAGATTAATATAAAATGGTTAATAATTAAGACAGAGCTAGCTGATAAGAAACTAGTGAATGGCCAACAGCATTATATCTAATACAGAGTCTCTGTGTGTTAATTGGGTCTGGAGTTACACTGGGAACAGACCAGCAGGGAAAACTACTCCTTACATCTCACCACTGGACATCATAGGATACAATTGGAAATTTAACTTCATATGATGGCACTCCCTTGCTGCAGTATCTACTCCAATGCCAGCTTGTAATATACAAACAGTTCTTAAAACAAAATAAAGACACTTTAAGGTCTTTACTGTACAATTTATGATGGGAGAAGTGACAAAGAAAAATATGTATTCTACACTACCACAGTTCATTTTAAATTGGATTGTTTTATAGGCATTGTTGATCCAAGACTTGCTTCTTTTCTAATACTAGTAGAGTCTTTCCCACAATATCAATTATTGTTTCTTTGCATTTTTCATTGTTGATATAAATCAGAATACAATAAAATATAGTTCAATGATAGTTCATTGAACTTTGGCAAATTAAACACCAATGTAACCATTCTTACAATCAATACACTAGGCAATTCTATTGTTCTGATTTACATCTCCACACAGCATGAAGGTAATAGCTGCATGATATAGTCTGCACAGATATGTTTTATTGTTGTATTGTTGATAAACACATGCTGTTTTATCCTTCCATTGAAGTTAAAAGTCAATATTAATTATTTGCATGTAACCTTAAGCATACATTCAAGTATTTATCAGGATGGAAATCAAGAAACATTAATGTTATTTCAGCTCATTTATACATATTTTATGTAATACAACAAATTAACTTAAAAGTATATTGCTTTGAATGATGGGCCATGTTTCTTTCATACCTAGGAAATAAATCTTAGGAGAGCCTTGTAGTAACTAAACACAACAGCTTCGTGCAAGATTTATGCCCTGTAACCATTTCTGTGTCTATCACTACTTTCTTGTTCCTTTCAATTGTCTTTCTGCTTTGTTTTTTTTTTATAAATATCTAGAGTCATGTCAAAATATGATTCTCCTTTTGACTCTTTCCCACACCCCCAAAAAAATCATAAAAAGCTCTCATCTGGTCTTTGCAGCTTAGTTTTAGTTTGTTCCAAACTTGGAGTTCTAATGCTTCTGTCCAACGTGAACTGAAGACCAACTGCTCTACAGGAAATCTTTATGCTGTAGAAGATAGGTTTGAGAATACTAAGGGATATATATATATATATATATATATATATATATATATATATACTCTCAGTTCTCTTTCTCCAGAGACTCTGACAAATTAACACAGAGTAGGTAACTAATATTTTTATACTTTCTCTGTTTACCAAAGTGCCCTTGAATTGAGAAACCTACCTGCCTCTGCCTCACCAGTTCTGGGATTAAAGATGTGTATAACTACCTTCCTGCTCATAGATTATCTTTCAAAAATATATTTTCTTGAATAAAAAAATATTTTAAGTAACATAAGGAAATAGCTCATTTAGTAAAATATTCACCATATATACTCAGAACTCACATAAAAAAGTCAAGCGTGCTGGCACACATGTGTTATCCCAAACTTGCAGCTTACTGTCAGTCAGCACAGTCTACAAAGCAAACTGAGGGCCAATAAGAAACACTAACTCAAAAAACAAGGTGAATGGCTATTGAGGCACAGCACATGAAGTTAACTCTGGCCTCCACATGCATGAACATTTATGCAAATGTACCAAACAATGTGCATGAACATGCACATGCACTCATACATAGACACAGGCATACACACAAGTAGGCAATATCTTCAAGATTCTGAACAATGCCTCTAAACACCAAGAAAATTTTCATCCTGATGTCCATTCAAGATATGAGAAGAAATTGCTGCCTATGAGAATAACACTAATGCTGTCAAGAAGCAATTACAAGTTACAGTAGACAAATAATCACCAACATAAGAGACTAGAAGCTGCTCTGTATGCTACCAAAAGAGAAAGGTAAAGACCACACAGCTACAAACTCTCTAATTTACAATTATGTGTCTAAAAGTTGCCTTATTACAATAATGGCATAAAAGCTTATGGGACTTAAGATCCAATATCTGATTCTGTTTAAAGCTCACCTCATAAGATATAACCCATTACTGAAATTGCTAGATGAAATACCCCAAGGATCTATGGGAAAGCTAAATACCACTGTTGTGCTAAAAGAACATAGTCATAAACTGACTCCCTATGATATTCTTTTATAGATAAGTGTCTTGTTCACCCATCATCAGAAAAGCTTCCTTCTGCAGTAGATAGTAACAAATATAGAAACCCCCGCCAGAAAAACAATGTGCAAAGAGTGAAGGACCTTTGAACATTTAGACATAAACAGGCAGTGTCCATAAAATTCCTCTTCTCCTGTTTCAATGAACTCTGCAGAGGAAAAGGCAGTAAGAGGGTAGAAAACAGAGGGGATGGAGAACACTAAAGAAACAAGGCTTTCTAGATGATAGAAGAACAACACACATTAGAACTCACAGAGACTGGTGTCATGCACAGGTCCTTCATTGTTCTAGACCAGATGGGTTCCCAGCGATGAGAGCAATTATGAACACCATTGCCTATCTCTAACCCAGGAGCTATCTCCAATTGATAACTACTTGCAAATTAAAAGTTAGCTTTCTCCAGTGGATAGTCACTGGGTTTTCAAACCAGCAGTACATGGCCAAGACAAAATGAACTCAGTGATGTTTTTGGAGTTTCTTTTTTGATAATGTTTTGTTGGACATTCTTCCTTTTCAGGTACATAATTGCTTCCAGCTTGTATTTTTATAGTATTAAATGTATGAATGTGGTTGTCTCTGTATTTACATTTTCTTTGTTTTTTTTTCCCTTTTTTTATTATGGGTTGTTTCCATTTTATCCTTCTTTATTTTATTATTTTTCTTTAGATGCCAGATTGTTTTCTAAGTAGAGGGGAAAAGGGTGTGGATTTGGATGGGAAGGGAGGAATAACTGAGAGAGGGAAAACCATAATCAGAATAGACTGAATGAAAAAAAATCTGTTTATAAAAGAAAATAAAAACAACAACAGGAAGACTGAAATTTATTTCATATTTATTTCCTACTTTAAATTTTTGTGTCAAGAAAAATATCAGTTATAAATTCATTTGATATTAAGTGTATTATTAATAATTTTACTATTATTAATGAAATAAATATTTTGTGAGCTTTCTTTTTTCATTTCATGGTTATCCATACAAATAGAAAATAAGAAAAGAAGCAAGTTTGTCTCTGTAATTGCAGAGAAAAAGCCTAGAAATTTTTATAGGCAGTGAGGTGTGTCAAAGTTTGTTTAGGAACTTCCCCTTGAGTGCTCCTGGTATACCAAGCCTTACAAATCAGTGTTCCTATGGAACACGTAAAACTTACAATCATGAGCAGTATTAATTTTTTAATTAGGTACTCATATACTTTAATACTGTATAGTACTATGCCTTTTTAATAAGTTTTGCCCTTTTTAATGTTTTAAAATTTTATGTGAAATCTGATAACTATGTTTCAGAACAATGTACCAAAGTCCATCAAAATTCCATAAAGTGTACTGAAGTAGAAAAGAGACAATTATAGGTCCAAATTAGATCTTTCCATTTGGAATTATCATTTGAAAAGTTATAGAAAAGTGCTGTAAAAACTTGATTTCATACTTTTGAATCACTTGAATAAGAGTGGTAGGAAACTTAAATCAGAAAGTGGTACATCAGAAGAGAACTCAACATCAAAATAAATCATTTTGTCCCTTGGGCTCTGAATTATCTCACTAAACTTGCAGGAATTTCTTGGTCACATTTAAAACTTCATTGGCTGCAGGAAGCAGGCGATGCTCAATGACATGGTCCTTCCTGTAAAGGAGGAAACTGCTTAAAGTGATCAAGGGTTAGGTATCATACAAGAAAAGCAGCTTTTGGTACTATCAAATACATTTCAGGAGATGATGTATACAACCAGAGAAAGACTAGGTATCAAGAGGAATGGGGACTGTTGTAGTTAAGTGGCATCAAGGACTAATTACACTGTACAACAAACTCCAGCTGGAGGTTATTGTACAATAAATTCAAGTTCAAGGTTTGTTGGAAGGGTGAGGGAGAGAGCAGGGTCATTGACTTCTGCATCTGTAAAAGTGGCAGGGGAAAAAGGAGGGAAATGAGAGGAGCTCACTTTTAAAAGGGGTTTAGAGCATGCATACAGACTACACAATCTTGTAGCACATGCACACAGACTATATAGGTAGTGACAGCTGTAGAACCCTGGGCAGGCCAGGTGTCTGCCTGAATGCTTACAATGCATGTGTGCAAGAGATGCTTTTAGTGTCTACAGCTGAGGGCTCTGAAGGCAGGCACTCGTGATGTATAAAATGCTACCAAGCACATGCCCACAGGGAGAGGTTGTGGTTGATGATGTCTCATGCCATGTCCCTAAAGGCAGACAAGCATGAATGCTAATGAGGACACTGGAGCACCAATCACTGAAATGCCCAATTCTGAGCAAGGCACAGTCTAAGACAGGCATGACCTGATGGTAACAATATTGCCTCTTGATTGTTGTTTCACCTTCCCCTACCAGCTTTGAAACAATTTGATGTTCCTTGGTTTCCCTGTAATACTGATCACCATTGCTTGTTACTAATTTAACCTTGCTTAATTCCATGACATTTCTGAAACTATTTTGATTGCAGTTCCCCTGTAAGCTTAGTCAAAGTTTCATGCAAGTTTACAATCCGGAAGTCAGTTGCAATGTAATTTAAGCATACCATCAGTAGCCTGGAATTATTAGCTCACATTGCACAGAATATAATACAGGGCATTATGCTTAGTTAAGATAACCAATTAAGAAATTTGGCAAAGAGGGTATAAATATGGAAAACATGTATTTCTGAGAAAATGTGAACAATTAGTGGTATTTAATACCACATAAACAACACTGACAAATATAGTAATCAAGGAAACATGTCAATATTGGTTTCTTTCTAAATTCAAGAGTCCTTTATAGATATGGAAACTCTGCCTGATTCTAAAAATCAAGGTCTAACATTTTCTCTTGAATTCTGGCACCTGAAGTCATGTCTTTACAACTTGCATGATACCATTCTCCACAAGAAAATAAACCTCCTGGGTTGCATTTGCTTTCTCAAGATATATTAGTGTTCTGTACAATTAACAGTTGTGTCATTTGCTTGTAACTGCTTCGGATAAAAACATTTTCTAATCTCTAGTTCATATTTCCCAACATAGACGTGTGAGTGAGTGTGTGTGTGTGTGTGTGTGTGTCATAATTTTGCTAGGTAGAAATGTCTTTTGTGAGGAATTCCATAAATATTTAATAAGTAAATACATGATATTTATTATGTATCTGAATACATAATATTTCCCCTTATTGCTGCTAATAATTATTGCTTTAAATAAAATAAATTAATTTGTTTTCTAGCATACTTGTCATAAACTGCATAAATCTGAGTCATAAGAAATAGGCAGACCTTGGGAACCCTGAAGGAGAGGGATGGAAGCCAGAGGACTGAGGACACCATGAGAATATGACCCACAGAATCAACTAAGCAGGGCGTGTTAAAGACTCATAGGAACTGAAGTGACAATTAAGGATGCTGTATGGGTACAAGCTAGATCCTCTGCATATATGTTACCTTTGTGTAGCTTAGCATTCTTGAAGAAGTCCTAACAAAAGGAGTAGAAGGTGTCTGTCACTCTCTTGCTTACACTTGGGACCCTTTTTCTCCTACTGGGTTGCCTCAACCATCTTTGATATGAGGGTGTGTGCATAGTCTTATTGTAACTTGTTAAACCAGGTTTGGTTGATATCCCTAGGAGATCATCTCTTTTCTGGAGGGAAACAAAGGTGGAACAGATCTGGAGGAGAGGGAAGGTAGAGGGAGGGGATCGACTTCAAGGAGTGACTGGAGGGGAAATTGTGGTCTTGATGTAATATATGAGATAAGAATTAAAAAAGAAAAACAGAAAATACTTAGATTGATAGGTGATAAGAATTAAAAAAAACAGAAAATACTTAGATTGATAGGTTTTAATCTGTAACTCATTTAGATAAACCAAAGAGGAACAGGTAAGAGTAAATATTGACTAGCTAAATTTGCAGATAAAATATTTCAATAAAGATATTTTAAGAACTTTAAGCTTTAGGTAAAAATTAATTTTGTTTTCTTTTTTTAGGTATAGTATATTAAAAATATTAGTTGTTTTTGTTGAGAAGTTTAGATTAACTCATACTAAATAGTATGAGGTTTCAAGTGCCCTGCACATTGGTATTTTATAAGATGATCTTTATTATATTAAAATTCAGGAAAGCTGTTCTTTCCTCAAATTTCATCTATTAACATAGTGGGCAGCTGTGTACTTTTGCAAAAGTAATCAGAATAACCAAGAAGGTGCGTTTTTATGGATGACATAGTTCCAGTGGAAAACCCACCGTAACATCCTTCACATATTCCACAGCTTAATGACCAATCTCATTCAGCACTTTTCACTCATGTGTACTGAAAAGGATTGAAGTAATTCTGAAACTATTTTTCATGCAAACACAATATATCTCTCCTAATTCTTAGAGCTATGGTAAATGCAAATGCAATGTGCTTCCTGAGAAGAGCATAAGCCCTTTAACTCCAATGTCTTTCACAGCTTTTCCTTCAGAAAGCATTGCCAATTACAAACCAGCAAAACATGAAATCTTTTCCATGGAAAAGCTGTACAAAATCTGACAGTTATGAAATTTAGATGAAGTTAAATACAGTGAAGATGCACAGAAAGAAAGTAAGATTTATTTCCTTATCAATCCATTGGTCCATTTGTTGGGTGTAGATAACATACAGTTATAGTTTTTTTTTGGCCCTTGCCCCAGAATGCCCATTTTATTTTATGGATCAAGAACTTAGGATACTGAAGATTCAAATGCTTCCATGTCATACGGATCACAATGAACAAATGTTCCTTGTCTAATATTTATAATTCTCATTGTACAGAGGAGAATTACTAGTAGAATAAAAACTTAAGTGTCTTATTTTTTTTTTATTTGTAGGTAAGTGATCTACAAAACATTTTTTTTTTTGTAGAACAAATAGACTCAGTGTCAGAAACACATTTTCCTTCAAGAGATCATGGATTTGTGATGCATTTTCTGTGGCCATTAAACTTTTATAGCAATTGAATTGCACATATCTCTTTTAGAACTAATCATCTCTACCTTATTTTGTTAATACTATTTTGATTTTCTTGAAATTATAATTACATTATTTTCTCCCCCTTTGGTCTCTTCATGCCATTCCATATAACCCATACAGCCTATAGTCCTCCTTGTTGTCTTTTAAATTCATGGTCTCTCATTTTTTTTCATTTTTTCATTGACTGTGGTTACACACATGCACACGCATTCACACACACATACTCCCAAATACAGCAATACAACCTGATCAGTATGCATAATGTTTCTTGAATGCATATGGTTTCAAGGATGATGATTTAGTATTGGATAACCAACTGAAGGACAACACCAATAGGCATGCTAACATAGATAAAGAAAGCTCAAGAAATCTCATCCCTACACAGAGAACTACAAGCTACCAAGAAATGCATGTCCCTTTTGTGACTGTATTTGAGTTAGGAAATTTTTTGGTGCTTTAAACATACCAAACATCTTTCACTTTCCATAAGTTGTCATGCAAATACTATTTAAATTGATTACCACTCTCTTTTTTTAATATATATATATATATATATATATATATATATATTATAACCAAGTCCATTTAAATGAAAACAAACATTTATAGACAATATTTGGGAATTTGGGTGTTGTTCTTTCCAAACTACTTCCTGCTGATAAGGGGTGCTGTCATGTGGGATTCTAAGAAGATGCAGAAATCCTGGCCGTAGTCTGTAAGGTCTGCTTTGTCCAGCTGTTTTGAATGTAGGATCACCTGGTACTCTGTTTCAGGTGGTCTGACTTGATCAAACCACATTAGTCTGGAAGGAATCCACAGCTTTTCATTTTCTGTGGAAACAAAAATAGAAATCCTTTTCCCCAGTAACTTGTCCTTCAACTTAAATTTTGGAGTCAAAGCATTTTTGTATTTAATTTATTATTTTACATGTTGATCCCAATTTCCTCTCCCTTCTTCCCTCCCTTCCTCCCCCCTCCCTCGTTCCCTCCCTTTTACCCTCTCTGCCCTCTCACATGCACTCTAAACACCCACCCCTCCCATCCCCCCACCCCAATTCCATATGTAGGGGAATGCCATCCAGTTGGGGTCATGTAGATCTGACAGGTACTGTGAAGTAGGGACTAGGGCTTCTCTCCTGTCTCTAGATTAAGGCAGTTATCCCTCCATGGGGGATGTGTTCGCAAGGACCTTTTGTGCACCATGGATACATCCTGGCTCCACTGTCTGAGGTCCCTTAGACTGCTCAGTCCTTCTGGCTGAGACCCATATTCAGGGGGGCCTGAGTCAGTCACCACTCTCTTTTTATACCCTAAACTAACGGATGATTTGAATGGTATAGTCTAATTTCATATGATTTGGCCCTACCCAGTTCAGAACCCTTTTTCTTTGAGTGAAGTCATGAATTGAAATTATTCCAGCTGGCAATCTCCTCCCTTTTTGATTAGTTTAGAATGAAATCCCCACCATTATTTTTTTCCTATTCAATGATCTGTTCAATTCCAGAATTGTAATAATACTTTCCCTTACAGAGATTTTGTGCTACTTAATTAATGTTTGTACATACTTGGAAATATTTGGATGGTAGATGAAATTCTAGTGCCAAGTGAATTATTAGAACATTAAAATTAATGCTAAGACAAAGCCCATTGTTAAAGGTAATGGCTTGAAAAGTGTCTCTCTTCACCAATGGAAAAGATGTGGCAGCTTTTATATACAGTGCAGCTGTCTACAGAAAATTGAAGTATAGGAGAAAAACATTTTATCCAAATGCATTAGACATTCTTTGAATTAATTACAGTATATATCCTGAGTTTTTGCTCAGTTGTTACATACATTAAGTGCTTTATCAGGAAACAAAAAACAATAATCTAAAGTTTCAAAACGTTTACCTAAGTATCACTTTAAAGAAGAAGCAGAGTCGTCAGGGGATATTTGATCACATTCTGAGACTCCTAGAGTATGTTAATAAAGTTAACTCTGAATCACAGGTGGAGCCAGGGACTACATGATCAGAATCAGCCATAGAGAAGTTGGGGATATGGGTAGGGAAGACAGGAAAGAGGTGAGAATGAAGGAGAAGGCAGGGACTTGGGACTCCCGCTATCTTTTCGATCTGTGACATGTGGAGAGAATTGCTGGCTGGGTCTGAGTTAAGAAAAGGAGAGTCGGCTCATTTCTCCTCTGTACTTTAATCTACCAGGCTTTTACCCTAATATCAGACTTTCAAGTTTTTAGTGATATAAAAACAGTTTAACAAACCACAACATCTTGGTGCCCAATGTGCATTGCAGTACATGTACTAAAATTGGAATGGTATGAAGAAGATTGGAATGGCTTTTGCACAAGGATGACATGAAAGTTTGTGAAGAATTCCCTATTCTTATATCAAGACCAGCTGGGTAATGGACACACACGACTTTGATCCCAACACTCAGGAGGCAGACTCATGTGGATTTCTGTGAATTCAAGGCCAGCACTGTCTACAGAATGAGTTCCATGACAGCTGTCACACAAAGAAACATTGCCTCAAAAAAAGCAAAACTACCAAAAAATGTTGTATTGTGATAAATTGTTCTATTAACAATAAAAACTTGAGACTCAGATATCAGGGTGAAACATATAGATCAAACAAGAAGAGGAGAGACAACAGGCTGACCTTTCCTTTTATACCAGAGACCAACCAGAATCTCTTCTTTCCACATGTCCCAATTGAAAGGAGTGAGTGAATTCTAGTTCCTCACTCCTCCTTCCTGTCTGTCTTCCCTATCCATAATCCTGGCTTCTGTATGGCTAAATATAACTGCCTAGTCGCAGGCCCCACTCACCGATTCAAAAGTAACTTCAATAGCACACTCAAGGAGTGTCACAGTGCAATCAAATATCCTTCAACACAGAAAGAAGTGAAGAAAAATAAGCTTGGGGGAAAGACAGAACCTAGGTGTGAAAGCCATCATTGTTTAAGTTCTATGACACAGAAATGTGTTAGTCACTGCTGTATTCTCAGTATTTAAAACAATACTGTGCACATATGAGTGACAAATGATTTCACGGAGCAATGGAAACACATCCCTACAGAGCCACCTGGCTGTCTGTGCTAATGTTAATGTGATAATGTGACTATTAATAGAAATTTGCTCTAATTCTAAAATTTCCATCATATAGCCATATAATATTAAGGTGATGGATGCATACTGAAATAAAACTAACCCCTATATTTTCACCTTAAATCCATTTTAATATCTTTAATTAAAAAATAATTACATCACTTCTCAGATGCATATACATATTTATTCTGTATTTTACTTCAAAGTATGACTCACTAAATGTTTTTCAAAACATTATTAGAGTACTATAATTTTTATTTAAAAATTAACAATTGAAGCTCTAAGTTTGATTACAATAAGTAACAAATGGGAGATAAACATTATTATGGAAAGTTGTGAACATAGATTTGTATCCTTTTCACATATATCATACAAAGTGAGAAATCATTATTTGAAGAATATTATTAATATTATCAATAACTGTGGTGATACATTGTTTATGATATAATAAAGCCACTGGAGGTCAGAATGCAAAGTCACACTAGTTAGCCGTAGAAGCTGGTCAGTGGTTGCATGTTCCTTTAATCCCAGGGCTCAGAAGACAGAGGCAAATGGATCTCTGGGAGTTGAAGGCCACCTAGGACCAAATGAGAGTGAATCCGTTCAAAAGAGAATCAGCACTCATGCCTTTAATCTCAGCACTGGGTGTATATAAGAAGGAGCCCATGGTCTCATGTGGCATTCAGTGTTTAGATCAGGCCGATTAGTCTCCAGCCATGTTGAAGAGAGGATCTCCCCAGCCATGGTTATGGTAAGAATTCTCTGGTGACTTGGCTCCTTTGCTTCTCTGATCTTCAGCTTGAACCCCAATATCTGCCTCTAGGTTTTTAGTATTCAGGCTACAAATACTTATTGATGATTGTAAATATAATCCTCAAGGTTTTGAGGGGTATACCATCAGCCATTTTTTTTAACTTAATTGTTCAGTTGTAAATATCTTGTATAACAACTAAAGCCATTTCCTTTGCTCACATTTGAACATTTTGCTTGGTGATTTTTATTTGATTTTAGTTACTTGCCTATTGTGTTGGAGAAGTACAAAAGTGACAACATGTATAGAATAAAAAGGGGGAAATGGAGATAAATATGTGATTCATACCATTGGACACTGTCAGGATCACAGAAGATTCTGATGATGCCCTCATGGCACAAGGAGGAGCTGTGTAGGATTTTGAATAGAGGAGTCACCAAACCAAAGTTTTATTATTAAAGGATGACTCAGTACTCTCAGTGCAAGCAGAAGACGAATAATGTAGTGTGAATTAGGTGGTTAGGAAGAGAGCAAGATATGCTGGTACTCTGGATATGTTTTTCAGGTGTCAAGAAAAGCACAATTGACTAGATGCGATTATATGGTGAATGTGTGTGTGTGTGTGTGTGTGTGTGTGTGTGTGTGTGTGTGCGTGTGTGTGTGTCTGTGTGTGTGTAAGAGAGAGAAAGAGAGAGTGTGTGTGTGAGAAAGTATGTGTGTGAGTGACTGAGTGTGTGTGAATGTGCATGTGTGTGTGTTTCAGTGTTTATGTGAGTGTGTGAGCATGTATGTTTCAGGAGTTCTATTCGGCTATAGATGTGAATTACAGCATTGCTGGCAGAGAGATTAGGAATAAAAAAAAAAATCTCACAAGGAAAATCAGAAGGCAAGAAAATAATCTAAGCATGTTGTGGCCCACCTCAAAGGGCAAAGATAAGGATAATGCTGGAAGGGGAAAGGTGAGGCATGATAGGAATCAGGAAAAGCTAGAGAATGTGGAGGGAAAAAAAAAAAAAAAAGCACAGTACAGTCAAAGGTGAGGAATGCTGCTGTTAGGTCAAGTAGGAGCTGATTTAACATCAGGGAAGTCATAAGCACAGGGTCTGTGGGACCAAGGCCCAATTGGATTGTATTTAAAGGAGACTGGCAGAGCAGATGAGGATAGGCAAGCCATTTCAGGACTGTTGCCACAACATGGAAGCAAAACAATGCCAAAATAGAAGCCATGAAACAATGTTCAACACAAAGTCTGTGTTTTTCTCTATAATCAGACCAGGAGAAATACAGCATACTTCTAAATGAATGAAAACAGTTCAGGAGAGAAAATATGGAAGTATGTAAAAAAAAAAAAATGCTAGAATGACATCCTTGAGGAGAACAGAAAGGATGAAATTTACTGCATGGACAGAGATTGGTTTTACATAAGAACCAATAATAATAATAATAATAATAATAATAATAATAATAATCAAAATGAATGATAAAAACTTACAGGTGTGATAACATGTAGGGTTTGAGTATAAGAGGTCTTGAGTTAGACAAAAATGGTCTCAGGTGGAGTCAAGTTGAGCTAAATGTTTCTCCAAGAGGTACACAACTATCATAGCCCTCTTCCTTATTCATTTACCCAGAGTTTCAGACTACAGAAAGATCTCCCTGGTTGAACTGTGATGTTCTCTGGCAATTTCTGCCTGTGCTAAGGGATGAGGTTAATTTACTATATTGATTTTTGTTTTATTCCAGAAACCTTGGGAACTCCCCTTGATAGTAATTCCTCATATGCATTTTGATTTCCAGTGTTCACTTTAATTTTGTCTTCATGAATGCCAAATTTTCATTTTAATAAAATTGCATAATCCACTTTTATATTACATTAAATATTACATTTAAACAATTATCTTGTCAGCAAGTTAGGACAGTAGGTCTTGCTTTCTGAGTTGCAAATTTTCTCTCTTGCATTTTACTTAGTGTGATAACTAGGACCTCTCACAGCTTAAAACAAGGAAGATGGAAAACAATCTTTTATGCTGCTCCAAAAAAAGAAATTAGATTAATATTTTACCACTAAGTATTAAGTATATTGTAAGCTTGTGAGAAGACTGTGAGAGGAAAAAATACCTGCATACTATATTCCTAAAAAGTTTACCTATGTTTTGAATCCTTTAAAGAGACTCTCCCTTTAAAATAGGGTTTGAATTATGTTTCTATTGTTGGATGGCACTTTTTCTCCTGTATTATTTCTCTATCCTTCAAAGATGAGGTAGAAACTCTTTGACTTTTCTAGTACATTCTTTATTTTACTTTTGCATTTGAAAATTTAATGTCTCTGAAATTACTATTGCTGGGTGTGAACAATTTAACTGGTTTCTGTTTTCCTTTGAAAGATCTGTAGCACCTGATGCTATACCAGTATACATTTCGGGCACAATTCCTTATAACAAACTGAAAAGGCCAGGTAACATATAATGGTAGACCTATCAAAATTACACCTGACTTCTCCAAGGAAATTCTGAAGGGCAGACGAAGGTTGTGTATAGATGCTCTACAAATACTAAGAGTTCACAGATGTCAGCCCAGACTACTATACCCAGCAAAACTCTCATTCAATATAAACAGAGAATCAAGATAAATGACAAAGCCAGATTTTCACAAAACATATACGCAAATACAGAGTTCTGAGAGAAAAACTCCAACCCAAGGAAGTTAACTACAATCACAAAGACATAAGCATCTTTAACAAGTGTCACTGGCACAACTGGATGATGATATGTAGAAGACTGCAGATAGACCCATGTCTATCCCCATGTACAAAACTCAAATCCAAATGGACCAAAGACCTCAAATTAATTTAGCCAAACTGAATCTCTTAGAAGAGAAAGTGGAAGGTACCCTTGAATGAATTGGTACAGGAGACCACTTCTTGAACATAATTCCAGTAGCATATACACTGAGATCGACAATTAATAAATGGGACCTCCTCAAACTGAGAAGCTTCTGTAAGGCAAAGGACACAGTTGACAAGACCAAAGGCAGCCCACAGACTGGGAAAAGATTTTCACCAATCCTATATCTGACATCTGACAAAATATACAAAGAACGCAAGAAACTAGTCAACAAAATACCAAATAACCCTATTAAAAATGGGGCTCAGAACTGAATAGAGAATTCTCAATAGAGGAAATCAAAAAGGCTCTTAAGAAAGTGCTCAACATCCTTAGCTACAGGGAAATGTAAATCTAAACAACTTTGAAATACCATCTTATTCCTGCCAGAATGGCTAAAATTAGAAACACCAATGACAACTAATGCTGAAGAAGATGTAGAGAAAGGGGAATACTCCTCCACTGCTGGTGGA
Source organism: Phodopus roborovskii (assembly GCF_943737965.1). Taxonomy (NCBI): domain Eukaryota; kingdom Metazoa; phylum Chordata; class Mammalia; order Rodentia; family Cricetidae; genus Phodopus; species Phodopus roborovskii. The sequence continues at coordinate 8,492,659 of NW_026125444.1, forward strand.
AGTACAAACTTTCACAGCCATTTTGGAGATCAGTATGGCAGTTCCTCAGGAAAATGGGAATCAGTCTACCAAAGGACTCGGCAATCCCCTTCTTAGGCATATACCCAAATGATCCACATCCATGTAAACAAAGATATGTGCTCAACTATGTTCATTGCAGTATTATTTGTAATAGCAAGAACCTGGAAGCAACCTAGATGCCCCTCAACTGAAGAATGGATAAAAAACATTGGCATATTTACACAATGGAACACTACTCTGCAGGGGGAGTGGGGAACCAATGGAATCTTGAAATTCTTAGGCAAGTGGGTGGAATTCGAAGAAACCATGTTGAATGAGGTAACCCAGTCACAAAAAGAGGGATATGGTATGTATTCACTCATATATGGGTTTTAGATATAGAGCAAAGGACCACCAGCCTTTAATTCACACCGTCAGAGAAACTAGGAGAAAAGGAGAATTCTTAGAGATTCATATAAGATCCTTCACAGAAGGGGAAAGGGACTAGATCTCCTGACCATATGGAGAGTGGAGGGAGGGAGGCATTGAGTGGAGAGGGAACTAGGAGAAAGTGAAGGGGAGGAGAAGAAAGCATGTGGTACTGGGAAGATGGAGTCAGGGGAGGAATAAAAGAGAGAAGAGAGAGAGAGAGAGAGAGAGAGAGAGAGAGAGAGAGAGACAGAGACAGAGAGAGAGAGACCACCATAAAAGAGGGAGCCATTGTAGGTTTGAGTAGACAAACTGAACCTAGAGAAATGTCCAGACACCTACAAGACTGACCCCAAATAACAAAAATAACAATTTGAGCAACAGTGGATAGGCTACCATATATGCCTTTCCCTGATAATAAGATCGACAACTAACTTATCCACCATCATAGAGCCCTCATCTAGTAGCTGATAGAAACAGAATCAAACACCCACAGCTAAACACTGAGCCGAACTAGAATCCAGATGCAGAGAGGGAGGACAAGACCAGGCTACAGAAACATATAGAGACAGCTGACCTGAGCAAGGAGGAGCTAATGGGCTCCCAGATTGATAACTGGGAATACAGCATGGGATTGACTCAGACCCCTGAACATGGGTCTCAGCTAGAAGGCCTGAGCAATCTAAGGGACCTCATACAGTGGAACCAGGATGTATCCCTGGTACACAAAAGACTTGGCGGCACATCCCCCATGGGGAGGGGTGCTCGCTTAACCTAGAGAGGGTCTAGTCCCTACACCAAATGACTTGACTAATTTGGATAGTTCCTCCTGGGGGGCATCACCCTACATGTGGAATGGAGAGGAGATGGGAGTGGAGGGTGGTCGGGAGGCATAAGAGGGTGGGAGAGAGGGAAAGGGAAGGAGGGAGGGAAGTAAGAACAGAGGGTGGGAGGGAGGGAGGGGAAACTGGGATCGATATTAAAATAAAAATAAAATAAAATATAAAAAATGAACTGATATTATAATTTTATTTCACAACTACAGCATAACAGATGTAGTTCATTAATTATATTTTATCTTTTAATTGAGGAGAAAAATTGTGTCATTGTTATTTTGTAATTACCATGATGTAAAATTGTTTTGTTTTACTGTAATATTTTAAAATGCTAACAAAATTATCTTCTTTTTCTAATCTACTGAAATATTCAGGCCTTTAAAATCACTGTGCTGGACTTCAGAAAGTGTTGATCTAATTACATAATTATTTTTAAAGTAGTCCACCTAGAAGGTCCATTTGATATAACATTAGTTAACAGAATGAAAATTAAATTGCAAGTTTCAAGCAGCACAAGATCGTTTAAAAATATTTCCAAGTTACCTGTTGTTTGAAAGGTGTACACTGTAATATACTCATTAAAGTAATAACATAATAATTTACATATGTTATTCTTTGACAAGCAGTGGTTTTTAAAAAGTTGCTTATGAATTATGAAACCATTCAAAAAATTAGACATCCTATATACAAGATCCTTTTCTTAATTCTCCAAACTCATAATTTGTTTTGGTAACTGCAGACTTTAAAATACACTAGAATTAGCTATATGCATCTGCATCTTTCCAAACAAGGAAATCATACATTCATTATACTTAAATAGATGAATTTTTTTCAAAAAGGGATGTGCTTAAAGATATCATGCAATATTATTATCCAATGTTACTAATGAGGAGAAAAAACAAAACAAAACAGCTTTAGTTCTCTTTTTAAGATGATCTTTGCATAGCTCTTGAACTTGGATAGCCTATATTTTCTGTACATGTTTAGATTCCTGTGTCATCTTTGTATTTGTGACATTTTGAAACCTCTTCTATTTATACAATATCAAGTCAAGAATCAATCTAATATATTATGGGATAAAGATACATGCTCTATGCCTTCAGAAAAGTGTTCATTATAGCACTGGTCCCTTCTATTAATATCAATAAAATTATATAACAAAATATATAACTAGAATTATATAAACACTTAGCTATTTCCACTTCATTAGGAAATACCATATTTTACTTACAAAGTTGCTTCAAAAGTCATATCAATTATTCATACTTAATCAAAAATATGAAAGGTTAACAAAAATAAATGGATGCTACTTCATACAAAACAATAATCTTAAATACATTACCCATATAGTTTATGGTTTTAATGTGTATATGCCACTGCTTCTATATATGTATATAAATGTGGCTATGTTCATATTTAACATCTGTGTATGTATCAGTGTTTTTATAGTAAGGTGAAATAGGATAAATGGTGTGCTTTGAGTTACATAATGTTGGCTCTACTGAAGTACAAATAATAAATAAGAAGATCGTGTACTATTTATTGAGTTTTAAATTTTGTCAGTTTTTATTCAATTATATTCAAGCTCTTAATGAAAAAAACTACTAGATAAAAATTCAAATGAGCATCACTAATTTGGCTTTCTGTGAAGAACACTCTGGCCATTGTTATGACCCCTTGTTCCCCACTGAGGGACTCTGAAATCACTTGCCTTGGTTTTAACTGAATTGAATATGTCTAAGTACATTGATTTGATTTTTGCACCACACTTGAAACCCACTGGTCATGAAAGACTAAGGCAGAAGGGGACAAAAAGTTGGTGTGTTTAGCCCTTTATGGTTTCTTAAATGATAATTCCTTTAGCTGCTTAACAGTCTCTGTTTCTACATCTTTCTGTCACTGCAATTACAACTAACTACCTTCAAAATTTTTAATTATTCTTCTCAACAATTCCATTCCAATAAATGTGCTGCTGCTGCTCCTTCAGTTCCACCTCCCAAATCTTTCTTTCTCACCCACTTCCTTTACTCAATTTAAATTCTGCCTTCCTCTCCCTCGATCCTCTTGTCTTTGATACTTTGATTCTTCCTCCCTTCAGTCTTCCTCAAACGATGTATTTCACAAGATCTATTTTATTCCCAAAGACCCTTTATTGCTTTATCCTGTCTACAAAGTGACCAATTTGCCCATATTAATTTGTCATATACAATATAACATATTTAACTGTCATAATGTAAATTTTAAATAATTTTATCTGACGTAATATTAGCTTTAAATCCACATTGTTGATGTCATTATCTTTGACTAAATCCTTAAGTCCATTTTATAGCTCCATAGCTAAAAATTACTTGTCAGTCAAACAGGTGGTTCCCTTTTCTATTACTACATTTTATAATTTAGTAAAAAAAATACCATTATGAACATGGATTAAAATATTTTAAATCTCCAGTGTCTATTTGGTTTATTTCCTGCCACCTGTCAATCATTGTCAATCAATGTCGTTTATTTTCTGTTAAGAGAGCTACCAATTTAAATATCTACTTATATAAAGAGACATGCCACAAGTCTTTAAAACCTCACTTGTACAATACAACAAAGTCATTTTCAGAAATAAATTAAAATTTTATTTCATTATGTGGTACTGTCACAATAATAGTGGGCCTCTCAAAACACCAGGAGGCCAAGAAAATGAGTTCTAATGGATGGAAATGGATGGTTAGTCCACAATAATACGAATATAAAAGTAAACTTTAACAATTGCCAACAATATAAAAATCTTCCACATCCATGTAAAGTTAAAACAATTTAAATATTACACATATGACTTTACAAATGAAATGTTCAGCTTTCTAGAAATGTTGTGTTGTGTATGTGTGGACATAATATCTATAATTCTGCAAAATATCTAATGTATGAGTAATACTGGTAAATTATTCTTAGAGTCTAGCTTTATAGAATGCTGTACTATCTAAATATTAACTCATATTTTAAATAATATATTTGTTCCTTGACAATTTCATGCAAGTTATTTTCTCATTTTTATGTATAATTTCTGTCCTTTTTAGATACAGAACTATAATCTTTGCAGTTACCCAGTATTCATTTACCCACAATATGACAAGAAGTCTTTCATTAGTTTCAGTTCCATTGTTCTTTTATGCACAGTTATAATAACATCCTCCCTTTGTGGACCTTTCTGAAATCAATTCAAAATGTAACTGAAAATTAATTTTTCTAAGTACTATTATAAGCATGTCACCAACTTGTTCAAAAATTATCCTTCTTTTTCACTGTTTGTAAAGTTTAACTCCATAGTCTAAATTTCAAGAATCCACAGTAAATGTAGAAGTAGTATGTTGAAAAAGTAGAGTTCTAACCCTCAAGGATCTTATCTTTATTTGGTTCTCTTCATCTCTCTATAGATTGGATATAATGCCATGTATTACATTTTCACCTGTCTTTCATGTCTCCCTTCCTTAGAATTTGATGATAATATCATTGCTAGTTTGTTTCAAGACAGACAGATGCAAGTGTATTTTTTTTTCAGAAAGTGGGATAATCCTAGATGTGTTAAGATGTTCTGTTGAATAAATAACCTTCATAGCATTCTTTTGTAAAGCAATTTCCAAGAAAAGTTCATAAATCTAGAAGAGACAACAAGGACCATATTTGGAGAGGTTTTCTGAATTAATATATTGATAGGAACATTTATATTGCTCATTTATCCTTACATTAATCACTATAGTTACTACTATTTAAGCTAAACCCACAAAAATCTCAAGGGCTTAGTACACTATAATTTATATCTCACCCATGTGATATACAAAGGGCTCACACACTTCTGTTTGTTAAAAATGATTTTGACATTCATACTACTGCCATCTTATGATTACAACATCTAATACATGTATATTCTAATGTATCCAAGGGTGAATGTTTTCCAATAAGGGAAATTATTTGAATGAATTATATAAGATGATTTTAAGCATGATGTGTGTAATCAGCTACAGTTCACATTCACTTTCCATAAGTGAATCACAAAAGATATTACAAATATGATTTTGCTACTAGCTCAAAAAAAGGAAACAGTGCTGTAGTCAGTCTCCAACTTTGTCAGGATTCCCAACTATGCCTTCCATACCATACTCATATTACTTTATAGCTAATACGTTTTCCGAATAAAAGTTTAGATACTACTGTACCTATTCTTGGGCTCTTTTTCTACTGTTTGTTGGTCTTGACCAACTCCAATGTGATAGTTTTTGTTTTATATCTTTATATTTTATTTTGCTATATTTTAAAATGAATAAAAGAATTAAAGCTAAGCCAATATGGTAAAGGTCAACAACTGAACTGCTAGGGGCGGGAAATCAGTTTTCCTGAATGGAGTGACTATCAAAAACTCCAGAGCAGGCATCATGTTCTGGAGTAGTTGACAAATATATAATTAGACTCCGTAGTAGTTTTGTATGTGCTTGTGTCTGGTCACAGCATGGTGTTTAGTTTTGTTTGGGGGTGTGGTTTTAATTTGTTTTATTGGTGTAGGTTTTTTTGTAATTGCATTGGATTTTGTTTCTTGATTTTGAGAATTTAAAGTAGGATGGATAGGAAGGGGAAATCATCTGGAAATAATGGTTGAAAGAACAATATGATCAAGAGTATTTGAATTGAAACTTGTTTTAAATAATGAAAAACTATAATAATTTTAAAAGTTTAAATATTATATTAACCATAATATCTTCAAAATATTCAAAACAGGGTTCTGATTCCTTTAAAAGAACATTCTAATTATATTATTTAACACTTGTATATATATATATATATATATATATATATATATATAGAGAGAGAGAGAGAGAGAGAGAGAAGTAATAATTGGATAATTGCTGAACATGTAACTATATATACACATATTGATAGTAAGATTTTAAAAACTACTACTATAAAGGAAATTACTATACTTAATGAGAAACCATCAAAAATCATGTCTACTAGTATTTCAGTGAAAACAAAATTAATTCTCAAATAATTACTTTATGCTAAATATGAAGAAAATGCAAAATATGAAAAGTAACATATGAAGTAATGGAATGGGTGGTATCCTATAATAATAAAGAAATAAAGATTAATTATCTCATTGAAAATATATCTGTTAAGTTTATTTTTAAACCATGTTTTTAGAGAAGTTTTAAGTGATGAGAAAAATCAAGGATAGGTAAAACAATATTCCAGTTTCTTCTGTTCTTACATGTATAGTCATCCCCATTGTCAACATTTCCTATCAGAGTGGTAAAATGATATTGATAAATCATAAATCATATTTTAGATCACATTAGAACTAACTCATGTTTGTGTTGTACATTCTTTGGATTTAAAAAGTGTATAATGCTCTGTAAAGCAATTTTACAGTCTTGCATTTACTTACCTGTACTAACTACTGTCCCAATTCATATTCTGGCAGCTATAAATATTTTGGCTGTTTCCACAGTTTTCTCACCACAACTGTATAACATAGATGCTTTTCCTCTTGCTTTTCACTGGTAGCATACATATTGTTTTCATTTTTTCCATATAATTACATGATAACTCATTCTCATAAAAGAAGACATATACAACTTATAAAAATGCAAGGAACAAGTGATTGTGTTGTTCTGACTACAGCACATAAATCTACAAATCAACTCCTACATCTAAATCTTGGGGGGAATTAAACCAGAGAGATGTCAAAAGATTGTATCAGCTAGAGGACTATGATGTGAATTGTGAGACAGAGTCCCCTACAGATGACAGGGAAAATGAGTCCATGAACTCTCAATAATATGGTTTCCTGAATAAGACTTTTAGAATGTCAACACTAACTGTCATGCAGAGGTAGGAGGTCTGATTCTACAAGATCCCATTCCTAGATAAAGAAGTATGGATGCCTGTGTCTGCTAAGAGAAGCAAGAAGAGTTTCTCCCAGAGATGAGCCCCCATATAAATTGTCCAATCCCAAAGCAGCCCTGCATAGAAGCACATATGAGATAAGCTAAATGGAAGGAGAGGGAGAGAGAGAGAGAGAGAGAGAGAGAGAGAGAGAGAGAGAGAGAGAGAGAGAGAGAGAGAACAATATTAAGAGGTCATAAATTTGGAAGGGCTGAGGGTGTACAGGAGGAGCTATATGCAGAGAGAGGATCACAAAAGAGAGAGATGATCATTCATGAAACTCTCAAAAAATTAAAATGGTGGAAGACTATACTTCCTGATTTTTATTTTCCATAAGTAACTTTCAGTATTTTGTAATCTTATCTTTTTTATGCATAAAAAGTCATTTAAAGCACCATTAATACAAAAAAGAAGATTTTTACAAGTTGCAAGCAATGGTGGAAGAAGATACCATTTCTCTGGTCAGAGAGGATTGTAATATAATGATTTTACAAAGATGTTTAACACAGAGATTCTCTACAGACACAGCTATTCTCATACTTGATAGCTGAGATAAAATGCAGGAAGTTTTAAAGAGCAGAAGGTACCAGCACAAAAAAAAAAAAAAAAAAAAAAAAAAAAAAGCCTCTAGAGAGATGGATAGCCCTGTAAGTAAAGTTGAACTAACAGCTAATATCAAAACCAACTACATAAACATTGCAAAGGGAAAGTATATATTTGTACCTTTTATAAATACATATATAGAAAACTTCAAGAAAGCATTACTAAACACAATTTGACCAAAAATATTTCTCTGATATTTTTAAGCAGGTAAAATGGTTATAAAATTTGCAAGTCAATTCATATATTTCACTACTTCAGTAAAAGAATGTAAATGTATCATGTCAATCACTAGAAAAAATGCATTTGATAAAGTTTTTTGAATAAGATACTCATCAAATTTAAAAATAGAGCACAATTAGTCCACATGCTGAGAAACATCTACATGAACATTGTGTTAATAGTAAGGGATTACAAGTTGCCCCTTAAGATGATGGCTGTCTTCTGTAATATGTGCCATGGGATAACCCTAGTTCTGGACCTAGTGTACAAGTGATCACCTAATTAATTTGGGGAATTAATTTAGTCTGTAGAACTAAGGCCAGAATGTTATATGACTTGTAAATTCTTGGAAATGAAGTTTTGTTTTGTTTTGTTTTGTTTCATTAGTTCCATAGTTCTGATACTGCTGTACATGTAGTCTAGAATTTCACACTTGAAGTAATTAATGATGAGTTGGTTTTCACATTTGCCGAGGGAATTTGAAAATGAACAAGCTGAGGAGGCTATATTGCTCCATATGATAAAGTATTGATGTTTGAAATTTTATGAAATTAATTTATAGTTAATATGTAAGATATTTATTCACACTTACTTGCTTTAGTGGGTTCATGTAAATTTCCTTGTTGTGGGGTAAAAGCTTTCCTAGAGTTGATGACCCCGCCTGATATTAATAACTACTTGGCTCCAGAATCTTCTAATCTACAATAGGAGAACTGGGCCCTCTCAGAAAAATGTATTATTTTAAGACCATGACAGATAACATATAAAAATAGCTCAAAGCATCATATAGTGCAAGAAAGTAAAGAAACACTATTAAAAATGATCTCCATTAATAGGAGTTTAAAGGATAAGGAGGATAGCTAGCTGTAAGCATCGCCTGCACCACCCCTGATACATGATTTACCTGAGGCTGAAAATATTTTAAAACTCAGGTAAATCTGTATTAAATCATGAGTCTAACCATAAAATAGCATCTGAATACAAATGTATGTAGACAAATTACTTATTCAATAATTAAGCATTAATCAAATCTCTCCTTCAAAACAATTCTAAATAAAATAGATGCAGTGTTTTCAAACAAAGAATTTATGTCAAAACTTTAAAAAATGTAGTTTGCACATACTGATTTCCTACCAAAAAGTATAATATAGGTTAAAAGAAAAAAAAAAAAAAAAAAAAAAAAGAAGCAACTTAACTTGTAGTCTATTCCAGTTACCTTCAAACTGTTGAAGCTTTGTTTTCTTTCTCTCCTGGTAAATGCAGAAGGAAGAACGAATCTTAAACCAATGTTCCTCTGCTTTGTGTTTTACCAGAAGAAGAATGTTTTTGAACTACATTTGACCTGTTTGTTTTTTCCTATTTTGGTGTTCACCATTTAAATATATTTCACATCATTATGTAGCTTTGAGTTTAAATGGCCTACTTTTGCTTCTTTTTTTTTTATATTGTATAAACATTTAGAAAATATTGCTGAAATTATTGCCAAAAGGAGCACTGTGATTTCCTGGACTCTTTTACCTTTTGAACTTGCTTTCCTTGGAACATTGATGTTTATTATCATTAATAAAAATCAATTTCTTTAAACTCATTTGTTTAATAAAGTACTTTCTCATTTTTATATTTAAGAAATCTCACTTAAATTGTCTTTCTTTCTACTTCTGAAAAAAGGCCTTATGCATGTTTACTGATAATTGCTTATACACACAACTTGTACATGGTATGTCTGAATCCTTTCTTATTTAAAGGAAAGCGGCATGTTTCTAGATAGGCTTGGTATTGCTCCTTTAAAAAAAAGTATAGGGATTTTATGAAGAGGTTAGTTCAAAAGTAAGGAAATAATTTCTTGTATTTGAAAGTTATTCCACTTGATATCTAGAGGCTGACTTGGTTTTTAAGGTAGAATCACAACTTTCAACAATATAATGGCCACAAAACCACGAACCATGGGACACATGATTGATAAGGTAGATTTCACCCAAACTAACAACCGGTGCTGCACCAAGTACAAGGTCAAGATAATGAGAATGAAAGTAATAGACTGGTAAAAAAAAAATATTAATAAAATACATATCTGATAAAAGTTTTATTCAACATATATTATAGGTAGTTTAAATTAAGAGTACAAAAAAAGCAAACAACATTGCTAAAAAATTATCTCGAGATATCAACTGCCACCTCAAAAAGAAAATAAACAGATGGCAGAAACACCCCTGGGAGCTCCCAACTGAAGTCACCAGGAAAACCAAAATGGAAACTGTTAGTTGTGACAAGAGTTAAATTCCAGACTCTGACGCACCACATGCTGACGTGAGGAGCATCACAAACATGTTAGTGAGATGCAAAATGATGCAGTCCCTTGGAAGACAATTTGATAGTTTCTCACAAGGTAGAACATGTACCCACCAAATGATCTGCCAGTTACACTCCCTGGAAAAATCTCAAAGTTGTTGAGTGCTTACATCCACATAAAACATCCTGCACACGGGTATTTATAGCATCAATGACACAAACTTCATGTCAACATTGCTTTTGATGCACCACACAATGTCTAAAAGTAGCATTTGCATTTTTGTTTTCATTCAACATTTTTCACCAGCCATGTGTTAGTGGTATGTTATTTCACCCCTAAGTATAAGGAATCTTTCAGATCCTTATCTCTGTTGATTTCTTCCATTTCATCGAATTCTGAGACATACTTTATGTGATGTTCACTCTTTAATGTGCGTTAGGCTGTGTTTATATGCTCCAGCCAATGAAACATTATGACACATGTTTCATCTAAATTTCAAGATAGTGAATGTTACTGTGCTCCTGCATTGAGCTTTCCTAGGTGTCATAGGTAAGACATGAGTAATTGTCTTAATGAGCTCTTGTCTCATTGAGGTCATTTCATCTAATTAGTTCCTCTCTTTACTGCCTCACTGACCACATTTCTTTCTTTTACTCTTTCAGATCAAACCTGCATTTCAGACCATGAGCTGATATGTCTACTGTCTCAAATAAAATATCACAGTTTTGAAAAATAAAATTTCCCCAATTTAGAAAAGTTTATTGTACAAGATTTTCTGAAATTTATAGTGCCAAGTAATATAATAGGCTGCAAGAATGAGTGAGTCTTTAAAAGTTTCTTGGGATAGAAACATTGATTAAAATGAAAATAACTTAAAATCACCATTATAGAAACAATCTAAAATATAATCCAAGGTAAATGTACTCAAAAATTTCACTTTAATAAATATCATTGCTGTTCATATGAAGCATATATACATATACATATACAAATACATGTACATATAATTAAGGCAAATAACATTGCTTAGTTTAAGGAAGCAGAATATGAAATAAAAAAATGATGCATTGGAAATTTAATACTATTTTGTAAGAAATCAATTCTATATGATGATAAAATTTTAACCCTAAATACAATTTAAAGGAAATAGAGAAACTATTGGGTGCAGGGGAAATTAAATGGCCTCTGTTTTTCATCTCTTAATCAAATGTGCCCCATAATCAAAGACAATACGTAGTAAACAAACTCCTAAAATTGTAACATGAAATGAGAAATATGATAAAATTAAATCAGATGGTTAAGAAGTTTCTATTCCATTTGCATAATCTGAGAAACTGAATGTATATTGTTTTAAGAGACTGTTATTTACTTGATAACTTATGCAAGGCATCTGATTCCCCCATGACAAAGTCTATTAGAACCTTTACAGTGAATTATTAAGCCCTTAGAATATAAGACTTACAAATGAACCATTACTGCCTAATAGGTCAGTGCAGGTGAAATGCTGAGGCCATCTTGGATAAAATTGCTTATTATTCACAGATAAATATGGATACTCGGCATTTCTATGACTTACTATGAAATTAGATTAAATGAAGTATATTACTAAACAAAACCTTGTAAGATGTTTAAAATATTTGAATGATATTCTATAAGTTTTGTCTTTAATAGTATTTTGCCACTATAGTTTGTAGAGTTATTTCAATTTATATGTTCTTCAAATTCTTCTCCAGGTAACAGGACAAGACTGAAGAAATTTTTCTCATCATATAATTTATATTTAAGACTATGGGGATAGTACCAAACCTAAATAAGGAAAATAACAAAGTTGTGAAAGGAACAAAAGGACTCTGAGACAAGACATACTTTCTGTACTCTAGATCTGTTGCTACCCAGATGATTTACCCTGATGTTTCATTTACTACATTGACATTGCCGTTTTTCTATACTGAGGACTTTCAAGTGTAATTTCTCAGGAAAATACCCAAGTTAAGCAAAGTTCTCAATAATTAGATTAATTTAAATATTTATTCAAAGTCAAACGAAATATTAATAAGTAAAATACATATAGAAATGCTGAAATTTTCGGATGTTTAAGTAGAGTCTCAACCCCAAAGGCATCCCCAGCTAAATGACTGAGAGAAAACATTAAAGCAAGTATAAACCCACCCATATGGAAAAAAGCTTGCTAATTAAAATGGAAATTGACATTGCATTGTAAAGCAAAATTATTTCATAAATTATATATGGATTTTATTATGTTTCTTATTATGTTTAATAATATGTTTAGATTTATAAAATTTATAGATTCACCCAATAATTTCCATAAATCTGATACTCTCCTATAATTTTTAACATTTTATTTGAGTGTTTTACATTTATCACAATTAATGAAGCAGTATTAACTACTTGCAATGATTAAAATTCTTCATTTATTAGGAGTCCTTCAGCTTTTACCTATGTCCTTCCTTACTTCTGGTCCTATGTAGAATACCAAATTCATCTATTTAGCATATCTCTAGGCAGCATGGAAACTTAATCATAATGCAAATTTTTGGTAATCTTAACAGATTGCAGGAGTTTTAGTTGTGTATTTTTTAGAATACAGACTTCTCCATGGCCAAAATATTCCTGTTCATGTTTCCATGTTGTAATCTAGTTGAGCTTCATCACTTATAAGATACTGTCTAAATAAATCAATTGGAGTTCCTCTGCAAGAGTTACTTAAATCAGCAGAGATATATAAACATTTATCGCCTATATTTTAATCTAACTTTACTTATTTGTTAATTGAATCTTCTAAAAGACCTAAAAATACTGCTGTGTTTGGTCGCTGTCTCTGTGACATACTACCATAATTATCTCTTTGATAATTTTATTATAATCGGACACTAAAATATATGTGGGGATTAACTTGTAAGATTCAAGTCCTGGAGCCATCTATCTCTCCATGCAAGCTCTGTTCTTTACAATGCCAATTAATTTCTAAGTAATGTGAATCCTTATATTTCACTGCTATTGTTGTTCCATTACTTCTATGTCCTGCTAACTTATGGAGCCAAATACATATTAATATGTACATGGGTGTACATATATGCATGTGGATCATAGATTGTATATATCTACATATTTACAAATATAGCTACATGCATTAGTTCCTATATTAATAACTTTAATCAATAATGATGTCATCATCTCAAATAACACACCACGAGCATCCTTTTAGGTGACTTTCACTGATTATTTGTACTATTTTACTGTAAGACTGAAGAAAATCTCCACTACGAAATGCAGCATGTGTATAAAGTAGTTCAAAATCCTTAGCCTGTACACAACAATATTAATGCGAGTTTAATTTTTTTATAGTTCTTTTCAATCCTGCTGTTGTCACTCATTTCTAGAGAATTATGTCAGTACCTCATCCTTTTGACCTCTCAGTAAATTATTTCATGTATTTCTGATAAAGTTAGAATTTTTACAGCATGCATCCTACACTGTGACCTCTGAACTACTCAATTATATCTTTAATCATACACATTTCTATGTAATTATGCAATGAATGCAATATAGCATAACATATAATAGAATATGTGACATCTTATGTTTTATATATATTAAAGACGTTAAGCCACTTTTTAAAAACAATACTCCCAATAAAAATCATAGACTAAAAAATCATAGCTAGTTCAAGGGACTCCAAAAACAATATAAATGATTGATATAACCCTTGGCTATCTCTCAGGGATTGATGATTGAGCTCTATTGCTGAAGGCAAAGTACACTTAAGACAAGATGCAGTTAACTTGAGCAGGATCTTACATTTTCCCATTTGTCTAGTTTCCAAGGTTTTATAAACTACTGTTCAAGCTACAAAAGGATGTGCATAATTAAACAGTACTTCTCTGACACAATATCTAGAAACAATGAGAATTATAAGCATGGGGAGATATACGTAAAGGCACTAGAACTGACACTTGTCTATGGCAACTAACAGCTGTCTAATTGGACTTATGGCCTACTCAACAGAAAGGAAATTCCTGGCATTTGCTTAGGATAGTAAGGTTAGGGACTTTAGAAGAATCTACTACTGCCACTTTATTAAACCACCATTCGTTACTATATTCTACTTCTGATTGTTTTCTGTGGCTGGAATTCTTCACTGAGGATAGTTTCTTCTAGTTCTATCCATTTTCCTGCAAATTTCAACGTTTCATTGTTTTTGTTTTTTATTTTTTGTTTTGTTTGCTTGTTTGTTTTGGTTTTGGTTTGTTTCTCACTGAGTAGACCTCCATTGTGTAAATGCACCATGGAATGCCTCACCCTCCCGGGGGAGTGAATGGAGGGGTGGGATGTGAGGGTCAGTGGGGGTGATGAGAGGAAGAGAGAACTAGGATTGATATGTGTATGTCCAGCTAGACTACTTTCTTTAATTGGTTAACATTATTTCCCCACAATGGATCTTATGGAATGGATTTTAAAGTAAATCAACAGATGTCTAGTTACTGCCATAGCATGTATGCACCTATTAAACAGATGACATATCTCACCAAACCGCTCTTGTAGCTCACAATGCTCACAGCCAGCTGTGGATGCGGATTTGTTTTTCACCTCAGGTTGTGTGAATAGCAACTTCTATCACTGTGAGAGCAATCAAGTGGGAATAAAGCTTCTGAGTGAGGACCAGCTTGTTTTTCCATTTCCAAGCACTCAATGTGTGCTTGGAAACCAGAGGTTTATAATAATGTCTTACAGGCTAATTAAGAGTGGTGGCAATAGCTTGCAGTGCTTTGGGAGGGGGGCATGGCATGGGATCCACTGACAAACAACTTGGAAATAGGAAGTCCATACTTAGGACTAAACTTTTTTTGTATAACTTATGGTGTCTGCCAGAAGCACTGTACCCCCATCATAGGATAACTTCTTTAAAAAAAAAAAGTTGAAACAATCTTATTTTATATATCAATCCCAGTTCCCTCTGCCTCCCATCCTACACCCATGCCATCTCTCTTCTGCTCCACAGAAAGGGTGAGGACTTCCATGGGGGATCATAAAAGTCTGTTGCATCATTTGAGGCAGGAACTAGGCTCTCCCCAATGTGTGTAGGCTCAGAGAGCATCCCTTTATGGGTAATGAGCTCCCAAAGTCCATTCATACACTCGGAATAAATACTGATCCATTACCAGAGGCCACATAAACTACCCAGGCTTCCTAACTGTCATACACATTCAGGGGGCCTGGTTCTACACTATGCTAGTTTCCCAGCTATCAGTTTAGGTCCACTGCCCCCCCCACACACAGACCTTGTTCAGGTCAGCTGTTTCTGTGGGTTTCTCCAGCCTGGTCTTGACCCCTCTGCTTATCACTCCTCCCTCTGTACAAATGGATTCCAGAAATTCAGCACAGTGCTTTAAAAATAATTTTATATGTATGTGCATATATTTAGAAAGATTGTATGGTACTTTTTTGTATGGCATTTTCAAAGGTATTTTGTGTGAATTGTCTCTTCCTGAACTCCTCTGCCTTGTCTTCCTATTTAGCTCCTCTTGTTCCATTATTCCCTTGCCCACTTCATACCAGCTGAATCCTAGCTTCCTTTCCTTGAACTTTTTGGGAAAGTTTTAGAAGGATGTGCATTTTTACTTAGAAGAATGGACAGGCCCCTGTGTTTTGAGTATATAGAACAACAATTTTTGGTTTGCAGGAATCAATCCAGGGTCTAATGTTGTTGTGTCAATGTATGTTTACATCAACAATCAAAATGCATTCTTTTCTTCAGGATGGTTTCTTCAAATGCCATCCATTTGCCTGCAAATTTCAAGATACCATTATTTTTTTCTGCAGAGTAGTATTCCACTGAGTCCCTCATGACAGCGCCCCTTACCAGCAGGAAGAAGTTTGGAAAGAACGACGCCCAAATTCCCAAATATTGTCTATAAATGTTTGTTTTCATTTCAATGGACTTGGTTATATAAAATAAAAAAATGCATTCTTTTATTCATTTTAAAAGTATAATTGTGTAATTACCATTGACAAAGTTTCTGAGGAGAAGACTTTCTAGATTTGACAAAAAGAATGCTGTGGTTCAAATAATATTTTTTCTGAAACTCACTTTAGAGGTTTGTACTTAATCATGTTATTTGACCTTTTTCCCAGGAATTGTAAGTTACAATAGCTAGCAATAAATAACATGACAAAACATAATTTGGGTAGTAAATGGTTTATTTCATATTTTATACAGCATACAGACTCTCCTGAATGGCATATACTGTAAAATGCTGTAAACTGTGGCGTATAAACACCAGGAATTTATTTACCAGAGTTGGAATTCTAATATCAATTTCATGGTGTACTTAGAGTCTGGTAATTATCCTCTCACAGGTTTATGAAAGCCATGTTCTTGCTGGATCTTCATGGGGCAAATAAGCTCTCAGCCAATCTCATCCATGCCTGTACATTGGTGATTCGATGGCCACAAGTGACTTTTCTGAAGATAAAACAATTTAGATCCTGATGGTTATAAATTCATCATTCTCAGGTTTCTGTTTTCTTTAATGCCTGATATATAGCCTAAGTCATTTTTAAGTAGTTTTATGAGTTTAAATATCTTGTTTTTATATTCCTCCAAATATTCTGTCCTGTAAAATTCTGTATCTGGTTATCATCATCTGTCTTAAACTTAAAATTGCATGTTAGATCTTGCTTGACTGGAAATGAGCTATCTATTAAAAAGAACTTCAAAGGATGATATATAGAAACATTAATGAATTTCCTTTAAGTGATAGAAGCAATAAATCCAACTAATTGGCAGGACAGGAATATATGAAACACATTTAAAATCTTACAGAAGAAAATGGTTAAAATTAATTAGGAAGATATAATTAGGAGTTTGGAAAATTGGATAGGTGAAAGTGAAGCTGGGTACCATGGCTAATATTCTATTAATATAAAAAGTATTTAGGGACTAGAATAGATTTGACCTAACTATGCATAATACAAAATTAAATATAAATAGAACAGAGTATTTGATTAAAAAATATTTCAAAACTTAGCATTAAAAGAACTATAGAATATTGGTGTGATAGATATAATACTGGTGTGAAACATAAATTATATATATATATATGTTTATACATATATTCATCCATGTATTTATATGTTAATAAAATTTTACAATATTAAAAGGATCAAAGAGGCAGAGAAAATGGAAAAAGCAAATGAGAGATAGCAATAAATAATACAGGGGAGTTCTGTAGTGTTCTGGTTTTGATTTTTTTCAGATAATTGAACAATAAGTATGAAAGACCCTACTCCTGCTTTGAGCTCTGAATTTCTTAGTTTTGTAAAGAATATCAAGCCTCAAAATTTTACATTGGAAAGAAAAAAACTGAAATACTAAAGTTCCATACTAAAAATACAACTATGTTAAATTACAGAAGTCTGGCAATATACATTGTCAGTAGGCTTCATCCTATGAAATATTAGTAACATTATAGAACCCATTAAGTTCATAATAGGTTAGATTCAAAGACAGAAATATAATGATGAGTACTTACAAAAAAAATTAGTGTTATCATGCTTTACATAGCACTGAAAACAAAAACAAGGCATGCTGATGCTGGCAAATTGAACACTTCATATCCAGCATCCATTAAGTTAGGGTGATATCCTTTGTACAAGTATAGAAATCTGAAGATAACACAATAACTTTTTTTTTATCCTCAACATTTTAGTTCAATTTCTCATATATAATTTTCAAATTCATGTTTCACTGACCTTTGTTCTACCATCTTCCAAATGAGATTTACTTTAATGTTCAGAGATCAGAAAGAAGAAATGATACTACAAGCACGTAGGAAGTAACGAAATTTCCCTTATTGTCAGTCTTGCTTGCTGTCTACTAATTACAATATTAATAATGACCTGAAAACAAGATATGAGTTCAGTAGTGTGTGCACATTTGCAAACCAATGGCACTGAGAAGACTCCACAGTAGTCCATTGGGTGGATACAAACTCATTTAAAGTCAGCTTAGCTATCATATTGGGTTCATGGTATGTAATAAGATTTCTGGTACCCTGCTAAGAATAAAGAGATATGTACTTAAATCATACTACATGACACTTCAAAAGGTTTTTATCTCACCTAATTTAAGATTCATAACTAAAGCCAGGCTATGATTTTATTCTGACATTTCATCTGCTTAGCATAAGGAAAGAGTCATCATGACCTCAGAATCTGAGCCAGCCACTGTCATTTAGCAATCTAATTTTGTACTCAATGGGCTAGAGTCCTTTTCATCATTCTGGAAGTGCTCTGGTTCATCTAGGAAACACTAATCCGTACATTTTATCTTCTGAAGTAGACAGTAGTGTAGCTTTGATAAGACAGATTAATATTAAGTGTATTTAATTGTCTAAAAATGCAAATTTAAAAAACTTGTTAATGAGAATAACCCACTTTAGGTATTTTGCCAGCTGTGTAGTAGCACATGTTCCTGAGTGCAATGTATTCTGAGATATATGCTTCTTGAAGTTTCCCTGATTAAGTAAATAAGACTACTTAAAATGCAATTTACACTACTCAGTTCCAGATTGATCTGTAACACAGCTTGGAGTATTTAACTGTCAGAAATTGCCATTTTTATGTTTCCTTTTCAAATGCTGATGCACTTAATATTCCTCTCTTTAAGTTTTCTTTAATTTAATGCAGTTTTATTTTGCATACATAAAGCCAATAAAAATAGACTAAGACATACTTTTAAAAACAGTTATTTATTAAACAGGTTGTACTAAAGATTGATGGAACCAATGTATATTTTTGAGTCAATAATCTTTCTAAAATAAAGATAGAATTTGAGGCCTGTTTGGCATCAACTACAGCACCAGAAACTTGGAATAAAGGCTTTTCAAATAAGAACATGAAATGCATCTGGTCAATGAGTTAGAAGTCATGTAAGACTTCTAACAAAAAGTGTTGTGGGAAAATATTCTAAAGTCTGTTACTTTTGATTATGCCATAGAACATTTGTTTAACAATGTAAAGATGTTGAACATTTGTTTAACAATGTAAGGATGTTGTTTTTGTTTATGCTACATTTGTTTAACTCTGTAAAGCTGTGATTCTTTGCCTGTTTAAAATGCCTGATGGTCTAATAAAGAGCTAAATAGTCAATATCGAAGCAGGAGAAAAGATAGGCGGGGCTAACAGGCAAAGAGAATAAATAGGAGGACAAATCTGGGAGAGAGATATAGAGCAAGATAGAACAAGGAGAGGAAGACATCAGGGGCCAGTCACCTAGACATCAAGCCAGACATGAAGAGTGAAAATATGACATACAGTAGTAAGAAAAGGAAAAAGCAAATGGTAGTTGGGATAATTTTAGTTTAGGAAATCTGGGTATAAATAAGTCAAGGTAAGGCCAGGTATTTACAAGTAATAATAAGCCTCCTCCTGTGTGATTTTTTTTGGGAACTGGGTGGATGGCAACCCCCTAAAAAAAGAAAAGAGCCAAAGAGTAAAGAAAATAAGCACCAACATTTTGATGTTTCAAAATGTGGGGCTAGAGTAAAATAAAATCCAGCAACCAAGAGCAGCACAGGATAATAAATTAAATACACAGACTGAAAATAAGAGTTTACTTATAAGACCTTTCAAATAACTCTTCCACATTTTCCATGTGGGTGGCATAACGGATGCTACCTCACCAACCATCTTTCTCTGCCACAAAAACCATAGGAGCATCTCAGTCTAACTAAACTCCAGATAACACGATTGAAGCCTGATGTTTAAAGTTGCTTCATTCTCTAAACTAATGTGCAGTGGTTTTCTCTAATTATTGTTTTCAATATTATGACTCTCAGCAGTGCTTTTAAGAGTCTCTCTTAAAGATGATGAGGTCAAAGACAGTTATGACATTTATTAATACTGTTTAAAAGGTCAAATCCATTGAGCATGTGAAGCATGAAATAAAATAGCTTTCGATGGTAGATGTATTAATGCCTTAGTATTTAGAGCAATGTTGGACTGAAGTATATTATGTCACTGAGGCTACAGGTATAAAAAGGCACAGAACATCACAGACATGCACTGAACAAGATTAATAGATCTCCAAATGTAATTTACAGGAAATGCTTGTTCCCAAGGACATTGTAGGTTGCCTGCCAGCCCAGTTCTCTCTGTTGAATTAGTTTATGTTATTTAATTTATTTACATACTGTCTAATTCCAAAAGTGATTTGTGCTTAAACTACATACAAAGAGAATCACTGAGTAGATGAGCACATTAGAACTAAAACCTCAAAATAATCAAAATATAGTGTATTCATGGACATGGATATTTTATCATTGTCAGAACTGATGTCAAAATTAGTATGATTTTGTGTATGCAGAACAAAACACACAGAAGGAAAATTCATTGTGTAATTGACTGTATCTGAAGCATGAGGGAAAAGCAGACAAAGAATAATACCATGCTTGTAGCTGAGTTCATCCTTTTCAGGATTAAGATATGGAAGAAAGAATGTATTTCAAAGCAGGGGGAGTTATAGTTTAAGCAAATAATTTGAGACAGTTCAGAGAAAACAAAACTCTTCAAAGAATATTATAGACTCTTTAAGAGACACCTACATAAACTGAGAGGCAAAATAACAAAAGTGTGAACTTTTTTATGAATTTTTGATAAGTATTGTGTGTCTTGGGATATAAAAATATTACTTCCCACTATTTCTGTGGAAGAATCTTCTCCATGGCAAATGAAAGAATGCTGTTTTTATACAACCTTAAACTAAGACTTAATATGAAATGTAGAAGAATGCTGATGAGGAAAGGAAATGTTATATGTCCAGAAATTTGAAGTATAGAATAGAGGGTGTTTAGTAGCATGATCGGGAGTAAAAAAAAAAAAAAAAAAAAAAAAAAAAAATTATAACATAGAGAATGGCCTGAAAGATATGTTGCATTTTCTATTGTTAGCAGTTTATAAAAAAAATAAAACTTGCAGAAAAAGTCAGACTATTACGAAAATGAAAGAACCATATGTTTTAGAAAATAAACAAGTTGGTAACAAGCCAGAAAGAACAAAGTAGAGAGAAACAGAGTCCTATGTCTGTGTTTAGTGATACCAACACAGCAAATGATAACCTGCCTACATTTCTTCCTATCTTAAATTCTTCATGGCATTTTGATAAGTGTGTGTTTGTGTGCACTTGTGCATGCATGCATGTGTGTGCGATGCGTGTGTGCATGCATGCATGCATGAGTGCATGTGTGTGTGTGTGTGTGGTTTTATTAGACCACCCTCATGTAAGGTGTTTCAGCATTTCTTTAAAAATGTTAAATTACATACCTCTGCCATTTATCTCCTTATAGGTTACCAATACAAGTATTATTGACAGTATTCAATTCATTTATCTGCAATAGCTGATTTTATAAAACCATATTTAATGTTTAAATTTGTTTTATAGTTATTATTTATGTTTTTATTGAATAAACCAACCTGATATTGAATGTAATATCTCCTTAATTTTATAAATCAGTCCTTCACAATTCCCACTCCCCAAGCTTTTCTCTAAGCACAATTTAAAGGGCCTATGCAAGAGAAATTAAGTTTTCATGGTTGAGTTTGGTGTTGGCACACAAAAAAATACAAGCAGCATTCCTGGAAATAATTTATCTTTTATGTGCTTGTGATAGACTTACCATGCTCTAATCATGATGATGGGTGTTTCCCTTTTTGTTTGTATGTAAGATATTCAGAACCAATCTGACAGTAGATAAAAGATAGTAAACAGTGGTCTTTGCTAGGAGTTACCACATAACTCAAACATAACTCAAACATAACACTTGATTTGACATGTAGCTCTGTGAAGAGCTTTCCCTCTCAATCGCCTTTCAAGTGTTCATATTTAAAGCTCATGCACCTTTTTAGATGAATTATTTTCTTCAGTTAAATGCACTTTATAGTCTCACTGTGATGTTTTTGGAAGCAGAGGTTATTTTGAGACATTTTTGAGGATTTTAAAAATTAATCTATTTAAGCTTTTCAGAATAATTCCACTTGAGGAGAAGATATGTTTGCTATTATTTAGACTTTCATTGTGTTTGTATCAAGTATCTATTCTATACTTCGTTTGGACTATGTCATGCCTTTAATCCTAAATAGTGGATTTCTAACATTCTTAGTGCAGTGCTCTGTTTTGAACCAGAGAAGGCATTGCATTGTTCATGCATTGCACACTCTTCATGGTTTATATCAGCTTTGTTTTTTAACACTTCTCAGCTACAGTTATAAAATTGTGATTATCTTTTTATGTATTTAAATTATGGCACTTTGCATTTGAAGCGAAGTTAGTATCATCACATAAATTTAGTATTGTTATGTTCCCATTTTAAGGGGTATTTTATCTATATAAAAGGTCTTCCTTCACTTCTAGTATTTTCAACAGTAAAGATGAGAATATTATTGATGGAAGATGTCATTCTATATATATTTCTCGTACTGGTTAATGAATAAAGCACTGTTGGCCAATATGAAAGGAAGATAGGAGGGACTAGGAGACAAGGAGGAAATAGGAAGTAGTAAAGGAGTCAAGATGGAGAGTCTGGAGTGAATAGAACCGCCAGCCACCTATCGCTGGTAAGACCACGTGGAAATACATAGAAGTGGGTTAATACTTAAGACAGAGCTAGCCGATAAGAAAGTAGTAACTGGCCAACAGTATAATATCTAATACAGAGTGTCTTTGTGTTAATTGGGGCTACTGCAGCAGCGGGACAAGACCAGGCAGCGGGCAGAAAAACCGTACACCTTATATATTATAGCATCAAAATTCTTTTTCTTAATATTTGTATGGTAGATGTTTCTCCTTCAAAATAGCTGTATTATTACTTAATGTATAACTGTAATAAATGGAAAGCAATCGACTCTTCCATTTTTGCCCATTCTGACAATCTTTTTCTTTAACAAAATGTAATATTTACCGGGTTGTTCTTTGACAGTCTTATACAAGCATGTATGTGCTACCACCTAATTACTCTCAGTAGCCACTCTTTCTTGTCTTCTTTCTACATCCATCAATTCTGTTCTTCAATCACTTTTCACATTCATGCTTCTGGTTTTGTTGTGTGATCCACTGTAATTAAGAGGGTCTTTTATGTGATTATGGGCTCATAAGTATCAATTCGAGGCTAACAGGCTCACCAGTGGATACACAACAGACCCTCTCCAAGAACTGACTCTCTCCCAGAATCCATCAGTATCCAACAATTAAGTAGAGAATGGTATGGCTCTGCGAACTCCTTAATCCATGGTAGACTGTAATCAGAACTAGAATAATGCACACCCAATGCAAGCATTCTCACCTGCAGTGGGATAATGATTACAATGTCTAGCTACATCATGCCCACAAAACAGCTTTGACGTCTGAAATGGAAACAAAACAAGACAGAAAGAAGAAAGAAACTTTAACTCCAGAAGAGTTAATGGCAGGTTGAATTTATGGCTTAAACCTACATAGTTATTTTTCACATATTATAATAACAGCTGAGAAATGGTGCAATTCCTGGAAGTTATAACTTTTTATCACCTAAGCTTGAGCAAGAAAAATAAAGGAGAATACACAAATGAGGAGAAGTAGTCTAGTATCTATTAGCACACTAACTCTCTTCAACAAGGAACTTAAATGTTTTGCTGAGAATTGTGTTTACATCAAAAAGTGTTAATGAAGAAAGCTTACAAAACCCCAAAAAGTAAAAAAAGACATTTCCAATCATGAGATCAATTCCGTATCAAATAGTCCATGATCAAAAGTATACAAACATATGAAGTTTTTTGTTTTTGCTTTTGCTGTCTTTTAAATCATGTCAAAGAAGGAGACTGCAAAGCAGTCTTACAAACCAGGGTTACTTCATAAGATAAAACAGAAACAATGAGGACAGTGGCTGCTGCATTCTGTGTTCTGGCTCAAAGGTCGAGAAAAAGATAAAGAGATTAAAGTGATAAGAATGAGATGATAGGGACAAAAAGAACAGTAACAGTGATCTATATAAAGGCTACTAAACAGAGTGAGTCAGTCCTACCTAGAAAATGACTTAGAAAAATGACACAGCAAAATCTCCTTGAATTGAAACGAGTCATTAAACCAAAATATGCCTAGCATGCCAAACTATATTAAAAGATAAAAATCAGTGTTGAGTTATATCCTAGATATTTGAAGAGTCAAATATTCTATAGATTTCATGTATGTGAGTGGAAAAGGAGACTGAGCAGCAAAGAGAAGAAGTGGGCAATACTCAGACTGGCATACAATCAGAATAGTCTTATAACTTGTTACAGTAGAAATGGTTGTATTTTTGGTGGTGGAGTCGCTGGAGTCATTCTAGTAACAGAAGATGAGACATAAGAGAAAGAAGTCAATGGTAAGGCTAACACTTTATCCTATTACTTAATCATCTTTTATGGAAGATAAAATTAGTACCACTATAATCCTCACACTAATGTTTTCTCATGCTTAGAATCTAATGCCGTACCATTGTACAATAGTCACAGTCCAAGAAGTACAGTCTTACTTTAGTCCAAGGATTTCAAAGCTTCTAAATTCTGAAACCAATATGTTCCTAAAAACCATATTAACTAAAAAGTAGATGCTCATTTTCAAGATTTTGATAACTTACACCAAGAATATTCTGTGTGATGTGTGGAAATAGGTTCTATAGCTAGATATAGACCATGTGACTGGGTCATCAGTTTAGCACTTACACTAGATATTCTAAATTTGAAGACTTGTATAACATAAAATTTTGGTATTCCTCACTGGCTAGTATATGGATTTAGTCAGTGACCTGAACTAAAGACATGAAAGGCCATGAATTTCTGGGTATGTCCGGTACACCATCTGAATATATCCAGACTAATACATTTTAACTCATGTCCTTACTATAAAATTATTTTGACATTTCACCAACTAGATGTGTTGTCCTATAGGACCTTCCCTTGAAATCCAGACAGCACTGGCTATTCCAGATTTCACAGCTTGCAACCTAATCCTCATGGGATACTCACGCTTGGAACTGGGCCGTGCAAGTGCTTGCCAAGTAGTGGCATGGACAGGACAGATAGAGCTGTCCCAGGCACAGCCTCAGCTGAGGTCCTAACTGATAACTAGCATCAAGCACTGGACAAGTGAGGGAACAAAGTGTCAGATGATTTCAGATCACTCCAGCTGACTCTAAGTATAGCAGAGCTCTACAGAGCATGCCCATTCATGATCAAATAGATGCTGTAGCAATTCTAATGTACTTAGGTTTGAGGCCTTTTGTTATTACCATATAATGAATACCTAGGAACACAGTGTAATTTGCCTATCTTCAGCCCATTGGTACTCAGATGTGCTTACTCTTTACCAGTTCCTTGTTCTGCCCTATATTGTAGTATGGGGCCTACAAAATGCATTTGTGAGCTCTCTGCAAATTGTCTTGCCACTTAGTTCACTAGATAAGAAGACCTAGAGGCAGTTTGCAAGGTGAGATAGGTCAAGCTGGAATATTTCACTTATGTACTCTTGGTATCACAGAATGTACCTTTCAGAGGCTGTACGTGTGTGTACAAGGCAAATGTTATATGTTTTTAGCTTTATTAGTGGTTGGGTGTGTTTTTTTTCTGGAAAACTATCTCCTTCTGATGTTCATCCAAAAAGTTATTATAGAAACAATTATAAAAACCTAGTTTTTCACCAGGTGGTGGTGGTGCACACCTGTAATCCTAGCAAACTCTGAGTTTGAGGCCAGCTTGGTCTACAGACAGTGTTCCAGGACAGTCTCCAAAGCTACACAGAGAAACCAAAATAAAAGAAAAGACAAAATGCTATTTTTCTACAGGTTTGTAAATATCTCATTTCTTATTTAAAAGATCCTATGTAATAAATCCCTCATGTTTTTGTGTTATAATTAACATGCTTTTCATTTCCTCAGTTTCCTTTATAAATGCAGGTGAATGATTCCAACACAGAGAGATAGGGCTTTGCAACTGATGGGACAGACATGAGCTTCTTATTCAAACTATAACCAAGGTGAGGGGAAATTTTGGATGTAATATGACTTACACGAGAGTTACTTAACCCTTATTATGATCTTCTCCAGTTTCTGAGCATGCATTTAAAACAGATGTATTCAGAAACTCTAGAAACCTGAATGTGTTTGTATGAAGAGGCAAACAGAAGTCTTGGTTTACCCACTACTGCTCAAAATAGAAATAGTAGTGGGGAATTATAGTATATTATCCCATTCTATTTTAATTTGATGTTTGGCTTATACTAAAGAAAGGGACTAATATAAACATGGTATTTTACCCAGCAATTTGAATAACAGCTGGTATTCTAGCTTTGATAAGGTGATCAAGCAGACTCTGAGTTGTTTCAGACATTATCCTTTCCTGAAGAAAACTGGGCTAAGTTGTCATTTTCTTCAGTGGTATAATCGCCTAGGAGTTTCTGATATTTTAGTAAATAACCTCACACATCCTTGAGCAAATCTTAAGGCCAAATCCCACAAGGAAATCTACTTCCATTTAGCTAAGTTCTGCCTCTCAAATGTTCTACCGTTTTTCTCAAACAGTACTACTGACTGGGGAGCAAGTATTTAAACACATGAGCCTACTGGCGATAATTGGAATATAAACTATGCCACCCACTGATAGTCAGTAACTTACCTTTGCATCTTTATAAGGTCATTGCTAGAATAGTGATTAGTAGTCTTTGTGAACCAAGATACTCATCAACTGGAAAGAGTATTCTTTGGATAATGTAATAGTTTCTCTTTGTTACTATGATTAAAAATCATCACAGCTAAATGTAAATTATAGACAGTGTTTATTTTACTTAGAATTATAAGAGAGTCCATAATGGCTAGGGAGCAAAGACTAAAAAGCTCCCTGCTTAGCAAACAGACTGATCATATTTCTATCCACATTCATGATGTAGACAAATCGATCTGTAAAGCTAGCCCTAGTTGACAAACTACTTCCAGTAAGGTGACATGTACTAAAATTCTATGAGGTCCCCAAGCAGTATAACCATTTAAAGACAGCTGTTCCATAACCTGTGTGGGACATTTATCAAACTAACACATATCCCTTCTTCAAAGAAGAGATAAGAAACTATAAAACTGGTTTCAAATTCAAAACAACTTGCAGTAAATGAACTGTATGTACACATAGTTATAATTGTGTTTTTTTCCTGCTTTTTGTTATTACTTCCTCACTATATATTACCTCCTTGAGATTGCCTATTGTAGAAACTTTCTTTTAAGCTTTAATTGACAAGTGGATAATGATATGTTCAGAATTACTGGCTTTGTGGGAATGCAAAAATTTTCATTTGTTCAAAGATAAACAAAATTGAAAAAATCATGCCCATGATTATTTAAACCCCTACATTTTTTACTCCACTTAGTCCAGACAAAAGAGAATCTTGAACATACTTACTTAAGAATTTGTTCAGATGTTCACATGGAAAGGGATGCCACCAAAGGGTTATTGAAAAACATATTATCTATTAATATATCTACATAGCCTGTAATTACATGGAAATAACTATATGCTTGGTGTAACATACCGCAAATTGCCTTCTGAATAAGAATTTTTCAGTAACACATGGTCTTGATGGCCAAATGATGTATTTTACATTGATTAGCCCTTGTTTCAAGTAAAACAGTGTTGAGTGATAAATTTTTGTATCAATATCCACGGTAACAGAATTATTTACACTCATACTTCAACATAAAATTCACAAGACTGAACTTGAAGCCATTTCTAGGCATTAGTGACCAACTGTAATGTGTAAATAAACCATCATATTTAGGGCAACCAGCAATACACAGAATAGTGTAAAGGTCACAAAGGTCATCGTGTCTTTAGATGTAACAATTCTACTCCACTATAATAGGTTTTCATTATGATTTTGGTATTCTCTCTTGCATGCTAGTAAGGAATAATATAGAGCATCACTTTGACCAAGCAACTCTTTTATAGGAAAATAAGGCACTTGGCTGATTCTTGGACATTATGTACTGGTATTCTATCACATGCACCATCATCCACCATTATTAAGCTCTAGAGAATCAAGAGTCCTAATAAATGGTCATCTCGAGGCACTTTCCTGTAATGATTAACACATTTCAGTGGCAACCTATCCAAGGTGTTGCTTTTCTTAGATAAAATTTTTGCACCAGTGTAACAAAGTATAGAAGCAATAGTTAGGATTTTGTGATTAACCATAGTTATTGTCTGTTCTCATGATTCTGAGTCAATTCAGACTACCCTGAGTAGAAAAGGAAGGGATATTTACACTATTAACCATCAAGTTTTGAAGCTACCATTGGGCATATTACTATGTGTATTTGTAAATAAAAAAGAATGAAAGAAATTAATAAGCATAAAAATAAAAAGAATTGCAAAATGATGCAAAAGTAAGAGTGGCTTGGGATATGGCTCTGTTAATGTGACTTGGTCCCCAGATACCCACATTGTCCCAGTTGGCTGATGTAACCCAGGTTTATCCACAGAAGCCATGGATATCAATGGAGACCCTGGCTGCTGTATAGACATGGACCCAGACATGGCCACTGGCCTGAACGACATCATGGCCCTGGATGACAGCTCAACCTACTGAGATCAGCGTGGTTTCATGGCTCATGACCCTCAGACAACCCCCTCCCCCACGGCAACAGGTTGCACAGCCTAGACCCTGGGCAGCTGCATGGTCTTTGGTGGCAACATGGGCCATTAACATCAATACAAAAAGCAGCTGGGGAAGGACCATGGACTCAAACATTGTCTTGGCAGCAGCCTGGCCCATAAATAACCATGGCCTCAGGCAGCACTGCAGGCTACTCAGACCTGCAAGTCCCCAGTGGAAGCATGACCCTCAGATACCAATATGTCTCCAACCAATGGCCCAACCTATATGCCTTTGCACAGGCCTCAGATACCAACACAGGCCCTCTCAGCTGCTTCAGGGCCTCACACCATGACCTGGGTCTTGGCAATAGCCCATGTTCATAAATAAATTTGTACTTAGGTAGCTAGCAGGCCATTCGTGTCAGCCTGTAAGAAACATATGTTTTTATTCTTCAAAATTTTTTGTAGATGTATACAATTTGTATCCAACACAATCTCTCTGAAACTTTCTATGGCATAATTAACCAACATAACTCAATACTAGTTTCAAGTCTTCTTCATTTTTATAACCCCTTCAGCCCAATTAATGCTACCCATATGCACGTGACTTTACATACAGGACCATGGGATATCACTTTTCTGTGCTAACCAATGGCAGATTGCCCATGCCCTTACATCAAGGGATGACCCCACACTCAAGACCATATGGCAGCACTAATTAGCATAAGCTTTTATCTGTTTATTACAGATATATACTTGTTTTGACTTAATCAGAACTAAGTAAAGTTATTTATAAAAAAATCATAAACAAGCACCTTTAAATTATAGATCAGAATTTAAAAGGCATACATTGCTGAAACACTTTTTTTTTAATAAAAACAAATTTAGAAGTTGTATGTTCTCTGGTATCAAGGTACCATAAAGTAAAAGCAGTGTGGTAACTTTCAAGCAGGTGTAAGTGTTTTTGTTTGTTTGTATCTTCAGTTAGGAGTACTTGCAGGACGACGAGAGACTTAAGATAGCTGCAGTTCCTAATAGTCAACCCAGCATAGGCTGCTATGAGCTTCCCAAATGATGTTCAGGCAGATTGGGCAGCCAGGCTTTTTTTTCCCCAATAAGATTTAGAATTTATCTAACCTTGAAGAAGGCCTGGGTGACTCTTGTGACTTTCTGAGTTTCATGATTCTATTAAATTGCGGGATATTCTGAGACTTGTCTCTTTCCTCCCTTGATAAGAAGGTTAATTTTTAGGAAACAACTATACAACATTGCTTTGCAAAAGGTATAAGAAGTGGCCATTGTGTGTGAAGCAATATTGAAGGTCTTAGATAAATTAGGGAATGGCATAGCATGGGTAACAAGCTCAATTAAGATAATTCAAGTTTTAAAAAAGTTTTATACATTTAAGGACAGATTATTGTTTTCTATCAAGTCTCTAAAGTTGAACCCAAGTAGAAAGTCTGTCCATGAGGTTAAACACAAGGTCCTCCTGGGATAAAGATGAGAAGAAATAAGTCTATTTGAAGTATCTGGGAAGAGGAAGCGACACTGTGCATCGTATTGAAGAGAACATGGACACACACACATGTAATAATACAGTACAAATGAATGAAAGAATTAATGAATGATGGATAGATGAACGTTGCTGCCTGCATTATAGCTGTCACTCTAAAGAGTCTGTATTGACATTTTAAAAATTTTACTTTATGTCTCTGAATGTAACCCACAAAAGAAATGTATAAATGGTTAAGTATAGATGCTTATCACGAGATAACCCTAACTGAAGAGATAACTCCATAATCATAGGAGATTAAAATGACCTGGAAGGGCTTGTTCAGAAATAAATAGAGAAGGTATATTTTATAACAACTGAACCAAAATTTGGATAAATGTCAGGTTGAATGAAGCAGATCATTACTCTAAGAAGATCCACAGCAAAGATGAGTCATCACCAGTTTCCCTGAAATTCTCTCTTCAGATTACACTGTCTCCATTACAGACAAATGAAAAACGAGCGCTAACCGCATTATTGATGTCCGGTGATGTCAAAGTGTCTGCAATAGGGAGTTCTAGTAGAATCTGACAGCTTTTGTTAAGACCAATGCTTAAGGTAACAGAGTTTTTCTATTAGGCTTTAATCCCCCACTGTGAAGACAATGAGTTTACTTACATTTTATTTGTCTTTTGGAAGATATGCTATTTATGTATTCACAGAATATATCTTTTTCTCCCTCCTCCTCCCACCCTCCCCCTCCTTCCCCTCCCTGTAGTGTGTGTATGTATGCATTTGTGCATATGTGTGAGTGTGTGCATATGTGAATGATACAAATGCACACTTATATGTGCTTGCAAAGAACTCAAGACAATATTTCATGCTATGTTCTATCAACCTCTACTTTATCCCCAGTTTTCTGTCTTATTTATTTTAAGGTTTCATAATCCATCATAGCCAATCTGTGCTATCTAAATACTAGCAGGAGCCACCCCTTAAAGGAAATTGATTCTCTCTCAGAAGCCTTCAATGCTCCATTGTTCCTAATGCCACATCCTACTCTGTGGTAGAGTGTTGAGTTTCTTGATCGTCTACAAATTCCATTCCAACCTCCACAGCTGCTACAGGTTCATGAGTACAGGGGTCCTGTCATGTCCAGAAGACCCTGTTTTGTTTGTTTGGTTGGTTTTTCAGGCCACCTGACCTCTGGATCTTACAATATTTCCATCTATCTGCTCTTCAATAATGGTCCCTGAGCTTTAAGGATGCAGTAAAATACAGATGTCCTACATATCTATGAGCACTACACAAATATCTATTATCTTTATTTTAATGACTTGTGAGTTTCTGTGTTAACTAGTGTCCACTGTACATTTAAACTTCTCAGATGAGGTCTGAGAGCCACACTAGCTTTCAATTAGGCAGTTTGAATCTATGTCCATTTAGCAGAATAATAGTGGTCTGTGAGCTTATAACCATGGGGTTTTGCCCAGGTTTATAAGTAGGTAGGTAGGTAGGTAGGTAGGTAAGTAGGTAGATAGATAGATAGATAGATAGATAGATAGATACGCATATATATATATGTGTGTGTGTGTGTGTGTGTGTGTGTGTAGGTGATAGCTAGATGCACAGATGATAGGTAGATAAATACATAGAAGATAGAGATAGATAGATATTAATTGACTGATGATAGAGTAGTTTATCTTTTCATTATAGTTGTTCTGCTGGGCCATTGTGAAAAATGTAGCAATAAACAGATGTATAAGTATCTCTGAAGAAGTTAGCTTAAAAATCTGCAGATATATATTCAGGTGTTGTAAAACTGAGTCATATAGTAGCCCTGCTTTTCATTTTTTGAGGAACTCACACACTGATTTCCATAGTAACTGGACCAATTTGCATTTCCATCAACAGTGCATTAGTATACCCTTTGCCCCCTATTCTCTCCAGCATTAGTCTGTTTCCTTAATGACTGCCATTCTGACTGAGTTGAGATGGGATTTTAACATAGTTTTAATTTTCATGCCTTTGATTGCTAAGGGTGTTGAACTTTTTCCCATAAATTTATTGACTAACTTTATTTAATTTTTTGAGAATTATCTTTTCATTTCATTTGCCTATTTACTTATTGGGTTATGTCTGTTTGTCGTTTTCTGAACTGATTATATACTCTAGATATTAATCTTCTGTCTGATATATAGATAGCAAAAATTTTCCCTCATTTTATTATTTCTTTTGATATGCAGAAGATTTCCAATTTCATGAAACTGGATTTGTCGGGTCTTTATATTAGTTCCTGAACTTTGGAAATCCTTTATATTAAGCCCTTTCTATGCCAACATCTTGAAATGTTCTCCTTCTGTAGCAACACTTCTTAACCTTTGGGTCTCAACCCCTATGGGGATGAATGACCTTTCTCAGGGGTAACCTAACACCATGAGAAACACAAATATTTCCATTACAATTCATAACTTTATCAAAATTACAGTTTTGAAGTGCAAGTATGGTTAGCGGCCAGCACGTGAGGAAATGTATTAGAGTCTCAGCATTAGATAGTTGGGAACCATGTTTTAGAGCTTCATAGTTGCAGTCTTACATTAATATCTGTGATACTGGTCCCCCAAGGCTGGTCTGAGTTCCAGAGGTTTGTCTGGACCCCTGAAATTCAGTCACTTAACACATCTGTTGAGTGCCTGCTATGTGCTGAATGGTATTCTAGGTCCCTCAGCTTCTGGGCTGAGAAAGACCATTCCCTATTGTCATTTAAATTCACAAACAGGATATCCTTCCTTCCTTCCTTCTTCCTCTCTTCTTCCACCCCTTCACTCTTTCTTATTTTTCTTCCTCCCTCATTTTTCTCTCATTCTTGGTTTATCAGTTTGAGAGTTTCATGTATACACACAATGTTGATCATATTTATTCCCCATAACTCATGCTAAGGGCTCCTAGATCCAACTGTGACCCCCCAGGTTCTCTGTTTTTCTTTTTCTTTCTTGCTCTTTCTTTCTTACCTCTCCTTTCTTTCTCTGGGTGTTTTTTTCCTTTGAGTTAGAATTTCATGTAGCTCAAGGTCACCTCAAATTCATAATGCATCTGAGGTCAACGTCAACTCATGTGCCTCTTGCCTCAGCCTCGTGAGTACTGGGATAGCAAGGGTACAGCACCACCACACCAAAGTTATTTAATTTTAAGTTAATATTAATCAGCAGGCTTCAAGGGATGAGTGAGATGGCCCAGGAAGTAAAGGCACATACTTTCAAGTTCTAAGACTTGAGATCAAACTCCAGGATCCACAAAGTAGGACAGAACAAATTTTCCAAAGTTGTTCTCTAATCACAATACACCATGGCCTGCCTCCCTAAATTAATAGATGAAATTTAAAACAGTCTCTGTAATCCTTTGAATTTGGTGTGTGTGTGTGTGTGTGTGTGTGTGTGTGTGTGTGTGTGTGTGTGAGCGCGCACGCGCATGCACACATGTAAAATAACAAGATTATACCCTGGGTTTAATTCTGAATTGTTTATTGCAGTTCCTCAGGCTACATGTTTGGTTTTGTGCCAATACCATGTTAAAGACAGGAATCAATCTTCTCAATAAATTCAAAATAGGCTTCTGGTAAATTGCAGTATCTCTTCCTGATAAAAGACCTGAAAACATTACAAATGGAATGTATCTCAGCATGAGAAAGTCTGTATAGAACAGGGCTGCAGAAATCATTGTATTAAAAGAAAGGAAACACAAAGCACTTACACATGGATCATATATGGAACCAGGATGCCCAATTTCTTCACTTTTACCATGTATTTCTCTTGAAGTTTTAGCTAGATCACTAATATAAGAGTAGAAATAAAGGTAATATGATACAGAAGAGAAAAGAAATCACATTGCCCCTGTTAGAGGAAAATATTGTCTTATAGATCAGAGATCCCAAGACTGAAGCAGAAATCACTTAGAACTAAGAAACACAACAAAGTAGTAATAAATCCCACATAATAACTGTTCTATATACAAATAATACATATAATAAGAAAGAAAAGAGGAAAATAACCCCACTCAGAAAGCATTAAATATATGAGATACCCAGTAAAGTTAATTAGGGTAGTGAAAAAAACTCTACAATGAAAATTTCAAAATACTGAAGAAAAATTGAAAACAATAATAAAAAATGGAGATTTTGTCATACTCATGGTACAACAGAATTAATATAATGAGAATGGCCATATTATCTAAAGAGTTCTATAGATTCAGTGCACTCCCTTGTTCTAATTTGAAATTCATATTTTTATTTTTCTGATTTTCATATTCACTCTTTCATACATAAATATAATTATTTTATAAAACCCACCTCCTTTTTTCCCTATGTATACTCTTATTATATTTCATAAACAGCTCCATGTATTCTTTTTAAACCTTCTAGGTTCACTTAATGATACCAATACATTCATGACCCTATAGTTATCCACTGAAACACTAAAAACCTATATGGGGACCTATCCCTAAAGAAGGAAAACTCTGCATATCCCAGTAGCCATCAATTGCCAATGTCTCTTCAGATATTGGGTGGGGCTTTGTAGGTCTTTTACCTATCCATTTTATAATTTAGACTGGTTTGAGCTTATACAGGTCTTTTTCATACAATCACAGTGACTATGAGTTTGCGTGTGCATTGGCCCTGCCATGTCTAGAATGAAGCATTCTTCTACCATTTCTGACTCTCAATTTTTTATTCTGTCCTCTTCTTTGTGCTGATCTCTGAGCATTAGGGAAAGTGGGTTATCTAGATATTTTAGTTATGCCTAGAAACCAGTGGAA
This sequence comes from Phodopus roborovskii, assembly GCF_943737965.1. Taxonomy (NCBI): domain Eukaryota; kingdom Metazoa; phylum Chordata; class Mammalia; order Rodentia; family Cricetidae; genus Phodopus; species Phodopus roborovskii. Next base: position 8,527,934 of record NW_026125444.1, read on the forward strand.
AAAATTCTCAAAAGGTAGAAATATTAAGGATTGGAGGGATGGCTCAGTAGTTAAGAATACTTGTTCCACTTCCACAGTATCTGGGTCTGGTTTCAAGCACCTACTCAAAACTACCTATATCTCCAGCCACAACAGTATCTAAGCTCTTTTCCGACCTCCATAGACACACACACACACACACACACACACACACACCACACACACACACACACACACACATCCATATACTTACCCAGATATATACACATATAGAAAAATAATTTTTAAGTTAAAAAATAGCTATACCATTCATGGACATATCCCCAAAGGACTGTATATCCTACTATGATATGTATATCCTTGTCCATTATTATGAATTATTCATAATAGCCAGAAAATATAAGCAAGTTAGATAATAAGAATGTGGTACTGTCACACAATGGAATTATATTCCTCTGTAAGGAAAACTTAAGTAATAAAGTTTTCAGGTAAATGCATGGATCTGAAATAATCATTCTCAGTGAGGTAATCTAAACCCAGAAAGAAAAAGATTTTCTCTTTCCTCCAATGTGTTGTATTTTCATTTGGAGTTTTGGTATATCTGCTTTAATTTAGTACTAGTAGAGGTAATAACTTAGAAATAAATGAAGGAATGGCAGTATTCAAGAAAGGGATGAAAATAGAACATAAGTTTATGAAGTGGAGGGGGGGGAAATAATGGAGCAGGAAGGCTTAAGTGAAGTAAGGAATTGAAGAGCAAAATTAGAGGATGGATACACTGAGAGATTCCTAAAACAAAGGATGTTTGTAAAAGTCATATGGAAACCTAATATTGTAGAAGCTTCATTAAATATACAGAAAATCATGTGATTGAACACATAATATACAAAAATATTTTAAACAGAATTGCACTGTAAGCAGAATGTCCCCCCATACTTTAAAACAAAAGGCCTGGCCAGTTTTCCTTGCCTCCCTTCAAGTTGTTGCTCAGTTGATCCTATAGATCTTCAAATATGCATACATACATACATATATACACACACATACATACATACGATAGTGTGGTTGTTCTTAGCTACCCTTCAGAAATAAATGACAGGACCTTAATTTGAAGACAGCTCGGGTCACAGTATAAAAAGTAACAAAACTCATACTAAACAGGAAGCTTCATTTTTACTGGTTATGCTTTGTGACACTAGTAGGTGCTATGAATGCTAGGGGGTGGAAAATTAATAGTCCTACCCAGCTAGGAATGCAGAACACTACAATAATGTCTCACTTGCCAAGGTACTCCATTAGTGCAGTTCTGACAAGACTGTTATAGACATAACCAAATCCTTTTTTTTTCTTTTCTTTTTAAATATACATCTGTCCATCTCTGCAACATGGAATATATTCCTGATCCTGTAAACTGGGCTAAGAATGATAACTGGATAATGGGCTCCCAAAGATAATTTAATGCTATTTCCTGCTAAAGGATATAATATTAAAATGTCCCCTAAATATTTGTCTCTTTGAAAAATAAACTTTATTTTAAAAAGAAATTTGTAAATAAAAACATCTCACAGAGTAATTAAGCAAACCCAAAGTCTGTACATCTCAGTGAACTTCTACACAGCTAGACTAGCCCTTCTGAAGCTGAGAAATTTCACACTGACTTTTTACACTTTCAATACTAAATATGTATTTGATGCACTTTTCTTTATACCCATAGATTAGTGTGGCTGTCAACCTTCACTTCAGAGGCTTAATTTTGCAATGAATTTTGACAGCTACACTCACAGCTGGTCAAAGCTCTTCAACATTCTAATGACATTTATCACAGATCCAGAGAAAAACACTCATAAATTTCATATATAATCAAAAAGACACTGGATAACACAAGTAGTACTGAGATATAAGAACAATGTGGGAAGTATTACAATAAATAATCAGAAGTTACACTACAGAGTTTTAATGGAGGCAACAATGTTGACTTGAAATTTCTTTCATTGAAATGTGTCAGTTCACTTGAAATCATCTGAGACAATTGCTAGCTGGACACCATAGAGGGCAGTGAATCAGTAACTCTCCAATGGTAAATAACAAGGCTATCTAATTCCAAAGTATTATTTTTAAAACATAGTAATTTTAGATAGTCATCAACCTCATTGTAGGGGAAGGGCATTTAAGGGAGCCTCTCCATTGTTGCTTAGAGTCTTAGTTGGGGTCATCCTTGTGGACTCCTGTGTCAGGCTCCCTCTATCAAGGTATCTCCCTCCTACCTTAAATATCATCTAGTAGCTAAGAAAGCAGAAGCAGAGATTCATAGCTAAGCACTGAGCCAAGTCCAGCTGTAGAGAGAAAGGAGTGGTGAGCAAAGGGGACATAACCATGCTAGGGAAACCCACAGAAACAGCTAACCCGAGCAAGTGGGAGCTCACAGACTCCAGACAGACAACTGGGAAACCTGCATTAGACCAAACCAGGTCCCCCGAGTGTGGGTGTCAGTTGGGGCACTTGGGCAGTGTATGAGGCCTCCAGCAATGGAACCAGTATTTTCCCTAGTGCATGAGCTGGCTTTTTGGAGTCCATTCCCCATGGAGAGATACTCTCTTAGCCTAGAAGGGGAGGGGGTTGGTCCTGACCCAAATGATGTTTCAGACTTTGATGATTTACCCATGGCAGGACTCACCCTCTCTGAAAAGTGGATGGGGGGGGGAGAGATGGGGAGATCGTAAGGGGGGAGTGGGAGGACAAAGGGAGAGGGAATTGGGGTTGGTATGTAAAATAAGATTGTTTTGAACTTAAATTAAAAAATTGCTGGGAGATGCCGTTTTGTAACTATGTTTCTCATATTTGTTAATGAAGAAAGCATTGTTGGCCAATAGGAAAGCAAGACAGGCGTGAAAAGGAGACTAGGAGAAAAGAGGTAGTAGTAGGGAGGAGATCCAAGATGGAGAACAGAGAGAACACCAGCCCCTCTCTCCGGTAAGATAAGACCACATGGAATTACTTAGATTAATATAAATGGGTTAATATTTAAGACAGAGCTAGCCGATAAGAAATGCTAGTAACTGGCCAAAAGAATTATATCTAATACAGTGTCTCTGTGTGTTATTTGGGGCTGGCATGGTGGTGGGACCAGGTCCGAGGAAAAGCCAAACTCATAACAATATGGCACCGAATGGGTGGCTGAGAATTCACACTTAAAAGTTAACAAAAACTTAAAAAATGGTTTTAGAAACAAAAGAACAGAGACAAGCAAGGCTTCTTAGTAGCAGTATTTTTCTCATTTGGGTTCTAATTTCCTAGAGACAAGTAGAGATTTGCACAGCTCCTTTAAGGGAGATTTCCTGACTCAGCATAAGTGGCAAAAAAAAAAAAAAAACCCAACCAACCAACCAAACAAACAAACAAACAAAACTGCAAGGCTTTTAAAGAGCCCTGCTAACAACTTAATGTTGTGTAGGAGAGCTTGCAAAGGCAGTGACCACATCTCCAAGCCAGTAACATGCTGCTGGAAGGTTCCATAGCCAAAGACAGTGAGCATAGCTCTCAGTTCTGGTGGTAAAAGTACACGCCTGAATCTTGGATAGACAGCAGCTAATACAGTTATGGCTTTCATTTTAGCAATGTTGTTTACCAGATAAAGACTCATCACCAGAAAAAGATAAAGATGTACAGTAAAGACAGATTCACATTAAGAAAAACCGCTAAATATTTACAGTGTGTTTTAAAATATACGTAGGCTTGGGAGAGAAAGAAACAGGATAAAATGGTATAAAAAGAATAATAAAAGACAGTAGCTGGGTGTGGTGGCACACGCCTTTAATTCCATCACTGGGGAGACACAGGCAAGCAGATCTCTGTGATTTCAAAGTAAACTTGGTATACAGACTTAATTCCAGGACAGATAAAATTTACACAGAGAAACCCTGTCTCAAAATATGAAAAAATAGAAGTAGAAGAAATAGAGTAATAAAAAAAGCCACGAAAAGATGGAAAGCACAGAGAAACTTTGGATAATATACACTGTTCTGTTATCTTTAAATTATTTGACTGTTGAGGAAATAGCAACAACTGTTGAAACAAATGTTGCAGGATCAATCCAATTTACATATTTTAAAAATGCTTTGATTCCAAAATTTAAGTCTAAGGATAAGTTACTGGGGAAATGATTTCCATTTTTGTTTCCACAGAAAATGAAAAGCTGTGGATTCCTTCCAGACTAATGTGGTTTGATCAAGCAAGACCAACAGAAACAGTGTCCCAAGTGATCCAACATTCAAAACAGTTGGGACAAGGCAACCTAGCAGACTACAGCCAGGATTTCTACATCTTAGGATCCCCATAACACAGCCCCCTACCATTAGGAAGCAGTTTGGAAAGAACGATACCCAAATTCCTAAATATTATTTATAAATGTTTGTTTTCATTTAAATGGGCCTGATTATAAAAGGCTAATAATCATAACCAATCTCTTTTAATGGTAAAAAGAAAATTATGGTATAGATATGAATACTTTGTTTTGGAATGGATTTTCATTTATTAATACAATTTAAAGTCAATTTTGTGATGTGTATTTTTCTCCTCTTGTATAGATATTGTGTTTGCATAACTCATTTAGAAACATAATGTATAATTTAGTACAGACTTTAGATAGTTACCTATAATAGTCAAAACTTTAGTTAGCTTTATACCTATAATAGTCAAAACTTATACTTAAGTTAGTTAGGTTTTCTAGATATATAGAGATGTATTTGAGATGAATAGGCATTCTTCAAAACTTTCAAAGACCTACAGAATACGGCATTTAAAATGGTTTACGGTTTTTCTTAACAGTGAGGCACAACTGCTCCTGGCAACACCATCTGTGTCAGAAAGGAAGATGGACCTTGAAGAAATGTGCTATGGAGTTTGCTTCCAATATGGCAAGACTAGCCATTTGGACAAGATATTGCTCTTGTTTGGACTGTTTGACTTTATGCTGTATAAACTGGACATGCAGGGCCCATAGGAAAGTGACTTCTGATAAAGATAAACAGTGCTGCAGGAGTCCTGCTTCATGGAAGAGTCTGCCACTCATTCTGCAGGACACAGAGAAAAGTGACTGACAAACTGCCAATACAAGAAGACAGTTTAAAGTTTCCTGCTTTGCTGAAGAGTCTGCCAGACACACTATGGCCTGAAGATGGAACATTACAGAAGAACATCAGGTGACTGACAAGGCAGTGAGTTTTTATTGTCAGTTTTAGAGTTTATATATTATCCTTCTGTCGTCTTTGAAGGAGTTGAAGGCAGATAGTTATGGATATAGTTTTCTTTATTTAGGATTAAAGATAAGTTACATATAGGACTTTAGACTCTCAAAGATAGGATAGATGATGGAATATTTTCTTAAATCTTGCTAAATGTTAATGGACTAAATATTAACTGTGATTCTTAGTTGATAACTGTTTTGTTATATATTTTGCTATATTAAGGTTAAAATCCTTTTTATTTTAGACAGAAAAGAGGAGATGATGGGAGATACCATTCTGTAAATATGTTTCTTGTATTGGTTAAAAAAAAAAAAGCACTGTTGGCCAATAGGAAAGCAAGATAGGCAGGACTAGGAGACAAGGAAGATTCCGGAAGTAGTAGGGAGGAGTTCCAAGATGGAGGACAGAGAGAGAAGAATGCCAGCCCCTCTCTCCGGTAAAATAAGACTGCATGGAAGTACTTAGATTAAAAGAAATGGGTTAATATTTAAAACAGAGCTAGCCAATAAGATATGCTAGTAACAAGCTAACAGAATTATATCAAATACAGTGTCTCAGTGAATTTGGGGGTGGTGTGGTGGTGAGACCAGGCCAAACTAAATGCTTCATTTGGTAATTTTCAGCAAATGAAATATTAGATTCCAAATGTTTAAGTCCTAAAACAGACAGTAGGTTAGATAAATTCCCTTACAATGTTATACCAATTAATATGTTTCAGAGGGTAAAGTGAAAGATATAATTTAAGTTCAGGTCATACTGGAAGGTGATTAGCTCTGTATGCTATTTCTGGAGTACTGACATGAATATAATATGAAGATACAGAGAAAGGAGAGAAAAAACAACAGATAGAGTGATTGAACCAAAAAGTTCCAAATTGCTACAACAACCATAATCTCAGAAGAGGAAAAGGAGAGATATTTCTAATTGCTATTAGCTACCAAAGTCATAGCATTTTGTAGGAAACCTTTCCAGACTCATAAAAGCACATAATACTAGGATTACTTAACAAAGAATATTTATTTGTCACACTGTTATTAGAAGTAAATGATATTTAATATTTGAGAAATCTTTTATTTTTTGTATTTTTGTGAAAATCAAAATTAAAATCACTAATTCTCAATCACTATGTTCTGAAGCAACTAGATTACTTGTTTTGATGTATTATTTTACTACCTGCTTGCCTGGTGTATAATCAACACCAAATTCAACCTATGCATATTTTAAGTGCTTAAATATCTGCTGGACAATTTTTTTAAGTAATAACTATTTATTGCACTTAGAACTGAGACAGGCAAATGGAATGAAAATGTAGCAACATGGGATTCTGCTTGCCTTGAGCTGCACAAACATCCCTTTCCTGACAATGCATGTAGCAAACTGGCAGATGGGTGGAGTTGCCATACATACAGGCATTTACAGCCTCCAATAAGACACTTCCACTTACAAAGGAATCAGTGAAGTCCAGGAGGGTCACTCAAATCCTGACCCTTGTACTGTGGATGATTAACACCCAAGAGGTCCACATGTCTCTTAAGAGAATATACAGCCCTCCTCTTGGCCCTCTTTTTTTTCCATTTATTATTGTTTTCTTATTTTACATATTGATCCCATGGGAGGATGGGAGGGAGAGAGAACTGGGACAAATGAGTTTTTAAAATGTTGGCAGTATTTATCCTTGACATTCTGAGTAGATATAGCTCATTGGCAGAAAATGTTAATATTTTCTCTAAACTGTTCAAAACAAATAAGCACGCCAAATCACAGCTTTCCAGATACATATACAAAACATATAAATGGATGAAATGGCTAAACACCTGAATTTCATCGCTTCACCTACACCTACTGGCCCCTGTCAGGACACCTATCAAAGTAGCAGGCAGAACAAGGGTCAAATATATAATTTGAGAAAAGACAACTTATACTGGCCTTTCCCAGTAATGACAGAAGTTATTACCAGAAAATCTGCATGCATTTGTAGTGCCTATGTCCCTTGCAACCCCAAAATCTCAGTTACATTACAAACTAGAAAATTAAAGCTACTGAATTATAACTTAACAAACATTCTTCATGTTAATATCTGAACTCTAAATAATTTCAATGACAGAATTACTTGTGGTTTTGCTATTACTTCTGCCTAAACTGAACAATGACCTGATTTGCAATTGGTCTAATAGGAGAGTGTAAGGAGTAAGGTTTTTCCTTCTGCTGCCAGTCTTGTCCTGCCGCGCCAGCCCCAAATAACGCACAGAGACTCTGTATTTGATATAATTCTGTTGGCCCGTTACTTGTTTCTTATTGGCAGCTCTGTCCTAAGTATTAACCCATTTCTATTTATTTCCATGTGGTCTTACCAGCGAGAGGCAGCTGGCAGTTCTGCCTTTTCCAGACTCTCCATCTTGACCCTCCTTACTACTTCCTCTTTCCTCCTTGTCTCCTAGTCCCTCCTATCTTCCTTTCCTATTGGCCAACAGTGCTTTATTCATTAACCAGTATGAGAAACATATAAAGAATGACATCTCCCATCATCTCCTTTTTTCTGTCTAGAATAAAAATAAGGGTTTTAACCTTAACATAGCAAAATATATCACATAACAGTTATCAAATAAAAATCACAGTTAACACTATTTAGTTCATTAATATTTAGAAAGATTTAAGAAACTATTTAAGAAACTATTCTATCATCTATCCTGTATTTGTGAGTCCAAAGTCCTATATGTAACTTATCTTTAAGCCTAACTAAGGAAAACTATAACCATAACTACCTGTCTTCAACTCCTTCAAAGACCACAGAAGGATAATATATAAACTCTAGAAATGACAGAGACAACTCATTGCCTGGTTAGTCAACCAAAGTTCTCCTGTAATGTTCCATCTTCAGCCCATAGGCCATAGTGTGTCTGGCAGACTCTTCAGCAAAGCAGGAAACTTTAAATTGTCTTCTTATATTGGCAGTTTGTCAGTCATTTTTCTCTGTGTCCTACAGACTGTCTGGCAGACTCTTCCATGAAGCAGGAACTCTGTAGCAATGTCCATCTTGAATAAGCAGTCACTTTTCTGTGGGTCCTGCATGTCCAGTTTATACAGCATAAAGTCAAACAGTCCAAACAAGAGCAGTATCTTGTCCAAATGGCTAGTCTTGCTATATTGAAAGCAAACTTCATAACGAGTTTCTTCGATGTCCATCTTCCATCTTCCTTTCTGGTGCAGTTGGTAATGCCAAGAGCAATTATCTCTCACTGTCACGAAAACCTTAAACCATTTTAAATGCCATATTCTGTAGGTCTTTGAAAGGTTTGAAGAATGCCTATTCATCTCAAATACATCTCTGTATATCTAGAAAACCTAAGTTTTGACTATTATAGGTAACTATCTATAATCTGTACTAAATTATACATTACATTTCTAAATGAGCTATAAACACAATACCTAAACAAAAGGAGAAATATACATATCACAAAATTGACCTTAAATTGTATCAATTAAATGAAAATCCATTCAAAAACAAAGTATTGATTTCTATACCATAATCCCCGTTTTACCTTTAAAAAGAATATTGGTTGTGATCATTAACCATTTATAATCAAGCTCATTTAAATGAAAACAAACATTTATAAACAATATTTGGGAATTTGGGCGTCGTTCTTTCTAAACTACTTCCTGCTGATAGGGGGCGCTATCATGGGGGAATCCTAAGAAGATGAAGAAATCCTGGCTGTAGTCTGCAAGGCTGCGTTGTTCAAGCTGCTTTGAATGTTGGATCACCAGGAACTCTGTTTCAGGGGGTCTGGCTTGATCAAACCACATTAGTCTGGAAGGAATCCACAGCTTTTTATTTTCTGTAGAAACAAAAATAGAAATCCTTTTCCCCAGTAACTTGTCCTTAGACTTAAATTTTGAAGTCAAAGCATTTTTAAAATATATGAATTGAATTAATCCAGCAGCATTTACTTTAACAGTTGTTTCCTCAGCAGTCAAACAATACAAAGACAATATAACACCATACAGTAACCAGATTCTCTCTGAGCTTTTCATCTTTACAGCTTTATTATTACTGTTTCTTTTAATTTTTATTTTTTATTTTTTGAGACAGGGTTTCTCTGTGTAACTCTTATGTGTCCTGGAATTTACTCTGCATACCAGGTTTACTTACTTTGAAATCACAAGAGATCTGCTTGCCTCTGTCTCTCAAGTTCTGGGATTAAAGGTGTGTGCCACCACACCCAGTTTCTCTTTGTCTTTTTAAAACCATTTTATTCCTTTTCTCTCCCAAGCTTACATATATTTTAGAACATACTGTAAACCTTTAGTGCTTTTTCTTAATGTGAATCTGTCTTTACTGTAAATATTTAATTTTTTTTGTAGCCACGAGTCTTTATCTGTTAAACAATAACATTGCATTGTTCAAAGATGGCAGCAGCTATCTTACTGCCAGCATTGAGAGCTGTGGTCACTGTCTTGGTCTACCCTGTCATCCAGCCACATGCTGCAGGCTTGGAGATGTGGTCGCTGCCATTGCCATCTCTCATACACACCAATAAATTGTTAGCAGTGCTTTTTTTTAAAGCCATGCAGTTTTTTTGCCACTTATGCTGAATCAGGAAACCTCTCTTAAAGGAACCATGAAAATATTTGCTTGTCTCTGGCAAAGCAGAGTTAAACCGAGAAAAAAGCTGCTACCAAGAAACCTTGCTTGTCTCTGTTCTTTTGTTTCTAAAACCCTTTTTTAAGTTTTTGTTAAATTTTAAGTGGAAGTTCTTACTAGCTCCACGTTGGGTGCCATTTGTAACGAGTATGGTTTTTCCTCCCATCGCCAGTCTTGTCCCGCTGCGCCAGCCCCAAATAACACAGAGAGACTCTGTATTTGATATAATTATGTTGGCCCGTTAATTGTTTCTTATCGGCTAGCTCTATCCTAAGTATTAACCTGTCCCGCGCTACCGTCTTGCCAGCAAGAACGACGCGGCACACTCAGGATCCTTCTGCAGTAAAGCTTTAATGCATCTTGAGAGGGAGAGCATAAGCTTACAGAGCAGAGACCCCAAACATCCAAACCCAACCCTTATATAGGTTTACAACCTTCGCCTCAGACGTGTCACCTCTTGATTGGCTGCAGCCCATCGGCCCATATGACGCCACGGGAGAGGCAGAGGCCAAGGGAGGGAAAATCACCCTGCACCTGCGCACTGACTTGTTTACTCTCAACGCCAGCCGGATACAGGCGCCATCTTGTAATGGAGAATGCAGGGACGGCTCCCTACATTAACCCATTTCTATGTATTTCTACGTGGTCTTACCAGCGAGAGGCAGCTTGTGGTTCTGCCTTCTCCTGACTCTCCATATTGACTCCTCCTTACTACTTCCTCTTTCCTCCTTGTCTCCTAGTCCCTCCTATCTTCCTTTCTCATTGGCCAACAGTGCTTTATTCATTAACCAGTATGAGAAACATATACAGAATTACATCTTCCATCAGGAGAAAAATGGCAAATTTTCTGAATAAATGAAAATAATCTATGGACTACACAAAGATAGAAGAAATTTTCTATTGTGTTAGTGAAGAGGTTCATCTACAACCACTAGATTTATCATTTGTATTGAAGAAAAGTCTCCTGTTTAAATAGTGTTATTTTCATGACATTCCCATCTGTGTTTAGCAATGCTGTTTTCTCAATGGGAAAAAGGAAACAAATCTTACAACACAGAGGAAGACAAATACCTAAATCCTCACAACACAGAAGACAATTACCTAAATCTCTTCCCTAATTTTTTCCTTACTGCACTTAATCTACAAAGAAGTCATATGCACTCCTCTGTACACATACTGAATTTATGTGATGTCTGTTGGCTCTGCCCTGCAATGCATAGTTTTACCAAGCTTGAGTAAAAGAACTGGGACACAAATGTATGTGTGATCCAAGGGTCTGAATTAACTTTTTGTTAAGGCCACTTGTTCTCTTAGCTCCTCGGAATCCCTGAGCTGAAGCCTGGCTGGTGCCCAGAGCAGCCTTGATGCTAATATCACAGGACAAAAGACATCCATCTTCGTACATTTGCAAAGCTCTATGGGGACGGCTCATTTTCTTCTGTTTTGAAACTTGCCACAAAACACACTTTTCCTACAATGCACTGTTTAAAAATTATTAAATTGTCAGCATTTGAAAATTGATACAAACTCTACTTATAAAATCATTAAATTTGATTAGTTCCTCTCAAGAATTCTCATGCCTTTGACAATTTAAGTAAGAATTACTAAGTTCATAAGACTTTTAGCTTGCATTTTTGCATATAAGGCTCAAGTATTACCACAGCAGATACTAGATATGCCTAACCACTCGCGACCACCCTGAATCTCCACCTCTGCCTGATCTCTGACCCCCACTGCCAGTCCTCTGCTAGAGTTCTGGGCTCCTCCCAGAGATCCACCTATCCCTGCAGGACCATTTTGAGACCCTGCCTGATGGATCTTTGACCACCATCACTGGGTGTCTGCTAGAGGTGAGTCTGGGACCAGTTCAGATTGAATCCCCCCCCCATAACGTTCCCTGGGAACTCCCTGGATTGGCCCCGAATCTTGCTCCCCCCCTCCCCGAGTCTTTTCCCCAGCAAGAGTGCTCCTGGAGCTCTGAAATACATACTCCCCTCACCCTGTGACATACCCTGCCATTGCCCCACAGCTCTGGTTGAGTACTAGGACAGAGGGTGGACCCAACAATCCTGCCACCTTTGGAGAACTTCCTGGAGCTTCTCTGAGAACACTAGACCTGCCTATCCACTGGGACCAAACTGAATCTCTGCCTGCCTGATCTCTGACCCCCACCTCCAGTCCTCTGCTGGAGTTCCAGGCAAGTCCCAGAGATCTGACTATCCCCATGGAACCAACCTGAGTCCCTGTCTGCTGGATCTTTGAACCTCTTCCCCAGGCCTCTGCTGGAGCCTGATATTTAACCACCATCACCTGGACCCTGCCTGAGAAGGGACCACCTAGAGAACTTGTACCACCCAGAGCTACAGACATCGACTTGTAACACACATAAGCCCACTGGGGGAGTACGAGAGAGAGAGAGAGAGAGAGAGAGAGAGAGAGAGAGAGAGAGAGAGAGACCCACCTGCACTTTCCAGAAGAAGTGATGGGAAGAAGGCAATACAAGAAAACACCTTACAATAAAAAGACAAGGATGACAACACCAGAATCTAGGGACACTACATCAACTAGACCTGAATACATCAAAGGAAATGAAGCATGAGAGAATGACTTAAAAATTATCATCATAAAAATGACAGAGGTCCTCAAAGACTATGTGAGAAAATCCCTTAAAGAAATAGAAGAAATAACAAACAAAAAAAAAATGGAAGAAATGAACAAGTCTCTTAAAGAAAGTACGGAAAGCCAAGAAAAAACAATAAAACAGGTCAGGTAAACAGTCCAAGACTTGAAAACTGAAATAGAAACAATAAACAAAAGACAAACTGAAGGAATGCTGGAAATAGAAAAACTGAGCAAATGATCAGTACTACAGACACAAGCATAACCAACAGAATACAAGAGATGAATAGAGAATCTTAGGCGCTGAAGATAAACTAGAGGAAATAGATTCATCGACCAAAGAAAATCATAAATCCAACAAATCCTTAACACAAAACATTCAAGAAATGTGGGACACCATGAAAAGGCCAAACATAAGAATAATAGGCATAGAAGAAGGCCAAGATGCCCAGCTCCAAGGTGTAGAAATAATATTCAACAAAATCATCGAGGAAAACTTTCCAAATATGAAGAAGGACATGCCCATGAAACAAGAAGCATACCAAACATCAAATAGAATGGACCAAAGAAAAATGAGCCCTCAACACATAATAATCAAAACACCTAACATACAGAATAAAGAAAGAATATTAAGAGCAGTGAAAGAAAAAGGCCAGGTAAAATATAAAGGCAGACCTATCAAAATTACACCTGACATCTCCATGGATACTCTCAAGGCCAGAAGGTTCTGGATAGATATTCTACAAGTACTAAGAGTCCAGGGATACCAACACAGGCTACTATACCCAGCAAAACTATATCAATCACTATAGAATGAGAAAACAAGGTATTTAACAACAACGCCAGATTCCACAATACTTATCTACAAATCCAGCCCTACAGAAATTTCTGGAAGGAAAACTCCAACCCAAGGAAGTTAACTACACTCACAAAGACATAGGCAATATAATCCCACTTCACCAGAAACCAAGGGTAAAGCAGAAAAAATATATTCACAATACCACTGCCAACAACAACTGAAAAACAAACAAGCATTAACAATCAATGATCCTTATGTTCCCTCCACATTAATGGTCTTAACTTGCCTATAAAAAGGCATGGGCTAACAGAATGGATATGAAGACAGAATCCATCCTTCTGCTGCATACAAGAAACACATATAATCTTCAAAGACAGCCATTACCTCAGAGTAAAGATTTGGTCAAATATCTTCCAATCAATTGGCCCCAAGAAGCAAGCAGGTTTAGCTATCCTAATATGTGTAAGTTAGACTTCAAATCAAAATCAATCAAAAGAGATGAAGAAGGTCATTTTGTATTCATCACAGGAGAAATCCATCAGCACAAAGTCTCCATTCTGAACATCTATGCCCTAAGTACAAAGGCACCCACATATGTAAAAGAAACACTACTAAAACACAATGCTCACACTAAACTTCACACACTTATAGTGGGAGACTTCAATACCCCATTCTAACTGCTGGACAGGACCACCAGTTAGAAAATTAATAAAGAAACAAAAGAACTAACATAAGTTATGTCTCAATTGGGTTTAAAACATCTATAGAACATTCCACCCAAACAAAAAGGAATATACCTTCTTCTCTGCTTCACATTGGAACCTTCTCCACAATCGACCACATATTGGCAACATAACAAACCTCAACACATATTTTAAAAAAGTTGGAATAGTCCCCTGTATCTTATCAGACCACCATGCTTTAAAGTTGGATTTCAACAACATGAATCACAGAAACTCTATAGACTCATGGAAACTGAATAAAGCATAACTGCACCATACCTGGGTCAAAAAAAAAAAAAAAAGAAAGAAAGAAAGGAAGAAAGAAAGAAAGAAAGAAAGAAAGAAAGAAAGGAAGAAAGAAAAAATTAAGGACTTCTTAAAATTCCCGAGAATGAGGAAACAACATACCCAAACTTATAGGGCACCTTGAAAGCAGTGCTATGATGCTATGAGGGAACTTCATGGCACTAAGTGCCATTATGAAGAAAACAGAGGATAGTCACATTAGAGAATGAACAACACACTGAAAGCCTTAGAACCAAAAGAAGCAAACTCACCCCAGAGGAGTAGATGGCAGGAAATAATCAATTTGAGGACTGAAAGTAATAAAGTAGAAACCACGGAAACAATACAAAAAATCAATTCAACAGAGTTGTTTTTTTCAGAATATCAACAAGATAGACAAACGTTTATCCAAACAAACCAAAACAGAGACAGAACATGCAAATTAACAAAATCAGAAACGAAACAAGGAACATAACAATAGAAACTGAGGAAATACAGAAAATTTTCAGTTCATACTTTGAAAACCTGTACTCCACAAAATTTGAAAATTCAAACGAAAGGGAAAACTATCACTTAACAAAATTAAATCAAGGACAGATAAACAACTTAGATAGACCTACAACCCCTAATAAAATAGAAGCAGGCATCAAAAGCCTCCCAACCCAAAAATTCCCAGGGCCAGATGGCTTCATTGCAGAATTCTACCAGAAATTCAAGGAAGAGCTAATACTAAGGCAAAGGACACAGTCAGTTGACAAGACCAAACAGCAGCCACAGACTGGAAAAAGATTTTCACCAATCCTATACCCATCAAAGGGCTGATCTCCAAAATATTCAAAGAACTCAAGAAACTAGTCAATAAAACACCAAATAACCCTATTAAAAAATGGAGTACAGAACTGAAGAAAGAATTCTCAATAGAGGAAATCAAAAAGGCTGAAAGACACCTAAGAAAGTGCTCCACATCCTTAGCTATCAGGGAAATGCAAATCAAAACAACTTTGAGATACCATCTTACTCCTGCCAGAATGCCTAACATTAGAAACACCAATGATGACACATGTTGGAGAGGATGCGGAGAAAGGGGAATACTCCTACACTGCTGGTAGGATTGCAAACTTGTACAGGCATTTTGGCGATCAGTATGGTGGTTCCTCAGGAAAATGGGAATTAGTTTACCACAGGACCCAGCAATCCCCCTCTTAGGCATATACCTAAAAGATCCACATCCATGCAACAAATACATCTGTTCAACTATGTTCATAGCAGCACTATTTGTAATAGCATGAACCTGGAAGAAAACTAGATGCCCCTCAATTGAAGCATGGATAATGAAGATGTGGCATATCTAAACAATGGAATACTACTCTGCAGAAAAAAATAATGGTATCTTGAAATCGCAGGCAAGTGGATGGCACTTGAAGAAACCATCCTGAATGAGGTAACCCAGTCACAAAAAGAGAAACATAGTATGTACTCCCTCATATATGGATTTTAGACCTAGATCAAATAATCACCGGCCTATAATCCACACCACTAGAGGAACTAGGATACAAGGTGTATTTTAAGAGATTCATATAAAGTCCCTCACAGAACCGGGAAGGGATATGTCTCCCAGAGCACAGGGGAAGTGGGGGGTGGGAGCAAATGGAGAGAGAAGTAGGCAAAAACGAGGGGGAGGAAAGGAAAACACTTGCGACAAAGAAAATTGAGCCCGGTTAGGAATAGAAGACAGGAAAGAGAGAGAGAGGGAGAGAGAGAGAGAGAACATAAAAGAGGGAGCCAATATTGGTTTGAAGATAAAATTGAACACAAAGAAAGGTCGAGAGAACTACAAGACTGCTGCCAACTAACAATTTGAGCTTCTATGAAAAAGCTACCATAAATGCCCTTCCAGGAGAGTGAGATCTGTTGCTTATCCATGGAGTCCTCAACTAATGTCTGTTGGAAACAGGAGCAAACACCCATATATAAACACTGAGTCAAACTAGAACCCAGATGCAAATGGAGAGGACAAAACCAGACAGCAGAAACACATAGAGACAGCTTACCTGAACAAGGAGGAGCTAACGGGCCACCAGACTGATAGCTGGGAAGATAGCATTGGACTGACTCAGGCCCCCCTGAATATGGGTCTCAGCCAGAAGGACTGAGAAGTCTAAGGGACCTCAGACAGTGGAGCCAGGATGTATCCCTGGTGCATAAAAGGACCTGGCGAACATATCACCCATGGAGGGATAACTGCCTTAACCTAGAGACAGGAGAGAAGCCCTAGTTCCTACTTCACATGACCTATAAGAGCTGCATGACCTCAACTGGATGGCATTCCCCTACATATGGAATTGGGGTGGGGGGGATGAGAGGGAGGGGGGCTAGGATGCATGTGAGAAGGTAGGGTAACAGGGAGGGAGGGAGGGAGGGAGGGAGGAAGAGGGAACTGGGATCAACATGTAAAATGATTAAATAAAAAAATGCTTTGACTCAAAAAAAGACAACAAAAGGAGATCAAGGGGATACAAATTGGAAAGGAAGAAGTCAAGCCACCTCTATTTGCATATTTGAAGATGATATGATAAGCAAGCAAAAAAAAAAAAAAAAAAAAAACACTACCACGGAACTCCTAAAAAGACTCTACCAGGGAACTCCTACAGCTGATTAAAAAAAAAAAAAAAAAAAAAAAAAAAAAAATCTTCAGCAAACTAGAAGGATACAAGAGAAACTCAAATAATCAGTAGCCCTACATTATTCTGATGATAAATGGGCTGAGAAACAAATCAGAGAAACATCACCCTTTTCCATAGCTTCAATAACCACAAACAACATAAAGTATCTTCGTGTAATATTTACCAGAAATGTGAAAGACCTATACAATAAGAACTTTGTGTCTTTAAAGAAAAAAATTAAATAAGATACCAGAAAATGGAAAGGTCTCCCATGCTCTAGGATAGGTAGGATAAACATAGTGAAAATGGCAATCTTGCCAAAAGCAATCTACAGATTCAATACAATCCCCATTAAAATCCCAGAACAATTCTTCACTGACCTTGAAAGAATAACTTTGTAAGGAAAAACAAAAGACCTAGGATAGCCAAAACAACCCTGTACAATAAAGGAACTTCAGGAGGCATCACCAATCCCGACTTTAAGCTCTACTACAGAGATATAGTCCGGAAAACAGCCTGGTATTCGCACAAAAATAGATGAGCAGACCAATGGAATCGAATTGAAAATCCTGATATTAACCCACACACCTATGAATATCTCATTTTTGACAAAACAGCTAAAAATATACAATGGGAGGATGAAAGCATCATGTTCAACAAACGGTGCTGGCACAACTGGATGATTGTGTGTAGAAGACTGCAGATAGACCCATGTCTATAGGCATGCACAAAACTCAAGTCCAATTGGATCAAAGACCTCAACATCAATGCAGTCACACTACACCTCTTAGAAGAGAAAGTCGGAGGTACCCTTGAACAAATTGGTACAGGAGACTGCTTCCTGAACATAACTCCGGTAGCAGAGACACTGAGTTTGACAATTAATAAATGGGACTTCCTCAAACTGAGAAGCTTCTATAAGGCAAAGGGCACAGTTGACAAGAACAAACAGCAGCCCAGAGACTAGGAAAAGATCTTCACCAATCCTACATCTGACAGAGGGCTGATCTCAAAAATATAAAAAGAACTAAAGAAACTAGTCAATAAAACACCTAAATAACCCTATTAAAAAATAGGTTACAGAACTGAATAGAGAACTCTCAATAGAGGAATTCAAAAAGGCTGAAAGACACTTAAGGAAGTGCCCAAATCTTTAGCTATCAGGGAAATGCAATTCAAAACAACTTTGAGATACCAATTTACTCCTGCTAGAATGGCCAAAATTAGAAACATCATTGACACCTTATTCTGGAGAGGATGTGGAAAAAGGGGAACACTCCTCCACTGCTGGTGGGAGTGCAAACTTGTACAGCAATTTTGGAGATCAGTATGGCAGTTCCTCGGGAAAATGGGAATCCGTCTACAACAGAAATCAGTAATCCCTCTTTTAGGCATATACCCAAATGGTCCACATCCATGCAACAAAGACATGTGCTCAACTATGTTCACAGCAACATTATTTGTAATAGCAAGAACCTGGAAGCAACCTAGATGCTCCTCAACTGAAGAATGGATAAAGAAGATGTAGCACATTTACACAATGGAACACTATTCCGCGGACAAAAACAATGAAATCTTGAAATTCTTAGGCAAGTGGATGGAACTTGAAGAAATCATCCTGAATGAGGTAATCCAGTCACAAAAAAAGAAAGAGGAAAATGGTATGTATTCACTCACATA
Source organism: Phodopus roborovskii (assembly GCF_943737965.1). Taxonomy (NCBI): domain Eukaryota; kingdom Metazoa; phylum Chordata; class Mammalia; order Rodentia; family Cricetidae; genus Phodopus; species Phodopus roborovskii. Next base: position 8,546,566 of record NW_026125444.1, read on the forward strand.
TGGACTTAGACTAAGAGCAAAGGGTCCTCAGCCTATAGTTCACACCACCAGAGAAACTAGGATAGGAGGAGATTTATATAAGGTCCCTCAGAGAAGGAGAAAGGGAAAAGATCTCCTGAGCATATGCAGATTGGAGGGGGGGGAGCTGAATGGAGAGAGAAGTAGAAGAAAAGGAGAGGAAAGCATGTGTGATGGGAGATATCATTCTGTGAATATGTTTCTTATACTGGTTAATGAATAAAGCACTCCTGGCCAATAGGAAAGCAAGATAGGCGGGACTAGGATACAAAGGGCATTCGAGGAAGTAGTAAGGAGGAGTCAGCATGTACAGACTGGAGAGATCAGAACGCTGGCCCCACTTTGGAAACACTTAGATTAATATTTAAGACAGAGCCTGCCGATAAAAAACTAGTAACTGGCCAACAGAATTATATCTAATACAGTGTTTCTGTGTGTTAATTGGGGCTGGTGCTGTGGTGGATCCAGGCCAGCAGGAAAAAAAAAATCCTTACTCCTAACATATATGTGGGACTATAAGTTTGAGTCAGAGGAGGAATAGACCAGAGAAAAGTGTGTGTGTGTGTGTGTGTGTGTGTGTGTGTGTGTGTGTGTGTGTGAGAGAGAGAGAGAGAGAGAGAGAGAGAGAGAGAGAGAGAGAGAGAGGATAAACGAGGAAGCCATTATAGGTTTGAAGAGAAAATTGAACTTAGAGAAATGTCCAGAGACCTACAAGACTGACTCCAACTAACAATTTGAACTACAGTGGAAAGGCTACCATAAATGCCCTTCCCTGATAATGAGATCAACAACTAACTTATCGACCTTCATGGAGCCCTCATCCAGTAGTTGAAAGAAACAGAAGCAAACTCCTACAACTAAATATGGAGCTGAACTGGAATCTACATGCAGAGAGGGAGAACAAGACCAGGCTGCAGAAATACATAGAGACAGCTGACCTGAACATGGAGGAGCTAATGCTCCCCCAGAATGATAGCTGGGAATCCAGCATGGGACTGACTCAGACACCCTGAACATTGGTCTCAGCTAGAAGGTCTGAGAGTCTAAGGGACCATGTACAGCGTAACCAGGATGTATTCCTGATACACAAACGTACTTTGGGGGCACATTGCCCATGGAGAGGTACTCCGTTAACCTAGAGACAGGAAAGAAGGCCTAGTCCGTATTCCAAAATATTTGATAGATTCAGATGACCCCTCCTGGAGGGCCTCACCTTACATGTGGAGAAGGGGGGTGGGATGGGAGAGGAGGTTGGTCGGGAGGCATGAGAGGGTGGGAGAGAGGGAAAGAGGGAGGGAGGGAGGGAGAGGGAACTGGGATTGATATGTAAAATAAATATAAAAATATAAATAAAATGAATTTTCACAGCATAAATAAAAAATTATATGTATGTATATAATTCACAAAAATACCAATGCTTAAGAAAAGTATTGTAAACTAGTAACCAAAGTCTTAATGTACATAATAAATCACCCAAGGAGGAAAAGATTCAGGCCCTCCTATTTGCATTAGTTATGAATATGCAACTTTCAGGCAAATTGTTTTCCTCCTCTAAATTCAAAAGTCTATCTGAAAGATCGTAAGAGAACATATATTTTACTGAACTGTAGAGACTAATAATTGGGTTATTATAGGAATTGAATGGATATATAAAATTAATATTAAATAAGTGCATAATGAGGCAACCACATTACTTTATTTTCAAGATGTTCTATTCTGTTGAGAGAGTGCATTTCATACAGCCAAGGCTTATCTTAAATACACCAAGCAGCTGAACATGAACTTGAATTCCTGGTCCTCCCCCTTCCCCCTTCTAAGTACTAAAGTTACAAGTGTAATCTATCATGCCTGTGTAAGGTACACATTTTCAAATATTAAAATGTTAATGTATGTGCAATGTGCTTGCACACACATGCACATATATGTATATGTAATATGCTCACACACATCCTACAATTTTCTAACCTTAGTCTCACTTCCCATTGTTAACAACTTTTATTGTACTTCATATGCAACATAAGTAGTTCTGTATCCCTAACCAACATGCTATCACACTTATTTTAAGTATATGATCTTTGTGTATATGTTTATAAATATCATAGAGTATTCATTGATATGGTTAAACACTGTTGTGTTTTTTACTCACCCTATGCATCCTACCTGACTGAAATTTCTGAGTTGCATTGATATTGACTAACTATACAATTCATGGACTTAAGTTTCTATTTTTGTAAAAATTTTGTCTGTAATTATTGTATTATTATTACTCATTTCAGTTGCTTACACCTTGATAGTTTTTGGGTCGTACTTCTACAGGATTTCAAAGCACAGCAATTGACAAATGCTCTACAGCATCAGGCGTTGGTTTCCACCCTTTCGTAGCTGTTTCCTCCATTGTTGTTTGTATAGCCACGGGCATGGGAAATCCTTCCATAACATATTTGGGAATCTCCATTTTATTCTCATTATTTCGTCTCTCTCTCTCTCTCTCTCTCTCTCTCTCTCTCTCTCTCTCTCTCTCTCTCTCTCTCTCTCCCTCTCTCCCTTCCCATTTCCTTGCTCATACTGTTTCTGCTTCCTTCCTTCCCCTCTTTTTTGTTTCTCGCTCAGTATAAATTCCAGTGTTTTTTAAAGACAGGTTGCCAGAGAAATATTAACCTAATCCCTGACATATTTAAAAATGGCATGTTGCATTTGTTTATTTGAGTGAATTCTGCTGAGTTTCAGAAGTGCTGCTGTCTGTCTTTATCTTCACTGATGAGGTCCTTCCTCTGAATCTATAATAGTGTGTACAGAGTATGTCAGTCCTTTTCTAACTACACAATATAGTCATATGCTCACTGCCCTCTGCCATACAATATAAAACCTATGCTTGCAGGGGCATACATAGATACCATGAAGAAAAAAAACTAGGCTCTCAAAACAAAACAAAAACTGATTTCACTAGTCCCTATCACCAACTGGGAGGCAAAAGGTTTGCATCACTCAGAAGTTCTAAACATTGTTTTGGTTCCTGATTTCTATATCACCTCATTTTCCATCTTTCTATGCAGATCAAGGCCATGAATGATTAATTCTCCTTCCAAGTCAGCCTGCTTTGGATAGTGAAGATTTTTCATTTAATAGTCACATCTTATGTTATAATAAAAACTTTGCAAATAACACCATTTCCTTAATTTCTTAAGGAACAACAGTGATGTAAATAATTTGAAATCTTTATGAATGTTTTCTTATTCTATGAATCGAGTGGCTTATTTGTATACAGAGATCAGTTTGATCCCATTTGTTTGCTAATATTTTTTAAAACATCATAAATTGAGATTATTTAGTATAACTGATTGTCATTTTTCTCCTCATCATTTTCACTCTATAGTGTTGAAAAATAAATATTAGAAATAATTTTTCATGCATTTCTAGAATCCAGTTGCTTTGCTTTTTTTTTTTTAATTAAACTTTGCGACAGGGTCTCACTATATAGGTCTTAGCCGCTTGAAACTAACTATAGAGACAAGGCTGGCCTCCAGATCTTAAGATATCTGCATGCTTCTGCCTCTTGACTATTGGGATTAAATGCATGCACTGCAATGATTAATGGAACTCTGAATGCTACTTAATAATATCTAGTTATTGTTATCACTGCAGGTTTAACTAGAAAGTAGAGACAGCAATCTTATATTTCTCTGAGGTGTCTTCAAAAACATCAAGGCAAAGATGTGCAAAACATTATCCAGAAGAATAAAGATAGCTGCAAGAAGACTTTGGGATTGAGATACTTCCCTTAATTTAGCATTGTCATGTTTAGTAATTATCTGGACTTGGTGGCTTATACCTGTAAAACCAACTACACAAGAGCCTAAAAAGCATAAATTTCATGAATTCAAGGCCATTCCAGGCTAGAGAGTGAGCTCATGTTTCAATAAAATTAAAATGAAAAAGATGGCTGGATATAAATCTGAGATATAGATAGGTATTTTAAAATATCTGTTATTAGTATATACAAATGAGCTTATGATTATACGCTCTGATTTATCTGACAAAAATTTTCTATTTTTATTTTTTTAATTATGGTCATACTGGTGAATGTGAAGTAACATTTCAATATTGTGTTAATTTGTGTTTCTCTATTTGTGATATAAATGTTCTCTCCTAGTTTTAGTGGATGTTTGTATATCCTAAGAAGTCCTATTTTTCATATATTATACACAATATTAATATCAGATACATGACTTTCACATTTCCCTTTTCTTCATGAAGCTTGTTTTTCCTCTGTTGATAGTACAGAAATTGAGCAAAGTAGAAACTACTAAGTAACAGTTACTTGAGAATATATAATCAGGAGAAACTGCCATATTTAAAATGTTTGTTTGTGTGTGTGTGTGTGTGTGTGTGTGAGAGAGAGAGAGAGAGAGAGAGAGAGAGAGAGAGAGAGAGAGAGAGAGAGAGAGAGATCTGCACAATTTTAACTCAGAGGACAACTATCTCAATTTAACATCACTTTTCAACACATTTTCATTGAGTAATAGTGAAAGAAAGAGAAATGTCCAAGTTCCTGTCCTTTCTGATCCATTGATTTGTTCTACGACCTTCTCTCTTGACACTTTTGGACCTCAATTTCACAATCTATAAAACCATTACTCTTAGATTTACCATTGATCCATTATTCTACTCTCTGGATACTTTAGGGGTAAAGAACAGGACTACATAGTCACCTTACCTCTTTATAGTATGCTGTGGAAAATAATGAATAGTTCCAATTGACATTTTTGTCAACCCATGATCTAGATTTTAAAGAGTTTGTATTTTAATTATGTTCATATGTTAAATGTAAACAAAGAGACCATATTAGTCATATTGAACAAAATCAGAAGCAAAAGAAAATTAAATGATTTAACATTTAACTGGTAACGACAGAGTTAATGCCTTATGATTGCAAAAATTATTTTGCTACTTTTATCTTATTCTTCTTTTCCAGGAAATCAAACAAATTCCCCTCTAATAGCAATGAATGAACAGGTGATGCTTAGAGTTTTAAATACAAAAGATTAGCTCTGAAGACATACACGTGTGATGCTTTTTTGTCTTACAGATGGGAACATTTTTAGTTTTCTACTTTATGCTATTGGGTGAAAAAAAACTGAAGAGAAAGCACAACCACAATGAATACTGGACTTTTCACTTTATATAAATTTTATACAAATACACCCAAATATATCTGTGGGTATGTAATTCCATCCATGCCTTTCAAGGATTCCTAACAAAGAATATTAGAATCATGTCAATGCCTTCTTTGTGTTGTGTAGTGTTTTATTTTTATATTGTTTTACTACTATTTCAATCTCTATTTAAAACAGTTTTTAAATTTATATACATTTGCTTGGCAGTGGTGGCATATGACTCAAATCCTAGCACTTGGAAGGCAGAGGCAGCAGATCTCTGTGAGTCAAGGCCAACCTGGTCTACATAGCTAGTTCCAGGACAGCCAAGACTGTATCAAACAGAGAAACCTTTTCATGAATACATATATATTTATATGTATTGCACACTCAGGAGTCCCACAAAGCACTAAATTATAAGCTATAATATATGTGCAGAGTATTAGATGCAGACAATTGGAGGTACTATGCATGCTGATTCAGTTTCTGTGGGTTAATAAGAACTTTGATCATGTTGATTTAAAAGGCCCCTTTTCTCCCCCATCAAATTCCTTCATCCCCTCTATCTCTTACACACTGTTTTTTTTTAATTTAAATTAGAAACAATCTTATTTTACACATCAATCCAGTTCCCTCTCCCTCATCCCCTCCAACCCTCCCATCCCATCCCCTTTGTGCTCCCCAGGAAGGGTGAGGCCTTCCATGGGGATCATCAAAGTCTGATACATCATTTGGAGCAGGGCCTAGGTCCTCCCCCCACGTGTCTAGTCTGAAGGAATATTTCTCTATGTGGAATGGGCTCCCAAAATCCACTCATATACTGGGAATAAATACTGATCCACTCCCACAAACTGCACAGGCTTGCTAACTGACAACCACATTCAGGGGCCCTAGTTCCATCCTGTGCTGGTCTCCAAGCTGTCAGTCTGGAGCCATGAGCTCCCCCGTGTTCAGGTCATCTGTTTCTGTGAATTTCAAGAGCCTGGTCTTGATCCCTTTGCTCATCCCTCCTCCCTCTCTGCAACTGGATTCCAGGAGTTCTGCTCTGGTCCTATCATCTTTATAACACCTTGAGAATTGAATATATGTAAAAGGCTAACATATATGAGACACATTAATTATTCTATAGCAAATTTGTATGACCAAGATTCAAATGATACTGCATCAGTCTGTAAAATATTTAATGATGTAGAAAGTAAATTTTAATTGCATGAGACAATAATATTAATCTTTCAAATTGACAAATAAAAATTTGGTAGATTGACAGTTTATGGCATGATACTTTGACACATGTATATAATGTGAAATCAAATTAATTACCATATAATTTCCCTAACATATTTACTATTTTTGTACGGTAAGGTCACTGAAAATCTTCTTTCTTATCAATATTTAATTTCATAATATCTTGCTATTAATTATAGTTGCCATGGCACAATATAGCTGCTGTGCAGATATTTTATATCCTTTTGTCAATATTTCTACAATAATATTTTTAAATTATAGCTTAATAATAGCATATTAATGTGATAAAATGTCAGATTGAACTTTTCTAATAGTATAAACTTGATAAATGCACCTTCAAGCTAATAAAATTCATTTAGATGGCTTCATATTAGTTTCAATTAAGTCACATATCAAACACTTGGTTATAATAGATGCAAACAGATAAGGCAGACATGTTCTCAAGATCTTACTAGAATATTGCTGAATTCAAGCAAAGAATATAATCTTCTCTTCCATTTTTTCTTCTCTCTCACCTAGATATAAAATTTTCACAGGTAGAGTGAAATATAACAAAGGTAAAAGGTGTGTAATGCCTTTTCAAATGTGATCTTTTGAGTTCGCAATTTGAATATATCTTTCCTTCTTCCCTTCTCTTCTTCCAAACCCTTCCACATACCATATTTGTTCTCTTTCCAATCAATGGCTTCTTTTTAAGTGTGTGTATGGGGTGTGTGTGTGTGTGTGTGTGTGTGTGTGTGTGTGTGTGTGTGTGTTTGTGTTTAATGTATTTATTTTAAATTTATGTCAGGTAAGTAGGTACCATTCAAGGCAAATAGTAAATATCAGAAAAACAACTGATAGTGACTGGAGAGGGCAGGGTCAACCCAATAGGGGAACAGCATTTTAGGTCACTTTTTTAATATGTAGAGAGAGCTACACCTTATCGTCAGTGATTAATTCAGCAAAGGCAGGAGAGATGTGGACATAATCAACTTGTCAGAGAGCCCTTCATGAGTTCAGCTTTGGTATCATTGGAAAATCATGAAGTTTCTGTTTGTAAATTGTTGGTTACTATGGCAGTAGAAGAAGAGGTATCCAGGATGAGATGTTCTTACAGTTTCCAAGATGATGAACTGTGCTACTGGGAACCCTCTGTGGTCCTCTCATAACAGTTACCAAGAATCTCAAAATTTAGAAAGTTAGAAAGAAAAATGCACTGACTGAGGCACTGAGAAATCCTCTTTCACCATGGCTCTTCTCTAATGGGACCTAGTAGACAGGAGTACGATGGCTGATGAGATGGCTCAGTGGGTAAAATCACTTGAAAGTATGACCACCAGAGTTTGATCCTAGATATGCTTGAAAGGTGAAAGGAGAATATTGACCTCATCCAACACATCCTACATACATGCACAGTAATAATAAGTTAATAAGGAATGTATGAAGAGAAAAGGAAGGGCATGGCAGTTATCTGAGCACAATCTTCAGCGAGGAGTCATAGCTTTAAGCAGTATAGGACTAGAATTCTTAAGATACTTTAAACTGACTGGAATTTGTGTAAATTGAAAGAAATTAAAGGCGATTTTCATAAGGTGTCATTTAGGAATTAAGAAAAAAAAAGTAAGTGAAATTCATCAGTATGGTCAAAAGCAATGATTATAAAAAGCTAAAATTATTCTTTTGTGTAGTGTGCTGATTATAGATTGTTTAATAAATTGGTTGAAGTATGTAATTGCTTGACAAGAAAATGAATAATGGAACAATAGCCTAACATTATCACTTGGATAATTTCATATAATAATTTTGGATACATTCTTGAAAAGTACTATGCTAAATAATTTCATTCAAATAGGTCAATTACTCAATAACCTGGGAGTAGAGGTGGAATCCTTTACAGCTAACATTTTATGACAGCCTAAATGGTAGGTTTAATAAATTTATATTTCAATTAAACTATTTAATGTCTGGTATCTAGATTTGGAATTGTAAAGACTAAATTATCTGTTCAGTCTTGACATAAAAATTAAAGGCTTTACCTAAGCATGAGAATAAATATAAAGCCCCTTGGAGAAAGCTCTGGACTTGCCATCGGGTACCTCTCAAACAGTTTTCATTGATGGGTGATAACAGTTCCTCAAAGCAAACTCACGTTGTTAATGTTCTGACTTCCTTGGTTCTGCCTCTATAAAAGCACAGATATCACCCATCAGCTAGCAATGAGGATACAACAAGGTCCTGAGTCATGGAGGCTAGTAACCCTGGCAACATGGCTGGAGTCAGCCAGTGACAAAAATCCAGCTCTGGCTCCCAATTATTGTAAACACACACACACACACACACACACACACACACACACACATGCACAAAGCCAGAAAGTAAACAATAAACAAAAAGTTGTTGATGCTCCTAATGTTAATCAGGAAATTAATTTTGATACTTGACAAGTCAGGAAATCACTATTTGAGAAACTGTCAACATAAGTTAACCTAGTCTTTGATAAATTGTAGTACCATTTTTACCTTCATAATTGAAACATAGTATTTTAACATCCTCATTTTTTATATTCATACAATTTCACTGTAAGAAATGAATAATAATGATATTATACAAACATATCCTTATATAAATTATACATAACATTTTATAATTGACCAATAATAAAATTAATTTTCCTCTTCTAACAAAATAATATAGTCTTCATGAAGCAAATTGATAGTCTCTATTTTTACATATGGAAAACAAGATTATATTAAAACAATATTAGATGTCAGCTTCTTTATAATAACTTTCTTACTTGGATATTTTCCATTTCCTTAACAGAGCTACAGAAGTTCAATCAGTCTTACCCAAAGTAAGAATTGAAATGTTAAAGTTACTTTAAAAAAAAAAGCATCTGTAAATGTTGTGATTTGAATAATTATACTCCCCACAGACTCATATATTTGAATTCTTTGTCATCAGGGAGTAGCATTATATGAAAAAAATTAGAAATATTAGAAGGTGTGGCCTTCTTGGAGTAGGTGTGGTTTTGATGAAATAAGTATGTTACTAAGGGTGGGATTTGAGGCTTTAAAATCCCATGCAAACATAGGCTTTCTCTGCTTACAGAACAGGATGTATCAGCTCTCTACTATAGCTGCAGTGACTGTCTGCATGCCAACATACTCATCACCAAGATGATAATACACTAAATATATACAACGTTAAGCGATCTCTCAATTAAATGTTTTCTTCCAGAAGTGTTTATCTTGGTCATGGTGTCTCTTTGCAGCAATAAACAGGGACTGTGGTTTTGCTGTAACAGGCCTAACCCTTCTGCTTACTGGGAAAATGTGGACTATTTCGTGATTTTGGACTAGAAAAGCAGTTAAGCATTTTTAATGGGGCTTACTCATATAATAAAGAGTACTGCTGAGGACAATTTGAACTGTTAGAATAGCTCGGTAAGATTTAACAGAGAAGAGTATTAATGATTGACCTACTGACCATTCTTGTGATATTTTGGTCATGAATATGGCTGCTTTATGTCCTGGTCCTACATATCTACCTTTAAATTGAAGAGTTTGGATTAATCACATTGGCAAAGAAGATTTCAAGACAGCCTGCATTGACGCTGTCATTAGGGGTGGGATAAGGGATGAGTCGGATGAAGGATGGAGGTGAAGATGTTTGTGATCTGGTAGGCATGAGACTGGGAGGTAATAGATGCAACAGCAGGGGGTCTGCTGTAGAACTGGGGATTACAATGGGGGACCGCCACTTTATTTTTAAGATACAGTCTGAAGAACAAAATATAAAATAAAGCTCATTCTACTAGCATCATAAAATTTATTTCCCTTCAAAGAAGAGCTAATACTGATTCTCTTCAAATTAGTCTACATAATAGAAAGAGAAGGAGCATTGCCAATTTCGTTTATTTTATTTTAAATATTGATCCCAGTAACATCTCCCTCTCTTCCTCTCCCCCTCTCTCCCACCCTCACATGCACCCCGACCACCCTCCTCTCCCATCCCCCCAACTCCACATGTGGGGTGATGCCCTCCAGTAGGGGTCATCTAAATCTGTCAAGTCATTTGGAGTAGAGACTAGGCCTTATTTCCTGTCTCTAGGTAAAGGGAGTATCCCTCCATGAGGGATGTGCCCCAAAGTACTTTTGTGCACCAGGAAAATATCCTGGTTACATTGTCCATGGTCTCTTAGACTACTCAGGCCTTCTAGCAGAGACCAATGTTCAGGGGGATTCCCAGCTATCAGTCTGGGGGCGCATTAGCTCCTCCTTGTTCTAGTCAGCTGTCTCTATGTATTTCTGCAGCCTGGTCTTGTCCTCCCTCTCTGCATCTGGATTCCAGTTCAGCTCAGTGTTTAGTTGTGGGTGTTTTCTTCTGTTTCCATCAGCTACTAGATGTGGGCTCCGTGATGGCAGATAAGTTAGTTGTCAGTCTCATTATCAGGGCATTTATGTTAGCCTTTACACTGTTGCTCAAATTGTTAGTTGGGGTCAGACTTGTTGGTCTCTGAACATTTTTCTTGGTTCAATTTTCTCTTCAAACCAATAATGGGTTACTCATTTATGGTTTCTCTCTCTCTCTCTCTCTCTCTCTCTCTGTGTGTGTGTGTGTGTGTGTGTGTGTGTGTGTGTGTGTGTCTGTCTGTCTGTCTGTCTATGTCTCTCTCTCTCCCTAACTTTACTCTGGTCTATTCCTCCCCGACTCAATCTTCTTAGTCCCACATGCTTTCTTCTCCTCCTGTTCACTTTCTCCTAGTTCCCTCCCCACTCACTGCCCCCCCCACTCCCCATATGCTCTGGAGATCTTGTCCCTTTCCCCTTCTCTGAGGGACCTTATATCAATCCCTTAGAATCCTCCATATATCCTAGTTTCTCTGAAGGTGTGAATTATTGTCTGGTGATCCTTTACTCTATATCTAAAATCCGTATATGAGCAAGTACATACCATGTTCCTCTTTTTGTGACTGGGTTACCTCATGCAGGATGGTTTCTTCAAGTGCCATCCACTTGCCTGAGAATTTCAAGATTCCATTGTTTTTTTTATTTCCATAGAGTAGTATTCCATTGTGTAAATATGCCACAGCTTCTTTATTCATTCTTCAGTTGAGGGGATTCTAGGTTGCTTCCAGGTTCTTGCTATTACAAATAATGTTGTTATGAACATAGTTGAGAACATGTCTTTGTTGCATGGATGTGGATCATTTGGGTATATGCCTAAGAGGGGGATTGCTGGGTCCTGAGGTAGACTGATTCCCATTTTCCTGAGGAACTGCCATACTGATCTCCAAAATTGCTGTACAAGTTTGCACTCCCACCAGCAGTGGAGGAGTGTTCCCCACTAATCTCTTTTTATGAGGCTACAGTTACCCTGATACAGAAACCACACAAAAATAGAACTTAGAAAGTGAATTACAAATTGTTAGTTGGCAGCAGTCTTGTAGGTCTCTAGACCTTTCTTTAAGTTCAATTTTCTCCTCAAACCAATATTGGCTCTCTCTCTTATGTTCTCTCTCTCTTTCTCTCTCTCATTCTCTTTCTCTATCTCTCCTGTCTTCTATTACTACCCTGAATAAGTCTTCCTGGTTGCATGTGTTTACCTCTCCTCCCCCTCTCTTTCTCCTACTTTTCTCTCCATTCACTGCCCCCCCACATCCCCTGTGCTCTGGGTGACTTGTCCCTTCCCCCTTCTGTGAGGGACTTTATATGAATCTCTTAGAATACACCTTGCTAGTTCCTCTGGTGGTGTGAATTATAGGCTGGTGATCCTTTGCTCTAGGTCTAAAATCCATATATGTACATACCATGTTCCTCTTTTTGTGACTGGGGTACCTCATTCAGGATGGTTTCTTCAAGTACCATGCAGTTGCCTGCGAATTTCAAGGTTCCATTTTTTTTTTTGAAAGACTACCATAAATGCCCTTCTCAGATAGTGAGATCAACAACTAACTTATCCATGGAGTCCTCATCTAATACCTGTTGGAAATAGAAGCAAACACCCATATCTAAACACTGAGTTGAACTAGAACACAGATGCAGACGGAGAGGACAAGACCAGGTTGCAGACTGATTCTCAATTTTCTTAGAAACTGTCATACTAATATGTAAAATGGCTGTATAATTTTGCACTCTCATCAGCAGTGGAGGATTGTTCCCCTGTCTCCAACTCCTTTCAAACATATGATGTCCTCAGTATTTTTTATCTTAGCCATTCTGACATATATAAGATGGTTTCTAAGAATCTTTTTGATTTGCATTTTCCGGATGTTAAGCACTTCCTTATATGTCTTTTGACTTTGAGATTCTTCTGATGAGATATATCTGTCTAACTCTGTACCCCATTTTTCAATTGGGTTATTTTGTATTTTGAATGTGTAGTCGGATCACTTTCTAAATATAATGCCAGTAGCACAGACGTTGAAAGAGACAATCAATAAATAGAATCTCCTGAACCTGAAAATATTCTGTAAGGCAAAGGATACTGTCAATAAGACAAAACAACAGCCTGCAAAATGGAAAAAAAAAAATCTTCACAATCTCCACATCTGACTGAGGGCTGAGAGACCCCACCAGTACTCACTAGAAGAAGGAATGGGTAGACGACAGTTTAAGAACACAATCAACAACAAAAGATTAATATTATGCCCCCAGAGTCTAGGGACTCCACACCAGCCAGACCTGAACATCCAAATACAGATGAAGCAGAATAGAACGACACTAAATACAACATCAAGAAAATGATAGAGACCTTAAAAGAGGAAATGAGAAAATTTTTAAAGAGATAAAAGAAAAGACCAAGAATTGCAAGAAACAATACAAACAGTGCAAGGTTTGAAAGCTGACAAAACCCAGTCTGAGAGAATGCTGAAAATAGAAAATCTGGGTAAATGATCAGGAACTACACATCAAAGTATAACCAACAGAATACAAGAGATGTGAGAGAGACTCTCAGGCATTGAAGATACACTAGGAGAAATAGATTCATTAATCAACAAAAATCCTAAGACCAACAAATCCCTAACACAAAATATCCAGGAAATATGGGACACCATGAAAAGATCAAACATAAGAGTAATAGGTATAGAAGAAGGCGAGGAAAACGAACTTGGTACTCCTGCAAAAATATACAGGAAGATGAATGGAATCTAATTGAAAGTCTGATATTAACCACACATCTCTGAACACCTGATTTTTGCCTAACAAGCTAAAATGATACAATGGAAAAAAGAAAGCATCTTCATCAAATGATGTTGGCATAACTGGATGCTGACTTATAGAATACTTCAGATAGATCCATATCTATCACCATTCACAAAACTTAAGTCCAAGTGGATCAAAGACTTCAACATAAATCCAACCAAACTGAACCTCTTAGAAAAGAAAGTAGGAGGTACCTTTGAACAAATTGGTACAAGAGATTGCTTCCTGAATACCAGAAGCACAGATACTGAGATCAACAATTAATAAATGGGACCTGCTGAAACTGCAAGGCTTCTGTAAGACTGAGGACACAGTCAACAAGACAAAACAGCAGCCCACAGAGTAAAAAAAGATCTTCACCAACCCCACATCTGACAGAAGGCTGATCTCCAAAATATACAAAGAACTCAAGAAGCTAGTTACCAAAACACCAAAGAATCCAATTAAAAAGTGGGGTATAGAACTAAATAAAGAATTCTCAATACAGGAATCTGAAATAGCTGAAAGACACTTAAGAAAGTGTTCAACAACCTTAGCCTTCAGGAAAATGCAAATCAAAACAACTCTGAGATACCATCTTAATCCTGTCAGAATGGCTAAAATCAAAAACACTAAAGAAAGTTTATACTGGAGAGGATGTGGAAAAAGGGGAGTACTCCTCCACTTCTGGTGGAAGTGCAAATTCATACAGCCACTTTGGAAATTAACATGCAAGTTCCTCAGGAAAATGGGAATCAGTCTACCACAAAATCCAGAAATCTCAATCTTAGGCATATAGCCAAAAGATGCACATTCATACAACAAGGACATCTGTTCAACTATGTTCATAGAAGCATTATTTGTAACAGCCAAAACCTGGAACCAACCTAGATGCCCCTCAACTGAAGAATGGATGAAGGAAATGTACATTTACACAGTGGAGTACTATTAACTAGAAAAAAAAAATAATGGAATCTTGAAATGCTCAGGCAAACGGATGGAACTGGAAGACACCATCCTGAATGAGGTAACCTAGTCACAAAAAGATGAACATGGTATGTACTCACCATGCTAGAGTCTTCATCCTGTAGCTGATGGAAGCAGAAGCAGACACCCACAACGAAACACTGACCATAACTCCTGGAATACATTTGCAGTGAGGGAGGAGTGATTAGCAAATAGGTCAAGACCAGGCTGGAGAAACCCACAGAAACAGCTGGACTGAAGAAGGGGAAGCTCATGGACCCCAGTCTGATAGCTGGGAAACCAGCAAACGACTGACCTTGAATCCTGAACATGGGTATTAGATAGGAGGACAGAGCAGTTTATGGGGCCTCTGTAGTGGATCAGTATTTATTCCTATTAGACTAAATGAGTTTAGGAGCCCATTCCACATAGAGGGATACTCTCTCAGCCTAGACACATGGAAGACAGCCTAGGTCCTATTCTAACTGATGTGACAGACTTGGAAGATCCCTCATGGAAGGTCTGTCCCTCTCTGGGGAGCAGATAGGGGATGGGGTGGGGTTTATGAGGGGGTCAGGGAAGGAAGGAAAAGAGAGGGAACTGGGGTTGACATGTAAAACAAGCCTATTGCAAATTTAAATAAAACACATATATATCATCCTAAATTTTGCAGGCAAATAGACAGACCTAGAAAAAAAAATCCTGAGTGAGGTAATCCAGATGCAGAAAGACAAATATCAGTCATAATTGGAAACAGACATAAAGCCAAAGATACTCAGCCTACAGTGTACAACCCTAGAGAAACTATTCCAGAAACAGATGGAAGGAGATGCAGAGATCCACAACTAACCATTAGGTCAAGATCCTGGAGTACAATTGAAGTGAGGTAAAAGTAAACAATAGGAACAAAGGAGTCAAGCCCACAATGGGAAAACCGCAGAATCAGCTGACCGGAGCTAGTGAGAAATCCCTGACTCTCATCTGACAAATGGGGAGCCTGCATAAGACTGAACTAAACCCTCTTGCTATAGTAGACAAGGGAACATCTGGGACAATAAATGAGACCACTGGCAATGGGTCCAGGATCTAACTCTATTGCACAAACTGACTTAGTGGAGTCCATTCTATAAGTAAAGATACCTTGGTCAACCTAAACGTGTGGGGTGGAGGGTGCCTTGGTCCTGTCTCAACAAGATGATGGGACAAATATAATAGATTCTCTAGGGGAGGCCTTGCCCTTTCCGAAGATGTGAGGTGGGGGGTGAAATGGGGTGAGTGGGAGGAGGTAGTAGGTACTGGGAATTTAAAAAAAATACATTTCTCTAAAATAGTGATATGTTTCCTATTCTCTCAGCATTCTTAATAATGTGTATATCTTTAATGTAAAGGGTATAGAAGAAGCTAGAGGACTTGAACTAAACCAATAACTCAATGCAATAAACACTTATCAGTAAAGATGTATGGACTAAAGGGAATACTGTGCTACTCACTGTCTTACTATAGCTTCCAAGAAGAGACTTTATTGTTTGTTTATTTACTTTAAATTAGTTTATTTTGTGGGAGAAGTTGCAAGGGCAGAGGCAGATATGAAGGCAAATCTAGATGAATAGGATCAGGATGCATGGTTTAAACTACACACACACACACACACACACACACACACACACACACACACACACACACACACACAAAACCAATAAAAAGTTTTATAAATAAAGAATTAAAAATCAATAAAAATTTTATAAAAAATGCTAACCCATTTCCAATTTGACATTCAGGCTACACAACTCCTGAAAAGATGGCATATTGTACTAGACTGGCAAATGAATATTCTTTAAAAAGATGCTTGAGATTCATAATCTGATTATCCAACTGTTAAAATAATAAACTCTAGAGAAATGAGACTTTGCCCAAGGATCTTGTACTGAGAGAAGGAAAAGGTACCAGCCAGAGCAAAAGCTCTAAAATAAGATTACATACACTTCAACAACATTTCAACCATTTTATAAGACAAAATTGAAGCTCAGTCAAGGACAGGCAAATGGTGGACAGGGCTGCACCTTCTCCAGACTGCTTAGATGTGCAAATCCTTGGCCTTCAATTTAAACTTTAGTCTCACTTCAGGATACTAAAACCTGACCTTGGAGTTAGTTCCATGTATCTCTATGTCCCTCTTCTCGATGTATCTATCTTGAGTAAATCTCCTTTGAAGGCTTTCTACTATCAATTTTGCTCATGTGATTGGATTATTCATGGGCCAGTTTTGGAGTAACAATATCTGAAAATGTTCTTTCATTTTGAGCAATGTAAAGGACTTTTTTAAATCCTGAACAGAGATTAACTAGGTTCTGTTTTCCTTTTAAATGAGGAAGAATAGAAAAGGACAGCAGTAGTGCCCTGGTTATGCATGTGGGCCAGTAGTGTTGAAGAATGGTTTTTAATAGTCACATAATGGAAGACATAAATGCTTAAGTCTGAAAAGAACATTATTGTTCATTATATTACATTGTATCACTATATAGCCTTTTCCTTAATACTTTCCCATCAACAATATTTACTTGGGACATCAGCTATACCCTTTGCAAGCTTGTCAGAGTCTAAAGAAAGGTGAATGGCATTAGATTCCAGAAACATTTGAAATAAAGTCTTTGAGTTCTAACTGCACAGAGAAAGATGGTCTAACTTCTATAACTACTAGCCAAATGATGTCAACTTTTCTTTATAGGAAAAATAGTTATTGTCCTGGAGACATACTATACCCTATTACAAGGAAAATGTCACTTGTCATGTGCTGCCACAAACTTATATAAAACTCCAGAACTTTATGTAAAGCATTTCAAGTTTCCTTTTCCCTTCACACTTTTAACAGAAAAGTGTCATTTATATTTATTACTGAAGTATGAAATTGTAAGCTATTTTGTGTATTTCATTTACAATACCTTTTTTATTCCCACATTCATATGCAGAATTGCCCATATTATTCTGAAGTAAACAGGATGCCATTCCTTAAATGAAACACTTGGAATGAGGATTATTTCTATTTCAGGCCTCCAGTTTATTTTAATTTATTTGCTGACCAAAGGAAGGACCAACAAATTACCGTTCTACATTCTCATGCTGATTCTAAGTGCAAAAGTTGACATACTGACCTCTGTTTTATCTTTATTTGTTATATCTTTAAAAACAGCATATTCTAGCCATAAGTGACAGGGCTCTTGTGGCTTCACATCTACAAAGACAGCCTTACTCATGAGGAGCTTCTTTTGTGAGAAGCACAGATTTCACACAAATCAATGAGAATTTTTAAAATGTGAATGTTGAGCTTAAAGTACATTGTCAGTGCACCAGCATTCAAAATAGAGTGGAAATGTGTGCCTCAACTTAGGAAGTTTCTGGCTGTCACTCATTTCATGGCTCATAATCAAATTCAGCTGCATATTATCAAGACTGAGCATTTGTCTCCTTGGTTGCATTTTCCCCGAGGCATGCCACCATGTACAATCTATGGGCAGACTCTGCAAGAGACTGAGTTGGTGTTTAGATTGTTGTAGCCCCAGGATACAATCAAATCCATGATTCAGGGTCCCTCCTTTCTATGGTGAAACCTTTACCCACTCTTCATAAACCACAGAGGAGGAGGAATAACCACCATCACATTCTGAATAAGCTATATAATGTCAAAACAGAAAAATCACCAGTATTTTCTAGAACATGTGTTGTTGCTCAATGCTATACACTTAGAGGCAAACATACATATTTTAAAGGAGGAGATGCTATCCAGCAAGGGGTTGTAGTCTATGTTCCAAGCCAGGCCAGCCTCCTGTCCTCATTAAGCTAATTAAAACAGAAAAATTTAAATTAAGTAGAAACACAATATGGAGATGCATCTAGCATGGCCACACTGGGCAGAAGTTGTCTTCTGACTAGGCCGTTTTCCAGTCCTGAATTTAGATTAAATTGTCAATAGAGGAACAAGAATATGCACTTCTAACGCCTATAACTCCCTGGATTTGAGTCCTGTCCTATAAGGTGTTCTGACAAGTTGTTAAACTGTGTTAAATCTCCTCTCTAGACAATATCTTTTCCCACTCCCATCATGATAGTCCTAGGGGAATTCCTGTTTCTTTTGGCTCCAGTTTTCAAGATTCTGATGATCAGATATAGGAATAAAAGTGCCTATTTAGATATCTACAGAAGTATAAAATAAATTAAAGCATGGAGCATGTGTGGAGAGAATGCACTGGAAATGCTCATAAAGGACCCAGCAGCCTGGGTGTTTCCCTCAGAAGGTAGAGAACAGATCTCAGTTATAGTGTTGAACTGTGCACAGCATTGCATAACTTGTGACAGATGGTTTATCACATGCATATGGCTTATAAGTTATCATTATTTATGATTTTCAAATATACAAATGAAAGTATTTAAAAGTATATGTGTTTAAACTTGTTCCACAGCTAGATATTTTAATATAAAACCCTATGCTCTTTATCTACCCAAGTTGTGGCTTTGTAGATTTAATTCTACAGTACCCAAGTTTCTAGGAATGAAGCTTCTGGGAACATTATGAGGGACAACTGAAAAATCCAATGAAATGGGAATGCCATTTTTTCAGTCAAAGCAACATCATTCCCACTGGGAACTCATTTATGATTAGATTTCATATTTTAAAAATTCCTAGTTCTAATAACTAAACATAATCAATAACAAGTTTTCAGTACAAAACGTGGCACTGAGTCGTGTTTCTCCACTCAGACAAAGGGTTCTTGAAGCAGATGTTTAGCAAATAAGTTCATCAAGGTTACATAAGAAAGCCATGAATTGTAGGAGCAAGAACTTCTCAAGGATAACATATTCATGTTCTGTTCTCCATGTGTAAAGCTGATGTTATGGTGAGTTGAAATTCTTAGGTCTAGAACTTTTGGTCACTTCCAAGTAACTTGCAAATGCTCTTTTGTAAAGAAGATAGGCCATTCTCTGACAAATCTTTGGCACTTGGCCACAAATGATTGAATTATAGCTGACATTTAACCCAAGTTTGTCCAATTTCATTACCTCCTCCACAAAAATTTCAGATAGGCACAGCAGCAAGTCAAGGCTGATAGCTGAGTCACCTTGAAAGATTGGTTCCACAAGCCATAAGCCGAGCACTGTCTGCTTCTTCTGGAAATCTTCTGTCTTTGGCTTTAGATTGATGTGTTACTTTATGTGCATGAGTGTTTTGCCTGCATGTGTGTCTGTGCACCATGTGTGTGCACTGCTCTTGTTTTTAAGAAGATGTCAGATTCCTGGAACTAGAACAGTTGGGTGTGAGCTACCCCATGGGAGCTAGGACCCGAATGTGGGTCCTCTGAAAGAACAGCAATGCTTTTAACAGATGAGTCATGTCTCCATCTCCTAAAACCTTTGATATTTTTATGTTTTCCTTATTTTATCTTTTAACTTTCTTTTATGTTTCTTACATTATATTTTTTTGTTTCTTCTGAAAACAAGAGTCTCACATGAGAAAGTAGCAAAACATGGAAAAGCAGTTGGGTTCTATAAACTCTGTATTACATTTTCCCTACAAATTGAAATTACTAACTTTCCTTATTTATAGCATATTTCTGTAGCAAATACAGGTGACCCAATAAAGGTAAAATATGTTCTTTATAAACGCTATGTAATAAATCAATAGTTTTAGATTCTCAGCCCAATATTTTCTTAGGTTCAAAATTCTAGAAATGTACTTTATATTTGTGTAATTTTGAGTATTTACAAAGGTGTCAATCAATAATTTATATTTACATGTATGAAGGTTTTTGCCTGCATATATGTCTATGTAAGGGAAAAAGAGTATAGGCTAAAGGGTGTTGCAAACCAAATTTATAATGAGCAATTATAAAGCAACAGCAAGAAAAAGACATAACAGATTTCCAAAATATGTATGTATCATATTGGAGAGAAATAGTAGTTCAAAATGCATTACTTAGAAAAATGGATGATTGGGCTCTAAAATATTATGAAGATAATTTATAAGTTTGGTTATAGACTACATTTATTTTCTTAAGTATAGTCATTACTAGTTATTGTTCACTATTGATTTATATTTACACATTATAATTTTGATTTGCAATGTTATTAACTAATTCATACCACTCAACCTTTAATCTATTTGCATCTGGATGGGAATTCTCCTGTCAGTGATTTATTAAAGTACTGTTGTCCATGGAATCTATGCAGAAGAAAGATAGGAGGAGCTTACAAGGATGTTCAACCATATAAAAATCTAGCCTCCTGCTCCCCTCATAAGGATCTCTGCAGCTCAGCAAGATCCACATGGTCACCTTCCCTGAAGCATATAGCTTTCTTTTCCTCTGGGTGATCCAAAGAAGACTACTTAATGCAGTCATGATTGGCTGCTTTTACAGTCTTTACCCTGTGAGGATTTCTGGTGAAATATCTATGTAAGGAATAACAATATTGACACTGCCAAAGGTGCTGCTTTATTAAGGGAAAGGATTTTATTGTAGATAAGAGAGACAGAATAGTCATTGGCATCTGGAAGAGTCTTGGACCAGTGAGAGAAACAGGCTGGCATGGTTAGGGAAGTGGGGTGTGGCAAAAATCAGGCTTGTTATAAGCAGGATGAGAAGAGCCAGGATGCTAGTAGCACGGACTTGTATGTATGTATGTATGTATGTATGTATGTATGTATGTATGTATGTATGTATATTCACATAGAGAGCCAAATGCCCCTTATGCAAGAGGAAAGGGAAATGACTACTTTTGGTGGACAAAGTATTAGGAATTCTGGATCTTTTCTAACTACCAGAAATCCTTCTATTGTCCAGCTTGAGCTCATTTCAGGATATCCTGAAACTTAATAATATATTTAAATTTTTTGCTTTTTGCTGCATATTAGGAACCCAATAGAAAAAATAATAATGATGACTAATGTGGTTTGATCAAGCCAGACCACCTGAAACAGAGTACAAGGTGATCCTACATTCAAAACAGCTGGACAAAGCAGCCTTACAGACTACAGCCAGGATTTCTGAATCTTCTTCGAATCCTCCATGACAGCACCCTTTACCAGCAGGAAGTAGTTTGGAAAGAACAACGCCCAAATTTCCAAATATTGTCTATAAATGTTTGTTTTCATTTAAATGGAATTTGTTATATAAAATAAACTTAAAAAAGAAAAATAATAATGATGAGGTAATAATCACAAAATTAAGGACCATAGTTGTTTTTCCAAGCATAATCACAACAAAAATATTTTCATTCACAAAATATTTTCAAGTTAGTTTTTTCCAGGGGAAGCAGGGCATGGGGGATGGGGATTCAGTGGGGATTTTATAGTTACTATAAAGCATCACCCTACTTTACAAATGCCATTTTCCAACTGTGTTCTAAATGCTAAGCCCAAGGCAGCTGCCCCTGAAGTTTTAGTCCTTCTTCCTTCTAGGCTCCTTCCAGCTAACCCCAAGGCTCAAGCTCTAGGGCAGTCTTTGCAGCAGCTCAGGCTGCAGTACCAGCCCTAGAAATTGAGTGGCATAAACCATAGTAAACTGCTTCCTGACAGGGATGGATCCTGCAAGGCTGAGGCCAAAATGTTGGCAGGATTGCTTAAACCTCGCTCCTTGGGCTGAAGACTGTCACCATACCCTTGTATAACCTTGAGTTCTTTGTCCTATGTATGTCTGTATCTTAATCTCTTTTGATAATAAAAGTATATTAAATTTGGGCCTCATTAATGAGCTCATTTTGACTTAATCACCCTCTTAAAAGCTTTATCTTTAAATATGCTCATTGTCTGGGAACAAGAGAATATAGATTTCAATATATAAATTGGAATGGTGGGCACAACTCAGGCTGTCATGCTAGGTTAACAACTTCTGGTTAAGCAAAATGCAAACTCTGGCCTGGGTGAAGACCTAACATCCTAATTGGATCCAGTTGTTCACTGGGCCATGTGACACCACCCCTAGCAAAGCTGGCTCACCTATGCCGTGCTAAAAGTATTGATGGAATAACTAGTTATTTGGGGAGGTACTGAAAGTTTTAATCCCCAGATCCCCTGTTCCTAATGCAATACTTTCTGGGGCACAGCCAGGTATAATCCAAGTCCATCCACATAACTTATTTTTTTGTTTCTCCTAATTCTTTGCTAAGCTTTTGTTCCTTAGTACTCAAGGCTTTTCTTGGAAACTGTAACACAAAAAATAAAAGACCCAGAGACAGATGTTGGGCTTCAAGCTTCAAGTGAAGATCAGAAAGGTAAAGCAGCTGGCCACTAGCTCTTAACCGTACCTCAGACTGAAAGGCGAACCTGGCTCCACCAAATCTCATACTGTAATCCCATATTTCTATGATTTCTTCAATGTGGCTGGAGAATTCTGAGACTTCAATATCTTCCTAGCCTCAGTGTGGCTAGAGAATGAATGTTAGCTCTGAGACCCCATTCCTTTCTCAAATACCTCTCATGAGTCCTGGGATTAAAGGTGTGTGATTCCAAGTACTGAGATCATCTCTGGGCGAGCTGTTTTTTTTTTTTTTTTTTTTGTTAGGGCTGGTTTAATCTGGAATAGCCTTGGGTATGCTTCAACTCACAGAGACCCATCTGCTTTGTCTCCGAAGTCCTGAGATTAAAGATGTGTACCACCACAGCCTGATCCCTATAGCTTGAGGCTAACTTTGCTTTCTAAGTCCTCAGGCAAGCTTTAATAAATCATAAATAATATATCACTATACAAAACATAATAGGATTTCTTACTCTTTTCCCAAAGCCTCTCTGCCAAATCCTTCTTTGTTGGCCATGTGTCTCATCTCTATGACAGATTTTATTCCTTTTCTCCATTCTCCTTCTCTGAGTAGCTGCTATAATTTACAGTTTTCTTGCCATGGGATTTTTGTTTTAAGCTGTAATAAAATTGTCCTTGAATTTTCATTGGAGTCCAGTTTTAAATTCTGTTATTCATGTGACTAGGAACTCCAAAGGAGAATCATTTACTGAATTGTTCTTTGACTATAAAGGGATCCCAAAATTCCAGTAAAAATAATACTTCTACCTTCTTTGTAGCTGTCATCATTGTGAATTCACTCATATTTTAGATAGATTTGATGGTAGTACATAATGTCTTCTAGGAAAGATTCTGTTGATATTTGCTGGGGAGCTTATATCTGTGGATATCTATCTCACAATAAAGATCATATGTGAGTGTGCCTGTGTCTGTGTGTGTGTGTGTGTGTGTGTGTGTGTGTGTTTATTGCAGGAGCCACTTGGGCAAACTGTAACAGGCAGCCTTGGTCTTGATAGGCATATCCCTATTCTGAAGAGATATTTGCCTCCCTCCTTCCTCCTTCCAACAATCAACTATTGAAACACAGTACCCCAAGGATTTGAAAGGTACCCAAGAGATTTGAAAGGTATGCCAAGGATTTGAAATGTGCCCCCAGGAATCTCATGCAGTGAAAAAGAAAATGCTGAACACTGTAGAGAGTTGGCAAGGAACTTGTCTTCTGGAAAAAGGGAGATTTCTAATTTGTCAGGCCATGTGGTAGGAGATAATAAAGGATCAGCAATGGCCAGGACCACACCTTGACCAGGACTGCATAGTTATTCATATCACTTGCATTCTGTTTAGACCTAAACCTCATGACAGTATCTCAAAGGTGGACTTGAATAGGTTATTGTGTCTCTTTGTCCCGCTTCTTGATGTGGCAATATTTAATAAATCTTTTTCCTTTTCTTTGCACTTATTTATTTGGCTCATTGTGGACAGGTGGCCTAAACTGGTGGCTGAAGCTAAATTGGCTACACTCTAACCCTTACATATTTCAGATATTGGTTGAGCAAAAGGAACAAAATGTAAATAGCTTTAAATTTAAATATCTTCAGTAAAGTTCTATAATAAAAGCTGATTAAAAATAAAACTTGAGCAAGAAAAAAAGAAAGAAAGGAAGGAAGGAAGAAAGGAAGAACACATTTAAACATTGAGAGGAGCAATATGTTAAAACAGATAATAATTATCTATCAGGGTAGTAGTAAGGAGCTGAAAGAAAATGTTCATAGAATCTGAGAATATTGATTGAGGGTAAGTCTATTTCACCTTTTTTATACTTGGTTTTACTTTGAATTGATTCTAAATTAAGAGCAGAAAATTGGCTGAGGTCTTACAGAGGTGGTGTTTCCTTTGTGAAATCCAGGTCTCTTGCAAACACCTAAAATGACTGGAAAGAAAATTACCACATCGAGAGTATTTTGTTTACATGTGTTTCATCCCTTAGTGTCAGAGAGCTTGGTTTATCTCTGCCTCTAACTGTAGCCTAAAGGCAGCTGCTGGCTGTGTAGATGTAGGGCTGCTCAGAGGAAGACAGCTGGTGTGTGTAGAGGGAGAGTCAACCACCAATTGCCTACAGGTGATGCAGTCACTTGTCTGAGGAAAAATGTCTCCTACCACTCAATGGAATAGAGATCTTTGTTAAAAAAAAAAATAGTGCCCCGAAGGTCAGAATCATGATCCAAATAATGAGAAGAAGTTGATACTCTCAATTTACAACTTCTTTACAGCTGAGATAGAGCCAGAATGCCGCCAAATGAGTTGTGACTATTTTTAATCTAGTTCCCTCTTCTGAAAAAAAAAAAAAACTATTCACAATATTTTCTTGTCATTTTCAAAGATTTCTATGACCATTGCTAAATATGTGAATCTTTTCATTGCTTTGTTCTTTTCCAGTATGAATTTTTAAAAATAAGCACCATTGCTCAGACCCTCAGAATTGTCATTAACTTGCCAGTCTTCATTTATTAACTCTGCTTCCTTGCATCTTATGCTCCCTTTTCTCCAAAGTGTTTGTAAAAGTCTACTCTCCTCAAACCCTTTGGCTACCATGAATTATTCCTGACATTTTTTGTACTAGAAAAAACAAGGAATGAATATGTCTTTGTTTCATATTTTTTGCATTCTCAGCATCAGCTTTTATTATTATAATAATTAAACCTTTCATAAGATTTTTATATATACTGCAACTTAAAATTGTATAATTTGTTTTAACAATTTAATCATATGATATTAACATATTTTATATACCATATTCAGGCTACTTAAAACATATAAGACACAATCATGTCATAATAGATATATCTATAATTACACACACACACACAGGCACACAGGTAAACACACACACACATTTACACACACACACACATATACGCGCGCACACACACACACACACACATACACACACACACACACACAGAGTAATGTACTGCCTAGATTTCCATTTTGACATTAGATATGGCACACATTTACTTGAAGTTTTAGCTGCTAATATCTTATATTCACTACGTTGAAAGGTTACTCAACAAAATAAAATCTTTTTCCAAGGTTACAACACCTTCTTGGATGCCAGTATGCAGGCACTGATTAGTTGATGTGGGAATATAAACACCTGATGTCCTTGCCTGAAGTTGGATCATTGTCCTTTCTCCAGAGTTCCCATAGGATCAACAGAGACTTTTAGTGCAATTATACCACAGTCCAATCACTCTGTCCAATCTTGCTTCTTAACTCTTTTGCAGGTGTTGACCCTGAGGGTGCTTCCAAATAAATTTTTAGCATGCAACTCTCTGCCTTATAATGTCTTTCCAGGGCCAGCTATCATAAAAATGTTGGTACCAGGAGTGATCCAAAGAAACACACTCTAAATCCACAATTTGGAAGTGGACCACATTGTACAAAGAACAAAATAATATACTGTTCTTCATAGGTCCTTTCGAGGTAACAATTAACATTTTAAAGGGAATAAAAAACAAAAGTATCATAATAATGCTTGTTGGGCCATTTCTATATTGAATAAAGACAATAAAATGTAGAAGGCCATTCATTATCAAATGTAAATACCTATGAAATGCAGACGTATTCTTGGTAACATGGAAAGAGGCTCATCTCTATCAGCAGAGAATAGAAATGATTCAGATGTTCATGACTTAATTTAAAGACTGCCATTAGCTGTATGTACTAGAAGATATAGATAATTATTATAGTGCTAGATGAAGGATGATAGAAAACGAGACTAACTGTTGGGATATTTCTTATTTATTTATTTTATTTTTGTTTGTTTTTGAGACAGGGTTCCTGGCTGTCTGGGTACTCACCTATAGATTAGGCTGGTCTCAAGATCTGCCTGTCTCTGCCTTCCATGCGCTGGTATTAAAGGTGTGTGCCACCACCGCAAGGCTAGGGGAAGATTTTATAGTAAGATTTTCCCTTCATACAGTAAGTAGTTAGTGCCCAGATAATGGTCTCAGGAGGTGACATTAGTGTGCGAGGCTTGGAAACATGGGAAAGGGTGGCTCATACTAAGAGGTAACTGAAACCAGTGCTAAAAGAAAGGATCAAACCCTTCAGAAAAGTAGACATGCCCAAATGGACACAGTCCACATAAGGTTCAAAAATGTACTGGTTATGTTCTGCAGAAAGGGCGGATGTGCATTCTGTTAACTGAAATGGGAGAGAAGAATGCACTCATGAGAGGGATGCTGCAGTGTCTGTAAAGGTCAGAGATTGCCTGCCCTTGTACAACAAGACTCATAGTAGTAAATAATGTCATCATGACAGTGATGGAAGTGGCATAATCTTCATCCCCCAGGGAGAGGTTAAATAGAGTAACTTAACTGTTCATAGTCAGAAGGGGAATAGTTGCCCCAGTGAAATGACCAAGTTGAGGTGCAGGGCAACAAGGCTTGTTGGAAATAAGTACAGCTGTGGTTAATAGATCCTGATGTGCGGTGTTAACACATACCTCCCTTTTAACACACTGATGTTTGATGGTCCATTTAACCTCAGACAGACCCAACAATTTTCTTATTTTACACCACCATTTACATATGAGTTTCCACTCTTTGCTCAATTGTGTAAGCCTTGATATGCTTAATAATACTATTTAAAACCTGCATACCCTCATCACGTTTCAAAATAGCTTTGAAGTTACTTCCCCTATGTAATCAGACACAAAAATCAGAAGACAAATAAAGATGTGTTTAGGGTCAATTTAACCATATTCTTCTACATTAGAACTCCAGGAGATGTCCTTTTACATACATGAAATAGGCCTAGTTGGGAGTGTTTGTTTATTGATGAGTTATTTATAAAGATAAGAAAACCAAGAATAATGCAACACGGTGGAGCTAACTTCAGGGAAAAGATCAAGGAAGTATGGGATGAGGTAAGAGAGGACTTTGGGAACCATTACTCTGGAAGGTGCTGTTCACTGTAACCGAAAGGCACTGCCCACCCCAGGCATCCTCACCAGGTGAGGAATGAGTCAAAAATCTCTTCCACATGCTTCCTTTCTGTTCTGACTGCTCAGATCCAAACTCCAACTCAGATCCAGAAGATGAATGCTCAATTTATAGAATTTATAAATTTAATATAATATAAATTTAATATAATATAAATTTAATAAGCTTGCATGAACCCAGTAGAAAAGAGAAAGGCTATGTGTAGCTGAGCGGATAAAAGAGAACATCCCAGTCAATCTGTAAATTTTTCTTGCTCATTTGAACATAGAAATGTTAATGGTAATCATAGCTCATAATTGGATAGAGCTTTGGCTGGTGTGCACTTTCAGAGGTTATGGATAATATCATTATAATGATTTCATCTAATACAAATAGGTTATAATATCCAAAATTAATATTTCTATTGGATCATTCAATTCAAAGCCTCTAAGATTTTCAAGAATAAAGTGA
Source organism: Phodopus roborovskii (assembly GCF_943737965.1). Classification (NCBI taxonomy): domain Eukaryota; kingdom Metazoa; phylum Chordata; class Mammalia; order Rodentia; family Cricetidae; genus Phodopus; species Phodopus roborovskii. The sequence goes on from NW_026125444.1 coordinate 8,574,852, forward strand.
GGAAAGAAGTTTGCTTCACGTTTTATCATATACCCAATATAGAAAAGTCTGTATTTTTAAGTTTTCATTTTAATTGCTGTCAAATTTATACATTCTTCCAATATGACAATTACATAAAGTTTCTGTGAACAATAATAGTTCCCACCTCCACTCTCCTCAATTACCCTTTTTCAGATCAATCAACTTCAACTGTTTTCCCCCCCAAATCTTCATATCTCTATGTAGCAATTTTGCATTTGATACTCTTGCTGTTCAGTTTCAGGAATAATATCAGCTTCTAGACTGAGTTGCATAAATGTTAAATGTTTCTGTCTTACTTTTTAGCTTAGGAATCCAAGATAAAGGTGGCACGAGGATTGGACTATTGTTTCACCGAAGCTGTTTCCTATGCTTCCCAGATGGCTGCCTTCTCTCTGTGTGTTCACCTCTCAGTCATCATGCTGTTTGGGTCCTAATAATCTCCATTTAAACACTCCATTTACACTGGACTAGGAACCACCCACATGGCATCACTGGACTTGACCTTTTTAATGACCTAGCTTCAAATATTGTAGCATTTTGAGAACTTGTGTATTTGGACCTCAATAAATGTTTATGGCATAAATACAAAGCCTACAGCAAACGTCTCCTACTCATATTCTAGTGGGAAAGGAAAGGAACAACGTTAGTGTTTCTATTTAATAGTTTTTAAAAGCAAAGAAGAAAAATTTAAACTTATAGAATAGCCAATGATTTGCTATTTCAACATTGATTCGACAGAAATGAATAAAAAAAAACCATTTCTTAGATAAGTATTAAGTTCTAGGACACCATCATCATTGGATCCTCATTGAAACTCCTCTCAGATATCCTGTGGCCACATAGTCATGGAGATCCTGCAGTTATCATTCCACAGGACCAGTCCCTTCACAAGCTGCAAGGCCAAGCTGTGGGCCTGGGTGGTATTTAGGCTGGTCAATCCAGGATACTGGGGCAGCTCCCCTGGACAGGGACAGAGCCAGCTCCTCTACACTCTGTCATCAGGGTCAGTTATCTCTCACCTGTGGTGAGAGGTGGGGCCATCTCTACTAGGTATGAGAGCGGGCAGCTTTCTTTCCTCAGTATCCAGCAAGTGGCAGGGCCACTCTTCCAGGGCCAGCAAAGGGTGTAGTCAGCGAAGCATGGCCCTCTGATTCCATCACACATGATTCCTATGGTCCCCAAAGTTGAGAAGGGCCACAAACATCACCACAAACCCCAGTTACAGCAGGACCATGAACCCAGACATGGTCCATGGCAGCATCTTGGGTCAAGATGATATCCTGGCTCTCAGTTGAAGCACAGGCCACTCAAATCAGGATGGCTCTGGTGGCAACACAACAAAGCCACAGGTTACAACCCAGCCCTAGCATCCCCTGTAACCTGTGATGAACATGGGCCTCAGACTTCAACATAGGTCCTGGCTGTGGGAAGATCACAGACCGAGACATGGTCCTCAGCAGCAGCTGGGTCTGGATATCGCCATGGTCCCAGGTGGTGGTGCAGGACCAGAAACCAGAGACCTTGAACCAGACCAATGACTCATTGCAATGAACATTTGCAAGTAAAGCTGACTGAAAAATAAAAAACAGTATATTGTGTGTGTGTCACACCTGGTCTCCTAATAAATGGGTGTTGGAGAGGCAGGAAAAATGGAAGATCAAAGAAGGTTCTGGTTTGTTTGTTGTTTTTCTTTTTGTTTGGTTTTGTTTTATTGCTAATTTTGTTTTGGCTTTTTAAAATTGTGAGAAGATGATATGGGAAGGTAGTGAGGTAAATAGAATTAGTGCATGATGTGAAATTCCCAAAGGTCCAATAAAAAAATTCTGTTAAGGTATCATATTAAGGTCAAATCACATTTATTTTCATCCATGATTGTTTCAATGCAATTTTGTGATTGTGCTTAATATTTGGTGGTAAGTATATTAATTTAAGAATGAAAATTTCACCTGTCAGTGTTTCAAGTTTGATAGGAATTACATGCTTTCACAAATAAAATGTAGTGGCAGGCCAACTACTATAATAGAATTTGGATCAAGTCTAATGAGAAGTAGGAAGAATAATGTTAAATCCAATACACCTTGTTTCTGAGGCCTAGGAAACTCAAAATAATACCTCTAAGTAGCATAGATTATGGGGAATGGCATTGAAAGCCAAATAACCCAATAACAGGACAAGAGATGTGTTAAATCATCTTCACATTTAATTAGCTTTCCACAATTCCCCTTTGTATTCCCATTATGTGAGACAGACCAAAACTCATACTGCATACATAAAATGTAATGAAATTCATTACATTTCATTAATCAAAGCTAATGAAAAAATTATGGTGATGTTAAGCAAACAAAAACAAAAGCAAATGTCAAAAGTGCAAGGTGATACTCTTAAAATAAATATTATCTGTCTTTGTTCTTCAAACTATTTGCAATGGCGTTGCCCTCAAAATGAGGAGTAACTGGGAAAGACTGAGTTTGTACAAACAAAACTTGTATAGAATACATGTTCAATAGGCAAGGAAAGCAGTGGATTTTATACTAGAAAATCCAAAGCACTTATCAGAAAACCCATATTCTACAAAAATAGTTTCTGTGTTCTACTTTCAAAGTTTAAAAGACTTGCACTAGGAAATGTCTGAGTTTTCATGCAATTCATAAACTAACACAGGGAGAAAATCGCCTTGACTCTATTCTTTCATAATAGTTCCTACAAGGATTTGGCCCTTTATTTTAAGGCAACACAGAAGACAACTCATCCTTTTCCTGCACTCCTACAGAGTGCTATTGAAAGCACTTATACATGAAATAATAGAGAATATTTTCTGGGATAGGCTCTGGTTTTCTGACACTGTTTTGATGTTTTCAAGTGAGCTGGGCTTCAAAATGTCTCTACACCTATTTGTTGTTTTGTTTCCACTACTAATTAATGGCTATTCTAATAAATTCTATCATGTTAACCTATTAAGAAATTTACGGCAAATGTTTAGAAAACTTGGCACAAAGTGTTTGATAGATAATACATTATCATTACTTAAGAAGTTTATGTTCATTAACCAGTATGAGAAACATATTTACAGAATGACATCTCCCATCATCTCCTCTTTTCTGTCTAAATAAAAAAGAAGGGTTTTAACCTTAGCATAGCAAAATATATCACACAAGTTATCAAGTAAGAATCACAGTTAACAATATTTAGTCCATTAACATTTAGCAAGATTTAAGAAAATATTCCATCATCTATTTTATCTTTGTGTGTCTAAAGTCTATGTAACTTATCTTTAATCCTAACTAAGGAAAACTATAACCATAACTATCTGTCTTCAACTCCTTCAAAGACCACAGAAGGATAGTATATAAACTCTAGAAATGACAGAGACATCTTGCCTTGTCAGTCACCTGAAGTTCTTCTGTAATCTTCCATCTTCAGCCCATAGACCATAGTGTGTCTAGCACACTCCTCAGCAAAGCAGGAAACTTTAAACTGTCTTCTTGTATTGGCAGTTTGTCTCATACTGGTTAATGAATAAAGCACTGTTGGCCAATAGGAAAGGAAGATAGGAGGGACTGGGAGACAAGGAGGAAAGAGGAAGTAGTAAGAAGGAGTCAAGATGGAGAGTCTGGAGAGAGCAGGACACCAGCCGGCTCTCCAGTAAGACCACATGGAAATATTAGATTAACAGAAATGGGTTAATACTTAAGACAGAGCTAGCCAATAAGAAACAAGTAACTGGCCAACAGCATTATATCTAAAAAAAAAAAAAAAAAAAAAAAAAAAAAAAAAAAAAAAAAAAAAAAAGAAAGAAAAAGAAAAAAAAAACAACAACAACCCTTAAAACTAATACAGAAAAAAAGGAAAAGAAATACAATTAATTCATTAAAAAAAGAACATTCCCTAACAAATTAAAAAAAAAAAAGTTTATGTTCCTGTGCTACCTAGCTAGGTATGTTGTGACAAGGTTCGGCCACATATAGGACAGAAAAATGTTTATTTTTCATGTGCTAGAATATCTAAAGTGAAGTCTGGCTTCTCCTTGCTTTGTAGCATGGGTACATTTATTCAGCTTAGATGGTGGTGTTGAATACTACTTTCATGAAAGAGAAGGGGAAAAGAGAAGAGCATGTGGGACTAGGAAGATTAAGTCAGGGGAGGAATAGACCAGAAAGAAAAAGAGAGAGACATAATAATAGAGAGAGCCATTATAGGTTTGAAGAGAAAACTGACTCTAGAGAAATGTCCAGAGACCTAAAAGGATGACCCCAACTAACAATCTGAGCAACAGTGGAAAGGCTACCTTAAATGCCATTCCCTGATAATGAGATTGATGACTAACTTATCTACCATCATAGAGCCCTCATCTAGTAGCTGACGGAAACAGAAGCAGACACCTACAGCTAAACACTGAGCCGAACTCCTGGAATCCAGTTGCAGAGAGAGAGGAGTGATAAGAAAATGGGGGGGGGCAAGACCAGGCTACAGAAACCCACAGAGACAGCTGACCTGAATAAGGGGGAGCTCATGGACCCCCAGACTGATAGCTGGTAAGCCAGCATTGGACCGACTCAGACCTCCATGTGTCTCTATTAGAAGGCTTGGGCAGTGTAAGCGATCTTGGACAGTGGAACTAGGATGTATCCCTGGTGTATGAAAGGACTTTGAAAGCATATTCCCCATGAAGGGATACTCCCTTAGCCTAGAGGAAGGAGGGAGGGCCTACTCTCTATTCCAAATGACTTGACAAATTTTGTTTATCCTTCTTGGAAGGCATCACCCACCCTGTGGAGTTAGCGGGTAGGGTGGGAAAGGGATGGGAGGGGGGTTGGGGGACATGGGAGGGAGGGAGGTGGGGAGGGAGAGGAAATTAGATCGATATGTAAAATAAGAAAAATAATAAAAAATAATAATAGTAAAAGAAAGCTATTTGGGGCACTAATTCCTCCCATTCCCTTATAGCACATAGTAAAGATACCTCAACTGATCCTTCTCTACAAAAATGAGGGAAGTCTGGGAAATGGGGATTGGGAAGGACTGACATGTCACATGATTCACAAAGCAAATATTGAGACAGTTGTTAAAAAAATGTTGAAATACAAAATGTTCTCATGTTTGTGTGTGTCCTCTGGAATTTCATACACATTACTATTCTATCAAATTTCACTTGCAAAAGAACATTTCAAGGATGAAATTAAGAATTTCAAAGTAGTTGCTACAAAGCATGAAAGTAAGTCTTGAAATTCTTCCCAGGACACAATCTTATATAACTGACTCTGTATGTGTGTGTGTGTGAGGAATGATGGGGGATGGTAGAGAAAAGAAAGAATGGTGGGAAAGAAAAACACAATAGGCGAGAGAGAACAGAAATAAGAAACAAAAGAAGGGAAAGAAAAGGAAGAGAAAGAGCAAGAAAGGGTACAAAAGTCAGGAGAAAGGGAAACAGAAAGGGAGCGATAATCTAAAATGACTTGGATTAAAAGTATTCTCTCTAATGAAATTATACAAAAGGAAAAACAAAATGCTCTCATTAAGGTTTACATGGCATATTTTCATTTTCATATATATATGTATATATACATACATATACACATATATATGTATATGTATATATACATATATATGTATATATTACACACAGGCAGCCATACACACACATAGACACAGACATCCAACAAATAAGAACATCCTGTAACTCATCCTCCTCTCTGCTGCCAGTGTTCCCTGAACATGGTCACAATGAAAATCAAGTTCTTGAAATGGCCATTTCACATTGATCTGAAATTGCCCTACCACTTGGACTCCATACTACAGCATTTCTTTCCTTTCTAACTACCTTTCAAGCAGAAAGGTTTTGCTGCTCTTGGCCCAAAATGCCAATCAGACTTTTATCTCATGGCCTTGGCATTTTCTCTTATCTTGGTCTGAAATGCCTTTTCCAAATCCACATGACTCATTCTCTACTTTCCTCTCACCTTTCCAAGCCCTCTATTTGATTGGCAGATTCATAAAGCGTCCTCTGTGACACATGCACGTGAAAGTCATTCTCCATCTCTCCTCCTTCCTGCTCCCACCTGCCACTCTGTCTCTCTCTCTCTCTCTCTCTCTCTCTCTCTCTCTCTCTCTCTCTCTCTCATTTCTCTCTCTCTCATTCTTCTTTTTACTTTTTTATTGTGCACCTTTCATGGTATTTACCATCAGTTTTTCTCTGTATTTATCTGATTACTGTCACATCATAATAAACAACCATTACCATAGCCAGAGATTTTATTTTGTTTACTGTGATGACCAGTCTCATTGTGATCCATGCTGTTAATCTGGAGAAATAAGGAAAATGTGAAAAATGACATAGTTACTTGAATATTTATATATCAGACTCTGTGGTAGACCCTTTATAGAGTTCATCTTCTTTAGCCCATTTAATGTGCAAATAAAGTTAGAAGCAAGCATAACCAGATAACATAATCAAGGACATATAGTTACAACTCTATAATGGAAACATAATCAGAATAATCTATTAAATAAGAATACTGTTTTCTACCAAATAGTGAAGAAAAGTTAACAGATGACCAAGAAAGGTTACACAAACACACACACACACACACACACACACACACACATACACACACACACAAACACACACTCTTTAATTGAAAACTACATAGACTGGTGTTACTTTAAATATAGGATTCTACCAAAAAAAAAAAAAAAAAAAAAAAGCACTATGAACTTCACCACAAGAAGACTAAAAACTTTGAAAAGGAATCATGACAGAACAGAAGAAAAGAGAGAGTCGAGAATACATACGAGAAAGCAGCAAAGAAAGACAATGAAAAATCTACAATGTGGCAAAAAGCATAATCCTGAAATCAAAACTATTGTGGTAAAGAGTAAAAGGACACTGTTTATTACCATGAATCAGAATGAAGTTCAGTATAGGTGCTGCAGATATTGAATGAAATTAAAGTGTTAAATTCAAAACCCAACACATTTGAAACTTTGAAGATTATAAATTTGTTAAAGAACAAATAATGCATGCTTGAAAACAGAAAGTAAAAGGTAGTATCTTTAAGTTCATTGAAAAAATAAATGCGTAGGGAGTTAAGGAGGTGGCATACTAGGTAATGTGCTTGTTGTACAAGCTGGAGGTCCTGAATTTGGATCCTCATCATGGGACAACCCATGTATTCACTGTAGCACTCACCTGTAACCTCAGCTTTGGTGAGGCAGAGAAACGAGGTTCATCGGTGTCTGTGTTGGTTGGCGAGTCTACCACAGTTGGTGAATGTATGGTTCAGTAATAACCCACTCTAAAATAAATAAATGAATAAATACACCAATAAAAAAATCTTTGAGGAAGACACCTGGCATCAACCTCTGCCCTCCAAATGCATTCATGCATGTCAATGTATGCACATGCACAAATAGAAACACATGCAAACAATGCCCCCTTACATACAGATGAATTTGTGGTCAAAATCTTATGTATTAGTCAGGTATCTGTAGAGGAAGAGAACTGTTGGAATGAATGATTAAGTGTGGAGTTACTAGGTAGTATGATCAAATGCTAGATGGTCTTATAATGGCCACCTGCAGGCTGCAGGGCTTAGGAAACCAACCAAAGAGGTTAGGTGTGGAGGTACATATCTTTAATTCCAGAACCAAGGAGACAGAGACAGGCATATCACTGGGAGTGCAAGGTGAAATTGATGGTTATAGTAAATTCTAGTCCATCCATAGATATAGTGAAACATAAAGAAACAAGGTAAGCACCATCAAAAGTCCAGATTTGATGAGAGCCACAAAAACACCACCCACTTACCAAAGAGGAATATATGGGAGAATTTTGTTGACTATTTTACCCTTTATTTTGGTTAAACAAATATACAAAAAAATACATATGTTTAATATGTTAGTGTGTGTGTGTGAGAGAGAGAGATAAAGATAGAGAAGGGGAGAGAGAGAAGGAGAGAGAGAGGAGAGAGAGAGAGAGAGAGAGAGAGAGAGAGAGAGAGAGAGGTGGTAGATGCAGAGTATGGCTTGCAGAAATTATTTTTTCTCCTTTCACCAGCTGTATGCTAGAAGATAAGCTGAAATACCAGCTAGTGCTTACCATTGCTATTTCTTCAGAGATTATTTCATAATCCTACATATGGGCAAGTATTTTCCTCAGTATGATGATCTGAATACAATGGTCTCTTGAAATGCCTTCAGACACACCCACAAGTGTACAGGGTTTTGAGGCATTTTTTGTTACAACCAAGTTGAGAAGATTAACTCACCACTTCCCACAGAGAAAATCAATGCCAAAATGGCTTCCACTGAAAAAATTCATCACACATTTAAAGACACAAGAAAGTACTACTAAAACTCTTCCTGAAAACAGTGGAAGACAAACTCAATTCCAATTAAATTTTATGTGGTCAGCATTATTCTGAGGATGACTAATCTTGATGGTCAATTCCATTTAGATATAAAGACACCTAGGAGAATTGTAAAGCAACTTCTTATCATGTCTGCCCAAGTTTATTCAGAAGTGATTAACATAGCACTTAAGGAAAAGATCCACCCTGAGTGTGAATGGCACCATTCAGTTGGCTGTGTGTTTAGGCAGAACAAGGGTGGAAGACACAGGAAAACAAATCCAGCTCCATTTTCTCTAAGTGCCATATCTCTTTCTACTGCTATCATTTAGTAGGAGATGCCAGAGTCTTCAGCCTTTGCATTCAGGAACTCTCCAAGGAGTTTCTAGGCTTCTATTCTGGAATGTGGCAGTATCATTGTTTTCCTTTTTCTGATGTTTTATGGACTGGATAGCTACAAGATACTCTGGCTGTTTACAACACAGATAGCCATGGCTGTACTATGTAGCATTGAGTTATTCAAGCAAATTTAATAAAATTTCTTTAATACTATAACCTGTTGTAATTCTGTAGACTTTCCTGAACCAATGGAAATTGGAATTTTACAAATAACATGGCATTTTTTAAATATATTAAATAATTATAAATTTCAAAATACCTTTATATTAAAAATGTAGCTGAAACTAATGGAGGTCTGTTTAGGCAGAGAACTATACTAAGACTGCATTACATCTGTGCTCTCTCCTGGTCTGTAAAGGAATTGTAATTGTAACCAGATGTTCAAATATCTGAAGGAGAAATGAAGAAAGTGATTCTAAGCTTCCCATGGATACACAAAGTACCTTGTGTAGGTTAATGGCCATCAAACCATAAATATGTGGAAGACATAGGTTGCCTATTTTTATTCTTATTTACTATTATAAAATATCTACTATATATAAAACGTGTAACGCTGCTGTAAAGTTATAGCTGTAATTACATTATATATGTAGCAGAAATCCATTTTAAATGGATTTAAATTCTAAATTAATCTTTAGAAGTTACTATGGTTCTTCAGTGTACAATTATTTTTCTAGTAAAAGGTCTTGGAATAGTTGTGGCAATCTGGAATAATTTAAGTTTGATGCATTTCAGCCATACAAATAATTATAAAATTAATCCATTATTTAAGGAAAAATGTTAAAATTGGTATTCAATAAAACTATAGAAAAGAGTATAAGGTAAAAACTATACTGGTTTTGAATAGGCATAGATTTCTTAGGGAAAATGGTGAACAAAAACAAGTAATTGATAAGTGGCAAGGGTATATGAGAAAAACAAAAGGTTGAATAACAGCAAGAAATGATAGTCACAATACATATGTCAAGATTTTAACTTATGTCATGAGTATTGTTTGAAAATATGTTAATGGTCAAAATTAAATAGATGATCCTATGGAAAATAGGATATTACATCTAGATTGTCAATTCAAATGAGAGATACAACCACAATACTAATCTAAAATGATTGACACACGGCTTTGATTGACTGAATGGTTCATTCCTCTGATGGATTTAAATTATGGACATAATATTGAAAGAGAGTAGAACTGTAAAAGTTGTGGCCAGATGTAGGAAACTAGGCTATTCGTGGGGGAATGAAAAAGGTAAGTTCTCTCCCTGTATCTTATCTGTCATTGTTCCAATATTCTTGATGGCCATGTTAGACCTGTTCTGCTCCACCAGGCAACCTCTGAAATCATAAGCAAATTAAATCCTTACTGTCAGAATTGTTTCTGTCAGATATTTTGCCATGATGATAAGAAACCCAGCAAACATAAAGGTTTTAATTGACACCTAAGGAGAAATATGTACAAGTTAAAAAATGTACATGCAAATGCTCAACATCACTTCTTAGCAGTTAAATGAAAATTAAATCCACAGAGGTTTATACATATTCACTAAAATGACTGTAATACTTAAAATTATTAAGACTCTTCTTACTTTATTAATTAATGATGACAATATTATTATTTAGTCTAGATGACTCATGACATAAGAATCTGTCAATTTTCCATAAAAATAACAATTTCTACTTTACTTATATCCATTTAATGATATGATATGATTTTTAATGACTACATTTTCTCTATGTACATTGTTTTAAATGCCATTACATTAAAGTAATTTTGAGACTAAATATTCAATATTCACATCATAATATTAAAAATACACAAATTATGATTATGTATTTATTCATGATTACAGTATCAACAGTGTAACAAATGAATGATACACACATTAAAAAGACCTTGAGAGATTTGGTATTATAATCCAATATAATCTGCTATATTTATTTATATAATCATATTAAAATAACACCAAAAATCTTGTGGTAAATTGAAGTTTCATCATAATTATCTTGATATAAGTTTTTCAAATTTGCATTTGTATCAATTTGTTCAATTTTCAAAACTCCATAATTTCAGCCTCAAGTGGTATATGCTGTCTGAATATTTTTAAATTGTCTTCAGGTAAGTGAAAAAATTATATGAATACATCCCTATTGACATACACACACACAGGCTCACCAGCTTAGTGTAATCCTAAAGATTATAAGAGTAAGCCTACACATAAAAATTCACGAGTGGGAATGTTTTACAAAATTGATGAAAGAATAGATCTATGTAGAGTCTAGACACTTTGCAACTTGTGACTGGAAGTCAAATTATGTTTTCCTGTCTCATGATTCATGTCTTTGCGTATAAATGACAATTCAAAAACAATATGATACTGATAGATATAAATCATAGCATCAAAGTGGTGAAGAAACAGGGTACCCATATATCTAATGAGACTGAAAATACCTAGTATTAATATGTCAAATCATTATTTCCTATTTTGGGCAATTTGCTTAATTAGCAGAAACAAACATCTATAAGCGATATTTGCTTTAAATTTATCCCAATAAACTATATTTATAGTGTCATTAAATTCCCTCAATCACTTTAGCAATTTTTCCTTCATATCTATGACTATAAACATGCCTTTTAAATGACAGCTAGAATCAAAGTTGTTTTAAGATGGTGTTTTATTACCTTTTTGTGACTTAGCTCACTTTAAATTATGTTTAGCCACTTGATAAATGTTTCTGGCAGTTTCCTTTCCTCAAAAGGACACAGTACAAGGCACTGCATTTGGGGTCAGAAGACAGTACCTACTTTGTATTTGTCATTTGAAATGCAAAGAAAAAAACGTAATACAATTCCATCTTTTCATATGTTAAATATAACAAATGTAAATATGTAGGAATAACAGTCTGTAGGAGTTAGCATGAAAATCAGGTTAACATGCAAAGAGTGAGAATAGGATATGATTAAGGAAGAACATAAGATAAAGGAGATAATGGAATTTCAAGGAAAGCCACTGCAATATGCACAGAGCAACTAGACAAAAGAAACCACTAAAATGTGCAGTGTGCTTTCATGACTGCCTGTGTGTCTTATTCATGGTTGGGGACTTGTAGGTTGGAGAAGGAGGGTTCTTATTTCAGAAAAAGGAAATGGAACCTGGCATTTACCATTGAAACTTTATGTTCCTTGTCATGTGATCTATTCAAGAAGTCTCAGGGGAATGAAGTCAGCCTTAGGTAAACCTTTTCAGGAAAATAGAGAAAGGTGTTTTCTGGAGGATGTTTGAAAATGTGAGGGTCATGAAAGAAGAGGGTTCAAACTAGAAATGGCATTGTGGAGGAAAGGATGGATCCCATTGCAACATGACACCATTAGTCACAGACACAGTGAACAAGCTTTCCAACATGTCAGTGCTGATGTCATGCAGACTCAAAGTTTCATTTTACCCTGTACAATTATAGTTTTTTCTATTATGGTATATCTTTTTGTTCTCATCTATTTGTCTCCTGACTCAGTCTTCCTGGTCCCACATGTTCTCTCTTCCCCTTGTCTTTCTCCTAACTCCCTCTCTACTCACTGCCCCCTGCCACTCCCAATATGTTCAGGAGATCTTCTTCCTTCCCCCTTCTGTGAGGGACCTTGCATGAATCTCTTAAGTTCCTCCTTGTATCCTAGTTTCTCTGGTGGTGTGAATTATAGGCTGGTGATACTCTGCTCTATGTCTAAGAGCCATATATGAGTGAGTACATACCATGTCTCATATAGCCAATGGCCTTGTTTTTGCTTTGTCAAGTGTTTTTCCTCATGCAAACCTCCTGCAATATTGTCTAAAAATGCTTAATCCTGTTAAGATCACTCAGATCATTATACTTTTCTTCATGACTGTCCTAGATCAGATTCCAGTTGCTTTTGTATTTTTATTTTACGATGACTATACCTTGAAAACTAGTTTTTATTTTCTTTGTTACCTTTCTATAAAAGAAAGTTATTCTCAACCAATGTGTAGTAATCCATTTTCACAGGTGTCACATATCAGATATCCTGAATGACAGATATTTATATTATGATTCATAAAAGTAGCAAAAAGTATAGTTATGATGTAACAACAGAAATAATTTTATGCTTTGGGTCACCACAACATAAGAAACTGTTTTATATCATCTCAGCATTAGGAAGGTTGGGGACTGCTATATAGTTAATATAATATGTAATATATACTATAACATAACATTTATATGACACAATATAATATTTATTATATTATAATTTTTAAGGGTAGGGAGCATATCATGTTTGATATGAATGTTGGTGACATACACTCTGTTGTTTATGAATGCCCAATCAATGGATAATAAAAAGAAAAGGATTTTAGCCATTTGGACAGATATAAGATGGTATCTCAGAGTTGTTTTGATTTGCATTTCCCTGATGGTAAGGATGATGAGCAATTCCTTAAGTGCCCTTTGGCCATTTGAGATTTTCTGTTGAGAATCATGTATTTATATCTGTACCCCATTTTTTATTGGATTATTGGGTGTTTTGGTGACTAGTTTCTTGACTTCTTTGTATATTTTTGAAATCAGCCCTCTGTTAGATGTAGGATTGGTGAAGATCTTTTCCAGTTCTATAGGCTGCCCTTTTGTCTTTTTGACTGTGTCATTTACCTTACAGAAGATTCTCAGTTTCAGGAGGTCCCATTAATCAATTTTCCATTTCAGTGTCTGTGCTACTAGTGTCATGTTTAGGAAGTGGTCTTCTATGCCATTGAGTTCAAGGGTACTTTCCATTTTCTCTTCTAAGAGGTTCAGTGTGGCTGGATTTATTTTGAGGTCTTTGATCCATTTGAACTTAAGTTTTGTATATAGCAATAGATATGGATCTATCTGCAGTCTCCTACATATCAGCATCCAGTTGTTAAAGATGCTTTCTTTTTTCATTGTATAATTTTTCTTCTTTGTCAAAACTTAGTTGTTCATGATTAGGTGGATTCATATCAATTCTGTTGGTCCACCTGTAAGTTTTTGTGTCAATACCAAGCTGTTTTCATTACTATAGATCTATAGTAGAACTTGAAGTTAAGGATGGTGATGCCTCCAGAAGTTCCTTTATTGTACAGGATTGTTTTGACTTTCCTGAGTTTTTTGTTTTTCTATATAAAGTTGTGTGCTGTTCTTTCAAATTCTTTGAAGAATTGTTCTGGGATTTTCATAGGGATTGCATTGAATCTGTAGCTTGCTTTTAGTAAGATTGCCATTTTTACTATGTTAATCCTACCTATCGAAGATCATCTAATGTCTTCTTTAATTTCTTTCTTTAAAGACTTAAATGAACTAGGAAGATAAAGTTTGGGGTAGGAAAACAAGGAAAGAGATACCTCGATAGAAGGAGCCCCTGTGGGCTTAAGGAGAAATCTGGCACTAGGGAAATTCCCAGAAATCCACAAGGATGACCCCAACTAAGAATCTAAGCAATAGAGAAGAGACTACCTTAAATGTTCTTCCACTATAATGAGATTGATGACTACCTTAAATGCCATCATAGAGCCTTCATCCAGTAGCTAATTGAAGCAGAAGCAGAGATTTACAGTTAAGCATTGAGCCAAACTCGTGGAGTCCAGTTGTAGAGAGGGAGGAGTGATGAGCAAAGGCATCATGGTGATGCTGGAGAAACCCACAGAAACAGCTGACCTGAGCAAGTGGATGCTCACAAACTCTATCTAGACTGACGCCTGGGGAACCTGCACAAGACCTAACCAAGGCCCTCTGAATGTGGGTGTCAGTTAGAGGGCTTGGGAAGTCTATGGGGCTTCTAGCAGTGGAACTAGTATTTATCCCAGGTGTATGAACTGGCTTTTTGGAGCCATTCCCTATAGAGGAATGCACTATGAGCCTATATACAAGGAAAAGAGCCTCAGTCCTGCCTCAAATGATGTGACAGACTTTGATGATTGCTCCATTGAAGGCCTCACCCTCTCTCAGGAGTGAATAGGGAGGAGGTGTGGGGATAGGATAGGAGGGAGAGGGAACTGGGATTGGTAGGTAAAATAAGATTGTTTTATTTTAATTAAAGTGGAAAGGTGTTCAAATTGAACCATAATTTAGACAGTATTACATTCAAGTGATAAGAAACTACCAAATGCTTCCCAAAGTACAGTAAAGCATAGGTTCCCTTGTTATTCCTCTAAGCGCATTCATCTTCTTTGGTATCTACATATAAATCTAATTTCAACTTCCACCTGTAAGTATGAGAGTTAACTCTTCTCATCAAAATTATTCATATGTAATCTTTCATATTTAATCCATTATAATTTTGGCTGTGAAGGATTTTGTCATAATACTCATCTTTCAGGCTAATTCACTCAAGTTATTAATGGCTTACTAATTGTAAACCATTTGTCATATAGAGTTTTACTACACTTCACAACATCCATTCGATATTCAGTGAGATGGAAGTTTATACTTTTTTATACTACAGTTCATTAATAAGGATTTATGTAATGAATGCTGGCATAATATTGTAACTATACATTCATCATAAAGGTTATATTGATTTTTAGCAATTCAGTTCTTTACAGGTGTTGCTTCATTGGTTCACAAACAGAATAAATTTTATTTCTCATAAATATTCCTTCATACCTTATATTTGTGATATATTGTACTTTAAAAAAAAAAGTGACAGCAACAAGATTTCTAGTCTCATTCGACTTTCTAGAATCTTGTCACTCTGCCATTAAGGGGTGGATCCCAAATCTCCTCCCATTGGCCCTGGCTGGCAATAAAATAGTGGAAGTGACACTGTTGGCCAAGTTCAGTCATCAAAGATACATAGCCCTTATCTAGGTCCTGCTCTGGATAGTTGCCAACGGAAGCCAGCCATTATACTACAAGGAGACCCAGCCCCCAGGGAGAAACTCATGTGGACAGTAACAGGAGCCTTGGGCTTTCTGCCAGGCCTCAGCTTCACTTAACAATCATTAACTGTCAGTCACATAATCATGCCATGTGAATTCATTCATCTATATTACAGATAAATGAGCAACAAGAAGTGACTTCTGCTTGGGTTACCTACTCTTGGTATTGGTATTAAAAATCCAAGCAAAAATAAATGAAAACATTCATGGGGAAAAAGCCTTTCACTACAGAGCACATCCTTTTAATGTGGAGGTGTCCTCCAGGACAGTTTACTTTAAAATTCAAAATATCTTAACATTTTTTTCCTCAATGAAAAGATCCTGGTAGAAATTATAAACCAAGAATTAATATTCAACTAAGTAAGCAAATTGTTTCCCAAAGAATGTATAAGGTTGGGGAGATATTTTATGACTGTGAAGATATTTTTACTATGTACTCTGCTTGTGAGGCACAGTGGTATTGACAGTGAATGAGATTCATTAACTAATGAACAAAAATGCATAAAATCAGAGTAAAAAAAATCACCGAGCAAATAGCCACTATATTATTATCATCTGTTTATATAACTGTAGTATGGAGTTATCTGTGGTAAACATTGGCAACATCTACCAGATATTTACTTATATCTTTAAAAACAGAAACTTCATTGATTATTGTCATTTATAATCATTAGATTCAAAAAACTCAGGCAATAGGGTTAAGTGTTTTTTAAAAAATGTACTAAAATATCAAAAAAATCTTAGAGAAATGATATGTGACATAGAAATGAATATTAATGAAGTGGCATAAAGTTCTATTAAAGTGACACTTTATAGTCTTCTCATGAAAATAATTAGATATATGTCTCTAAAATGTCAAGATACAATTTATGCCATAAAACTTAGAAACAACTCATGCTACTTTTAAATTGCATCTAGCAATGATCAACTGGGATGCTTCAGAATTTCACAAACAAAATAAGATAACAAAATCACCACATATGGATTTAGTTCTAACCTATTGCTTCTGACAGCATGTCCCAGGGTGTTCAAGCAAAGAATGAAGATGAAAAGCTTTGCTTTTCAACAGCAAATGCTTAACAGCCTCATCCACACTGACATTATAAGTGGCTGGCACCCTTTTCCCATTGCATATAATACATAAGTGATAAATTTCATCTTGTAGTTGTGCTATATTTTGAAACTTTGCAAGTGCCTCTCAGTCTGACAGAAAAATATCTAAAAACATATAAAACAAAATGCTGATACCACTGAATAAAGAGTATATTACCTCTTCTGATAATCATGAAAATTTATGAGTAGAGTAAAATGCTGCCACAAACTACTCCAAGGAACTATTAAGCTACAGAGAACCCTGAAATGATTCCTTTTTTAAAAAAATGATGGATAGCTAAGTGGCTAAGGATTTTGTACACTATTAGCAGTTCACAAATAATAGCACAAATGAGCTCAGAAGTCGTATAATGATCAAAATGCTTTTCATTGTCTCAAATAGCCATGGAAACATTTGATTTTGCTTCTCATCTTGAATGCTCCTTAAAGCAGGACTGCTTCCCATGTAAAAATGTGGAAATGCCCTCTGCTCATGTACTGCAGCACAGCCTTTCATGCTTCCAAAATAAGTTATTTGTAGACCACTTCATGACTGCCATTATCTGGTTCTTCCCTACTTTTCTCTCCCTGCCTTTTGCCCATTTCTGGGTTGGCCATTTTTCACTTGATAAAATTTAGCTTAGTGTTTGCAAGCCAGTTTAGAAGTGTGTGATGTGTCTCGAAGACCCCTACACATTCAGAGATTTAATGAACTCACAGAAACCAAATATGGGGAGTGCACATTTGCAAGGATAATGCCTGAGGAGTTCACGGAAAATCCAAAGTTAAAGATCACTCTCGGCTACACAGAATTAACTCAGATAGAAACAAAAGCTTGCATGAGTCGGTATGGAGGTGGGAGTACTTTCGTCCATGTTCTAACATAGGATGGATGCACACATACTTAGGAAAGGCAGTATCTGGAGTTCTGGTACTTTTCATCCTATGTTCTCTCCTTGCAATATTGAATTGCCATATTCAACACTTGTGGGAGGACTTTTTACACATCACCAACTCCAAAATAATGACACAGAGACTTGTTGACTAAGTATGAACGCTTGACCTTAGCATAGCCTTGTTCCCTACTAGGTTTTATAATTTAAATTAACTCATTCATATTAATCCATATTCTGCCACCTGGCTCCTAACCCTCTTCTGTACAGTGTATCAGACTTGCTCCAAGTCTTGCTGGTCTTTGTTCTTCCAAGAATTCCTACCTCTTCCTGGAAGTCATGCCCTATCCTTTAGTGACTATCTATTGGCCATCCAGATTTTTAAACCAATCAGAATATGCCAGTCAGAATAAAACCGTGACACATATTCATACAGTGATCAAATATCTTGCAACTTCTCTCCATTTTAGGGTAAATAGAAAGGAAATGTTTTTATTTGAACACAATAAAACTATATACAATAATAAGAATAATTATTGGGTAAGAGTTTTATTCACAATGTTCAGTCCATTTGTATTTGGCAAATTCAGGGAAAGTGCTCTATTATATATCCTATCTTAGAGAGGTCAAAGTTTTATTCCTAAACCACTTTCTTTTTTATATATATACTTATTTTTTAATATTTTACATATTGTTCCCAGTTTCCTCTCCCTCCTTCCCATGCCCCCCTCAATCATCCTCCCATCCCATCTCCTCCCCCCCTACACACACATAATCCCAAAGAGCTGAACATTTACATTCCAAAGAGGTCAATTTAGATGCCAAGATTTTGGTGAAATTATTGTTACCTGTGTCACTGTGTCTAGTAAACCTTTGATTATAATGCCATTTTCATATGTTTAGCTGTGGTCTTTTGTAAGGAGTAGGGTTTTTCCACCCACCGCAGGTCTTGTACTGCTGCCACGCCAGCTCCAATTAATACACTGAGACTCTGTATTTGATATAATGCTGTTGGTCAGTTCCTTGTTTCTTATCGGCTAGCTTTGTCTTAATTTTTAACCCATTCCTATTAATCTATGTATTTCCATGTGGTCTCACCTTACCGAGAGCAGGCATCCTACTCTCTCCAGACTCTCCATCTTGACTCCTCCTTTCTACTTCCTCTTTCCTCCTTGTCTCCTAGTCCCTCCTATCTTCCTTTCCTATTGGCCAGCAGTGCTTTAGTCATTAACCAGTATGAGAAACATATATACATAATGGCATCTCCCATCAGTCTTTGATCATTTATAGAAGTTTTCCAAAATATTTGTTTTATGGTCTCTCCTAAAAATTTTGTTTTGTTTATTGAAGATTTTCTGTCACCCAGAGCAGTATGTTTAACAATAGGCATTAGAGAGCCAGGGGTTGTTGGCGCATGCCTTTAATCCCAGCACTCAGGAGGCAGAGGCAGGTAGATCTCTATGAGTTCAAGGCCAGCCTGATCTACAGAGCTGGTTCCAGGATAGGCTCCAAATCAATACAGAGAAACACTTTCTAGAAAAACCAAAATCAACCAACCAAACAAACCAAGCAAATAGGCATTAGGTCTTTTAATTGCTATGTGGAGGAGTTTCCCTAATTGATGTGGGATGTCCTTCTGTATGATGTGAATATGTACTGCTTTTATTGGTTGATGAATGAAGCTTTTTTGAGCAATAGCCAAAATAGCAGAAAAGAGCTAGGCAGGAAATCCAAACAGAATTATGGAGAGAAAGAAGGCAGAGTGAGGTAATAAGCCAGAAACCCCACAACAAAATATAAAATAATAGAAAAGGGTTAATTTAATTGTGGGAGTTAATCAGCGATATGTCTGAGTCATTGACCAAGCAATTGTAATTAATACTAAGTCTTAGAGTGGTTATTTGGGAACTGGTAGGTAGGACAAGAAGCTTCTGGCTAAACCCAATGCTGCTGGGGAATGACTGAACCAAATTTAACTATGGAGCCTACCATAGGCTCTCTAAGGTATTTCCGGATGACATAGTGTTACCTTGCCTGTCCCTTTTTGTTCTGCATTCATCAGTCCAATGGCAACCTTTGACACACCATCTGCATATTCCAGAAGGCTGTTAAGATTTTCTCTAGAAAGAAAGCATCAGTTCTAGGAATGTCGTGCCTACAATCCCTTTTCAAATGACCTTGTTTACCAAAATGAAAACTTTTGACATTTTGATTTTTCTAAAAAATTTTAGAAATTACTTCTCCCATCAAAGCAGCTCTTCAACCTAAGGTACAATATCAGGTACATTTCTAATCCATTCATCTATTGGTGTTGATCTTGTCCTTATAGGCCTAATCACCACTTTGAACTCTGAACTAGCATTTTCAAAAGCCAACGATTCAAAAAGTGTTTGTCTAATTTGCTGATTTGATATCATTCTATTTACAGCTAAAGTCATTCTTTGTAAAAAAAGAAAAAAATAGTAAAGGCTTTTTCTAAGCCTTGTAGATAATTTGTAAATGATTTGGTCTTATTTCCTGATTTTTCAACCCTGTTCCTAGCATGCAAAGATACTATAAGACAAAGTACCAACTTATGATCATCAAATCTAAACTGTCTTTGCAAATTTGCATATTGGCCTTCACCAAGTAGTTGGTCTTGGGAAATTTCATACTTCTATGTGCTGATATATTACTGTTGATCTAATAAAGTCACAGAGGATCAAAATGCAAAACCACTCACAAGCTATATGTTTCTCTAATCCCAGCAGCCACACTAGTGAGCCATAGAATCTGGGAAGTAGTGGCACCTACCTTTAATTACAGGACTCAGGAGACAAGGGCAGATGGATCTCTCTGTCACCCAGATCTACACAAGACAGGTTCAGCCTAAAAGAGAACTAGAGTTCACCCCTTTAACCCCAGCCCAGAGA
This sequence comes from Phodopus roborovskii, assembly GCF_943737965.1. NCBI lineage: Eukaryota > Metazoa > Chordata > Mammalia > Rodentia > Cricetidae > Phodopus > Phodopus roborovskii. Next base: position 8,595,416 of record NW_026125444.1, read on the forward strand.
TGTATAAAAAAGATAGGCACCCAGTACAGACACTAAGATTGACAATTAATAAATGGACTTCATGAAGATGAGAAACATAATGCAAAAGGCACTATCAATAGGAGAAAATGGCAACCTACAGGATGGGAAATGATCCTCAACAACCCCACATCCAACAGAGGGCTGATCTCCAAATTATATAAAGAACTCAAGAAACTAGACATCATAACCCAAATAATCTAATTGAAAGGGGGGCACATACTTTAACAGAGTTCTCAACAGAAGACTCTCAAATGGCAGAGAAACACTTAAAAGAATGTCCAACATTGTTAGCCATCAGGGAAATGCAAATCAAAATGACTCAGGTTATACTTTACACTTATCAGAATGGCTAAGATCAAAAACTCAAATGACAGCTTTTGACGGAGAGGATGTGGAGCAAAAGGAATACTCCTCCACTGCTGGTGGAATTGCAAACGTGTACAGCCTCTTTGGAAGTAAGTATGGCAGTTTCTCAGAAAATCTCCCTCTGGACCCAGTGATACTAATACTAGGCACATACCAAATTGATATTCAATCATACCATGAGGACACTTGCACAACTATGTTTATAGCAGTTTTCTAGGTGACAGTCTATAGTATCCCCATCTCACATCATTGTTGCTCCTATTTCTCTTTTTATATCATGTTCATACAGTAATTTTTTAATTTAAAGATATTTATTCAATTATTTATGCCTCATTTCACCATTTACCATAGAAACTTTTGTTAAGACATAAAGGTTACATTCTGCAGATGACTGTATTCAAAATGCAATTAATCCATGTAAAAAATATTGGTTATCCAATACCAAGTGGTCATCCATGAAGCCATATGCATACAAGTAACATTATACGGATTGGAATGAAAAGGTTATATTCATATATATAAATAAATGTGTGTGTGTGTGTGTGTGTGTGTGTGTGTGTGTGTGTTTGTGTGTTTGGTATACAGGCATGAACTACAGAGAAAGAAAGGAAGAAAGGTTAGCGTTTGCTTGGAGAGAGTTGGAGGGTGGAAAAGGAAGGGAGATATGATGTAATTATACTTTCAAAAGAGAAAACAATGTATAGAAAATAATGAATATTAAACAAAGATCATCAAAGACAGTTCTTTAATAATTACTCAAAGCTGTATGTTCCTAGAATACTTATCACCAAACTCTTGTTAAGGTCAGTCATCACAAGGGCTTCACACAATGGGCAAGGAGAATTAGTCCACAAGAAGAACAAACTTTAATAAGCTCTCTCAATTAGTATTTACCTAAGGGACTAGAACAACTGTAGTGGAAACCCTGCTTAATAGCCATCTATTAAATAACTGATTTTTGTATTTAAATCTAATTATATTTAATACAGGCTTAGTAAAAAACAAGATGTATGTACTATCATTTTATAAACTGAAGTAATACAGGGTTTGTTTTTATTATTCAAATTTATTTGAATATTTCATTTTATGCTTTTTTTAAGTTCTACTTTGAGAGATATATTAAAAGTAACTACAAGTTTTCCCTAAAAGAAAAAAATAATGAAGCAAGTGCACCTCTCGCAAAAGAGAGGCTTGCTAGAGTACATCAAATATTATATTGAGTAAATCATATTAGAAAGTTTCTAGCAGAACACAGCTACTTAGATGGAAAATTCATGTCCTTGTAAGACTTCTTCAGGGTTTTCTATGCCCTAAAAACTATTTGACTAAGTTCATCTTGCACCATGTTGCATATGACTCTATAAAGAATGTGTTCTTTCCTAGTTTTGGTAAAAGAAATGTGCTTCTCAGCATTCTGTCTGCCCCCTTCCCCTGGAATGATTCCATATCAATTATTCCCAAGGCTACAATACAGATCTTTAGAAGGACATTTATAGTATTCTTATTCTTCTTTTCTTCCTCATCTCTAACAAACATATTGTCAGATAAGAAAACACTTAAGATTCTAAAATAAAATGCATTAACAATATTAATCTGGGTTAAAGCAAAGTTCTGTTCTCTCCAAATCTTTTATTCTTTCTCTCATCAGGCTCAGTTAAGATAGTTTGAACTTTTGTAACTAAAATGATGGTTCATCTAATGACCAACTTGTCATGAATAATTAATAAAAAGCAATGTCTCAACAACTGTCTTTTCCTTTCTAATTTACCTTCTCTTTCTTCTCTTTTCTCAGGTCATATATAAAAAGACACCAAAGTGTGTCTATTTATAAGAGCATTATTAAGTATAACTATTTATGAAAGTTTTATGTATTTAATATATACAGTTCAATGTGTTAGGACAAAAGTTAGTGATTTTGAAACTCTTATGAGGAAGAAACCAAGCAATGACATGTTTCTCTGATTCTGTGTTTAGAAAATTTGTTATCAATCTGAAGCATGGCTTAAACTTTTATATCTAATATTTATGAAATATAAGATAAATAATATATATATACATATATATACAAATATACTTTTATTAATAAATCAGAAAGAAACACAGTATACTAATTTGACACATGCTAAGGAATGATGATAAAGAATATGAGAAACACTTATTTTCTGTAATTAAAAGATCAGTTCTTCAAGGGTAGAAGTAGAGGTATAAGTAATATACCACAACTAATTCAATTATGAGCTGCAGAGTTTTTAGGAAATGTTTGTTGGTGTTGCATGACCTGAAAGCATACACAGTAGAAAAAATGCATGTTGTGTGTTCAGAATCAATGCTACAAATGAAGCTGCACATTGTAACATTGGCAGGTGTTTCCAGAAACCATTCAGATTCATTGCACATTTCATTGTGAATAGCTGTTTAAGTTATCTACCATTCTAAAGTCTTTAAATGTGGCCAAACGTATGACTTCCAAATTCAGTTATGTGAGCTCAGGTTGAGGAGATGGCTAGCGACTTGTAATCTTATAGAATCTGACCAGTTTTCAAAATATCATTATGGAAATGATGATAAGAACTATAAAAAATTACTAAGAATTGTCTGCATATAAAAATTGAATTTATGGAAACTGTTTTATAATTGCTATTATTCAATGTTTAAAACCTGGAAAGTACTTTGAAGGTGGGCAAATGGATAAAATAAATCAAGTTCAAGTTGTCAACTTATCCTTTTAATGGTGCCCCAAAGTGCGATACAGGTCATGGCACTTGCCACAGTGACTATATTCTAGAGGTTCCTGTGGCTTTTGAAATATCAATGTTTTCAGCATTTAACTAGCCTTAAAAATGATGTGTCATTCATACGTATCCTTTATCTTACTGGTATCTAAACTTTATTTCTGCATGAAATAAAAGGATGGAGCAGAGGGAAGCATGAAGGAAACATGTTACTTTGTATGCTAACCTAAAATGTAACAAAATTCCCTGAATAAAATTATGTTGGAATAGTGGAAATACATGACATTCTAAGTTTTAGCAAATAACGTTGATGAATAAACTGTGTTTTTGAATATCTTTTTTTGTAGTGTGACATGATTATGAGTGTATGTGTGTACATGCATGTTACTGTATGCAAGTGTAGTGTGTATATACTACACTTGTGTAGTGGTCAGAATGAAGAGTGGTGTTGACCCTCACCTTTCACCTTGTTTGAGATGTGGCATCTTGCTGTTGACAGGGGAATATAGAAGGCTGGATGTCAACTGTGCTTGTGGGTGTTCCATCTCTATCTTCTTCTCATTGTAGGAATGATGGGATTTCAGATGTATGTTTCCATGGACTTACATGAGTTCTGATCATTTCAATACAGGTCTCTGCACTTGCGTTGCTAATGCTTTACCCACCAAGACACATCGCCAGCCACAGAGTATTGTTTTCATAAACAATGCAGAAATTTGCAGTGGCTAGTCTTCAATCAACAGTGTACACTGCAGATCAAAGGAAAAATTTGAGAACTTTTCATCAAACAAAGTATTGGTGTCCAGAATATACACAGAATTCAAACAGCAGAAAGAAAATACAGTGTAAATAGGCATTTAACTGAAAAGACATTTCTCAAAGGACATACACATTGAAATCAAGCATGTTAAAAAAAATGTATCAGAGAAATATACACCAAAACCACAACAAATAGAATTGCACTTTGTAAGGAGTAGGCTCTTCTGCCCACCCCTGGTCTTGTACCGCCGCTGCGCCAGTCCCAATTAACACACCGAGACTCTGTATTTGATATAATGCTGTTGGCCAGGTACTAGTTTCTTATCAGCTAGTATTAAGTATTAACTAATTTCTTTTAATCTAATATTTCCACGTGCTTTCATCTTACCGGGGAATGGGGCCTGTGTCTGGTCTCCCCAGCCTCTCCATGTTGACTCCTCCTTCCTATTTTCTCTTTCCTCCTTCTCTCCTAGTCCCTCCTATCTTCCCTTCCTATTGGCCAACAGTGCTTTATTCATTAGCCAATATGAGTACTGTATGACATCACCCATCAGCACTTCATTTAGGATATTTTCAAAAGCACAGAACGAAATCGGCTAGGTTGTGCCATAAGAGGCATCCTCAAATACTTGGAGAGGATGTGAAATAATACAGCTGTTGGTGAAAGACTATGGAATAGACCAGCCACTTTTCTTCTTGCTGTAAGAAAATATGTGTGAAGAAGTGATTGAAGGGTGCATTCTGGGTAATGGTTTGAGACAATCATGGCTTCAGGCCAAGAGATGGAGGCAAGTGTTCAAAGCAAGAGGCTAGCTAGTCACTCTGCACTGGTGTTGCGAAAGCAGAGAATGATAACTGATAATGCTCACATTCTCCTTTTAATTTAGTTCAGGACCAAGTCATTGCATTTAGGGTGGGTCTTTCCACATCAGTTAATCTAATAAAGAAAATTCCTCAGAGGTATTCCCAGAGGCTCTATTCCTAGGTGACATCACTATGAACCATCATATAGATATTAGTCAGAATGAAGAAACAGACCCGCCATATGGCTGTACATCCCCACTTCTGGGTATATAACCAGAGGAAGTGAAATCAGTCTGTTGAAGAAAACCTTGCATTCCCATGTTTATAGCAGCAGTTGTTTTCAATGTGTCGATGAATGGCTAAAGAAAATATTGTATAAATACACAATGAATTTTATTCAGCAACAGAAAGATTGAAATCTTGTTACTCTTTAACAAGATTGAAAGGATGTGAGGCATATCCTTTCAATTACTGTAAGAAATTTTGTTCACTGTACTGATTTGAATGAAAAGTGCCTTCTCCATGTTCCTGTATTTGAACACTTGGGGCCCTGTTGGTGGTGCTGTGTGTGTGTGTGTGTGTGTGTGTGTGTGTGTGAGAGAGAGAGAGAGAGAGAGAGAGAGAGAGAGAGAGAGAGAGAGAGAGAGAGAGAGAGAGAGTTTTGAAGAGGTTATATGATTTTTCCCATGAAGCATATGACTTAATTGTGGAAAAGGGATACATGGGCCATTCCCAGACCAAGACAAAACACTAACTTCTGCAAACTAGAATTATCTGAGTAAGGTTGCAACAGGTAATGTCAAAGTAGCAAGTCTTGAAATTTATAGGGTAGAAGAAGTTGAGATCCTTGGTATCTTTATAATCATTTCTAAGGACTTATTTCTGAACAAACAGAAAACTATGGAAGGTGGTTATGGCATCATTTTTTATTCAACATGAATCATATCCTATACAAAATTTATAAAGGTTGCAAAGATATATATATATATATATATACACACATATATGTATATGTGTATATATATATATATATATATTCTATTTGTAAATGCCATGATTGTATTTACAAAATAAAATCTAAGAATAATGGAGTTCAATAAAATTTCAAGGAACAAAATCGATAGGGAAAAATTTATTACACTTCTATGTACTAAGAATGAACATATGAAAAGGGACCACAATTTCTTCACAGAAAACACAATTTAGGTATAAACCTAATAATAAAACATGTACAATATCTGTATCTTGAAAATTACCAAGTGCTGATGAAAAAAATAAAAAAAGCAAAAATAAATGGGGAGACACTCAGCATAGGAAACCTGTCAATTCCTCCCAAGTTGATTTATAGAAGCAATATAATACCTGTTAAAACCATAATGTTTTTCTGCACATGCAGACAGGTTTATCATAAAATTTACATAGAAAGGAAGGGCATACAATAGCTAAAACAATATAGAAAAATTACAATGTAGAATGAACTTTTTCACCTGGCATTGAGTTACAATAAAACTACAATAATGAAAAGTGTGTGTTGGAAGGGGTGATTTTTGAGGTTGTTACAGACACAGCAATTAAAGGAATAGGATAGAAAACCAGAAACAGATGCACAAAATTATTCAACATAGTTCTGACAAAGATGCAATAACATATCAATTGGGGAAGAACATCCATTTCCATAAAAGGTAAAACTGCATATTCACTGGCTTATTATTTAAAAAGCAGAAGTCAAAAAAACTTTAGAATAAAACATATATTGTGCAAATTTAACTCAAGATACACAATAGTTTGATAATGTAACATATAAAGTATTTAAAGAAAATATTTAGTAATTATAGTTTTTACTTGAAATCAGCAGTATAATCCACAAAAGTAGAAAATCACGAAGTGAGTGTCATCAAAATTAAAACCGCTGCATTATAATAGACACAGAAAAATATCCAAAAGTAGTTACAGACAAGGAAAAACATTTGATAACAACATATATGATCCAAGAAAAAATTTTAGAGTATATAGAATCCTGAAAGTAAGCATAAAAGACCAATCAAATTAAAAATGGAAGAATGACAAGTCAGGCACACACATTTTACTGACGAATATGTGCAGATGGCAAATACCACTAGAACTGTCATCATAAAAACTTCAGTAACTGATGGAAGCTGATGCAGAGATCCACAGCCAAACACCAGTTTGAGTTTCAAGAGTCTAGTTGAAGAGATGGAGGGGGGATTATATAAGCAAAGTGGGTCAATATTAAGATAGGCAAACCCATAGAAAAAGCTGACCTGAAGTTCTGGGAGCTCAAGTACTCTAGACCGATGAACTCTAGATTGATGTCTACGGAAACTGCATGGTACCTATGTAGGCCCTCTGCATAGGAGCAACAGTTGTGTAGATTGGTCTGTTTGAGGTGCTCCTGACACCAGGAGCTGGCTTTTTGGAACCCATTCCATATGGTTAGATGCCTTGCTCAGCTTTGATGCAGGGAGGAGGGGCTTGTTCCTGCCTCAACTTCCTTGACTTCCCATGGGAGGCCTTACTCTTTCTGAGGAGTGGACTGGGTGGGTGGGTTGGGTGGAAGGGAGGGAGCAGGAGAAGGGGAAACTAAGGTTGGTATGTAAAATGAATAAAACATTTAATATAAAAATCTTCAATTAAATTGGCCATTAGAAAAATTTAAAAAAACCATAGTGAAATGCAAATGAAAAATCAGGGTCGACAGTAGTTAATGTAGGATGATTATCTGAGTCATTAATATACTACTATAGTAAGGAGAAAATTCAGAATTAAGTGAATTAAGTATTTTAAAGTGAAAATGAGAATCTACATCATGGTAAGAGTGGAGATTTGACTGAAATAGTGGAGTGTAAAATTATAAAATCCAGAAGGATTGGTCTGGTCAGAACCCATTATGATTTAGTGCTCATACAACCAGTGCTCATACACCTTCGCTCTGTGTATCCTCAGAGGTTTGTCTTCATGACTGGAAGATTCAAGTTTCTTTAGGAATCTTAAGTTTTCTCTCATTGAACAATCTTAAAAAGTTACATACTCCAGGGTTCATTTTAGATAACATTCTCAAAGTCAGAAATGGTAGAGAGCAGATTAGTGGATGGTTGACGAGAGTTCTAGGGTGTGGTGCTATGTCATAGTCATAAAAAGGAATCCTTGTTATTGTAATTATCCTTCATCTCTATTATGACGAGGAACAATAAACACTAACAAAATCTATAACTAAGTGGAAGGACAAAAGTTAATGTTTGTAAAATTAGTGAATTTGAATAGCATTAGATTATACCCTCCATACACAGAAAGTTTGTGTTCTCCAAACTCATGCTGAAATGTGCTCCCCAGTGTGGTAGCAATAGTATTCTGAACCTTTGGGAGGCCATTGCATCATGAATGGATCAGACATTTCAAGGTTAATATTGGTGTGTGTTTGTGTGTGTGTGTGTGTGTGTGTGTGTGTGTGTGTGTGTGTGTGTGTGTGCGCGCGCGCTAGGCTGGTCTTTTTCTACCATGTAAGACACAGTCAGAAGATCCCATTTCTTAATCAGAAAGCAATTCCTCACCAAATACTAATATACTGCTGACTATTTGACCATGAATTTCTAGCTTCCAGAACTATATATGTTTTAATAAGCCTCCCACTTTGTGAAATGTTGGTGTGGCTGTTCAAATCATATCTGAATGTTATCTATGTTATCTTTCTGTCTGTGATTTTGTAGAATGTACTGTGATTCTTTTAGGGGAGGCACACATTGTTCCTCACAACTCTTAAAATTATATATATATATATATATACTTTCCAAATGCCATGTAAGGAGGAATTGGTACTGAGCATGGCATATTCAGACTCCTCCCAATTAATCAGTACTGTATAGTATACAGGGTGGGACGACAATAGGGATAAACTGGAATCTTTGGACAAGGAAAGAAAATATAAGCACTCTGTTGGGTTTTGATATGTAATCTCCAGTCTATGAATAAATGAAAATTAAAGGATCAGGTATTTGCCTGTTGGGAGAGGGAGACAGTTTTATTCGGGGACAGTAGTAAGTATGATGTCTTTGTGAGAATTCTAATCACAGGATGGATAGGATGAATTGCATGCTCGTTAAAGTAATAAAGGAGCTAGTTCCTATGTTCTAAGAAATCCCTTAAACACACTGGAGCTTGGAAGTATTACCTTTAATTTTTACAACCTGTCTAAATGTTTTTTTTCCTTATCTACCATTTTTATTCATAGAAGTTAAGCAGTTTGTTAAATAAAATCAGAAAGTCACTTCCTGAGCTCTCTCTGCATTGTAAGAGGCACTTGAGGAGGGCAGATCACATTGTCCTCCTAAATTTTAAGTTATATTATCCAAGGCTTCTTGTGCAGTTAAATGTTACTTTTATATTTGTGTTTGTTCTGGCAAAATGTCTGTTTCACTTGCTTGTCCTATCTTTACAGGACATGCATTATTGGTATTTAGCGCCCATGTCTCTTAAATGTCATGCTTTCATCTTGCCACAAGACATTTTTTTATTTGTATTAGGTTCTTTTTTGTTATGTTCTTAAATAACAACTGGCAGGCAATCCCCTCCTTTCTACTTGCTAGTTTTCAGCTTTGCAAGCAAACTTCACTCAGCTAATACAAACAAATGAATAACACCTGTCTACTGCACTGCCTACCTGCACTGGAATTCCTAAACCTCCACATGTAAGCAAACACAAACAATCCATCTTTATAGACAATCCCACAAATTATAGGGACTGCTTATTCTCATTATCTGATGATTTTCTAAACCTCAAGTTCATAGGTTCTCTTTGAGCATCCATTTAAAGATGACACATCATGCCTATGACCGCTTCTTGGAAGTCAATTTCTTAGACAGTACATCACAATCCACTTACTTCCCAAACCAAGGACAAGCAAACAAAGCCTTGACCAGCAATTTCTATGTAGAAGTAAGGCTGCTCTTTCTAATTAGCCAACACGAACTTCACTTTTCCAATCATCTTAATGATTTGCTCATAATGATACTTCAAATTTAATTTTCAGAGACAATTTTAAATAGGAGAAACTCTCTACATCGTATTCCACGTCCATCAAAATGCAGTCTGAAGCCTGAATAGTAGGTCCCATATAAACACTAAAAAGGTGGGTGGTAGCAGGGAATTTAAGGATGCTTATGTGATTCCATTCTCCGTTGAATCAGTAGATTTTTCTTATCGTTTGGCTTTCTAAAGCAACTACCCTAGAATCAGATTTAACTTCTCGCCACTCCCGCCATCTAGTGGCTATGGATGTTAAAAGCTTGGTTTTTAAGGAAGACACCTAATGACTGGGGGGCTGGGTACATGACCAAAATCGGTTGGCCACTACAATTTTCCTGTCTCTCCTCACATCACTCACCCTTCACCCGGACACCTTTTCCTCCTTTGACCATTTTAGATATGCGCAGGGATGCGCAAAGAACATGAAGAGACACACACTCTCGGAGACGCACGCCCCTGCACTCTGACATTTAAAAAAAAAAAAAAAAAAAGGGTCTAAATTCTCCACTCATTTGCAAAGGACAGGGAAAAGGAGTTGTGGCAAGACCTAGCCAAGGAGACTTGTCTGACTTTTTTCAGCAAGTTGGGCGGGTAATATATTAACCTTAGTAACGTTAACATCTGTTTTGGACAAAAATAAATTTTCAGAAATTAAAGAAAGAGAGGAATCACTTAAAAAATTTACCGCGGAGCTTTGCAAGATTTGCGACCCACTCGCCCCCAGAAGGCAACCAATTCCTTTGCGTTCCGCTCCGCTCACCCTCCTTCCCAGCTTTTCTCGATTTTTTTTTTTTTGCCCCCCTTTCCCACGCTCATCTGGAACCGGGGCTCCGGAGGCAGCACTAAGCCACCGGTCCCCTTCCTCCTCTCCTCCACCAAACAGAGGCTGCCAAGAGCCTTGAAGCTTCTCTTTGTTCATCCGAGGCTCGCTCATCCCTGGGGCAGAACCACCTGGATGCTCTCCCTTGGTGACATTTGGTGCCTGGGCTGGTGGGTGGCTAGGGTGGAGCAAGAGGAGCCCAGGGGGGCGGGGGCGGAGAAAGGTCAAGGCGAGGGAAAGGCAGGAGACGCCTTTGCCTAACCTGCGTGGCGGGGCGTGCGTGCGGCTCTCGCTCTCTCCTCTGCTTATTTATCGATCGCACGGGCAGAGCTGCGCGCCGAGCCCGGGGGAGATGCGGGACCACCCACTGGCGGGGAAGCAGCGAGCAGCCCTCTCGCGCCCCCGCGCCGCGGCCGAGCGCCTCCTGCCTCCGCGCCCGGACGCCAGCCCGCTCGCTCCTCGGCCCCGGCCCCACGCCGTCACCGCCGCCGCCCGCCCCGCGGCCCGGCAGCCCCGCAGTCCCGGAACCCCGCAGCCCCGCAGCGCCCCGACCCCGGGGACGCCGGCCGCGCAGTAAGTTGGCAGGAGCGAGTGGCCTGGGCGGCTCGCCTCCCCCGCACCTTTTTGAACTTGTTGCTGTTGGCTCTGCTCGCCTGCGCCTGGCTTTTGGGAAGGTGACAGGGAGGAGGGAGGCGCGGAGGGTGGGGGAAGGGGACGGAGAGCTCGCCAGAGCTTTATTTATGCTCCCCGGGCGCCTGGGATCCGGCTGCTCGGGAGCCGCTGGCTCTCCCTTTCCTTTTCCGGGTGCAAGGCGACGGCAAAGTCTCTATGCAACTCAGCCCAGGCGCGCACTTGGCCAGGTATGTACCGCGGGCGAGGCGCGTTCTGCGCGGAGGCAGATGATGCTGCCGCCACGGCGGCGGCGGCTGCCAGCTCCGGGGCTCTAAAACTGTCACACTGCACCTGAGCTGAACTTGAACAGAGAGTGAAGGGGCCATCGGGCGAACGCTCTTGGCTGGCGCAGAGGGTGTCTGTGGACGTGGGCGAGAAAGAGCCCCAGACCGACGCCCCCCGCTGCGAGCCCTGCACTTCACCTCCATCTCTGCAAGCGCCTCGGGAGTAGAGGCGGCCAGCGGACTCCCAGGGACGCGGGACAGTGGCTGTGACCGCATCTCCGGAGCTACAACAACAGGTCGTCTCTTTGAGACGCCTTTGGCGGGAAGGACTACTTCTGCAATAAGGGAAGGTGAAAGGGTTCTTTCTTTGAGGAGACTACCTCTGGGTGACTCCTGCTTCCTCCCTCTTTGCTCTGTGTATTGACCCCACATCAACCAGACTGTGTCAGCTGAGAAGTGAAGACACCTGTTTGAAGAATCGGCTGTCTCCGAAGTCACCTGTGTGCTCACACGTGCCAGGACGTGCCCTGGTCCAACTGTTGGCAGAGATTTGTTTAGCTTCCGTGGAGAGAGATTTTTTTTTTAGGTCACTGTAATTTTTCTTAGTATTCCAAATACTTGTCTGAGGGAAACTTGGCCTTGTGAGAACTGTGACTTCACCTGCACCACCTTGGAATAACCGTGTTCCTGTGAACAGTGCTCCCCAGTGTTTTGTTTGACGTGAAGAAGCGGGGCGTTGTGTTACTTTCATTGTGTTACTTTGGGTGACAGTGATCACTCCTGTGACCCACACTTCCAGACAACATGGCGGCTGGTGTTGCAGCATGGTTGCCCTTTGCCAGGGCAGCAGCCATTGGGTGGATGCCTGTTGCCTCGGGGCCCATGCCAGCACCCCCAAGGCAGGAGAGAAAGAGGACTCAGGATGCTCTAATTGTGCTGAACGTGAGTGGCACCCGCTTCCAGACATGGCAGGACACCCTGGAACGGTACCCGGACACTCTTCTGGGCAGTTCTGAGAGAGACTTTTTCTACCACCCAGAGACCCAACAGTATTTCTTTGACCGTGACCCAGACATCTTCCGCCACATCCTCAATTTCTATCGCACAGGGAAGCTTCACTATCCCCGCCATGAGTGCATCTCTGCTTATGATGAAGAACTGGCCTTCTTTGGCCTCATCCCAGAAATTATTGGCGACTGCTGTTATGAGGAGTACAAGGACCGCAGGCGGGAGAATGCAGAACGCCTGCAGGATGATGCAGACACTGATAACACCGGGGAGAGTGCCCTGCCCACCATGACTGCTAGGCAGAGGGTCTGGAGGGCCTTTGAGAACCCTCACACCAGCACCATGGCCCTGGTGTTCTACTATGTGACTGGGTTCTTCATTGCCGTCTCTGTCATCGCAAATGTGGTGGAAACCGTTCCATGTGGGTCTAGCCCAGGCCACATAAAAGAGCTGCCTTGTGGGGAACGGTATGCCGTGGCCTTCTTCTGCTTGGATACCGCCTGTGTCATGATCTTCACTGTTGAGTACTTGCTCCGCTTAGCCGCAGCACCCAGCCGTTACCGTTTTGTGCGCAGTGTCATGAGTATCATCGATGTGGTGGCCATCCTGCCCTATTACATTGGGCTGGTCATGACAGATAATGAGGACGTCAGTGGAGCCTTTGTCACACTCCGTGTCTTTCGAGTCTTCAGGATCTTTAAGTTTTCCCGCCACTCTCAAGGCCTGCGCATCCTGGGTTACACACTGAAGAGCTGTGCATCAGAACTGGGCTTCCTGCTCTTTTCTCTCACTATGGCTATCATCATTTTTGCCACGGTTATGTTTTACGCAGAGAAGGGGTCATCAGCAAGCAAGTTCACCAGCATCCCTGCAGCCTTCTGGTACACCATCGTCACCATGACAACACTGGGGTAGGTGCCATTGTAGGAAATGGGATGGAGATTGGACACGGGTGGGTTGACTGTGAATCTCTTAAGGCTTCCTGATACTTTAGAGTGGCTACAGTTTTCTCTTAATGCATTTATGAAAATACTAAAGAGTAGGAAAAATTATTTGGATCTGTGAAATGGGTATGCCCAAAAGATATAAAGTACCAGGGAGATGCAGGCAAATATTAAGTATTGGTACCAGACAGTGACAGGTATAGAATTAATAGACAGATGTAGATGGAATGTGTTTTCAACTTAAGAACCCTATCTTATTTTACATAATTATAAAATTTGTAGATACAATTATCAAAATATTTTCTATCAGTAGGTTACCATGTTCATTTTCATTATGGCTAATGGGTTATATATAGACTATTAGATCGAAAGTGGTCAACTATACAAAATATAATGTTCCAAAGTCTCGGTTTGTTCCCTAACCCTCACTTTTTTAAAGGAAGCATGTGGCTCTCATCTCTACAGTTTTCAGAAGCTATGGATCCCATCAGGCAAAGAGTCTACAGATGGTCCATCAAATACACATGGAAGGCAGAGTAGTGTCTCTGAGATTAATGGTTGTCACAGGCCAGTTGCTGTGTAGAATTGTAGGTGCTAAATATCTCCTAGAATTCTTTCCTTCATCCTTTCATTTGGGGCATGAAGTTTTTACAAACCAAAGGAATATATTCTGGATCCAAGGTTTCTGAAATGGACTTTTAAGGATAGAAATGAGATTATTTAGCTGTTATAAAGAAGACTTGTGGGAAATGATTATGAATGTTACTCAAACTGCAGAAAAGTAGTAGCACTTGCCACAGTAGAAAAACTAATAAAATAAATGGAAGGAGCTGGCTCCCTTTTTGAGTTCTTAGATAATCCTTGGAGAGAGGCCGGTGCTTTCTTAAGCTCTGTGCTATGGTTCTTGCCTGATTAGCCTAAGAAGGATTTGGGAATGGCTATAAGAAAAAAAGTTATTCCCAAGGCTGTATTTTAAGTTTTGTATTTCTGTCTCATTTAATTGGCTTCTTTAAGTGACATTGTGGTTAAAGTCAACGTAATTTTGTTGAACACATTGTGATGAACAAATGTCTCATGTTATATGGCCAACCGGTTTTTATGAGATGAATGTTTTCCTGAAATAATGAAAAACTGGCTGAAGTAAAATATAATATTTTGGATTTTAATGAAGTCTGAAGTGTCTTTGAGGGTGCTGATGGACTTTTGACACATGAATGAGTGAAATCTGCAGCCTCTTGATTTGCCTTTCCTTTTTTTTTTTTTTTTTTTCTGTTGGTTGTTTTGTGATACATAGGAGAGGATGAGAAGCACCTTAGCATTACCCTTTCTCAGAAAGAGCTATGGCTTCTTTTTCTTTTTTACCCCTCTTGTCTTTGTGTTATGTGGAATCATGAAAGGACAGTCAGTTTGAATTGCTGTCACGATTTCACGTTTGAACTGTGCTAAAGAAGATGTTAAGAAGAAAACAAAGGAGGAACTACTAAATGGCAGTACACTTTAAAAAATTTGGTGCCATGCAGGTTTTTTATGAGGTCTCAGCAAATCATGAAATGTGGCATATTGTCTAGATGATTGAATGTAGGTATCATTACAAGGAATGGGGACGAGTTGCTAATTTTAAGGATCTGAAATTTCCATTCTGGACTTGAGAAGTTAAGGTTAACATTCACTTCTGGAGACGATTTCCAATTTTTACCTTATCTTGAAAAATATGTTTACATTCTGGAAGAATGGGGATATGGTAGTATTAATGATGAGGATGAGTTTTATTATATAAATTAGATGCTTTTCAGTGTTCTCTTGTGAATGAGTTAAGAAACTAAGTTGTGATTCTTGAGCAGAAGTTAAACAATTGATTCTGTCTGTCCTACTGAGGATAAGCAGATAGAAACAGTTAACTATACACACTTTCTAGAACTTGGAAGCAACGTGGGGCTGATTTTAAGATTCTTTTATGTTTTATTGGAGTTGAAACCTTTATTTTTTAATTAATGACTCTGTTGGAAAAAACACTCAGGCTTTTAATATGTAGAAGCAGTCAAAATGAGAACATTTAACAAAGCCTATGCTTTATATAATACGCAACACTCTCTTAGGGGGAATATCTGCAATTCCTTATCTAAATGTGTTTGTAGTATTTTAATTTGCTTGGACAAATAGATTCTTAAATGACTTGTCTTTTTGGTGTTTTATTGTTAGTAGCCTTGTGGCTCTGTGTTATTTAAGAATGGAAATGGTCTAACACATCTGTCCCTGACTTGATCTTTTATGCTGTAACTTTAGAAGGTTAAGTATGAACTTTCTGGAAAATAAGCAGAAGTTTTTAGCAGTTGTCAAGCTGTGTCTGATAGGCATTCAAGATTTTTTTTTAACCAGACTTTCTAAGTTCTAGTTATGTGGCTCTTATTTTTAATGAAGTTATAGTAATTAATTGATAATATTACATGTGGAAGTGATATTCCACGTGATGTTATCAGATGTACCATCTTGTATACATAATATTTTCATTAGAAAAACAGTGATCAGGGCATTGTGACTCAGGTCTGACAGAACTGACTGCTACTTCTGAGGTCACTGTAGACAATATGCATTTGGTTTTGGGTTTTAAGAACTCTGTCTATCTTGGGATTAAGGTATTTACATAATCATTTCCTGCTTTCTAAAACATCTGCTTTATCATAGCCTGTAACAACACTATGCTTACTATGTGTCTAAACTTCCAGTAAAATGTATATAGTTTTAAGGATATTCATCTTCAATTAGTAAAAGTAGAAAACATTAAAAGCACATTTGAAAAAAAAAAATCAATCCAAGTACATCAGGAGAAATCTGTATTCTAATGTTTAGCTGGCGTGATCTGTGTATCAGTTTCTTTATCTCACCTTCTCTCCCCCTCCCCCTTGAGTATATTCATTCATTGACTGACACAGGGCTGGGGGCTACCTCCCTACCCTCCCCACTCTGCACTCCTCTTTCAATAATGCAAACTCCATTGCTTTGAAGGGAATGAGCTCTGAGAGACCCTTAGCTCCTCTCAGGTCAGGTCAGGTCAGGGTTGGGTGTGTCTGTGGTGTGTGTGTGTGTGTGTGTGTGTGTGTGTGTGTGTGTGTGTGTGTGTTTTCTGAGTTAGAAGGGCTTACATAATGCTAAGTTTAGGGAATTTGTAAGTGTTCTCTAATGACAATCAGAAGTTGCTCTATGAAATTGGTCCGGTGGAGTTGAAGCTCAGCAGTTTCCATTTTTACTTCATGCTCCTGACATATGAGTTTGAAGAGCTCCCAGGATGCACGGGGAGCCCTTGAGGACTTACTATCATGTTATATCATGTTAGGCAGCATTTGTGTTCTCAGTCATGCTTTCTATTCATACTGCTCATAATATGAATTTCAAGTTCAGAAATTCCTTTCTCTGGTCTACTCTACCTCTTTAACCTTAAAACCAAGGTGTTTTCATCTGTATTTTCTGAATGGGAATAAAAGAGGCTGTGTGGACTTTATGAAAAGCTCAGACTTAAGATGATATGTTGTGATTTTTAACTATATGAATTATATTTTGATTTATGGTAATCTGGAAAAAATGTAAAATGTTGATAAATTAACTGGAAAAAAAACAGAATTACACCTTTGGTCATAGATATTGGTATGGTGGCAAGTTTTTCTAAAGCCAAATTAAAAAAAATTCCTACCTTTATTATACTTCAATTGTAATAGTTTTAGTGATTTATACTTTATGTTTGTTTTTTTGAGAGGAGGTTTCGGGTATACCAGGATAGCTTCAAATCCATTGTGTATCTGAGTCTGGTCCTAAACTCCTGGTTGACCTGCCTCCACATTTCACACTTTGAGATTCTAGGTATGTGCTATCATACTCAGTTAGTAAACTTTGCTTGTAGAAACAAAATGAATGGGTGTCTAGAAGTTAGCTCAGTAGTAAAGGACATACATTTTGCTTCAGTGTTAAAGTTATGAAAAAAAAGAGGAGAAAGCAAAGTAATTTTATTGCAATGTCTTTAACAATGAATCATTTCTTCTTAGAATAGTATTATTTGAGACAAACTTACCATACCTATAAGATCATATCTACAAATTAGGACATTTTTATAAATGTGTATTATTGAAAAAGAAGACAGAAAATGCCCCGTGTATTTTTTTTTTTTTTTAAAGACAGGGTCTCACTACTCATCTTTGGTTGTCCCGGAACTTACTAGGTAGACCATGCTAGTGTCAAAGGCATAGAGATGTACTCTTACATAATATCTTCCAACTACCTGTCACTGTGTGGGTTATATAGATTTTGGGAATGCTGTGAGGAAAAATTGCAAATTTGTTTATTTACAAATATCCCCCTTTCCCAGTCACTATGAAAAAATGTGTGGAATCATGTTTCATTGTGTCTTCCACACACAAATATTGCTAATGTGCCGATCTGAAGATCTTTTAAGGTACGAGGCATACAGACTTATGTACCAGGTAGCATTCATTTTTATGTCAGTAGACTTTAGCATTTATATAAAATTCTTTATAGTGAGTTATTAGATGTTGACAAGCAGTTTTAAAGAAATATGGAGAAATGATATATATATATATGTTGCTCTTCATCATCAAAAATAAACAAATCTTAAAATAGTTTCACTATATTTTACTGTTTAGTTTGAAATAGTATCTGATTACATTTTAAAATTATATCATTTAGCATATAAATTGTCAAACTTCAGGTTTGCCTTGATTTCCAGATGGGAATATGACAGAAGAAAAAAAAAATGTGTGCTAGAAGGAGACACTGATTTCCAATGTGTCTGTTGAGTTATTCCTTTCCCTTTCTCAGTTCCCCTTGAGACTAATTAATGTTTAAATACTTATGCCTGAGATATCCTGTCTATTTAGCTATGTCTCTCTCTCTCTCTCTCTCTCTCTCTCTCTCTCTCTCTCTCTGTGTGTGTGTGTGTGTGTGTGTGTGTGTGTGTGTGTGTGTCTGTGTATCTGTGCATGTGTTGGGCCTGCATGTGGAGGTCAATGGTCGATGCCACATGCCCTCCTTTATGGACCTTTGCTTTAGTGTTTGTGACAGTGTGTCTTTGAAGCTGGAGTTTGCTGATTCATCTCCAGTTGATGTGCAAGTGAGTTCCAGGAATCTTGTGTCTTCCTCTCCAGCACTGAAATTATAAATGCTTCTACATGGAACTGTTTTACATGGGTTCTGGGGTTCCAACGGCCATGGTTACATCACAAACACTTTACTGAATATTCTCTGCTGTCTAATATTTTGTTTTGAATGAGCTGAAATCTAAATTTTCTTTGTTTCTTTTTCATGCTGCTGTAGTCTAAGCTAGCCTCTTACTTTATAGGTAGCTGAAAGTCACCTCAAACTCCTGATCCTTTTGGCTCTACCTCCCAAATTCTCGGGTTTTACACTTGTGCTACCATACCTGGCTTTGAAGTTCGAATTTCTTATTGCCTGGTTGCTAAATTCCTAGAGGAAGAAAGATGAGCTATTATTGAAAGTCTTTTATTTTATACATATGAGAATGTTGTAGATTGCCTGTAATTCACATAATGAAAATGGATCGATTATTTTTGATATTTTGATTTTGATATTTTGTTTTGGTATTATTTTTTGTCTACATTTAATGTCTGAAAAATGTCTTGTAACAGTTATCTAGGGGTTGCTTCTAATGCTGCAAAGAGTAGGATAAATAAATAAGTAGGATATTTATTTCATTAACACAGTTCATACCCAGTTCTGCACTCTAACTCTGTTCATGTCTGTACCATTACTGGTGATATGCATGCATTTCACTGCCGTCTCTGTCCTTTTAATCCAGCCCTCAGGTAGATCATGAAAACACACAATCACTATCTCGTAACTGCATATTCTCCTGCAGTGAACTTTTAGGCCTTGGGAGCAAACTAATTAATGCTACCTGGCCTGATGCAAATGAAAATCAAGCAATTATGTTGTCTAAATTACCTTAAAAGAGTTGGTTTGTGAATTCCTGAAAATGTGTACTGTATGTTCTCTTTCATTGAAAGAATAAGATAGGAGAACATTCACTGTGTATAAGCATTGTTTTCTGTCACAGCTATAATAATTCATTCCCCCTTTTTCCATGCCACATACATCTTATATTGTGTTCTGAACAACCCATGCATATGTGTGCATGTCCACACCACACACACACACACACACACACACACACACACACACACACACACACACTGTTAGGTCTCAGGCTGTTCAAATATCCAGATATAAATTTTAGCTGACTATAGGGCGATTTCTGGCTGTTAGATGGCAGATGACATCATTGCTCAGGAAATTGTGAAACTGGTTCCCATCTTCCCAAAGGAGTTGTTTCCCTTAGCTCTGGCAGAAGGGACATTGTGGCTGCCTGTGTCACCTATGAGCCTAATCAAAGCCCATGCTGGCCTCCAGGCTCCCTCAAGATCACAAGTACTTGCTATATGTTGTGAAGCCCACACTAACATCCAGTCCTTCTCACCTCCTCCATGCAAAATTCATCTCAGCTCAAGGGCTTCACTCCTTCCTCCTTAAAGCCCGGCTGTTCTCACTGCCTCTCTTCTCCTCCTACTTACTCTCATTGTCTCCCTATGCTCTGTTCTCTGTACCTGGCTATCTCACTATGTATATGTACTATCCTTTCCTCCTCCTGCATTCTTACCTGGCCTCCGTGTACAGTTTGCTTATTTCTTTCTCTGCTCGGGACCCTTAGATAAGCCTCTAGCTGCTCTCTCTCTCTCTCTCTCTCTCTCTCTCTCTCTCTCTCTCTCTCTCTCTCTCTCTCTCCCTGCCCTAATAATGGAATGGTCATGTTGGCAGTTTCTTTACAGTGCCTCCTCACAAACGAACGTGTGTGTGTGTGTGTGTGTGTGTGTGTGTGTGTGTGTGTGTGTGTGTGTCTGTCTATGTGTACAGATGAAGAAGGAGATGGAGGACAGGGAAAGAGGGAGGGAATGAAAGGGAGACAGTGGACAGAGAAGAGAGAGGAGAAAAGGAGGAAAACGTAGTTGTCCCACTAACTTCAGAAGCTAGATTTGATGATGTGGGATATCATCTTAACACTGTATCACTGGAAAGGATCCCAGGCGTGGGGCACTGTCTCTTCATCTTTGTGCGCATTTGCAGAGCTTTTTAATTAGCGGTGCCCTTCTCACTGTCTTCCCTTTAGTTTCCCTTCTGAGAGCCAGCCTTTACACTGACCTTCATTAAACCTCCTCAACCTCCCATGCCCGCATCATCGCATCATCTCTATTTGCAATTACACTTGAACTTAGCAAGTGCCACTTTATATACAAAAATTGTGCATCGTCTGCTTTTGATTTTTTTTTTTTCTTTCCTAACTAAGTTCACAGAGATGTGAGTGAGGAGCAAATTTTCTCCATCACTGTTCAAATGTAGGAAATGATCTGTGCTAGTAGGTTGTCGATCAAGGACTGAGATGATACCCTTTTCCCACAGAGAAATCCTTAATTATGGAGTCGTTCTCAACAGGCAAGAAAATGCCTATCGAAGTCAAGCCTGTGCTTTGTTTTAAATTTATTGTTTGAGATTTGGTCTTCTAATGTAACACAACCAACCCTCCCTCCCTCCTGCCCTTTCTCCCTCCTTCCCATCTCTCTCTCTCTTTCTTCCTCTCCCTCCCTCCCTTCCTCCTTCTCTCTTTCTCCCTTTCTTTCACTCACTTGCTCACTCTTTCTTCTTTCTCTCTTCCTCTTTCTTTCTTTTTTCTTTCTTCCCGCCTGCCTGATTAACCTGCTTTCTTCTTCTCTTTATTATCATCATTATCATTTTACTGTGAAATACATTGAAACATCTCCAACATATCATTTATAACCATATTCTTCTGCAAAGATCTAAATTAATAGTTGCCCCTGGCTATTTCTTTAATCTGCCTCCTCTGCTGAAGAGTGCCTAAATTGCAGATGCCTCTGGGGAACAGTGGCGGACAAGTCCTGTAAATCAATCAGCAAGGCATTGTCTTTTCTTTTAAGCACAGTTCAATCTGAATGGGAGCAGGTGAAGTCACCCCTAGCATTTAAGTGTCTTGATGACTCTTTGTCACTACAAGGTAGTTTGTCCCCTACCTTTTCTTACCTATTAGCACAGAGTGACAACATGTTGTGGTTGTTTTGTATTTCCATCTGCATTTGCTGACTTGCATACAAATAGTGAATTGTTACCGGTAGGGTATGCACACTTTAAATGCACTTGCTATCAGAAAGGTCAGAAGTCCTGAGACTTGGTCAAAACACCAGTTTAAAATAAAAGCACTCTCTAAAGGCTTAAATGCACTTAAAAATAATGAATGAGCACTCAAAATTGTGTGTTATGGAATGGGATGGGTCTTAGAGGAGATGGGGTAGGAGAATTGATCAAAATGCGATATATGAAATTCTCAAAGAATTATTTAAAATCTTTCCAAAACTTAAGTAGTTCACAGTTGTAAATGCAAATATAGGTACATATGCTCATTTAGTACAATCAATTTTGCCTTGGAAATTTTGACAAGTCTCTTATGTAAAGAAAATCTGAATCACATAAAGTGTAGGGGAGCAGGGAACGAGTTACCAGAAGTTAATAATGACAAAAAATAACATTGAGAGAGTAGGATGAAAGTTGAAATAATGTCAGATAGGATGGGAAGGCATTGTTCTAAAACAGAACTGCCCCCCCCACTCCAGTAAATTTGCTCTAATTCTGATATGCTTCTCATTTTCTCCCCTTTGGGGAGGTCCAGTCACAGTGCTTTTGGAAATTTAGAGTAATACCAGTATCATACACTCTTAAGAAATGAAATGTGGTCCATATACTTCAACTTAATTAACATGTGTGTTGAACCCTTATCAGCCACCATTGACTATAGCAATAAACGTAGCATTAGAACTTCCCAATGATAAGACACTTGCAGAACTAGCCTTGTGGGAGAGACAGAAAATACACATATAGATATGTAATGTATCACCAGTTTGGGATGTTTTGTGAAGGCAATGAATTGCGTTCAGACACTGCTATATTGGAAAGGGCTAGATAAGGACCCTTCAAGAGGGATGAGCTTGAGCAGAAGACCATTGCCAGGGATGGAATGACCGACAGAATGATACTTTAGAAGGGGGCAGAAAGGAGTACAGTAAAGTCCTTATCCTCAGTGCTTCAGCCTAGAAGAATTTCAGACTTGCACAGGTTTTGAAATTTGCAAATGCATAATGAGCTATCTTGGGTATGCAACCCGGAGTCTAAACTTGAAATTCATTTACTTTATATACATTTTATACTCAGATCCTGAAAATAATATCACACAATAGTTTTAGTTTGTGTTTTTACTGGGATGTGCTACCTGAAGGCTAGATGTAGAATTTTTTGTTTAAGATATCAAAGTGTCACAAACGAAATGTATATTTGGTGGCATTCTGACTTTGAATTCCAGACTGGGAAGGCTGAACCTGTACAGAACTCTCACGGAGAAGGAGTTTGTTCTGTCTATTGCTATTGTAATTGAATCAAATGGAGTGCAGGACTCAGCAGCAAATGGGTTGTGAAAAGTGTGTGGGAGGAGAAGATACAGGACATAGGAGACGGTTGTGAAGACTTCTGCTTCTACCAGCTTCAGCTGCTAGGTTTATTTGGCATTGTAAGATGTTGTGAAGTGGCAAAACAAACAAAAAACCCAAACAAACAAACAAACAAACAAAAAACCACACACAGAGGATGGGAGCAGAGTCTCTGTATTTGTGCATACATCTGTGGAAACTTTGTTTTTATAAGGTTCCACTTGAAGGTTCTCCTTGTTGGTCTTTATGCTGACCTTCGCCATGAAGCCTTCTAACTTCCAAACCTGGCACCATTTCTAGTCAAAATTTCACTTATCATGCCTCATATAACTCGGGGTTTAACTCTTGCCTTTTTAAGTGGAGAGGCTTTTGCGGTTACAGTATTGCCTTTGGAACAGTGGTTTTCCTAGTCCACTATGAGAAAGGTTCTGAGTTAGTAAGGTGCAGGTCATGGAGTGGGATAGTGTTTGCACATCAGGGAGGGAGGCCAAGCACGAAGTTCATCCCAAGATGAGCAGTAATGGCTGAATGCAAGACAAGCATAAGTATAGGAGAGAGGGAGACATTAAAGAAAGGAGGTGGTGGTGGGATGTGGCATTGCTGCTGTTAAAAGGAACACAAGCTCTGTCATATTTTGTAATGCCTATTTTAAAATTAACCTCTTCAGTGGTTTACAAATTCCAGTGCTAAGATTTGTTGTATTTCCTCAATTTACAATTATAACCAGTTATTTACAAGGTTCTTTAAAACTGGAGTAACTTACAAGATACTGTGGATAAATTGCTTCTAGCTGGAAAAAAAAAATGTTACTTAAATTGAAAAGCTGAATTCCACATTTTAGCTTAAAAGAAAGAGTTGATGTTCAATAGATATGAAACTTTTTCAGAGATGACAGTATAATTTAAAATTTTTGAATATGAATTTGAAGATTAGCAGCTGTCTAGTCTAATATTAGTGCTTGACAATATCACACTGATCCTGAATTCTATTTCAAGGATTTCTGACACTTTTTCTCACCGTGCAGTAGGTACATATATATCCTTTCTACGTGTTTTGTTACTTTTGTGAACTTGGAAGAGAAAGTGGCTCACAAGCCTTGAAACCTGTGAAGATTCCCATATGATACATATTTTTTTTAGTAGAACCAGATTGGGACCATACAAGGAACAGGTGTATAATAAAAATATACAGAGATAGTGCTTTGATAAAAACCACAATGATGGAGAATTAAGTATAACCATGAATGGATAATTGGAGACACTTGTGTTTAGAAGATTTAACATAATTGATTTTTACATCATATAGTGTCTACAAGAGAATTAACATCATAGTGTGCATTTTTGAATTATCATAATCAAATGCCTAGCCACATATCAACAACACAGAAAGCATACATTCACATATGCTTGAAATTAAGGGACTTGCCTGTGACATCTCACCATGGCTTACTGTTACCAATAAAGCATCTTCCTTCCCTTCTCTTAATGCTGTCCTACCCAGAAAATCCTCAGGGTTACTGATGAAGAAATCTAGGACTTGCAAAGGCTACCACCATGGGAAATTTCTTGATATTGCCTGAAGTTGGGCTGTGACTTACACATTCATACTTACTGTCCTTACACTCTTCAGAGCAAGTCATTCTTTCCCTCCCACAGCTTGCATAAAATAACTCTGTCTGACCCTATTCTAGTTTAATGCGTTTCTGGAAAACAAAACAACATTATGCATAGAGCTTTAGCTAATACTTGAGAATTTATAAAGATGTTTTTATTTTTTATCAAATATGGTGGTTTTGGACTGAAAAGCAAGCAGTATTATGATCTTATATCAGGCCAATCCAGTAAGGTGTATCAGCATTTTATTGAGTCATAAAAGAATAGGCGCAGTGAACTGCTACAAATGTCTTGTTTGTCTCCTTCAGTCCAAAGGCATTAAACACATCATGTTTCAGCTTGCAGAAAACTTTAGGAATTTTCTAATTTAAATTTGTAAGAACATAAAATGAAGTATAGATGGAATTTACACAAAATCACAGAGCGGGTTGGTAAAGAACCTGAATTAGATTTGAAGGAATTTTTTTTGAACTTCTATATTTTTTAAACTTAAATGAGAAACAATCATGCTTTACATGTCCATCCCAGTCCCCTCTCCCTCCCTTCCTCCCCTGTCTCCCACTAACCAACCCCCTATCCCATCCCCTTTCAGCTCCCCAGGGAGGGTGAGGCCCTCTATGGGAGGGACTTCAGAGTCTGTCATACCATTTGGAACAGGGCCTAGCCAACACCGCCCCCCCCCCCAGCCACCAAGGGTTTAGGCTGAGAGAGAATCCCTGTATGTGGAATGGGCTCCCATGTTCCATTCATATAGTAGTGATGAATACTGATCCACTACCAGAGGCCTCATAGACTACCCAGGCCTCCTAACTGGCTGCAGAGTCTGAGCTATCACAATCTCTGTGGGTTTCCCTGTCATGATCTTGATGCCCCTTTCTCATATAATTCCTCCCACATCTCTTCAAATGGGCTCCAGGAGTTGGGCCCAGTGCTTGATTGTGGATCTCTGCATCTGCTTCCATCAGGCAGTAGATGAAGTCTCTATGATGAAGGGTAGTTACCCATCGGATTACAGGGGAAGGCCACTTCAAGTATCCCATCCACTATTGCTGGGAATCTTAGTTGGGGTTATCCTTGTGGATTCCTGGAAATTTCCCTTACACCAGGTTTCACCCTAACCTCATAATGGCACCCTCTATCAAGACAACTCTTTCATTACTCTCTCCCTCAATAAAATGAATTTTAAAAACTTAGCTTTTTGTTATTAAGAATTTGAGGTAAAGAAGCCTGGCTTTGGTTGACTCTGAGTGCATACTTTTAAGGAGCTATTATTCATTTATATAACTCCTGTCATTCATCTGTGCATGGCCTGCTTTATCACTTTGTCTCTGTGTTAAATTTAGTAGCTCTAAGAATGAAATAAGACAATATAAGCTCTTTATTTTATATTGACCTACATCTAACCACTGCACCTCTTTTTCCTTTACACATTTTGTGAGTCCCTTTTTCTTACCTTATATATTCTCTCTCTCTCTCTCTCCCTCTCTCTCTCTCTCCCTCCCTCCCTCCCTCCCTCCCTCCCTCTCTCTCTCTCTCTCTCTCTCCCTCTCTCCCTCCCTCCCTCCCTCCCTCCCTCCTTCTCTCTCTCTCTCTCTCTCTCTGGTTTTTCAAGACAGGGTTTCTCTGGCTGTCTGGGAATCCCCTCTCTACACCAGGCTGGCCTTGAACTCAGAGAGATCCACCTGCCTCTGCCTCCCAAATGATGGTATTAAGGCATGCACCACCACCACATGTCTATTTCATTAACAATGAAAATGTAACTGAATTTATTGAATTTTGAGTGGATAAAATGTTGTTTCAGTGTTTCAAGATCGTCTATAGTTTGTATTTGGTTTAACCATATTTCCCACCGGACAGTTTTCTAGTATATACATGTTTATGCATGGGAGGTATATAATTCTTTTATGTTTATATACTCTAGTTTTTTTTTTTTTTAAGTATTCTGGTGATTCTTGCATGTAAGTTAGTATCTGACAACTCTTGACATGTACATCCCTTTGCCTTTGTATAGTTCACAGACTCAAATTTCTGGGACAAATGATTGAGATTTGTGTATGGAAGGACAATGCCCACTTTCCTCTAGTTGTTAAAACATAGCATACATTTCCCAGCCATCCATTATGCAAAGCAGGAAGTTAGGATGAGTAATGTTGTTTCTGGTGCCACTTTTCCTGTGGCCTTTCTGAAACAGAGATTGAGGTGTCAAAACCTGCATTGGTCCTCTTCTGTTGTAGCCAGGTACATTCCAAGGGTAGCTCTATAAAAACACAGTAAACTTGAAACGTCCTCATAAGGATCAATTTTACTTATTAATTTGAAGGTAAGAAAGGGGATTTGAGTATTCAAGTTGACATTCAGTTAATTTTCTGATAAATTCAAGATTTTATAGACTGTTATATGTAACTGTTTCAAGGATCAACAGTGAAGAAAATTCTTAATCCTTTGCATTTTTACTGATTTCTTTATCAGAATGTTGGTGTACTTTGAAAAATTAAGGTAGTATAAGATAACTCATATATATCCAGAAAAGGAAGCAACACTGTGAAAGGGGATATGAGAACAAACATTAAAATGCATTTTTTCTATTTCAGGAAATTTTTAACCATGGATACTAAAGTGAATGTTACTTCTAATCCTTCTTAAGTAACCTTGCCATTTTTCATGTTTGCATCAAAAGGCAGTTTTTATGAAAAGCATAATTAAGCTAGAGTTCATATATGTTGATCAACTGTCTTTCTTAAGTAGGTTTCTGCTTTTGGCTTTAAAAAAAAAAAAAATCACACAAATTAGATTCAAGATGCCAGATGATAACACAGTACAGACTCCAATAAAAGCAAAGAGATATAATTTGAAAGTGGCTACTCAATCTTCCTCATGAAAACAAGGAGTTCTTATTAAGAGTTGGCATTATAATAAATGCTGATACATGATGTGTTCATTGATCTTGTAGATACCATTTTTTTATGCAGAGACCCAAAACATTTATATTCACATAAATTAAAGCGACTGTTGCTTTATGTAAAATGAAGGAGGCCCCAAGTAAAGTAGCAAATGTTGGCAATACTTTTTAAAACTAAACAGTGAGTAAACTAAGAAACAATTTGACAGATCACTCATATTCCTTTCATCTGTTGCTTATTATTTCTTAAAGTCTCCAGTGCATGTTACTTTGAATGTTACCAAAATATGTAAGTATAGGCATACCTGGTATATGCACTCAAACAGACAGTTAAGTAACATAAATATAACTAAAAATGTATAGGTATAAAAATAGTATAGGATACATGTTTATGTATTGACATGTACACCGTCTTCCTATTTGGGAATAAATGTGTGAACCACGAAGATAAAATATTTAGGATCTGGGCACATAGGTGGTAGGAAAAATAAATTTTGCTCATGTAATTGTGTGCTTATATGTATATAGATGTATATGTACATTTAAAATCATTAAAAGAAAATTTTAAGGTGATTTACAATAAATACTTACATAATATACACCTTACTAAATTTCTGCTAAAGAACATTTCCTTTTATATTCAGTTATTTTTACTTGTTAGTTTTCCTCTGTATCTGTCTTTTTTTTTTTTTTTTTTTTAGATTCTCTTTCAAATTTTATCTGTCATCCTCAAAAAACCCTTCAGAGATTCACCTAAAATAAGTTAACTAATAGAATAGCAGATTAGGGATTGTAAGCACCAAAAAAGGGATACTTAAATACTGACAATCCTATGCCCTGTGTTGTGTGAGCATATGCATGCTCCACGGTGAGTATGTGTGTGTTGGGGATAAATTTCTGGAGCCATGCAGATTTACCTCAGGTCAATTAGCAGCAGGTGTACTTACCCACAGTCCTCTCAGTAGCTTTTGTGAAGAAATTTTTAGAAAAGGAAGGTCAAGTTAAATTTGGCCCATGGGTCACTTGCCAGCACAGTGAACCGCCTCTGCACCAATACTTTTTATAGGATATTGAGACATATTTCTGTTAATGAGTGTTTTATTGTGGGTAAGATGGAGGAAGGTGTGATGCTTTAGCACACAGTTACGGTGTGTGACTGTGAAACCATGATAGGTACATATTTTTAGATATTTAAAAAGGGGCTAGTTAAGGCATAATTGTCTCTATTTTTTTTTTTGTGTGTGTGTGTGTGTGTGATATTCAGTGCATATACGAAATAGGTAATGACTAACTCAGTGTGGCTCAACTTTCTGTCTTCTGCCTTTAATCTCAGCGCTCTAGAGGCAGAGGCGGGCAGATCTCTCTCTGTAAGTTCAAGACCATCCTCAGCATGGAGACCAGGACAGCATCCAAAGTCACAGAGAAACCCTGTCTCGAAAAACAAACAAACAAACAAACAAAAATTGTATTTATAACCTTTAGCTACTATACTTATTAATAAAATATATAACAATCTTTGAGGATTACAGTATTCTTGTGTTGAACTTTATAATTTGTTTATTCTGTGAGCTAACAGTGTTTCCATTCATCACCCCTCCATTGTAGCCTTTCTGTGTTTAGAAAAAAAGTATTCCACATTGAGAGCATCATTTTTAGCATTCATGTATGGGAGGGTACAGATACATTTTCTTTCTATGTGACTTATTTTACTTAACACAGTGTCCTCAAACTTCAGCCATTTTGCAGTGAATGACAGGATAATGTGTGTGTGTGTGTGTATGTGTGTTTTGTTGTTGTTTTCGTTTTTTAAATGGATGAATAGTATTTCACTGTAAACATACTACCTTTTCTTTAGCCATCAGATATTAGTATCTTTCTTGATTCTGTATCTTACCAGGCACCAATAGTGTAACAGTAATCATGGATACAAATGTACCTTTTCTTGATAAGTTGTTTCCCTTGGATGCATGTGATAGAAGGGAGACTGATGGTCTCCCTTTGGCTTTTGAGAAGCCCCCGTTATGGTGGTGTTTCCAACCCAGCAGCAGTTTCTGTTTTGAACACCTCCATCGTTTCTTTCAAGCCTTCGTCAGATAACTAGCTTACAGTTGTTTTTTTCCCAAGTTCTAAATACAATAAGTAATCTCTACTTTGCCCATTTATTTTAACCTTGATACTTGCTCACAAGTAAAAAGGGACATATTTATTTATATTTATATTTATTAATATTCCTGTGTGGGAATTGTTCCTCTATTGATTTCAGGGTTTCGTATTTTGTATTTGAGACTTGCACCATTTTAGGTTGTAGTTGATAAATATAGGCTTATGTTTTTCATCATATAAAATATATATATATATATATATATATATCTTTCATAAAGCAAAACAGTAGCTTTGTAGGAGTCTAGCAGTGTTTTAATAGGAAATGCAAGGAGGTTAATTGAAACCTCTAACCTGATATCGTTAGGAGAAAGAAACATAGATGGAGTAAGCAAGTAATCAAGAGTGGTACTTGACAGTGTAGACAAAGATCTTAGAATTTGAATCACTTAATATATTCAGTGAAACTTCAGGCTCCCAGAGTTGCTTCAAGTACTTCATATGATCTTCAGCGATAGGAACCATCACCTAGCAATTTCTCTTCTCGGGTCATGTTTTGAGACCCAGTAGTTTAGGAGGCAAGAGATAATAGTATTTCAAGGATGAAAGCAACCATCATGGTACTTTAGAGAGCTCCATCTTTTAACAACTGGGCATTGTCAGCTTTTAAAGTTTCTTACGACCTACTACTGTTGGAAATAGGCAGGCTGTGCTTTCCTGTACAGGATAATGGAGCATGCATACATAATAAAGATAAAGACTTCATATTAGCCAGGGTCTTCTACTCCTATGCTCTTCCCAAGAAGGACTTAGAAAGCAGATACACAAAAAGAGTGGCTATTACAAACTGCATAATATCAGTATTTTCTTTGAGTAGTTTTTCTCCTTTATCATTATATTCTATATAAACAGAGAGTTATTTTTTAAAGAATTTACTTTCTCCAAATGAGTAAATGTTAATCACATATAGAGGAATTCAACTGTGAAGCAGTGATGAGTTCTTACATTATAAATGAATATAATGGACAAAGGTTGTTGTTGTTAGAGTTTTAATTTCAGATGGGATGTTACTTAGCCAGGGTGGGACTAGGAGGATTATGCAACTAGGCATACATTATACAATAGAGTGTATGCTGGCCTCAAACTTGCAACCTAGAGGAGATCATACTCTTTGTTCAGACTTCAAATGTGAGGATTATAGGTCTGAGATAGCACTCCTAGCTTTAAGGAATGTCTTATCTAAATATCCACCAAATGTATGACTTGGCTTTTCTTGGCTATTAGGCTGCCTAAAGTGCTTTGTGTTCTCTTCTGGAAGGTGTACTGAAGTGTGTAATATCAATTTCACTTCAAGATCTAGATATAAAGGAACCCCATTTTCAAAATCATTGCTCTGGATTAACATTGCCAAGAATTGAAATTCATTTTATCTTGGAGGTTGCTGTCTGATGAGCAGTGGCTATGGGGTCTCTGGACATTGTTTCAAAAAACAAGCAAATCTGTATTTGGAAGATATAATGGAGTCCTAGTATTCTGATATGATTTCATTCTAACCTGAATGTTACTTTTGTTTGTTTGTGTTTTTTGTTTTGTTTTTTTCTTGTTTGTTTGTTTGTTTACTTTTTTTGAGACAGGGTTTCTCTGTGTAGCTTTGGAGCCTATTCTGGAGCTAGCTCTGTAGACCAGACTGGACTCAAACTCACAGAAATCTACCTGCCTCTGCCTCCTGAGTGCTGAGATTAAAGGCATGCGCCACCAGCGCCTGTTACTTTTTGTCATTATGATCTGAAGATTATTTGTAGACTTAATTTTAAGTGAGATGGTTTATTCAAATTTTGTTAGGTTAGAAAAGCCCTCTGTAATGTTTTCTCTGGAAAAAAAAAATATAAATGATGTTACCAAATCAGTAGGGAGTGGAGACAAAGGTTTTAAAGAAATAATCTGACACCAATTAAGGGAAACATACATACATTTTTATATTCCTGGTCTGTGCCAAGCACTATTCATGGACATAAGTTACACCATTTCTTTATTCTGTGAATTGACGCTCCTATTTCCTTTGCCACATTCTAAGATCCACATGGAGTAAGCAAAATGGTAACTCAATAAAATTGACAAGACAGAACTCCGCCCCCCCCCAAAAAAAAAGAAACCTACCATCAAAAACTTGTTTAAGTTCAATGGGCCTAATAGAAAAGTTAAACAGAGGATCTTGTTTAAAATATGGATAATAAAAACCATAGGGCCAGGTTCTGAGAAGCAGGTCTTGAATTTTGATATATGTGGTGTTCTGGGATAAGATCGGAGATGACTCAGCTTAATAATGCCTGTCCTCTTACTCTTTTGTCCAGGCAGGTGTCTCAGTAGGAGACCCTCATCCTCTTACAGAAGATTTGAGCCACAAAGTAAACAAGCTCTCTCTCTTATCTTAAAAAAAAAAAAAGGACAAGAGGACTTGCCTAAAGGGGCAGTCATCCTTTCCCTGAACCAGAGGCCAGACATCATTAGCCATTAAAAAACCCCTAGGTTTTAGTTGACACCACACCCACAGGTTTTAAAACAATGTCTAGCACACTATAGGTGCTGAATAAAGATCCCCCCTTTCAGTAGAATTAAAAGGGTTTGTTCAGTTTTTGAACCTTTTATCACTCACAA
This sequence comes from Phodopus roborovskii, assembly GCF_943737965.1. NCBI lineage: Eukaryota > Metazoa > Chordata > Mammalia > Rodentia > Cricetidae > Phodopus > Phodopus roborovskii. The sequence continues at coordinate 8,627,640 of NW_026125444.1, forward strand.
TACTTTGTAGCTGTATTACCCTCGGATTTACAAATGTCTGCATAAAAAAAAATCAAGACTCAGGTGATATGTTCTTTAACTCAATGTGTGTACAAAGTAAACTTCCTGAATTTTAGCACTTTCTAATAGGCTCATTGATTCCTCTGTAAAACTATTGTGCAAACCCTTGTCCATTGTTTAATCATTGAGGAAAATCTTTACATTTCTATGTTGCTTCTCTCTTTCCCTTGATTTTGGTTCATAGTTACTCATATCTAAGCCATTCTGAGCTACAGACATTAATTACCAGATTTATGTTATTAGGAAATATTGTGTCCTTGGCTTTTTAATGGCCATATGGAGAGTATTTCTTAAATCTCATGCAAAATCATTTGGCTAAGAATATTATCTACCTCTTAACCCCAGTTGACTTCACAAAACAATTTATATTCAAATATGTAGTTCTCAGATAATAATATTTTAATGTTTCATACAAATCGCATACACTACACACACACATACACACACACACACACACACACACACACACATTTTTTACTTTCTGGTGGCATTTTGGCACTTTCTTTGATGAATCAGTCCTACCAGCATTAGGTGGGAGATGGGATCATTTTCTTACCTGGCATAAGCAGAATTCCAGTGGCAGAAAAATGCTGATCAGATTCTGGGCACAGCTAGGAGATTTACTTGGCACTCAAATATCTCTTGAGCAAAACTCTCGAATCATTTGTCACTTTCCAAATCTTTACATACTACTAGGAATAGATTTGAAAGTCATTATTGTTGCACAGAATAATCCTGTCACTTACAAATTATATTTGCTTTTATAGTTATATTTTCATTTTTAAAAATATTTTGCCTATCATGTGATAAATATTCATGGAATAAAAAGAAAGGATAAATTAAAGTTGTGTTCACTTATGCCAAAAGAAGGAGCGACAGGATTGCATTAGATGACATGAACCTCTTTTTATGATATTAATGGTCAAACCCCAAAATACATGATGGTATTAGTTTATCTCACTGCAGTACTCTTTTTAGAAACCATGTACTGTCATTACCTTTAGGTGGCTCTGTTAGTTATTTGTATAGTTGATGTTCACCAGCTGCTGTATAGACTCAAACATACATGAATATTGTTCTGTAGCAGAAACATAAGCATGATGCCCAGCAATACAGGAAATGAAATATGCAGTAATATGCAAACATAATCCATACTTCAGCTTCTTCCATATACTGACTGCTCCTTTGTGCCAGGCGATATATTTGGCACTATGGAAGCAGTTATGGGTGTAGGCAATAGGGTTGTTTGAGGATCTGAGATTTACAAAGAAACCGTGACTTTAAATTCTGGCCCTTCTCAGTAGGATGGTCTTGGCTCATGCCTTTAATCCCAGCACTCAGGATACAAAGGCAGGCAGATCTCTGTGAGTTCCAGGACAGCCTGCTCTACACAGTGAGTTCCAGGACAGCCAGGGCTTTACACAGAGAAACCCTGTCTAGAAAAACCAATCAACAAACCAACCAAACAACTGAGCAAACAAAAAAATTCTGGCTCTTCTCACAGGCTGACTTTACTAAGCCTTCATGATGTTTTAAAATACATTTGTTGGTATGAAATAAAGTTTTCAAGCAACTCTTTAATGCTCTAAAATTATTATTGCTTGCTCCAATTGAAAAGAGTGTGACAATCAGTTGTTGGCAATAAGTTGGGAAATTATAAAGTCATTCGGACATTAGTGTGCTTCTCATAGGCCTCATTTTCTTGTCATGACTGTCTTGCAAATGTGGCAGAATGGCCATTGGAGCTGATTTCTGTGCCTCGCTTGCTTCCTATGATTTTTTTCTCCATCTGAAACAAAGATAACCAGTATTTTCCAAGTATAGATATTTCATATCTGCTGTAATCTTACATGATGCACTACACACATTAGAAATGATTGTGTTATTATCTTTGAAAATATTCTGTAGGATTTATTTATTATGATACAGATTTGTCCCTTTAAAGGTAGTTAAATCAAAAGAAACCAAATTAATGTCAAACAATAGTAGGTACTCTTTCTGCATTTTGGCAAATACACTGCTAGTTGATATCACCTCTCTTTATTAGATGGGTGACTGTTTGCCTGCATATTTGTATTTGTATTTTGTGTGTGTCTGGTGGCTGCAAAGGGACTGGAGTTGTGGATAGTTGTGAGCCACAATGTGGGTGTTGGGAATAAACCTTGGTCCTCTACAACTACTGAGGCATCGCACCAGTCCTACACTTCCTATCTTTATGAGAAATATTTCTGCTTTTGTTTCTATTTTTTTTATTCACTTGCAACAATTCCCCTTTGGCTTCATATAGGTCCTAAATAATTTATTCCATAATATGTAAAGTCAGTGATAATATCACATATGTTGACATATAAATGAGATGCCTGAAAATCTTTTGTTCGTTATATAGAATTTCATAATCTTGAGATTAAAAAAATATCCTTATAAGTTGCCTTGCTCATACTTTCATGCACTCCCTTTCTACTATATTCTCTGCATTTGTATGGCTTTCTATGAACATTTTAAATATTGTATGTAATTAACATTTTAAGGTGACCCATTCTTTTGTAGAGTGGCTCACATTTTTATCAGATTAAAAAATGAAATGAAACATACACCCTTTCTATCAGACACACATTCAAATAATATCGCATGAAGTCAAAGTGGGTATGCGAACATTATCACATCATTTCCAGGGTGGAAATTGTGTCCTTGCTTGGGCTTTTCTTCAGGAGAGTTGGCACTCCCTATTTCATCCAAATCCTACTGTGTAAAGTGGTTTCTCAATGTAGTCATTGTTTTGAGTTGGATCTTCTGAAGTGAATTTGACCATAAGAGAGTGTATACACTAGATGTGCAGCGTACTATGACATCAACAGTGTATATCTTAGAATGGAGCCCAAGTGCACAGACTTTTTAGCCATCTTGTAAATATAGCCCAATTATTTTCCTTTGGGGTGATATATTGCAATGTCCCTTTTTCTGTTCTTTTCTTACACTGTCCACTTATTTTACTTAAGAATATGTTATACCACATCCCTTTAAAAATATTACATTTCATTCTATGCATGAATAAAATTAACTGTTTAAGTGTTTTCTTAAATACATAGCTTGAGTGCCTTCACTAATTGCATCATGAAAACAGAGTGGAATGTACACCACGATATTTCTTCTAAGATACTACAAAGGCATCGTCAGTGGAATCTGGAGCATCCATCCAATGAAACTAGGCAGGGTGAGAAGAGAAGAAGGAGCTTATTATAAGTCCTTTTGTCTTGTTTGAACAACATGGGATATCCCAGTGTGATGGTTTTCCCTTTCACAACCAAGATAGAAAAGGAGAGGCTCAGGCTTACATACAGCTCCCATTTCTAAATATTTGAGCAAATTCATTGGGAGATGAAACAGAAATAGTTTCTCTATGACTATAGTTTTTTCATTTGATGAATAATTGTCTTGACTCTAAACTGTATTCAGCTCTGATATATATACATATAATGTGTAGAGGTATAGGAATCTAATACAGGCATTATCATTATTTTGATTATAAACAAATGTAACTGACAAATGATTGATGTTAGTTTTGTCTTTATCCAGAGTGCAAAATCTGCATTTTTTATAGAAATGTATAACCTTGACAATTATTTGAATAGGTAAAAATAATTAGTAGCATTGCCAGAAAAGAACTAGAAGTACTATTACAGAAAAAGCTTAACCACACGTCTGACAATGGGCTGATCTCCAAAATATACAAAGAACTCAAGAAGCTCGTCACCAGAAGACCATGTCACATACAGAGATACTCCCTAAGCCTATACGCAGGGGAAGCAGGAAGACTGAGTTGGGGGGCAGACTAGAGGAGAGCAAGGATAAACCACAATAGATGGAGCGTTATAGGTTTAAAGCTAAATCTGACACGAGGGAAATGTCAGAAATCTACAGGGATGACTGCAGTTAACAATCTAAGCAATAGTGGAGAGGCTACCTTAAATGCTCTTCCGTGATAATGAGATTGATGACTACCTTATATGCCATCCTAGAGCCCTCATCCAGTAGCTAATGGAAGTAAGAGCAGACACCCACAGCTGAACACTGAGCAGAACTCCTGGAATCCAGTTGCAGACAGGGAGGAGTGATGAACAAAGGGGTCAAAACCAGGCTGGAGAAACCCACAGAATCAGCTGACTTGAACAAGGGGGAGCTCATGGACTCCAGTCTGATAGCTGGGACACCAGCATTGAATGTGGGTCTCAGTAAGGAGGCCTGAGAAGTCTATGGAACATGTGACAGTGCAATCAGGATATATCCCTGGTTCATGAAAGGACTTTGGGAGTACATTCCCCATGGGGGTTTACTCCCTTAGCCTACCCCAAATGACTTGACAGATTTTGATGATCCCTCCTGGAAGGCCTCACCATTCCTGGGGAGTGGATGGGGAATGGGATGGGAGGATGGGAGCGAGAGGGAACTGGGATAGATATGTAAATAAGAAAGACATATTAAAAAATAAAAGAAAAAAAACCAAAAAGACTTATTTTATAGTTCATCAACACAAGCAATTGCAAAACTGAATTTCCTGCTCTTGGGGTGTGCTATTGTGGTTATAATGAGCACATTCCAGTATTTTCTCTTGTGCAAATGAATTAATGCTTAGGTGATATGTAAATTTACTCTGTAGGCTTATGATCTATGATTTGCAAAGTTACAATTCCTAGTTTTGGTCACTCAGTATGGAAAAAATTACCTCTAACCCATGATTAACATAATTATTTTAGTGGAAATGTGGTTATATTTTACAACTTTTCACATTTTTCTCTTCTTGTAGAGGGACAGTATTGTTGAAGGCATTACAAAATTCTGTTAGTAATTCTCATCCAAGTATCTATCAGCAATACCTGTTTTGACAAAATACACATTCAGTGTAGAGGAGCATTAACTTCACACTTTAGAAATAGAGTTTATCTGATTTTTGGTCATGTCAGCATGTGTAGATATTTACATTAAGTTGAAAATGGTAGGTCTTAATTTTGATAAGTAGGCTGTATCTTTTAACTCTAAAATTTTTCTTCTAGAATGAATTGTATGTATTACATTATTTCTTATTCATAAAGTTAGTCTATCTGACCTAATTGCTGTTAATGGTATATAAAATAAAATGACACAATTGCAAGCATCTGTACACCTTTTCAGAAAACTAAAAATTTGGAGTTATATACAAGTTATAGCAAACATCTTACTATGCTTTCAGAACTCATTTTCTAAATGTTAGTTAGAACTCGATTAAAAGTCACTTGTGATAAAAGAATCATAAAGGGGCTGGAGAGATGGCTCAGCAGTTGAGAGCATTGGCTCTTCCAGAGGACTGGGGTTCAATTCTTAGCACCTACATGGAAGCTCAAAGCTGTCTGTAACTCAAGTTCCATTGGATTGAATATACTCACAAACAAATGCCAATGTATATAAAAATTAAAAAAAATAATTGAAAACCTTAAAAAAAGGAATTATAATTTGGTAAGATTTATAATAAATAAGGTCATTAGGAGGAGGTGGAGGTTTTTTTTTTATCATCACTACCATTAGGTGTGTTCCAACAGCTGCTTCTAAACTAATGACTCAGAGACAATATTAATTATGAATACTTGGCCAGTAGCTGTAATTAGAGTTTCTTTCCAGCCTGGTCCTGCAACCGATTATCCCCAAATAAACACATGAAGGCTCATATTAATTTATAAACTATTGGCTGATGGCTAGGACTTCTTACTGGTTAACTCTTCTTTATTATTCACCCATAACTATGAATCTATGTATTTCCTGGCCTTATCTTACCAGAGAATTCCTGGCATGTACCATTGTCCCATTCTCTACATGGTGTCTCTTCTTGGTGGCCTCATTCTCGCTCCCCAGCATTCTCCTTGTCTCCTAGCCCCGCCTGTCTTCCTGTTTGGCTATTGGCCAGGTCAATTGGTGTTTTATTCATATACCAAAAAGAGAAACATATACAGAAGCACATCTCCCATCAGATAGCTTAGGCATGTTACTAGCCTACTCTTACCTCTTAAATTAACCCATTTATATTAATCTACATTCAGCCATGTGGTATTGCCTGTCTTTTAGCTTGCTTCTCCTGTTTCCTCTCTGTAACTGCTGGAAACTCCTCTAACTCTACCCTTCTTCCCAGCATTCTGTCTGTCCCTAAAATCCTGCCAACCTTTGGCTAAACAGATTTTTATTTATGATGAGAGCAGTACATATTTACAGTGTACAAAGATTTTTCTCATATAGCAATTAAGTAAATGGTTTGCAATATTTCTGCATACTTATCTTCTCTAACTTTCTGAAACATATATGAATATGTGTTTATATATATGTATACATACATATATATATATATATATATATATATATATATATCATAAGTTTCAGTGTATCTATCTCTTATTTTTGTTGTACTCTATCTTATTAGAAGCTCTTGGAGGCCAGGACCTGCCTCTAACTTGATTTATTGTAATATGTGTGTATTGAGTACACTCTTTGCTTGATTTTTATGTAGGTTTTGGTAAAAAAAAAATGCAGCATTCTATTCATAAAGGGGAATTATCTTGACACAGAGATAACGATTTTCAATATGTAGCAGTAAGGATTCATATTGAAGCCAAGGAAGCAAACTCAATAAAGCATCTCTTTGGTTCAGCTTTGGCTGCAAGAGTATTGTAATACTCCTTCTTAGGAACTATTAGAAAATATCAAGATCCTATTCTGGTGTTTACTCAGCAAATATTTGAGTATTTACTCTGGGCCCGGATCTTGCTAAATGCTGTGGATACAAAGACTAATAAAGCATCTTTTCAACTTGAAAGAATATGTTAGTAGCCACATGCATTTATGTGCACACACTCATAAATGTCACATTATAACACAAAACTACACTAATAAATCTATGCCAGAGAGTTCTGGGAACCCAAAGAAGGACACCTCAACTATCTGGAAATCACAATGTATCCTTGGTATGTCCCCAATGACTTTTTTTTTACTATGGGCATTATCTATGCAGAAGAATTATAATGAAAATGATAACATTCTAGAGTGAGGAAATATTAAAAACAAAAATAAGTATAGTACTGTATGGAAAATGAAAACATGAGATATGTGTTTAATAATTACTAATACTATCAACTGGAGGAAGGCTATCACATGGGGTGTTGCTTTTTTCACATAATAATTACTTTATAAGATATAAGTTGTTTCTTTAATTTGTTTGTAGAAGAGGTATTGCTCTCCCACTCCAAATGTAGAATGTCTGGGTTTCAAACACAGAAAGTCTGATCCATATACCTTCATTGTCTTTCCACTGTGAGTTGGGACAGTTCCATAATGCAAAGTTGTTATTTGACAGTGCCCCAAATCAGGATTTGCAGGCCAGTGGGACAGCAGTTCCACAGCAAGAGTTCATGAAAATTTTTATTGGACACCGAGTTCTGAAGTATGACCCACAAGAAGCTGAACACTTTTCAAATGGATAGTACTAAAGTTCTCGGTTTGCTTCTCGCACCTTGAAAGATTAACATGGCTTATTTAACTAGTGGGAAAAATAGTCTTTCAGATTTCTTTTAGCGGCTTCAGTTGCATTTGTGTACAGAGTATGAGAAACTGAACATTCCATTTGAAGGTGACATATCTTCCTACTTTGAAAGTTGAATTCTACATATCATATTTTTCCTATTGAAGTGTTTAAGGTTGTCCTTATAATTGTAAGCTGTGTCATCCATTATCAAGTTTCTTACCTGGGGATATCATTAAGTTTTATTCCTAGGACCGAGGAGACAGGAAATATCTCTTCAATGTAATCACTTAAAACTGAATTTGCCATTTAAGATATGTCTCATAAGAATGACCTGTTGCTTATCTTTAGGCTCACAATCACCTTGACTTTTAATAAACATGACTCAGTGTGTGTCTGTAGTATGATCATATGCAAATCTCTTCCACATTAAATAGTCTTAAGAATGAATTGTTTGTGTGATAGTACATCACATACATTTGAAAAATTCAATAGATTTGATGATGTTCTATAAATAGTTGCTGAAAGAAGTAATCTTTCCAGTACTAAGAAAATTGAGGAATCATTATTTGCAGTAGAAATGGGCTTTGGATCTGTTGGTGCTGATGTTAGAAACCTGTACCAGGCCTGGAAATTAGACGTCAATAAAAAATGTCAAGGCTGAACAGTTAAAATAACCAAAGACTACGCCCTTCATTTATTCTGTTCTATGATTATTTTTAGCTGCTGGGATTTTTTTTTAACATGGAAGGATTTCATTTTTATGGACTTGGACAGCATTTTCACAATGCTATTTTAACATAATTTTATTAAAATAATTTCTAAACATAAATTGGAGGGGGCTTTCAAGACAGGTTTCTCTGTGGCTTTGAAGGCCGTCCTGGAACTTGCTTTTGTAGACCAGGCTGGCCTCGAACTCACAGAGATCTGCCTGCCTCTGCCTCCCAAGTGCTGAGGCTAAAGGCATGTGTCACCACTGCCCATCCAGAAGCTTAATTTTTAAAAAATAAAAACATTTTATTCAGGTCTCTTTGTACATAGTTATTTCTTAAAGAGGCTAAAGATTCTTCTCTAATAAAAAAACTTTACAGCCATTTGGGATGTTATATATGCTCTATTGAGTAAAACTAATTGTAAAAACAACTTCAAGCTAAATTTAAAATTAAATTATCCTAGTACCATACTACAGACTTTCTGAGAAACTACTATTTAGCTCTTGCATTCAGTACAACTGCTACTAGCCCATTATGAGTATTTGAAGTGACTTGTATAATTGAGGAATTGTTTTAATTGTATTATTTACTGTTAATTAAGTTTAAATGCTTTACTAGTAGTTACTTTAGTTAGATAAGTGTAGTGGGATATTCACTTTGTTTCCTTCTGTGGTACTGACCACGCCCATTGGGGGGTGGAGCCAGGAGCAGAAGTGACCTGTGGAACTAGGTCTGAGGAGAAGCTGGGGAATGCTCTCCTGCTGGCTGGACGCGGAGAGGAGAGCATCAGGTGGAACCTGCTGTTGTTCATCTGTCTAGGTTGTAAGTTATTTCTCCCTGAATAAACATCTATTCGGCCTGTTTATCCTGATCCTTATTAAACTGCGATAGATAAGGCACATTTTAACTGTTTTATACTATCGTGTGATTAATACAGTTCTGTACTTAGAAAGATACATACTGTTAACTTAAGCCTGAATCTCACAGTAAAGGTCTTTCCCTACATGTATGCCAGACCTCTATGTGATACATACTCCCCAATGGTCATTTCATTGGAGTATTGGAATCGTAATGAAAGTATAGGTTCAGTTATTATGCATTTCAATCGTATTAATACATGATGTGATACAGATCAAATACTTATTGTTGTTCACAAGAGAACAACAGGAAGTCTGAAATACCCCAAATCCACTGTCTAAAATCTGCCCATTTTTCTTTTAGGTCTAGCTATTTAGTGATTGATGAGTTCGTGATTTTAAATTAAACATTCAGTGTGATTTTGATGATGGATGATTGGGACTACTTCCTTGGGCAGACATATATTTCTAGTGTTCCTGATAATAGCTAAAAATAAGTGTTAAGGACTGTGACACCCCCCCCCCAATTTTTCTGTGGCAAAGATTTGGGCTTATGTGATTCTGTTAATTTCTGCTATAATAATTTCCATACAATATGTTTTAGAGCCAAGTGAGAAGTAATTCTTTCATAGGATAATTTTGGTAAAACCACAACTGAATATTGAATTAGTTTTTTTCTTGTTCATGCATATAAATGGTAATTGAGAAGAACTATTAGAAAGTGTAGCTCTTACCCTTTTAACTATAGTTTCTTGGTGAATTATTAGTGCCCATAAATGGGTTAAGGATGTATTTAGTGGTTAATGGAAAAATCTATCAGTTAGCCTTACTTTTTATTATTTTGTAGTTTGTTGAAAGCAGAGCAGGTAAATCTATTCCACAGACCTTAGGAGTCCCTGTCACAGACCTTAGGAGTCACAAAAAAGAGGCTGTTGTAGCTGTAGAGGAGCTCTCAGAGTCTCTCTCTCTCTCTCTCTCTCTCTCTCTCTCTCTCTCTCTCTCTCTCTTTCTCTTTGCCCATTACCTTTGCATGAGGAATTTCTATGAATTAGATTTGCATTGTTTCTTTAAAGTCAGTGTTTCAGAAGTGATTTGATTATTTCTTCATCAGTTACAGCCTTTTGTGTTGAGTGTGAGTGTGTGTGTGTATAGGTTCATAATTGTGTCTTGGTATACTTGTGTATGTCACAAAACAACCCTTAATTTTCAGAAGGACAATAGTCCTCCTTGTTTAATTTTAATTTTTTGAGACATATTTCCCTGGGGTTCTACATGCATAAATTAGAGTAATCTGACTGTCAGAGTACCCATGTGTCTGCTTGTGTTTGCTTTTATTCCTAGTGTCTAGCTCCCCATCCCCACTACTAGAGTTCTGGGATCAAACTTGGATCCCATTGCAAGGCAAACATTTTACTGACTGAACCAGCCTGAGCAATGGGATTCTTTAGCTGGGATCCTGCTCAATTTAACACGTTTTTCAATTATAGCTATAATAGGTAATTGATATCTAGATGGCCTATCTATAGACAAAGGAAACTAACATGGAAATAAGCTTTGAATAAATATCATGGATTTGCCATACACGATTGTTTTTAAGACTAACTATGACCATGGACCCCAGCTTTGTTCCTCTATAAGTTTCTGAGAGAAAAATGAAATCTGTGGTTTTGAATGACAGTAAGATTTTCTTTAGGGATTAATGTTGAACTTCAGTAATCCCTGTCCTCTTGAAGAAATAGACAACAGTTTTGCTTGTATAGGTATATTAGCTGTAAAAGTTAATATTGCCAAGGCTGAACATTTTAGTTTTTAGCCAGGCTATTTTTAAGAAAAAGTCAATGAAAAGAAGGTAAGTCCCACTGACATAGATAGGACCTGTCATGATAAGAATGTACCCCAAAATGGAATAAAGAGTTTAGAGAAGATTACCTCCACTTACATGGTGACATCTTGAAATGGACTAATTCTTGTCAGTTAGGAAACTTAAAATTTTCTAACTTACTGTGTTGTGTTCAGACAATATGAGGCAAATAGTACGGAAAGCTCATAACCTACATGAACCCCACAACAACAAACACACAAACAAACTGAAGGAAGTGTCCAGAAAAAAAGGGCCGAAATGCACCCGATATCTGGGATATCTGGGAACTCTGGCTTTGTATTCTGATTGCTAGCTGGACAAAAAGAACATTTGACTGGTTATTCACAAATGTTTCCATTTTACCATTAAGTGAAGAATACTATTTTTCTTTAATATAGAGTAACTGTGGGTACCTCTCAGGAGACCAATAAATAAATAAATAAATAAATAAATAAATAAATAAATAAAATAAAAATAAATAAAGAAAAATCTTAATGGGGAACATATGCTATAATTAGTTATTTTCATGGTAATGGATTCTTTGCAAGCTATTCTTGTTACTTTATAAACATTAATTATAGTTACAGTGAAAGTTTTCATTATTGTTAAGAAACTTAACATTTATTTTCTCCCATATGTTATAAGTTCACATAGATTCTGACACACAAGTCAGGTTTCCCTTTAAGTTGCTAGGACCCACAGTCACACTTTTAAGTTGTTCCATGAAGATAGATTGCTTTCTTACAAACAAAAATATGAATAAATTTTAGTTGGTATGAATTGATAGTTTTATGGATATACTATTTTAAGTAACACAGTTATAAAATATAATTTTTGGTTGCTTAGGAGCAAAAAAGTTCATAAGTACTAGGGCCTCAATGAAAATTATCGAGCAAAAAAGTTCATAAGTACTAGGGCCTCAATGAAAATTATCAGGATCTGAAGAGATAGATGTGTGTGGTATTGTCTACAGAAAAGGCAAGTCTCTGCCCTTAAAGGAAACAACAGAGTTTACTCTAGAACCAAATTTGAGTGACCACGGGCTGGGAACAAAGGTTTAGCTTCTCCACATTTCATATTCCAAGAGGAATGCAGTTTCATGGAGTTTGATAGTTTTACAGAAATGAAGCCAGTCAGAAATCCAGGAAAGTTTAAACATGACACTGAGTATATCAGAGAGGTAGTTAGAGTAAGTTGAGGGAATCTGTCCTGTAGAGCTAAGATGTTCTTAGCTTCATGGCTGGGGGAAGCTATTGAGTTGCTAAGTTTAATTATTCTAAAAGGCTTTTATCTATTAGTTACAAGATATTATTCCAGCATGTAGGTGGGCAAAGAATGCTGAAAGCTCCTGGACTTACAACATTCCAACCCTGATGCATCACTTTAACTCTAGCCAGTCACTCAGTCTCTTCAGACACAGTTTCTGTCCAGGAATTCTTGTTGTCAGTGGTGTAGGCCTGAAATCCTGGTTACATGGGAAGCTAAGGAGGGAGGTTTGAAAGTTCAGTCTAGCCTGACCTGCAAAGTAAGTTCAAAGACAGGATGTACAATATATCGAGCTATTGTTCCAAACAAACTGAACAAAACAACAAATAAACCACAAAGTTAAGAATATTTGTTATATAGCTTAGTGGTGGTGTGCAGCCTAGCATGTGTGAAGCCTTGTTTCTATCATTAGGATTGAGAGAAAAAACAAGAGACAAAAGCCCCGTTGAAAAGTCTCTGAAATGATGGCTTCTACGTAGAATTCAATCAGTATCATGTAGCAAACAAAACTAAAAAGATTTGTAATATTAACTATTAGCCAAATTGCTTTTAAATGTTTTTACTAAATTACCAAATTTCATGTTCACAACAAGATTCCAATGGTTTATTATTTTCATTATTATTTTACATAACCGTGTGCCATTCTAGTTTGTAGGCAGGAACATGAAGACATTAGCATGTTTTGCACAATGAATGGAAAAAAGAAGAAACCACAACATGTATTATCCTCAGTGGCAAAATGAAGTAGAATTTGTGTTACGATGAGTGAGGAAGTTTTCCTATAACCCTGACTGAAGGAGGCTTTAAAGTCTGTAAACATCTGTAGAAAGCTTTCAGTCTGAATAAACTGAATTGTGTCTTTCAACCCGTTTATTTCAGGATTCATCTACTTTCTTTATAATAAACATTATGAAAAGTGCCACCCTGTTGGATGATGTAGCAGGGCAGTCCAGTTTCTAAGCAGGTTTAATTTTTGTAGACCTCTGAACTTTTATTTCAACAAGATCATTGCCTTGTGAATTGTTTGAACATTTTCAACTTGAAAAGTTTTGTGAGCTATGCAATTAAAGTTGGCATTTGTTTGAGCCAATATTAAGGAAGATAATGTAAGTTGAATGTGTAATTAGTTAATTAGTCAGTTACAAAAAATGGAAAGCTATGTGTTGCCATCATATTGCATATGGCATCACAGTAACAGAAATCAGAGGAATGAAATTGGTTAACTACTATGAAGACTTGTATCAAGGGGGTTATTTTTTCACACAGGTATTATTTACATATCAATTCCATAAATACATATTGAGTTGTTTTTGTCACAAACTTGGATGCCAAGCCACAGTGAAATAAATATTTTATAATAGACTATAACCTTCCTGTTTTATCTCTAATATATATCCTTATATACAGTAGGTGATGTGAAGAGCTATTTACTGATGCATCTATCATACTGAAATTATGATGGAGATTTCCTACAAATGTGATCTAGTTCTGTGACCCCTCACCTTACTACTTTATAGTTACAACAGATTTAGGGAGTTATGGAATGATGTACTGTATCTGTATCACTAAATGGAGCTGAAAAAAATGTATTCATGTTTTAAATATTCTAGTCTACAAGATTGGAAGGAAACCAGCTTTTAATTTCATACCAGATAATATAGTATAACTCTTGTTAGGATTCCTATGTAGACTGTATTTTCATGCATTATTTCTGCACTTGGAATTGGTTAGTGAGTTTATGAACGTCTTTAAAATCTCTTGTCTTGAGTCTGCTCATCGGAGTGAGTTATGAATTGAGGGAACTTGTGTAGTTTCTCGAGTTTAACTAGTCTAGTACTCTTACTATGCATGTGAGCATAATGTGATCTATCAATGTGCAGTCATCTCTGCAAGGTCATACAGCTAATGAGAGGCAGAAATGAATTTGACAAGACATTGGAAACTCAACTCACACATCACTCTGTTCCTGTGCTACACGTGATACAAATCGAGTTCTTTGAAAATGAATTTTACTTATATGTTATTTTAAAAAAGCTGGGGGATGATTATTACAAATCATTGTGACTAGAAAAACCACCCATAACATTTCCATAGGTCACAGCACAGAGAAAAGGAAAACTTGCTTCATAAAGGGAAATACTGAACCTGCTTCTTCATGGTCTAGCTGGGTGAGTTCTAATCCTTTCCTCCATTCAACCTCACCAGCCCCAGATCTAACCCTGGTCCCACATCCTTTGTTCTGGCCTAACCTGCGGTCACATTCTGGTTCATCCCCAGGCTTAAGGCTTCATTTTGGACCCACCTGTTGGCTCCCAGTCTACTGGCCTCTTCCATAGCACTCAACCTCCCTACCAGCCACATCCGTACATCTATTTTCAGGGTGTAGCTTGTGGGTCTGCCTGATCATCCCATCCTTGTACTAGTCTGAAGCCCCAGATCTATGTCTAAACACCAGGTTTGAAACAATGCTTGTCCTGAACAGCAACCCAGTCCTCAGAGGTCACAGGACTTCATTTTTCCCAAGCCATATCAGATGTGTAGGCTCAACCAGACCCGCACATCATTTTTTTCTGACCCAATGAGCTCTGTCCACAGCAGACCCAAAACTAACAGAAGAGGTCCATATACCCAGATAGCTTTGCAAATACAAACAGTAAGGGGATTTCTGCAGTATTTTAGAAAGAGTGCTGTGTGATCAGAAATGGTCATTGTACAGACACCATAACCTCGAATCTGCATACAATGAAGTTAGGAAACAATGTCCTTTGAGCAAAGTAGTACAGCATTGTATTTACCAAAAAAAAAAAAAAAAAAAAAAAAAAAAAAAGCCATTCTTTTCTTTTCTTTCTTTCTTTGTGTTTTAAAAGAGGTTTACAGTTAAAGGTAAAAATCATGAAATGCTTATCCTATCAAACTCAGAAAAGATGGTATGTAGTATGTATGTATGCTTTCTCTTAGAGGCATTGTCTCAAGTTGTTTACTAGTTTCCAAAGTCACATGTAAAAGATGACCTTGGTGCCTGTATCTAAATATTCTGGCTAGAACAAAAATGTTTATATTGGAGTGAGTAGGGAAGGTGCCTTTTATACATTTGTAGCCTTGCCTTCCTGAGCACCTTTAGCTCATGGAAAAAAGAAACCAAACTTACTCTGAATGTAGGTGTCTATCTTCTGTGAGTCAGTGAGTTAAAGGAATGACAATATAAGTGGATATAATTATGGATTGATCTGACCAACACAAAGTACAGTGACACCCTTTGCATTATGTTTCCTTTGTTGGAAGGGTTAAATATCACCACACATACCACAGAACCAAATACAATGTGTAGATAAGGACTTGGACTTGATTTCCACAGCTTTTATTTTTGGGTTGCTGTGGTACTTAGCTGTGATATTAACAAGGCTTTAGACATCTGCCTTCCAAAAATTGTGAAGCAGGTTGACAAATTCAGCTTGTCTGCAATGCAAAGGTATGCCTCTTATCATGTGATCCTCTGTGACAGTCTGTAGCCCATCAAGCAGATGTGGGCACTGTTTCTGGGGAGCTGTAGCTCCCATCTTGATGTATTAACTGCTCCACCATAGAGCACAAAACAGCAGACTGTCTGACTCTGAACTAACCCTCCTCCAATAGGGAAGTCAAAGTAAACCCTTCTGCTATTCAAAATGATTGGTCTCAAGTGCTCATTGCAGTAGTGGAAATCTGCCTAACCTAGGAACTTGTTAGAAATGCTAACCCATACTACAGTAAGCCAAGAGGTGGAACCTATCAATCTATGCTTCCCAGCCGATTCTGATGACAGTTAAGTGAAAAGGCGCTGACATACATAATATTGCAACTCCCTCTTCCTTTTGCTACTTACTCTGTTCCTCTCCCTCCATCCTCTTCCTCACTTGTATTTCCTCTTCTCCTTTTTAACCTTTCCTTCTCCCATTGCTATCTTTCCTTGATCCCTTTCTGATTCTTCTTTCTCTCAATTGTGATGAACTAGAGATTGAAACTAGTCACTGCATTATTATTGAACTACAGAAGCTGACTGATTTGATGTATGTACTCACCTGATTGCTAAGAAGAAACGGTATATAACAGCAAGTGCATCTTTCACAATTTTTCCTGGGCCACGACTGCAAAGATGTTGGAATGCTCTTGAAGAAACCACCTTCTATTGTCAATAGGGTCGTCCTTGGAGACATTCTTTCTCTGAATATAATAGAATTTCAAAGCTTTCTGATTTAATCTTCCCTGCTTCAGATCCAGATGCTGTTCTATTCTAGGTGAAAGATTGCTATTTCTTCATTATTAAAGGAGGAATTGTATCTTCCTAGCTATAATTAGTTATTTCAGCCTTCACATCAAAAGGGTAGTAATTTTCTGAACCAGAGCTTTGCAGAGTATCAAGAAAATAATTTTGAATCTCTTTTTCTAAGCATGAAAATTGTGAAGCTGTAGGTTTAAACTATTCAGCTGAAAAAGTGTTCAAGTTATGCCAGAAATAAAGTCATATACTTGGTATTTTGTCTCTTGAGGTATTTACTATAGATCTGATATATTATTTAACATGAAGGCTGCATGAGTTGTTAAGATAAAGTGAAAACTTAGGGAGCATGGCATGTGAGGAAATTAAGCCATGTTGTATCTTCTATTTAGTTGTAATTCTAAGGAGCCATGGCTGAGCCTCGGCTATGTTCTGACTTCTTAACTTAGAATTTTCTACATTGATCAACTTTACAGCAGTGGTATATCTCTCAGTAAATTTGCAGAGCTTGTGTATCAACCCTGTCTATCTTTTAAACTTTCTAGAATACTTCTTCTCTGTATTTCTCTTTTGAAATCTCATTACACCACTAAATAGAACCAAGCACCACAGAAGTTTCCCCAGAGGAACTATATAGACTTACAGTGTTTGCAAACACTTGGCAGTTAATTTGGTTATTGCTAACTAAACTTTGTTTTGCTGAATGGGACTTTTAAGGATCCAGCTACTGGTGGCAGTCCAGTTTCTGAGGCTTTCCTGGCCTCTTGGCACCTTTTACGTTTGGCAGGATCTTGGACTCTAGAATAATAAAACTCTGAAGTATGAAAGAACATGGCTTTACTGGGCAGTGGTGGCGCCCGCCTTTAATCCCAGCACATGGGAGATAGAGGCAGGTGGATCTCTGGGAGTAAGTCCAGCCTGGTCTGCAGAGTTCCAGTATAGACAGACCTGTTCCACAGAGAAACCCTGTCTTGAAAAACAAAAACAAACAAACAAAAAGTATCATTAACATTAGATTAACATTAGAAAGTACATGTACAAATGCATTTAAAACAATCACATTTTATAAACATGTTTTCTTTTCCAGTTAGTAGTCAGTGCAGCAAATTGAGAGGATAAAACTCTCAAGGTAAAAGTACCCATATTTACCTGGATAGCATAATAGTGTAGTTGTAGATGGGAGGTGGGATTGGGGAAGCTCTCAGGTATTTCTGCTTCCAAACTAAGATGCACAGACCTGATATTTTAGATACCTTGGATAATGTTCATAGAGAAAATAAATCAGTGGTTTCTAAATTATTCTAAGGATCAAGCAAACTTAATCATGTTTATTATTTATTTGTAGTTTAGACTCTGTGCAAAAGAGAAAATAATGGGATATAATAGTTTACATACTATGAAGATGTTAGAATATAGCTAGCTGAATTTTAAAATAAATTTTAAAATGTTACTAACCATTTCATTAAATAAATTTTACAGAGGTACTAATTATCACTTATGAAGAAATTGTTAGTCAAAACAAACTCTGTGTGTTATGTATATTCATAAGGCATGCTTATTTGACCATGTCTTAAATGCATGCTAGCTACTGTTAAAATATCAATGCAGTACTGTATTTCCTGTGCGGTGGATTATAGCTACTTTAGGGATTTGCACCAGTGACATATTAGCATGATTGAATATGTATGAAATCCAATGGACTACTGTTACTGTATAAATAATATTCAGTATTAAAATTTGTGACATATGTATGGAACTATTGACAATCAATGTTTTACAAATTGTAAATCTGTGTTGCTGCTCTCGCCTGACCCTGAATAAAGAAAATATGGTATTCTGTGTGGAAATTAAAATGCAATTCTACCACAGAAGGAGTGGTAGAACTTGGGAAGCTTTTGATGTTCTGAACTTCTCATCTAAGTAAAACATATTCATAGGATTGTTTAACTAGTGCTCTGCTTAAGATTAGTAAAGATTCCTTTACAAGATATGAAAGGCTTTGTTCCTTTTCCTTTCTTTCCAGGAAATATGTTTCAAAATCAGATTTTATTTTGTCTACTCCACTAAGCCTGTCTGCCCTCATCATTACAGAAAGGAGATGAAACTTACACAGAGATAAGGAAGCCTTCTGTATATGACTGTTGTTTCGTAGTATTTTCCTTTGTTTTTGTTTTGTTCTGAATGAGATTCGAATGGTTAGCATAAAATGAATGCTTTTATTTTCTTTAGCAAACTGTAAGATGGAATTTCAGGTGTTTTTTTTACACTGTGGAAAACATACATGCAGATGTGGGGATGCTGATGTACCTCACCCTCTAGTTGGCTATTGGCATCTCGTAAACTTGAATCAAAATGGTGGATCTCAGTGCTTTCATAAAATTTGTTGAACAACTACAACAAGAGCTAGGCTTTGGTGGCACATGCCTTTAATCCCATCACTCAGGAGGCAGAGGCAGGCAGTGCTCAGTGAGTTCGAGGCCAGCCTGGTCTACAGAGCTAGTTCCAGGAATGTCCCCAAAGCAATACAGAGAAACCCTTTCTCTAAACCCCCTCTCCTCTGAGAAAAAGAACTATAAGCAAGATTTATTTCTTCTCTTGTTTAAAAAATGTGCTACTGTGCTACCATGGTGAGACCAGGGAGTGATTATCCTAAGATTTAAGGAATGAGATGGAAAATTAATGTGTAGGGGTAAATAACTCAATAGAACAGATTAAGACAGAACAAGTGACTTGTGACAGGAACCTGAGCACGTTTTGTGTGTGTGTATATGTATATGTATATATCTATATATCTATATCTATCTATATCTATCTATATCCATATATATATATATATATATATATATATATATATTCATGAGAAGAGTTTTTAAAAGTTTTTGAGGGGAATAGTTAGACCAAGAATTGGATTGAATCCATTTAATTCCTACAGTGAAACTGTCTGTCTTCCTAGTCGTAGAAAACTGAAGAACAAGTAGAGGAAAGTGATTGGGCATGCCTGTGTGGTCAGATATATGATATTTCTCAGTGTGATTCACACAGGTTGAATCCTGTCCTCAGAAAGCATGCGTCAGCCACGTGAGTGGAACATATCAGTGTGTAGAAATTGGAATTAGTCTTCAGAAGTAAAGCAAGTTTTAATAGATGCTGCACAAGCTTTTGGAACCAGAAACCATGAAGATTCTCTGGGCTATTTTATTAACAAGTTGCATCTCTGCAGCCTGCATTTCTCTGCGTATTTATTGAATAGATAATAGGAAATAACTACTTTCTTTGTGAAGTCGTAAATAATATGGCAGGAGGATATTAAACCCACTGAGATGTGACAGAAGAGCTAAAACTTGTGGTTTTTGAATTTTATGATGCAGGCTCTCCCCACCCCCCAGCGAGTATATGTAAAATAAACAAATATCTTTGAGTTGTTTATGCAATCAATTATCAACTTAACACCATGGCTGCTAAATGAGGTTCTCTTAAACACAGAAGTTGTTCTTGTACAGTATCCCCCCTACAATAAGAATTGCTGAAGGGCTTTACTGAATAGAGAGGGAGAAAAACCTTAGCCTTACCACAGTCCACCTTCAAATGATGCAAACCCTTTTATGATTATAAAAGTTTTATGTCTCTGCTCCTCATAATCACAGTGTGCTTCCCATAAAGGTGATGGGAGGTCATTGCCTCTTCTGGTCCAACATAGTTTTATCCTGTTTACTGAAATAGTTCCAAGCAGTGCCATGCAGAGATGACACATTACCATTCTCACTGCTATCAGCATGAACACTCCTCTGGTTTGTCTTTGGAGGGCTTAGCGTGATTTCGCAATTAGGTTTTAACAGTAAGTGAAGAAAATCTCAAGTAGAGATACACTTACTGAATTAAACTTTCAAGGGGCATTAGGCATTGTGTGCGATTCTCATCATCACAATTACCTTTAGTTAATGCTGCTCTTTATACTTGGTTGATTCAAGATTGTTTTCAGTTGTTATGGATTAGAGATAAATGTCCTCGATGTGGTCATTTTGTTTTCTCATCAAAGAGTCAGACTTGGGTTGTGTAGAGAAATGTGGGATGGGGCAAGCAGGGATGTCTAGAAATGGTTCTGCCCTTGGCTTATTTTGAACTGTGCAAATGGTAAGTTATTTAACTTCTCTGAAACTCAGCTTCGTGACCAGAATGAAGCATAAGGCTCTTTTGTTTAACAAATTAACTTGAATACATTTCCCTCTATCCCTTTCTTGTTAAATATAAAGCACACGCATTTCTGAAATGTGTAAACCTACTTGAAAAAGGAAAATAGGATAAAGGCCAGGCTGGCAATTGTTTATAATAAGATTTAAGGAATGGGATAGAATATGTGGACAGTGGTAAAGGATCCAATAGAGAAGGTAACGTAAGAACTGACAAACTGTCATAGGAACCTGAGCCTATTTTGTAGTTTTTGATTCAGGAGAACAGGCTTTAAAGGTCTCTGAGGGGAATAGTTAGACCTCATGATCCCTGTCTCACTCTGTACATCCAAGCCTGTATCCTTATCAGACCCTGGCAAAAATATTTGTTCTTCAAGGACATCCCAATCGAAAACATTTGAAAACAGAAAATGAAGATATGAGGTGTTATTAAAAAACATGTTTTTATAAAATACCAACACTATATTTCAAGTATCAACTGGTACATACCTTAAACTACATATATAGAAGAATCATTCTAGTAAATATGGTAAATATAACATAAAGTATTTTTCTGACATCGTTCATTATCTCTTCAGTTCCAGCAAAGTATTTGATAAACTCTAGCTTATAGAATATGCAGTGCATTGGGGGTTGTGTTATTTATTAATCACACACTTTCTGACTTGCTTATCTAATACTATTTTTCATCTCTTTCATTTTATAAATTAAAACTGTACTATTTGAACACTATAAGGAATGGAGATAAAATTGTTTATTTCAGGAAATAAAGCTGATCCTCCTCACCTGTAGGGACTGCTGACTACTTCACTGGAAATTCCTCAAAACCAGGAGTAACTCCCTGTTACTCTATTGAGGACACTTCCATTGTTCTTTGACACATAATGGTCTAGAGATAGGAAGAGAATACAGGAAGAGAAGAGAAGGAGGGCAAGAGGGGAGAGAGAGAGAATAGTCTTATACATTAATTTAATATGTAAGTAAAGGATAAATGAGGGGCTGGAGGTATAGTTTAGATGTGAAGACATCATAGATTGGTTTTAATTTTCAAAACATGCACACCGTCTTATTTCCTTATTTAGGTTTCTGATAAGCAGTAGTGTCACAACACGTAACAGATCATATCATTAAAGTTGTGCTCTGTAGGAATTTTTATTGATCAGCTCACATTTCCTGTTTCAAGAGTTAGTTCTCTGGAAAAGCATGCTTGTCAAACAAAATTTGCAAAGCATTGTCTACAGCTGTTAAGGTGGTCTTTCTCAAAGTAAAAGAAAGCAGAGAAAAGAATAGTACAATATTTCCAAAATATATTTGCATTTTCCCTTCCAATGCTATTAAGGACTTCAACCACTTTTAGGCAATTGGTGTAAAAAGGACGCTAAATAAGTAGCATTAATTTGAGCAAGATTTGAAAGTGAGCCGAAAGTTTCTCAACTACATACTTTTATGAATAATAATGACAAATATTTATTGAGTTAACCGCAATACTATGGTAAACATTACAGATCGACTTTATCCTTATATTCAAAAAGCACATGTAACTTTAAATTAATATTTTCCAGATGATAAAATTAGTACAGAATTTTAAATACATGTTCAAGTTAAGTCCTCTGAAAGTGACTGTGTAGGTGTTTGGAAAGGATATTTGATTTGGTATGGATATTAAAAAATTTATTGTATCAACTACAATCCATATATCTTGCCTCTTATACCTGTTAATTCTAATTCACTGATCAGTAAGGTGGTACTCAGTGCCTTACTAGTTCTGAAGCAGTTCTAGCTTAGCCGCCCATGGGTAAGTTTGAAGGGAAATTACCAATGGAATAAAGAAAACAGTCTCATTCCCCTACATATGGAATTAGGGTGGAGGGATGGGAGGGGAGGGTGGTTAGGGTGCATGTGAGAGGGCAGAGAGGGTAAAAGTGAGGGAGGGAGGGAGAGGGAACTGGGATCGACATGTAAAATAATAAATTAAATGAAATAAAATACTAATCCTTGTCTAAATAAAGATAATAAAATAAAATTTATTTATTATAAATTTAAAAAAAGAAAATAAAAAGAATACAATGCCTTAGCCACATATATATTGATAATAACAGGAAAAACCACATGATGATGTTGGAGTGGTATGTGATGATGGAGAAATGAGTAGGTACTTTGGTGTTTGCTATATAGATATCAGAAAGGACACTCATTTTCAAGGGCTGAAGAAATTATCACCATTATTTTGCAAAAATCTCAGCTTCCTGCAATGACTCGTCTTACCCAGTCTACAAGCATGATTGTTACTGAAACTTTGGGGGTTTTTCTATTATAGAAATATGAATAAATTGATTTAATTAGTGGAGTCAGTTGATATTTGAATGTTGTGGTAGTTTGAATGTAATTGACTCCCATTAGCCTTTAGGGAGTGGCAGTTAGGAGGTGTGACTTTGGTGGAGTTGGTATGGCCCTGTTGGAGAAAGTAAGTCACTGTGGGACAGGCTTTGAGGTCTCCTAAGCTCAAGATACACCCAGTGACTCAGATCACTTCCTGTTTCCTGCTGGATCAAGATGTAGCTCCTTCTCCACTCTTAGCTACTTCTTCAAATCTGGGTCTGATTTCATGCTGTCATGTGTCACCATGAAGATAATAGACTAAATCTTTGAAACTGTAAGCCATCCAATTAAATGTTTTCCTTGAAAGCGTTGCTATGGACATGGTGTCTCTTCATAGCCCTAGAAACCCAAAGACAAACGTTTTTGTCGTTTGTGTATGGTTCTCTCTTTATGTCTCTCTGTGTGCTTTGTGTGTGTGTGTGTGTGTGTGTGTGTGTGTGTGTGTGTGTGTGTGTGTGTGTGTACACAATTGTGGGTGCCACAGTGTGCTGTGTAGAGGTCAGAAGACAGTCTTGGGTATCAGTTCTACCCTTTCACTCTGTTTGAGACAGGGTCAACTTTTATTATTCAGTGCTCTCTGTGCTGGGCCAGCCAACCCACAAACTTCCAGGGTATTTCCTATCCCTGCCTCTCATCTTGTTTTAGGAATACAAGGGTAAGAGTTGTGAGTTACTGTTCCCTAGCTTAGTGAGCTCTGGGGATTCAAATTGAGGTCCTTGTGCTTTACATAACAACACTTTACCCACTAAAGCATCTCCACATGCTTGAAACCTTATTATCCAATCCTGGAGATCAACTAACTGTGTGTAATCAAATATTTTCAATTTTCTATGTGATCATATGAAAACTTCATTGAAGATTTTCTTTATCTGGTTTTACAGAAGAGTTAGCTTTCATCAGTCAGGCCTAGTAGTAGCATGGGCCTGTGATCATGGCAATTTAGGAGGCTTGGTCAGGAGGTTTATCAGTTCAAGTCCTGCTTGGGATAAAGAGTAAGCTCTGGGTCAGCCTAGACAAAGAATTGGGCTGTCTCAAAATAAAAATAAAAATAAAAATAAAAATAGAAGGCTGGGAATGTAGTTCAGTAGTAGAACCTTTGTCTAGTGCATGTGAGGCTCTATGGTCTGTCTCAGGTAAATACTCAAAAAAAAAAGTTATCAGAGAGCATAAAAATACATTTTAAACATTATATATGTGGAATGCAGTTTTGTTTTTTATTAATAAGGAAATTATCCTCAATAAATTATTGATCAACATAATTGCAGATGTTATGATAAATGAAATATTGTTGTGTATGTATAGAAATGTATGCATGAAAACTAGGTAGATGTTAGTTAGCACACTTGATCATTAAAGCATGTAGTTGAGAGAAAGCATTTACTATTGAATGATTTCGTGGGAAGCATATTCCAGTTTTAAAAGTATGCTGGAGTAATATTAAATATAAAACACAAATGTTAGGCTTGATTTAAGACAACCCAACTTTTAAAAGTCTTTCCTGTGTTGTCAGTAGTAATGACAAGACCCAAATGACTAAGATGGGATGACTTCTGGATGTTGAAACACCTGTGATTCTGTTAAATGTCACCATCCACCTTGTTGGTGGCTTCCAACTAGCTTGTCCCTGCTAGTAGCATCCCTAAGCGCTTGTTCCTTAGGAAGCACTGCTCAATATGTCAAGGGAATTTTTTATGTAACGAACAGTGTCCTCTTTTGGAATCATGCAACACCTTAAGAATCTTTGTAACTTTCTGTGGTGTGGTTTAATCCATCTGTTTCTAATTCATTGTTCTAGAAGATGAGTGGTAATTGATCCTAGGAGTTTGAACTCCTACTTAAAGCCTTCTGAGACACTTTTATTTCTTCTATATCAACGCAAAAGGCAGTAGGTCTTCTGTTTCCTTCAGATATCTGTGTCCTCCCGCAGGAGAAATGCAAAAGAAAGGAGAGATACTCATATTTTGTTCAATATAGTTCAGATTCCCAGAGTTACCTTTGTGCTGTAAACAAAATGTGAGTTCTGGGGAGGGTGATGGTGTGTGGAGGCACTGTGCTCAAAGTATACTATATACAGTACAGGTTATATTGGAGAAACTTATTTTTCCACTGTGTTTTGTTATTAACTCTACTACTGCTAATATTACTACTGCTGCTGCTGCTGCTATTACTACTACTACTACCACACACACATGCACACACATGTTCTTCTCTGTTGGTAGAACAGATAACTGAATGTGGTAGTCTAAATAAGAATGGTCCCTATAGGCTTTTATATTTGAATGCTCGATCCCAATTCCTTGAACTATTTTGGGAAGGATAAGGAGGTATGACCTTGAAGGTATGTCACTGGCGTGAGCTTTGAGGTTTAAAAATCTGAGCTAGACTCCCTGTCTCTGTTTCTGTCTCTCTCTCTTTCTTCCTCTCCCTTTGTCTCCTCTCCCGCACTCCCCTCTCTCTTTCTCTCCTATTTGTGGTTCCGTTAGTTTTCAGATGCTCAGCTGCTTACGCACCATGCCTCCCTCCCTGCTGCTGTGTTCTCGACTTACCCTGTAAAAGTGTAAGCAAGCTCCCAGTTAAATGCTTTCTGGAATAAGTTGTCTTATTTGTGGTGTTTTGTCACAGTAATAGAAAACTAACTAATACACATATGAAAATATGTGAGAATAATCTATAGTTAATGTGTAAATTTTTACCTTATAATTCCTTGGTATCTCCTATATCTTATTCAGATTATGGCACAGCATCATAAAGGAAACAAAAGCAAGTCTTATTCTAGATATAGGCTAACAGACTACAATGGCTTGTTTGGCCATACATACAGCTAATATGTGTCAGGGTTAGTTAGGATAAACAATGACTACACATGGGCTAAAGAATCATTGAATATATATCAATTGTTTCCTGTGTAGTAGAACATTATATGGTAAAACAACACAAAAATATAGTCACTTGTCAAGATAACAGGGTTGTATCCTGAAGTATATAATCTCTACATAGGAGCAGAAGATTATACAATATATGAAAATGCTAAATGTAACTTTTCCAAAGCTGAATATGATAAATTAGATCTTCTCCTTAATTACATTGGAGTTAAGTCGTAGAACTCTGCTATGCTGAAACAATGGCTACATAATACTTATAAGACTTTCCCTAATGGAAGGCACATGCACACAGTCTGTGGAGGATACACAAGTACAATTATTGAAGGATCGATGGATGTAAATTATCAATTTTTCAATTGATTAGAGCTTACTCCAATTCCAATTACTCCGTAAAAGCAAAGGTATCAATTAATGTGATTTATTTAGATCCGTGTGAGCTTGAGAGTATTGAGCCTTGCTCAGCATTTAGTTGAGAGCTCTGTTTCCTTCTAAACCACCACGGCTTGATTGTCACTGATGCAGTGGGGGTTTCAGCAAAAGGAGCCTTCTGTGGAAATAGGTTGAACCACAGAAAACAGTGTTTATCTTTACATTCATCACACTTGACTCGAAAACTCTGTGTTGTGCTGAGTGAGTGTGTTATGCTTCCCAGGGCTCCTAGGAGAGTCAACCTTGACTGGATATTTGTTAGGTTGAAGGTGCAGTGCAACCTTGAATTTTCCGCAGGAAGCTTGATTGTTCAAAAGTAGAATGACACCTAAAACTGTCTACTTCTTAGTGATTATTGGTTATCATTTATTTGCCAAACAACAAATAACACTTAATTAGATCGATTCTTGTGTCTCTATTTTGCATGGCAACTACCAAAGTACTCAAAATTTTAGATCATTTAAACAAGGCTCCTGCAGTCAGTGCTGTGTGAATTTCATGGTTATAAACCGTGCCTGGGGGAAATGTAAGAAAAGTCTAACAGGAAGCCTCAAATGCCCCATGGCTTCTGAATGGGCTGTGTGTGTATGTGTGTGTGTGTGTGAACACATGGTTGTGTGTTTAATAATACTTTAGATTTTTTAGGATTTGGAACTAAAAAAAAAGTTTTCATTGTAAACTAAAGGTGAGTGAATCATGAAGTAACATTTCCAAGACAGACTTTGTAGATGTTTCAAAATTTCAGCCATCAGGTGGAAGGAAACACAATAAAACAAAGCAAACATAAATAAATGAATAAGCATGTCAGAAAATGTTTTTGCTACTCAAAGAGTAAAAGTTAGAGATACAAAATTTAATGTATTCGCGGCTCATAATAGATTATTAGAGAAAACTAAAATTTATCTCAAGTTTCAGACAATTAAAACTGTTCTTTTATAGTGCCTCGCATGGCTCACATAATAGAAATCCAGGTGTGCCTGGTTTCCATACTCTTCCATACACTTTTAGGATTATTTAACCAGCTATGTGATGCTGAGGCAGTTTTCAGGTTTGCGTTCTTATCAGTACTTTGTAAGCTCTATTATTTTAACAAGGTTTTTCCAATTTCTCCCAATATTTTTCATAACTACCTCAAACTTATATTTAAATTAAATCTCACTTTTGGAAGAACTCATTTCTTGTAGACATTGGAAGCTCCTAGCATCACACTTACATAGAGTTGCCATTTCTATGTGTGATATTCAGTATATGGATTTACTCATTGTAGATTTACTAAGCTTTAGCCAAAAGTCATGAATGTAAAGTTTATATTTTCACTCTTATCAGCACATTCGGAAATCATGTTGCATATTGGTCCCTTACTTTATCTTGTATGAGAGAGGACTAACTAAATATTGTATAAATGATAGTGGGAAAAGCTTTCATTTGGCAAAGAAATGGTACAGTATTTTTTTTATTTTAGTAATTGTATCATTAATAGTCAATGTTTAAAAGTCAGGTTATAACATCCTAACTTCAGGTAATTTTTTAAAGTATAAAGTGAAAATATGTATTTCCTTATTGAACATTCATATTACATAAATTGATTCTGCCAAAATTGGAATATATTGGTGTGTTTTAATGAACTTCAAGTGTCTAAAAAACTGTCAGGGTTCGCTAACAACATGTAATAAGCCCACCACTTAGGAAGTATAGAAAGGAAATTAGTATTATCCTCCCATCCTAGTTATACAGAGAGTTTGAAACATGAGATCCAGGAGAGAAGGATAGAGCAGGACAGGGAGGGAGGAAGGAAAGCGAGGAAAAAGAAAATTAGAATAAAAACTTCAAACATATTTTAGTTATATAGCAGATATTATTTTTATTAGTATTTCATTAGGATATATTATATTTTGACCATGTATGTATTTGTCATACCAATAAAGCAGCAAGATTTTGTTTTCAGTTGATATTTCATTCTTTAAAAACTGAATATATTATACTCTGAATTCAGCTGTGCCTAGTACAGCTATTTCATTTACTAAGAACTTCTCATTCTAATTAATTATATTCATGTATAATAATTTGTTCAGATAGACTTATTAGTCAAGTTATCAAATGGTAAAAGTTAGGTTAAGACTACTGCAAAGTGAGACAAATTATTTTTTATCCATAACCCTCATACCCCTATGTTTTGTGTGAGACTGTGATCTGGCAGAGATTACAATACATGGTTTCAGAAATTAAATTGCCTCTAGAGATTATAGCCACTCTGCATATGTAATTAAGTGAACTCATTATTGCCTGCAAAGCTTTTAAACTAAATCTCCATAGTTTTCTGGGAAGATTTGAAGCAATGGTTTCAAATCAGTTAGCTGAAGAGAGTTGTGAAATTATCTGACTGCTACCTTTATGAAAAATTTGAAGCTACCCAGTCACTGTGCGTGTACATGCTATGCTGTATTAATTAAGCAAGCACTCATTGAGCACGTGCGTGTATCTGCCACCATGTCCTGTCCTCTGAGGTGTGATGGCTCGGATGAGAGATAGGAGAGGTCTATGGAATGTTTGATTGGAAAGAATTTTACTTGGTCTGGCTTCCCTGCTCTATTGTCAAGACCTAAAAAATGCAAGTGATTTAAATTCTCACGTCTAAATTTAGAGTCTGTTCTAGAATTAGATTGTACGAGAGAAAACAAAATTAAAACAAGTGAAGCTAAGAGTTCCGAGTAGGTGCTGAGTTGACTAAAGATAGTGAAGTGTAAATGGTACAGATGACACAGCGATGTCATCGGAAGGTAAAGTCAGGGAATGATTAAGCAGAAAATCCATTTGTGTCAGTGAGTCTTGATTGTAATTCTCATACTATGAACAAATTATTTAATTTTCTTTGATTATATCTGAAAGATTAATGTCATTCTTTACTGAGGTCATCTACAGCGTTTAATACATACAGAAATAATACTTTTTATAACATGTCAACATTATTTAAAACATATCAAAGTGAACAATTTTTTTTTACAACATGTCACAATGAAAAATCTTAAAGGCAATAGTGTTTACATAGCATATAAGAAGTTCAGGAATCATGTCTAGGTCTCATGTAAAGAAAGGTAAGTGAGTATTATTTTTTTTTTCAACCTAAACTAATGTAATTTACAGTCAGTGCTTCACATAGCTGGAAAGATATCTTCCACCATGTTTGTGTTGCTCTTTCTAACGATGTTTCAAGTATTTGTAATAACCAGACAAACATCCTTAGTAAGTATTAACATTACATAAAGAAATATAATTACATAAAGAAATATAATGTAGACACATGATAGACTTTGGCTTTGGCTTCTTTTATTTTAAGTATTCACCTGCAATTTAGAGATTCTATTATGCTGTTATAACCATCATTATTTGGCTTCATGTTTTCTGACCTCCTCTGCCATTTCACTACTCTCATAAATAGAGATGACTCCAATCTCTTCTGAGTGAACACTGTGTTTGCTATTTGACTATTTTGTGTTTTCCTTATTACCCATAAAGCTCCATCAGCTCAAACCCTCATCACTGTTCATTCTGGTGTAAAACATGGGGCAGCTATAGAGATAGTTTTGTATTTTTAAAGGACCAATTGTAGACCCTTAGGTAAAGAGTATCAAGCTATTTGATTTCACTATACTGTACATGAACATCTTACAGCATGAGACTTAGTAGTAGATGTGATTCTAAATATGTTTTACTTTAAGACAGACTTCTTATTACATTTCTTTATAACACAGAAAATATTTTCCAAACACTATGGAATATAGAGTGGAAAATAACAATTAAAATATTTCTAATTTTTTAAAGGTTGGTTGGAATAAATAGCTTTTATTAATACACATCACAGGTGTCATGTTTGACATAATGAAGCAACAGATTCATTCCAGAGTCATTTTAAGATCATTTTAGAAATATGTTTAGGCAAAAAAGGAACAAAAAACAATGACTTTAAGCTGTACACAGGAGTTACAGAGATCACATAATGTAATTTTAAGTTTAATATGTCAAATCTTACTTCATAAATATCTGCCTTCCATTTAAGAAGGTGCTTCTTATAAGTAATATTGTACTGTGTCTTTGACTAAGTATTATAATAGGCATGTCACATACAGGCTTTAATTGGTCAGTATTGAAGGATAAACCATGTCATTACATTAATATCACTAATAGAAAAATATCCAAATTGTTTTTCTTTTACATGAATATAATAAAACTAAAATCAAATCAGTACTGAAGTATTCTGTCCCATTTTGAGATTTTTGTCACTTAGTAGGGCTCACAAAATAATAGAAGTCTATGAAAGTATGTACCGTGGATGCTGGAGCTACACAGGTACGTAATGCAATATGCAAACCCAGAGGAGTTACCCTGAATCCAGATGGGTGTAGAAGAATATATTTGTGGAGGAAGTACCATTTTAATGTAGCTGACCAATTCAAATGCAGTGTGTATGCTTTCGAGAATGCAAAGGCAACCCAGGGACTAACAGATGCGAACTTTGCAAATGTTAGAGCTGACATTCTATGGCAAGGCAGGTGCTTTACCGGGAATCTCCTCTTTGTCTGTGAAAGAGATATAGAGGGCAGGTTAGGCAAAGACCTTTCCACTGTGCAGAAGCACTTTCACGTTCTTCTCTCAAAGATACAGTTATCACTGAGAAATTATTTTTTATCAAGAAATAACAGTGTGATTGCACCCCAAAAGTGGACTGAAGCAGAAGGCAAATTAAGAGTTGATTTTTGATAGCGTGAAATGAACAATGTGACATTCAAGATGCAGTGAAGAATGCAGCACTAGAAAGTAAAAGCAAGGCTTATAAAATGTAACTTAGTGGCTGACATTGAGGTTTGGAGCATGGATATGAATGTTCTGTTCCTGTCCTAGTCACTGTTGTATTGCTTGTGAGAAGACACCATGACCAAGGTGGTTTTTTTTTTTCCTTATAAAAGAAAGCATTTAATTAGGGGCTAGGGGCTTACATACAGTTTCAGCAGTTATGGTGGGGAGAAGATAAGCTTGGAGAGCTTTACATGCTGATCCCCAGTCAAACACACACACACACACACACACACACACACACACACAAAATAGTGTTCTTTCACTTCTGAAATTCCTAGTATTTTTACTTTCACGGTTACGTCTTTAAAAGAATAAACAATAATTTGGAGAAAATCTATTATGTTAATACAGTTTGTGGTGACTGTAGATCTAAAAGATAACCCCCCAAATAAAAGGAAGCAAAATGAAAACAAACATACAGTTAATTTTTAAAGGCAGGACTAATGTACCATTTATGTTTCATTTTGGGAAGAGCACATTCAACTTGTTAGAAGTACCTATTTTTCAGAACTAGTTTTGGTAAGTTACTTTGAATAAAACAGGATTACTGTAAGAGATCTTTTGAATAGATAGACTACACAAATGGAACACAATTCCAAGTGGAAAGAAGACAATTGATTAACAACAGTAAATAGATAAGCAGGGTGACAGAATAGTCGACTGTAGACCAGAACTGTTCTAGTTTTAATCCTTTATGTGGAATCTTCCATAACTTTGGGGTATCATAACAGATGTGGAGAACAGGGCTAGCTCAGCTGTAGGAGGTAGGCTTAACATAGGGACAGTTTGAATCCAGCCACAAATGTAAGGGGAAAAAGGAAAACAAAAACAATGGCGGTAACCAAAACAACCAGAAACTAGAACTGGAAAGGAAGCTAGAAATGTGAATAAAGTGGTTGATAATGAGGCTTCTGTTTGCTATGATTTATTAGTTCTAACTAAAATATCTCATTGTCATAATTTAGCAGAAGTTGAAGAGTCCTTATTTCAGTAGGAATAGGTTTTTATTTTCGATGCAGACTTCGGGAATACTTGAAAAATTCCTTCATGCATTCATTAATTTTTCTTACAGTTTTTCAAAACATGCTAACAATTAAAAAAATCTTTCATTGTCACGGTTCTTCTCCATTGGGAATAGTAAATGAATATGATGTCAGAGAAATAAATGCGAAGGAGTGATATCATAGAGAATAAAGAAATCTGTAAACAAGAAACAAACTGAGACAACTTTAAAGATGGGTTAAAAGGAAACTCGATTTCAGGTGAAATAAATCGCCATTGACTATAAAACAAAAGTCCGTGAGGTTACTAGAGGAGTCTGGTTCCTAACTATATAATGAGACACTGGAATTAAGTAGGTTACAGCGTGTATTATAGGTTTAAAGCTTTTAGAGAGGTGAGACTTTAGCAGTTGGTGTCTGTAGATCTTTTGTGTTCTGGCCGGGAAAGTGAAGCCAAGGACTGTAAATGGCAGAATATGGACATTTCCAGGTATCTTTGTTCCACAACTCTTCTTGTTGCATGGCAGAGACAGATGCTTGAATGTGTAGAGGATTTAAAGGAATAAACTTCATAAAGCAAACAAAGTGATTTGTAATACAACTCATCTGCTATGGGACTCTGTGGTCTCCCATAATTTAATAAACAAGGGGTAAACTGCTGTTAAATGTTCAGATAATATACCCATTTAAGAAAAGAAGTACTTCCCGTCCCCCCAAACAGGATTTCTTTGTGTAGTCTTGGCTGTCTAAGAACTAGGTCTGTAGACCAGGCTGGCCTTGAACACAAAGAAATTTGCTTGCTTTATTTTTATTATATCAACCTTATTATCTAACCTTTTGGAAAGCCCCATATCCTATTCTGTATCTTTTGTGTATTAAAGAATTAGAGAGAGTGCTTCGTTCTTCATTAGCTTCGAGTTAGGAGTATCTGTTTCTTGAATTAAAATCAGTGTTACTATTGGCATGATAAATTTGTCCTGTGATAAGAAACTGCTCTATTAAATGACTTTTAAGTGTCAAATAAATTAATACTTAGTATTTTATCTAATGCCCCTGAACTAAGAATTTTAATCTGAATTCTAGATAGAGTGAAGTGAACATTTTGATCTATGTATAGTTTCTGAAAGTACACAGATAGGTCACTTATCACCATCATACTGGCTTTAATTAATAAGGTTAAAATTATGAGCTGGAGGAAAAGCTGGTAGTGTGTGAACCAAGGTAGCCATTTGAAAAACTAACATCAAAATTGGAGTGTGATCATTGGAGATTATTACCCTTGTACTGACATTGATATGCTATGATGTGGGGTCAACTTCTGGACACAAAGCAGCCACATTTGCACAGTAGGAGATTATGGCATCAAATGTGAAGCAAGAATATAGGAATTCAATGCTAGTGAAATTAGCAACTGTGGTTTTTCAAAGGCTTTCTTAATTGTACAAATTGATGTTAATCGATGTTTGATAAAGTGTGTGTGTGTGTGTGTGTGTTTGTACACATAAAGAAATAAATGAAAACAGCTCTGAGAACATTGTTCTCTTAAGTAAATATATTATTAAAATGTCTTCATAAATTTAAAACTTTATGTACAGAGTAGTGATAGTTTATATATTTATCATATATATATATATATATATATATATATATATATATATTTAATTGGGCTGAACTGGTATGGGATATAACTCTATACACTTGTCTAGTTTGGGGGTGGGCATTCCTGAAATTGCATTAGATCATTAGATTACTCAACAGAACCTTTTAAATTCACTTCATTAGCAAACATTTTAATATTTTGGGATGAGTATGGAATAGGTAAGTGACCCTTATGCTCTGTTCACTTACATTAGTCAACCAACAAAGAAAACTAGGAAAATAGCAAAACAAAAAGCAGAAATTCCAACTGGATTTCAAGGAAGTTAATCAGGAAATGTAATGAAATTTCAAATTCACATGAAAATGTATATTTTTGTGTATATACATTTGTGTATGTATGTAGGTTATAATGTTTGGGATGGCTTGGACAACCTTGCTTATGCTGGACATTGATTTAATGGTTACCTGCATCTGGAACCCAGGGTTGTACTTCTTTCTGGGATGCTTTCACTTAGAATAGGTGTAATTGTTCACAGTTCCATGAACATTTATGGTTGCAAAAGTAAAATCAATAATAATTCCCAGCCATTATCTTCAGATTGTATGTAAGAAGACTAATAAAAAAAGAACACTCTACAGATAATTCAGGTTCATCCCGAAAATCCATAGAATATATACCAGGAGTTATTTCTCCAGCCTTTGTATTGCCCTCATCAAAATAAACTTAAGGAATACACCAACAGGGTCTGCCTTGTTTCATGTATATTCTTGGCAGCCAACAATGAGAAGGTTATAGTAGACATTCAGTGAACTCTAATGAAGGAACCTCCAGGTCATGAAAATAAGTGTAGGTGTGTGAACTTACCTTAGTAGGTCTGATTCTTTCTTCTCCAGTATAGAGGAAGGGCTAGTGCAGAACTAAAACACATCAATAAATATTCCCTTCAATCACTGAGATGTGAAGGAAAAATTCCTACATATCCAATTTAAGTCAGTTATTGTTGCTACTCAGTCTCACACACATGATAAGAAATATGACTGCAACAAGAATCACTGAATAATATATATATATATATATATATATATATATAATTGAGCCACAGGCTCCCCTAATAGTTGTCATTCTAGATTTAAGTGTGAGTATAGTGTGGAGCTAAGGGTGGTTATTCCTAATAACCTATTAGCCGAAATGGTCTTCAGATTTAAGAGTATGGATGCAGGGGCTGCTACAAATCTTTCAGTTATATAGTAACTATCCAAACTTAAAATTTTCACACATGGTAGGAAGAAAACTTGGTCACTACATTCTGACTGTATTTTAGCTTCTCAATGTTAAATTTATCACAAATGCTTCTTTTGTAGCTAAAATTTTTAATTCTTCTTCATCAGTATCAAGCTATTCTGCCAAAATTGTAAATACAAGAAAGGTACAACTTTGCTAGAATGAATCCCAAATTACAGTAACAAAAGAAATTTATGAATTCATAAAATTATAGGAAATAATCAATTCTAATATAAGTCACATACTATGCAATTTGGCAGCTTTACAGCCTACTCATATTTACTCAAGTCAGTTTCATGAGGATTGTTGGAAATGAAAATGTAGGGCTTTTAATGAACTCCAATCCAGAGATCAATATAGAATCTTCTTTCCTTTAGAAATCACTGATGTCACCATTCTACAATTGTTTTTTAACTTCTATTTTTTTTGTCATCTAATGTATTTTGATCACGTTCTTTCCCATACCCCTACTCCTCCCATGCCCTTCTCCCTCCCTACCCACACAACTTCATGTTCTCTGTCTTTTAAGAAAGGCAAAAGAAGAAAGTAAACAATGAAAATCAAAACAAACAAACCCAATATAACAAAGAAAGAAAGAAAGAAAGAAAGAATGAATGAATGAATGAAAGGAAAGAAGGAAGGAAGAAAGAGAAAGGGAAGAAGGAACAGAGATGGAGGGAAAGAGAGAGAGAGGCATAAAACGGTGCACAAATAAATGTGGAGTGTGTTCTGTGTTGGCCAAAAGCAGGGATGGTGCTTGCCCTAGCTAGAGTGTAGGTGTTAAACCCAGCGACAATGACATTGCAGTGTAGAAGTGGTTTTCCTTCCAAGCAGGTGTTAGTTACAAACGAGAGTCTTGGTTAGAGATGTAATTGTGTTCTCTTTCCCTTGTTGGGATTTTGTTTTGTTTCAGTCTGTTCCGGTCTTGTGCATACTGTCACAGTGTCTATGAGTCCATATGTGTACCAGCCCTGGTGTATATGGAAGATGCTGTTTCCCTGGAGGCATCCACCACCTCTGGCTCTTACAGACTCTCATTGTCCTCTTGTGCAGAAATCTGAGTCTTGAGGGGAGAAGTTTAAAAGAGTTCTAGACCAGATTCTTGAAAATTATTGACTGCATATAAAACTTTGTAAAATATATGTTTCCTAGAGTGATCTATCTCTGGTTGAGTATTTGTTCCTGAGTTGTGTTTTCCAGCATGCTGTAGTGACTGTAACCCATATCTATGGATTAACTATTCTCCTAGACCTCACTGGGTTCCCACCATTATCTGTGACACATAACCTCTTACAAAGATCTTATCTTAATCTTACCTGTTTGTTTACATTCTCTTCAAATTATTCTGCCTGTGAAGCCTTGTATTTCATTTGGATTTCATAATGCATGTCTTGGCAATCAGTAACTGCTCTCAATAGCTCATACAAGACAGAATTTCCATTTTTTAAGTCATGTAGATTACAGCAGAGCTCTTAAAAAATATTACTTTAAATGATTTCTAAAATTCACATGGAGTCAAATTTATGATTAATTTTTACCTAATACTTGGTTGTGTTTTTCAAGTATTTACATCCCCATAAGAGCTACACATCTCATATAGTTTTAAGAACAAACCTATTGGCATAGACAATTCTCATATCTTGAAATAAGGTAATTGCCCAAGTAGCATTCAGCTAGGAGATGACAAATGAAAGATTCTACCCAGGCTATTTTTTATGTAAGCAGGAAATCAAGTTCACTGTAAATGAATAGACATGTTGAATTATAACCTCCAGAGAAACTTTGTCTTAAATAACGAATGAATCAGAGCATGAAATATATCTCAAAAATAAAGAACAACAGGAGATAAATATGAAGAAATGGTAGTTTAAATTCTAAAGGTTACTTATCTTTGCTTTTCACATTTTGTCCTTAGCATCATAATAGGAAAGTAATTGTCTGAATGTATTCATAAGAAGAAGCTACTTAAGTATAATCTTTAATTTTCATGTAGTGTTGAGATTCTTAATAGCTGCTGAAATCTGAGTCACATATTATCATGTAAATTATGCACTCTAAGAGATGATATTTTGATAAAAATGCATTTAATAGTTGTGACACACAGGTTCTAGTACTTTTTAACTTATCTCAATTTTATTTCACTAAAGTCATCTGGGAAATGCCATAAAAATTTGTTGCTATGAATTGTTCAATTGGTTCCTTATTTGCCCTGCCATAATTCAGTTAGGAATCCCCTTAATCTAGGTAATGGGCCAGTGCAATCTACTGTCATGGAAATAAAATAACATCATGTGGTAAGATGAAACCACCAGATAATGAAAACATAACTAGCTTAGCATGTATTTATACTCAAGCCTACTTTGTGAGTTAGAATCTAAATAGGAATCTTCCTTGCTGTTTCATAATTAGTTAATTCCCTAAAGAATTTATGCATTAGAATGAGAAATGTAATAAATTTTAAAGGAAGTTCTTTATTAGTGAAAACATAAGTAGGAAATGAAGGGATTTGGTCTGATACCATGAAACCTAATACATTGTCCTTTGGCCTTTTAATATTGTCTTCCTTTCCCAAAGTGCTTTCTCAAGTCCTTTCTGACAGTGGACAAACTATTTTGAGAGCTCCAGAATTTGCAGCGATTCAATAAATGTCTTTAAACTACTTTTAAAATGTTCTTTCAAGGTGCTGAGTAATAGCTTCTGCCTAGGCAGGGAAAGAATTACTTTCGGCTGTTTCCCATACAATTAGGAGTTTTAAAAGAACAGTGCATTTCTACAGTTAGACAGTTGTAGGAAGGGTTTGCCCAGCCTCTGCAGACTGAATCAGGAAGGATCCATATTGTCCATTATTACCATTATACTTTAAAGGTAGCTCATTTCAATATTTAAATTACATCTGGAAATTAGTAACAAGCATGTTTCTGTTTGCCTCTGAGAACCATTTCTTCTTTGTTATTTTGCTATTACAGAAGAAGCATAAGGCCGTGCATAGTGGTACATGCCTTTAATTCCAGCATTTGGGAGACAGAGGTAGGTGGGTCTCTGTGAGTTTGAGGTCTGCCTGGTCCACATAGTGTGCTTCAGGACGCCAGAGCTACATAGTGATATCCTGTCTTAAAAACACCAAATGCCAAAAGCCCCAAAACAAACAAAAGACGAAGAAAGAAAAGAAAGAAAAGAAAAAAGCATATCATAATTAGGGATTATGCTGGTTTAGTAAAATAGCCATTGTGGCCATTCTCCAAGATCCAGGATTTCCAGTACTAGCCATTACTTCCCTCTTGAGAGAGTCTTATGTAGTGAGATAGTCTTTCTGTGGCACTGACCACGCCCATTGGGGGGTGGAGCCATGGGCGGATGTGACCTGTGGAAGGAGATCTGAGGAAGAGCCTGGAAAAGCTCTCTTCTTGGCAGGACTCGGACAGGAGAGCATCCGGTGGAATTTCCTGGTGTTCATCTGTCTAGGTTGCAAGTTATTTCTCCCTGAATAAACATCTATTTGGCCTATTTGTTTATCCTGATCCTTATTTAACCACGGTAGTCTTAAATCCATTTTGAGAGCTGTTGATTACCACCAAGGTATACATATCAATACTTTGGCTTATCATGCCATGCTGATAATTTTTCTTCATAGACATCATATATGGATAGGACTGTTGGTCTCTTCCCTCCTTTGGAAACTTGCACTTTCTAGTACCATGAAAGCTAGTCTGCATTGAGGAGCCTTTCCAGTCTATTCCAAATCAGTGACTACTGGTCCCTGGTCTGAAGTGCATCTTATCTTCAGCAATAGGGATTTAATTTCCACTCCTGGGAAAGGGCAAAGTAGGGCAAAAGCTTTTGCCTGTAATGTTTTGGAAGACTTTTAGAAAACCCTGACATATAACTCACAAAAGGGATTCTCATTCCTTGTCTTGGGTTTTTGTTAGCTGGTCTTTGGCTCTTGGAGAGAACATTGTCACCCCAGATGAGAGAATTTCACTAAATTATATATGTATATGTATATATGTGTATTTTAGTTTTTGTGTGTTTGTTTAGGTAGATAGTTACCAGTATTATTCCTTATGGCATTTCCAGACACCTTACTATTATTTTAAGCTCCTCTTCCTTCTTAGGTATTTATCTCCTTTCTTTATTTCAAATTAGATCCATTCTTCATTTTTCCCCCCAGATCAAATCTCTGGTACCCTGCTGTTCCGGTCTCTATTGCTTCCTAATACACTCACCCTGACCATAGTCCCTTTGTACTACTGTGGTATATATTACAGCATAATCAACACAATTTCTACAGTGCTACTAGCTAACTGGAAGCCCCACATATTCACTCTTCATTGCAAAATTTGGGAAATTTGCGTAAACTTTTTGTGTATTAGTTTCTGACAATATAGATTGAAGATCCAACAATGTCTACTCTAGATGGATGTTGTGTGTGTCTGACACATGATAATCAGTAGGCATTAGTTATATTACTGTTCTCAATATAGACTTTCTCATCAAATAAAAGCTGCAGAAATGAGGGGGCGGGACACTGGAGGCTGCGTTTGTGAATCCCTACATCAAAGGCAAGTGATGAATACCTTTTAGAATGTGAAATATCAGACTAACGGAGCAGGTGCACAACAACTATAGTATACAGATATGCTGCTTATTTTTTAAGGCTAGGGTTCTAAAAGGATACGTGAGGCTTTCAACACTCCAGAGAGGATTTTAAAAATAGAATATCACTAACAAATGTTATTAACCATGTAAATCCCTTATACACAAACACCCAGCCAGCACTGACATGGGGGATGTGATCTTCTAAGCAATTAGGGACTAAAATAGTAACAGATTACCATAAAGGTCTTTTGCTTTTTTGTTTATTTTTATGTTTTTAAAATGTTATGTTCAAACACCTTAATAGTTGTAAAAAAAAAATGATGTTTCCCCCTTGGTCTGAGATCCTAAATCTTGCTTGTAATTCCAGAGCTATAAGAAAGGGAGGTTTTTCTAGCATTATGCTATATTTATTACTAAGAATAGTGACATGAGTGATTTTGTTTTGTTTTCACTTTCATAACCCTACAAGTAATTGGTGAAATTAACAATGATTATAAAGCAGAAACTCCACTTATAATTTATCTTCTGGGATAACATAGAAATTTTTCAAATTTAGAGAAAAGTGTCATCATGATAAATTGTCTTTTGATTCAGTGGACACAGGGAAACTACTTAAGGAAACCGCAGAATCACCCGTGGTCTGGGTTCTTAGCACTGTACTCCCTGGGTACTTAGTACTGTAGTGAGTACAAGATTCTAAATATTTTGACTATGTCACTTCCTCCAGACTTCCTCAACACCACACACTTTTGTTTTCCTATTTTAAATTTATTCCTGTCTTATGTTCCTGTTTGGCTTTCAGGGTTCTTTTTTTTTGTTTTGTTTTGTTTTGTTTCTATTTTCACCTCCTTTACCGGGCTTCAAATGTTGCAAATTCCTCCCCACACCCCCCTTTTCTTAACCTTTGGCCCTTATCTTCACCAGTTCTCCCTGAAATCATTTGAAAACCATTAATTATCTCCAGAACCTACCACAGTGGTGTTAGTAAATTCAACTGATTAGCTTCAAAGGCAGCTCTCAATTGCTCTACCAAATTAAAATAACAATTATTACCCCTGAATAGCAAAGAAAATACATATCCACATGAAGAATAAAAAAAGAAAAAAGAAAAAAGAAACTAACTTCAAGCCAATGATTAATAGCTATTCCAACATATCAAAGCTGTCTTTTAAGTGTCTGTAATTGGAAGGCATAATGCATTATTCCACATGTATCTTATTCATGTTTTAAAAACCAGTAATACATTTATCAAACCAATTTAAGAAGACTGTGTCAAGTAGGAGAAAAATAGGTAGACAGGGCTGACATTTTTTGGAAGGCTCTTTATTAAATGTAAGGAAGCCAGCAGGGCAGCTAGCTTTTAATGCAATGCTGTAGTGTTTCTGGTGTGAATGAGTGGCTGTTGGATCCTTTCACCCTGCACTTTCCCTAAAATGCTTCACTGAATGTTTAATGCTCTGGCATCCAAGCTTGGGACTTCTTTTAAAAGAGTCTTTCATAAAACTTTGGATAAAAACCTGCTTAAATGGCCACGAGCTGAATCCTACAAAACAGAACCAAAGAGCAGATGATCTCTGTTACTTAATGGTTTAATTGCTTTCAGTTAGTTTTATAACTTAATATGATGTGAACAGCAGCATAGTCAAATACTTAAATCTAAGCAAGGAAATATTAGCCAAGAATGGAAACATGATGCACTTAAAATTATTTTGCTTTTCATAGTGTTCTGCCTTATGCGGATCAGCATGCCTA
This sequence comes from Phodopus roborovskii, assembly GCF_943737965.1. Lineage (NCBI taxonomy): Eukaryota > Metazoa > Chordata > Mammalia > Rodentia > Cricetidae > Phodopus > Phodopus roborovskii. Next base: position 8,669,144 of record NW_026125444.1, read on the forward strand.
AGAATTACTGAAGGGAATCTTTTCAATAGCCTTTGTTATCCTGTAGGCTTAGTCTTCACTGCATCCTCCAGGCATTGACCAACAAGTGTAGGGAGGGACACAGGGCTGCATTTGAGGGCTATTTGGATGTTTTAAAGAAAACTGAAACTGAGCCAAAGGAAGTTGCTGAAAATGAGGTTAGTAAGCCATTCCTTGAGTTCTTTAAGGAGGTCCATTTCCAGGGTGAGCTGAAATTCTATTTGTTTCGATTGGGAAGGGCTTATAAAGATCACTGAGTTTCAGTTAGCTTCATCCCATGAAGGCTTCATTATCTCCCTTATAGATGATCACAGCCAATTACTACAGGACATGGAGGACAAGGTATGGGCAGATTATTGGACATTTAGCACCATTTAAAAGAAGTGCAGCCTAACTCAGAACAAGCTCTGTATCTAAGAACATATCTTATGATTTTTGCTATTACGGCACCATTTGAATTACAGAAATATTACAAAAGTCTAGAAAGAAATTAAGTTTTATAGATTACAACCCAAAGATTGTATTATGGTTATTATATTGTAGGGATAAGAACATATTAACTCACCATGTCCATTTATATTAGCACTTGTTCTTACATTCAGAGGATGTATCTTTTAATATTAAGCAAAGTCAGTGTTAACAAAAATCTGTAACACTGCATATATTGGGATATGGTGTCTGAGGGATAGATTCAAACACATTTTCCAAAACATATTTTTGCAATTAAAATCTTAGCATATGAGAGCTCTAAAACATTATAAGATGTCATGTTAAAAAAAAAAACACTTGAATTTTATTTGAGTGACTTGTAATAAAATGCTTGTTTGCTACAGGAGGATGGAAAGAAATTGAGTTTTGGAGATAACATCCTTGCTACTTAGAGTTTGAAGGCAGTTCTATGATTTCTGTAAAAAGTACATGTGAGAAAACAAGGGTGTTTAGAATAATTACAGAAATTCTTTTAATTTAGTTTTATTACATGTACTTAAATCTTTGCCTGCATGTTTTATGCACACTCCTTGTGTCCCTCATGCATAGAGCTCACAGAGGGCATATGATACCCTGGCACTTCAGTTACAGATATTTGTGAGCTTCCACTTGGATGATGAGAAACAAACTCAGGCCTTTTGCAAGGGCATCAGCCTCTCTTAACTTCTGAGCCATCTCTCCAGTTCCAGTTCCAGGAATTCTTAAATCTAGTCCCTATAATCATTAGTGGTGAAATAGTCATAGAATTTTAACCTAAATAATCAAATAGTTAACCATGAGGGACACTAATATCACTTCAGCAAAAACGAGTAATTTAAACATTATGGCTAGATAACGAATTGATTTATTCCCCCATGTATTATCTCATTTATTTGGAATAGTTCCCCTGTGATTCTCAACAATATGCATTTTCTTAATAAAGAAATGCTAACTGTTGCTAAATCCTAGGGCATTAATTCCAAACAAGGTCAGGAATGAAAAGACAAATAAAACAGAACTTCCTTCTGAGAGTCTAGAGATGAATCACCCATGGACTCAGTGAATCACACCTGTCCTTTTCTAGATATTGTACTGAGAGTTTAAACACTGTAGATAGATGGCATCCAAAGATGTGCAGAGATTCGTTAGTGTTCATTCCCTCCCCAATAGGGTCAAGAGTGTCTATAGCTCACCAAGTTGAGTAGTACAGGAAGTTTGATGGAATGACCCTACTCTACTTTGGCAAACTATCATAGATGTCCCTAGTATTAAAACACTTCAGGTGTACATTTTTAATATGTTCCTCAATAAAAACCCAACCCTATTTCTTTCTTAGACTTCCCTACCCAAGGAGGATTATGTCATGGTTCAGAACCCATTCTCCAAAATGGCTGTGAAAATGAGTAGATGTGGACATCACTCCTTGAACACTACAGCTGAAGGGGCTGTGTCCCTGTCAAGTACAGTCACTGCACCACCCAGGAGGCAGAAGCTAGAAGGGGATACTATACTTTCTGGAAGGAATGCAGACAGGAGGCAACTAGATGGCTCTGTTAGCTAGCCAGGGCTTGACAATGGATGATTTGTTTAGCTATCTTTTCTTCATCCCTTATCAGTTGTAATGTGGCAACTGCCACATTAGGAGTCAAATGCTCTGAAATTCTCTACATTAGAGCATGGATGAATTACTTGGTTCATTTTCAACATAGCTGTTTTCTCTTTCATAGAAAAGCTTAAAATTAAGGAAGCACAAGCAAGTGCATAGTGATAGAGTAGGTGACTATGACTGCAAAAATAGATAAATCATTGCACTAGACATTTGGATTCTAGATTTAAAATTAAGTAAAAACAAAACAAACCAAGCAAACAAAACTTTTCTTTTCTGGACCCATTAAGTTTATTTCAGTGTTCTTCAGATAAAGCAGATTGCGAAAATAATCTGTTGATCTTGTCAGTGCTTACAATCTAGATGGATGAAGATAAGATTGTCTTGAAATGTGGAGATGCACATAGTAAGGATATAGTTAACTAGGAGTAGCGCTATTATACTGTCCAAGTCGGTGGGAACAGGGTTGGAAGTGATGGATAAAGCAAGACCTATGAATAATCTGTGAGAGGCAATTATCATTAACATGAAAACATAAAAGAATCTAAGAAACTGTTTTCTTCCAACCAGATTTTTGTTATGGTACAAAACTATGCTTCTCCATGTGAAAAGACAGATGTTGTCATAAATTTAATTAGCATTTTTCCACTTTTCTATTTTCCTTATAGTATTTATATGACAAGCAAAGTAAAGAATAAATACAGAATAATAGATTTTTCCTTCTCATATGCATATTTACCATAGTACAAATAAGCCATATATTAAAAGAGACATAATAGTTATTTTTGAAACAAGGGCAATTGTATATTATTCTTCTGCCTAAGAAGCCCAATGGAATTCATTTTATTTATTTGTCTTTGCAAATAAGTAATTTAAAATATGTAGGATATGATGAAATAATTCAAATGCTGGCAGTAATATTTACAATTGAAATTGGGGTCATTTTAAAGTCTCCTATTCAAGCAGAAATCATCAAAGTCAACATGTGTATAATAAAACACTCATTCAATGTACAGGTGCACCAGAATAAAACACTAGAAACTCCTTTGTCATGGCAGCCCTGGGTTATGGTGAAGAATAGGTTTTGAAATTTAGATTTTATTTATACTTCTATAGCAGTTAAGTTGGGGTTTAATGGTCAGCTTCAAGTGAATTATCCTTCCATTCTAAAGTGATACCTCTATAACTACTAATGTCTGAGCCAACTGATTAATAGGCAAGTGTGTAGCACTGTGCATGTGAGTATACAAGAATATGTAAAATGTGCATGCAGTGACCAATTAAAAAATGCAAGGGTGAGAAGTGCTTGCAGGAAACTAGCCAAGGGCTGTTAGCTTATGAAAGTTTTAATGAGGACTGCTTATTGTTTTGAAAACAAGCATTGCATTTCCTGAGAGTGTTGAGCACTTGCTCCTTCTGAGCGATGTTTCTAAAGCACTTTGTTCTTTTGAAATCATAAAAGTTTTTATTGAACCACACAGAATAAAGTCTATTTGAACATGATATGCTGACATGGTAAATCAAAAATGTCAAGCTGTTTTACATTTTGGAGTTTCACAGTAATATAAATTGTCCTTTTATCTATTAAATATAACATCTGTACACAGAGGAGTCTCGATAGATCTTTCAAAATCTGAAGAGTCGAATGATATCACCTGAGCACTTAAAGTTTGTTATTCATGTTTTCTGTGCTTTATTTAGGCATCTTCATTATTGGCATTTTATTGTCCATGATACTTTTATTTCTTATTTATTCATTTATTTCACAGCATAATACATAGATAAGAAGTTCAATCAATTACAGAATGAAAAATTCTTCATAGGTTGAAATGGAGTGCTTGGATTTTGCATGTCCTCTTGTTTTTCTGAGTATCAGATAATGGAAAGAACAATGCTTTGCTAAAGCATGCAGTCAATCCTTGAATTATTTTGAGAATTAATTTGAGAAACTTTTAATGGCTTATTTTATCTACACTTTGTTCATACTTATACTTTTATCTCAAACCCTCTACTGGATTTTCAAGAATAAAGTATGGTGTGTTTTGAAGTTACTTGTGGAATGATCTGTTTCATTCTTTTAATAATTATCACTTTCTGCAGTGCTAGTATCTTTTGCTCTGATAGTATCAAACTCATTGCTTAATAATGAGATGTATGTTTAAAAATGCATGTGTTATATTTCACCTGGGTAGATAGATTATTCAACCACAGTTTTGTATAAAAACGTGAGAGCTTGAGTTTGACTCCTAGAACCCATTAAAAAAAAAAAAAAAAAGCTGAGTTTAGAGGCAAATGATAGAAAAATGTAAATCGGGGTGATGTGAGCATTCTCTATTATTAAAAGGCATATTACCCAGAGCAATGAGAAGGGGATAGAGGCTGGGACTCTAGAAAACTGCAATGTTAAATGACCTAGAAGAGAAAAAATAGTATTATAGTCCAACAAGAGCTAAGATCATAGTGCCAGGAAAGCCCGTATAAGAAACTTCACTAAGAGCAACACTTATTGTTGGTGAGTTCTTTGTGATGAGATAAATGTGATCTCCGGGTTTTAGAGGTCATTGGTGAACATGTTAAGTGTAGTTTTAGAGTACTGACTAGGAGACAAAGCTGAATTCCGAGGGTAAAGAAAGATAAAGGGAATGAAGTTGGTGTTACTGTGTATAGTAAAATGTCTCAAGAAAGATGGCTACAAAAGAGAGATGATTAGAGTCACAACTGGTGAGGAAATTGGTGTTTAAAGGATTGTTCTGTAATAAGGGATAAAATAATACTTGATTTGCTTTGGTGGTAACTATAACTACAAAGTGAAAAATAATGAAGATAAAAAGGGATATTTCCAATTGATAGTTCTGGAATAGATGCTGGACAATTGTGCTAATTGACAGTGAGCTTTCAAGAGGTTAATTCTACTTATGTAATAAAATATGTAAGAAAACACAGTAAATATATGAGTAAAATTGTGGATTGATACATGTGACCCCAAGTTTCTGATATTCATCATTTCCTTCATTGTTATCTGCAGAGTAAAAAAAGAAAAATAAAACAGCTTGTTGACTACAAATATTAGGATGAAGGCTGCAAGCTTAAAAATAACAGAGACGGTTACATTGTTTTGGATGTAACAAAATAGGTGTGTTAGTGAGATATAGCAATTCTGTGAATGTTTGGGAGTCCTCTAATGGTTCCTTAACTAAATTCAAAGTGGGGTGATTTAGTCATGTGTTCCCCTTTGTAAATTTTCAATAATTGTTGAAAAGGTTGACACATTTAAGCAGGGTTGTAATTTTGCCTAGTAAAGATAAGGCTAGGGACATTGAGTAACATGTATGATTAGCAGATTAAAAGGACCGGGCGGGACAAATCTTAATAGAGTGGCCATCCAAGAGCAAATGAGCTATAAAGAACATGGAAAACACACGAGGGAGGTGTCTGAGCAAACTTGATGTTATTTAAGTTTGTAAAGAAATGACCTTGAGTTGATTAGCTCAGGTAAGGTGGGTGATAAGATGTTTAGAGACAAAAAAGGTCAAATAAGGGACAAGTTTAGGAAGGATCCCATTCTTACATAATGGAATTGTCAATAAATAGATCACGTGGAATGTAGAGAGAATGGCAGTTTAGACAGGAGCTATGATAGTTGAGAAATAAGGTCACAAAGTACAGCAGTAAATGTAATGGGGAATATAATTTAATAACGGGAGTTTGAAAATTAGGGTTTACAGAGAGGAAGGAAGGAGACTGGTTCCGAAATGATCCCAACAAAGGAAATGGCCATCTGTCAGTGAGGCCTCTGTAGTAGCAGATGATGTTTACAGAGTTTTAGACTTATTCTGACTTTCATGATGTAGAAACCCATTAAGTAACCATAGCTGCTTTGGCCATGTGTTGCTCCTTGCAGTAGTACTTCTTCTGCAGGTGGAGTAAGCAAGCAGGGTGTGCAAAGCTTTAGAGAGTATTATTTCTTCAAATTAATATGGGTAGTTAAGGAGGACATTGGAATGCCTTCAATGCATTACTGTTTATGAATTAGAGTGTTTCCCGCCTGAAATTGATAAAAAGAAAATACTTCATAAAGTTACTGTGTGGGCTAAATAAGATGGTGTAAAGCACTTGGCACAAAATGATCATTCGATTAATGTTAGTTTCTTCTCTCAAAGTAGAGATTCAAATACTAAATGTATTTATAGGGCTCTGTAACAAAGGCAGACATCTGATGCAAACCATTTCTATTTTTAAAATTGATTCATGATTCATGAATGCATCCCTATACCAGTTGTGGGTTGTTTCTGTGACTAAAGACTGTTCTTGGATTTGTAAACTTTTCCTTTTCCACATTTGGCTTTATATTGTTTATTAAAACATTGGTGGCACACGCCTTTAATCCCAGCACTCGGGAGGGAGGCAGAGGCAGGTGAATTCTGGTCTACTGAACCAGTTCCAGGACTGGCTCCAAAAGAGTACAGAGAAACCCTGCCTTGAAAACCAAACCAAACCAAACAAACAAACAAACAAAATCCATAGGGAAACAGCAATAGGAAGGAAATCTTGTCATTATCACTCTTTTATGGCAAATTCAAAAGTCTATTTTAACTTCTGTTGAAGTGAAATACACTCTTAGTAGCCTATAAAAACATTGCATTAGTGCTTATACGTGTTATCATTGACACAATGCATATGATTTTGTTAGAATGTCAACCACAACATATATTTTTTGTTAAACTATACTCAGATTGAATGAATGTTGTCAAAAAATGATAAAAGAGAGAATTTCAAAACTATTTTGAGTTTTTTTCTTATGTGACCAATGACATGAATAGAAAAATGGAACAAAGTAAAGAAAAAGAAAAAACTATTGTATATAAAGCAGTGTCGTAAGCAGAAGGGTTAACTGTATTCCATATTGTGCTGTGTGCAATATGGCTAGCAGAAAAGTGCTAAGGAAATACATGGATGTTCAAAACAAACAAACAAACGAATGAACGAACGAACAAAAATCCAAAAACATTTTTCAAATAGGGCTCAAAATGTTGAACATAGTATTTGCCTTGAGTTAAAGCTAGTCAGGTGCCGCACCCAGATGCAAAGGACCCTGGGAGATACCAAAATATAAAATGCCAACTTATGGATCACCTAGCCAGTCAATTCCAGAATGGATGCATTACTAGAAATTAAGTTAGAAGTATCAAGATTCAGTGGTACTATCAGAATATAGACAGTTGGTAATTAATTTTAAACTAGGACATTTAGATGGTCAAGAATCCTTCAATTGGTACACAATCAAATTGGGCCTTTCAAGACGGAATTTTATTTTTTAAGAAAGCATTTTGTAAATGTTTTGAGAGCAAATAATGATAAGAGTAGGAAAGACCGTGTACAATATTCCAGTAGCAATATCTGTTTGTAGGGAATTTCAGCTTTAAGTGAGGCAAAGATAACCTTTGTATAACAAGAGGGAATTGACTACTAGCATGAGTTGGGTGAATACTTGGAAATTATGTTAAGTTATGCTATAATTGAAATGATGTTAATACATTCAATCATGATATTTACCATCAATGTTTATGTATTTTTCCTTTTTTCATTGTTGTGACTAAACCCCTGTGAAGAAGCAATTAGAGGGAGGAAGGATGAAGACATGGCTAAAATGATCCCATCAGACCCAAGATAAATGGGTATTTATTAGGGAAGCATTTACACAGATAAAATAAGTGCAGAAGATGCAGTCTCTGCCCTTCTGGTGTTTCTTCAACCTAAGAGAGCATGAGCCAGTTCCTCCTCTACCTCATAATGGGTCACGTCTGTATCTGAAACCATGCATAAAGGTGTGGCCATCACTGCAGGTTCACTGTCAAGGTAAGAGGCCACTACAATCCCCTTTTGTCTAAAGAAGAATGTTTGAACCCTGATACAAAAACTATATACAGTGATAACAAATGTTAAGTGTATTCCAGGACAAGGAAAGGTAAAAACATACACAAATTAATACCTGCAATTAGGAAGAGCAATAGACACATTCTACATGTCCAGTCCCAGCATAATGGCATATAAAGAGATTACTCCAATAGCTGTCCTATTCTTGAAAGTCTAAGTCTTGTACCTAGTATTTTCTATAAGAGAGGGTGTTAGCTGTGACAATCCAGTCTTCATCCTCATCAAAGACCTGAGAAGGAAAATTACTGTGGTAAGCAGGAAATGTAAGTGTGAGACTTCCTAAAAGTGGGAGCAGAGACAGAAACAGCAGGCTACGAGACCAGGAGGGACAGAAATTTCATCTACTAAAGGGTTTGTTCTGTCTTACAATTTAAGGGGATATATCGTAATTTGGAAAAGCATGGCAGAAAGAGCAGAAGCCTACCTAGTCACATCTGTAACCAGGAATGCAGGAAAATATGTATAAATAGGAAGTGTGGCTGTGATTGCCATCTATCTATCTATCTATCTATCTATCTATCTATCTATCTATCTATCTATCTACCTACCTATCTATTTATCATTCATTTATCTTCTATTTATCTATCTGTTGTCATCACCTATCCATCCAGTCATGTATCTTCATATCACCTCAAGCCTTTCCCCAAATAATCAGTTCCTCCAGCAAGGTTTTACCTTCTAAATGTTTCAAAAGTCCCCATCAGTGGTGAAACAATTGCCCAAGCACATAAGCATATGGGGCAGATGGATTTAACAATAAAACATGTGTATAAATTGTTGAGCTTAACAGTTTGCATTTTTGTTCTATATTAAATTAATTGAAATACTCATGATATAAAGAGTTGCTCCTTTTATAGAAAGCAATATATGAACATATGTATGTGTAGTAGCATTTATAGTTGTTGCCTTGAAAGTACTTGTACCTCAACTATCTCTAAATTTTGCTAATAAATCCAGTCTTTAGAGCTACAAACAATTTTAGACACAACATTGTCTGAGGTTGTTGTATCCATTATCTTCTATTGCTTTGATAAGATACTATAACCAAGTGGTACTTAAGGAAGAAAGTTTATTTTGACTTACAGCTCCGGAGGGAGGAGAGCCTCTCACAGTTGTACAGAGACAAGGCATCTAGGGACAGGCATGACAAGAGCAGCTGAAAGATCACATCTGCAATTGAAAGCTGAAGGCATGGAGCTAGCTGGAAGTGATACAAGGGGTTTAAATTCCCAAACCCTGCCCCCCCCCCAGTGATGGCCTTTCTCCAGTGAGGAGGTACCTCTCCATAACCTTCAAAGATCAACATCAACTAGGAACCAAGTATTCAAATGCCCAAGTCTATGTCAGACATTTCTCATTCAAAGCATCGAAGTCAAATGATTTTCAAAGGAATCACAGTTCACCTTAAAAATAAATCTCTATGCATGCTTCACAATTTCTGAGGTTAATATTTTCACTTACGCTAACTACATCAACTAAAATGTTCGTATCTCATGCAGAAAATAATATATTGCCTATATTGTCCAATTAATTTCTTTTCGAGAGAGCATATTTTCACTACAGTTTTATAAAAGATCGTGTCTAAGGTGAACCAGAATCACATATATGTTAGAAAGCAAATTATGGACAGCAGACTGTACCATCTACTCAGAACGAAGTGAGAGCAGGTAAAGAGCAGAAGAATTTAAGGTCCAGCAATGAATGCCCACCTGCATAGGTGTCTCCTGAGATGCAGGAAATCTTATTCCAGCCTTGAAGCAGCATCTTCATATTAACCTCATATTGCAAATTTACATATTTAATCATATCTCACTTCCTTCCAAAATAGATTTGAGGTCTTATGTGACAAGATGATGTTACAGTAGTACTGTCACAAGGATAAAGAAGGGCAGGCAGGTGGTGGAGTCACATCACAATCCATTGACATCACTAGCTGGGAATAAACTATTTAGGACAAACTTTGCATGTAGCGTTTTCATTAAGTCAAAATGAAAAATCCTAACTTCTTTTTACTTAATACTAAGAAGGTCTGGAAAGGACTTTATTTTTCCCTTTTTAATTACATTGTTTTGTGTGTATGTGTGTTTATACATGTCAGTATGTGGTGGGTAGGCATGGATACATGCAACTCCCAGAGATGGAGCTCGATTCTTTAGGCTGGCAGCAACTACCCTTTCAAGCTGAGTAATCTTGCTGGCTTGGGTCTTTAATTTTTGTCTTTTCTATTGTTTTGATCTCTGTGTGGTATTTCTTTGGCAGTTGTTTGGTAAAACAGCTTTGCAAGATTTTGTTTCCACTTTGTCATATAAAATAGTTTGTCTTGATTGTCTTTGCTGAGGGACAGAACAAATGGATGAGCAAGATGCTTCCAGAGCCCTATGAATCTCACTGTAAGCATCAACTCAGTCATGTAATCAGCACAAACAGTAAGATGCACAGAACCAAACAGAGGGCCCCCAAGTATTCATATATCAGATATTAAAAGACAATGGTGCAGAACTTTCAGTCAAAACTAAAAGAAAGCACCCTCCCACATACACACACATTTTTTTCCATGCATATATTTGAGATAGTATTTTTTGGGTATACCACAAACAGGTGATTAAAATTTTCTGCAGCTAACCTCAGATTATATTTGTCTTGTGAAACTGAAATTCTCTATCTATTAAAAAAAGAAAAAAAAAACAATTCTGCATTTCTACCCCAATCTCATTCCTTAGAAATTATCATTTCATTTCTCCCCCTCCCCCCCAGGTCTCATATAATGGACTGGCTAATTTCAATTAGCATAGTTAATTACAGGTTGATCTATACTGGAGCATTTATTCTACACACACACACACACACACACACACACACACACACACACACAATAGTTTATCCATTGCAACTGCATACATTGAGGGTAAATATGTCTTGAACTTTCCATCGTTTTAATAGTATCCTAGGCAATTCTCTTTTGAGTTTTTAGAAGCCATCATGCTGCTGTTTGTAATAATGAACCCCAATGTTGCATTCCTACCAATCGCATTCACCTGTGTGCATGCTCCACACCCCACCAATACTTGCTATGTTATTGTCTAGTATTAGCCATAGTGATGGACATGACACTGTCATATTTCACTATGATTCTGATTTTATTTCCTAATATGAGTGATATTGGGCATCTTTTTGTACGATTGTAGGCCATTTCTCTCACAAGAACTGTCTATTTAAAGGTGAAACAACATAGGGTTATTTGTGGTGCTTTCTTTTGTTAAGTACTGGGAGTTCTTTATTGATCTTGCTCATTAACTACTTATCAAGCACAGATATTTTGTTATGTTATGTGGAGTGCATTTTTACCCATTGGTTGAATCTGATTCAATTCAAAGAAAGTTCAGTAGTTTCAGGTTCACCGTGTCAGAAATAGAAGTCATTGTCCTGAAAGAAAATGGGAGTGTGTTACTAATTATTTATACTCACTTCTGTTTTGAAGAATCAGTTATGAATGCTCATCTTCATAATCTCACTACATATTATGGAGTATCACGCCATACTTAAACTGCAATATTCTTCTTTACACCTAAATAAGAGGAACATGTATATTTGTGCAAAATTGCTTAAGTAGCTTCTTAATACTCTCCCTTTTCCCTCCTTCCTCTTCAACCGTCAGGCTTTATTGGTACTTGCACCTCCTATTAGGTAATCTAGTACCCTGTCTGGATGAAAAATGTGATAAAAGTATTCATTTATATTTTCTATTTCCTTTCATGAGGAAAAAAAAAAAGATTACTAACCATGTTATTTTCATAGCATTCACTAAGTGCCGGTTTGTTCTTGGATCTGGAAAGCAGGGTGTGGGCCTTGCTTCCCACACAGTCCTGTCTCTCCAAGGCTTGTATTTTACAGCAAGAGAGTGAGTGGTACAGTCAAGCTGGCTGTGCTATGCTTGCTGGCTGGGTTTTACAGAGCAAATTTCTTCAGGCCATAATATAGCAACCTTTATCCTAATAGTTAATCCTGATACTCCCACTGTTCTGAATAATTTGCTTTCAAGACCATTTAAGTTAGAAAATGTTAGCTTGCTTTTATGATATCCATTAAGTTGTTGCTCTGATGAGTGGACTTACCATTTTCTGAAATTTATTTTTTTAAAAAAAAAATCACCTGCACACCTGTAATCAATGTGCTTAGCTCCTGGGACTGCATAATTCCAAACAGGACTCTGGCTGTGTATATGCATGAAGCCATGGTCACAAACAGCCATTATTCTGTGCGTCCGTACTCCGCCTACAGTCTGTGTTAGCTGGTGATAGCATCTGTGTTGGAGGACTATGTAACCTCAAGAAGAAAGCTCTAATGTTTGATAATAAGAGGTATTTCTGCCGGATATAAGTGGTCTACATCCATTTATGCTGCTGTAATGCACAGCCATAGGCTGTGTTCCTCATAAACAGCAGGGATCCATTTCTCTCACATCTAGAGGCAACACATCTGAGATCCATTTAGCACTGTGGTTGGGTTCTGGTGAGGGCTCTCTTCTGAGCCGCACATTGCTGGCTCATCATTCTGCATTCACATGCTGGCACAAAGGAGAGCTTGCTAGGGTGCCTGTGAAGGGGTAATAATTTCATATATAGAGGCCTCGGTCACATGACATCTTCCCAAAGAGTTTATCACTTAATAACATTGCTTAGGGGTTGGAATTCAAAGACTGATTTTGGGGTGGGTGGTGGGGAACAGGGACAAGGTAATACAAGCATTCTGTCCATTGTAAATGTATAAAGAATTGTTGAAAACACCATAATCATTACATTACTTCATATATGATGAAAGTGTTTCTTCCATGCTCCACAAACTGTCCTTAACAGAATAAAGTTACTGTTATAGGACAATCTAGTTTTCCTCATGTGCAGAGGCAGAACTTGTGACAGTACTAACTCTCCTAAAAGGCCTTCTTTTGGGAAGTTCGTGAGGGACAGTCCTGACCATATTATTGAAAAATCTTTCTTATTAGTTGTTCAAATGACATTAAAAGGCTGAAGAGGCTATCAAGTTAGAGCCATTACAAAATGAGCTCTTGAGTCTTGACGAACTTAATAAACACCAGACAAAAGCCAGTTAACCTGAGGTAGGAGTACCGACTACTGCTATGTATGATACCAGGGGGCAAGAAGCACGGTCTCAGATAGGAGAGGGATGTCAGCCGCCTGCCATGGGGCATGATTGTTACATACCCTTTAGCCTCATTGGGAGCAAAGGTGTTCTCATCTATCACCCCTATATTTTGGTATGTTAAGATAGACTACTTCAGCCATGATTGAGGATATTTTAGAAATATGTGTGTCTGCCGGGGCACAGAGTCATGTGTGTGTACGTATATGTGAGTATGTACACATACACATGTGTTTGCATGTTTATAGAGGTCAGAGATCGATGTTGGGTATCATCAACACTTGTTCTCTACCTATTGCTTGAGTCAGGGTCTCTCCCTGAATCTTGAGCTTGTTGATTCAGCAGATTAAGACTGAAAGCCCTGAGGGTACCCCTTTATCATTACTACTCAAATCGGCACAAAAGCATTCGCCACTGTATCTGACATTTTTCTGTGAGCACTGAGGATCCAAATCTAGGTCCTTCTGCTTGGGTGACAAGGACTGTGCCCACTGTACCATATCCCAGCCCCATAATGTTGAGCTTTTCCTAAATCTGTACATATTTGTTGTGTTGTTATTTAATTTGTGAATTTACTATAATGCCATTGGAAGATACATTGGATACTCTTCAGTCAACCACAGCAGTAAATAAGGATTTACATGTAAGTAACTTGTCAAGAGAGTCCATAATGAGATTGCAAACAATAAATTCATGTGTTTCTTAACGCATGAATGAACATGCGGTTATAGATGTCTATGGTATAGAATCTTAAGAATTTTGAGAGATCCACTGCAGAGCAGAAACTATTACACTCTTTACCATCTCACCAGGCTTCAGATATGTGGAAGACCTAATCTACTTGATGGAACTCTTTTCCAAGTAATGTAAATAAACTAATTTTCCTAATTTTATATCCACCTAAGTCATATTTTCTGAAACACGCACACAAACGCAGAGACACACACATAAGCACATATTCATGCTAACTGCACACACAGTCTTTGCTTGGGAAGGAGAGTGTTTAACTGTGCCTTTCTGGAATTATTGACCTGTCTTTACTGCTTAGCCTATAAGGGCTATAGGGGTTAATGTGAATAACCACTATTAGAGATCCTGAATATATCACCCCATGTTTTTTGTTAGAAAACATGTTATTATTATTAATTTTATTAAGTTAGAGACAGTTGTAGCTGTATCTCTTCTAAAGATGCTCTTTGAGGCTGTTCTTTTCTCAGGGAGCATCATAATCATCACAGGACATCTGGGGAAGTTTTATTAAAAGTATCATGTTGGTGAAATCATTGCCCAGGTTACTTCTTGAGCAACTATTTCAAACTAGATATGGTTGCAAATACATTTCAGGCATCATTTGATAATATATACGAGATCTACAGTCCCCTTGAAGCTCCATTTTTATTATTTATCACCATGGTGCTGTTTCAATCTCAGTTACACTGTCCTTCATGATAGTTATCAAAAGATACATGAAAAAGTAATCAAATTTTACTGCTTATTTTGTGTAGTCCCATTTAATTCCTTTATTAGCATATTGAATAGGTATGTAAATGTTTTATATGTATATTCACTTTATATTAAATAAATTTGTCTATGTAAAGGATAAATATCTTAGTAACCCTATAGATCATAAATTGGTCTCTTCAGAACTTACATGTATATGCAATGACATCATTTTATGAGATAACTTATCAGTGTTTGTAAAAATGAATACATCACCATTAAAGCTTACATCTGTTGCCTTTGAATTCAGATATCCTAAGTGCTGCTTTCAAGATCTTTAGGCATAATTTTTATTGAGTGAATACAGTTTTCTTTCTCAGCCAGTTTATTTTATTAAACATCAAAGTACCATGCTAATATAATGTTAAGACCGCAAGTATTCACCTTCATAACTCAAAACATGAAAAGTAAGGCTTTTATAACAGCATCAATTTTCCTACATTTCTATGCCTTATAGTAAAGTGCACTTTTAGAGCACAAACCAGCAATCCAGGAATTATATATAATCAGTGTTGGACAAGTTAATTTTACTGAGAGGATCTAAACTTTCATATTCTCTGATCTGTTTTTAAATTTACAGACTTAGCAGTGCAGTAATGGAAATATGCTACATTTAATTTCTAGACTATTATAAAGGAGACAAGAGCAGTTAATAAAGATGGAAAAGTTGATAATGACTGTTTCAGAGTGATGACTATTTCACTAGAAAATTTAAAGTCAAGTCTGTGAATTTTTAATCAGGAATGCTTAATTTCAGAGTGTTTACTCTGATAACACATTCGCTGTATTTCTATCTCAGCTGTTATTCAATTTGAACTGTAGGATAGAATTCTGTTCCTGTGATAGCCTGTGACTAAACACCTGCTAACAGCCACTGAATGTAAAATCAATTACAAAGACCCAAAATGTTCTTTCCATCAACTTCCATTTTGAAAAAAAAAAAATGCTGATGCAAGCAATATATAGACAGGTGTGCTAGATATAAACACGACGTCACTTACAAACTAATGCACACAATGAATTAAAAATAAAAACCTGTCTTAAATACTCATATCCCTTTGAATTTTTGTACAAAGATTGTGTTAGGAAATAGAAATGCCCTGTCATCATTGACCTTATTCAATTCATCTTCCTGTAAATCTTTTTATAGAATTACTATACTCATAAACATGTACATTTTTACTCTGGAAAAGACATGGGTTTAGAAAATGCCATTTAATATTATGCTTTGTTTACTATGAAAATATAATTTAGGTTGAACATTATACTACATATTGCATACAATATATGACACATACTAGACTACCTATATATTACATGTATCTTAAAATTATAAAATCAGACGATGCATGCATCTACACATAAGCACACTCACACGAAGCTAAGTTGATGATCACAGGCCTCAGATCTCCAGTAGTGTTTACAGCACATCCAGTGCACACAACAAAGATGCATGTGATTGAACTTCCATTATGATTTAATGATGTCATTATTGGTTCTTGTTCAGAGGTCAGGTGCTTGGGTTAAGAGTTATATGCTTAATATTATTTATTTTTGGAGTCTAGTAAATGCACACTTAGCAGGTCCATTCATTGTGGAATTTGGCATGTTCCAAAAATTACCGTTGTGAAAAATATTTCTCCTGCAGCCTGGCCTGAACCCTGCCAACTCCTGGCACTACATTCTCTTCCGTTTTCCACTATAGCATTGAGAAAACACTGAATCTAAACTGCATTTGAGAATATGACAAAGAAAAATCTCAGTAACCTTTTTCTTCCTAGAAGTACACATGATATTCTCTTTAATTACATGGACTGAATGGATTTCTTGTACCACCCTTCCCTTCCTCCAGACTATGGAAGTTTAAATATGCTCTTAGATGGAAATTGACCTTTTGAAAACTTGGAACAATGTATTTCCATGTTAAAGCTGCTAAACAGTTAGCTTGTGCTTTAATTCCATATTGTATACTTTTATAAGATAATTACAGAGACTCATAGTTAATTGACCTATGTATTTACTTCTTGTGCAATTGTAATACAATTAAGTTATATGTAGATAATTAGAGGAAATGAAAGTTCATATATTTGATAATTTTTAATTATAAACTGAATTTCAGATGTTGTACCTTGGGCATTATAAGATTAGGTCAAATCTGCAAGTTTATAATCAACTTTAGAATATATTTGAGAAAATGTTATATCACTGTTGGTATATGTTACTTAATTAGTCCTGAAATGACTGTATCTGGACTCAATGTGTATTATCTTTCATTTTCATCATTATATCCTCTGTTACTTACATAGGAATCCATTTTATTAGGATTATAACCTATCTGCAATGATTTATAGTAAAAAGTATGACATTCATAGGATATATATTCTATTTTATGTATAGCACTTGAAGAACAATATACTTATACAAGTGGTCCTGGAACCAGTGTTCTCCAGGGGACAACTGCATTAGCTAAAGTCTGTTTCATTCTTTTAGTGAGAAAAATGTGTCTAAGTTTGTTTACAATCATACTGAGAGATTTTTAAAGGAGAAATTGACATTTGCTTATTTTAACACAATATTATTAATCTAAGATGTCGATCTATGTATTAATAAATGAATTCATCTCAGAATCATTTATAACTTATTTAATGCTACCTTTCTAGACTGTTTATTTATTCATTTATTATTTAAAAGACAAAGAGAATAGCACAGCTTGAGGAATTTATTAACGTACCTCATCTAGCAATTCACAGAGAAACGTCTTGTGCCTGTGACTCTGCAACACAGCAGGTGTCTTTCTCCAGCTTTGTGTCTATTGCTTTCACAGATCTTAGTTCTAGGATAAAGAAATGGTAGATGAAATGGCGAGGTCTGGGAGAAGAAAACTATTTACTGATAACATCAAATATAATTGAACATATTGGTTTGGGAGAAAGAAAATTAAAACTTCCTTGTAAGTCGATGACTTTATTGACTTGGATATTGATGGAACCCAAGAAAGTGACAACAAACTGTTTTTATCCTCATCTAGCCAATGGTTCCAAAAAAAAAAAAACTGGATTTACAGAAGACATTCATTTATTAAACCCTTGAGCTTTATAATGTGTTAATATTCTGTGGGATGAATTACATTATTTTATTCTTACACATAAAGAAATTAATCGCTGCCTCAGGAATAAAACTTTTTTTTTTTTTTTTTTTTTTTTGGAGTGGAAAGCCAGTGTAGTCCCTCTATTGCTGCAATAATATTTTGTTTTGAAAAGAATAGTTAATATGATAGATATTGTCAGTCATACTTTAGAAGTTTCATCAAAGAGAGTGATGTGAACTTGTTGAAATATTTTTCTGTGTTTTGAAGCTTCCAAATACTTAAAATCCTTTTGGCTATTATAATTTGATGGCATTTAAAATGTATTATATAAAAACTGTATACTAAAACGTGTCAGTATTTGAAAATTGAACAAAACTCAGGACACCACTATTTTATTAATCTAATGCATGATATTAGAATTTTTTGTGTGAAAAAGTGATCTGGCCAATGTCCAAGATAGATGAGTGGTTTTATATAAAAGTATATGAAAGTTTCTCAATGTGTTTTCAGATCCACACTGTAGCTGTTCTTTGAGAAACTGTCCCTTGTTGAGGTTTGATGCACCATTAAGGAAGAATATCCAGTTATTTGAGCATGTTAACAAAAATGTATCTCCCTTTAGAGATGAAGAATTTTAAAATATTTTTTTAAAAGCCAACATATTCAATATATTAAATAAAAAAGCTGATATGAGGACATAGCTGTCTTCTGCTAAACCAGTCATTTAATAACTTTCAAAAATGTGGAAATTTCACCTTTTAAAAATGGAGTAATTTTAAGTGGAAAAGGCATTATTAAGTGAATAAGTGATGACTATATTGTTATTATCATCTTTAATTAATTAGTACAAAATAGGGTATAATAGTAGATTTGGAAATAAATGGCTGTACCCTGAAGTCTGAGGGTAAGAGAACACTCTGATCTTTTTCCAGTCATTAGGTTTATGTTAGGTAATTTTGATATACTTTGCACAGGAGATGCACCTGGCTGAGCCCTAAACACAGGAACTTGCCTGAAGATGACCTAGCTTGAGTCAGACAAGTATGTTTTCAATGAATCATATTTTGTTTTACTTAAGAAAGTTTAACTAGAAATTCTGTATGAAAGACATGAAGTACATTTTATTTGAATTACACTTTATCAACTGAAATATTTGGGCTGAGGAGATAGGTCAGTGTTTAACAGCATTTACTACCTTTGCAGAGAAACTAGGTTCCGTATCTAGTACTCACACTATTCACCTCCTAAGTGCCTGCCACTCTACTTCTAGAGGTCCCAAAGCTCTTTTTTGGCCTCCAGCTCCCTTCATGCACATGGTGCATATACCTACACTCAGGCCACACACATACACATAGAATAAAAGTAATTTTAAAAATTAAAATATGCAACCATAGCACTTTGACAACTCTATGAAAATATATCTAAGTGAACTATCCTTATCCCCTTATTCATTCTTTCTTCCTCTACTGTGCCAGACTGATGAAGACATTACTCTGTCTTTCCTCGCTTGTATCTTTTGATGCCTTCTACTACACAAAGCCATTCTGTCAAGAATCTCTGCCATCCGAATTTCAGCACTGCTTTCTATCTGGGCAATTGCACGTGATAAAATGCTATATAATTTGTATAAATTCCTTATAAATGTTAATAAGTAATAGGTGGATCACTCAACAAATTGACAAAAATAATTTATATCTGCTAATTTTATTGGACAATTAAATCCAGTTCCTGTTTTCCTTAAATGCTCAGATTATTACAGTTCAGAAGAAGAGCTCTGAGATACCAAATAATTCACTTGAAGAATACTACTACATAGAAAGTCTCTGTGAGAGTATGAATCCTGCAAACTCAGTGTGTAACCTTGAATTGAGGGAAGGCACAACCTAAATATTTATGCAAACTCCCCATGACTAATGCTCTAATGGAAAACTTCTCAGATGCTTCAAGGTTCCCAAGCACAAGAACTACCCTCCCTGACGACAATATAATCATAAAATTTCTTACAAAGTCATCAAATAATATGATCTCATAAATATGCCATTAATGTCATATAAACTATAATTATACCACTTTATGGATAGTAACATGTAAAAGGCCCTTTTTATGAACATAAATCATAAAGACCTTGTAATGTGGACTCTAAGTCATAGATTAATATTTTGTGTGACCACAAGTTATATAGTAGAGACAATAGGTGAGAAATGACATAATCATAAAGTTGAAATTGTATTGCTAGGATTTAATCATAACCATCATCATGGTACAACACTCCTGTTTCATTAGTGGATAGAGTGTATTTGAATATGTTATCTTGGGAAGGCATGACCTGCTTATGCTCAAAAAAAAAATAATAATGATATGAGAGAAGAAAACTAGGCACAATTTTCATGCCATTGCCCTATCAGCTTTTGCTTTACTTGCCCTACTTACTCAGCTAGTGTGGACTAAGGATATAATGTTGCACAGCAATCCTCACTAGCACTGTCCTCCTTCTGTGTTCTTTGTGTGGGCCATACCATCTGGACTAATCTCAAGTCCTATGTGAATCTAGACATTGTCTTTGTTATTTCTAGGATGGGTAGGTTTGTTGGGGGCGGGGAGGGTTAGAGTGCTTTTCCTGTAAAGTCAGGTCTAGCATGCCTCTACTCAGCTTCTCTTTCCTTAGCATAGGTTGAAGTTATGCACGCTCTGTATTCTATTGACGTCTTTCAGGTCTCTTGTAACACTTTTATCTCCTTTCTACATTTCTATTTCTGACAAATGTCTTCTTTATCTAAGAGAACTAACGAACAGGATCACAGTAGATAACTTTTATTAACCAGGTGTTACCAGAATTCATGCTTAAGTTTCTCTGTCTACCTCAAATAGTACACAAAGTCAAGTGTTGTTATACAATTTTAAAATATCGTGGAACTGAACTATGCATACTTATTAATTGAAAAAGCCATGTTCAAACTCAAGATTTATGAATAATTCAAGATCTTTTTTTTCCTATTTTACATGGTGGCTTATGACTTCTTAGGGAACACTTCCCCCTTTAACTATCTGCAGAGTACTAATTTAATATTCATTCACATATGCATTTGTGTAATCAGATATTACCACTATAGCAAATAACATACCCCTAGCTTTGTAAGAGAGTTTGATATTTAGGTTCTCCTCTTTCAGAGTGTCATCATCAAATAATTGAAAGAAAAATACTCTTCACAAACAAGTAGTATATTGCTTTACAAGGGTTGTCAGAATAAAGTAGCAGATCATATTTAAATGAAAAATGCATACTTCTCATAGATTTAGAAAACGTCAGTCTAGGACCATTGTACCTCAAAGGATCTGTGGTGGCTCTAAGGTACGCTTTCCTTACCTTGCTGACAAGGTATGCACCTCATGACCCTTGTCCTTTTTTACTAGGGTGAAAGATGCATTGGGTGGGGTCCCATTTGAACACAATTCCTTCTTTTGTGGTCTTTTCCCCAAAATAGAGTAGCAACATTGGTGGTTAGAGTTTCCACATTTAAATTAGTGGTAGGTGGAACTCAGTCCAGTCAATAACTGATAGCAAATATGATCAGTAATTTCAGTGTGTTAAAACTTTTTTTAGGATTAGAAACTTCAGACTTAGGTACCTCATAGGTGAAGAGGATTCTGCTATGTTGCAGAAAGGAGATATAAATTAGAACTTTATGGACAGAAAGATGTTAGGAAAACTTGACACAATATTAGGATGGAGATTAAACATGAGGAAAAAATGATAAAATACCCATACAGGAGTTATATGTGAATAATACACATTATTAGTTCAGATGCTTATGGCCTGGAAAATTCTTCTCAAAGGTGACATTTGGGTGCCAGCTGTAGTTGGACACACACACACACACACACACACACACACACACACACACACACACACAAGTTTCTTCTCCTTTTAAACCTCAGAACATAAATTTGCAAGAGGCAATTATTTCATTCACTACTCCACATCGAGTAATTCTATACTGTTCATATAATAGATACTTCATAGACTTATGCTGACTATAGTAGTCAGAGCAATGCCAAGGTATAGGTTAGATATTTTGAGAGAAACTCATTCATCAGCTTTTGGAGCTCACTCATTCCTATTATGGTTGTTGATAAATGAGTATGCCATCGTGATATTTGGCACTTCCCATAGAGGGAACAGATTGAACCCTGTCTGCAGCTTACCTTCAGACAGTTTTTAGAAAGATTTTACATCCTGTGCATAAATAGTTTCTTCAGTTTCCTGCCAAGGACGGTGCCCTTCTCTCTCTGCAACAGCTCATATTCTGCATATTACAAGTAATTAAGATAGTATGTGGGAGGAAGGAAATCATTTTATATTTTGACTGTTTGACGGCCTTTGATCTTTTCAATTATTGTGTGACTGTACTACAATAATTGAGACCATGGAATAAGTAACATTTCCAGGCATTTCAGATGTAATGAGAATTTCATTGTCCAAAGTCCTATCTTTTGTGTAAACAATAAGGTGAACTTTATCACTCATTGCTCCTTTATATTTTCATAAGTGGACTTACTAACATGAAATAGAAAGATAAACTTCAAGAATTCCTCTTTAATGATGAAAATTCTTAGCATGGGAACATACTTCTGCAACATTAAAGCTTTTAACCAAAGGAAATTATGTAAACAGTGCTTCATGGACAGTATAACTATGCCCACAAATTCTGTCTTGTTATAGAGAGCGATACCAATCACTGACACCTCCTCTTCATTTTCTCTACTGACCTTTGTTATGAACCAAGGCTGATAAGTTTTGCAGCTTAAGGGCAAAGACCTATGCTTTCTTTCTATCAGGCTACTTTGGAAGGACATTCTTAAGTTTCTAACTTTGTGATCCAAGAGTTTATGGGAGTTTGTCTTTGATCTTTCATTTGCCCTTACTCTTATGCATATATTGTAATTTTAACATATTAATTTATTATTAAATCTTTGATCTTACAGCTTTGGAAGTAGTACCAGATTTGAAAGTTAAAAAAATTAATAGACTATACCTAACCTCTGTTTAAAGACTATGCCTTTGTGCTAAAATTATTTGCAATATAAAATTTGCTTTGTATGTAGGTGAAATATTTTAAATAAATTTTTAATTAAGGATCTTGCTTAGGAAATCTAGAAAAGAGTGATGTGTTTTTCCTGTCTGCCACTGACCCCTCCATATTCTTTCTTTGGTGAAATGCATGTAACTTAATTTTGCCTTAAAATAATGATACTAATTTGACAAATACTCCACCTTAAATACAAAGAAATTAAATTTTGAATTATAAACAACAAACAAGGCACTTAAAGAAACTTAAAACTTCCAGATGGGAATGGCTCACTATTACATGACTGAAGTCATAGAAATATGATTATATTTTGCTTTGTTCATTTTTCCACATGATGAACCTATTGTGATGTAAATAATAGGTTAGATTCAGATAAAATACCACCACAGGCAATATTACCTCTATTTGTTGGCATAACACTAAGCTCAAATACCTATCTTTTATAGAGAGATCCCATATTGGAATGTGACATTAGTCCTTTATTGTGGCAAGTGAATCCTAGGTTGTTTGAAGGGCTTTTACAAAGTGTGATGATGTTCACATAATTTTCTGAGTTATCTATAAATAAATAAGTAAATAAACAAACAAATAAATAAATATGGGTAACTTTTTTTATTTATTGGCTGTCGCAGAATAGTTTATACCTGGAAGAAGGTCCAAGTTATTTTGGAATCTAGAGTAACATTTCTAAAGAGATAAAGATTTTATCTTAGATAAGCCTACATTAAAATATTTTTCTGTCTTTATTTTTAATTGACATAAAGGGGCTGAAAAATTTAATGGAACACATCTAACACTTAAATATTATCACTTCATTACAATATTATATGGATCTTTAACATTCACTTTGAAAGTGGCCTGAATTGTGGTGTGGTGGCACCTGCCTTTAATTCCTTAATTTGCGAGGCAGAGGCAGGTGGATCTCAGTGAGTTTGAGGCCAGCCTGGTCTAAATAGCCAGTTCTAGGACAGCCAATACAGCCAGTCTAACAAAAACAAAAGAAAAGCGACAGTAACTTAATGATCTATTTAAAATTTTAATCAAGAATCTGATTAGATAATGTGGCGTTGTTTGAAGTGCTGTGATGAATTTGAAAAGGTTGTTTTTGGTGTTACTTTTATTTTTGTTGTTGTTACTGATGTTCTTTTTACTAGTTTTCCCAACACCACCAGAAATGTATCTTTTTCTCCCAACTTTTCAGTCCTAGGTATGTTATCTTGTTGCATGGGAGGTGGGACAGTTTCCCCATTTAGAAACTAAGTATATGTAGATCCTCAGATCATACACATTAAATTTTTCCTGTATTATAAAGACAGTTTGTAAAATCCATGAAATTGAAGGTGCAGCCTTGAAATTTGAGGCATTTGGGGCAGGCAAGAAGGAGAGATGGGCACCAGAGGGTAAGGGGGAACCATGTTAATTATGCTTCATGGACAGGAGCAAGGTAAAGCAAAATGGTAAAGGCAGAAGTATTTGCAAACAGCCTGGAAAGTCTAGTGCACAGACCGGCTCTAATCACCATTGATCCCTATTTGGCTCATTACTGTAATGGGAGAACCTGGTTGAAAGTAAGTTTCAAAGTGGGTTCTAATTCTATTTAAAGACTGTAGTGCAGCTGACTATTTAATTACCTCAAGGAGTCTGGGCTATTTCTGTACCGGCAGAATAGAAGAGAAGCATCCACATGTCCTTATCATTCCCCTGCCTTTGTATATCCTGTACACATCGTGTGAGGATTCCTTAATGATACTGAACGTCAATTTAAAAAAAAAAAAAAAAAAAAACCAGGGAGAAATCAATAGCTTAACATTAACTACAGAGTCTGTAATTAAATCTACCCCATATAATGCGCTTGGAGCTATAATTCGTTCTCATTCATTTCTAAATTATAAACTCATAACTGAACCAGAAGATGAAGAATGTGTAATCATAAGATATCAAGAACCATTAATTTTTCCAAAATAAAGGTAGACTCGTGTGTGTGTGTGTGTGTGTGTGTGTGTGTGTGTGTGTGTGTGTGTGTGTGTAATTTTTGGAAACACTGTAGAACAATTTCTGTGTAGCTTGACCATAATCATTTACATTTAAAATTACATTTTGTCTGGTTGAAATCCAGGACTAACTTATGGATACAATTTTCTTTTCTGCTTACAATTTGACCTTTCATAGTCCTGTTCATCTTGACGTTAACCAAAGGTATCAAAGCACATCTAATTACTGAAGGAAGGGAGAGACCAAGTTTTGTTTTCAAGATCAGGGTAATGGGGACTTTATGCTCAAAGTCTGGAGTTTAATTATATTTACAAATAAAAATACGTAAATAGAATGTGAATGCTGCAGCATACAAATTATAGCCAGATCAGGAAACCTGCTAAGACACAGCAGCCGTAGTGACTCTCAGGGCCCCTGGCTGTCACTCCAGCACTGTAATAACCAGAGAGCTCCATGGAAAAGTCATTTTTCCTTCCTGAGCTGAACCTTTCACAAGAAGAAATAAGAGCCTTCATTGAATTTGTCCCGAGGTTCCTAAAAGTCTGTAAGATTACGTCATAGGCTACATATTACAGATTCCTAGCAGAGTCAGCGTATCAGTGAGTATATTTTATCTTAGTAAATCATACAGCATTTCCAGTGTTTCGCTTGAATATTATTACAAGTTAGAGCAAGTTAGATCAGAACCAGAGTAAGGAAAACAGGGTAATGCACATGGTAAAATATTGACTGGGGAATATATTGGGAAATAACTGGGAAGGGGGAAGGAGAATGGAGAGAGGAAAGACTTTTTTTAAGTGCTAACTCTAGTGTAATTCTCAGATGCATAGAAATAGCTCACATTACCTATGTATAAAACTGAACTGCCATTCTTTCATTGCAAATCTCTTGTAAATACATTTTTACTAGCTCAGATGTTAGAAACCCTACTTTGTAGTTCAGAGAATCATAATGACTACTTCCTGTATTTCAAGATGCCATACCTTAATGTGATCTATGGCCTTTTGTTAAAGTGTATCTCTTGGGTACATATTAGGCAGAGGCCTAGCCTAGAACACAAAAGGCCCTGGGTTCCATCCTCTACATATACTAAAATAAGTTGAGAGGCACACATGCATGTCATCTGATAACCCAGCATTAGACGTAGATGGAATATGAGGATTTCAAAACCCGGGTGGGCCTTTGCAAGAGGCCCATGTAGTCTGTATTGCCCCCATGTCAAACAATAAGTTAGATTTTCTCTCTTAGTGGAGTGATTGATCTTGCAGGCAGAACAGATTGTAGATCAATGGTTTTTATGGCTGGGTTGGTGTCCCAGTCCCCCTGCTAGGAGATTTGCCCGGTTATAGAACATGGCCAGTGTTAGGAGTAAGGTTGTTTTTCCTGCTGACCTGGGCCCAGAGCCACACCAGCCCCAAATAACACACAGAGACTCTGTATTAGATATAATTCTGTTGGCTAGTTACTTGTTTCTTATCGGCTAGCTCTGTCTTTAATATTAACCAATTTCTATTACTCTAAGTACTTCCATGTGGTACTTACCAGAGAGATGGCCCAGACCTCTGTTCTCTCCGTCTTCCATCTTGGGTGGAAGGCCAGTTTGGGCTCTATATCCCCTATTACTAGTTGATGTTGCTAGCATCATTCTCATAGTTTCTACATTACTCCCAAATGATCCCCAGTTCCAGTAGTCTCTCCCAGTATGCTCTCCCTCCATCCTTCCCTCCACAACCAGACCCCTTCTGTTCTCATTCCCACCCACCCACTCTCCACCCACAAAGTCTATTCTATTTCTCCTTTCTAGGGAGATACATGGGTTACCGCCCCCCAGTGAGCCCTCCTTGTTACATAGCCTCTCTGGGTCTGAGGATTATAGTATGTTTATCCTTTACTTAAAAGTAAATGTTCACTTATAAGTGAGTACATGGATACAAGTGTGTTGTCTTTCTGGGTGTTGGGTACCTCACTCAGAATGTTTTTTTTTTTTCCTAGTTCTACCCATTTGTCTGAAAATTTCATGATGCTATTGTTTTCAGCAGGTGAATAATACTACATTGTGCAAATGTACCATATTTTCTTTAGCCATTCTGTGCTTGAGGGACATTTAGGTTGTTTTCAGTTTCTGGCTATTATAAATAAAGCTACAGTGACCATGGTTGAGCTATAACATTCTTTGGCTATATGCCCAAGAGTGGTGTAGATGCCTCTTGAGGTAGATCAGTGACCAGGTCTGAGAAACTGCAATATTGGTTTCCATAATGACTGGACTAGTTTGCACTCCCATCAGCAATGGAGAGGTGTTCCCCTTGATCTACCTCTTTGCCAGCAGGAGATGTGCTTTGTGTATTTTCTTAGCGATTACGACAGGTGTAAGATGGAATCACAGAGAAATTTTGATTTGCATTTCCACAATGCAAATCTTTTGAGAAATTTATGTTCACACCTATACACCATTTTTAAAGTGAGTTATTTAATTGGTGATATCTTAGTTTCCATAAGCCCATGTGAGCCCTCCTTAATTGAGACAGTGGGTTTTCTTGTAGTGTCCTTGATTCCTCTGGCTTCCACAATCCTTCTTCGTCACCCTTTTACAGGATTCCCACAAACTCCACCAAATGTTTGGAGGAGGGTCTCTGCCTCTGCTCCATCAATTGCTTGACGAAGCCTCTGTTGATGATTATGCTAGGCATTGGTCCACGAATACAATTAGGATTTGTGTGTGTGTGTGTATGTTTGTTTGTTTGTTTGTTTTGTTTTGTCTTTGCCAGTCCTGCTTTGTTCTGTTCAAGGTCTATGGACTATCCAGTCTCTGGTTTTGACTCTCTAGGTTGATCAGTGGAATCAGATGGAAGACCAAGAAATAAATGCACAGATCTATGAATATCTCATTTTTCATAAAGAAGCCAGAATTACACAATGGATAAAAGATAGCATCTTCAGAAAAGAGTGGTGGTCTAATTTGATGTCAGCGTGTATCTAAATGCAAATTG
Source organism: Phodopus roborovskii (assembly GCF_943737965.1). NCBI lineage: Eukaryota > Metazoa > Chordata > Mammalia > Rodentia > Cricetidae > Phodopus > Phodopus roborovskii. The sequence continues at coordinate 8,696,984 of NW_026125444.1, forward strand.
ATTGATAGTTTTCGCCATGCACAAAACTCATGTCCAAGGGGATCAAAGACCTCAATATAAATCCAAATTCACTGAACCTGACAGAAGATTGGCACAGGACACAACTTCCTTAAAATAAAACCAATAACTCAGGAGCTAAAATAAGCAATCAGTAAATGTAACCTCATGAAACTGAGGTGCTCCTATAAGGCAAAAGGACAAAATGGCAGCTTACAGAATAGGAAAAGTTTGTCACCAACTCCACATCCAACAGAAGGCTAGTGTCTGACATATAGGTATATGTCAGGTAGTTCACAACCATTTATAATCGTGGCACCAGGACTCAGAGACCTTTTCTCAACTCTGCTGACTGCTACACACAAATACACACACACACACACACACACACACACAAATAAATATTCTAAAATGGAAAGCATTTTGAAAGAAACTGCTTCTTGCTACCATATGATTTAAAACAGCCATCATCTCTCCTTTGTACCATTGTGGCCATGTGACTCTCTTACTATCTCAATCACTGCTCCACCTCATTATGCAGTCATAACCTTGGTTTGGTCATGTCTGTCACTTTCATGGCCCATACTATGGAATGCCTTTCAGTTTTATACAGAATAAAATAAAGCGAAACAAAATAAAGCAAACAATAACAGTCACAAAACCCAGGCAAATAGAAACTGTTTTGACTGCCCTCATTGTTGCTCTGCCTGGTGCCCCACACTGGCACTCTTGTCTATTAGCTCTGTGATCTCCTGCAACAATAACTGATAACTGTTTTTCTTGCACTGCTTGACCCAACCTCTCTTCCTTCTCTGCTGATTCTAGCTATTTCATTGCATTCCTAGAGCTGTACACTCACTAGAGTTTGTTTGAGATTCTTCTCTGATATTAATTTGCTCTATTGATCCATGCTCCTTAAAGTTTCTGTATTACACAGCCTCAGCATTTTCTGCTTTGTGCACTGACACATCCCAAGTACCTAAAGCAATTAATTCCTAGATTATGATAAAGATCCATCCAGTGTTTTCTGAGTACATCATGTTAGATGCTGTATGCCTACCTCTGGGACTTTGTCTTAATTTTACAACTTCTATGACAACTTAACCATTGACATCTACTTTCTGCTTGAGTTCACCATGGAGCCTGACACTTCCCCTGGGTGCCATCAATTGCACTGCATTAGTAGTATCATCAAGAAACAATGTCTTAATAAGTGTAGACACATTCTGTGCTTTGAACTACATAGAAAAAGCAATGAGAAGTAGCCAATCCCATGTTCAGAGCAAAATTAGTCATGGACCAGAGACATATCTTACATACAGGATAAACTAAGACCATGAGAAAAACAGATTGTAGAAACCAAAAAGGAAGGCAATCTTACCAAGTACACAGGGAAAATATTGTCGCTCAAAATCGATGTTGATAAAAAAAAAAAGATTGTAGAGTTAGGAGTGAAAGTCAAGGTGCGGTTCACAGCCGTGACTTTTCTCTTGGTTTTTGGTTTTGAGATGAAAGAAAGGCAGTATGGATGGATGGGGAGACAGAGACAGGGGAAGAAATAGGGAGGAAGTTCTGAGGGACCAATAAGTCAGAAAGGCTGAATGTTTGTAGGCTAAATTTCTATGTGTCAGCTAAAAGCCAGCCAGATCCTGCCAGGTCCTGATTAAAGTAAGGACAAAGATGCTGGGTGAAGTCACAGATGGTAAAACACTGTTGTTACCTCTGCAATTCCTTAATACATTGTGACATGCATGGTTCAAGGGATAGGAAAGAAGAAAATAGACAGTGCATACAGGGGAAAAATAAATGAAACTTTATTCGTTCCTCCAAAACAGGATGCACATGCCTAAATGGGAGCTGTTTGGACAGCACATATATAAATTTCTATATGCCTTTACACACACACACACACACACACACACACAGAGAGAGAGAGAGAGAGAGAGAGAGAGAGAGAGAGAAATGAAATTTTAAAACAGTTTGAGTAAGACTGCTTCTATAGGCAGCATGTTTGTGAGTATGGATGGATGTATCCTTATGATTCCTATGCCTGTGGATCCTCAACTTTATGGCAATCAGAGCAGAATTAGTAACTGAACAAAGTATTACAGAAGGAAGAAAAATTAAAGAAGGGATTCCTCTCTGATCTCCAGCATGTAGTTAGAATGATAAGGACATTAAAATGAGGTACTGGGCAGCTTTTTCTTTCAAGTTAATTTGTGATTGAGTAACTTGCAGATATTTTCAAAAATTAATTTTGTGTTCAAAAGGTTACCATGTGTAAAGTTCTAGCCGTTTTGGCCCTCTTAGCTGTATTTTGTTTTGTGACTTGATGCTGCTGTGCTGAATTAGAGAATGTGTCTGTGTTGGTGCTCTACCCATAGAAGAAACTGGTATATATGTGGAAAGCAGGTGGACTTGGAATGTGAGAGAAACACATGGCTTCTGCCTGGCAGTACGTGCTTTTTCCTCTTGAAAACTAGGCATAATCAAACCTTTGTATGCAATGGCTGCCCCTGAGCCCTGCTGAATCCCAGTATGTGGGAAAGCAATGGCTGTGTCCTCAAGATTTATGTGCCCTAAGAAACAGCAGAGCAGCATGGTTCTAGCACTGAAAGTTATGTGAACGTCTGTCTCTTCATTTGTTAAAGGGTTGATTGGATCAAATACTTTCTAAACTTAGAATTTTGTTAGTACTATGTGAATATCAGCATTTTCGTTTTGAATATTCCTTCGCATGTTAAGTTTTAAATTGGGAAATGGTTTTGCAACTAATTTCTCCATCTCATAATTCCTTGCTCCCTGTCCTAGGTAGATTTCTAGTGCTGCGATAAACCCTGTGACCTAAAGTAAACTGGACAAGCAGGGTTTATTTAGGTCTAAGATGGAACCCATTTGAGGCCACAGATGGATGTTGCTTGCTGGTCTTTTCCTGCCAACTTACAAAGTCTACTTTCCTGTAGCCCGAGATTCCTGCACGTGAGATTGACACTGCCCACAGTGGACTGAACCCTCCCACTTCATCTGTGAGTCAAGAAAACAGCCTTTACCTTGCCTTCAGACAATCCAGTAAAGACTTCCCCTCTCAATTGGGGTTCCTATTCCAAGATATCTCTAGCCTATGCCAAGTTGAGGAACATAAAATGTGAAGCCAACTAACCCAGACACTCCCTCTAACCCTTCTCTTTCCCTTTCTATACCTCTTCATATAATCTAGTAATACACTTTAAAGAGTTTTTCCAATTGAGAATTTCTTACATACCCATAGTCTATATTAAAATATTCCAAGGAATACAAGTTCATATAATGTGCAAGACACTGTGCTTTATAATACATTGCAATTTAGAGATTTTGTAAGTCTACATGTTAGTTGTCATTCTCCTGTCATAGATAAGGCCATGTAGGTCAAGGAACTTGCTTAGGATCAAAATATAAAGCACAAGATTGAAACCCAGGCTTCCCGTGTGGAAATCATTAACCCACGAACTAAACATAAGCACAGTGCAGATGCATTTAACAGAAACTATTCTCAAAAGAACTTAAATTCTATGATTAAAAATCATTTAAAATTGCTTCCATTCCTCCAAATTAGAATTTAATTCTATCACACGCTCTTTATCTGTCCTCTGTCTCCAAATTCAAACTCCTCCCTCCCCCCACACCCTAAGTCTGTCTCAAATACCTTCCCTCTAGTGTCTTTGTCTTTAAATTGTTGTTACATGCATACATATTTATGTACATGTAAATATAACCTGCTCAATTATATACATAATTTTTAAGGCCTGTTGGTGTCTTCCTTGTTTAAGCAGTCATACTTTTGACACCTCATGGGAGTAGCTTCTCTAACATTACTAGGGGATACAGTCTCAGAGCAGATGTCCTGTCCCTCCGGGTCTTCCAGTCTTTCTGCTCCCTCTTCCCAGGTGTTCCTTGAGCCTTAGGTGTAGCAATTATGCTGTAGATGGATTGATTGGAGCTAGGCACTACACAGTCTCTGTTCTCTGCATTTTGATTGTTAGTAGATTTCTGTGATTATCCCATCTGTTGTAAAGAGTGGTTTCTTTATTGAGGGTTGAGAGCTACATCTTTCTGTGGGTGAAAGGATACATATTTAGAAAACAGTTAGGAATTGTGCTCGTTTGGTTGAGTGTCAGTTGAAAGTTCTGTTAAGATCCGTGGGCTCACAAGGCATGGTAGTTGACTAGGTTTGCAGTACCAAGTATGATTTCCCCCATGATGAGCAGGACTTAATTCCAAATAGAGACATTTTGGTTTCATTCAACATATAAGTACTACTTCTGCATCCGCAGGGTTATTGTGCCATGTTGTTAATTGGTATAGTTCATAGGCATCATTGTAGCATAGGACTATTGGTTGCTTCCCTCCGTTGGAAACTTGTATACATCATCTGATACCGTGAAAGTTAGTCCCTAGAGAGGTGGTTTTCAAGACAGATCTAGCTTGTATCCTCCATGCCCTCTATCCAAAGTGTGCTGTGTCTTCACCAATAGGGACTTATCTTCCTCTTGGAAGCCATGAAGGGCAACAGAAAATAAAAACCTATAATGTTTTGGAAGTCTTTTGGACAACCAGATTAATAACTTATAAAATGGTCTGCTAATGTATGGTGTTATGATTTTTGTTGTATTATCTATGGTTCTTGTGGGGAGCATTTCCATCCCAGGTGGGAAAATTTCACTCTGTCTCTGTCTCTGTCTCTATCTCTCTCTCTCTCTCTGTGTGTGTGTGTGTGTGTGTGTGTGTGTATTTTTTGGTTAATAGATAATAATTTGGTTCCTTATTACTTTTTCCAGACCTGGTTTGCTTTCTCAGTTTTAAAGTTTCTTTGCAATGACTAATTACTATAGAGTTACTTCTCAGAAGAAAGGAGATTCAGCCTGTAGTGGTTGTTAGTTACAGAAATAGTGACCAATTAATTTCATAACCATTTCCAAAAGGAACAAGGAGCACCAAGGACACAGCTGTTAGAGGTGTTTTCCCTGCTATTGCCTACCAAGGTGACCCAGGAAGGGCTGCATTCACCCTGACAAACACCATCTCTAAAGGTTTAAGTTCCTCTGGGATGTTTGTTGCCTGAGTGTAAAAAGGCCCGAGATAGTTGTTTTATTTGATACTAATTCAACCAGGCAAGCCATAACCAGGAGTGTCACATCTAAATGCCCAGACACACTGTTCATCTTCCCTTTCCAATTGCACTCACATTATAGAACCATGTCAAGGTCTGTTTGATGCAAAACATTTCAGGACAGACTGTTCCACTATTAACAATGAAATAAATTGCTAGAACCCAGAGTTAGAGCATTCTTTAACCTCTTTTTAGGTGCCCAGACAACCTTTCTCTTTAGAGATCAGACTGCTAATGGCTAGGGATTTTGAACTTTAATAGAAGTTTTGGGCTTCATAGAAGTATTGGGCTTCAAGGTATTTGAGTGGGAGAGAGAGAGAGAAAGAGAGAGAGACTACAGTATATTGAAAGGAACCAAATTATGTGTCCTTGGAATAAATCTTATAAGTCTATCTATCATCTATCCATCCATCCATCCCTGGGAGAAGGAGAATCAGTTTTCTTAATGGACATGGACACTGGTAGAATAAATACACAAGAGTATATTGTCAGGAAAACTGGACTTGGTGGATCTATAAAGTTTTTTAAAGAGAATTCAACGTAGTGTGGTTAAAGGATATATCTTGAAGTAGTTCAGAAACACAAATATGATCAAATGTGTTGTGTGATATTCTTAAAGAACTATTTTTGGGGGAGGGGTTGGTTTTTTGGGACAAGGTTTCTCTATGTAGCTTTGGAGGCTGTCCTGCAACTCACATTGTAGACTAGAATGGCCTCAAACTCATAGAGATCTGCCTGCTTCTGCCTCCTAAGTGCTGGGATTAAAAGCATGTGCCAACACAACCCAGCAACAATTAATTTTTAAAGGTCAGCTTAAAGTACATTTTTGTAAATATGGAAATGACTCACTCAGCCCTTTTATTCAAAGAGTTACTGGACTCTGCCCATGTATATCTAAATGCAAGTTAAAAATATTTGATGTCATTTCATTTCTAATAAAATACACAAAAATATAGCTCAACTGAAGTCTATAAACTCTACATACATTCCATCTAAAAACTCAGAAGCATTCATTTTTATTAATCCATCATTGGCATTTTTAAATTTGGTTATTAGTATGGATATATTTGTAGGAAATTTGACTGTGAGCCAGATTTCTTGGAAATAATTAATTGGCATCCATAAAGAATGAAAGGGTTGGAAAGAGGAAGACTGCAGTAAAGACACAGCAGGCTTTCATGGAAGATAAATGGCAGAATTAAAGGCAGCATTGAAGTGAAATTAAATCACTGTGTTACACTTCAAACATTTTTTTAACTTTTTCAGGGTTCTGTTATTCATTGTGCTTAAAAGATTATGCTTTCTGTGGAGAACCTGCAGGTGTTCACTTCCCATACTTCCTGTACTAAACTGAGCTGCTGTTTGGACCACCTGCCCATGTTGATGGATTACTGCAGTAGGGATGGTCCTCAACATTGCCTTTGTTATCTGTGATCCTTTTGCTTTGATGAATGTATATGGGCCAGAGTCAAAGTTGACAGTTTGGGGCAGGGAACTGGAGATAAATTTTGTTAAAATAGAAGGGAGTATGTCAAAGTATGATTATTTCAGATTAATATTTGAATCATCTCATAGTGTCACAATGTTAACAAGTCAGCTTCGTTATCCTTAGGAAAAAAAAAAAGAAAAGAAAAAAGAAATCTTCAAAGTTTGTGGTTTGTGGCTAATTAGTTATCTTTTATATTTTCACTTAGCGTATTTTCATCGCAGTGAAGTTAAAAGATGCCCCTCGATGACTCATTCTATTTTTTTTAAAGCTACTATTTTAATCTTCAAAAAAACAACAGCTTGCAGGGGTCAGTCCTTTAAAGTAGATGCTTCACTGGCTGCAATTATTAATCACTTTCCTTCAGGAAATATATGAAATTAAATATTAAAGTACAGATCTAAACAGTCCCACAGTCTCAAGGCTTCTGAGGGCATAATTTCCTTATTAGCCTGAAATAGCTGACCTTCCTCAATCCAAATGTGGAAGCTGCATGAATATAAAATCCCTCATCTTGTCTCTATAGCTGATCATCTTGGCCTCGCTTACCTCTTAGCACTTCATAGCTCTTTTAATAAGACACAGTTTCTTAGAAGTTGACTTTCTAGGATGCCATACTTACCTGCTGGAAAAAGGTCCTATTTATCGAAACGAATCATTAGTATTACGTGCTGCTCCAGCACTCAGCTGCATGCACCTGTTACGTACAGACCCGGTTTTCAGTGCTTGCAACCAGTGAACAGAAGACCCTTCTCATAAATCTTGATATTTGTCTAACGTAAGCATAGAGTGTTAGAAGATGCTTAGTGGTGGGCAAAGTATATACAATTTATATGGGAATAAGGGGAATCATAGTTCTGCCTGATTTGAAGTTGGTATTTGAACAAAGTCATGAATTATGTGAGGGACTTAGCCATAAGGATGCTTGGATGAATAACATTCTATGCAGTGGGAAAGCTACAGAAAACACCCCAGATTCAAAGTCCAGAAAGAACAAGGGCAGCTTATCTAGTGTAGAGTGAGCGAGGAATAGTGGAGGATGAAAGAGAAGGGGGAGGAGGGTTGGAGCCTAACACATGCTAGAGAGGGTATAATTGGCTATTTAGAGGATCCAGTTAACCCTGAGATGAATGGGAATGCTCTTGCAAAGTGTGAAGTACAAACTTGATATTATGTCTTTAATTTGAAGTCTAGATGAAATTTGAATGTAAACAGCATATTCTAGTGGATTAGAACAAATTCAAAACTCAGAGTAATAAAATGAATGTATTGGCTGTTGAAGCCAAAGACAATCTTGTGAATACTCCCCATACAGATATTAGCTGCAATGTTAGTGGTAAGTAACACCATGCATTGCTGTATGGCATAAAGAGCCCGGATTTACATGTGCTCATTCAGCTGATCTCAGTGCTGTCTGGGCTCAGGTCTTAAAATATCCTTCCCATTTTCAGAAGAGACCTATGAGGTGCTGAATATCACTCAGGTAAGAGGGGGGGTTTGAATTTAAATCTACGTATGGGAGATTATACGCTTTTAATTTGTACTATTCATGTATTGAAAGGCACTATGCCAAAGCCCATAAGAGGAAAATGCAACAATAACTTCTTCCTTTATAATGAATCTTCTTTTGCCACTTTACAAGGAAAGAAAGGAACTTGAGAATGGATGCCAGTGCTGCAGGCAAAGGTTTCCCTTATTCTGAGAGTTCAAGCAGCAGGAACAGGAGTCTCTCATGAAAGGTTTATTTCTCCCTGGTGTTTACTAGACCCACAGGAGCTTTACAGCAGCTCTGCTTTCTCCTGTCTTCATTCTAGGACTCCTGATGAAGAAACTGTCCTTATCTAGGTCATGTCAGTATGACAAGTGATGAGAAAGAGAACATGCTTACTAACCCTGGACTCACTACCGAATTTTTTGACTACACACAGAATTCATCTCTGATCTCTTAATATTGACTCAAGAAAATCATGTGACTGTTTGAGTTCAACAGAGTCTTCACACATTGCACAGACAGATCTCATATTCAGGGAAATGAAATTGTGCAAGAGTCAATTTGACTCTGTTTCTAAGCTCTGTCTTTCATACTCCACAGCAGGGTATCTTTGGCATTTCCGTGAAGTAAGAGTATAAGTCAGTAAATTAGTAGTGATTCTTAAGAATTTTCCTCAACAAATGAGATGTTTTTCCTTTATAGGAAAGCAAATGCACCATCCCCTATATCAGTGAGTAATTGCAACTTCAATCAGTGGTACAGCTGATGAAGGTATAGTTACTGATAAGTAAATAAAGGAGCTATTACTTCACTGACAAATCTGTCTGCATGTGAGGGGACACAGGTCATATCATGTCACTTTACATGAAGGGAAATCTCCTTGAAGATGAGGCTCGTGTACTATTCTCTCCCACATCATGGTGGCACATAGAATGAAATCAATCCAGATCCATACAGTGGATAAATTGCTAACTGAGAGACAGGCAGGTTCATTCAATCTGTAGTTACAGATGGTTGTAAACTGCCATTCATTTGTTGGGATGTGAAATTAGACCGTCTCTAGAAGCACAGGTTCTCTTTACATCTGAATCATCTCTTTAGCCCTTTGTTTATTCTTATATCACTTGTGCCTAAAATTCTCTTGAGCCTAAGGCATCCAATACAAGTTTACTTTCTGTCCATATTCCCACCATGCCATCTCTAGAATCAGCATAAATTGGTATATGAAGACAATTAACATATATTTATTTCATACACTTGGATTCAAGTGTAATATTATTTTATTCACCTGCTAAGGCCAGAAGACTGTTCATTGTTTCAATCTAAATTAATTCTGTGTTCCATGAGTCAAACAGCCCACTTCAACCCATTTGGAAATAAAAATTGAACTTTTTAAAATGTTACCCTAATACTTTGCTCATCTAGAATAAATAACTGTATGGGGGAAAGATTTGTATTTTCTTTTTTCTAAGAAAGAACACATGCTCAAAGCTGAAGCCAGTTCAATAACTTTCTTTTTAAAAATTATCATATAGTTCTTTTGCACAGATAATAAAAAACTGTGGGTAGCAATTTCCTTTTCTGTTTTGCCATTGACTTCGTTCTCATCTGATAGGTCTTTCTTTCTACAGAGGAGCCGGACTGTTAAATTTAGCCCTGTCTAATACTCCAGGATCAAAGCTCCCTACTCAGTCCCCAAAATGGAACAGCTGCTGCCAGCCTTTCAACTGTAGTCTTTATGAACCTGGACTTTTTGGGGCAGAGTCAGAGCCTGTGTATTGAATTCCCTTTATAAAGTTTTACCTCAGATTTGTGCCCTGAGTTTCATGTCCCCTCAGGGCTACTTTAACTTCACTAGAATATTCTCTGGCAAATGACACCTTACAGTGACTTGTGCCTGAGATCTCTTAGAATCTTCACCTCTGTGCAAATGCTTCAGTGTTCTCTGAGTCTAATTCATTATTAATTTCAAGACAGAATTTATTTGATTTTTCCCCAGGATTGTTTCAATCTTGACATTTTTCTCCTCCTATTTTGCTTTCCCCTTACCTAGAACTAGGCTTCTAAATTTAGCATTGATTTATTTCCTTTCTATTCTGTAAAGAAGTTAGAAAAATATTGTAGCCTGCCTCTGCTGCTAGGTGAGGAACAGAACCTGCCCCAGGCCCTGCTCTTTCTTCTGATGGGTTAACTGGCAAAGGCCAGTCCATAATAAGCCCTGAGCATTCATCATCTCTCACACAAAAGCAGGCAACTCTTTATAAGGAGTGATTCACATGTAAATCTGTAAAGCTCTTTACCTCCTCCTCAGAACTGATTTAGTTTGCAACTGCTCTTCATGCTTGGGAGTAATAATGAAGCTCATTGTTCCTTTGGAATACCTGGCCTATTATGAGGGGACTTTCTAGAATTTTAAGAGACATTAAAAAAAAAATACACACTTTTACACATAAGCAGAAGGAGGTGGTGGGTGTAAAACTTTTACTTTCAATACTTAATACCATCAGAACTTGGCCACATATGTTCAGGAGTAAACTAGACAGCAAATGTTGATAGGATTGGAGTGATTCTGTGTCACCGAAGTGGTTTTTCTCTCACTTATTCCTACCCCCTCCACTAGAGAGAATTTGAGGACAGAAAAATATCCAAGGAAACTGCTGACAATAACTCTTCTAGCTACTAAAGTATTAAGTCAGTTCTATTCAATTAAATGAGTTTAATCAGCCTGCACTATACTCTTCCTGAAAAATTTTAAAATCATATGAGAAACATAGGTAGGTATATAATATAATAAAATATAGTATAACTCTTAATTTCCTAGCCATTTAATGGACCCAGGGATATGAACAACTGGGTTTGTTGCTTCTCTTTGTCACTTGATCATCTTTTAAACACTATTTTTACATTTAATGTGATTTTGTTGGAAGGTGCCAATTGGATGCAATTCAAATGCTTACTTGAAATTCCTTGTTCTCGATGGATTATTATTATTAATTATTATTAATTATTTTATTGTGCTTATGAGAAGCTTACCAATGTTCACTTGAATTTCTACTATATTTTAGTTGAATGTAATTTGTGATACTTTAGTATATGATAGCGTTATTTTAGTTTTTTAATGTAGTTAGTACACTCTTCATAGTAGATGTTCAGGTAACAAATTCACAGGAAGAAAAATAAGACCCATATTTGTAATTAGTCAACCAATGGTACTATATTTAGAGAATACATTTTATTATTATTATTATTATTATTCATTGTCTTAATTCTTGAAATGGAGATTGATGCTCTACTCTAAATGGTAATTTTGAGCAAGTATTCTGTCAGTTATACTTTATGTTATTATTTTACAATGTTCCTCAGCTAAATGACTGAATTGTAGAATTCTGTCAATGTCTCGTTCTATCTAAAATTCACCTTGAAATTGCTCACAAGTTATGGATCTTAATATACACTGTGATCTTAATTAAGAGACTTTTCTTTAACGATTTCTATTGATTTTTCCGATAAAATTTAGAATCCTTAAAGGGCACCTTAAGTCCTTTCACATGTAGCTTGCCTTCCTTTCAGACTTGAAGCCTGTAGGACGTGTTCTGAATAACTTACCTGCTTCCTTTTGGCATTTCTTCAGTCTGAGTTTGTTTGTGTGTCTTCACTGCAGATTGTCCCCCTAGACTCTAATAGCATTTTGGAGTGTGCAACAGTTATTTTTCTCCTCGTTGTGGCCAACACATTAGCTATTCCCGGTGTTTACAGAGCCCTGTGTTCTGTCTGGACAGGAAACTTGTGGTACTTTGCCCAGTACTCAGATCACCGATCAAACTGAACAAGGACAGAAATGATCTGCCTTGTGTACAGTACTTGGCATCAAGCCACGAAGACACTGGGCACACAGTGCATGGTTTTGCCTTGTGTTTCCCTTTGCTGTTGCTTTCTGATAAGTATTTCACAACCATTAGATTAAAATTACTAAAGTCTTTTAGGGTGTGCATTGTGTGCTAGGGAAAATGACATTTTTGAGGATGTCCCTACAATAGCTACAATAGTCCCTCCACTATTAAAGCTGCACTTCTCAAAAAGCTATCCCTGGTGCATGAAAAGACTTTGGGAGTACATTCCCCATGGAGGGATACTCACTTAGCCTAGAGGCAGGAAGGAGCCTAGTCCCTACTCCAAATGACTTGACAGATTTTGATAATCCTTCCTAGAAGGCATGACACTCCCTGTGAAGTGGGGGGTAGGGTGGGACAGGGGAGAGGTCAGGGGGCATGGGAGGAAGGGAGGGAGAGGGAAATAAGGAATATATATATATATATTCATTCATATATGTATACATATACACATACATACATACATACATACATACATACATACATACATATATGCAGCTATGGACTGAGAACGTCTGACCAGGTACTTCTAATTCAATTTACTCAGAAAGTCAGATTTCTGTTTTCTGCACGTAAATGCCAAATCATTCAAGTCACACAATGCATATTACATACAATTCCAAATCATTTAGACTGAAGAATCTTTGCTAGGTTCTGTTCCTACTCGGTTGAAATGTACCAGAACAGGAGAACTATGCCTTTTCAATATGCATCATGGATTCATATCAAGGCTTTATAACTGAAGTGTCAGAAATCCTAAATTCTTGAGAGGCTGCATTATTTTTATGTAGATGAGGAGATATAGCTCTGTATTCTATTACATGAATTGTCATCATAATATTACAGTTAAAGCTAATGAACCATTCACTGGCATTTGAAAAGCCAGTTAACGGAGCATTTTCCTGACAAAGCTTAAGTTTATAAATGAGTTAAGTCTGTTTGTGTGGGTGCTGTAATGATTACAACATTATTCCTCAGCATTATAAAATATCCCCTCTCAGCCTGCAATTAAGGAATGTACAACATTCAAAGCAAAAAATAATTCTTAGTCATTTAATCAAAATTAGATATGTAGGGATTTGAGTGAAAAAATGGCATACAGAATATTGTTTGTCACAGAAACTGTTGAAATCTGAGATGTGCATTTGCCTTACCATTGTGTAGTTTTATTATTCAATGCCTACTGAGCATAGATTATATAGACCATATATGAACATTTGTGTCCAGAATCCTCTGTTGCCTATAAATCAAGAAAGTATTAAGAACGTCATGCTTTTCAGCCTTAACGATTGCTACATTTTGTTGTTTTTCATGTTCTCCTTTGTTTGGGTATAATATAATAGCGTGATCCTCCACTTCCTTTTACTGCTCCCACAGCCCCCCAGGAGCTCCAGTTAGAAGGGCTCCTTGGGGCAGACACACCTACAGTCAGTGGAGAGCTAAGGCACCAGTCTGTAGACTTTGTGGGACATTTTTGGCAAATTTCAAAGAACCCATTTCAGATTTTCTTTGCCTCGGTAAGAGAATAAATTTTTGACAATCTCAACATGTTAATTTACTGTATTTGATATTCACTTATTTCTTTATTTGAAAGGTTGCCACTGGCCTATGGTTATAACTCTATGGTAAAGCACTTGCTTACATGATCTACACATATTTTTATTTTAAAATATATTCATATGGCAAATTGATAAATAGCATGAATACAAATATAACATGATTATAAGTATATATATTTTCTATGTGATTCCTGGACTTGAGTTTACTTCATTTGAAATATTGGAGAAAATAATGATAATAATTTTGGCTACTACCCATTGCTTCATCTATTGTGGCTAAAGTATTAGCTTACCATATGTTCATATACTGCAAGAGTAATGAAAAACTTCATATGCAATTTCATCTCAACTGGATGCTTACATAACAGTTGGAAAAAATTATTGATCTAAATTTCAAATTTATGTGGCTATTGTCTTATTTAAAGCATTCACATGACTAACTTCTTCTTTTTCTCTTCCTCATTGTTGTTGTTATTATTATTATCATTATTATTATTTTCTCCATTTATTCTTGATTAATTGTTCAAATCTAAGCTCCAGCTTAATCTTGCACATATAGAATCTATGATATATGTCTTCTATTTTAAAGAGTACTTCAGAATTTTTTTAGTCAAGTTGAAAGCAGAGTGTTTTCAGATTAAATTTGATGGTTTCTGTGGTGTAAGGTACAGTATTCAATAAGTGTTGAAATTGAAGTTTGAAAAATGAGATTTAAATTCTGATTCAGACATGTATCTAGTGTTATTTTTGATCCAATAGTTTAACTTCTATAGCAGTTAATTTGGCCTGTCTAAGTTTAAAAGCAATAACGCACATAGTTTTTTCTGATCTGTCTTAGAAGGAACAGGCAAATAGAAAGTTGAAATTAAATTTTAAAAGTAAATCATGATACACAGAGCATTTATCTCAGAATATTAAGGATATTTTTCATTCAGTCAACCAAATACATATCAAGAGGAGTCAGTCAAGCAGAGGTGCAATGGTCTCAAGTTCAAGCCAGAGAGGGTCACATTTCATTAAAACTAATTCTCTCTTCACTGGACAAGTTTGCTGAAATGTATTTTGCTTAATTCTCAAATAGTATCTAATTAGATGTTTCCATAAACGTAACTGAATTTTATTATATTGATTTGTCTGTCATCTCCCTGTTCTCCAGACAAATGAACATTCTTTGTTGACGCCATGACTTTGGAGTCTGACAGACACACAGGTGTGTAAGGTATAGATACTTGAGTTTGCCAAACCTTAACTGAATTTTGGGGAATGAGGAACTTGTTATTTACTTTGGAAAATTTTTCCATAGCAGATATCCCAAAAACCTACCATGTTTCATCCATTTCCATGGCTTTTTTCAAGAGAAGCTCGTGCCCAATATCCTCATCTTGAATATATGTGTGTGTCACTTCATCTTTGTCTTGGAAATGGGTATCACAACCAAAGTATTGTGTTGCAAAAAGATTTACCAGTAGCAGAATATATGATACACTTTAACACTTTATGTGAAGGAAAGAAAAAAGTCATACACTTCCTCCATATATATATGCATAAATAAATATAATAAATATACTTCTACAAATATTATATATGAAATATATGTAATTTAAAGTTTAAATTAATCTAATATAAACATGTATATGTTTACATTTTTCACATGATTGTGACATGTCAGTATTAACATAATAAAATGTAACAATAATAATAGGTAGCAAAAATAATGAAAGAATAAATATGTTGCTTTCTTGCAGTAAGTACAGATTTGACAAAGACATTTTGAATGCAACTTAAAACCAGAAATTACAAACTTTCTAAATTTCTACCAATTACAAATACATATAAACACTAGCAACAGATGGCCTTTAGGGTCTGGAATATTTCCTGATAATTAGGGAAAAAAATTTTCTTAGAGGCAATTGTATTTTTCTTGGTGTCACATAACAAATTTAAATAAATTAATAACTGAATACAATATAACTAGGCAAGAATGTAATGATAGATGAAATTGAAAAAATATAACCTTATGCAAAACATACTAACAAAATAGTGATTCTTTACTAGATTACTAAAAATGGAAAATTTTTTGCTTTGTTATGTATTTTTTTCATTTTACATACCAACCACAATTCCCCTCTCTTTGTCTTCCTCCTGCTCCCTCTGAAACTTCCCCATCAACCCGTCACCCATCTTTAATGCGGAGTCAACAAAGCCTGGTCCATTAAGTTGAGGCAGGACCAAGCTAGAGCCTAGAAACAACCTAGATGCCCCTCAACTGAACAATGGATAAGGAAAATGTGGTCCATTTACGCAGTGGAGTATTACTCAGCTTTAAAAACAATGACATCATGAAATCATCAGGGCAATAGAGGGAACTAGAAAAAGTCAGCATGAGTGAAGTAACCAATACCTCAATATCAGTTTTAATTTGGTTGTTAAGTAATAGTTCTAAGTATGGCACATTTCAAATATCTACCAAGAATAATTTACTTTTTGTTCAAAACACTCTTAGGTTGTGTGTATATATATATATACCTAATTTATATATGTGTACGTAAATACATATACATATATGCATATATATGTTATGTGTGTGTGTATGTAAATATATGAGAGGTTTGTGTGTATGTCATCCTATGATTTGGAACAATTATGTAGACTGAAAGGGTGATAAAAATCTCAGTTTAGTATTTTAGTAGCAAATGAATTATGTCTTCTACCTTAATCGATAATGAAAATTTATATATCTGTATAAGAGAACTCATTAATAACTAAAAATATAATAAAATTGAAATAAGTATTCAGAAAACTTTAATAGATACTTTAAGGCAAAGAGATCGTTAACATGCAAATCCCTTTATAAGAAAAATTACGTTGTATTTCCCTACAACACAGATAACTTTTTCTTAGGAATGCAACTGATCATATAAATACACACCATTGCCCAGGATTGTGAAACTGTATTTTACATCATTATGAAAAATTTAATATGAAAAATAAGTAGGAATTTGTGGATGTTGTATGTAGCAGGCTTTTTTGCACTTCCAGTCTCCAAATCATGACACAGAGATTTATTATTAATTATAAAAGTTTGCTCTTAATGTATGCTTGTTCATAACTAGTTCTTATAACTTAAAATAACACACATTTTTAAATCTACATTCTTTTAGTTACTTCAGTTTTCTTTACTATATATTCCTTTATTCTATACCCTACCTTTTCTTTTTCCTGGAGCCCTCTCTGTTCAAAAGTCATGATTATATCTCCTTCCTGGCTATTGGCCATTTAGCATTTTATTAAGCCAGCCAAAGTGACACATCTTCACACAGGGTAAAGGAATATTCCACAATATTGGAATTGTGATTGGCAAGAATTTGTGGAAGAAGTCATTCGTCTATATGAAAGAACATAAATTAAGCTATTATGGTTGCTAGAATAATAATGGAAAAACTAGGTGATATATTGTGTTTAAGATCATAACTGGTTGATTTTACTTATGTTTTCATGATCTTTAAATTCCTTTTCAATTGACAATACTTTGTCAAATGGCAAGTGGAATGTTATTTACTTCAATGATTACACACACACACACACACACACACACACACAGGAACGCATGCACGCGTACACACACACAGCCTATGGGTGACTCTTAAATTATTTATTATCACTGATTTTCAAGTCTTCCCTTACCTTCATGACATATTTATGTTTATGAACTTTTAGACATGCTTTGATTTCTTCCTGTTTAGTGTATTGAGGCAGGATTTTCGTATTTGTAAAGTACGCCTGATATGATTGGGAGAGATGATTATGACATCTTGCCAGGTGCAGAAAATAGTCTACTCTCTCATCTAGAACTCACCAAACACCTAGCTTTGAGTTAAAAAGTTGCAGTTGCAAATGGCTTAATCCTCATACTCAGTAAAGACAGCCTATAGATTTACATGCAAACTTACTTTATGCCCCATGATGCAATATTATCATTGATAATCATTATGTTCCTCTTATGATATTACACTGTTTTGGGGATTGCTCATTATGTAGGCTTAACTTGGTATCTTGAGTTATACATCATTTTTTGAAGGAAATATGACATGCAGTAACTGAAGGATCTAGATAAATGTAATAGGTGAAAATTTATAAACAAACTTTAGAAAGATTTTATAAAACATTTGAATTTTAGATAATATTCAGAAATATTTACTATGTGAAAGGGCTGGAGAGATGACTCATAAGTTAAGAGCACTGGCTACTCTTCCAGAAGAGCCAGGTTCAATTCCCAGCACCCACAAGACAGCTCACAGCTCTGTAGGTATAGTTCCAGGGAACTCTCACATAGACACATATGTCGCCGAAACAGCAATGCATATTCAAAAAGGAAATGTATTTGTGTCTACCCTCTTCCAGTGCTTTGTCATTGTTTTAATTTGCTATATTCTTGAGTAAGAATTAAAGCATCTTCAGTGCCAATGGGAAAATAAAAATTAGTGAATGGGACATTGTAGTACATAAACACCATTTATACTTTTAAGTTTTATCTGTGGTAGATTCTACTAAATCCAGAGGTAAGGTTTACAAAGTAATAGCAATGATATAGACAGACACTATGAGTAAACCGAGTAGACCATCATTATGAGGGAATGGCTAGTAGGCTTTGTCTTACTGACTTTGATGAACTGAAATTTTACCCCTAATAGAACTCTTCAGTGTAGCAAAAGAGCATATTTAAACACAACTCATGCCACTTGTGTCAAGAAAGAGCAGGAGACAAGCAGTACTTTCTCATTAGGTTTAACAGTAATCTGCTCAGAGAATGATACACTTGAAATTCAAATCCATTGTTTTTATTTATAGGTGTAGAGTTAGCATAGTCGGTAGTTTTAAATGAGCTATTTACTTGGCTTTATAGTTCTATCCAGGATATAATCAAATTGCTCACGCTGAACATACTTTATTTTTCCTTGAGGATTTTGGAAGCCTGTAGCTGATTATCCAGCTCATTCCTATCTAGACAAAATAACTGCCATTTTTCTATCTTGTTTCCTTTTTATTTTTCCTTCCCTTGATGAGGGTTGGACCTGGAGCATTGCACAGATGAGGAGATAATCTACCACTGACGGACATCACCAACCATTTTTAAATTTTTATATTTTATTATTATTATTATTAGTAGTAGTAGTAGTAGTAGTAGTAGTAGTAGTAGTAGTAGTAGTTGGTTAGGCTGTGTTTTTCACTACAGCCCAAGATGGCTGCCAATGTTGTTCATGTTTCAGCTTCCTGCATTCTGGATTTCAGGCATGGGGTAAGCCTGGTGGTTTTAACTCATGAAGGCAGTGAAAATTGTTAGAATCTGAACATAGCTTATGATCTTCAGTTCCCTACTCATAACACTCTCATCATCTCAAAATCAAATATGAAGCAAAGAATCTGATATTCAGATACTGTCTACATGAAAATTTTATACAGTGCATCCTCCCAATACTAATAGGCTATCAGAGGAATGCAAATGCAGGAAAATATTCTACTCAATTCAAGAAAATTATTGTTAATCTCTAATAAACAAAAAGGCACAAATTTCCAGAACTGAAGCACAAATGCAATATCTTGGTAATTTCAAAAATGTCTAATTGCATTTCACTGCAGTCTAGAACACCCTTTACTAGAATTTCAAATTTACCCTTGCCTAAGTAAACAAATAGTACTATCACTTCTTTGTGTGTGTTGAGTGGCTGTGCAATACTTGCTGAAGGAAAGTTCCTGGAGAAATTCCAAAGATGTCTCTTATCATCCTCATTAACTTAAAGGACATCTTTTTCCCACAAGAACATACTTCTGAGTCCACATTATTCTGGTATTAATTCTAAGTGAAATTCTAGTACTCACTGTCCAACAAAGCCATGTTCCTGGAATACTTAGTGTACAATACAAGCCCTCGTCTGTTGTTCCCCTGTTATCATTTTTATTTTGAGCAGTTTTCTCTTCCTTCTGGCTGACTCTTTTCAGGCTACAGGACCCAGATTGCCCTTCTACTTGCACCCACCATAACGTTCTTGTTTTACTTTTAGCACACCAGGACATTAATGTATTTCAATTGTGTCTTAACCAGGAGTAAATAGACACCACAAATACTCTTAAAATAAGCTTTTTAGCTAAGAAATAATAATTAACCAAATATTGGAGGCTTACTAAAGCATGAATAATTACGTAGATGATACAGCTACTTTAACACTCATATTGTCTAACATCTGGCCAAAAGTCACCCACAGGTTGACATTTAGTAACAAGAATACAACACCAACCGATGCTATGGAGAAAATACGCAATACCCAAGCAACATTGTTTCATAGTTCATATGTGTTTGTGTATTGGCATATATCAACACTGTATGAATTGTGTTCTTTCACTGAGTAAGTTGACACAGAATGAATTAAATCTTTTATTTTATTTTATTTTATATAACAAAGTCCAATTAAATGAAAACAAACATTTATACACAATATTTGGGAATTTGGGCGTCGTTCTTTCCAAACTACTTCCTGCTGGTAAGGGGCGCTGTCTTGGGGGATTCGAAGAAGATTCAGAAATCCTGGCTGTAGTCTGTAGGGCTGTTTTGTCCAGCTGTTTTGAATGTAGGATTAACTTGTACTCTGTTTCAGGCGGTCTGGTGAGATCAAACCACATTAGTCTGGAAGGAATCCACATCTTTTCATTTTCTGTGGAAACAAATATAGAAATCCTTTTCCCCAGTAACTTGTCCTTCAACTTAAATTTTGGAGTCAAAGCATTGTTTTAATTTAATTTATTATTTTACATGTCCATCCCAGTTCCCTCTCCCTCCCTCCCTCCCTCCCTTCCCCCCAGCCCTCCCTCTCTCCTTCCCTCCATTTTACCCTCTCTGCCCTCTCACATGCACTCTAAACACCCTCCCCTCCCATCCCCCCACCCCAATTCCATATGTAGGGGAATGCCATCCAGTTGGGGTCATGTAGATCTGACAGGTCATGTGAAGTAGGGACTAGGGCTTCCCTCCTGTCTCTAGATTAAAGCAGTTACCCTCCATGGGGGATATGTTCGCAAAATCCTTTTGTGCACCAGGGATACATCCTGGCTCCACTGTCTGAGGTCTCTTAGACTGCTCAGTCCTTCTGGCTGAGACCCATATTCAGGGGGCCTGAGTCAGTCCCATGCTGGCTTCCCAGCTATCAGTCTATTGGCCCTTAGCTCCTCCTTGTTCAGGTAAGCTGTCTCTATGTACTTCTACCGCATGGTCTTGTCCTCTCCATCTGCTTCTGGGTTCTAGTTCGACTCAGTATTTATGTATGGGTGTTTGCTCCTGTTTTCAACAGGCATTAGTTGAGGGCTCCATGGATAAGTTAGATGTTGATCTTACTATCCGGGAAGGGCATTTATGGTAGCCTTTCCACGGAAGCTCAAATTGTTAGTTGGCAGCAGTCTTGTAGTTCTCTAGACCTTTCTTTGTGTTCAATTTTCTCTTCAAACCAATATTGGCTCCCTCTTTTATGTTCTCTCTCTGTCTCTGTCTGTCTCTGTCTCTCTCTCTCTCTCTCTCTCTCTCTCTCTCTCTCTCTCTCTCTCTTTCCTATCTTCTATTCCTAACCAGGCTCAATCTTCCTGGTTGCACATGTTTTCCTTTCCTCTTAGGCATATACCCAAAGGATTCACATCCATGCAACAAAGACATCTGTTCAACTATGTTCATAGCAGCACTATTTGTAATAGTAAGAACCTGGAAGCAACCTAGATGCCCCTCAATTGAAGAATGGTTATTGAAGATGTGGCACATCTACACAATGGAATACTACTCTGCAGAAAAAAATAATGGTATCTTGAAATTTGCAGGCAAGTGGAAGGCACTTAAGAAACCATCCTGAATGAGGTAACCCAGTCACAAAAAGAGGAACACAGTATGTACTCACTCATATATGGATTTTAGACCTAGATCAAATGATCACCAGCCTATAATTCACATCACCAGACGAACTAGGATACAAGGTGTATTCTAAGAGATTCATATAAAGTCCCTCACAGAACTGGGAAGGGACAAGTCCCCCAGAGCTCAGGTGAAGTGGGGGAGGACAGCAAAGGGAGAGAGAAGTAGGAGAAAATGAATTAAATCTTATACCTTAAACAAAGTGATATTCTTCGAGATTAGCTAATATACTTTGACTATTAAGAAGGCAGTGGAGTGGGTATGCCACTTTCCTGCTTAGTTTCCTTATAATCTCAAGACTGTGCTTGCTATTATGGGCTATATCAGAAGTGGCATCCAGTGCTCTTCAGTGTCCGAATTGAAAGGCTTACTCCCAGCTAGTGGAGTGTTAAGGCAGTTGTTCCAACTTTAGTGCACATGCTAGGTCAGGTCATTGTGGACGTGCTTTTGAAGAGGATATAGGGCAGGTTCTCCTGGGTCCATAGCTGAGACGCTTCTCTCTACCATGCCCTCTAGGGCGTCATGTGTGCTGAGCTCACTACAGGCCCAGACCGTGCTCTGCCGTCTCTGAAATGGTAATTCAGATCTATTATCTTCTTCTTTAGGTGGCTTATCACATGTATTTTGTGAGCAACATCTGGCTAACCCAATGCTTATATGTAATGAAGCCCATATTAAAAATAAGGTAGAACTTATCGACTCTGTGAGACTGAGTAAATTATATGAGATTAGAGTAATAACCTTTTTGTTCTAATTATACATAGCACATATAGCACGTTAAACATAATTTCTCAACAGAATTACAAAGAGGAAGTGAAAGATTGTCAAATAATTACTACGTGAGTGGAGTTATATTGTGTAAATCACCATTAAACCTGCTAGTGCAACTGTCTCTTACCATTTGTAGCATATTTTCAGTATGCATTCTAAGGATCTACTCCTGAATATTTTCTGCATTTATAAAATTTTATTTTTATGGAGCTTTTGACATAATATAGCATATTGCACTGATTAAAAATAGCATTTCACCTATGCCACATTACTTGAATTTGACATGTCCTAGAAGGTAACACACCGATGGTGTGGTGGGATGGCTCAATCAGGAAAGTAGTTGCTATGTAAGCATAACTACTGGATTTTGGATGTTCAGAATGCAATAAAATTCAGGCAGGCATGTTACAGATCTCAATAGACTGTAGCAGGGAGTTTCGTGACGAGCTAGTCTTAGCTGAGGAGCCAGAGTAAATGAGCTTCAGGTGCAGCTAGAATTGTGAGCCAATAAATAAAATGGAGAGCTCTTGGGAAAAACATCCAACATCACGTTTGGGCCTCCAGTTGCCCGTGAGTACACATACACTACATACATGCAAACATGGACACACATGCATCCAAATAGATAACACATATATTGTTTTTGAACTTTGATTTAGTTTTTCTTTTACACAAACATTATGGCCTGAGCAAGAGGTAAACACTTCAGGGAGTTCTTGTTTGAAAATTATACTCCCATCCATTTTCAGAGCTATATACAAGGCTGGCTCATATAACTGTCACTCAAGTTAAACTGCCACAAGTTAATTAAAAGATCATACCTGACTATTAAGAGGCATGGTTGTGCAGTCTTTAAGCAAGGGAATTTTGGGCTTGTTGAACTTTATTGTTAAGTAGAAAGAAATATTTATAGGTGAAATCTTTCATGGCTTTGGATAGGTTGTTATTTCCTTATTCTAAAGAAAGACATTTATACATAAATTTTAACACCATCTAAGCAGGTAAAAGCACTTTCCACTAAGCCAGACAAGCTGAGTTTGACCACTGAGATCTACATGTCTGAAGGAAACTATCTATTGCTAATGCCAATCATCTCCAAATATGCATTATTGTATACACCTGCCCCAGGTACATAAATAAATGCAATTAAAATTAAAGTAAGAGATCCTGTCATGTATTTTGAAAGTAGGTTTGTGAAATACAGGGATTTTTTTCTGTATTTTTGAATATCACATGCTTTGATTAGTGACTGACAAGGGTTGACAATTAGTAAATTTGAGTTCAGTAGATGCCTTTCCCTGTATGGAAATAATTGTGTCAATGTCAGTTATATTTACCCCAACATAAGTGAAGATTAGCAAGTACTTAAAGTGTTGAAAAGTGCCATGTTTAACTTACTATTGGACATTTTCTTTTTGTCAACAATAAGATCTAATAACTTTTTAAGGAGAGCGAGAAACCCAGACCAAACCTAATGTAACGTGTTATGGCAATTGAAAGACAAAGCAGGGGCCAATATGAAAGATATGATGCTATTTGTAGATTCTTTAATGTCCTAAAAATACCCCTTCAGTAAGTCCAGTCCAAGCTGATATTAAAGGTTTCAAGAGAGGAACTGAATTTGATATAGAAACTATCTGTCACGCCGTTTTTTTTTTTTTTTTTTTTTTCATGTGAACCACATCTTCGTTCTCATCACAGGTAGCCAGGCTTTTGCACTGGTTTCCAGTTGCTCTGCATTGAGCTATTTTCAATCCAGAACATAGTTATTTTCAGTATCAATTGGAAACGAGAGCAGTGGCTGCTTGATGGTGCCGTCTTCATCTAAGCTTCTTTGTGCTCCAAGACTCAGCACACATTTGGGGCTTGACACTCCTTTGTATTGATTGTAAGAATTCTGTGCAAGGCTGCCATTTTCTTTCTAACCTCAGGAGGCTCTCTGGACAGTACAGCCATTGAAATGTAGGTTTGATGGTAGAACAGACAAAATCAGAAACAGCTGTACTTTGTTAACTTCAGGAGTTATTGAAGTTTCCTATCACCTGGAAGAAAACACCAGAGCATTTTAGAATGTAGGACAGGTCCTCAGGAGTAAGAACCGTGTTGCTTTCTGTTTGTCTACATCCTCTTTGAGGTATAGTTTAAATGGATTCCATTGTACCACATGTGATTAACTTACCACTGACCTAATAGTTTTTTCCTGTGGAAACTTTGTCCTCTCACTGCTTGCTGCCATCTTGCCTCTCCAGCTTCAGTAGCTCTTAAATATGCTGCGGGTAGCCTGGAAGTCAACAAGTAGTTTTTTTTTGCTTGTTTGTTTGTTTGTTTGTTTTTCTTCATGTGAACCACAGCAGGTTTCCCTGAACAAGTCTGTAATGAAGACTCTACACAGAAGAGGAAACATGGCTCTGAACATTTGGTAATCTATTAGTCATACTGTATAAGATCAAAGACTTTGAATGAGGACATGCATTTTTCTATATTTGGGTAATAAGAATTTTTTTATTGTATTTATCTTTACTTTAAAAGCATTAATTCATTTATTGTTTTAATAGTATATATTTATGTGATATGAAGAAAGAAGTTGATATTATTTACAGTATATAGTCATTTACTTTACATTTAATTGTATTCTGAAAAAATACAGACTTCTACAAATTTCCTGTTTTTGGAAATATTAGAACATTTCATCACTGTTGTTTATATTAGCAGGGTTTCAGTACTGAAATTTTTCCCCTGAAATTTTCCTTGAGAAAATAGAGCTGAAAATATTTAAGAATTATATTCTGATTAATAATTTTTGATGACTATAGACATCCAAACTATGAGTGCATAGGCTGTTTTTGTTTTCATTGACTTCCATTGTTCATTTCAAGTACCATTTTAAATTATACCACTCTAGGCTAACTACATCATCACACTCATCACTAATTATTTCCCTGAACTCTTTTTTATCACTAACATTTGTTTTTCCTAAGAATATGTAAGATCCTTAAACATAGTCTTTTATCTATTTCAATTAGAGCTATATTCCAGCAGCTAGAAAGTGCTGACACAGACTCAAGTACAGCTTACTATATGAATAAATGGATGACATGTTGAATGACTGTACATGTAACATTTAGTCAATAGAGCATATTTGTTATGACATTTTCTAAATAACTGTCAAAATATTTTAGGACAAATCTAAACTTACTAAGTCTAATTTCCCTACTAAAGGCTACAAAGATAATTGCTTCTAAAAATAGACAAGCATGGCAAAAATACAATTAATTTCTTTTCAATAAATGAATTTATGAAGAATATTGTATCATTTAAAACTTCTCAGTGACATTCATTTTGTTGTTAACCAACAGTGACTTTTACAATGAATTTCTATTCATTTGATATATTTAAAGCTATATACTATGTCTTTTCATTAAGAAAGCTATTAAGAGAGCAGCATGAAATTAAAAAATAAGTTTGATAAATTGACTAGGAAAGAATTTTTCAGAATGTTATTTAGTGCATAACAGCAAAACTTATGTATGCATAAAAATTGAGGATTTACTTTCTAAATACTAAAATTACTTCCTTTCAGTGTTATTGTGAAGAATGAACCTTGAAGCACCAATATGTGTACATAAATATAAGAATCTGGGGAAGAGTTTGGTAGTATGTTTATTTAGAAGAATAGTAAAGGGATCACATGTAGGACAATGACCTAACAAGTCATGGGTTCTTGGTTCAGTTGCAGGTACATGCATGAGTTTTGTCTTGCAGATCATGATGTAAATGAAATCAGAACGAGGTTGGTTACTCTCATAACATTTGTGCCACTATTGCGTCAGTAGGCATATATGACAGGCCACTTGTTACTGTAGCTAGCCATTAGGGATGAAGTTTCCAGGTCAATAACAACTTGTTCATTCCATTTCCTATGACTCCAGTGTGTGTTATCTTTAGCAATAGAATCTTTCCATTGAGTTCTAGATAGTAGCCAAGAGTAATGGGAAATATGGAGGGAAAGGTAGTAGAGGAATTGAAGGTAAAAGGATGAGGGGTAGATTTGATCAAATACAGTATGGGATTCTTAGTGAATTTCAAAAAAGAAGTTGAGACTCTTGAGTAAGATAGGTCTGATGTCTACTATGCCCTACAAATATGTTCTGTTACATGCCGTTTAAACAAAAACACCTAGCACTTCAAAAAAAAAAAAAAATGAAGAGAAAAGAAAGAATTGCATCCAATATAGCCTGTATTATAAAGTCAGTACTTACTAGGCCAAGCATGGCAAATTCATCTGTAATGCCAGTGCTCTTTAAGCTGGCACAGGAGGATCATGAGCTCACAAGGCTAGACTGGACTACATAGTGAGGCTCCATCTCAGGAATAAATGAACAAGTATAAAATGATCAAATTAGCATACTCAGTAAAATGCTAGTGATGTTTTCAAATTTTAACAGTTAACGTTTTTGTGGATGTTCTAGTTTGAATGGGAGAGGTGAAGGTTTAAAATATTTAATGTCTCTCTTAAAACACTGATAATGTAAGGAAAAAAAAGCATAATGATGTCATAGAATTTAACACTGCCCTTTCTCAAGAAACTGTGTTATATAATTTAGTAAAATCACTGACCTGTGTACCTCTACACCAAGTCTGAATTTTTGCCACTGTATGTGACATTCTCTCTGGTTATCTCAGTGTAGCCTAGGTAGAGTTTTAACGTATTTGTGTTTGGTGTTCGTGATAAG
The DNA here is from genome assembly GCF_943737965.1 of Phodopus roborovskii. NCBI lineage: Eukaryota > Metazoa > Chordata > Mammalia > Rodentia > Cricetidae > Phodopus > Phodopus roborovskii. Next base: position 8,724,003 of record NW_026125444.1, read on the forward strand.
GGTTTTGGGACTCTGTGGCCTAGGCTTGCCTGATTTCCCTGTGTAGATAGATTGCCTTGCATTTCATTACAGTCTTCCTCCTCCCTTACCATTCAGAATGCTGGGTTTACAGGTTTGAGGCATCATGCCCTCTCAACTGTTCAGCTGACCTATGCAGATCTTGTCTGCTGGACTTGGGGTCTGAGAATTTAAAAGAAAGGGACAGACTACAGTCTAATGCTGTAGACAACCTTACTTTAGTTTCAGTATACTTTCATACACAAATGAAATGAAGGAAGCAACTATCTAAGGAGGGTTGTCTGAGTTTGGAGAAACATGACCAGAAAATCATTATCAGGAGAACATAAATGAACATTAGTGAACTCATTCTAAATGTTAACATAGCAGCCCTTTCCTGGAAATTTCTCAGGATAGACCAATTTCAATATGATGCTTGATATGTACTGTAGATTATATCTGGAAAAACAGGAAGGCAAGGCAGAAGGCATTATCTAGATTCAGGGTACACTGAACAGACAGGGTTCTATAGCTGTATTCTTACATCCAACAAGAGTAAACATATCTTTTAAATGTAGCTGCTTACCACAGGAGGCATGAAATCATGTCTAAGAACAATCCAGGAAACAAAATGAACCTTTTTTTTCCTGGAGCCTCTCTTACAGTTACCCAAGGCATTGTTAACCATGGGTCAGTCTTTTATCCTGTGTCCTGACATGTCAGGCTCCTTCTGTCTAATTGAGCACCATCTTCCATGTGAATGTTGTGAATTGTATGAAGACTTAAGATACAGGTGGTCACAATGACTTCGTGATATACAATTTGTTATTGAACCATTTTATTACTGAGATGTTTTTCAATAATACCATTGTGCTATATGGTGAATGAGTCCCAACATGTCTCTTTATAGTTTTCAAAACTCATGTGGGGGAAAATGTCTTTCAATCCTGGTTAAGAATTGAAAAGTAAACTTTCCTACTCACCACAGTAGTAATTTTTAATTACTTCAAAAACATATGATTCCATAAGAGAATCTGTGATAAATTAAATGGATTTATTTATTATTTCAGGCCATAATTAGTTTGATTTTATATAACTGTGAATGGTTTTTGAACTGCCTCCCATGTTTTTAGATTAGTGACATTCATCAGAAATATCTAGCCATTAATAGCAGTTTTAAATGTACGTCTTAATCATTTCAAGTTATGAAAAAATACTCAGAAATGAAGAAAAAAACGTTGTAACTGTTTAACAGTACTGTGAGTACATTACTTGTTAAATCACATAATCTAAGTTATCATTTAATCACATGTCACAAAAATGCTCTCACCTGTCTTTTGCTGGGGGAGAGTTCAAATAAAGCTTTAACATCACTGAAATTCTTCATTATTCTCCAAGTATTTTTTGGCTCTCAGAAGCATTCTGTACCATGCAGATTACCACTGTTACCTATAGATCCTTTGTCAGCAAAAGTCTTTTATTCATGGTATTTCTTCAGACCTTTACATGCTAGATGTAGTGATGAAGAAATGTATTTTTGAACTTTTCTAGTTGTTCATGTCAATAGATTTAACATATTTTATTCAGTGTCTCAGTTTAGAGTCTTCTAAAAGCTTCCATGTGTGGAAAACACCAAAAGAATGTTCCATTTTCTTCACCCCAGTTTTACATTGTGCATAGTACACATATTTTGGGCTGTTTTCAATACCTCTACTAATATTTAATTTCATACTCATTCTCACTCAATGTAAGTAAATGCTAACTGAATAAGTGGTTCCAGTTCTTTGCCTTGCAATTTTATTTTCAAGGTAAAAACATTAAAATTGGCTGTGACTAAGAAATCATTTTTGCAGCAACATAGAGATTGCAATTCTTTCTTCCTTACTGCAGTCCCTCAAATATCTTGTTCCTAAATTGTGTGAATAAACTTCCTATTTCACCTGGGGCAATATCTCACGTTCACTAAGGACTTTGGCAACATGAAAGTACAGCAGTTCAGCAATATATATGGGTAAATAAATTCTACAAATTTAGTAGTTGAACTTCCAAATAAAATCAGATGACTAGGTCCTTATATTTAGGGGTCCAATATACCCACCCACTGTCATGTAATTTTTTAATTTCATCAACATAGAGAGGCAAGTTGGTCAATTGTCAACTCGGTGTTCATGTTTTAACCTAAATGTGCATCCAGTGTTGGTCAAATTAATCATAAGATCAATTAGTTTTCCTTTTAATTTTTGATGTTATCATGTGATATTTGAACTTGACCAAATCAAGTGCTATGCTTTACCTAATGGCTTCCTGATTTATGTCCTTAGAATAAGGTAGTATATTTTACATTAAATGTCAATGGCATACTCTTGAAACAAGTCTATGTGATGTATACCTGATGGGAGATGTCCTTCTGTATATGTTTTTCATACTGGTTAATGAATAAAGCACTGTTGGCCAGTAGGAAAGGAAGATAGGAGGGACTAGGAGACAAGGAGGAAAGAGAAAGTAGATAGGAGGAGACAAGATGGAGAGACTGGGGAGACGAGATGCTGGCCCCTTTCCCTGGTAAGAAGACCACGTGGAAATATTAGATTAACAGAAATGGGTTAATACTTAAGACAGATCTAGCCAATAAAAAACAAGCAACAGGCCAACAGAATTATATCAAATACAGAGTCTCAATGTGTTAATTGGGGCTGGCGCAGTGGCGGGACCAGACCAACGGCGGGAAGAAAAACCATACTCCTTACATATACCTTTTGACTGAATATAATACTTGTATAATAGCATTAGTAATAGAACTATTTTATTTAACTGAGTTGTATATGACTATTTTGGGGTTTGTATGCTTAAGTGTATAGTTTGATTATTGATTATTTCAATTATTATCTGAATACAGGAAATTCTAGCTAACACTACTGAAAGAAAGGGCTCAGTAATCCTGAGTATATTTTTGCTTGCAGTATTTCTGTATGCATGTGTACATGTGTGTATGTGTGCATGTTGTATGTGTCTGCAGATGCACACACAGGTACATACTTGTGAATTAATATAATACAAAGGTTATTTCTGAAGATTATTATGAACCATTTGTCATAGGGAGACCTGCACCAAAAGTAGTTTCCTGGCATTGCTTATTTGATTTTTTCTTAGGATCGAAGCCCTGTGTCTGTGGCCACATGTCAATCATTACAGTACAAGACTTAACTCTGTACTTTAATGGGATTGCAAACAAGACAGTATGTGTGCCAGTTTTTACAACTGACATTAGTATCTAAGTTCACTTTGGGATCTTCTCAGGTAACCCAAGACACTGTTGTTTTTCATAAGAAGAATATAACCATGAATGATAGCATAGATTCGACAAAGTCCTCTACTTACTTTTCAGTATTCAGTGTTTCAGTCAATATTATATTCATGGTCTTGTCACAATTACAAAGATGTAGTCTTAAAATACTGTTTCATTTTAATATATAAAAGTCCTGTTAAAGTTACTGAATTAAAAAATCCCAAACATAGTTTAAGTACTTCCTACATTTTGCTAGATTTGACAGTATTCTCAAATTCTTATATAAAAACAACTAAATCCTAATTTTATTTCTGTCATCCTATTTTAAGGTGATAAAGTCAAATTCTCATGACATCAACATATAAACATGTGTATATGTGCATATGTATATATGTTTGTGTATATTTGGTGGCTGTGTTAGTATTTCTTTTAAATGTGTTTTCATAAATAGTTAAGAATGTGAAAATGATTATTAATTAATTGTTATACATATATGTGTATATGGAAAATATAGAGATTTCATCGTTTAAAATGCTTTTAAATTATTGGAAGATTTTTCAGGATAATATAATACTGATTTCAATATTTGATGAAGTTGAAATATTACAAAACTAAGGTTGAAACTTCAATTTACAAAAGGATACAATTAGAAGTACAATTAGATATTATATAGAAAATCATAATAGACTTATCAAATATTCTTTGCAAATGGTGTGCCTCCCTCCAACTTACATAATTTTACTTTAAGCAAGTAAAACAACCCATTGTTGACTAAATACTTATTATATGTTATCATGTTTATTATTGCAGTTTGTCAGCCTATGTGATTTTTTCTAAACACCTTTCAAATACTTCTAATTGTTTCACTAGAAATATTTCCTTGAATCCATCTATCCATCCATCCATCCATCCATCCATCCATCCATCCAATGAAGATTACCACCTCTGACCATCCCAGTTCTCCTTTGCATCTCATATTCTAGACACTGTGATAAATGATGGGGGTTGCAAATTAAAGACTCTAAACATCTTGGCAATTCCTCTTCCTGTCATTAATTTTTATCCCACCTTCTTTGGGATATTGACTCTTGATACCTGACTTTCTTTAACTTTCATTATGTTTGTCTTTGTCTCATAACCTTTGTAGTTATGAGGGCATTGTTCATCTTGCATTCTACTTGTTATGGGGTTTTGTATGTAGCTGAATCAACAATTTTTAACATTTTATATTTAAATTGAACATCCTTAAGAACATATTTTGTTACATAATACTAATTATAGTGTTCATCAAGCTATGGTGTTTCTGCCTTTTATGCTTTATGAATAGAGTATTGTGAATCTATTCTGATTAAGGTGCTTAAGGAGAAGACAAAAAAGCCTAATTAAATGATGATAGGCTTCTTAATATTGACAAAAGTGGGTTTTGTTTTCACTACTGAAAAATCATAGTAAATGATTAAATATCTAGTCACTTATATAATGTGACATAAAACTTCCCAACCCTTCTAAACTTACAAAATACCATTATTTTATTAAAACATCCCGTATTTACTAAAGCACATACACAAAACATTTCATAAAATGTTAAATAATATGTAGATGATTATGATGCTTTTAAATGTTATTTTTTAATATAATATTAATATATATTTGCCAATAGGCACTCTATCTCTGGCTTATTTTATAAACTAGAACTTAGTGTATGGAATATAAAGGAAGCAAATAAGTTATTCTATTCTATAAGGTTGTCTAGTGCCTTACTAAGAAGCAGCAAAAATAGTGATTGAAGCTATTGGCTGTTTTAATGCATCTCATTTTGGTTATTACATCTGAATGCAGAATTGAGATATCAATAATTATATAATTTAAAAGTATCTAAATGAAAAAAACATTGTGCAGTAAAGCCACTTGCTCTGAACTCATAATGCAAATTTAAAGGAAACATTTGATTATTTTTTAATGAACTAAATAGCAAACAACCACAACTCAAAGTATAGTCACCTTGTCAAGTATACAACTATTCAACCATTTTCCAGGAGCACCGTAACTGACTGGGGAATGCTTCCTGTGTTTCATAAGAGTCTCTGCCAGAGTCTCCTTTAGTGACCCATTTCCTTTATCTGTGTCTTGTCATCACAGTAGAATGTGAACCTACATTCTTCATACTATCTTTCTACACACAAAGTCTGTCAAGTATCTGATTCACAGATAACATCCCATTAGCATTTGTAGTGTAAATTAATGTAGTAAATGATTACTTAATTAACAATTAATGGGTTTTCCATCAGTTCTCAAACTATAATAAGAAAATAAGCTGTAAGACTTGGTCTTAAAAGGCTGGTTCTTAACTCTTTCAGATGGATACTCTAATGGAGTAGATGGCAGAGACTTAGAATTTGCATGCTAACAAGGACACCAGCATTTCTGACTGGTAGAGAGACGGTTACTCTCTACAACTTTTGACAAACTTTCTTGAATGGGATTAAGGAATCTACTTGATTCAGGAAGACTTTAGAATATCCTTTGGGCTTTTTAATGGATAATGCATTTTTCATGGATTATAAATTGAGAGGCCTGACAACACTGTGAGCAAAGGCTGTATGTGACCCTAAATCATATTGATCTAAGCCTTTCCTCTACCTCTTCTGGTTCTGTTCCTGATATTTATAAGAGACCTGAAGAATAAAGAGAGAAATAAAGTCTGGCTGTAAGGTAGATTGGAGAGCCAGTTAAGGATATAGGGATATATAGGTGTTCCAACTGTTCATCTAATCAGAGTCGCTGCTTCAGAGCAACCTTTTATGTACTCATTTTATTTTCTTCAAATTTTCTTTCTTCTAATGGATTCCTTTTCCTGTCTTGGGCTGTGCAAGATTTACACTCTAGGTACTCAAATTGGGTATCATGATACTGTTTCCACTCATACCTCCTTTTCAAGCATGCTCACACAGGTAATCTCTCAGTTGTTCTGAATTTCATTTGTGTCATACTAGGGAAATAAGGCCATTATTTACCTAAGGATAAACAAATGGAGACAAAGACAAAAGTTGTGCCAAAGAGAGGGGAGGGGAGGTGCTTAGAATGGAGCAGCATACCTCAGAATTTTATATCCTAAGTTTTTGAACAAGGCTGTAAACCCCTGTAACTCATTTTTTATAATAGCTATGCCTTCCCATTGGATCATTGCTCCCATATACGCAGCTACTGTAAATAATAGCCACCAGCAAAGCTTTTGAAATTTTCAGATGAAAGGAACTAAATTAAGGAAGCTTCCCAGGTGTATCCCTTCTCACATAAAGGATGTGGAGGTTCAGAAATCAGGGAGCAGTGTGCACAATAGGGTTATCATCGAAACCTAATGCAGTCCATCGTTCAGGAATCATTAATGTCTGTGTCTTCTTTACTGAGAGCTCTCTTAATAAATATTTTTTTTCTCGGTTGCAACATGGGGGAGTGCATTTTAAAATGGGAGAGATATTAGAAAAGGCAGTATCAATCAGTTATGGTATATGGATTAATGCCCCAGGAGTTCCTTTCTTTGCTTCTTAAGAAGCTGGTTGCTATTTTAAAGCTATTAGTCACATGCAATTGTACCTGAGAGTGAAACTTTTCATTACCGTCTTAAGATGATTCATTTCCTTTCTTTCAGAGAAACTTTGAGAATAATTTTCAGTATATGTTTTATGTTTCCAGGGATTTGATATGTACCTCCAATTTTTCAAAATTTATATAGGTTATCCTTTAAACACAGCCTACTTATGTAATCTCCATATATTAAATAGGCTATTATCAAAAAGCTGGAAATAGCACTACCATATGATCCAGCCATCCCACTACTGGGTGTATTTCCAAAGAGAAAGGGAGATGTCAAAGACCTGTTTTCACTTGCGCTTGTTGCTGTACTGTTGACATTTGCCAGGATATGGAATTAGCCTATGTGTCCTTTGGATGAATGGATCAAAAGCATGTGGTGTTGTTGGTTTGTTAGACAACATGAGCTTGTGGTGTAATGTGTTACAATTCCACCCAAATCCTCTTTTAAACTTCCTTATGGTGTAACATGCTAGTCATGGAAATCAGTCATTTACTGGGCCAATCTTGGTTTCATTCTACTGGTGTTATTGGGGAAGTTGGAAGTATGACTTGAGAATGGAATGTATCTCAGCAAATGGGTATGGTCTTATAAAAAGTGAGGATTACGTGGGCTAGAGAAATGGCTTCTAGGTTCAGAGCACTGGATTCTCTTCCTGAAGATTAGGATTCAATTCCAAGCACCAACATGGCAGCTCACAATGGTCTACAAGTTGTATTTCAAGAACTCTTGTGTGTATCAGACACACATGTGGTACACATACATTCAGACAAACACTCACACATAAAATAAAGAGGAATATGTTTAGAAAGAGGCTGGCAGAGGTCTATGGCACTTATTTATTTCCTCTGTGTCTGGCAGTCTCAGTCCCATTACCATGAAATGCAGCAGACAGAAAGCGATGTTGCCTGTACAGTTCTCCATATGTTGAGTGTCGTGTGAGGAATAAAAATCTTGGTGGTTTACATCTCAGCTACCCAAACTTCCAAATGCACTTGATCAGACCTGGGGTATTCATGTTTAAGGGAGATTCACCGGACTCTGCCTACTGTGCTGGAATTAAAGGCTTATACCACCACATCTGGCCTTAGTTAGATATTTCTTGGAAATTTTATTTTTGTCAAAAATTGAATCTGAGGTTACCACGTCTTAAGTAATGGTTTTGAATTGTTTGTAAAATGATACCATAGTGGATGTATTAAGCAGAATATTGTGACAACCCCCGCCAACCACCCACACACTATATGTCTTTCCTAATCCTCTTTGTATGTATACATATTATGCTAGCAAGGCAAGAGGAGACTTAAGTAAAAGGAGATAGTATGGGCGGTCTGGTTGGGATGATGTAATACAGGTTTTTAATATAGCATGTTGGCCAGTTTGTATTTTTGTAACAAATTTATAGTTTGTGTGGTTCACAAGACAGCAATTATTTGTTACTCACAATCCTGGGCTGGGGAATTCAGATCTGGTGTCTATAGACCCGTGGATGGTAGGAGCTTATCCTCAGGTTTGGAAATATCCTCTTATAATTTGGTCCTCAAATGGAGGAATATTAACTGTGCCTTCGAATCTGGGTATGAGGCCATTCATGAAGACTCTGGTCTCATGGCCCAAATACATTCCAAATGTCTGCCTCCAGTATCTTCACATTGGATATTTTATTTTAACAGGGAAACTGGGGTAAAGACATGAGCCTTCAAACCATAACACAGTGGTAAAGTGAGGTGAGTAGGTATCCCAGAAATGGCTTTCTGAGAGATGGGAACCTTATCATATTCCTTATTTAAGTGACATAAGTGGACTAGAAGCCAGAAAGACTCTAGCTAGAAGTTAGCCAATCAAATGAAATAATTTCTTTCTTGAGCCCTAGTAAAGTACACAGATTAATACATATTTTAAACAAGATTGATAGAAGTGTAAGATGGTTCGTATATTTGTTTTGTCTTCAACCACTATACTGTAGTAATTTGTTATAGAAGCAAACAGATAGGAGCATCATGTTAGTTTATCAACCAGTATCACAGAATTCTTGGGTTTGGTGCTGGTATAGAAATTGCTGACCTGAAATTTTTTAACTGTTTTTAATCTTTTGTTGAAACAGCCAAATATTCTGAGACCCAGGAAGGAGTTGGGATGGGGAAACAATCCTGACATGTTTCTTTTTAAAAGTAAAATTGTGTAGATCCAATTTCTTATTTTATATTGACTTTTTACTTGTCATTAGCAATCAAATTAGAATTTCTTTTACCACCTTGTATCACAAGATGTCAATAGTAACTTCTCACTCCACCTCCAACAATATTTCCAATTCCTCATTGCCAGTATTCTTTAGGGGTTAGAGACACTTGGCTACAGCAATGAGCACTTAACAACTACCTATTACAAGACCCCATTTGTGGTCTCTGTTGGGAGATAGGCTTCCAAAATTCAGCTGTGTCAGGCATGTCTGGTAATTCAGATGCTTTCATTTCCCATAGACATCAGTCATCATAATAGGAACTGTTTTTATATCCCTTATAATAGCCTCAGTGCTCCTGCCTTCCATAGACCACACATGTGTGGCTTGTTATATTTTATCCAGCGAATTCTGGAGCTCATTCTCAATGGTCTCAGCCTGATACACAGCCTCAGTGCTATTGCTCTGTCTTTCCCATACTGAGTGCCACAATTCTTGTAGCATATTAATATTTAAAAAAATAATCACTTGTCCACACTCTAATTTTTACAAACAGGTGCCCTTTCAAGCACTTTCATCAACAACAACCACTTAACAATATTTCTGAATAATACTCAATTTACAAGGGGGGCAGAAAACATGGTTGAGAGAGCTTAAATAGCAAAGCAGTGCAAAACAGAAAAAATAAATAAATAATTGATTAAATTGAAACCAGGGTTTCAAAACAGCCTAGACATCACATACAAGAACTGAAAAGTAGCAAGGACATCAAGCAAAGATATGTGCCCTTGTCATATTTCATTGTCTTCATCTGCAGACAGCTTTTCTTGTATGGAGAAGCTATGTGGAAACATGGCGAGGCCAAAGATTCCACAAGTTTACACGTTATCCTTGCAGAGACAACTCCAGCTGAAGGTTCACTACCCAGTTACTGACAGAATTTTCCTCTGTGTGAATGCTTCTTTAACTACGACCTAAGAAGGTACTCCAAGAATTTACAGCTATGGATTATTTTAGAATTTACCCCAAAGCACAAATTTTAAATGTGAAAATTTGATTAGAAACTGTAAATAAGTTGTATGAAGGCAGAGTAAAATAATAGTAATATCACATGTGGGGGAAAGTCACACATATAATCATTTGTCAACACCAATATTTATAGTTTGGAAGTACTTAAGCCAAGATAAAGCTAATGTATTATGCTTAGTGAAATGAAAATTTAATTCTTAAAAATAAACAAAGAACAAAACTATCAAGATCTTTAAAGAGAGTCCCTAAGATCATTTTTTTTTTGTGTGTGTGCAACATTGAAACTACAAATAAAGAAGACTATTTCCAGCAAACATTTTGTTGTTTTGCTAATAAGGATGTTGTGTATTTATTTCTGACAGGTTCACTGGCAGGGTCTTAGATATTGTTTCCATACCTCTGAATTCACCTGTCATCTATTAGTGAATCAGTCATACATTTGCCGGAATTCACACAATCAACATGTCATGTCAGTGAACCACAAGGAGCCTGCCTACATTCTCGACAGCACCCAATCTTCTCATTAGTGCCACAGGTTTTATTAGTACGTGCCATTTTCTTAACCTTTGAGTCATTCCTTGTAGAATTACAGAGTCTTATGATTTGTGACATGTCTTAATGTTACAATTCTTAATAAATAAATAAATAAACAAACAAACAAACCTGTTATCAGCTGGCTGGCTTTTTTTCTAAGCATATTTTAGCCATAGGGAAATAGTAAAAAGCCAGGAACATGGGAGAAGTTCTCCAAGTGCTGATGAAAAGGAAAACACTGCTAATATTTTATGCTATAGGACATGCTTGTCTCCTGTCAGGCCTGATGTAGTTCAGACAGCTCCCTAACTTGACAAGAGATTGTGATTCAGGCTAATACCCTACACTCAGCTCTGGCAGCAGGAACCTGTGTTACTCACAGCCTCTCTAATACCATCTCAGCATGATGAACAGGAATTAGAATTCTAGGCTGTGTGTGTGTGTGTGTGTGTGTGTGTGTGTGTGTGTGTGTGTGTGTGTGTGTGTGTGTGTTGTCATTGACTTAATTTTCAGAGCCTCATTGTAGCTTCTGTCTCTGCTACTTTCCATAGATTTATAGCAAGTAATGATGGAGTAAATAACAAATGTCAAACATGGTGAAGGCATTACTGATAAAAAACCAACCACACCATTACATTTATGCAAAGACGTGGTGAAGTGACTGATTTATGCACTTTAATTTGTTCATCCTCACCTGATACTGACTCTGTTGTCAATGACCTTAACAGAGTCTACACATTTTCAGTTAACAAGATGATGGAGAATACATGTTTCCATTTCATAAATCACCTCGAGTAAGCAAAGGATTCATACTTTTTCAAGAGAACTTGGAATAAATTTCTCCCCAAATCAGTTGTGTTAAAAAGTTTTGATGTAAATAATAAAATTTGCATTGAACAAATTTGTATTAAGTATATTGTATTAAAGTAAGGCCTGTGTGTTATTCATTACTTATAGTTCCTAGGTTAACATTTGCTATATATTACTTTGAGAGGTATTTACAAAGCTGGCCACTGATACTGTCTGACCCAGTGTTTCGCAATGTAGTTTGTAATGTCTACTCTTGGTATTTGTTCAGGAGTGATTGTTGGCCCAGTGATCTTAGTGTGTAAAGAGTATGATTCTACATGATTAGCACTTAAGACACCATATAGGAAGAAATGAAACAGTTCTCTCATGGTTTCTCTAAAACAACATATAATTTGTGTTAAATTGGAGGGGAAAACACATGCCTGTGTATATTTATATAAATATTTCAAATAAAATAAGTAGATGGGCCTTAAATATTATTCACATACAAAGTTGAAAGAATATGTCTGCCAAATGCATAACAATAGATGTCACATCCAAATAAAAGTTAAAATAACAGATTTATATTAAAAAAAAAAATGTCCTCTCTCATCTGTCAGGTAGTTACTGAGGAATTTGTCATCATGTGACAAATTTTTTTCCTGAAGGAAGAATCATGACAGGTGGTGTTAAATGTGAAATGAGGTAAGAGTATTCCATGTATTTAATGGTAGTGGTTTAGACATCAAAGCTTCTGGGAAAATTCCATATGTTAATGACATCATCAGTGGCACTGAGTGTTTATTGGTTTCTATCCTGGTCTAGTGGGTATTGGTTAGTGTTTAAAAAATAAAGACTAAGGGAAATTCATTTGTTTAGGCTTTCCCTTTTCATTTCTCTGCTTTCAGGACAGTACATTTGTCTTGTAAACAGATCTTCAAGGAACTGCTTTAAAATTCAATTCTAATCAAAGACAAACTATTTTATTGTACTTTATTATTCTCCAGTGGGACTCCAGAGAGTTGTGTGATATCTCACTAAATAACTCAGGAAAATCAACAGTTAATCATAATGGAAGCATTTTACCTTTACTTCCTGAATAAAGTATTAGACTTCTGTCAAATAGAGAATTATTTCAAATAAAAGTCAGTGATGTCTTGAAAATGTGCATTTTCCTCCTAGTAATCTCAAAATCAGCCTAGCTTATGTCACACAAAAGGTGTAAACTCTCCATTATTTGAAATTCTCTTTCACAGCATTATTGTACAATAAAGAGTATGATTTTGGCAAATTCTTCTATTTGGTTGAAAGCAGTCACAAAATACTGCATACCAACAGTATGTCTCCTGTAGTGATTTTCCCCTTGGAGCACAAAGAGCAATTCTGGTATGGTCCAGAATTTAACAAATTATTTAAAAGAAATACACATACATGCTAAACTTAAGTAACATTCCCATCCTACAGTAGAAATGTGTGACAAAACAGTGCATGGTGAAAAGCAAGATAAATGATTTATGAGGTAAATGCTAACAGGGTCATAGGAGGGGACACCTCTGCTGCACAGGCTAGCTACATGGATCCTACAGACAGCAACTGAGCTGCATGGAAGGTAGAGGTGAAGATGGAGTGTCAAGTAAGACAAGAAACACCCAGACCTAAGGTAAAACAACAAGGAGACACGTTTGTTTGTTTTCAGTGAAGAGTAAGTAGAGCTATGTAAAAAGTACTGGCAGAGAGTAGAAATACTATAAGAATGCTTAGAGTTAGGGTATGTTAGCTTTTCAGAGTCTGCCTGAGGGACTTTGCCTACATCTTCAGTCTGCCAGCATTTGCAAGGGTACAGTCTTGGAGACAGTCGCCCCACGTATGTGATGAAGCTACCACAGGACAGTGGAAGGATAGTAAGATGCACAGGACTTGGAGGCTAGAAAGTGTTTGAAAATTATAAATGAAAAATTTAAGGCAAAATTCCTTGTAATACTTCTTTATGGAGTTTGTAATTCATTGATATGCATGTGAAATCCAAGTGGCCTTGGGGCTTCTCAATCCCAGTCAACTATAGAGTCCCTTATTCCCAAGAGCATCCCATAGAATAGGTAGGCACATGCAGACCAAAATTTGGGAAGTAGTAGAGGAAGACAAAACCGGTATTGATTAAGTAAACATTAATTCATCCTTGCTTGTGCTTTGGTGAATTTGCTTTTTGTCTGTACAACAAAATACTAGACAAAAATAACTTAAGGGTAAATAATTGCTTAATCTCATGGGTGCAAAGGGTTCAGTGCCTGGTGATGTGTCCTCATGTGCTTGGCAAAGACATCATGGAGACATAATCATGTGACAGAAGGATTATTTACTTCCTATTAGAATGAAAGAGTACAGAAGAAGGGAATGAAGACCCCATATGGCCCCCAAAGGCTCTCTACAAGTAACTTCTGTCCTACTCTCTAACTCCATTATGTGTACAGGCTTTCAAAATAGGAACACATATTGGAGACCAAGAAAATGAAAAAAATCTGTGGACTAATATTGAAACCATAGTTAATGATATAGTTAACCATGGTTAATAATTATATGTGGACACTATATTCAAAGAGCTCACAGTGTAGGGGGTATAAAAAGCCAGTCCTGAAAATTGTAGGGTACCTTAATGTGAGCAATAATAAAAATTGGCAGCAAGATCTTTAAGCACAGTGGAGTCTGTACACACATGGCCTTTGGATTTAGACCACTGGTTCCACCAATACCCACTGTGTATTCTTGCCTGTTTGAGGTAGGTAGGTGTGTGTGTGTGTGTGTGTGTGTGTGTGTGTGTCCTGTATGTGCAGGTGACAATCCAAGAGACCTCTGTATCATTAATTTCTCATAGGTGCCAAAAACAGGGTTGTGTCACCTTAAATGAAGAAACTACAGGGGGCATAATCCTAAACTCTTGATGGTTTATTGGTAGTGAGTGGGATGAAAAACTGAAAATATTCGATGTGGTGTTTTTTGCAAGTAGGATAAGTTAAGGTGAGGAACATAATAGAAAGACAAACCATTAAAAATTGACCACTTTCCTAGTTCTTCATGGCTGTATTTATAACAATGTAACTGAGAAATAACAAGGAAAACTAACAGAGCTCCAAGCATTGCCTTCTGGGGCCCCAGTGAAAGATCTCAACCACAGGTAAATACAATTTTTGCTTATTAACCACCATGCTGCATTACAGTACAGATACTGGGGATGGTGGAGTTATATACGCATGCTACACAGTAGAGAATAAGCCTGGCAAGACCATGATACTAGAAAAGAAGAATTTATAGTGAAACCAAATTTCAAGTTTTTAAAGCAGAGTTTTAGAAATTGGTGATTCACTGCCATATTCCATTCAAAGTGATACTTAGTCTTCCATTAATAAAGCATGCACAGAAGAGCCCGTTACACACCATTCTTTCTGTGCTCATTTCCTATGTTTGTATTTCTGGTTTTGGTTTTCTCACTCATGTAACTGATTTAATTTTCAGAGAGATAAGCATGGATGTTATATTTGATTCCTGAGTACCCTCTAATAGTGACCTACTTAGGTGGTCACTAAGCAAACTTGTTGAATATATTTTTCTTTAAAGATTGTAGTACATTTATTACATATTTCTGAATAACCCAAAGATATATTAAAGAGAATGCTAGTATAGACTTATTCAAGTATGGAATAAGCACAACTTAGTTAATTTATGCTACTTTAGCTTCATTGTGGCTCTATTTTATAACTGGATAAATGAGGAATAACACCTGTTAGTAAACTGACAAATTATATTCAGTTCATAATTACTAAGTTGGCTTAGTTTTAACATCATATCTCTGTCTGTCCGAAATCCATAGTGTATGAACTCTTGCACCGAAGTGTTAGAATACTATCTTAGGTACGATGGCTTATTGGATAAAGTTTTCTGCCAAGCCAAGATGAGTTTGGTCTCCTGAAGTGTTAGAACAAAAGGAATCAATTTCCACAAGTTCTTTTGACCTGTATACCTTCTTTGTAGCAATTTACACCAATAAATAATTAAAGCTTTGAAAAAGAATAGAGTTTTACTTTTGCATGTGCTACAGATATCCATGCTTTCATTTCTTAGGTCTATAATTATTCTATTATCAAAGTGTTATTTTAAAAATCAGAATCAACATCATAATTATTGTTCTTACTCAGTTTTAAGTGTATATATAGTATAGATCTAACTTTACATCTTCTGTTATCCTGTACTTTCCTTTTCCATGTTTCTGAATTTTCCCCTCAAGAACTGAAGATACCTGTTCATCTGCTTTTGCTCTTATCCTTAGCTTGCTACCCCACATAGTCATTGTGCCTGTCACATCCCTAGCGCATCTTCTGGCACAGCCTTCTTTAAAGCTGTGAAGAGTATTGCACAATGTTTTCTCCACCCACTATTACAGAGATGTTAATTTACTCAGAAAGCCACCAGTTTTGCTTCTTGATGGAACATCTGCTGCGATGTTCAGCACAGACTCCTGATCCCTCCATTCCAAGAACCTTAAGACCATATAACACAACAGCCCCTAGGAGTTATGGAGCAGGCCAGTTCTCTATACCACACCATTCATTCTCTGTAGATAGGTTTAACACAAATCCTCTACACTGGGTTACTTCTCTAAAAATCCTAGCAATTCAAAGGAATGAAAAATACTTATGGTTAAAAAGAGTTTTATGAGCAATAGAGACTGTAATTTCTAGTGCCATCCTCCATACTCTACAGTTATAAAAATAGCATTTATTTAAGAAATGGATTTGAAAAGTATCCTCAGTGTTAATGAACTGATATGATTGATAGGGGACACTGATTTGAATCCACCACAAGAACCCTGGACACTGCAGTGAACATCAAGTGCTATTTTAGCATCCTCATGTTTATAGTATTACTGAGGACTATGGTTGGCTGATCTTCACCAGCAATCATGAGCACTTCATTTAAGTAAATTAATTTGTAGCTGGAGAGTAAATATTTGAAAATTCTCAATTTCTTTCAAGCCCATTTGTCTATGTATTATTAGGTATAATATTTTTGTTAATTTCTGAAAATGTATTTTGTATACAAGAAAAATAATTATAATAATTATCCTGCTTATTTAAATGTGCATCAACAGTCCTGGGGGAAAAACCTTACATACACACATAGAAAAAAAGTTAGAATAATCTGAGTATTCAATTTAGCATATGCAAAAGATAACACTATACTTTGTGTAGTTCAGTGCCTATATTTTCCCTTTACCATACACTATACTTTGAAATTTGGAAGTAGCTTTGAATTACAGTTTATCATTAAACACCAAAAACTGCTCTTAAAATTTATGGGAAAAGAAAATGTGTGTTACTGGGTGTTAGCTGAAAACTCCTGTCTGAATAGGTTCAGTGGATGCTCTGTTCTGAGCTTAGCATTGGTTAGCTGATTTGTCCTCTCTTCACAGACAGCACAGATGAATCAGTCTCCAGGATGTTTTTTGACATTAGGATGTATGGTGCTGTTTTATTCCTTAACCTGATTTATTATGTTTCAGATATTTCCTAAGGCAATTTCCTCCACTTTGTTTTTTGTTCAGAACATGTAGAGTAAGTCAATCTATTAGAATGAAGTTTAATTTTTTTCTCTGAAATTATAATTTTCCTCTGCCAAGAAAAATAGAAAATATGTAATAAAAGTCTCTGTGTAGGGAACATATATTTAACCTTTTATCATTTTTGATTATCTGTACTTCATAGTGAGACTAGTATAATTTTGTCAAGTTTTACCTATAACAACAAAAGGACATTCTCATAGCATATAGATATGGATATATATATATATATATATCCATATCCTGATGCCCCCACCCAAATTCTTTATTCCTCAGTTTGAATCTTGCTGCATCCTATGTCATTCTTGTATTGCATTATAACATATAATGCCTTTACACTCTTCCAGACCTTTTCTTTTTTGTTAAGATTTATTTTCATTTATTATGTATACAGTGTCCTGCCTTCAGGCCAGAAGAGCGCTGTACATCTCATTACAGATGGTTGTGAGCCACCAAGTGGTTGCTGGGATTTGAACTCAGGACCTTAGGAAGGGAAACCAGTGCTCCTAACCTCTGAGCCATCTCTTTCTTCTTGCTTCTGCCTTCATTTCCCTTTTCAGTCATCCTCTCTCCATGAGTTTGAAAATTCCACTAAGAAAATCATTAGGCGCAAACTAATTCAACTTTTTGTGTTATCAGAAACAGGTCTGCATCTGAGCTCAGGCGATGATAATGACATAGATTAGCCTAGCAATACTATAACTAGTTATATTATGCAATAGTAACAGGAAGTCCTCGAGTTATATGTCCATCTCCCCTTCTGAAAACACTATTAATGCCTGATCTTTCACGTGGTGTGAGGCATTTTATATTTTGGCTTCTTTCTTTTCCTTTTATTAAAATGGCTCTTTATCTTACGTAATATATCTTAATTTAGTTCTCTCCCTCTCCGCCAGGTTTCTCCCCTCCCATCTGAATCTGCTCTCTTTCTATGTTGTTAGAGAACAAACAGGATTGTAAGGGATGACAATACAATAGAATTGAACAGAACAAAACAAAAACTAATATGTGTGGATAGACAAAAACTGGCAGCAGAAAAGAACGAGTAGATATAGACATAGAGATCCACTATTTGGCACAGGCAGGAATACCCTAAAAACACTAAACTGGATGCCATGACACATATATGCAAAGGACCTGTAGACCTTACTACATATCAGATATTGGTTGGTAATTCCTACAAGCTTTGTGCCACCATCGCTCATGCATAACTTGCAGGCAGGATCCTACTGGGTGTTCATGCTTCCACTTTGGAAAAGTGGAGAATGCTACCCTGTACTAGACACTAGCATGTGGGGGTGAAGGTTCTGTGTAGGCACAGCCTCAGCTTCCCCATGTTCAGTGAGTTGTGTAAATGCTGTCTTCATCAGTGGAGCCCTGCGTCAGCTTTTGGAGAATAATCTATAGTCTTGGCAACAGCCTGAATTGTTTTAGGTTCCCCATAGTTCAATTAGTATGCAAACCTAGTACTAGAAGCTTCATTTTGTGACAAGATGTGTCCAAGTAGGACTCTGTCTCCTCTATTATTCACTGATTTCATTTAGAACACCTTTATATATGTATATATTTCACAAATATTCTACTGTGTTAGGGTTTCATATTACCCTTCAAATGGCCCATAATTTTAGCTGACTATTCCCACATTCTCTCCCTTGTACACTTCTTCCCTCCCCTTCTGTACTTGATCCTCCCATCCCAGCCCCATTCCTCAAATCCATCCATAAATAGCTATTTTACTTACGCTTCATAGGGAGATAAAGCTCTTCCCTCCATTATTTCATTACTCTATACATAGCCCCTGTGGTGGTATGGATTGTAGCTCACTTAGCCTTGGATTCTCATCTAATACCCACACAAAAGTGAATATATACATACTTCTCTCCTGGGTCAGGGTTACCTCATTCAGGATGATTGATTTTAATTATAAACATTTACCTGTGAATTTAATGATTTCTTTTGATTAATACAGAATAATATTCTATTGTGTGAATGTAACATATTATTTTTATTCATGGTCACCTGGGTTGTTTCCAGACTCTAGTTATTATAAACTGAGCAGCAATAAACCTGGCTACTTAAGTGTGTGTGTGTTGTGATGAGTATATGCTCAGGAGAGGTATAGCTTGATGTTGATGTAGATTGATCTCATCTTCCTAAGGAACTGTCACACTGGTTTCTTTAGTGGCTGCACAAGTTTGCAATCACCCAAGAAGTGGATGGTCTCACTATTCCCCTTCCTTGCCCACATGAGTTGTCATTGGTTTAATTGATTTCAGCCATCCTGAGAGGACAGAGTGGTCAACTTTGTTTTGTTCCTGATTTTAATGGATAGCTTTGAGTTTCTCTCCACTTAAGTTGATGTTGGCTATAGGATTGCTATGAACTGGTTTTATTATGTTCAGGTATGTTCCTTATATCCATAATCCCTCTAGGACATCCTTCAGGAAGAAGTGCTGGATTTGGTCAAAGGCCTTTTTGCATCTAATGAGATGGTCATGTGTTTTGTTTTATTTTTCTCTTGCAGTCCATTTATATGGTGGATTGCTATGGACTGAGATTGCTTTGGCATGGAGTTTCTTCTGTTTTTTCTCTCTCTCTAGGGCTTTCAGGAGCACTATTAATTTGCTAGTGTGAGATTTCTCCAATTTTTTGACATTTAGTGCTATGAACTTGACTCTTAGAACTTCCTTCATTGTGTCTCATAAATTTGAAAATGTGTATTAATTTTCATTCAATTCTAGAAAGCCTTTAATTTCTTCTTTAATTTCTGTCTTAGCCCCTTTTTTAATTCCATAATGAGTTATGCAGTTTCCATGAGTTTATAAGTTTTATGTTGTTTACATCCAGCTTTAATCAGTGGTAGTCTGATGGAATAGACGGTATTAGTTTGATTTGGTTTATAATCTGCTAGTTACAACATTTCTTTGTTCAGTTTTTGTTCCTATGAATTCTGTATTGGCAAGAGTAGGATATGGAAGTCACCCACTATGACTGTGAGACAGTCTGTTTGTGATTTACGCTATTTTAGTATTTCTTTTTGAACTTGGGTGCCGTTTTGTTGGCAAATAGATGTTAAGATTTGCGATATCCTCTTTGTAGTTTTTCCTTTGATGAATATGTAGCATTCTTGCCTATGTCTTCTGATAATTTTGGTTGGTAATCTATTTTGTTAGATATTAAAATAGCTGTACCAGCTGGGCAGTGGTGTTGTATGCCTTCAATCCCAGCACTCGGGAAGCAGAGGCAGGTAGATCTCTATGAGTTTGAGACCAGCTTGGTCTATAAGAGCTAGTTCCAGGTCAGCCTTTAAAACCCCAGAGAAACCCATCTCAAAAAAAAAAAAAAAAAAAAAAAAAAAGAAAGAAAGAAAGAAAAGGAAAAGAAAGAAAGTAAGAAAGAAAGAAAGAAAGAAAGAAAGAAAGAAAGAAAGAAAGAAAGAAAAAATCATTTATTCAGCTGGGAAACCAGTATAGGAGGGCCTAGGCCCTGCCTGCCTCAAATGATATGACAGACTTTGAAGATTCCCCCATGGAAGTGTGCTCCCTGGGGAGCAGGAAGGGGATGGGACAGGGGGCAGTGGTGGTTGGTGGGAAACAGGGAAAGAGGAGAGAGGGTGGGAACTGGGATTGATATGTAAAACAAGCTTGTTTCAAATTAAAAAAAAAATACATGTACCAACTTGCTCCTTATGTCCATTTGCTTGGAATATCTTTTCTTCTTCATTTCACCCTGAGGTGTTTTCTTGCCTTGATTTAATATTTTCCTTACCAAAGTATCCATTTCTTCAGCTGAATCTTTAATGCCTCAGCTTCACTTTTCCAGCTGTTGTATTCTGCTGGTGAAGCTTATACCTCTGAGTTTACTGTTGGTGTTTACATATTTCCCTGCTTGGATTTACTTTTTTTGTTTTGTTTTGTCTTGTTTTAAATAAACTTATTCATTCATTTATTTTGCACCCCACTGCAATTTCCTCTCCCTCCTTTCCATCAAGTCACCCCCATCCCTTGTCTCCCAGCCCACTCACCTTCCTTTTCTGTTTTGGAAAGGGTAGGATTTTCTTAATTGATTGTATCCCTATTTCTAGAACTTGAAATGCTTTATTCATTTCCTTTCAATGATGGCTTATGTTTTCATAGATTTCTTTAAATCATTTGTTTGTTTCCTCTTTATAGACCTCTATCATATCCATAAATGTCATTTTAAGGTATTTGTATTGTGCTTCGACTATGTTTCATCCCGACTATGGTAGGGTTGATGGGCTCTATTTGAGACATATGAAAAAAAAATCTCCAGTGTTCTCAATTCTTCCTTCAGTGTGTAAAATTCTACTGGCCTAAACAACAACAACGAACTCTCTTCATTATAAAACATTTGCTATTAGAGTCACTTTACTAAACATAAGGCATAGTCAGCTATTTAACAGCAATATACTCAAAGCTCTACTCTCCTTCCTGTATTCTCAGGGAGAATACATTCCTAAAGCCAACTCTTAAGTTAAGGCAGTCAGAGCTTGTGTGCCCTGCTTTGTGACCACATCGTTGATTTTACAAGAGATGATTTTTCCTAGTGATAAGTATTTTTTGTCACTTTCCATATGTTTTGTGATAATGATTGCTTGTCCATTTCCCCCTTTATTATGTAAACTCTTTGGATCCTCAATGCTCAGGCAAGGACATCCTTTCATTTTCATTCTCCACCCCACCCCAAGGCAACTAACATGGTGAGAGTCATGTCAATCATGGCAGCCGCCTGCAATGAATGATCAGCTCAGTCCACATCAGAAGTGCAGAGGATATTCTAACTTTCTTCTAAATAGTATTACATAGAAACTGAGATGTAACGAATGAAGCATCTATAGTCTAACTATTGCACCCGGCCTTCTTCCTGTGTGTGAATGAAACATCCAGTCATTTATAAAGACAGAATCCTAAGAATCATTTCTAGGTCTTTTCTTTTGTTTTCACATTACAAAATCCAATAGCAAGCCATGTTGATTTTGCTCAGAAACGTGAGTAACTGTTTTCTACCATCTCATCTGCCCTTACCTGGAACTTTCTGTGATGTCTATTATATCTTCATAGCTGTCTCACTTTTTCAGTATGTTTGAAAGGCAGATGTTATTAAGAATCAATTTACAAACTATTTTCTCTCACTTCATGTTCCAGCAACAATGGCTTTTATCATTTTTAATGAGTCAACTCCAAATCTATTCCAGGGTCGTTGATTATACTCTTTATAACTCTTTTTTTTTTTTTTTATTCCTCTGCTTCAAATACACCCATCTTTTTCTGCATGCCCCAGTGGGACCACCTTTCTCAATTAATTTTATTTTCCTGGATCCAATATCACTTTTCATTCAGATCTCCCTTGATACTGCAGATAAAATCCATCTCCTATAATTGAGTTTCACAAGATTCTGTAAATGTTTTCCATGAAGTCAGGTTTGGCAGCTTAGTGTATACTGATCTGATGATACAGTTTTGTAAAAGAAAAACAGCCCAATTCAGCAAAGATTTACTGGGTATTCAGTGTATATTATACCCAGCCTGTTGTTCTCATAATCTATACGACAAGTCAAACACTTAAGAAAATAAGCAATATTATTCTTTGAAACAACAACACATTTCTTTCTTCAGGTGTATAAACACTCATCAAGTACAAATAGCGAGGCACACAGAAAAAATACTAAACCCCATCTTTGAAGAAGCTTATAGACTGCAATGACCTTATAAACAAGTATAACATAAAGGCATGACTTTCTATTGTTTATTTAGAATGTTTATAAAGTTTAGAAATGAGGAAATATCTCCTAAGAATATAGGACATCCCACTCCTACATCTCTGTTATCAGTGATTGCTACCCTCAGGTAAAAGAAAAAGGTTTATTCTGTAGAAATAAAATTTCAAAGACCCTTACACAAAGTCCTATATTTACTTTCCAGGGTTGTTGGAATGAATTTGAACTAATCACAATGGCCTCCCATGCTTCTTAGGTTTTCTTTTTTTCTTTTTCTTTTCCAGATGACTGAAAAGATTTATTGAGTCCTTATGGCTGTTCGTTCCCTAATAAAGTTCCCCCTTAGTCATGCTGCTAATTTGCTTGACTGGTCTATTTTTAAAAATTAGCAGTTTTCAGAACCAGCCTCCAGTATTGTGGCTGTGAAGAATCTGTTGAGAAGAAATAAACGGCTCAAACACAATCTAATACTGTAAGCAAGTATAAATTTTTTTGGAATGATATATGATCCTGTGTTGTGCCTGGTTGGCACCTTAGGCAGGAAAGAAAGCAATCTGGTTTTCTGAAACATTCAAATTTCTTACCTAAGATCAGCTAAGAATACATCATTGTGGGAAAGCAGAGTGGAAACTCGCTATTTTATCCTCTAATTTACAGTGTCAGTGAAAACAGCACAACACAGAATGCAGGGTTCAAATTGCAGGAAAAGAACTAGCTTATGCTGGGTATAAACTTGATGTCTTTGAACCAGGAGTCTAAGCCCTGCTGTGTAGATTTAACGATGGGCACCCTGTTCTTGTTTAATGGTCTTTTATAAATCTTAGAAATGCTGTAAAATATTCAGTTAAGAGAAACCAATAAATGGCCAGTGGATAAAAGCTAATCCAAGAAAAGGTTTCTGTTGAATCATCAGATATTTTATTTATTTTATGATAGATCAGTTTCTTCCCCTTGTCCTTCATTTAATACAATAAGGTCAGTACTACCTCAGTTTTGATATTAATCTCTCCATTTCTTTCTAAATCCTATTAAGAAGATAGACACTTAACATTATTATCTTAATGCCAAAGTCTTGGAAAGCCTTTATTCTGTTATAAACAAGGATATACAGCTTTCAGAAGGTTAAGTTGTCTTTGGAATTATGAACAAAGTGACTAATGCATTCTTTGCCATCATTTCACAAAAATGGTGTTTCATAAACACTGCAATGTTTCCCCATGTGATTATTGGGATAAGGTGTGATAAAATTACATTTTTTTTTAAGTATAAAAAGGAGTTTTATTTAGAGGCCGTCAAAGTTCAAAGACAGAATGTTATTTTTTTATATATTTATTTTTATATAACCAAGTCCATTTAAATGATAACAAACATTTATAGACAATATTTGGGAATTTGGGCATCGTTCTTTCCAAATTACTTCCTGCTGGTAAGGGGCGCTGACATGGGGAATTCGAAGAAAATTCAGAAATCCTGGCTGTAGTCTGTAGGTCTGCTTTGTCCAGCTGTTTTGAATGTAGGATCACCTGGTACTCTGTTTCAGGCGGTCTGGCTTGATCAAACCACATTAGTCTGGAAGGAATCCACATCTTTTCATTTTCTGTGGAAACAAAAATAGAAATCCTTTTCCCCAGTAACTTGTCCTTGAACTTAAATTTTGGAGTCAAAGCATTTTTTTTTATTTAATTATTTTACATGTCGATCCCAAATCTCCCTCCCTCCCTCCCTCCCTCCCTCCCTCCCTCCTTCCCTCCCTTTTACCCTCTCTGCCCTCTCACATGCACTCTAACCACCCTCCCCTCCCATTCCCCCCACCCCAATTCCATATGTAGGGGAATGCCATCCAGTTGGGGTCATGTAGATCTGACAGGTCATGTGAAGTAGGGACTAGGGCTTCTCTCCTGTCTCTAGATTAAGGCAGTTATCCCTCCATGGGTGATGTGTTCACAAGGACCTTTTGTGCACCAGGGATACATTCTGGCTCCATTGTCTGAGGTCCCTTAGACTGCTCAGTCCTTCTGGCTGAGACCCATATTCAGGGGGGCCTGAGTCAGTCCCATGCTGGATTCCCAGCTATCAGTCTGGAGGCCTGTTAGCTCCTCCTTGTTCAGGTAAGCTGCCTCTATGTGTTTCTGCTGCCTGGCCTTGTCCTTTCCATCTGCATCTGGGTTCTACTTCGACTCAGTGTTTATGTATGGGTGTTTGCTCCTGTTTCCAACAGACATTAGTTGAAGGTTCCATGGATAAGTTAGTTGTTGATCTCACTCTCCGGGAAGGGCATTTATGATAGCCTTTCCAGGGAAGCTCAAATTGTTAGTTGGGAGCAGTCTTGTACTTCTCTAGACCTTTCTTTGTGTTCAATTTTATCTTCAAACCAATATTGGCTCCCTCTTTTATGTTCTCTCTCTCTCTTTCCTGTCTTCAATAAAATTACATTTTAATAACATTAATAAAATACAACTCAAGTAAATTACTTTTCTCAACCAAAGTCTACCTTGAACTGAAGTTGTTAGATATGTACCACCCTGAAGGAACTTATCCAAAGTTGTAAGTCAGAACTCCTCAGGGAAAGGGGTGTCTGCTACTCATGCTCATTCTTTAGAGTCCCCTCACATAGCGATTCTAAAGGAGTTAATTTAACAGAGGTCCATGCTTAAGTGTGTTTGTGTAGTTTCCCGAAAATTGTTGGTTATATGTAGCCTGCTTGAGAACGATTTGCTGAATACTTGACTTTTATGTGTCAATCAGAAGAGGAGCAACAGCCAAGTTAAAAAAAAAAAATATATCCATGAAGTCCAGATGTTCTACTCTGAGGATGCTGAATAGACCCTAGTCCACCAGTAAACTTAAGAGAGAATACATATTTAGGCACTTACTTTTCCCCAAAACAGACCCCTTGCTTTAATATTCTAAACACTGGCAAAAATAAGACCTTTGAACAAGCAGGGAATTCACTGGGAAAACTCATGAATTAAAACACTTGCTTGGCTAAATTGCCCCTCGGTTTCCACTGGATTTTGAGTCTGGTAGTCCCTACTCACACTCACATGCTCCACTGAGCCCCATCTTCTTAAACATATATAAGTGAATGTGAGAGAACCCCTGTATTTCTATTTTCTTTCAAAAGAATAGTGCTCCTGTTGTCAAACTGGAACATATTGTACATCCTATATATAAAACACCAGCATCACTTATAAACCTGGATCAAAGTCTGTCCTGAAATGAGAGGTCTACAGTGAGGGAGGGGGTGAGTTTACCCTCCTGCCTCTCTACAGCTTATCATGCCATCTGCGTTGTGTTATTGCAGGTCTGTGATGAACTTCCCATTGCTTTTGTATATTTTAGGAAATGAAATTTAAATGAGTTGCCATAGAAAAGAAAACCCTTTATTTGCCTTACATGAAACTGAAGAGTACTTTGATGATAGGAGAATATCGTTTAGGCTGAGACTTGCTAAGGGTGTGTGCTAATATTCTCTGCAATCTCCCTTTAAACCAGTGAGTAAATGCCATAGTCCATGATAACACACTGCTAGAACAGAGCTCTTCCTAGCCAATTTTGACATCTCCATCAGTCCTAGAGCACCTTAGCTGACAATATATGAGACACACATACTTTCACACAAACTCATTCTTAATATATACATCTATCTGTATCTTAATAAATGTGTGTGTGTGTGAGAGAGAGAGAGAGACAAAGAGAGACAGAGAGAGAGATTGAGAGATCCCTGGCTTAATTTGTAACTGATGATTTCTTTTTTATTTTTTATGCTGTAAAACCAATATGCATCTATTAAGAACCACACTTTTAATTTTATTTTTTCCCTGACAATTAATACATGTCACAATTCTGTGTTGGCAGCAGCAGTTCCCCATTATCCATGCAGCTGTGAAAATGACCCACCAGGATTCTACAGTGTATTGTGAGGTTTGAGTATGAAGTAAATTTCATACTATTACGATTCCAAATGTGATTCCTTTATCACAGTGTATTACCACCATATATATATACACTGTAAATGTTACACATTGGTGAGTCTATACCTACATACACACACACACACACACACACACACACACACACACACAAACACACACACACACACACACACACAGTTACATTGAAATCTAATAGCCAATATGTTCTTTCCTGTGATAGGAAAATAGTTCTAAAACTTCATCAAAGGGTAATTGTCACAACCTATGGTCAGAATCCAAAGCTTAGCTCTGTAACTAATCAGGTTTTGGGAACCAGATTAGGAACCTAAAATGACTGGCGCCTCCTCACTGATTGACAAAAGGGAGGAGATAATGTTCTTGACTTTTTCCTGTTGTATTTTCTTTTTAGCATA
Source organism: Phodopus roborovskii (assembly GCF_943737965.1). NCBI lineage: Eukaryota > Metazoa > Chordata > Mammalia > Rodentia > Cricetidae > Phodopus > Phodopus roborovskii. The sequence continues at coordinate 8,751,102 of NW_026125444.1, forward strand.
ACTTTACTAATTAACTGAAACCTAGATAGAAAGTAAATGCTTGTTTGGCCAGAAAAACAAACAATAACAACAAAACTCCACACAAGTGAGCAAACCCTAGAAAAAGCCATTTAGGTGACTCCCTTCTTTCCTTTTTTGTTCTTTTTTCCTCAGTGTAAGAGTTGCCCCCTTGGGACTCTTTTTCTCCTGTTGGGTTGCCTTGTTCAGCCTCTACAACAGGACTTTTGCTTTGACTTATCGGATCTTGTTTTCTCCTGTCCAGCTCTGTCTTTTGAAGTCCTGCATTTTTCTGAAGAGGAGGGGGAGTGGGTCTTGTGCAAATAAAATAAATTTCTAAATTCTAAATCTCAATTGCTTTTAAAAAGGAAAAAAGTAATTTAATTAGTGTGACCATGAGACCTTCATGTGATTATTAATCCATGCTATCCCTTTAGCAAGAAATTAACATGGAATATTTTGTCTATTTATTATTTATTATTTATAGCATTGTAGAAAATTATTCAAATACATACACTGTTTGTATAATACTTTTAATTTTTGAAGAAATTTAGTTACATAACACAATGAAAATTGAATAATATCCAAACAAGAATCTTGTCCCTTACATATAGCAAGCATGTTGAACAGATTCAATGACACAGTGTACTCAAGTGGGGTGCCAAAAGTAAGACAAGGAAGATCTCCTATCCCTAACCAAGAAGCAATCTTCAATAGATATCTGCTTGATAAGGAAAAGTTAGTTTTCTTCAGTGGATGCTCACTGGGTGTACAAACCAGATTTTAGTTTAGGCCCCATGACCAGCAGTAGATGGCCAAGACAAAATTAACTCAATAGTATTTTTTACACTTTTTGTTTTATGTTGCTTTGCTTGGGTTTGTTTGTTTGTTTGTTTGTTTTGTTTTGTTTTTTATTTGGCTTACTGCCCTTTTGCTCATATATTATGATTTCCAAGTTTGTGCTTTTTTGACTGTGTGTATTTCTAGTGCTTTTAGTTTCTTTTTTTAGAGAAATAAAGGGGGTGTGGGGAAGTGGGAGGTGGAAGGATGTGGGAACAGTTGAGGGAGGGGAGAGCCATTATCAGATTATTTAGTATAAAAAAATATGTTCAATAAGTGTGTGTGTGTGTGTATGTAGTGCATAGCATGACAGACTATGTGAATGGTTCTTGTTAGTACCAAAGTAAGGTGATCTTAACCCTTAGTATTGCATGAGTTCATCTGCAGAAAAATTATCTAAACATAGGAAGGCCACAGAAGCTTATTAGTCAAGGGTAATTTCAGTAGAATTATGTATAACCATCTGCCCCTGTGACATAGAGAGGTATGTAAGAAAAGTTTGATCAACTTACAATAGACAGTCAAGCATGACCTCAAGTCTTACTAGTTTCTTTCATGATCATTAACATGGCATGGCCAGTACTCATTATCTGAGATTAGATAAGAGTAAAATATTTTTTAAATGATAAATGTATAGGGATTACACAGTCTTCAAAGTGTTATATAAAACATGCCTCTGAAATGGATTTCCATAATCATCAAACCTTTTGTATACCACTTGACATATATGAATCATGAACCTTTTTTGATAGTGTAAGGAAGTAAATTGTAGTGTTGAGTGATACAGCTAAAACAACCTTAATGTTTTATAACTGTTAAAATAAGAAGTGTAGGTAGTTGTAGTTATTAATGATATGGCAAACATTTCCAGTTCATTCTATAAAATAAGATATACCAACTAACAATAATTATTGACATCAAGACACGTGTGGCTTTGTCAGATTATTTCTTAATAATGTCAGGTTTCCTAGTCACAGCACATGCAGTTAGACTACTGGTCACATCCCTTAATGCCAGCCCATGAATAACAGGAGACACTCAACTGTCAACAACATTAGTAATGTCACCTATTCTGTGTGTATTAGGCACTGTTGTCATTATTGCCATAGTAATTGTAAATGTTGATAATCATCTCTATTATAGAATCAATGGAGTTATGCCTCAGAAATGTTAAAACAGTTTCCATCCATCGAGATAAGTACACAGAAGAAAGGCCTTGCAAATTGTCAGGGCACTCCTGCATTTCTAGTCAAGAAGTCTGGAGACGTGACAGCTTCTCCAAAAATCACAATTATCCTTTGAAAAGCAGAGAACATATTCTCCCTAAAACAATTTTGAAGACTGCATGAGAAAATCATTTGTGAATGTGTTTTAAACATAGGTTCTGATTACAAGTTAAGAATCTGTGTTTCTCCAAAGAATTTTCTTAAGCCACAGTTGTAAGCTGTGTCATCCGATGAAGCACCATTTAATTCATGCACCATTCCTGTTTTTATTGAGGGTGTTATAAATACTTAGGAACATTTGTGGCTGTCCTCTTGTTTTTGCAGTGTTTTAAATCACTAGGCTATCTAGAAGGCAGCCTGCATAACATAGAACCTACCTTTCACAATTCTATGACATACTTGGCTGATCTGGATTCTCCTTTATAGCTTGGGGCTGGTAAACTAACTGGTGCTTTTCAGGTAGTTGTATACAATGCAGATGTTGTGCCTGAAATACAGATGCTGGGATATTCAGTGTTGAAATACAATGCAATGGAAGGAGGCTAGGATGCTGTGTGGGATATCTTTCCTACATTGTCTTAAGGAAAATTACTAATTTCACAAAGTGCTAACTGGGGAAAAATAATGGAGGAGCGTTTCCTCTCATCTGGGTCTCACACATGTAGCAGGGTTGAACTTTTACACGTTCTAAGGCAAATATGCCAAAGCCTGTACTGGCTGTTCTGTAAGTGTTCTAAAATCTCCATGAGTCTTACCAAGCTAGCAAGTATAAAACACATGGACTCTCAGACTTACCTCATTTAAATCCCTCTGTGGCTGTTCAAAGTGTTTCAAGAGAGACTCAAGGAAATATTAAGCCTTTGTAAATCCAGAATTGTACTCTCGTAATTTCTGCTTCACCCCCCAATATCAATACAATTATCCCTGTGGATGTGAAGAAAGCTCTTCCTTCCTTAGGCAGTTTGATGGTTAAACAAGGCTGGAGTGTTACCTAAAGTTGCATGTATTATAAGCTCCACTCCCAATGTGGCCATGAGGGAAATGATAGGACTTCTAAAGTTAGAATTTAGTGTGAAACCAAATGGGTGGGGGTACAGTGCTTCCAGATATGCCTAATTCAAATATCCAGGGGCCCTGGTTAGCTGCCCTAAGAGGGGGTTGAAACAAAAGAGCAAAACTGGTACTTTACACTCTGCTGCTTACTCATCAGTGAGCGATCTCTGTCTCTTGAATGAGCTCTCACTGTTCTCATAGGACCCACAGTGAAGTAGTCACACCAGTCAAACTGATCCCAGTGTCCTGTCTTTGAATCTGCAAGACTGTGGGGCTATTGACCTTCTTTCCTTTTTTTTTTTTTTTTTTTTTTTTTTTTGTTCCCATGATGGAAAGCAGTACAACTCTGGTTGACTTCTAGGCTTATTCTTGTTTTCCTTCATCTAGGGTAGTAGTGTCCAGCTGGCATTGGAAACTACCATTTCGCCTTGTTTCCACATTAGCAGTTCCGTTTTTTATCAAACTATGTACTAGAGAGAGCCATGTTGTTCCCATCCTTTTCCACCCTGTTTCTGGTGTGTGTCCTCTTTCACAGATGCTACAAAACAGACTTTGGTCCTTCTTTCATCAAGCACCTATGTTGAACTTTCTCACCTGCAGTCCTGGTTATATAGCCTATCTCTGAAGGAAGTTCTATGGCTGTCTCTGGCCCTCAACACTGCCTTTTCTTTCTATTCCCATTAGTATGCTGTGAGATTTGGCTGGCGGGGGTTATTATGTTTGGAATCAGGATGGGAGAGCAGAATAATTTGCCTGCTCATCTTTTCATCTCGGGATGGATGCTCTGGACAGAACCCACTGCAAGGTAGGTCCATCTAAGTCCCTGCTTCAAGCTCTGTTCTTCAACATTGCAGAATGAGTAACTGCTGCGTATGATCAGTGCCCTGCTGACCATGGAGCTTCTCTCAGCAGCTTCCAATCAATGTGCAGCACAACTTGAGAACAAAGAGCCATATCCCCTAAGTAGGTTGTAGCAGGCTTTTGAATTTGTTGAGCCACCAACTAGCTCCCTAATCATGGCACAGAAACGTATTATTAGTTATGAAGGCTTAGACTTAGCTTAGACTCTTTTATTGCTAGCTCTTAGATCTTAACCTGTTTCTCTTCATCTACATTTTGCCTTGTTGATTTTTAACTTCCTCCCTTTCTTTCCTTCTTCCATCCTTCCTTTCTTTCTGTATATCTGTTTTGCTGCTGTCTCCATCGCTGGCTGGCTGGGGTGCCTGGTTTCTGGCTCTGGGTGTGTCCCTCTCTTTCTCCCTCAATCTGTCCATATCCTCCTTCTTCCTCGAGCCTAAATTTCTCCTACTACTTATTCTCTGTGTCTGCCAGCCCTGCCTGTTCCTCTCTAAAGAATTTTCTGTCCAGCCTGGTTCTGCCACCCTTCAGTCTCAAATAAACACACAGAGACTTATATCAGTTATAAACTGTTTTCCTGATTACTTAGGCTTCTTACTGGCTTGCTCTCTCTGAATTATTAACCCGTAATTGTATGTATTTCCACATGGCCTTATCTTACAGGAGAATGCACAGGCATCCTATCTTCCCAGTAACTACATGGTATTTCCCTGGAAGATCCTTTCTGCATTCCTCTACTCAGAATTCTCCTAGTCTGGTATCTACACGTATACTAGGAAGTATACTAGGGACATTCAGCATTTATTAACCAACCAATAAGAGAAATGTATATTCACAGCATACAAAAGAACATTCCCCATTACCTCTCCTGCCTAGGCATTGGCTACTCACTGTGTTATTAGACCAATCTAGGACCTTAGGCAGGCAAGGTGAAACTGATGCAACACGTCTTTATATAATTGAGCAAATGCAGCACAAATGGAACAGATTATCTTGTGGGCCTTTTACAAAAAATAGATAATTACTTTGGATTCTTCTAAATCTTGATTCTGTGTAAATGAAAAGAAAATGTTATAACAAAGTCTTGTACTGTCAGTGAATTTGATGTTCTTTTTATACGTAAGATTTTCTATAAAGTGAATAATAGGATCATCACTAGGAGGATACACCTTAGGTCCATTCCACTGGGATTCACTTCTCCAGACTATGGCTCTTAGACTGTGACTCTGTTAACACTAGTAATGCCTCTGAGATCATCATCTTAAAATAGTACTGCGTACCGCTTGGCAGAAGTGAATTAATACTGTAGAAGATGATGGATGTAAAGAATCTGGTTCAGCTTTGGGTCTCTATGGACAGAGGGAGTATGGTACCTAATTTTCTGTCAAATACAATCTGCAGTAACTAATTAAAATGGTGTTACCAAGAGTATCATGTAAATCAATCACAACAAATTAAAATGGTGAGATATTTTGGTCATATTTATGTCTGTTAATGGCCACAAGCCATGCTCTGGAAGCTAAGAACTAATTGCATATAAAGAAAAACCTATTTGTCTTGGGTCCAGTGGCTTTTGGAAGTATCTCAGGAAACAGATTCCCTACTTAGTAGGCAATGTTTTTCTATACCTTTCTTTGACATTGTCTTTTGCATATAACTAGGGTCTACAAACTAGATTTGGTAAGATATCTGAATCTCACTCTAAAAAAGATAATCTGAAATGTAAAAGTAATCTATAAAAGTAAACAGAGTTGAAATTATACCTTCAGCCAGCTTGACAATAGATGCTGAGGAAGTCAGGTACAACCTGACTCATTCGTGTAAAGGAAAATTAGTCCTTTTCTTTTTTCCTCCTTGGTTTTGAATCAAAGTTAGCTCTTTGGAGTTTTCTAGAATGGGCATTTTTTTTTCTAGTTGGTTTCAACAATTAATAACCTCTCCTGCCCTGAAATGTATTATGAGGCAGAATTTGCTAAAATAGGCCACAAATTGATTTCATCTTTATAGTGACAGTTAAGAATCATTTTCTCTCCCTGTTGTTTTTTCGTCACTGTTCATAGTTCATTTCCTGTGTATAGACTTTTATGTTCCTCATGATCATCCCTGCTATGTTTATATTTACATAGAAAGAGCATACAATACGATGAAAAATGCAATAAGAAACAGTATTTTGCTGGTTCACTCTCTCTGTCAATGCTGCTAAGTATTTTCTGCACTATGCACCCCACTTATACAGAATATTTTTCTACCTAGAAAAGGTACACTGACAAGAATACATAAAGTGTACCATACATTCACACACAAGCATGCACACATGGGTGCACACATGTATACCCAAGTTTACAAAAAGACCCATGTTTCTTCAGGCAGTGCATCCCAACATTCTCAATTACCAACTACTTTTTGAGTATTTCTGTTAAGGAATGTAATTAGCGTGTTGAAATAAATATGATTTCTTTTTACTTTTTTTTCATCCATTGTGCTATTTTTATTTTTTATTCCTTTTTATTTAAATTAGAAACAAACTTATTTTACATATCAATCCCAGTTCCCTGTCCCTCCAATTATCCCATGTCCCCTACTGACCCCCACCCACCTACCCCTTTCCCCTCCTGATCCCCAGGAAAGGTGAGGCCTTCCTTGGGCATCATCAATGTCTATCACATCATTTGGGACATGGCCTAGGTCCTCCCTGCTTTGTCTAGAATGAGAGAGTATCCCTCCATGGGGGAATGGGCTACCAAAGTCCACTTGCATAGTAGAGATAAATACTGATCCATTCACTGAGATTACCAAAACTGCCCAGGCCTCCTAACTAACACCTACATTCAAGGGGCCTAGTTTGGTCCTATGCTGGTTCCTCAGCTGTCAGTCTGGTGTTCATGAGCTCCCCCTTGTTCACATCAGCCGTTTCGGTAGATTTCTCCAGCATGGTCTTGACCCATTTGCTCATCACTCCTCCTTCTCTATAACTGGATTCCACGAATTTGACTCAGTGCTTAGCTGTGAGTGTATACTTCTGTTCCCATCAGCTACTAGGATGGCATATAAGGTAGTCAAAAATCTGATTACAGGGGAAGGGCACTTAAGGTAGCCTCTCCACTGTTGCGTAGATTGTTAGGTGGGGTCATCCTTGTAAATCTCTGGAAATTTCCCCAGTATCTGATTTCTCTTTAAACCTATAATGGCTCCCGCTATTAAGCTATCTCTTTTCTTGCGCTCCTCTATTCTTCCCCTGACTCCGTCTTCCTGATCACTCATGTCTTCCTCTACCCCCCCCCCTTCTCACTTTGTCTTTCTTCTAACTTCTCCGCCGAACCCCTCCCTCCCCAGTGCTCTCAATTTGCTCAGGATATCTTGTCCCTTTCCCCTTCTCTGGGATAGTATGTACGTCTCTCTTAGGGTCCTCCTTGTTTCCTAGTTTCTCTGGAACTGTGGATTGTAGGCTAGTGATCCTTTGCTAGATGTCTAATGTCCATATATGAGTGAGTCACTCATATCATGTTTGTCTTATTGTGACTGGGTTACCTCACTTAGAGATTTCTCCTTTTTTGAAAGCTACTAGCTTCAAATCCACCTATGCCTGGCAGCCACCATTGCTGGAAATTATGGCTATTTTATTACGTACAGCTTTTCTATTCCAAAGCTTTGTTTTGAGGAAGTTCTCTGCAACTCGGTTCTATTCACATCCACTCATTGTACGCTGGCAGAACCCTGTCGTATTGACCATGTTATGACATTTCATTCTGTTTCCAGTCTTCACCAATTCACCAGAGCACCATGTTTCTCTTGGTATGTGTGCTGCAAGCATATTTTCCTTGTCTGCACTGGGCTACTGGTGTTTGCTTTTGTCTTGTGGAGTTATTGGAACACCAACCCAGCCTCATAACTTTTGGACTATAATAGTCCTGACTAAAACATATGCTGGGATCAGAGTGACATGGAAATTGTGGGAGTGGCCAACAATGGACTGCTCCAGCTTGAGACCCATGCCACAGGAGGGAGCCCACCCCTGACACTGCCTGGACCAGGACAAGAGGCTAAATGGCCCAGAGACTTGGATAGAACCAAAAATAACCACCAAAAAAGTCAATGAAATGATTCCTAATAATATTGTGCTATACTCAGAGATAGGTGCCAAACCCAGTTTTCATCAGAGAGAATTAATATGGCAATTGATGGGAACAGATCCAGAGACCCACAGCCAAACATTAGACAGAGCTTCAGGAATCCTGCAGAAAAGGTAGAGAAAGAATTGTAGGAGCCAGATGGGTCAAGGGCACCACAAGAAAACCCTCAGAATCAACCTACCTGAACACATAGAGGCTCACAGAGACTGAACTGACAACAAGGGAGACTACATGGGACTGACATATTCCCTTTGCATATGTGTGATAGTTGTGTGGTTTGGTCTTCTTGTAGGCTACTGACAATGGGATCAGGGGCTGTCTCCAACTCTTTTCCTTGCTTTTGGGGCACTATTCCTCACAGTGGTTTGCCTTTTCTAGACGTAATATGAGGAGAGGTGCCTAGCCTTACACCAGATTTTTATGCCATGTTTTGTTGCTATTCAGAAGAGGCTTGCCTTTTCTCTGAATAGATATGGAGGAGAAGTGGGTGGGGGGGAGCAGCAGGGATGTGGAGCAGAGACACTAGTAGGAGAGGAAGTAAGGAAAACTATAGAAGGGATGTATGTAGTGGTAGCAGTAGTAATACTAATGGCATTATTTGTGAACACAGTCATTCTTGGTTTTTAGGGTTTCAGCAATGAACACAATTAACTCTAATAATCTGATTACAGATTCCACTTTCCAGTGAACTTGAAGTACCAGCTGCTTGCTGAGTTCTGCTTTGCTATCAAAGAAGTATAACCACGGTGGTCTAGTAAAGTACTGAAGTGCCACTCTTTCCCCTTCCTGTTTCTTTGCAAAGAATGCTTTCTTCCTTTATGCCACCCAAGGAGCATTACTGGCAATTTGCAAACAGAACAAAAACACGAATTACTATTGTTTTTAGAAGTAGGTTTTCATAGAAACATTCTTCTTATTTTAATGAATAATAGAATTTATTTACAAAGAGTAGGGCAATACATTTTTGGGTTAATATTTAATATTCCCAGTCTCAACAAATGTGCCACTTAAGCAGCAAATTCTTCTATGTTACTGAAGAAATATATACATACATACATGCATGCATACATACATACATATATATATATATATATATCCTGAGTTATTGAAATGAAAATGTCTTCAGGTTTGAGACATCAACTTGGAAACTTGGATATTGGACATATATATTTAGAGTTTGTGTTATCATTATGATTTTTTTTGTCACACTTGATATGAAAGCCTGAGGAATGTTTTGTTAAAGCCAGAAGGGGAACAAACTGCCAAAAATGAATAGTAAGGAAGACCTAAATGTTTGTGGCAATATACTAAATTCCCTGTACAAAAATAAGTAAATATGCATGGCTTCTGCCTTCATTGGCTGCAGGAAAGCAGTTTTTTTTTTAATAAATAGAAAACAATAGAATCTCTAGACTTGATGGGTGATTGCTCATAAGTTGCTGCAGAGACTACCATCCACTGGGTTAGAACAAATTACAATATTCTGTAGTACAGAGACAGTTGGTTGAAAAAAAATCATAAAAGCAGAATCCAAGACGGTGGTGGCTTGTGAAGGCTATGTGGAAACAATATTTCTGCCTTTCTTAGCATTCAGGAGAAAAATATCTTTCAATTTTGGCTGATAGAAAAGAAAATTCAGAGCCTTTGGAGCAAGGAAAACTATGGGGTTTGTCAGGATCATTTTTTAGTTTTGCTGCTGTCCCTAACATTTATATTAATGATGAATAACCAGAATCAGTTTGATTTTATCTACACTGTACTTGGACATTAGCACACTTCAAAGGTCCCTCACTTAGTTGAACTTTCCCCACAAACACACACACAGCTCATCATGGACAATCAGTATGTTCAGGGTTGGAAGATTATTATTTCATTTGCAACAGAATTAGTTGCTGTTCATCCCTTATGCTAGTCTTCCTGGCTGCCTACCTCCTTCTATCTCTGGTCCTTCTTCCCTTCCTTCCTTCTTTTTCATATTAGGATGAACCTAGACCATGCCAAGCAAGTACTATACTACTTACTCAGTTATATATCTAACCCTTTAAGTCTTTTTTTTTTTCCTTTTTAGCTAGCTCTCCCTAAGTTGGTATGATTGGAATTGAAGTGCTATTTCACTACAGCACAAATTCAACTTGTTTTATGACTATCCTTAATCACATTGAATTCTAAAAATGTAAGTCTTTGGGATAAATTTGTACTTGACATCATTGCATGTATGTTTATTTATCCCAGATATGCCTTCTTGCTCAATCAAAATATGAACATGTTCAATATGACAGATCTTCAAATATTAAAGACTGCCATTATGTTTTCATTGAGTAGTCTATCCTTGTGTGTAAATATCACCAACTTTTCAAGCAATTCTCAGAATACAAGACTTTTCATTATTTCATCCCTCCTGGTGGTTCTTCTCAAGAACATACCAGAATATTAATATCTTTGTAAAGTTTGTCTCTGGGTGGCTTACTGTAATTTCAGATGTGATTGCAAGAGTCTGTATTCATTGAGATAACTGTTCTTCTTGACACAGATAAAGTGATTGCTTTAAAAAAAAAAAAACCTAAAAAAAAATCAATGAATGCACATCTGTTTGCCTGGAAAATGTTCATCTTTATAGAAGTTATTACAAGAATACCCTTTAATGTGTATATGTATTCACATAAAATCCTAAAGTTTTATCACTCTCCCTGTATTGGTGCCCCAGTGGGGCATGACTGCAGTAATAAGCCATAGTTAGTACATCCTCCAAGGGGTTCATGTACCCTGGTTGTTTGAACAGATTAAGGATGGAGTTGTATTGCTCTCCCTGCCTGTGTGCTGTATAAAATCCAAAACATAAGAGTATGCTCAAATAAGATCCTTTTTCAAAACTGTAAGTCTCCTATATTTATGCTTATTACATGTTATTTGGCTATTTTAGAGGGAGATAGCAAGGAATTCAATGGATACCAGTCTACTAATGATCCATAAACAAAAATCTCAGTGCATTTTAGTCTTCTTACCTCAAAAGCATAGGAACCATCTTGTATCTATAACAGGGATCCCTTTTGTCTGGTATGTAGTAAATATCTAAGTATGTATGGAAAGATAAAATGATAGTTTGAATCTTAATACACAGTTAATGTTTGTTTTTCACATTTTAGGGGACAGGAAGCTAGGAGCCAAGAGGACCTGAAGCATGCCTTGACTATATTATGCAAGGCCCTTTACCATTGACCCCACTTCTGACAACTAGGTCCCATAAGCTCCTAAAACAGTGCCTCTGGCTTGTTGCCAAATCATTAAAGATGGAAGCCTATGACGGACATTTTGTTTTGACACTATGACATCGATAAAAGAAATAGATGTATGAAAGAGTAGGGGAAGATTTCATTTTTGAATGACTTCTTTTCTTGAGAATTTCATAGATGCGAACTGTATTCACATAAGTTTCCCCCCAAACACCACTTTCCTCCCTCCACTTCCTCTGATGACCTTCCACCCACTTCCTGCCAAAACCATGTGGTCTTCCCTTCCTTAATTTGTTTTTTTTTTTCAAGTATACATGAATAAATGGTCATGTAGGCATAATACATATATGTACATAAAACCTATTGAACCCATTTAGTACTTCTCTTATGTGCATGTTCTTAGATGTTGAGCACTGGGCATTGGATAACCTATCAGAAAGCTCATCCTGACAGAAAACATATTCCTTATCTCTCAGCAACCATTGACCTCCTCTACTCCTTAAGCTAGAGGTGGGAAATTATGAAATATCCACCATTTAGTCAGCATGCCAGCCTGTATGGGCATTAGTAAATAAGTCTTTTTTGGTAGCTCTGTTTTTTAGATTTCATTGGTACAGCTTCCTGTTTTATATGGAAGACAATAGCAGCAGCCAACCTGGTCCCCTGGCTCTCACAATCTTTCTGTCCCTCTTCTGCAGTGTACACAAACGTTAGATATATGAATTCATTAAGTTGTACGATTTTGGGGATGGGCACCCTCACCCAATCACTTATTCTCTGCATTCCCAGCAGTTGTCGATTTCTTTTATTGTTTTTGCTGAAGAAAGAAGTTTCCTCTTTTGTTTTGTTTCTTTGTTTGTTTTGTTTTGGGGGGTTTCAAGACAGGGTTTCTCTTGTATTGATTTGGAGCCTGTCCTTGAACTCGCTCTGTAGACCACGCTGAGCTCGAACTAACAGAGATCCACCTGTCTCTGCCTCACAAGTGCTGGGATTAAAGGCATGCGCCTATACCATCTGGTCAAGAAGTTTCTTGATGAGGGAATATGTAGAATACAGTTAGAAACTGTATTAACTTAGTATACAGTGGCTTCTCCACTGAGGTCTGTGTCCCCTACAGCTGCTCATAACCTAAATATCCTCCAGCTGATGAATGGGTTATGAAAAAAAATGTGCTGCATGTATTCAGTTGAGTTCTGATTAATCTTCAAAGAAAATGGTATCTTGAAATTCTCAGGTAAATGGTGAAATGTGGAAAACATTACCAGACCTAGAAAGACAAATGCTGCATATCCTCTCTCATTGGTGGATCCCAGCTCAGAGTCTTGGGACTTGACTGTGTCACCTGAAGTCACCAGAGAAGCCAGGGTAGTGGAATAGGATCATGACCGCATGGAATGAAGGATATCAAGAGTGGTAGGGAAATGAGAAGCGTTCTGAGTTTAATAATTATTTCCTTTAAATTTGTGTGCATTTTTGCATGTTTGGTAAATGTATGTCTTCTTCTAGTTAATCAGGAGAGGGCATGGGATAACCTGAATCAATGTTCACTTGGCAGTGATCCATGAGTATAGGGATTAGGAAGGGAATTCTGGTCGCTGGGAAGGCAAGAAGTATCCTGAACTGCTGAGTCAGATCCCCAGCCCTGAGTTTTTCTTTATTACAGTTTTATTTTTATTATTTTACCTTTGTTTCCCATTTCTCGTTATATGAAACTATCAAATGAGTAAAAGATGATATGCACATGGCTGGACTTTCCATTCTTTGTATGCTATCCCTGAAGAACATCCATAAGCGCTCAGAACAGCTGTAGACTCCAGCTTGTGGCCCCTATCTGTAATTCTTTTGTATCCTAAATGTAGTAGTACTTGGGTCTGAGAAGAGAGGATGCTTCCAGGAAATTCAATTTCTTCCTCATTTCTATTTCTTCTCTGTCATTTCATATTTTCTCCCCTGTGATTACTGCTTGCATTCAGTTGTAATGAAACACAATGGGAAATTACACCAAAAGGAGAAATGGCTAAGTGATTCCTATTCTGGTTAGAGTTTATTGCTTGCTTGCCTTTGGACAGTGGCCTCTTGTGGGGATACAAGTGAGACAGACCTTCATAGTTCATGAGTCCCAAAGTGATGCTTTGACCTAATTAGTTTATTTTCACCACTGTGTAAAAAGATCCTAGAGGGAACAAAATAGACCTTTCCAGGTGTGAGCTATTACCCTGAAATAGCATTTCCCACCTGCAAATGTCTGTGATCATTGTCCATTAGTAGATGTCAGAGGACACATTGTCTTCTATCCAGGACTCATAGGACTCAAAAACTAAACAAGAAAAAAAAATATCAGCATTGCGATATATTTGCATGGTTGGAAAAAGTCCTCTCATTTTATCTTTAGGGAAGAAAATATTAATGATATATCCTGCAAAGTTTGAATCATCCTGTAGAATAGCAGAGTAATGCATTTGATATTAGTGACTCTTGACTCTCTAGTCACTCCACTCATGATTTCAAAAGGACAGCAGTTCTTGTTATTTACAAATAACTAGGTACAGAGTAAGAAAATCAAAACCTTACTCATAACAGGAAGGTATAAAAAAGCAAACCACAATGATGGTTCAAGCAAATGAATAACACTGTTATAAAATTAATTGTGTACTAGCACAATTTAGAACCCGTCAAAACTTATATTTGACATAAGTGATAATGAAAAATAAAGAAAATGGAAATGTGATCTACATGACTCACCTCCACAACAGTTCCCTCTGCACTAAGTTGTATGTTAACAGCCTCAGTAGAGCCTACCGTCCTGGCTGTTTACCATATGCTGATGTAGTGGGGTGAGCCTGTTTCTTGTACTGTTTAGGCAATGGATGTGTTTTCCCAGATGAAAACTATGACTCAGAATTTGTAATATATAATCATTTGATACCTCATGTAATCGGTTGAAATGATTATGAAAATACATAAGAATAGAATGTGAGTGTTAAAATGCTGAGCATAATTGCAGTATAAGTAAATATTAGGAATTACAGTCTTGAAAACAAACTAAGGGGCTAGAAAAATAGCAATGAAGAGAAGACTAGAAAACTTTATTTTTGCTTTGAGATTGACTCATCATGGTTACTATCACATGGTCTAAGAGTGAAACATGTCCTTGCAAAGGTAAAGGAGTAGAAGAACAAATAGGAAGCCAGTACAGCATGAGCAGAAAGGTGCTCTCATAGCAAAATTTTGTATAGGCTGAGAAATTAAGAGTAATTTAATCCTATTGTGTCGCGTTGCACAGCCTTAACACATGGTGAGGTGCATAGTATTATGTAACTTGATATGCCATGTTGTGTTTATATCCGTATGAGAATGCCCTTCCCTGTCCAGAAAATGAGGAGTGGATTGGATGATGGGAATAGAGGGGTAGGGAGGGACAAGAAGGAGAGAGGGGAGGGCAACTGTGATATAATTAAATAAATAAGTAATTAAGGACTTTCTTACACTTGTGAAAAGAAGAATAGTTATGATGTATAGCATGACAGTTTAAATACTCTGTAAGAAGTAGTAAGTAGTTATTTATAGAAATGCAAGAATCAGGATAAAGAATTTTTATGTCTTAAATAGGCCAATCTGTTGTCTTGTATGTCATTCATAGAAACAAGCCGAGAGATTCTCAGTGCATAAACTCGGGTTTTCCAGTATTCAAGAATATTTTCCATTTGTTCTCTTCTGACCCATGTGTTTTGAAGGTCCTGCTTCCATCAAGTGGCAGGCTCTTAGTTTCCATCAGCACCGAGTGTCCTTCAGGTTGTTGTGTCTACAGCATGCCAGGTAGGGGCCATCTGGCCTTCAGAACATCAGTTAAGGTATCCCAGCTGACACCCACTGGGACTTCCAGCCCTCCAGTCTGGCCTGTGGTCACTGGCCCTTGCAATTGCCACTACAATCCTTTGTCCTTATTCTGAGGACACATTAAGCCTACGGCCTCTCTGTATTTTTCACTGGGGAAAATTGCTTCTCTATACTGTTCCCAGCTATCAAAACTCTATGAACCCTTCTCAGCCCTCATGCCCCGTCAGACTTTCATTTAAGAGCTCAAATTAATCTCAGGTTTTGCCACTCTCTGTTAGTATTGTGTAATCATTCTGTAGATGTCACCCTCTGTGTCAGTGAAGTAACAAACACCTACCCAACCCTGCTTGTCTTTCTTTTTTTATTTTTTTCTAGATTATGGAATTTTGTCCTGAAGAAGGAGCCATTAAAGGAAAAAGAAGATGTGTTGCATCTTCTCATTATTTTTGGACTATGAAAATTTAAACATTATAAAAAATTGTTTCTTTTTAATTCTGATGTGTAAGCCCACACTTGAAACAATGAGCATAAGGAAATCTACCTGCTATGTAGGTAGAGGAATGGGACAAAGTAGAAGATAGATACCTTTAACTTAGAACACAATAAGCCAATGGAAATAATTTTAAAATAACCATATTTAATTTTACATTGGTGCGTATACAGGTATAATATTGAACATTACAGCTATATTTTTATCCTCTTTGTATTGAATACTAAAGGATATAGAAAAAATGCTCCTAGACTTAAAGTAATTGTTTCTTCCTTTCAGTAATCATTACAAACTATTGTTAACACACCGAATGTCAAACTGCTGAGACAAATTCTGAATGGCTAAACAAATATGGTCAGCTTTATCCAGGGGTGAGTTTTATGGTTCCTCTGGGAAAGCTGGATGCTCAATAACAATTCCTGAAAGATCTCCTGAACAATTAGAAACTTAAATGCAGAGATTTGAAATTACATTGCAGTATATGGGTCTAAAAGGCTTGGGTGTCATTTGACTAAGGAAATTAAGACATATGCTTTGGAACACATGTAAGCAGAGTAATATGTGGGATTGCTATAAAACTGCAGAAATTATTGAATAGCCACCACCTGCAAAAATAGAGAGCCATATCCAGTCTCATTATTTCTAGGAAACGTTTTTAGATGTGTTATCGCAAGTATTTAATCCTCAGACAGTCACAATATAGATAATAACAGTCATTGAGAAACAATTTTGATATCGTTAAAAGGTAGCCATAGTGATGGAACAATTTAATGAAGCTCTCCTGAAATTTCTCATGCTTATTGGTAAGATTCTTGGTACTTCCACTTTGCAATTATGGATTCTCTTTATTAAGCCTAACGTGGATGTATTTCTTTTAAGCCAGTTTGAATTATATTTCAAAAATATGAAGGGATTATGTAAAATATTAGTAATAAAGATATAAGTATGTGGGGGGGTGGATGGATGGATGGATGGTTGGATGGATGGACAGACCAATAAATAGATATAGATAAAATATTTGTACTTTCTATAAAGAATTTGATATATACTAAATCCATTTTTCTGACTGTTTCTTGACCATAATAGTAATACAAGTATATAAAATGCATGACAAGAATCCCTGCATGTTAATTAAATTTAAAGTGGCTTGAAATAATAAAATTGGGCAGTAAAATATATATTGTGAGAAGGGGAGGGGAAGGAAGTTGTCTGCCAGGTCATAACCTTCTCTGCCTTGAATCTTGCAGTATTAAAAACCAGATATAATTGTGCTCATTCAGCCTGATCCACCCTACGTTATTGATTTCCATTTTACTTACATGCAGTGAGGAAATTATGAATAGTGTTAACATTGTTTTCATCAGCACTTTTGTAATGTTCCTGAGTTACTCAGTTCAAAGGAATGTGTTAACTTTGCATGTCAGTACATTTTATAGGAGCCAGAGTAATGCTTGGCACAACTAACACTTGGTTCAAAATGGCCAGTAGTGTCACAGCCATGCCTTGTTCTCCTACATGAGCCTATTAGTATTTTCTTAGGAAAATAGTCATATTGTGAGAAAGGTTGAACTTTAAGTTATTTGTTATGGCTGCTTTTAATATAAATTGCAGATACCATATTTGAGAAAGAACTGTATATAGGGTCTAGATGTTGCTTAAAAGAAACCATTCAGTTTGACTAGGATTTAAGTGGTATATGAATGAGTTAAGAAGGTGTTCACTTGGTGTTCTGAATTGAAATATTTGATCAAATAGTGATGTATGTGTGGAGGAATATTTATTTCAAGATGAAGTCTTTGTTCTTCAATAGTATGTACAGTTTTCAGGAAGACAGAGAAGCTCAAGGCTCTTCCTTCCTCAGCCCCAGTTGTTTGGCCATTTCTTCATAATGCCTACATTTCCAAGTGCTGTGTTGGTTCTGGTTCTAAATTTCATGCCATAGCATATGGAATTGATATACTTTTCCCAAACATATGTAGTGCATTATTTGTGGATAGCTGACTCCCTACCGTAACTCTCCAGAAATTTTAACATAAATGTTACTTTGATCGTTGATTTCTCCATTGCCTATCATATTGTAGCAATGGAGAGCAACAGAAGACTCTGTGCTCAGGTTTAGATGGGCTAAGTGTTCCCATTACTGCTTCACGGTTTTGCTTGTGGTCTTGACAAAAGGGGATTCCTCCAAATACCAATGTATTAAACTCAAATTAGGAGATAGAAGGATATGGATAGCATCCAGAATCCAAATGTTTCATGCCTGGGAAGCTTCTTGCATGGAACAGATGATTTTTACAGTGATATGTTTAAGACTAAAATTTGTCATTGCCCTATAGGTACACTTAGTGGCAACAAGGAAAGAGATCCAGTATCTGTCTTGTCAAGTTACCCATCCAAATTTGAAACTCAATTCTAAGATGACGTGAATTATGTCTCTGGTGATATAAAATTACTTTAATCAGGACCTAATGTAAGAAAGAAATTTACCTAGCTTTCTGATTTTTATAAAGAAACGTCTTAAAGAATTATTAAAAGTACTAAAATATTCCTCATTAGGGGATAGAAAGTAATAGGACTCTAATATGATTTGTCTTTTAGATGAGACCATTTTCAGAACTGAAACGATATCTAGTGTTTTCAGGAGAAGGCTAATGAATGCTTTAAAAATGTAAGAATTGGTTTTCATGTATTCTAAGAAGGAAATAGTTTCTTTAACTATTTGTTACTTAATTCATTTTGTCGCCCAGAAACTGCATGGAACAATGAAAACAGAAATGAGATATTAGCAAATAGTTTCTCAAGGGAGAAAACTGGGCCAAATCGTGTACTAAGAGAATCTATATATCAGCCACTCACACAGACTCCCTTGAGAGAAGCAGCACTAGAATGTCTTGCATCAAGCAGCTGAACCTCTCTCCTACAGAACTGTACTTACATATGCCTCCTTCTGAAAGTAGCCACAGTTGTTTCTGGTTGCCAGACTCTCTTATAATACTCACGATGCATCTTTCCAGACATTCTATAGTGAGGTCTCTAGTTATTTTTTTGAAAAAGACGCTTTTTGATATGAGAGCATACTTAAAAAAATAAAAAAAACAAGTTGCCAGTAAAAAAAAAAAAATCTGGATTTGAGTTTAATGTCCTTTTTCTGTAGTATTATCTCAGCTGATTAATAATCAGCAATCCAACTTGCATTGGCTGTTATAATCCATACACTAATGATAATAGGAAAGTAGAGAATTGTAAGAACACCTTATTTTGCATTGTAGCTGCCAGTTACATGAAGACATGGTAAATATCACCAATTTAATTGGTTCAGAAAGCCTGAATTATTCAATGTATAGATAATGTAACAGGTATGTTAAAAATAAGCAAGGCTCGGTAGAACCAGAAATATCTTAATCTAAATTCTGATGCTTTTCCAGACTCATATAATTGTCACTTTTTAATTCTTTTACACAAATTTACTCACTCAGTTTGCTCAATCATGTTAGGAAAATATGCCTTTAGTTAGTTAGAGAAAGTAAACTCTAATGGTATTAAGGAGATGTCTGACAATGACACTGATAGTATAACAGAATTCTTAAAAATGTTTTCAGTGTTCTTATTTCTTGCAATAGTAGTTTGTTTTAATTTCTTTTCCAGAAGAAAGCTCTTTGATTTGAACTTTATTTCATCAAAGTCAGAAATTACTTCAATGTTGTGAATGAACTATGGAGTATAGTTTGCATTTTATTACATAAATAATGAATATAACCTTTATAGCAGTCTGTAAAATTATAAATTCCCTATAAAAATAAATGTGCATCTAACAGACATCCTTGTGAAAATGGAACAGAAGAAAAAAACTTTTTATTGAATACATGATTAACTTTCCCACATATTTTAGACAATAGCTAACTACAGAGAGTGTTCAACAAATAGACAGATATGGAAAAATGTTGTAAAATTATTTTGTTAAAAGGGGTGAATGTATTAAAAAGTGATGCATGTACTCAAGATCATTGTGTTATTTTATACTCTTTCCATCACTCTGAATTTTATTCTAGTACCTTACCTGTTGTTGTAAGTCTGTGGATTGTCAACCAGATAGTATCTAAGAAATGTCTCCATATCTTCATCCATATATTACCCCAATTTGTTAAGAAACTTAACTTCCAGGGCGGCCCAGAACTAAGAGCAAGTTCCAGCTATTGCAAAAAGTACCTCAGACACCTATTCAAAGGAGAATGCATCACAGTTCCTTCTTGGAAACTGTAAAGAAATAAAAATTTCCATAGGTCACAAACTCTCCATTTCTCATTCAACAGTGGAACCCTCTAATGCATTGTCTTACATGAAGCTGCCCCTTAACTATTAACAGACAACCTGACTTTAATGGCTCGGTACACTTTAATTATCCAGTGGGTCCAGTGCACTCAGTGTACATGTTTTTTTTTTTTTTTTTTTTTTTTTTTTTTGTCCAATATAGTGATTGTCAAGAACACTTAATAACAATGGTTGTGGTGCCACGTGGGCTGCCTCATTTACTGTGTTCCCCTCTGTAATATTTACTTTAGATTTCTGCATCTGAATTTGAAACTCGTTTCATTATTTGACAAGGTAAATAATAAGTGGATATTTGAAATAGATCCATGAGTTGGAAAATGTCATGCAAAAATAAGTAGGAACCTAAAAGTCAACACAGTGAAAAAATAGCAAAGCCTCTTGGAAGTAACATGTAATTAACCTATTGAACATTGTGATTTACATAGTTGGAGAGCAATTAATTGCTGGGGGTGTTTAATGCAAGGCTCATAAAAAGATTTTTACAAATACCTGTCTTAGAAAGTACACAAAAACACAGGATATCTTGAGATTGCATTTAACCAACCCTGGGTACATAAGCCACACTGACATTTGTACCAAGCAGCCAATTTTGTTGGCCTTGTGTGCCAATTATTTCCAGACCAGGTTTTAAATCAAACTTAGGAAGCGACAATTAACCTTTAGTTGCTGGTGTGTCTGCTCAAAACTAAATTTAAGAAGGTTAAGATGGATATGCAGCCATTGGTTTGTTCTGCACACCCCCTCGGGTAAGATTCAAGAATAAACATGCAGATTTAAACCTGGCCTGCATGTTTCTGGGTTACAAGTGTGTGCACATGAAGATGCATGCACCATATTGACTTATCCCTTGCAATACTCCCGGGATATTGGCTGTGAGTCATGAGGGACTCCACAGCTACAGTAGCATCACATTTGGTGAACAACTTGGACCATGGAGTTCCAGAGTAGTAGTCCCTTTACTTGCATTTTATGGCTAATCAGAGTCAGGTGTGCTTTTGAAATTGCATTTCTGGAGCTGCTTTTCTACTCCGTCCCTCAAGGAACCTTTACTTTGGCATATTGAAGAGTGGGGTGAAAGAAGAATTTCTGCCTTTGATAAGTTTGATAGAGATTCCTTTCCTTCCCTGCTTGGATTGCAAGCCCTCAGAAAAACTTTAAAGTTTCATGGGTTAATGAACTACACAAAAAGAATTTTTAAAAGATGGCAATAATCGCACGATAGACAAGAATGCATTTTCCACATACAGAATTGCAGGCTTATTCAGTGAAGAATCAGATGTTGCCATCCTTTCCATGCTTTTCATCCTCTCTGGCTGTACACTTCCATGGTTATTTTCCTCCCCATTGCCCATATTTCCTCAGCTCTGCCATCTTTCAATAAAGGACAAATTCATTTTTAATTATGTTCTTCCTTCGTAATGCTTGAGAAGGCTGATTACCTTGTTCTTTGACATGGTTAGCCTGAAATATTTCATTCTCAGTGCTTTTCATTTAGAGTATTCATGAAGTTACCTTGATGTCTACTTCAGAGAGAGTTTACCTTCTGCCTGGACTGTAAAATTGCAATGGTTCCTCAGTACATAACATATCCTGGACAGTCTTGTCAGGTGTGGTGTACTGACTGGCTTTGTGTATCAACTTGACACAAGGTAGAGTCATCTGAGGAGATGGATCCTCAGTTGAGGAAATGCCTCCACGAGCATGATGAGTAGAACCATCCCTGGGCTTTTGGTCCTGGGTTCTGTGGGGGGAAAAAAAGCAGGCTGAGCAAGCTAGGGGATGAAAGCCAGAAAGCAACTCACAACTATGCTGCACTCTGCTTCAGCTCCTGACTCCAGAATCCTGCCCTGTTTGAACTCCTGTCCTACCTTCCTTCAACGATGAAGAGCAATAAGAAAGTGTTAGCCAAATAAACCCTTTTCTCCACAGATTGTCTTTGGTTATGGTGTTTCATTGCAGCAATGAAACCCTGAGACATGTGGTGTGTCTATTAGTTGCCTTCAGTGTTGTGTTGACCTTGATGAGTTGTATTCAAAGCACCCACTTTAGTAGGACCCGACTTCACCATCTCTGCCATTTTCCCACCACAGATAAGCTGAGAAATCAAATTTTATTAGACATTGAGCTGTTCACTAATTTCTACCAAAAGTGCCAAACGTACATTACTAATTTTATGAAGGCAATAAATATATAGATCTAGTTACTGCTAGACTTGTAATTATTCTTTTCCTTTTTCTGTGCCACCCAGGAGTTTGTTTACAGGCTTAAAGTCAACATCTATCTCTCATTGATCCTTTTCCCTTGGCACCCTGGCAGAACGTAGTGGATTTTCAAATGATCCCTGGAACATTTCCTGTGTAAAACAGTACACATCCAAAATCCTGACCAGCACATCCCAGTTTTAGGTGTTTGATTCAAAACAGTCAAAATCTCGACTCACGATATTGATTTGAAGAGCACTGGTTGCGTGAATGAAGATGGAGATATTAAGACTACCCATACATAATGAAGTTAACGTTTTAAAGCAAACATAGCAGTTCATTTCATAAAAACTAACTGAAATGCCAGGGGCAGTTTGGTATTTTGGGGTTGCTGAGGAGTAGCTGTTTGGAGCTCATGAAGAAGAGCGATGGCACAGTTCCCATTCCATCAATGGAAGTCATACGGTGACAGCCTCGCTTACCTCAATGGAAACATGACCTCCCCTGTCACTGCACGTGTTGCTTTTCATGCTGTGTGATTTTTCTCCTCTAATTTGAGGCAATTTAATTTTCTGCCCACTTCACAAAGAAATGTCAGGCTGAGCAGCTAGAGCATTGATGTCGAACGCGGCTCTCCACATGTACTTGCAGTTAAACTGATTTTGTTATCCTTCATATAGCCAATGAAAGGCAAATCCCAATATTCTTTATTACATATTCACGTTTGAAAATAAGAACTTGAACACAAAGTTTATTCAGGTGCCATAGTGGAAATATATATGACCAAGAGAAACGTTACTACCTTAAAAAATAGTGGCTGAAGAAAAGTGTTATTTGCATTTCAATAAATTTTCAAAATAAACTTTGTGCAAATCTAGGAACACTGATTGAAAATTTGTGCTTCTGTCTGCATTCATAACACCTGGAAGTTGAAAAACAGTATCTAAAATGTGCTCGATAGATTTCTCCATAACTTTGCATATCAGTTATGTCATATTATAGGACATCTCTTTTCTTAATCTTTAATTTAAAGTACTAGAATTTATTCTTTTTCTTCTATTGGGTTGCCTTGCCCAAACTTAAAATGAGGGTATGTGTTGAGTTTTGCTGTAATTTGTTATGCCTTGTTCAGTTGATATCCCTAGTACACCTCGTTTCTGAAGGGAAATGGAGGAACTGTGGATCTGGGGGAGAGGGAGGTAGGGGAGAAAGGACTGGGAAAAGCAAAAGGGGAAAGTCAGTCGGGGTGAGACATATGAGAGACGAATAAATTTTAAAATTAAAAAGAATATATATTTGAATTACTGTCTAATCATTACTGTCATATAAATTTGTTATGGGGGGATTTAAAACACACTTAGGGAATTATTATAAAATAAATATTTATTAGTAATTTCTTATGATTATACATATATTACACCACGAAACATCGCTGACTGACATGTGTTTTTTTACTATTTTTGAAAATTTTTCACATAAATGTTCTTATATTTGAGGAAAATGGATATGAACGTATTGTGTATTCGACATAATGATTTTATTTTAAAGTACTTAAAATTAGTAAATATTCAGAGAAGCCTGTTCACAAATATGTATGGGATGTTTTTCTATATGCCCTCTTCCAACTACAAACAGTTCCTTTAAAAATCCTTTGAAGGAAGAAAGATAAGATCTTAGTGAATTCTGTATTTTATCTCCTAAAAGAAGCTTGGCAATACTGGACAGTCAGGACACATTATTTAAAACATTAATCTTCCTTAAAATTGTCGTTGCTTTTTTGTACTACCTTCTTCTTTCAAGCAAATATAATTAGCCATGCTTATTTATGTCCCAGGGACAGGCATCCATTGTTACTCTTATCTGAAGATCACTTTTAATTTTAGCACTGACTGACTGCTTAAAGACTTGCAGGTCTTGTCTTCCTGCAAACTTCTCTCAACCTGATGCAGTGAACAGAGTTAAATGCTATGATTTAGATGAATGATGAAGTTGATTACAATGTGTAGTTTGTCCACAAAACTATTATAGTTAAATATCCACTCCTCAGGCCTTTAAAACTTTTAGGCCTCTTTGGCATAGATCCCTGATCCTGGAGGTGAGGAATGTGACCACGTCATAGTTTCATACTGTCTACACATTAACCACTGTGGTTTTCTGTTTTGGTTGCCATCTCCCTCAAGAGGAAGCTACTCTAATGAGCCCTGGGAGATTCACTGATCTGTGGTTATAGTAATTTGTCAATAGGAGTCATTTTATATCTATGTTCCTTTCGCATCATAATAGTAGTAGTTTTTCCTCTAGAGCCCATAACCTGTCCACTCTTAGGCTTTTGACCACTTGAAATGTATCAGGTATGGGTTTTATCTCAGGGAATAGATCTTAAATTTAATCAAGAAGTAGCCTACATTATTTGTGCCTCTGTTACCTTGCCAGGCAGATTATTGTTGAATAATATGAGATTTATTCCTCTTCTCCTCTGGTAGCTTGCATAGTATGACCAGCACTAGTAGATACAGTGAAGCCTCCAGCTTTATTTCTCCATGCTCTATGAAATAAGATTGTGGTGTGTTCAGCAATAGCGTCTGGGTAGTAACTAATAGTACTGAATTTAGTTTCTAACGCAGAAATTCTAAATTTTCTGCTTTTTATATGTTGTCTAGTGTTTTTGTCCTTTGGTCTGGAATCTTTTTGTGTTGTTATATGAGGCAGGAGACAGTGGAGCAAATACTTTTAAGGTTACCATGAATCTAATCCAACAAAACAGTCATTAATAGTTATTAAGGCTGTGAAGAAGGAATAAATAGAATTTCTCTCATTATCCTGTCACAGTATTTTGCCCTTCTGTGTATGTTTCTATCTTGTTCTCCCTTTAAAGCAATAGACAAAGAGAGTCAAATGTCATGATGTAGAGTTTATGAAATAATGCAGCTTTAAAAAGCGAGCAAAAGCGTGATAAGTAATAGGAACTGGAGAATTGGCTTGCAGCAAGGATTAGTTGCTGTACAACCATTAGAGACTGAGTTTGGGTCCCAGCATCCATGTAACTGGCTTAATGTCTTGACAAATGGGAAATCTGATGGACCCTATGTCCCAATTTCTCACAAACAGCTACATATTATAAACAATTAAAATTGTTAAAAATGGTAATTTACATGAATTAAGAAGTAACAATTTTGTTCCTATCTAGTCTATAAATTAGGAAGTTAAATTTCATTATATTATGTCTCATGGTCATTGTTGTGCCTGCCGTGAATCCTCTCAACTTCCAAGGAAGAGACTCCCAACTGCAAAAGATTTTTTTATTGCTACGAACCAAACCAGCTGGGACCTCACTCTTTCGGACAAGTAAGGCCCCTGCTTACAATTGTGAAGCTCTTTTAAAAGGGAAAAGGGAAAGGGAGGCTTGAGACCACTAGTCTCTGCTCACAAGGTTTCCAAGGTTACAGAGTTTTTACAGAGTACAAAGTTTCTTTACAAGGTAGGCAGGCTCTGCACTTTGTTCTCAAGATAATGGGGCAGGGAGGATAGCAGTGGTGGGCTCCGGCTTTCTTCTGTGTCTCCTGAAAATAGTATGTGGGCTCTGTATTCTGCAGTCAGGGAATTATCTACCTGCAGAAATTTGTGTTCTCTCTAGTTTCCCTTCTTATCATAAGCCCTAACTTTATGCCTTTAAGTTATTAATTTTTCCTTTACAGTCATATAGTTTAGAAATTAACTACCTAGGAATCAGTCTTAGGAATTCTGTCCCTGAGATGGTTGTTTTAATTGCCAACATTATATAGTCTAGAACAACTTGGAAAGGGTATGTTAATTAGGAATTTTTTTAGATTAGGCTGGCCTCTGGACATGTCTGAAATGGATGGTCTTAATTACCTTGATTGTTGAGGAAAGATACAGCATAAGAGTAGGTGATACTACTCTCTGCCCTTCAGTTCTAGACTGTATAAAAAAAAGGAGAAAGTGAGCTGATTACTCATCTCCTCTTGTAGCATGCACAACACTACCAGAACTAGGAGGTAGAATGAAAGTCCAAATAGATTTGTCCATGCTCTAGGAAAGAAGTGTGTGTTGGTTACACCTCTAGTACTTGTGCTAGCATTGTACCAGTGGCCATCTCTTGCACGAGGGTCATTGTTGTAGCTCACAGGGTTCAGTTAAGTGAACTGATTATCGTGGAAAAACTCTGCCTAAGAATGGGTGATACCATTCTCTGGCCTTCAGTCCTAGATTATATTTTTGAAAAGGAGAAAGTGAGATAAGCAAAGCATATATGCATTTATTGATCTCTGCTCATTATAGGAATAATGTGATCAATGCCTTAAAAACCCTTCTACATTATCATCCCTACAAGGGTGATCTGTAAACTGTTACTGTGTTTACACAGTTACAATGAAACTTTGCTCTCCTACTTTGCTTTTATCATGGTATTTTTTTATAAGTAACTATAAACAAAACTAAGACCCAGTCTTTCTTGTAATACCATGAGATGCCAAAAACAAACAAACAAAAACAAAACAACAACAACAACAACACACACACACACAATCCATTTCATCACGTAACCTTTGCTAATATAAGGTAGTACAAAGATGGACATTTAAATTATTCATGACACTGGAAGAAATGCCTCCTTGGATTATAATTTTATACAATTTAAAATAAAATATATTTTATAAGTAGAACTTAACCACCCCCTCCACACAATGTAGTATTAATGGGCAAATATTCCCTGTTTAGAGATTCTGCATCCATTTTGCACCTGAGAAAAAAGTCAGCAAATTAGAGAAGCATCAGTGCACTTTGGAGTCCCTAGAACAGCTTCTGCCTTATTTCCAACAAGCTTTGTTGGTGAAAACAGTAATGTTTTGTTTAGTGCCTTCATCTTAAAACCCTCAGTAGGTGGTAATAAAATTTCAAAACTTAATATATTATTTTGATTTTGGAATATACTACATTGCAACAATTTAACTTCCAATAAACAGATTAGTATCCCTGTTTTTATTCATCTTGAATTTCTTCTAGATTCAATATACAAAGGGGTGAGTTTTTGTCCTTAAACATATAATTAGTTCTTGGACAGACAAAAAATAATAATTGCAATTTTCCAATTGATTTGTCAGTAAATATTTGACAGAATTAGATCATACACCTTAGTTCATTTACTACACTGAAAATATATTCTGTATTCGTTTGATAAATTAAGAAAACTTAAGCTTTAAAATGTCTGAAAATATAGATTAGTTGTATCTTTTATCCATCCTATTACATAATTATCACTGATAGGCAGATAAATGTATGTTTCAGTTCAAAGATAGAGGCATCTTTCTGTCTTATATTGACACTGACGTTGAATAACACTATTAAGAAGTAACTGCTGTGATGTCCACAAGCACACACAGAATTAAACACATAGGAAAAGACAAATTCTCACTCTTTTTAAGAATTGTCTTCAAGCAACATCATACCTACCAAAGAGGACTTGTTGAACCTATTTTTCTTAAAGACATGAAATCTTTTAAGGACAATTTCTTTAACACAGAGAACCAGAATCCCAGTCCATTGTTTTTTTTTTTTTTACACGAATCATTTTTTTGAAACAGGTTGAATATGTAAAACTTCACTATAATTTAAATTAAGATTTGGATTCACTGTAGTATTGAAATATGATCCATTAGCAGAAACCAACAAATGATATTTGAATCATTAAGAAGAAAAATAATATTACCACTTCAACTACAGTGTTTTTAAAAAATGTCTTTATTAGAGCTACCGCTACCTACTTTTCTTGGCCACTGTGATATCAACCTCATCACTTTGTGTTTGCTGACCCCAATTCACAGCTGAGATTGTAGTGATAGAATGTCAGGTCTAGTCATATCTGAACTAAACTATTGCACAAAGTTGGAGGTTTTGATACATCACTCTCTATGGTACCAACTCACTGTTGTCTGCTGCATTCTTATCTCCTCAAAGGGATGAATTCAGCAGAGAGTCAGGTCAAGTAGATGCTTATTTAGTACAGTAAGCACTTGAAAGAAAAATTGAAGTAGCTCTTCCAAAGCTAGTTGGTAAGTAGTGGCATAGTATGCTCTGCTTTGTGGGATTTTAAAGGCTCTTTTTAGGTTTTTAAAATATTTATTATATTTTATATGTGCACACACACGTGTGTGTGTGTGTGTGTGTGTGTGTGTGTGTGTGTGTGTGTGTGTGTTCGTGCCTGAATGTATGTATGTACTCTATATGTATGCAGGAGCTCTTTGAGGTCAGAAGACATATTTGGTCCTCTGAATCTGTAGTTACAGGTGATTATGAGCTCCCATGTAGATGCTGAGAACTGAACCCAAGTCCTCTGCAAGAGCAGTAAATAGTCTTAATTGCTGAATCATATCCTCACCCCTAAAGCATTTTAATGATTCTTTATGAAGCAAGTGACATATTAACCTGAAACTTGCTTTCAAGACACAGCGGACCAGATCTCCTTTAGGTCATTTCTTTCCATGATCCATCAGGAAAGTGCACAAGGGGAGAATGAAAAATCATAGTGTACGTGATAACAAAATGGGAGTCGAGCTCTGGAAATGAAGTCTCTTGTTAGTTCATGTTTGGCAGATAGAACAATGTCCTAAGGCCTTAGTGTCAGACAAATCAGGAAGCATCTAGCAGTAGTTTGGTGTTGTTTAACCTCAAGGGGACATTGTGACTGTGAAGAGTCACAGTTGTAAGCTCTGGGTGTAGTTTCCTTGGTTACCTAAGTGAGATATCATAGACTGTGCTTTTGGCAGTTCTACACATGTGCT
This sequence comes from Phodopus roborovskii, assembly GCF_943737965.1. Taxonomy (NCBI): domain Eukaryota; kingdom Metazoa; phylum Chordata; class Mammalia; order Rodentia; family Cricetidae; genus Phodopus; species Phodopus roborovskii. The sequence continues at coordinate 8,780,090 of NW_026125444.1, forward strand.
TGGCTTACATGAGAAAAGTATAGGACTTCAGTGGAATTTTGACTTGCTTTCAAGTAAGAAGGGAGGGGAGAAATGGAAGAATGTCAATGTCAGAGGAAAGTTGCATCAAGAATACTAAGCTTTAATGGGTAGTGGCTCTATAAGCCCTTCAAGGAATTGTGGGGGAAGATGCAAAACAACCGTACATGAACTCAAAAGAACTGCTTAGCTATAGTGGAGTGTTTCTTTTCCTAATGCCTGACATGAACCGTTCCAAGTGGAAAGCTTGCTAGACAATGCCCGAGGCCCAGTCAGTGTACACTCTGCAGTCCTCTCTATATCAGTAGACATACAGAGTATTAGAAGAAAACAAATGATGTAACAGTTGGCCCAGGATAACTATAAATACTTAAAACAGTTACTATGAGTGTTGTTGAGTGTAGGCCTCATCTCGTTCATCTTAGTTTTCAATATGGAAATGAGATCTCTGTTCCACAGATCATGAGTAAACACTATTAGAATAATATTTCTAGTGCCTTTTCTATTCAGCATGCTACTAACAGAATACAGTGGGATTTATATGCTGTTTGCACCAAGGAACCCAACATCTGTAAATACAGTCCTTCAAGCATAGGATGAATTTTCTTGGGTTGTAAGTAGAAAGCTGTGTTATTCAGTTCTTAGCCTCATCCCATCATTCTGTCACCCCTTGCCCCTTCTCTATAGCCCTTTCCCCAAGGAAAACAGTTCATACCTTCCCCTAACCTATATCCCTTGCTTCTTGTTTGCTTGTGGTTCAAGTGGATTTGTCCTATTGCAGTGGGCGTTTGTATATGGAGAGAGAAGGCTTGAGTTTTCCAACATGGTGAGGAGCCACTGCAAAGACAATGGCAGATCAGGGGAGAACTCAGGCAGCACTGGGTGGGGGGGTTTATTGTGGTTGGAGAAGGGGGAGTTGGGGGATTCCAAAACTGCATAGTTAGAGACTTGGGATTGGCTTAAACCCTGGTTAGGTGTATCTGGACTTAACTGATTGGCTAGTTGGGGTCTAAGGAAGATGCAACATTCTAGTTTCAGCATAAGGACATCTGGAGTTGCTTGTCAGTTTCTCATTGGCCTCTCCCTGGGTGGGTGGGGGGATGTTCAACCTCTTTCCTGTAACTAGGGCTATGGTCAAGGTCAGTCAGCCATGTCCATTGACTAATGGGGGCCTGCATCCAACTCAGGTCTTTGTGCTATGGCTGCAGTTCTGATAAGGCTTGAGTCTCTCAACAGAACCTATTAATTGAATTTAATTTTTAAAACTGAAGACCCTTCAAGCATAATTCTTTAAAGCACAAACTTACAAACTTTGGTATCAAATAGCACTGGATTCAAGTTCTGACTCTGTTGTTGTTTTTTTTTTTTTTTTTTTTTTTTTGTTTTTTTTTTTTTTTAAATGCAGGGAGCAGAATGTCTCATTCTGATTACTTCCAGGGTCAGGGCCAGAGTTGATGGATACCCTGGCTGATATGCAGTATATGGGGGCATGCTGCACAAGGCCTGCATGCCGATAAGGGATTTTTTAAAATTATTTGTAGCTGTTTGTTAATACCTGAAGAACACGGAATGAAAAGTCCGCCCTTCAGAGAAACCTTAGAGGAAAGTCACAGGATTTTCAGTGTCATCCCTTCCTAACTCAGGTGTTACAGACTGTCTGTATTTGATGGCGAGCTTTCATTTGAAATTTTTGTTATTTTCTCTTTCACAGTGTTTAATCAAATTAAAGAATGTTCCTTCTAGTAGCATAGGCTACAATGGAAATATCCTAGTTTCTCTACTACATGAACCTTTTTCTAAAAAGCAATTTTATTAGTTTGGATTATTTTCAACAATGTATACAGCTTTTAAAAATCTACTGTTATGTTGGTACTAATTATTCGGCATTGATATAGCCTCAAACCAATTGACTTGTTGTTATCTTTGAATTTTCAAAATATTAGTATAGTTATAAAGCATTAAAGAATGCAAGAAAATAGTCTACTCATTTCATTTTTATAGTTTATTTTCTATGGGGGATATTATGTTAAGTAAATATAGTTTCACTACTGTGAAACGATTATATTAGCTATAAATTATAAATCATAGCCTGGTTAACTCCACGTGAAACCAGAAAAGTAAGGCAAGAGTTGATTGCTATTTAATCTTCCTATTCGATACTTCTGTTATTTACTCTGTGAACAAACATGAGAGAACAATGTAAGGGAGGAGAGAGGTACGTATTTCAAAGCTGGAAATATCCCAGTCTAGTAAGATGAAGAAGGCATGATGGCAGATGGCTCAGTGATGATAGATGTGTGACATATAGTTGTCACAACCCATGAGATCAGGAAGCAGAGAGAAAATGCCTTGACTCTCTGTCTTTACCCCTTTCCTCTGTTATCCAGTCTGGGTCCTCCAGCCCAGGAGAGAGTACAGCCAGTGTTCAGATCAGGACTCCCTTCCTGAGTTAATACTCCCTGCAAAGGACTTTACAGATACCCATTGAGGTGTATTCCCTGAGTTTTTTAGAACCAGTCCTGTTAATAAGGAGGAATAACCATCACAACTTTTTGAGACTATACTTTGAAAATTACACAAACAGTTATCAAAGAGAGAAATCTTGTAGCATTTGATCTCATTAAAATTTTATATAAAATTCTGTTATGTAAAGTTTTGTATCGAGATGACCTAATTTGTTTCAGACACAACTTGTCAATGACTTAAATCAGAGATAGTTGCCTTTACCTCTCAGACTCTTCTCGGTCAAATACTACCTGAACTGTGTTCTTTCCTGTCAGCACTGTACAAATGACAACCAGGAAAATAAAAATAGGACTTAGAAGCAGTGTTTTTTTTTTTTCTTTTATAGTTCAACTCAATTCATCCCTTTATTTAGTGAGGGTCTTTTGAGCAGACACTATCCAAGGAACATATGACTTGATTAAGGAGATGTTACATATTAATATTAAGTCAAATACAGAAGTGTTTATAATTTTGAAAGCCAAAATGGATCTAAAGACAAAAGAAAATACAATAACTCCACAGACTGTATTCTATATTAAGGAATTCTGCAAGGGGAACTTCAAATTATAGCAGTATATCAAGACAGAGAAAACAGTCAGCCATATTACTTTCTGTAAATAAAAAATAATAGATGAAAGTTCAGACTTTAACCTTGTATGAAGTTCAGGGTGTATACAAGGAGCACAGAAGTCTAAGAAGATGAAAATATATGCCATAATTACTTGGGAAATTTACATTGATAAGTTTAAGGAAAGAACTGGACATATAAACTTTTAGATGAGTCATCTTTCCCTCTGGCACATCATTTCTGACCTTCCTGCAATGAGCCATGAGTATATTTTAGTTTATAGCCAAAAAATTATTTTGTCCTTGTTATATTTTGAATATTTCTATTTCAGTTTTATTTTCTATATGGATGTTTTGCCTGAATCTATGTGCCATGTGACCACATATACATTTAGAGACCACAGAGGCCAGAAAAGGGCATCAGATTCTTTTGAAACCAGAGTTGATGATTGGGAGACACTGTGTGGGTGCTGGAAACCAAACTTGAGTCATATGGAGGAGAAGCAAGTTTTCTTAGCTGTTGAGCCATCTCTCCAACTCCATTTTACTAACTCATCATCACTGGTCCCTGCATTTTATATTTAAAAAATGATAAGCCAAAAGTAAGTACTCAAAATAAAATTGTGATCAAGTTATTTATATCATCCTAATGGCTTTCACATTTCACAAGGCAATACATAAGTAGTTAGAATGAAGTCTTGCCTCAGCTGTCTTCACTCCTACTGGTTGAGGCATGTCCTTGCGTCTTTCTTGTGTAGAAAGTAACTTTGCCTCTTTGTCTTTCTCCCAAAGACCTTGTGCAATGCCATGAGTGTTCTTGCTTTTTTTTTTTTTTTTTGTTCCCACCCTATAATCACCTGCCATAGTGCTCTGCATGGGGTGTTGTGTTCTTCAGCCTCTTTTACTTTGAACTCAGTTGTACTTGCTAGTGACTCCTTCCCTAAATGCACTATTTAAAAGTGGAGTGCACCCTACAAGCCTGAAAACACCAAACTTCTTGTATTATATTTTTTTTCACAACTCTCAGATTTCTAGTGTTACTTTACATTGTTTTACTTTGATCATATATATACTTGTGTGTATATATATGTATATATATAGCATGCAAATATAAGTACATAGTATTAAAATATAACTATACATACATATATGTACACACACACATATTATTCCCTAGAAAGGGAACTTCTAGGTACAACTTGTGTCATTTTTCCATAATCTTTGAGACTTTTAGATTATGGAAATTATATACAATCATAGAAAATGCATACAATAAATACAGTTTCTTAAACAAGCAATTAAATAATTGATACTTACCTATATATGGGTATATTTTCTTTGATATGACATTTTTTTTCACATTAGAGTTTATTTTCTTAGTAATTTCAGTATCTAACTTTGGGGCATAATATTTTTGCCCTTACCCCTGTGAACTTAATGCCTAGGAATGCCTTTTTCTCCACCCCAAATAAATAATAACACAAAAATACTTTCTTTGACCTCCAAATCCTAGAGAGACATGAATGAGGAACTAGAACATTCCTTGATTCTTTGTCTTCTACTTATTCATCCCCAGTGTCTCCTTCCTTTTTGCCTCTGCTTGTTAATGAGTCTCCTTCTAGACTTTAATCTAGACAGAAACTAAATGTTCTTAATTAGAAGGAAATGTTTCCCTCGTCCAAATTTGGAGAATGGGAAATACTTTTCATCACTCTGACATAGGCCACCAGCTTCCTCCATAGCTGAGTCTATCATTACAACATTTGTGTTGATGTTGTTGAGTTTCCTTAAGAGACTTTTATTAAATGTTACTGTAGACTGAGCACTCTAGGAGCATTAAATGCTATAATGTAATTGAATTTGAACCACAATAATAGACCTCTAAATTATTATCCCCATATTACAGCTTGGAAACCTCAAGTTGAAACAAAATAGGCAATGATCCCAAAGTCCTCTGTCTGCTGATGAAGCTTATGCTCAAACATTTGTCAGCCTGATTCCAAAGCGTTTCTTTTTCCACTTCCTGCACCCTGATTGCAAATATCTTCTCATGCATCCTCTCTTCTTCTTTCTTTTTTTTCTTTTTAAATCACTTCAATCTAATTCGCAGTCCCTAAAGGCATCCTTCAGTTACTAAAAACCTTAAGAATCCATTTCATTTGTACCAAGGCCTCTTATTTTTAAAACATTTAAAATTATCATCTAAAACAGAAGCAATGTCTATTTAGAACACATGTAGAGAAGTGAGTTACAAGAAATTCTAAAAGCAGCCCATGGACATAGAAGGGGCATTTTTATACCAAAACTCATTATGTTTTACTAGCAGAAAAAGAAACCCTAATTTGAGGGTTCAGCCTGCCATAACTGTTTTCTTTTCATCTAAAGTAAAAGGAACACATACAAGACAAAGAAGTTTAAGAACACATATGCTCAACCAAAACAGGGAATTCTTTTTATTAAAGATAATGAAAAAAAAAATAGTACAATCCTGGATATTTGAGGCTTCTTTTATTACTATTACTATTGTTTTGTTTCTTGGATATCATAGGGAGTTCCTGTGTCCATCCATGCTTTCTTGACAAACCTACCTCTTGCTGTTTATTCTTCTCCCATCTGGGCTATTATGGTATGTCCTAGGTACCTCTCATGAGACAGGGCTCAGCCTCAGGATCCCGTTAGTTTTAGCAGCATCTCCTTTAGTGCCTTACAGCCCAGATTAAGGAAGCCTGCAGCTTCTACGGTGATTTGTATCTGTTCACAGGATCATAGCCAATTAGCCTTAGTGGCTTCTCAGCCGCCACAAAGATCGCTAAGTTTTGTGGGAAATACTTATAAAAGCACATAGTTCTTGCATAGATTTTCAAGGGGGAAAATACCTTTTTTCTCATAGAAATGAATTTCTTCTATAGCTCTCTGTGATCAAGGAGACAAAACTCCCAGATAGTTAAGATATTTTGCCCCTCTCTCACCTTCCTCTGGCCACATTGCATGATCAAGAACCTCAGATTTTTTTCCACCATTGCCCTATGCAGACTCATGTGACTCTGTTTTTTAGTTTCCTTTTCATTCATGTTGTCATGTTAACCATGCACATGACTCTGGAGATTGCTGAAGATCTGAGCTGCTGTTCAAAGTGACGTAACTGACAGAGCCTTCTACTAACCACCGAGGTTCTCCAAGAGGCTCATAGGCTTTTTCAAAGGAACCTATAAATATGTATGTAGATTAATGGAAATCAGGTTATTTTTTGAAGTATAGAATGCTATTTTTGTTTTTTAAACAGATTTCTGCTCCCGTTTAATTCTGCTTTTGTCATCTTCCTAAAATCATAATCTTCCCACTCCTGTACTTGTAGTTTTCCATTGCATATCTAACAAATCAGTGAGTAAGCCTAGTAAATTAAAGAAATTTTCAAATGTACTGGAGACAGTTGAACACATACATTTGTTATTTTAAAAATAATTTCTTAATCGTTTGCATCATTATAAATGGACACTAAGCTAATTAAAGTATAAAAGTATGTAGAGTTATAAGAATAATTCTCACAATTATATGAGATATATCAGAAAAGCTAATGGAGTTTTTAATATTAATTACTCACATGTACATTCTTTTATAATATTAGTTCCTTAAAATGTTAGAACCTTAACAAGTCTAAAAATTATTGTCCAAAAATTCAAGAAAAAAGTAGACACACACACACACACATACACACACACACATACACACACACACACACACACACACACACACATGCTCCCAAGCATGTAAGCACATGTGAGTACATGTAGGTAAACATGCACATACTCACACAAATACATACATTCAATATTCTTAGTAGCTAAGGCTTTCAACCTGTATGTAACATTTAGCCACCTGACTTGGTGTTACAGGTTTGTAATCCGAGAGACTCAGGAAGCTGAGGCAAGAAAGCTACAATTTCAAGGCTGATTTGGGGTGATTAGTGAATTTAAAATGAGTCTAGGCTGAACAAGTTTGTAAACTTTGGAAATCAGTGTGGTGGTTTTTCAGGATATTGGGAATTAATCTACCTAAAGATCTAGCAATGCAACTTTTGGGCACATCCTCAAAGGATGAACAATCATACCACAAGGAGATTTGCTCAACTATGTTCTTAGAAGCATTATTTGTAATAGCCAGAACGTGGAAATAACCTAGATGCCCATCAACTGAAGAATGGATAAAGAACACGTGGTACATTTATACAATTGAGTATTACTTGGCAGTAAAATAACGATGATATCTTGAAATTTGTAGGCAAATGGATGGAACTAGAAAAACAAAAAACAAAACCAAACAGAAAAACATACTGAGTGAGGTAACCCAGACCCTAAAAGACAAATATGAGTTTGTACCTATGTTGTACTGACTCATAAGTGAATGTTAGATGTAAAATCTACAATTCCAGAGAAGACAGATAAAATGGAATATGCTAAGATCACCTGGGTAAATTGGAAGGGGGGCAGAAGGGAGCTGATGGGACCATGAGAAATGAAGAAAACCAAGTTGGGAGAGGGATAGAGGAAGAGAGTAAGTAAAGAGATATTTTACAGAGAGAACCATTGTTGGGTTAGGGAGAAACCTGGTGATGGAGAAATTTTTAGGAGTCCACAAGGATGAACACAGCTAAGACTCCTAGCACTAGTGGAGATGGTGTCAGAATGGGCTTTCTCCTTTAATCAGATTAATGACTACCCTAATTGTCATCATAGAACCTACATCCAGGAACTGCTAGAAGATGCAGTGACCCACAGACAAGCACTGTGCTGAGATCCTAGAGTTCAGTTGAAGAGAGGGGGAAGGGATCGTATTAACAGGAGAGGTCAAGACTATGATGGGGAAAACCACAGTGACAGCTGACCGGAGCTAGTGGGAGCTGATAAGACTATGGACTGATAGCTAGAGAACATGAATGGGACAGAACTGAGCCCTCTGAATACGGGTGGTAACTATGAGGCTTGATCTGTTACAGGGGACTGGAAGTGGGACCAGGACCTATCCCAGGGCCATGAACTGGCTTTTTGGACCCCATTCCTAGTGGGATACCTTGTTCAATCATGATACCGGGGGTGTTATGAGAAAGCACAAGGGGAACCTTGGTGGATTTCATAGCAGTTGAGGGACCAACATGCCAAGCAGACAGAGCTAAAGGAGGGAAGGGAGAAGGAAAGAGAAAAGAGGTAAAGAGACACAGAGACACAGAGCGAGGATAGAAGAGAAGAGGGAGACAGGGAAAGTCCTGCCGGCCCCAGAAGAACAGTGGGGAAGAGAGTAAGAAAGAGTACATAAGTGGGCGGGGTTTTCTTTTAAAGGGGTCCTTTGCACCTGCATGCAGGATAGTAGTTATGGAACCCTGGGCTGACCAGACTACTGCCTGAATGCATTCTGCCAGGTGACAGGGACAAGCCAGCATAATGCCTGAATCCTTACCAGGTAAAGGGTTTGGTCCTACCTCAATTTGGTTTGCCAGATTTGTTGACTCCCCAAGAAATGAAGGCCTTACACCCTCTGAGGAGTGGATGGTGGGTGGAAAGTGGGGACACAGGGGAGGATGGGGGAAGGGGAGGGAGGGGGAACTGGGGATATGTAAATGAAAAATAAATTTAAAAAAACAAGTCTGGGCAATTTCTTGAGAACATGTTTCAAAACAGCAACAAAAGAAAAACTTAGTAGTAGCCAAACACTTGCCTACCGTGTGCAGGACCTTAGGTTAAGTTTCTAATAACACAGAAACACGGATATCAAATGGCTCATTAGCTGAGTAGATGATGCATGGTATGTAGCTGGATGAGCTGGTGGGTGAATGGATATAAAGACAGGGCATTGGATATTGGAAAGCTCATACAACAGATACATCATACATTTAAAGGAAAAGAGTCTGCCATGAATGCTTGACCACACATTTCAAGGTCTCCTTGTTGACAATAAGAATAAAAATGCAACCCTAAGGATTTTAAAGAATAAAAAGTAGTAAAATTTTAAGTATAATATGGTGACTCAGGAGAAATATTATTTTCCATAGTGTTCCTTTAATAGACTGATATTTATATGAACTGAATGCCTAAAATAATTTTGAAACTATGCCATTATAGAAAATAGAATAGCCATGGACCCTTTCTTTGGCTGAATAATCATGTATGTTGTTCATTTTTTCTGTATTAAGTGATGATTTTCCCTATTTCATCACAGAACTTACAAATCCCCTTTGTAAAAAAGAAATAGAAGAAAACCACTACCCGACATGTGAAAGAAACAAAAGCAAGGAGATTTGAAAAGAGAATCAGGAGACAAACTACACAATAGGAACTCACTTTCATATTTTAAATAGAGTGCACATGTATTGCTTTTGATAAACAGTCCCCTGAGATGACTGTATGTACCTTTGTCTGCCTCACATCCACTTTTGATATCTGTTCCTCCAGACTCACAGCCCCTCACATCTGTATGTCCAGCAAATGCTACACTGAGAGATATCAAATTGGCACAAATCCTACTGTCCATTGTCTCGGAAAGTTACATTAAACTAAAGAGACAGGGTGTAACAGTGTGTACTTATTCCAAGAATATTTCCATATAGGTGAAGATGATTACAACATAGTTTTGTTTTTGTTTTTGGAGCTTGCTTATCCTTCAAATTATGTCACTTACACTTCTATCTTCCAATTCTGCTGAATGTGCTCTCCAAATTAAATAAATACATATCTCCAGGTAAGTGTAAAATAATGTTCTCCTCAAAATATTAATCTTTTAAGGGTTTTTTTTTTTTATTTTTACAGTTTGTATTTTAAATGTCACAACCAGGACTATGAGCAAAAGCAAAATAAACACATGTAAAATAGCAAAATCTTTCATTAATTCCTCTCTGTATTTACAACTGTCACCAGAAAGTTATAGCATAAAAGCAGAATTCTGTGAATTTGGATGAATCTCTGATTCTTTTACATTTTAGGTCACCTATTTTAATGCAAGACAAATGTATATTTAGGATAACAAGTTTGCACAGTTAAAACAAAACTGCTCATCTGCCAGTCCTATCTTTGCACTCATTATAGGTTGAATTTTACAAGTAGGTAGATTTGATTTACAGAAATAAACACACACACACACACACACACACACACACACACACACACACACACACACGGAGCATCTTTGCCAAATTTAACCACTTGTATATACCAGCTTATCAATTGGAGATGACCGTTCTAGATTATTGCTCCTAGAAAAGGAATGATAGTCATAGGTTGAGATTTGAACTGCACAGGTGAAATCTTTCATCACATGAATCTAGAAAAGTCTATTTTTAATGTTTTTGTACATATATTGGAGTAAGCACTGTAATACACTGGCACAAAGGAAACAATTTTTTTTTTTAGTATAGTGTGCTCTTTATTTTCGGGGGAACATGCACTGAGCCACCTGATAGCATATCATACAACTAACTAGATTTTTCTAGCTGTGAGAATTTTACTTGCCAGGGTTCATTCTTAAAATTAGATAGTTTTATTGAACTGGTCATATATAAAAGTTTCATTTCCAGAGCGACAAGCAATAATAGAAGTAATTGGTTTTGTTGTAATAAACTACTTCACTCATTTATTTCTTGAGTAATACATGAGTAATATACAATGCATATTTTCAGCAATGTTCAGAGTTGTGGTTGAGGAATAGATTCATCAGCACTCATAGTGGCTGTATGAACCTTAGTGTAGCAATAGGAGTTATTTATTGTTTGTCCCCAGATGTGGAGGGAAAGCTATGCTAGCTAGCTTATTGCATTAGTTTTTACTGTTGCTCATAAAATTAGTAACTTGTATGGTTGTTGAAATGACAGTGGTCTCAATGTTCGAATACTTAGTACCCAATTCGGTTGAGCTCTTTGAAAATATTAGTATGTGTGGCTTGTTTGGTGTTACTATGTAAGTGGAGATTTTGAAAAACTAAAGCCATTCGTCACCATTTCTTATCTCTAATTCTCAAGGTCTAAAGTCTAAGCAAGTTTGAAAGGGCTTTTTGACTAAGATCACTCAAGGCTGAAATGAATATATTAGGTCTGATCAGAGCTTGTCTCTAGGCGATGCGGACAATATGTTCATTTGGTTCATCCCATCTTCAGTACAATTCTTACTGGCAATTGACAGAATCTAACCCTATGTATGTGTCTGTTTGAGATCCCATTCCCGTTTCTGTCTGATGGTCAGGGTCTTCTCTCTGCTTCTGAAAGCCTCCTCTTCTCTCTCTAATGGCTTATTTTTCTCTACAAGGGCTCTAATTGTCCTTGGAAGGCTAGGGTACAGATGTCTTGGATTTTACCTTTCACTATGAGTGAGAGAAAAATCTTACTTCTACAAGGCTCATAAGATAAGATTAGGTTTGCAGGTCAACTTTTTCCATGAAGGTAATGACATGATGCAAGCAACTACTTAAACAAAATTTGGGGAGCTTTCTAGAATTTTCTACACTACAATTAAGGGGCACATTTCTTTTTTAAGCATACAGGCTGACTTTCAGCATTTTGTAGAAAGGATATCAACAATGAGATATGGAAATGTATTTCTAAAAATAAAATGTAAGAATGTCCAGATGTCTAGTGTGCTCTAATTGAAATAAGGTATGGATATCGATGAATGGTTGACAAAGACAAAAAAGTCTAGTATCAAAAACCTGAAGTAGTTAAGAGGAATAAATGGCAATTGCAGGAGGAAGAGAAAATATCCATGAAAAAATAATAAGACAGCTCTAGCAAGTACAATTTGATATACTTAAAAGAAAGATATAGAGATTCCTTATAGACAGATTAATATGCTTGAGAAAGTTAAGAGGTAGCTAGAACTGAATAACTATATAGATAATAGATATAAATAAGTAATGCAAACATCACTTGCAATCAGCATTTAAAGTCACTGATCAAAAGATTTACCTGCTCTCTTAAAGCAGAGAACAAGGTCACAGAAGCAGAAAGCTGCTTATTGCGATAAATTCAGAAAAGAAGTTGAACATATGGGTACAGGCAGCTCATTCAATAGCTCAAATTGTAGGGAAGCAAAGCTGTCAGTTCTAAGATGCTGTGTATTCTGGAAAGTGTTCACGTAACAGCATTGCTGTTGATTTTTGGGCTCCAGATAATTTATTCTTTCTGTTGTAGACTGTGTAATGTCTTATATGATACATATCGTTTGACTAAGCGCTCCCCCCTTGTTCAGGTCAGCTCTGTGGGTGTCTATCTCTGTGGGTTTCTATAGCCTGGTCTTGACCCCTTTTCTTATCATTCCTCCCTTTCTGCAACTGAATTACAGGAGATCAGCTCAGTGTTTAGCTTTAGGTATCTGCTTCTGTTTCCAACAGTTACTACATGAAGGTTCTAGGATGGCATATAAGTTAGTTACCAATTTCATTATCAGGGAAGGGCATTTAAAGTAGCCTCGCCACTGTTGCTCAGATTGTTAGTTGGGGCCATCTTTGTAAATCTCTGAGTCTTTGTAAATCTTTGTAAATTTCTCTAGAGTCAGTTTTCTCTTCAAACCTATAATGGCCCCCTCTATTATGGTATCTCTATTTTTTTTCTCTAGTCTGTTCATCCCCTGACTCAGTCTTCATGGTCCCAAATGTTCTCCTCTCCTCCCCTTCTCTTTCTCCTAACCCGTCTCCACTCGCTGTGCTCCTACACCTCAGCTCTTAATATGCTCCTTCTGTGAGGGACCTAGTATGAATATCTTAGGTTCTTCCTTGTATCATGGTTTCTCAGGTGGTATGAATTGTAGGCTGATGATCCTTTGCTCTATGTCTAAAATCCATACATGAGTGACTACAGACCATGTTTCTCTTTTTGTGGCTGGGTTACTTCACTCAGGATGGTTTCTTCAAGTTCCATTCATTAACCTGCTAAATTCAAGATTTCATTGTTTTTTCCACTGAGTAGTATTCCATTGTGTAAATGTACCACATCTTCTTTATCCATTCTTGAGTTGAGGAGCATCTAGGTTTCTTCTAGTTTCTTGCTATTAAAAATAATGCTTGTATGAACATAGTTGAACAGATGTCTTTTTTTGCATGGATGTGGATCATTTGGGTATATGCCTAAGAGTGGAATTGCCCGGTTCTGTGGTAAACTGATTCCCATTTTCCTGAGCAACCACCATATTTATCTCCAAAATGGCTGTGCAAATTTGCACTCCAACCAGCAGTAGAGGAGTGTTCCCCTTTCTCCACATCCTCTACAACGTAAACTGTAATTGGTGTTTCTGACTTAGCCATTCTGACATGAGTAAGATAGTATCTCAAAGTTGTTTAGATTTGCACTTCCCTGATGGCTAAGGATGTTGAGTACATTCGTAAGTGTCTTTCTACCATTTTGGAGTCCTCTATTGAGAATTTTCTATTCAGTCCTGTACCCCACTTGTTAATAGGGTTATTTGATGGTTTGGTGACTAGTTTTTTGAATTCTTTGTATATTTTGGAGATCAGCCTTTCCATCTAATGTGGGGTTGGTGAAGATCTTTTCCCACTTTGTGGGCTGTCCTTTGACTTACAGAAGCTTCTCACTTTCAGAAGGTCCCATTTATTAATTGTTGATCTCAGTGTCTGTGCTACTGGTGTTATGTTCAGGAAGCAGTATTATATACCAATTCATTCAAGGGTACCTCCCACTTTCTCTTCTAAGAGGTTCAGTGTAACTGGTTTTATGTTGAGGTTTTGATTCATTTGGACTTAGCTTTGTGTGTGGTAACAGACAGGGTCTAATCTGGTCTTCTACACACCATCATCCAGTTGTGCCAGCAATATTTGTTGAAGATGCTTTCCTCCTCTCATTGTATACTTTTAGCTGTTTTGTCAAAAATCAACTGTTCATAGGTGTGGGGGGTTAATCCTGACTTTCCATTTTTCCAAAGATGTCATTTGTGAGGAGTTATTGGCTAGGGGTGTGGCTTCATGCCCCTTTGCCTCCAAGGTGCTAGCTTGTGCCTGTGCTTCTCTTATGCATGATGTCTGTAGGTGAGTTGTGTCTGGGAACTCCTACTATCTTGGGACCATCCATTGCCTCACATCACACTCTTGACATCTTCTTGCCTTCTCATTCTCATAGATCCCTGGTCCTTGAAAGAGGGATGTGGTATAGATATCTCATTTAGGGCTCAGCATTCCAAAGGCTCCTGTTTATCTGTGTTTTGTTGAAATGTGTGTCTCTATTAGCTACCATCTACTACAAGAATAAAAAAATTTTAGAGATATTGTAACCTAGGAATAATAAGGTTTCTCATAACAGGGTTTGAACAAAAGTAACATAAGTTGTCAGCCAATAATGAAACAGCTAATAATATTCCTATCCATACAGATCAAACTTTTTCATATCATTTACATAAATGAGGACAGTTAATCCCTGTGTGGTCTTATTCACTTTCTTGCCCTCTCGGTGTTGTTCTTCTAGCATGGCTTCCTTTAATAAGGATCCTTAGAAAAATAAATCTTCCTCATTGTAAATTTGTAGAATGAAATTATTCAAGACTGTGTTAAATCAACAGTTGGTCTCAGTAAATCTAAATTCACGTTTTAATATCACTCTAATGAGTTATTCTCTACTTACTATTTGAAATGGCATGGGTCTCTTACATTTCAGGAGCCTGGAAACTAAAAGACTTATGAAATAAAATTCTAGCCAATTATCAGTATTGCAAACTTTCTGGAGGGCATAAGATAGAATCTATCACCCTATCTTCTACATACTCTAAAGGCCATATCCACTCCATATCTCATGATCCTAAAGTTATCTTCATAGTACACCATATATCACTTCCATTCCTGCATTCATTGTCTCTTTCCTTCTAATGACCTGAATTTCTTGTGTCTCAAAAGGACTCTCCTGATCAGTGGGCTGAGCTGGATAGGACAATGTAATTTCCCATTTCAAGATCAACAACTTGATCATGTCCAGTAGGTCTCTTTTGTAATATAAAGTAATATTGGCTCCAATGATTTGTTTGTAGACATCTTACAGGGCTTACTACAAGCCTGTTCTGAGATTGTAAAAGGAATACTATTAAGATATGGTGGTTATATACAGGCTATAGACAGGATCAAAGTGGAAACATTGTGTTGGATATCCATTTTATCTGACCAAAAGCCAAGTTTTGGTCATATGAGCTACAGTGTCCTGACATGAAATATTTGATTGTCAGATCTGAAATTGATTATGATCAATGGCCTTCAAAGATGAAAAATGTGCTGTGGTAGTTGCTGTTTACTTTATTTTCATTTTTATCAATCTACTAGAAAATCTGGCAGTTTAATTTATGGTACATTGGAAGCCATGAGGTGTGTTTTAAATGCAGCCTCTCCAGAAAATAAGTCTCATTAGTACCATCTGGCAAGCCTACATTAACAAGGGAATAGAGTGACAGACTCAACCTGTTTGGGGTACATATTTCATGCCATATAATGTCAAGTTAAGCACAAATGCTACTGATCTCTAGATTGAAAATGGTCAATCAAGGTTGCTTTATTGCCACACATTAGCCATATGAACCTTGAAGTCTGTCTGCCCCTTTTTGTCTTCTGTGATCGGTTGCCTATGCTGTACACAATACCTATTCTACTAAGCATTGATGCAGGAAATAAAACGATTGCAACTAGAAGTGGGTGTTTGGGCCTAATACATATAAATGTGGCAAGAAACCATTAGACAATGAAAGTTAGTTCCCAGATGGCACAACCATCTGGAACATAAATCCATAAAGGTACTTGTGTAGTAGTTTTGCAATGAAAAATCAGAACTCACTGAGAATTTTTAATGGGCACTTACGAAGTTCACTGTTAACATTAGTGTTGATAAATGACAATTATACCTATGTACAAACTTACATTCATCAAGGTAGTCTCAGGGAGCTTTGCGCCTCTACTAAAGGAGAATTGTATTACAAAACTAATTGGTCTCAGGGAGAATGCTTCCAGCCTGTTTAGTGAAAATCTTTAATTCCATATGAGTATAGGAAATAACATTCATCTATTTAGATTTTTTTTTCTTGTTTTCCCATTTAAATCCCTCACAAATACTAACTAAATGCTTGCCTTAATTCTCTCTTACAATCTCATTTCACAGCTAGGCGAATAAGATAAAGAAAAATGGTAATTTATTTCCATACTTAAAGTAAATAAAAACGGAGTCCCTCAGCTCTAATATGATTTTTCTGTGAAGCAGACTAGGAAATGAGCAAGGCATCATCTACACATCAATGCATAAGGTGTCCTTAATCTCATTGCCTTACACATGAAGCAGACCTACAGCATCCCATAGGCCATACTGTAGTAGTAGTTCTCTCTACTGAAAATTTGCACAAAGGCTCCCAATTTATCCTTGTAACATTCCTTTTGGAAACTATCAAGTGACAACTATTTGGAAACGTATATTCTGCAATGTGTTTTTAGAAAACTTTACTTTTTCTTTTTTTTTTTGGTATGGATTTAGAGGACCATGGCAACAACAAGCCTATCCATGAGCCATGGTTTTATTTACATATTTATGTATTTTTAACACTGAATTGGTTCTTCTGATGCTGTTTTCTATGAAATGAGAATTGAAGAACTGAAGGGCTGAATTTCAATGTGATCTATCTGAGAAATGTGCAATAAACAGCAGACAGATTGATTTCCTAGAAACTGGTCATAATGAGATTGCACAGGACACAGGCCCAGCTTCAAGATTATTCCTCATTGATTTCTGACTGAAATCAGGGACACTGCTTACCATGAAATCCCTATTGTTTCCATATTAGAGCTTACTTAGGAAACACAGTGTCTGGATGATAACATACTTAAAATGCCACACTTTGAATTTGCAATCCTATATTAAACATTAAATGAAAAACTTACTAATTTTTGATCCACTATGTATTTTATTGATATAAATTCCTTACATGTCAAGCGTGAGTAATTCACAAAATGGAGATGGACTGGATCCTCTCATTAGTGGAGCCCAGCACTTCATCTTGTCCATACCTCTGTAATGGAATCGGTTTAGGTATTAGCTGAATATAATATTACAAATATGTATATTTGAAAGTAAAATGGGATCCAGGTTTTCCATGAGTAGCACATTTAAATTCTCTGCACGATGAAGTACCAGATATAATTTCATTCTGGAATTTTAAGTGTCTTTAGTAGATATACTGCTTTTTAACATTAAATACATCCTGTGAGTTCATTCTCAGTTCCCCGGTGTCATAAAACTTCAACAAAAGGATATGGGAGATTCTAACCACACTAATGTTGTTAGAGAAATCATCATTAGTCAATGTTCTGTTTCAGCAGAGGATTGGGAGCTGAATTCCCATCTCCCTTTCTGTCTGTTTTTATCTGCCGGATGCATAGGATATTTCCCCAGGAAGCTTCCATGCAATATGACAGAAGCAGAAACTAAATTAAGAGCCCAGACTTTGGCCGTGAGCTAGTGCAAAATAGATCAGTCCAAATTCTTCCCATTCACCCGGGCAGGCCACTTGTGTATCTTTTTCTGATTGAAATTATAAATCTGAAATAAATATGTTAAATTGAAATAAATAAAACCACTCAACTCACTGCTGGACACAGTGTTACTCAGACGATAAGAAAAATGCAGGATTTGGCATGCTGTTTCCTTTTACAGTTTAAAGTGTAAACCGGGGATAATAGTTATAATAATAACAGTAACAAAGTTTACTTTATTATTATTACATTATGTTCCAAGAGTAAAGTGTAATAAATCTTTCAATACTTCATGTACATAGTAGAGAGCAGAGTCCTAAAATGACATATCAGAAGTTTCTCTCCTTTTAATACTAAGATCATTCTTTTCACATCACATATGAAAATTGGTAGGAATGACATGTCTTTTCCTAGGAAACAACCATGTAGCAACAGTTAAATAAGCTTCCAATGTCATATACCCTTTCACTGTTACCATTACCAGTTAGTCATGTCCACTAAAAACAGAAAAGAAAATATATTTACATGTGATATCCATTGTAAAGCATTAGAAATCTTCAGATTAGTACTGTCCTTAAGAGGAAGATATTCTTTCCAAAAGAGTCCCTCTTCATTTTCCATCATCTATGTTAAGAAAAGTATTACCTGCTTCCTTCTGCAGGGAGCTCCTATCACCTTTTTCTTTATATACCTAGATTATTTTTATGTCCTAGAATAAATGCAGTCATTCCTCATTTAATTTAACCTTAAATATGGAGTTCTCTTATACAGTCCCTAATTCAATTTCTGTAAACATTTTAATGAGATAACACTATTTTATTGTTGCCAGTTTTTGCTTTTAGAGAAAATAGTAAAAAAAAAAAATGAATAAGAACTACTAAGTGACTTCTAGCTTCTCCTTCAAAGCTTGTAAGGATTGGGTTTCTACATGAAATAGCAGTTGCTCTGGGAAAAAAATAGAATAGACATTGTCATAGAAGATTCAGGAAATGCAGGTGTATTCTTGGTCATACTCCCATCCATTTGTTACAGTCCTATGTATGTGGTATTCTATGATGCTATATTTTAAGTAAGTGATTAAAATAAATCACACTCTTCACTTCTGAATTAAATGTAAGTTTTGGCTTACTTAATTTAGTTAAGCAAGTGTGTAAGTTTGTCATAGAGCTCAATACGTTTTCACATACATCCCACATATGTATATACAAAAAGTTGTGTTCCAGGTGTATGTACAATAGGGAACCAATAATTTTCATAACTTTCACAACTAATAAATGCCTAGTAAACTGGTTACCTAATATGCTGGTATTTATTCCATGTGATAACCACACTAAAATACAGAAACTATCATATAGCTACTATAAAACTTGCAAGTCTTTTGTGTTATCAATGTGTTTTAATATATTAAGAAAGACTACACTTTCTTTTAGTATGTCTTGAGGATTAAATGGAAATTTATATTACCAGTGGCCCTCAAATTGGAAAATGCAGTTAAAGCTTAGCAATGGTGACACCACCACTAGGGAGGCAAAGGCAGGCAGATCTCTGTGAGTTCAAGGCCAGCCTGGTCTGCTAGTTCAAGGACAACCTCCAAAGCCACAGAGAAATCCTATCTCAAAAAAAGAAATTCCATTAAAATTTTTCCTAGACCACATTATTCTTGAAAAATGAAGCCAAAAATGTTTTGGCTTATAGAAAATTATCAGGATCTTACCATCTATTTGGATTGAGTATGAATTATAAACTACACCAATTTTCTAACTGGAAAAAAAGATCATTTTGAAAATATTACCTCTAAATTATCTCTAAGCAGAGCACACTAACATAAACTCTTAACACAACAGGGCTTGTAAACAAGAACACCTGATGTTTTTAGGCAAATCCTACCTTTTTACAGTTCTTATCTTTTTTTTTAATGGGTGAATTTGTAGTAATGAAAAGATAGAATTGTGAGCTGTTTTCTGACTCTGTCTGTCTGCTTCACTTTAGTGTAGCTATTTAATGTCTCTAAAGTTTTAATTTACCACCACCTCATCCTCACTGTCCTCAGGGTCTATGTCATTAGAGGACTGATGATAACAGGATACCATTATTCATTTGAAAAGTCACCCTGTGGGACAAGATGCTGAATTCTACCCTCAATTACAAAAAATTAGAGTAGATGTCAGGAACTTTTTGTAGCATGTTTTCTGGGGAGGCATGTGATGTTTTGGAGCAAGCTCTGATAATATGCTTATAGTTAATAAAAACAAAAACATAGGGAAACAAACCTTTAGAGTAGTGACAAGTGCATAGACAGCAAAATCATCAAAGAACATTTGGCCAATAATGACCATACTATATGGATAATTGATATGATCAGAGTATCACTTTGCTATACCTGATGTTCTGCTGTTATCTCTCTCCCATTCATCCAAGATGATGAAACTGTGGTTCATGAATAACAGAGGAAAGCGTAAGATGGAAGAGTATGGAATAAAAGTCCCATGTGACGTGTTGAAAATGACACAGAATTTATAATAGGATAGCTTAATCAAAAATGCTGTGGCTTAGCTTATGTCCCTGAGCCATTTCATTATCATGCTACAGGTTCTTCTAAATTGTTAATAATCTTGTTTTCTTAATATATATATATATATATTGGTTACTGAGTTGTTCAGTTTTAAAATCTTTTTATGAAATTGCTATCTTTACAGAGGAAGACTACTTTCCTGTGGAAAGATTTTACATTAGAGACAATTTAGTAATCTTGATTTTGGTGATCAGCAGAATACACATAGACTGAAAGATAGGAAGAATGTGACAGACAGGGATGTCATGAGCCTGAAGTCTATAAAGTAATACTAAGGAATCACAAAATTAAGAGCATGTTAATCACAAAATTAAGAGCATGTTAACCAACATGCCCTCAGAAATGAAAACTGAACTGAAAGTTGTTTCTGTCAAAGTATAGACAGTGGTACATAGATGTTCACAGGTACAAGGAATCACTGGTAGCTGGCCCTTAGCAAAGATTTCCCATCATCACTGGTCCTAGTCAACAGCCTTCCTGCCCCTAAATGGAAGCAGGTTGAAGTCCATTTGCACAAATTTTGGATGGTTCTATGGTGTGTAGAGCTTACACTTGACCTGGTGATTATATAATGTGCTCTAAAATGACATCATATGATGGTTCCTCTAAGGAGTTGACCTGGCTTCTTGCTGCCATCGTCCCAGGGAACACTGTGTGTTGATAGCAACAAGAAATGTCTTTAAAGCCTGACATCAACACAGGTCAGGTTTTTTGGCTTGAGGATGCTATACTTTTTCTAACTGTTTTTCCCCATGATCATCTTACCAAGTTATCCTAATTGAATGGAATCTTGTTACTGTCATCCCTCTTAAAGGAGAAAATCCTCTCATCATCTGAACTCCTACTCTATCTACTGCCATCCCCAATTGTTCTTCTGGTGATAGTTTATTCCTAACTCCTGCTCATGCTTAGAGGCAACACAATTTCTTTATGTTTGTATTTAACTGATCTTCCTTGAATAATCTATGTAGAGATTGAAACAGAAAAGAAACTAAGAAAAAAACTTTTAGTCTATTCCAAAGTGAATATTTTTTTCCTTTAACTTCAGCAATTGTAGCATTATGTCAAGGTATTCAGGGTTTTTTGGTGAATAGTCTCTTAATTCATAGCCCCTAAATCTCCCCACCCCAAATCCAGCTAGGCACTGTCTGTGTTAGGGGAGGAGGGGAGATTTCTGTGGCCATACTGTGAGAGAAAAAAAACTAGAAACATGGGGACAATCCTCAGCCTTGGAAGACTTGAGGGTAGTCTTGTTTACCACACCACTTGTGGTTTGTCCGGTATCATCATTAACTGCAATCGGTAGTGTAGTAGTGAGTGATGTGACTTAATGACAGCCCTGTCATGGGCATTCTCATGTCAGCTGTTGCTTCTCAGCTGTAACCAAGCAGTTCTGTGCTTCCCTGTCAGCCACCACTCAGGTACAGCGCTGTGTTTTCTACCAAGTGATCTTATCCAGTCTTCTGGCATCATTCCGCACACCTTTTGTGGATTCCCAAGACACAGTGTAGGGGCAGGAAGCTGGTGTAGACATTACCTGACATCACAGATCTCTGCTTAGCTGTTCATTCATTGCATCGTGCCAATGTTTGTGTGAGGATGTCAGTGGTACATATAAACTCTCTGAGTGGTGGCTGCTCATGAGAGTTCAGGAGGACTAGAAGAGTCATGTTCTCAGAATCAGTGTGTCCCTCGCCTAGCTAATTCCACTTTACCAAGATCCCTTTCATCATAAACTATCTTTTTCTACGAATCACAGTTTGGCTATAAATGTCACTAAACCTGTCTGTATTCTTGTCTGAATATAAGCATGACCTTAACTTTCATCTCACTCAAGGCCTTTACTTTTAGGTCTTAAAGACCTAGTTTGAGTTACCAAAACTGAGCTGTACATGTCAGTCTTTGTGGACTGTTGCTGTATGAAATCCTAATCCCTTTCAGACATTTTTTTCCTGAAAAGCCTTACATTCAGAAAGGTTTGGAAGCAAGGAAGATTAATCTTTTTAAAGTACTGGCCTTCAGGAAACTAGCAGTAATTACAATCCTCTGTACTATTTCTTGAGTCCCTTGAATGGTAAATAAATCACCAGAACTCTGTTTGTGTATACAGAAACGGAAAGATTAAGAGACAAATACTATTTGTTGGGTGACTTCTACTTGCATGTTGTTTCTTCTTAGTTATTTCATTCTTTGCTTCCCTTAGAAAGGTATCTTTAGAATAAGCTGAAAAACAAACATCTGACACCTAGCAGTCAAAGTGACTTGCATCTTTCTTTGAAATCATTTTAAAATTAAAATGTGAATAAGTGTTTAAAGTGCCAAGGGATTTTTATTTGTGTTGTTTATTAGTCTCTTTTGTGTGGCTCAAAGCTGCTAGTGGCCCTGTTTCACAGAGCTCAGATAATATGCTATCATGTCACACATCAGGACTCAGAGGAGCTCTAACTAAAATGCATGACGTGGATATCTTTTCATTCTTCTGCTCAAATTTCCCTTTGTTAAAAACTCATGAAAAGATGCATATGGCCACAGAGTGGCTGCATCGAGTGAGTGTATATGGAGTAAAAAGTGCATTGTCTGCTTGCAACATACATGATGCCATAATGTTGTAAAACTGGTAACTCTGCACACACCACTGCTCTTGATAAATTGGTTAAAACTCTAGACCAAATATACCAAGTATAATGAATGTCTCACCATATGAAGTTTATTATGTCTCAGATCACATAGGACATTTTACCAGATGGGACTTATGAACAGATATGATGGATCAAACAGTTTCTGTGGTGAGACTTCATCATTAAAAACAAACCTAAAATTTCTTAAAATCATAGGGAAAGAATTTATCTGTTTTTAGTGAGTAGACACTTCATAACTGCTTTTGTTTTTAAAGTTTCTCTTAATCCTGATCCACAGAAGTGGCCAAGTGACAAAAATTCATAGAGGAACAGACCAAATTTGAATTTGAACAACCTCGTTTCCTTGCTTCTCAGCCACAATTCAGTTGCTCACCCTTTTAATGGCTTTGCTATTTTTTTTATGGGTTTTCAAGACAGGGCTTCTCAGTGTAGCACTGGCTGTCCTGGAATTTGCTTTATAGACCAGGCTAGCCTCGGACTCAGAAACCTGTCTGCCTCTGCCTCCTGAGTACTGGATTAAAGGCATGCACCACCATGCCCAGCAGGTGACTTGCCCAGCAGGTGACTTGCCCAGCAGGTGACTTTGCTGTTTTTTTTTTTTTTTCATCTTAATTAGTAGGTCTTTAAGATGGATAATTTGTGTGGCTTAAAAAAATAAATGCATAAAGTATCTGGCATAGAGTAGTATATTTTTAGCTATTACTAACATGTAATCTAGTAAGAGTAGATAGACATTTTTAGCTTTGCCAAAATCCTATTTCCAGGCTTCATAACAGCTCTTAGCCTAATAAGATACCTTTAAGCACACAGCTAATCCAATAGTTATCATTTAACCAAATACTCAAAATGGGTAATACTGAGTTAACTAGCCATCTCACTTTATTACTATATACTGTAAGCCCTGTATGCCATTTAGCATATCATAATTAACTGCTCTTACTTTACCTTGATATTCTGCTACATAATATGTGGAGGAATAAGGAGCTCACAGTCAAGGTGTGAAATGTTAGTATTTTACACAACTTCAATAATTTTCTTCCCATCATTGTGTACAAAATATCTATTGTCAATTTTTCCTCTACTCAGCTAGTTTTGTGTTTACTTATATTAGAAGATAATACAGCCTAATAAATACAAAGAGGACATTATCCCCAATGAAGAAAGGAATAAAATACTCAAACCACAAGCCTTGCTGCTATGTTTGAGCATTACCGTGACCCCAAACTTCTGCACATCCCTTAACCTTTCCAAATGACAACCTGCAGTATTTTCTTCATTTTATCTCTTAAGTGGTAAATTAGGTAGCCATCATCCCAAAACATTATAAGAAGTGAATGTGCAGTCCCCTAAAGCCATCATATAGCCCCTGCACAGCCTAGCATCAATGCACAAAGTCAAAATGCAAGGGTATAGAAGAGCTCAAATGCAGTAGCTTAGATTGGTTTAGAAGTTCCCATACTACATCCTGCATTATCGTTACCAGTTTACTGTATGCTAACAAGCTTTGCTTCAAATACCGTAGAGTAAAACTGTGAGGAGGGAAGAACTAACATTTAATTTCAAGAAAAAGAGCAATAGACACCAGTGAACCCCAGTAGATTCTGTGGACTATGGGTGGAGATATGTCTTTGTATGCCCATCAGATGTGACAAATGTACCAGTTTGGACCTAGATGCCAACTGTCAGGCAATATGTGCAGTTTTGGGGAATGAGAGTAAATGGGTACACCCTGTACTTTCTGCTCAAACTTTCTGTGAAACTAAATTTACTCTATAAAAATAAAATGTATTAACTTAAAAAGTGCAAAACCAGAATACACTTAGGAAGTATATTACAACATATTACTAGAGGATTGCTCAGTGTCCTGTCATCAGTCATGACTATAACTTTAATCATCTTTTTTTATTTTGCCTGCCACTGAGGTTTTGTAAACATACATGATAAAAGAGAATGGCTAAAACACTGGGGGAAGAAAGAGTTACTATTCAAGGCAATTGGTATGATTAAGCAGTGTAGTTAAGCATGCTAAACAAATACTGACAGCATTTATCTGGAACCATTAGACTAGCATTGGACCAAGTATAATTCAATAGT
Source organism: Phodopus roborovskii (assembly GCF_943737965.1). Taxonomy (NCBI): domain Eukaryota; kingdom Metazoa; phylum Chordata; class Mammalia; order Rodentia; family Cricetidae; genus Phodopus; species Phodopus roborovskii. The sequence continues at coordinate 8,804,960 of NW_026125444.1, forward strand.
CAGTATTTGTTGAATAGTTCATATTCTAACTCTATATTTGAGAGATGAAATCAGGACAGACATCTCTGGATTGAGGAATTATTTCAGTCAATGTAAACTGAGTTTATTTCCCAAAACCTTCATAAAATCCTGCTTTTGTAGTCCATTTCTGATCATAACGCCTGTATTTCATGTCACTGGTTTTTGTCGTTAAAACAGATCTTTCTCTTGTAGTAATATGATAATGGTGACAGGGTCCAAACATGTATTAATCACGAGTCACACATTAATTTGAAAACAAAAAACAAAACACCTGGAAAAACATAACCAAGAAATAGACTTAGTAAAGTTAATTTCAATGTTAGTTCTTAATGTTACTTTTCAAATTTGCCAAAATAAGAAAGATGTCCTAAAGCATTTATATTATGTAAGTACATTGTAAATATTAAAGATGATATTGGCAATATACAAAACTGTTCATTTTCCCTTATAACTCATAACCTTTCATCTTTGATTGCCCATAAATTATTTCTTAGTTATACTAACTTCCTGTCTTTTTGTGATCAATAAGTTGTTTTACATTTTAAGGAAAAGTTGATTAAGGACAGTAACATATTCATTTTGTGTATCGATGTGACAGGAAGTATGCTCCTTAGTACCATCATCCCTGTATGCCTCATACTGATGGAAAAGTGGATATTAGCTTGTCCTCATCTTAGATAGTACTTCATGTAAAATACATCCTTTTCTGTCTGGTTGAGTGTAATAAATAAGTCTTTTCTGAAAATTTAAATATCTACTTCTCTATGTGAACTTTTGCATAAATATTTTGAACAATGTAATTATAACCAGAAGTTAATAAAGGGAGTCAGGGGAAATAGCCCTGCCACTGACTCTAAGCCCATGTATTGTTCTGGCCTCTGGCTCTCATGGTTTCTACCAGACATGGAAGACAGAATGATATTTTACCTATTACACAATAGGTAAATTACCTATTTCCCAAAATAACCACACTGAATAATTATATCCAAGGAATGTATAAGGAAACATTCTATACTATTATTTAATAGTGTATAAACCACCAATGTTTTATACACCATTATATGTTTTATAGGAATGATAGTTTATTTGATTGTTCTCATTAGTTCAAATGAGAAAATTCGGTTGAATTGGATTCTAACCAGAGAAATAAATGTTTTCTGCATCTTTGCTGCAAAGAACAATTGAAACAAATGTATTGAAATTCATGACTCACACTTGACTTCAGGCAGTATCAACTTAAAATTCAAGGGTGTAGTCGTGTGTTCAGAGGCGGTGTGAAGCTACCAGCATGCAGTTCCATCAATTAGAGACAAAGGAAGAGCAAAACCTCAAGGTGTTTTTCCTAAGTAGATGAACTGTTTTTTATTATTATTATTATTTCGTTTTTTGTAACGTGCAGCTACATCACTGTAACAGTTTTTCCCACCTAATGAAATAGCATAAAATTGTATTTAATTTAAATCTGGAATATATTTTATCATTAATGTTTTGTTAGCTGACTAAATGTTAAAATTTGTATGAATAGATTTATGAAAGTGGTAAAAAAATTTTTAAAGGAAATAATACTCTCTAAAATGAATCCCAAATCGACAAATGTGTGTTCTTATTTTCAATAGTAGCATAGACTAAGTATTTACATCTACCTATCTATCTATCTATCTATCTATCTATCTATCTATCTATCTATCTATCCATCTCAATATCTATGTGTGTGTGTGTGTGTGTGTGTTTGTATCTCCCTCCATCCCTCTCTCCCCTGCCTTCTCTGTATTTTGGTTTTTTGTAAGTATTGAGAACTAAACATAAAGACTAGGGTATACCAACTTAGTGTTATTCCCACGCTATAGCTCCTTCCTGCTTCTTCCTTTTTAAACTTTTCAATGTGAGACATGGCCTCAGCCATAGAGTAATTAAATTTTTACACCATTTATTCCAGTCCTATGTGTAGTTATTGTTTATGATAAAAACATTCTAAGAAATATTTGAAAATAATTTCAAGTATTATTCAAAGATTTCTAGAGAGTTTATTTTGATTGTTGTCAATATGTACTTCCTATTTGATTAACATAAAAAAAAAATCTCATCAAAAGAGAATGAATTAGGTTACTCAAATACAAAAGGATAGGTGATCTGTTGTGATAATAACCTTGATGGATATCAATTCCAGACGAAAATATACATATGTATCTTAAAGAATCAAGAATTTTATTCAACTGTGGAAAGTGTCTGTGGGCCCAGAAATCTGGAGACAGAATAAGGATATAAGTCAGTGTGTACTTTATGTTGAGATTTTGTATCAAAACAATATAAAAAATTTTTTACTACAAAATAATTGCAAGTCTAAATTGATAAGACTATAAAGTTTTAGACTAATTGTTGAGATAGAAATTTGCTTCTACATAGTGATTAGGTAAATAAAACTAAAATTGACCATAATTCATTCCACATGCCTCCAATAACTCGAACACCTTTAAATACTAAGACCTTAGGTCCACAGCTGGCTGAATGCCAGAAAAGCATCATAATTGAGAACAGAATGTTTGGAGTTTCGTAGTACTGTTCACTGTTGATAAGTGAGAATATTTGATGTATATTGCCAACTAAGAAATTTAGATGATTATTGTTTTAGTAACAAAAGAATATTAGTATTGATTCTTTGCTTTTTTTAAAATTTTTACTTATTCTTCTCTCAGACCATACATGCTGACCACAACCTCCCCTCCCTTTGCTCCTCACAGGTCGCCCTACCTTCCCTCTTTCCCAGATGCACCCCTCCTACATTTCCTTCTGGTCTCCCAGGGATATCAACATAACATGGCAAAACACGATACACTCATATCAAGGCTGCATCAGACAACCTGTGGGAGTAAAAGGGACCCAAAAGCAGGCAAACGAGTCAGAGACACCACCACTCCTACTGTTAGGAGTCCCGCAAAAGCTCCAATCTAAACGATCATAACATATATGTATAGCACCTATCACAGACCCTTACAGGCTCCATGATTGCTGCTTCAATCTCTGTGAGCCTCTATGGCCCCTGATTAGTTGATATTGTGGGCCCTGTTCTTCTGGTATCCTTGACCCCTCTGGCTCCAGCGCCTATAGCCCTTCCTCCCCTTCTTCTGAAGGATTCCCTGAGATCTGCCTAATTTTCTCTTTGGGTTTCTACATCTGATGCTATCAGTTACCCCCAAAAAGCCTCCCTGGTGGCTGTTGGACTAGGCATCTGTGAGTACAGAATATCATTAGGAATCATTCCATTTTCTTTCCTTCCTTACTTCCTTCCTTTCATTCTTTCTTTCTTTCTATCTTTTTTTTTCATTTGTTTTAGGCCAATGTGTTTATCTCTACAAATAGGTCCCTGGACCATCCAGCTTACAGTTCCATGCATCCAGGCAGTGACAGGCATGGGCTCTTTCTAGTGGTATGCGCTTTAAAGCTGGACCAGTCATTAGTTGCCCACTCCTACAACTTCTGAGCTACTATTACCCCTAACACATCTTGTATGTAGTACAGGTCCAGGGTTTTGTGGCTGGATTAGTGTCCCAGTCCCACTTATGAGAGCCTTACCTGATTACAGAAAATGGTCTATTCAGGCTCTGTGTCCCCATTACTAGGAGTACTTGCTAATGTCACCCTTGTAGATCTCAGGAAGTTTCCACTGCCCTAGATTTCCATATTAACCCCCAACCCAAATACCCCCAATTGAACTCTGTATTAATTTTCTAGATTCCTCCAACACTGCAGTTCCCACTTGAACCCTCTTGTTCCCATCCCCACCCACACCCAGTCCACCCACGAAACCTCTTCTGTGTCCTCTTCCAGGGAGATCCATGTGTTCCCTCCTCATAGCCATCCTTGTTACTTAGCCTACCTCAGTCTTTGGAATGTGGTGATTATAATTTACTTAGTAGCTAATACCGACTTTTAAGTGAGTAAATACTGTATTTTCACATTTACCTTTCCAGTACTGGGTTACCTGACTCAGGATGATCTTTTCTAGTTCCATTCATATGCCTGAAAATTTCATACCACTGTTTATGACAACTGAGTAATATTCCATTGTTGTGGAATATTTGCTTAAAATAAGTCAAGACAATAGAAATTTGAAACATGAAGCCATGTCAAATTCACAGTGAGCAAGGAGAGAGATAGATATGGGATCACTTGATCATGGAATCCCTGCCTATAATCATGGTGAGTCTTCCTACAACATATTTAAAGTAGTCAAGATGAATGACCAGTTATTCTAGAATCTTATATTGACTGTTTTGCTAATATCATGTTTAAGGTTTTTATTGTTGAAGGGTTTCCATAAATATATTCTGAGTTGATCAATTAAATTCCTAAGTTTAATTTTCAGTTATTTGCCATACTTGATATCAATTTTCATTATTCAAGAGCTTATTCATCATACTGCTTACTTTAAAATTTCTTAAGAACTAATTTCATTAGTTTTTGTTTCTTTGTTTTGTATTATTCTTTTTTCAGTTGGGGTTTATCTGAGTACCCATGTCTATCCTGAAAATTGTGCTATAGAACAGGTTTGCCTGGAACTCGCAGAGATGTAACTATCTCTGTCCCACAAGTGCTGGGATTAAAGGCATTTGCAACCACTGCCCCATGGGAATTACTTCTTATCACTAAAAGTGTGATATTTAGAAATCCCTAAAAATAGTGTCTGCAAAGCTTTTAGATATAAACAAATCTGCTCTTCCACAATGTGTTGAATAGCCAAAGGATATTTTTAATACAATATACTTCTCCATTGCATTTCTTATCTGAACTCACAGTTAATATTGCATTGATTCACTCTGAATCAAGGCATCACCAAAACTTATAAGTTCATATATAAAATCATGCATATTTTGCCATCCTAATGTTAAGCATGGGTAAGTTTAATTGCACTATTAAGTCATGCAGCTGATGTAATTAGACAACAATATGGTCCTTAGGACAGAGAAGATTAGTTACTTCACGATCCATAATACATACTTTCACTACATTCACACGACAGAATGACAAATGTCATACCCAACTAAAAGACCCATTTTATTGATTCCTTTGCAGCTATGATCAAAGGAAATACAGTTAAGCAAATTTTAGACATTTCTTTCAAAGGCAATTGTTTCTTTGTTTTTATTCACATCTTTCTTTTCATCCAATACTATTAGAATTTCCCTGGCTAAAGCTGCCATTTTATACCATATACTCAAAGATTTTTTTAACTACTGTTAAATTAACAATAAACTATCTATGTTGTAAAGAGTAAGTAGCTTATGATTTATGATGTCTCATAAAACTTATCACCCTACCCAGAGCCACTTTTAGTCATGACTTGCACTATTAATTTGTTACAGTTAAGGAAAATAAAAGGGGCATGAAAGTTTAATTGATAACAGTGTTTACAAGTTTTTAATTATTGGTGATTTTGAAACACAGGGCATACTGACTTCAAACTTTAGATCTTAACCACTTGTTTTAAAACTTAATACATAAAGACTTTATGTCTTATATTAACAATTGAACTCGTAGCAAACATAAATTTACCCTATTTCTGACACTTATATAATTCTTTTTTTTTAATTCAGCATTTGTACCAGATATTAGAAGGTTTACAGCCTTTAGCAAGGGGATTTTGAGGAAAGAGACATTAGTAAAAGAAACTGTAGTAATTTAGAGCTTGTGAATGTCAAATTTGAGTCACCAGAATGACAGCCAGGTGGCAAAGCACAATAGGCAACTAGAATATGAGTCTGGATCCCTTAGCTTTATAAAGGTCAAAGCTAGATATATACATCTGTGAGTTATCTGCACGGAAGTGATAGCACAAACAGAAGAAATGTCTGAGATCATCTAAAAGGGGAAATAGCAAAGGAAAATGAGGCAAAGTATTTTGAGAGTATTTTCACTTACGAAAAGTAGAAATGAAGTTCACAGAGAGTGGGGGCTGAGATCATTCACCAGAATTATACTAGAAATGTTAAAAGCATGAAGTTCAAGAGTCACCAAGCATAATAACAGTGGAGAACCGAGGCGGTAAATGTTACAGATATGGGGACCACACAGATGCTAAAAAATTAGAAAGTTATATATCCCTAAGTTGAAACAGGCAGTTTCTCTTAAGTTGTAAATCAAAACACTAATTCTGCCTTATTGATAAGTATATAAAAGGTGAAGAATTAGAAATATCACTTGTCCATAGGCATTACAAGAGGAAGTAATGTGTATATGCAGGTATGTGTCTTGAGTGGGAAGAATCCATACAGATTATTTTTTTTTTCATTTAAAAAGTTTATACTGTAGAAAAAATTGACTATTATCTACAGAAAAAGAGTAGGTAAAAGGTAATGTGAACTTACAAATAAATAAAAGCTAAATGGGATTCATAAATGAAACAGGAGATATTTGATGTGAGGATATAGCCCAGCCAGGAAAAGGTTTGCATTGCTGGGACCTGGGTTTGGATACCATCACCCAGGAAAAAGCTGTGAATATTGGAGGTATCTGTATCTCCAGGGATGGCATCCAATGGAGACTGGCCCCTTGCTGAGGTTAATTGTCACGCCAGCTAAGACAATTGTTATGCTCCACACTGAGTGAGAGACCCTGTCTCTGGAAATCAATGAAGATCAGAAAAACAAAAACAAACAAACAAACAAAAACCCAGAGCATTGGTGGCACAAGTGTTTAATCCCAGCCCTCGAGAGGCAAGCAGATCTCTATGAGTTCGAGGCCAGTCTGGTCTACAGATTGAGTTCGAGGACAGGCTCCAAAGCTACAGAGAAACCCTGTAGTGGGAAAACAAAACAAAAACAACAACAACAAAAACAGAAATCACTGAAGAGCAATTGAGGGAAGCTTCTGTGTAGCATCATTCCTTGGTGTACACACACACACACACACACACACACACACACACACACACACACACACAGTTTCTTGTTTAGCCAAGAAATTAATTGATAGAGAATTAATCCAGTAGAAACAAATAACATTTGTATATTTTTGTCAACTGTGGAAACTTTCCAATTCAATATGTTCCATTTCAATTTGTAATAAACTTGCAGAAAAAAAAAAACTTGATATAGTAAGTGTAATCCAGGATTGAAATGCAGGGCTTGGGCTGCAAGTGACTCTACCTATTAAGCCATCTGCTCAACCAAGGGGACATAGTACAGTGTGATTAACAGCAACAACCACAAGAAAGAAAAAACAACAACAAAAAAACCTTAACTTGGCAAATTGTAGGTCCCACATTCTTCTGGGAGTAAACAGTTTAATTAAAGAGGGTTGACTGCAAATGATAACAATAGGCAGCACTCATCACCCAGCTACAGACACAGGACTAGAGTGTCACTTCCCATTAACCTTGAATGAAGAAACTAGCACCTAGATCCCACCTTTTACCCTGGTAGAGTCCAAAAGAGCAATGAAGAAATCAGTGACAATGTCCGTCATGAGTCATGGGAAACCCAAGCCACTTTTCATGTTACCTCCATTTATTCCCTCTTTTCTTTCATTCCTTCTTCCTTTCTTGTTTTTTTCTTTATAATTCAACTGCAGAATATGCAAACAGAGAAATTTGTAAAATGCCCCGCCAAACTGTCCTTCTAAACACATCCAATATGCTCAAAATATATTGGATTATAACTTGGAGAATACTAGGGAAATCGATGTTAGCATTCAGTCCCATTTCAAATGAATTGCACTATTAAAAAAATCTGAGCTACAAAGGAAACATTCTGTCATGGAACAATGTTGGTGTTCTTGACTGACATAAGCAAATTGGAAGCTTACTAAGGATCAAGGCTGCAAAAGGCTTTGAAAGCCATAAATTGTAAAATCAATATGCTAAGCTTTTGGAAGCCAGTGTGAAAATCATGGTGCTGGAGCACTCTAGGATCCTGCCTGGCACTCACCAGTGTTTACGGTCCACATTCCATAAATTAAATGTAAAGTTTTGCTTTTCTTCTTGCCAAATGGGCATGCAGCTCTTACTAGAAATGGGGACATTTCCTTGAGTATTGGGGCAAAGAACTATGAGTGAAAAGATGAGAGAGGTGGAGGGAACTCGGTACTATAAAGGCAAGTAGCAAGTTAGCTCTGAGAAATGCACTCCTCCTGGGTGCAAATAAACACAAATGCACTTGACACAATGACCTGAAGAACTTTTTTTTTTTTTAAAGTGGTATGTCAAGAAAAATGAGGGGGTTACATGAGGTCAATTACAGAGAGAGAGGGGAGGAAAAGGAAAGGGAAATGAGGAAAGGACAGGAAGGGAGTACAGAGGGGAAATGAGTGGATTCTGGATTAACTATCCTTTGTTCATGCTATGGGCACGTCATATAAAGGCCACAGTGTTCTGAGCATGTGTGAGCTCAGGTTTTGTGGTGCTTTTCCACTGCTCTTCCAAGGCAGGGGCTTCATCACCAGTAATCTTGTACAGTATTCCCAGACTCTCTATTTCACTACAAATAGTGGGTCACAGGAAAACACTATTGGCAGAGGGCAGCACCCCTCTCCATGGCATCTGAAATAATTTACAGAAAATGTGCAAGGACACTTCATCTCCCTACCTAATTTCATCTAATCCAGGCTTCCATTGAGATGATACAGAAAAGATCTGAAGTAAAATCCTTAAGCAGAATTCATTTTTTCCATATGAAAATGCAATGTAAGAGATGTTAAGTAAAAAAAATGGACAAGGAAAATAATTATGGCATTATTTCCAAGGGAGTTGGAGGGTGTGTGCTTTATTGCTTAAAATCTTGTAGAAATTATATTGTCTAAAAACTAGAACAGCTAAATTCTCTTTAAAACTATAATGGCTCCCTCTATTAAGGTATCTCTTTTCAGGCTTGTCTTCTCTATTCTTCCCCCAGTCCAACCTTCCTGATTCCTCACATCCTCCTTCCCCTCCCCTTCACCCTTCCTCTTTCTCTTATCCCCCACCCCCACCCAGTGCTCCCAATATGCTCTGGAGATCTTGTCTCTTTCTCCTTCTCAAGGGGACCATATATCTCTCTCTTTGGGTCCTCCTTGTTTCCCAGCTTCTCTGGGGTTGTGGATTGTAGGCTGGATACCCTTTGCTCTATGTCTAATATTCATTTATAAGTGAATACATACCATGTTTCTATTTTTGTGACTGGGTTATCTTACACAGGATGGTTTCTTCCAGCTTAAACTATTTACCTGCGAATTTCAAGATTTCATTGTTTTGTTCTGCTGAACATTGTGTAAATGTATCACATTTTCTTTATCCATTCTTCAGTTGAGGGACATCTAGGTTGCTTCCTTATTCTGGCAATTATAAATAATGCTGCTATGAACATAGCTGAACAGATGTCCTTTTGGTATAAATATGCATCCTTTGGGTATATGCCTACGAGTGGAATAGATTTAAAGAGAAATCTGACACTAAGGAAATGTCCAGTGATCTACAATGATCCAAGAAACTAAGCAGTAGTGGAGAGGCTACCTTAAATGTCCTTCCCCTGTAATGAGATTGATGACTACCTTAAATTCCATCCTAGAGCCGTAATCATGTAGCTGACAGAAGCAGAAACAAAGATTCACAGTCAGACACCAAGCAGAACTCATGGAATCCTGTTGTAGAGAGAGAGGAGTGATGAACAAAGGGTTCAAGACCATGCTGAGGAAGCATATAGAAAGAGATAACCTGAACAAGTAGAAGTTCATGGACACCAGCCTGACAGCTGGGGAAAAAGTATAGGACCTAATCAAGCCCGCTGAACATGGGTGTCAGGTTGGGAGACCTAGGCAGTCTATGTTCTGGGCAAAGGAGCCAGTATTTATGCCAAGTGCATGAATGGGCTTTGGCAGCCCATTCCCTATGGAGGGATACTCTCTCAGCCCAGATATACAGGAGAGGGCCTCGGTTCTGCCCCAAATGATATGTCAGGCTTTGAAGAATCCTCTATGGGAGGTCTTACTCTCCCTGAGGAATGGATGAGAGGTGGGGTGGTGGATCAGTAAGGTGCATGGGAGGATGGGAGGGAGAGGGAAATGGGATTGGTATGTAAAAACCAATTTTTTAATTTAAAACAATATTTGTAAAGTAAAACAAAATTATTAGTTGATGAGGATGAGTTCATCCTCAATTTTTATTTAATGTACTAATTCTTTCTCCACTTTAAAAACTATTTTAGATATCCATATTTGAAAAAATATCAAATTTTATGTTATTATATTAGTCTTTTAAATATGCAGTATACTTGAAAAAAAATCCAGGATATTTAAGACCACTTAGTATGCATGAAAATTAAAATCAAAGTATAACTTCTAGAATTTTTAAAAAGCCAATATTCAAAGTTTCCCTAAGTAATCTGCCCAATTTTCTCCAACCATTTCAGAGTATTGAATGTTAAATAATTAGAATAAATCAGCAAGTTCAGCTACATATTAAAAAGCATCCTGATTAAAATTACCACTCTACTAGAAATGCATTCAGTCTTCTTAAATATGTATTAATATTCTGTATATTAAACATATGGCAAAAGAATCCTCTATTCCCATTTACAACCATTTATATTTGTATATCTAATGCCCAACATCAAAAACACATAGAATAAATAGGAACTCATTCATACATAGAAAAAAGACTCATGCTTTTGTGGATCAGTCTAAAGCAATGTAATTGAATTATTTTGAGTTAATTTACATATCCATAACCAATATGTGTATGTGTAAAAATTATATGCAATGCCCTCATAGTACTTATGTGTAATATATGATATGTATAGTATTTACATTATATACAATTATTAACTTTTAATAGAAATTTAGTTCTTTGACTGTACTTTGTTGTAAATAAAGAATATCATGGAAATCCCATGACCATTAGCAGGTCTCCTTTCTCACTGCCCTCCTGAATTAATGCCCATTTTGCTGCCATAAGTGTATTATCTAAAGTTATTTTCTAGTGTTGTATTTACATCAATTTCTACTGAGATTAAAATGTTTTCCATTCAATGGCTATATAATGCCCTCAATTACATCCTTATCAAGTCAGTGTCAATCTTGAAGTGAAGACAATATTCATAAAGACAACTAGGTTTTCTGTCTTATCCTAAAGGTATAAGGAAGGACATGTGAGGTTTGAAGTAATAATCAAGAGGGAATTGCAATCTTAAGAAATTAGTGACAATTACATATATTTCTATTGTGGCTGTCCTACAACAATCCTCACATAAATACAGAGCATTTATGAAGCAATTTATAAATGTTCCTGTAACACACACTTTTTTAAGCCAGCTGTGATTGTGGAAAAAATGAAAATGCAATTCAACATGTACCCAAAACCAAACAAAATAATGTTATTAAACTAGACTAAAAGAGTAGACCTCATTTTGGCAAGGATGCTGGGATGCCTTTGAACTTACATGCCAGACTCTGATCTAGGGCATTGAATCCATATCACAGCCTGGTGCTTTTGACCTTGGGTACAAATAAATAACACTATATTTTTCTGGAAATCTCTGTGATATCATAAAAAAGAAGTATAGTGTTAATGTTGGATCTGGGTGTCATTGTACCAATTATAGTAGTTGCACATGTCTTTAAACGCCATTATTCCTTTGTGAGCTAAGTAATTATTCGGCACAAGCCAAGGGGTTAGTATGTAGTATGTTGAAGAATCATATTTTTTTAAAAAACTCATAATTGAATTTCAGTGTCATTGGATTTTTTCATACTCTTACGTTTATATTCAGAGGATAAATGTCTAGATGTAATGGAAATATGGAAAGAGCCTGTGACATGGCCATCACAAATCCCAGAATGTAGGCTAAACTTAGACTGCAGACCACACAAAGCCTCCAGTGCACCCATCTTTAGGCCACACACCTCTATGGCTCTACTCAGACTTTTAAATACTGCCTAGAGTTTTCTCAAAAGTGTTGAAACCCACAAAAGAAATGGTTGCAAATCTCCTGTTGCCACAGCTAAATCCCCCACCCCATTCTTGAAGTTATATGGAGATTCGGTTTATGAGTGAGGGAGCCAGGGGCTTGCACCAAACACCGCCCAGCAAACGGAAGTGCTTGAGCTAATGCTTGCAGAGTGCCACCTGACTGAAGACTGCACCAGTGCCTTCGCTTTGATTAGGAAACCATCCAGGCTTCTAGCACAGTTTGGTAGCTTGAAGAAGAAATGTTCCCGATAGAATGAGCATTTGAACACTTAGTCACAGTTGACAGTGTTCGGGAAGATTAGAAAGGGTGCCTTTGTTACAGAAAGTGTATCACTGGCTTTGAGATTAAAATCCTTGTGTCTCTTCCAGTTTGCCTGCTGCTTCATGCTTGTGGTAAAGGATGTGTGAGCCTTTAGCCTCCTGCTCCAACCTCTGTGCCTGCCTTTTGCTACCATGCTTCTTCACAATGATAAGAGTCTTGTACCTCTAGAGCCGTAAACCCAAATACATATTTACACCTCTCAACTTACTTGCCTTTATCATAGTATGATCACATCAGCAGGCAAGCAAGTAATGTATGTAGGGATAATCACATGCCCTCAAAGCCTAAAAAGTGAGAGGAGAATTTTCATCAGAGAGGCATCAATGGTATTCGCGTTGGTTCATGACTTACATTGGAGGAACATGAAGGTATGTCCAGTGTTACATTCATTAAGGTGAAGAAACCACCCAGTGCAAGTAAAGCATTGTTACAGCAAGAACACACCTCCAAATGCATGTTGAAATTCAGCTGTCTTTTGACAGTCTAAAGAGATAGACTCTAATGGGAGTAGATGGGGGAGATTTGCCTCTTATGTGGACTAACAAACATCATTACCACGAGCACTATGTAATTCTCAAGAGTGGGCTTGCCTGAAGCTTTGCCTGAAAGTGCCTTCTCTGGCTCAGATAAACTCACTTGCCTTTATTTTCCCCATATTATGACACAGTAGTCCTTTGCCTGAAATAAAAATCAAATTTTCAACATCCAGGCCTCTAAAAGTATAAGAAAAAAGTATTCCCTTTAAGAAGTTTTTGAGAATTTCATACATGAAAAGTGTGAAACCATTTCCACTCATCACCTCCAACTTCTTTTGTACCCCTCTAATATTTCTTCAACACATGGCTTCTTATTCTTAAGTGTGTGTGTGTGTGTGTGTGTGTGTGTGCATGCATGTGCACATGCAAAGAAACATACTGAATCCATTTAGTGTTGCTTTTATGAATACATGTTTACATCTGACATCATAGGATTGGAAAAGCTGTCAAGGAGAACATCCCTGGAGAAGCATGATTCTCCCTCTCTTAGCAGTTAATGATTGTGTGTAACTCTTTACATATGGGAGGGGCTCTCTTAAAAATTCTCATCTGTGTTGGCATGCTAACTGGTGTTTTACCCTGTGGAAATCTTGTTTTTGAAAATGACCTAGTCTGTAGTTCTGTCACAAAAGTCAAAATAAACATAAATAAACTTGACTTATATATTAATAATGCATGAAGTTGCTGCCTAGGGCCAAGAAATCAAGTAGCAGTATGTTGTTATACATGTGTAGTTCATGGGCATAATTCTAGCAACCTAATGTAATTTTTTTCCTACTAACATGGGAATATCTTTATTCCTTTGGAAGTTAGAGCATTTTACTTTTGATATTCTAACCTATATTCTTAGTACATCACACAGTTAAAACATTGTATAGATCATCCCAGGAACAGCATTCTGTTTTCATTGAAAAAAATACATGGAAAAAGCAGTATAGCCAAACACAGTATACGTAGATTTATTTTAGCTGTTGTAAACACACTTTTAAAGTATGACTGATCTTAATTATTTCATTTTATCATGTTAGCTCTAATTCTAATAGCCAGTATGTAAAATTTTAGAAGCAATTATGGAATGCTTGAGAGTTTTGCCACTTATTGGTGTGATTAGAGCAATTAGATAATTATTGTAAATAATTCCAATTTCATAAATATGCTTTATTATGTGTTAATAAAATACTTATATTTTTATATTTGTTTTGTCACAAAAATTATGTGAGCCAACAGAGTTTTCATTTAAAACTCTGACAGTTTAATCCCTGTCTAATCACAGTTTTCAATAATAGTTCCACACAAACTAGAAGTCTTAATTCTATGTTTCTCAATGGAAAAATCATTATGTTTGTTCCAAGCAAAGCTCATGGCAGATATCAGGTTTTGCTTGACCATAGTATTTCATAGACATTAATCAAAAATAGTAATTTTTCCTGGTTTGGTGGACCATATCTTTAATTCGGTACTAGGGAGGCAGATGCAGGTGGATCTCTGTGACTTTGAGTCCAGCCTGGTGTTCACTGTCAGTCTGAGAACATCCAGAGATACGGATAGAATCTCTTTCTCTCTTCCTCTTTCTATCTGTCTCTCTCTCTCTCTCTCTCTCTCTCTCTCTCTCTGAAAATTTCTATTCCCTATTCTAACCATTCTTTGTGAAATGAAAATCTCATAAAACACAAAATATATATACACACAAACATACATTCTCTATAGTAACATAAAATCATAATATGATGTAATATTTACAAAGGAAACATAAGAAAACTCATTTATTAGAGAAATTGATATGCACTAACCAGAATTAAATATCATCTTTTCACATTTAACTATGTGAATAAGCAGTGAACACACATATGCACAGGTGCACATATAATCATGGTGTATCCAGGTTGTTCCAACAAAATGTAATCAAGTGTGTGCCTTTAAAAATATGTATTTGTTATAGTAGAATCAAGGTCAAGATACTTGCTCACATAGAGTTCACCACAGACATATGTTTTGATTCACTGATGAATCAATTACAGTTGACCTTATAGAGTGAGAGGAGAAGACAGTGCTTTGGAGCTTTGTTTATAATATCAATTATTCATGAAAATTCTGGCCATATGACCTAATAACCTTCCAAGTGCCCTAACTCAGCATTTCATCACCTTGGAAGATTATAGTTTCAACATATGAACTGAGGTGAGGGTGGTCAAATCATTCAATCATGGAAATATAGGTGAATGTATGTACAAATGTATATGTACATACTCATTTATTAATATGTAATCAATTATGTGTTCATACACTTACTTATGACCATGCATATGTGTATTCATATGCATGCATACATATACTCAAATACATATATATATGTAACTCATGTAGAAAAAATATATTCAAACATGAATTTGATTATATAAATGCATATTTATATGCTTAAATACATACCCAAACATGTACTCAAACATATTTATTTACCCATAATTCATATATGTGCACATGCATATATATAGACTCATATAGTCATACATATATGTATGCACATATATATGTATATATACAAAGTTACAAACACTCATGGTTATATACACATTCATATATATGCATTTGTATGTATTCACACATTCACATATATTCAATTACATTCCTGTATTTTTATAAATACACACAAATTCATATACATGCATTCATGAATCCATATCTATAGCCTGCATTTACATGTATACATTCACCTACATATGTATACAAATAGACCTTTATACAATATATATCGTGAAGTGTCTGCCTTATACCCACAATACTTCTCTTCCCTATACAGTATCCTTAAAACAACTTAAGAAATGAAGTTTAATGTTTTGTTTCTTAATCATACAAGAAATTTTTAGCCAGATGGATATGCTATTATCTGCAAAATGGAAAGCTAGGTAATTGAATCACAGGTCTGATCACTATTAATACAACAGTAAAGTAGTTATTCCCTGAATGAACATGAAATTCAGTGGGGTAGACCAACATGAAGGGATTATATACAGTTTCAGAAAGCATCCTCACAGCACAAAAGAAGAATAAAACAATAAAATGGAAAGGATGACAGGGCACATAAAACAGAGTTTTCTTTTGTAGAGTTTGTGACATTGTATGTAGTGTTAGGGATAATGAAGAAAATAAAAGTTACAACTATATGATTTCTGATAATACCCACCACATTTGAAAATTAACAAATTCAGTATTTGTAAAATGCTATTACTAATTATCAAGTAATATACATCAAGATAGCAATGAGATGTCATCTCATTCCAATTAGAATAAATGTTATGAAAATTATAATCTCAACAAATGAAGTGAGAACACAAATTAGGAATTCTTCCACACTGCTGATAATAATGGAAATTACTATAACCACTCTAGAATACAGTATGGTTATTATTTAAAAAAATTAAAAATAGAAATGCCTTATTTCCCATCTACAAAAGAAATGAAATCATCTGTTTAAAGTCCTCATTCCTCCTGTACCTTTTGGAATACTATTTATAATACCTAAGGTAAAAAGTCAAAGAATCTACCAAGGTGTAGCACAAATAATATAAACCCAGTGACAGATATTGGGGTTCAAGCTGAAGAACAGAGAAGTAAAGAGTAAAGAAGCCACCAGAGAGCTCTTTCCACTGCCAAGGCTGGGGAGATCCTGTCCTCAATGTGGCTGAAAACTAATTTCCTGCTATCATACCCTGCTTCTGCCTTACATACCTCTCTAGTGATGGGATTAAAGGCATGATCTCTGTTTCTCTTTCAGACTGATTCACTCTTAGGTAGCCCTGGTTGCTTTGAACTCACAGAGATCCATTGCGTCTGTCTCTTGAGTCCTGAGATTAATGGTGTGAGCCTCCACTGCCTGTCCTCTAAGGCTGTGACTAGCTTTGCATTTTGTTCTCTAGGCAAGCTTTATTAGATCACAATTTATCACCACCCCAAGGTGTCCATCAAAAATATAGTTAAGAAATGTGTAGTACATACATTGTGTACAGGTATTCAGTCAAAATATTCAAAAGAAAAACATAAAGTTTGTCTACAGCAAAGTAAATGGAGCTACAGAATAGCATGTTAAGTGAAATAAATTAATCATTAAGAGATGGATACTGCGTGTTCCCACTTGAAGGATCAAAAAACAAAACAAAAAACAAAAAAAAAAAAAAAACAAAAGCCAATTTTACAATAGACAGAAGAATAGCAGTCACTGGACATTTGAAACCAGAGAATGGAGATGAAATAAAGAAAGGTCAAATACTGGGGACCACAAGAGTTGGATAGGAAGAATTAGTTTAGGTGTACTACAACAGAATACGGTAACTCTGTTCCACAGGAGTTTCTGTCTCTCTCAAGCTAACAAGGCCAGTACATAAGAATAAGTGTTTCAAAAACTAAAAGTACAAGCTGCCTTGAATTGATCTTTGTACATTGCTTACATGCACTGAAGTATCATCTTGTTTTGAATAAATATGTGTAAGCATGTCACATAATATATATGTATATATAATATATATGTATATGTACATACACACACCTATATTATGTATATATATATATATATACATAATATGTATACATATTTGAAAGAAATTTAGCAAGATCAATGTTGGTTTACAATTTTACTAGCACTATATTGTTTATGTATTTTGATAAGAGTAAAAATTGTTACAACTGCTTATGAAGCATATATATTTCCTTCAGAAGCTAATCCAGAGTATTCATAAGGACAGTCCACAATATCACTAAATGGCAAACACTCCAATATATAATTTGTAAATAGCAAACATTTATATAATGGACTATTAAATAATCATTACAATTACTGACTTACAACTAATTATATGAATCATAAATTGATTGTATTGAGTACTAAATCTATAAATAATTTGGTAGTAAATAATTTGATAGTAAATATATAAATAAGGTAATCGTATTACTGACAGGATAATGTTATTTTAGGATGTATTTAAGAAGCAAACATTAACAATGTAGTTTATAAGAGATTGTCTATCTCCAAACTCTGTGTATATTCAAACAACAGAATGGAAGGAAAACAGATCTGAATGGCGTAATTTCCCCTAGTGGGAAAGCTTGATCTAGGATAGGGAATCAGGTGGCTTTGAGGGACAGGAATATGCATACATTAACTGATTTTTTCATGTGTTCTGAATTATTATAGAATCCAGTGTTTTTCTCCATAATAACATAATTCTGAGGAGAAAGTAGTTCAAACATGGCACTTCTAACATTTGAAAATATTTCCCAGTCACACTGATATTTGAAAAGCACTATACAAGAGGTGCAGCTGCCCAGAGAAAATGACCTAGACAAGCTATACAAAGAAAATTAAACATAATAGGTGCCCAAACTAGTTAAGATGTGAGTTCATGTGGAGAGATATTGCCATATGAAAATAAATTTTATTTATATTACAATTGCTTCAGTTCTCCAAGAAAAGAAATATCTAAACAGCTTTAAGTATTCATTTTCTCTGTTAAATACCTCTGCTGTGGAATCCAAATGATGTTTTAATCATCTAAAATGAAGGTAGAGAGTATTCTAAATGCAATTTAAATTCTGAAGAAATTTCTTTGCATGACACTCCATTTTGTTTTTCAGGGTTCTGGACTAATGCATCTTTAAGGGAAATGATTATATCATGACATTTTAAGTAGATAACATGTCTAAAAACAGTCAAAATATATGTAAATCAGTGTATCAAGAAGGATCTAATAGAACCATTTAAACAGGCTTGTTGAAATTTGACCCATAATTGTGATTGTACCAGGGTGTTGTCAATTTTGCTTCTCACTGCTAGTTGATCACTAGGGGACATAAATAGCCATGAAGTGTATAATCGGTGCTCTCTTGCCTTGAGTAGTTATTTAAATTCAGCTTCTCTGTGCTCCCCGAAATAATGTATATTACTAACAATAAAGCTAGGAAATAAATAGATGCTTTGCTAATATAATCACAGTTTTATGAAAAGTATTAGAATATTTTTACCCTTCCCTGAGCCATACTAACCTGTAAACACTTTGCATTACATGCTACAAAAGCTAGCATTTAAGCCAGCTCTACAAACAGGAGATAATTTGGGCTTGTTTTTCAGCACAGCCTTGTTTGAGAAAAAAAAAAAAAATGAAGATGAGTTCAAACATTCTATTAAGGAACCGGGTATCCAGCAACCACTAGATACTTTAGGATAGAATGACAATGTTATCCCTTATCCCAATTCAATATGATCAAGCACTCCAAGGAGACCTCCTTTATCACTTTGAGATAAGAATCATGCCTGTCAAACCAATTTGCCAGGGTCACTGTGTCCCTTTTCAATCAAGAAACTTGAGGCCATAATGGCATTGACCCAGAACTGTCCAGGTTATGCATTAGCATAATGACTGATCAACCTAATGCATTTTAATGCTATTAGCAGGTCCTCATCCCAGCAAGGAAAAGAAAGCATAAAAAAGCAACAGTTTCTGCTTTAGGTGATCACAGTTTCAGATAAGAATGTGTTCCCTTGCATTTCACAGAGGAAACAGCACTGACAAGTTACACTGACTTCTGGATGAGTCCAGGATCAAATACACAGCATGGTTGCTGTTTTCTCCAGTCTTTAAGGGAGAGAAAGGGTTAAGTTTATCCTCGGATGTAAAAACTCAAATGTCTGCCTACCCTGTGCTTGCTTAACATGCTTCATGCCTAAGCAAAGAAGTAGGCACATTATTTAGGCAAGTTGGTGGTCCTATAGGATTTGGGGACATCAAAGCAAGAAAAACCAGTTACAAATATGATAGACACAGACAGGTAGAGACACAATTAGTAAAGGAAATATTATTAGCAGGGACTGTTGAAATTCAGTGGGAAAAGCAAATGGCTATTTGAAGGAAGTAACAGTTCAATAAGAGGAGGCAGAAAGATCCAACCTGGCTCAAACCCATTTTTAAACAGAAGTATGTACTAAATTGGTAGTACTCTCCACAAATAAATTGTTATGATTGACTGTGAGATTGGAAGATTTATGTCTCTAAGCATATTCATTGTTCTGTCATCCTTAGAACAAATAGGCTATAAGAAGTATTGCATGAGAAAACCACATATCCCAAATGGATTCCAAGAAGCAACCCTAGGCTACTGGCAAATACTTTTCAACATTCCCTAAACTCTGTCTTACTGACATAATCTTTCTCTCTTTAAATACCTTGTTTTTATTTGTAGGAAGCACCACACTCTCTGGTTTGTTTTACAATTA
Source organism: Phodopus roborovskii (assembly GCF_943737965.1). Lineage (NCBI taxonomy): Eukaryota > Metazoa > Chordata > Mammalia > Rodentia > Cricetidae > Phodopus > Phodopus roborovskii. The sequence continues at coordinate 8,825,035 of NW_026125444.1, forward strand.
TATCTCACTTTTTGGATAATGTGTGAATCTACCCAAGAGGTTCACCCTGTGAACTTCCTAGTATAATGGCTTATTGAGATTCATAAAATTCAAAACCAGAACCATGAAAATATACTAATATGACTTGATGATGATGGTGGTGGTGTAACTCAATTCTACTCTCAAGTCTTTAATTTCCTTATTGTTTGCTGCCTACAAGCGCTAAATGTATGGTCTTTGATCATGTGATCTTTATTTTAAGAGAAGATCCTGCCCTTAGAAATCCTTTGCCAAGACAATATGGTCACAATTGGAAATAAAATATTCATAGGATCTCATTCATGTTTTTCCTTAGTCTTGGCAGACTTTCAGAAAGATGTTTCCATAGGAAATTGAACAAGAACAAAAGAGTCTTGTTTCTCAAAATTTAATTCACTTTTTTTTAAAGTTAATAATTTGCTAGTATTCTTTAAAAATATGTTTTCTCCCATTTTGTGAGGCAGGCATACCTGTACTTTGTAAACTTTTCACAAATCCATGAAACTTCCAACCAGCCAGCTTGCTGTTCATGTTCTTATATCCTAACACAACAGTGGAACACCAGCTCTTAAATCCCAGGATCTTTCAGAAAAATAAGGACATTGTAAAAAGTGGCTGAGGTTGAAGCACAACTATATCTTAAGGAATGGTCTTAAAAATTGACATGTAACATTTTCATGACATTGTAGAGCTGAATTAGTCATATGGCAACCTAAATAGTGTGACAGCCTTATTTTACCTCAGTCATTTTACTGGACATATGCACAAGATTATAGCTCAGATATTTAGTCTCACCTTAGTAGAATGGGTAAATATTTTAGAGAGTGCTTATCAGTCTGCCACAAAGTGATGTAGGCTTGCAATTGACAGTATGTAAAGAAACAAATGAGTTCAACAAAAGTAGATCATATCGTCTGGTCATATCGTCTTTTGTAACTTTGTCACATTGCCCTTATTTAATAGCACTTCACTTGGCAATCTCTTCTCTTTTTTTTTTAATTACTGTTTCAGGTGATATTTGCCTTGACACGGGTATGTTATAGGAGAAAATTTCTCCAAACCACATGACAGAAATACATTAAAAACCCCATGAATATCTGAGAATATAAACAAACATCCACAGAATATGCATAATATCCAAGAATATTAATCTGACTAGCAAACAGAGATTTCGTGTTATTTTGATATTTATAGAAACCAAATGAATGACATATCCTAGGCACAATTTTCACTGTGAACATTTAAATATTCAAAACTGTTCATACACTGTCCTGTTCATAGGAAATCCTTCTAATCTAGCACAAAAACTAGCATAAGATTTTAATTGCCTCCAAAATTATGGGCAGGAAGCAATACATCCATATGAACACTCTATCATAAATTATATTCTAATTGCCTAACCTGTCAAATATCTATACTGCTAAATATTCAGCAGAAGCAAAAAGGAAGAAAACCTCATTATAGATTGAGCTGTGTTTAAATAGCTTCTCTGATGTGTGGGATTTTATAAAGCAAACTCCTACAGGCATAGGGAAATTAATGAATGTTCAGACATATAGTAAGGTATTTCATTATATATAAATGATAACTCAGTTAAACACAAATAATAAATCATTTATATTACCCCATTAATTTCATTGAATATTTTAAGGTCCAAAATAGAGGAAGGAAAACATTTTTGCCTGCTTATTTTCTTCATCAGTGGTAAAATATTTGTGTTACTTCTATTTTGTATGCTTCATTTGGGATAAGTTTAAAGTACATCAAAACATGTTTGACTTTATTTTATAAGAATTTAAACTAGCCTGCAAATAGTAGTTTATCATATTAATTTTTAAAAACGTGATTCTCTCATTCATATTGTTTATCTAGAAGCTTTTTAAAACCACTGCTAGCCTCTTCATTTCTTTATTTCTTACACCTCGCACCCTTGCTTTAAGAATAATTTCCATGTAACTTTCAAGACCAGCATTCTTGATATCACCAAACTGTTTTATTATGACTTCCAGAAACAGTGCCTATCTGTTTGCGATTTGTGTGCACTTATCTGAAATATCATACAGCATATTTTTCTTGTAGTATTTTATCATGTTGTACAGCTTGTTTCTTGAGCCTTAAATCTCTGTTTTATAATGTCTGCCTCGCACACAATACTCTCAGCATATAGTGAATGCCTGTCCAGTGAAATTAAATTCCAGAACAAAATTAAGTTCAAAACAAAACTAAAAAAGAACATTTAAATAAATGCTATGTTGTACTTATATTCTCTTTAAAAATAATTCTACTCTTGAGAAATACATACATAACCATTACACGAACATCCCTCCTATCTAGCCCCCTATTACCTCCTATGCCACTCAGATCTCCTCATGAACTCTTCTTTAATCATTACTGTTAATTGCATGTCTATATGTATATTGTGTTTATGTTCATGTATGTAGACCCTATTGAGTCCATTTAGCTTTGCTTACATGTTCAGGCTTCACTACTTGGGATCAGGAAAACTGTGCAAGAACTCATCCTAGAAAATAATCTCCCTTTCTCAGAAGGCACTGTCCACCTCTAACTTGTCATTCAGAAGTGACATGATTGGAATTGCTCTTGGTAATATTGGCATATTGTCTTTTGCTGGTCTTGTTCATGCAGCTATGCTGTTGAGAGCTTGTGGGTGGAACTTCCCTTAGAGAGTATAATATCTCACCAATGTCCAAGTCCTCTTTAACTCCTGTAATTTTCTGCCCTGTATTTTTGTAATTTTCCCTGAATTTTAGTGTGGGGTTGCATTAGGGGTTCATTGGTTGGGCTTGAGCACTACACAACCATTTATCTGAATTTTAACAAGTATTGGGTCTCTGTAATAGTCACAATCTGTTGCAAAATCAACTTCTTTGCTGAAGGTACACTTATATGGAGTTACACAGATAAAAATACAGTTAGAAGCTACATTGGTTTAGGAAAATTGGGGTAGAAGGTTCTCTTCTGTGTTCTAGTACATCTCCAGTCATGGGTCATTGCATAGGTTGACAGTACCAGGAACATATTCCCTCCTATTGAGCATGGTGTAAGTCCAAGATGGCTGATGATATCACACAAAATAAAATTACTGTTATTTCCCAATTGTGGAAACCTCATTTGTCTAATCATTGTTGTCCTCAAAGGCTCTACTGTTGGGCAGGGTTACCCATTGTTCAGCTCCCTCGATAGCTTACATAGCATCTTTGGATAATATCAGTGTCAGTCCAGGTGAATTCTAACTTGATGCCTTGAAGTCCTGTGTCTCAAGTATGTGATGCCTTTAACAACAGGGTCTTATCTTCATGTTCTGCATGGCAACCAATGACGATGGGAATAGATTATATTGTTTGGGGAGTCTCTTAGAGTCCCATGAGCAACAGCTTGAAGGGAGAGTCCCCTTAGAAACTAAGCTGAGATTAGATATAACTATTAAGACCTTTATTTTCTATCACCTTTGATGTGTATCATGAAAGCTTTGCATGGCTCAGGGAACATAACATCATGAGAGATATGCTAGATAGTGAAGGGATGGAGTGTTGTTGATAATTGTCTTCCTGGAGTGGCACAGCCTTTGAATTCTTGCACTGCCATTACCTGCATAAGATATAGGAAAGATTGGCTCCTTCCACTTGTAATGAGTGAAAAGGAAGGCATGGCACCCTACTCCTTCCTCAGGATTTATAGGCATTTACCAGTTTCTGTAAGTATACCTAAATAAACTCATAGATCAGAGAGAGAGAGAAAGGATATGAAAGCATAATAGGAGCTAATGAGAATAGGTATCAGGAGTGGGAGGACGGTAAGAGAAAGTTGACTGTTGGCAAACTCATTATATACTTAGATAAATAATATGTCAAATCCATTATTATGTAAATTAATAAATGCTAATACAACTTGGGATTGTGGTTATTGAGACTGGAAATGAGAAGTGATTTACCAATTCCAATGGATTTATCATACTTTAGCAAAGATATGCCAGACCATTTTTAATACACATCTCAACCAGTCATCTTTAACACAGCAGCACTTTGATTTTCCTTGATTATTTTAATTGGTCTCTATTCATCAAGTAGTAATAAAACATTATTGTGATTTCTGATATCATCTAAATAATGTTTCTATGCCTTCATTTGTGTGTGTGTGTGTGTGTGTGTGTGTGTGTGTGTGTGTGTGTTTTGTGGCCTTTTGAGAACTCTCCTAATTATCTACATCTAGAAAGTGCCCAGCTCTTATACTCTGAATTTTTTCAAAGAAAAGTCTAATCTAGATTAAAAACCTTAGTGACTCATTCCTGAAAAGAAAACAAATAAACCAAAAGACAATATTCCAACAAACAGAGGAACAGTAAATAAATGAATTAAATAAAATATATAGATAAGATATGTATTTCCTACAAAAGGAGCAATTGTGACCCATTGGAAAACTTGATATGTCACCTCATTGTGCTGATAAACAATGCTTTTAAAAGTTTGCACCTATCAAATAATTATGGTGAATATAGGTTTAAAATCCCTACCCTATAATTTGAAATTTTTTCAGTCCTCAAGTATACATTAAGCCATATTTAATAGCTGAATCTTCTATTTTCCTAATTAGCTTTTCATATAAGTTGACTTTAAACTCAGTAGACTTTATTGGGATGTATCAAATGTTCATCTCTAAAGCTGCAGTTTGATTATATATTAATTTTTAAATTAGATTGCTTCCACTGGAACGTTAGCCCTGCTCTCTGTTCCTTCCTTGTACCAGTCTGTACACTTTGACATACATCATCTTGGAGCAGCACAGTAATGACCCACAAAGGACCAAGAGGTGGGTCTTAAGGAATTATCATCTCTTGTAACTCAATTTATGTGATTACTTCGTAAACCAGAGCTTGTTCAGCACTGACAGATGGCGATGCTGCAGGTATTGACTGATATTCCTAAATATTTATATGACAGGTCCCTTAAGATTTTCTGCATTGTAGGAGACAATATCCGCATACAGAAATGAGCTGTTAGTCAGGTTCCAGAGCAATGCACACCACTATCGTATTTCCTCCATGCCCAGTCTAAAGCAGAACAGTTACCAGTGAGTTGGAAGCAAGCAGCATTGGGATGAATGCCCTCTACCCTTTCAGAGCACCACTGTCCCAGGAAGGTATTTACAGTTCAAAGACCACTTTGAAACTATTTGAAAAGGTAAAGAATAAGTTTAAAAATCAAACTCTGATTGAATTACTTAGCTTCTAAGTTCAGCTTGATAGGTTGCTACTCTTGGTACTGCAGACATGTAGAGACCCACAAACCTCAGAAACTCATTCATTCTGTATGAGTCCCACATAATTTATGTTTTTCTTCAATAAGATTTATATTTCCTGCTGTGATTTCCAGTGCAACTTAGATATAAAAATCTTTAGGTTAAAATTTAATTGTTCATTGAATATTCAGTTGGAGTCACTAGAAGAAATATGCCTAAGTTCAAGTTTTTCAAGAGCCTATGTGACAGAAACATTATCTTCAACCAATTAATCAGGTCACACTCAGGAAAACCATCTGTAGCAAGTATAAAGTGTTAGTTAGCAGTTCTGCAAATGGGGAAGCTACCCTGGGTGTTGGTCACTCCCCACTGCTGATGTAAAGCACTCAGTAGAAAGCAGTTACACATCTGAGGTCTGAAAGTGATGGAAGCCAGAAATGTTTAAACAGTCACCTCAGACATTCATAGCTAAATAGTTACTGCAGCAGTCAAAACCCCTACTTAAGAGTTTGTTTTTCAATTTTTTACAAATGTCTCAAAGTTTGCCATTTTGTTCTTCCCCTATAGCAAACATCTACTCCCTTTTCTAGTATGTTATTGACCAAGGTGTGTGTTACCACTATGAATTCAGGAGGGTAAAGAGGAGACAGTAGATTTCCTACAAATCAGGTGAGGTAGCTTTAGCTCCCAGGCCTAACTGACATCTAAGCTGTCTCCCAGAACACCAAGCTAATGTTTTACCAAAGTGTTTGTTCCTGGATGGACCTCTCTGCCCCACCTGGTCACATAACTTCCCCAGCAAAGAACAGTTTGTCAAATCAATCCCCAGCTTTGCCAGGCAGAGTGACCATCAGCCCCCTCCATCAGCTCTGTCAAACAGGACTCTCTTCCTTTTTGGAAATAAATGATGACTTGAAAAATAAAGGCCACAGGATAGTCACTATTTCACCCAGTGTTGACTTTTTCAGTCACTGTTTATGCTTGGAATTCAAGCAGGAAAACTGTCTCTGTTTCTGTTGATTTGTTCCGAAGACTGAGGAAGGGTGGCCACTTTCATGATGTCTGTTGTTTAGAGTCTACGTTGAAATGTCCATTTAAAAATTGCTATAATAAATAGAATCTATTGAGCTGGAGCCATTTATAAGATGTCTCACAAGCATTTAAAAATAGATGAACTCAAAGAGGAAAAAGAATGAAGAGGAGTCTTCTTTAAAATGCAGATGTGTAGTTTTCCTACAAATTCTCTTTGCAAAAAAAAAAAGACTCAAAAGTAACTAAGATTAAATCCAATATCCAGGTGGCAGTAAAATTTGATGTTAATATTTCAGAGTTTCTATTTTAAAGCTATAATTGTAGAGATGGTTCAGGGTGCAAGGTTGTAGCATAAGCATGGATATCTGAGTTCAGATCCGTAATGCTTCATAAAAGCAGTGTAGCTGTGATCATCTATAAGCCCAGTGATATTGGGGGAGAAAAGATAAGTAAAATCTGATGTCAAACTGGCAGGGAAAGCCAACAAGTCTAAATGAAATAACTAGCTTCAAGTTCACTAGGAAACAATCAATCAACCAATCAATCACTTAAATAAAGCATATATATATATATATATATATATATATATATATATATATATATGAGAACCATAAAAGAACACATCTGACATTGCCTCTGGTGTCCACATGCCTACATACAGTCAAAGTCACCCCCTTTGGGTGAGCATACATGTGCACACACACACACACACACACAAGTGTGAGCACAAACACAGACATGCACATGCACACACACATAGCTTAGTGTCTAAAGTGAGATAGAGTTGCAAGTTGTGGGAAGGTTGAGGATGTAGCTTAGGTGGTGGAGTTCTTGATGACCATTCAGAAGAACCAGGATTAATGTCCTAAACTGTATAACCCAGATATAACCCAGCGTGGAGTAAAATGGCAAGATTCACTCAAGTTATTTTCAACACGAGTATTTGAGCCTCGCTAATGTTTCCTATACTACAAATTTTATTCCATTCTCTCACTGCCCCCACCCCCTTTCCTTCAAATTTCTGGATTCTGTTCACTATTTTACCACCCTGTTTTCAGGGGTTTTTCCTAGACATAAACATAAGGAGCTGTTAATTTTGTTTTAGAAGAATGGGAACTGGTGGTGCACCTTAGTATGTAGAGGCATGTGCCCAGGAAGCCTGAACACTTGAGTTGGATCCCTGAAAGCTGCAGAAATGCAGAAGGGAATTCACTCTACAAAGTTCTGTCCTGACACGCATATGCACAACACTGCATACACAGATATGTGTGCATATATGCCTGGATGCAAAATTATAACTCCACGAAATGTAATCCCTCTGTGAGCCCTTGTTTATCATATGGGCCTAGTTCTTTAAAACCCAAGAGATTCACAGATTCAATCCAGCCCTGGTGAATAAACATACCATGGGGCCTTCAGCTCTTGCAGTTTAGAGGAAGCCACATTAAGAAATAAAGTTCAAAATAATGAATACAAAATTAAGTTCAGGGCCTTGTAAGGGACCCTTGCAAGCAAGGGGCCAGAAACACCATTAACTGTACAGCAAATACGCCTCTGCATCACTATATTAAAAGCTTTGAAAAATCTTTTGCTCTTTCTTCTACCCTCTAAAACAGTCATAATTAGATAGCTGCTTCCTGATGCCTCTCCCCTAAGTTACATAAGAATAAATAATGAAAGAAACATGTTAGCTCCCATCATCAAGATTTTATTCTTAAGTGGGTGTTAAATATAAAAGCTACTTCACAGTAATTAAGTGACTCTTTTTTTTTGGTAAGCAAAAGTATATTATAGTGTACAAAAACATAATTTTGGCTCATTCGACACCTTCACACTTACATAACTAATAGAGCTGCCAAGTAATATTACTATGTTTGTTAAAATAATCACATTGTTGAAAATATATAAATAGAGTAGTGTTTGAGTTCTTAGCTCCTTATTGTACTAACAAAATTACTTCAATGCAATGAATTTACAGCATGTTAGTTTCCTTTTGTTTCATCACTTTTATATAAACCTTAAAAATTATAACCTAAAGGGTATGGATCTATTTTTATCATTCATTGAAAAAACCCTTGATTTTGCTTCTCATTGTAAATAACTGAGTCTACAATGCTTGTCCCTTGTGGTACATTTGGTGGCAACTAATTGTTAGTTGGTTTTAATTATACATCATAGTCTTTGTTCTGGAGACAATCCAAAGAGTATATCATCTTGGTGTGTAATTTACTGAAACAGTTTCTAGGCAGACTGCCATACCAAAGACCATATGATACTATTGTCATTAAAAGTAGAAAAAAATATTGGTATACATGTTTGAATTAAGGATTAAGGGGTGGTTCTATAAATTATGGAAAGCTTTGCAAAGGCTGGGATTCAGCTATAGGCCTGTTTCTAATATCATTGTAGTACACTGATACATTTTTTATACCTGGGATAAAGTTTGGTGAATGCTGAATCTAGATCATTCATGGATATTAATATGAATTTTTTAACAGGTGAATAGGTGATAAATATTGAGTGCATTTGGATATTGGCTAAGAAACAACACAGTACTTACCCATTACAAAACTTAGACCCTTTTGGCTTTATAAACAAAGAGTTCAAACCCTTTATTATGTTGACGGTAAGAGTTTACCAAATGTTTAAAACTAGAAAATAATTCATTCTGTACTTAAAATGATAAATTCATTTTCACAATATATGAAACAGAGATTCTGTTAGGTACCTTGGAACACATCACTAATACTGTCCTGTTTTTGTTGTTTTTATTTAGAAACATTGACAGAAACTCAGATGAATACTAGCATGATACATCTAAGGTAGCAATACCATTCCCTTTTGAAGTAAAAAGTGTCCTCTCCTCATCAAACCAAGTCAAAGTAGCCTTCAAAAGAAATCAAGTAAAGCAGAGAAACGAAGCCTGGGCTTGCGGAAGTAATATTGGCTGTAGATAAGAACAGGAAAATATTGTTTCATCTATGCAGAAGATATTACTGATAAAAATATTTTTTACATTAAAATACATTGTAATGTTTTATAATCTACTCTGAATAAGAGAATTTCCATGGATTGTTCCCACTCATTAGAAAAAAATGAAATACTTCTTCCATTTCAACAAAATGGGCAAGTTAATGACTTATATTCTTTTATTCTTCTCTTCTAAATTGGAAGTTGTTTTAAAGAGCCCTTTTTAAACAGTGTATAATATAGGGTTATAGTTTTGTCTAATATGTTACTCTCTTTAGCCACATACCAGTAAATTGGTTGAATACTGTGTACACAAACATAAATAAGATTGACAATCATGAGTGGTATACAGACAGGTCTTGGCCATGGTAATTGGGTCAGAACAACATAGTAAATGATGCTAAGACTGTATATTCCACTTATGGACCAATTAACTTTTCTTTGCACTTCAGCCATACAGCATGTAGAGTATATAGAGTAGATCTCTGCATGGCTACTTGTACTCCGTCTCTTCCAAAAAAAGGGAGGAGTTTAAAAATAACAATATCAGAGATATACAAGAGTACAGAAACTCAAGTACAGGTAATTCAAAAAGCCTCTGGTGCCATATATTATAATACTGCTGCTATAAAATAAAATTTTTAGCCTAATAAAATCAGAAATTGAAATTTACCAATTATCATGATAAGCTAGAAAATGTATAAAATTTGTTTTCAGTGATTTATTTTTAGTTATGTATACACATGTGTGTCTGTATCAGTTTATGTGTATCACATGCATGAAAGTATTCACACAGGCCAGAAGAAAGAACCAAATCCTCTGGAACTGGAGTTGTGGTTGGTTGAAGCTGAGTGCATGGGTACTGGAAAGCAAACCACAGTCCTCTGCAAGAACTGTATGCACTCTAAATTGCAAAACCATCTCTCCACTCATTAAAATGCTTCAAATAGAGTAAATATATTGAGCAGTATTACGAGTAAGGTTTTTTCTGCCAGCCTGGTCTGACCCCATTGCCAGGCCAGCCCCAAATAATACACAGAGACTCTGTATTAGATATAAATGCTGTTGGCCAGTTACTTGTTTCTTATCAGCTAGCTCTGTCTTAAGTATTAACCCATTTCTATTAATCTAAGTATTTCCACGTGGTCTCATCTTACCAGAGTTAGGGGGCCAGTAGCTCTGCTCTCTCCAATCTCTCCATGTTGACTCCTTCCTACTACTTCCTCGAATCCTCCTTGTCTCCTAGTCCCGCCTATCTTGCTTTCCTATTGGCCATCAGTGCTTTATTCATTAACTAGTATGAGAAACATATTTAAAGAATGACATCTCCCATCAAAGCAGTCCTCTAATTAATTTATGAAGAACTGCGCTGAAATATAGACTTGCCATATAGAAAATGTAAATAATTGTAGACAGGTTACACCGTGTAATTATAGAAGTTTCTTGACTGCAAGTACATATATTCTAAGACACACTCTTATAATAGAAATCATGGTGAACTCTTATCTGATTTTCTTCTTACACTCTAGATACACCATTTACTGAAATCTTCCCTTGCTGTTGGGATATTAATAATTGCAATAATACTTGTTTGCCGTCTGAAGGAAGTCCCAAAATAAGAAGATATATCCCAAGATATACTGCTTTGGATATTTGTGCACTTACGTATATACTGAAGATTACATCTACACTATTTTATGATACATTAAGCAAATACCTCATTAAAATGTCAAAGTGGTTATTAGACATTCTTTAGAAAGACACACATTATGGAACATAGTCATCCTTTGATCAATGGCTGAATATTTTATGGAAACAGAGAACAGGGACAGATAAATTGGAACAAGCTCAAAGTTTGATGTATAAGAACTGCTATTATGAACACAGCTTAGAGGATTTTCTAAGTCTGTGAAGATTTAGATTAATTGATTTTTTATTTATATGCGTAGCAGAAAATTTTGATTGTGCCCTTTATATCATTTTTATCTTCTTATTACTAATACTACACTGAGTTTCAGTATTTGAAAATTTTTTTATTTATTATTAGCAAAAATGGGTTAGGAATGGAATGCCTACATGCCACAGAATGCTTGATGTAGTCAGAGACATAACTGTGGAGTTGATTGTTTGCTTCCTCCTTTCCCTGATCCGTGATGTCTAGCTCATTTTGGAAGGCCTGGGAAGCAAGAACGTGTGTGTGTGTGTGTGTGTGTGTGTGTGTGTGTGTGTGTGTGGCAAGGACAGAAAGAACATAAACTTGAGTGGTTGAGGAGTTGGAGTGCTGGATCTCGGAGGAGTTGAGGGAAGGGGAATGATTGTGATCATAGGGCACCATATGAAATTGTCAAGTACATTATAAATTATTATTTTGAAAAAGGGCTGGAGATCTGGCTCATCTGTTAATGGCTAAGGTTCATAGCCAGTTACACACACACACACACACACACACACACACACACACACACACACCATGCACCACACACCCCACACACCCCACACACAGGGAAGCTTCACAAAGATGTCTTCTGACTTCCGTACACACTCCATGTCATATAACCTCCCACAACCCAACCTATCTATGTTAAACAATAAACTACATTTTTAAATAATAAAATTCAAGGCAGTATTAGTAATGAAAAGAACAGGTACTGATCATGAGCAAAAGTTTCTACTGGAACATTAATAAGGCAGACATAGATATATATATGCATATATATATATACATTTATATATAGTGTGTTTGCTATGTATAAATAGATTATATGTATACATATATATATGTGTGTGTGTGTGTGTGTGTGTATGTGTGTATACTCTATAAACATAATATGTTTATATATACTATATTTATAGGTTGTATATCATTAAACCAATTTAATGAAAAAAATCAAGATATTCAAGTTTGTCATGCTGCCTTGATCATTTTAATGAGTTTCATAGTTTCCCTCCCATATTTACTTCTTTTTACATTAAAGCACATTTGAAAACAAGAACTACCTGCAACAGTGTCAATTTGGTAGCAGGAGAGGTGCTCCTCCTAGGAGAATAGCAAACAATTGTTTGTCCTGTGCCAAATAGTCATCCCTGATAAACATACAAATAGTCTTATAGGGCCTGTGCAAGTTATATTTAGGAATACATACAATTATATTCAGGAACATATATATATATGTGTATATATATATATATATGTATGAATATTTTATTGCATATAATATAGTAGTATTAATTAGGAATATATGTATATATGAATGCAGTGACAATTAATGAAAACTGATGCCACAAATCTGAAAAAGAGTAGAAAAGCTGGGTAGTGGGGATTTGCACACCTTTAATCCCAGCACACAAGACGCAGAGGCAGGTGGATCTCTGTAAGGTTGTGGCCAGCCTGGTCCACAGACCAAGTTCCAAGACTGGCTCCATAGCTACTGAGAAACCCTGTCTCAAAAACTAAAACAAAAACAAACAAACAGACAACGATTTTAGACCTAGAGAAAAGGATCACCAGCCTCTAATTCACACCACCAGATGAACTAGGATACAAGATGTATTCTAAGAGATTCATATAAAGTCCCTCACAGAAGGGGGAAGGGAACTAGTCCCCCAGAGCACGGGGGAAGTGTGGGGGGCTGTGAATGGAGAGAGAAGTAGGAGAAAGAGAGGGGGAGGAGAGGAAAGCAAGTGCCACAAAGAATATTGAGTCAGGGTATGAATAGAAGACAGGAGAGAGAGAGAGAGAGAGAGAGAGGGGGGGGGGGGGGGGGGGGGAGAGAGAGAGAGAGAGAGAGAGAGAGAGAGAGAACATAAAAGAGGGAGCCATTATTGGTTTGAAGAGAAAACTGAACCTAAAGAAAGGTCTAGAGACCTACAAGAGTGCAGCCAACTAACAATTTGAACAGCCGTGGAAAGGCTACCATAAATGCGCTTCTAGGATAGTGAGATAACAACTAACTTCTCCATGGAGCCCTCACCTAATACCTGTTGGAAACAGAAGCAAACACCCATACCTAAACAATGAGTCAAACTAGAATCCAGATGCAGATGGAGAGGACAAGACCAGGTTGCAGAAACTCATACAGACAGCTTACCTGAACAAGGAGGAGCCAACAGGCCACCAGACTGATAGCTGGGAATCCAGCATGGGACTGACTCAGGCCCCCCTGAATATGGGTCTCAGCCAGAAGGACTGAGCAGTCTAAGGGACCTCAGACAGTGGAGCCAGGATGTATCCCTGGTGCACAAAAGGACTTTGCGAACACATCCCCCATGGAGGGATAACTGCCTTAATCTAGAGACAGGAGAGAAGCCCTAGTCCCTACTTCACATGACCTGTCAGACCCACATGACCCCCAGCTGGATGCCATTGCCCTACATGTGGAATTGGGGTGGGGGGATGGGAGGGGAGGGTGGTCAGGGTGTATGTGAGGGGGCAGAGAGGGTAAAAGGAAGGGAGGGAGGGAAAGAGGGAGGAGAAAGAATAGCCAGTATATGTAGGAGAGTTTAGAGGGAGAGAGGAAAAGGAAGGGAAAACTTCTTAATTACATTGCAATATAAAGGGTAAGCAAAAGGGCATGAATAGTAAGAATAAGTAGAAAAACAAAGAACTAAACATATTTTTCTCATGTAAATTCAATTCGAAATTCTTTTAGAACAAATAAAATATTCTTATGCTTAGAAATATGAACTATATTTAACAGATTGTCTCTTAATCTTACTTTTGCTTGTGAATATTATTATATTTATAAATAAAGTAGGATATGTGCCTTCATATATTACTAAGAAGCTACAGTAATTAGTTTTATGTGTATATCTCAATGCATCCATGAATAGTAAAGCCAGTTTTCAGTTTCATAATAATGTGCCATGTCACATTCATGCACTTTGAGGGACACTGTCTCTTTCAGAGAAATGTTTTCCCACCATTTTTATCAAGGTGACATAATGTTTCAGTTAAACACATTAAAGTTAATGTCAGAAGCACCATAGTGCGTCTTTGCCACATTAGTGAATGACATCACAGACTCCTTAATGAATGACTTTGAGTAAAAGTGAGCCAAAGTGTGATTTCTCCATTTCTCTCCCTGTGTCTTCCACCTGTCCCTAACAAAGGGCTTTGCTCAGTATATATTCAGCTGCACAGAAAATATTACATGCAAACAAATGAGGGACACGCTATAGAAACCTTAAACAGAGTTTCACAAGTAATTACGCCATTGTCTCCACTTAAACTCAACAGTCCTCAAAGCAGTCATTACTGCAGACATACTTTCTCAAGCTCTGTCATCAGCTCTCATCCAACATTTATGACAGGCCTGTGGAGTAAAAAGTGTTCTCTTTTGTCTGCTTTCAGCAGGGATTGTCACAACACACACACCTTCATACATGTATTACTCTGGGTCGAGGGCCTGTAAGTTACATGACTTAAGATTAATGCTGTGCATTAGCTCAAGATATAATTCCAGAGGAATTCCCAAGCAAGTAAAGTTGGTTGTCCCATCATTCTCCTAAAAGTAGGTCAAACATGATCAGGTTGATTATTCAGTAGAATAAGAGAGAAAATCTTTTTTTATGATAAATGTTTTATTTAAATTTGAAACAAGCTTGTTTTACATCTCAGTCCCAGTTCCTTCACCCTCCTGTCCTCCCCTGTTTCCCTCCCAACCCCCATCCCATCCCCTTTCTGCTCCCCAGGTAGGGTGAGGCCTTTCATGGGGAGTCTTCAAAATCTGTCATATTGTTTGGAGTAGGGCCTAGGCCCTCCACCATGTGTCTAGGCTGAGAGAGTACCCCTGTATGTGGAATGGGCTTCCAAAGTACATTCATATACTAGGGATAAATATTGATCAACTACCAGAAGCCCCATAGATTCCCCAGTCCTCCTAACTGAGACCCACATTCAGGGGGTTTGTGCCTATGCTGGTGTCCCAGCTATTAGTCAGGTGTTCATGGGTTCCCCCTGGTTCAGGTCAGTTATTTCTGCGGGTTTCTCCAGCCTGGTCTTGACCCCTTTGCTCATCAGTTCTCCATCTCTGCAACTGAATTCCAGGAATTTGGCTCAGTGGTTAGCTCTGGGTGTCTGCATTTCCTCCTGTCAGCTACTGGATGAAGGCTCTAGGATGACATATAAAGTAGTCATCAATCTCATTATCACTGAAGGGCATTTAAGGTAGCCTCTCCACTATTGCCTAGATGCTTAGTTAGGGTTATCATTGTAGGTCTCTGGACATTTCCCTAGTGCCAGATTTCTCTTTAAACCTGCAATGCTTTCCTGTGTTGTGGTTTCTCTTTTCTTGTTCTCCTCTATTCTTTCCCTGACTCAGTCTTCCTGCTCTCTCATGCCCTCCTCTCCCCCCTCTTCTCTCCTTATCTTCTTCCTACCTCCCTCTCTCTACCCCCATTCTCCCAATTTGCTTGCAAGATCTTGTCCCCTTCTCCAGGGGACAATGTATGTCTCTTTTAATGTCTTCCTTGTTTCCTAGAATTTCTGATGGTGTGGATTGTAGACTGGTAATCATTTGCTCTATGTCTAAAATCCATATATGACTGAGTACATACCATGTTTGTCTTTTTGTGACTGGGTTACCTCACTCAGGATGGTTTCTTCTAGTTCCATCCATTTGCCTGCAAATTTCAAGATTCCATTGCTTTGGGGATTTGTTGTTGTTGTTTTGTTTTGTTTTGTTTTTTCTGCTGAGTAGTACTCCATTGTGTAAATGCACCACATTGTCTTCATCCATTCTTCAGTTAAGGGGCATCTAGGTTGCTTCCAGCTTCTTGCTAATACAAGTAATGCTGCTATGAACATAGTTGAACACATGTCCTTGTTGTATGAATGTGCATAGTTGGGTATATGCATAAGAGTGGAATTGTGGTAGACTGATTCCATTTTCCTGAGGAACCACCATACTGGTTTAAACCCAAAGAGGCTGTACAAGTTTTCACTCCCAGCAGCTGTGCAGGAGTGTAAACTTTCTCCACATCCTCTCCATCATAAACTGTTTTTGGTGTTTTGATTGTTTGTTTACTTTTTGGTGTCTTTTTTTTTTTTTTGGTTGGTTGGTTATTTTTTCTTTTTCTTTTTCTTTTTCTTTTTTCTTTTTGCCAGGAGTAAGTGGGTTTCTGTAGCCTGGTCTTGACCCCTTTGCTCATCACTCCTCCATCTCTGCAACTGCATTCCAGGAGTTCGGCTCAGTGTTTAGCTGTGGGTGTCTGCTTAAGTTTCCATATCTACTAGATGAAGGTTTCTAGGATGGCATATAAGTTATCAATCTCATTATCAGTGAAGTGCATTTAAGGCAGCCTCTCCACTATTGCTCAGATTGTTAGTTGAGTCATCCTTTTAGGTAAGAGAGAAAGTCTTAAGTGATCTGAAATTATGTTATTTACTTAGTTCTGAGATAAAATAAAAAGGTCAGAATTTTTAATGTAAGAAATATTTTATAAAACTGATATGTAGTGGTGTAAGTACTAGGAATCACTGTGTTGAATAAGCTCTGCCTCTTTCTTCTACATAAAGAGTTGCCAGACACAAGTTTCAGGATTGCTCTTATGAGAGATGTGGAGTCTTTTGACATTTAAATAATAAAATATCACCCAGCCCAGTAATTCACATACAGGAGAGGTTTTAATGGGACTTGGGCTCAAAAGTAGAAGGAAGTCAATACTGGCCAAGAAGAGTTAAGGATGCTCTTCAAACAAAAGTCAAGTATGTATTGATCTTCACAATGGACTAATGGGTAGTCAGTCATTTCTCTACCTGAAAGACTTCAAATGCTTAAGAAATTCCAGTAGTGAAAGCAAACAAGGTCGGAGACATCAACCCTCAAAGTCATTCAGTAGACATCAGGTTAAGGCAAAAGTGAAAAAGAGAGGCCAACTCTGTTCACCCTTTCCAGTTACCCACCAAATATCCACAAGCTCAAATACAACGGGAAATCTTCTTGTTTTCCATCAGTAAGACAATCTCCTTATTGCAGTGTTTATTCCTGGGTTACGGTTTAAAATTTAGTGCACTGGCTTTCCAGTGTGGGATAAATCACATAGTATCCCTCCAACCTAATTGTATGTCATTAATCTCCACTCACACTACAAAAAATTCTTAGTTCCAAAATTATTTGCAACCCCTTTGCTATAAACACACAAACTCGTTTACACCCATGCACTTGTGTATGCCTGCTCTCACACTTATTTAGTACTAATGTTGTGTCTTAGAATAATTGCATCTTTTCAGACTTGGAAGACCATGTTGTTAGTAAATAGACTGATGATGACCCCTAGGCATTCATCTAAACATTCTATCTGAATTAAAGCCCATGTTTAACACATTTCTTAATGTTGACCCTGCACTGTCTTAATTTTTAGAGAAGAAACTGTAGCCAGATATGTAATTTCACTTGCTGAAGGTCACTACTTTTTAAGCAAATTCAGGTAGACTAGATGAAAATCACATCACATTCTTCCTGTAAAACTATGCCACTGCTTGGAAATAGGGAGAGCTGTGTATGGTGAACATTAAGATTTGATTTCAAACACAATCTGAACTTGAAAGCCCTTAAATCATTTCATATCAATATATCTAGTAATTCAAGTAGATGCCACTTTCCCAAAAATCTGGCTGGGGGAGGGAAGTGCATGACATCATATCTTTTAAAAACTGTTCATGAATTTCAAAAATCTCTATCTGAGAGCACTATATACTTTCCCATGTTCAAAACTGCTAGAAAACTGTAAGAGCGTGCATATTTTTGGTTGTGACCCTAGCTTTCAAAGGTTGAGCCATGATGGCACATGCCTGTAGTCCCAGCACTTGTAAGAAGAGCCAGGCTGATCTCTGAGTTCAAGGACAACCTGGTCTGAAGAGAAAGTTCCGGGACAGGAGGACTACACAGAGAAGCCATGTCTTGAAAATGTAGGCGCATGTGTGCGTACACACACACACACACACACACACACACACACACACACACACACACAAAAGCATGCACGTATCTGTGTATGTATGCATGTATTATTGAACTTTACATATTTTAATATACTAGGCATGCTTTTGACAAACCACAAGTTTTGTCTTCTTCATCAATCAGTCTTCATACTCCATCTTCTTCTGCCCCTGTAATAGCAACCAGGAACTTGAAAAAAAAAAATTATCACTCCTCTACCTACACCCCTCAATGGCTTCACAATTAAGAGACAAACCTAATTCTAAAATACTCTAAATATAATAAGTTAACACCTTCCCCCTTGACATGATGGCATCCATATACTTGCACCCCTACACCTGCTTTTCTGAGCTTCTTACTACTGATGGCAGGTACAGTTCTCACTAACTGCCTTCTTCTTTTTGCTAAGTTTTAAACATGCCAACCCTCAGAGCTTCATTTCTGTTTATGAAACTTTTGTTTTTGACTGAAACATGTCATGTCTCACCTTCACTTTTTTACATCCCTTTAGAAAGTAACCTTGACAAGGAAAACTTCTCACAGTTCCCCCTTTTGTCTCCTCTATTCAAATTGGTATTAGTATGCTTGCTTTCTTCCTATATTCATCACCATATAATATTAATAAAGGTATACATTTACTTGCTTATTTTTGTTTATCTGTCTTGCCTCTAAGAATGGGAACTCCTGAGGACAGATATTGGTGTGTTTACTGAGTTCTTTCACACCTGGCCCATGGTAAGCATTCAGAAGATACTTAGTGAGTGAATCAATGTTTTAATCAATTTACAGAATGTATTCATTTATACTTACAATTTACTTCTAGACAATTTGAATATAGAAAATTGGTAGTGTCTCACTTTTATATAGTAGGTAATTAAATTATGACACTCACCTATTAGCAGGGTAAACTGTTTGGGGAGTTGATTTTCTGACATTTTGAAATCATTTTCTTGAAAATAGTGTGAGAAAAATAACACCTATCTTACAGATATTGGTGATGATAATATCCACAGAGAATACTAAATCAGAAGAACATTGAAATATTGGGCAAGAGAATACTAAATCAGAAGAACATTGAAATATTGGGCAAACACACAACTGTTCATCATTGAGAACATTTATGTTACTAACAGTATTGACTCCCAGCCCATTTGTATTATAACAGACCCACCTCTACAATACCTTCTAGACCTGGCACAAATGGAATTTCTCCATTTATGCTTTCTTTTAATTCACTTGATTGGAACTGCTTGAGATGAATTGCCTTTGCCCTAACTCAGATATATGAATTACCAACTAGTATTATTTATTCATGCCAGTGCATCCATTCATTGACATTAAATAATCAAAACTTGATTGTATTTAGGAAGACCAACAATCCCACACTTTACTGCACTTTTAAGAGCAAATAACTCACCATCCTTCAGAGGAAATGAGAAGACTCTTGGCTACTTACCCGTGCCAGAGAAGTGCAGAATTTTTGTTTACATTGAAATTGGACAAATGTCACTTAAAATTAATGGGAAAATTGCTTAAATGGAATTAACTGATAAAATTCTAAAATCTGTAGATATTTTAGCATGAATATGAAGAGTTCCAGTATATATATGATCAGATTTCCAAAAATTATATTAATAAACACAATTCTACTGACTATGGGGTTACATTAACATCACATTAACTTCTTCTAACCTTCAGAAATCAGGAAAAGGTAGTAATTATGTCATTAACAATTTTCTGTAGAATCAACTAATTAATCATTCATTGCCAGTGGCACAAATAAGTCATTAGTCTTGCGGAGACTCATTATAACAAGCAACATGTAGACAGTTCACATGGGTAATCCCTTCTGAATGTTGATGAGGTTATTTGTAGATGACACATGTATGTTAGGATCAATTATAACAAATTAGTAAGAAGAAGCCTCCTTCCTTCACAGAGGCAAAGAGAGCACAGACTATTAAAGCCAACTAGGAATAATGCATGGGGATGAATGAGACTTCTACCCAGGGACAGACAATAAAAAAAAAAATGGAGCAGCTTTTCAATAAAAATAACTTTTATATCTTTATCTCTTAGTTTGGGCAGCTCACAAGCATCTATAAATGTGTACACACATTCTGAAGCACTTTTTGAGAAATGGACAGTTGGAAGTTTAACATTTGAAGAGCTTGGAGTCAGCCAGTAAAGACAAACGATAGTGATGTTGCATCTCTATTTTTCTTCTCAAAGAAAAATCTTAAGTGTTTTATTTCCCTTTGCTTCTTGTGGTTTGAATTTAGATTTTGTTGATGTGAGAGCTGAATACATAACATGCAGTTTCAATCAGATACAGTATTTTTTTAAAGAAAAAAAAGTTACACAGATTTATTTCACTGAAATGACCTTGCAGTTTCATTAACTTAGCAGAGTTGAAGAATCATGAATTAGATTAATATAGTGTTAATTGATTAGTATAAATAGGTATAATTAGGCATAAAGAAACCTTGATTAATTTTATACAGTTAAAATATTTGAGAGTTTTATTTCTTGGTTTTTCCTAATTAACATATTGCTTTTGTACACATGTAAGTTTAGTAGAATTTACCAATAAGATACAATTCACATTAAAAGTTAGAAAGCTTACTTTAAAATATTAATGAAGTAAATTAAAATAGTTAAATAAATGTACCGACACAGCATTGGATATTCAAGGATTGTTGTGAAGATTATTTGATGTAAATCATGTTACTGATCTACCAAAACACACAGGCTAACATTTGATTGGTTATTACAAACAATTTAAACCTACTAGTGAGCACTTAGACATGAATTCATTAACAATCGCGAGAACTTTGCCCTAGATAGTTATATGTTGCCTACCTTGAAGTCAATAAGTCACATAGTGGAAGCAACAGGCAATTGATCTGATGTTTTATTTTGTTATCTGTTGTCTAATCATTCTTATGAAGCATGCATTTCTGGGAAAGATGTTGCAAATCTAAATAATAAAAACTAAGCCTTACTTTCATGTCCAATGACTGCTATGATTTTAAAGGTTAGCTCATTACCAAAGAACGGCTCATGTCCTTACATGCCTACATCAGAATCTCAGAAGACATAGGATACTCTGTACCTGAAGAAGATGTGAAAAATAACACTGTCAAGATGCATGAAATAGGTTCTGAGGGAGATATCAGTCACAGCTAAGGTTTCTCAAAGATGCTACCTAAATTGAGAATGGAAAAGCTTCAGATAGCAAAATGTATTTCTATACAGATTTGGGTGATTCTGTGATATTTCCCAGTGGGAAATTGTTATTCAATCATGTGAAGTTTCATTTTAATTTGTTCTTTTATAACAGAAAATCAGATACTAAGCATGACCTAGAGGAGCTCTGATATTTAAGGCTCTTAGGCATTCTAACTCAAGTAGCCTGCTGCTCCTTTGCAATGATCCTATGTTGTCTCTTAAGTAAAACTTGTTATTTTTAAAATTAATAATTACCCATGTTGAAAGCACATTTTTATTTTGCTGCCCTTACTATGCTTTAATTTCTTACAAATCTTATAAGAATGTTTTCCCAAAAAAGGACAGTATTTCTAACTGCCCCTCCCTCTGCCTGGTCACATACTACCCCAGTAACTCGTTTCATATGCCCATCTTCTGGAAAGTGACCTTGTGTTTCTGCATTTGCAACTTCCTGTCTCATTAGCCTTAATTTCAGTTTGATCAGTCATCATTATAGTTATTATTGGCCCACTGGATACCCATGGATCTTTTGCACGGTGCCTTAGCTATCATCTTGGACATGAATGGATATTTGGTGCAAGTGGAAGGTATGATTCCCATACTGTGGGGAAAAGAGTGAAGATGCTAGAATGTTTTAATTTAGAAGCCTTTAGGAAGGTCTATTTGGGGGCTGGAGAAGTCCCCAGTCTTTGGTGCCTCTTGTCTCTTACTTACTCAAAAGCCCCTTTAGAACTGGGACATGGCACTGTGATATACAAGTCTTCTGGCTGGTTGGGGCTTATATCTGCCTAGGGGATGAAGAGAGAAATGAAGTGTGGAGCTTGTTGATGAGGTTAAAGAGCCAACTGTGGATGCTGTGTTGTTAGGAGCAGGAAACCAAGCAGAAAAAAAATGCATGCCTCTTCTACTTCCTTTAGTCACCTCTCTTGATTGGAGAAAACTAGCTGAGAACAAGAAACCGAAGGTAGGTCTGCCATCAAACATGGAGCATGAAAGTTTGGATTTGATACTGAGATAAATCAGCACCTTAGCATTTTAATTATATATTTTTCTCAGTTGCTTTCTTCCTCTTGATATACTGTTCTACATAATCTTATCTCCTGCAAGTCTCTAGAGTTTTTAAATAATATCTATGTAAGTCACATATTTTATCCTTCCAAATTTCAATTAATATGGTTGAATCAATGAATATATGTATTTCCCAGAATCAAAGTCCTTCCACTTTCAATTATGAGTAGAGAAGTGTTCTATTATAAACAATGATAATTAGATAATTCGAATTTCTTTTATGCTACACTTGAAATAATTTCCTTAAGATTTTATGCAATATGCCTATTATAATGCATGTATCCAAATAGTACTCCAGAGAATGTTTTTTTTATTGTAGTATTTCAGTGGTCTGCATAATTATATAAATGCTGTTTTGGTTTCCCAAAAGAGTTATTGGGGGTCAGGCGGCAAGATGGATCAGCAACTTGCAAATGCTTACCACAAAACCTAATAAACTGAGTTCAATATGCAGAATTCACATGATTGAAACACATTATGGACTCCTACAAGATGACCTTTAACCTGCACAGGCATGTATGGAATGCACCCACAAAAATCACATTCATGCATCATAATAAGTAAATAAATGAAATGTAAATGTAATAATTTAAATATCATGGTGTACGGTATTTCAGACTTGTCTTACTCCTTTGTTTCCATTAAAGCAAGGTGATAATGATGGCATTCAAAAGCAGAATCCCCTAATAGAAGAGGCTCTGTAGGCTACAGGATGAGAAATAGGAGACCAGGTTTCTTCATGAAGATTATCATGGTCCACACATGCAGAAGTGACTGACCCACACTCATCTCATCCAACTTTACAGACCGTAGCACCGAGTGTTTTAAATTGATCAAATGGCAATGAATCGGCTGGACTTAAGCATAAATCATCTGATTTAATCTGAAAAAGGTGGAAGGTCCATTGTTGACATACATGCATGCATACACAGGGAGACTGAAATGTGGGCCATGGCAGTATACATCTGAGATTAGAAATGTTTTGAATTGAATGGAGGTTTTAACAATGAGGATTTGCCTCACAACTGATTTTGAGTTGTTAGGATTTTGGAGTTCCCGAGGTTGTTCTGAGAACTATGAAACCAGTGTTAAACTTGTCAAAATTTCATATTCCCCAAAGGAAATCATTTGCTCAAGTAAAATAGTGTTATATAATGCATGTCAGATTTTAATCTGAAAAACAATGGTAAGCTCCGAATTGATTATTCATTTTACAAATTATTGACTACACAATTACTCTTATTAAAATAAGCCCATTGTATGCTTAAAAAGCAATTGCATTTGTCAAAATTGGATTTGCAGGCAATTTTATAATGAGCTTTTTGTGAATTAGTCAATACTGCATGAGGAGCAATCATAGTTAAATCAGGTGGAAGTCAGACATCGTTAATGATATACTCAAATCCTTTATTGGAGAAAATAAGGAAGATGCTATTCTCAGTAGAACTGTTGAGTCAGAATCTCATATTCTGTAATTATTTCAGTAATTCTTGTTCACAAATATCACCCATAGCTGAAGTTCAGGTTGTAATTAATGTCAATAAGCTGTCAAGTGTTGGTAAAGTCATTATTTAGTTTCTCATCTCTAACAGAGGTATTGCAGCATAACAAAAAAGTGAAGATTTAAGTTAAGGTAATATTCCTTTCCCTGTCAGCTAAGACCTCAGGCAATTGTTATGCAAATTTTAAAAGAGTAGTAGGCCAAGTGCTTTGCACATAACTTGAGTATAATGTAGCTATTATGAATCCACTGCTATTGTCAGGTGTAAGCATTTGTTCTTTGCTGTCTTTATTACATACCCATACTTGAATAACATTAGATTGTCATATCATCAATACACTTACATATAAGTCCACTAGCAATTCATTCATAGTGGGTTCCTCATTGCTCACTATTCTCCTTACCTAAATTCCCACTGTGTTGATTAACACCCTGTGTTAGATTTTTAAAGAAGCTTGTGCTGTATCTCTTCTTGGGACACATTAGCACTTATTTTGATCTGCATTCCTTTCCATGGTTCTCATCTCAGAGACACGGTGATTTCTTACATGTGCTAGTACACCATTCTATAGGACCCACATTTTTTCTGACTGAAATGGTTGGTAAATAGGAAACTGTGACCATGTGTCCATAGAAACTGTTTATCAAGTATAGGAGCTTACCACGTAGGCAGAAAAGCTGTCTTAGGTAACACTGTGATAAATCCTTTGCAGGTGGCTGGTCACCATCAGCATTGGGTGCTCTCTTAGAAAGCTTTCCTAAAGTAATGTGACACTCCATTTCCAGAAGTTTCCCCAGCAATAGTTACTGAGCTTTTTGTATATAATATTAAGGCGCAATTACCTAGCTATGCAAACAACTTTAGCAGATTTGATTGAGACATGAAAGTATTGTCCACGTTAGTATGCAACCAAAAATGGAAGGACATTTAAATTATACAAAAGATGTTATATCAGAAAGTCCTTATAGTATGTCATTTGACAATTCTCTATTTTATTCTGTAGATTTTCCTTTAATATGATCATTACCCCAAACTATCTACTAGACTAAATCACAAGAATATAATTCTGTGCACAGATTACATTTCTTAACTCTGCAAACCTGTCTATATGAAATGGAAAATACTGCTAGGATGAATCTAGTTTTTTTATATTTACTGTGAATAAAGGAAATAGAATTTTGTCAAAAGTTTTTGTTTTAATATATTTTATTTTTAAAAAAAATTAATGAAGCCTTAGCCTCTAGGGTAAGCGTTAACAACTGAACTGTTACTGATACCTGCAGGGAGAGAAAAAATTAGTTTTTTTCCAATAGAATGACATTGGGTATATCAGCCATCAGTTGTTTTTTTACTTTGTTTTTTTTTTTTTTTTTTTTTTGGTTTTTTTTTTTTGGTTGATTTGGTTTGTCTTTTTTGGTGTAATTTTATTTTGTATTGTTGGTGTTATAGTTCTATTAGAGGGAGGTGGAGGAAAGGACCTGGAAGGTCTTAAGGGAGGGAAAGAATGGGATCAAATTGCATTTAACTTAAAAATCATTTTAAATATTAAAAAATAAATTGTAATCTTAAAAGAATTGAGAAAAGTAGAAACAGTAGTTTTCTTTCTGTTCTGTTTTGTTATTTTGCTTTGTTTTGTTTTCCTCAATGGGATAGCACTTTGTACCCAAAATGTTCAGACTGTAAATCTGTTAAGACAAATACTTGGGAAAGGGACTTTGTATATGTGGTTGAGAGTATAGCACTTCAATTGAGTATCTTGTTGAGAATTGTCTAAGTAGATAATCTCATCACTGAAGATGTTAAAAGTAGAGTGCTTAACTCTGGCTGTATGATGAAGAAGACACATGACTAAGGGTGAAGGATTTGAAGCATGATGACTGATCGTACAGTTCCTAATTGGATATGGTGGAGGCCTTATATGGAAGAGAGAGGCTTTACAGAGAGAAGAGCAGCTCCTCACTGGCCTATGGCAAGGAATCCCAGATCTCAATCAGCCCTATCATAAAGAATGGGAACACTGACAATGAGCTCAGTGAGTTTGGGTTTGGGTTTTCATCAGAAAAAAACACCTCTGAATCCTAGCTTTGAGTCCAGGCTGACCCCCATCATGGCCCATCTTGTAGGAATAGGATCAGGGTAAAGAACAGCACCCACCTGCGTTTATAACTTGGAGAGCCAGGGAGGCATAGGTTTGTGAGGTTTGAAGCCATAGAAATCATGGATTTGTTACAAATTTGTACAAATATGTACAAAATTAAAACATATTTCTCCTGGTTCTATTTAGCATGAAAGCACTCTTTCATTAATATGGCCATCAGACTTTAAGGGGTGTTTTCTGATGGCACATGAACCTTGTAAAAAATATAAAATATATTCATATACATTTGGTGTTTTTAATACTCAAGTTTGGATTGATTTACTTAATATTTATTTAACATGATTTCTAAAATTCTTGTGTGATTGAAGTTAATGTAATATTTATGCAATCAGAGTTAATGTTAAGTCATGTAATGATTTGATCAGGTAAGACATGAATATAAATTACAGATTATTATAATTATTAAATAACATAATATTTGCGCAGAGAAAATATTTTTAATATAATTGTTTCTCTAATTAATTTGAGACTATATTTTCACAAGAAAGGTATTAATAATAGTTTCATATAATGAGGAAATAATAATAGTCACATTAATTATAATATTAAATATTTATTTAAATGGTTTTTGCCTGCTCTTTAGGTAAAATATTTTAACAAAAAGACTATTAAAATATACTGTAAATAAAAGGAGTCATATAAGCCCACACAAATATCACCAGCTATTCCCAAGTCTATCAGTTACTCTCTATATCTGAGAGTAAGGCCCTGTAGCTGAAGATGCTACTTATTAATGTCACAAACCATGGGAAAATCAAGCTGGTCATTGCTGAAAGCTTCACCCCTACTGACTATAATCTGTGGTGCCTGAAGGTACCTTTCATGCTACTGAAAAGTAAAAACATTCATCTGTATACCCAGCTACAAACGCTGCAAGTGACAGCAGTGGTCTGCCTGTAAAATATCTTTAGGCAATAGTGGCACAAATTTTGAAGTAATTAAAGCCATTTCTATTGGCGTTAAGACTCATTCAATATGATGGAACACAAAACTGACAATGATGCTTTGAACTACAACCTGAGATTAGAGAGGTAAAGCCCTAGGGGAGAAACCACTACTATTATTCTGCTAAATAAACAAAGCAACAAAATAACCCCCAATGTCATATGGCTATAACCTTAGATATATTCATCATTCAACCCTCATCAGGGAAGCTACCTGTTCCAGTTTATGGTAATTATCATAGAGATCCACAACTGGACAATGTACAGAGAATGAGAATCTTAGAAGCACTCAGCCTTAATTAGAATCTGTTTATCAAAGCCGTAACTCACAGCTCAATGATCTGTGCAGAAGAGAAGATGGAAAGGTTGTAAGAGCCATAGGTGATGGATGACTCCATGGCCTAACATACCCAACAGAACTCACAGGTACTGTTAAAGCATGCAGGTTCAAATCAGACAGAATCCCAGGATGGAGAAGGGTATGTGGAAACAAAGTCCTACTCCTAACCAACAACCTGTTTTCAGTTAGCACCTGCTGAAAAGGACAATCAGATGCTTGCACAATTAAGTGTTACTGGGTATATCACTAATACTCCACTTCAGGGCAGGGCCCATGCCCAGGAGTATTTGGTCAACACAAAGCTGACTTCAGTTTTAGTTTTGGCGTGTGGGTAGGGCACACACTCATGCCCACACATGTTTTTTGTTTTAGGTGGTAATTTTTGTCTTATTCATTATTTTTGCTTTGGTTTTCATTTTTCCTTTTTGTGTTTGCTTTTATGTTTTTGAGAGAGAAATAATGTCATGTTGGCTGAGGAGAGAGCTAGGGAGGACCTAGGAGGATTTAGGAAAATAAGATCAAAATATACTGTATGAAAAAAATGAGTAGAAAATAACACTTTAAATAATATATTTCTAAATCATACTTTAGTAAAGTGATACAAATTAGGAACAAAATTACACTTATAAATATGCACTTAAGTATCCTTTACAATGCTAAAACTGTTAAAATTTTTACCAAAACTTTAAAATGCAAGTTTAGTGAAGTAATATATAATATTGTAAAGAAAGCTATGATTATATATGAACTCATGAGTGTAGGATCTACAAAACTTCATATTCATTAAGACCCATAGTTAGAAGTTTACTATTTTAAAAAGAACATACATACAAAGATGACAGTTTATTTGTTTCATAAAATTAGGTTAATGATTGTTTTGTATCTACACTTTTCTAATGTTATTTGAGTATGTTTGTTAACACATATTAATATAGATACTTGTGCTAAAATAACTGCTCCATATGTCTTACTATTATAATTAGATCTTTTCTTCCCATAGATTCAGTTGCTTAATAGCATGCAATGTAATGTAAGAATGAAGTTCCATTGTACATAAAGTAACAAACTTAAAAGCATGATCCTTGAAATTTTACCCCAAAGAATAAAGGATGTGGCATTATATAATTTAGACTTGTTACAAACTTAGTATGTATGATAGTTTTAGTGAATATGCCTCCCATAGGCTCATATGTTATAATGAATCCCTAGTTGACAAATGTGTTTTAAAAAGGACTTCATGGAGTGTATTTAGAGGAGATGTGTCATTGTCATGATGACCATTGACACATTTTCTGAAACTGTAAGCAACCCGCAATTAAATGCTTTTATATATATGATGCCTGGACTGTGGTGTCTCTTCACAGCCATAGAAAAGTAACTAAGACAGTATTTATTTATTTTTCTTTTATTTTTAATTAAAATTTGAATCAAGATTGTTTTACATTTAAATCCCAGTTCCCTAACCTTCCATCCTTCTCCATCACTTCCACCAAACACCAGCCCATCCCCTTTCTGCTCCCCAGGGAGGGTGAGGCCATCCATGGCAGAATCTTCAAAGTCTGTAATATCATTTGGGCCAGGGTCTGGGCCCTCCCCAATGTGTCTAGACTCAGAAAGTATCCCTCTATGTGGGATTGGCTCCCAAAGTCCATTCATATACTAAGATCCATTACTAGAGGCCCTATAGACAGCCACATTCAGAGAGTCTGGATTAGTCCGATGCTGGTTTCCTAGTTATCAGACTGGGGTGCATATGCTCCCCATGTTAAAGTCAGGTGATTCTGTGGGTTTCTCCAGCTTGGTCTTGAGCCCTCTGCTCATCACTCCTCCCTCTCTGTAACTGGATTTTAGGAGTTCAGCTAGTGTTTAGCTATGGGTCGCTACTTCTACTTCCATCAGCTACTAGATGAAAGTTCTAGGATGGTATATAAGTCAGTGATCAATATCATGATCATGGAAGGGCATTAAAGGTAGCCTGTCCACTATTGTTTAGATGGTTAGTAGGGTTCATCCTTATAGATTTCTGGACATTTCTCTATTGCCAGATGTCTCCCCCTCTATTATGGTATCTCTTCTATTTTCTTCTATATTCTTTCCC
Source organism: Phodopus roborovskii (assembly GCF_943737965.1). Lineage (NCBI taxonomy): Eukaryota > Metazoa > Chordata > Mammalia > Rodentia > Cricetidae > Phodopus > Phodopus roborovskii. Next base: position 8,854,591 of record NW_026125444.1, read on the forward strand.
TGTCTACCATAGAGTTTCTTGAACTCCTGATCCTGCTGCTATGATACCCCAAAGTCATGTTCCACTATACACTATTCTATATGCAGTTTAATAAACTTGGTCTAAGTTATTCAGTTCTCAGATAAAACACTAGATAGTACTTCTACAGTCAATTTTCACTTTCCTTCAGTCAGAATTGTGGAAGTCTATAGAGACTTTGTGTCATTTAACATCAGCCCTGATAGCACTCCTTAACCATACACTTAAAGATAGCATTCTTTACTTGGACAAAAGAGTGTGTATATAATCAAGGATGCCCTAAAGAATCAAAAAAGGATTTTATAAGGGAGTGTAATAGCAAACCAGTCATATGAAGTAAATAAAAATATTACACAGCTAAAACAAATGATATAATCAAATTTTGATTGTCAAAAGAATGTTATTAATTAAATGAATGAAAACATTACATTAAAGAATTAGCAAATTTCTTTTTTAAACAATTACAGAAATACAGTGCTAGATTTGATTTGGAGTATCTGCCAAAGAACTATGTGTTGCATTGGTCACTACTCCTTGGTATTACTTAGAAATAGCAAATAGGGCAAACACTGGTTTGAAGCAAAGGGCCAGGAAATCATGAACTGAAACTTTTCAATCCATGGGCAAAATAGCTTTACACTCAAATTTATTTAATTAAGTTTATTACAGTTTATACAGCAAGCTGTATTAGTCAGGGTTCTCTGAGGTAACAAACTTATAGAAATATAGAAATATACATATATATATATTGATTATTGTATATGATTATGGTTATTATATTTTAAATCTCCATATATGAATGATTATGTATACACACAACACAAACAGGCACACATACAGACACACACACACACACACATATATATATATATATATATATATATATATATATACACACACACACACACATTCATACACACATACATGAATGAATGATTAGAATGACTTACAGGCTGTGATCCAGCTAGACTAACAATGACTGTCTACCAACATAAGAATCGAGTAGTTGTTCAGTCCATGAGGCTGCATGTCTCAACTGGTCTTCAGTATATGCACAATCCAGAAGAAGAAATGAATTTGCCAGTGTGAGAACAAGCAGGCAAAGAGCAAAGAGACTCCTTCTATGATATGTGTGTGTGTGTGTGTGTGTGTGTGTGTGTGTGTGTGTGTGTGTATGTATCTCAAATGTAAGGTATATCTGCCTACCTCAATAGGTCAGGATTTAAGGTGGCTTTCCCAAATCAAATGATTTTAAGAAAAACTCCTCACAAGGAACCCTAACTGCTAGGTTTTAGTTAATTCCAGATATAGTCAAGATACAGACCCCAAAAATAGTCATCACAATGGTTAAAATAGAAATTGTTTGGGTGAGTTAAAGTCAATCTAGTTATTATTGCAAATAATCTTAGTTTTTAACACTAAGACCAATACAAGTTTGCTTAGTGCTAACTTCTTTGTGTGGATGGCTTTCTTCCAGGTGGAGATTTTTGAATCCACATTTTATCTATCTTATAGCTCTGTCATCCTTCAATTTATGTAGCTAATGAGAAAAGACTTGAGGAACAGAATCCACTTAATAAATAACTTATATATGTCTCCAATGGTTAAAAAGTGGCAGGGCCAAGTATGTATATAAGGCTAAGGATTTTAATGTAGACATTATGATCTATAAAGAGGATTACATAAGAATCAAACTCTTTCAAAATTATGTTGATGCTCAAGAAATCAGAACCTATGACTTTACTATATGTAAGCATTGAAAGGAAATACCTTTTCCATAAAGTAAGTTAGGATGAAAATGTGCAAATTTTAGTCCTTAGAAATAAGGAAGCTTAAAATATTCCTCTAGAGCACAATAAAAGAATTAATTTTTTAAAATAATTTCATGCTTTATTACAAATGTTTCCTTTAATTTTTTTCTTTTCTTCATTTTTTCTTTTCTTTCCTTTTATTTTCTTTCCTTTTATTTTCATATAGAGTCTTACTATGTAACTCGCAGTGGCTTAGAACCCACTAGAAAGCCCAGGCAGTCTTTTGAACCTTTTGTATCTCATGCATCACCTCTATATTAGTAAGATTGCTGGCATTCACAACCATGATTTGACTAATCTTACATGAATTTTTCCGTTGTATTTCAATTACAAAATTAGGGTAATGATCAAAAAATCAATCAGTTATGCATTTTTGCCTATGTCAGATATATTTAATAACTATAATCAGATAATTGTAAATTTATGGAATATGTTATAACTCCTTATGCTTAAAATCTACATATTGAGTTATTTCAGTCAAGATAGATACATTTTAATTTTCAAATATATTCATTTAACATTTTGAGACACTCATTGCCCAATCTCTAAATTCATCATAATCTGTATAACACTCTCCTCATAAATAAATATTTTTGGAACAAAAAACTTCTTTGTAAACAAAGAATGTCTGCTTATATTGTAATATAACATTATAATTATATATATATATATATATATATATGTATATAATATAGGTCTGTGCATACATTTGGACAGACTATAAGATGCTTACCCTCAGTAAGCTTGTACTGTTATAAAGGAACGTAGGAGTATGATCAACAGATAATCATGAATTATGAATCTAAAATAAGACCTCATATTTTTAATGAAAAGCTTGATATTTCTCGGTCATCTACCACCAGCTACTTAGTTACCCAATAGCAAGCATTATATTCCATAATCTCCAAGAATGCCATGGAGCTCTATTGCCCTGTGAGGATGTGACATCCCAGTGATAGGAAATTGTTTTACACACACGGTTGTAAACTCACCCTTCCTAGTCTCTGCGTCTTTGTTACCACGTCTATCTCTACCTCAGTATTTTATTCATCCTTAGCCCACATGAGGTAGCAAACACCACTTACTGCTGCCGTCCCTCTTTTATTTGGTCCTTTTTGAATAGGACTGAGTAAGCATTATTCAAAACTCTAAGTTAATTTAGACAAGTGAACACAAGATATGCATTAGAAACAAATGCATAGAATGCCTTTGAAGATCTCAGAACAAGTCCCTGGATGAATCATTCTTGCTCACTCCAAGGCAGAGAAAATAAAAGATCAATGGTGTAACATTGATGGTGGAAAGTAGTCTCTGGAAAAAAGCAGAGGAGTAGAAAGATTTCTTCACATCCTCATCTGGGTTTTCATTGTCGATCTATTGTTCTTTTTTTATGAGTGCCCTGCAATTTGCTATCTTCCAAACTCTGCCACAAATCCTTAGAAAAGGTCATTTCTATTCATGTGTTGTAAAAATAATTCAAAGTTCTGTCCAGTCCGTGGGAGACCAGAAAGAATGAATGAGCCATGAATATTTAGATTCTTTAATATCTAAATGTACAATTTGATAATACTCTCTAGTTGCCTTAGGCAGATCATATCTAGTTCTCCATTCCTCCGGGGTGATGGTCCTCATAGCAGTGAGCTCTAAGGGGAGGGGGTCATGTGTGCCCAAAGTTCACTCTATGAACATGTAAAAGTGTCACAGTGAAATATTTTATCTATATAATGAATGTATGCTTTTCAAATGTGTTCATAAACCTACTCACATTTGTGAATTTGTTCTGCTTCCCTGAACAATACACTTCTCAGTCTTGAACAGAAAAAAAAGCAAGATTGAAATATATATGTAACATTCACAAATTTATCTAATCAAGAATACTTTGATAACTGTGCATCGTAAGTCTCATTTAAAATTCATAGTGACTCTTCATTCTCATCTCTTTAATCTTTTAAAATAGAAATTTTATGCTTCTAAAAGCACAGTGAGTTTTAAACATTTATAATGTCATCAAGAGGATTAGCAAATTATTCCTATATGTAAATTTGAGTTGACACGGCCACTGAGAACAAAGAGAATGTAGATCCAAGGCCTAATTTTTGTTTAAGGTCATCTCAAATATCAAATTCTGCATAAACTCTTCCTTGAGTCATTGGGGCTTGGGAGATGGCTTTCTTAGTTCTGGTGTGGACTGCAATCTACTTTTTCATGGTATTATGTGTTTCATCCTCTCTTGTATTTGTCTTTAAGGAACTATCATTTATTCATATCTGTTTTGGAATGAAAAATAAAAAAAACTCATTTTGTTTCCTACTTCATAATAAGGTAACAACCAAGTCTTTGCTATGACTGGTGAATAGAATGGAAATAGCCTTTACCTTACTTTGTTACTGAAATGAGGTACAATTTGCTACTGCTCTGGGCAAATTAGAATGCATATGCACTATACATAGATACAACTCCTTGTGTTTCAGACACCACGTAGTTTCCTACTTTTGCTGTACCACATTATCTTCCATGCACTGAGCTGCAGCATCACAAATTACTGCCCTTGCCCATGGGAGTGATGATACCCATTTAAACATCTAAATAAATTTCAGCTAAAATAGCTCTTTATATCCCTTCCACAGCATGCAGAGAGAGCAAAGATAGTTGCCCATTACTTACATGCCCATCAACCAATGAATGGATAATGAAAATGTACTTACACACTATTGTTGTTGATTCTGACTGTATTGGTGTTATCTTTTCTATAGGCATCTGTCTACCCCAGTGCCAGCCCTGCAGAAGTCCATGTAGGTTCATATATGCTTTCCTATTATAAACAGAATTCAGACTTATGCTAAAGACATGAGCAATTTTAGTATTGAGTGAAACTTTATTATAGAAATATATATAATATTTTTAATATAAACAGGAAATTTGCATTACTTGTTTGACCAAATATCAGACTGAAAATTAAAACTTTAGCATTACCAACACAGCCTCCATTTACATATAAAGTGACTAATAAATTATTTTACACCCTGATTTATCAGTAGTACTTAATATTATTTTATAAAAACTAGTGGCATAACTTATAGAAGTTTATATGCCCTTTAAATTGACTTTTTTTTTTCATTTCAGCTGTGGTAAACTATTTTGTTCTGATCGTTAAAATTTTCAAGAGAAATTAGGTTTCACGCACTATTACATAAAGTAATTGGCCAAATTAACTCAATGAAAGGGTAAATTCTTTTTTAATCAACCTTAATACAAAGCAATCAAACAATAACAAAATGTTGAATTACAGACATGAAACAACAAAAAGTTTAGAAAGTTCAAAAGAAAAACCTTTAGAAATCAATCATTTTTTTAAACACACACACGCAGCTAATGTCTCAAAAGAACAAACAAAAATGTACTAACAATAATACAGCAATAGCAATCTGAGACCAGAAATGGGATTATGGCTTGATAGCAGAATGAAGTGTACAACTGTTACATCATTCTTAAAACTTTTTGCAACAGTTCTATACCAGCTTGTAAAATACATGCTTAAATGCTCTTTCTCTGACACTTAGTCTTCAGTCAATACTAAATATGAATTTGGCTTCATTTGTTTAGAAATGTAATTTCATTTTCCATAATTACTACTGCAACTATTACCACAGAAACTTGTTAATTCACACTAATGACAAGGAGACAATTGCTGAATTTTGAAAATTACTATGAGGATAAGCATAATAAAAGCCTTAGATATTTCAGATGAGGATGTACTTTGTACATTTATTTTGACAACTTTTGCTTTACTTTAATTATTCTGATGATGCTAAAACTACTCAATATCCAACTGTACATTATACTCAGAGAAGACAATTTCTTGCCAAGAAATTTCTTGAATTATTTAGCTTAGGATCCTAAGTTATCCAAAAGGAGAATTAATAGTTCATTCTCTTAGGATTATGTTCTATATTGGAACAACAAAGCTATTTTATGCTGAGTATAAGTAAGGATTTCTATTACTGTGACAAAACACCATGACCAAAAAACAACTGGGGGAGGAAGGGGTTTATTTGGTTTACACTTTAGCAATGCTGTTCATCACTGAAGCAAGACAGGACAGGAACCCAAGCAGGGTTGAAACCTGGAGGCAGAAGCTGATGCAGAATCCATCAGCAGTACTGTTTGCTGGCTTGCTTTCACTGGCTTGCACAGCCTTTCTTATAGAACCTAGGACCACCAGCCTAGCAATGGCACCACCCATCATTGGCTGGTCCCTCCCCCATTGATCACTAATTGACAAAATGCCTTAAAGCTGGATCTCATGGAGGCATTTCCTCAACTCCTTGCTCATTCATGACTCTATCTTGTATCAAGCTGGCACACAAAACTAACCAGTATATACTGACTCTCTCTCAGCAGTTAGCACAGCTCATCTCCAGGGTGGGTGAGTTGGAAGTCAGGCCTGGCCATATAGCACAAAGCCCCTACATTCATTTTCTCCCCATGAAAATATATTCTTTTAGTCATTTTGAATTAGTAAAATATTATAGTTTATAAATTAAACTTTGTTTTAATGTAATCTATCTTTTGTTGACTAGTATGGATTTTTATGATCAGTGTTTTAGATTTATAAACTCACTATTGCCTGCTATTCTACACAAAGATTGCCCTCAACCAGTTGAACAACCTGAAAAGTAATATCTAGGAACAAAGATGTGGAAGAAGCTTTAAACTTTAGAGTAAAAAAATCAGTTTTAAAAAAAAATAAGGTAGTAAAAATTACAGTTAGACCCTGAGCCAAAACACACATAGTACCTTCTTAGAGCCTCTACATATTTAGTTAGTATCTGAGATCTTATCCTACTTTCTGGGAGTGGTTCTTATTTCAAGACACCTACTTGTGTCCAGAACGATGCTGTATAGTTTGAAAACAGCATAACCTAAGCTGTTATACATGAAATAAACTCAGAATCATTGCTAGTGATTCTGAGAATGCAATTAAGTATCCAGCAGGGTTTCATTCTTTTCCCAGGTGGCCAAACACCTTTTGGAAAACTTAAATTGACTCTTTGATTCCTATGTGACATTCTTTTGCTCATAGGACATAAAATAGTGTATACCTGATATAAATTTACTTATTCGCTCAATTATGATTTGCTCAATGAACAAACAACTCTCATAGCTCTCATGAATGCCATGTTGGCCAATACTATACAATGAAGCCAATACCACCTGAGTGAAACTTTTATATTTTTCACTCCATATAGCTGTGACTTTAGAGTTGTCTAATTAGCTGAAATAGGAATTTCAATGGAACGATTCCCCGGGTCAGATTGGCCCATGTCGGTGTGATTTGATTTTATTGATGTGGGAAAGCCTGGCCTATTTGGGCAGCACCACAGCCTGAGTAGGTGATCCTAAATTATGTGAGGAATCTATCTAAGCATGATTTGTAAGTCAAAAGGCAAATATTTCTCCAGGCTTTCTGCTTCTAGCTCCAGTCAGTTCCTCCCTAACTTAGATGCATGATAGATGACAACCTGGAATTGTAAACCAAAAGCTTTTGATTACAATAGCCAGCAACAGAAGGAAAGGAAAATAGGAACTATTTTAATATTTTCATACTACAAACATTATGATATCTTGTGTTTATTACTAGTATCACTATGGTATTCTCATATTTTCTATTCCACCCAAACATGTTCCCTTGTCTTCTAATGTACCCTTCTAACTTAACAAAAGATGATCCCATCTTACTTCCTATAGTAAGATTTTCTACCATTTCAAAAGCATTCCCTGTTGAGTAGAGTTTGTTCCCTTTTATCTTAACCCTGGGCTCTCTTCCCAGCCATGCCCCATAGCATGCCAGCCAACGCCTGTGATCTATACATTCTCTTTTATGAATTTTTAGACACAATTCAACAGACATCACTTTTTGATTCTGATTCAGTTCAGAACTGAACTAATCAATATTGATTATGCATTTCAGAAAAAAAAAAGCAGACTGTACAATGACTGTTTTTTTCATATCGTAATGTGACAAAACAGACTTTCATATATAGTAATCTATCTATACCCGGGGGAGGGGGGGAGAGACAGTGAATTAGAGTTAGTTAGAGAAAACTTGACAAAAAGTACCCTGTTGATTTACTTTTAAATACAATACATGTCAAACATGAAAATAAAATTATTGACTAAAACTTTTAGGCCTAAATATTTAAATGTAATACTTTGTGTCACATTTGGATGAACGTCTATTGTAGAGGAATATTTGTAATGTTGTAATAGCTTTACTTTTATATCACATTACATTATAGCTAGTACTAATTAAATTACTACTAGATATTCTCTGTTTTAAATGTACAGTGACAAGTATAGAGAGTTAATTGGCAATCATTTTCTCAGTTTTTCAATTTCTTGACGAAGGGCAGTAGCTTAACTCCTGAATAAGCACTTGTCAATATGAAGAGAAGACAAGGCAACTTTCTTACACCTAAGATCACATAAATTATTTGACCTTAATTCTATAATAATTCAATAAATTATTGTAATTTCCATAAGCAGTAAGCTCGCAAAAATAAGTTCAGTGGGTCCATTGAGTAATTCCACTTATATACTATCTAGCCTGCACAACATGCTATCTGTAGAGTTACATCCATCCATATATTACCCTAATATGTATTGTTACAAAGCTTATAATAAATTCTCTCCTTTATAGTCTTCTGGGAACTGGGGAAAATGATTTAATTAGTAAGAACACGTGAACTAGAGGAAATTAAATCAACGTTAATAAAAACATCCATAAAACATGTAGCAAGCAAAGTGTAGTGGTCATTAGGGGACTTGTTCCTGGAAATCAATAAAACATTTCAAGGGGTCATCTTTTTTATAACTTTTTCTTGCATGTTAGTTGGCCTCAGTTCAAAGGCATCCTTAAAACTGCCAATACCTGAGGACTCCTGATATTAGGGACACTCTAGCTCTAATGAGGTTGCTATGTCTGCATGAGCTTTATGCAAGGACCATTTCACAGCAAGTGATAGGTGACTAACAGTGTGACAAGGAAATGGATGTAGAAAGACAACATTCAGAATAGTTTTACTTTTTTCTAAATACTCCATTTTTTAAATCAGATAGTTTTGCCTCTGCATCCTACTACTAGCCCATAATTGTGAGGATTAGAGTAGATTCTATTATCTCTGTGTAGATTTGTGTAAACTTTGTCCTCATTTTTAATTACATCTTTTGGGATTTCATACAATGTTAGTCATAATCTCTCCATTTCCTTCACTCATGCTAGATCCACTTTTTTGTATTCATCCACCATTTTCTCCACTTGTCTTTTTTCGTTTAAACCCATCAAGTACATTGGTACTGCCCATATATTCTTGGATGTATGGCTTTCCAAAATGAAAACTGGTAGGTTCCCTCCCCAGGGTAGGATTTTGTGCTACCCTACGTTTTTTTTTTGTTGTTGTTGTTGAGGCATTCGGTCTGGACTGAGATTGGTCTTGGGAATGCAGTCTCAGTGACTGTGAACTCATATGTGTTATTTCCTGCTGTTTCAAATATCTGAAAGCTAGCTTTAAAAAAAAAAAACTCATTTATCTCAAAGTAAAATAAAAAAAAATGCAATTATAGCTTTCTTCACCCCCTCATCCTTTCTCTAGCATCTTTAAAGTTTTTAATAGTATTTTGTCAAATAAAATCCATTTATACTTTGCTGCCATTTATATAGGAATAAGTTGGTTATGTGTAAAGAAAAATCTATATATAGATGCAAATATGTGCTGTATTGAAAGTATAACACAAACCTGAGCATATGCTCCATATTATTCTTATATTTTTCATGTATGTGGTATTTATATCACATTTTCATAAGTATTCCAATTTATTGTCTATAGTGAATGAATTATGATTTACTTAACTTCCATTTTGTGAATTATTTTGTTATGTTATAAATATCAATTTTCTACATATTTTGTATGTCCCTTAATCTATTTATATATTATTTTTGAGATTATAATGTTAAATGATAACATTTATTGAGGGTATGGGTATGAATGTGGATAAGATATATGAAGTGACATAGACTAGTGGAGCATGTGCATGCAGGGATGGTGAGCTCTTGGATCACCTTAGTAATTACTTGTTGGTAATCCATTATGACTAATCTGATTTTAAAAAAGAAAAAACTGTCACACTCTCACTTCTCATCTTCCATTACTCCACTAGGCCACGGTTACTTGGGTTTCTTCAAGTGAGAATGGCTACCTTTTACCTGTGTGAAGATTTATGCATCTATAAAGCCTCCTATGTCCAATGGATGTCAAGATCATTTGTCCCTGCTAGTGTAATACCATCCAAAAAACTCCCAGCGCCATTCTACTGAAGACATTTCTTCATAGCTTTCACTGAAATAGGAGGAAATTGGCTAACATGATAGAAATGAGCCATAATAGTCCATATACACACACATTTTATATATCTTGGAGCATTTCAAATAAACTTGAGAGATAAAACTATTTGCCATCTTGACAGAGAAACTTTAACAAGAGTTACATACCTTTCAGGGTCCAGATGAAGGGATTATCTGATGCTAAAATCAAATTTGAGTCCTTCCCTAACAAAAATTTGTCCCTTCCAAAATTTTCTTCAGTTCAGGGGAGAAACCTCTATGGTAGCATTCATGGGCACCACACACTCTTTTGTAATCATATCTACATGTATCATCTATGTTGGGCTCATGGTTAATTATATAACAGTAAAATGATCAACTCATTTTTATATTAGTTCTATGAGAACAGGAAGCCTATTTATAAATGAATGCATAATGAAGTTACAGGGAACTAGAAGAAATATAGGACATATTTATTGAATGATAAATGCTTATCTATCTTGATGAAACAGGCCAACTAATACATCTTGAGCATCAGAAGTACAGAGAAGTACAGAGTACCAGTTTGATCAAACAAGTAATGTGACACAATTGTGGAAACTGATAAATGATTACAATTATTTCATTTAGCTGTGAGGTTTTTATTTCATTATTATTACTCCATAAGATGAAGTATTACACCAATTCAGATACAGTTACTTTTTCTCTGTGATTGTATTACTTTTCTGTTCCTAAGACAAATATTGTTCCCATCATCTCATGCCCTCAGGGAAAAGAAAGTGTGATCTTTTTTTTAAACCACACTATATAAACATACCACTTTAAGTTGGATCAGGAACACAGATGCAAATTGCTCGTTGAATTGAATCTAAATTGAATCTAAAGAGCACATAAAAAATATCATCAACCTTGTTAAGTAGGCTTCGTCCAAGAGTTGCAGGGTTGTTTCAACATACATAAATCAATAAAGGTAATATACCATGTAAAAAACCTGAAGAACAAAAAAAAAAAAAAAAAAAAAAAAACACATGGTATTCTCATAAGATGCCACATAAAAAGACCTTTGACAAAATCCAATATCCCTTCATGATAAAAGTCCTGAAAAGATTAGGGATACAAGGGACATACTTCAACACAATAAAGGCAATATATAGTAAATTGATAGCCAACATCAACTTAAGAGAAACTCAAAACTGTTGTACTAAAATCAGGAACAAGGTTGCCCACTCTCTTCATATATATGCAATATAGTACTTGAAGTCTTAGACATGTAAGACAACTGAAAGAAATCAAAGCAATACAAATTGAAAAAGAACTCAAAATATTATATGCAGATATGCTAGTATACATAACTGGCCCTAGAAATCCCTTCTGCCAAGTAGCTAGACACAAATTAACACACCCAAATCAGTAGTCCTCCTATATACCAATGAAAAACAGACTAAGAAAGAAATCATGGAAACAACACTTTTCACAATAAACTCAAATAACATGAAATAGCATGGGTTAACTCTAACCAAGCAAGAAAAATACTTCTATTATAAAATTTTAAGACAGTGAATAAAAGAGAAGATATTGAAAAATGAAAAGATCCCCCATGCTCATGGATTGATAGGATTGATGTACTAAAATTAGCCATCCTACTAAAAGTAATCTACAGATTCAATGCAATCCCCATCAAAATTCCACCACAATTCTTCAAAGATATTGAAAATATAATATTCAGCTTCATATAGAAACAGACACATGGTTGTGGTGGTGATGCTAAAATCAAACACTAAATAATGAAAGAACTTTTGGAGATATCACCATCCCCAACTGCTAGTTGCACTACAGAGCTATACTAATAGAAAAAAGCATGGTATTCACATACATCACAGACAAGCTGATCAATGGTATTGAATTGAAGACCCAAACAGAAATGCCCAAACCCATAGACAACTATCTTCTTTTATAAAGAAGCCAGAAATATACATTGGAATTAAAGATAGTGTCTTCCAAAAATGGTAGTGTTCAGACTGGATAGCTGCATATAGAAGAATCCATACAAATCCATAATTATCACCTTGTACAAAACTCAACTCCAAATGGATCAAAGACCTCAACATCAAACCTGTTATAATGAACCTGACAGAAGAGAACGTGGGGAAGCCTTGGATGCATTGGCACAGGAGATGACATTCTAAATAGAACACCAGTAACACAGGCCCTAAATCAACAATTAATAAATGGGACCTCATGCCTCATGTAGCTGAAAAGCTTCTCTATGGCAAAGGACACCATCAGTCAGACAAAGAGCCTATGAAACAGGATTTTTACCAACTCCACATCCAGTACAGACCTAATATTAAAATATATAAAGAACTTAAGAAACTAGATATCAAGGAAACAACCCAATTTAAAAATGGGGTACAGCTCTAAAAAAAATTCTCAAAATAAAACCTAAATGGCTGAATAACACTAAAAGAGTCCTAGCCATCATGAAAATGCAAATCAAAACTGCTTTGATTTCATCTTACACCCACTGGAATAGCTAATAAAATTTTTTAAACGTGGCATTTTATTCTGGTGAAGACGTGAAGTAGAACATCCCTCCCTTGCTGGTGAGAGTGCAAACTTGTGCAGCCACTATGGAAATCAATGTGTGGAAGTCGATCCACCTCGAATTCCATGTATACTACTCTTGGGCATGTACCAAGAAGACTTTTCATCCTACCACAGACTAACTTGTTCAACCATGTTCATTACTACTGTATTCCTGATACCCTGACTGAAAACTGTCTATATGGCTCTTAACAGAAGAATGGATAATGTATACATAGTATGTTTACACAATCGAATATTATTCAGCCATTTAAAAGTGAAATCAGGAAATTTACAGATCAATGGATAAAACTAGAAAAAAAGTCATCCAGAGTGAGGTTTCCCAGACCAAGAAAGAAATGTTATGTATTTGCCTATATGTATATATTAGCCATTAAGTTAATGATAACCAAGCTGCAATCCACAGAATCATGGGAGTTAGGCATAGTATATAGGAATATAGGGGTATACTTATATCTTAGGAAATGGAAATAAAATAAATAGCTCTGGATAGAAGGAGGCACTGGAAACAGGAGAATCTGTGAGTTGTACGGAAGGGGACTGAGGGAGGGAATATAGTAAGAGCTAAAATTAAGGGCCATTTGCAGGATAGTATGGAAAAATAATACGGTTGAAGCTCCTAAGATATATTCATATATTAATGTGATCTAAATAAAATTACCAAATAAAAGGGGAAACAGCGCCCAAACTGGCCAAAGTAGTTGTTAACCGGAGGTACTGTGAGAATCCCCAAAGAACCAGGCTGTTGCCAATACTATAAATTGCTCTCCACAAACTGATGATAAAACCTACCCAACTCTTTGAACATAGAGAAGTCAAACTGATATCTACATAGAAACTTGACTCCTGTGTTCTAGCATCTTTGGTACAGGAAAGTACTCAGTAAGCTCCTGGAAGAGAAACTTGGATATAAACCCAGACGTAAACCCCTTGATTGATGATGGTGTCCTGCTTGAAGGATATGCTACTGCAATGATGGCACAAAGTGGTAGGAGTAATCCACCAATATCTGATATGACTGAAGGCCCACTCTACGAAATGGAATGGAAACCATACATGACATTGCTTGTGTAACGAAGGGGAAGAGACTAGATGCCCTAGGGAAATAGGGTACCTCCAGATACTATTAAAAAGGAAAAAAATGAGTAGCAATAAAGTAACTCCTGATGACATTCGTTCAACCATCATCAGAGTAGCTTCCTCCTGCAACAGGTGAGAACAGGAACAGACTCCTAAAGCCACTCATTAGGCAGAAAATATGAGACATTGAAATGCTAAGCCATAAACAGAAATCTCCATCAAATCCTTTTGCTCAGTATCAGAAAACCCAGCAGAAGAGGAGGTAGAAAGAGTACAAGAGCCAGAGGCATGGAGGACACTAAGACATCATCCAAATCAACAGGATCAAAGTACATATGAACTCAGAGACAAAGGCAAAATGAAAAGGTCCTTGATTGGTCTGCAACCAGGTCCTTTGAATTTGTTATTATGGCATCCAGTTTAGTGTGTTTGTAAAGTTCCTGAGTGTGGAAAAGAGTGAGTTTCTCTTTCTAACGTCTTCTCTTGTGCTCTTTTCCTTCTGTTTGTTTTTTTGTCCAACTCTGAGGTGTTAGATTTGTTTTATCTTACTATGTTATTTTTAGAAAAGGCTAATAAACATATACATATATGAATATAAAAATAAATGACAAAAGTCAAAGAATTTAGACTTCTATTTGAAGTATGTCATTTAATTTAGTATTTTCTTATCTGGAAAATGGTTTGGAGTCTAGATTAAGAAGGAAATAACTTGTTACATATGTAAGTAATTTCCTAAGTTACAAAAGAAAAAGATGACATATTTAAGAATGTGGCTTAGCAATTAGATTTTCTAAAGTTGTGTTATTAGCTATATAGAACTAAATAATCGACTTGAACACAAAATTAATTTATTGTATGTCATGTGCTTGGTACTTTCATTCTTAGCTATCAGTATTTTTATATCAACAGAGGAGTTTGAATGAATACACAGTGAATGCATGTTTATCTTGGGGAATGTTGACCCATTTGGAGACCCGAGTCCTGGACAAGCATTCTATTTGTTTTCTTCTCTTTTAAGGTTAGTTTTCCACAACCTCAGCTTTATTATGGATACAGAGTAGGCAATGTAAATTTGAGCTTAAGTGAGAAAGATATTTTCCTAGTAGCTTATTCAGAAGTGGAATTGAATTATTGTGATGTGAAAGATGCCAGAATTTCAGATGTACTTGGGCCATTTCACCTTCACCCTGTGCTTCTCTTCTAGAAAGCTTTTCATGGCAGCACTCCAGCTGCTTTTCTTCCAGTTGAATTTGAAATGCTCTATTACCTTGGCTAAATTTCAACTATGTCAGTAAAAATCCCAAAGAGCAAATCAAGCTAGCAGCAAAAGTGCCTTTCCTAAATAAACAGACTGCTGACCCCCAAACATGAGAAGAGGCATTCTGCCATGGGATTATTTCATAGTCAGTTTTAATAAATACAGTCATTTTATTGTGCACAGGCTTTCAATTGCTAACTCAAGTTGAAACTCAGTTTAAACTAGGCACCGTTCTCTTTGGACCGAAGGAAGTCCACAGCTGTAATTATGGAGTATTCTCCTTATGCTAGAATATGTCCTCTCCACTGGGGAATGCCAGGGGTTTACTCTGTTATCCTGACAATTGATCAGGTCTAGACTTGTCATGTCATACATTTTTTTCCACTTCCCTAAGATGTGTATTTTTTTCCTCCCCTGTAACATTTATATTCTAAGAATGTAGGTTCAGATTATTATAGCCAGTGTTTTCTTTCTGTGGAATACCATTAATTTGGAGAAGGGGGAAACAAAAACAAAAACTAACTTCTATAACCTTTGATACTTAAGAATTTAGGAAAGTCTTAATCTAACATCCAGCCCTTGGCTATGCTTGTTAAAGAGCTTGTCTTATATTCTCCCTCATGGAAAGCTACCATACTTCCCTAGACTTACTTGATACCTGTAACTATAGGCAACATCTCTCACACCACACTTTAATTCAAAATATTCAACAGTCAACCCACAACTTATTATACTTCCTTATCATCTCTATTGTGCTATTATTCAATCAATAGTAGCATAATATTATCTTATGGTTCATTTTCACATTATTGTGTCAATAATCTGGTCATTGTTGCAAGTTCTGTGTTCAGTAACACTCCTACTTTTTAATGATCCTTACCTCGTTTTCACTCTGTTTGATATCATGTGGCAAAATTCAGACCACAAAGTTGGTAATTGTACTACTTCCTAGAATACAACATAACTTCTCATGTAGTTTTCTTCTCTCACTTCACATACATGCACCTGCCAAATCCCAGCTTTGCTTATTTTCTTCTCTTCTTCTATCATGCAGCTTTGAATGGCTATAGGAACACTATTGGTGGAATGAATTCCCAAAACACTTCCCCTTTTTGTCTAAATAAGAAGGTTCTAAACCTAATACAAAACTATATACAATAAGAACAATTTTCAACTATTGTTCAGGACAAAATTTAGTAACATACACTAAAACCAACATACAACCAACAACATCAATATCAAGCAAGGAACACATACTAAATGTCCAAGTTATAGGTAATTGGCAAATAACAGAGATGGTAACTGTGACTGTCTAGTCATCAACCCCGTCAAAGACCTGAGAAGGAAAATATTACCTAGTAAGAAGGAAGTGCAGGCAAGCAACTTCCAAGGGATGCAGGCAGTGACAGAAACAGCTGGCTACCAGGATAATCACCTAGATTCTCTCTGCAACATTGGGGAAACCATCTTTGGCTAAAGGGCTAGAATATACGGCAGACCACTTCAGAAGTAGGAAAATTTGAAAGACTTCCCTGCCTTGGCAAGGGAAGTGTTGTGAGAATTTATTCTGCCAATAGCTTTGGGATACAGACTTTAAGGCATGGCTTCTTGTCTCTTAGAAAGAAGAAAATAGAGGAGAGATCATGCACTGTCTTGGATTGTAAAGACCAGGCCAGGTGGCATAAAGCATAATCAGTCCCTAGCTACTGGCAGAATGAATTCCCACAACAGAAAACCATTGAAACTAAACTAAACTAAACTAAAGAAATATGACAGTTTTACAGTTGTACTGATTGGTATTAATTCACAAATCCTATTGTACTTCTCTTGTATGTTCAAACTTGAATCTTCCTGACATATTTTCCTCTTAAGTTTTCCTGCCTCATCTTTATCCACTTAAATGGCTATTTTGACTTCATAAATCTTTAAAATGTAAATTAGATTCGTCTTTGTAATTTGCTCACCACATCCTTTCCCTTCATTCACTCATTTCTTTTCACTTTATTAAATGTGAACTATCCTTGACGTGAGGGAAATACAACTTCATTTCAGTCCCACACATTTCATGCATTCACAGCTCCTATGCTTTCAATTAGTTCCATATTTTCCTTTACATGTTAATACATATAATCACTCTTCAACATTTCTGTGCTGTGCCTGATGATACAACTCTCTATTCCATTTAACACCAGGGTTCTCTTCAATCCATTTATCTCCTTAGACACTCCATTTTACTTCCTGGTGCCCATTTTCTCTTCAAATTTTACATTTTGCATCTTTCTTAGTTAATGCAGTCCTTTTCATTATAAAACTTTGTATGAGTGAACACTAATAACTACACAATAGGGCCAATACTAGGCTGCTTTGAAATTTCCTCTGCCAATGCAATTACTTCAAAAGTCTTCAACTTAGCCTGTGGTACACTTTTTGGACAGGAGCAGAAAGCAGCCACATTCTTCACCAAAATAGCCACATGCTAACATTTTTCTCTAAAACTTCTTGAACCAGGCCCCACAGTTCAAATCATCCTCAATACCACTGTGTTCCATGTCCCTATTTAAAGCATTCAACTGCCTTTTTTAATCCAAAATTCACATTCCGTCAAAGAAAAACATGGTCTGAACTATCACAACTATACCACAGTCCCTGGAATCGACCTTTCAATCTTCATTAGGTATGAACAATTCCTTCTCCATTAGTTATGGTTTCTATTGTTGTGAAGAGACACCACGGCCATATTCATTCCAACTACCACACTTGTTATCCCTTAGAAGCCTGTGTCTTTCTAATGAGATGAAGAAAGGGAGTGATCTAGATGGGAGTGGAGGTAAAGAAGAACTAGGAAGAGTAGAGGGAGGGGAAAATATAATCAGGATATATTTTACAAGAAAATAATATATTTTCAGTTAAAATAAAAGGATGTAGGGTAGTGATGGAGTACACTTTTTATCTCAACATTCAACGGATCTCTTTGAGTTCAAGGTCGGCCTGGTATATAGACTGAGTTCCAGCACAGCCAAGGCTACACAGTAAAACCCTGCCTATAAAAAAAAAACTTTAGTAATAGGTATTGATGAAAATATTAAAATATGTAAATGGTTATAAAATGCTGTGGGATGTGTGGAGCAGGGGGTATGTCAGGTATGTGTAAGTCAAACCTGTGTTCTTCTCTGTGGTATGGAAGATTTTACCACTTACATTTCTAGCCCTTGGATGCTCAGTTCTATATTTTATAAAGTCTGTTTGGCATATACACTTTGAGAAACACAGAATCAAGACAGAGGGAGAAAAACATTGAAGTGTTCAAGCGAAAATAAAAGTATCATGTATTTCCTTGAAATAATCACAAAATCGAAACAATCTCATTAAAACAGTGTAGAAGGAAGGATGAAGACAGGAAGGAAACAAGAAAAATATTATGAAAAGAACAAGAAGAAAGACATTTATGAAAATGTAATTTGTATATAAAAATAAAAAAGTGTACATGTGACATGAGCTATAATAAATTAGTGTTAAAACAAGTGATTATAAGTCATTTATATTATTTCAATATAAAATGGACATAAAGGATTAGATAATTCATATAAATATATGAAAAGGAATGAATCAAAGTATAAAAGCAGACAGACACTTGGGAAGATTTAAACCAAATATTTGCAATGGAATGTGGGCTAAAGATTATGCTTTCTCTATTTTTTATTTTCTTGTCAATGGTTTTCTTTAACACCTACATTAGCTAATATTGATATATTTAACTTACAAAGATCAATTTAAGTGAATTTTATTTTCGTTATTGTTCTACCATTATTTGAAACCCATTGAAAACATTAGAAGGATTTTTGAATTAGATAGGTTAGTGATGAAACCTTCAGTAACTACACATTTACAAACTATTTTACATGTAAATCGGTAATTTCTAGAATCTACTATACTTTTCAGTTTGCCAATCATTTAATGTTCACTTGTTTATATTTAAAAATTACCCCTAACTTAAAATTCTGTTTTCTGATGAGAACCCACTGTGTATATATACCACTCTTCAGCCCAAACTGGAAGGACCTTCAAAATTCAGGTCATATTTGATTTTCTCCAGTTTTCCCTTGATATTATCTTAGCTTTTGGTAAGTATTCTTTCCACGGGCTCTCAGAATATTTTCTGTGCCATTCATCTGGCATTAAGCATAGATGCCTATTATAATTTACTTTGTTTCACAACCATTTTGCCTCCTGTTTGGCAGAACCAAAATCAATCCTCTAAACTCAGCTTAGAGTTCTACATGCAAATAAGTTTAGCAATTTTAGCTATTGTTCTTACCAATAATGATATGTTTGAAATTATATTACCCACTATTGATGTTTAGAGATAACTTCCATTAAATAAAGCTGCATATTTGGGTAATACCAGATATCTATTGGTTTTATGGTAAACTAACATAGTTCACATTATTTAATGAATCAACCTCTCTGCTATCCGGACCTGTCCATGGTATTCTATTTCAGATTGCATATGTTCCCACAAGCTTTCCTTTGTTGTCTTTTATCACTATAAAGTCAGTTAATAGTTTAGTAAAACTTCATTATATAATCTTTTTTTAACAATAACTGTGTCTTTTTGGGGGGTATAACCAGTATAAAGTATTGACAGTAGTCCCCAACCATCTGAGTCAAATGGTGACACCAAGACAAGTCCTTAAACTCTAAGTCACTCTGTAATCACAGCTCAAAGGGTCTGAGGGTAAGAAGGACCCTGTTTAACAACACCCCCTTGTAATGTAGAAGATGATATTAGAAAAGGCACATAAATAAATCTATTGAAGAAAGGAAGTCAAAGTAATTTGTGTATATATTTCTTATACAAGCCACTGAAGCTATGTCGATAAAACAGCATGTGAGCTATGCTTGATGACTTTGCCCAGAGCATAAAATGGAAAGGGCAGGTCATAATGCACTGGGGAGAAGCCTGGAGAAAATCATGTTGGCCCTATGATCGATGATGTTCTGTGTGAACAGTACACCATTTCAAAATGAGATAAGAATGACAATTTGCCTCAGTGATATTTCTTCCCCTCTGACAATATTGATAGCCTGGTCTAACCACATGAAAAGCAATACACAATCCAAAATCAAGAGACACACCTCCAAATTAATAATGTATGCTAAAAAATCTATTTGAAAAGTTTAAACTAAGAAAAAGTAAAAAGCCACGTATATAGGAAACTCAGGTGGGTGAAGACCCCATGTAATGAAGTATTTTGAATGCAGCATTGGAACAGAGAGACATTAAATCAAAGACTGTGTGGATTTTAATAGCAACAAGCCGAGAATAATTATTTAATTGGAGAGCCTGCACCATAGTGATGCAATGGGGACAGTAGGTGAACCAGGGTGTGGCATAGAGGAATTGTGTGTTATACTGCAACTTTCCTGTAAACCTAAATCTATTCTATGTAAGTAGTACAGGGTTTCCCCGCCCCCCGCGGGGGATGCCCCGCCGGCGCCCCCCCCCACAAAAAAAAACACCGCGGCTCTGGATTTGATGTTGGGGGGCGGGCCGGGGGCTGGTTTTCGTCTGGGTTGGTTTGTCTTAGTTACTTACTTGTTTTTGTTTATCCGTGTGCGTCCGCGTGTTTTCCCCCGGCGGCCCCCCCCGCCCCCCCCCCCCCCCCCCCCCCCCCCCCTCCCCCCCCCCCTCCCCCCCCCCCCCCCCCCCCTCCCCCCCCCCCCCCCCCTTCTTCCCCTTCCCCTTGCCCACCATTGTTTTATTTTTATACAGAATAAAAAACATATAAAAAAAAACCCCATCATCTCATCTTTTTTGTTTAAATAAAACAAGGGTTTTAACCTTAACATAGCAAAATATATCACATAACAATTATCAAATAAGAATCACAGATAACACTATTTAGTCCATAAATTAACATTTAGCAAGATTTGAAGAAAATATTCCATCATCTATCCTATCTTTGTGTGTCTAAAGTCTATGTAACTTATGTTTAATACTATAGGAAGTAACTATAACCATACAGCTCAACTGACATAAAAAATGATATTATAAATCCATAATCTGTTATAAGTAATATCCATTTTAAATGAGAAATACTAACCATTTAAAATGTATCCCCTAGGCTAGAGTAGTTACTTCTGTCTATACTGGCAGATTGTTTTTTATAAAGAGAATTCCGTCATGTTAGGTTGTAATATCCAAAACAACGGCCTTTTCCCGAATTGTAACTGGCACAAAGACAAACGTAGAAAAAAGCTCTGAGTAGCCGTCACCAAGAGACCCTCATTTTAAAAAAATTGAACGGCCCAAAAGACAGAGAGAAGGGGGCCCCCCTAAATAAGATGAAGAGTTAGGAGAAAGACTGTAACGTGCGGCTGTTACTCTTATTTTCTGGAAAGTTGTGGATGTTTACAATTATTAATGGCTACATCATGACTTACTTCTATCAATAGTCCTGACAAGTGTGTTTGTGAGAGAGAGAGAAAAAGAGAGAGAGCACTCTGTGCTTTTTTATTTCTTACAGACATACATGATTCAAAATCATAACCTTGATTCTGCTCATTTGCAAAATACTAGGCATGAGGACCTTCAACTTAATATTATCTTCTACAAAATATTGTTCTGTTTAAAAACAACAACAACAAAAGCTGTGATAGGCTATCTTACATGCCTTGAATAAGCTGATAATATTTTCAACATTTAAGTGAGGATATGCCATTTAGTTTTATTTTAGAGCTGATAGGTACTATGAAAATCTACTTTACTATCCATTTTTCATCTTGTAAAAGAAAAAAACTAAAGCAGAGATAGAAATCCTTCACTTCAAGAGGTGTCTAATGAAAAGCTAGTGCTGAAACCCTGAGATCTTCACAGCCATCATTTTGCAAATAATTATTTATCTTAATATATTCCTAACTTCTAATATGAGTGTATCGATGTTTGGAAAAATTGGGTAACTTCTACAATTAAATTCAATGTCCTTTGAGGTTGACAATAGAATAAATGAATGTGACACATATAGAGAATGAAGGGATCCAGGTGGTGACAAGTCACATGCAGAAAAGATAGCATAAACATTCCCTATAATGCTGGATAATGTGTGTGTGTGTGAATATGTTCACATATGTTTGTGTGTGTGTTTGTGTGTATGCATGTGTAGCTGTATGTGTGTGTATATTTGTGTGTTCTTGCATATGGGTGCATATGTGTATTTAATGTAGTTCAGTTTACAAGCACAATAACAAGAAAATCATTAGAAAAATGGTGACCAGTAAATTTTTTCTTATTTATTTGTATGCTATAAATTGCTACGTAATGTGGCCACTAAGTCGAACTAGTCCACTTATGTCATTTTGTAACACATAATAAGTATGTGTAAAATTACTACTAATAAATAAAGTATATTAAGTAATATATCTGCATTTTATATGTAAATTATCTATTGTATTTAAATAAACATGCCCACACTGAACCACAGAGACATATAGAAATAGGAAATTAAAACAAAAAGTTACATAGACAGTTTTTAGAAATAACATGCATTAGCAAAAACCTTTAAACTTTCTCATGAGCAGAAAGGTCGTGGAACAAAGTGAACAGACAAAGGGAAAATCTTAAATTGGAAATGCTACAAAATGTGAAGAAATTATAATGTATACTAGTCACACCAGTAGAAATCTGCACAGTAAAGTTGCAATGAAGGGTTATAGACAAAATGCTTTATACTGGGAATAAGATAAGAAATGATGCACAGACTAATTATACCCAGACTATACATATTAGCTGTATATGAACATGAGTGAATTTTATTTTTAAACTTATGTTCTATTCACATTATGTACATAAAAAATATTCTAAAAATTCTGAGAGGTCTAAAATCTGAAAATGTTCTGGTTCTGATAAAGGATACTGCTATAATTTGGGTATAATTTTAGTGCCCCTTGGTTCCACTGTGATTGGTCCTCAGAGTGGAATTACTAGGTGATGCTGTCCAGCATTCTGGAAGTAGGTCTAGCGAGGTTATTGGGTCATTGGGAATGTGGTCTTAGATTGAAGTTCCATGCAAATCCATGGCTGCTTTCTTATCAAGACTGTTATTAAAACTTCAAGTACTTCCCAGGCCTCCTCTCATTTCTAGTTTGAGATGTAATGATTTGTTTTCCCCAGTACCTACAGGCCATGGTACTCCACTCTCCGCTACACACATCAGAGGCCAAACCATGGAACTCTCATCTCCTAACATCCTCCTCTGTTCACATCTTTAGCCCATGAAAATATGACAGTGAGTACAGGAAAACCATTAACTTTGGGATAATAACAGAACAACTCACATGATGCTGTGAAATGATTTGTTAACAACAATTTCTCTATTTACATGACATTTATAGAAACATACCATTTGTCTTAAACATATATAGTGATTTAACAGATTTGTAGTCAAAATTTGTTACTGTGGTAGAAACAACATGGGAGATGTCACAAAGTGTCTTTGAGAGCAAGGCTTGAATGCTTCTTCCATGTCTTTCCTGACCTGTGATTACTCTTTTCTGGAAGTTTCAGAGTAAGTCTATTCATCTCATATATTGCAGTCATTTAGATACCTATCATGAAACCAGCCAGCTGATAGTAAGTGCTAAAGCTCTTTTCATGAATGACTTGCATTTCATGTGTATGAAGACTTTTGGTATTTAAACCCAAAGGCTGCCAAAGATTTCTCTGAATTACTATGAGTTTATGCAAAGTTGTTAGACAATGATAAGCATTGAATACATATGTTTTTCAACCTTACCTCAGTAGAATGGCATACTTGCTATTGTCACTTATAATAAAAGGGATTTTTAATCTATATCATTATTTTATAGATTGAAAGTTTAGGAAGGAGTAGAGATGGTCTGTGGGAGGGCACTGGTTTGGCTTCTTATGAGCATGGCAAATGGTGGCACACCATGGAAAATGAATAGATGAGAAATAAAATGGCTACATCTTAAACTAAACAAACTAAGGTCCATCAGGGGATGGAATTAGCAGAAATATTTTCACCATAGAGCAGAGAGTGGGCTATACTACCCACCTACAAGAAAGCTACCAATGAAATAAGAGAAGACTAGAAGGCTTACAAGTATTAATTTTTCACTCAGGCATGGGCTTCTTCTAAGTTCCTAAGGTCTTTTATTTGGCTGCTTTCCCATACAAGCTACAGTCCACTTACTTTCCAATTGCCTTTGGCCACATGCCTGGAGCTACCAGATGAACTGGAAGCAAGAGCAGGTTCTTAACCTAAGTGGTATACACAGAGTGATAATTCTTCTGGTCAGAAGAAAGATATGGAGCAAATTATATCATTAGTCTCTTATTATATGTGTCTGTGTGTATCTGTTAATAAGTTCAGATACACACTGGGTAAATCACTTGAAAGTATTTTCACATCTAAATCCTGCTGGGTTTGTTACTTAGCTTCTTTTTTGTAAGAGTCTGTCACTGAGATGCCCTAGATGCTATATATAAGTAGGTGAATTAATGAGGTTCTTAGTAAAATCTGAAATTTCAGATCTTGTGATGCACTTCTCCAATTTTGAAGGCAAGAAAACCAAACACAATGGCAATCTTGTTGGTTTGTTCATGATTGCAGTAATGCCACAAATACCAACATTTTTGGGTTACACTTAAATTCTATCATGCACTCATCACACATTGAAATATTCATTTTCAGGGTGCTATAATAATCATTATGCAACTGGATTTGAGAGATATATCACAACCCATAATTCTGTTCACTTGGCTAGATCACATATCAGTTTAAAAGGAATGTATTGATTTCATTCCTTCCCAAACAGTACAATATTTCCAAAGTATTGAACTTATATGACGGCTAATAAAGATAAAGTTGGGCTCATGACACTCCCAATTTCTGAAGCTGTACCAGCAACAATCCCATGTTGTGAGACCTAATACTAATTTGTCTTTACCACCTGTCTGTTTCATTCAGTCATGTTCATGAGATTTCACTTTTTGTTTTTAAACAGTAAATGTTTGTGCATTATACCATTCAAGTAGCCAATCGAATATACTCATACTTATACACTAGTAGAGACATATTTAAACACAGCCTATGGTACCATAGAATATGGTACAATTTGTAAGCAAGAGTGTTGGACTTGTAACATATGAATAATAGTAAAATGGTGCCTGTAGTAAGGACTACACATTAGGATTCAGCAAAAAGCTACTATTTATTGTTCTCTTGGTGTGTGTGTGTGTGTGTGTGTGTGTATGTATGAGAGAGAGAGATAGAGAACATGTGCATATATAATTTATAATGGTCCAAAAAGGCTAGGATTATCTCTGAGAACTAGATTCATTAACCCTATTTACTCTAGATACACACACACACACACACACACACACACACACGGGGTTACTAGCAGATTTCTATGAGAGTGGAAACAGTTTCTATTTTGTCACAGAAATTATTCTGAAAAATCTAAGCAGAGCCTTGTCAAAACAAAACTCTAGCCGTGTTCCCTTCCAGCCTCCTTCTGTGTTCCGGAAACATTATCTTTATGGCTTTGCTCATTTTTACCCACTCCTGCTCTGCCCATCTCATCTTTCTCCCCGTCAATATCAGTTTTGTATCTTCCCCTGTTTCTTCATTTTTCTCTTGATGATCAAGCCTTCACCTGTCTCCTCCTACTGTCTTCTCACAGTGTGATTTCTGTAATTCAACAGTGTACTAGGAGCAAAATTTTACTTGAAATGTAGACAAACACACAATTCCCAGGCTTTAGGGCTCAACGACTATTGCAGAAGAGGGGGCAGAAAGAGTTTAAGAGCCAGAGGAACAGGAAGTTTGCTTTGATATTGTATCTCCTAGAAATGTGAGGCTGTGTCCGCTAAGTCTCAACAATATGGCAGACCTGAATAAGGACACTGATAAGCATGCTAATGTGGAAGAGAGAAAGCTCATTGGAAACCTCAACCCTTGCCTAGTGAAACTAGACTAGTGAAAACTAAGGAATGCTAAGTGAACAAAGTGAAGTTGTCCTCACAGGGAAAGTCATAGCAGTTAGTTGTCTAATACTAATGGGTCAGCCCTGAAAACATATACATATCAGTAACATTATACAGGCTGAGCATTGTGCACACATGCATGTAGCAACAGTATAAAAAAAATGGCCAAGATTTTGGAAGACAGCAAGTGGAGTGGTACATGACAAGGTTTGGAGGAAATAAGGGGAAGCAAAACATGATAGATATAATTATAGTATAATATAAAAAGATTAACAACTATTTTTTTAAAAGAAGAGTAAGATGTGGATTTAATCTAATGTTGTAGAATTTTCCAGTGTTCACGTTTATGTTTTGCACTTCAGTAAAATGTAGAAATAATTTCATGGTTTTAGAGGTGAAGTACCATGTTCACCTGCTTATCTAGTTAAAATAACAGCTATTGAAGCATTTTTTCTTGTTCTTCCTTGATTTGTTATAAAGCATTGTGTTATTTTAGTAAATAATGGCTCTATGGGTCATGTTTGTAGAAAGAATCTTATTAAGAAATCACTATTAATTCCCAAATTCTTTCTGTCCAACTTACCTTTCTGTCTTTTGAAGCATGGTCATGTTGCCAAGTGTTTGATATCTTTTGCTCATTGTGCCTTGTAACTAATAGATTTGATTGGATACAACCTAACTCATTCATATTTATTAAGAACTCCATTTTAGGTAGATATTATCTATGAAGACTTTATTTTCTGTGCTCTCTCTCTTTTTTTTCCTTTAAAGAAAGAAAGCATTTATTTGGGTCTTCCTTATAGTTTCAGAGGGTTAGTCCATTATCATCATGGTACAGACATGGCAGGAACATGGCAATATGCATCTTTCTGCAGCAATAGCTGAAAGTTGCATCCTGATCTACAGGGACACAGACAGACAGACAGACAGACAGCAGAAAGAGACAGAGAGAGGGGGAGGGAGGGAGGTGGACAGACAGACAGAGAGAGAGAGAGAGAGAGAGAGAGAGAGAGAGAGAGAGAGAGAGAGAGAGAGACTGTGTCTAGCATGGGCTTCTGAAACTTCAAATCCCATCCTCAGTGACTCAATCCTTCCAAATGACCACATCCTCTAATACTTCTTATTCTTTCAAATAGTGCCATTCCCTGGTGACTAAGCATTAAAATGTATGAGCTTACCAATGCCATTCATTCCTCCACATTCCACTTCCGAGCCCCCATTGGTTTATAGTAATATCATAATGTAAAATGTATTCATTCTAACTTTAGGGGTCTCTATAGTCTCTCACTTAGTCTCAATGTTGTTTAAGAATCCAAAATCTCTTCGGAGACTCAAGGTAATCTCTTAACTGTGACACCCATGACCTTGTAGCCTTTCTGAGTTGCCAAAATTGCTTAGGATCCTCTGCTTGCTCTCCTTTATTCTAAAATAAACTGAGGGAAAGAGATTGATAAAAGAAAAACAGATTTATTTACATAATGAGCTGCCCAGGGAGAGAAAGATTCCAAGTTTCTGTCTACCTTTCCTGTAGAAATGTTAAATTCTATGAGAAAGCTGGTATGAAAGCGGAGAAATAGGTGGTGTTGATTTATCTGTAAGATGATATACTTAACTAGTATTGTGGCAGCTTGACAAAAGCTACAATCTTTTGAGAAGAAGAAGCTTCATCTGAGAAAATGCTTCTGTAAGATTGGCCTGTATGCATGTCTGTAGTATAGTTTCCTAATTAGTGATGGTTCTGGGAGGGCCAAGTTCTTTGTGTATTGTTCAAACCCTGGGTATGAGGTTCTGGGTGCTACAAAAGAGACTGAAAATGCCTTGCACTTTTCCACTTTGTTTATAATTGGTAGAGACCACTGGTGAAATCACATGATCAAAGTTGAAAGGTACATGGGAGGATAACCATGTGATAAATAATAAAACAATAATGATAATTATAGTCTACTTCCCTGACAAATTTGAGTTATGGCCTTTACTAAGTAAAAACGTTAGAATTTATGTGGAAGACTTTATCAATAAATAGCAAATATAAATTTCTTGATCAACAAGGGGGTAAACTGTTTCTAAAAAATCTTAATAAGTCTGATGAGTTCTGTCAAGGCAAATGGAAATAGGCTAGAAGGAACAGCAAACAGAAAAGGACAGTTACATATGAGAAGCCTAACAGAAAACTAGAAATCATTCAAGATAAAAGAGATTCAGTTTTGTTTTATACACAACCATAAGAAGAATATCATGTAATTCATATCTGTGCTTCAATATTTTTTCTGATGGTAGAATCATGAAGTGCATTATCACCTTTAAAATATTTGCTATATTATTATTTGAAAACATATCTAAGGAAATGGTTTTAAATTTAACCGTCTCTAAATTAACAATCACACAATTCTGGAATAATTTGTATAGAGTTTTAGGATTGCTCTCTTGACCTTACATTTTCAATTGATTGATCCTTAAATTCTTTTACTCATGACCACACATTCAATTGCAAATGAACTAAGATAAATTTCTAGGGCAAATTTGGCTCTCCATCATTTCTATACACGATAATATGTATGCTTCTCACACTCTCATTCTGATTATTCTCTACTGTTTATTATTTCATCTGATTTCATCTGTGGTTGAAAAATCTAATTCTTTAAATAACATTTGAACTCTTCTTAGAAAGTCAAAATTTTCAAGAGTGAATTGCATGTAAGATAAGATTTGTAGGACACCATTTTACAACAGAGAAGGCCTTCGGTTCTTCATAATTCTGAAAAATGCTTTAAATATATTTCCATATATAAATAAACTCATGTACTCTAATCATTAAAATCTGTTTTTTAAAATACATTTTCAAAATCAAAAATATCTTGCAAAAGCAATCTGATTGTATTCAAAATAATTTGTTCCCCTCCCACCAATACGCATGTTCCCTGTGCTTACAATGCCATAAACAAGCAGTAGGGAGAGGCTACATTACTATATAATGAATCAGGTATCTTCTTCCTAATCTAGCCTCACTGATACCAATATAGTCCTCAGAATGATCTGGAAAACTTGAACAGATAAGAGATTTTTTTTTAACAATCCTTAAAGTATCTTGTCTAAGTATTACAAAAATAGTTTACTATGGACTGACTATCTGGAAAAATTTTTAATCAGTGATACCACAAATCAACAAGAAATACCATTAGTGGGAAGATGGAGCTATTTCCTTGAAAATGGCTTATAAAATTCCCTTACATGTTTCGAAAAATTCTCATTAATCCAATTTATGTTTTAGGCATAATCTGTGTAAGATCTCTGTGCTTTTACTTGCAGATTGCAGGTGAGCCAGCAGTATTTATATACTAGAAATTTAAATCAAGCATTACGTAGAGTGGCTTTGAAAACCAGATAGGAGTTATTGGTATCAAAGAGGCTAAAATAATATTTGCAGCCACAAGGAAAAGTACTCTAAAATCTATTTAAAAATCTAAATAAACTTTACTTCCAATAAAAAGCTACTGTATATCACAAGTCACTGATTTCTAAATTCAGGATACTTTCCTATAATCTGATAACACTCAAATATACTTAAATATCCAAAGTCTACAGGAAAATGGTACATAATTAAAATTAAAAATGCAAATCTGAAATATAAAGTTGTATGTTCACAACAAACTCAAACATCAATTTTCTCCATAATACTTTTAACACAAATAGTCAGCAGAGATAATCTACATTTTGTATCTCCCTCTCAAAGAAACAAAAGGAAAATAAGTTTCTCTACATTTGAAAATCAAATTTTATGGGTGGGTTTTGTAAGTTGAAGATTGAGCAAATAATCTAGTCCTGATAAATGTAGCAGTATTATGGGGTACAAAATGGAGGTCTTTAGAATGGGGACATCCCCCTAATGCTTTTTTTTTTTTTTGAGAGAGGGATCTTTTCAGCAATGTCAGCAAAATCTTATTATTTGAATTTTTCACAGTGACTCAGATTGACTTTTTTCGTAGTCATCTTCATAAACTTCCCATTGAAATAGGGTAGGTTTGTATGTTTCTATTTCTGAAAATAGAAGTTGCAACAAGAAATATTTAAGGGATTTTTACAGTTTTTTGAGGACCTCACAGATACAAATCTAGATAATAAGGTTATTTTTTTTTATGGTTTGTTTTTATTCCTTGTTATTTGGTTTGTTTGGGTGGGGGAAGTGTTTACCTGTGCAGACAAATCTTTTCTCACTTAAATTATTCTATTTCCTAGAAAGTATCTCCTTCCACAAGACCTCCCTTCATTTCATGAATTAATGTGTCTTTGAGAGGTAAATTTCTATATGGTTAAGGATCCAATACACAATACAATGTATAAGCTACATTAGACACAAAATTGAAACTACTTATTCTGTATTTGAGTTTCTAATAAAATGCTGTTTTATCCAACATGAATAACTGTAATAATTATTCAGATTCTCACATTAGAGATTATAAGTACCTATTACTGATAGTACCAACCTCATGATTTTTGGATTCTGGATTCTATTATAAAAATCAGAACTAATATGACCTTTCAAGTTATTGTATGACAAGTACTTGATTATAAAATATGAAAGTTGGCACTAGTATGAAAACAATTAGTCAAACACAAAGTAAAATTTAAATTCATTTCAAGAAATCCACTTGACTACTCTGTAATTATATTTAACTCTCCCATATGTTACATTAACATGAGTCTTAACCTACCAAAGAAGGAGATGGAGATTGTGAATGAATCAATTGCAGTCAGCCTTAGAATTACTTGACCAAAATCTATTGGCCTTGCATCATGAACTTCAGTCAGAGCTCAGGGAGTGAAATAATTTCAAATTCTACCCTGGTGTTGGGAAGTTCTGCTTCTGATTTTATATCTGTGAAAGTGGGTTTCATGGGGTCATCTTGTCCCTGAGAATCCTCTTATTATTGGTCTTTGTTATAAAAGAATTTCACTTTCCCTATTGACCTAGCAAAATGATGAGGGTTATGGGAATATGCTTGTTGCAGCCTCATAGAAGCTGCAGAATCTGTTGTTGGAATTAAAAAAAATCTAGCATGTTTAAAGGTGATATGGATTTTGTAGTGGACCCGAGGACATGGATAAATTATAGACCTGTCATCCCTTTTCAGTGCTGTACTAAAATAACTCTAGGCAACTAAAACTTAGGCTGTTCATCCAGGTTTAATGATAAGTGCAAAAAGGTCCAGCTCTTTTCTGTGTGCTCTTTGAGTTGTCAGTGGCATCGAATGTTATTTTGTGACATGAATAATGCTAACCAAAGTAGTGTATGTTGAGGGATGAGAGGCAGTCAACTTTGCTCACTTACATGATATAGAGATTTCTAGGTACATTATCTTCTAGGATAGAGAAGTGTCTTACTATAAAGTTGAGGCTGGCCTTGAACTGTTCATTCTGTTTCTACCTCATAAGAAATGTGATTACAAGCATCAGATTGCAGCATCAGAATTTTGGCACATAGGCTTAAACTGTCACAAGTTTGATGTATGCCTGTGACTCCTAAAGACTGAGTTTTCACATGTCAGTATAAAACTGGGTGTCTTCACTTGATGATCTTTAAAGAGTTTTTTAAAAAAATATTTATCTATAACTAAGAACTTCAGAAAGTTGCCTAAAGTAAATGTAAGGTAGAATTTTCTGCAGAACCACTGTTCCTGTCTTAGTTAGGGCTTCCATTCCTGAAACAAAACACTGTGATCAAAGTGCAATTTTGGGAGAAAAGAGTTTATTTGGCTTAAACTTGAGCATTGCTGTTCATGACTGAAGAAGTCAGGAGAGGAACTCAAGCATGGCAGGATCCAGGAGTTGATACAGAAGTTATGGAGGGGAGCAGCTGCTTACTCGCTTGCTTCCCACAGTGTTATACAACCAGGATCACCTACCTAGAGATAGCATCACCCATCATGGACTGAGCACTCCCTTAATGGTCACTAGAAGAAATGCCTTACATCTGGATGTTAAGAGCACTTTTTCCTGCCAGCCTGGTCCCACAGACACATAGCTTCAAATGAACACAGAGACTTTATATTAATTATGAAAATCTTGGCTGGTGTTATTGACTAGCTCTGTCTTAATTATTAACCCATTTCTATCAATCTAAGTATTTCCATGTGGTCTTATCTTACTGGAGAAGGGTCCGAATCTCTTACCATTTTGAGGTCTCACATGCAGTCTGACTCTCTGTGTTTTCCAGAATTCTCCTCATTTCCTAGACAAGCCTATCTTATTTTCCTATTGGCCAACAGTGTTTCATTCATCAACCAATAAGAGAAACATATACACAGAAGACATTCCCATTAACTGGATTTCATGGAGATGAGGTCAACTGAGACTTCTTCCTCTCTGATGGCTCTAGCTTGTGTCAAATTAACACATAAAACATGCCAATATACTTCCTTGGATAATCATAATCTAATTCAGAGAGCATAGGAGAAATTTGGAGAATCATTCAGAGAAATAAAACCCCACCCCCAACATTTGTGGGAAGTCATAGTTTGTTATATTTTGGAACTATATCAGAAAAAAAAAATAATTGACCTAAACTTCAATGTTAGATGAAGAAGGGGGAATAGGTAGGCCATCATATCTGAACAGGCTAACAATAAAACATGCTGTTTAAATGTTTCTTCTATTTCATCAACTACTAGGGATGGAAACAATGTCTTCTCTCGTTTGAAAGGTGGTTTCAGTTTAAACACAATATGAATTAGGAAAATGTAAATGCCTTACCCTCCTCTTCAAAAATGCCTCCAGATTCAGATTGCCTTCATCTTCCTGCTCTGTCCAAAACTGCCCAAAACAACAGGTTCCTTCTGGATCAAGCTAGGGAAGTCTTAGTTCCACAAATCTTTCAGTGAGAGGAAAATCCTGTGGCACAGCCTTAGTACCACAGGTCTGATAAATATTGTCATATGAAAGGAAGAAATGGTAACTCTTGTAGCCTTCTCTTAGGAATCATCATTAAACGTTCAATTGCTTTTTTTTTTAAAGCCTAACACAGAGAACATGAATTTCATGAGGAATAATAAAGATGCCATTAGTGACCAATCAGTCCTTGTCTGTTGCTGATAAAGATTTGAAAGGGCTCTGGACCACAGAAGTATATCAAACAGAAGTAGAATGCCACACAGAAGTATATAAAACAGATGTAGAATGCCACAGAAGGAAAAGAGGGGATATATTCAGTATATCTACTAAACAGGGACCCTGCACCAGACCTGTTGCAACACTGTAGTCCAATGGACATTTCTGTTCAGTAGTGGTAGTTTGATATAATCCTTCTACTGGTCTTTATATTGTAAAGATGTTTGCTCTCATAAAAGCTGAACCTTAACAAGATTTATATCTGAGTGATATCTGATCCCATATCTATTAAAATGTGTCCAAGCAAAGGAACAGGGTTTAAGTTTTTTGAAGCAGAGCAGAAACAATACATTAGTTTAGGGTATGAAGATTCTTCTGAATAACCATGTTATTATTTAGAAGGCTAGACATTAACAAGCGTGCCATTTGAAAGGAGACCTCTTTGCTGGAATTGGGTATAATAACCATCATTTTCTTCTCTATAGATCAGTCATGTTGACTTAAAGGAGTTATCCATTTCCTCTTGTGGGTATGGCTGAAACGTGTAGAAGAGTTAAATGAGAGGAAAAAATAAGAGGTAGCAGAGAGGTGGAGAACAGAGGCTTTTTGCTCTATGCATAGTAGCACATTCCTGCCAAGCCTTTGGTCTCTGCATCTGCAGGGTTTGTGTGTTGATTAGCAAGGTTAGGGTTTCATCTGTTATTACTTAACTGACATGTTGCTGTAAATTATAGCTGGAGCACAGTAGTGGGTTATGGATACAAATAACATTTAAAATAATTTCTTTCCTTTTCTCCTAGAGGAATTGTGAACTCAACAGCAGGCTTTCCCTTTACTCTAAAAGCATCCATCCTGCTAACTGAGTAAAATGGCTGTTGTTCAGATCATGCTGGGTTTTAAATGAAATGTGTGGTAAGGTGTTTATTCTCTCACCGATTAGTTCCCATTAACATTAATGTGAGTCGCCTGAGCTAGTGCTCTATGAAGTACAGGAAATACCACCTTCCTAGGATGCTGTTCTGGGGGAAGCACTTTATCTCAAAGAGAATTTTTCCATGTCTTCAGATATTTTCAGTGTGACATCATTCATTGCACTGTCCAGTTTTCTTTTAAAAGGTAGTATTCATGAAATAAAATAGAAATAGCCATATCAAGAATGAGTATAGTAAAGGACATAAAGATGAAAGATGGTTTTAAAGTATATATCAAAGCATGTATAATTTAGCAATCCCCACTGCATAGAAGCCAGGCTCATGCCTAGCTAGAGCTAAAATTTCCTCATCAAAAGTATTTCAGTGTGCTAAGCACCCACCTTCTAGTGCCCCACCCCCTACTAGTACTAGTATGGGTTCTGTCTGCTGTGTTTCTTTGTTTAAAACTGGAAATAATTTTTACTACTTTTTAAACAAGTTTTTTTTTTAAAAAAAAGTGCATTAGCAAGACGGTTTAATGAGACATGCAGAAAAAGATGTGTTGTTCCCATTTTACTCACGGAAAAACATGCATTAGTGTGAAGTTCGACAGCCTGTCAAAAAAAATGTGGAGGAATTGTTAGGTCTTAGGCAAGAAATCAGAAGAAAATGAGTAAAGGTGCCCACCAACCTTTTATATTTTGTTGTCAATAGGGAAACCTTTATGAAGCGACCAAAGGAAAGGAACAGAGTTAATACTATCCAGTTGGTCAGAAATCATTGTAAGATGACATATCGACACATTTTCTAAATGGTGCTTGGCTTTTCTTGATTCAGTCTGATGTTAAGGAAAAGGAAATGGTTTTTGCAACCAAGCACTTTGTAGTCAACCGCAGGAGGCTCTTGCTTTTGTATTCATGCAGTTCTTCAAGGTCTCTGGGGAGCCATATCAGGATAAAACATGCCTTCATAACTGCCTCCTGGAAAGTAAGACCAATTTGCTTTTATGCTTGTGGAATCTTCCTATCAGGTTGTGGAAGAACAAATTGTGAGGAGAGAGGCACTTTCCCAGTAGAGCAAACACATTCGTGGAGTTAGAAAAGCAGCCTTGAACTAGCACTTCCCAAATGGAAATACCTCATTTAAAGAGTGTTCACAGCCCAATAAAAACTCATAATTTTCTTTTCTGTTCATTTAGAATGACTCTAATATAATTTCTGTTTTCAGGAGGTAAGAATTTGGAAAAGAAATAGAATGAATTAGCTAATAGCAAAAAAAGAAAATAAGAAAAAGTTATTTTTCTACCATCTTTAGCATATAAACATTTTCTAGGTGATTACACAGCTCACAATTCTGCCAGTATATACTTAAACACACACACTCCTTGGTCAATAGTTACTGGGCACTTGCCTTGTGTCAGGAGCTGTCCTAGGTACTGGAATAGCGAAGTTTTTCTTCTTGCTAATAACATTGTACCTGTAAGCCAAGGTTCTTCATGATGTACAATTCATAAAGTTATCTTAACACACGGACAGGGATAGAATCCCATTTATTTCACTATAGTTATCCTTCACACTTTAAGAAACTGACAAAGAATACTTTTGAAACAGCCATATATTTCCTCATACACTAAAACATTAATAGTTTGATTTTTAAGTCATTCTTAATTCTCCTTTTGTCTGCCTGCATTTACTCAAGATATTATAATAATAAAGTGTGACACTCAGAGCCTGTTAGTCATTCATTCACCTAATACTTGTTGAATGCTCAGTGTGTGCCCACACTTCACCCAGGTACCAAACACATAGAGATTAATGAGAAGAAAGAATTCCTCTCAAGTGACCTCAGTGGTGCAACACATCCTTGGGTCATCAAATAACCAGGAGACAGAAGAGGGGGGGTTTTTTTTTAAAGCTTTTCTATTTTTTTTTTTTCGGCGCGCGGGCCCCCCCCTCTTGTTGGGGGGGGGGGGGGGGGGAGGAGAAAAAAAAAAACAAAGGGGAGAAGAGCGGCACCGCGTCTTCTTCCTCCAAAAAAAATAATTTTTTTATAAAAATATTTAATTTTATTTTTTATTTTTTTTTAAAAATATATATATGTGTTTTATATTTTTTTTTTTTTGTATTTTTTTTTGTTGTAAAAAAAAAAAATAGAAAGTCCAATAGAATTGGACTGAGAAAATTAGCATGGTGATTATTTAATATATGTGAAGGATTTACTAACGTTAAGACAACGCTTGTAAAATTCATGCTGATTTCAAGTTAATACTACTTTTGCCATCCATTTACAAAATTGGAATGGTTAAATATTATTTTCTTTTACCCTTTCAGGTTCTTTACTGCAGCTTACAAAACACATCAGCAAATTAGGAAATTCATAAATTTGTTAATTATTATTTATGTGAAAAATCTATCTTCATACAGAAAATTAAGGCTTAAAATATTTTAAATGGATACTGTTGAATATAATTGTTTTTATTTTATGGGTATGAGTGTTTACTACATGTGTATTTGTGGACCATATGCTTGCAGAGACTGGAAGAAGGCAATGGATCCCTGAATCTTTTGTTACAGACAGTTGTGTGCTATCATGTGTGTGCTGGGAACTGAGCTATGGTTCTCTGAACCAATAGCAAGTGCTGTGATCCACTGAACCATTTCTCCAGCCCCAAACCTGTGTTTCTGGATAAATAATAGAAGCCCATGAAAATGTGTGATATAATGAAGAACTGTGTGCTACCTGCAGTGTCGTGGCACATTCTTCTTTGCTGTGACAAACGCATAGCAAGCAACTTTAAAGTAGATTGGCCATATTATTCAGGAAGGGAAACCCTCAGTCATAGAGGGAAGGCATGTTGGCAGGACTATGAAGTAGCTGACCACATTACATCTGCAGGTGAGAAGTAGAAAAAGTTCCATACTGATGCTCAGCCAACTTCTTCCTTCGGGGTAGCTTTTCCTTGCTCATTTAAATCTTTTTAGAAACATCTATGGCCCTGCCCAGAAATGTGTTTCCTAGTTAAATCCAAATCTAGGCACAGGTCGTTAAGAAACAAAAACTCAGCAAGAACAACAATGAGTCTTGGTGTTCTTCTATCTTCAAATAAAAATGGTCTTTTTCTTGGGGGATGGGAAAGTAGTTCTCGCTTGTGAATCTTATGCCCTGCTGGTACAGAGGTATCCATTTCTTGGTGCAAGAGAGCTGGCTCTGAGGTTAAGAGCACTTGCTGCTCTTTTGAGAAACTCAGTTCCCAGCATACACATGGTGTCTCACATCTGTCTGTAACAAAAGATCCAGTGGATCCAGTGCCTCTTCTAGTCTTTGCAAGCAATCATTCATGTGGTTTACTCTGTGCATGTGTGTGTGTGTGTGTGTGAGAGAGAGAGAGAGAGAGAGAGAGAGAGTCAAGAGGGAGTCTGTTGTATAATTGCTAAATGCTTTAGCATGAAATATGAATATCAGGGTGTCATTTATTCATATAACATGGTTTGGGGTTTGGTTATGTTTATTTGTTTGTTTGTGTTTTGTTTTGTTTTACGAGACACGGTTTCTCTGTATTGCTTTGGAACCTATTCTGGAACTTGCTCTGTAGACCAGACTGGCCTCAAACTCACAGAGCTCCGCCTGCCTCTGCCTCCCTAGTGTTGGGATTAAAGGTATGCACCACCAACGCCTGGCTCATATAACATGTTTATCTTAAATAATTAACTTTAATTTTTTACAATTTTCCTAATTTTTAGGTATGATTTACAAATTAAATTGGTGCATTTTAGGAATACTACATAACATTACCCACATATGTACATTGTGAATGATTAATAAATTCATAATAATAGCCAAGCTGTCACTATACATAGGCACTTTTTTGTATGGCAACATTCTAGATTATTGGTTCTCAATTTATGAGTCTCTATCCCTTTGGAGTTCTAATGACCCTTTTACATGTCATAAGACCATCCTGCATATCATATATTTACATTATGATTCATAACAGTATCAAAATTACAATTTTGAAGTAGCAACAAAAATAATGTATTGGCTGGGCATCACCACAACCTGAAGAACTGTATTAAGTCATCACAGCATAAGGAAGTAGAGAGCCACTGCTATAGGTTTACTCTCAGTGGATTTTCCATCCATAGTGCATTGTTACTAACCACAGTGACCATGATGTATTTTCGCTATCCAGAATGTATTCATGTTACAGTTGATTTTTGTGTCTTTTTGGTAACATCTGCCTGCCCCACATACACTCACATATGTTTTTACTTCCTCGGCCACTGCTATCCATCATTCTAATATCTGTATATGTATGTGTTACATTTTACATTCTAAACATAAGTGAGATAATGCAGTGTGCGTCTGGCTTGTTTTACTTAAGTTAATGTTCCCCACGTTTATCCATGTTGTCATCATGATTATCTCCCTTTTACAGATGAATGAATTTTATTATGCTGATCTGCATGGTTATTTACGTACATGTATTTATACAAGTACATATGAGATTTAGTTTATATATCTATTAACAGACATGTAATTCTTAATCTTAGCTACCTTGAATAATGTTAGTATTTAATGTATCTATGTATTTGACTAAATTGTAGGTCCCTTGACTCTGTGGCCCTCACACTTCTTGCATTATGTTTTGTGTAATGGCTACTTAATTCATTGTTTCCCTCGTTGCAGCTGCTGCTAAGGTTGATGAATTCTCATCTTGATCCATTTCTAAATATAGGAAGAGCTCACATCTGTTAGGAATGCTTTTAGGCCATCCTGTGAGCACGAAGATTAGATCACTTCGTAATTGAACATGATTCTCAAGATACTTTCTGGTTCAAGTGTGGTGTAAAGTGAGGGGCTAGAATTATTCAGGGGAAAAAAAGAGAATTCCAGTGTGTTTCGCAATCACATCCTGAGTCTCAGAGACTGCTATGAGCCAGGCTGGCATCCTAGGTGATATTAATTTTGTCTGTGTCTCTCAAGCAAAGATTTGGTGTGGCTTCAGTTAACAATGCTCATGGTATTCCACAGTAATATCTTCCTATGGCATCTTGATCTTGCTAAGCACCTCTTATCCTGGAGAGCTAGACCATCATGCTTCATTTGGGACTTCCTGGTGTTTTGTTACTATTTCCACTAGCGTCAGCATACTTTATGCTGGACTGGAAGAGGATCTAAACCAAGTCTTGTCTAAAAAATAAGAAATAATAAACCACAGCCTGAGATCCAAGAAGTATCAAAAAGAAAATTAACTGAGCACAATGCTGTTCCTTCTGTTCTTTCTAATTAATCATTGTCAGGCTGTTCAGCTATAGGAGAGAGTGATTTCAAAAGAACTTGCATCCGAATCACTGAGGGCAACTGGGTCTATTAAACATAGCTTTGTGAAATACAACACAGTTTCTAGTTGGAGAGTTCTAAGTAGTACTGAAAATTTACCCTTTGGCATTCCTTGGAGATGCTTGTTTTTACTCTGGAGACCTTCTTTTGTAAATTCAGGTTTAGAGAAAGATCCCAAAGATCTGTAGAATTGGTAGAAATATACATAACTAGCTGCTGATTCCTCCACCACCAGAATTATCTCCCTTCTATGTAGTTTGTAGAGCCTTTTTCATGTATCCTAATCTCCTGATCCTATCCTCAAACTAAGCATGTCAAAGGATGAAGAGTCAAAAGTCTATGAAGTCCTGGTTGGTTCTAGACTTACATGGGAGTGAGGAAAGATGTCATTGTTCTCACCCAGAGACCTCTGCTCTTGACTCTCACCAGGACACTTGTGCCCAACATCCCAGTATCTGCTGACCCCTAGTGGCTGAATGTACCTTGGGTTACTCTTGGTTTTTACAAAACTCATGAGCAACTTTCACGTTGGGAATGATTGTTATAGAAAATTACTCAAAACAAGTACCATCATACTCAGTTTCAGAAAAGGCTGATACTTCCATCATTCTGTATTTGGTTTTTATTAGTGGAAAGAAACAATTGGCTGCAAAGGCTCCCATTCCATGGAAATTATGTCTATTAGGTCAGCACCTTACTAATCTATCATGGTGAATTTTACAAAATCCAATTGTTTGCTGTGTATCTAGTTTCCTGCAACTGAAGGCTTGGCATTTGGGTTCAAATACTGCTCTCTAGATAGGAGGTCCCGGATGGAGAAAGGAGAAGTTATATAATTATGTTATAACCTCAAAAAAAATAAATAGTTTAAGTGAGATCTGTGCAGTTCCATAGGCCATCACTTAAAGGCATATTTGAATAAGTGTAATTCTGAAATCCAGTAAAACCTCAGAGAGTATTTCAGTCTGCTTCAGTTTCCAAATGAGATGTTCAGCATCTCTGATTATGAACAGACCCTCCAGAATATTTGCACTACAGAATTATTAAATCAGCATGTCAATGAATAAAACTCCGGAGTTCCTTTCCTTATAGGAAAGGTGGCTTAAAGAAGATTCCTTACATCATTGTGATATAATGAGATGAGACATTGATATTAGAATAACTGTGAGAAGCAATTGGCACCTCAGAAATTCTTGAATCCACGGAAATCCAACTTCCTGAAATTTAAGTTGGAATAGTTCAGTATCCTCATCACTTATGCAAATTATTTCATGCTATCTTATTGTATTTACATTGAAGGGATACATGTTAAATAAAAATTAGTGAACACACAAGCTTTAGTGAGCAAAGCTCCCAATGCTTTAAACTGCCCTCACATCTCTCACATCAGTGCTTCAGAGTGAGGTGGGATGAAGATGGGATATTGAATGGACAAGTCTCCGGCTGAGCAGTGTATTGCATCTTGTCTTCGTAGGTACACTCTCTATTGCAAATGCTGGCCTCGTTACCACACAGATATACACAGATTCAGACCTCCAACCAAATCCAGGTGTCTAAGCTATTCTAATTGTGAAAAGAAGGAACCCAGTGACTAGTACCACAAAGAGCCCATGAGATGCTTGCCTGCTAGGGAGAGCAAAGACATCAGACTTGTGTTCTGTTTCAAAATTCGAGGCTCTCCCTTTAGGATAGACAGAGCACTGGCCAGGAATAGGCTTCCCTTTTAGCACTGTGTCATAGTTTTGTTCTAGCATGTTCCTCTAGCACCTCATCAGACATGCATAAAGTGGAATTGCCTAGAAAAGAGATTATCTCTAACCTCCTTATTCAAGTTTTCAGTACTATTTGTGATTTTCATGTTACTGTATATACTACTAAATCAACATGTAGGTAGGTGAATGAGTCATTAGCTCAGGAAGTTAGTAATCTAGAATTTTGTCAATGGATTTTGAGGGCTAGCTCCTAGTCTGTCCTTTTCATCACATAAGTTATGTTTAAAATTGATTTATTATCCATCACAACTGCAGTTTTCCCTCCCTCCCCTCCTCCCAGTCTCCCCCCACTTCTCCTCCCCTACCCCATCCACTCCTCTTCCTTTCTGTTCAGAAAAGTGTAGGCCTCCCATGGATATCAACAAAGCATGCAAATTAAGGTGCAATAAAACTTCACTTGTATTAAGACTGGGCAAGGCAACCCAGTATAATGAATAGGGTCACAAAAAAAAAAAAACAAAACAAAACAGAAAAAGAATCAGAGATAGACTCTGATCCCACTGTTAAGGAGTCCCACAAGAGGACTGAGCCACACAATTTTCATATGTATGCAAAGGGCCTAGATCAGTCCAATGTAGGCTCCCTGGTTGTTGGTTCAATCACTGTGAGTGCCTGTGAGCTCCGGTTAGTTGATTCTGTGGGGTTTCTTATGATGTCCTTGATCCCTCTGGCTCCTACAATTCTTCATACCTCTCTTCAGCAGGATTTCAGCAGAGCTCAGCCTAATTGTTTGGCTTTTGGTCTCTGCATGTGTTTCTATTAGATGCTAGATGAAGCTTCTCTGATTACTACTGGCATAGGCACCAATTTGTGAGTTTAACAGAAGACTGTTAGGCATCATTATAGTGACTTTGTTTTCCTTTAGTCATGTTTGGTTCTATTTTATGTCTCGGGGCCAAGAACCAGCTGTACTGCTCTTGGACATATACTCATAGGATACTCAATCATACTACAAGGACACTTGCTCATTTGTTCATATCAGCTTTATTTGTAATAGCCAGAACCTGAAAATAAACTGGATGTTCCTCAACCAAAGAATGGATAAAGAAAATGTGGTGCATTTACACAGTGTTGAAAACAATGACATTATGAAATTTGCAAGCAAGTGGATGAAACTAGAAGTAAAGTCATCCTGAATGGATGGGCTAGAACCAGAAAGACAAACATGACAGGTACTCACTTATAAGTGGATATTAGATGTAAAGTAAAGGATAACCACATTACAGTCCAGCCTGAGAGAACCAAGGCAATAAGGAAGGCTCTTGGTGGGACACTAGGATCTCCCTGGAAAGGAGAAATAGAAAAGATTTCATGAGTGGACTAGAGACAGATGTGTATGGGAGCAGGAGGGATCAGGTGCTAGAGGGATTGAAGGGAGAGTACTAAAGGAGACTATCAGAAGGAGGAGACATTTCTGGGTCAGTAGAAACCTGGTATAAAGGAAACTCCTGCTAAGACTCCTAGCATTTGGGGATATGTAGCCTGATCTGGCCATCTCTTGTGAACAGGAAAGACATCCAGTGGAGGGATGCAAACACCAACCCAGCCATATAACTTTCAACCTATACACTGCCCTGCCTGTGAGATATGCTGAAGTGAGGTTGGCACAAAGGATGTGGGCATAGCCAACCAATGACTGGTCCAGCCTGAGACCTGTGCAACAGATTTTGCCTGGTGTGCCAGGACCCAGAGGCTGGATGGCCCAGAGGCTGGATGGCCCAGGTTCACTTATTAAAGAACCTTGAAGTTCTATTCCCCATTGTTCCTAGTATCTGCCTCTTTACCCTCACCCATTGTCTCACTTTGATTTCCTGGTTTCCACAGCTACTCCAGGTAATATATTCACATCTAAATAATTAGCTATGAATTACACATGAGAGAACAAGCAGCCTTTTTCTTACTGGGTCTGGGTTACATCACCCAACCTATTTTCTTGTTTTGCCCATTTTCTTGCAAATTTCATTTTTTTTACAGCTGAATAAAGTCTCATTGTGTACATGAACCACATTTTCATTAAGCATTCAACTCACCAGTTGAAGCATATGTAGGCTGTTGTTTCCATCCCCTAGATATTGTGAATATGGTAGCGATGAATATGCTGAATAGGAGTAGGATATCAAGTTGTTTGGGAATATGCCAAGGTG
Source organism: Phodopus roborovskii (assembly GCF_943737965.1). Classification (NCBI taxonomy): domain Eukaryota; kingdom Metazoa; phylum Chordata; class Mammalia; order Rodentia; family Cricetidae; genus Phodopus; species Phodopus roborovskii. The sequence continues at coordinate 8,898,021 of NW_026125444.1, forward strand.
TGGTGTAGCTGGGTCATATGGTAGATTTATTTTCTGCTTTTTGAAAAATATGCCCACTGGTTTCCATAATTTATCCTAGTTTGTAATCTTTCTAGCAATGAAGGAGGATTCCCTTTCCCCCATATGAGTGTTAGAAGGAGGTATGAGCCGTACCCTACAAAACTCAGATATAGGATATGACTTCTTAAATAGAATTCCATTTTTTCAGGAAGTAAGGTGAAAAAAATCACAAAACAATTATGAAATGAAAATGTTTCTGTTAAGCAAAGGAATCAGCCTGTTGAAGAACTCCACGATGTTGGGGAGAATATTTGCAATATACACATTTGACATATGATTAATAACCAGAATATCTTAAGAACTCAAAAGTCAGAAGGTCAAGAACACAAATAACACAAAAGTATTCTCAAAAAAAGAAAGAAAAATAGTTATGAAATGCCTTTAAAAGTCTTCAACATCCTTAGCAATTAGGAAAGATGCAAATTAAAACTACTTTGAGATTTTATCTTGTACCAATAAAAATGACTCAGATCAAGAGGATATCAGACACCTAGTGGTACTCTCTAAGCATGTATGTTTGTCTTGTTTCTGTGACTAATGGCACACAACTGCTTTCCTTTCAAATGACAGCAGTAATTTGAATTGATTTACATGTCTCTAATGGAAACTTAATATCCTTGAGGGGTTCAGAACTTCATTATCTATTGTTATTGGATTCCAACTAACATAATGGTGACACTTAATGAGTGTTCAGTTACAGTCCTTTACATTAAATTTAATGTCAACACCTAATCCTATGTTAGTTTGGCAAGTACTCGAAAATGCATCTTAGGAAATAACAAGCAAATAAAAACAATTTAATATTTGTGACACAGTTTTTATATGCCAAACTCCTGAAGCAATACAGGATTTGAAATTAGATTACCTTAATTGGCTAACTTTTTGCAACCTGGCTACAAAAATTCACTGTATAATCCTTGTGTACTTCTATTGATATTTTCTGCCAATTCTTTATTATTAATATTTCTTTTGTGGTTCTCCAACCTCTTCAGAAAACAATAGAGAATTGTCATATGCCCCTGAAAAATCATGATCTGGTTCTTACAAGGTAAGCTTTTATACCAGACTTAAATAAAAGTTAGTAGAAAGCTCTGCAGGGGAGGGAATATAAATGGCCTTGATGAATCACAGAAGGAGAGGCGTTACAATCATTGGTGCTGGGACAAGATAGAGAGGGATAACCATCACACCCTTAAATTATAGCATTCTTGGTAACATTTAACAGCACTGAAAACCTTTTCCTCCTACACAGGAGCAGCACATCCTTACCCTAACTATTCACCCCAGAATTGGGGGTAGGGATTAAGAACTTATTTGAGCTCACACGTTAATTTTATCTATCTGTATATAATGGGCTATTCTAGGAAGAAATAAATGGGATCTGTAGAATATAGTGAACAATTAATTAACCACACTGTTTCTTATAATATCTACACTTTAATGATTCTTTTCATTGAAAATAATGGCCTATATCCTATGGTGAAAGAGATTGAGTCAGATGTTCGCCATGGTTTTCAAGTGGTGAGCTGATGAGTTTGCATCTGACAGGGCACAGTGATATAAAAGTGGATAATCCACAGCATTTTACTAAGGTCTTTAGGGTTGCAGACAATTAAATTATATAAATAACTAGCACATATTTTTCCTATACGGTGACCTTTAATAAATATTCAGTAAAAGTCCTTATTAAATTTAATGTCAATGCTTAATCCTAGTATGTCCGATACTAGGAATCATGTAGATGTATCTTAGGTAGTAATGAGCAACTAAAAACAATGATTTCTAGGGTCTTGGAGGATGGGGATGTTTTTGTACAGGATGGATGGATAGATGGATAGATGGACGGACAGATAGGCAGATTGATTGCCAGGAATAGTGTATAAATGCATGCCCACATACATGTGGGAGGTTTTGCCAGTGAATAAATGTAGAAGCCAGAGGCTGACATCAGGAGTTTTGTCTTTAACAGTTCCTCTAATTTTTGAGGGAGTATTTCACTGGAGTAAGAGCTTGCCATTTAGATAGTGTGGTGGCTAGCAAATATCAGAGATTCACCTGTCTCTACTCCACTTGAGTGTTTTCTTGGCTTTTACAAGGGTCGTGGGAATCTGAGCTCAGTTCTTCATGCTTGTGCAGCATACACTCTAACCAAAGAGCCATCTCCTTATCTACTGTTTGATTTGTCTCCTGTTGCATTACTAATGGCATGTAGATATAATCAAAGTTTGAACAAAGGAACGGTTACTACACAGCTCTCAAAGCTGAATCACTTTTTATGAGGACATCATTGAAAGCATACCTTTATATCTCCTAAAAAAAATGCTATGTTACTGCTGTCATAAGTAAAGTTATATATTTTCTAGTAGCCATTCCAATTCAGGTGCATGCCAATGCTTTCCATTAATAATGCTAGAATGACAGCATGAATTGGCGTTACTTTTTCCAGGTATTGTGCATGCAGTGTCTCACATATGACCTGGGAATCAGTCCTGTGGGCAGTGCTCACATCATGTGCAATTCTCAGTCTTCCTTATCTACTCTACTGAAGGAAGATCCAGTAACTTTCTGAAGTTCACATACGCTTCAGAAAGTTACCAGATAACACAATTCAGAACTCAGTATCAGTCACCAAAAGGATAAGATTTAGTTAGAAGCTAGTAGAGCTTTCATCCAGTCATAGTAGTATTTTCTAAATAATAATATTAAGCAAATGATCTGATGGGAACAAAAATGGAATCAGGATTAAATGGATGGTATATTTGAAATTCAAGTTCTATTCTTTGAGATACTGCAATATTATAACCTGTGATTTTGAGCTTGACTAAATCCAGTTCATAACATGATAGGTCCCACACAAGAGGTTTTTGTTTTGGTTTAGTTTTTGTTTTTGTTTATTTTTTGTTGTTGTTTGCTTGTTTTGAGTGTGCTCTTTGAAACTTAATGCTAACAATGCTTACCAGAAAATTAAGCAAGTCCTTGAAGATCACTAACTATCTTCTTAAGGACATGTTGAAAAATATCATGGGTTCTTCAGAAGAGAAAGTTCTCAGAAGTTGACACCACTGCAAATTAGATGGTTAAAGGTTGCAGTCAAAAATGACTCCCTGTACATTATGACACAACTGGAATGACTTTCTACTGAAATCATAGCCTGACTATATTTCATAAAAAAATAATTTTAAGCAAATAAACACACTAGCCCAAATTTGTTGGCTTATTATCGGTTAAAATTTGGAATTTATGTGGCTGACTCATAAATAATTCAACATTGATATAAAAACTGCTACTTTACTGCTACCTTTTATAAAAAAAAAATCTATTACCAGGTCTCAGAAATCATTTTTGCAGCTCGATTATATTCACAAACGTTGCCATAGATTAATCAGCAGAGGTAATTTTAAGGATCAGGTGTTTTCAGGTGTTTCTAAAGAGGATATATTTAAAAGACTTGCTACTTAAAGTGGGAATTTAAATGTTATTTAAAATGCTTTTCTTTTTTAAAAATGAGATAAATGACCATAAAATGTTAAAACTTATTTTTAAAGCCAATGTCATCTTATAAGAATTTCATTTCTGTGGAGCCTTTCTTTGGGTCAAGGTCAAAACTGTGATAATCTTTTTCAGAGAGGTAGATTTGTGGTTTGAAGTAGATGCAAATGGATGCTAAGATCAGGAACATCTCACAGAATTAAATTTATAAAGATAACTTCTAGAAAACCTTGTCTCCCACCTGTTTCATTGAGCTAAACATCCCCTGGCCAGCCAAGGTTATCAGTTTAATATACCCTCGCCTGATTCTTCCTCCATGATGTGGTCTTCTCTAGATCTCATTTCCTATGTCTTGAATACTTGCTCAAATCAGTGGGAATCATTAACATTATTGAGACCACTCTAATCTAGTTTACTAATTTTAGAGAAGAAAACAAAGCTCAGAGAAGCTTCATATGCCTTGCTCAAAGCTATAAAAATAGTAGGTACCAAAATTTTTGATTGATCCACTGAAAACAGGACATTAGCACCTTTACGACATGGAAGTTTGATAAATTGTGATGGATTAATATATACACCAATCTGTATCCCAATGATAAGTCTTCGCAAATTATAATTTTCAAAGAACTTATGGGCATTCTGGAATACTCTTTCAGAAATGAATTTAATAACGTTGAGAAAATAACTCACTAATTACTTAATAGTGGTTAAGAGTCTATTTTGTATTGGGCACTACAAATAAAGACATATAAGCCAATGTGTTCTTTCTTAAGGAACTGGAGAGCAATGGGTAATAAACAGGTAGATTTATAGGAAACACAATTAACAAAATTGAAATATTGATTGGACTCAAGATTTCTAAGAGGAGGCAGAGAAGGTCGAGATTAATAATGATTTCCACATACTGTGTGGGTCACTGTACGAGATTTTATGAAAACAAACCCTCAAACAAACCCGACAATATGATATTATTATCTTATCAGATGAGCAAATTGAGGCTCAGAAAAGTTGAACAACGTACTCAAAGTCACAAGGCTAGGATGTGAGTTCTGGTAACTAATCTATAATCCACATTTATTTATTTGTTTATTTATTTATTTATTTTGGTTGTTTGAGATAGGGTTTCTCTCTTGTAGACTAGGTTGCTGTTGAACTTGCAATCCACCTGCTTTTACCTCCCAAGTTCTGGGATTAAAGGCTATAGCCCACTTCTTAAATGTCAAGCTATGTAGATTTAAATAGCATACTTCCTATGGCTTGAAAGCATAAATAAAGTGTCTATGAATATGCAAAAAAAATTTTTAGCCAATGACAAAAAGATGGCGCATGTCATGATGTTTCCTTAAGACAATATTGCCTAGTGAGATCCCAAATGACATAACTTGTGTATATACACTTTATGATGTTTGTACAGTGACAAAGTTGCCTAATGTTCTCATAAAATATCTTCATCATTAAGTAATGTGATAAATGACTGATTTCTAAAATACATCTGGTATGAAGAAGAAAAAAAATATGTTTGTGAGAAATGGAGTAGGATGTTCAAATTATTTGAATGGACATATTGAAGCTATCCATGTATGAGGGTACGGGTGTTTGCTGTCATCTGTAGAAGCTATGAACATATCGGTTCACAAGATAAATGTGAGCAAGTTTGCCCAAATCCTATACTGAAGGACAAATGAGATCCCCTGAAGTACACACACTGACTTTTGAGGAAATGAGAACAGAAAATAAACTAAGGAAACTAGTTAAAATGTAAAAGTTAGAAGGAACTGAAAATAAAACACATCATCCTCATGTTGTGAAAAAAAATTAAAAATAAGAATATGTTCTGCATTGGGGGACTGACAAGTCAGGGGAAAAGAGGAGTAAAAAGCCCTCACTGTACTAATAAAGATGTCTTTCAGGGACACAAAAGACCCATGTTGAAGCATGGGTTTGAGATGGTCGGGGTTCTTGATGAGATGATAGCTTCAGTTTAAGGAAACATCTTAAAGTGAATCAAAAGCCGAAGTAGGCAAAATGGGAAAAGAAAATATTGTTCCTGATCAAAGTTTAATTTTTTGAGAGACAATATCAGTTTTCCCATGCTCTAAAATGTCAACTTAATAATAAAAAATTAAAATACTCTGTAATTGTTTTTCCATTATTGACCTATAAAACTGTATTGCAAGCTCTATGACCAATTCTTTTAAAAAGTAGAAATATTTTACTAGACATGCATATCATCAGGTACTGAAATTGGTTCCAAACATTAGCATTCAACAAACACAGTAGTCATTGGAGAACAAGGGAAATTTTATGAAAATAATGTAGCATAATGAAAGATTCGTGTGAAAGTAAGGTTTCTGTTTAAAAATCATTTGGGAGGTATAACAATTAACAAGAAAATTCAGGCATCATTCATTTATTGTAGACCCTGACTATGCCAATATTGTTTTCCATAAGTAAAGATTTTAATGTTACAACTGTTTCTTCTAAAATAGAATCCTAACATATGTGTTAGAAGAAAGCACTGTACAGTTTTTCCTAGTGATCAAAGAAAAAATTACATCATTTTTATAGGCAAAGATTGTCCTTAAAATTGAAAATGCAGCAAAACAAACAAAAAACGTACATGTATACTAAAGTAAGAATGGAAGGGCATGTCTGCTAACTGTGTGAATTCGATCAAGGGCCAGTTACAAAAGGATGAGCAATGAAATTGAACTGATCTTCCCCCTACTGAGAAGCATATGCTTTTTACTGAATACTAGCACTGTTTAGAATAAAAACTATTGACTTAGTATGTGGTTTTTCTTTTAACATGAAATCCTTCCTCCGGTGTATCCTATTTCAGTCCGCTCCACTGTTCACTTAGTTGCCAGCTGGATGAGCTATCTTTCTGCACTCTTCATTTCTGCTTCATCCCATCACTCACAGGGTCCTTCAATTCTACTCCTTTGCTGTGCTTTACATCTATCTGTCTCCTCGATTGAAATCATCATCGTCTTCAAGCCCATCAACTTGACAGATTCCCCTCGATTCAGCTACCTCACAATCTAACCTCTAAAATATAAGTGTAATATTTACAACATCATGGTATTATCAACAGATTTTGTTCAAAATCCTCCAAATAGCACTTTAAAAAATCCTCAAAAATATGACCCATTTTTTTCTATCTCTAAAGTCAGATTAAGTTCAACTATCCACGGTGTTTCCAGTATCCCATAAGTATTGCTACCTCCCTGCTTTTACAGAAACTGGTGTCTGTCTAGCATCCCTATCTTCCCTCATTTTAACTTCGGAAAATGAATTTGAGTACTAGTTAATGTTCCTGTCACATAGCAGTCTTTCATAGAAATGGACACAAAAACAAGACCAGAACAATGGCACTAGGAGTAGATATGCTAAAATAGAAGAACAGTTTTCAGGATCCTACTCCTAAACAAATAATTACAGACAAATGACTCTTGGGAGAAGGCAAATTAGGCTATTCCATGGAAGACCCTCCTTATTGATTGTCCAATACAGAGTATTAAGCTCCAAAACAATAGATACACAAACAGCAAAAGGGGACTCAGCTGATTGTATTTATATATTACACATGTTTTTAAATATGCTACAGTAATAAAGCAAGGAGGTTGTCAAATTGAGAATGGAATCTGTGGGGGAGAGGGTAAGAGCACATTAGAGGTGCTGAAAGGAAGAAAGCGATGGAGGTAAAATGTTCTATTTCAGTCAATATGTGTGAATGCACATGCATGTTTGTATACCCACATGCACATGCGCACACACAGACAAGTACATTAAAAGTAGTTTCATGAGGAAGATACTGTGCACACAGGGATAGTGTTGGTCCTAAAAGCCCAGGGTTATTAAAAATCTCAAGTCCAGGTGTGGGATACTTCCTTATGAGGTGTTAGTCACAGAAGTCCCTAAGATAACCCAACACAATATAGGCTCTTGTCACTTCTCTTGATCATTCACCAAAACTAGCTGATAAGATCTTGTTGAAGATGGCACACATCTTTGTTGCAGAAACTGGTAGAATCAAGCTGGAACAGAACTGACTACTGATCCCTGCAGATGTTGTCAGATCCCTGAAAAGTGCGGTGCAGACTACTTAGAAAGAAAAGGCATTATATATGTATGTGTGTGTGTGTGTGTGTGTGTGTATAAATGTATGTGTGTGTATATATATATATATATATATATATATATATATATATATATATATGTTAAAATTTAATTTTACATTTCAACCACAGTTATCTCTCCCACACCCTCTTTGGCTATCTAGTTTGTTTTTGTTATTTTGGTTTTTGCTTGGTTTTTGTTTTGTTCTGTTTTGTTTTAATTTTTCCCAATGTAATCAAATATTTTAAAAAAACCTATCTTAGGTATATCTCAATAGAAATGTAAATGAATGGATGAGATTTTTAAAACTGTCTGTCCTGTACTTGCACACAATATATTCGTAAATTTGTCTGAAATCTCCTGTTTTCACACTATCAAAAAAAAAAAACATGATCCTTCTAAATATCAAACCATCAAATGTTAAAAAATATATATATAAAGCTCTCGATAATGAGAAGTCCACGAAGCAGGTACATTATAGTCACTTGTTATTAATAATCCATTGTGATAGTGACGTGACAGCTGCAGCTTCTTTTACACGCTGATTGAAACATCACCATGCTGTTGTCCTTGTGCGGAACTCCATACAGTTTTGTGTCCCATTTACATGAGGCAAGGAATGTGTGTCAAAGTATATCTTGGAGAAGATCATAATAATAACCTATGAGTTAATTTCTGATTGCTGAGTATTTGCCTGCATACATTATAGATGTTTGACTTAAAATGTGACCCTGAATGGATATTAAGCCTTAATCTTTTGAAAAAGAAATGAATAGAATTGAATTAGATATAACCTCAAACACTTCAGAGTCCACTTGACTCTGTGGAGATTGCTCCAAAGTGTCAGTTTAGGAAATTTGCTCTATGAAGAAATTACATTTTTAAAAATAAAGGAACAGATGTGTGTTTTATAAAGTATGAAAAACTATCAAGATTATCTTCAATAAGCCCTATTTAGTTGTTGCTCTAAGCATCTGATTCCAGAGTTTATAATAAATGGCCCAATTCATGTTCACATCACTAGAAGTTTTGATTCAGTAATCTTTTTCTCAGAGCACATGATTTTATATTTAAATGACTACCCCTAAAATATTCTCACAATAACCTCACCTTTTGGAACTCCCACTCCAAAATGTGCCCCCTTTTGTTTCTTATTTTCTTACAAGAAGAGCTATGTGTTGAATCATATGGAATATATTGCTAAATATTCTTATTCATCTAATTCACACATGGTTGTAATGAGAAGAAAAATAGGTGTTTATTTTCAGAAATTGCATTAACTTACAATCATTTTTAGTTGCAGTTACAGAAATAATATTATCTCTCACAACTGTGAAACTCGGAGAAAAAATAGTCATGATTTAAAAAAAAAAGTTAATACAGGTTTCATGAAGCTGTCCTTTGATTACAGGAATTGTATTTTAAAATGGAGTTGAAACAGCTAAGCATTGAACCAAACTCCTAGAGTCCAGTTGTAGAGAGGGAGGAGTGATGAGCAAAGGGGTCAAGACCATGCTGGGGAAACCCACAGAAACAGCTGATCTAAGCAAGTGAGAGTTCAGGGACTCTAGTCTGACTTATGGGGAACCAGTATAGGACTGAACCAGGCCCCCTGAATGTGGGTGTTAGGAGGACTGGGCAGTGTATGGGGCTGCTGACAGTGGAACCTGAGTTATCCCTAATGCATGAATAGGCTGTGGGAGCCCCTTCCCTAAGAAGGGATACTCTCTCAGCCTTGGTGCTGTCCCATATGATGTGACAGACTTTGATGGTCACCCATGAGAGGCCTCACCCTCTCTGAGGAGTGGATTGGGGGTAGAATGGGGAGATGGGGAGAGTGGAGGGACAGGAGGGAAGATGGAACTAAGATTGGTATGTGAAATAAGATTGTTTTTAATTTAAATATAAAAAGACAAGAAGGAAAAAATGAAAGTGAAAGAGGAATGTTGGCCTGTCCCTGTATCTCTGACTCTGAACAAGGCACCCTGTATTGATGGAGGTCATGGTCCATTTCTATGCTAGCAAATGTGGTATCTTTAGACATATCTTTATATTATATATTGTGTGTACTAGTTATCTTACGTCTGTGGCAGAAAGTGAATGTTACTCTAAAAGTAATCTTTTTATGATGGCTTTACATCCAGGCTTCATCTCTAACAAGAAGAATGATGGTGAGGACTTTTTTGATATCTGTCTAATATAAAAATGTATTGGCCCAACATATAGTTAAGTCAACAGGTTTCCTGTGAAACACCCATTGATAATTACTAAGAGTTGGTTTGGGAGTTACTTATAAATTTTTCTTCTTTCAAATCATTCCCTGAACATAAAATTTCTATGATTCTTAAATCAAAATATAGTTACATTGAGTCAAAGAAAAGGGTCAATGAGAAATCTTCTTTTCTTGACGTTTCTCCTGTGAGTTATAAAAATTATAATTGTTTGCAATTGCAAAATACTCAATAGAATTGAGAGACTCCATTACTCTATTCTAGGGTGAGGAAATTCAGTAATTTTGACAGTACTTTTCCTTAAAGAACTCCCAGCAAGGTAAAAATTATTAGTCAGTTCCCCAGTGACACCACAAAAGGGTTAAAAAAAAAGTATTCTCTAATTCCTGAGTCTACATACCATCTTAGTAGTCAAACAGAAATTAAGAGAGCTATTTTGAGGATTCATGGACTTCACGGACACCTATGTTCAGAGATAAATGATGGAGGTATCCTCCAAGAGGAGCCTTGGGAAATTCTTGTACTGAAAGGAGTGCTACCGCAAGGGCTTGTGATTTTTCTTTCTATTACTGACATGGAGGTGTCAGCGGTGCTGCTTTAGCATGAGTCATCTTCCACCCTGAAATAGCAGAGTGGTACACACAGCGAGGCAAGTGAGGAATGAGTTGACAGAAAAAGCACCATGTTCCTCATCATTCTCAATTACCAAAGTAAAATAATCTAAATATCAAAACTATCTTTAAAACATGTGCTTTTTTTTCTTTAATGATACTTTTTAGGATTTTTGTAAGGATCATTATAGCTCAGAAATGTTAAATAAAACACCATGGCTGTAAATACATTCTTTCTGTACAGATGAGAGATCCGGTCGAGGATGCCCATAAATACTAAAAATCTCACAGTGGCTGAAGTAGCTATATTAAATGACATAGTGTGTGTATGTGATTATGAAAATCCTTTCAAATATGTTAGGCCAGCTTTAGATAATGTATGATAACTGGCAAAATGTAAATGCTGTGCTATAAGCATAGTTGTTTGTGTGTACTCTGCTTTAGAGAAGCAAGAAAAAAAAATGTTTGTTCATGTTCATTATATGCACAATAATCTTAGATTAGCTACATGCTACGCAAAAGAAATGTGAAGTGAAGAGTGTTCAGAAGTATGCAGGGTGTGTGTGAGAATAGACCTGGGGTCCATACATCTCTTCAGTTGCATGTATTCCTGTGGGGCTTACACACAGCAAATTCAGCTTTTGATTCACGAAACCTTCTGCTATGTTTCTAACATCCCAATACATACTTGATTAAACGCATGGATACAAGGAGCCTACAATGTATGTAAAACTATAGTTGCATACATAATATATATGACACAGCATATAGTTATTGTAAAATGGTTTTCTGTATAATGATTTTCCTTCTCATTCTCATATATTTTGAAGTTTTTAAAAACATAACTTTCTTGTAATTTTTAAGTTATTCCCCTTTATTTGCACATTTTAATAGACAGGTTTTTCCACAAATAATAATGCACATATTTACGTTCATACCAGTACCTTTGGCAAAAATATAAGTTGCTGCTCCTTTTGTAGTTCTATTTTACAGAGAGTTACATGAGAGAACACCAAATACTAGGCTTGTATTTGAGCCTGTCTTGCATTTTTAAAAAAGGGGAGATTATTTTTTCATCAGAATGTCTATTATTAGACATTTCACTGAAGGAAAAACAATCTTGTGAAAAGAATTTCATGTTCCTACTCCTGTTGTGGATAACTGTATTCAATGGTCATTGGAGACCCTTTTATTTTCTCTCCAGCAACTGGAATGATTGCTGTGTTTTGCATGGGAATATGAATGTTCTCCTCTATAAAATATCTATTCTAGATATTACCATACTCACAGTCTGTGGACAGTCATTTGTAATTGTATATAACTAATACGATTTCCTTGTAGTCCAGAGTCACAATAGAAGCACCATTCAGTTTATAATTTTACAGGATCTGCTTCTGCTTGATGCAAATGGCCGCCTCGGGTGTCACCACTCTTTTAAAGTCCATATGCCTGTCATCTGAGAGGTAGTGTGGGATCCTGGAAAACACTAGTTGGCCACCATTTGGATCGTAGAAAAAAATTTCTCTCTGGTGGTCTTACTTAGCTTGAGCTGTAGACTTCTATTTCCGAAATTGTTATAGTAGAACACTTCCTGATTTCAGCTGCAAACCAAGGAGAAAATACAAAATAAAATTCTACAACCATATGTTCTTACATGCAATTATATAATGTCATCTATATCATATAATTACATGATAATTACAATCATACAATATAGCAATTTCAAAAGAATTTTTTATTTCTGTCTGCGAATCCTGTTGCAGAGTTTAAAGTTTGCACATAAACCTCATGGGATACCACCCATGAGGTATAAATACATGAGGGATAAATACAGGAGGTAGATGTCTAGATATGATCAGGGTCTGGAGCATCCACCAGTGAAGCAAACAGTCCTTTCATCTTTTTCTAGTAAATGTATTTTGCATCAATGAGGCATGCACTGTCCTTAAATTTAACCAGTGTGTGCACTAAGGATATTTAACACATTCCTATGTATGTTCTCGGTAATAAACCCACAAGAAAAATGGTTGACACAAACTAGTTTCCCATGTAAAGCATTGCAAAAATATCCCAGAACATTTACATAAGCCTTTTTTCAACAGAAGTGCATGAACTAAGTTTAATAACTTTGAGCCAGGCAGCAAATAAGTTCTATTCTAACCCTGAAGATTAACACTGCAGTAAATTCAATGGGTTTGTGTGAAGACTGCTACATATAAATGCTCTCAGGCCAGAATCTCGAGTGTTCTGTAATGATTTAAAAATCACTGAGCCCTGCTATTGAGTTTCTTGTGATACTGGCCAGATACCTATTTGGTCTTTGGAAATGTAAATTTTTATTAGTTGCATGAAAGTCTAAACAGCATGATTCTAGTCAGTAGAAAGGAATCGAATTTCCTGTAAAGATACACCTGCATCTTGCATTAAGCCAAAGGATTTTGTTAAAATCGAGCCCCAGGACTTCCACAAGAGTTCCTTCAGGAAGGTGGCAAGAGTTCTAATCAGGGGAGTTTCACCTTGAAGACCAATTAACAGTCATCATCAGAACACCTTAAGCTTATGTTCAGAGTAGATTAGTGCCTGGATGCTGGTCCAGAGTGCCTCATCCCCAACATTCCTTGATTTATTACCACTAGTAAGCTACTAAGCTCTGTTATCAATAAAGTGCAGGTTGAACACTTTTTTTTATGAGGACACAGCTATCTAATTTAAGGCATACTAACTAAATGTTTGTCATGGTGAAACTGGTGACAATCCCTGCTAACTCTTTGATATGTGAGGGCCAGGCAGGATATGTCTGTCTGTATGTTCTCCCTAATAATCCCAATATTGCATCATTGTATCAGTCTTTCCTATTAAACCATAGTTCCATATTCACTAAAAGCATGAGGATAGGGTAAGCAAACATTAGAATAGACACCGGATGTTTAATATGTATTAAATATAAGATGTTTGCAACATTTATCTATCTTTAAATGTATCCATGCTATGATTTTTTTCTCCTATAAAAGACATGCCTTTAGTGATCCCAATATATGTTCTTACTTTCATTTATCTTAACACAGTATCAATGAAGTCGTGACAAATGGCTACATGGTCTGGTTCCAGACATCCTTGGTTGGTGTCAAGGGAGATAGAGTGTCCTCTCCTGCTGCATTCCTACAATATGATTTCTCAGGGCTAATTGTTGCCTCTGAAACAATTTATCTAATTATTTCCTGATTAAATTTTCTTATGTAGAAATAAAGCAGTAACCTGAAATACTTGTCTCACTTGAGGAATCTTGTAGAGACAAGATTAAAAATTAAGAACTCAAGTTGTGTAGACCAGCTTATGCCATTTTTCCAGGTTACACGTCTTTGTAACACACACACACACACACACACACACACATACACACACACACACACACACACTTATATAATCAAAAAGAGATAGTGTTCCTAGCTATCTGTATTTTCAAATTATGAAGTTTCAGTTCCACCTATGGTTCAAACGTATTAAAGGGAAATTTCCAGAAATAAACAATTCATAAATTTTAAAGCACATATCACAGTAAGTAGAGTAATGAGACCTTGCTCTGGTCATAAATCATTCTTTTATCTAACAGTGCTTGAATCCCAGGAACTTACCCAACAGCTTAATATTATGTTGCAGTGACTAAGTCCCTCACTTCTCCTCGCCATATCATAAAGTCATTAGACCCAATTACAACAATGTAAGAGTCTGGTGTCTATTTTGAAAGAGGGAAAGGAACTAATCCCCCATAAATTTCACTCAATCACATGTTATGGTTCTTTGATTCAATTATTGGTTACTTAAAGTGCCTGATTGAAAGTGATGCTTTATTATACTAGGTAACAATGTAAACACACACACACACATACACAAACACACAAAGAAGACAGCACAAATAATATTTGGTTGTATCTATCTTGTCAGTTTTCCACTCAGTGTCTTGTACTATATCTCCCACCCACAGGGATGGGGAGAGGCTCCTTCATAAACAGTTGACTTCAAAACAAAAATAACTTTATTTCAGTAAAATATAAAATACTATTACAGGGTAAAGTTACCAAATGATTTCTAAGTATTTACCTACCGGGTATTACTTAGAGCAAGCAATAGTGGGAACTTAAATAGTCTTTCAGCAAAATATAGTTTACTGTTTCTGAGAGATGATCCTCAAAGGTGTTTATAAACTGAGATGCTGAGATGGAGGACATCTGAAATAAATTTGTAATTGAATATAGGCTTGCAAAGGGCCATAGAGTGACAGGTTGATTGAGCTGTAGCAGAGACAGGGAACCTTTCAGATGGGATTGATTTCTATTTGAGAAATGCTAATGATTCTTAAAAAAAAATAACTGAAATACTCCCTGCTCTGTCTTGCTTAAATAGAATATTAACTATATTAAAGAGAAGTTTTGAAATCCCTCTTTGTGTAAATATCCTGTTTCAAATTTTTATCATTAGTATTGTTTGGTTGTGCATGGGTGTGTGTATGCCTGTGTATGGGGGATCCATGTGTATGGTTGACACTACATTCGTCAGAAGAACTCTTTGTGAAGTTGATTCTCTCCTACATCTATAGGTCTTGTGTAATAAATGCCTTAACCTCTCGCAATCAACCAGCCCTTCTTCAAATTTTGCACATCATTTCTAGTTGATAAAATATCCCTTTGAATGTGTGCATAATATAAAGGAATGAGCACTTTGGTAGTTTCTCTTCCTCAACTTTCCTATTTCTCTTCATGACTGTGCTGTGTTTGTATTTTTTTCTATTTTCTAGTTTTCTCTCTCAATTAAAATAAATTTTTACTGTTTCATGATAACTTCCTCCATATCCATTCATAAATAACGCACCACTTTCCCCAGTAAAATGGCTTCCTAACTGGTTACTGGTCATGTATTAACTTTCAGATTATTACATCTCTTGTGCACTCATAGCATTATCCTCAGATTTTCTGGCATACCATGTACCGAGCAGCATTTGTGTCAACATATTAACAACAATTCTATTCTTATTACTAAGCATGACCTCTTTGGCCTTGGCGAGTAGCCAACATGGTAGGAATCATTGCTGTGTCTTATGCCCTGTATTAATAATGCTAATAATGCCACACGATACACAGCATCTGTGTAGGACGTATTCATACCTCAGCTCTTTCCCTTCTCACCCTCCATGTTACTGTGACCACCATTATCTTCATGTGTCAGTCCCTCTGTATTCTCACTCACCTCCTGATCCTTCCCATGTGTCAGGTGCACACGACGGAGTGTGTGTCCAAAGGTCTCTCCTCACCTCAGCATGTCTATATTTACCCACAGCTTTGAGACTAACAAAGCTAGCTTTGGCAGAGATTGAATGTGACTAAAATGATAATAAAAGTGATTGGACATCATTATTTTATTATGAATTGAAAGTAATATCAGAAGCCGGACGGTGGTGGCACACGCCTTTTATCCCAGCATTTGGGAAGCAGAGGCAGGCAGATCTCTGTGGGTTTGAGACCCACCTAGTCTACAAGAGCTATTTCCAGGACAGCCTCCAAGACCACAGAGAACCTGTCTCAAAAAAACAAAAAATAAAAAATAAAAAAAAAGTGATGTCAGAAAAAAAAAAAAAAAAAAAAAAAAAACGTTGATCAAGTCCTTGGATCACTGTTGATACAATTCTGACCCCATGCCTTGCACATACCAATTATTCAGTATGACTTTTTTTTTAATGAATGGAGAAAGAAAAGAAGCATCAGAAGGAGGCAGCCTTGATGTTCTAGACTGCATCCCACTGAACTAAGGACTTGCTAGCTTTGCATGCATCTCTCAATCAATCCATCCCAGAAAAACATGAGCAAGACACAGCTTAGGTTTTTGACTTTACATAAAGCATCGTGGCAAAATTCCTTGGGGTCTCTTTTCATTTGGAACATCTGTCTTCTCTTTTAAAACTTCATAATTCATTCTCAATGAAGCATCATCTACAACATTCATTACCTAAACATCTGGCAACATCAAAACAAGTATATTATTGAAAATAAGTCAAAGTATCCAGATATAATCCACCAGTTTAATTTTTCTTAAAGTCGGGTATTTATTTGTATTCCAAAAACAATTATGTGGATTTACTTGTTGTATTTTCCAGGTAGAATATTTCTTTTACTCCTCAGTGATATAATTTCACTCTAATATCTACTCACAAAACCCTGACTTTGGAAATAATCTATGAAGAGTGGTGGAAAATGTACCAAGAGAAAACAAATATTCTTAGCTTTCTAGCTGGCATTTCCAGCTCTATCTCCCTGGTTAATTTATGATTGGTGGCATTTGACTTATCTATTTTCCTCTGCATATGAGAGTGCTAAATTTAAAACAATGGTTTCCTTATTCTCAGTTCATAGGCTTAGGCACGAGACCATGATGGCTCTATTGTGCAAATTTTCTTATGAGAACAACTACTTTTTATTAAAACACAGTAATGGATTGCATAGAATTTGTACCGAATGTTTGAAAACTTCTCCTGCAGTACATGTGTGTGTGCTCACTTTAGAATTTTGAATAAAGAGTAAATTTTTAGAGTAAAATTTTAAAGGCAATTATTTTATATTTTCACTATTTAGAAAACCATTGGAGCGGTTTATATTCTCCACACCATATATGCACATGTGTTTGCTTGATTACATATACTGTTTCCTGTGCATGTTCTGAATAACTATTTGCCCTATTGAATGAGCCCATTGTCATGATTAGTTGCATTTTAGCAATTTGGGAATGTGTGAACATGATCTCAATTAATGGTTTGCTGAAATGCGTAGAAATGAGGGTGAAGGATGTCTAAGCTGATGATTCTATGGACAGTATACACACAGAGAGACACAGACATAAGAGCTTTTCCTTTTTAAAAATGCTACTGTCTTTCTGATTTATGAAATGTTTACATATGTAACCTGAAATACTTCAAAATTTTAGTAAGTTGTGTTTCATTAGGTATGGTATTAGAATCCAATGAATATCATCAAATAAAGTATTCTAACTGGATATTGTAGAATTTTCCTCAATTATACTTCTTTAAATTCATTCTTTAAAATTTTGGAAAGAACCACACTTTGAGTGTTATTATTTCCCACAGCATTTAAGTTTACATAAGCACAAAATAACTACAAGTCAGTCATGTTATAATGCTTTCCAGTTTTTCCCTCTCTTCCATTTGTTTTATATTACACATTAGCATTCAGATGGCAGATGCAATTGTAAAATGCACATTGGAAACTAGCAAATGAGCATTGTCCTCAAGGTTTGACTAAAATGCTAAAAACAAAATCTTCTGTAGAAGTGCAGTAAAAAAACAAATCTCTTAGCTTATTCCATCTGAAGCTCCCATATCCCATTCCACTCTCCAGAAGGAAATGAGGCCTCCCTACAAAACAGTTGCTGTGTTACTTTTAACTTTCCAGTGAACTAGTATTCCCTATGTTACTAATGGGGTCTTTTTCTACTAGGCTGGAGTACCTAAAGACACCTATAGTAGTGAAATAAAGGTAAAGTGCCTTGGAAAGGGTGATTTTACTAAGTGTTAATTCATTTTAAGTCTGTTTGGTACTGGCCATTCTTCAGGCATGAGAACCTAAGATCAAATCCCTGAACCACATAACCAATTTAGCCATCCGAGTGATACACTTACAATGCCAGAGCTGGGAACGGAAAGATAGGCAGATGACTAGAGGTCCTAGGTCAGCCAGCCTAGCCTAGTAGACAAGACAGGAAGAGGCCTTTTCTCTCAAAAATAGAAGCAGGTGTCATTTGAGGAACAGACATTCAAGGCTGTCATCAGAATTCACATTGATACACACACACACACACACACACACACACACACACACCTGAAAAGAAACAAGGAAAATGTAAAGAAGGAGGGGTGAAAAGTGAGGCAAAAGGGGAGGGAGGGAGGAAGGGAAGGAGGGAAGGAGGGAAGGAGGGAGGGAGAGAGAGAGGAAAATGTTGTTTAATATTTTTGAGAGCTACAAATTTGAGAGTTTTGTAAATGTAAGAAATATGCAATGTGAACATCTCTGTCACAGAAATGAGAGATAATTTTTCCACCAGATTCAAACTTGATGCATAGTCTATCAAGATATCAGATACTGAACAAAACTCCAATTTTGTATCAACCCACTTTGATGAATTATGGTTGAGAAGTTAGTCTGAAATTAAATCCAAAATAGTTAGGATCCTGTGACAAATCCTTCCTCCACTTTTCTGTCTATCTTTCTTGTCTTTAAATAACTTAAATTTGGGTATTAAGAACATTTAGACATCATTTTAACACTTGAATCCCTGGACATTTGTTCCTGAGCTAACATTACTTACTTAAAAAGAAAAAAGGGGGGAAAAGGGGTGGGGATCCACTGAACATCCTTTCGGAATTAGTAGGAAAAATAGAACAAAGGTCAATTGACCTTAGATGATTTGAAAGTTTAAGATTCCCCGTGTCTCTTGTTCTTTCCCTAGGTATGTTTCTGAAACATAGAGCTTAGTTCCGGATGCAATCAGAGTGGCATTGTTGACAATTGCATATAATGCCACTAATCATTTTCAGCTTTCAAAGTTGAAGGACTGACTTTTAATGAATTCCAAAGTGAATTGATCTGGGTCACACACTAACCGAGGTGCTCTGAACTCAATCACTGTCAAGTGTCTAACTATGCAGTGAACAGAAATTCTTGTCAGCTCCACATATCACACACTTGAAAGATGATTTCAAATAGCAGTGACATTCCTTTAAAAAGAAGAGATGAGTGCAAGCATAAAGATGGCAGTGGGTGCATCAGGAGTGCCTCTGTTTGTGAGACCCAAGGAGGGGATCTGTGAGCTTGGAGCAAACTGTAAGTCTTAGCCTGTATTAAGAGCCATGGCAGCCAAAAATTGGGCGTGTCAAACAATGAATCTGTTTAATCAATGTTTCTAGAAGGGTGGATTTTAAACTTAGCTGACTTAGCTGGGCTTTTAAATCACATGGCAGCAACATTTTTTAAAAAGGCCTGAGTCATCTTCCCTTAGATTCCCTTGATGGCTTTTATTGGTTTCAGTCTAAGCATGAAAATATGGCTCCTTCATAGGTTAGAGTGCAGGGTTAAAAGTCTCTCTTCTAGAATTTTTACCCTTGACCCTTTGTTAAAACCAGCTGTTAAGAAAACAAATAGCTCTGTTTTTATTCCTGGGAGTCAATGGAAAAGACTTTTTTAAAAGGTTTTTTTGGATTCTCTAAAATATTTACAAATAACTCTGATGCTAGGAGACCATTCTTGGCCCCTACAATTAGATAAACAAATAACTACACTTAAAGAATTCCCTTCCAAAATAATTCTAACTATACAAAAATCTATACACTTTCTTGCATGCTGGCTAAGGAACAACTTGTTTAAGTGGCTAGTTTATGTCTTAGGAGAAAATATACTAGCTTAGCTATAAATCCCTGCCTGTGCATAGCCAGCATCAGCTGTTGAGCCCTGTATCGCTGCATAAGCAAGAATACTCCTAACCCACGTGCCCCTGGGGGATTCATTCCATGGTTCCACCTCATTGTTGGCATAGGTAAAATTCATGTGTTTGAGAAAGCCATGGCTACAGTTCTGATAAAGATCTAGAGTACATACATCGTTCCCGTCACGTGTTAGAATTTATCTTTCTATTGATATGGGTACCTGTAGATTACACTGTTCTGATACAAAATTAATTGCAAAGTTTTCTTACTATATTACCTCACAGCCTTGCATGATTGCTCATTGTGAAAGTGTTAGATATGCCATGGAAAACAACAATTGATATGTCCTTTAATCATGATGTCTTGTCACCATCATTTGATCAGACTCTTTTCTGGTAATTTTTCACAATTATCTAGATTTTATATGCAGACATATAGACACAGATATATTTTAAAATAATTTTTGTTGTAACCAATTTTGATTGAAAAGTAAATGAGTATTGAATTATCAGGACTCCTGAGCCTACCACTTGAATTAAATATTTCATGGGTTTCTTACCATTTATTTCATTGTAGAGGAAAGATTTTTTTCAATACCATTCAAAATTTTAATGATTATGAAATAAAAAATATTATACATTTAAGGTTTACTAAACAGTTTTCCTTTGGTCAAATATTCAGGATTCTTCTGGTATTTTTCACAGATAGTGTAAGGAGCAACTTTATTTGTACCTTTGATTACCTTTGAATATTTCTCAGACTCTGTGGAATCAGAAGTTCAGAAAACATCAACCTTCCTTGTATTTCCAAACTCAATAAGTGTGGCAAAGTCCACAATCTCATCAAAGTTGAGTGTTTTTATTTATACATGTGAAGGAATGATTTTCTGCACATTCTCCCAATAAACTGCATCCTTCTTCCCCAGCTAAACAGCAGATGGGAAAGAACTCACAGACCGCAGTCCAGCAAAGGCTGATTCGGTTATCATGAATGTTTTACTGTTTAAAATCTTCTGGAGATACATAAAAATTAATAATATTTTGAAAATAGCAATGACAGGTTTTAAATCACCAATTCTAAGTTTTTAGAATGTGTGTGATGGATCTGAGAAGATGAAAAAGAATAATAATAGCACAGTCAGAAGGTCATTTTTATTTTTCCTTTTGGGTTTCTATGATTTTTATTCATAAGTTATTATGAATAGGCCAGTGGTGAAATATGTCTTTCTGGGAGCATTCATCATTTCACACTTCTCCTATATGAGTTTTCTCATGCCTGCTAGGCTAACAGGGATGATCTCCCCAGAGCCACTTCTGGAGGAAGAGAAACTAGGCTAGCTATTCCTCAGTGGGTTAAAGGTGACAACCATAAAGGCACTTTCCAGAAGAAAAAAAACTATGTTTTTGTTAATTCGATGAACAGTACACTTAAAAGATAACTGCTTCTACCTTGCCATATAAGATAGTTAGTTACCTGACACATTTCATGTTGTCACTGTGGTGCCTGATGAGACTTCCTTAAACTAATCATTACTTTTATTAACTACATTATTATACACTGAACAGTTTTCGTCTATGCTCAGTATGGTTCAACAGCAACACTGAGAACAGTAGTACATTGACAAAAATCTCAGGGGGTGTGCCTTGGGGACAAGCTGCTGGGTCTGCCTGTGGCTTTGGGGACATCAGGCTGAATGAGAATGCTCTTTAAATTTCTGCCATTCATGATCTTCACACACCCCAGAGCAATATCAGTCATACCCATGAACGACATCTTGGAAAGATATGACAAACTGGTTTTTAATCAATTATAAGTCACTTTGGGGTTACTTACCAGGAGAACATCACCCATGTCACATCAAACCTAATGACAGTAAAAAGTGAGGGAACATTTAGTAGGTGTGGGGGAAATATGTGAACGGTCACCCTAGTCCCCTCCGTGCTTACTTTCCTCTCTGCTTCCCTGAAAAGCCACTGAACCCCATACTCAGAATGCGGACATTCCATTGGCTAAGTGATAACTATTCTGAAGTCCCACATTGTTTACAAACACTTGCTCTGTGCCAGACTTCTGAACTTCTTTCTTTACTCTTGAACACATTTACAATTCACCTTTTCTTCGAACATGAAAATATATGGTTCGTGTTTTATATTACATGAAGTCATTTCAATGTCTGGCGCATTACTCTAATAATGCAAGCTCTCTGCTTTGTAATATGCAACCAGAATCTATAATAGCATTTTTCTCTTTCATCCCTCAGCAGGGAGTGTTATATTTACCCCTAAAAACAATAGAAGACATGCTTAATGGTGTGTGTGTGTGTGTGTGTGTGTGTGAAAATGGTTGAGTGTGTGTGTGTGTGTGTGTGTGTGAAAATGGTTGAGTATGGATCCCCAAATACAGTAGAGAAGTCTAACTTGTGTGTTACATTTCAATGCCAAGGCTTCACATAAAAAAATGAATTGTGCCACCTCGAACAGAAAGGTTGTCTCCACTCCTGTTTTCACATGTCTCAGCAAGGAGTGAAATGTAAGTCTCAGGGGAGTCCTAGTCAGAACCTACAAAGACAACAAATAACATTATTGATCAAAGTAATGATTCAGTTCTTCCCTCTTTGGAGAGCTACAGCCCTCCACATACATTTTACTATTACAAACAAATGTGTTTTCTCTTTTATCATCCAGTTTAAAGGAAGATTAGGGAAGATGAGCAAGCAGTAACCTATTTGCCTAGAATCCAAAATTGGTTAGAGTAGTAATCTGTCAGACTGTAAGAAAAAGAGGGCAAAACTTGATCTTAATATTTAAGAAGGGTTTCACACCACTCTTCACCTCCTTTATTGTCAGCATAGAACCTACATCCAGTAACTGGATGGAAGCAGATGCAAAGATCCTCAGCCTAAGCACTGGAAGGAGCTCCTGGAATCCAATCTTACAGAAAGAAGATGGATAATAAGAGCAGAGGTGTCAAGACCATGATAGGGAAACCTACAGAAACAGCTGACCCAAGTTAGTAGGAGCTCACTGACTCTGCACTGGCAGCTGAGGAACCTGCATAGGACCTAACTAGGAC
This sequence comes from Phodopus roborovskii, assembly GCF_943737965.1. Taxonomy (NCBI): domain Eukaryota; kingdom Metazoa; phylum Chordata; class Mammalia; order Rodentia; family Cricetidae; genus Phodopus; species Phodopus roborovskii. The sequence goes on from NW_026125444.1 coordinate 8,921,087, forward strand.
CTCTGAATGTGGGTGACAGTTGAGAAGCATTGGCAGTTTATGTGGCCACTGGCAGTGGGACCAGGATTCAACCTTTGTGCACGAACTGGCTTTTTTGGAACCCATTTCCTATGGAGGGATACCTGCTAGGCCTAGATAAAGGGGGAAGGGCCTTAATATATATGACAGACTTTGCTGACTCACCATGGGAGGCCTTACCCTCTCTTAGGAGGGTGAGGCCGCCCAACATTTTCCCATTAAATTTATCATAACCTCCAACCATTGGCTTCTAGAGCACCAATTTTATAGCAATGTTAAATAATCTCTCATTTCTCACTATCCATCAAATACCCCAAATTGCCTCTATCATATAGCTTTAAATTATATGACCCTTCTTTCTCTAGTTAGTTTCTCTTCCATTTTTTTTTTCTTTCAAGCAAACATAAACTCTGGATTTATTTTCAGATTTCATTGTTTTGTGCTTGCTGTCACTTTCTTTTTACTGTCACATGGACAGTCCTTATTAATATTCTGCAGTCAAGTTTCTGTCCTTATCATGAGTTGTCACTGTTTAAAGGATAAAGACAAGGACCTGCTAACCAGACTGCTCTGTGCTTTCCTTCACCACTCTGGTGTTCTGAATGTGGTTCTCTGTTGCTGTGATAAACACCATGAACAAAAATAGCACAGGGAGGAAAGTGTAAGGGAAATAACCATCACACTGCTGCTTTGTCTAGACAAACATCCTCTCTCCTCCCATATTCTTTTGACTCTATGTAACACTAACACCTCCTTCTCTGCCTCTCTTGTGAGGTCTCCTCCATTTTCCTATTCCATAAAGAGTCCTGTTCCCTCCGGATGTTAAGCTGGCAAGTATCTGTTTTTCTTCTAAAGTGTATAAGCAAATACTTAAAGATATATAACAAATAAGTATGCAATTCCCCCTGAAGTCATCAGTTTATCTCTTGGTTAATTTTAATCTTATTCTTGACCCCATCTTAATACACAATTTATTTTATTCTTGGAGTCCTCAATTGTCCTTCCTGTCAAGCCTTACATTCAGCTAATCTATAGCCTGTGTAATCTATTACATTTTTAACTGGGTTCCTATAATTTCCTTATCTCATAATTTAGTCTTACATCCTATTTCCCCCACTCCATGGTGTACATTTATTCTTTCCCTAATTTCAAAGTAAATTTCTGGAAGGAAGAAGAGTTTATCTATATTGTATACTTGCAGCATACCTTGAGTTCCTAACAGAACTTCTTATGTGTCTTTGATGGGATACATATCCTGTTAACAATTATGGTAATTGAGAAGCATTCCAAGCATTCAATTATTGTTAGGGGCATGAAGAACAAGTACAGTGTACCCCTCTCTCCACTATGTGAAATCTCCACTCAGACCAGCATACCCACCTTAAATGACCTCCATTTCCATCACTATTTTCTCTAGTTCTTACCAACTATTTTCATGGGTTTCCCAAATGTGAATTTCTTGTAGGGTTTTCTTCATAATGAGTCTCATAATGTTGATATTTCACTACTCAGTGTTTATTTTTTTCTTGATTGATTGATTGATTGATAAAATAGACCTGTTTTCATACAAGATATTCTGATTCTGTTTTTTCCTCCCCCAATTTCTACCAGATGCTCCCCTCTCTCACATCCATCCAAAACCACACCTTCTCTCTCTCTCTCTCTCTCTCTCTCTCTCTCTCTCTCTCTCTCTCCATCTCTCCCTCTCCCTCTCTCTCTCTTTAGACTATGAAACATATATCTAAAATATAATAAGTAAAATAAGATAAAGGAAAACAAACAACCCAGAATAAGGCAAAACAAAAACAGAAGAAAAAGAGCTTGACAAAAGTATAAAAGCATGAGAGAACACATGCATGCACCAGCATACACAGAGAAATTGCGTAAACTCGCAAAAGCATGGTACACATGCAAGGGACCTGGGATGAAAACAACAAAAAAGGCCCGACAAAGCATTGTGAGACAAAGAACCTCCAAAAATGCCACTGAATTTCTTTTCTGTTGGCCATTTACTGCTGGGCATGGGGAGTCGTTAATATACCCAGTGAGACTCTGTTAGGGAAAAGTAATTTTTTCATTTTCCAGTGTTTATCAGTTGGAGATAGCTTCTGGGTTAGGGATGGGGGCTTGTGTCTCTTTCCCCTCTCAGCACTGAGAAGCCATCAGGCCCCTGCAGGCTGTGTGAACCCTGCCTCAGTTTCTATGAATTCATATGTGCGTCTTTCCTTGTTTCCTTGGTGTCCTCTGTCCCCTTTGGCTTCTACAGTCTTTCTACCGCCTCTTCTGTAGGGTTCTCTGAGACCTGACGGGAGGGCTTTGGCAGAGACACCCCATTTAGTATTCCAAGGTCTTTCAATTGCTGCACATTATCCGACTCTGGTTCTCTGTGCTAAAACCTATTCGGAGACAGACTAACACAAAGACAAAGAGACAAAGAGAGAGACTGTGTGTGTGTGTGTGTGTGTGTGTGTGTGTGTGTGTGTGTGTGTGTGTGTGTGTAAACTGTATCCCTCTGTTAGGATGACCATAACAAATTGCTGCTGTGTGAGTGGTTCAAGAGAAACAGGTGTGTTTAGAGGTAAGTTTTGTCAGAGAGGAACTGGGGGAGGGAGAAAATGTGACCAAAATATATTGTATGAAGATTTTTTTTTAATGAAAGTAAATCAGAAATCCATTTTCTCACATTTTTCATGTAAATCTAGTTTTGGTTACCACCACATCAGATTCATCTTCTGAAATTGCCTCCCAGGCTTATAGATGGCCCATTTCTCCAAATGTGTTCATGGGGACCTTCCCTTCTGACACAGACACTGTCATAATGGATTTGGACTATGCCCATGGTCTCATTTTCACTTAGTTACCTTGCAAGGATCCTTTTATATCTTTGAATAGTTCCATTGTGACTTTAGGACTTTCTAACAAATACATTTTGGGGAAACACAATTCTGCCATATGTACCATATGTGGAAGAGAATCGAGTAGGTAATTGTTTACAAACAAGAAGCTGTAGAAATAATAGCTACCGTAGCTTTATGGAAGGACAAGAAAACAAAGTACAGACACGCATAAAAATTCAACCAGTCACCCAGCCAAATGTGTGCAGACTTCGGTTGGGAACGTGCCAACTCCATAATATCAGAGAGGCCATAGGTCCAGCATTGTTGTCTCAGTTAAGGAAAAGGAAGTAGCTGATACTTCCAGTAAAAATTTAAACCATGTTAATCACATCAAATCATATTCCCTAGAGAAAGTCCTGTAAAACTGAGATAAATATCTGGAATGCAAAACTGACAGAGACATATGGAGCACATGCCTCACTAATATAAATAAGCTTACTATCCTCTTAGGGAGCATACGTTCTTCTGTCTATCACCTTATCACATTTACGCTGTTCTTGTGCATCAGAAGTTAATATTCCATGCACATTGGCTTCCCAGGTCTTTCCCTATCCCAGGTCATTCGTTGATTGCTTTCAGTCATGGCATGGACTGATGACTTTTAGTCCCATATTTGGGTGCCTGGCTTTGTACACACATTTGAACGTTGACTTGCTGATATTTTCTTAGTTGGCTCATGTTGTAATTTTCAGTCCAGCTTTCTTACCAGTCAATGGGAAAGCATTCTCACAGTTAAAATGGATTTTATGTTCAATGCCACTCTCAAACATTAGGGGAAAAACTGTACTAGCCAGAAACATCAGGAAGAATATGAAGGGTAGATTTCAAAATTAAGCTACCTGGAGAATAACCTCCAAAAATCCTCACCCAAACTCCTCCTAAACCCCATTACTTGGATTGTGTGCACACAAACTATGCTCCAGTTTTTATTTTTCTGGGTACTGGCATCCAAACTCAGATGCCCTCAAGCTTATGAAGTCAAAGCAACAAGTACTTTACCCACTGAGTTATCTCCCCAGCCCCCCTATCCAAATATTGTGGAAGCAAATTGTAACTTTGAAATAAAGTAATAAGAAATAAGTATGCCTCTATGAAATAGGTGAAAATATGTTCAATTAGTGAGGGAAAGTAGGGCAATGAAACGTAAGAATGCCATCTTAGTTGACAAAAGGGGTTTGATGTGATCTAATGTGAAATACTTCATACACGAGAAAAGAGGTATGTGAATTTGGCAGGCATGACTTGGCATAACAAAATAGGGGAAAGTTTTGGGGAAATGTTCTATACTAGAGCTTTGGAGTAACGCCAGATCCTGAAATTTCAGTAGAAAAAATGAATGGATTTGCATCATACATTCAGTGGATCAGAGATCACTCATGGGGCTCTAAGGAAGGAAAGAAATAAGTGGAGAGCAGGTGACAACTGTGTAAGTTAGTTAAGGATGAACTCCAGGAAGCAAGCCAGGGAAGTAAGGATCATGGCCAGAGCACAAAGACTAAACACAGAAAAAGATGTATCTCACTGGTCAGCTGTCTGCTACAGAGACCCTTACCAACAGTATTATTTGGAAGCAATAGCAGTGAATCTGAATTCTAAACCATCAATTTCTAGGAAATTATATGAGCCGTGATGTCTATGAGCCATCACTGACTATTCTTTTTTTAATTTTTTTTACATGTCGATCCCAATTCCCTCTCTCTCCCTCCCTCCCTTTTACCCTCTCTGCCCCCTCACATGCATCCTGACCATCCTCCTCTCCCATCCCCCCACCCCAATTCCATATGTAGGGCAATGCCATCCAGTTGGGGTCATGTAGATCTGACAGGTCACTTGATGTAGGGAATAGGTCTTCTCTTCTGTCTCTAGGTTAAGGCAGTTATCCTTCCATGGGGGATGTGTTTGCAAGGACCTTTTGTGCACCAAGGATACATCCTGGTTCCACTGTCTGAGGTCCCATAGAATGCTCAGTCCTTCTGGCTGAGACCCATATTCAGGGGGGCCTGAGTCAGTCCCATGCTGGCTTCCCAGCTATCAGTCTGGTGGCCTGTTAGCTCCTCCTTGTTCAGATCAGCTGTCTCTATGTGTTTCTGCAGCCTGGTCTTGCCCTCTCCCTATTCTTAAGCCTACATTTGTGAGAAATCCCCAAATTCATAACAGATTAAGTATGGCACAACATAATATGTAATAGCTATAAAGATCTATAAACAAATGCACATACATATACACATATATGAAGTACAAATGGTTTCAAAAAAAATGATATTGTACCTCATGAAAACCAACCTAGTGCTTTCTAAAGTTAATGTAGTGTTGTCTAAACTGAGTATGTGTGTATGATTTTTATATTCTATTTTCTTCTGTTTAAGTAACAAAATTCTCATTGTCATTGGTGGTTGATATTGTCAGAGGACAAAAACATGTTTAAATTACAAAACTTAATTTCATTCTTATGATGTACCAACATCTTTGTTTATAATTCAACTTGTAGGATAGCTTGTTATTTCAGAAATACTATAAATAGAATGGATGTCCTATGTTTTCTTTCACATTTTGTCAATTATTCTCCTCTTCTACATCACATCGGTCTGTACTTGTCTTGTGCATTTGGTAAACTGTCAAAGAGCTATATTAGTAGTGGTGTGTGGCGTTATGTAGCTAAGACTTCACTTTTCTCAGCCGTCCCCTCACTTTAGAGGATATGTTTTTGTCTTCGTCTTTCTCTCATTTCCTACCCATGTAGCATTTTAAGTGGGTGTTATAAATCTCTGCCAAAGGCACATTCATAGCCCTGCTTGAATGGTTTCATTGAGACAGGAGTGCCCATACTTTGCAAGTTCCTTCAAGATCTATATCAGGGAAAAACAACACTTTGTTTTCATTGGGGGAATAAAGCCCAACTTCCTAAAACAACTCTCCCAAGAAGCTAAATATAGGATATTTCTTTGAGGGTGGTAGATCCAGTAAATCACATTAAAAATAATTTAAAATTTCTTCTTCAAATATAGAGATTCTTAGGTTTTTACTAAAGAGAGGAGACACTGTGAATGTAAATTGCTCAATCCATCCATTATTTCAGCCTATAAATCAAATATTTTTGATGCTCTGATGCTGTAAAATATTCTGGAAAGGCAAAAAGGACATGGTTTTGCAATTGTAATGAAAATGTTCTATAATACTAGTGAAGTATGCTGGGCTTTTTCTAATCCAGGACTTTTAGATATTAAAAAAAAATACAGCAAAGAAATATTGAGTCAGTTATTTAAAATGAAAAAAGTGGACATAGACATATTTGACAAATTCCCTTGCTGATGTACTCAAGTGGACGTCACGAACATCAATTTCTTGAAAACTGCTCATAATGTAAATTTTAGCCAAAAAGCAGCTCCATCCCATTATGCCTGATCTGTTTCACAATCAGTAAGCATGCTGGAGAGTGCATCCTCTAATAACATGTAGAATTTTACTTCCCAAGTGAATAATAGATTTCCTCACAGAAATGCCTATGCAGAAAGAACACAGGCAGGTGTGTGAAAAAGACGATGACCTTTCCCTCCCAGCATTTCTTTTGTTACATCAGTCACTTTGTTCTCCCCACATTATGATGAAAAATCCACTCTCAGCTTGATCGATGTCCCTATCTTCATATTGTTCCATTTTCAGGAAGCACCGCGCTGCCCTTATGATAGCATGCACAGCATGTGTCACAGTACCTACTGTGTGCTGTTGCATGGATTTGTGACAATTTAATATCTTCGGGCTCAAATAAAAGGAAGCGTAATTTAGTAGCATTCACAGATCCCATGTACTTCATTTAGCACGCCCTATGTGATAAACACTTACACAATCGGAGTTAGAAACCAAGTTCCTTTGCTTACACTATACTTTTAAAATGTTAATGAATGTCATTTGTGAGGATTGAAGGACCAGCCAGTGGTATCCGTTCAATAATTAATTGTAAAAGCACATGCATTAATTCTGCCACCTGGTCTCTTCTACTCAGTTGAATGCTTGTGCAGTCACTTTTGTTTGTTTGTTTTTGTGAGACTTCATTCTGTGACACCCTCCCGTGTAATAAAAGTGCACAGTATATTTAGATAGACTATTGTCTAAGCAAAATAATTAGCAATGAACCCATTTTAAATGTTTTTTCCTGTTGATTCATCCTGTTCTATCAAGTCTATGTAAAGTAATTTAAAAGTGACTCATTGCAACTCACTTTTTCTAGTCCCAAATGTCCAAACTAACATGCAATAAAAGATGCCTTTAAAAATAAAAGTCTTTAAAAAGAGCATATGCAGAGAGATCGTTGGCTTTTATTAGTGCTAAAAATAGTAGTAGAAGCAAGTAATTTTCCTGACCCTATCAAGTCTGGTAAAAGGAAAATATTACAGATGAATCTCAGCCTAGTGACTATAGGAACAGAATCCTATCCCCAGGAGCAAAGGCCCTGAGTCTGGATTAGTTGTGCAACATTACAAAGATTTGTGCACAGGCATCTTCAACAAACAAATTAAGCAAATATTACAGAGTGGATTCTTCGAGACATAGTCAGAATCCAACCAGCACCTCCATCTTGAGGGTTCATAATCTTGATGAATGTAACAGGAAGATGTGTGCGGAGAGCTGACTCTGTTCGCCTCTGCTTAGTGGGGAGGATGAACTTGGCTCTGGTTTACAGCTGCACACACTCCCACCTCCTCCTGACATCTGTGGCCTAAGGGAACAACACAGCTTGTGAGAAACCACATTCAGTCACCGATTACAATGGAAACTTGAAAGTGGGTGGAGGAAGGAATGGTAAAATAGACCAGAACAGGAAGACAACTGAATTCGTTTATCACCACGGCATGATGTATATTTTTAAATCTGCCTCATCCACCCTCTTTAAATTTCGGACATAATTATCCACCCACCTACCTGACGGTGTTTGATTCAATAATGCCGCATATCCTAATGTTTTGGAGTTTCAGAACTTTACCTCTTGTGCTGAGTTTGAAAATACCAAATTGTTCTCTACCACAGTGTGTGTGTGTGTGTGTGTGTGTGTGTGTGTGTGTGTGTGTGTGTGTGTGTGTGTGTGCTGTCATACAGCAAGCCAATAAAACATTGATAAAGATCTCCTTCTGCAGCTGGCTGAGAATCTCTTCTAAGTACACAGTGCAAAGCTGACACATCATTTCACTCTGCTGGGGGAAACCAGCATGGGAGTTCACGTGGTTGTCTCCCAAAAACAGAGCTACTGGGAGAGTAATTAGACGATCTCTGGGGTCTGGGGTCTCTTGATGAAGCATCATGGACCAACCCGAGTTCAGATCTACAGGAATCACATAAAAAAAACAGAAGTAGTGTCATGCATCTGTGACCTCAGAGCTGGTCAAAACAGATTCCAAAGACTTCCAGGCTGGTCAGTGTAGCCATTTCAGGTTCCAAGTTCAGTGGGAGACTTTGTCTCCAAAAATAAGAATGGTAAAGTAGACAGCCAATTTCAACTTCCAACCTCCACATGCACTTGCAAGGGAGAACACACCTGAACACTCACACACACATGCATGCATGCATGGTGGAATCTTTTTTGTGCTGGGGTTACATTTAAGTGTTATAATTATAAATATGTACAAAATTAACTGTATACTACGATATGATAAATTAGAAGTGTCAGAGATATATAGAAATAGAATGTTAAGCCTTAGTATTAAAATCCTTTCTGCTTTTACCAAAATGTACTCTTAATAAATAATATAATACACATGAATATGGCAGAATTTGATAGAGTATTTTGTAGAGAACATTATAGTTGTTTTTAAAAATCTTAGCTCGGAGGACATTTGACAGCCCATTAACTATGAGCATTGGCTACATCAAGGGCACGCATGCGCAGAGAACTGCTGAAGAGTTTTCCAGATCACCAGCCCACAAACCCTTGTGCCAAGACAAAGCAGCAGACAGGAAAAGAAATGTAGTAATTACTCTGTTTTAAGCTTTATGTCCATTTCTAATATACAAAATGTGTTCTTTATAAGATCTGTTTATTTTAAAAAATAATTTATTCCCTAGAAAACATACCAATGTTTTTGTTTTTGTTTTTTAAATACAGAACAAAAGTCTCACTTCTAAGTGATTTTTTTTTTAAGTTTTCCTGACTGAGCAAAAAACTGTATAGATCATTAGTTTTCTCCTATGTAAAATAGAAAAATGTCAATCCTAACTTCATACCACTGAGTGGGACCCTGGATTAGAACATAGTGGTGCTCAATATGTGATTGGTTTTTGTCATAAATATGACCAAATATACATATCTAATTACAAGAACTGTAAAGCTCATGTCATAGCTGTTTTCTTTTTTTTAACTTGTGTGTGCATATATGTGCTCATGTGTATACAGTTCTTTGTGTGGCTACATAAACACCACATGTGTGTGTTTAGGCAAAAGATTAATGTGAGGTGTGTAAATCACTTGATCACCAACATATGTGTTAAGACAGAGTTGCTACTTAAACCTGGATGCTCACCAGTTGGCTAGGATGGAGAGCCATAGGGATCCAACTGTCTGTGTCCACCCAGAGCTAGAATTACAGATGTGTACTATGGTATTTTTCTTTTCAATATGGGTACTGAGAATCCAACTAAGGTCTTTATGAGTGAGCTGTAAGCAATTTACTTATCATAATATTTCAACAGAGCTCATTAATGGCATAAAGGCTCCTTTACTGTCCAGTTTCAGTAAATGACATCATACTGATACCACAATAAGATGTATCTTTTACCAGGTGTTGTTACAGAATTCAAATCCTGCCCATGATTCTTACCAAAAGGATTTCTATGGTAAATGATAATAGTTAAGTGTTAGACCATTGTGTGTTTACTGGATGGATACTGGGCATGAGGAATGTAAACTCCAGAGTAAAACTGCAGCAAGACTTGTAATGTTCAGCCGTCTCTGATGAGCACAGTAAGGTGTGTCTGTGTTTTTAGAGTTCTAATTAAAGCTCTTATCTGACTCTTAAAAGATTATGTAGTGCCAAAAAACTATGTGAAGTTGCCTTTGCATTTTAATTTTTTATTTAACATACCCAAACTTCCCCAAATTATGCATATGGTCTGCACTGTATTTTTTCATGGAATTTTAAACCAAATTATGTTAATATTATGGCATTGTTACTGTGTCTCAACTCTAATTATTAAGCAGGTAACTTTCTAGGACAACTTTGATGATAATAACATCATGAAGACTTATAGCAAAAATTTTACTTATATTTCAATTTTAGGAAAAATTCTAAACAGCTGCTTCATGCCTGTCTTCGAAACCAGTAGATACTAAAACTTCACAGAAAACTTCTGTGGATTACTAGCTTTGGCCATAACATTCATCAGTTGTAACTACCGTAAGAAATGAATAGGTTATTCTCTAAAATGGGCCACCAATATATCCTGTATCTTTCAGTAGAGCTATAATTCAGCTTTCTACCCACGTTGTGAGATCAGTGAGAATTATAAGTGAAAGTCTTCTTCATCACCTTTATAAATGTTTACCCCTGCGGACACTGAGTGTAAGTAACTGAAGTAGTCTTGTTAACAGTTTGCTGTATTTTGAATTGTGAATCATTGAATATCCTGCTTAGTAAAAGATGAGACTGGCTTGCAGAAGCCAGGTGATTCAGCAATCAGTGCCCCTCTCAGGAGACTAGCAAACTGATTCTGATCCAAGCTCTGAAGCAACAAGTGTAGTCAGGTATCCTCCACAGCTAGGGAATGAAGGGACGGAGGGAGGGTGGGATGGAGAGAAGGAAGAAGGAAAAAAGGAAGGAAGCCACAGAGCACATTAGCATAAATAAAATGATAAGTGGAAAAGTACTATAGAAACACATAGCATTGATACAACCTGTGTTTACTGTACATTGACAAAACTACCTTGCTTAACATAGAAGTATAGCCACAGCCAGCCTATGCTTTGAACCTGTAGTTAAAGGGCACTTAAGGAATACAGTACAGGCACATGACTTAAGCATCACTGTGGATAAGTTATATGATCTTTGCTAGTTTCTGAGCACACAGGACACAGGACTTGTAAGGGAAATAAATGATATAATTCAAATAAAGCCCTTGTTATTAAAGGTAATAAGTATTCCAAAAGAAAATTCACTTTATTAACCTAATAATAAAAAATCTATCCATACATATATATGTACTATTTTTAAATGGTTTCAGTGAAGAACAATTGGTGACTAGCATTGTTTCACAAAAAAACACTAATACAATTCTCAGTGCTTATTAAGTTTTAATGGAAAATATTTTTAATTCATAAACTGATTCTCAGAATATCCTAGTCACTCAATTGGAGGTTAGTAGTGGTTGTAGTGGAGACCTAAAGTGTCATCTGTTGGCATGATTGAGGGGTTGGGTTTGTTTAGTCACCAAGTCTAACAGCCCAGCTACATACAACAACTCAGAAGAAGCAGGGCCCTACAATAGCAGACTCATAGATGCCTTCTTGCATGAAGAAGTATGGAGAGTACAGTGTCCTGTAAACCTATCCAGTTGCCTTGAATTATGTAATTTTTGGAAAGGGAGGCCATGCTGCTTATGAAATGTGTATTTGCCTACTCTTATGCTGCAGGATGCAAGAAAAAGTCTATGGTTACACATTTCCTAATTGCATATTTCATCTGGTGGGACACATGTCTATAAAGAGTAGTAAATATTAGTGCAATTCTGCACTAGTAAAACAGGTTCATTTAGCTATGAAAATAAATGAAGATGCCCAGAGTCCTCTAGGTGCTACTGGAAATTTCTCCCCTAGCATTCATTTCATTATAAATGTACTTGATGAAGATGCTTAACATTTTCAAAAGGAGAAATGTCTAGTGGGATTACAATTACAATGTAATCTTATAAACTGTCTTGATGCCTACATCTTCTGAGACAGTAAACACATAAGGGATGACAAAGCCCAGTGAGAAAAGTCAAATGTCATAAGCAAGCAGTTCTTGTTAAGACATTCATAGAAAATGGACAATTCAAAGACCCACAAACAGTGTGATGACAAAATACAAACACGAAATTATTTCAAAATCATGTTGAGAAGAACATATTTAGTTTAGCTAAGCAGGAAAAACAAAATGAAAGAATCCCCTCTACTAATCAAATCCTCCCAGAGCAGGCTTTGGCACCCAAATAGGAGGCAGTATGTGACAGCCAAAACAATCAAACACCAATCTCTTCACTGTTTCCACAAAGTGTTTGATTTGGGGTATATCAGTCCTGATTGACTTCCCAAGAGAACTGATTTCTAAACATCCATTGAAGAAGCTAAGTAAATCTCCTACTAGTTAGGGTCCATAAACATTGTCCCTGTATAGATTTGAGAAGACTGTCACAGAACCATTTCCAGTACATGCTTGTCGCTCTCTATTGTTATCAAGTCCAGGCCAAATTGGAAAACAGCCTCCTCCCCAACAGCCAGGTCTAAAACAAATCCAAGCTATATTTTTAGCAAGAGGCTCCCCCTACTATGGGCCTTACTATCGCCATAATTGTATTGAAGTTTGATGAATACACAAAAGCGTGTGTCCAGATAGAAAATCAGTGACTGTGAACGGAACACCATTCACACCTGAGTACAAGCATGATCCCACAGAACAATTACTGCTTCTCTTATTTATTCCCATGGATGGGCGGGCAGGGGGCTGTCTTTCTCCTGGAACCTGCCCCTTTTCCCAGTTAAATGTCAGTAAGAAGCAGGGAACATTTTCTCAAAACTTCAGTACTGTGAAATCCTTGCTCCGCTAATCACTCCACTGACCTGTTGCAGACTGCCTTTGCCAGGACTACCAGATTCCACACACTGGGACATTTATGTTGCAGAAACAGATGGGGGTTGTGGGCGAGAGGTAGAGCATTTGGAAGACTATTATATACTCATGCTTTCCAGAGATTTCCCCCCACATCAATAATTGTCAGAATCACATTGTTAGCAACTCTAAAATCAGGCCAGACCTGGTGATGCACACCTCTAACTCCAAATCACAGAGAACAGAGGCAGGCAGATCTCTGTGAGCTGGAGGCCAGCCTAGTCTACATGGGGAGTTCCGGGCCTTGAAGAGCTTTGTCTCAGAAGTCAAAATAAAACAAAAGACCAGATAATTATTTCCAGTTTCTTCTATTACTTGAAGATTTAATGATTTTGTTTTATAACTATAATACATTCAAATATTTAAAAAATGGATTGTGTACAGTGTCTCTCTTGATCTAACGAATAACTGGAGACCGAGTTGCTTCCAGAGCAACTATTCATCTGACATCCAAAATCAGGGTTTCTGGGGGTAGTTCTGGCGAGTGTTCTCTCTTGGCTTCCAAATTCTTGTATCTTTACATGGTGAGAAATAGCACTCTTAAGTTCTCTGCCATCTTTTCTAGGAAGGCATAATCTGAGTTATGAATTGTGAGTTACTGTCCAGCAGTCGCATTAGAAGGGACACGGTCTTTAGTGTGTAAATCACAGCCCACAGAATAGTTTTTCAAAATCATGGCTTATATCATAGTGTTTTTCTCCTGAGGCCGGGTACCTATTCCATTACCCTGTGGAATAATATACAACCCTCAATTAATGAAGCCTTCAATGGAGTGGAAGTTGATTTGTAAGAACACAGCATGAGAGGGAGGGAGGAAAGTAGAAAGATAAAAACTGAAAGAGGGAAACTTGAATACTCTCCATCCCAGACACAACATCCTCACTTTCACCCTACTAAAAATATGGAAATGTGCATGTCTATAAGAATCAGTTCATCATTTTTCATTTGCAGATTCTACACTGGACTACAGATAGCTAAGTCCAAATTATCTCAATGATGTCTTCCATGGTCAGTGAACATTAACTGTACAGTATACTAGTATAGTTATGATACAAATGTGTACATTATTCTTCTTGATCATATTGCTCTCAGTATCCCTTCACACCCCCTTTCTTCATCGCTTTTACCAAACCTTGTAGTTTCAAGTCATCGTTTTCTTTTTTTTTCACTGGCCATCTATGAAGGAAAAATAACTGAATTTCACAATGGTCAACCGAGTTTCACCCGAAACTGCACCGGGAATTCCCGAATCAACAAGAAAACAAAAATCAAACAAACCAAAAAAGCTTTCTGTGACTATCAGGGTTCTCATATTCAGTACTCAGATTCAAGATCTGGAAGGAAGGAAGAAAACAAGACAGGAAAGTGGGAGGACCTGTGGGAGAAATATACTAATGTCACAGTTTCTGACTGGACTTGCTTAGAAAATAAGACTTGCTGCCCAGTCCCACCTCCAACAAATGGAAGGGGTAAGTGTGAGTCTGTTTTCAGCCTGCCTTCTGATGCCCTGCTCAGAGCATCCTGAGGACTAAGAATTGTGGCAGGTATGCCTGGGAGCCTGAATTTAGTGAAGAGAGAGATGGTCCCAGTGGTTAAGAGCACTTGCTGCTCATATAAAGGACTTGGGTCTGGTGCCTACATCCCTGTGGTGACTTTCAACCCTCACCATTAGCTTCTGTTCTGGAGAAATCTGACACCCCCTTCTGGCCTGCATGGGCACCAGGAACACATGTGATGCACTTACATAGGAAGAAAAATGCTTGTATACATACAAGTAAATCATTTTTAAAATATCCTGTATTGGAACAACTATGATTTTAGTATAGGAGCCTCTATCTTCTGACCTTGGGGATCCTTAATAATGTGCCCACTTAAAGGTCATTGAAGATATCTTTACTGGCTAATATTAGAAAAGGGGCTTCATTTTGGAACATAGGAGTCTTTCCTGGAGAGTCACATACTGAATAACTACAGGAGAGTCAGACTTCAGTCACTCAGTGATGCTCAGTTCTCAGTCCCTAATGTTCACTAGGCACCAAACCAAATAGCATTTTAGTGTCAGTTAGTTCTACACTTAAAAATTCAAATTTCAGAATATTAAAAAATAAACAAAATTCCAGAAGCTTTTTTAGTTACCATTTATGTAAAAGATTCAGATGTACATCATTGCAATAGATGTGAGTGAAATCTGAATTACAAGGACAGAATATTTGACATTTAAGAATGTCAGTTTTCCAGGTGACCAGGTATGAATGGAAAGGGACAAGATCTCCTGAGGAAACTGGGAGCATGTGGGGGAGGGAAGAGAAAGTTAGGAGAAATGAAGGGGAGGAGATGAGGGGGAAGAGAACATGAGGGAGCAGGAAAATTGAGTCAGGGGAAGAATAGAGGAGAGCAAGAAAAGAGATACCATAATAGAGGAAGCCATTATAGGTTTAAAGAGAAATCTGGCACTAGGGAAATGGCCAGAGATCTACAAGGATGACCCTAATTAACAATCTAAGCAAAGTGGAGAGGCTACCTTAAAGTTCCTTCCCCTATAATGAGGATGAGGCCCATCCTAGAGCCTTCATCCAGTAGCTGATGGAAGCAGAAGCAGACACCCAAGGCTAAACACCGAGCTGAACTCTGGGATCCAGTTGCAAAGAGGAAGGAATTATGAGCAAAGGGGTCAAGACCAGGCTGAAGAAACCCACAGAAACAGCTGATCTGAACAAGGGGGAGTTAGTTCATGGACCCCAGACTGACAGCTGGGAAACCAGCATAGGACCTTCCCAGATTCCCTGAATGTGGTTTTAGTTGGGAGGACTGGGCAGTCTATGGGGCCTATTTATCCCTAGTATATGAATGGACTTTGGGGGCACATTCCACATAGAGGGATACTTTCTCAGCCTAGACACATGGGGGAGGGCATAGGCCCTGCTCCAAATGATGTAATAGACTGTGAAGATCCCCATGGAAGGTCTCACTCTCCCTGGGAAACAGAAAGAGGATGGATGGGAGGTCTGTGGGGGGCATAGGAGGATGAGAGGGAGAGGGAGCAGGGATTGATATGTAAAACAAGATTGTTTCTCATTTAAATTTTTAAAAAGGAGAGAGAGAAAAAAGAATCTTACTTTTCCAGATGCATCTAAAATTATATTAGCGTTGAATTTCAGATAATTGGCTAAATATTCATTCAAAATCAACCAGATGAACATGAAGAAAGGTAAATTTATTTTTATAAAAATGGAGGCTGACAGTGATATATCTAATCACCAGGTAAATACTATCATTTATCTTAAAACAGCATTGGCCCTCACTTAGAGAATTGTGGATAGTGGAAAATCCATTTTAATGAATTCAAGACAAGTTCTTATAAGGTTTTATAAACTTTCAGTGCCAATAACAGTTGGAAATACATCTAGATACAACTTCTGTGTCATCTCATGACTGCTAGATGGACAACTGAATGAACTGGTCGAATGAGTTGTGTGTTTGTTTGTTTTTTGGGGTTTTTGGTTTTTTTTTATGTAAGTTGTACATTAGATAAAAATGTCTAATCTCCTTGAATTTTTTTTCACTATTTTATGGCTGAATTTTTTCTGTGAGATTCATTTTCTCTGTAAAGTTGGTTAAATTTGTTTGACAACATGTATCCGTTCAGCCAGAACTTTATCATGTTTCACTGTTCAAAGCTTTATCCTAAGTGTTAACAAACGCACAGTGTACGTCTTGCTGAAAGACACGTGCTATTGCAGTAGGTGGGTCAGATGCACACGCAACAGTTAAGATGATGATAATTAACGCACCCCTTTCAGTGTTGTGACCTCATTGTGTGCCCTCATGTTCGTGCACCCTTGTTAAACCAGTGCCTGCCACACCCATGAACTGATGTCCCTGATGCTGCGTTATAGGTCTGTAGTAAATGAGACAAAGACTGACCAGTGGCCAGTTCTGCATAGAAAAGTCTGTTCAGAAGAGACAGCAGCAGGAAAGAAAAGAAAGGGGTATTCAAAATATAAGGTCACAAGTAGAAGTATGTGTGTTTTGATAAGGTAGTTTCCAACGCACATCTAACTTCAGTGTATACCATAATAGCTGAAGAGAGCGGCCATTGTTTACAAGGCTAAAGTAGACAGAAAATGAGGTTTTAGCGTGCCCTCCTCTAGACACAATGCAGGTGGCAGCTCAAAGCTGAGTTTACATTATATACTATACAACATAGTAACTAGCACCATGAGTCGGGAGTTGTGCATTCTAGACATCCTTCCATACTGCAGACCCCACCGTCTAATCCACAGTACCTCCCTACATTAAAAAACCTTGTATTCATCCAATCAGAACATTAAAGCCCCTTTCATCATTGAGCTGCTGCAATGCCCTTTAGAATATATAACCTTTTCTTACTTAATTTATAAGCCTACGAGCTCACATGTAAGATGTATATAGAATTCCACTCAGTGATTTTTTTTTTCAATTTGATCAGCTAGAAGAGGTGGATAAGGGAAATCGCAAATATAAAACTGTCTAGTGAAGATAAGAGCAAAGAATTTAGGACCTGCTGCAGCAGACACCATTAGTTATTACTCTTCCCTATACACTGATCTGGAGCCACACAATTCCATGACTACTGGCACCTTGACTGCCTCCACTCCAGCCCTATATGATGTAGATGTAAACAATAAAGTTAAATAAATAGCAGCGAGGGAGAATTTGAACATTCTCTACAGTGAGCAGAGTTCTTCGTTTTGTAGATCTGTGGGTGTTTAATGTGCTGTTATAAAAACAGGGGGGGGCTCTTGCTAATCCTCTGTGATTTGCAAATGTCCTCATCTTAACATTTATCTCTTACCTCCTTTTTTTTTTTTTTTTTTTTTTTTTTTTTTTTAACTGCTACACCATTGAGCTTTAGGGTGCATTTTTCTTGTCTGTTTTCTTTTTTGTCACCTATTTCTACCTGCTTTGGCCTCTGGCAGTCCTCTATTCAATAGAGCTGGACAAAAATAAGCCTTACCCAGTACCCCATGACTCGATGTCAGCATTGGGAATGAGCAAAAAGTAACCTGTGCAGGTAATGAAGATGAGACTGTCTCCATTCTTCCTTAATAATAACCTGGAATGTTCTGCATTCTTTGAAATATTTTATAACAAAGAGTAAGGAGAAAAGTGAAGAAAAATCCCCTTTATAAATAATTTTTTGGGGCAAAGTTCTCAATTGCTTGAGGAATGAATGGTTCAAATTCAGAAAGGCATCCCCTGTGAATAAGAGACAGCTCATCATCTTCTCTTATGCTTATGGTTGTTTCTACAGAAATGAACATTAATAAATTCTTGAGATAAAGTAGGAAAGGTAAGACTCAGAGAATAAAGGAGTTTGTGAGAGTAAATATTGCTCTTAAAAATCTATTGGAGTGTTCCCTTCTGTCCTGGGACAAACACAATAAGAATTCTACTTAAATGTATAAGGGAGTCATTTACTGTTAACCCATACAGAAATACTTTAATCCAGACACAAATATAGATCACGTGCAGTAGAAATAATGCCACATGTGGAATTAAATCTCTACCCATCTTACTCACTGGCATGCAACACGTGAGTGGGCATTTAATACTTCTGATTTTTTTCACTTCCTCATTCATACCACAACATCCTAATAGAACTTATCATTTCACGGATTATACGAAGTTCAAATAAAATAAAGCATTGAGAAGCACCTTTTCTCTTTTCTCAGCATCGGAAACAGCCTGTGACTGTGGTGTCTTTTGAGGTGCCTGCTTCTCCCTATCTGAAGTTGTCTGCACCTACGCTGCAACCCTAGCCTAGATTAACACTGATTCAGACTTTCAGCTTTTCTGAGCAACAGGTAAATAAGGTCCTAAGATACACCATGTTCATAGTTAAGAGTCTTGTTCGGCAGTGCGGCCCTGTGTTTTATAATGTGGTGAGAAACACATGATGCTCCGGAAAGAGTGAGAGGCCAGCAGTTAAGGCACAGATCTTGGCTCACACTTGCTAAGCATCCCTTGTTTTGAATTCTTCCCCAACTGTCTTCATAGCAGACCCTCTGTACTATTCTTTATTCTTTTCTAAACATCAGTATAAAAGGTTTCTATGTTCTTAGTTACTACAGGGAAGTGTTTTTTTTATCTATCTTTGAAGGAAAGGTACAGTTTATTAAATGGGGTTTTTAATAAAGATTTTCAACATGGCAGTTAAGAGAAAGAGACATGTTCAGGAACAAAGTATTACACACACCTGAGTGTGGATGTGGACTTTTACAGATTTTGGAGAGGGTGTTCAGGTGGGGGAAAGTAACTGGGAAGAGTAGAGCAAGAGCAAACAATAATCATATATCTATGAAAAATATTTCCAATAAAAATTTAAAAAGCACAGTGATTCTTAAGCCTTTTAGTAAAAATGGCATTGAATATTCAGGCCTGTGTAATAAACAAACCCTACATCATACCCTTTGGTCTATACAGGCTGTTATGAAGCCTTAATAAAAAAAAAAAATAGCAGGGTTTGCTCAATATTTGGCCCTTGTAATTAAATAATCTTGAATTTGGGACCTTATCACAGGACTTGTTGCTTATATGTTCTTAATCTATTAATCTTCAATTTCTTTAGTTCTAAAGTAGAAGACACCCTTTAACTACGCTGAATAGGAGCATGTAGTTGTATGAGTTTAAAATGGATATCACAGCACTTGCCACTTTGAGTGAATTATAAAAAGAGACCATCCCTACCTCTCTGCAAAATAGCCTGAAGAAGGTAGCCCTATTTCTCCAGTCCTTTAGCCTCATTGGTTTTAAACTAAGGTTGTGTCTTTTCTTTTAGAAAACACAATTAGATTCACCGTTCTCTCAATCAATTAAAATGAACACAGGTGCAATTTGTATTCTCTTGTTTTGAATATATAGAAGTTTGGTTTATTTTTACATATGTAATTACACTTTAATCATTGTGGAAACCAACATTACTTTTCAGTGCTGTGTTAAGTACAAAACAAGGACAGTGTTTTTGTAATGAGGCATCATACTCTGCTAAGTATGATAAAAAGAACACCTATGAATGTGACCTCTTAGTCATTCTATTGTAACTCTGCTGCAGGTGGAATGTGAACTCCTTCATTGTTATAAGAAATCCTGCCAGATTGTCTCGATTCTGTGTAATGACAGTGTTGCTTATCATGGATGAAAAGAATATTTAGAGTAAAAATTAGTGTATTCCATTGCTGTATATCTTGAAAGATTAGTATTGTTGTTATTGAATTAAAAATCACCAACATCTTTTTTACATATATTCTAACCTTTCTGAGAAACATGTATTTTGACTGCCCATGACATGTTTGGTAAAGCTGGAGACAGTTGCATAATCATGACAGTTATCATTATTTCAACCCATAATGTCTTTATTGCCCTGAAAAACAACTACATTGCTCCTACTGGCGGTTCTCCACTAAACTCTCTCTCTCTAAAGCCTGTTTCTGTGAATACTTTTATTCTAGACATTTTGTAAAAATGGAATTGTAACATAGGTGTCATTTTATAACTGTCATCTTTCTCCTACAGTAATTTCTTCAAAGTTTACCTTTACTGTAACTTATATTAGTACATGAGTCACTGTTTTGTTTTATAATAGTTCATTGAATACACTACATTTTACCAATTCATTATTGGCTAGACTTTGTGTTACTTCCATCTTTGGCCTCTTTTGATGAACTCTGTTATTATTATTCATGTATAAGATATGCAAATATTTTAAACATTATTTTCATTGTGTACACTACCTAGAATTAAAAAGGATGGACCATTTGGTAATTCAGTATATTAAACTTTTCCAATAAATGTGGAATTGTTTTACCAACTGTTCACAGCATTTAACATTCCTGTTAAAAATATGTGAGAACTCTAATTATACAAAACTTTATTAGTTTTGGTGATTGTGATTTTTACTGTGGTCACCCAATTAGATATGAAGAAACATATACCAATTTTTATTTTTTTAATGATACTTAGGATTTTCAAATTCTTACTGGACATTTATGCATTTTAGAAAGCATCAATTCAAATATTTGGATAACTTTGTTTTGGTTACTAATGTTATATTGTTATAAAAGAATATTCTTATAATCTAGACATCAATTCCTTCTCATATCTACTTTGCATGTTCTATGCTTTCATCTGATGTATCTTTGAAAGTATTATCTGAAGCACAAAATTTTTAATTTTGACCCTCCAATTTGTTGATTTCTGTTTCTTCTGCCTTTGCTGCTGTTTCAAAAAAACTATTGCTTATTCTAAGGTTACCAAAAAAAATCATGTTTGTATTTCTTTTTATGGGTTTTAAAGTTAGATTGTTTTGTTCATATTGAGTTATTTTACATAGTACATAGGCTTATTTCGTTCCACTTTATTCTGCTTTTACATATGAAATTATCTCCCCTCTTTGTACAATAAAGACAGGTAATTTCCAAATGAATTATCTTGGTACCATCATCAAATGAATTGATTTTAAGTATGATTGTTCTGAACTCATAATTCTGCCCAGTAATCTAGATATATAATCCAATGTAAACCAGTGGAGCAATGTCCTAGTTGATGTAGGTTTGTTAACCTTAGAATTGGGAAGTTGTTGTTGCACAAGTTTGTTTTGGGTTTTCAAGATTGTTTCGAAGGTTTCTTAAATATGCATATCAATTTCAATTTCAGCTTTTCAGTTTCATCAGAAAAATCTACTGAGATTCATCCAAACAGCAGATTAGTAATTGCCCCAAGATAACACTAGCCAGCCTTCCAATTCAACACACTTACTTTCATCTTTAAGTATTTTCCTCAAGGATTTAGAATTTTCAGTATGCAATTCTTTTGCTTGTTTTGTTCTACTGTTTCCAAGTTTTTGATTTTTAAAACTTTTATGAAATAGTTTTGTTTTGTTTTCAGGTTGTTTACTGCTTGCATATAGAAATACAATTGATCGTATTTAGTGATCACCTTTCATACAATAATGTTGAACATATTTATTAACCTTAATAGCTTAAATAATGAGAGAAAGGGGTGTTTGTATGGATGTTTAAATATGTATAAACATTTTAGAAATTTTGGCACAATATTATCAAGACTAATTCATTTTGAAACTCTAGTCCTGTTCCAGAAAAGAATACTCAGGAAAAGACCTTATTGTTATCACACCATGGTGTGCAAGTTTTGTTTTGTTTGTCCAAGTGTTTGTTGATTGGCTCTGTACCCTGTTTTAAACCTCATATTTCATGAATTATTATAGTTTTGGGTTATACATCTTGCTATTCTGTTAACTTTTCAGATTTAGGTGTAAATGATATCATAAAATAAACACTTCTGAAAATCAAAAAAAAAAAAGAAATTTTGGCACAATAAAATATAAGGTAAAAAATAGATGAGACAGCTTATAAAGATGGAAAAGTATGAATTAAAGTCCAAAGCATAAATAATACGGGAGTAAATGAATTGGCAAGACCAGTCTTCTGATTAAGATTTTCACACTATAGATTAGGTCTTGCTTTCAGGCTTGGATGTGACATGAAATTGTCACCAGGGGGTTCTGTGCTAGAAGATTGATCCCCAAGGTAGCAATGTTGATCAAATGGAACCTCTCCATGGTAGGGCTTCTCAGGTGACAAGAGGATCACTGACAGATTTGCTACTAAAAGAAATTAATGCACACCTCCCCGGGTGTGGAATGAGGAAAACTGTTGTGAAGGCATTTGAAGACCTAGAGACCAGATACCTACCACCTTTCCTGAAAACTTGCAGAACGCTTTTAGTTGTCCCCAGTCCAAAAGGAAGGAGCACTAGAGAATGTCCAGACTTCTGTTCATTGAAGGCTAATGCGAAAATGAGCCAATGGGTATCTCAAATGCTTGTTTATTTTTTTCCAGGGTGAGGAGGAAACCAAAATCTAAGTGGGTTTACATGAGATGCTTATATTCCCTCTCTACTGAGTACACTTTCAAGACAAAGCTCTAGAGGAAATAAATCAATTATCTTACCCAAGGTAAACACTGACTATCTGTGCTACACGATATTTAGTCAACCAAAAACAGCCTAACAAGTTACAATAAGACTAAGCACAAACCCTCATATCAAGGCTGGATGAGACAACCAAGTAGGAGGAAAAAGGTCCCCAAAACAAGAGTCACAGACACCTTCCACTCCCACTATTAGGAATCCCACCAAAACACCAAGCTACATAAGCATAATATATACGCAGGGGCCCTAGGTCAGACCCATACCTGGTTATCAGTTCAGTCTCTGTGAGCCCCTATGAATCCTGCTTAGTTACTTTCATGGTTATGAGTTGCTTAGATGCTTGTTATATACGCAGCCCATCTGGCTCCTACAGTCCTTCCTCCCTCTCATATGTGGGGTTCCAAGCTTTACCTAATGGTTGCCTATAGGTCTCTGCATCTGCTCTCATCACTTGCTGGCTGAAGCCTCTCTTGATGACAACTGAACCAGGCACCAACCTATGAGTACCAGAATATCATTAGGAATCATTAGGAATGATTTTTTTTGCCAGTCATGTTTGATTACATCCTAGGTCTCTGGGCTATCAAACCTCTGGTTTCTGGCCATGCAGATAGTGTCAGGCTTGGGTTCCCTCTCCTGGCCTTAATCTGGATCAGTCATTGGTTGGCTACTCCCACAAGTTCGGTGCCACCATTGCCACAGGACATCTTGCAGGAAGGGGAATTTGTTGGTCAAAGATTTTGTGGCTGGATTGATATCCTTGTCACACCACTTGAAGCATTTCCTAGTTGCAGAAGATGGTCATTTCAGGCTCTGTATCCACATTGCTAGGTGTCTAGCATCACCCTCAAATATTCCAGGGAGTTTCTACTACATTAGGTTTTCACATCACCCCCAAATACCCCCCATTCCAGTAGTCTCTCCATCATTCTCCCCGTGCCTTATCCCTCCTGTTCTCATCCCTTCCCACAGCTGTCCACCCACAACATCTATTTTGCCTTCCCAAGGAGATGGAGACCCATGTGTCCCTCATTGAGCCCTCAATGTTACTAAGCATCGCTGGGTCTGAATCTTAAAGAAAGCTCTGGTGATGAGCCATGAACTTTTGAAATTAATTTTCAGTTGTCATTCCCTTAAATCTAGACCAGCCTTGAAAGACTGGGGATTTACCTTCATTATCAGGAAGTATGAGTCATCCCAGAAATTGCTGTTAAGATGTAAGAAGATTGTATGCATTTTTGTGATTTCTTTTTGATGTTTTTAGAATTAGAGTAAAGGGGGTAAAGCAGGGAACAGAGAAGATGGCTTCTAAAACTCTAGTCTGTGTCTTGAAAATCCTGATGGCCTTAGTTATACTAGAAAGAAATGTATGCTTCAGGATGTAAAGTTTGAACTCTCAGAGATACCAGAGTAGAAAGGATTTTATTTCTGTTGTTTCCATTTCCTCATAAATGTGAACAGAGTAGCAATGAGCACAGATAAGCAAGTATCTTTTTCTATATATCTCTATACATATGCATATATATAGTTATCTTCTACACACTCACAAATGTGTGTGTGTGTGTGTGTGTGTGTGTGTGTGTTCTACACAGTAAGGTGAAAAATACACTTTTCCAAGGTGAGTCTTTTGAGAAAGTAACCTTTTAAGACTTCTTAGTAATGATATTGAAAATATCATCCAAAGTTATGGTGCCCTGGAACTATGACATGATTCTGCCTGTGCTGCTCTGTGGAAACCACCAACGGAGCTGGAAACGAAATGGATGTTTCAAAGGAAGAAAGCCTTACTTCATGGTGTTTTGACTCCATGGGTTGTACCCTGCAGTAATAGTACTGTTATATTTTCCGCAACCACAGGGAGTCCATTTGAGCAAAATAATTCCCACCTATCCAGCCTTCTCACTGTGTCTCATCTAAAATGAACTCAAACCTTGGTTCTTGTGGTTTTCCAAACCCACATGACAACACTCTAGCTGATTCTTCTCTCTGCCCAAGATATGTCTTTTGTGAATTACTTAACTACAATTGAGCAATAAACAGCCATTGAATCATTGCTCATTTGTTCCTAAATTTGTATATAAAAGGCTTGTAAACCACTCGGGACTCGGGCTGCATTTCAACAAGCAAGTATTTCAGAAATGAATACTAGAACTTGTCTTTCAAATCCCCTATACTAACACAATTAAACTTGAAGTTCCTGAAATAAAGAGTTAATGTTGTACTTTGGTTGCATAGCTCTGTTCTTCACCATACTTTCTCTGTATGAAAGTGATGTTTCTCATTACATAAAATCATTAAGAAACATTTAGTGGTGAATGAAATAATACATCATGTATCCTGCTCATAAGGTGTTAATAAATTATGAAATTTTCTGCCTGTTAGTAACTATGTCCATCTTTCTACATGTGTAGGAAATGCCTATTCCTTTTACAAATGGTTTCACCTTATTTTTTTCCATAACTATGTTTTGTCCCTTTAGTAATATTGCATTGTTTAACCTGACTCATACACACATACAGATATCCATAGTTCACTGGGAATATTATGTCTTAAGAAGTATATTTCAGTCATTAAGTTTAGTCTCAAAACAATGAGGTACTTCTTACAGTGTACATATGATTGCTAATTATCTACCAATATTGATAAATTCATGAGTTCTATTATTATAAAGGTGTTACCCTGCTCCATTTAAGGCATTTTAAATTAGGAGGACTAGGCTGTCCATGGTAATGGATCAGTATTTATCCCTAGTATAAGAATGGACTTTGGGAGCCCATTCCACATAGAGTGATACTCCCTCAGTCTATACACATGAGAGAGGTCCTGGCCCTTGCTTCAAATGTTATGACAGAGTTTGAAGATCCACCATGGAAGGCCTCACCCTCCCTGGGGACCAGAAAGGGGATGTGATGGGGGGCTTGGTGGGAGAAATGGGAGGACAGGAGGGTGTGGGAACTGAGATTGACATGTAAAACAAGCTTATTTAAAATTTTAATAAAAGAATTATCAAAAAGAGATGACAAAGTAATTGAATTGCTATTGATTAATTTGAATGTATGTGATTCCTAGATTGTTTAACTAAATCATTTTATAAATTAAATTTGTGAAAGGGAAGAAATTTCAATGAATATTTCATTAGTGGAGCATTTATTAGGATCTAAGTATTTCACAAGACAACCATAGAATTTAACACAGGTTTTGGTACCCTGTACACTAGTAAACTGGATCTTTCAATGCAGTTTCATTTTGTTTTAGCATATCTTCATATTAGTTCTTACTTAATATTTCAGAAGAATGGCATAATATATAAACTCAAATGCTCCCTAGGCCTGTCTCCTTAACCATAGATATCCACAGAACTAAAGCTTCAACAATAAAAGGTATGATATAAAGGATCGGGCAAGTATATAATTCATTTGTTTCTTTTCCCACAAAGCAAACTTCTGCTACTTTAATTATTGTGCCATTATGTTATCATATAACTCATTTCTTATAGAAGCAGACATTTTGAATAGACAAGTAAGTCCTTTGTCTTCATTGTGAAGCGTTTGGGGGAGTGAATTACTATCTTATATACAACTTTTCATTGTTAAAATTGCTAAATACCATCTTCTTATCTCTTCAAAAGACATGAACCAAAGTCAAACTGCAAATTCCATGCCCCTGTAACTGGTATATCAGGTGAGGTGACTGTTTTTTTTTTTTTTCATAGTCCTAAATATGGCTTTGATAAAACTAACCAATCTGCCTGATTTTGGAGTCTGTATATTTTTGTGTGTAAAGTGACATCTAGATAAACAATCCAGTCACAACACGTTTTTACCTTTGTGAATGTAATTTTGAGAGTTTGGACTCCATAACAATGCCTCGGGGAGTTGGCATGGCACACTGCAAAGGAGAAATACTTAGAGACACTTTGAACTTGAGCTCCTCTCCCCTTAATGAAATCTATGCAGTTATTTAACGCATCTCATTTTATTTGCAGTTTTGGGACTCATCTGCTTCACTTGAATTTCTTTTAGACTTTACTTCCCAACACACACCCCTTTTACACACATAAATTTCCCTTTTTATATGTATATACTCCCCAGCTAAACCCAATTAAACTGCAGTAATCCTTGTCTTGAAGTTTCTTTTACAATGCCAGGAAATGTTCTATACTACAAGATAACTGTATGACATGGAAGCTTTTAATCAGGTTTTTATTTATATTTTTGTAAAGTTCAGAAATTATGATTATCACTTTTATTTACACAAATGAAGGTACTGTATGGGCTGAGTTGTGTTATTTACATAAATTTATGAAACAAAAATGCTCCCAAGAAATTACTAGACAAGTGTATGTGTCATTATAGACTTGAGGGAAAACAGAGTAGAAAAATTTAGTAAGAACTAAGCCTTAATGTTTTCATCATCTGAATTTTTCTTTACATATCACACATACTAATAATTTAAGTGGCCTTACACCAGGCTCTTATAACATATAAGGTCATCTAAACCAGATTTCCTCTGCACAGAAAGTAGAGGCTCTGTCTTTTTGAAAGATAATGCTTTAATAAGATAATACAAGATAAACACAATAACAACAGGAGAATATATAATCCTGAATCGAATTCTACTGTGATTCTGCACAGAAGCATCCATTGCTCTTTGTGTTTGCTGCAAAAATCTGTAAGCAGCACTGGCCTTAACCATAGGTGGGAGAAAGAAGTGATGACATTGGTCCTCCAGCACTGAGACCCAAGTATTCCATTTTTCTTGAACAGATTTTTGTGTTGACAGATACCTTGAAAATCACAGAAGAAATAGAAATCTCTATTTATAAAGACCAAATGGTCCAATTTAAGATATTCTGATGTATAATGTGTTTGCCTGGGAACACAGAATCAGTGAAAATGTCAAATGCATTACTTTAAAAAAAAAAAAAAAACAAATAAGGATACTTTCCCTTCCCAGGAAAAATGCCATTTATTCTCCTGTATGTTGACATGAATTCTACATCTTCTGGAATGTACCCTGAAAACCCCTCCTCATTGACACATGCAGAAGTGCCCTAAAGGACTACCATTTTTCCAGCAGCTAGGACGATGTTTGTGCTGTCTCTAGTGGTCCCCTTACTCCCTTACTCATCCTGCTTGTGCTTACTAGAATGTCATTTTCCATAAATCATCCACTTACTCTGTACCATTGTATGAGAAAATAGGAGTTAAATAGAGTGAACAACTGCCTTTCCAGGGTTTGGGCTTCCTAACAGCATAGCTTTGTGGTATGATATGAGGGGGTCAAACTATGAGTTCTCCTCCAAAGGAACCATTTTTTCCCATTCCCAAGGAACCTTTGCCTTGAAACCAATTTAGTTGGGTTGCTTTAACATTTTGGGAATTTCTTACTTCAAGGAACTTGTTCTTGTATTAATCAGGGTTTTACAATGAGGTGAATAAAGCAAATGCACTTTCAGGACTAATGGCAAGAAATATCTAAGATGCAATCATATTGGATTGCAAGTAAAATTCATGTGTTAATGAACATATTACATATTCATGTACATAGTTCTGAATAATTTTACAGAATTTTGAGTGTCGTGCTAAGCAAAGCACCTTTGATTTTATAGACTTTAGGAAGCAGTGTAAGGAAAAAACAGTAGGACACCCTTCTTTGTAAATATGAAACTGGTGACTGAACACAGCAACAAAAAAGAATGTGAACATTTCACCTGTATTCTATTCTACAGAATAAAAACTAATACGCATTCAGCAAATGTCTTTGTTTCACTGCATTTCAGATTTCATTATGTATACTGATAGAATAGTGATAATAATTTGTGTGTGTGTGTGTGTGTGTGTGTGTGTATGCAAAGAGAGAGAAAGAGAAAGAGGGAGAGAAAGAACACATGCATTGGTAGGCATTAAATTTAGAGCTTCACTCATAATAGACATGGTCTGTATAACTGATAACATCTGTAGATTACAGATAGTGACTCAACTTTAACAGCACTTATTTTAGAGAGCTGGAATAGGTTTTAAAAGAAAAACATAAATGCCTGTAAAAATGTAAGACATAATGTTGTTGAGCAATATACTTAAAAGTTTAAAGTTAAAAACTATTATAATGACTTCTCTCTCCAAGTAGTTGAATAGTGGATAATCTCAACACACTGCTCAGCTGGACAAGCAAATATGTTCAGATTATTTACAAAGCAAGACCACATACTTCAAAGAACAATGGAGAAGAACATGCAGAAGAAACAAGGCAAAAGAGAGTATTAATCCTTTGAGATCTTAGAAAACACTGTAAGGCCTTTGACTTTTACTCAGTGTGATAAGGACTACATTGAAGATTGGTTGCCAGGGAACTTCATTGTGGCTTCATGTGTTGGTGTTGGATGATTCTCTTTGATGCTACACAAGTAACAGCAGGTGGAAAGATGGCAGAAAAAATTAAATGTGTTAGGAGATGGGTGATACAATTCTCTGTAGTGGGTCATGAGACAGGCATGAAAACAAAATGCATTATTTGCCATTATGATTTAGCCATTAAAACCGCTGATGACTCAGAGTTGAATGCTTAGATGAAAGAAATGATGTCAGGATTATGGCTTTGGTAACTAGGACTATTTATTGAGAATAACAAGAATGTGATATTTAAGATTTTGTCTTTGTTATATTACACTTCATATTCCTGAACATACTCATCATCACCATTCCTTTGAGGAAACTAAGAGGCCAAACCTATCATCACACTCGGGAGAGTGTCATCCATTCTAGTGTCAAAAGCATCCCCTTTACTCCTTCAAGTGTTATAGCAGGAGGTTAGATTAGAGATCCTTAGGGTATACAATGCATTATGCTGTGTCTTGTCAACATTGTCAGAAGATGCATATCCAGAGAACTGCTTTTCCTTCCAACTAATGCCTTTAGGAGTAGCATGCTTGTTTTCAACAGAAATGCCACCTTGTTTCTGTTTCTGGAGCCTTCCTTTAGAATTGCTTTCAGAGTTAATAGGATATTTTTAAGTGATGACAACTATACTCCTCTAAAGATTCATTAATTTTCAGTAAAGCCAGATTTCCTAAGAAGTATATGGTATAATTTAGGGTTCAAAGGTAGATAAAGGTTACGAACAAAAGAATCAAGGAGTGGTATTTTCCATATAATAATTAGCAAAACAAGGACCTTAATATTTGTCACAATTCTCATATCAATTATGCAGCTCTATGTAATAGTCTGATTTATTTCTTAATATGTCTACATTTGCAGATCACATAAAACATTTTGGAAGACAAAACTAATGTGAATTGTATGGCAGATTTTATGTATTATGGATATCAATTTTTAAGTTTATGTGAAAAGGAAGAAGGAAATTAAGCCTTGAGCCTACTGAGTTGAGCTTATATTGTGTATTGTGATCTGTAATTTCCTTCAATTAATCCTGTGTAGAATACCCATTTTGTTGTGATTCCAAATCTTTAATATGCACATAGTCAGAGGAGATGGCCAGTAGTGTGTGAACTTAATGAGTTGCATCTATATTTGGCGAAATCTGAACTATGGTAATGTTACCAAGAAGTAACAAAGTGTGCTGAGCCCTTGGTCTGTGACAAAGACAGTACCAGTGACTGCAGATCTCTGTATGTCTGGCCACAGGCAATGGATTCACAATACAGATTAACTTGTTTTTCTATTACTCATGGTGATTTTGAAATGTCCCTCAGGTAAAATATGTATTCTTCATTAGGTGAGGCTATTAGAGTAGTATTAATTACTCTTGTGGCCTTGAGGTATAGCACAAGATATGTCATGAAGAAAAAAATTTTTGATAAGAGAAAAGAAATTAGTTTCTTTTTTATTTAACCGGCTTAAAATAATCTTATAATCAAATTCCCTGTATTAAAATTTAGTTACTATTTACTACCTCAGTAAAGAGGAAACAAAAGTTTTTTCTGATTGAGGATTGATTTCCTGAAGTAGAAACTGGAATGAAAATTTTATAACAGGTAAACAAAGCTGTTATAAGTACAAAATGAGGAACCATATCTAAAAATGTTACTAGAACACACATGTGGTATGTGGTCATTCTATGTTTAAATAATGCTACAGTAATTAGCTTTTATTATCTCAAGAAATGTCATGAAATTCTGATGGAAATGGCTCTCTCCTCAAATCTTCCAGCCCTATCCGTTTACTTTGCATAAAGAACCAAGTGTGTGGGCTCCACAGATAACCGAGGTTAAGAGTGCTTGCTGCTC
Source organism: Phodopus roborovskii (assembly GCF_943737965.1). Lineage (NCBI taxonomy): Eukaryota > Metazoa > Chordata > Mammalia > Rodentia > Cricetidae > Phodopus > Phodopus roborovskii. Next base: position 8,952,085 of record NW_026125444.1, read on the forward strand.
TCCCAGAAACCCCCAAGCTTCGGTCCCAAGATCCATGTCATGCTGCTGTAACTTTGAGCCACGTTTTATAACTAAAACGTTTGAAAGTTAGTTGTAGGTATATATATACATACATACATACATACATACATACATACATACATACATACATATATATATGGCTGTACTCGGGTAGCTTGAAAATCAAGTAAACAGAATGTAACTAAAAATATAAAGAGCTGAGAATCAAGTAAACTGTAAAACTAACACAGTTAGGATTTTGGAGCTGGTATGTGACAACCACTTGTAGCATCCAGCTCCAGAAAACCTGACATAGCCTTCTGGCCTCAGCAGACATGTGTCTATACCGACAGAGAGATGCGTACCCACATTCATAATTAAAATTAAAAATATAGCTGACCTGAGCTAGTGGGAGCTCACTGACTCTGGACTGACAGTAAGGGAACCTGCATGGGACCAAACTGGGCCATCTGAATGTGGATGACAGTAGTGTGGGCAGTCCATGGAGCCACTGGCAGTGAGACCAGGATCTGTCCTTAGTGTTTGAAATGGCTTTTTGCAGCCCATTCTCTCAGCCTAGATATAGGAGAGAGGGCCTTGGTCCTGCCTCAAAGAGAATCGCCAGACTTCCTTGAATCCCCATAGGAGGCCTCACCCTCTCTGAGGAGTGGAAGGGGGTGTGGGGTGAGGGGAAGATGTGGAAAGCAGGAGGATGGAAGGGATTAGTATGTAAAAGTAGAAAAGATTGTTTTTAATATTAAAAAATGATTTTAAAAGAATATAAATAAATGCTTAAGAGGAAAAAAAAAGAGCCACTCAATAACGGTGGTAACTTTCTCCCAGCTACATGTTACAACCCATTAATGATATGCTGTCTTCCTTTGTAGTAGTCAATAAATATTTTAATGAACAGAAACAGACAAAATCAAAAAGAGCATAGACTATACTTAGCATCTCATTTAATCTGGCTTTTAAAAAGGTTTTAAAAAGTTGCAGAAAGCTTTGTTTCACATATATATGAATTCCAATGTGTGTGTGTGTGTGTGTGTGTGTGTGTGTGAGAGAGAGAGAGAGAGAGAGAGAGAGAGAGAGTGTATGTGTGTGTTGATGTGGGGGGGGTTGGTGTGGGAAGGGTTGGTATGGGGGGTTGGTGTGTGAGTGTGGGGGGGTTGGTGTGTATGTTTGTATGTGTGGAGTGTGTGTGTGTGTGCATACGCATGCATGTGCGTACGCCTCTACATATGTTATTATCTTGTTTCTGACCCTTATTAAACATATCACAGTGAAATGTCTTTCATGTTTTAGTGCCAAATCGCCTTCTTAACCCTTCTTTGCTTGTTTTATGGTTTTCTTTATTCTCAACCCTTTATATATTTACTTATACCATGTTTGCTTTGTTTTGTTGTTGTTGTTGTAGTTCATTTGTTTGTTATTTTTGAGCTATCCAAGAAAAACCATATACACACTTAAAACTATTCCTTGGTGCTGATAACCATTAAGTTAGACATTTTGACATAGTAATCACATTAGTTATCCCATACCAGCTTAAAAAATAATGCAAATGCCACTTTCAGTAGACAGAATTATGCATCAAATTCCAGGTTTGCTCATAGATGAAGTGTAGTACAATATTTCCTTGACTATGACCTAAAAGTATTTTTTTACACAAAGCAAGTAAGGCATAGGGCTTCTAGTAATTACCTTCTTCTGGATGACATCCAAGATAGCATTTCACTGCTAGACTCTTCACAGCATGAGGCCTTACAGCAAAGCTGTAATAAATGTATGCCCCAGGTGTTTGCAGGGAGGCTACAAGCAAGCTTATCTCCTTTCTTGACTTCTGATCAGAATCAAAATGTTAGCCATCTATAAGAGAAATGATTTTCCTATAAGTATAATTTTATACCTACATGTAAGATGTTTTCTATCTAATTATATATACTAAAGCTGTTTAAAGAAGCCAATCTGTTGAGGATAGGTATGCCATATAAACTTCCCATGAGACATATCATTCACCTAATTATCTATCTTAGATGATCTCTCAATGATATATATAATTCCCCAATTGTCCAGCTTTACTTATGTCTCTTCACGGTTTCTCATTGAGTCTCTGAAATGAATCCTTTTACAATAATGCCATTCTACTTTATCGTTCCCCTGATTTATATCCACATTAACATTTAGTGTGTTTTCAAGGCTAGTGTTGTTTAACAGGCAAAGGGTTTTTGTTATATATTTTCTTTAATTGAACCATTTCTTTAATTGAACCATGAATACCTTTAAATACTAAACTAGAAGAGACCTACCAAGGTGTAGCTTAATTTAGTGCAAATTTACTTTATTTGGCAGCATTACAACATATTATAGAATAACACATGAATTTAAAATGCACAAAAACAAAATAATTCCTCTATGTGTCCTGATACACAATATTTGAGACTTTAGGGAAATCTAACAGTTGGCAAATCTTTCTTATTCTCTCAGGGAATGTTTAGAATTTTCTGTATCTCAAGTGGAGGCTAATGAACCATTAACATGTTAGAAAGTGAAAACATAAATGTACCTTTTGCTTTACCAGTATCTATAATTCTGTCTGAGACACTGAATGTTCTAAGATGTTTGCCAACCTTAATCAGTTTCCAGACAAAAATGTTTTTAGAGATCTGTAGCTCTGTGTGTGTTATTTCAAGTTGAGATGAAGCAACAGTTTGTACAGGGTATAGAACACCAGAAAGAAAGCCAACCTTCCATGTAACAGAGTACTTTGAGCATGCAAATTCAGAAAATATAATTTACAAGCAAGAAATAGGATTTGTAACAATGGCAACAGAAACTAAATAAGAACAATAAAGCCCCATGATGTGGTCTCTTAAAGAGTATTGGCTCCACAGCCTGGTAGCCTTAATTTTATTTTACTAATTATCTTGACTATTCTTAGATTATGATCTTTTAAAAAATTAGCATCTAAATATGAACTGGTAAAAACTTGCAATACAAAGGAAATATTTGTATCATCCATACTTGAGAGTGTCTGTGGGAAAGAGGCTGAAAGAATTTGTTCTTCAAAAAAGATGTGGAAGTAGTCTCTTTATTTACAAAGCTCACTCCCTTATTTGGGGGCAAGTAAGTATCCTATTTTTAAAATTGATATTTTCTCACCAATAACATAAAATATATTGCTTCAAATGGTAATATTCCTTAGGATGATTTTATAATTACATACTCAAGAAAAAGTAATTGCACTTAAATAATATCTTAAACTTTCTGTTATGAGTATCTCGGTTAAATGCCTTTATTTTCTCAATATAAAAACGTGAATTCCAACAGCAAAACATGTAACTGATCCTCTTAGTCTTAAAAGTGCCTTTGTTGCTTTCATTCACTCACTATCTGCAACATCGAGTCTCAGAATGTAATTTAGAGTCCACAGTGAATGATAAGTGCAGAGACCACAGTTATTCTGTTCACTATTGTATGCCCAGCGGTGCATCCATATCTGATGGGAATGGCAAAAATCACAAAGCCAGCACAGCTGCTTGACAAAGATCCAGCAAAGTTGAGCCCCATGATGGCCGTCATGTCACTTTTGGTCTTGATCTCTGCATGTTGCATGCTCAGGAAACGTTTGATATTTGTACAACTTGAGGGTATTGGATTGATGGAAATTTCTTATGAATCATTTATGCCTTCTCTCAGGGAGTATTCTATGCCTCCCAAGGAAAGTCCTGAGCATACCAGCCCTCCTGCTTTTAGGGAGATATCCTTATCTACTTGGTGTTCTTTGTGCCTTAGAGCTTGTGACACATAAAGAAGCCAGAAGTCTCTTCATGAGACCCTGAGGTAGTCTTGAAACATCTACCCTGTGCTACTCAGGAAAAAGACAATCAAACACAGTAAAATTTTAAAGGTCCACAGGATTCAGTGGGCTAGAGGAGTGGTCCACAGATCAGATTGCAAGCCTCTTCCCATTACACACTCAGGTAATTTTGTGGCATACACAGCAACAAAGTTAGATTAGCTAAAGTTACCTCTGCCCCACACAGAAACTTATATTGATGTGCAAAGAATGATGTAAAAAGATGACAAAAGAATGAGGTGCCAGGACCTCCCTTTCTTAGAAGAGTCAGCTGCTCCTGCAGAGCCACTGTGGCTTAATGTCAGGATTAGACATATAAACAGATTCTGTAAAGATATATTATGCCAGAAATTAAATAACAACTACAGCACCTTTGGCCTGGGGAGTTCTCTTGTGCACCCTGACCATTAAGAGTTAATAATATACTGCTTAGGACATCGAAATCTGACTTAGAGATTTTCTTTTGTGGCTTCTTTGAAGCCACAAAGCTATCAGCCTGAGAGCAGGCTGTCATATGCCTCTAGATTCTTAAAACTTGGGTTATGGGGTTGATGAGTAAAAAATGATTATAAAACATAATAACTTTTGTCAGTGATGATAAAGCTTGAGGGAAATGATTGTAAAAGATAACTGTTCTATCACAGTTTATCAATTATGACTAAAATTATGACCCCAGATGCATAAGAGAAAAATGTTAAATACAAATCCAAAAACAAAAAGAAATGGTATGATCTAAGTTTTGGCACAACGTGAATCTGTCCTTACTTACTGAATTCTATATAAGTAAAGAAGCATCCTGGCTGCTAATTAGTCAGGCTGCTAGATTCTCTTAACCATCATGCTCATCTCTAGCCTTCCCTCAACAACTCCTTACTTCCTCTCTGGGACCTGGCCACCACTGGGACTGTCCCTCCCCAGCAAGCTGCCCAGTTCTCTCTCTCTCTCTCTCTCTCTCTCTCTCTCTCTCTCTCTCTCTCTCTCTCTCTCTCTCTCTCTCTCTCTCTCTCTCTCTGCTCTAGGTTTGCAGGTATGTGCCACTATTCTGAGTCTTTTCCAAGGGTTCTAAGGATCAGAACTTAGGTTCTCATGCTTGTCTGGCAAGAACTTGACCAAGTAAGAAATACCTGCAACCCAGAAATGTGATTTCTAAGATATCTCTTTAATTTAGCATCACTTATTGGCACACTTTAATTATCATGGAGCACTTGGGATGATGTACCTAATGATTTAATCCAGGGTCTCTCTGATACTGTAGAAGAAATTCTGAATTCTGTAGTAAATGAATTCTTGAAAGGGATTAAGGAAAATTAGCAGCACAAAGATTTTGTTCTTCAAGCTTTCATTTCAATTTAAAACCTGTTCATTTTGCCAAAATATCTCTAAATAAAATAATATTGATGTTAAATAAAGTTGGTAAGTTTGTTATTCAGGAAGTACATGTAATTCAGATCTTGTAGACTACTGATAGTAGAAAAATGCATTCTGGGACTGCATAAAAAGAAAAAAATAGAAAATACTGTAAGGGAAAGAAGAAAACAAGATTAAAGGAGCTGCATTGTTGACTGATGAAGGCAGTCTAACAGCACTGTGAGCGAGTTCTTTACTCTTTCGTTCAGCCTTTGAAAGAAGCCAGCTAACCTTCATACTTCTGAGAAAAATGGCATTCAACCATATATATATATATATATATATATATATATATATATGAAAGGATACATTTTAATGAATATGTCCTTGTTTCTTAGAGACTTATTTTTTTTAATTTGTTCATTATGACATGGACAAGATAAGACAGAAAGGCTAGCAGTACACTGTATAGTTTTCATTCATTATAACAAAAGGAAAATTCCACTTGCTTCAAAATAAATAATCTCATTTGATCAGATGGTTTATTACTATGTTATATTGGATTTTTAACCATCCTATAACTAATATATACCTGAATTTACTTTAAAATAAGAAAGCATGTATTTAACCTCTCAACCAGAATGTTTTCATTATTAGAAGATCAATTTCAAAGTTCAACAATGCATAAAGACTAATAATTTCATGTTATAGAGCTCTTTTTTTAAGAGAGAGAACATGATGCTACCTCAGAGAGGTAAAATTTGTTTTACCCCATGGGAGCAATGACATTTTTACTCAAAGTTAATTTGACAGTATTAAGTAAATTATGTAAATACATAAAATTTTCATATGCAATCTCAAAAGTTCTATGAGTAATTAAACAAACAAAATAAATAAAACACATACCAACTCTTCATCTTATTCAGGAGTTTAAAGCAAAATCAAGGAACTCTCAAAGTACTGTCATAACTACATGCTGTTCATTGTATCATAGACACACAACTACTTACACACAATAATTTTTTCTATAATCTATGATAAAATATACAGTGCATTCCCAAGATTCTCTAGCCCTGCAGACACTTTTAGCATTCTTCCTTTATGTTTAAACAACTTCCGCTGAACTAAGACTCCCTATTAAATTATTTTAAAATACTTACCTAAAGAGAATTATGATTTTTAAAATAGCATTGGAAAATTATCATTTGTATGAAATTCATTCAGTAGAAGCATTAAAGAAGCATGAAATATACATGAAGACATGTAACTCCTAATAATAGTGTTTTGGAGAAATACAATACACTGACTGGTAAAGGCAATATGTAATATAGACATAAATTTTAGATTAGGTAAAGCAATATAAAAAGTTAAATAACAGAGAACCAAGAATTTGAAGCCTGACCTAGACATTAGTTGCCTAATACACAAGTCTATTTTTCTTTAACTTTTAAATGTCCAGTGGTGATGCTAGTAACTATATACAAGGGCAACTGTGAAGCCAGGAAGCAAGGCATTTTCACTGTGTAGGACTAGAGCAAATGCGTATTTTAGAATCAGCAAATAAGCATTTTTTATTTTAATGACTCTTCACCAAATTAATTGTTATTATATGTGCTTGCAATTGTCTTTCTTCTCAGAAGCCCACATACACACAGTGAAATGTTTGTTTGTACCTCTCTGGAGCTCTTTCACTCGGCCTTGATTATTTAACCTTCTGCTATTGATTGATTGGTACGCTGTCCGAAAGCATCCATTGTGATTAACACAGGGCTTTGCCAGCTGTAATCGCCTAAGGACTTTGTCACTGTGATATGATTCTACTTTATTTTTATTTGTTTTCTAACTTTTACATTAACGTAATTAAAACTCATATTTATCTATGAGGTACCATATATTTCAGTATGTGTAAACATTCTAAGTGGATATTGTGACATGACACATTTTTGCCATAATTCTGGTTCCTCTGACAAGCTTTGAAACAAATTCCTATCATGCTTAAGACTTTCTTCAAATGTGGAAGGCACTCAACAATACTTTTGTCTTATTAAAAACAATTTGAAATACATGCATAAAAGAGTAAATGTACTGATAGGGCTCTAAAAGTTGGGATGACTAAACCTATATGCTTTTGCACACCAAGTGGTGCTTTAGAAACTCTTTCCCTGAAAGCAATCCCTCTCAATTTTCAGATGTTCACTGTTAGAAGAACTTGCTTTGTCATGTGATCTTACATAGGTCTCAAAGAATTAGAAAGATGTGAATGGCCAAAATGGAAAGCTGGCAACTCTAGAGTGATAGAAGAATTTGAGCTAGAGTATAGCAGAAACAGGGTATAAGAATGTTTGGGGAATTTACATTAGAATAAAGAAACAACTGAAAATGTTGATGGATCTGGGCCTGATAGAACATATATAATGCTCGATACTTGGGAGAGAAAGATGGGAAGAACCCAAGTTTCAGGCTTGTCCATGCTGACGAATAAGTCGAAAACTAGTCTGGTTAAATATACAGACTAGGTCTCAGTTGTGAAAGTTTTGTTTTGGTTTGGTTTGGTTTGTTTGTTTATTTGTTTGCACATTAGCATTTATGGCAGAATTTTATTTAAAAGGCTAATTGTTCAAATACTGTTGCTTGGGTAGCTGTGCTAGATATGAAATGGAGTGACATCTGAGGTTTGTACACACACACAAGAGCTAAAGGCCAACTCACAGGACTAGTTCATCCTTGGCCAAGAGAGAAGCTACAAGCACATAATGCATAAATGACCTAATGAATTCATTTCGACCATACCCCCCATTCTCTGAGGAATGCAGGACTAGAACTCTGGCCTTGCATTTATTCCCAAATCACAAAACCTTAAGAATAACTGATAGATGTATAGGAAGTTTTGAATCAGAGTATGTATAAACTAAGCATTGTTTATAGGAAAGTTATACTAGATAGGCATTAGTAGATTGGTTAATGATAAAAAGTAGATGTATGTGGTTCAAGGAAGTCTGCCCTTAGTTTCTTCCCTGTATTCAAAAGTATATACAGTTACATTGACGCTATTTGTAAGGCCTCCATACATAATCCCCACCTTGCTATCGATGGTAAATCAGAAGCTAACATTCCCCAGGCAAATTAAAGTTTAAATCTCGGAATAAATTCAGTCTCAATTCTCCAACGACAAATACACACTAGTGAACTTGAGTTTTCCTAAATGTGACATCTCCAATCTTTTCAGGTAGACAGCAACTTTACCATCTCTATGTTCTAGTCAGATAAGCCACATATTTTCACATCTAATAAAATTGCAATTAAACATTTAATGAATGAAAGTATTGGCAGCCCATGGCTGGGGGGGGTATAAAAAATTAAGTCTATTAGCTTGTGACAATAAAAAATAAAAGTGTTCAAACAAAATATAACACTGTGTAGTAGAGGAACAAACACATTTTTGGAAAGAAGTTTGATTTAATTATAAAAAGAATTCACTGATGAACTTACAGCTGAGAAATGCACATACTAATGTACATCTCAAAGTATCTAAATTCCATTTTTCCCAATATGTGACTAATCTAGGAGGATAATAGAATGACACTTGGCACATAGTGTGTGGCATTAACACCTAATATATAGCTGCTATAAAATAAACTGAGCAGTCATCATAAGTGGTGTCTAGGATCAAGTGATTTATGGATACATGTCCCTTAGAACCAATGAAACAAAGTAGATAGCAAGAAAAAGAAAACATTAAACAGTGAAATAGCAATAGCAAAGCAACTTCCATTACTACAAAAATGCTGTGCTCTAAGCACTCAGCATTTAAATCATCTAAACTCTAGATTATGTCCAAGCTTTGCAACAGTGTGCTGATATCTTGCTTGTATAAATAAAGCCTGTCTGAATATCAGAGAATGGAGCTTGCCACTAGCTGACCATAGAGACCTAGCATGATGACAGACAAGTCTGTGAAGCAGAGTATTCTGAAGGACTGGACCGCCTTGTCCTGGTTTGCTGTCACTCTTTTTGGTGTCCTGCTTGGGCAATCTGGACAAGCAGATTACAAAAAAAAGTGACTGCTGAACTTACCAAGTGACAGGAGGGTCCTTCAAGGTTGCTGCTTCATTAAAAAGTCTCCCATAATTTCTGGGCCTATAGGCTAAAGACGGATGCCCCAACGTTACAGAGGAACTTTGGGTGAATGTGCAGGCAGTGAAATGTCTCTGTCAATTCTGGAGTTTATATTATATCCTTCTTGTGTCTTTGATGGAGTTGAAGACAGATAGTTATGGTTATGGTTTTCCTTAGTTATGATAAAAGATATGTTAATATAAAACTTTAGACTTACAAAGACAGGATAGATGATAGAACATTTTTTTTTTTAAATTTTGCCAAGTGTAAGTGGTCTAAATATTGTAACTATAATTCTTACTTGATGACTGTTTTTGTTATATATAAGTTTACTATGTTAAAGTTAAAAACCTTCCTTTTATTTAGACAGACAAGAGGAGATGACAGAGAATGTCCTTCTCTATGCTGTGAATATATGTTTCTCGTATTAGTTGATAAATAAAACTGTTTCAGTCAATGAACAGGCAGGATTTATCCAGTCAGAAAATCCAAACAGGGATTCTGATAGCAGGCAGTGTCAAAGGGACACCATGTAGCTGCCGAGGAAGCAGGAGACACAGGTATCACTGGTAGGCCAGGACTACATGGAGATACACAGATTCATAGAAACGGGAGATACAGAGTTAGCCGATAAGAAGCCTGAGCCATCAGCCAAACAGTTTATAATTAATATAAGCCTCTGTGTGTTTATTTGAGAGTAAATCACTGTGGGACTAGGTGAGACTGAAACTTCCATCTCACCCAGATATATGGTTAAACGAGTGGCAAGCTCCATTCTCTGAGCTTCAGCATGCTTTATTTGTACGAGCAAGGTATCATCAGCTATCAGTATAATCTAGTTTTCATTCATGTGTCAAGTGGTAATATTCTAAAATGAAATATAGGTTTCATAGGTAGGTTGCAAGGTTTCACGTACACTGTCAACTAATTCAATTTATTTCTTATCTCTCTTTTCTAAGCTAGCAGTGGAAACCATTTCATTACAAAAGCCTCCAAGTAATGGTCTTTTTATTCAATATATTTATGTCATTATTTGATTATTTCATGCATGAAGTCCACTTCTTTTGTATGTATACATAACCTATTGAGCTTAGTTATAGCTGTTTGTATGTGCAAGTATGTATTGCCATTTCACTGAATAACAGGAAATAATGTACCAGTGGCTATACGGAAGAAGCAAATTGGCTGCATCTATCTTGGAAGCCATTTACAGCTAGTGGTCCCATGGAGAAAGGTGTACATAACGAGCCCCTTGAGCATCAGTAATAGCATGTTTGCATTATCAGTCTTGTGTTGGTAACCACGGCTCCTATCAGTTCGTGAGCAGAGCAGCCATGACATTTTCAGACATCCCCATTGCAGAGCATTCTTTGCCATCCTTTGGCTCCTGCATTCTTTCCAGCTCCTCCTCAGAAGTGGTGCGTTAGGACTGAGCAATTGACAGCCACTTACTCTCAGCACTCTTATGAGTGGTGAGTCATGAATCAGCCACAGCTCACTGGACGCAGGAGCGTCCCTAGCCAAGACTGAGAGTAGATATAAGGAGTACCTTTGACTCATGCTATCTATGTAGGAGCGCAAATCATTTCACTTGGAGAAAACTGAACAGAAATTAGAGAAACTCAAAAGATAATGCTTCAGAAACTTAGCCTATCCTTTTGAACTGTGAAATGTAATTGAAAATCGCATGAGAATAGCTTCCCTATGAGAAAGTTAAGGGAACTGTAGATGTGTGTGACAAAAGCAAGCACATGAGAAATTTGAAAAGTTTTGGGCCCTTTCATGGTATGAGTTTTATAGTTTAATGTCACTGATTAGCATGAATCCTCACTATCTTAGTCTATCTTTGCAAATGAAAATTGGATTTTTAATTTATTATTATTTTTATTATTATTATTATGATTATTAATTTGTGTGTATGTGTGTGTATCACTATTCCTGGAGAGAAATGAACAAACATTCCTGATCCTAGATAGCAAACAAACAACAGACTGAATAACCAAAGTACAACTTGGTGAACCTATGGTCTTATTGGGGTTGCTTACAAGTGAGGGTGTGTATTTACTTCAGGATCAAGGACTCTAAGAAGCTGCCTCCCTGAAAGCTCATGCCAGGATGAATGACAGCTCATAAAAGCTGGAAGCCTAGCTCTCACTGAACAACTGCCAGGACCCTTAGGTGGACAGAAGCTATCAAATACGGGCAGCTGATCTGCACTTCTGAGCAGCCCTGTTCATCTGAAGTTGTTGTTTCCATTACAAAATAACAGAAGTTAAGCATACCATTGTCTTCCCCCATGTTTTTAGCTACATGTTAAGTTACATGTCTCTCACCTTATAAAAGTAGTGTAAAATGTCTGTGTTGGGGCTAGTGAGATGGATTGGCAGATGATGAAGCTTGTGCTTAATCCTGGCTATTTGAGTTAGAATACGGGAACCCCCGTAAAAGTGGGAGACTTGACTGAACTCAATGAAGTTGTCCTATGACATCCACACCTGTGCTATGGAACACATATATACACAGCATTCATAATTTCTCCACAGCAGTGTCCTCAGAGTTAAAAATAAAAACATCTTATCTTTGAGGGTAAGACCCAGGAAGTGTTATTGAAGGATATGCCCTTCAATTCCAGGCTTTAAACAACTTAGAAATCACATTAAAAACAAAATGAAGTCACTGAAACTAACCGGATGCACTAGGCCTCACCCTCCTTGAGCTTATATAAGTGTTGTTTTCAGTAACTCTCTTTTTGTACTAACAGCTTTTGTTTTAAAATTAAGAACATGATTGAGAATCTGTGGTCATAGTAATATTTAATCATCTATTTTTCTAGCACAGTCTGTTTTGTTGATACATAAATAGTTTTTTTCTGATATACTTTTGGTTCTGTGTAGAGAACTGAACTTTAAGTACAACTTGGTGTTCTAGACACACAGTAAATACAAACTGTACAATAAAAGCTCAAGAAAGTATTTGCTTTGAAAGCACACTGCCATTGATGATTATAATGTTGAATGTGCCAAGGAAAACTTAGCCTTTTCAAAAGTATCCAGTAAGCCTTTGATTTGTTCCAACAATTCACAAAAGTGAAGGCCAAGAACAATGTTTCATATTATTGTACAGAACATTTCTAGTGAAAATCGTGTTTTTAAAAAGTCACGAAAACTAGCTAGTAAGAAGATTCTTATGACTAATGAAATTTACATCAAGTTGTGAACATGTGATTATGGCGTAAGTGCCATAATCAACAATATTTAATCCGGCTGATGGTAACAATTGTATGACTCAGTTCATTTATTGCACCAGTCTCTTCTGGGAAGTTTCAACCTAATGAAGTCTGGACACAGCACCAATCTATAAGTGTAGCAGAATAACGTTAGGAATCATTTCCCTGATTTTTTTTCTCCAGTTGTGTTTGATTCTATAATAGATCTCTGGGATTTCGAATCTCTAGTTCCTGGCCATCTAGACAGTATTAAGACGTAGACTCCTTCTCATGGTGTGGGCCTCAAGTAAAACCAAGTGTTGTTGGCCACTCCCAAAAGTTCTGTGCCATCATTGTCCTGGAACACATTGCAGGCAAGAAAGATTGTCAGTAGAGAGTTCTGTGGCTGGATTGCCCAGATTTCTTCTTCCGTACCCTGCAGAGTACCTTCCCATGCCAACAACACTAGAATGTAGGGATGAAGGCTACAGACCTGCACCAGCTTGACCTTGCTACTTTCAAAGAGCTGTGTGGAAGTTGTCCTGGTGCAATGGGGCCTCACTGCCAGTTTTCAGGGGGCAGCCTTCATTACTAGCATCAGCCTGGGTTGTTTAGTGATCTCTGTGGGATCTCCTTGGCCAGCATCTCAAGCAAATGTAACCCACTCCCACACTGGAAGCTTGGCCTGGACATAAATGGCTAGTTAAGACTCTATACCCCCCACTACTACAAGTTGTCACTAGAGAGACTTCCTCCAGCTGCAGATGGGAGCAAGTGCAGAGACCCCCAATCAGATATTATGCAGAGAGAGAGTCTATATCAGAGGTCTTTATTGGGTCCCTCCCTCCACTCAGAGGTCAGGGAACCCACAGAAGAGAGGCATGAAGGACTGTAGGAGCCAAAGGGATTGAAGGGCACTAGAACATGGAACATGAACCGGCTAAGCAGTGCTCAAATGGACTCACAGAGTCTGAAGTGGCAAGCATAGGGCCTGAATGGGTCTAGACCAGGTCCTCTGTGTATGTTATGGCTGTTAGCTTGGTTTTAGTGGGACTCCTAACAATGGGGAGTAGATGTATATCTGACTCTTTTGCCTGACTCTTTTCTTCCTGTTGGGTTGCTTTATCTTACTGTATCTTGTTTTGTCACATTTGGCTGTTGTTTCTTAGAGGCCTGCTCTTTTCTGAAGAGGAAACAGGGGTGGGGGGGGGAGATCTGAACAGAGTTTGGTGATGGGGAGCTAGGAAGGGTGGAGGGAAGAGAAACTGTTTGGGATGCATTGTACAAGAAAAGAATCTATGCTGTGTTTTTAAAAGAAGACAAAGAAAGTTTGAATTTATTTGAAATGTAAATGTTACTACTTTACTACATTCTGCGATGCATGTGAAGACACTATTATAATCAGCACTGAAATATGAATAATTATATGACTTGGGCAAATCATTGTCTTCCTTTTTGTAAGGTTTTCTTCTTATTTTCAAATGAAAGTTCGTAGTTTTTACCCTACACAGATCTTAATGTTGTTTGGAAGTTCAAGTGAGGTTGACATTAAGTATCCTTTGAAATATATATTGTGCTAATGAAAGACATTGCTAGAAAGAAATCCTGGAATAGCTCAAACCTGTTTTCACATGATCTTTTAGCTCATCTCTGCTGTTGTGTTATGTTCTACACAGTCTCAGTCCCTTTGAATTTGTCAGATATTTTATCTACAATTGGTTAACACACTCCTCTTTGTAGACACAGCCGTTTTCATCAGGCACCACAAAGCTATTATATTGCAATATGACTTCAGGTAAGCACTTTGTACCATAGCATCCGAGGTGGGACGGCAGATTGAATTCACCATTTCCACAAACCCTTAAACATTGTCGTTTGTCTTTGTCATGGAAATAAAGAATAGAAGGCCAAATCCTGAAAATAACTACAGGCAACTAAGAAATGTTGAGAGTGGGGGAAATAGCCTTCCTCAGGGATGAGACCCCTAATTGGTTATCTGATATTGAATGTTCAGCCCTGAAATCTATGCACACAGTTAACAGTAAATGGACTGAGGTGTTTATATTGACATGTTTTTGCCAATATCCTTACAGAAGTCAGATTTGTAAGCTACCTAACTACCTACTCTATTGAATTAAAATGATTGGTTTAGTCCATATTCCAATTTCAGAATTGGAAATTATGGCAAAGATTCAAATAATTTAACCAAAGTTTTCATGGAAGAATTATTCGTCACATCTATAATGTTCAGTGATTTATTATATCTAAATTATATAAGTATAAAATACATAAAGGCAGACATTATTATATAGTATTAAACCTATTAATTTATTGTAAATTGATGAGAAAATAATACATTCACAAAAGTAAAATTATTTCTGTTACTATTAATTTTGCTTACATAAGCCAAGACTAAGACATCAGTTAACCTAAATATAAGTAATCTAAGTATCTAAAGGAAAGTATTTTAGTAAGGCTAAACAATCTCACAGAAAAATTGTCAAAGCTTATTCTATTAATTACTTTCTATGATAAAGAGGAACCTCATTTTTTAATCTAAGAAAAACTGATTCCAATAAATATACAAACATACAAAACTTAAAACAAAATTCAATTTATTCATAATTCAAAATGAGTCAAAATGTATAATGCCTTAGAGATATGTTTTCAATCTTTTATGAGTTGAAGACAATGAACAGAAAAATAAAGGTGCCAAGATCAAACAATTTTTCAGGGAGTCTCAGTGCCCTAGAGAATACTAAATACTGAGTGGACAAACTCAGTATGAACATTGCACAATTTGAGAATCAGTAAAGATATTCCAAAATCCTAACAGCAAGGGAATTTTTACATTACCATATACAGAAGCAAACTGATTTTGATGTTGCCAAGACAACTGTAAATGTCCTTACAGGAAATCTCCAATGCAATCCCATTTTAAACTTTTTGCTATCGTTTATTTACATATTCACTTAGCCATCCATTCACGCAAGAAACATTATAGAGTCTTTGGTTTTTAGACTCTGGATGTAGGCAGTGAAAATATAAAGTGTATAGAATGCTTGAAGGAAACTAATATTCTAATGGTTGCCTCACCATCTAAATCAAAATTTGGGAGGATATTCTATATATAATTGAATGGACCAAGAATGTTATTTCCCTTGGCACATTTCAGTCATAAATAAAAATTTAATGAAATCAGAACTAGCTCTGTCCCTTGGGGGAAAATTTCTTTTCCTAATGCTCTGGGAATTCTACCAGCTGTACAAGGGATATATTCCTTAAGTTAAGAATCTAGTATAGTCGCCACATGAGTGTTCTCATTTGTGTGTTCACCCCAGGAGGCTTTCAACATTAAATACATATTTACCATATTCTCCATGCCACCCCTTCCTGCAGCTCTTCTGAATTAATTCAATAAATTTTTGTTATGTTCCTACTTTGTGTCAGGCAACTGTTCCTATATGCCGATGGAGTCACAGTGAAAACAAAAGAAAAAGGCAGATGCATGGAATCCAGGGATTTGCAATAACCCAAGGGATAAAAATGAATAAATCATAATGATGAATATGGTATATCCTGCATGACATATGTGTAAGTGATACAGGGCCTTGTGGAAGAACTCTTGGCTATGGGGTCATTTCCAGAATGGTTTAAAGAAACTCTTATTCAGAAGTAAAAGCCAGTAAAAAAAAAAAAAAAAAAAAAAAAAAAAGAAAGAAAGAAAGAAAGAAAAAAGTTTCATTTAAAAAAAAAAAAGAAAAAACATGAGTTTGATCTACAGCAGAAAAAACTCTGTTCATGCATGGGCAAAAGGGGACTGACTGGTGGTTGGACTGAGGTGAGGAATGAAGAAGAGGAGGTTGGGGTGAGAATGAGAGCGTGAATAAACAACAGAAATGACTCAGAGCATGTGAGCCACATGCAGAATGTTTACTTCTGCTATGAGTGAGGTGGAAACGAATGCCTCTCTGGTCTGTTGAATGATAAAGATCATGCGAGACTCTGCAGCATATAAACTAAAACTGGAAAAATACAGAACAGATTAACAAAGAAGGGTGCTGTCATAGTCCATGTGCTTTGTCTATGCCATCGAGCCTGTTATTTGGGGGTAGTTACCACCAATGAGATTCTGGGAACATTTGAAAGTTGTTGGACTGGCAGTGGTATGCATAAGAGGATGAGGATTTAGGAATTGTTTCAAATAGTAAGCTTTAATGAAGCAGCTAGAGTAATGGAGCAACTGTATTGAAATGAATGAGTACACATTAAGAGTTCAGTTTTGAAAATTGGAAGTTTGAGGTGGTACTTGACCATCTAAATGGAAATGTTAAGTACATTAGGTCTGAAACAAATGTTCAGGGAAGATGATCAGGTCAAATTTGCAAACGTACAAACAGGAAAGAAAGATCTTGAGGGTAGGGGGGTGAATGTCTAGAAGTAAAAGTTCTAGAACTGGCGTTTAGGGGAGATAACTAAGATGAGCCCACCAAGTTGAATTTATCTCATTTAGGGGTAAGGTCTCAAAAGAGGTGACCCAAGCATCTTTTATGAATCAGCACTGATTAATGCTGAGATAAATGATTCACAACTCGCTTTTCCATTGACATGGCAAACCGAGCAGTACTGATCCCATTACACCGAGAGAGCTGCTCTTGGATGAACACAAACTTACTGACATTTGGAATGACCAAGGCACTGTGGTGTTCTAAAAGAGAAATGCATCATAAAATGCAACCATAATGCAGAGTAAAGAGTCCAATTTGATGTTGTTGCATTTCTTCTATGTGTAAAAGTGTCTGCATCCCCCCCACGATACCCCAAATTTTATGTTCAATGTTTACACAATCCAGCTATGGTTTGATTCAGTCCTTCTCAGTGGCAGAGAAATTTTTAGACAAAGGGTACAGATTTTATTTTATTTGATAACATCTCGCTGCTAATACTGTCATAAAGAGAACAATCAAGAAACAAAAATAGCCAGCATCTGGAGAGAAGGCTCAGCAGTTGCAGATGCATATTGTTCTTGCAGAAAACCCAGTTCTGTTCCCAGCACCTGTGACAGGGAGCTTAAAGTGTCTGTAACTCCACTTCTACCATTCACCCATACACACAAGACACAGATATACAAATGTACACATAACTTAAAACAAAATGCATAAGCTCAAGATATATATATATATATATATATATATATATATATATATATGTATATATACACACACATATATATACACACATATGTACATATATATGTGTATATATATTCCATAAAATGTAAGCAAACTTTGTTTTGATTGCATACATATTTAGGTAATTCTCAACCTCTTAGAATAATGAGTAAATGTGTTGTCTATGCTTAAAGGCTAGTGAGCCATATTCTTCATGTGGTGTGTTTTCCTAGGAGTTTTTAACACATCTCAGTTAAAGTTTTCCATTTTCAATTGCTGTTGTGTTAATATGAAAATTATTCTTGCCAGAAGCATCCTCCCATAATCTTTTAAGGAAGAAATTAAAATTAGGTATCTGTGCCTGTTAATGTTGTAAGCAGAGTGTTAACTGCATCTGCTAACTAAATCTGTAAATTAGAAACTCTTTGGTTTAGTGATCACATCAGCCTTGAGGAGCTGCAGTTTAAAAGAGATTAAATGTTTTTATAACAACTGCTCCCAAAGCTGTTGATAGCAACGGAAATGAACACCTAGTATATTGAGAAATGGTGCAGATTCTGTCGAGAAAACATTTTGATCTTTTTCACTCAGGTAACATCATGTCACATGTAGGCTTCTCACAAAATACCGCCTTTGTGGATTTAAGTGCTCATTATGCATTCAATATTTATGCAAATATTCTTGAGATGACAGGGTATTTTTCCAGGACTAAGACGTGAATATAATGTATGAAGTAGTCCAACCTTTAGTCATGGGGCTGCAGTTTAAGTGCTAGTGATTTTTAAAAACCAAAACTGAAGTTATTGAAGCTCATTACTGTTCAAAGTCTTAAAAGAAGGCACATGTGAAAGTCCCTATTAAAAATGCAATGCTTTATATAAGCATTTTTTACTTTGTAGGGTGATACAAAGAGAAATCAACATTAGAGCCTTTCCTCTGGCAAGAAATAAAATGGTGTATTCTCCTGAATGCAACACTTTCTAAAAATGGCTTATTTTACTATTTTATGAAGTTAGCATTCTATATCAATATTATGTGGACAGTATATTCCATTGCATAGGTTGCCTTTTATATCAAAAACTAAAGTCATTCTATATATGTGTGATCCTATCAACTGGTAATATCAATTATACATAGTTCATTGTTCTCTATTTAACCTTAAATAAGTGTTATATAGTTTTCATGATGTAATATACCTGCTACATTTTGATACATCCTAAGGAATAACACAGGAAGTTTAAAATGATAGATGCTCTCTGTGGTGAGCATTGTCCTCCTTTGTTTATGTATTCGTGATGTTGTGGCCTCATGCAGTGAAATCATTCAGATATTGTCTGAATTCATGATGCCGGGGTTCCAAACTAGATTTCAAGTTCTTGTCATTATTCTATCCTAGACCTCCATTCCCCCAGAGGATAAATAGATTTCTGTATATTTTGTAACCTCCCCAGGACATAGCCTCATTTCTGTATGATTAGAAAATAGCAAATCTAGTAAATACAAAGTATTCATAGCGCAGTATCTGCAATTATAGTGTCTCAGTTTCTATTTCTTAAAAAGAGAAGAAGAAGAGGAGGAGGAGATACAGAACATCTCATAATTTTGAAATTTCCTGTCATTAGGCTGTAATTTCAACAATACATATACACCTATGCTGAACAGTAGGAAACAAGGACACACCTCCATGAAATAAACAATTCTTTCTTGTGCCTGTATGGGCAAGAAACTGAAGGGAATTAAATAAAATTAATTTTGAAAGACACAGATAACACTTGTAAGTTATCTCTGAAATAGGTGGATAGTGGAAGGGCCATTTTGAATAGCTCTCTTTCTACTGATGCAGAATAATCTTTCTCAGTCACAAAGATGTAAATAAAGTTAGACAGCTCACATTTATGTCACTATGACTGATTTATTTTTACAGAGTAAAGTAGTTATCCACCAGAAGTATGTCCTAAGAACCCCATGGATGCTGAAACTATAAAGTGAATAAACTACAGATATGTTTTTCCTGCACATAATTACCAGTAATGAAGTTCGGTTTATAAATCAGTTCTAGAAAGAGATTAACAGCAATAAATAGTTAATAAAAAACAATTATGAGAGTATAATGCACTTCACCCTTATAGACAAGTTTTCATAGAACAGTAAGGAATTCTGCATGCTACCATGAGGTGAACAGACCCATCTAAAAGAGAGACTTACAGTCAATATATACTAGTATAATAGTGTGGCACAAAGCTTGTGAAAGTAACCAACCTGTATTTGATTTGAGTTAAGGATGACTCCATAAAATTGAATCCATACCTGACACTGTTTGAGTGACCAAGAGCCTGAGACTATTTAGGCCACAGATCCAAGGGAAAACCAAATACAACTGTTCTAATAAGGAAATATAGCAATAAAATTACTTCTAATGGCATTCTGTTATGGTCATAGATTTTTTTTTACTTGCTCAGTCATCATCAGAGAAGTCTCTTCCTACAGCAGATGGAAACAAGTACAGACATTATGCAGAGAGTGGGAGATCTTGGTACATTCAACCCAAAAGGATGTCTCCATCAAATCTATCCCCTTAGGTTTTAGGGAGGAAACTCTGTGGATGAGAGTAAAGAGTATGTGCCAGAGGGAATGGACAGCACCAAGGAATCAGGGCCTTCTAGATACCACAGAGCTAATGCACACGTGAACTCACAGCGACCAAGGGACCAAGGAGTATACACAGGGCCTGCACAACTCTGTACTAAATGGAATCCCAGAGCTGATAAGAAAAGTAGACACATGCTCTCGTCCCTAACTTGGAATATATATCTAATTGGTAGCCACTTGCAAATGAAAAATTAATAATCACTGGGGAAACAAAGCACTCATAAGTTTAGCCCACTATATGATCAACAAAAAGCTATCTGAAAAGCATCTTTGGAGTTCTTTGTCTCATAGTGTTAAGTCTCAAATTTTTTTATTGCAGGTCCTTTGTATATAGTTTATGATTTCTGTTCTGGGACTTTTATGGGATTCTTGTGTATTTGACTATGTGTGTCTCTCACCTATATACATTTCATGTCTTTTTTTTTTCTTTTGTTCTTTTAAGAAAGTCTGTCAGATATGCTGGGCCAGTAGGCAAGAGTTGGATGCCCCAATGTTACAGAGGAACTTTGGGTGACTATGCAGGCAGGTTGAGGTCCCTCTCTTTAGGTAATATTTTACCCTTCTTGGGTCCTTGACGGAGTTGAAGACTAGATAGTCATATTTTTCCTTAGTTATGATAAAAGGTAAATTAGATACAAAACTTTGGACTTATAAGATAGTTGATAAAATATTTTCTTTCATTTTGCCAAATACAAATGGACTGGGTATTTTAACTGTAATTCTTACTTGATAACTTTTTGTTATAAATAATCTTACTATGTTAAAGTTAAAAACATCCCTTTTTAATTAGACAAAAAGGGGGGAAATGCTGTGGAATAACCCTCTTGTATACTGTAAAGATTTGCCACTTGAATTGGCTTAATAAAATGCTCATTGGCCAATAGCCAGGCGAGAATATAGGTGGGACGAACAAACTAAGGATGATGGGAAGGAGAAGCACAGGGTCAGAAGTCACCAACCAGATGCTAAAGGAGCAAGATGGGCACACAGCACTGAGAAAAGGTATTGCAGAGTGTAAATAAGGAATATGGGTTGACTTAAAATATAAGAAATAGTTAATAATATGCCCAAGCAATAGTCATATTAAGCCTCTGTATGGAATTTGGGAAGCAGCTGCCAGGTATTTGAGACCAAGAGGCTCTGAGACAGGAAATGTCCAATTACAGTTTTGCCATATTCTGATTTATTTATTTTTAGTTATTTTTGTATTATATTACCATTTCTTAGATGCCTGTTTGTTTTCCCACCAGAGACAGAATGGGAATGGATCCAGTTGGGAGGCAAGTTGGGAAAGAACTGGGAAGAGTAGGGAGAGAGGAAATCATAATCAGAATATATTGCATGCAGAAAACAAATCCATTTTCAATAAAGGAAAAAAATAATGCTACTCATTATGTGAATACAGTCTCTTTCAAAAGTCATGACAAGTAACAATATCTGCACCGTAACTGGCCATGGGTAACAAACTGTTACTTGAAGGCACTAATGTATTGATAACTATGATTTACTTATTAGAATGAACACAATACATAAATTAAGTCACTAACCCCTTAAAACATTGCAATATAGTGTTACCAGTTCCAAAGCAGAACAGGACATGAAGAGTCAGGTTGTACTGTCAAGAACGAGCTTTTGGGTTGTTGTTCTGCCTCCTTTAGCGGTAGCTTGGAAGATTAGAAAGACTCCCAGCTGGAAGCAGTATCTGCCCATGGGTTGTCTAGAGTCTATTATCAAAGACGTATTTAAAGACTACACTATAACTGACAAAAATAAATGTTGAACTATGGTGGATGTCTAATCTTAGTAGAAGGACAGCATTGAAAACTGATACAGTCTTTACTACTAGTTAAGCTATAAGAAAAAAATCCCCCTGTTTATTTATAGCACAGTTTGAGACTTGATTGCCCATGTTAAGCCACATGTGTGAAATTGTGAATTATTGTTATTTCATTTTCAGAGTCATTTCTCTGAGCCTGTTAGAGGAAGTAAGAATTTAATAGCCATACCTAAAGAAATCTTTTTCATTTGAAGTTAAGTAACCAAATAGGCACTATTTACCACTCAGTAGGGATATTTATTGAACAGTGATACTGGCTTTTATTTAGGCAAAGATGGTATGTAGAGCTCAAAGAGCTGGGTCACTTAAAGTATCTATTTTCCACTGAAAGAAAATTCCATTTCAAGCATGGATCATAGTACCAATGTAAAACCTTAGTAAACAATATGTTCATACAGATGTTTATCCAGAAAGAGAGACAAACATTTGGGAAAAAAAATACACTGTTTCTTTGGACAAGAATGTGTAACCCATGTTGATTCACCCCAATTCCCATTTTCATGTATTTATCATGTTTACCCATCCCCAAAGACTCAGTTATTGTTATCATTTCTTGCTTTGCAGATGAGATAATAGAAGTTTTAAAAACACAAATGGGTTTTCAAACTTATTTGTGTATGGTAGACACAGGATGGGAACATGGAGAGATTAATTCAAAAGACTATGTCCTCAAATATTTTGCTACTTTGAATTCATTACATATTTTGTAAATAAGAAAGCCTAGTCATACCTCTTGACTTCATAAAATATGATCTTTGCATCATAGCTTATACATGTAAAAACCTATATTTGAAAGGCTGAGACATGAGGAGGGCAAGTTTGAGACTACATACCAGAAATTTGTTGGATAAACTAAAATAAAAAGAGGAAAAAAGAACGTGGCACCTTTTGCAGAATGACCAGATAAACTTTCAGTATTAAAGAGAACACATATAGAAGCTTTCTTTTCCAAAGGGAAAGGATGAGCAGAAGATGTGGGGGGAAGCTGAGTTGGGGGAGGGACTAGCAAGAGAGAAAGGAGGAGAGGCAGTGGTTAGGATATATTGATGAGAGAAGAATAAAGAAAAAGAGACAGAGATTGAGAACCAGGGTCTTCCTCAACCCCTTTCTTTAGGTTTGAATTTGTCACTGCAGAAGTCATCCACCTGTTTGTTTAGGTTTATTCCAAGGTGCTTTATTGTTTCTGGTAGTCTTGCAAATGAGAGTTCCCATGATCTCTTTGTTGATGTGCTTGCTAGTTGCTGGTGTAGAAAGGCTACTGGTTTTTATGAGTTAATTTTAAACTCTGTCAATTTGCTGACATTGTTGCAAGTTTTGTAAATAAAATTTTTTAATCTCTTATGTGTAATATGATGTCTGAAAAATAGGGGTAATGTGACTTCTTTTTCTATTTTTATCTCTTTAATTTACTTCTTTTACTGTATTGCTCCAACGAGTGCTTTGAGAACTATATTGAAAAAAGAGTTGAGGATATGGAAAGCTGTCTTGTTCTATTTTTATGGAATTTAAGTTCTTTAACCATTCAGAAAAACTTTGGCTGTGGTTATGTCGTATACAGCTTTTACTACATTGAAGTATATTCCTTCCAATCCTCTTTAGTATTTTTATCATGAAAGTATGTTGGATTTTTGTCAAAGGCTTTAAATGAGTCTATTGAGATGACTAAGTAATTTTAAATCCATTTACATTATTTATTATGGTATGGTTTTTGTTTTTTGTTTTTTGCATTGAAGCCTGTCCTAGAACTAACTCACTTTGTATTCTGTTTACTGAATTTTTGTGTTGAACCAACCTTGTCTTTCTGGGATAAATCCAATTTGCACAGGGTATATGATCTTGATATGTACCTGTATTATGTTTACCACTATTTTATTGAGGATTTTTGCATTTATGTTCAGGAAGTCTTCTGTAAAACAATCTCTCATAGGAATGACTGAATAAACAAGATCTGAACAATAGCTGTATCGAAAGATATGCTAGTACTAAAGTGAGAAGTATTCCCAGGGTCTCACTCCTGGATGAGCAATTGTAGGAGAATGAAGGAGAAAGAGTTAGCCTCTCCCAATAATGAATCCCTTGGTTGCCTGTCCAAAACAAAGTGGTCAGCCCTGAAACGCTATACACAATGACAACAATAACAGACTCATCAGCATGTATTGATGTACCTATGCTTATATGTTCATGTAGAATTGTAGTACTCTTGGAAAATCTATTAGTCAGGGGTCCTAGAAGGACTGGAGGTAAAGGACTTGGGAGAACCTCATAGAAGGAATGAGGAGGGGCTAGAAGAAGGAAAGGGAAGGGGGAAAGTGATGTGATTATATATTTTTTTAAATGCATTAAAGATGCGTAAAAGAGAAAAAGACATAAGGATTCTGTGCTCATTAAAGAATGTACTTAGATTTAAATTGGCTGGAACAGCAAGAACTTGAGATCTGAGGCAAGTATTTTGAAATTATTTAATATAAGAAAAATGAATTTCACCTAAAACATGGAAACCATGGTCATGAAAATGTCAAAAGTTCTAAGAACTATAATATCACTATGGCCTCAGGTGCTTATAGGATCTATTCATTTTAGACAGTACACTATTGATCTAATCAATACTGTATAAAACTTGAAACTATAAATCTCTGCTCATATTAAAACCTTAGGCAAGAAACATGCTTCAATTCTTTGAGCCTTAGTTGCTTGTAGAGATTCAACAAACAAATATTTATTGAATAAAATATTTATGATAATACCTTCGTACAACCAAACTTTGTCTATAGTTTTAAGTATGAAAACATTTTGAGTCTCCTGAAAAGTCAATATAAGGATTCTGTAGTGTTGTTTGACAATCACTGAGAGTCTGA
This sequence comes from Phodopus roborovskii, assembly GCF_943737965.1. Lineage (NCBI taxonomy): Eukaryota > Metazoa > Chordata > Mammalia > Rodentia > Cricetidae > Phodopus > Phodopus roborovskii. Next base: position 8,977,121 of record NW_026125444.1, read on the forward strand.
CAACAGTTTGTCAGCTTGACTTGAATGTTACCAACTAATTACAAACAACACAAAACTCCTTCATGTATACATTTGTGAGCCCAGAATTGGTAGCACAATAAACACTAGTCTTAACTCAGAATCTTGAGACCTCTACTTGTAATCTCCCCAACTTGTCTCCCATTTGCTGCCTATCCCCAGCCTGTTGGTGGCATCCTGGGTACCTCTCCAGGCTATTTTCTCCTTGGCACATCCATTCTCCATGATGCTCTGTGTAAAGCTCAAGGTATTCCTTGTGTTTTTTCTTGCCTCTTACTCCTCTGTTTTCTACTTTGGAGCCAAAAATTTTCCAACTGCAGAAGCAAATACCATGCCAGGTCCTGAAGTAGCCCCTCACCAGACTTTAAGGTGAGATTCGAAGTCATGAAGATAGTCTACTCTTTCCCATCAATAGGCTATCCTCACTTTGAGCCACTCTCTTATATTATACTCCAGATGTCATCCTGGAGTTCGCCTCATACCTCCAGCTACTCAAGGCTTAATCTCATCATGCCACTTCCTTTTCCTGGATTTCTTTTTTCCTTTTTTAAATTTAAATTGGAAACAAGCTTGTTTTACATGTCCATCCCAGTTCCCTCTCCCTCCCCTCCTCCCCTCACCCCCCACCAATCTCCTATCCCATCTGCTTTCTGCTCCCCTGGGAGGGTTCCTGGAACATTCTTACTTCCTTTTCATTTGCATGATTCCCTCTGATGCTCCAAGTATGCCTCCTGACTCCATTCCTCTCCCAGACCCTTTTGCTAGTCCCTTAATTCAGGTTAATCCTGTTCTGAATCCCTTTTATTTCTCAATTCCTTTTACCATCTTCAGAAAACACACATGAAATTTTATTTATTATATGAAATTTTACTCTTTGATTTTGTTTTTATTCTTTAAAATGTTCCATATGTGTACAGTGTATCTTGGTCAAATCCACCAAACACAAGCCCTACCTCTGATTCCTTTTAGGCTACTCCAGCACATCTCCTTCTCTACTTCATACTATTTTTCTGTTAATATAACCCTGAGTCCAGATGTGCTTGGATATGAGGATCACCACTTGGGTTTACACAACCTACCAATAACCACAGCCTTAAAGAAAAGTAACTCACCCTCAGCAGCTATAAATTGCCAAAAGCTTCTTATCTGGGTGGGGTCTCAGGTACCCCTTCCCAACTCTGGGATGGAAGTTTGTTTACATCTTTGTTTAGCAACAATGCCTTCTGTGGGTTAGTGTATGCAACAGTTATGCTGTATTCTGGAGACAGCATTCACAGTGCTCCTCTCCATCCTCCCTCCTTCTGACCCCTCTCCTATAGTGTTCCCTCGGTCTGGGATAGAAGAGGTTGATATAGATGTCTTATGTAGAGCTGCATGCTCATAGTCACCTATTCTTAGCACTTGGCAGAGTTAGGAGTCCCTGCATAACTACTGCCCACCCTGACCAGTATTGATAGCAACATAAACCAACTGTTTTGGGGGGCAGCCAATCACTTTCTGATAAGATTTGAGCTCTACACTGCAAGAGGAAATTTTCATGCCTACTAGGAAAAACAAAACAAAAACATGCCTGGAGAGGTCATGGACCTTGAAGGGAAACCTACTTTAGTTGTTTTGCTGTGTGAGCATTTAACTTTTTCACAGCTGTACCCCTGGTATCTAGTATGGAACCTAATGGGAAGAAAGTCATTGATAATTTACTGACATCTAAAACTGGACTTGTGTAACAAATAAGAGCAATAACACTGAACACCCCACAGCTTGAACAGAATCAACACACTGTTTCTCCTTAGTAACATTAGGAATAATGTGCGCAGATTATAGGCCCTACCTCATCATCACATACTCATATTTATGTAGGATAGTACCATATATCTTTACCTAGAATTGCAGTAAAGTACTGAGAGTATTATTAGAACTGCACAGTAATGGTGGATATGAAGGAAAAGGAGGAAAGTAGGATATTCAAGTAGGAGAGACTAACATGACAGAAATCTTGCAACCAGGTTCTTGTCATTGTCTCAAAATTGATGTGTAGGAACTTGTAGGCGCTTAAGGCATGCTCCCAAGTGAACAAGTATTGAATCTAAGAATCTTTTATTCTAAACTGTGCTATGAGTCATAAAAATCCTCAGAATGACTTCAATAATTTCCACTATTTGACCTTCAAGCATACCTATGAATTGTTCAGATGTCTTAATTTAAGAGCTACATATGGTAAAGACAGTTTCCAAGACCACAATACTGTTTTGACTTTGAGTAAAGCACAAAACAAGGAAACTAAACTATGATCAGTTTTAAACTTTCAGAAAAATCTGTTTTTGCTTGATTTTCATTATTTGTTTTTCTGTCTTGAGATACCATCTTACTGTGTAGCCGAGACTAGCCTGAAACTCAAAATACTCCATCATCCTCTCGGGTACTGGGATTATAGATGTGGGTCACTATGTCCAGCTTCTCAGGAATAACTTTTAAAGACTTTTACAAACATTAAAGCAATAGAGTAGGGTAATGTTAACTGACAACACTTATCTGTTTCTCCATGGCTAGGGATGTTTATATAAAAACTAACCTTGGATTGCTATAAACACTGAAAGTGTAACTGTGGCCCACCTTCTCCAGGACATACTATCTTTAGTCTCAGGAAAGTGGTTCTTTGACATCCCTTCTAAGCCTGTATCTGACCATAGATTGATGGGTTGCAATTATTTGTTCATTTACTCACTTGCCTTTCACTTAACTGTTTTATTGAATAGATGCAGAGTCGTCAGCAATTATGCAATAAGGAAAGAATGTATAGCAGGGCTCTGAAATAAATGAAACAAACCCCCCTCACTCTCAGAGATCTGCCTGTCAGAGCAAAATCTATGGTTCTATTCACAGACAGCAGAGGTCAGCGTGTATGAGAGGGCTGCAAAGATTTACTTGAAAGAAAGAACCCAAGATAACTGCAAAATTTTCATTACTGTTACATAAAAGTGTTTTTTTTCTCATTATGAAATATTTATATTTGCATTAAAGAATGTGGAACATGTTTCTTTGTATTTTAATAATGCTTCATGGGCTATGTTTGCTGTGGATGCTATTATTTTTTGCATAATTAAGTAATGAGGCAATTAGCACAGCAGGCACATGTCAACTAGATAGTGGTTAAAATTTGTGATTAACTAGAAGATTTTGCTGTGTTTGCCAATATTCTCCTTATTACCAGATGAAGCTGCATTTCTTTTCCTTATGAAGGGACTGAACTCCCCCATACTTGAAACTTTGGCTGTAAAGTACATGCAATGTGATAAGTCTTAGCAAAATGTCTTGACACCATGAAAATATGAACTACAGAGCTGTCTGTAAGCTGCCCTAAAAGGAAGTCATTTTCATGAAGAAAAACAAAAGGAAATAAAAGGATAGCCATTTCTCAGGGTACCTAAGTGGACAGAGTGCAACTCTATAATCCATATCCTTGCACTGTTTGGAATATATCTCTATGTCCTCTGACACAAACTCTTTATGAATAACAATGTGCATAACTAAGACTTGGAAATCTGGGCCTTACAAATTCCAGTACTTGATTCGTCTGCATAGATAAATAATGGTGAAAGAACAAGAACTTCATCCAGGCTCAAGATCTTTATGTAGTTTTTTTTTTCCACGTGCATTTAATATGTTTCTCTGCTGTGATAACAAATTGTTTCTCTCACTGAACCACTGGGAAGAAGTCCTGTGTACCTTTAGGAATGTATAGTCTAGAGTCTAGACTTTAGATGAGATGATGAACAGTTGTATCATTGCTCAAAACACTAAATAGTGTCAAAAGATGTTTTCTGAATGTGAGATTCGGGAGATTTTAACCAAGTCCTACAGTCTTAAGGTAGAGAGTGGGGTTTTGTTGTTGTTTTGGGTTTGTTTTTGTAAAAATTTACAAAGGAATGCATTGTATTATTGATTCAGTATCTTCTCTGTTTCTTTCTTACTGAATAAATGGAAACATTCTTCAATTCTGAAATATAAAGATGACAGTATCATTTGAACAGTCAAGGTATAATGCTGCAAACAGATGTGAGATAGACAATAGTTTTTTATAACATCATTCTTACTCATTTAAAAAACTTAAGTTTTTATTTATTAGGGGGATTATAATGTAACTAAATCATCCCCCCACTTCCCTGTACTACTTCCAAACCTGTTTGATCTTTCAAATTCATGGCCTCTTTTTTCATTAATTGTTACATATATGGATGTGTATTTACATATATATTCCAAAATACTTAAATGCAAACTGCTTAGTCTGTATAATATTACTTTTATGTATATTGTAAGGGTTGTCCTTTTTTTTTTTTTTTTTTTTTTTTTTCAAATAACCAAGTATTGTGCTCTTCCCTGGAGAAGACTATTGATGGGAGATGCCATTATGTATATATGTTTCTCATACTGGTTAATAATAAAGCACTGTTGACCAATAGGAAAGGAAGATAGGAGGGACTAGGAGACAAGGAGGAAATAGGAAGTAGTAAGGAGGAGTCAAGATGGAGGGTCTGGAGAGAGCAGTATGCGGCAGCCGGCTCCCGGTAAGAAAAACACATGGACATACACAGATTAACACAAATGGGTTAAAAACTAAGGCAGAGGTAGCCGATAAGAAACTAGTACCTGGCCAATAGTATAATATCTAATACAGAGTCTCTGTGTATTATTTGGGGCTGGTGCAGCGGCGAGACAAGACCAGGCGGCGGGAGGAAAAACAGTACTCGTTACAACTATTCCTCCCATTCTCAATATTCCTTAGTTACCTGTGGTTCTTTTTATTACATTGGCGCTTCCTGTGTTTTTGTCTGTCCCCATTAGCCTATCTATTATGGTTGTCCTTGTTCAGTTCATATTTATACAGGTGTGTTAGTCACAAAAAGTCTAGATAAAGGAGACTTGATGAAGTGTTGAAATGGGTTTCAAAACATGAAGAAGCGTCAAGAGATATTTTCGGAATGTAAGGTTCAAGAGATTCTCTCCAGTTTCCACAATCTGGAAGGTAGTCGGGTTTATGAATTTACTGTTTAGCTTCTGACATCCCTATAAGAACAGTCTGACAACAAACTCCTCATTACTTTCACTCTTACATCTTTTCCTTCTACTCTTCTGCATGTATTTGTTGGGACTGACCTCTGAAAAATCTACATTTTGATTGGCTGTAATTATCTGTAGTACTCTCCATTTGTGGAAAAGAGCAGTCTAGTGGTTTAGGGGTGAAGACTATATTTATCTATGTATATAAGTACAGATATTTAGAATGGAGTTAAGGGTTGTGCTTGTTTGGTAAAGTGGATGTTGTATGTCCTCCTTCAAGGTCCCTGACTTCCATAGCCCTTAAATAGTTCAATAGGTTTCCAGTTCCAGGTATGATTTCACTCTTGCTAAGTGGGTCTTATATCCAGTTAGAAGCTGTTGATAATGCCCACCCAAGTTATGCATGCCACTACTGCACCATCAGGATTATGGCTGCATGCTAACTGTTGGGATTCATAGACATAACAGCTGGGTAAGACTGTTGGTTGCTCACCTCCTTTGGAAGCCTGCATGGCATCTTCTGGTACAGTGAAAGTTAGTCTTCAGAGAAGAAACTTTCAGAACAGTTCCAGCTCAGGTCCCTCTGCACCCTGTATGTGAAATACATGCTTTCTTTTGTTGTTGTTTTAAAGTTACATTTTAGTTGGTCAGATTGAGGGGGCTTGAGAGACTCCCAAACAATATAAGCTATCATAATTGCCTTTGGCTGCCTTCCAGCCATGAAATTAACACCCTAATTCTGAAGACACCACAAACTGTGGGCACAATGAGAATTAAGCAGCAACTGACCTGAAACCCCCTCCATGAGGACGAGCTCTCGTGTGCCAAAGATAAACATAACCCTCACCCCCTCACCCAAGATGCTTTGTTTTGTAATGGGTGGAGAATATTGCACAGATCCAAAGCATAGTCAGCCTTCAGGGAATAAGTGGCCAAGGGCTGGTTGTCCAGAATGGTATACCTATATGTAACTCTTGCAGCTAAAACTCAGGGAACATCATGGAAGAGAGGACAGAAGACTTGAAGAGTCAGAGGACTAGAACACTTGTTGCTAGCATAGTGTCCTCTGGGCTTAGTAGGCACGTTGCACCTACAAATTCTCAACAACACTTGCCTATTTAAAGTTTCATAATGGCAACACCAACTGACATGACAACTTGTCAAAGAAATTTTATAAAGTCCCACCCATAGATGAAGCACTAAGGGCAACCAATAGCTGCTGAGAGAGAAAAAAAAATAAGTTCGTTGATATAGGAACAACAGAAAATAGACTTCACATGTTCTAGGTGTGAAATAATACATGTATGTGGTACGTGTGTGTGTGTGTGTGTGTGTGTGTGTGTGTGTGTGTGTTGGGTATCAATTAAAGCAGAAGGGGTCATGAACTTAATCTAGTGATCAGATTCAAGCAAAGTCAGGATAACATAGTATTCATGTTATAAATGCTCAAAGTTTTCCTTTTAAGGTTTATATTTTAGCAATTGAGTGGCAATCATCCATTCAAGGGCATTTATTCTTGGGCAATTATTTCATAAACATAATCTACTATGAAAGCATAGAAAAGATTTCATTTCTGCCTATTACTGATACCAGTGTTAACCTAAGGCAACAATTTCTTAGGTTTTCTCCCTGCCTATTTTGGGTGTGGATAAGTAGATTAACTTGAGTCGATCGCTGTTGAGGTGCAAAAGCAGTCTGTCCCTCGTAAATTTTTATTAAGTCAGATATGGGAAATGTGCTCTTCAAATCTAAAGATGACTTAAGAGCCGGAAGTATCCTCATCCTTATCAATTTCTGGCAAGTGTGATAACCATCGCAAGGGTCTAAGACCTAGCTTGAAGAGATTAGGTCCTGTGTGGCTCTTCCTGAGTGTTTGAAATGTGAACCAGGGGAATGCCTAACTCAGAGTTGAAATCAAGTATGAAGAAGCCGGTGGTGGAAGCATCCTAAAAAGAATGGCAGCGGGACAAGAAAGAGTAAAGATGAACAAGGAAACAATACATTTAAACTTAAGATATTACTTTGTCTATTAAAATGAGAAGAAGGCAAAAATAGAGACAGTCCTTTGAAGGTCAAGGCAAAGAGCTTTTTAGGCTCTTTCCTCAAATTTTCTCAGATGTGTGCTAACAAAAGTTTCTCATAAGCCACCTTTGTCTCTCATCTTACTGTCTGTGGAAGATTCAAAACAAGTCATGAGGAATTGTAAAAACATCTTCAGTGGAATGCTCTGTGACTATCACTTTATAAGAGATTCTAGAGACTTGTTATCTACAGCAAACACTGAACCATTAGCCAAATGAGGGACAGACAGTGTTACTGTTAGAGGTCAAACCTTCCCCATGTTGTCCCCAGTGTTTGGGGAAACTGCAAAGAGGTAAGCACTAAACATGGGTGACAGCCAGGCACCTTTGCAGAGTGGAACACCCTGCTTCCTGATCCAACAGGATGTAAAGAGGTACCCTTACCAACTATACTGTGATGGACTGACGCCTTTGCAGCATCAATGCCTCCCACACCATGATGGATGGTCCTTCCTGAAGTAGTGAGGCAAAGTAAACATATCTACCTTAACATCACAGTGTGTGTTTTGTCACAAAAATGAGGAAAAGTAGAGACTGAACTTGTGACAAAATCCAAGATCTATTTCCATTATGAATTTGCAAAAAGGATATCTCTACCTACCCTGGAGATATGGATTTGTATTAAATAAGTATATATTTGCTTTACCAAAGTTATTTTCTCAAAGATTAAATATCTCGTGAACCCTAAAATACATCCTTAAACAGAATGTGACTTTCCTCCCAAGGAGGGAGCTAAGATGACATTTGTAGGACTCTGCATTGGTAACAAAGTACCCATTTGTAACACTGGTAACAAAGTATCCATTTGTAACATTGGTTAACAAAGTACCCATTTGTAACATCGGTAACAAAGTACCCATTTGTAACTAGTTCTGCATTTTCAGAAGGCTCTCATATTTCTCTCTGTTCTTCAAAAGATGAAAATTTCCTTATGGAAATCAAAACAGTGCTTCTACCCAGCAGGTGTTTCGTACCTGCTCTAGGATTTTATGGAAATGAAAAATCACTGGAAATATTAAAGATTCATAGATTATTCATATTATTGGAAGAGGGCTGTGGCTTTGATGATGTAAGGACAGGAAGAAACATAAAGAGGTAAAAAGTAAAGCTATAGATTATCACTTTCACAGATTGCTTTTTAAATAGATTTTATTGAATTTATTTTGAAGCCCACTTATTTTTTGGTTTTGATTTTGTTTGGTTTTCTTTGAATTGGGACATCACACCATAGTTCATGCAGGACAGGAACTTGTGGTCCAGGTTACCCTAAAACAGCAATCCTCTAGTCTCAGGCTAACAAATGCTGGGATTATAAATATAATACACCATGCCCAGCTTCTGCTGGGTATTTTATACAGTGACTTTTCTTTAGTACATTAACTTCTGCAAGTGTGCACACATACCTTAATACTTCTGAATAAATCCTGGAGAAAGATGCTGCAGTAGGTCTGAGGACATTAATAAGATATGTAGATTGTAGGAAATTTTATTGGCTTTTTTGCCTTACTCATAGAGAAAATGAAAGTAAAGAGAGAGTAACTGTGGACCAGAAGACACTCTTACTGTGGAGTCGTAGGAACTGTCCACTTTCAGGGAGATACATTTTTATAAGACAGAGAACAAGGTTAAGAACACATTCAGCTGGTTTTATACATTGAAGAAAATGTTTGCTTCTAATGTATAAAGCTCCCATTACTCTCCTCTGTCGCTTCAGTCTAAACCATGCCACTCATAGTCCTAGCAAGTAGCAGTTCATGACCACCCCTGAAGACATGGCCCAGCTTGCTTCTATTGCTATTGCCCATTTTCAAAGCCTGAGCCACAGTGCATTTTGTAAATTAATGCCATCTGCCAAGATGGAATACTAGACATGCAAAGTCAGTTTATTCTGGGGGAAAAAGCGAAACTAGCTCAATGACCACCTTCAACAGGATGTGAGTGTCACAAATGGCTGATCTGACCCACCTTTCCTCAAGCAGCAGAGTTTACCTGCCTTACCGACCCAGCTGACTATCTGCAGTATCAGGCTTTGCCAGTGAACACAGTGGCTAGATACAAAGGAAAGCTGCTCACTACATGTGATAATGGCTTTCTCTTCCTTTCAGTGGAGGAGGCTGAATCAGATCCTTAACATCACAAATAATGCTCTTTGTGATATTTTTCTATCCCTAGCAATCATAATACTGAGAAGAAGAAGAAATAAGCATTCCTATAAAACTCTCACATCTATACATATGCATCATGCCACTTCCAACACATTCGTTTTTAAACTTACGGGTGATTTAAATGTAGCTTTTTTAATAACACTGATTGCTTTCAAGGATTGATTATTCAGCACTATTTCTCCCCCCCCCCCCCGTGATTTTTACCCTACCCTGTGGAGTGTGTTAATGAAAAGTCTCATAATATATTGAGCCTTCATGGAAATTTATTGTCCTTTTTAGATGACACATACAAATATCCTAAATGAAAGGTTGGCACCACCATCAAAGTACTAAAATATGTCATCATTCCTCTTTAGCAATTTCATATTTTACCTGTGTTTGATGTTAATGTGAATGTTATATTTGAGCTTAATAAATATATTCTATAAAAAAAAAAAGCAGTAAATGTCAATAGGCTTCTTGAACCCTTTCATTAAATGGTTGTGTTGCAGGAAAAATACATCATAAACATAAGAGGCATTGTAAATCTTATTTGGCAGCATTATAGAGTTCCATATATTTGAATGATTTATATTTGCATAAATGGATTTCCATAACACACGCTAAAGTTCTAACACAAATTCTTTACAACTATCTGAGAGGAGGAATAAACTTTGTTATTTGTTTTTAAAAATTCTAGTTACTACTAATAGTTTCTGGTGTAAGTTCTTAATTTGTTTTCTTCTTCTCAATGATGCTGCCTAATCATAGAATGGTTTGGTGGAGGACCATATATATATATATATATATATATATATATATATATATATATCACATACTTTAGAAGGACTGTAGAAAGCAGACACAGAGCTAGCTAAAGAATTCCAATTCTACAATCAAGTTTACTATCTTATTATCTGAGGTATGAAAACATATTGAAGTCCTCAGGGCTTTGTTGAGGACAGTTGACAGTTAACTCAACAAATGCAATTACTTGGAATCAGTGTAGACCTGACATCAGGGACTGTCATTTTGGCAGCCCTCAGCTAATCCTCCAACCCCCAAAAGGACATGTGGGAAATTTAAACAAGATGATCTCTCTGCAATGTCTATTCCAAAAGAGCCTTTACCCTCCAGAGGTCTTAGAGACAGATAGGCACACTATCCAGCTAACTCTTCGAACCTCGTGGACATGCTTTTGGAGTCTAGACTATTCTATATAAACAAATAGACACCTTCTCCACCCACATTCCTGCCTCACCTTCCCTCTGTTTCCAGATACCATTGACTTTAAATGGAAATCTGCATGTGTTTGAAGAAGGAAGCACCTCGAGAGAAATGACCCCTGGTTAGAACGGGATAACTGATAAAACTTCAAAATTGCATTGCTTCTATAATGTCCACGTGATGACATGAAACAAATAGGATTGTTAATAGCATGATTGCATCACTAAATTGGCTTCTCAAGCACTAGTTGTTCCATTCAAAGTACAACATGTATTAAAAGTTTCCTAAGCACATTCTTTTTTCTTACATATAATATTTTTGCACATTCGGTACCTAAAAATCCAATTATAAAAGTTTCCTGGAAAGGATAAGCAGTGTTGTACCTTATGAAGCATGACATAATGGGAAGAAGGAAAAGAAAAAGAATGAGATGAATAGAAAGCACAGCACTTTCATATCTGTCTCCTAAGCTGTAGCCTCAAAAAAATAGCCATTGTCGACCCATCCCTTAATATGATTAGGGCTCTCCAGTCACTCCATCCTCATGGATCCTGTGACTTTGATGCCTATTCCAAGTTCCTATAGTAAAAATATTTTGTTGAGTAAGAATATAATTAAAATACTCCTGGGTGTGTGATGTTGAAATCCTTCATTTATAATTGATTTTCTATCTGGGTATCTGTATAAGAGCTGACTGTTGCCAATTCTTTTTAGTTCTTTCAATTTATACCAAAAATGCATCCTACGATTAAATGCATGAATTCCTTTAAGGAGAAATTTGCCTCAAAATCTGTCTTTTTTCATTAAGTTCAATGGGTAGACTAGATATTTAACATAAAATATATGAATGTCTTAAATACAAAGCTGTTTCAGCATAGTTAAAAATTTTTTAACTTTTTTCTTTTCTGTTGGTGATTTACCTCTTTAAAGGAGGAACTAGGCTTATAACAATAGTCCATTCCCAAAGTTTGCAAAGGACATCAATGAAGTAAGCATTATTGATTGTGTCTTAAAAAGCTAATGGGAAGTAAAATGTTTACTAATTTCAAAGTCACAAATATTAAAGAGTGACCTAAATTTCAAAGTCATTGTACTTCTCTATAATAAAAGTTTTGATATGTTTTTCTATACCAATAAATGTAACTCTACAACAACTTCTCTTACTTAGTGTTTATAAGCTTAACCCCTCCCCTCATTTCAAAGGCATTTTTTAGTTTATGTATTTAATTTAGAAACAATATTATTTTACATATTCCTCCCATCCTCACATACCCCCCCCAACCGACTCCCCCAACCCACCCTCTTCCACTCCAAAGGGAGGGTGAGGCCTTCCATGGGGATCACCAAAGTCTGTCACATCATTTGGGGGAGGGCCTAGGCCCTCCTTCCTGTATCTGGGCTGAGAGAGTATCCCTCCATGGAGAATAGGCTCCCAAAGTCCATTGGACACTAGGGATAAATACTGGTTTTACTGCCCAGGCCTCATGACTGGCACCCAAATTCAGAGGACTTGGTTCAGTCTAATACTGGACCCTCAGTCGAGGTCCATGTGCTCCCATTTACTCAGGTTAGCTATTTCTGTGGGTTTCTCCAGCATGGTCTTGACCCCTTTGCTCATCCCTCCTTTGTCTTTGCAACTCATTCCAGGAGTACAGCTGTGGGTGTCTGCTTCTGCTTCCATCAGCTACTAGATGAAGGCTCTATGATGGCATTTGAGGTAGTCATCAATGTCATTATATCTCATTATAGGGGAAGGGCATTTAAGGTAGCCTCTCCACTATTGTTTACATTATTATTTAGGAGTCATCCTAGTATATCTCTAGACATTTCCCTAGTGCCAGATTTCCCTTTAAACCTATAATGGCTCCCTCTATTAAGGTATCTCTTTCCTTGCTCTCCTCTGTTCTTCCACTCAGTCTTCCTGATCCCTCATGTTCTCCTCCTCAACCCCCTTCTTTCCCATACCTCCCTCCCCCCCCACCCCGTATGATCCCAATTTGCTCAGGAGCTCCTGTCACTTTCCCTTTATCCAGGGGACCATGTCTCTCTTAGGGTCCTCCTTGTTTCCTAGCATCTCTGGCAGTGAAGATCGTAGGCTAGTGATCCTCTGCTCTATGTCTAATATCCATATATGAGTGAGTACATACCATTCTTGTCTTTCTGTGACTGGGTTACCTCACTCAGGATGGTTTCTTCCAGTTTTATCCATTTGCCTGCTAATTTCAAGATTTCATTGTATTTCCCCCCTCTGAGTAATACTCCATTGTGTAAATGGTGGTGGGGGCGGGAAGCTGTCAAGTTCAACAAATGTAAAAAGGTTTATAGGTAAATTAAGTTTCCAAACAATACATATTGCAATTGTTTCCAGAAGAAGGTGTTATTTTTCTAAAGCTATTTAGTATTTTACATAGAAGCATTTGTGCCTAAGTAATGAGTTGAGAATATCAGCAACAGCGGCTATATGTTAAGCTTAGCATAATTAGAATGAAATGTAGTAATAGTTTGTAAATGATTGGCTGTAATTCCCACATAGAAAACATGGAAAAGGATATGGATTATCAAGAGTGCTAGATAGCCATTGTTTACGGAAGAACCATCTATTTCATAGGCAGTCTTGCTTCACAGCATAATAGAAAAATGCATTGATCACATACTAGAATTAAGCTCCATTTCTGAGGCTCAGAGTGTACAGCCAGATTATACTGCTGAATACAACCTAGGTACTCTAAAAGAAAAAAAACGTGGGTGTTATAGATAGGTATTTTCACTTTACCAAAGAGACTGCTAAGATAAATTATTTAAAAGTCAATTTTCATATTCCCAAGAACAAAATACCAGGAAGTGAAGATGTTTAGTTTTTATAATCTTAAATGCAATAATCATAAAATATAGTGAAGCCATCATTAGCAAAGATTTTGGTCTTGCATCTACTTTATCCCTTCAAATAGACTGTCATTCTCATAAGGGTGCATATATCACAACTTAGTCAATAATCTCATGGTGGTTTTAGACCTATTTGCTAAAAATGCTCATTACTTAAGGAAGCAAATTGGGTCCTTTTTTCATTTTCATATGAAAATATGAGTGAGCATGTATGTATATGTACATGAAGGAGTGCATGTGTGTGTGAGAGAGACCCTTTCTAATTATTGTGACTGTTGACAATTATTCTGCACTCTCATAACTGTTCTTACTGGCTGCTAGCTAATCCTGTCTAGATGGTATACAGGCTAGAGTCACAATCCATTATGGCTCTTTGTATCCACAGTTAGTAGCAGTAGCTAGACAGTGATATGGAGAGTCTGGAGAGAACAGAACTGCCGTTCCTCCGCTCTCGGTAAGACCATGTGGAAATACATAGAAATGGGTTAATACTTAAGACAGAGCTAGCCGATAAGAAACAAGTACCTGGCCAACAGCAAATACAGAGTCTCTGTGTGTTATTTGGGGCTGGCAAAGTGGCGGGACAAGACCGGCGGCGGTTAAAACCCTTCTTTTTATTTTAGACAGAAAAGAGGAGATGATGGGAGATGTCATTATGTATATATGTTTCTCATACTGGCTAATGAATAAAGCACTGTTGGCCAATAGGAAAGGAAAATAGGAGGGAATAGGAGACAAGGAGGAAAGAGGAAGTAGGAAGGAGGAGTCAAGATGGAGAGTCTGGAGAAGGCAGAACCGCCAGCCGCCTCTTGCTGATAAGACCACGTGGAAATACATAGAAATGTGTTAATAATTAAGACAGAGCTAGCAGATAAGAAACTAGTTCCTGGCCAACAGCATTATATCAAATACAGAGTCTCAGTGTATTAATTGGGGCTGGCGTGGTGGCAAGACAAGACCAGCTGCAGGCAGAAAAACTTTACTCCTTACAGTGATAGACAATGAATATTTATTGAATGGATTCACAGTTATGCTGTTTTATGTGTTGCTAGTGTTTCCTCCCATGAAGTTGTTCTTTTTTGCATCCCTGTAAATGTTTTATAGGTCCTATATCTGCCTTTAATGTCTCTCTGTGCCTACTGCAATGATCAGCATTCAGAGGGCATTTGTTATACATTGTTAAATGACTCAGGAAATTGGTTTAGTAAAACACATATAAGCGCAGAAGTAGTTCCAGCCCTCACAATGAAACAAAGAGATTGAACAGAACAGTAGCCCTGGGCCCTATTGCTATAAAAACCTGCCTATCAGCTAGTCACATTATAAATGATATGGGGTTGCATGTCTGATGGTAAGATATCTTAACCTAGAAAATGTCAACTCAGTGGACATGTACGTTCTCTGTCCCTCTTTTTTGGAAAGACTTGAGTCCCTCGTAATGCATGAGATGGGGAAGATAGCCCAGTGTAGGCATCTACCAACAGGCCTATGAAATCACTTTACTCACAAAGAAGCATGGTCCTGGGAAATGAATTGGACACTGATGAAAATAATTTGTGATCTAGATATGACACAATAACAGTCTGTCCCAAACATCTTCCTATAGCCATATGTGACCCAGTTAACACAGCCAGGCAAGTGATACTGTGTTTCCAAGTGTGCAATGAAGAGGAATCTGAATAGTGGTCAGTCCCACAACGGTGCCCTGCAGCTGGTTACCCTGTTTCTTCTGTGCTGAAACCATGCTTCCCTCCCTCCTTCCTGCCCTCTGTTTGCTGCCTCGTCTCCCAGTACCTTGGGTTTCTAAGCATTTTCAGCTATAATGTACCAAAGATACCCTTTCCTTATAAATGGGGTATCAATTTGTGGCTTGTGGTTATATCTAAAATTAAATAGCTGTCTTCCCATCCCATTGGTGGTGATTCCTCTTCTGTTTCGGCCTTTGTATTTATATTTGCTCCGTATAACTTCATCTTTCTTAGCATTTTTCTGTACTTTAGCCTATAGCAACATACAAGGGATGCCTTCCCCACTCAAATTATATGAATGGTCATGTGGCTTCCATATTAAGTGACAAAAAGGGAAGAAATGGGAATGTTAAGATTACTTTCTGAAGGAAGAAACTATTTGGGGTTTTGTTTGTTTGTTTGTTTTTGTTGTTTCAAGACATGGTTCCTCTATGTGGCTTTGGAGCCTGGCCTGTAATTAGCCCTTGTAGACCAGGCTGGTCTTGAACTCACTGAGATCTGCCTGCTTCTGCATGCCGAGTGCTGGGATTAAAGTTGTGTGCCACCACCATCTGGCTTGGAAGAAACTGTTTGATATCAGTTGTAATTTGCATCTATTTCAGCAGTGGGAAAACATTGGTAACAACTATATTCCTGTAAATAACAGTTTTTTAAAGATTTGCTTATATGGGGGGGGGAATCTGTATGGATGAATAGATGTCATGTGATTGCAGGTGCCTGTAGAAGCTAGAAGAGGGCATAGGATCTCCTGAGGTAAGAGTGACAAGTGGTTGTGGGTCACCTGTGTATGATTGACAGGAAGCTCCCAAAGAAAAGAAAGCAGTCTAACCACTGAGCAACTACTCCAGTCCAGAGACAGCAGTTTAAAAGTCCATTCTCTTCTGATAAAATACAAACTTTTCTTTATTCTTCTAGATTGCCCAAGTATTTAGGCCTATGGATGTGTTTAGGCTTATGGATGAAGCGCTCAGTCTTTTTCTGTACCTGAAACGTACAGATCTGCTTCTGAGATACACATAATATAAGCAACAGCATAAATGGTAAATGGTTCAATAAAATGATGCTAGCCTGGATTACTTTTTCCACGAGAAGCATCATGGAGGAAGTGGGCATGAATCCACCCTTACTGAGGAAGCTATTCACAACTCATAGCTGCTAGGAAACAGAAATAAACCTTGTTCAATGGAGTGACTGACACTGAGGGTTTCACCAAACACTCCACACTGGCTGCATGCTCAAGGGTAGTTAGCCACCATAAATTAGACTTCCTGGTTTGCTTCTTTTTTTTTATTTGTGTTTTAAGAGACAGAAAGAATATGAAGTTGGCCTGTACAGGGAGGTAGATAGGAGAGGAAAAATACAATCAAAGCATATTGCATGAAACCATCAAAGAGTAAGCAGAAATGCTGCTTGTTATGTGAAGTTGCACAACTTTCATTCTAGAATCAAAACATAAAAGCCCATTGAGTTGTATAGACTTTGAACCTGGTTAATTTTATGTGTGATTCTTTTATTTACTTCTATCCATTTTTTCCTAAGAATAAAGTTAATACATTTTAAAATAAATTAAAATATAAACTAATTAATAATATAGCATTTTAAAAGTGAAGACACCTACATGCTCTAAGGAGTGCTACTGAGCTACAAAAGCAGCTTGGTGATTCAAGCATACAAGAATTACTTTGGGCTGATTTTCCTTTTATTTCAGTCCTGATATTTTTCCATGAGTCTTTTAAACTATCAAAAGTCTTTATGGATTAGCATCACTGGAAACTCCAAATAATTAAACATAGAATCACAGTGCATATTATGTCTCACCCCCCCCCAGCAACCCAAAACATACCACCTATAACCCAAATGACTGTAATAGCCTGTCTTAAATGGTTACTGTGCTTCTTAAACCTTAGCTAATGTGTCTTACAAAGTCACTGTAAATTGTATTCTAATATTTCAAAAGTCGATTTTATTAACAGTATTAATATAAGTAAAAGTTAATAAGCCATCTAATTACATTAATGTGGTTGTTTCATAGCAAATTGACTGTGCCTGGTTAAGGAAAAAAAAGTCAGATGCATACATTGATTTACATAGGATGAAAAAGTCTGAAAGACAGAATAAGCCTAAACTCCCACTCACTTATGGAGGAAAGATAGCCTGGAATTAAGAGACTCTCCATAATATGCGTAGCTAATTAATGGCAGAATTAAGGACTAACTAAACCTCAAAAAACAACTTCTGTTCTCAGTTAAATCAATATGTTTAGTACTCTTACTTTTTCATTAGCGTGTGTTATTATTTGTGAAGTGCACTATTACTAATACACTTGCAGATGTTTTTATTTATTTCTATGGATTTTTCTTTTAATTTTGGGGATATTGATATAGTTAACATCAAAATTCATTGCAATGAAAAATAACATCTTCTAACATAAGTACTAAAATACTGTATAAAAAAATCACAGAGCAGTTCAACAGTATCTTTTAAGGAATTAGGTATAAAATGAGAAACATAGTCAGGAAAAGAAACAGGGGGAAGGGAGGAGGAGAAAGAAAGAGATCTTATAATATATCGTCTTCAAATATTAAAGGATGTGTCATTTGGAAATGAGATAATTGATATCAGATTGAGTTTCCTCATTATGAGTTTATAAAAATTAAAGACAAAAATGTGGATATCTGGGCTGGGGAGACAGTTCAGTGGTCGCATTTGTTATGCAAGTTTAAATCCTGAGTTCAGATCTCCAGAACCCATGTCAAGCCCAGCGTAGCAGCATCCATTCTATAATCTAAGCACTATGTAGGTAAATTAGGAAAATGTAGATAGGATACTCTGCAAAAGTTTGAATCCTCAAGAACTAGACTCTAATACAGTGAAGGGATGGTCTTCGCGGTCTGGTAAGTGTGAGATCAAGCAGGCAAAGGTAATGAAAGCTTTTAAGTCCTTTATTTAGGCTGCCAGCAGAAGTTGTGGTCCAGGAGTGGGGGGAGGGAAGGGAGAAAGAACTGAGGTTAGTATGTAAAATTAATAAAAATTTAAAGTAAAAAAATAGATGTTCCCATTGCAAAAGATCAGGATTTAAAGTGAGTCTTCCCATTTCAAATGATTTAAGAAAAATCCCTCATAGCTGTTCCCCGCCACTGGGTTTTAGTTAATCCCAGTAGTAGTCAAGTTGACAACTAAGAATAGTCATTACAGTGTGAGTCATGTGACTCACACCCATATGCAACTCCAGCTCCAGTGATGGGGGATGTCATTATGTAAATATGTTTCTCTTATAGGTTAATGAATAAAGCACTGTTGGCAAATAGAAAGGCAAGACAGGTAGGACTAGGAGACAAGGAAGATTCTGGGAGATGTAATAGTGAGGAGTGAAGATGTAGAGACTTGAGAGAGTAGATGTCCAGACCCTCTCTCCAGTAAGATAAGACCACATGGAAATACTTAGATTGATAGAAATGGGTTACTATTTAAGATAGAGCTAGCCAATAAGAAATGCTTGCAACAGCCTGATGGTTTTATATCTAATATAGCATCTCAGTGTGTTTTTGGGGGCTGGTGTGGCTGTGGCATCAGGCTGGCAGGGAAAAACTGCACATAACACTCCAGTGAACCCAATATCTCTGGCCTAAGTGGGCACTCACATGCCCATGACCTCAAGTACATACGTACACCTACGCACAATTATAAATAACAAAAGTAAATCTATTTTGAAAAGTATCTGATGTCTTTCGGTCATAAATTAATTTCTTGATTAGTAAGTTTAGATTTTGTCTGTTGTTTAGGTCTTGTTGATCCACAGTCATGAACAGTTTATTCCTGTGGGAAGAAGAGGTGCTACAGAGTGTTTCACAATATGTTGGGGTTCAATGTATTAAAAAGTAAAACCATAACAAAGGTCTGAAAATGGTCTTCATTGGATGGCAATTCAATGAGTACAAGAAACTCAACTTCTCACAGTTGCTATTTGGATGAATCAACTTCAAATGCCTTGCCCATCCCAACTGTAATTTCAGTTCTTCCTGATAGGGACAAGAAAGTGAACACAGGATACATGTGAAGGTAGAAAGGCGCTGAGACATCTGCAGACATGATATGTAGGCACAAAAGAAGCAACCCTTCCCACAGCTTTCAAATTTATTCATTTATCATGGTTTTTATTGCTGCTGAATTATTTATCTTAAGTTTTTAGCAAGGAACTTTTGGTGTGCAAAAGATGTATTTTTATTTCATGGCAGAGCACCAAAGAGGATGGGTGAAATGGCCCGTGTCTATGTTTCATCTTAGGGAAGAATTCCCAGTAGCAGTACAACTGTAGATTTATGAAGAAAAGAAAGATTTGGGGCAAGTCTCACTGTGTCCACATGACTCAGATTAAGGGGGATCTCAGGGATTTAGAGAGGACCTTTGCTGATTTACTTGTTTCTAAGTGAATAGTATCTTGCATTTCTTTCAAAGATTGGTTTCAATGTCAGAAAGTCTAAGGACTTGAGTTCTGACCTTAAAACTAACTAGCAGGGGCCCTGAGAGAGCTGCTTTTATTTCCATAGTTCAGCTAATCTACAGAGGGGCAACAATTATATTACTTAAAGCAAAGTTTCATTTGGGGAATATAGGGAAATACTCTGCATCAAAAAAAAACAGCTTTAAAGATTTTGTGGAATTATTCATAAAGCAATAATTGCACACTTGCTATGCTGCAAATATCATGGTTGCACAAAAAAAGGGAGTTCCTAACATCAAGGTCACATGGTCAGGCCCTCCTGTGGGTACCGCCTCCTGTGGGTCAGACCATCCAGTGGGTAAAACTGAAGTGGTACATTCAGGGAATAAGGAAGGGGACCCATTAACCTTGCTAGGGGAAAGTTGCAAGCTGCTATGACTTGAAGGGGGAGATGTGGAGGATAGATTACTAGGTAAAAGTCTGTGCTATACAAGGGTACTGGAGTTCAATCCAAACACTTATACAAAACAAAACAAAACAAAAAAAAAAAAAAAAAAAAAAAAAAAAAACCTCTGCAGTGCCTATAACTCCAGCTCTGTGACAAGTAAAAACAAGCTGACTCACTGAGCTAGGTAAAATGGCAAGTCCAACTTCAAAAAAAAGGTACTGGCAAATAAGACAGTGTAGTACATCCAGAGTCATTGTCTAGGCTCTCTACATGTGTATTGATACACATGTGCACACACTCACACACGTGCACACATATACACATGTGCACATACTTGACATCACTTTTTGATGTGTATCCTCCCTACGCTATTTACACTGTTTCTACAGAGCATACGTGTGGACTTTTATGTTGTTGGGTATGTTTTTTTCTAATGCTTCTATATTGTTAGCCTTGAGCAAATGTTCCTTGCTGGCAGACAAGGTGCTCCCCTCTTCCCATGTCTTGTTTTGTTATGCTGTGGGAAAGGCACACATATATGTTTTTTCAACCTGTTGTACCCTGGAGAAGGGGAAAGGGACAAGATCTCCCAAGCAAATTGGGAGCATGGGGGGAGAGGAGAGGTGGGCAGGAAGATTGAGTCAGAGAAAGAATAGAGGAGAGCAAGAAAAGACATACCATAATAGAGGGAGCCATTATAGGTTTTAAGAGAAATCTGGCACTAGGGAAATGTCCAGAGATCTACAAGGATGACCCCAACTAACAATCCAAGCAATAGTGGAGAGGATACCTTAAATGTGCTTCCCCAATAATGAGATTGATGACTACCTTCTATTCCATCCTGGAGCATTCATCTAGTAGCTGATGGAAGCAGAAGCAGACGCCACCATTTAAACACTGAGCTGAACTCCTAGAATTCAGTTGCAGAGAGGGAGGAGTGATGAGCAAAGAGGTCAAGACCAGGCTGGAGAAACCCACAGAAAATGCTGACCTGAACAAGGGGGAGCTCATAGACTCCAGTCTGATAGCTGGGAAACCAACATAGGACCAACCCAGATCCCCTGAATGTGTTGTTAGTTGGGAGAGGACTGGGCAGTCTATGGGGTCTCTGGTATTGGATCAGTATTTATCCCTAGTATACAAATGGACTTTGGGAGCCTATTCCACATAGAGGGAGACTCCCTCAGCCTAGACACATGGGGAAGGGCCTGGGCCCAGCTCCAAATGATATGACAGACTTTGAAGATTCCCCCATGGAAGACCTCATCCTCCCTGGGGAGCAGAAAGGGGATTAGATGAAGGTGGTTGGGGGGGGGAGAACAAGGGAGGACAGAAAGGTGCGACTGAGATTGACATGTAAGCTTGTTTTAAATTTAAATTGAAAAAAAAAAAAACATTTTTTAAAAAATAGTGAATGATGCTTGACCATTATTCCAAATTGTAATATGACTCCGGGAGGCAGGGTATTTGATGGTATCATTGAGGAAAAGGCTGTTTGATATTTTCTTACAAAATGTCAGATATATTCATTGTCATATAACTCAGCAGGTGCTTTAGTGAAGCAATACAACACTTTCAACATACAGCATTCTGTTTCTGACTTCAAACAGTGACACACACCTATATCTATCACTCACTGAACTAAAGATTAGTGAAATTTCTATGGAGAGTAAATTGGCTATACCAGTCATAAGTTATAATTCATTAAATTCCCTGATGCTAACTCCACAAATGGTCCTAGAGAATAACCAAAAGCTTGTAATATTGGTTGTTGTTATTTATTGTACTGACCATGATATAAAAAAAATAGAAACCATACAAATTTTAAGTGTGATAGATGACTGGGTAATTTAAAAATTGCATAGGATTATGAAGGACATATGTAATGTTTCCTCAAATGATTACATGCAGTGGAATAGCAAACAGTTCTTAAAAAGAATGGAACCATATATTATGTACTTCAAACATCTGGTGAAACAGCAAAGTACACAGATGGCTATGTAAGTATAAATATGGATATAGACATGCATGTATGTGTGTGTTCATACAATTCTGTCTAAGAGTAACCTTCTCCAATGTGATGCACAAGAAATAATCACTATGGCATTAGAGGTGATGTCCAAAGAAAATTATTCATTCCTATAAGCTATATTAGTAACTTTAATCATTGCTGTGTCAAAATATATGACAAAATCAACAGAGGAAAATAAGGCTCATGGTTTGCCGATACAGTGCATTTTCGGGGTCAGGGGAACAAGGCAGTTTTAGCTGTGAGAATGAGGAAGCAAGTACACAATATCTGCAGTCTATAACCAAAGAATAAACAGTGGTGCTTGGATTCTTCCTTCCTTCCTTCCTTCCTTCCAACCTTTCATTACTTCTTTCTTTCTTCCTACTTTCCTTCCTTCCTTTCTTTATTTTTTTTTTTAATTCAGTCCAGGACCCCAACTAGTTCATAGCCCTACTCACATTCAGGGTAGGTATTCTTTCCTCTGTGAGATGTCTCCACAAATTCCCACACAGGCATAGACAGAGGTTTGTTGCCTAGGTTACTGTCCCATGAAGTTAACACAGAAGATCAGCTATCACCCAGACCTTCGTTATTTCGAACAGATATTGCATACATATATTAAACATTCAGAATTTCAAAAATGCAGTAACAAAATGCATAAAAGCAAAATTTTCTCTCAACAATACTTTTAATAATTGTCTGGAAACATTTATTTCCATAAGTACAGAGTTTCCTGATGTTTTATCTACTCTCATAAGGAAAATTTAGGGGATTTTCTAGAAGGAGTTTTTTTATTATTATTCTTTAAATTACTTTTTTTCCCTGGGAAGTGAATAACCTTAAATTATTTTACTCCAAAAGAGGCAGCATCAGCTATAAAAAAAGGATGAATCTGATATTTGATAGCATAAATGAGGCATAATAATCAAAGAACAAACTTTTGAAAGGAAGAATATGTGAGCTACTGGATCCTTGGGACACCAGCAGTAATTTACACACCATTACTTATTCAGGGTTGCATTCCTAATTACTCCTTGGGAAAAAAAGATAATTATACTGTAGCAATGACTCCTTTCATCAAAAGGGAGAAACAATGCTGACATAGGAATATATTAAGGAAGCATAACTTGAGTTTAGTGATAAAGTTGTTTACAGACAAGATTTAGGGGAATTTATTACGAGAGAACCCCCTCTTGTTCACCTGACAAACAGATTTTAAAACACAGTACGTATACACAATGAAATATTCGTCATCCAAATCAAATAATGAAATCATGCCATTTGCAGCAGCAGTAATGGAACTTGAAATCACTGTAAGTGAAATGAGCCAGGCACATAAAGTCTTGCAGGATCTCCCTCACTGGGAAAACAAAAAAGACGTTATTCTCAGGAGAGAGGAGAATGAAGAGCAGAAGAAGCATGGCTTCCAGAAGCCATAGGCTTAGGAACGCAGGGAAAGAAGAGGTAGCGAAAGACTGACCAGTCGTTACAGTTGTTCAGGAACTGTAGTCTGCAGCTCTGAGGTAGCATGAACATACAAGGCAATTGTTCACTCACTATCTCAAAACTAATACAAAATGGACTTTGACTTTTGTATTGATGAATAGTATTCCATAGAGGGGACAAATGTAGAAATGGTAATTAAGTAGTGTGTGTGTGTGTGTGTGTGTGTGTGTGTGTGTGTGTGTGTGTGTGTGTATGTGTGTATGTATATGTAATTTGTGTGTGATGTATGTGTGTATGTGTATATACACACGGTACCCCCAAAAATGTATAATTTTTGAAGTATATATGTTTTATATATAAAATAAGTTTAATATAAAAAGTGAAGGTTAAACTACTGAATCACACAGTTAATATTGGTTAGTATTTTAAATTAATATAATATGTATTTTACACCAGATGATCTTTTGATGGGAGATGCCATTATGTATATTTGTTTCTCATACCAGTTAATGAATAAAGCACTGTTGGCCAATAGGAAAGGAAGATAGGAAGGACTAGGAGACAAGAAGGAAAGAGGAAGTAGGAAGGAGGAGTCAAGATGGAGAGTCTGGAGAAGGCAGAACTGCCAGCCGCCTCTCCCTGGTAAGACCACGTGGAAATACATAGAAATGGGTTAATAATTAAGACAGAGCTAGCCGATAAGAAACTAGCACCTGGCTAACAGCATAATATCAAATACAGATTCTCTGTGTGTTATTTGGGGCTGGCGTGGGGGGGGGGGACAAGACCGGGCGGCAGGTGGAAAAACCATACTCCTTACAATTTTTTATTCAAAATCTAGTGGAGGGGTGAAAAGAAAGGTAACTATAAAAAAAGTGGCCACGGTTTTTGGAGTAGCTGTCATGTGACAAAAACATAAGCATCTAAAACAAATAAGACAAAATTATTTGTTTGCATTTATAATTATGAATATTTATATGTCTAATTAATTTAATACTATAGACAAAAATTAAAGAAAAAAATCATACTTCAAATGAATATAGTCAGAGCACTGGCTTTTATTAGCTTGAAGTTGTACTTAAGTTTTCACAGAACTATTTCAGCAGACTGGGGTACTTTTAAAGATTCTACTGACTGTTCATTTATGAAATGTCTACATTTTATTTAATACCAAAAGAGTCCCATGCTAACACAACAGCATTTTAAAAATGTCCTGTGTTCTTGACATATAACTGTGTCATACATACAGTATCTTCTAATAATCTAAATACAACAGAGTTTAGACATGAACTCAGACAAAAAGTGGAGGGAAGAATGTACTTGGGCTATTTGGAAGACATGCAGAGCTATTTCTGTACATTTCTGTGGACAAGAGGACTCAGGCATTTTACCCGATGAACCACAGAAGACTGTTTTCTCTCTTAATCTGTTACTATAAAGAAAATGCTTAAATCTGAAATGGTAGAAATACATCTCCATTGCACTTTTAAATTACACAAGCCCAAGATTAAGACTTAAAAGTCATATTCAAGAATGTCTCTATAATATAGTTTAATGAGGTTATGAAAAAGGAAGTAATTCTTATAATCTGTAGGGGAGCAATGAAGTATAACATTCAAATGATTTTTATCTACAAGGTGTGTTCATTTGATAGTTCACATTTCATAAATTCCATTTCCACTTGTATAGTCGTTTCATACACAGACTAATTAATATGACTTATCCTGTGGCTAAGCAGAGATGCTTTTCACTTTTTTTCCACCTTTCACTGTGTGCAAAATGGTAATTCCCCTGAACAGCTCATGTGTCTCTGGCATTCACCCTAGGGAGGCCCCCCTTGAGGACCTGGGGGCGCATAAGGAGAATGATTTGGCAGCCTCCTTGTGAAATGTGATATGTTATCTATTTCCCTTTCCCAAGGATCCATCCATCTGAGACTAGAGAAGGCCTCTGGGCCACACTTGCCAATACAGAGCACTCTCATCCCAAGAAAACTTCTTTTTTGCCAAAACAGCAGAGGGAAACAGCTTTCTTACAGAGTTTTCTCAGAGGGTGGAAAAAAGCCATCCTGCTTTTTGAGAGATTTTCATGTAGGACAAATAAACAACTATAGCATGGAGCAAAAGGGGACATTATTATTGGTCCAGTTAGGCATAGAAATGAAGTTCAGTCCCATGCAGTCTTACTGCTAAGTCTCCGAACATTGTTCATCTCAAATACTCAGAAGTTGGTTTTTAAAATGTAGTCAAATCCATGAAAGGATAATTAGAGGCTGAATTTTCTAAACAGGCAGATGCTTTCTGCTTCTAAGAGGTGTGAAAACTGTCATTGCAACATGTATATTGAACTGCCCTTTGTGGATTTAGTCATTATGTGGGCTACACCTGGCTTTTAGAAGATATAAGATTTTCTTAATTTTTGTCCATTCCATAGTCATGTAATTTACCTTGTGACTGATTGTAGATAATGTATAGAATTGTGAAGATTTTGTGTTGCCTGGATTTAGACTTGACCAATAGGACAGAGCTCAAAGGCCTTAGTGGGAATGATGTTAACTCCTGTTGTGGCCTCTAACATCATGTATTTGACACTTGGTCCCTGGTCAGTGATACTGTGTGGAGAGGTTTTGAATCCTCCAATAAGTGAAGTCTTATTGAAGGAAATATATGACTAAGCATGGGCTTTAAAGTTTTAGAGCCTTCCCTGCTTCCTATTCCCTGTGTTTATTTCCTGTGTATGATAGAAATGTGATTAGCCATCTTCCTGCTAATCTTCCTGTTGCTTGCTGCCATGCATTTCTTGTCAACATGGGCTTCCCCTGTAAACTGTAAGCCAAAACAAACCCTCCCTTCAATTGCTTTTGGTTACCAATGTTTTAATCACAGTACAGAGAAGTAACTGATACAAAGAAAAATTGACAGACAGGGAAATTGATCATAATGAACATTTCCTAGAGTGTAATCAGCACAGTAGCCATGCTCACATGAAAAACCAAAAAAAAAAAAAAAAATGTGTACATGAGCTTTTAATTTTTCAGATGAAAGTAATGGTGATGTTGGCAAGCCCCCAAAACATGAGGCGTTGAGTCCACCTTGTCCCTGTTGAATGCCCAACATCTATAATGGTGGTATTTATACTCTTTTAAAAGTCATTGAACACCACCATACAGAATAACCCATAAGGAATGAAAATATGTGAGCTATTTCATTGTCTTAATCAAACAAATTTAATCTGCCAAGTGAGGGGAGGAGTGAAGGGAGAATGTGTAGCACATGATTTGGATTTTAGGTATAAATAATAAGCAATTCAGATATGTGACAGAAATTAGAATTATTTTAAAGAACAGAATTTGAGGAGGGAAAAACAGAGAACGGAATCATTACAGTTTTGTAGGCTTTATTGTTTTCCTGTGGCCTTGTTTTTAGCTGTCTGAACATCCCTAATGTTGGATCCTTAGACTGTGCTCTAGGATAAATGGCTCTGGGACGTTATATATCTCATAATGGAGCTGATAGCAGAGAGCCCTCATCTTCCACACTGTCTTAACCTTGACTATGAGTCATCACCACTGTTGCTGATGATGCAAACACATGGTCCTGACCTTAATCCAGCGAACATGGCGATATCAGAGGCACCACCTGGACAGGATCATTTGTGTGGAATTATGTCCCATTTTTAAAATTCTGGATACACAATAGGAGAAAATGACTGGCAAATTCATGGTTGCCTCATACATTTACATTGCAATTGTGAAAGTTTTCTTTGATTAAAATGTTATGTTATAGTGTTGATTGCATACCATGAAGGAAAAAAAATAGTAAGTAAATTTGCAACTGGCCTTGTATGTCAGTCCAATGAGTCATTTAAAGAGAAAACTAATTTCCACAAGACAAGAATAGCAAGAGAGATTGCTTTTGGACTGCTCCTGAGACCAGGAGGAAAATTCATCTTCCCTGTAGGTTTGGTGTGGGAGAGTCACAGGTGTATTGTGGAGTATTAATGTACTGCCACCAACAATTCTACCATTGAAACAAATGGATAGTCTGCATAGCCTCTTTTAATTTAATATTCAAATTCTGTGTTTTAAACATGGTAATTAAATTTTCAAATGGGGAGTTAAAATCCTCTCCAACAGTTCTGCAATCTTCCAATTAAAATGAGTAACTACTAAACAATGTCTTCTGAATAAATGCATATATCCTCCCCTCTTTATATATGTGAGGCTTCCTAACTTAAAAAAAAAAAAGGAGAAGTAAAAGGGAATTTGCAGTTAGGAACGGATCATTTATTCCCCTATATAGTCTGACCTCTGCTTCCTTTCCAGCTGGTTGAATTTCAATAGAAATAACTTTCTTTTATATTGTTTGTTTAGCCTTAATTTGCTATAAAAACATAAACTGTGTCACTATTATTGATTAGGATGGGACTACCAGGATAACATGAAAAACCCATTATATGCAAATATACAAACACGGATCATTATATGAAGCAAGCTTGTTTGCATTGTACAGTATCAATTTAGTATAAAGTCGTTAAAAATTATCAGCAAGAATGTGTTGTGTTGTGCTCTGTAATTTTAATTAAGGCTACAGTACAGTTGGACTTGATTTAGATTGGTGGGGTTTTTGTTTGTTTGTTTGTTTTGTTTTTTTAATTCCTGTTGTAATTTTTTTTTTCTTTTTCCCGTCGCCATTTAGACAGGAACCATCATATAGGTTGTGCCTACTCTTGGGACTCTTTTCGTCCTCTTAGGTTGCTATGTCCAACTTCATTATGACTTCTTTTGCTTCATCTTGCTATATCTTATTTTGTCATGTTTGTTTGTTACTCGTAGAATCTTTTATTTTCCAATAAAAGACAGAGGGGAATGGATCAAGGGAGCAGAGGAAGTTAGGGAGGAACTAGGAGGTGCAGAGGGATGAGAAACTGTCATCAAGATACATTATGTGAGGAAAGAATATTTTTAATAAAAGGAAAAAGGTGGGGGGAAATGAAAAAGCTTCGAAAAGGAACTAATGGCTAACCTTGGTTGTCAACTGGACACACTTGGGAAGAAGGAACTTTAACTGAGGAATTGCATTCGTCAGATTGGCCTATGGACATATCCTTGGGACATTTTCTTAATTTTTACTAGATGTAGGAAAAATCCAACCCTGGGCAGTTCCATCCCTAAATATAGGGTGGGCCTAGCTGTATAAGAAATGTAATTGACCAAAGTCCTGGAATCCAGTTGCAGAGATGGAGGAGTGATGAGCAAAGGGGTCAAGACCAGGCTGGAGAAACCCACAGAAACTGCTGACCTGAACAGTGGGGAGCTCATGGACCCCAGACTGTTAGCTGGAAAACCAGCATAGGACCGGCCCAGACTCCCTGAATGTGAGTGTCAGATAGGACTGGGCAGTCTATGGGATCTCTGGTAGTTGGGCAGTATTTATCCATAATATACAAATGGACTTTGGGAGCCCATTCCACATAGAGGAATTCTCTCTCAGCCCAGACACATGGGGGAGGGCCTAGACCCTGCTCCAAATGATATGACAAACTTTGAAGATCTCCCATGGAAAGCCTTATCCTCCCTGGGGAGCAAAAGGGGATGGGATAGAGGGTTGGGGGTACAGGGGAGGACAGGAGGTGCAGGAACTGGGATTTATATGTAAAACAATCTTGTTTCAAATTTAAATTTCAAAAATGGAGGCAGGAAAAAAGAAATGTAGTTGAACATGAGCTGGGAAGTAAACCAGGAAGCATCGTTTCTCTATGCCTCTAATCTTGAGTTCTTACCTTACTCAACAATGGACATGTTCATTGATGCCATCTTTGTTCAGCTCATATTAGTTACTAAGAGATACGGTCTCACAGCAAACTCCTAGGGCCTCATTTTTAAAGGTGAATGGGATAGAGGGAACTCATTGGGATCTGACTTGTGTGAGTGTGTATTGGATATAAAGAAAGGGATTTTTTTTTCTGACTCTCCAACTGGGTTACTACAACATTCCTAAATGCCAAACAACATAAACCTCTATGCTTTGCACTAAAAAATAAACCAACTTAAAGGTAATTTAATAACACACAAGACAATCTAAGTCACCAGTCAAAATAATGATCAGAGATTCTTGAAACACAGAATAAGGAACATGCACTTGTAAGAGACCAGAGGGCCCAGGCCTATGAGGTGTTCAGATGTCCTCAGTGTGTGGCACTACCAACCACTGCACTTACCTCCATGGGCATCTGGAAAGTTAAATTTGATAAAGCACATGCAGAGACAGCAGACACTGGGGCGAATCTTAATCTCTGACCCATTGTTCAGGACCTCCCTACAGAGTAGTAAGGGCAAATTGCCATTTAGACTTACAGATTTTCTTAAATGTTCATTTTTAAAGAAAATATAATTAAATAGTTTCCCCATTACCACTCTCCCATTGTTCCCATGTACCTCCCTTGCTCACTCCCAAATCTGTGGCCTCTGTTAAGTAAAGCAGGCATTGTGATGTGACACCCCTGTTCTTCTAGAACACAGAAAATAAAGTCAACATGCTCAAGAGGCCCATTCTGTACCAGAAAGAAAATAGCATCCATATCATAGAGGATGCAAGAGAAATGTGTACAAGCAGACCTTGTTAAAGTCATTCATTCTTCCTGATTTTTGCCCCTATAAATAATTTAGTTAATTCCACAGTTGACTCTCTGCACTGCTATTGTTGAAATATCTAAGTTTTGTTCTTCAGAACTTCATTTCACAGCAGCGGCCTCTAAAGCATATAAAATATACATTAGGAATAGGAAGATGGTTTAGTCTATAAAAAAAACTTGCCTTTCAAGCATGAGGAACTGAGGTTGGTCTTCAGAATCACATAAAAAGCAGGCATGGTATCACATACTTGTGATCCCAGGACTGGGGAGGCAGAGGCACAGCAATCCCAGCTGACAAAGCTGTACCTATGTCTTAGCACCTCCCCCAAGTGATGGGTTTAACCATGTGATTATGAGATTATTCCTGACACAATTCCACGCCAGCTCTCTGTCTTCTGTTCTTCTAGAAGATGTGACTTCCCAACACTTGAGTAACATGTTGGGAAGGAAACTTTAGCTGACATAAGTACATGTGAAATCCATTCTTCCTCACTGGTGTAATCTCTGAATGAAGAGGCAGTTATCCTTCAAACTCACTTTACCTTTCATGCTTCAGTCAACTACATAAAGAAATGTTCCCTGGGCAGCAGGTAATCTGTACAAAGGGCTAGGAAGTAAGAGTGAGGTAAAGTCTTTAACTGATCTTCATATCTGATGCCTGCTCATCGTTTTTAATGGAATGAAGACTGACAGGAAATACTCTGGTTTACTTGTAAAAGCATTTAGTCGTATCTAAGAAGGACATGGAAGAAGTCCACCACAACCACACTGTATGATTGTCAGCTAGATGACAACAGCTAGGACTACACTATTTACAACCATCAATCCTTGAAGCTTGTTAACCTATTTGACTAGTGATACAACATGTTTCTGTAATCTGGAACACAGGCTTTACATATACATTCATACATGTGCCTTAAACCTTCACTGCAATGACCCAGATATATGTATGTATGTATGTATGTATGTATGTATGTATGTATGTATTCTTATTTAATATACAGCTAGACAGCTCTGGTATAATTTATTCCAAAACTTCATTCTACTAAAGATATTGAATGAAGGAAAAGAGGGAGAGAAGGGGAAGGAAGGAAGAGAAGGAAAACAGTACAAAAAAAAAAAAAGAAGAAGATACAAACCACACAAAGTGAAATCATCCTTTTTAAAAATTTATTTATTTAGTTTAAAAACAATCTTATTTTACTTATCAATCCCAGTTCTCTCTCCCTTTCATCCTTCCATGCTCCCCACAGACCCCCCCATCTCACCCCTATCCACTCTACATGGAGGGTAAGACCTTCCATGGGAGGGGTCATCAACGTCTGTCACATCATTTGTGGAAAGGTCCATGTATCTGGGCTGAAATAGTATCCCTCCATGGGGAATGGACTCCCAAAGTTCATTTGTGCACTAGGAATAAATACTGGTTGCATTGACAGAGGTCCCATAGACTGTCTAGGCCTCCTAACTAGCACCCACATTCAGAGAAGACATAATTCTTAAAGGTAACTAATATCTAATTAGCTTAAGTCAAGGAGACAGCTGCCCATATTTTGAGATTTTAAGAGAGATGTTCAAACACAATTACAGGAAGCTGTGGTAAGGATGATCATGTGGGAAAGGAAACTGAATTCACACTCTTAGTTTCCTTCCATCCCCAAATTTAATTCTCTGTCTCACAGAAGGCTACCACTGTAATGATGCAGTGATTCTTCTAAGCCCAAGACATGTATAGGTGAGATCTCTGGAGATAGGTAAGTGTGCTTTGGTGTCCAAAACAACAGTAGAAAAATATTCACCAGGCTAATGCGGTAGAATACCAGATCATATCCTGTGACAAAGTGTAACCCTGTCAGCCAAACTGAGTATTATATTAGTGAAAATCTGTTTAGAGTCATCACAATTAGTTTTATAAGGTTAACAGACAACATTGTTTAATTAACCAAAATTGAAGAGTTCAGGAACCATACCATCTGTTGAAAACCAATAGTGTTCTGGCCCATAAATCATTTCTTGGTCATAATGCAGATGAGAGTATATTTAAGGGGGGTGATGAAATGGAAATATACCTCTGAATACCATCATCATAAACCAAACCATTGAGTAATTGCCAAAATTACCCAATTTTGATTATGGGTTGGCCTTTCTGTAGTTGTGCCTTTCTGTAGTTGTACATTCAAGTGCACTGGACATTTAAATGAAGACAGTACAGCTACTTCCATCAGCAACACCCAAGCACAGTTTACTGTATGCATGCGACTTGTACTCTACATATCAGTGAACTTTTCAGTGCCTGGCATTGAGGTAATTCCTCATTGGCTCCTTCTGCTTTACTGAGTTGCAAACCTGTGTAGCATAAAACAGTTTCCAGACTTTCCCCTCTTTTTCCCCCAAATATTGTCAACAGCTTCTGTTCCTCCAGGGTATGAAGGAAAGGTGGTATGCACGCCTGTGGACATTCTGGCAATAAAGGCAACATAAAATTAGTTAAGGAGGAAGAAGGCAAATTGGGAGGTTTTCTATACTGCTTTTCCTAATCTAAAAGAAATCACTGGAGTCATTTACTTTCCATTCTCTTTACGATAATTGACTCATACAACCCATCTCTTTTTCTTCAAATAGTGCTGCAATGATCAAACTAGATTGGATCTTTCTGTGGTTATATCTGCTTATTACAACAACAATTATTCAAATAACAAATGGGAAAATCGCCCATAAGCAGGCATATCCAATCATGTATAAATGCTGCTGCTCCATTAGTAATTGCAGATAGTATTTCAAATATAGTCTGTAGCTTTGCAAATAGCTCAGTATGGCGAATATCACATTCTTGACTAGACAAATGCAATGCCAAACCAATTGTAAAATAATGATGGAGGTGAGAACAAAATTAGTATTAAATATGAATCTCTTAAGACAATTAGACAATATCAACAGAGCAGGCAAATTTGGCAGTTTAGGATTGTGGGTGCATCATACCTATCCATCTTTATAACATGAAATGTTTTTTATCTTACATCAATATGAAAGCTGTTAGCCTTGGGGGGCGTGAATTTGGCATCAAAAAAAAAAGGAAAATTGGGAATGGATAGAAAGGCCTCTATTAGCTAAACACAAAATAAATCCTACCAGGTGAGCATGTACAAGGTAACTGGCCAGATTAGAATACTCACTGTGCATCAAGTTTCAGCTCCTTTCTAAAGACACTAAAGATACATATATTTTAGATAAGAATTATGGAAGTCTAGCAGAGAAATAATTCAGTTCTGATGAAAGAAAACAACAAAAAGATAGATCTTCCTAGGAGCTGGAAAATGAGTGTACCACATGGTCACTTAAAGAGAAGTCATCATACATTCAGGTGAGGAACACCCTTCCACTCCGCCTTCTAGACCAAAACCAAAGTTTAGCTAGTCTAATTAGCAGAGTAGCCTAACTTCTTACTGCTATATCACTCTATGAAATCATAGATGAAAATCAGAGAAAACTGCTTTTAACTCATCAGATAAGTCATAGAAAAAAATTCAAGACTGAGAAAATCTCAAGAGTCAAGACATTTTAGAGTCAAATTCAGTGATGTAGCAGACATTGCAGGTGCACAGAGATACTCAGAAAAGAGGGTGAGATGGGGGCACAAAAGCTCATGAATTATTGAAAAGGAGCAAGCACGCTGAATCTGAGCTCTCTTGAACCATCTATTTCTTAGGAGCAGATGCAGAATTAGGATGTGCTAGCTCAGCCCCCATTTCCCTTGGTGGAAGATGATTTTACATACAGCAAAGTGTGTGTGCTTTGATTCCTTAGTTTCAAAATGATAAGGAACGCCTAATGTGTCTAGCTCGATTCATAAGAACTCTCAACTTTGGGAAACATTTAAAATTCTGCTAGAAGCTGTGTGACTTCTCCGAGTACTGCAGGTGTGGAATTCCTTTACATACACCTTCAAGACAGCAGCAGCATCCTTGTAGCCATGCAAGTACCCACCTGTGGGTTACCATCACTGTTTGCATCTTTAATTCTTTAAAATGATTTAAGGACAAATTTAAAGTGGATAATGTATGTATAGAACATTGTCAGCATCGTGTAGGATCTATGTGTGTATCCTAATAACTTAAGAATCATTAAAATGGGAAAGACTAATGGTCATTTAGTCTGTATTCACTTTATAAGAGTAATTTCAACAAGTTTGGGGAGATGATGAGAAATACCCTGTCTCTTTTCTTTAAAAAAAAAAAAAATACATTTTATAAACCAAATATATCTAACCTCCCAGGGATCTGGTCTCTGCTTCTATGCAGCAGATATGAATATGCCTGAACTTGTCTGAACTGGGGGTGGGGGTATTAAGAAGAATGAAAAAGATCATAAAGAGCCCAACCTAATGTCACCAGGCTTTCTTCTCAGCATCTTTTCCATGCAAGGAAAACAGCTCTCTTCTTAACTTTAAGAAAATAAAGATGGGTAATGCCAAAGTCAACTCATTGTAAGCTGACAGCACCAGATCAAATAAAGCCATCAAGTGTTTCATTAGTTTAAATGTTTATTGCTAAAATATGTCACTCAGAATAAGCACACACACACACATTTAAACATGTGTGCCTCATAGCTGAATAAAATCAGAATTCAGTGAAATACTTTCAAATAATGGCTTACTAGAGGGTTAAAATAAATGTGTTAAGAATTAAAATTTTATAGACAAGGATGTCCTCTTCACCTGTGTGCCTGTATTATTAAAATGGATGGATTTTCTTCCTGGAAAATTTTCACACATCAATAGTAACATAAAGTTCAGTAATTACCCTCTCTCTTCAATCCCCCAATGCTGTGAGGCAGTAATTCTATGCCAAGGTGTAAAGCAGCTGAGAACTGAGCAGAATTGAAGCACATCTCACATAGATCATGAGATGAAAATCTTTTGCCCAAGTGGTAAGTCCTAGTGGGGGATGGGGAGACAAAAGCTTCCAGAGCAAAGAAAGTCATTGTTATAGCAGGTCTTTCAAATCTTTATCCCTACCTTAAAATTCAAAAAATAATCAAATTCTCATGAATTTGAATAGTCCTTTATAAAGGGATTTTTTTCTGATTTTTGAAATGTTTCTTATCATACAACAATCAAGGTTGCTGGTTAAATACTAAAATGACATTGCATCAGTTTGAGGGCATTAGTTCAGGTATAATAAAATTTTAATAGAAATATGCTTAATGACTTTAACTTACTGCACAATAAATAGTACTCTGCAGTATTTGATGGTATATGACTTGAGAAAAGATTATTAAGAAGACATATAATGTGCTTTTTTGAAAGATATTTGCAGGAAACCATTAGATGATACAGAAAATCAATAATACCCTAGTGCCAATTTCAGCAACATTAAAATTACGGTGCTCGTTGATATTTATGGTGATAGAGCTACCAAATCATTTCATTATTACCTTTCACTACACTGATATTTCTCTTTGTTATCTGGAATCACTTGTAAAATTTGATCAGTTCTTTTTAAGGTGCTTTATAGATGGTCCTATTTCTAAACAGCTCTCCTCAAAAGGAAGAATTTTAACTGTCTATTCTTTCTTCTTCAGTGGATAAACCAATTGCCAAAGCTCTTTCTTTTTATGGAAGGCATAATTGTAAAATATTAAGACTTTCAAAATAGATCTAAGCAGAACCAAATAAATAGGATTTAATAAATGGTTACTCAGCTTCCTTCTTTCCTGGAGGAGATGAGAATAATGATCTAGCCTCGTTGTCTCATAGCTTTAAAGCTGAAACCCAAACAATAATGAGTTATCCAAGAGTAAAATTCTGTATCAGGTACAAATAAATATCTTGAGTTTCATCCATGTCCTTCTCCAAAGTCAAGCGAATTATCATACAAACAGGACTATAAACTTTATATTTATTTGGCTTCTGAAATAACCTTATAATTTTTAAACTGCTAGAATATTATCTCCAAGGGAATTTAGATTAATTGGTAGAATTAAAAGAGGAAATAATGAATGGTGAAATGTTGTTAGCACCATTTGTTGGCTTGGTGCTGTGGATGTAAAGAAAGCCATTTAATTGTGTAGCAGTTACCAGGCTCCTTGAGGAAGGAGACAAGGAGACACCCCTCCAGAAGGCTGTCTGCCATTACTGTCTCTGATTCGCAGAGGACAAAAAAAGTCCAATGATTTCCCAGTCTCTGAGCTTCTTGGGGTGTAAAATACAGAAATGGTAATTGCCATAGGCAGAACCTTCTCACTGGTAGCTCCTGTGAACTGTGAAGTCAGT
This sequence comes from Phodopus roborovskii, assembly GCF_943737965.1. Taxonomy (NCBI): domain Eukaryota; kingdom Metazoa; phylum Chordata; class Mammalia; order Rodentia; family Cricetidae; genus Phodopus; species Phodopus roborovskii. The sequence goes on from NW_026125444.1 coordinate 9,013,530, forward strand.
GTCCGTGATGAAAATCTAGGGGAACTTTTCAGATTTTAGTGCATGTGAAATGTCTATGACTCATGTTTTCCTGTGTTTGTGGATGGGGGGGCCATCGTGTATGTGATCATATTTGTTCAAATGTATGTGTATAGGAAAGCCAGGGGAAAACCTCGGATGTCATTCCTCAGGTACCACTCATCTTATGTGTTTGAGACAAGGAGTCTCAGTGCCCTGCAATTAATCCATTAGACTACTCTGACTATCCAGTAAAGCCAAGGGATTGGTCAGTCTGATTTCCTGAAACTGGGATTACAAGCATGCACTACCACTGCTCCTAGATTTTGTAAATGGTTTTGGGGGATTGAACTCAGGTTCCCATACTTGCAAGACAAGCAGTCAACTACTGATCCATCTCCCTATTGCATGCTATACCACAGTAATTCAACATTAATTCACACACAACATTACATATAGCAATAACCACAATAATAAAGGTTTAGGAAAAAGTTTTGATTGTGTCTACCTCTACTGAATTCTTCCAGAAGATGACTCCCCTTCTTACGATGATAAGTTTTCAACAGGACTGTGGTCTCTTGAGCTGTGATCACTGATAATATTTCATTTTGCCTTAAAAAACTTCTTCAACTTAACTCTTCTAGATCAGTGTATCATTTTTCATAATCATAGAGAGTTCCCTAGACATGCATGTCATTCCAGATGGCTAAATACAAAGGTTCAAAATGCATGCTAACATCACCATTTATATTTTCTGCTAACTGACAGACTTTTTATTTATCAGTCCTTGAATAACATTAAATCAGACTTTGGCAATATCCCAAATATGGAGAGATGCTCTTTCAGTTTGATATGGGCTCAAGGGTTTGTTGCTAAATAGATATTCATTCCTATTTCTGTCAAAGTCTGTCCAGAGGAGTCTGGTTTATTTTCTGAGTGAACTGAGGAATTCACTACATAAGTATGACCAACCATCTTTAATATTAATCTCTATTGTGACTCTTGAATAGATTGCCAACCCATTAGCAAGCCTATAACTATTTGTTTAAACCTCACCTACTAATGACTATCTACATTTCTCATTGCAATTTTCTTATATTTATTTCATATGTATGAATAGTTTTCCTGAAAGTATGTATGAATATCACAGGTATTCCTTGTGCATTAAATGGTCTGAAAGTATTTTGACCCCTGGAAATAAAGTTATGGATGGTTATAAGTGGGATGGGGATTCTAAATACTGAAATTGGGTCCTCCATAAGAACCACAAATGCCCTAAACCACAAAGTGATCAGCCCAGCCCTTACTTATGTAAATTTAATCACATTTCATGAGAAAATTAGAGTATCCTTTAGAATTTCTCTAACAGATGTGCTGTCATGAAGTGTCCCAAACTGCCCAAGCTGTTCTCCCAGGGAACTAGATATGACAGCCCCTCAGTTTGACATCACACCTTAGTGTACAAGCCACCTCAAAGCAGCATTCTCTTTCCAGCATTAATCACTTGGCATGAACTGGGAAACAGGAAGATAATCATGTTCTGCTTAAAAGCTAATCTCTATTTTTACCTTATTTTCATTTCCTCCTACTTCCTCTGTAAACTCTTGACTATCTCCTCTTTGTAGAGTATATGCAATCTGTTTCTTTCTCTTATATTCTATATGCACTTTTCAGAAACTAGTTGAGTACTTATACATGCTTTCTCTTCTTCCCAATATAGGAAGTTTTCTAAAGGGAAAATTTACTTCTACTTAAGAGAGAACTTTTTCCCATTTCTCATCATGAATCCACTCAAAATCTCAAATTTATTCCAGAAGCAGGTTTTAGAAAAGTATTAGCATGTACTTTTCTGTTGAACCCAAATATGTTTTAGAAATATCATGACATTTTAAAAATAAATAAAGCTATTGACCACCTGGTGAAATGTCTCCATCTATGACCATCTCCTGTGTGTTAGTGCTCTGGACCCTTTGAAGTAGCTAACCCTTTTAACAGCTATCTCTGTGTCATGAAACTATAGAGGTCCTTTCTGAGTGACATGAACACAGCACCAACTGTAAGTCAAATTAGTGATGAATCAACTTTATCATACTCTGATTTGGACTTCTAGCCTCTATAATTGTGAGAAATTGTCTGAGCTATCTAATTCTGTGTTCTGGAACAATTGACCCAGGATGGCTAGGTTTGAGTCATTTGACCTTTTGTTTGGTTGATTGGTTGCTTGGTTAATTATTTTTGGTTTGGTTTGGTTTTGTTAGGTTTATAATTTCTGAAGCTATAAAATCTATACACATCCAGTAGAGATTGTTTCATGGAATTGAATCATTTCCAAACTAGAGACATGTAGTAACATACTCTTACCATGCTAAACAGCTCTTGTGATCACAGGGATAAGTCACTAATATCCTGTGGCATCTGTATTGTTAAATCATGATATCCTATTAACTAGGAGTACTGTGTATGACATTTCAACTACTGGTGAAGTTATTGACATGTAAGTTAACTATGTCAGGAATGCCTACATTTGCTGTAGCATGAAACTCACATGATTGTCTGGTGCTCTAAATCCATCCATGTAACAACATTGCCTTGATCACAAATTGAATACTTGTTAAAACTTAAATGCATTCTATTTTATTGCTTCTTGTGTTTAGATCTCATACTAAATGCTACTAACCAGGTATGAGCCAGAAATCTGCAATTCCTCATTACTACATTGATTTTCCTCAAACATTTTTATACTGTTTATCAAATATTGTTAATTTTAAAAGTAGCATATCAACTCTTCTTTTACATATTATTATTTATCACTGAAATATTTCAAAACCTTCTTGTGGTCGCTTGTGTTGTTCTACTATGATCAATCCTTCACACTCAGCTAAAATGTGTTCCCAAAATGCAAATTTTATGATGTCATCTCTTGCTATAAATTTTTCAGTGGCTATTCTTCACATACAGAATAAATCCCAAGTCTTCATTATGACACAAAATGTCCTCTGTGACCCAGTGGCAGCATCATGTGCCTTTACCAATCTATACAGCCAGCAGTCAGAACCACAAGGGACTTTTGAGTGTTTGACACTCCTTCCCCCATGCCTTTGTACAGCCTTGTGTTCTTTACCCACATAATTCTGTTTTGTCCTTCAAAAGTGATACAAGGAACACTTGTAGAAAGCCTTACCAAATGCCAAAGGCAAGCCAGATTTGGGTTTGTTTCAAATGAGCGAGAACCCAAAGCATTGAGTGAATGTTGATCATTTATAGCATTTGACTAGCAATACATTCCTTACCAGTGACTCTAAGTCATTAATTATAAAGTCTTTGAAACCATGGGTTAATGAATTCTAAGAGTGTGATGTTATTTCACAAATAAAACTGAATATTAAAATACACGAATGAGTGAATGAGTACAGTTTAGGGCTTGTTATATTCTATGTATAATAAATGAAGTGTTAGCCTGAAAATCTTTTAGATTAGAATTTTCAGGTAAAATCCTAATCCTCATAGTTATTAGATAAGCACAACTCTTATTTGAAAATACATGGCTATATCCCTAAAGTTAATAGCGTATTAAATGGTACTGTCATTGTTAGATAGATGTATTCCAATACATCGGACACAAATTAAGAAACAAGTAAAAAATCTTCATAAATGTTTTCGTGGTAAATACTGCATGTACAGTTCATTGTAAGTAAGCTTGCTTTCTTATAACTTGTCTTTCCCTGGAATTTTTGAAGATTTAAAAATACAATGTCTAAAATGCTTCCAAGTCCAATTATTGATGAGAATAGAGGCATTTGAATGGCTACACTCCATGGAAGAGCTGAAAATAGTATCTTCCACTAAATAACTTGTGGGAAGTAATCAGTTGTGTTGAAGGACGGACCTGAATCCATAAAATCATAGTGGGTGAAATTGAGCCCTGATTAAATAAGCATTCTCTAAATCTACTGGGTAATTGCTTTGGAGGAAAAAAATCAAGCAAGTACATGACCATAGTACGTTGAAAACTTGTGCTTGTTTCAGAGATCCTAGTGGTGCTCGTCTGTCAAGGCTTAAAAGGGGCTGACTCTTGCAGCCTTTGGAACTCAATCAAAGCCAGATTCAGAGAAAGGGTGGCAGAACTCAACGAGGATGTATTAAAGACAGTTCTACCAAAAAAAAAAAAAAAAAAAAAAAAAAAACTAAGTAGAAATACAAACTACTTCCATGACTGGCTTTAGGGGCCCTAGGGACATTCAGACAGGTTGGAATAAATCAGTCCCAGTGAAGAATAGACTGATATAACCAGAAATTGAAATTCATGAGACCCAAGAAGAATAAGTAAGATTGACAGACCCCAGGTTTGTCCATATTCATTTGGTAATTCTGAAATACTTAAGGTTAGAGGTGGACCTGTTGTTAAGTTTCCAGAACCACCTACATACGTACAGAAGGATGAATAAAGATGTAATGCTGAACAGAGGTTATATTAAATTCTGATTTAAATATGTAGAAGATGGAACATAGGCTCTCTTTCTCCCAGAGTCAGATAACACTTAAACCAGATGAAGTCAGTTCCAGCCATTTCGGGGGCATCACCTCTTCCTCATTGTATGTGGTTAGCAGGACTTTGAATTTTGTATTCAAAATGCTAAGCCCCTCCAAAGGCTAGCCTCTGTGTGAAGAGACTGTGATATGCATGATTTATTTAATTCCTAAGTTTCATAACACAGGCTTAAGGTTTCAAAGATTAAAGCTATATCCAGGTCAGTAAGCATATGTACAGCATATGTTATTTTCAGATCCATGGAACTAAATCAGCAGTCCATATAGAAAGTAATCAGTGCTCCATCTTTATCCTTTATTAGAAACATAATCATTAGTTAGCAGGCCATTTTTGTTGAACTGTCAGTGAGATAGGTGGCTTTTATGAACTGAAAGCAAGGCTGATCTTCTATTCCATTTTTTTAATAATAAGCCTTATCAGAACAGAACACATGCACTGTGTTACATTTAAACATCATTATGATTCTTGAATATTAACTCTGATTGTTAGGGAGATCCAGACTTCGCAAAACATGGTTTTTTTTTTTTTTTTTTTCCCTTCTGAACTAGCATCAGGATGTGTCGTATATTCTCAGTTGTCTGCAAGCCTCCAATTACATATGATTCACAGCTATAAAGCATGAACTTTGCTGGCTAGCTTTTTGTCAACTATATACAAGCTAGGGTCATCTGGGAGGAGGGAACCTCAACTGAGAAAATGCTTTCGCCAGCTTGACCTGTGGGCAAATCTCGGCTTGTAGGCAAATCTGTTGGCCTGTAGACAAGTGTCTGGGGCATTTTCCAGATTGATGTGGGAGAATCCCGCCCACGGTGGGTTGTACCACTCTTAGGCAGATGCTCTTGGGTTGTGTAAGACAGCAGGCTGAGTACGACAGGATGAATAGTATAGTAAGCATCATTTCACCACCATCTCTGCCCAAGTTCCTACCTCTAGGTTCCTGCCTTGGTTTCCCTCCATGGTAGACTATAAGATGAAATAAATCCCCAGGTGACTTTTGATTATGGTCTTTATTATAACATTATAAACATAACTAACACATGGGTATTTTATTTCCCTCAACTGCACTACTTTATATGGAGTTATATAGACTGTTCATCAGTGGTATTTTTTGTTTTGTTTTGTTTTACTCTAGATAGACAGGTTATCCCTCAAAAGGGATCTACAGAACTTATGCAGTATTTGAATGTGTTTTCACTCACATTAAAAGTTCTGACACTTGACCCACTTATACATTGCTTTAGAGTTACACTTGTAAAGTAATAGTACTTGCTAAAATATTTATATTGCATTTACACATTAAACCCTTCGGAGCACTATATGTGCCAACAATATGCACAGACACCATGATGAGGCAGTTAGGCAGCTTATATAAACAGTGACATTTCCATATCCTATATATTTTCATTGTGTGTAAATTATTCCATCTGGTAGCCTACCCTGAGGCATCATTTTATCACCCTGCTTGTCCCTTAAAGTTTCTTGAGATTTTTATTGAAAGAAACAATGAAAATGCTAATTAGTTATATTTTTCATCATAATCCTGTTTCATACCAAGGATCGTTCTCCTTTTTCATTTCTGATACTATACTTTCAGTGAGTTTCATTGCCCCAAAGCTATCATGTTTCCACTTCTAATATTGTTTTCTCTTCACAGGCTTTAATAACTACTTTTTAATGGATTCTGTTTCCCTCAGAGGCAGGCGTTTTTAAGAATTCACTTTATATGGGGACAGGATTAGAAACTTCTGTATGGCATTGGGAATTTCTCTCCTTGGAAAATTAAAATGCCTTAATCTTTTGACTGAGAGGAAGTGAAATGATTCCTTTTTAAATGAGACACTTGGGATTCAAAAGGGACCACAAAAGAAGACAATCATGCATGTATTTAAATTCACAGACAGAATATTTTATTTTATGCACGTAAATCCGGTAGTTTATTACACACACACACACACACACACACACACACACACACACACACACAAAGAAAAAACTGGCTAAAACACAATCTGTTTAACCAAGCACTTGAGTGGCAGTACTACTGTTCTAATGAAAATAATCATGGCACCCAAGTCACACGCACTCCTTTATAAACAGAAGGAAAGAAAAAAGACCTTTACAGTTTTTCCACTTCTCTAGTTCCTTTAATCATAAAAAGTCTATTTCTCAGCTGAATTAAATAATGCTAAATTCAATACAGAAAAGAGCTTTCATTTGGCCACTTCTCATTTGCATACACATTGCTCTTGTTCCTAATACTTGTACTGGATGATGGAAAGACACAAAGAGTCATCTCTTCATACATAATGCAGTTAGTTACTTCTAGAAGAGCAGGAGGAGGAAGCCGGACAGTGTTTAGACTCTTCCTACAGGTAGATAAGGGAAATAAAAGGGGAAATGGCATTTGGCTAGAGACATGACTCATTTGCATAAGAATAGTTGTCTCTCCTACACTACAGTTTAAGAAGGCAATACTAGAAGCAACAGGCTTCCTCCGCCAAACTTTCATCATCTAAAAAGGAGCTGAGAAGGACGCTAGAATTTACTAGAATTTGGGAGTGAAGAATTAGGGTCCTTTCCTCCTTGCTCGTAGACTGGGAAGGCAGTGTCAATGTAAGGGGACACTCTTCTTCCTGCCCTGAAAATTCATCAGTATTTCTTATGTATATGTCCCACAGCCTGCCTCATTTTAGTTACTAACATGTGCATGTTAGATTACACATAGCAGACACTTCTGACTTTGCACGTTATGAAGACACATACCAGAAACAATACAGACATCTTATCTCACAACAGAAAACACAACTTACACTTAGTGAAAGTTAAAAAAAAATTACAAGGAAAATAATAATAATATACGTTAAGTATCACATGAACGATATCCTGGATAAAATGCCACATTTGAGCTCTTCAATACTCAGCTGGGTCAGCGTATTCCCCTAGCCTGCCAATCATCACCCATGACCACTCACTCAGCTTCATATAAGAAAGTCTTACCACTTCTGTTCAGCCATATGAAATGGCAATTTAGGGTCAACCTGATCAAGTAGTATGTTCAATACTAATCCTTAGAAATATTTTTTTTCTACTGTTCTAAAAACCCTGCCTGCCTTTGGAATAATTCTGACATAAATTTGCCTGACTCTGTAAATATTTTTTGAATAAAGAAATAAATTGACAAAGTTTTTTCAGGGATTAATGATGGATTTAAGTTTACAATAGTTGGGTTTAAAGTATCCAGGTAAATGTACTTAATTCTCAACTTCAGTTTTACATAAATTGGGTGTAAAGCATCCAGTTTATAATTTTCCAAACATGAGATCAAAAGAAGTGCCCCCCCCCCATGCTCTTCAGATGGTAAAGTGCTAGAGCTCATTAGGGAAAGTATTGAACTCTTAATTCCACAGTGGTTAGTACTCTACCACATAATTTTATAGTTCACGTCCAAGGACTGAGGTTATTTTATAGCTTTTTCTACAACTTATTTGTGCAGAGTCCATCCTAAGTACATACAAACACGGTTCTTCAAAGAAGACTCGTTCCAAATGGCATTTGGGAAGAAAGCAGAGCTCCTGAAGACTGTTCATTCTGAGTGTGGGTGAACAGTCTACTGCCTCTGTGGTTCCTAAATAACTGGAGAGCTGTGAACACCTTGGTCCCCTTTTTCGTGGGTTAGATGTGGGCACAGATGATTGTATTCTAGCTGCAATGCTTCCAGCACCTTCTGTTGCTCATGTGAAAGGCTTTGATACAGAAATAAGAAAAAAGGGAGAAGTAGCCAGATTAATCCCTAAAAGCTTTGATGATCTAAGCACTGATCTTTACCTACACCAGGACCCAGTGAGATTTCCTTGTAAACACTGAAGTATTTAAAATGCAAATTAACCAGTATCTGCTTGTAGGAAATATAGAAATAAGCATTATGATTTTAGAAAAAGAGTTACTAAACATAAGTGTATTTGGGGCTTCATATTTCCTTCCCATTGCTGAGTCCTAAATACTCACATTTTTGTTGTTGAATGCCAAGGATCCAGTTAACAACTGATTTCTCTAAGAAAACATAGGGAGAATGTGAATGTTGGCTCTGTAGCAGAAACTGAGGGTAGTTTAAGGATTATTTCTATGATCATATCAGGAAATGCCTTTTGCTGAATGTCCATATGAAAGGTTTTATTCAGTTTAGACTAACATAATCAGGGTGATTAAGGAGATGACAGTAACTACAGACCATTAAGTGAAATTCTTCAAAAAAAACTTTAAACTTTAGATAATAGTGGCATAGAAAAGATACTATATTGAAACAAGTGGTAAAGTCTTACATGATATGCTGGATATAAATTAGTTTAATTATAGCTTATTGTCTCATTTTTTTAAAATTGAAAAATTTCAGGCACCACCACAACACAAGTTCCCATAACTGGAAGCTATTCATTCATCAATGCAATAGTAATTTTCTTTTGCTTTCCTTTCTTTCTCTAAGCTATAGCACACAAATAAAACTTCACAAAGTTTCTTTGTTTTCTCTTAATGAATATTATTTTCATTCCACAAATTATTCCTCTCATATATAGAGAAAAATACTAGCAAATATTACTACAGTAATAAATCAATTGCCATCCATGATAAATAAATACATATATATGTATATATATCATTAAGACATTTGAAAATTAACAAACAGCATATTAAAGACTTATATTAAAGACTTTAGTAATGATATATTCTTTAACTGGTAGAATAGAGAGTAATCGAAACCCATGTATGGGAACAGAAATCAAATATAAAATCTGTTAAGATTCCGTAAGCCTACTGTTATTCTATAAGGCATGCACAAACAGGCACAAATACATATTATAAATTTATACAATATGGATGAAAACTCCACTATGACAATGAAAAATTATTGAGCTTTCCTCTAATAGACTAAAAGAACTGGTCTTATTTATTAGCTCTTTCATAATTATTGATAGTCATGATATATTTTTATAGTAACAGTATGCAGTTTAAGCAGAAAGACCTCAAAAAGCAATGGCTCAATATTATTTGAATGGGGTCATAGTTATATATCAGCTGAGATTCTTAGCTATCTGTAACACAGTGTGAAATTCAAAGCATTTTAATACATAGTTGTTTATTGTCTCCCTTAATGAGAACTATGGGATTGCACAGTTGTATGGTTTTCTCAGAAGCTTAATCTTTATTCCATGTTTTCATTCCAACATGGTTTGTGGTTTGTTAGGCTGATGACAATCTACCTTCGGGTCTTCAAATGCTCATAGTAGCTGTAAATATGTCTTCATTGGAACAGTTTCTAAGTGAGTAAAGAAAAACAAGTCAGCCCGTGTGTCTGAGACCCCTAGCAGATTCCTCAGCTATCCTGTTGGAGAAAAGGGCTTCGCTTATCCATCTCTACCCCAGTCATTGCAAAAACAAGTGGATAAGCGTGAGTGACTTGGACAGTATATCAGTTTTTTCTCATGAAACGCTTCAGGTCACACTTTTTCAAAAAGGTTGGGTTGTTTTAAAAGTGGAATTATTTGAGAGGGGGGGGGAATAATTCCGGGAAAAGAAAATATCAGTATCTGTCACAAAAAGTAACAGAGAGCGAAGATTTCATCTGCAAACACCAATAAAATTGTTACTCATGACCAATGCTGAAAGCCAAGAGGCTAAGTGAGGAACTGCTCCCCTCACCTGAATGGAAGGTAAAGTGCTTCATACTGAGCTCAAGCATATTTCCTGACCTCAGTTAATCATTGATGGAGAAGGGAGTCCCTGCATTTTGATTGGCTTTCTCTAAGGAGGGCAGTGCAAGCTCACTAGTTGGCATCTCTCCATGAAATCAGCATGAGAAAGCCATAATACAGAGAAGTTTCCTGGAGGCCCACAGTGTTGGAAGAAATGGGACACAGAAGGTTCCTATCCTCTCAAAAATAACAACAATTACTTGGACAGATGCTGACAATCTTTGTGCCGTTGGTATAGCAAATAGACTCCTGTAAGATACTTAGCAAAAGGAAAATTATTCAAAAAAGTCTAAATTATTTTATTGCTGGAACTTCATGTGTATAATTTCAATATGTGCAACATGCTTAAGGTACTCTATGGCTAGAGAGAAAAAAAAATATGGATCACGAAAAGTTTAAGATAGTGCCACAGTTAATGACTAGATCAGGTTAGTAAATTAGGGGAAAAGACAACTGTAAACCATTGAGAAGAACATGAAACGAGAAGTTGAAATAGCTTTGCAGAAATCCAGACTGTTGGTGGTAGTGCAGCAAAACCACAGATGAAATCTTGAAAGGGGCAGGATCATCTCAGATCCTGCCATTGTGGTTTGCATGGACCAGCCATGTTCTTTTATCTCTCTTCTTGTGATTCTCTGGCTTCCAGCTTGAACCACTGGGATAATAGGAGCTATCTCCAAATAGAGCCTTTAGTTTGTGAAATAGTTACAAGAAAATGGAGAACTTGGCCATTACCTGGAAGAATCAGGGATAGTGCTGATTACATGGAAAATTCTGCCATGAAAAATAAAGCAAGTTTCATGCAAAAGACTTAACTCTTTTCACTGGCTAGCTAGGAGTAGCTAGGGGTAACCTTATTCCTGAGATTTTCAAATAGAGAAAATCCATTATTACTAAAATACACTTGTGTAGTTCACCAACTTGTGAAGTTCAAATTAGCATACTGTATTTCAGTGCCTTAGGCCTTATGGCTTAAGCAGCTACGTGTAAATAGAAGTTATTTGCAAGAGACAAAGATTCATGAAAGAAAAAATAGTTACAGGATGCACTTCCCAAAGGGAAGTTACAGCACAGTATGTGACTTTGCTTTGCAGTTTTTGATAAAAAATTGGCTAATGTTTTTCAATATTCAATTTCCACCAGTTTCTATTTTAAGACGTTAGAGGATTTTGTAACACTGGCCTACTTGGGGTCATAGAGGAAGTTAATATTCTCTGGGTTTACCTTAAGGGTCTCCAGGTTGTTCTTTTTAGGGATTCTCTAGCACAGCTTATAGCTCAGAAGACGTTTATACCAAGTCCCACAAACAGCCATGTACATGAGTACAGGTGAAGGTGGAGACTGTCTACCCCTCAATCACAGCTAAGAGGGAGACACAGCTCCCTTCTTCCCCTTGCACACGTGGCTGTTACTCACTGAACTTACGTAAGTCCCAAGTCCATGATATAGTCCTACAGATTCCTCAGTCAGTAGATCTGTCAGAAGTTAATGAACACACCAGGGCACAAGTCTGTCCAGGTCACCACAGATGTCTCCTCCTTGATGGTGCTCAAGTGATTTCTCATGGTTCAGGGAAAGCACTGTAGCAAACGATGATACTAGCCTTTCAAATATCAGGGGATAGAATTTGCTCTTCGGAGGTAAAGACTGGATCACACAGCTCAAGGCAGAAATATTCAAATTTAACTGTGCCAACAAATGTTCTGTGAGCTATTTGTCACCAACAAATCTGGTTTTAATTGACATAACACTGCCAATTTGTTTCGGTCTTTTTCTTAATTGCCTTATAATGCCAAAGCTTCTTAAATCCCAAGAGTCCTTTGACTGACTAAAACTTTTACCTGTCTGCCCCCAACACTAGTACAATAAAGAGAATATGACTATTAACCTTCCCTGTGTCAAAAAAAACCAGATATTACTCTCTATGTAGCCTGGGAAAGCTTTCCATCAAATATGCATGTGCATCTAGAGCCCAACTTAAGAATATCTGATCTCTAAGTTAATGCGAAATTAATATATATTCATTTGTTTTCAGGTGTTGGCTATTATTAATAATGCTGCAAAAATCAGATCACAGACATACCAATTTCAGTTCTTCTGGATATATACCCACAAAAGTGATGAACATACAAAATATTTTTAATAGTGGCTATACCACTTTATACACCTACTGACTCCAGAAATTTAAGAAAAGAATTTGAACAATTATGTATATTTAAGAATATCATACTAAATGCCACAAATTAAGACTAGATGTCATGGTAAGCATTGCTGCCACAATACAAGCAGTTAAATGATAATATTGGTGGGGCAAGTTAGTAATGTATTCAGGTATCCATCTCCTCTTCCAAATTCTCCACTCTGAGATGTGTGATCTTTTAGTGCTTTAGAACTGTCTATCACAAATTATCAATAATTTGGCTTTGGAAGAACATGTCTGTGGCCTGTGAAGTATATAGAAGCAAGCTAACCCACACATTCACTAGTAGTATAGCCTTACATTTTCGTTACAGAACAAAAAAAAAATGTAACAGAAGGTACAAAAATAAAATATAGAACACCAGGAAATGTTGGCAGTGTTTTCCTTTACTTTACCATTAACTTTGAATCACAATGAATTATATTATAGTAAAACTTTTGTTTTTCAAAAATTCCTTAGATATTCATTGTCAAATACATGTATATTGTTGTGCTTGTACTAAAATGTTTCTAGTTTAATATTTTGATTCTATCGGTCTGTTCACAAAGAAGGAGACGAATGTCAGCACATACAAAATTTAGATCTAATATTTACTTGAAGTATACAAGGACCAAAGCCATAAAAATTATGGGATGGGTTGCCCTTCATTTTAATTTTGGATCAATACTCTGGTTCAGTAATTATAATTTATGTATGAGCTTAGTTATAGCTATTATTCTTCTCTCTAAACCTATTGTGTACAATGTTCTTTAACCTGCAAGGATACACTATCATTGCCCTATAGAACCACGTGAATAAGTTGGTTTTCTCCTACCAACCCATATTTTTTCTCCTTTTAAGGAGAGAGCACATATTGCCTACTACAGAGATAGGTAAATAGTCATAAAATGCTGTATTTGTATCTTGGAAGTATTTCCATCAATCAGAATATCCCTTTTAGAATCAGCAGGGTCCTAGAACCTCTAGGCTAATGTTGAAAGGTGAAGAAGCTTCCATGACACGTGTTAGTGTCGTGCTTCATGGCCCTTCTCACAATCTGGGCAGGACACAGACAGGTCCTTGTCACATCAGTGAAGCTGCTTGCCACTGGACCCCCCCCCCCCCGAGCTGCTCCATGCTCTCTGGTAAACTACAGCACAAATATTTTACGTGGTTCTGTCATTTCAAAGTATTTCTTTTAAACTGTTGTTTATAGTTGGAAATATTTATTTTTCAGTTATCAGCTTTCAATAAAATGTAGTTTCCTGGTATTTGTCAATGAATAGCTCATATGTGTGGTGCCAGTATAAGACATACAGAAAAATACCTTTCTTGGGATCTCTTAACTTGCTTTTTTATTTTGAGTGAAAAATGTAGCACATACAGAAATATCATTCTATTATTCTTTTATGTAGTACCTTTTACAAAGGGAAAATTCCAAAACTAACTCCCAGAAATATTCTGACATACAGTATTTAATAACTATCGCTGAAGCATTGGTACAAGGATGTTCTGAGAGCTATTAACTTCCACTGCAAATGGATCGAGGTAACCAGTGGCTGTGAATCAGAACCCACTGACGTAGGGGCACCCAAAGAGAAGTCAGAGTTGCAAAGCCAAGTGAAGAAAGGCTTTCAAGAAGGGTGTACGTGGTAGTTGAGTCAGATGCAAATGAATGAATCTGGTGAACATTGTGAACTAATCTGACTTAGTGACTTCTAGAACCTTCAAAAAGTTTTATGAAGGATAGAGAGGAAAGAATTAGTGGAAAATGAGAGAAAGGTGAAGAGAGGTGAACAGGGAAAGCAAATTATCTCAAATAATAATACTATATTAGGGAAGGAACCGGATAAGAATGGTGGAGAATAAAGAACCATCAAAAGAAGTTCTGTTTGTTTTTTCTGCCGGTTTGTTTAGACAATGGTAGGAAATACATCATGTGTCTGTGTATTATATGTAGTTCATGGGTTACCACAGCTGGATAATATGCACTAGAGGTGACATCTAAAGCAGTAAACAGTTCTTACCTATTGTGCCTTGTATACCAGTTGACTCCATATTTTCTATTAAAATTTCTGATAACTATTTTCCCTAACTTTAACAGTCAAACAGTGGCTTACCGTGAGAAGGAAAGGCATCATAGACAATGCTTATGTAACAAACGCACTGAAAGGAGTCAAGTCCTGCAGCCTTGGCAGACAAAGGGAGTAAGAAAGAGAGGTTCCTAGGAACAGTCCCTTAATAACGAGTACTCTCACCTCAGACCCAGGGCTCCCTGCAAGAATCTGTCCCTTCTAGGATTAACTAGAAAAGAATTATTATCCAATAAGAGAGCATCTTGCTGTTCGAGACTGCTGATTTCAGGGACTTCCTGGCAAGAGTCCTATGTAGATGGAACCTGGAACTTCTTTATTTCATGCAAACCACAGGGCTTGAGAGATACTTCAGCCCCACAAGGCATTCCACACCGGGCTGCTGCCTTGACTCCATTCATTATTGTAAAACTCCTATGGAGGAAGAAGCTTTATTTTCTATGGAATGGTTGTAATACAATTGAACTTAGAGTTTCTGGGCAACTCACAGATTTAAACAGAAAAGTACACCACCACCACCACTACACACACACACACACACACAGGAACAAAGCAAATCCTATTTATTTAATCAAAGGAAGACTAAGCCTTTCAGTCTACTAAAACTGTTCTGTGCACACACACACACACACACGCACGCACACACACACATGCATGTGCACACACACGTACCCATGTGAGCATACATGCATGTGAGCATGGACAAAAGTGGCATAATATTGAAACATAATATAGAAATAAGGTTGTAGCAACATTTCTTTCTCAGCTTCATGACTCTGAGAATCTCAGAATGCCTAAGAACCAACATTCATATATTTTCAAGCTGAATCCACAAGTACATAAACATTTCAATTAATTTTCTGCACTGCAGTTTATGTTTCTGCCTGTGCTAATGGAAGAGGGACATTATTAATACTCCTGCCACTCACCCTTAGAGCACCATGTGATTCTCCTGTGTATTTAGCAGTAGCAATGTTTTTCTTTTCTTTTTTTTTTTTTTTTTTTGCCCACTTATGTTCAATTTTGATTAATGTTTGTCTGCCACATTTGACTGCCAGTTAGAGCAGAGATCATTCATTCTCTATAAGGTACTATTTCAACCTTAATCCCAAGTACAGTACCTTGCAAATTAAAAGTGATTTTTTTAATGGTTATAAATAAATAATAAAATGAGGAAACAAAAAGAGAGAGAAAATGGGGACGGGGGACAAAGGAATGAAGCAAATTAAAACCTATGCTGTAAGTTTTCTTCTGGTGTTCAAACATAATTTAAGTAGCTGGTTTTATTCTTTCATGGATGTTCCAAGATAATATTATTCTCTGTGTGATTTATAGATTCCGTTGCTAGTGAATAAGTGAAAAGTCATTTCACTATGCTAAATAAAATACTGCTTTTTCACAACAGAGAAAAATCAGCTGAAGAAAGCTGATAAATCAGAATTTTATGTGACTATGAAGTGTTTTGACTTTGGTTTTTAAGTGTCAGGTAAAGTTTAATTAGAGATTTCAAATGATCACTAGAAGACTGCAATGAGCCTACCCAGAGTGTACTCTGAGGACTGATGGTTGGGCTGAGAGATATTCCTTTAAATGCACATGCAGTGGAGACCAAGGATTAACCTTGGATGTCATTTCTTAGAAGCTTTCTACCTTTATTTTGGTGGTAAAATATCTGTTAGAAAACTCACCAACTACTACATCTGGCTGGCCAGAAAGTCTTTGAAATGCACCCCAATCTACTTCTCCATCACTGGGATTATGTATGAATAAATTATGAAAGTGAAGTTCAGGTCTTCATGCTATCAACAAGAACATAAACAACTGGACTCTACCTGCAACCTCATATATTCCTTTGATGGAAGCGTTTTCCAACATCTTTGTTCATTTTTCCATATTGTGCCTGGCCATACTACAAATACATGTGGACAGAACCTCAATTGCATAGCTTGATCAGTAAGAAAAATGAATATAGATTATCAAGTAAGTGTAATTAACTTCCTATTTTAAAAGTTTGAATTATGTTTCTTTGTAAGTAATGACACTACGTATAATGTTATTACTTAAATATACTTTTATAACTCCCAAGATCACTTTATTTCATACAGATTTTGTGTTGCTGTGAAATGCATGACAGGCAAACAAGGAAAAAATAGTGAAGGTGTTACCATTTTTTACCCAAGAAGTGTTGATGGGATCAATTCTCCCTAAGCACTAGTAAATTAGTAAGTTTGCATTCTCATTAAAGATATTGCTTATGCATTTTCTTCTTTTGCATGTTGTTACTATGATGCAGTTTTGTACGATGACTGATAATTTTTGCATTACTTAACTGAGTGCTTTCCAATGTTGATTTCTTGAATGCCAATCTCTTAAAAGTTAATTTTTTTTCTATCTAGATAGGTAAAAGAATTCCCTTTTAGATTTATCTGGGCATGAGGGGAAATTTTCATTACAATTATTTGTTTTAGAATATAAAGTAGAGCTTGAGGATATATTAAAAATACCAAAATGCCTCATAAGAAAGATTCCCTAGTTTAGTATGCTAAACAGGATCTAACAGCTTTTGCAGAGTATAAATTTTGGCAGTGTACTTTAGTATGAGAGCCATGTATGTGGTGGTACACAGTTTATCCTTTAGAGAGGTTTCATAAAAATGTGAAATGCATGAAAGGCAGACAAGGAAAAATCAACAGTCTTACCCCAGTGGAAAAAACTTGCAAGGAAATGAAAAGCTGAGCAGCCTTCAACAACTAATGGAGTTACAACTTAGAGCTAAAGTGGAGAGAGCCTACCCTTAACTCTAAAACAGTCTTCAGGGTCTGAGGTAGAATAAGTATTTTTGCTGTCATTTATTAACTGTTCTCAAACACCACTGCTGAATGTTACAGGAAACAATAAAGAGACTTTATTGGTTTTACGACTGTGGCCACAGATTTCTGTATATCACTATGTTCATTTTTGAAAGATATTAAATTAATTAGGCAGCCTACAACTTTCTTCACCTCTGCTAAAATGTAAGGAATTCTTTTGCACATACACAGCAGCTATGGCAAAAGGATACAAGTTGGAGTCAAACTGCTGGCATGAAGTTACATCCCTACCATTTGCTAAAGGAATGCTATGCGGTTTTCTTCCACTTTGCAGCTCAGTTTCCAAATTTACTAGAAATGATGATGATGGTAACTAGCTCGTAAAATTTTTATGATGTCCAAATCATATACATATACAAGACTAAGAGACAATGCCTGGTAGAATTTATGTTCTTAGTCAATGTCAGCTACTTGTGGTTACTATGAGTAGTCTATACTATATAAAATTTGGAATCGTAGATAGAGTCAGTTATCCATGAAATAAAAAGCACCTACTGCTACAATGTAACCAAATATGCATTAGAGTAAACCTGAGTGTCAAACTGAAAGGTAGACCAGTTCTCTAATCGAAATTGGATCACAAAATTATTGAATATTGGATTTTCCTAATACCATCAAGAAAAAGAAATGTGTTCCAAAAATGGGGAAATACGAAAATACCATATGATTCTTCTAAAGCTTTCTGTGCACTTCGGTATTTAATTTTATGAAAATAATGTGCCCCAATTTAAAAAATAAGTGTAGCTAGGACCTGATGAAAGCCGTCAAATGAAAAAATAGGGTGAAATTGTTGAATAATGTCTAAACTGACATTGTCTTTACAATGGATTAGGGAATATTCATTCAAAAGTGTTTCTTTAGTTTTTTATTTGGATGAGTCTCCATGGTAGGGCCTAATGACATGGAGTTAAATAACCAGAAGCCTTTTCAAAATGAGATGATGTAGAATAGAAATGTTTTAAAAATAAGTCACTAATGAGAACACATGGCAAAAGAAAAACATTATCCATGAAACGTGGTTTTAAGTGGACAAAATCAAAAACATGAAAAAAGGAAAAGGTCAAGGTCAAGGTGGGACTTAGGAATCCAAAAGGGCTAATGCGTTTCCCGAGGTAAACTGAGATAGAAAAGAAAAAGGGTGATGTCATGCCCCAAAGAAGAGAATGTTGTTGCAAGAGACAACAGTTTGACATTGAGGTAGATGAGATCATCCTGAGAGTGGAACTATTGTGTTAATGAATGTAGCCATAATAGCACAAACTTCAGGAAATAGGTTGCACAAATTTAGGTCATCAGAAAACACACAGCATACAAAAACCTTGATATATGTATGTCAATGAGAGAAGAGGCTCGCTTGGGCAAGAATACTTAGGACCAAAAAGAAAGCAAAAGACATGAAGGAATGAGAACAGAAATTAAAAATGTAGAGGAGAGAATCAATGTCCATGAAACTTGGGATTTAAGAACCCATTGAAAATAGTGCTAGAAATATTGAAAAATGCCATAGATTGGTGTCAAGACTATAAATCATAAACCTCATGGAAGCAAAGATGTAAGGATCTGAAACCACTCTTTCTCAAGGTTTATCTAGGAAGCAAAGGATGTGAGTAGAGCCATAAAGTAGATGGAGCACGGGTGAGGAGAAGGTTCATTGAGATTTTTTTAAATGGAAATGTCTTCATCATATGCATTTATGCCAGTAGAAGGGAAAACATATGTGAGATATTATACCAACTAAGTGATAGCCTGTTTGTTTTCCAAAGTCATTTTTTTTTTTTTGGTTTTTTGGTTTTTTTGGGGTTTTTTTTGTTTGTTTGTTTGTTTGTTTATTTTTTTGTGGTCATCATACATGACAAATAGATCATCACAATTTTTTGGTTTTCATTTTTTGTTTATTTGTTTGTTTGTTACCATTGAAAGTGAGCATCCCACTTAGGTAAAAAGATATAACAAATGACACAAATTGTGATTAACATACTTTGATGGCTCTTAACATACAAATATTTAGTACTTTTTAAAGGGGGAGAGGAAAATAGATGAGGTTAATGTTAAAAACCAAAATTTTAATCATCTTGGCAAGGTCCTTCACAAAACAAGTAGTAAAGTCAACTTTTTTTGTCACTATATATAAAGCAAGCTGTGTTTGGATGGTGAAGATTTACATTCTTAATATTTTCTGAATATAAAAAGTGCATATTTTCTAAATCATGAAAAAATGATAAGTCTAACAAATGAACTGCTTATAATTTTTCATAAAAATCTATCATGCTATGCATAAACATTAGTTTTGGCTATGTGACTTAAATAAGAGAAGTATATCTAAGCAAAGTCATAGTGGTACCTAGCTCTAAACCCAGTATTTGAGAGAGAACCTGAATTCAAGGCAGCTACTCTGTGCAGTATAGCTGCAAGTCAGCCTATTCTATATAGTATGATATTTTCTAAAAAGGAGAATTGTGGTTGACTTTTTCATAAAAGAATTAGAAGGCTGACACAGGAACTAAAGTCTTCCAAAAACCATGGCCTTTACATCTCACATGGTATAACCGTAGTCCTCACAGGCAGAGATAGTAACTGAAATTACAGTTGTTGTATGTGTGCACTGGATAACCAAGAGAGAAGACAAAGTTGTTCCTTTTCTTTTTCAGGAAAAGTTCTCAGAAATGTTAATGAATGTTTGGGCACAGACTCCAATGGTCAGGAGTATTTGTATAGGCATGCCTAACTTGACTATTATGTAATTAAATGACTACAATGCTGAAATAAATATCAATACGTGAGTTGTGCACTTAAGGATTGAATATAAACTTTTAAATATGTGAATATACATGTATATATGCATGTGCATATAGATATTCAAAAATATCTATCTGTATATGTTATATTGTACACATTATATATAATATACATATACATACATATAATTTCACCTAGTTAGGGAGTTAAGTAGCAATTTCTGCCACAAGATTCTCTCTGTAATGAAGATTTGAAGACTTCTAAGCATGAAATAGACACTAGATGACACCACTCAGATTCTAATAGAATCTCCATCTTCTTAAATCCATTGTCTAGAAAGTGTGGATGGAGGTTCTGTTCTGTCTGGTCCCACAGCCATTTAGCTCCAAATTAACACACAGAGACTTATTAATTATAAACTGGCCAATGGCTCAGGCTTCTCATTGGCTAGCTCTTTCTTAATTATTAACCCATGATTATAGTATTTCCACATAGTGTTATCTTAACAGAGAATGTCCAGGCTTCTTGCTCCCTTAGCAGCTACATGGCATCTGTCTGGCTGCTCCTCTCTGCCTTCCTCTACCCCTATTCTGGTAGCCCTGCCTATACTTCCTGCCTGACTACTGGCCAAAAATGTTTTATTAAACCAATAAGAGAAACATATATTCGCAGCATACCAAAGGGACATTCTCCATCAAGAAAGTTGTATTAGTAAGTCTTAATAATTGCTCATTATCCCACTCCATTTAGTTCCAAGGCACACATTTTAAAATTCCATAAAGCTGTCTCAGGTGTGGATGGTGCAATCCATATATCCTAAGTCATCCAGTGAATAAGGGGATGAGTTGGCATTTTTGGGAAGCATTTGAACCATAATCACCTTTTTCACTGTGACACAAGATGGATTTTCTGTTACCAACATTCTATCCTCCTCATGGGATCATTGCTGGACCTTACCTTCTTAAACAGCTTCTCCTGAGAACCACCCAGGGTGACAGTCTGTCCATTCTTCTGTTTCATGACAGGAGTCACCTGAGCTACCATCCCCAGGTGGTAATGTGTGGCCAGCTGCCTCTCAAAGGCTAGGAACCCTTTGAGAATAATTATCAGGGTACTGAAGAACTGATTTCTCTTTTCACTCTTTATATTTAAAATAATTGGAATTACATGCCTATGTGGTGGGTAGCATGAAATAAATTATTCCAGTCTGTTCATCTACTGTAGCATTGAAGACTGCAACCTGAACTGGAGCCCTGCACTGAAGAAGAAAAGTAGTGTCCCCTGGGTGAGAAATTGAATGTTTGTTAGAAGTCTGTGGCACTTAAAGGAACAAAAGTGCTGATATGTTGTGGGTGGCTCGGGACCAGAGTCAGCAATGTCACATCAGCAGGTCAGCCATTGACAGGAGCCCTGCCCTGACTGGCACAAAGCCAGACTAGAGCCAGCTCCCAACTTGCACCTGCTTTCATTGTCCATTAACTAACCTTTAAGTTTCCAATGCTATGCTCATTTTAGGAAATCATCCACATCTATGGTAGTTTCCTTGGTATTTCTCTATGGCCAGTATAAAAGTAGCTATGGCTAAGCCATACTGAGCATTTGTTGTGTGCTAGACATTGTGCTGAATTTATGTTCATTTTATTTCACATAATAATGGCTGTTGGCCAAACACTATGCAGTTCTGTCTACTTTCCTTCTAATAGAATCTTGAGTGAAGGAAGTCTCAGTGAAGAATATTGCCTTCCATAGCCCCTATCTGTTTATTCAAGGAGAACAGAATCAGTAGCAGCATAATCAACCACAGCAAAGGAAGAAAGCAATTTTAAAAACAGACATTTCTAAAATATCAGAACTTTATAATAAAGTCTGGTTTATTTTTGGATGATACAATATTCAGGATACTACCAGGATATTTTTATAGGCTTAAGTAAATCTTATAAATCCTTGAACTTCAGTTTAAAATGCAGAAATAATTCTTTAATCTTAAAGCTCTGACCAGCTGAGATGTTTTTCTTATAATAATCTTTTCTTCAAAGGCTATCCTTGCTGAATGAGAAAATCCACAGCCCCTAAGTGTTTATGGACCAAGGTTTCTTGTCAAAGAATGTTTAAAAGGCATTGAAGAGATGGCTGATTTCAATGGAAAGCATAATCATTCCACAGATGCTCTAAAAAAATACACAATAGCAAAAATATAATTCATGCTTGGATATATATATATATGTATATATATATATACATATATATATATATATTATAAAATTTTCTGGGCAATACAGAGCCATTGTATTCACAAACTCACTCAATAAATATATATGACAGTACTGGGTCTACACAAGAATGAAACAATCAACAACCAAGCATGGATGAAGGGGGAACTCAGGGGACCATACCCAACACTGCTGATTGATTCTCATCAGTTATGTACCTACTGGTGACTCCACGAGGCTCCAATAAGCAGTTTCAATTAAGTAGTCACACAAATGTTCCTGATTAAAGTAAATGGATCACAACACACACACACACACACACACACACACACACACACACACATGCACACACACTCACATGCCATGAATCAAGGAAATGGACAGATAGGAAGAATGAGGGGCCATTTGATAAAGGTGAAGGTTGGTAAGAGGAAAGGTGGAGTGATCACAATGCACTACATATATATATGGAATTGTCAACTAACAATATCGCTAACAAATAACATTGGTAAGCACTTGCTACTTAAAGTCAACATTGTCTAGATTAGACAAATTGTACACCATGTTTTATACTTGAATGTTACTATATAAATTACTTAATCCATGTAGGTTTCATTGTCTCGGTTAGGACCATACTAGATTATGTGTATGTTGAAAATAATTTATACAAAGTTCAGTGGGTGTTGAATAAGCGAAACCAAGTATTATTTCCTTTTTATAAGATTTTAAAATAAATTATTTAATTGGTAAAACATTTACAATATCTAAAATGAGGGATGGATTTTAAATATATTTTAAAGGAGCTTACATATGAATTACTTTTATATTTCCTTTAATATCCTCTTTTGAAATAAAGAAAGCAACTTCATTGATATGAATTTCAGAGGAGCATATTATTTATATCCAGCTGTAGTAGTACTAGCCTATGCCTTATATTCTTGCCCACTGTCACTATTTATGTGATCCCATGTCCTTAGATCAATGCCAGAACTTACTCTATATTTTTCTAAGACCTCAGTGATCTCAGCGTGGAAGTGTGAGGCTGAACTAGATGACGTGGCTTCATCCTGTTCCAACATTTAGCAGTCTAGTGCTCAATGCCACAGATCAAATTCTTCCATCACAACTTAGTTCCCTGAGCTTCACACATTGGAGTGAAGCACAGTAGAGAGAAACCCCAGCAGTCAGCTCAGTTCCAATCCAGCATCTCTTCCTGCTGTTTCAGCTTCTCCAAGGACGGCCTCTCTTTTGGAAAGTGTCAATAATAACCATCTGCTGGAGATACTGTGAAGATTAAAAACGGTTTAGTTGTTCAATAATTTGGACGGCATTCAATTAATCATAGTTGTTTTTCCACAGTCTTCCTATGAATACAAATGTACCTAGAAGGACAATTGGTCTGGGTGGTGCACTGTCTTTTCTAGTTGCCATAGAGTGCCTCTCAACATTCTAAAGATCAATTTGAAGTAGTTTCATAAAGATGCATACAGACAGACATGCTAGAAGAGGCCATATGACACTCCCTTGTTTGCAATGTAGAGCAATGTCCTCATGATGCATTTTAAAGGGTTTTACCCATGGATGTCTTCAGCTGTTGTGGACCTGAAGGTTGTATGATGCTGAGAGTCCTTTGTAAAAGAAAAATAAAGTCATTGCAATAGTCTAATTTGGCTGTTATTATCACAGCATACCACAAACTGGAAATCTATAAAGAATAGAGATTGTTTATCTCACAGAGCTCCAGAAGCATGGAAGCCCATTTGTAATGCATCTTTTCTTTCTATTATCTGGTTGTGGCTGCACCCTCTAGAACAATGGTTCTCAACATGTCGGTCACAGCCCCTTTGGCAAACCTCTATCTCCAAAAATATTTACATTACCTTACAACTCATAACAACTATGAATTAGCAGCAGAAATAATTTAGTGGTTGAGGGTCACCACAACATGAGGAACTGTATTAAAGGGTCACAGCATTAAGAAGGTTGAGAAGTGTATGTCCTTGAATGGCAATGTGTAAGACAAGCCAGCTGAATTCTGCTTGGAGACTTTCATGTTGGGACATTACAACAGAGGAGATCTCATGACCTGATCACACTGTTAAAATCTCACCTCTGTATATTTTTATGCTGAACATTTAATTTCTATATTTGAATATTAGCTAAAGCATATCCACAACAATTATTAACATATAATTTCAGCATACCTTTTATAAAAAAGAGAATCTCTCTATGGTTTAGGTGACCTGGTCTGCATAACTGTTCCAGGCTAATGATGGGCTGCACAACAAAACCTGTTTGAAAAAAGCAAAATGAAAATGACAAAAATATCAAAATATCTATAGAAAGTACTTCTAGAAAGATTGACATTACATCTATAATATTTTCCAAGATTTTATGCTTTAAACTTGATTCTTTGCATATAGCTGTGATATTCACAATGTTTTTACAGCAAGAACTAAAAGATAAATTTGTCCAGCTGACTACAGCCAGGATATCTGAATCTTCTTCGAATCCCCCCAAGACAGCGCCCCTTACCAGCAGGAAGTAGTTTGGAAAGAACGACGTCCAAATTCCCAAATATTGTGTATAAATGTTTGTTTCATTTAATTGGACTTTGTTATATAAAATTAAATAAAAAAAATGGTCAACTGAAAAAAAAGAAAAGAAATGGATGAAAAATCTCAGTGCCAAGTGCCATGAAAACTAAAAAAAAAAAAAAAAAAAAAAAAAAAAAAAGATAAATTTGTGTTTTCTCTACCACATGTAACAAAATTTTATTTGTATTTAACTAATAGTTAGAATGTATAGGAGTGACATTTCCATTACTATAATACCATTACAGCTTGTTTTCTAAAAGGACAAGAATTTTGATCAATTCTACTTTATGACTTCTATAAAACACATATCCTATATGGTAGCATGCATTATCAATCTACCCCTGGCAGGAGTAAACTTCTCTTTAAATTTGAAATCAATTACAACTGAATCTGTTTCTTACTAGTTCACATAATAGATATCCAGAAACATTTCATGTGGTTTAGCCCATCCTAGTCATGAAAAGTCACATACTTTTTGGTGATTTAAAGTGTGTGAGGAGGACTGTGTGGTGTGTGTGTGTGTGTGTGTGTGTGTGTGTGTGTGTGTGTGTGTGTGTGGTGTGTGTGTGTGTGTGTGTGTGTGTGTGGTGTGTGTGTGTGTGTGTGGTATGGTGTGATGTATGTGTGTGTTATGTGTGTGTGTGTGTTGTGTGTGTGTATGTGTGTGTGCACGTGGTGTGGTGTGTGGTGTGTGTGTGTGTGTGTGTGTGTGTGTGTGTGTGTGTGTGTGTGAAAATCATAATCCCCTGTACCTTTGTTTAAGGAACAGAGAAACTGGAAGAGCAGAGTAGATAATACATGTTATCCTGGAAATAATTCCTACAACGAGGCCCCTACAACCATGAGAATTTAAATGTAGCCTGGTAAACTAAAAGTAGATATATGCCTAGCTCAGCTCTTTAAGTCCAGTCTCAAAATGCTCCTAATTTCTTTCCAAAATAATACCAGAAAGAAGGAAAGTTGAATTAGAAAGAGAAATCAGGAAAAACCTGCTGTCACTACAGTGTTTACTTTAGTAATGTGATTGATGTCAACTGAACAGAATCTAGAAATGACCTCGGGAGTAGACCTCTGTGCATGCTTGGGTGGAGTTACTTACTGTGTAAATCTATGTGGGAGGGACAATTCCCTGAACAGCCCAGTAGCCTCGACTTAACACCCCCTACCATGATGGACTATGCCTAGAACTCAGAGCTAGAATAACTCTCTCACTCAAGTTGTTTATGTGTAAATATTTTGCCATAGTAACAGTAAAAGAAATTAAGAAAAAGAAAAGTGTATGTGTGTTATCAGTGAAAGCGTTTTAGGTCCATTCTTATTGGAGTAACTAAGAGGTTGTTGCATATCAACTCCTGGGATGTGGGCTGAAATAGAGAGTCATTGTCCCTGAGGAGTAGCTTGAGATCTCTGAGTGGTGAAGAAATGAGTCTGTAAGTGAGCTATTGACATGGTAGGAAAAGGGATATCAATGACCAGCTCTTCCTCATTTCATTCTACTGCATTGACATTTGCTAGTAGCTCTTTGATGCCTCTGTCTACCTCTGCCAAAGGTTGCTACCCTAGCCTCATAAAATGGATTCTCTATCAAGCAGGATGAACCCAGGGATTGCTTCAGACAAAAGAGGCTTGCAAGGGTAGCAACTCAAACAAAAGAGAGAAAGAGACTTCTTTGTTTTGTTTTAAGAGACTTTTTGCCTTTTCATAGCGGCCATTAAAACCAGTGACAAATATAATGAAAGATAGAAAGGAAATACTTTCACTAGCTTCCTTTAATTGAAATGCTATTGTGCCCGAGGGTAGGCATGAACATAACTGAGCCAAATGACCATGAATTACAGACCTCCTGGGGAAATTCATTAGAAACTGATATGTATACATGAGAAAGAACTATTCAAGGTCAAAGATTTCGTACAACGGAATTGTATTGTGTCTGATAGGGCAAGCAAATACCACTAAGTAAATGACTGTATTAATAGTGAACTTCCTAGAAAATAAAAATTTTACAAATTAATTAACAGGAAAGGGTAGTGAGTATTATATTAAAATACATGCTGGCTGGTAATGCTGTCAATTTAGGGTACAAGTCATCTTGTACACAACCATTCACTGTGGCTGGACCTGAGCAGATATGTTCCATATAATCATAACCTCAGAGATGCCATGTCAAAAAAAAAAAGTATTTCTATTTTCTCCCTTTCAAACTTTTTCCAGTTATCACCTACCTATTCTGTATATCTCAGTTTAATTATTCCACTATCAAACTGAATCAGGACTTAGAAATATCCCAAATTTCTTTTTCAGGATACCTTATTTAGTCTTTCTTGGTAGCACATAGCATGATGTCTGTCTTTGTATTTTTTTGTTGCTTGACTTAATTTCTGTCTTCTCCTCAGACAGGTAAGGTGCATAAAGGTCTATTTTGTTCCTCGCTACACTCTGTAGTCTTCAATAACCAACAGATTAAGCAAAGATATAATGAAAGATTAAGGTTCTAAGATTATTAAGTGCATGATCAAGTGGCAAATTACCATTTAAATCCAATTCTCCATGTATTCAGAATTCTTGAGATTGCCCACTGTGTTACCCACTCCATGACAGGTTGGACATACAACTTTCAGGATCTGTTATGAATTTAAAATATGAGGTCCCATTCAAAAACATGAAAAGTACCCTTACCGTTATTAACACAACACTTTCTTCCATTGACTTGTCACATTTATTCCTTGCTTACTATGTTTCAAAAGGAAGTGAACCTCAATTTATCACCATAAATCTTGTCATTCGTCTTTGCCAACTTAAATACAAATACGAGATGTTTTGTCCTTGCCAGAACCATTTTTTCTCTTCACAAAGCCATCACACATGTCACTTCTTCAGTATGCACACATCATAGGAGCCTTCCCTCCCTTTTACAAACAGAGAACAGTGGCCTGGTCCTCTGTCACCTCTATTTCTGTGTGGATGACTGATACATGAAGTAATGGGAGTGAGGAAGGTTGCTGAGCAGAATCTTTGGTTGTTTTGTTTCTTACAATGATTGTCATTCATTCTTTCTGTTCAGTTCAAATCTATTTAAGAGTCTGCTCACTAATGAGAGGGAAATAAGACGTGAAGTTAGGTAGGTGGGGAAGATTTGGGAGGAGTTTGGGCATGGGAAACCATGATCAGTATATACTGTGTGGAAACAACATATTTTCAATTTAAAGGAAAGAGGGTTTGACTTTTCCAAGCTATTGTCTCTACTGAGCCAGGGGAGATGAAGCAAACTTACATTATACTTCACCAGAGACCTGCTGAACCGGTCCATATACTGACTGAGTTACAAAAATGTCTTGGCAAACACGATACTGTGGTTGAAAATATGCAGTAGAAAATTGTTTGCTGTCTCACAGTATTTGCAAAGCACAAGCTGAAAGATAAAACTTACAGAGCATTCCCAGACGGTATCAGCATAAGCAGAGCTTACTGAGCCTGTGGCCTGCATAACACCGATCACACCCATGAAGCCTGCACATTTACTATAGTAATCCTGCAGGTTGCTGCTTTGAACCTGGCAATGCTATTGCAAGACTCCCACAGTAAAGAATCATACTGTATTAAGATAAAGATACCTGACTTCAGCATACTGTGAGGACAACAAAGGATGACAAATAGCCCCCAAGTCTTTTCAGATTCCTGTTGTAAGTGGTAAATGAGACAAGTACACATGTTGGCACACCAGGAATGAGGAATTATTTTCAGTTGCAGACATCTTTTAATTGCTTTTCCATTGACTGAGCTATTAAATATTCAAATCTGAGCAGGGAGCAGGTAATTTAGAGCTGCTATATTTTCTCCCTCATTTCATTATTGAAATCATTTGAAGGTTGAATTCTGTAATAATGCAATAACAAATTATTAGCCAGGAAGATGTCTTCTTGGTCTCTTTTGAAATAAGGAAGAGTTGTAAACAAAATCAGCTGTCTTCACAGTCCTTTGTGTGTTTGTTGACTTTGATTTTTCCTATAGTACTCCCCGATACATTCCCAATTCCAAGGACTTGCATTCTAGTAACCACACCAAAGGAGATATGTCTTTCTAGCCATCACAACTCAAGACTCTCTTTGCCTAAGGAGCCATTTTTAAGATTGGTACTTAGATCCGACCAGGAAAATTAAACATCTTTTTATATCTGTTTGATGGATTATAAGGCTTAGTCTCATTAAGGCTGAGTAATTCGCACAACTAGAAAATGGCACTAGATTTACACTCAACCAGGGTTGGCAGAATCCCGAATTTTTATATGAATCTACCCTAATTAGCTCATTAAAGCCAAAGATACAGCAACAACAGTCTCTTACATTTTTAACAAACTAGAATAGCTAGGCTCTTTGCCCTCTGTCTTACTATCTTTAATTTATAATAGTCATAGTCAGATTTATTGTATTTTATGCACACATTTTTTTTCTATACAGATTTACACATATTTTCCATGTTTCTGCCATGATTTATCTGAGGATATAAAATACAAAGCTGTATTCCTTTAAGCTGTTCTACAATGAGAATTGTCTAATTATACTAAGCATGTACATATCAGTATATTTACTATGTGGATGTCCTGCTATTTTACTAATGATCTGCTCCATGCACAAGTGGTTACATTAGAAGTGAAAAGATAGACCTGTGAATTGTCTGAGAGATGTCACACCCTTACATCAAAGACAATGACTTTAGCATTTGGTCAAAGACTCAAAGACACTGCCAATTCATCTGTACAGTGACAGTGTATATTTTGATCTCTTCATTTATAGTCCATAGCATGTATGCTAGTTATTATTTATTTGATGAAGGCTAGTATATGCAAAGAAAGGAATGTAATATTTTATATTTTAGTGGCTCGTACTCTCTTTACGAAAATTCTTAACGGGATGCAATAAGGCTGTGAAGATGTCATTTTCCACAATTAAGAAGTCCCACACTAAAAGAAACCATGTTCTCTTTTGAAAATAAGCCATAGAAATAGGCCATAGAAACTGTTAAGCTAAGGACCCAAGGGTTCCATCTGTTAAGATCAAATGTAAAATTAACTTTTCTTGACAATGAGGATTCTATGTGTGTAGTCATTTTATTTTTTTAGGAAAATAACTCTACTTTGTTTTTATGTATCATAGCATAGCTGTTCTGTTTAGAACCAGCTCATAGAATGTTCTGAGAATAATTATTTTTTAATTGTTAGAAATCATTATCTGGGAAAAAGCAGTTTATACCTCATTTGTGGAAGTAAGGGAATTTGGGGTTCATTTTTAATATGATGGTACCCCTTCGTATTTATAACAAGAACCATAATTAGATCTGATTAGATGCCAGAAGATAATCAGGCAAGTCAATAGAAAAATGCACCAAAGTATTCAAGCTAAAGGGACAATAAATTAGCTTAACAAAGCATAATCCCTGAAAAGCTAAAGAAACTGAATATTCATTCCATACCAGATGGTCCATGATGCAAGTCTGTTCTCCCAATTTAAAGGTGAAAAGATGTGGCCAGACTCATCCCAAGTGTCTTATTCTAATTGTGTCAACTTGCACCTTAAGGGGATTGAGTACAGCTGGAGAGATGGCTCAGCTGTTAAGAGGACTAGCTGATATTCCAGGGACCAAAGCTCAGTTCCCATCAACCACATGGTGTTTCACAACTATCTGTAATTCCAGTCCCAGGGTGGGGCATGATACCCTCTTCTGGCCTTCTTGATAACTGCCCATATTGTACATACATAAATTTAGGCAAACATACATATAAAATAAAAATGAATTTTAAAAATATCAAAAAAATTAGCCACCAATATAGGAATCTATTTCTTCTGGAATTTTGAGGGGTTTTTGTTTGTTTTTACTTCTATCAAAAGAAATTATTTAATTCTTTACATTTTTGTGGATTTTCTTTGAATTTTGAACTTCTGAAATACTTGTGTGTGACTTACCTTATAACCTAAGAAGAATACAAATGTGTAAAATAACATTACATAAAGCAAGCAAACAAAAGTCTATAATGAAAGGTGCAAAATGCTTCCACCTTAGAAGATAAATTATATTTAATTTTTGTAATAGAAGGCAAGTAAAAGAAATATATTAATCTTAAGTTGGGTGTTCAAAAACTACCTATAAACCAGATGGTGGTGGCACAAGCCTTTAATCCCAGCACTCGAGAGGCAGAAGCTGGCAGATCTCTGTGAGTTCAAGGCCAGCCTGATCTACAAAGTGAGTTCCAGGACAGGCTTCAGAGCTAACCCTGTCTTGGTGTGTGGGGAAGAGTAGAAACAACTACAGGACTCTGAAATTCAGTCTCAATTTCTTGAACAGACTTAGATTCTATCCATCACCTTCTTGAAAGACTTGGTATAACTGCAAGATCCAAGTTGCCTGGTTCAAGTCTTTTATGCAACAAATAATAAGCATATATAGTATCTGTATACATGGGCCCATTTACAAGCAGGTCATGAACATACAGATGCATAGCACAAGTTCTAATAAATCTAAATAATAAAAGCCTGGAGTCAGGTATGGGGTAAAAGCTGAGAGATCAGAGAGCAAACCACAGCCACACTTCCTCAACTTCCTAGCCAAAAAGAGAGCGAGTTGTTTTCTCCTTCCTCCTTACATTCCTCTCTCCACCCAGGCGTATCACTTCCTGTCTGTCTGTACAGAACTCCAGGCCTTTAAGTATCACCACACAGATGAACCCTTTTAAGGACTGAGGTCAGGTCCACTTAGCCCTTCACACCTCTCCTGATGTTGTCCCTGCAACCACTTAGCTTCTCTAAAATTCTCTTCCCCTATCTGTAAAATAAGGACAATAATATTTACCACAGTATGGGGCTATTAACTTTTTAAGAATATGTTTTCTACATGTAAGGCTTTTTTTTATCATAGTGCCCAATGATGTTTATTGCTTCACAAAACTGGGGTGAAGTTCAACCTGTTGTAAGTGATCTCCAACAGCCTCATGTTCCTGGGTAAGATGGTTTGGAGTATTCCTCTCCATCACTAATGAGGAGGTAAAGAGGGAATGTTCTCACCCCCACATTTAAAGAAAAGAGACCATTCTAGGAGATATGCATGGTCTTGCGTACAATGTCACATAGCAGAGGGAGAAGGCGCTCAACAGGACTGCTGGTCCCCTGCCTTCTCGTCTGGCCAAACAAAAAGAACTCTTCTGTGACTTCAATTAAAAGGCCGTCAGCTATGAAGTGCTAACCAGAAGTACAGCAGCTCCTCACTGGACAATCAATCACAGCAGAATTTGTTCTTAGCATGTCCCATGCAGATGAAAATTACCATGAATGAGAGAGAGAAATTAATGGGACCGTGTGCTACCATGTACAGACCACACTCAAATTTCATGTTCTTTCTGGTATTCTGAAATTCAGTTTTACTAGATTCTCTTGAAACAAATTAGAGTTGCAAGTGGGCAGTGACAGCCCCGTTTTTGTTAAGTTTTGCTGGAATTCTCCTAACTGTGTGACATGGCCGGTCTTACATGTGAAAGCAAGGGCTTCAGAAGGTAGCCATTGTGGTGTCACACTGTTCTTGTCATGGATTGATTTAGTTCTTTCAGGAATATAGACAAATTAATTCAGACATAGCAAATATAAACAAACTCCATGGTAATAGCTTTCTGATGAGCATTTTTCCTTTTTTAAGCAATGCATTTGAGAAGTAACAACTAGAAGGGTTTACTCATATCCATTGAGTCCATCTTCTGGAGTATTTAGTAATTATCCCATGTCTGATGCCAATGAACGCGCAACGAATACAAGAAAATGAAACACTTGCTAAATAACTCTAGGCCCTTCAGTCTCCCTAAATAAATACAACTAATTTTCTTCCTAAATTGTGCTTTCTTTCCTGCATGCTTCTCTTGGGAAGGGCACTAATCATGGAGAATTTTAATTTACTGGCTAAAGCTGATTAGATAAAGCCTCCTTTAGATGATAAGAAAGTTTTGACAAAGAAAATAAATTACTGTTTTTATCTGATTATGTGAGTAAAAAGAAACATTTTCATTATAGAACACATTGCACTTAACACCTAAAATGGGACTATTACAATTCAAACAACACAGCTAGAGAGAGCTGTTCTGTGGACTCTTGTCCCCAGCATTATGTACAATGGGACTATAAGAATTTAGCACCCAGGACCCCTCTATTTCTGTTTTCCTGTTTCCTCTCACTTTGTGCACTGCATCTGTCCCTGGAAGAGCAGTGGCATAATAAAACATAAGAAGGAGATTAGAAGTCTGAGCGGAGCAGCCATTGCTGGCCTTCAGGGGTAACACACCCTTCCCATTTTGTTTCCAGGTTATACGATATGCCCTTTCTAGTTGGACTTTTTGATGAATTAAATGAATACTCACAACTTTGTTGGACATGCCAAGCAACCTTGAGACAACCAAAGACATACTAAGTCATCCAGATCCATGATGGGGACCAGCAATATATAAACTAATGATGGTGTTAGGGGGATGAGCCTCTCTCTTGTTTCTGACTCTCCTTGGCATTCACAATTCAGCACAGGCATTGCTGATCAAAGAAATAAGGGCACTTGTCTCCAGGCCTGATCACTTGAGTCAATCCCCAGGACCCACTTGGGAAAAGCAGGCACAAAGTTGTCCTCTGAACTCTACACACATGCCATGACACATATGTGTGCATACATACACTTAAACAAAGTGATAATTTTTTAAGTAAGAGAGAATGAGGGGAAAGAGGGTAATAACGAGAGGCTGAGATGGATTCCTGGCCATGGAGGACTCTCATTCTGCTCCACAAGGCAGTGATTTGGCATAGTATTTGGAATAAGAACCTCTAATACGTGTTTTTTAGGTATAGTAAGGTGATCTGTTTTAAATTTGATGCATAGCAAGATAAGAAAATTATAAAAGTGTGGTCCTGCAAATCTTAAGTATCTCAGTTTTCAAATATCTAACTTATGAAATAGTAAGAACAATGAGTGCCCACACTGTTTTGCTTCTGGGTAATGACCCTTGATTGACAGGACTCTCCTCCGAATCTCTTCCTCCAGAAGAAGGGGATACTCTTGCTCTCTGAGACTTTACCTCATGTAGGGTGGAGGTTCTGCCCAAAAACAGAAATATGTATTCTCAAGGCCTGTGTGAAGACCTGAGCACTACAGCCAGCAAGGTTACCTTTTGTTGTTTTGCTTTGGGGTTTACTTTTAAGGAGAAAACTAAAAGAAAAGCTCACACAGCATGTCACACATATCAGGAGAAGAATCATAGCTCTTAAACTGAATATGCTCCAACAAAGGCCATGTCTGGCCGCTGATACACCACATTTGATGTGTCAGACTGATGCTCCGAGTCCGCATTAAGGCCAACATGTGAGTTCTGTGTGTCTTCTACCTTACCATTCTCCTGAACACCATCTAAACACTTCTCTGACCCATACCATTAATTAGAAAGGAAGGGGTTAAGACTTATATCCACCCTCCAATCATTCAAATTAAGAAAACAATCAATTCATTTTTTTTTCCAAATGTGAAATTTGTTTGAGATGACTAAGGTAAATGATGACCTAAGAAAATCTTCATAAACTTCCCCTCCCTTAGAAGCAAGCTTAAGCACAATTTCTCCTGGAAGGATCTCATTTCTAGGCTAGCTAGTGTTTATTATTCTACTTCGCACTCATTTCAAATCCTCTATAATCTGTGGGACGTCTTCATAACAAAGATTTACAAAGAGGAACAAAAACTGTTTTCATTGCCTTTAAAACAAAGTTTTAAACATAAAACATAAAATAACTTGTTATTTGCCATACTAGATATAAGTAGTTATGAACAATATTAGAAAGTTAGACAAGAAATGCTTATTGGATTCCATTTTACAGAATCTAAGAGAAGCAAAACTAAAAATGGCCATTTTCCCTTTAACTTCATCACATTAGTTTGTTCATAAGGTCCCCAATCCCTACACAGAGAAGCTTCATGAATGCATATTGACATGCCCATTGTGGGCCAATGTGGAAGAGAATTAATCCTGTATTGTGTTGTAGTCAAGTTCTATTTAGTAGTTCTTCCATGAGGATCAATACAGGGTCTCCAAGGCTCAATGGCTGGCTCCCTTCACTCTTGCTAGACAAACAAATGCCTTTTTAAAAGGCAGCCCACGAAAGGGAGACAGAAAATGGTCTCTCTGGGCACAGCCAGCCCTGGATAAAACTTTTGAGAAGCACAAACCTGGGTTTCAGTGTGCTGCCTCCATCTCTAGACCCCTCTCCTACTTTTGCATACATCTGTTCTCTCCAACATCGCACTTAACTGCTTTTGTGCCCAGACATACACATGTAAGTTCAGAGGCTTCATGTATTTTATCAAAGACAAGTGTTCCCTGCCTGAATGAGTCTCTAACTGAAGACTTTTAGTAATGTAAGAAGGTGTTTGAGACCTGTCTCTGAATGGAAGACATCCCAGAATCATCACATAGTCTACTTACTCCTAAGACTCTGAAGTTGCTAGGAGCTAGGAGTTACCCAGAACCCTCTGCACAACACAGCCCCTTGTTTATTGCTTGATGTCCTCATTTTTATCTTGCCACCTGGTAGAGGTATTTCCCAAGACTGATGAACTCCTAGGGACTCCCAGAAAACTCTGTTGTAACAGTAGCTGCATTTAACCATTCCTCCTATTTCCCATTTGCCTACTAGGGGTCGCTAAGAGCAAGGAACCTGTTGTAAGTCTGTTTCTTTCCCCCACTTAACAAATAGGAGCACAGACAATACCACCACTGATGACCTCCTGCTCCAGTGTTAAACAAGATAGGGAGCCTGTGGCTACTGCATCTCCTGTAACCTGAAGGCAGAGGTGTCCAGTGATGGGAGAGGAATAAGCAACAGGGAAAAGACAAAGCACCTTTCCTTTTGCCCCAGGAGTGCATTGCCAAGAGTCAAGAAGCAGGAAGGTTTTGAAAAATAATGTTTGTCAGAGTTGAGGTAAAGGTTTTAGTGAATGATGTCAAATCCTCCTCGAAGACACAGCAATTAGCCTTTCCATCATCACTCCACTGAATGAGGAATGAGCCTTCTAAGTCAGTATTTGGGTCAAATGCCACCCATCCCCTATTCATACAAAACAGAAGAATAGAAACAGTATCAACTATGGGCACATATGGATGAGGTTTTCCATATTTACATGGTCAGAGAAAAAAATGAAAGGGTACTCGTTTTTCAGATATAAAATCAATTTTAAATGTAATTTAAACTGTCCATAAAGTGGGTTGTACTCACATAGGCTCATGTATGACTCAAATAGGAGTTTGTGCAATAAGAGTAAAGTTGATTGTTAGTTGGAGTCAGTCTTGTAGGTCTCTATATGTTTCTTTAGGTTCAGTTGAGCAACCGTGGAAAGGCTACCATAAATGCCCTTCCCTGATAGTGAGATCAACAACTAACTTATCCACCATCATGGAGCCCTCATCTAGTACATGTTGGAAACAGAAGCAAACACCCATAACTAAACACTGAGTTGAACTAGAATCCAGATGCAGAGAGAGAGGACAAGACCAGGTTGCAGAAACACATAGAGACAGCTGACCTGAACAAGGAAGAGCTAACGGGCCCCCAGACTGATAGCTGGGAAGCCAGCATGAGACTAACTCAGGCCCCCCTGAATATGGGTCTCAGCCAGAAGGACTGAGCAGTCTAAGGGACCTCAGACAGTGGAGCCAGGATGTATCCCTTGTGCACATCCCCCATGGAGAGATACTCCCTTAACCTAGAGACAGAAGTCCTAGTCCCTACTTCAAATGACTTGACAGATTTACATGACCCCACCTGGATAGCATTGCCCTACATATGGAATTGGGGTGGGGGATGGGAGGGGAGGGTGGTCAGGGTGCATGTAAGGGGGAAGAGAGGGTAAGAGGAAGAGAGGGAGGGAAGGAAGGAGGGAGGGAGAAAGGGAGAGGGAACTGGGATCGACATGTAAAATAAATAATAATAATAATAATAATAATAAAAGAGTAAAGTTGAATGTTAGTGAAAGGAAATGTCATGGGTGGGGAGCCTAATGTGTGCCCTCCTGCTCTCTGTGGAGTTCTGAGTACGACGGGAGCAATGCAGGTAACATGATGCTGCTGTCTGTATCTAGCTTGTTTTGCTTGCTTACTTGCTTACTTTTTGTCAACTTGACACAAGCTAGCATTCCCCAGGCTAGACACAGCCTCAGTTGAGAAAATCCCTCCTTCACATTGACCTATAGGTAGTCTTTGGAGTGTTTCATGATAAATGATTGACAAGAGAGGCCCCAGCCCACTGTTGACAGTCCCGTTCCCCAGGAAGGTGTTGCTGGGTTGTACGTGTCTGAGAATGCTATGGAGAGCTAGATAGTAAGCAGCTTTCCCTCCATGGATTCTGCTTTGTTCCTGCCTTCAGATCTCTGCCTGAGTTACTGCCCTGCCTCCCCCGGGTGATGGACTGTGACATGGAAGTATAAGATAAAATAAGCCCTTTTATCCTCCAGTTGCTTTCAATAAATGCTTTCCCAGAAATAGGAAGCAAACTATGACACATCTTAGAGAGAGAGAGAGAGAGAGAGAGAGAGAGAGAGAGAGAGAGAGAGAGAGAGAGAGAGAATTAAGGATGGGGGAAAAATGATGTAGTAAAACCTGAGAAAACCCGCCATGGAGCATCCCCCTTAAGGGTAAATGTCATAGGTGTAAATGGGGTAATTAACAATTGTCTCCTGTAGAAGTGGAATCAGAAGGAGCAAGGCTGGCAAGCAATAGCCTCGGGCATCCTGAGAGTAGAAGTTAAGAAAGGACAGATAACAATATTTAGCGACTTGCTATAATGGTGGTTCAATTATTTGTTTCTTGTTCTAACTTCTGTTTTTGAATGGGAGAGCTGTAGGGGAAAACAAAAGAGCCAAGTATTCAATCTATTATCAGCATGAAAATACTCAGTTCATTATAAGAAGCAGATAAATTATCAGAGGAGTGATAGAAAAAAATGGAAAGAGCGTGATATATTTAAGAGCTGTGTTCGATTTTAGCTTTTATCAGTTTAATGCATTTTTCTCCTTTGCGCATGGCAGTTCATTAGTTTATGTGCTTATTTCTATGCGATTTTATTTCTACTTTGAAAACAAGTTGCAATTGTTTCAAGGAATGCACTGTTGTTTTAAACTTGAGCATCTCCTTCTCATGATAAAACTCAACCACCATTGATCAAATAGCACTGTTCTCAGGTTCCTGGAGAAGTGACAACCTACAAGCTTTACCCTAAACAGCAAACAGCGGTTATCATAAGCCCTCATTAGTGGAAGAAACATCTAGTTGTCAAACAGATTTTGAGAGGATCCTTGCTATTCACACTAATGACATCCATAATGGCATCACTATGTTTTTCTTTTTCTTAATTCAATGCACATATCACATGGTATATTTCCACTTTATTGCCAGAACCCTCATTGGCAATCTTACAGTCTCCTTTAAACATAAGATTTTATTTTAACATAAATATATAAGTAACAGCCAATCTTTGACTTTCATTACTTTAATAAAAAAACTTACGACAAACGTAACGACAACAAAAATAAAAGACTTCTACAACTGACAGATGCCTGACCAAATGAGCTAATTGTGAAACTGTATTCATTTTTAAAGGCAACCCGGTTCACATGTATTCACCGGCCTCTAAAATATTACTTTAATTCATTGCTGATGGCATTCTCGGTGGTTCTGTTCTGAAACAATTTGTTCTAATTAAGAGCCCCTTGCCAGCACTGAGTCACCAGAAGCTTGGAGGCCCCCGAGACCGTCTTTCATTACACAGTGTGCCCGTTTCACATGAGTAGAACATTTTTACAATCATAGAATCCGATTTACATCTTTATAATATTGCTTCCCATCTGGGTGTTTTTCCCCCCTCTATGTTCTACTGAAACATATCTTGATTCCTTATCTTGTTCTCCACTCAGCACGGATTGGCATGCCCACTCCTCCCCCAGCCAGAACTGAAAGGCCTGGAGCCTGCCCAGGAAGAAGGTCCAACCTTCTCAGCTTTGAAAGTGGGAAAGCTGAATGACTTGCAGTTGTTCAAAAACACAGGGTGACATGACAGTGACGCGTGTTGTTGCTACCCAGTGAAGTTCTATCAGTCTCACTACTGGAGTTCCAATTCCGACAACCATTCTTCGTTTACAGGAAGAGCTTTGAGAATCAACAAAATAACCCCCTCTGCACTGTGACTCACGGCTGCTCTGCTTGCCTAAGTAAGATCAAGCCAGTCAGTATCCTAGCACAGGCTGTGGAAGGGCGTCAAGCTCAACTAAGGAAGGACGGAGAGCCGATGGCTTTAGTGGGCGTAGTGAATCAGTTTTCTCCAAGGGTGTCGCTTCTGGTAGATGGACCTCATCACAGTGGATGGCTACACACTTCAGAGTACGTAGTCCAAACTGGAGCTTATGGATGGACTGAATTAAAAGGGATGTGAATTTGGGGGTTGGGAGGGAATTGGGACGGAGCGTGGAGAAGTTACAGGATGGAGTTAGGGATGCTCATGAATATGATCAGAACGCATTATGTGGCATTCTGAAAGAATTCATAAGATATTTTTTAAATAAAATAAATGTAACATTTCCTTAATGTCTACAGTAAAATTAGCTATCTACTTAGGTCAATCTAGCCTCCCATTTGTTTTTATGGGCTACAGGCTAAGAATTATTTGTACATTTTCAAATATTTGTATAAGTCCATAGTACAACAAAATGATATATGATACCCCCCCCCCAAAAAAAAAATCCAATACCTTTGGGTCTGGGCCCAAATACCTTATAAC
The DNA here is from genome assembly GCF_943737965.1 of Phodopus roborovskii. Lineage (NCBI taxonomy): Eukaryota > Metazoa > Chordata > Mammalia > Rodentia > Cricetidae > Phodopus > Phodopus roborovskii. Next base: position 9,053,336 of record NW_026125444.1, read on the forward strand.
CCAACTGGACCAGAGATGAGAACTGTGTTGATCAGGACAGAACAGGAATTGGAGAAAACACCCTGAGCTCTAGCTTCCTGGTCCCCTCAATTGTACAAATGCTAAAAGGCTAAAAGTCCAGTAGGCTGGCAGGCATCTGCTGGTCTCCCTCGGAATCTGTACTCAGTGGAGGGCTACAGGAGGCTATGGGGGATGGGCAAGTGCTTTGGTATGCACCCAACTTTCATGAGAGCCTTTAGCACCAACCAAGCCTTACTCTACCCTAGGTCCTACTCATGGTGACCTTTCCTTTTGATAATTGCTGGTGTGTCACTAGTCTGCTCTGCAGTATTACAGCCATGTGATGAAAGCTCCGCCCTAAAACACATTCTCTTTGTGCATGATGGGAAGGGATGCTTTGCTTGGAATCTGAACATAAGCTACATTTTTTCATGGCACTATGCTGATAGTAATTTCATGTCAGGAAAACTGCATGTAGATAGGAACATGGAAAGGGGTATAAGAATTTGCATATTGGTTGTGCTTGTAATACAGGATTTTGTCTGGAATTTTTTAATAAGTTTAATTCCCCATTTTATTTTCATGCAATGGAGCTCTATTTTTTTCTAAATGAATCTTGAGGCAAATGTTATTCTATAGATTTTTTTTTAATTGGCCTGGATACTTTGCTGTTTGATTTCAATTTAGAGTTTTTGTTGGTGACTTTTAAGTCAGATACAATGAGAATACCACATTAGAGCATTTTTATAGATAATTATGATGCAGTAGAACTACATAAATAGTCTTAAAGTCATTTAATACCTCAACATGTATATCTTTCATAGTTAATAGAATGCTCAATCAGTTCTTTAATCTCTTGAGAAAAGACAAACCAATTTATACCTTGAATGTATACCGTGTCTTCATTTAATCTTAGGAGATAACTTTGCCTCACATTGATCAAAGGAGACTTACTCTCCTAAGACCTTTTGTGTAAACATAAGCCTTTAGTTTCTCATCCAAAATAAAGTTTCTTTAAGGATATAAAGAATTCCCAGGCTAGAATGAATAATATAATTGTAGTGTAAATATCGGTTGTCTTTCAGGACTTCCACTGTAGTTTGGGTCTTAGTAAAAGCTTAAGGGCCTGAGTTTGAGTTGTGGGAGTCTATACAGATATCTGCATGAGAAGAGGCAGAGGAGGAGGCTACCTTAAGCAGGCTAGCTACCTAGATTAGCTGAGTCAGTGAGCTTTGGGTACAAATAAAAGAAAATACCTCAAAGTACAACGTACTCAATGATTGGAAAAGACATTGATGCCAGTTTCTGGCTTACAGATGCACAGTATACACTCACACACATGAATTCTTAGCACACATACACACAAGCACACACACACACACACACACACACACACACACCACAACACAAAAACAGCAAAGTTCCTCTGGGTTCCCTCTCTTTAGTATTTAAACAGTGATAACTATGTATATGAAGCTGTACCTTATCCATCTTTAAACATTTTTGAAGTTCCAGCAAGATGACTCAGTGGGCAAAAATAGTTATCCTAAATTTTACAAGCTGAGTTCAATATCCCCAGGCCCCACATGATGAGAGGAGAGAATCAGCTCCCACAAATTATCCTTGAACTTCCACATACACACAAGAAAAATACATTTTTTTAGCAGGAAGTGTCTAGTTAGTAACTGGACCAAGAATGCACAAATTAGGGACCAAGATAGATCTTCAGCTTGGATGCATGGCTTGTAAGAATGTGGTCTATGGTAGTCATTCCCAACCTGGACTTGTGCTTCAGAACAGGAGAACCTCAGGCCAGGGGTGGGTAATGGAGAATTGATGGGATAGGATTGTACTGCCTGAGCTGTCAGAAGGGCTATGGCTTGAAACTGTACTATCATCTCAGATACTGCAGGTCCCAAAAGGGACTCATGCTCTGCCCACTATCTCTCTGGCAGTTGCAATTTTGTTTATCCATTTCTGTAAGATCTACAAAACAGAGAATTTGCAAAATTATCAGGACTGTCTGGGCATAATTAGAAATTAGAGATGTGTTAGGTCATTACTGGATAATCCATAAGTAATTTGAAACCCTTAGTTGAAAGGAGGAAAATAGGTAAATACTTAATCGCAAATTGAAGGTGTCATGAGGCCTGTAGTAGCTAATAGGCTTTAGATTATTCAAACTCAAGTGAGAGAAAGTGAAAACTGTCATAATAAATAGCTCTGTTACTGGCTTTTCAGTTAGCTGTCTGACATTTGAAATGTATGTGATGAAGGCCTAAACCTTGGGGCTGGTTCCTCCTCTACCCATTGAAAAGGTGACAGGGGGCCTTTGGATGGACTATTCCCAATAGTGTCTGTAAGTGATGGAGAGGGCTAGCCAGCTGAGCATCTACCAAGTCATCAGGATTTGCTCTTTTGGAAAGAGCTTTCAGGGAAAGATGAGAAAATGGGCTCCTGCACAGAGGTGGTATTTTATACAACAGAGGAACAGAGGAGGAAGTAATCGCAGCAGAAAACTGAAGGAAGCTTTAGTAACTGGGATTCATGCCTGAGAGGGGAGTGTGGATTGAGAAATGGCAGGTAAAGATACTAAAAGGAAAAGTCAGAGACACAGGATAGAATCAGGAGGGTAATCCAGTGAACACTAAACACCCCAAGTTTATTCTTCAACCTTCTTATACATTTCAACCAAAAAGAAAAAAAAATGGCAAAAAACTTCTTTATCATGACACAAGGAAAAAACAGACTTTCTTCCTTAATTCTCCAGACATTTAGTAGCCATGCCTTAAACTAAATCTCTTGTTATCTGGCCTTGAGGGTTAAGAGTAACCACACCAACTCTCTTGTTAATTAGATAAGACATCCACTACTAAAACCAAACATCCTATAGTAGCCACACCTTAGACCTTTAGGTCTTATGACTTTAATCTTGGAAGAGTAAGGATAGATTTGAACTCTCTGACTTCAAGCCATGATGAAGGGGAGCCATTTTTGTGGACCCCTACAGGAAGCCACTTTGCAAGAATAGCCTCATAGCACTACGCAGGAAACTTCCTAGAATAGAAGACCCCAAATATGCCTCCTTGGGAAGCTGTTGCAGTCAGCCCAAAACCAAGTGGCCGTATTTGTGGAAACCTTGACCTGCATGGTGGGATAATTCTACTTTGGTGAAAGACACGTATGTTTCCTCTGATGCACTCCCCCAAGTAAAACAGAGTGAACCTAGCTTGGCAAAGTGAGCATCATACAATGTCAGAACATTGCTGGGGCTCTCAGTCTAAGATGAGCCAGCCATGTCGCAGGATGATGTGTGATAACAACAAGGCGTCATTATGCAAGCCAAATGCTGGGCATCTGACATCACAAAATCAAACAGTTCCAAGGCATTTCAAAATGCTGACTGTAGTCACCTGTCTAAGCATGTGACAATAAAGGCATTCAGGAAGTGGGGAAATGTGGCATCTCAACACATTTGTCTTGTTTAAAGTCAACTAGGTTGCAAGCATGTTCTTTGGGTATAAAAAGCAAGGTGTGTTGATGTGGTATTGAATCAGGTTATATGGGCATTCTTTACAGTGCCAAAAATGAACAACAACAACAACAAAAGTAATGGGATGACCTATTCTTGGGCATGAGAAAGAGAGCAGGAGACAAGTATCTCCCATCTTTCTTATTTGCCATCAGGCACCACCTTGACTGATTTATTTAAGCAATAAACATTTATTGAGTTCCAACTATTTGTTCAGCAATAGGCAAGGTCTGTGCTAAAGTTGAGTTTGAAATGATGACATGATCCTTGACCTGTTGGGCCTCATGGTTTAGCAAGAAAGGACAAGTCTGGTAAAAAGAAAAACTAATTGTGATTTTTATTAGTTGCAAAGTATAAAAATAAGAATGAGAATGGGTAGTCTTACTGGACCCCAGATAAACGGTCAAGATGTGCTTCAAGTAAGAACTGATATTTGTGCTTTATCAAGTGTAAATTGCAGCTTTCCCAAAAGATTCGTGCAGTGGGAATGCAAATCAGCTTTTTCTGAAAAGAGCATAATTGCAGTTATATTCATGCAGGCAGGTCCAACCTGTAGCCCAGAGTCTCCATTTACCTCAGGACAGCTATGAGTGCTGAGCAACACAAAACTGTAAAATTACTCATTCCACTGAGGCTTGTGTAACTAAATTTCACAGTTCTTGGTTGTGAACACTGCAGATGATAATGCTGCGCATAGTGTCAAAAGGTCAGGCACATCAGGAATCAGAGTGACTGGAGAACATAGTGTGTTGAGTAACAGAAAGGTCTCAGTTTCTATAAGAATATGTAGAATGTGGATAAAGCAGCGGAGAGAGGACCCGTGATCCGATGGTGAAAAGCTGTTGCGATCATGGCTCTTTCTTTCATGACAGAAACTAAAGCTTTTCTGCCAAAGAGTGACATAATCAGATAAATCCAGTGCAAAGCAGAGTCCTGACCAGAAGACAAAGGGCTGAAGCAAAGGAAAATACCCTGTGTTGTCCCACAGCTGGGTAAACCATTCCTACTGGAGTTTGGCCACCATTTTGTTCACTTCCAGGGTCTATCCCACAATAATCAATTATACATATACTACCATAACTTTTTTAAAAAAATGATGAAAAGCTACCTCAAAAATAAAACATTCTTCAGACAGGACTATTAAGTCTTTTACTGCTGACATTCATTTAGGCAGTAACTACTTTATTAGGGCACGGCGTTACAATCATCTGTTCCATTTATGAACTTTAAGGCCTTCCTTTCATCATAGGAAATGTGGAAAGCAAGTAGAAAAATAGGAGACGAGAATGTGTTTTTTCAAACTCCAGAGGCCAGTGAGACCCAGTCAGGTCAGTGAGCATGAATGGAGCTACACGTTTTTGGTGAGAATGTTCAGTCCATGGGCTGAAGGCATCTAAACTCTTCCATCCCCCTTTCTGTAGACACTATGTCCTTAAATGGCCCTCATTTTCACACTGAGGGTCCTAAAGAGGAGCTTCTTATTAAAATGGCATTTTAGTGATAGCACACATTGTGGATGATGACTTATCTTCCTAGAAGACGAAAATTATTGTCGGTATTATTTTGCATCCTTTTGGCAACACCTTGAAATTGGGTAATCTATGAAAATGGTGGGATTTTTGAACTGTTCAAGTATTTCCAGAGTAATAAGATGCCCAAAATATATCCTGAATGTTGAGCTTGTGTAGGCAAAGATAAGGGATCTGGGCAAGCAATTTACTGGAAATACTTTTCCGGATCTTCGCTTCTGAAGACCAGAAAAGACCTGGTTTGTTTCCAAACGTTCATTTAGGTTTTTATGCCCCCTAGTGGACGGTTAGTATTTACGCAGTTGTAAAATCATGCAGATAATTTGACAGCCTTTTCTTTGGTTTAAATGAATTCAGACGCTGTATCAACAATATATGACATTGAGATCCTCTTAGCTGTTGCAGTAATGTTTTCAATGTTATTGGCCCGTATAATAATGATTTAATCAAAAGACTTCTAGTTATGAAATAGAATCTGGTTTAATTGTTTTTGCTTTGTTTTGTTTTTCAACTCTTAAGAACTCTCTCATAAAAGTGATTGCACAGCATGAGTGAGACTACCATCTCCAGCAAAAAATAAAATAAAAATAAAGGTGTAGGGAAGGGTGAATAGTGTAAAAGAGCAGAACTCTCTTCTAAACCATTTACTGTTTGGGTCTATACAATCCTTCTGAATTTTATTTAGGAATTCCCTGAAAGTCTGTTAACTTCCAGTCAAGACCTCTAGTTATAAAAGTGAATATTCTGATTTTCCCTTTGGTTTAATAGAGGCAGAACATGGTAGTTTTTGAAACAACAGGAAAAAAACAGTTTTTAAATATCCTTTTTAAAGAATAGCATCTCATAGTTTGGCTGAAACAAAAGATACCACACACACTTGAAATACTGTATGCGAAGTTCTCAAACTATGTAAGAGAGAATGATTGACTCTTTTGGCAAAATAGGCAAGAAAAAAAAATCTTCGCAGCTTTTAGGCAGATGTTGATTTCAAAAGGCCAAAGAGCAATCTTACCACTGTGAAATTAATAAAAGGGACCCCTCCCACAAACAAGTTCTTACCACAAACAGGTGTGCAATGACAACACTTTAAAAAGCCATTTGCTATTTGCAAACATTGCAGCTACTAAAAAAAACTATCCATCAAACTGTGATCCTTCTAGATTGCAAGCTGAAGGCAGAAAATTCATGAATAACATAGCCACTGAGACCCTAAGGGATAGAAATATTAGTTAGTAAGTAATCCAGTTTCCGGGTCAGAAGAAATTGTTTCTTATACCTCTTGGATTAGAACTCAAGCCAAAAAAGAAAAAGAAAACAGAAAAAAAAGAAAGAAAAGAAACACACAAAAATCAATCACATAAACACCAAGAGAGAGGGGGATGGAAAAGAGAGAAAGAGCTAAGCTAATCTTTCAAATATACCTCTAAGCATTTATTTGTGCCCAGATGAAGCTGGTTTTATTTTAACAATATAGTACTGATATCCACAGTACCGTGGGACCCAGCACCTGGATCCATCAACAGATGAGATTCTTCCGGGGGGCTCCAGCCTTCCTTTTCCTCACGCCTGGCAACTTGTGGCTTTTTATCATAGAAAACAGAAAGAGGAGGAGTGAGACTGAACATTGCAATCACTTTTTTTGTTTGTTTGCTTTTTGAGACAGGGTTTCTCCGTATTGCTTTGGAGCAAGTCCTGGAACTAGCTCTGTGGACCAGGCTGACCTCAAACTCACAGAGATCCACCTGCCTCTGCCTCCCGAGTGCTGGAATTAAAGGTGTGTACCACCAACGCCCAGCTGAAATCACTTTAGCATCAAGACTTTCTTCCTTTTGAATGAAGATCCCTTCTGAATGCATGGCTTTTTTAAAAAACACTATTTCTGGCTTCCCTCTTGGTAATCACAGAAAATAGATTTGTAAATGGGAAACCATGACTTTTCTAGTGAGGTTAACCCATTACAATGTTTTTCATTTGCTATATCAACATACATATATATTATTCAGGTCAGACAGAAACTGTATGAATAAAACAAGGAACATACCAGTTCAAAACTATGTGAAAATTTTTCATTTTTTGAGATCTCTGTGCCATAGAATTTTTATAGATATGTCAAATGATGAATCGAATGGATATTAATAAAATTTGATTTACAATATATTGTGAGTAAAAGCTGGCAATATTTTCAAGCCTATATAAATTCAAAATGAGATTAATAGAAAGAAAAATAGATGATTGCCACATGCATATATATACACATATGTGTATGTGTATACATATACATTCATACATAGGTAAACAGAAATTAAATATGTGTAGATTCACTTAAGTTCTTCTACTGACTAATCATGTTGTACCATTTGTGTCGCTGAATGAGTAGAAGAGATGCATGAGTTCAAGGACTTTGCATGCAACTTCAAACAGTAATTGAGACTGAAGTCCTTGGTAACCAGAATTTAAATATGTTCTGATTGTGGTGTGTGTGCCTGCAACTGTTAGGCAAAGTGCTCCTAGTGGGCGTGCAGAGCCAGGGTTACAGTGAAGCTGTTTGATGCAACATGATCAAACATTGCTAGAAACATTTATAATCTGTTACCAGTTTGATTTTTGGATCAATTTTGATCTACTGCCATGCTCCGAAATCTTTTACTGAACTCTACATCCAGTTAAGCAACCCCACTTGTAGTCTTAAGTTGTTATGAACCCCACAACCTGTTATGCAACCCCACATGCAATCGTGGAAGCTGGACAATAATTAATGCAGTACGGACTTTCTGCTGCAGGAATTTGAGTTATGGGGAAGTAGCTTGACTACTGATCAGCCACAAACACTAAGCTTGAACAACTGGAGACTCAAAGTGTGGAGCAGAGTCACAGTGGGATCCTCAAAGGCAGTGCTGGCTGGTTAGCATCCCATCTGTCATTGTCACTTACCCATCCTTTCCAATTTGTCTACAACTCCCCTTGTCAAGTTAACACAAAAATGTTTTCACACAAGAACCATGTTAATAAGGGTGATAATTTCCTAATAAATACCTGAAAATGCAGTATTCTTTCCCAGGAATGAAGCCTTGTACAACCTCTATTGTTAAAGAAGAAGACAGTGTATGCATTTAGCTGATATATGGCAAGAGCCTGCTTCATGCTAGGAAGACAAAGCTAAACACTCCTACACTGTCAACTTTATTTTATGAAGAATGAAAAGTAAAGAGACAATATCAGACTAGAGACACAGCTCAGTGATATACCCCCTGACTAGCATGTTCAGTGCACTGGGTTCAATCCCCAGCAATCAAAAACAAGAATAAAAAAATAAATATTATGTCATGTGTGGATAAGAACTATGAAAGTAACTAAATTGGGAAGTTGTTATGGAACATGACTCAAGAAGGGAATAGGAATTCTGTGGACAAGGTGAATGGGAAATTGCTTTTGGAATGAAGACATTGAAGGGCCACCTAGTAAATGGCCTGAGACTACACACAAAGCAGAAGGTCAAATGGCCAGTGTGTTCACAGGGCAGGGAGTAGAGCAGAGGCGAGTATCTAGTCACCAAGTAGTCACTGTATTATCATCATCTGGAGACAAAGGAGATAAATTTCAATCTGTTTTAGATCCAACACCTTTGGAAAGCTGAAATAAAATTTCAGCTGGCCGATTTCTATTTTAAAAGCACAGTCCATGAATTGTAGTGTGGTAAATGTAGGAAGTGTGGCTAAATTGCATTGCTCAATGGTTTGTGGTCAAGGGGAAGTTGAGTAAAGAGACCTACATGGTTTTTTATTTTTAATGTCTTAGAGATTAAAAGAATAACTGATAGATGAGGTGTAACTATAAAGGCAGCAGTGTAGCTCAGTCAGTATTGGTTTAAGAATCTGGTGGAGTCAGGGTAGGAACATTTTGTTAATTATAGATAGCAAACTGTGAAACTAGCAGAAGCTAGTTTAAGGTTCTGTTGGCTTTTGGGTGTCCAGGTTTAGAAATAATCAGACCAGACCACTGAAAGTAGGCATCTCTCATATGGAAGAGTCATCCATCGAGGATGTCAGTGCGAATTAGGGTATCTTTTACTGAAAACTATATTTAAATTATGGCATTAATTGAATTCATAGTACAAGGTATGAGGATTCAAAACTGAGATATGAATTATACAAAACTTTAGAAACAAGATAAAGGGAAAGAAGCCAGAAAAGAAGAGAAAGTAGCTCCCAGTGAGGTAAGAAGGTGACTAATGCTGAAGCAAAAACAAAGTGTTTCAAAGAACAGTCAACTGTCTTACACAAGCACAAGACAGGGTAAGGTTATCATGAGACATGGCCATCAGACATCACAAGTGAAGGTTAATGGGAATCTTGCAAAGTTTGCTTTTAAAATGATTGGACCAGATGAAAGCCATGTGATGTGATGTCCTACTTTTCCTGCTTAAGTTTCATCACCCATCCAGGGCTGAAAGAATTAAGTGGAAAAGTGTGTCATCTAGACTATAAATTCCAGCATAGAAATATTGGCTATTAAAATGTAAAAAATCTATGCCACTATGCCACATTATATAAAAGGCAAATTGAAGAGCTATCATGACATCATTGGGCTTTAAATACTTTCTAGTCTGAGAGGTTTCTCAATGTTATCATTTTCTACAAGGTTGGAAGGTAATGTTTGAGAGTCTATATTCATAATTTCTCACTTATTAGTTTGACACCTTGCATATTGTAGTCATGAATAGAAATATAGATATTTCCCAAGAATCATTTTACCTAAAGCTAAACAAAGAGAGAGAGAGACTATTTGAAACAGGCAGAAGTGTTGCCCATGACTTATGACAACTATTTTTCCTCTGACCCAGGTATGGTGACATGGTACCAAAAACCATAGCAGGGAAGATTTTTGGTTCCATCTGCTCACTGAGTGGAGTGCTGGTCATTGCGCTACCCGTACCTGTGATCGTGTCCAACTTCAGTCGGATCTACCACCAGAACCAACGAGCAGACAAACGAAGGGCACAGAAGGTAGGCATTCGGCTCTGTGAATGCATGAATTACTGCCCACCACTTTTCTATGATGATCTTCAAAATCCTCACCATTCATTCAGCACTAGGTTAATGATGAAAAGAACCTAGCATCTCAGCGTCTTAAAGCAAGGTACTGTGTTTTCACTAATGTGAATAGATGTAGTTCATGATGCCATTGATCCATTATCAGTCTAGAGATGGATACTCCTATACAGCACCTCTACAGTCATAGGCATGATTAATCACACTCTGCCCCCACCCATGGTCTTTCTTGAAGCAGCCTCAGACCCTGGTGCCTCTGCTGCCTTAGCCAAAGCGGGTGGCACAGCCGCCTTTAGGGTAACAGTGGGCAGAGAATGGCTGCAATGGGGCAGGAGGTGACAAGTAAGGAGGAATTGTGAACAGTTAATAATCATGTGTTCAGATACATACGCTTAAGAATTATCATTAAAATCTGATTTCTAGATCTGATTCTTTTAATCATCAGAGATCAGACTGGTCCCAATAAGAAATGGCTGTGAATGAGAACGAAGCTTTGTGTCTCAGTTATTTTGCTCACTTGAGACAGGAAGTAGGAAAACTCTCAGCATCACGCCAGAAAAAGAGCGCCTTTCCTGGCCCCCTCCGACCTCCTTCCACAGGTCACTCCGCCCATGGCTCCACCCCCCAATGGGCGTGGTCAGTGCCACAGAACTATCTCACTACATTTGTACCTAAGTTTGTTTCTTTTTATTTATTTATTTATTTATTTATTTATTTATTTATTTATTTATTTTGGTTTGTTGTTATTTTCCTGATCTAGTACTTTCCTGTATCTGTGAACTTTGTGCCAATTATTGAATCCTTCTAAAAATAATCCGAGTATATACTTGTATGTAACATGGGGAAACAAGATTATGATGATATGCAGAAGTATGTAAGTCTGTGTAAACAGAGAGTAACTTATAGTAACTTATAATTAGCAACATTTAAAGTTTACTGATGAATTCCTATGGTTCAGGCAATGGTATAATGTTCAAAACATTATATATAGTCTTCACCAAACTCTAAGATTTGGTTGCCATCATTCTGCCCAATTAATGGCTGGGAATCCTAAAGTTTCCAGGAATCAAGTCATTCTAAAATGATATAACTAAGAAATTGAAGCGCAACCATTCATTGTAATCCAGTCTGAGCTCATGTAGAAGGGCAAAACTCAGCTATTTCCTATTTCCTGTGTCAATTCAGAAGAACATCTGAGACATAGTTGGGTGCCCTTTGGTAATCCCTTTCTGTTGGAACCATCTTCGAACTAATTATTGAGACACCATGTAAATCCGATTTAGAAATCTAATTTTAATAAAAACAATTAATAAATAGTTTTTCTGCTTCTCAGCAAAACTGGATGCATGTTAGTGCATGTGCCTCCCTCATTCTACATCAGAATAGTCGCCTTGATAGACAGAGTCCCTTTGGCTTAGAAACCACTTTGAAAATCTTTCTTAGGGCTCTCTCTGTACTTAACAGTACTACATTTCCAGTATTCTTCATGGCCATTGCCTTGCTCTCCTTCCCAGAAAGCATCATTTTTAAAATGTTCAAGCTTTACTCATAACTATATTTCATTTGGTGCAAAACCTAGATAATTCGGTGTGCCTGCAAGACATCACCAGCAATTCAATGAACCCCTTGCTTTGGGACTAGTTCCAGCATGCAGTTTAAACGTGGTGGCCAGCCATGTGTAGCACCAGTACAAACTCAGAAAGAAACCCATGGATAATTTCAGTATTCCTTGTAGGGACAGGCACATTCTGCTGAGACTTCATTTATGTACAGTATCAGAGAGCATTTTTCCTTCAGCTTGGTCAGCCTTAGAGCTGCTTGCTTTAAGGAATTCCTCCCCCATTGGTGAACAAATATCCAGCTTTAAATTATTATGCAGAGCAGCAATAAATTATTCAGACGACGTTTATGGGGATTTCTAATAATCGACTAGGCTAGAAATGTTAAGAAAGAGAAAGAAGTAGGAAAGGAGCAAGACAGTCAGGCACTGCCTCTGTTCCCATCTCTTGCAGGACACATTTGGACAAGCAGAGCTCTAAGGACTAGCATCAGGCTCCTCTACAAGGGACCTTTCATGTGGCTCTACCCACACAGTAAAAGCCCTCTATAGGACACTCACTCATGGACACTGTCTGAAATAGTGGTCATCCCCCAAAGAGCTTAACTCGACCATTTATTTACCTGTCTCCATTCTAGGCCTTTTGTTAACATAAGAACGACTTAAAAACAAACAAACGGAAGCACAAATCTCTCTCTCTCTCTCTCTCTCTCTCTCTCTCTCTCTCTCTCTCTCTCTCTCTCTCTTTGGCAAAGAACATCAATCTGAGAATACCCCTTTACAACACTAGAATTTCCTTAAAGCTACACTTCTAGGTTGAAAGAAAGCATGCTCTGATGCCCGACATAAACGAGATCTCTGCAGAATGTACCCTGTACCTACATGAGAGCTCAAGGGCATTTATTCAAGGGCTACCTGGTGAGAGGTTATACTTTACTGATGCTATCACTTGCTAACAAGCATGTTGTAATGCCATAATGCCATGATGGGACCAGTTACAAAAACCAGGAAAATGCCTGGAATTTTTTGTACCTAAATAAATTTAAAGACCAAAACTGAATAAATGTGATGCTATAAAGCACAGTAATTGAAAAGTGTACTTCATGAATGTTATCTTCAGTATTTTCAAACTATTGTTTATATCCTAAACTACTGCCACAGTGTAATGAATTTTGCATGTGACTACTAGACAAACAGTCTTAATAAAGCCAAATATAATAACATAATCTAGTGTGTCCAGTAGAAAAAATGGGCATAATCTCAGGAAGAACATTTATATTAAATAAAATAGGTTACCAAGGAGTGTTTCCTACTTTCTATCCTGAGAGACTGAAAACAAAACAGACTAAACTTCCATTAGACTGAGACGATTTATATCAATCTGTGCCTGGAGCCTCGGTGACTTAACAGGTATCACAGGTGCACAAGAAATATTAATTCAGCTAAGCAAGTTCTCTACTCAGTAACAATTCAATAACAGCAACACTCAAATGAACCAATTAAAATAATATTATGAAATTGTTGTTTTCTGTGTTTGGACCTGTGGCCAGCTCCAAACTTAAACAAGGCAGGAAACATACACTGCATGTGTGAGAGAGGTTTCCTGTCAGTGCTGTTAGATTTTCCTTCTAGGCCCTTCCACATATCAAGTGCTCTTTCTGTTTTTCCTACACATTGCAACCCTTTAAGAAAACTCTTCTCATCCCTTGATAGTCTTTACTTAACATTGACTTGGGGATGAAGACAGGCCTCAGCTGTGATAGTCTCTTCTACCCCAGTTACTGGCAATTGCATCTTACTGGGTTTAATTTTCATCCAGTCTTTCAAAAATCACTTACTAAATAGAGTTTATCTGCCAAGAGTAAATCTTAATTGGTAGGCTACTAGATCATGAGGGTGATATTTTGAAGCAAGAAGCTATCGTGTTTTAAAATATGAATGAGTGGAGCTGGAGAGATGGCTCAGAGGTTAAGAGCACTGGCTGCTCTTCCAGAGGTCCTGAGTTCAATTCCCAGCAACCGCACGGTGGCTCACAATCATCCATAATGAAATCTTGTGCCCTCTTCTAGCCTGTAGACAGAACACTGTTTACAAACTAAATAAGTAAGTCTTAAAATATGAATGAGACTATATAGCCATTTGCCTATACAAAGCTAACCTGAATTTACCGCATAATAATGATGATTTAATAATTCTGAAACAACTGTCTCTATCCAGAGTTTCTAGTATGCCATGGGTGATTTTAATGTGTCATCGTCTTCATAATCACTTGCAAGGGTTATATCATTATTTCAGTTTTGCAGGAGCCTTTCATGTGGTCACACACATTGGTTTAATCCCAAGGCCAGAAACCTTTAGCATTATTCATGTGTGTGTGTGTGTGTGTGTGTGTGTAATTTGAATGTCCACATATATTAGAATGTTAATATATCTTTTACATGCGGATGGCCTGGCCTCTGATGCCCTCTTACACGTTTCCATGTTTACCTCTCTTGGCTGTGAGGCCTATTGTTGACTTGCTCATTCCACTCATTCCTTCCACTGAGCTAAAATCCCAGCACTGTGCCTGCCAATGCCAGCTCTCCCTGATGACCCGCACTTCAGGCCAGGGAATAGCACAGGGTCTAAGACACTGTCTTCCACTCCCATCCTGGGTGGCTTTGGCTTGTTTCATTTCTAAGGCAGCTATTTTCCTTAGCAAATGGAAGTAATATAATCAACCCCTTCAGGCCTTCAAAGTTGACAAAGCTTTATATGCTCTGTCTACATGGAACAGTTGAGAGTTGAATGAAATAAACAAACTGTAGTATGATGTCTGGAATAAATGTGTTAGGCAGGAAATGTGGGGGCCAGTATTTGAGGAGTGATGAATTGTCTCCGATTAGTAAGAAGAGAGACATTCTCTCAATCACTTGCTTGCCTGGGAATCTGTCATTTTTTCCAAAGTATTGGAAATATTTTTTTTTTTTGATTCAATAACACTATGGTTCAAAACATTTTCTAAGGTCTCATCCTAATTTGCATTCTCACGGCTAGTACTTTGCTACTGCAAGAAGCTGCTATTTTCTAGAGAGCACAAGTAGGGGATTGAAAGGACTGTTCTCTCTTAACCTCTCATTACACAGCCAGTATTGCCATGACTGTCATACTGAGTAGGTCACAGGAAAAGTGAGTGTCTGAAACAACTTTGTAAAATAATCTCCTTCAATTACCAGCTGGAACCAAAGCTATAATCACAGATGGTGAGGACTAGACTTCAACAGGTATTTGGTATGGTGCACCCCAGGATGAATTAAGCCAATTAACTCACAGTATTGCGGCAAACTGAAAGAAAAGTTATAGATGAAATTACAACAGGTGGATGGGTGGATCTTTTACTAATACAGTACATGGCTTAACAAAAATGGCCATTCTGCCTTTAAAAAAAAAATATTGTGCAGATGGTTAAGACTCTATCTGTATTAGCAGTTGATACCATTTATAGAATTGGTATCATATGATAAAAGGTAAGTCATTCTTCTGTGGTGGACAGCAGTTATGGTACATGTCTCAAAGGAAAAAACGTCACTCAGTGTTGCTGCCTTATGCTTAGAGAATACCATAGGCGAGAGAGAAATAACTGCAATATAGGAAATGCAATACGCAAGATAGTATGAATGGAGGGAGGGGAGGGGGAAAGGGAGGGAGAGAGAGAAGCAAAGAAATTCAGGAGATGGAAAAGGGAGGGTATGAAGCAGCCAGGGAACGTAAGTAAGAAGGCGGGGCGCATAAGGCCAGGGATGTTTGAATAGCTGAAGGGACTGAAATCACGATATGCACTGTCTGGAATTCAATAGGTACATTGCTTGCTTGATGATTGGGGTAATTCTAGGTCATTTCCCAGAGTGCTTGTCAATGCCATTGTTTTGTTGAGTCTGGCCTGAAAACCTAGTCCCGATTCACAGCTTTAGAAGATAAAGGTTTTCTTCCTACCTGCCAGCGTAACTGTGACTCTCCAGCACTGGCTAAATGTTTTCAGTGATCTAAGTATCACACTGACAACAAAAGTAAGATTTCTCAACTTTCCCATCGCACACAAAAAATGATCGTGATACGGTACATTATGCTAAGATGGAGTCGACACACATAAGGCACAAACTTAAGGGTACAGGAAGAAAGAGCAGAACTGGAGTCATGAGGATAAACGGTGTTTGAGACAGCTCAACGCTGCTCGCAAAGGAGTGGATGAAATGGGGAACTCCATAAACTACCAACACACACACACACACACACACACACACACACACACACACAAGGGAATTCTATAAAACCTACCAACACACACACACACACACACAAGCACACGCACAGTGAGGCACACCTCTGATACAAAAAACAAGTCTGTTCTCTGAAACTTGTCACCAAGATGCTCAAAGCAGGAGACCTTGCTTGCTATGGCAGTGGCTGCTTTACGTTTTTGATTGATGACACATGCCTCCCAGAACTTGAGAATCGGAGGCAAGAGGCTATGGAATTCAGTGACAACCTTGAGGTGGCTGAGGCTCTGCTTTTCCCTCCAGCTCCGTGAGAGTGGAGAGAGCAGAAATGGGGAACAGGGTCTGGAGGGCTGTGGGAATGATGGGGACAGTCCCCCTAGAGACAGACTTCAGTGAATCAGTTCAACTTTATTCCAGAGTATAAGGAATGTATAGGATTGGGGAGCCTGGGACAAAACCCAGTTTGCATTAAGTGAAACTTTCATCCACAAGGCTGTATGTATTAGGGTCCTTCATAGGATCTCCTAGCACAAGTCTTCTAGCAGGAATCTGTGCGAAGGTTCAAACTAAAGATAAATCAGGAAACAGGCTTAGAGACAGTTTTAGATAAGATCAGTCCTCCAGGCCCAAGGACATTCTCTAGATAAGGGCAGGTAGAGGCAGGAAGTGTCTCTGGGGAGGGAGTCTCCATGTTGTTAAGCTTTTGTAAAAAAAAAAAAAAAAAAAAAAAAAAACCACCAAGCCATGGCAGATTGACAGATTGCCAGCTGACCTGCCAGCAAGGCATTCCAATAGCCAGCATCAGCTATTAAATATATTCAAGGCCAATCTGACTTTCATAAGAGCCTCTCTCAAAACAGCAGCAACAAATAAAAGTTAATTGTGCTGAAACATGACTGTGCTGTGATTCCAGCTCCTCAGGAGCCTGAAGCAAGTTCACCAGTTCAGGGCTAGCCTCCATCACTTAGCAAAAAAAAAAAACTTCCTCAGCAGTATTAAATAAAACTCAGTGACTGAAAAGATGGATCTGCAGTTAATGCTTGCTGCTCTTCCTGAGGACCAGAGTTCAAGTTCTACTATTCCAATCAAGTGGTTCAATTTCAGCTTCAAGGGATTTGAACATGATTACATCATTTCCCTCCTACTCTCATGTGCCTGCCCTCCAGCCTTCCATGCACCACACCCTTTATGTTCTCTGTCAAATTAAAAAACAGAAAAGACTTGGTATATTAGTCAGCAGTAGAGTGCTTGCCCCTCCCACATGCATAAAACCCTGGCTTTAGTTCTCAATACTTATGAAACAAATTAATCAGCAGTTGACAAAATAAGTCATGCTTCACTTCAACAGTGGCATATCATACAGCCATAAAATCTATAGTAATCTATGTGTGTGTGTAGATGAAGTTCCCAGGTATAGAAATTAAACTACAGAAGAGTGTGAGATGTTTTCTTCCAGCTATGTTAAAATGTGCACATGCATGTACTTAGTTTCTGACAGGACAAACACCAGCCCCTGGCTACAGAGCATAAGGAGAAAATGGCCTTAGGCCAGAGTACTTGCCTTGTATATGTTTTTATAGGCGCACATTTCTCTTCTATTTTTAGAATGGAAATAATTTTTGAGTTCTTACCCAAAAGAGCATTCTAAAGCTTGAGACTAAGGGGTGGTGTGCTTATGATTGTTCATAAAAGGAACGGTGGGATTCTTAGAGGGAGTTTGCAAGACACATCTTGACCAAGTCATCACATTTGCTTTGTTGCATAAGCTTGTTACCCATGAGTCATAAAGAGTGGTCTCCAGAATGTGCTGTCCAGGGTGGGAAGTAGACACCTCCCATGGTAGTCAGAGGGTAGCCATGTGGCAGAAATGGCACAGAAAATATAATATACACTGGAAAGCTAATCACAAGTTGTTGTGCTAGGTAACTGCACTGATGACCTAATTGGAACTGGGACCCACCTGAAATTCTCCAAACAGAAAAGCAGTCTATGGAAAATGCTTTGAAAGTTTAAGGAATCTTAGAAATCCATTTGGATAGACTCACTGCATTGTACATCTCCACAGATTCAAGAGTGAAATAGAAATCAAATGAAATACCAATGTACAGACCCAAATTTGAGGCTTTTAAGGTCATGTGTTACCCATCATGGGCTCTCCTTTGATCAGTTTAACAGCACAGCTGTAAATAAAACAATCGAGTTAGGGTCTGCCGGTGCTGGGGAGCAGCGAATTTAGAAAAAGATGGTGAGTGAAGGAGGGGGTAAAGAGAGGGAGAGGGAAAAGGAAGGGAGAGGGGAGGGCGGCAGGGAAGAAGGGGTAAGAGAGGGTAAGGGAAGATAGTAGGGAAAGAAAGAGAAATAATAAAGGAAAAGACAGGGGGTGTAGAGAAGTAAATGAGCCCATGGTAGAGAAGGAGGAGGGAAAATCTTAACTGATTCCTGGAAACAAGTCACTAATTTTTAAAAAAAGAAACAAGTGACAGGAACAAGAATTGACAGCTGCTTTGCTGGCCTGTGGCTTCCACTTTATTATGTTGCTCAGGTCAAAGTATAAATATTAGTCTAGCGATACTGTTATTTTGCTCCTGGCAAAATTGAAAGAATAGCAAAATAATTTGATCTTACTGTAAAGATTAATCCCAACTCTGAAGTGCATTAGCCAGCTCCAAGACAGTTAATAAGAAAGCACTCAGCACTGGGGGAACAGTTTCCAATCCTCCCATCCGCAAAGCTGGCTTGCTTGTAAAAATCTGTCTGTTGGCCATAGGATTGCACAGAACACACTTTCTCCAGGCCAGGACCATGGCTCAGCGGGTAAAGACTTTGTATCCCAAGACCTGGTTTTAAAATTCAGAAAACAGGATGAGAGAGACCTGTCCCTCAGAGCTGTCCTCTGTCTTCCACATGTGCGGGCTGTGGCATGGACCCCACACACATCATACACGCTGTAATAAGGAATAATAATTTATTTTGAAAGAGTTCACTTCTGACTTATAAACAGACTTCCTGAGTGTTCGTTCACAGGATGGCTTGGTTTCTTTCTCTCCTGTAGAAAGCGAGGCTGGCCAGGATCCGGGCAGCTAAAAGTGGAAGCGCAAATGCGTACATGCAGAGCAAACGGAACGGGTTACTCAGCAACCAGTTGCAGGTATAGCCACGCCCTTCGCTTCTTTGTAATCGTGGGCCCACCAGTGTGACATTGATTCAGCTCCATTTAACCATATGATTTTATTGCGGGTACTTATGAAAATGACTAGTGCAACAACAGGATGCCATTTTTCCACTGCCCATTGTAGTTGTCAGTAGCAACCTAGACACTGTGCTAAAAGATATTGCCAGTGGTCATGATTTCTGTTTCCAGTAAGGAATGCCAGCTCCACGCTGCCCACTGGCACCCTATCCACTGTGACATGGGTGACATAAAAAGCCATCAACCTTTCACATACTTAATTTTATCTCAAAATTATGTATGTCCCTTTAAGTGCACTTTGATAGGGGTCTGGAGTGAGACATGATACCATTCTCTACTTCAGATGGAGAGAGAACAGCATTCAGTAAGTGTTACAAAGGCCACATGATAAAGGAGAACTTGATAAACTCTTGATGAACTTACTCTAATAGGGAGTTGAATCTTCAAGTCAAGGCTGTGTAGTCTTATTTTACATATCGATCCCAGTTCCCTCTCCCTCCCTCCCATGCCCCCCAACCTCCCATCCCATCCCATTCCCTCCCCTCCTCCCACTCCACAGGGAGGGTGATGCCTTCCAGGAGGGATCATCAAAATCTGTCAAGTCATTTGGAGTAGGGTCTGGGCCCTCCCCCTACACCCCTACCCCACTACATCCCCGCCTCTAGGTTAAGGGAGTATCCCTCCATGGGGAATGTGCTCCCAAAGTCCTTTCGTGCACCAGGGATACCTCCTGGTTCCACTGTCTGAGGTCCCTTAGACTGCCGAGGCAGTCTAACTGAGACCCATGTTCAGGGGGTCTGAGTCGGTACAATGCTGGATTCCCAGCTATCAGTCTGAGGGTCCACGAGCTCCCCCTTGTTCAGGTCTGCTGTCTCTGTGGGTTTCTGTAGCCTGGGCTTGACCCCTTTTCTTATCACTCCTCCCTCTCTACATTTAGATCCCAGGTGTTTGGCTCAGTGTTTAGCTGTGGATGTCTGCTCCCCCCCCCAAAAAAAAAGATACCATAATAGAGGGAGCCATTATAAGTTTGAAAAGAAAACTGACTCTAGAGAAATATCCAGACACCTACAAGGATGACCCCAACTAACAATCTGAGCAACAGTGGAGAGGCTACCTTAAATGCCCTTCCCTGATAATGAGATCGATAACTAACTTACCCACCATCATAGAGCCCTCATCTAGTAGCTGAAGGACGTATAGTCTTAAAAGACCAAATGAAAATGTACCCGCTGATCACCCAGACTTAATTACACATTTGTCCTTTTTTAGTGAGTAAAGCGCCACCAGTTAGTCTCAGAAACCAGGCCAGGAATCTGTGCACATGGGTAGCCCAGATCTCCCAGCTTGCAAATTAAAAGGAAGTTTGTTTTCACTGTGTTACAGTCTTCAGAGGATGAACCAGCCTTCGTTAGCAAATCAGGATCCAGCTTTGAGACACAACACCACCACCTGCTTCACTGCCTGGAGAAAACTACGGTAAGAAGAGAAGAGCGAAGCTGCAGCCTTGTACCCTGTTCAATTCTGTGCAACCATGACCTGTCCAAGCAGGATCTGACTCTCTGCATCCCTCGAAAACATGCTAAAAAAAAAAAAAAAATCAGGGATACAGAAAATTTCACAGGAATTGATTCAGCTCGAAAATTGCTCTAATCATTATAGATGCTGGACCCTAAGTAGCTGCATTAACTCCCATCCAAGACACCAGATGAATTTAGATACAAATAATGAAAGACTGTTTCTTCTCTGTTTGTAAAATGATTTAAACAGGAAGAAAATAAATAAAATGTCAAGTGTCCTCACATCTACATGAAACTCTCAAAGCTGTCATGAAAAAGGAGAGAAAGGATAAGATAGCACATGTTTCTTTTATTCACAGGTATAATGAATAGAGATAGATATTTTAAAATTATCTCTTTAGCGCAATAAAATGTTAATCACAGAGTGTCCCTAGATACAAAGAAGACTCTGTCCCCTCACTTGCATGCTATCAGTGAGAATTCTCCCAAAGCAAAGTCACCCATTATTAAGCTAGATGTCCATGGACATCACTGTCTGTGACCGCGAAGTAGAATGAAGTATTTATCATGTATGAGTCAGGCCAGCTTACTCACCAGTGATATGTTGTAAACTAAATTCTAACATATTTTCCATCAGCTTGTTAATTCAGATAGTCATTCAGCAAATCTGTATCACTTGCCTGTCTGTGAGCCAGATCCAAAATACTGCAAAACCAGTATGAACTCCACTACCATCAAGACTCTGTTGATAGCAAAACAGGAAAGAGGACTTTACCTGGGAAGGGTAATGAGCAGCATAAGCATGGCAGGAGGGGGGTGGTGGGGGGAGGTGCAGGGTGAAGCAATGAGGAGCCCTGAGTAGACAGGCTCAAGAAATCCTTCCTGTGTGCCTCTTCTTTGTTTGGGGGCAGGGGTGAGAGATACAGGTGAATTTGGAATTATGCAAAGACATAAAAGACAATGTAGATGCAGGAGAGATAGCTCAGTCATGAAAGGCTCAGGCTAACACATGATGTCAGTACAGAAAGAGAGCAGACAAATAGACTAGGAGGCAGAAAAAGAATCTGACGGTCATCAGGAAGTACAGGAAGATGCCACAGGAAAGACAGTAACCAGGTCCTGTGTTGTCCAGATAGATAGGTGATGATTATCTCCGGATAAGTGGAAAATTTACATTTCATTAGGGTAGTTACATGATATTGTTAATATGATAGATTAAAGACAGATTTATTTACCCCTCATGTCTTTTCTTTTCCACTATTTTACCCCCGATATTTCTAATAAAAAAAAAAAAAAGTCTTTAACCTCAAGAAATAGTGTTTAGTTTGAGCTACATAGAAAACTACACAGCAACCAAAGGCAGATCTGCTTCTTTAATTCCAGTCCCTAATGATCTAAGTCTGACTGCTATGTGTTCTGACTGTTAACATGTGTGTTGCTGTGCACTGTAAGAGAAAAACACAGATCACGAATCCTTTGTACAACAAAAGCTAACATGAAATTCTGTCTCCTAATCATTGTCCTCTGAACTCAGAACAGTAGAATGTGGAATTCTACGTGCTTCAAAGTGCTACTCTCAGCAAAGAAATGGCAAAACGAGTAACTAAAACAATCTATTTCCCATTAGGCCATGAATTGCTTCAGTTGTTTTACTAATATTTTAGGATGAGAGATGGTTAAGTGAAACCCAAAATGTGCGAAGCCTTTCATTATGAGGCTATTTCTACACACACGGAGATAAAATAGTAATTGAAGTCATTCTTCAGTAATTCATGGTAAAGAATGTTTGCTCCTGCATTTCTGAGGCCAAATTCTTATGTAGGCATTTCAGGAGGTAATTCTTTCCTATTTTTAAATTAAAATTCATGTGTGGTCTGTAAGTGTGGTATGGGAAATGATGCACCTTACTGTTTGTCTAAGTGGAGAGTTAGGTATATAGAGGTGACCACTAGAGATAAGAAAAGAAACCACAAAAGATAGGGACGAATCTCTTGGGAGATAAGTACATATATTATATTCTTTATTTAAAAATTATAGTTTTCTATATATTGAGAATTTTAGGGGAGCATCAAGAAAAATGAAAATTCCATGAGACTTCTAAGTTTCTAATGAAAAATGTTCCTATAACACATGAAGATATTTGCTAATATATAGTAGACCATCTAACATAAGACATTCAATTGCATTAATCTCATTTTATAAGATTAGTCTGCTCAATAAAGTCACTATGAGTTCATAAATTCCTTGCAGATATTATTTATATTCATATAAGAGTTTTGTTTTTGTAGTTTATAACATCCTGATTTTATACTTAAGTTATTAAGAGTGATATTTTTTTTTAAAAAAATGGCCTGTAAATAAACACTGCGTCAGCTTGCATCTTGTATATGTCAACCTCTAGACCTAGCTAGAAAGACTCTTTTCCACAAAAAAAGTTCCCTTACTTAGCTATTCGATCAAGTCTAACCAAATCTTAATATATTTGAAGTTTTTAAATAATTACATTTAATCTTTTTTAAATTATCTGCTTTCTTCACATTTTCCTACAACTCTCACACAGAATCATGAGTTTGTGGATGAGCAAGTCTTTGAAGAAAGCTGCATGGAAGTTGCCACAGTTAATCGTCCTTCAAGTCACAGTCCCTCCATGTCCTCACAACAAGGGGTCACCAGCACTTGCTGCTCACGGCGACACAAAAAAACTTTCCGCATTCCTAATGCCAACGTGTCAGGAAGTCATAGAGGCAGTGTGCAAGAACTCAGTACAATTCAGATCAGATGTGTGGAGAGAACGCCGTTATCGAACAGGTACCTGGGATTGATCTGTAAGATGTAAATGCCTGTCCTGGTTCATAGACCATGTCTGCTACAATCATGGTATGACCAATATGGCCTCTAAGTTTAGTTGCTGGGAAACAAGGGAAACAAAACAAAACAAAAGAAAAAACATACCCATTAAGTGTCAAAAGTTGCATTAGGAGGCAGTGGATGTGACTCCTTGGATAAATTGATTTCCATGGAAGCCTAAGGACTTGAATTCCCCTAGAATTCAACTCAAGCCAGTCATACATTGCACATGCATATAATCCCATCACTTGGGAGGCAGAGACAGACAATCCTGGGGACAAGTTGGTGGCTAGACTCCCTGGAATTGGTGAGTCAGCAGATCAGTGGAGAGTGACCACGGAGAAACCCGACATAATACTCCCTGTTCCTCCCTCCTCCTTGTCCTCATGGGAAGTTTGTGACAAGGCTATCTCTTGTAGAAAACTTCAGGGTTTAGATATGTAGAGCTAGTATTTTGATGTTCTTAACATATGACCATTATTAAGTGGGGTACTTTCAAGTAACTAGACATTTCAGAAAAACATCATCCCAATGATTTTATAACAAGAAATGTTACAAAATCTTCATTGAATGGCATTCCATGCTGGTACCTTAAGCCTTTCAAAGTTGCCGCCAAGGAAAATTATATTTCACTTTGCTTATCTCAGATGTGTAGCTGTTATCTGAGCCCTTTTCTTTATATTTGCATAGAATACACTTTGAGAAACAATTGATTGAACTAAGGTGAGCATGACTCTATGGAATAATTCATGTCAATTAACTAACATTTAACATATTATATATTTAAATTGTAATAGATATAGTTTTGCTTATATATTTTCAATGTCATTTATTACTAGTAGACTATATATCATTCAGTTAAAAGATAGAAACTTTAAATAAATAGCTTATCTGTTCCAACCTACTTTTCTCCCTCATCAGCCGATCCAGCTTAAATGCCAAAATGGAAGAGTGCGTTAAACTAAACTGTGAACAACCTTACGTGACCACAGCAATAATAAGCATCCCAACACCTCCGGTAACCACACCAGAAGGTGATGACAGGCCAGAGTCTCCGGAGTACTCGGGAGGAAACATCGTCAGGGTGTCTGCTTTGTAAGACAGTCGGCACAGGTCTAAGAGAATTGGAGTCCTGACTATGGAAAAAAATCTCAAGTAGAAGAAAGAAGAAATAATAACCATTTTTTGCAAATTAAGACGGCAAATCAAGAAGTTTGGAAGTAATAATAATAATGATAATGATAATAATAAAGCTTTCAAAGTTGAGGATGTGAATCAAAACAGCCAACGGCATTTCTAGACAGAGTCCGACCTATTCACTGAGGAAGACTCTGTGGCCTTTGACTTTGTGAATGAGCACAATGAAATGCCATCTATTGATGCTTCTTATGATCAGACTCTTTTTTAATAAAACAAATAAAATGAATCTTTGAACATAAAGTTCCAGTTGAATGCAAAACAAAAAAAATATGGAAAACATTTTGATAAAAATTTTTCCTGTTAAAACCATGAACGTTGGCTCTGGTGGAGATTATCATAAATGAAAAAAAAAACTCATATGATCCATTTGTATGGACTGAAGGAAACCATCCTAATGCATGCTAGAATTCTTTGGAGCAGTGATCTCAGTTTCCTTATGTTGTCTTCAGAATAGGCATGATAAACTATTCCTGTAGAAAGGGGAACTTCCTGTGCACTTACAGTGAGCTGATTGTCCATGTTCCATGGTGGGCTGTGCAAATAAACTCCTTTTAGCACCGCAGTGTTTCTCATGGGGATGCACACTAGTAAATCTAAAGTGTTTGGATAGCTCAGTATTAATTATTGTTTAACCTTGCACCTAGTCATTGTTATAACTGCAATAATTCATTCTATATCTGTTGTATCAGGAATCAGGATTTTTTTTTTTTTTTGGACTCTCCATATATTCATAGTTACAGTAAGAGCCACATTCTTAGAAAACCTTCTAGTGTGGCCAGGTTTTAGGTGACTTTTTAAGTCACAACTATCTTGTCATAAATGTTTTTTGGTAGTATTCTTTGGTCCACTGTATTCCAGTGATCAGTGCATTATCTCTTCCTGGATCTCTCTAGTGTCTTTCTACTATTGGGTTTACCCATTAATGACAGGATTAGTATTTACTGTAGTTAAAAAAAAAAAAGTCTGCTACTTTTGTATTTCCCAACTGGTTATTACAAGTAGACTGTCATCAATCCCCTTGACAAAAACTAGAGTAAAGGAGTTGTCATGAAATATCTCCAGTGTTTGATTATTTGTGGAAAACACAGACCCTGGAAACACCATATGTGTTTCATGAGAGGAGTTAAATGGGACTAAAAAAAAAAAAAATCACAGGATTGATGATCTCAGGATCTATCTCAGTGTGTTATTTCTTTTGCTTCAGATCCTGAATACATTTGAAAACACCTGAATTGCAGAAGAAAACCGAAGTGCTTTATGTAGCAATATTTAATGAGAGCAAACTTTTGATGCCATCTAAGAAAGCGACAATTTGTCTCAAAAGATCCTGTTAATCACAAGGCACAAAGTTCTCTGCAAAATCAGGAAGACAGGAGTGTGACGATGTGAAGTTGACCACTATGTACATTTAAGTGAAAAGTCTTGCTATCTTTTCACCCTTAAATATCTGCAGATATGTCTGCACGTGACAGTGTAAAAAAGTTTTATGTCATGAAAAGTTTTGTTCATTCCAAGCCACCACTATAAGAATGAAAGCTTAGTTTCTAAACATGGAAAAAGTTAATAATTACTCCTCTGTCATAGAGATTTTGAAATGCATATCACAATTTACCATAAAAAGGAATTAATCCAACCATTTTCAAGTAAAGCCAGAAATGGATTCCCATTTATAGAATAGCTTCTAGAACTGTGTTAGGCACCCAGTAGATCTTCATCAACAGCTGAGTGACAAGAAGGAGAACTCAGCTGTCTCTCGGGAAGACCTGGCTTTATTCCTAGTGTGTCTTTTTAAAAGTTACTAATCTTTCTGCGGCGTGAATATTAACAATTCTATTAACACCTGCCTCTTGTCACTTTATGCTTCTCGAGCAAATATATAGTGAAACTTCTTTGATGGCATTTATTGAAAAACCTTTTAAAATATAGACTAAGGCAAATACAATCAGGAACAATTAACATCTTCTGATTCCCAATAAAAAGTTCTATTTTCATGTTCTTAATAGTACAAAACAGGAAATACACTTAGCTTATTTTGGCTGAAAATTATTCTTCCTCTTTTAATTTGTCATTTATCACAAATTATTAATTTCTTCAGATTTTCACGGAAAAGAAATTAAAAAAACTTTTTGATGTTTTAGGTGATTTAAAAATATACTGTGTTGGTGGTGAATGACTATTGATGACTGTGTTAAGTGCATCTGTATTGTAAGTGAAACGTAATTATTTCTGTGTATCATATGGAGTAACTAAGGTCATTGTTTTTTTGACAATTTTGTTTGAAATTCATATATCTTATTTCAAAGGATAGCATAATATCTGCATTATGCTGGAAAAATAGACTTTTGGAGAATACTTAAATAAAACATGTGCATGCTTGAACAGGACAATGTGGTTGACTGTGGCCCTTTTTTCTTAGATTTAATCCCTTTTCAAAAGACATGTTACACTCATAATAAATCTAAGAGGACCTCGCGCTCATGCAGACTAAAAGAACTCTGATGGGAGATGTCATTCTGAAAATATATTTCTCTTATTGGTTAATGAGTAAAGCACTGTTAGCAAATAGGACAAGATAGGCAGGACTAGCAGACAAGGAAGATTCTAGGAGAGGAAGTAAAGAGGAGTCAAAATGTAGACCATGAGAGGAATAAGAGGTCCAAACTCTCTCTCTCTCTCTCTCTCTCTCTCTCTCTCTCTCTCTCTCTCTCTCTCTCTCCCTGATAAGACCACGTGGAAACACTTAGATTGATATACATGAGTTACTAGCAAAGAGAGCTAGCCAATAAGAAGCTCTAGTCATTGACCAACAGCTTTATAACTAATGAGTCTCTGTGTATTATTTTGGGACTGTTGTGGCTGTGGGGACAAGGATGGTGAAAAAAACTGCTCCTAACAGAACTCAATAGTTCACTGCAATATAAACTGGTTAAGACAATAGCTTTCTTAAATAATGGGACACCAGAAAACTTTATAGGGGGAAAAAATCACTTAGAAAGCCAAAACTTTAGGCTATATATACCATTACACACTTGCTTGTAGCAAGCAAAGTGATACTTTGAAGTGACAGTGTTAGTCAGAGCTCAGCTCAATTCTTAGTCAAAATAGAGGCGATTGACATAGGAAAATGAGTGATTTATATGCCTGTAGCTATTTGTGTACATAGATGATAAATGACAGATAGATAGATAGATAGATAGATAGATAGATAGATAGTCTGGCAAAGAATATTGTTTTAAAATTTATAGTAATTTTCCATTTTCATTAAAATATAATTACATCACTACCCCTTTCCCTTTCCTCCTTGAGTGCCTCCCATGCCCATACACTCTAACCTTTCCTATGCCCCCCAATTGACAGCCTCTTTTTGATTGCTGTTGCACTCATATATAGGAGCAAGTGTGTAAATACAATCTACAGAGTCCATTTTTCTTGTTTGTGTGTATATGGATTCAGGGATGACCACTTTGTATTATACAACCAGTCAGGAAGCTCATCCCTGTTTAAAATATATGCATGTAGTGGCAGCCTCTTCAATATCCTAGAGGAGACAAAAAAAGGAAATTAAATTTTTGATAAAGTTTTAGATGGAAAAGAGACAAGCCATTTAGTGCAGAGACTAAGTTTCACTCTCTCTGCATATTATCATTTTGGGTATACAGTATCCATATTCTTGTTAATTATTTTCCACAATGGGCTGTGACTTCCTGAGACGTGAGTCTTGCATTGAAAGGGTTCGTTATACCTCTCACTAGTCACAACAATAGCTTAGAAATAGCCTCTAGGGAGTTATACTCATGTCTGCCAGCAACACTGCTCAAGAGGATAAAAACCATTCTTGATATCAAACACAAGTCCTCTGAGTCTCATAAGGCAGACATGCTTCTTTCATAGGATTTATTGCAGTGTTTGTTTTGTTAACTCACAGGTGTAAAGGTAGTTAATGCACTGTGTGAACCTCAACAGTTTTCAATACAACTGTGTAAACACACAATTTTTTTATTAAAAAATAAGAATTTAAACTATTTCTATCTCCGCTAGTTGCATTTAGGAGAGTAACTTTTTCTTATCAAGCTATGCTTTATTTCTAAAAAAAAAATAATGTTTTAAACATGTTTATAATAATTATAATTCTAGCAATGTTTTACCCATGAAATTAGTTCATACTTTCTAATGTTTTGTGTTACAAGTATGTTTTTCCTGCCAGCTTGGACCCACCACAGTGCCAGCCCCAATTAACACATAGAGACTCTGTATTAGATATAACTCTGTTGGCCAGTTACGTGTTTCTTATCGGCTAGCTCTGTCTTAGTATTAACCCATTTCCATTAATCTAAGTATTTCCACGTGGTCTCATCTTACCAGAAAGTAGGGCCAGCATCTGCTCTCTCCAGTCTCTACATGCTGACTCCTCCTTACTACTTCCTCTTTTCTCCTTGTCTCCTAGTCCCTCCTACCTTCCTTTCCTATAGGCCAACAGTGCTTTATTCATTACCCAATAAGAGACACATATTTACAGAATGACATCTCCCATCATCTCCTCTTTTTTGTCTAAACAAAAAGAAGGGTTTTAACCTTAACATAGCAAAACATATCACACAACAGTTATCAAATAAAAACTACAGTTAACAATATTGAGTACATTAACATTTAGTAAGATTTAAGAAAATATTCCATCATCTATTTTATCTTTGTGAGTCTAAAGTCCTATATGTAACTTATCTTTAATCCTAACTAAGGAAAACTATAAACTTAACTATCTGTCTTCAACTCCTTCAAAGACCACAGAAGGATAGTATATAAACTCTAGAAAAGACAAAAACAACATGACTGGTCAGTCACCCGAAGTTGTTCTGTAATGTTCCATCTTCAGCCCATAGGCTATAGTGTGTCTGGCAGATTCCTCAGCAAAGCAGGACACTTTAAACTGTCTTCTTATATTGGCAGTGTGTCAGTCACTTTTCTCTGTGTCCTGCAGACTGTCTCGCAGACTCTTCCATGAAGCAGGAACCCTGTAGCATTGTCCATCTTGCATCAGCAGTCACTTTCCTGTGGGTCCTGCATGTCCAGTTTATACAACATAAAGTCAAACAGTCCAGACAAGAGCAGTATCTTGCCCAAATAGCTAGTCTTGACATATTAAAAGCAAACTTCATAATTCCTTTCTCCAAGGTCCATCTTCCTTTCTGATGCAGGTGTTGTTACCAGGAGCAGTTATGTCTCATTGTCAAGGAAAACACTAAACCATTTTAAATGCCATATTCTGTAGGTCTTTGAAAGGTTTGAAGGATGCCTATTTATCTCAAATACATATCTGTGTATCTAGAAACCCTAACTAACTTAACTCTAAGTTTTGACTATCATAGGTAATTATCTATAATCTGTACTAAATTATATTATATTTCTAAAGGAGCTATATAAACACAATACCTAAACAAGAGGAGAAATATACATATCAAAAAATTGACCTCAAATTTGTATCGATAAATGAAAATCCATTCCAAAACAATATTCATATCTATACCATAATCCCCTTTTTATCTTTAAAGATATTGGTTGTGATCATTAACCATTTATAACCAACCCCATATTGAATGAAAACAAACATTTATAAACAATATTTGGGAATTTGGGCATCATTCTTTCCCAATAACTTCCTGCTGGAAGGGGGCGCTGTCATTGTGGATCCTAAGAAGATGCAGAAATCCTGGCTGTAGTCTGCAAGGCTGCCTTGTTCAAGTTGTTTTGGAATTTGGTTCACCTGGTACTCTGTTTCAGGGGGTCTGGCTTGATCAAACCACATTAGTCTAGAAGGAATCCACAGCTTTTCATTTTCTGTGGAAACAAAAATAGAAACCTGTCCTTGAACTTAAATTTTTGAGTCAAAGCATTTTTAAAATATATAAATTGGATTGATCCAACAGCATTTGTTTTAACAGTTATTTCCTCAGCAGTCAAATGATTCAAAGATAATATAATACCCTACAGTATCCAGATTCTCTCCATCTTTATGTGGCTTTTTTATTACTCTGTTTCTTTTACTTCTATATTTTCATTTTTTGAGACAGGGTTTCTCTGTGTAACTTTTATCTCTCCTGGAATTCCCTCTGCATACTAGGTTTACTTTGCAATCACAGAGATCTTCTTGCCTCTGTCTCCTGAGTACTGGGATTGAAGGCATGTGCCACCACACCCAGCTCCTCTTTGTCTTTTTAAAACCATTTTATTCTTTTTCTCTCCCAAGCCTATGTATATTTTAAAACACACTGTAAACATTTAGAGATTTTTCTTAATCTGAATCTGTCTTCACTGTAAATCTTTATCTTTTTATTTCCACAAGTCTTTGATAAACAACAGCATTGCTAAAATGAAAGTCATAGTTGTTTTTGCCTGGATTTATCAAATATGGCGGTGGGTACTTTTACCACCAGAAATGACAGCTGTACTCACTGCCTTGGTCTGTGCTGCCACCTAGCAGCATGCTGCCGGCTTGGAGATGTGGTCACTGCCATTGCCAGCTCTCGTACACACCAATGAATTGTTAGCAGCACTTCCTAAAAGCCGTGCAGTTTTTTGCCGCTTATGCTGAGTCAGGAAACCTCCCTTAAAGGAGCCACGCAAATCTCTGCTTGTTTCACACAAAACAGAGTCCAACCCTCCTGCCCCAAAAAATGCTGTTAGCAAGAAGTCTTGCTTGTCTTTGTTCTTTTGTTCCTAAAACCCATTTAAGCTTTTGTTAAATTTTAAGTGCAAGTTCTTATTAGCCACATTGCAGCGCCATAATGTTATGAGTAGTTTTTTCCCGCCACTGGTCCCACAGCCATGCCTGTCCCCAATAACACATAGAGACTCTGTATTTGATATAACGCTATTGGCCAGTTACTTGTTTCTTATTAGCTAGCTCTGTCTTAGTATTAACCCATTTCTATTAATCTAAGTATTTCCATGTGGTCTCATCTTACCAGAGAGTAGGGCTGGCGTCAGCTCTCTCCAATCTCTACATGCTGACTCCTCCTTACTACTTCCTCTCTCCTCCTACTCTCCTAGTCCTGCCTATCTTGCTTTGCTATTGGCCAACAGTGCTTTATTCATTAACCAATAAGAGAAACATATTTACAGAATGACATGTCCCATCAGTTTTGCTATTTACTGCTCATTTTACATTTCCCTTTTTTTCGATTCAAGCATAGTCATTTCTTCTTCTGGATTTTCTATAAAAATTCATTAGTCATATACTACTCATTCTACTCATAGTGTCCTGATTACATATCACAAATGGGATACTGTGTTAAGCACTAAGAAAAATAACAATTAAGAAACTGGATCCAATGACCAACAGAACTCAATGTTGGAGGTTCTTTATCCCATAATGTTATGTCAGGACATTTTTTAAAAAGGTGTATTTCATTTATATTTATTTTATCATACAGATTTTGCATATATATAAAATAACTTCTGCTTTGTGTTTTTATGGATTCTTGAATGTGTGACCAAGTGGGTTTCTGGGTCTATATCTGTTTTGTATGCCTTTTCTTGGGTTCTTTTCCTTCTGATTTGTTCTTTGTTTGATTGGTTTTATCTTGTTTTTTTATTATTATTATTCCTTAGAGTCCTGTTTGTTTCCTAAAGAGGGACATGAAAGATGTGGAACCCTAGGGAAGAACTAGGGAGGCTAAGGAATGGAACCATATCAGAATGTTTACACAGAAAAAAAAAAATCTATTTCCAACAAAGGCGGGTAAAACGTAGATCAAATTTCCTCAAGGAATTACATAGTGGCAATGGGTGGAAGTGCTCTGTGTCTCCCCACCACTCACAAGCCTGTGCTGCAAAGTTTTGCCATGTTCCTGAAGACTTTTCTCTGAAAAGCACTGTATTTACGCAGACAGTGTTCTTTAAGTTGCTTTCACAAATCATTCCACCATGCTGTTGAAATCTTCTCTGTGTAGGCAATGGTTCTTTTCTATCAAGGGCAAAATGTCCATACTGGACACCTGCTCGTTTGGAGAAAACACAGGAAAAGGAATAGAGGCAGAGCTCACTAATATGGTTTGATCATTGAGAAAAAGAAAATACCCTTTCCTTGAGCTTCTACATTCCATAGCCTAGTTCCAGAAAATATGAAAAGGATCAGATTTTCTCCAAGGGTAACTATGCTGATGTAAATCCTCACATCATGCCTCAAATCAGTTTATGAATTAATCTTGCAGAAATGCATGAGCTGGTAGGACATCTAAAAAGAAACTTCTATCCCGGGACTAAACAAAAAGATGGATCCAGATCAACTATGGCAATCTGAAACATGGGAAGAGAAAATGGAGACTATCACATGAGCAGAGTCACAGACCCAGAGGCAGACTTGGAAGGTAGACAAGAGATGGGGTGTTGGAGAAGACTAAATGGGAGTAAAGAGGCATCTTTTGGTTCAACTTTAATTGATGAGCCAGCATTTTTAACATTTGATTTCAAGCTATTCAGTTGCTTTGTTGTGGTTATAAACTATAACACCAAAAGGCATTTTAACCTATAGTCAGTTTTCAATAATTATTCTTAGAGATTCAAAGAGAATCCTTGACTCCATGTGCAGCAGAAAATAGAACCTAAAACAACACAGTGAGGGATGGGTCATAAGAATTGAAAAATATGTAAAGAGAGTTGAAGTTGAAAGAACTTTGAAATGGGTCCAACAATTGGTCACATTTTCTCTAACAAAACAACTACTTGGAAAGATGGGAGATTTTATATAGAAAAATGAAGGTAAAATTATACTCGACAATGTTATATAAGATTCAAGTTAAATCTATGGTGTTTTTATCTTCAACCAACCTGGTAAGAAATCAATGCACTAATCACAGAACTCAATCCCTAACATGCTCATTTTACTATACAGCTTTTAAAATAGATTCTCAATAAACACTAAATAATGATGACCACAAAATAACCACAAAAATGTTAAAACAATATACCAACATACTAGGTAACTGTAGAAAAATGTCAAAACTGAGAAATATCAAGTCTGGGCTTTCCTAATTTAGGAATATAACATTTTAAATTAAAACATGTCTTTCTGTGAAATGGTCCTATGGTGTAGAAATCTTGTGATGCCAGTTTCATTTAAACTCAAACATTATTGAAGAGAGACACTCCATTTTTCCACCTTTTTCTCAATCCAGAAATGTTCTTTGACTCAAAAAAAATGTGCTCCTAAGATCTGCTTAAAACAAAATGAAAACTAGCTATGAAATATATTATTGTCCTAGATAACAGATTTTTCCAGAAAGCCCGTGACACTGCACCATTGTGCATGTCCGTGGGAATGGGGAAGACTGTGTTACATCACCTTACTTTCAATTTGAAGTAAAATCTGCCAATCCTTTCCAAGTTGCTGACCACGTCTACAGTCACAGCCTGTAGTACCTACAGCTCCCAGTCTTAAGTCCTAGAGGCTTGGAATAACCGAATAGAAATATTCCAAAATCATATAAACCATGATTTCTCCACTTCACTCCCTTTTCTAACTTCTTAAAGTCTTGTGGAAAATTTCAGAGAATGTCCACAAAGGGCCTATTGGCATTTAGTACCACATGCAAAATGAGGTGCTAAGAAACCCTGATGGGCAAAATAACTGCATCCCTTGGCATTCTAAATAAATATGGTAAAGTTAAAATACCCTTGGTTGTTTCCATCTTTACAAAGAAATCCAAAAATTTTATTTGTCCCTAATAAAATGAAAAGCTTCAATAAAGTGTAAACACAGGCATTTGATTTATAGGGAACTGTAGAAAATTTAATGTACCTTTTTAAATGGTGCTTGGGAGGTAACTACCTGCCATAAAGCTTCTCCTTTTGGCTCCATCATTTTCTTGTTTTATGCTCAAAAATAACACTAGGCCTAATAATAATTTCTCTTTATTCTCCCTCCCAACCTTTCTCTTTCTACCGCTCAAATGGTAAATTTATTATTCATCATATTTTGCCCAAAACTTCTTTGACATGAAAAGTTTGAATTGTAGTTAAACTTCAAAAGGCATACATGTAAGAACACATGTTACATGCAGCTTATTGTTGTCCAATCCAGAAAATAAATTATATAAATTTGATGGGACAATTTGGAGTTTTATAATTTTTTTGATTTTTATAAAGACATGACTTCTCAAAATTGCCTTCAGAAGAAAAAAAAAACTTACCACTTCTGGATGATTTTCCACACTAGGATTCTATATCAAATAAACCCTAATATAAGTGCACACTACATTAAAAATGGAGGTACTTGCATCAGAAGGTGCCCCTATCTAAAATAAAATGCATCTATTCATTCAAGGATGGAAGAACCGGGAATTAAGTACTAAGTAGTTCTAAGAACTGGAATGCAGAGATCCTTTCAAAGATCCTAGCTTTGAAGACTGGGGGATTTAGGATTAGGTCAGTTTCTCTTACACACTTCAGTTTTAATTTATTAGCAAAACTTCTGAAAATTTAGTTAGATTTTGATGTAATTATTTATGATTAGATAAAGGCTTACTAATTTTATAAGAGTGACTGAAATTAATTCACTACTTTTCTTCCATTAGCTATTTCTTCTAATTATAGGATGACAGCTAAATTTTTAGCAAATGTAGAAGAGATTATAATGAATTCAATTTGGAGACAAGGATTCAGGGCAAACGTGAGAGACATGTTTGGTTTCTGTAACTGGATGTCTCTGACTCTGATTAAACATTTTAACTCTTCAACTGTACTCAAATTTAAATACAAATGAAAGTCAGAAAATCTATTGTTTTCTCTTTTTGAGACTAGTTCTAAAATTTTTCATACAATATTTTTTATCATGGTTTTCCCTTTCCTCAGTGCCTGGCAGACCCATCCCTGCTCCATACTCAACCAACTTGGTGTTATTTACCTCTCAAAAAAAAAAAAAATTAAATCACACATATGAGTGCACACATACAAAGCCTGTTCTGTGATTTTTTCCCCTCTCCCATCAGATATCAGTTGCAAATAGTCCCTTGGTTAGGGGATGAATCAGCTCCCCTTCTGCCTGCTGGGAGTTTGTCTAGCTTGTCTTATACGTGCTGCCATATCCTATGTGAGTTAATATGTACATCGACCCTGCTGTGTCTGAAAACACTGTTTCCTTGAAACCATCCACCACCTCTGACTCTTACAGGTTTTCTGCCTCTTCTTCCACATGGATCCTTGAGCCTTAAGGGGAATGGTTTGATAAATATGTCTCATTTAAGTATGAGTCATTTGGAATTTTTTTTGTTGTTGTGTGAGTTTATTGCAATAATGGTAAGTTCTCCTATGATCTACTATTGTCATGGTCTTGTCCTTATTAATGTTATTAGGCATATGTCCATTCTCATAAAATTCAAATTAAATCCATCAAAAAAAAAAATAGTTGGTTACTTCCCTAACATCTCTGTCACTATTGAACCAGTAAACACATCTTGTAAGGAGGTTGTTATTACTAGCAGAATTCACAGTTAGATGAAATTGATGATTACTTTTTCACCTCTGGTATCATTCATAGCACCTTCCAGCACTATGAACACTAGCCATAAGAGTGAGGCTTCCAATTGAGTATCAGATTTTTTCATGCTATAAGTTATAATGTCTCCAGCAATAGGGTCTTAGCATTGGGTTGTGGAAAGTAACCAAAAATATTGGCAACATCCTGCAATGTTTGGGAACAGTTGTAAAGGACCAACTTGGGCAAACAGTTCAAAAAGGTATAACCCATTCCTCCTAATTTATTAGCATGTCCTGTCTAGATGGGGTATTGTCTTCTTCATCATATGTTAACTCCATTTAAATTCTAATTAGACATATTAGTATCAATTAGACGTATTAGTATATCACTTAAAAAGAGAAAAGTATATTGAGTGTCCAAAATATGATACAAAATCATAGCCTCAAAAACCTATTTTTGTTTACAGTGTGAGAGGAAGCCAAACATATTGATTTAAACAGCCAGTGAATTCCTCATAAAAGGGACACATAAATTCAAGTGATAAAAATATGGGTGTCTAAGAAATTTATTGAATTTATTTTCAATCATTCTATCATGAAATGTCTGTTTTTCGTGTCTTAAATAAACTTAGAGGGGAAAAAAAGCTTTAAAAGAAATAGCAACTGTGTGTGCAGACACACTATACACACATACATACTACATGTACAAATCTAGACAGGCAGAATATGATGTGCCGACTTAATGTGCAGCCTGAAAAAAAAATACGTGAATTGAATCTGGATTTTAAAAAATGTCATCTTCCTAGACATTACATCTTCTAGAGTTATGCTTTGTTTTTTCCTTTGATAATTTTTTTTTATTTAAATTTGAAACAAGTTTGTTTTACATGTCAGTCCGAGTTTCCGCACCCTCCCTTCCTCCCCTGATCCCCTCCCCAACCCCCACCCCATCACCCCAACCCCTTTCTGCCTCCGTGGGAGTCATGTTTTCTTTCTCAAGTGTAGAAAATTATCAGATAGTAATGTCCATACTAGGCTTCTTAATGGACTGCTCTAAAAGATGTAAAGTAGCATCTGCAGTATTTTTGAACAGTATTACCTTTCTCTGAAGATGAAATGCCTGAGTGCTTGAAACCTGCACTAACCACTACAAAGAAGAGCTGAGGTGGCACTGATTTGTGAATCCACATATGAAAAAAATGAGAAACACCACTATTTATTGAATTGAAAATCCTATCTCTTATTTAAAAGTCCCTTATACACTATATTTTGATCGTGTTTCCTCTTCTCTGGACTCCATCTAGTTCCCTCCCCATATTTTTAGCTGCCTAGCTTTAAGTGCACTCTCAAACACCCACACACACACACACACACACACACACACACAGAGAGAGAGAGAGAGAGAGAGAGAGAGAGGAGAGAGAGAGAAATAAAAACAAACAAAAGCCAAGAAAGAAGACAAAGAATGCCAAAACAAAAAGGCCCACAAAAAAAAAAAAAAAAAATTCATGGACTTTGTTTTATGATCATCAATTTATCTTGTCTTTTACATAAAGCAGTGGATATTTCTTCTTGAAATGTAATCAGCCTTGGGTTTATTTGTATTAAATTTTAAGGAAAATATATCTTACTGAGGGTGAGTCTGTAAAAACTAAATTTCTATTTCAGAATTATGAAATTAAAAGCTACACCAAAATATCAAATCCTTTTTCACTAAATTAATCTATGATCTTCTAACCTGTTTAAATAACATTCTTTGTACTTTGACATTTATAAGGGCCACAGCTGTATGAAACCCACATTCATCGACCGTAATTAATCGCTATATCTGGTACTTCATGGAGGACTAAGGACACCTCTAGATAAAGGAGACAAAATCCCTTCAATGATAATTTGCCATGTGCACTAAATATCAAACAGTGTGAAGTACAGCTCAAAGAAGGTGTATATGTTTCCTTCATAAACAGCATGATGTCTGAAAAATAAATCAAGCAAATTTCAAGAACATATATTAAAAATGATGAACTTTTCGCTCTTTTAGGATGACCATTATGAAATACTACAACTAAGACTAAAGGATCCACTGAGAATCATGCTATGTAGCAATCCTTTTCATTCATGTTCTTTGTGAGATGTGTATCTGAGATGCTAGGAGCATAATGATACCAAAAATTCTCTTTTCAGTAGTATCCATAGTGTGTTGTTGTTTTGGACCCCAAGTAGATTGTGATAATCTATATATATGGTAAGATACATAGTGGGAAAAATAAAAGCATCTAGAATGTTCACATCAACAATAAAATGGAAATGGAGGGCTGCATAACATGTAAATGAGAATGATCCTACTAGGAAAGGCACAGGAGCTGAAATAGAAATGATCCACCCTCAGCCTCACAGCAAACCTGGGAAGCACTCATACATTTACTCCTATCATAGAAAGAGGCAATCTATGGGGACGATAACATTCACAGCTTTTAAGCGTTTTTACATCTCTCTTGCCTACAGTCAAACATTTGATAATCTCAGCCAAATTTTTGACAGATAAATACATCACTAGTTTATCATCCTTGTGTCCTATGTGCTTCTCTTTCATAGGTGAGTGCCAATATAAAGGTTGTTCCGTGAACTATCACAACTAACGTTTACCAATTAATCAACCAATGTCAGCCTTTCTCTTAATTCTGTTTTTCTGCCATGACCATGTAAGCTGGTGTTAAGAAAGCCATTGGTGACACCTAGAGAAGTGACATAACCAGCCCAAGGACACTTCAGGAGGCAGACAAAGCTCCGACTGTGAAGAATGACTACAGTGAAACTCTATTCAGTGTATGCAACCTGCAGTTCTAGATTTAATCACTTAAGGGCAAAACGAATGGGGACCCCTTGTGACCACTTACATCTCAGTTGCACACTGGTGGTGTCTACACTGCTGAGATGACCAGGGAGTAATCAGTATTCACATTTCACTGATTCACTTTATCAATCCAACAAATATTAACTACCTCCTCTGAGACAGATGTTCCTCTAGACACTTAAGATAAAACAATCATAAGACAGATATTATTGATGCCACTACAACATTTGTGTGTATTCACAAAAACTGTTACTCAAACATATAGAGAGATTATATACCATTGGCATTAATGATGCCATAATGAAAATTCATAGGAAACATGAAATACATGGAGGGGTGTGTCTGCAGCTCCAATCTCAAGTTCAGAAAAAGCTTTCTTTAAAGAATAAAATTATTGGGGTCAAAAGAAATGAACATGGATATCCAAACAGGGAGCCATAACTTTCCAGGCATACTCTAGAGAACTGCAGAATAGAAAAGGTTTTCTAAGGTTTGGAACCGTCTAGAAAGACAGGGTAGTTAATTCACAGTGAAGGAAGGAAGCGGCAGCTATGGACCAAAAATAAAATGGGCTACTTGACGTGGATGAACTTATTGACCTTTCCACCTAAGAATACTGGAGCTTGTCCTCAGTCTGATGGGAAACCATGAAGAATTTTGAGATGAGGGGTGACATGATCCAATTTATGCTTTTAAAATTTCAACCTAGTTACTGTGTGCAGAAGAACAAGTTGAAGGAAAGGGCAGATGAAGCCAGGAGACCAATTTGGAAACCATTACTCAAGTGAGAAGTGAGCTACAGCTGATTTAAGGTGGAACATCAGAGAGCTATGTGATTGGGATGACAGTTTGAAGTCAAATTGAAGGATCCTGGGTAACGATCGGTGTCCGTGCAAGAGATATCAAGGGACACTGTCAATGTCTGATTTAAGTAGCTGAATGACAGAGGAAAGTGTCATTTTCTGAGATGATTGGGGTTTCTGTTTTGACTATGTCCATAAGTCACGAAGGAGGGGACAAATAACAGCAATGACAAGAAGAATTAGCATGTACTTACTAGGACTGTTTGCCAGGTGAAGTTTTGAAATAGGATGTTTAAAGCACTCAATTCTATATTACAAGACTAAAATGGAACCCCAGATTTCTGACTCTTACTCCAAAGCTTCAAAACAAAACAATTCTAGTAACATCTTTTCTTGATTTTAATAAACAAGCTAGACACAGCAGTGCATGTCGCAGAAGAAAGTCTGAGAGTTATTTATGTGGGTACAGTAGCATGGAGGAAGAACTTAAGTAGAAATGTATTGAATAAGGTGTAGAATAAGAGAGGGATCCGTGGAGTGCACCAAAAAAGGGTTTTACAGTAGTGTGAGGATGACCAGAAGTCCTGATAAGGCCAGGAAGACATGGGGAAGTTTCCAAGATGAGTGTGCTACTTCACTGACCTGCTGAAATGCCCAGGAGAGTAGAAATAGAAAGAGGTTGATGAGTGTGAGTGCCCATTGCTTCTCTGAGCAAAGCATGCAAAGCTAAACCTGGGTGGACTTAGACCTACAAGAACAGAAAACACTGTTGAACCATTTGGCTCTGAGCATGGGTAAGAAATGAACTATCTTCTGAAGGGGCTAAAGGAGAAACTGCAAGGATAGGGGTGGAGCAAATAGGTAGGTTTCCTACTGTCTTAACATGATATGATATAAAATAACACACTCAAATCCTGTAGCAATGGTCTAAAGCCTAAGAAATAAAGAAGTGGTGTAGCCTGAGAGAGAACTAGAGTGAGGAATGTCTGATAAGAAGTGAGTCAGACAGACAAGGAATCAGGACATATGGGGAAAGAAACCCATGACAAAGTTGGCTTTCTCTCAGGTGCTCCAGTGAAGGCTCTCCTGTGTGGCTGTCTGTGACAACATAAGACAGTCACTAATGCACACTCTTACTGCTCTTTGCCTGTGCCTACTGAATGGTGACTGTATCTGGGAATAGATTTGTGTGTTCACTGTTCTGAATGAAAAGGGAAAAGAAACCAATAATTTGTGGAACCTTCCAAGCAAGTAGCTCAGGAAGCTCTGAAGATATTCAGCAGAAGCTGAGAATGGACTTTGACTCCTCATATTGCCCAGTCCTATTGGTTGGGGGTAGACTATGATCCAGGGGCATGTCACCTCAACCAGCATGCTACCCACCAAAAAAATCCAAAAAACCAAGGGCCCTGGTGTTTCCTTCCCTGACACTTGTCCACTGATTCTTATCTTTGACTGCCATGGGCAAGGGCACAAGGGGTACAGAACAATTATAGTGTCTCAAGGGAAGATACAATGACAGTGTGACTCCCTAGATATTTGCATTTGATGAAAGACACAAATCTCATGAACCTCTAGAGAAATGTGGTCCCTGAGAATTCCCAAAAATCCAGTCTATCCTTCCTACTCTGTCTAAACAGGCTATCAGTCTGAGTGACACTGTAACCAGACAGACACACACACACACACACACAAATGCACACATATGCATAAACACAGGAAACACACTCAGGAATAGCCACACATGTGTTACATACATCAACTCACATAGCAGGCACCAACACACATATACAGCCATAAACACAGATGTACCTGTGCACACAGTCTGTGCTTATGGAACAGAAAATACAAATAATGCAATTATGGCTTGCTAGTCAGCAGGGAAAAAAACACTGTCACAGCAAATTTAGATCTATTTTAAGTGAAATAAAAGGCCATAAGAATTTATTTTAATGAATAAGCTATACTGACTTGCTTTTCAAAACACCATAATGGTTGTAATGCAGAATGAATAGCA
Source organism: Phodopus roborovskii (assembly GCF_943737965.1). Classification (NCBI taxonomy): domain Eukaryota; kingdom Metazoa; phylum Chordata; class Mammalia; order Rodentia; family Cricetidae; genus Phodopus; species Phodopus roborovskii. The sequence continues at coordinate 9,095,156 of NW_026125444.1, forward strand.
AAATGTCTAAAAGGGAAAAAAGAAAGAGAGGCAGGGAGGGAGAGGTGAGTGTGTGTGAGAAAGTGAGAGAGAGAAAAAAAAGAGAGAGAGAGAGAGAGAGAGAGAGAGAGAGAGATGAAGGCAAGGAAGAAGAGAGGAGAGAAGGAAGGAGGGAAGGACAGGGCCCTCTTAAAGTTCTCCAGGTGGTAAATAGTGGTAGTTTGAGCCAGGGTGTTAGCAGTGCACACAAAGAAATTTGAGGATGATTAAGTTAAATTTTGAAATAGGCACTAACAAACAAGACCTGTCTGGGACTGAACTATGAGACAGGAAGAATTTAAGCAGAGAGGTAGATTCACTAAAAATGAGTAGGCTGGAAGAAAAACAGGGTACTCTAGAGTTCCATTTTAGCCATGGTATGCTCTAAATGGATGTGTTCTGTGTGGAAGTGTCAAGGAGGAGCTGCATATATAAAACTGAAATTGAAAGGCAAGGTCAGGGCTGAAGACAGAAATAGAAGAATGATGAGAACAGAGATGGTATATAAAGCGTGGTGTTGGATGAAGCTGTAAGGTGAGCGTGTACATAAAGAAGCAGCCCCTGAGCAGATGGAGGCATCTAGCCTTCAAAGGCATGCAGAGGAGGGGGAGTGGGAAAATAAAAGGAACCATCAGTGAAGGATGGGACAGAGCCTGAGAGCTTTCATCTGTTTTTATCAGTTTTACTAGTGTGTGAACCAGCTGAAGGGGAATAAATCAATTTTACGTTCTTTCTCTTCCTGCAAAAGCTGAGAATTGGGGAAGGCAAGGTTTTAAAGCTGGGTCCACAAATTCTTTGATAAGCCTTCATCTGAGAAATAGCTTAATTTCCCTCCCTGTGTGTGGGCAACAGTTAAGGACTCACTTCTAATTAATCAGGTCTGGCAGTACATTGGAGTAACACTTTGAGATTAGATTGTAGAGACAACTCCCATCTTGACTTTTGCTATGACTTTCTCTGGAGTCATCTGCTCTGACGTAAGCTGAGCCCTGTAGAGAGAGGAGGTCCATGTAGAGATCTGAGAGTCTTGACCATCAGCTACAGGCAACTGGATACCATATGAATAATGTAGTTTTTAAAGTGGATCATTTAGACTCACTTTAGGATCTGGGTGACAATAGTCTCATTCAACATCTCTCCTGCACCATCCAAAGCAGAATATCTAGGAAACAATGGCTCTCAGGAATTTCGAGACAATAAAAGTTTGTCATTTGATGCTGCTAAGCATTGGGGGTAATGTGTTAGGAAGCAATAAATGGTGAATATATCAGCATAATGGAGCAGAAAATGTCATGTAGCTATGCGTAATAAGTTTCTTCCCAACATTCTTATTGCTTTGGTCCTAAGAAAAAAATAAATCATGACTGGTAAGTGTATTTGGAAAATAATACTATGTTTTCTCTGAAAAAAAAAAAAAGTGAATGCATGGTTCTGTGCAGATAACATCCTCCACCTTCAACCATTCTAGTTAAGGACGGCCCATCCTATAGTATTTCTCTTAATGAAACATGACTTCTTAGGAGCTAGTTCCAGTATATTGTGGATTTGATAAGGAATTCCTAAAAGGGATCACTTTAAATCTTCTCCAACCTCACTGGCATTATAACGGCAAGACATAGTACCCAATAAGAGTACAGAGGTTGCCAATATAATGGAAGAATACCTCAAAGCCTAACTTGACTGCCTGCTGTAAAACCATGGAAATGCACTCAATGTGTTTAGCCTTGTTTCTTCCCTTTCTGAGATGAGGGGCTAGTCTTCCGGTGTGGGAGAGGGAGGTAGATAAAGTGTCACATGTGAATGATCTTTTGTTTGTGTTTGGGAGAGTATAATTTTTATTTAAATTTGAAACAAGCTTGTTTTACATATCAATCCCAGTTCCCTCACCATCCCATCCTCCCCTGTTCCCTTCACCCACACCCATCCCATCCCCTTTCTATTCCCAAGGAGGGTGAGGCCTTCCATGGGGAGTCTTCAAAGTCTGTCATATCATTTGGGGCTGGGCCTAGTCCCTCCCCCATGTGTATAGGCTGAGGGAGTATGCATCTATGTGGAATGGACTCCTAAAGTCCTTTCAGATACTAGGGATAAATAATGATAGACTACCAGAGGCCCCATAGACTGCCCACTCCTCCCAACTAACACCACATTCAGGGAATCTGGGTCAGTCCTATACTGGTTTCCCAGCTATCAGACTGGAGTCCATGAGCTCCCCCTTGTTCAGGCCAGCAGTTTCTGTGGGTTTCTCTAGCATGGTCTTGACCCCTTTGCTCATCACTCCTGTCTGCAACTGGATTCCAGGAGTTTGGCTCAGTGTTTAGCTGCGGGTGTCTGCTTCCGTTTCCATCAGCTACTAGATGAAGGCTCTAGGATGGCATATAAGGTAGTCATCAAATCAATCTCATTATCGGAGAAGGGCATTTAGGGTAGCCTCTCTGCTATTGCTTAGTTAGTTGAGGGTCATCCTTGTAGATCTCTGGACATTTCTCTGGTGCCAGATTTCTCCCTCTATTATGGTATCTCTTTTCTTGCTCTCCTCTATTCTTTCCCTGACTTGAGCTTCCTGCTTCGTCATGCAAAGGTCCTTTTAATGTACAAGGCTTTTAAGATAACCGTGCCTACCATCCTGTGTGCTCATTCTGTCACATGTATGTTACTGCTGATGCTGGATAGAGCCCAATGATGCAGTTGCCTGTTTCCTGATGACCTTGAATGTTCTTTTTCAACTTCCTCACATACTGCAATAGCCTAGGGCATCACATGCCAAAGCACGCAATTCTTCCTGAGTGTCATCTCCATATAGCCTGTTATACATGATTCAATTATTCTTACATTTTACTTTTGAAATAGCTTATTCTTTGTTCTCCTTCATAATTCTTGGTATGAGATTTTTATTATCTAAATTAAACACACAAGAAATCCCACAGCATATCTGAACCTGAATCACGACAGCTGGGACTTTGAGCCTCAGTACCTACTCTGATTTCTCCCCCTTTTAAATCTCGGAAAAGAATGACACTAATCAGAGCAGCCAATTGTAAGCAGCTGATGGAATTAAAGGTGACTTTCACACAGAAAGCCCACACTTTTTACAAAAGCAAAGCAGGCATGTGTTCTTTGTCAGTTTTTGAGACAGCTATGGTATCAGACTTAAGTGCTTAATTTACTGTGTTCCTCCTCTAATAATATTAGGGAGGAGTATCCCATGCCTGGAGGAAGCTGCAGCTCTCAGCCCTCACCAGAATGCTACATTCTGCAGTTGGACAGTGGTTAATTAGAGACTCACAACTGTTTAAGTGCAGAGAGTAAGTAATCAGAGTGATGGGCTCAGAGAATATCATAGAAGAGGGAATGGAGAGTACTGTTGGAAACAGAGTCTTGTGGACCTGACAGGGCTGACACAGTCGTGAATTCATAGCAACGGCGATTACCTGCACAAGACCTGCATAAGACCGAGTCCTTCAACGCTTCATCCTGGAAGACATGGCTCATGGGGCTGCATCTCTTCCTGAGGGACTAAGGACAATAATGATTCCTGGGATAAGGGGTGGCACTTTCCTCAATGGTGTAACCGCTCAGTTTCTCCAGCTCCAGTGTACACTGCCCCACCCATGCTCATGAAGAGCATCTAATTTAAACTCAGTGGATCACACACACCAAAATGATAAGAGGTAGAGGGGGGAGGGGATTTGGAAAAAGAAGGAGAGTTTCACCCAGAGAGGAGGTGAGGATAAGACAGGATAACAAGAGGCAAGAACTAACATCCATGATATATAAAATTGGCAAAAAATATAAATATATTTCAAAAATTAAAAACCAATTTCATCTATTCACTCATTTTTATCTTTATCTTCTGTGTGTGTGTGTGTGTGTGTGTGTGTGTGTGTTACTAGACCCAAAGGCAAATACTGTACCATTGAGCTACACTCCCAGCTCAGTGGGCATTTTAAAAGAAGAATTCTTTCTAAAGATCTTTATTTTTAAAATTGCTTTTTCCAACAGGCAATGTTTTCACAATATGAGCTGTACTACAGACATGTTTTACAACTGTGAGTTTCATTTCAATTGTTTAGGATGTTAAAATATCTCAATATGAAATATTTTGAGAATACTGAAAATTAGAAAGCATAAACAAACATTTGTCTTCACGCCATTAAGCGTCAACAGATGTTAGTGTTTTGCCTTGGCTCAGATACATCTATTATTATTAAGAAATGACACATTGTAACTAGAAGTGGCATCCTTCACTCTGGCTGTCTTTCCCCCTTTAACTCACACAGTCATCCTGAGGTTTGTGTGCTCCACCACCCTCTATGTTTTCAAACTTATGATTGCCATTGTGGGGTTTCCTAATGAAATCCTAGCATGCCACTATTAACTCTCACAACTGTCTTTTAGCCCAGGAACTGTACTGAAGAGCAGCTATAGTAATTTGGGGGCTGTGTTAACTTGGATTCCTTGTTACTACAAAATTCCAGAGACCTCAGTCATCTTTACATCCTATCTTATGTCATGTTGGTCCTGGAACTGAATGTATTGAAATTCCACGATACTGAAATTGAATTCTGACAAGTTGTCATTCACCTTGACAATATTGCCCCTTTTCGCTCAATATACAGTCTCCTCTATTTCATCCCTTTACCTGAAAAGAAAAAAAAACTCACCTCCTCCACCCCCAGCACCACACACACACATACACACACACACACACACACACACACACACACACACACACGCGCGCGCGCGCGCACTTGAGTTTTATTACAAAGTGAATTCCATTTTCTTTTTTCAAAACTTTCTGGATATTCTGTGGAGTTTGCTGTTTCTATTTCTTCTCAAATTTATACTTCCCACGCAATGTAGCTTGATCTCAGCCATTATTTATGTTCTCTTTACAGGGAATATACCTGTGTCTCGGTATTCATGAGAAAGTAGGTTCCTCTTTATGAATTTTTAGTAGAAAGAGATTTAATATTGTATTTGGATATGGAAGGAGTGTGTCCTATAATCTAAAAGCAAGAATTCTTGAGATGAAGCTACCAATGAAAAGTCAGAGTAGCTGCCACAAGATGTGAGAATTGAGCCCCTGAACTTCTTACCTGTGACTTTTATGGTAGTAACTCCAAAATCACAAAAGAAAAGCATTTGATGAGCTTGTTTTAAGGCTTGTGAAACCCAGAATTAAGAGACCACTCAATTGTTGCCATGGACCTATAACCACCTGTCCAGAAAAACTAGCCCTAAACTGACTCCCTTTAAAACTGTGTCATCCTGATTGCCAAGACACTCTAAAAAAAAATGAATCCCAAACAAAATCTCCTGTAAAAGGCTATCTTTTCTGTTTTTGTCTTCTGTGTTCTTCTCCATCTTGGACTTTTAAAGAATAAACTAGCTCAGCTTTATTGCTTACCTCCTTCATCAGTAAACTGCACTGTTCCCTACTTCCCAAGGTTAGTTTCTTCCATCTCAAAAATGCTTAAAGCAACCAGTACTTAAGCAGTTTCTCTATTCATGTCTCCTTGCCTTTGTTGGTAACTTTTCCTAGTATATTCTAGGAGTAACATGCATGTAGAACCTGTAAAGGATTCCCCATGTTTTCTGAATAAATCCTAAAGTTCTCATGAAGTCTTGTCCTTGCTGTTTCTATCTTCTCCTGATGGGAGATGTCATTCTGTAAATATGTTTCTCGAACTGGTTAATGAATAAAGCACTGCTGGCCAATAGGAAAGCAAGATAGTGACTAGAGGACAAGAAGGAAAGAGAGAGAAGTAGGGAGGAGATGTAGCATGTAGGACCAAGAGGGCTGAACTCCAGACCCTCTCTCTGGTAAGATAAGACCATATGGAAATACTTAGATTGATAAAAATGAGTTAATATTTAAGACCAAGCTAGCCAATAAGAAATGCTAGTATCAGACCAACAGTGAATCTAAAATACAGCCTCTCTCTGTGTGTTATTTGGGGCTGGCGCAGCTCTGGGACCAAGCTGGTGGGAAAACTGCTCGTAACAAAATGGCGCCTTCAACGTAGCTACTAAGAACTTCCTCTTAAAACTTGACATAAACTTAAAAGGAGGCTTTAGAAACAAAAGAAGAGACAAGCAAGGCTTCTTAATAACAGAATTTTTCTCAGTTGAACTCTGTTTTGTTAGAAACAAGCAGAGACTTGCATAGCTCCTTTAAGGGAGGTTTCCCGACTCAGCACAGTGTCAAAAAAAAAAAAAACGCTTTTATGAAGTGCTGCTAACAATTCAATGGTGTGTATAAGCAGCTGGTTAAAAAAAAATAGAAAGAGAGTAGCTGGGGCATTGGTGACACATGCCTTTAATTCCAGCACTTGGGAGGCAGAGGCGAGTGGATTTCTGTGATTTCAAAGTAAACCTGGTGTACTGAGTGAATTCCAGGGCAGCCAAAGTTATAAAGAGAAACCCTATCTCAAAAAAATAATGAGTAGAAGAAATAGGGTAATAAGAAAGCCATGTGAAGATGGAAAGCACACAGAGAGTCTGGATACTGTATGCTATGGTGTTGTCTTTAAATTGATCAATTGCTAAGGAAGGAAGGAATAATTGCTACAATACACTTGATTATCAATGCTGCTAAATTAATCCAACTTATATATTTTAAAAATGGTTTGACTCCAAATTTAAGTTCAAGGACAGGTTACTGGGGAAAAGAATTTCTATTTTTGTTTCCACAGAAAATAAAAAGCTGTGGATTCCTTCCAGATCAATGTGGTTTGAGCAAGCCAGACACCCTGAAGCAGCGTCCCAGGTGATCCAACATTCAAAACAGCTGGGACAAGGAAGCCTTGCAGACTACAGCCAGGATTTCTGCTTCTTCCTAAGATCTCTGTGACAGCGCCCCCTATCAGCAGGAAGCAGCTTGAAAAGAACAATGCCCAAATTCCTGAATATTGTTTATAAATGTTTGTTTTCATTTATATGGGGTTGGTTGTAAATGGTTAATGATCACAACCAATCTCTTTTTAAGGGTAAAAAATGAATTATGGTATAAATATGAATACTTCACTTTGGAATAGATTTTCATTTAGTGATACAATGTAAGGTCAATTTTGTGATATGTATATTTCTCCTCTTGTTTAGGTATTGTGTTTTTATAGCTCATTTAAAAATTTATAATTTAGTACAGATTGTATATAACTACCTATGATAGTCAAAATCTGGAGTTAAGTTAGTTAGGTTTTCTACATATACAGAGATGTATTTGAGATGGATAAATATTCTTCAAACCTTCCAAAGACCTACAGAATATGGCATCTAAAATGGTTTAGGGTTTTTCTTGACAGTGAGACATAACTGCTCTTGGCAACACCACCTGTGTCAGAAAGGAAGATGAACATCAAAGAAACTCATTATGGAGTTTACTTCCATATGGCAAAACTAGCCATTTCAGCAAGATACTACTCTTGTCTGGAATGTTTGACTTTATGCTGTATAAATTGGACAAGCAGTAACCACAGGAAAGTGATTGCTAAAACAAGATGAACATCACTACATGGTTCCTGCTTCATGGAAGAGTCTGCCAGACAGTCTACAGAACACAGAGAAAAGTGACTGACAAACTTCCAACACAGGTGGACTGTTTAAATTTTCCTGCTTTGCTGAAGAGTCTGCCAGATACATTGTGGCCTATAGGATGAAGATGGAACATTACAGAAGAACGTTGGGGGACTGACCAGGTAGTGAGTTGTCTCTGTCATTTCTAGAGTTTATATGTCATACTTCTATGGTCTTTGAAAGAGTTGAAGACAGATAATTATGGTTATAGTTTTCCTTAATTAGGATTAAATATAAGTTACATATAAGACTTTAGATTCACAAATATAGAATAGATAATAAAATAATTTCTTTCAATCTTGCTAAATGTTAATGAACTAAATATTGTTAACTGTGGTTTTTATTTGATGACTGTTTTGTTATATATTTTGCTACATTAAGGTTAAAAGCCCTTTTATTTTTGACAGAAAAGAGGAGATGATGGGAGATGTCATTCTGTAAATATGTTTCTCATGTTGATTAATGAATAAAGCACTGCTGGCCAATAGGAAAGCAAGATAGGTGGGACTAGGACACAAGGAGAGAGGAAGAAGTAGGGAGGAGATTCAACATGTAGGACCAAGAAGGCTGAACTCCAGACCCTCTCTCCATATGGAAATACTTAGATTGATAGAAATGAGTTAATATTTAAGACATAGCAAGCCAATAACAGACTGACAGCTTTATATCTAATACAGTGTCTCTGTGTGTTATTTGGGGCTGAGGAGGCTCTGGGACCAGAGTGGCAGGAAAACTGCTTGAAACATTCTCCATCTTGTTCAGCCACAGTATGGTCTTCCCTAGGCCACACACACACAAATACACACAAATTTCATCTCTTTCATTCTTTTACTTAATCTTACCTAGACTACCAATCACTTTTTTCTCATTCAAATCTGTCTTAAAGAAGTTTGATCTTTTAGTGATCTGAGCAAACTTCTGCATTTCTGGATGCCTTCATTTTCCTGGCACTGAGAGCCTTGTACCCCTTAATTTTAAGTCCATACATTAAAGAGTTTCTTCACTGTACCAGAAACTACACCAGGCACTCAATAACTACTCCATGTCCACAAGTCTTTGTTCAAGTAAACAAAGGACTCCTTGAGTCAGAGATTGGATTTTATAATTTTCTTCTGCTCTCTAGCGTCGGCCCTACTTGTTCTCTGGAGCAGAGGCTCGATATTTCTTCCTGACTTGAATTGAATTGCTCTCAAACTTGGCAGGAGAAAATAAGAAAATGAATTCCAAGTAAAACTAGGAGACAATAGAAAAGAATTAGGAATTACCATTAGACATTTGATTGTCAGATTGATTCCCATTGAACCTCAAGCAGTATAATAGCACAGCCTTCCCCACCATAATTTTCTTCTTCTAAATTTGCTAGAGTGCAGCTTTGGAGCAGATAAAAGATTTTTAACCTATGAGTGTTAAATTCTCATATTTACTCTATAAAATATGAAAGGCAATAGTCGATTCTAAATTTCGTTAAAATATATCAACTCTTTATCTATTCTTACAGTGCCCTGGCTTTGACAGTCTAATGAACAATGAGTTATGGAGACAAAACTAGCCAGGAAGGTAGCCTGGACTGCATTCCTAGCTATTTGGAAAGATGAGGCAAGACTGACGGAGCTCAGGTGCGCCTGAGGAATACAGCAAGACCACATACCCGCTTTCCTAATTGAAGAAGAAACTGTCGGCAGCCTACCCAAGCCTCGGGTGCCCAGGCCAGCCTGCATGAGCATGCGCACCAGGCGCTTCCTCCCTGAGCCAAACCGGCCCAGAGACTACTGACGAAGAGACACTTGACGAGAGATACCAATGAGTAAAGCACAACTCAGCAGAGTCAGCTGCCTTCCTGAGCCAATAGGACCTTGGGAGGGGGTATAAAGGCAGGTCTAACTTCTTTAATATTGGAGTGCACAGCAAGCTCTTCTTCTCACTGACTCCCAGTCCCCGAGTCGTTGGTGCTGCATCTTCTCACCCCCTCCCCCAAGGGGTGTTCAAGCAGGGTCACCCTCAACACCTGATAGATCAGACAAAGGTTTTTTTTTTTTTTTTCCACTTAGATTTGAAAGTTTTTCTTTAAGGATAAAAAAGGTATGCATCCTATGTATGTATACATATATGTATGTATGCATATATATATATATATATATATATATATATATATATATATATGGACTTCCTTGCTTGCTAAGTCTCTGCTACAAGTGCCTGGCAGTTTGTCTTGCAAACAACATTTGATTTGTTCAACTCTATTCATATCAAAGCACCTTAAACTAAAATAAGAGAAAACTAGCCAAGTCCTAACAGCATATTAGCTACTGGATATTACTTTATCAGTTGCTGGAATGGATGCTGAAGACAGGATATCGTGTTGACCAGATTCAGGCTGAGCTGGAGAGCATCCAACTGAAGCTTAAGCAAAACAAGGAGTAGAGCAAAGTTGAAAGGGTCAAGTAAGGACCTGGCCTATGGGAGAGCAGGCATCAAGCCCTGTCAGCGATGCCTCTTCATTTACCTAGCATACCTGCCACAGTGTGCCTTTGTTCCTATCCATTTTCATTAACCAGTAAAAACGAAAACAAGAGACATTTTCTCAAATAGCAGAGTGAAGAGATAGCATATAGACTGGGAGAAAAGCTTTGTAAGTATCCACATAACAGGAACTTAATTCCCAGAAACTAAAAGTAATTTTAAAAATCTTAGACACCAATCTTTTAGCTGACAAATGGGCAAATGGAGTGAACAGACAGGTCTTAAAAGAAGTATACATGAAAAAAATTAAAAATTAAATAAAAAAGAAGTATACATGGTTAATAAATACATTTAAAAGCCTGTTAAGCATCCTTAACAGTCAGAGAAATACAAATTAAAACTATGTTGAGGTAAGATACCAGAATAGGTATCTTGTTAAAAAAAAAAATAACAACAAATACTGTCGAAGATAGGAGGGAGGCAGAAGAGTAAGGAAACTTTATTCACTTCTGGTGGGAATGTAAACTAGTGCAGCTCCTATGGGAGGTTTCTAAATAAAAACACAAATAGGACGATCATATGACCAAGCTCTACCAACCCAGATATACCCGAACAAATCGTGACTCAGAGATACTGTGTTTATTGCAAAGCTATTCACATTAGCCAAGATGTGAACCCTGTTGAGGCTCTCACCAACATATACACATGAAGAAATTGCTATAAATAGTTAATGGAGTTTTCTTCCACCACAAATAAAAACAAAATTATGTCATCTGAAAAAAAAATTAGATGAACAATTGAGAAGCTCACCATGTTAAGTAAAATGTGCCAGACTCAGAAAGACAAGTAGTATATGTTTTCTCTCATATACAGAATTTAGACACTCATTTAGAGGTGTGTGTGTGTGTGTGTGTGTGTGTGTGTGTGTGTGTGTGTGTGTGGATATATATAACAGGAAAGTAGAGACGAGATTATCGTGAAGAAGGAATATAAAGAGAAGAGGGGAAAACACGTCTCAGGAACTAAAAACCATGTATCACATTTCCTCTCACAGATAAGGTAAGATTTGCCTATATATACTATATACGTATACACAAAACTACATAAATGAGGAAGAAGACCAGCAGAAGTGGGACGAGGGGAAAGGAGGGTGGTAGAGAGATGGATATGGGAGGAGCAAAATCCAACATTTGTGTATCGAATGTCATATTTAAACCCATTATATATTGTGCAACAACTGAAATTTAATTTTAAAATAAAACAGGAGGAAAATGTCATTTTCAAGGAAACAATACGAATACAGATAACAACCACACGTTTCAACATTCCACTGAACTTGTCAAAAATAAAGGTGTAGTGTAGGTAGGAGTGTAGCTCCGTTGTGATGTGTACTCACCATGTGTGTCCTGAACTTGGCTCACAAGAGAGAAAATCAAGTTTGAAAGACTTATGTCAGATTCTATTCTCCAAAGGAGGCTTCATGTGTGCCCTATATTTTTCTGGAATGATGTGTTCATCCTTTTCAGGTCAACATCTAATTCCCCTTCTCCTGGATGGTGACAGACTGCGACTAATGCAGCCAAGACAATGCCATGGAATGGATGCTGTCAGTCTCTTGAGGGCGTGGAGTGTAGAGTTGAATTCAGCCTTAATCTAGGAGACTGGGGCATTGATGCTAGATGTTAAAAATCTGTGCATTCTGGAGGAATGCTTAGGACTCCGGGAGGTTCTCATCGTGAAATAATATTGTCTCTCAAACTGCTAACAGTGAAGCCTAGACCCTTTCTTAGAAAGGAAATGCTTCATCTATCAGAGACTGCACTGGGGAAAGAAACCATGAAAGCTGCAAAGTATTGTTAATGAGTCTTGTTAAAGTGGTGACTGTAAAAATGGAGGCATTGCCAGTCATCCCCATCTGTTGCAAATACTCACATGGCATCTAAAGCATTTAATATGACGAAGGTACTTACTATTGGGTGTAAGAGAGCTTGAGCTACACCAACTAAATCTATGCAGTTATGTGGGAAATAAAATTACTTTATATCAACATAACTGCTCACCAAGTGTTCTACTTTTTTAAAACGTTTGTCTTTTTAAAATATTTTTTATCATGAATTTGGAAAGGAGTTGGAGGGACATGGGAGGAGTTGGAGACAAGGGAGTGAGGACCAATAGTGATGTAGAGTCTGTGCTCAAGAAGGAAATTCTCAAAAAACAACAAAAATATTGCTAAAATGGATAAAAGGTCAGAGGATTACTAATGAAGAGGAAATACTTGTGAAACACATGTCCAATATATAACAGGTAAAAATTTTGATCATAGATTATATGAAGAACTCTAAAATCTCAAGTTTAAAGCTCCATTAATTAAAAATGGATAGAATATTTTGACACGTTTCATAAAAAGAAGCATAAACAACGAATCTGCCTTATTATGTATCAAAGAAGTAGGCTATAAGTACACAGTATCCCTATGCACCTACTAGAATGGCTATTCCTACATACATACTAGGATGGCTGATGTAAAACATATTAGACACACCTACTAGAATGGTTGAAAATTCCAAATGTTGAAGATAATCTTGGAATTTGAATACAACATTAGGTGACTGTAGAGTGGCTGAGCCACTTTGGAAACAAATTGTATATTATTTAAAATTGCTCAATATGGACCTAAATATGACATAGCCATACTACTCAACTTATGCAAGAGAAAGCAAAATATATTTCCATACCATTCTGTCCATGGATGCTTGTGGCAGATTTATTAACAACAGTCAAAATCTCTGCATTAAGTTTGGAGGGAGAAAAGTCCTGCCTATCTTGCCTTAACATTTGACAGAAGTGCTTTATTCATTAACCAATAAGAGAAACATATTTACAGAATGACATCTCCTGTCATCTCCTTTTTTCTAAAATAAAAAGGCTTTTAATTTTAATACAGTAAAATATATAACAAAGCAGTTATCAAATAAGAACTACAGTTAACAATATTGAATCCATTGACATTTAGCAAGATTTAAAGAAAATATTCCATCATCTATCCTATCTTTGTGAATCTAAAGTCTTATATGTGAGTTGTCTTAATCCTAACTAAGGAACACTATAACCATAACTACCTGTATTCAACTCCTTCAAAGATCACAGAAGGATAGCATATAAATTGTAGAAATGACAGAGGCAACTTGCCTGGTCAATCACCCAAAGTTCTTCAGTAATGTTTCATCTTTAGCATATAGGCCATCTGTATTGGCACCTTATCAGTGCCCTCTTTCTTTGTGTCCTCTAGAATGTCTGGCAGACTCTTCCTTGAAGCAGAAACCTTGTAGCAATGTCCATCTTGAATCAGCAGTCACTTTTCTGTGGGTCCTGCATGTCCAGTTTATACAGCATAAAGTCAAACAGTCCAGACAAGAGCAGTATCTTGCCCAAATGGCTAGTTTTGTCATATTGGAAGTAAACTCCATAATGAGTTTCTTCAGCGTCCATCTTCCTTTGTGATGCAGGTGGTATTGCCAAGAGCAGTTATGTCTCGCTTTCAAGAAAAACCCTAAACCATTTTAGATGCCATATTATGTAGTCTTTGAAAGGTTTGAAGAATGTCTATGCATTTGAAATATATCTCAATATATTATATCTAGAAAACCTAGCCAACCTAACTATAAACTTGGGCTATCATAGGTAATATATGTACTCAATTATACATTACATTTTTTATATATTTATTTTATATAACCAAATCCATTTAAATGAAAACAAACATTTATAGACAATATTTGGGAATTTGGGCGTCGTTCTTTCCAAACTACTTCCTGCTGATAGGGGCACTGTCATGGGGGATTCTAAGAAGATGCAGAAATCCTGGCTGTAGTCTATACATTACATTTTTAAATAAGCTATGCAAACACAATACCTAAACAAGAGGAGAAATATACTTATCACAAAATTGACCTTAAATAAGTATCAATAAATGAAAATTCATTCCAAAACAAAGTGTTCATTTCCATACCATAATCCCCTTTTTACCTTTAAAAAGAGATTGGTTGTGATCATTAACCACTTATAACCAACCCCATTTAGATGACAACATTCTGGCGTCGTTCTTTCCCAATGTCTTCCTGCTGGTTGGGGATGCTGTAATACCATGGGAATCCTAAGAAGATGCAGAAATCTTGGCTGTAGTCTGTAAGGCTATCTTATCCTAGTTATTTTGAATGTTGGATCACCGGGACCCTGTTTCAGGGGGTCTGGCTTGATCAAAGTTTGTTAGTCTGGAAGGAATCCATAGCTTTTTATTTTCTGTGGAAACAAAAATAAAAATTTTTTTCCCAGTTACCTGTCCTTAGACTTAAATTTTGAAGTCAAAGCATTTTTAAAATATATAAATTGGATAATCCAGCAGCATTTCTTTTAGTAGTTGTTGCTATTTCCTCAGCAGTCAAACAATTCAAAGACAACACAACAGCATAATAGGATACAGTATCCAGACTCTCTGTGTATTTCCCATCTTTAGGTGGCTGTTTTTATTACTCTATTTATTTTACTTTTATTCTTTCCATTTTCTGGGACAGGGTTTCTCTGTGAACTTTTGTCTGTCCTGAAATTCACTCTGTACACCAGATTTGCTTTGAAATCACAGTGATTTGCTTGCCTCTACCTCCTGAGTGCTGGAATTAAAGATGTGTGCCACCACACCCAGATACTGTATTTCTTTCTATTGTTTTAAACCATTTTATCCTGTTTCTTTTTCTCTCCCAAGCCTATATGTATCTTTAAACACACTGTAAAAACATTTTAGGTTTTACTTCATCTGAATCTGTCTTTACTGTATATCTCTACCTTTTTTTCTAGCCACATGTCTTTTATCTGCAAAACAACATTGCTAAAATTAAAGCAGTGGCTGTTTTAGACAGCTGTTCATGCACAACATTCAGTTGTTAGCAGGCCCTCTTAAAAGAGCCCATTGGTTTCTTCTGCTTATGTGGAGTCAGGAAACCTCCCTTAAAGGAGCCATGCCAGTCTCTGCTTGTCTCTAGCACAACAGAGCCCACCTGAGAAAAATGCTGCTACCAAGAAGCCTTGCTCGTCTCTGTTCTTTTGTTTCTAAAATCCCTTTTTAAGCTTTTGTCAACTTTTAAGTGGAAGTTCTTAGCACCCATGTTGCAGGCACCATTTTGTTATGAGTAGTTTTCCCGCCAGCCTTGTCCCAGAGCTGCATCAGCACCAAATAACACACAGAGACGCTGTATTAGATATAAAACTGTTGACCTGTTACTAGTGTTTCTTATTGGCTAGCCCTGTCTTAAATATTAATTCATTTCTATTAATCTAAGTTTTTCCACGTGGTCTTATCTTATCAAAGAAAGGGTTCAGACCTCTTCTCCCATGGTCTACATCTTGACTCTTCTCTACTACATCTCCCAGAATCCTCCTTGTCTCCTAGTCCTGCTTATCTTACTTACCTTCCTAATTGCTAACAGTGCTTTATTCATTAACCACTAAGAGAAACATATTTACGAAATGACATCTCCCATCAATCTTCCTTATTTCTTAACATCTTGAATGTAGGGAATACTTCCATAGTTATTGTATCTATTGTTTTTGATAGACTTTCTTAGCCTTTAAAGGCATGCCTTGATAATTGTTATTGGATGTCTAACACTGTGAGAGAACCGTTTTTAGACACTGAATATATAGGTCTTTCTATAAATCTTAAGATTCTTTCTGAGTGAAGTTAAGCCACAGAGAGGCAGTGTTATGATCCAGGGTCTTTTCTTGGTGACTCATTGGTGCTGGAAGAGCTGTGTTTATTCTAAGGTTTGTTTTGGCCCAGTGGTCCTGTCCTGAGTGCTCCACACGATGCTTCATGAACAATGAGATTTTCCAGGACACTGTTGCCAGCTTTCTGCAGGTACCAGGAGAATTTTTCCAGACCCCCTCATGTCAGAAGCACCATGCTGAATAATCAAATGAGACACTCATCCTCTGGCTGTTTTCTCCCCTTTCCTCTGCCTTCCAGACTGTGTCACTTCGGTGTGGCTGAACTCTCAGTTTCCCCCTTGCACTTATGGCATCCTCTAGGCAGTACCTGGCTTCTCTTTGCCTTTACTGCCCCTCAAAGCTATGCATTGGGCAATCAAAGGGCTGAACACATTTTCACCCATTTTATACTGATCCTGTTCTTCTATCACCTGGTGTACAGTGTCAAAAATAATTTGTTAGAATATTTGGGCACAAAGTTTTAAATTATGTCAGGTAGGAGGTTAAATCTGGTCCCTGGTTCTTGTCATTCTGTCTTGACTGGAAGAGAATGTCCTGTTTTCTAGTGTTGATGGAGATTAAAGATGGGATGTACACCTTCCAAATTCTTAAGTTAAAGTAAATACATTTGCAAGAGCATAGCTTCTTCTTGATACAATATATGCCAAGGATAAATATATTCACTCAAGAAAATAAACTAATGTTAACTTTGAATATGTCACAGAATTCATAAATAATAGCATCTACATGATACCATATGCTGATTTAACAATATGTCACAACCATAAGAAATGATTTTGTAAGTCTGCTAACAACGTAGCACCTTTAAAAAGTTGTTAAGAGTGTGGGCTTTGGAGTTAAGCAAACCTGATTAAGTGCAGTATATTATTTACCTGCCAATATTCTTCAACGTCTTATCTGGTTAACAAACGGGAGTTCGGTGGGGATTTTGAGAAGAGTGTGCTGTTTGTTACCCATGCACAAGCACTTTTTGATGCCTCACTTTTTCAAGACCCTTTCTAAAGTAGCATAGAAACTGCAATGAGAAACCACCTGCTTCAGCCTCTTGCTCTCCAGTGATGGGTACTCAGCTTTTTACTCTCCACGTGACCAAGGAAATAATTGCATATTGAAAGTTGAGCGATCCAAGGTTAGGCATAAAAGCATTTTATAACTCTAAGGCACTATTACATTATTAGACCACAAGTACAATTTGAGAATCCACTCAAACATTTATAAGACTTCACTGAGTCCTAAACATGTTCTGCAGATCCAATCTACATCCATTTGTAGCTAAATGAGTGCTTAGTCCTTGATAAGCCTGAGTTCTCTGTCCAAGACAGGAAAAATGAATGACCTCTTTTTCTGTGGATTGTTATTATTATTTATCATGAAATTTACTTATGATGTTCATTGTTTATGTATGCATTAATTTATAGCTATGGTAAGTAAATTTACAAATGAAATACCATAAGTATCACCTGGACTTACATATGCACACACTGAGAAAAAATAAGAAAAGGAAAATAATGTTTGTCAATAGAATTCAGGAAAAATTAAGAAAATATAAGCAGAATATTATAATATAAAATACAGAACACCAATTTAGATGGGACTAAGAGAGGGCTTGGAAAAAAAGACATTTCATGGAAAAAATTAGTTGCTTGCCTTAGGCATACAGGTAAAAATAAAATATGTTTGGGAAGCCCATGATGTGATACATAGTGTATAACAGACTTTGAATTGATCATGACTGTCTAGGCTGCCTAAGAAGTATACATTTAGAAAAACAGTTACAAATGGAGGACTTTATTGTATAGATGCTGCAGAATGGTCATACAATTTCCCAGTTAGCTGCATGCATGGGATTCTAGAATGAAGATTGCTAACCAGCCTCCCTTATTCATGGCTGTAAGAGTGGAAGTTATGTACACTTCCTAGAATGTGACTGTGTGTCTATCCTGGGAAAGCTATCACAAGAGAAGAGAATTAACAACCCCATCAGGCTGACACACTTGGAACTACTATTCACACATGTGCTTCCTGAAGTGCAACTGTTCTTCTATTTTGTTTACCCAGATGGTATTTTGAACTCGCTAACATAAGACATCATTCCATGGATTGAACCGTTGCTTTCTTATAATCATGTTGTTAAGCAGACAAGTCTTAGGATAGCTATTGTCCTCTGAACTTCATTTATCATAAAGTGAGTAATAAGTGATACATATGCTACTGAGGTAGACAGTTCTGTCTTCTTGAAAGTGAGGGCCCTCTGGGTTAATGCCATTTGGCAAAACCATGTTGACTGAGGCTAGAAATAGGGATTGCAAGAGAGCAGAGAGAAGCCATTTCTGAGACAGTACTTATGTTCTACCTCTTGACTGTGGTTATGGTTACGTAATTGTTTGCACACTGTATATGCTAAGACTATACCACATTATAGACACCTCCATAAAGGAGAGTAAGAAACTTGGATGTACTTGTGTTTACAAGATAGACTACTAGTAGAGAGGCAGCGAGAAGAGAGACATAGAAATGCATGGCATCAGTCAAAACTTTGACTTGGACTTACTCTGGATTAGTAGGAGGGCTGAAATTAGATGGATACAGGGGACACTCTGAAGCCTTTAAATGACAATAGTGCCTGAAGATAGTGAATCCCATGCAGGAGAATCTGGCTTTCTTACTGGAGGAGAAGTTGAGCCTGACCACAGGTAATAAAAATACTGCATCACAACATGAAGAGCATAGGATCAGAAGGCTGCACTGATATTTACTACAACAGTCTAAGTTGCTCTTCTTTGTTTGTAAAAATGGTAGTGATGACAATGCGTACTAAGTGAGAAATAATCATGGAGAACGGAGGAAATATGTATCTGGAACCTTGCAGGCTGTGCCTACCACTTTGAGGCTCCCATGAATGAATGCACAGACGCCTACAATTACCATATTAAAATGGCAAAGAGCATTCAAGGTGATGTTCGAGATTCTTCTATATGTGCTTATGGGATTTGTTTGGGTAAGAACTCTCTTTTTAGGAAAGGAAGCAGCACTTTTAAATCACAGGATCATAGGAATGAATGAGTGTGGGTAACTGACCAACATGGCAGCTGGAAGTATATTTTTTTTTTAAGGGAGGCGGGCTCCTTTGTCATTGAAGACTCAGTAGCTTGTTTATTTCTTGTTTCTTTACCTCCTCTGACACATGTGTAAGAATAGGAGGTCAGACAAAGAGGAGCTGTTGTAGCTCCCTGTTTAAGATTCTCTTCATGAGATTTGGTCCTCAGCCCGTTTTCTGTCAGGCTTCCTGAAATGGGAAAGCAATGCATAAAAATTCTCAGGCTCCACAGTGAGTTCTCCTCAGTGGCAGACAAATTTACAGCTGCCCATAGACTTCTCCATCTGAATGTCCTGCAGGCATCTCCAACTCAGTACATCCCAAACCAAATTAATTACCCTCCACACTCTCAGTCTCCAGCCTATCTAGGTTAACACGACTGCCAACTTACCATGTACAAAATATAGAAATGTTAGTCCTTTTATTTTCTATCCCATAACCCTAAAGTCAACCTGCTGCTAACTTGCACAGATTCACACTGCAGTAGTCTAGTCTGTTTTACACACTCTGTTCCTTGACTTCCGTCTTCCTGGTGAGGATCTTTCTCTCCACAAGCCCAGGAAAAGTTTCTCTGCGCTTTGCCCGGAGTCTGCAGAGTTGAAGCTCCAGAGATCTCCATTTCAGCAGACCCAAGCATGCCATGTCCCCAGGGACTGCACCTGTTCCCCAGGGCCCCATCCCTCTTGATCGGATAAAACAGTGGAAGTTCTGAGTCACACACTTCCTGTTCTGAAATTACGTCAGCAGCTTACCATGGGAATACAGAATGAAGCCCCAAGCCCACATTTCACCCACTTCCTTTCCCGGGTTGTTCCTTCCAGCATTCTGTGCTGTGTAGTCGGACTGCACCCCAGGTCACAGCCTCAAAATCACATGCAGTTATTTAAACAGACTTGACTCGCGGGATGCTGCAAAGAGCGGGGTGAGTTCTACTCCTCCTCCTCACCTCTGCTTGCTTGAGGACCATTTCCAGGGTGGAACCGCCTTCATCCCACTTTGCTCCTCTCCTCGCTCAGGATGGCCACACTCACTGGGTTCTCCCTTATTTACTTTTCCTGGGGCTACCGCGAGCATCTCTAACCCAGGTTTTACAGGCTTTCTAACAAGCATCATCTCTAATTGCCTTCTCCGAGTCTCAGGAGTGCTTTGAATTGCCTGTTAACCAATCCAAAAATAATCTTTTTTTTTTTTTTTACTCTAAAACTTGTGATTTTAACCCCCCCCAAGAAAGCTTTTAAAAGTTCCCAAAGACACAGTTAACAGTTTTTCCCCCACTGTACCCAAACAGAGTAGTCCCTCAGCTCCTTAGTATTAAATGCACTTTGTAAAGTTTCTTGCAGTTTTATTATTCCAGGTGCAATGCTACCATAAGAAGCCTTTGTGGACCACGGCTATAAATGTCATTTGTTCCCATTAAGCCAATGTATTATATAGAAGAGGATTGTCTAAATTTATGGTGACTATTCTAGAGGGTACTAAATCTGGTAATATATCAAATACCTGTTTTAAAAAGTCAATTCCTATAATTTAAAGACTGGTGTTTGCTCCGTAAGCTCAGTATAACATTAGCATGTTATATGACTGTCAGATACATCCAAAGGGATGCAACCAGACTTAACAGCTATCTAAATAATTCAAGTGAAATGCATAGCTTTGTTAAAATTTTTGGGTGTCATAGGTGACGTCTGAGGAAGTGATTTGTCGAGGTTTCATCCTGTATACCTTCATATTCTGTTTCTCTTCCTCTCATTCCCGCCAAAAAGCAAGAGTCTCTCTTTGCTGCCTAGTCTGGCCTTGAACTCCTGGGCTTAAATGGTCTTCCTGCAACTGCCCTCCAAGGAGTTGAGATTACAGGCATGTAGCAATTCAACAACAACTCTTATTCTTTCTACAAATTAATAACAAAATCTTCAATATGAAAGCACCGAGAAGATAAACTAACAGAAATGAGCATATTTATTATATCAAATTACACTGTCACTTAGCTAAAATATGAGCTTGAAAAAATAAAGACACCCCCTTTAAGGTGCAGTTTACATATTAGTTACTGAGTTTGAAAATTAGTAATATTGTATCCAATTATTTGAAAGAGAGGTCTGTATATTTTATACTTTGTAGCACACCCTACCCCCCCCCTGCACCCTTATGTGTGCAAAAGAAAAAAATATGGAAGACTTATTTTTTACCCTGATCACCTGAGACATATGAAGGCCTCACAAAACCTGTTCTGCTTCTGGCCTTTGGCCCTTAGCTAGGAAGGCTTGAAACAAAACAAATGACCCAAGACTTGCTTTTCAGCCCTCTCTTCTTTTTGTAGCTATCTAGTGAGCACAAATAGCTTGATCTTCGGGGCAACCAAGGTCCCAGTGGTTGCTTTGAGGAGCAGCTGTGCCAAGTACTAAACTGGACAGCACTACAATACCTTGGCAAGTGAGAGCCTCAAAAGAAATGGAGTCGGGCCCCTTCTACAGACATTAATGCCTGCCTGCTATGGCACAGGATGCAGACAAAGAGGCGGACACCGGACACTCTAATTCCCTTTACAGGAAGGAGTGGGCATCTGTGGCTGGGTCTGGGGCCCCCGCTGCACAGCTTTCTCATGATGCTGCCTCCTGAGTCCTGAAGCTTCATCACAGAAAGCTCCAGAAGGGCTATAAGCACAGGGCTTTGAAGGTGTTACCTGCATACAAGGCCATGCCCTCTGTGGCTGGGGCCTGCGGCTGTGTTCTCACCTAAAGACACCCACATTGAGACACTCTGTTCCTCCTTACACAGTCGTTGGTCTTTAGGTGACCACCTGAGGATGCCCTCAAGCGTGTGCTTCAACTCAACCCAATGCTCTACTTCAGAAGTCCCTGAAGGTGGTACGGCAGAGAATCTTGAGAAACACGTCCTAGACCTAGGACTGTGAGCTGTATCAGTTCCAATCATGCTGGCCTCTCTGCATGCCAGCTTCTCCCGTTCTCATCTCCCTCTTGCTAGCCTCTGCACTGATAAAAGTGCTTATTGTGTCCAGAAATGGGAGCACATCCAAGAGCTACCTAGTGAGACCTTGTCTTAAAAGTAAATACACTCAAACCATCATGATCTAGAAAATATTTATTGACACCTGTATTCATTTTCTTTCCATAATCCAAAAAATAAACACAATACACAAAATACAGTAAAATGCACTTTTTCCCATTTCAAATAAATATCTTCTACTTCTGTAAAGAAAATTAATATCCTGTGTAATTTGCCACCGTATATTAATTGGTGAAATAAAGCAAAAGTTCCTTCTAGTTAGTCTATCATTGCAGATAATGTTGTTTCTCCAAAAAATTACATTGACTTCAATACTGTTGCTTCTATTTTACGAAAGGAAAACCTAAGCTCTTTGACAAAGTATTTACTGTCAAGAAAAGTCCTATTTGGGAGGAAAAAAAGCATCTGAATTTCTGCTGACTCAACTATGTGTAAATTCCGTAGTTAATACTTCCTGCAGCCAGAGTTACAATGGTTCTTATGTATCACACCAGTAATTTCCAAAATTAGTGGTTAAGAACTTAAATTAACAGTTACAGATGTAATACAGATCCAAGACAGAATTTAAAAGTTCTTTTGGTGGGAAATACAAAAAGTAATAGTGCTATATAAGACAAATTCATCATCTTCAAATATTGTTATCCATAACATTATAAGAACTGAAACCTACTGAATTATACAGACATAGCACAGACTTATATACATATATATCCCTGATAAGTTTAAGACAATGTGTTAGCTCTTACAAGTGTTAATAAGATTATTTTAGTAAGCAACAAAAAAAAAAAAAAAAAAAAAACCTATTTAGGTAGTCACCAATCTTGAAAGCTTTTTTTTAATATATAATCAAATCATCCTCAAAAAATAGATCATCAGATAATAAAGGTCATTAGTATTGTCTAAATTCCTACATTAGCAGTCAGCTGAGTTTATAGGCTAGCCAGAGGAAGGTAGTTAACCTCCACAGTGGCTCCAATGCCACCATGAGTGGTCCATTTCCATGAAAGGATGCAGAACAGCTGGTCAAACTGCATCACCTCAAAACAACATTGCCCTCAAAAAAAAAAAAAAAAAAAAAAAAAAAAAAAGGAAAACATACACAGTGGTTATTATCACTATCCTCAGCATTTTGAAGCATTATTGTCTGTGTGTTAACATGTGGAACCTTTGTTGTGGAATATTACTTTAACTACATGAAGATGTGTTGTATCTGTCTGTGTTGCATTTGTTTAGCAGTGTAAAGACGTGTTGCTTTGCCTGCCTAAGGCACCTGATTGGTCTAACAAAAAGCTGAACAGCCAATAGCTAGGCAGGAGAGGGGTAAGCATGGCTGGCAGCCAGAGATGATAAGAGGAGGGATCTAGACTTGAGAGAGAACAAGATAGAAGCGAATGAGAGAGAAGAGGAGGGAAATGCCTGGGGTCAGCCAGGCACCAGCCAGATAACAAAGAAGTAGGACGTACAGAATGATAGGCAAAAAGCCCCAAGGCAAAATGTAGATGAAGAGAGACAGGCTGAATTAAGTTACAAGAGTTGGTGGAACAAGTATAAGGCTGAGCATTCATAACTAGTAAGGCTCCTTGTCATGGTTTGGGGCTGGCGGCCCAAGAAAGCCTGCTACTTACCTGTAGACTATTCCTATGTTTAAAATTTTCTGAAACAGTTAATTGTGTACCCCCAAACTCACAAGTGCCACAGGGTTGTGACTTCCTTCTTTGACATTTTTCATAATTCCTCCATCTCAAAGTGTGTATTGAAACTGTTTGCCATTGATGTATGCTCAAAAATCCTGGAAAGGCTTGGTTTGAACAGTTCCACAGAGTGACATGACAGGTGCTGAGAAGTATCATTCTTCAGAGAGAGCATCTGGTCTGCCCCAGGCTCCCTTCTATCATAATATAGAGCCCAGAGCAGAGTAATGGTGAGAATCATGGCCAGGATTTGTGTCACACCAATGGAGATCCCCAGAAACCTTAGCACTTGCAATTGTTTGGTTCCTCTCAAAAAGGAATACATTTTCTTCCCACAACCCTGTAAAAGAAACAACATAATCAGTTCCATGTTGTCTGTGTCAAACTGTCAAAACAGTGGTTTAAAAATGGCAATCTGAATCAGTTAGTCAAGTTCCTGAGTTTTAAATTAGTGACCCTCACTAACTTCAAGGTGGTATGCACCTTGAAAAGTCCCCTTAGCTAATTCTGACCAGCCTTCTTTTGTTTCCACACACATAGATTTACATAAAACCCAGCATCTAGAGCAGAAGTTATTAAATATTTTGTAATGGTAGCCACTTTTCACTTGAGAAATTATATATATATATATATATGAATTATATATATATACAAATTTAATACATATATAGGTTTATAAAATAGCCATATCAATTAAATAGTTACTGATAATAAATTATAAAGAAATATGTTTTAAAACATTTCATTGGGACTGGAGGGGTGATTTAGCTGTAAAGAGCACTTGCTTCACAATTAGGACCAGAGTTCAACCAAGCACCCACAAAACAAGTCAGGTGTCTTGTGCATGCCTGAACTTCCAAGTTTAAAGTGGTGAGACAGGAGGATTGATGGCATTTCCAGCCTGACCCCAGGTTCTGGGAGAAACCCTGTCTAAAAGGCAGAGATTAACAGAGGATGACCCCCTTCTGTTTTTTGTAGTTAAGTACAAGCTAGTACACACTCTTGAGAGTATACACACACACACACACACACACACACACACACACACACACACACACACACACAGCACTCAAATAAGTAAATAAAAATTTTAAAATTTGGTATCATATAAATTTGCCACTTATGAAAAACTAAAGAAAATCAGCATAATATAAAATGCTTCTTGTTTTTAACATGAAGAATTAAATCTTGGTTGAATATTTTAGGTTGCAATGTTTTATCCTACACCATGTGTTTCAGAGTTGACCAATCTTTTTATTTACCCTTCAATGCCAAGGATACTGGTTTGAATAAAATACATAGTAGCAGGAATATGTTTAGGTACATTTCAGAAACTCGGAAATCCTATTTGAGTCTCAAGTCAACACTCATTTACTCAATTTTAATAAACTAAACTCATTAATTAAAACACCAACTTTTAAAGACCACATTTTTAATATAATTAAAAGTACTACAATTTGTAGTATATGACAGTCACATATCTGGGCTGATCTCTTTTAGGCAAGGCTGACAAGCACAGTACAAAGTTCACAAGTGTGCCCAGACCCAAAACTGCGGTGACTCTTGTGATGTGACTTGGAGAAGTGCTTTTAGAAACACCTTGCATTCGTTACAAGATTGACTTTGATTTAACTTTTGCCAAAATGTTCATAATACCTCACATGGGATCATGAGCCACAGTTTAAGACACTATGATCTAAAGAAAGTCGGCAACCTTTCTGGTATGCATGTCAAGGACTAATAGAGTATTTTAGGCTTTGAAGCCTTTATGGTCTATATTGCAACTTCATATTTCTGCCACTGTGAAACAGAAATAGACACTGACTATAGACATAGGTATAGAAGCGGGGTGCTACTATGAAGTTCTATACACAGAAATGCACCAGGCCAGATTTAGCTCAAGGCCATAGTTTACACATTCACAATCAAGATTTATCCAGATTATTTCAAAACAATGAATTATTATTGCCATCATTACTATTATCATGATTATTCATTGCTGAGTTGTAGTAAGGCCTCACTTGATCAGAGACATTCCCTAAAAATCAAAAGTATCCCCTCAGCCCACTTCCAAACATGCTGATGCAAGTGTATAGAGCTGTGTCTCCTCACTAGGTCTGAACACTGCACAAAGGGTCTTAATATGGGTGTTACTGTCGTGTTATAACACCTATCCTACCAGATATGGATCTGAAACATTTATATTAAGTTCCATACAGGTCACAGATATTTGATTTGAGAAAAAAGTTAACAGGATCACTGTTGGTGTTTAGTTTTATGAAAAGAGTCTGACAATCTACACCATATAAGAGGAAAGAATTCTAAAGGAAGAGGGGAGGTTAACAAAAGTAACAGCAGGAGAACTACGGTCTGTGGCTGTAAAGAAAGGTGTTTAGAAGGCAACTGGAAATTATCTTGGTTTAGGGACACGGCGATCATACCCTCTTTAGGGTCTATGACCTCACTTGTTCTCATCCCTCACCTGAACAGGGAAACCGTTACAGAAACCCCCAACTCATCCCACTGCAGATAACTAACGGTGGAGTGCTCCATCTCCAACACTGCATCTTCAACACAAGTACTACACCTAAGGCATAGAACACATCTCGGGAAAGGGGGTAGCAAGATTTTAAGATTGGCAGGACCAGAATGTCAGCTACAAGATACTTGCCATCTATACATTACAGGCAATTGCCCTCATGAAATCTCAACAAATTGGTGTCTTAAAAGACCTGCACAAAGACAGATCCAGCTGACATCCCAGCCTGGGCAGGAGAAATTTCACAGAGCCCTACTCTTAGATGAAGAGCAATTGATGGCTTCTAAGAGAGAGAGAAAAATACCTGTGTTCTCCAGAGACAGGCTGATAGGTTTTCCAACCACAAGCAGTCAGTCCTAAACACATGTAAGGATGGGTAACCAACACTAAAAGGACCCACTGTGTTGTATTTACACATGCATATTGTTATACAACAACAATAATAATTAAAGAAGCAGCCATGGAGTTAAGAGGAATGGAGAGAAGGGAATGGGGATAGTTGAAGGAAGGTGAATATGGGGTAAACCCAGTACTCATGAATGAATAAAAGGAGAAGGGAAAAATCTTGACATGGAAAAATAGGGTAAAGAACCAAAGAAACAGTACTAAGTGACTAAGAATGGCCCTGTCATCTTCTTGAGAAACCAGTGTTTAGTCTCTCGGGACCTGCGTCCCTGGTGAGCACATGGCTCAGAAATAATTCACTCTGCTAAAAGGAATTTAATTTTAAATTAAGGTGAACAGCTGAATCATTTTAAAACACATCTTGAAAACCTTGAAAGCTTTTGGTTTCCAGTAAAAGGGACTTAGTGTTTACCCTATAAAGATAGCCGCTTGCATAAAAGGAAATCCATAAATATTTAAATTGTTCACCTCTATATCTCCTTTACCAGAGTCCAAAAAGAATTCACATGGCTATGAGAACTAGACGTGGGATGACTTATCATTTCACAAATCTTATTGAAGTTATTCTATTTGCAGATATACTAGCTGATAATTTTACTCCAATAATACATCACTTCAAAGCAATAAGAAATTTTATAAAAGTAGTCAGACACACTGCAATAACCGCCATTTCCTGGTAATAAGAACTTTAAAGAAACAAAAAACAAAAAACAAAGGGTTATCCATCATACCAAAAGTGAATTTAAAATGCTTAAGAATTTATAACATTTAACATCAACTTGTAGTCATGTCTCTGTCTTTATTACCACAGCAAGAAAGATGAGCACGCACACTGACATGCACAAATAATGTGGAGAAAACCAAAACACATATTACCAAGAGAATTTAGCAAAGTTCAACAGCATTTTAAACTGTTCCACTCAGGTGTTCCATCAGAGCCTAATCATCTTTAAAATGCTCATATATAATCTTTATGTGGAACAGTGTAGTGCCATTATTAATTAGCTGAAGCTTCGGTATTCTCACCTGAAAGCATATAATAGGATCCGCTTGTTAATGATGTTGGGAGAATTAATGAACAAACTCTCAGGATTGTGTCTAGAACACAACCAGAACAAAGGAGTTACTAACTCTGATCTCTGTGAGGGTTTAGGAATTAGAAAGCTCAACTAAATGCAGATGGAAAATTTGATGGCCAGTGGATACAAAGAGAGTGGCAACACTTTGTAAGATTGTAAAATTACCAAAGCATAGCGTTATGTCACCAACAAATACTGATGTTTTAACCCTTGCCTGCAGGAGCCAAAGTGGTTGTCAGTATTGGATAGTGAAATCACTATTCAAAATATCTACCTGCTATTGAGAGATTAGGGCACTATCCTCCAGACAAAGCAGACAAATGGTATATATAATTTAGAAACAGCTAATTCAAAACCACTTAAGTTTCAGACACATGGAAAGTTAATAAAAATGGAAACCTACCCACCCTTAACTTTATCACTGAAAAATATGTGTCATATTCTACAAGTTTCTCAGGAAGTGAACATAAAACAGCCTTGGGTGATGTGGGCTGATTTTTTTTTCCTGTTTGCAGTATTGAGGTATAAATATGAGTCTTCAATGCATAAGAAAAATTAGTATGGACATTTTAATATTTAGTTAATAATACGTTTTAGAATGAAAAGGGATCATTGAAGGATCAAAATTTTCAATTAAATGGGAAAGTTAAGTTCAAAAGATCTATTATGTAACATGGTGACTACAGTTAATGAAGTATTTAAAGAGCAAAGCGTTCGGAAAATATCCATGCTGGTGGCTCAACCCTTTGAAATACATCAATCATTTTATTTTTACCATTTCAATAGTCTCTGATACTTATATTTTGCCTATATATTTTTCCTGTTTGTATCAAGTCTCTCTTCACTTTAAAATAATTCATTTTAGGCAGAAATCTCATAGAAGAAGTAATATTTCTACTTCAAATATGCAGGTAAAGCAGAACAGAGGTTGGTTAGGTACAATTTGTTGGGTTTCATATTTTGGCATTATGGGAAGTCAGTGTTGATATTTTTCAGCATCAAGTTTAGCTTTTAAAAGGCCCAGTAAATTGTATTACCCAGTATGCACTCGGAATGAGATACATTAGTGAACACAGACTGTTCTAGAGTGAGGTGGATCTTGGAAGTCAGTAGGTTCCCTTTCTGTTGTTTTTAAAAACATGGCTGAAAATAAGTAACATCAGCCAAGTGGCCCAGTAAGACTTCTGAGTGGTGTCTTCCACACAAGCAATGACAGCAGAATAGAACCAGTCAGAATCAATGTTTCCAGAACTCTGGGAATTAGACAAAGGTTTGCAGCAATGTAGGCAGCATTTATTCCAGAAAGCACCTGGCTTTCAAGAAGAGCAAAAAGCTTTGCAGCATTTGGATGTGCCCTGTTCTTTCTTCTCAACTCTGCAGTAGTCTTGAAAATAAGCAGTCTAAGATTTTGATGATTCCTCCTAGAAGGCATCACCCTCCCTGTGGAGTGGGTGGGGAATGGGACTAGAGAAGGGGTCGGAGAGTATGGGAGGGAGGAAGGAAGGGAGGGAGAGGGAACTGGGATCATATGTAAAATTATATAAAGCAGTCTACATCCATGGTGAATGCTGGGCATGGAAGAGTAGGATGGAGTTGTCTGTTTAAAGCCTAATTTCTACGAGAGTCGCCATTATTTATCCAATCTGGTGATTCTCTGGAACTCTAGGCTATTGTTATGTGAGCCTAGAGCTCAGTCAATGCATCAGCTTTGCCCCAGGAAGTGTCCATCAAAGACAATCAGAGTGTCTACTGGTCAGAGGTTACAAGAGGTACTGGTTGACATTTGTACATTGGATCGGGGCGGGGGCAAACAAATGCTTAAGAGACGTCACAGTGGGAGAATGATGAGTCCACGGTATGCTTAGAAGATCTCCTGTCTATTTTTGAGGAACTATAAAGTTACACACATGCCCAAGGTTATACATGAGCTTGTTGCAGACCTGAGAAGGCCCTAAGATATCATTTCTCAAGGTCTGGGAGCCCTTGAGAAAAGGATAGAAGACTTGCCTGGCTCCAATCACCTAAGAAAATCCCTGTTTATGCAAGAACTGACCCAGAATTACCTGAGCAGGGACTTCAAAGGCCATTCATAACAAAAACTAACAGGTACCTTACAAGCTTAGTGCAGAAAACTCAATAGGTTAACAAGCAACCACAAGAAACTTTTATGGCACAGGTGGAGGGGTCCTTAAATTATTTGAAACGCCCAGCTGGAAGGACAGAAAGGAAGGAAAAAAGAAAGATACATGGAAAGAGAAGGATAATGAAGGGAGGAAAGGAGGAGGGAGGGAGGAAGAAGGAAAGAAGAATTACAAGATATGCAGAGAGAAGAAAAGCACACATGCATAGTATAAAAATGTGTTAAAGGAATCATACAGCTGTACTTTTAACACAAGGATATCCCTAACTCAATAGTGAATCTTACCCACACTGCTCCTTTGCCTTCTGACTAGGTCTCCTCCCGGCCAGAGTGTCCTTAAATGAATATACTCTGTAGCTGAGAATGGATTTGACTTCCTGAGGGCTGAGATTATAGCTGTGTACATGACACCTGGTTTATGTGATGCTGGGGACCAAACCCAAGGACTCCTGAATGCTAAATATGCATTCTTACAACTGAGTTAAGTAGCCCATATAACTAGCTCTGACCTGTCATCCCTGTGCTGGAAGTGCCTTTCTATAGTTCTGTGGTCTGCACATTCCCTTTCTTACAACAGAGGTGATGCTGCATCACTTTAATCCTTAATGGGGATATTCCTAGCTTCTTCTAGCTTTCCAAATATATATGCCCAGCTCCCAATGATCTTTTGGGGTTTTGTTGTTGTTGTTGTTGTTGATGTTGTTGTAGGGGGATGTTTGTTTTGTTGGTTGGTTGGTTGGTTGGTTAGTTGGTTTTCAAGACAAGGTTTCACTGTGTAGCTCTGGCTGTCCTGGAACTCACTCTGTAGACGAGGCTGCCCTCAAACTCACAGAGATCCTCCTGCTTCTGCCCCCCAAGTGCTATAATTAAAGCTGTGCACCACCAGGGCCAGGTCCTGATCTTTTTTCTGAATTATGCTGAGTTTGTAAATGTTACCTTGAAAATGATAAAGCTTTTTAACCTCAAACAAAACAAAACAAACAAAAAACTAGAAAATGCAGTAGAATTTTAAGAAAACCAAGGCTATGACAAATGTGTTTGGGTCCAGGTGGGTAATAAACATTTTGTTTCACTCAGAGTATCAAACATGAGTTTGGATTTTTGCACCACTAGACTGGACATGATTTCCTTCTAACCCAGGAGGTCATGAAAAGACTTGATCTCCTCCCTGAGGTGACAACATAGTTTACTCAGAGAAGAGATCTTATTGAAGTCCTCTACTTTTCAAACAACACACCTATCTTACCACTTCGTCATTTTGTCCACAAAGTTCACCCTTAAAACAATGCAGAATTTTCAGTCCTTAAATTTGGCCCATTAATATATAAAACTATATTACATGTTTTTCCATCAAGAACCTCTTAAAAGTATTATCTATGGATTCTTCAAATGAAATAAAATAAAGTGGCATGTCTATGTACCAGAAAATCAGATCACCAAACTCGCCAATGTGCGATATCCTAACCTGGGCTTCTATGTATATCCCACTAAAGTATTTTGAAGAACAGTGTGGAACACCTATCTCTAAACTGGTGAAAATACTCATGATTGAAGATACCTTTCTAGCTAAGCTGTACACATAAAATCCCACTTGAAAAACAGGACTTCAGAATTTTCCTCCCTTTGAAAAATTAGACTATTAGCTCTTCCAGCATCAGGATTAGGCAGAAAAGCAGCTCTCCTTCTCAGGGTCTGTTAGGAAGCTAAGATGCAGGAAGACACTCAACCATAGCTACAGGTCCTTCATATTGAACATGTCTGCTCATTTTTTCCCTCTCCCTTCACCTTGACTTTTCAACTCTACTTATAATTCATTATTATTACTACAGTGCATTTTATATGCTTTATTAGATTCTTTGTTTAATAAAAGGCAAAAGTATGAGCATATAAATAACAGCACAAATTTCTCTAAGGTGCACACAATTTAACACATCTTTGAAGACTCAGAACAACCTTGCAGCATAATAAACATGCTGAATATCAGTGAATCATTTCCAGAAGTGCTTAAAGTCAGAGGAGCAGATTACCTTTCCAAACCAGCATTCTTCCATGTGTGGTCATTTTCCTCTCCTCTCTTACTCTAAATTTGGCACAGAAATAATGCTGGCATTTAGTTTTCATTTTTGCATCACTCCTCTTGAAAAAATTAAATCAGAATATAACCCTGAACTTATTTTGAGCCACTAAACTAAGGTTTATACTTTTCCAGTGTAAACCTCAATTGTTGAAAAAGAGGACACTAGGTCTAGACAAAACAATTGGGTTATTTGCTTGCAAGATGTATTACTGTTCATAAGATGCATAGTTGTAAACAAAAACTTATTATGAGTGAGTAATAGAAACAGTAAGCAAAATAGGTTTCAGTTTTATTCACCATAGGAAAGAACTGAATTTCATTCATTTGATTATTTGCAGATAAAATATTCTGAGTTGATTTTTCTTAAAATAAAGGCATGTAAGCCCTATGCTAATAGGGCTCAGATAATTCAAAGTTATGAATAAGACTTCTTGACTCACCTATTTTCCATGTTACAATATTAACATTCTGGCCAACTATTAACCATAAATAACAATGCTACCTACGTTTATGAGAGGGGGAAAAAAGTCACATGAATCTCTACATTTCCTGGCATCTATTTGAAGGCACATCAGGATGCCTCATTTCACTTATGGAAATTATACACTTGAAATTATTCTCTGATCTATCTCCAAAATGAGTTTCTAAAATTGGAAGAACACCCATGGCTTTTCAGTATTGGATAGTCTCAAGCCACATCAGAACCCAGACAGGCCTTGAAAGGGTTATGAAGATAAAGTATAAGTAAGATCTACTCACCAACACATGCATAACAGCATTAATATTTTTGTAATTGATTTTGATGGTAAGTGTGGCTCTCAAGTTTGAAATGACTGTGGTAATTGTCAGGTAAAATATAGAATCTTCAGCTTTCTTTCTCTTAGAGTCTAAGAACTAAATGATATCAGTTCATGAGTTCATAGGTGTTGAACCAGTTGGTCAAAAATTCCTTACTAAGAATATTAAACCCATCAGGGAAATAAGTGCTTCCTTAAAGAAAAAAACTTGGACAGCATACTAAGACAAAACTTTCTGTCCTCTAAAGAGTAGAGTTTATCCAGGCACAAAAAACATGAATGCAGAAGTTACTTTATTATTTTTGAATGCTTGACAGATCCTCATAGCTCACTGAATCTTTATAATGTCCATAGAACACAGGCAAAATTACCAAGTGTAAAAATGGATTTTGCTGACCATTTTGCAATTTTACCAAAACTGCATATAAAGAGACTAATCTAACAACTCAACAGGCATACCCAGGTTTCCACAGCAGAAGGGGTCCCATGCCTGCTTCACACTAGGGTTTATTTGTAGGCCCCAACTAATGTGATTTGTCCACCCATTGCACTAATTCTAATTGGTGTTAATAATAAAATACAGGTGTTGGGGTTAAAGCTGAAGATCAGAGAAGAAAAGCAGCCAGCCACTAGAGAGTTCTCACCTCCACCAATGCTTAAACAGAAAGGGAGATCCTGTCCTCAGACTGCATCTGTCTCCAGACATTAGACTGCACTGAGCCTCAGTCTCCTCCCGTCTTACATTCCTATTTCCACCCATCCATATCACTTCTGTCCCCACCTCCTTAGTGCTGGGATTATAGGTGTGTCACTCCGAGTGTGGATCACCTTTGTGTGAGCTCTGTTTTTCTTTTAGTCTGATTTCACTCCAGTGTAGCCCAGGGTGACCTTGAACTCACATAGATCCATCTGCCTCTGTCTCTTGAGTGCTGGGATTAAAGGCATGTGCCTCTATGGCCAGCTAGTGTGGCTGGTTTTGCACTCAGATCTTCAGGCAAGATTTATTTGTTAGATCACAAACAAATATTACCACATCTACCCTAGTTGTTCAACTACCAGAAGTGGGGGAAGGAGAAACTGCAGAATATCAAAATCCTTAACCTGAAAAACTCTCCTTTAGTTAGCACAAAATCACATAGCCAGAAGATGCAGCCTTTTCTGTTTGTGTGAGCAAAATGATGGCCACTCACCAAGTTGAAAGCCTGACTTCAGATCACTGCTTTTTCTATTTAATTCAATAAACCCTTCAATAAATTGCTGTTATCGGCGTCATTAGCCACCACTGCGCACTGAAAATGTGTGTTTATTACATGCCAAGTGGTGTATGGAGGGTTTCTGTTTCTCTTCCCACTGTTGATACCTTATCTAACAGATAAGAAATTTGAGAAGTTTGAACACACTCAGCTTGCTCTTATCATATATCCTACACTTGAGACATCTAAGCCTAAGCTTCTGAAACAAGGAGACTCAAGCTTAGTCCCTCAAAGCCTTACAACCTGAGGCCAAATCAACTGGTCTCTGCCTGGACTACTTTCCCACAAAAGGCTGATAATACTGCAGGAATTGTCTTGGGGCTTTAAGGAGGCAACACCTTCAACACCTTTACTCAGAACCTCTAGTGAGTGAGTTTCCTACTTGATAAACCCAAGCTTGCATATACCCTATCCTAAATGTGACAGTGGACTTTTAGGCTGACTTAAAAAAAAAAAAAAACACTACAGAAGTCTCATGACCCCCTCCTGCTCTCCTTTCCCTGCCACCTCCACCTTTTTCTCTCAAAGTGAGGTACAGGTTCAGATACTAGACTTCTGGTCCTCTGAAGCAAGCCATAAAACCTAAGAACTTCTTTTCTAATCTCCTCCTCCCTGTCGAAATCCAGTGACAGTTGTCCAGCTGCACATTGAGGGGCTGCCAGGGAATTCAACAAAGACAAAGGATGTCTTGCTGACGTCTTTCCTCTCGGGTTGAACATCACTAGCTCGTATCCCTTTGGGCTGGGCACGTTCCTCCACGACCACACACTTCATTCATTGTATTTCAGGGAACAGTGTTCTCTAAGTGTTTGGGTTTTCCTTGCTCAAGCTACCTTTTCATGTAAAAGTTCTCTTGAGTAAGTTTAAGCTGTTTTACCGTGAAGGGACTGGACCCTTACCCAGCCCCCTGCTTTAGCAGCCATGACAGGCTGCAGAAAGGACATGTAGGCCTCTGACTCAGCCCATGTCTGACCTTGCTGGGCCTGCCATAGACACTAGGAGGACAGATACCTTCCGCGCGGCAAGGAACCAATCAGAAGTTAGCTGGCAGAACTCTGGATGTGCTTTATGGCTCTGGTCTTACATTATGGCCTAACAGTGTCGTGTAGAGCATAGCAACCTGGGAGGGCCTATAGGCCATAACAACCAGTTGGCCAATTAACACAGGTCAGGTCATCCAAGCCCAGAAGGGCACCAATCCTGAGACTGTTGCATTCTCCTAGACACTGCTCTTGCTCTACCCTATATATTCCCTGCTTCTCTGGCCCCTTGGGGTCCTTCTCGGACCAGCCAGCTGCTGTGTTGGACAGTGTCAGCCATGGCCCTTTGGTTGGTGAGGAAACAGTGTTGTCCTTTGCCTCCCACATAACTTTCAACCCTTGCATAAAAGGGAAGCCAAACCACCACAACATGCAGGCAGGCCTTTCTGGAATAGGCTTTGATCCCATTTCACATCCTTTCCTTCTGCCCAGAGACCTTGAGGAAAGTAGGAATAACTCTACAGGTAACTAAGAAGGCAAGGTTACCTCACCTGAACAAACTTGACCTCAGGGCTGACTGGCAGCCCAAGCCAGCTGTCTACTCCAAGAAAAAGCAACAAACTCCTACCTCATCCAAGCCTCTGACCTAGTCCTCCTTTAACTGGCACCCAGGAAAACCACATCTCCAGCTGAGTTCTGCCTCCTGAGCTCCATTCTGTGACCTGGGGTTTTGCATCAACCTGTTCCTAGCCACAGTCTTAAAGGCAGCATTTCAGTAATGGAACAGACAGAAGCTAACTACCCCCACCCCCTCAGCCCAGGCTTCAACTATCCAGGGTCCAAATCAAAGCCTCATGCAGCTTCATGGCCATGAACCACAGACTCCACCTATTTTTTCTGTCCCTGATTTTAAGTGACTTACACCATCATTCCCTCCAGCCCATTCTCAATGCCGTACACTGAATGCTAGCCCTAGGATCACGCTAATTATCCACCAGTCTCCTACCTAATTTTCCCACCCCAGGACAGGATCCTTAATCACCCACCCCCCCTTTTTTAATAACACCAGCATTATGAATTTCAAGGACAGATCTAAAGTTATTGCTGCGTAACATACTTTCCCAGGCCAAAACACGATAAAAGCTTCATACAGCAGGCGCTGCACTGTGCAGGCAAACATTACTAGTCTCTATTAATAAAGCGGAGGAGGAAAGTGGCCCTTTTGAACAGTGAAGAAGGAACAGGAAACTCGCAATTGAACTGCGTCAAGAAAGACAGCGAAGGGAAAGAACAATGCATTTGTATAGCTGCTGCAAAAGTGCCAGAGCTTTCCAGGCCAGATTAGATCAAGTGAAGCCTGAAGATAAAAGGCCTGGCCCCCACCAGCTGCAAACAACCCAAACTGGTCCTGCAGGGGCTTTGATAAAACAGGCAACACCCCAAGCCAGAGTCAACCTGATCCTGCTGGCAGTTTAGAAAGAGATAATGAAGTCAGAAGAAAGGCAGGAGGGAAGACCTCTGAGTTTATATAAAGAACCCTGAGAAAGAAACTTCTTGGGGAAATTCCATCTAAATAACCACTGAGCCTGAAAAGCTGCCTACCATTTACCATCTGGGCAGGGGGCTCACTGTGTGTTTATCTGGCAGTGGAGATTCCTTATTAATAAATCAGTATCCCATGACTACTTTGTCCTAAGCCTCCCTTTCATAGGAATGCCTTAAATTTGTGAGCACGTTTGCCTTTTGACTAGGCAATTACAGACTCAAGTATAAAATCTGCATGCTAGCAGAACATATGGTGCTATTCATAACCCAGGCCCTGCTTTGTGCATCACAGTGACAGGCCATTCTCTTCACTTGCCATCAGTTCTAACTTTGTAACATGGCTATGCGGGAAATGGCCTTTTCTGACACCTGCCAATCAAATGCTTTCTTCACCTGGGTAACACCCACTTACCCTTTAGACTGAAAGCCCCTTGAGATACCACCATTGCTATGTGTTCCTCCCACTGTACGTCTGGAGCACAAAGACAATGGCAACTAAGGATTGCCTATTGCATACCAGCTCCTTTCTGTGCCCTCCTTCAAGAGGATCTAAATCTTACTTCATTTTCTAGGCCCTATTGTGACTTGGCTAACTTGCCCAAAGGTCTAAACTGCTCCTCCTTCCCCTCCCTGTATTTCTCTGTAATTCTCACTCTTGATTTCTTGTCTGCCTCATGTGTGAAGACTTCCTTGGTCCTGAGGAGAATCCCATCCAAACCGGAGAATAGGATGACCTAGGTGAAAATCAAATGGCTGTGTCAGTAGGTAGAGCTCTCTACAAAAGGCCACACTCACTTCCCACCAGAGCATCTTGTACCTTCGTTGTATTTCCACCTCAGCACAGAAATGCTAGAGAAGATTAGAACAGGGTGTCATGTGTGCAAAATGATACCAAACACAGAGAATGCTAATCATTAGAACTGGTCGACGATGCTAACAGGAGAAGGTTATTAACAAACAGCGGGGACGGCAGGAATATCTCAGGAAGAGTGTATATTGATTTGATTATTCTTCAGGAACAGAAGACATGAGCAAGAACAGACCCACACAGCATCTCTGAGGTGATAAACAGCGTGAATTCATTATACTCGGCCCATATATCACACAATACTCTAATGAGAGTAAGAAGACTTCAGACTGATAACCAAATTCTGGGTTATTCTTAGTTCTTTTGCACTCCTCCATGTCCGTCCATCTGTATGGACCAGTTTTTGCAAGAATTCTTCTGCTGGTTTACCTAGAGCTCTCCATTCTTCATATCTCATCCTTCACCTTGTGAAAGTTTGATCACATTAGTCTGCCATCAGCAAGAACTCTATTGGCTCCTGTTAGCTTAAATCCCCCCTGGTCTTAAGGTTTCCTTTTAGTAAATTTCCATTCACTAATGCTCACCTGCTCTTAATTAAGCCCCGATCCTGGTCCCCAGTCCATGTTGTATTTGAAGATCTTTGCACACTAGACTTTGTCCAGGTTCACTACGCCCTGAAAGCCAAGAAACAGAAAAACCCTCCATACCTGCTGCCCTTTCTGACATCCTTTATTCACAGTTGGTAGGAGAAGAAGAAGTAAACTACCATGTAAAGCTGTAGTTCTCAACCTTCCTCAAGCTGAGACCCTTTAATATAGTTCCTCATGTTTTGGTGACCCCCCCCAGTGATATAATTATTTTTGTTGGTAGTTCATAACTGTAATTTTACTACTGTTATGAATCATAATGCAAATGCCTGATATGTAGGATATCTGATATTTGACCCCTGTGTTTGACTCCAAAGGGGTTGCGACCCACAGGTTGAGAACCACTGATCCATAATCATACATGGTTTATAGCAACACATGAACTATAGAAAGTCTAAGGGTTTAAAGGAAAAATGCCCCAAAGGCACCCTGCTATGAAGGGTCTCACTCTTTTCTACCCTGACATACATCACTTCGATCATTACTTTTCTTGAGAAGTAGTCAATCCATTTTAGCAAGTGTCTCTCTTTTAACTACAAAACAAAGATGCATGTCTCTAGACATGTTTCACTTGGCTTTCTGTCCATCTTTGCTTGACATTTTGAGTGGGTTCATCTGAAGTAGAGCTGGTATGAGTCTGTTAAGCTTCATCTGATTTTTCCTGAGATGGAGCACAAAAGCCTTTGAGTTCCCTTGAAGGGCCTGTTTGTTTCCCATCTGAGATAAGGACTACAGTTATTCTTCCTAACAAAGCCCTTAAAGATTCGATGAAAGCTATGACTACTGCTCATCAGCAAAATGCACACAAAATACTGAAAGTGAGTTTGTTTGATGGTGTAAATTTGTAGTTCTTCCAAGAAGAGCCCACACCCATGGGCAGCAGGTCCTGGATCCCTGCTGTGTGAAACTTTTTAACACCACGTATTTTCTACTCCTCTCTGTTTTCTCCAGACCAAGCCCAAACATTGCACGTTTGTAACGGGAGAAACAAGATGTGCAGCATGCTGAATTTCATTAACTTCAACTCTGACTTTGAAGCTTGGCTGAGATGAAGTCTAACATCCAGTATTTGAGGGCATGATTACACAAACACTTTCTAAGAATGGGGTACCAGGAAGCCGGTGATCATTGACTCAGTCCACCTGAATCTTGGTACCTGCAGTTTCCTAAGCCAAAAAATACTCTTCACAAGCTTTGCCCAGTTGGATCCTGTCACCAATTGGTTTCAGGTGAACTAGTAACTGTTGTGATAGTCTCATGCTATCCAAAGAAGCTCCCTCACCAAAAAAGCCTCACCCTTGTACTGAGTTCAAAGCCTTCAAAGTGTTTACTAACACCTGTTTTTCCTTTTTTTTCTGTAATTCTCTTTTTCGTGTTGTTGCTAACTGTCTATATTACTACCCTTTTAAGCTATCAGAGAAAATCTTGTTCACAACATTCTACAATGCATGTGGAACTCAAGACAATCACAAAATATTTTGGGTAGATGAATATAGAAAATCAAAGTAAGAGTCAGAGATAGTTGCACCTGTAATTATATTTTATTCATGTGTGTATGCCTCTTATTATGGACATTCAAGGATTTGTGTTGCCCAACCTAACTGCACCTCTGGTAAGGATATTTCAAAAATGTGCAGTTGTTGCTATATTTCTATCCTATCATTTTTCACAGGTTTCAAAACGTGTCATAAAATATTATTGGGTCAGGGAACCAGGCAGGCCACCAGATGGTTGAGAGTGATTTATTTCCCTGATTTCAGACTTCTGAAGAAAGGGGACAGGAAGAAAGCCAGTACTTATCTCTGGGCTTACAGAATATGGGAGATAAAGGGACCTTGAAGCCCATCTAGCACAGATTCACTCTTAATTTAAAAACCCATTCTAGAGCCCTCAATGACGTGGCTATCCGACCTTGACTTTAATATTTTCAGTGATGAGACACTATCTTACAAGATAGCCTGTCTCAGGATTGGACAGAGGTTGATAAGCAAGGTCTTCCTCCCATTGATGCAAACTTTCCTTCCTGTAATATCTGGTCCTCGGAGTAACCCTGTGTGTGCCTCATTCCTGTTATGAATTATGAACTTTGAGATATTTGAAAATATCTAAACTATTTCCCCTTAGTTTCCTCAACTTCCAAAGAATCCTCTCAAATCCCCCAGTTCTTAGTCACTATTTCTTCTTTTAAGCACCCATTTTGTTACTGGGTGATCTCAGGATGCTAATCTCTTAATTATGGACCTAATTGTACTTGAGCAATAAAGCTACTAAATGATCCACTTTTGAGAGTCAATTATGCGTATAACTGTGCACTGTTATCATTACTAATATTAGCATCAGTTGTTAATTGTAAGATGCCAAAGCAGATTGTTCTGATACAACCTACCTAATCAGAGGTCTGTGTCTGAAATTGATTTATAACTGCCCAGACCAGCTGATTGACGGTCTTATGACTAAAATAAGAAGATATTTAAATTAATCTGGGTTACCAGTTTACACAAGTGCAACAATATGGCTTCCTCCAACCTTTCCGTTAGACATCCTGAAAACAAACCACCAAAAGAAAGCATCCCACTATGAAGTGAAAAACTAGCAAAAATAATCTAAGCCACTCTGGAGGAAAAATATAAATAATTGAGTTTCACAAGAAGAAAATCACTGCAAAAAAAAAAAAAAAAAAAAAAAAAAAAAAAAAAGACAGTTGCCGAGCAGCACTATATTCTTACGATCGCCACTATGGCTCTAACCATCAGCATCAAGGCAGACGCCACATCACTGGGCTGGAGCCCGGTCATTTCCAATACTGACTTACTGCTTGTCAGAACCAACCAATGAGCAAAGTTTACACTAGGAACAGTGATAGGATTCAATTCACATGCCTACATGTATTTATGCCCTAATCACATGTTCTTTTAACGAACAGCAGTAAGCTATAATGTATTTAAATCTCCGCAGTAGTTTCTATGTAACGCTCTCAGAAATATTGAGTCCTGTGTTCTGGAGCACAGAAAACTGTGGCTTGGTTGCATTTCATCATGTTTTAGGACAATCCCTAGACAACAGAGCAGTCCACCTGAGCACGAACACTGAGTGAGGGACCTGGAAACATTGTCTCCACCATGCTTTGTTCAGTTAACCGTATCTGATGTATCCTTTGTGTCATTGAAGCCAACTACATCTAATCTTAACATGTGCAAAATAATCAAAGCCAAACACCATATTTTCAGTTATGGGAGGAATTGCAATACATGTTTTTTATTATTATTATTATCTTTTATAGTAAACAAGCTGAGTTACTCAGTTGTCACAAAAATTCTGGTTATAGGTTAGACTATGGCCTCGAAAAATTTATGTTTGATCTGTTCTCTTCACAGTTCAGGATGTGATTTTATGACAACTGGGTTGTTTAAGATGTAATGAAGTGATGATGAACCCAGATTGCAGAACGGTGGGCTCCAAGGTGACCTCTCAGGGGAAGTTCAGAGACGGAAACACACATAAAAATACCAAGTGAAGAGAAAAACGCAGGCCAGGACAGCTTTCAACAAGAGCAGAAGCTGAGGGAGAGGTACACGGTGCCCTTCTTCCTGGGCCTTGGAAGGGGCTGACCTCACCGTGCAAGCATAGTGACCTTGAACTACAATCCTGTTTCTGTTGCTGAAGCCACTCAGCTTACAGCACTGTTGAAATTAATTCCAATCAATTAACGTGCAGTATAAACTATGCATTTCCACAACTGACTTCGGTAGCTAGCCTTAAAAAAAAAAAAAAAAATATGAACGTACAACATGGCGTGGGGGAAGCAACAACAATAAAAATTCTCCTACAATAAATAAAAGGCATATATCTTAAAAGTCCTGAGGCTGGGGGTGGGAAGGAATGCCTCAGGGGGAAAAGTATTTATTTGTTATGCATGCATTAGAATGTGAGTTCAAATCCCCAGCACCTACATACATGCTGAGCACAGCAGCACATATCTGCAGCCCCAGCACTTGGCTAGCAGAGACAGGCAGATACCAGGGGATTGCTTGCTAAGCAGCCCAGCCTAGACAGTGCGCGCCAGGTTCCGTGAGAGACCCTATGTATAAAGAACTAGGTGACATGGTGGAAAAAAGACAATTGAAATAAACCTCCGGCCTCCACATACACATGTATGAGCCACTGCACATGTACAGATATGCACAGCATGTGTGCATGAACATGCACACCCACACGTTTTATTATTACAGTCATATCATAGATACACAGAATACAAATACATATTCTTAGGTTAAGCCCCAAGCGTTCCGCGTGTCCCATGACTACATGACCACAGGTAGAAACGTACTTACTGCAACTCAGTAATGACATTTTAATTTAATCACTTGATCCAATTTAATGACTATCACTACACTTAGCCAGTGACTACTGTAAAACTTTGAAATTTTTTCATTTATATAATCCCATGTATATGTGTGTATGTCTGAATTTAGATATATGCATGTGTATGCAGGCACTGGGGTGGGGGGAGTCATATCCCCTGGAATTGGAGTTACAGATGGGTGTGAGCCACAGAGTGGGTACTGGGAACTGAAGCCAGGTTCTCTGGAAGAGCAGTAAGTGTTCTTATCCAGGGAACAACCTCTCTAGCCCAACTACATTACAATTTAATCCCATTACTGACTGGGCAATCATTAAATATAAAGGAGCATAAAAACTCCTAAGAAAGGGCAACTGATGACTGGGATAAATCCCAGAACAGACAATATGTAAACATTTTGGCACCAAATGATTAAACCCAGTAAGAAAAACTGCTTCAGCAAACCAAAACTGAGGTTACCAGCTATTACCAGCAGGGGGAACCAAAGAGCAGCACACAGGCTTTTCCTCAGGAGACTTCTTTCCCCTGTATCAGGGCCCTTAAAAAAGTATCCCTGAAAACT
The DNA here is from genome assembly GCF_943737965.1 of Phodopus roborovskii. Lineage (NCBI taxonomy): Eukaryota > Metazoa > Chordata > Mammalia > Rodentia > Cricetidae > Phodopus > Phodopus roborovskii. Next base: position 9,137,997 of record NW_026125444.1, read on the forward strand.
ACAGAGCCCAGGCTTCCCACAGATCCATTCATCTACACAATCCACACACATGTGCTTTGAAAGGAGCCCTAAAACACACTAGAAACAGGCTCTAAGCATTGAAGTATAAAATCCAATCAACTAGAAGGGTTATTTTTTTAAAATAATAAAAGAAAACGCAACTAATGATGGAACTAGGTCTTTCTCACGCTCCTTTGTTAAAATGTGGTTAGTGATCATTTTTCTTCACTTTGTTTTCCTGTTGCTGCATTTATCAGAGAAAAATTTCAGGCCTAAAGATTTGCACAGAAAGTAAAAATGTAATCAGAATAGTGTTAAAAGTTCTTTGGGAAGTTTTGCTCTTGGTATGATGACCATACTTGATCTTACCTCTTGGTAAAGGTCACTGAGGTCCTCCTGGTGGGCCTGCTTGGAGCATCCCGGGAATTCCCTAACACAACAGGAATCTGGAGGCCAGTCCATCTCTGTCATTTCCAGCCAGTCAGTGAAGTATACCACACCACAGCACTTAAACTGAAAAAGAGTTACCCGCCACACTTAGAAATCACACAATATAGTTTTTGTTTAACTTGAGAGATGTCATAGTAGATTACTTAAATGTTTGTACTCAGTGTGAAACTCACTTATCAGCAAAAGCTATGTGTGTATTCTATCTTGACAACAGACCCATCTTAAGGGAATATCCAAGTAACCATCCCATAATGGAACCATTCTGAACAGCATCACCCACCCCACCTAAAAGCAAGCCCGTGTCTCATTCTCCACCTCTAGGATCCTCTGTGGATGATCACAGCAATGGCAGATTTCACACACATACTTACAAATTCAATAGATGAACTTGTATTTTCACTAACTTCTAGTTAGTGAAACTAACTAGTTTCTAGTTAGAAAGTAGCTAAGCATTTTATTTATTGTCCATTCACTAGCATAACTACTCAACAAAGACAACTACTGTAATAAAAGTTTTCAAAAATTCTATGGACAGACTTGATGACCAAAGCTCACATCACAGAGGTCACTAGCCAGTCTTTGTCCTTAACCAAGGCAAAAATTTTGTAAATAATTTGTCCAACTTAGTATCACCCAATAGGGTGGAGTTCTTGATATACCATCATGTTGCATCATTATAAACTCAGGAAAAAAATGATGGTGTTCCTGGTTTGAATGTAGTTGGACTTAAAGTGAGCGTGTCTTTCTCTATACCATGGCCAAACAGACTACTTTTTGTGGCTGTTGTTGTACTTCACCACAGAGTATTAAAAACTGTGATGAAGGCTTAGAAACACTGCTTGAAGGCAGGTGCAGGCTGGACTGAGAAGAAGTAACTGTGGTGAGGAGAGCTTTGTCCTTGGATAAAAGAGAAGTTCTCTTTTACACAGTGAGAAGGAAGGAATATGGGCAGTCATGGAGAACCCTGCCGAGAGTTATGGCTGTGCAAATTACATAGCCCAGGAGGCCAATCTGTGCTTGAATTAAGACTGAATCATAAAATATCACAATCCAGCGCCATTTCAAAGCTTAACCAAAACTTGGAAGAACTCTGAATTCCTCATGCAACGGCAAGCGAGGAAAATGTTCAATGTACTAGGTATGTTTTCACTCGCTGTGCCTAAACAGCTTATGCTTTAAAGAGCTTATGATTTTAAAAGGAAAAAGAAAAACATCTGAAAAGCACTTTGAATGATAATCACTGGGAGCCACTAATACCAAGTTGTGGGAAAATGTAAAAATATTTTCCGTATTGTTTTAAAACCATGGGTGTACCACAACCATCACAACAAAGGCACATCCTAAGCTACAAATTTAACACAAATGTCACAGACTGTCTAATCTGATGTCACACACTGATGCAAAGCATTGGGGAGCCTGAAAATAAAGGACATGGTTAAAAGACTCCCCTTTCTAAATGCTGTAAACTATCACAGTTTGACATCACATTTTACCCAGAGAAAAGCCTTTTCCCTCAGTTCCTAGCCACACAAAACCTTGTGGGGCTGACATCCCAGAGCAGATCTCAGAGCCCTGAGCCCTCTTCCTCCAGCCTCAGTAGAGTGGGCCATTTATCTGGCTTTGTCAGGAAATGAAGCCTTCCACAGTGGCGGCTTTTCCAGATAACTTAAACATGCCGTGTGCAGTGCCAACATTGTTAAGGAACCACTACCCTCTTCTCTGTGGTTGTCTTGCCTATCCAACAGAGGAGAGTGTATGGAAGCTTCCTGAACCTCCTCAAGGTGAACTCAATATTACCCCAGTACACTCCTGTGTTCTGCCACTACCTGCCAAGACTGTTTCACTACGAGTTGATATTACATCAAGCTGTAGAAAACACAGTAGAATCACTATTTTGCATGTAAATAAACTGAGGCCCTTCATGGGCGAAGTTACTTTCCAAAATCACAGGTCAGTGTATGGCAACATCAGCGATTCCAAAGTACACAACCAGTACCATGCTAAAATAAATACATTTTTATAATGGGGTTACTAAGAATTATGTGGGTTCCATTCAGTTGTCACATGCACATGGTTCCAGTGACTGAGGGGCTTCAAGGGCTGAAACCTGACCACGTGATTTTCTGGTCCATGATTTGTTGGGGAAGAAAGTCATCCTAGGCTGAGTTGTCTCTCTCCATCTAAACTTACATGTTAAAAATCCTAGCCCTGGTGGCACAGAATGGGACAGTTTATGATGAAAGAGTCATTAGGAGTGACTGATTTCCAATAAGGCCATCATCAAGGGCCATAATTAGGTATAAATAACACCCTTATAGGAAGAGGAAAATTAAACACAGAACAGATAAAGTCAAGACAACAAGAAGACATGGGAGAAGACCATTCAGGGGGAGAGGCTTCAAAAGACATCAGTATTGCCAATCTTGAACTTTTAACCTCTACAATAGTGAACAAACACTTGGCCTAAGGGACCCTGTTTGTGACACTTAACTGTGGCAGTTCTGTGAGGTTAATATAAAGAGTTTGAAAGTCGTCCAAGTGTTTGGCAGTATTCACCACACCTTTTGTGCAAACTAGCATTGTGAAGCAAGAGAGAACATGCCAAGAGAAACTAGCATGTAACATTCGCAGTGCTTGTAAACTGTTCACGGAGGCAGAGCCCTGTAAGGAGGAGAAGCAGCTCACTGTTTCTCGATCTGGTTTATGGCAATCTGTTTCATCAGTTCCTGGAAATGAAGACTCCAGGGCTCCACCCAGGGCAGCCCCCAAACCCAGCTTACTATAAATGCCCCAGCGTTTTGTGTGTCTTCCTCGTTGCACCGTTTTTACACTATTGGTGCAACAAACAAAGTCAGGAAACGATGAAATAACAGGAAATCTGTGCGACACTGATAATGTCACCATCTCAACAGTTGTGATCCGAAGCCAGGTTTGGAGATTGTCCTAGACTTGAATCTCTGCCACGGGCATAGACAGGGATGGCCGTCCAGTAAGACACTCGTTCTCATATGCCTCATGGTCCAGAGCAAGAGAAAGGAAAGCATTGTCACTCGGCTCACCAGGAAAATGCTCAGGAGAGCTGGTTTAAAGCAAGATCAATGAGTAATCTCCAGTCACTGGCTTTTAGGCATCTAGAAATCAGTTCCCACTTCAGATGGATGAAATGTAGAAGATTTGGAAGGAAGGTATACTTCGTAATGGCAGGAGAGGCTAAGTGAGATAAGGCCGATGATGTGGTTGACTCACTTGTCTTCACTCTGCTTGGCACCCCACGAGGTGAATACCTGTGCTGTTCCTATGTGACAAGTGGGGAAACTGAGGCCTAGGGAATTCAGTGAAATGATTGTAAGTGGCAGAGCTAGGATTTGAACTAAAGACATCCTGACTAGAAAAAAAAATGATAACTTAGTAACCAGGCTGGCAATGATGTTCACAACTAATGACATTCACAACAAATGGAAGCAAGCTTTTAAAGTGTTGAAATAATGTTTAAAACACCGGTGACTCTAAAAGTAGCAAAGTGACAGTGAAAGAGAAATGCCTACGTAACACTTTGGCTATTTATCAAATAACTCATGAAAAGAAACTTCAGAGCAGTTGGGCAAAACAACTTCTAAATAAGCATGTGTGGACAAGAAGGAATGAAGATGGAAAGTGTAAATGAGATGGAAAGACAAGCAGGGATGATTTGCGGCATTGCAGGGGTTAAAAAAATACACCAGGCTTCAGTTTTCACTGAAGAATATGATCAAAACCAAAGTTTGGACACCTGTTTTGACAATTTGCCACTTATTCTGCACTTTCTACCCCCAGGAATGGCAGCACTTACCTCTCTCTGAAAAAAATTCCAAGCATGTGTAAGCCATCTATACCTGGGTAAACCATAATTTGTCATTCTGGCTTTCAAAGTAACCATATCTGACCACTGTACTGGCACCTAGAGATAAGAAACAAAACAGAACAAAGTATCAACATATAACTCCAACCAGCCAGGCAAAGGCTTGCTCACATATATAAATCTACAACCTTCACCATCCTGGCAACACAATACCACAGACAAAGGCTCACTCACATACATAAATCTACAACCTAGAGCACACTGACAACACAACACCACATGTATACAGAGTGTGTTAAAGCTCACACATACCATTTTAATTTATACTTGCTTAGAGCCTAAATTAAGCTCACACCAACACGCCTGCCATTCAAGAAATTGGTGTGGGGATCAAGAACGAAGACATAGAAAAAGCAGGTGCATATAAGCCTCTAAAACAGTGGTTCTCAACCTCCCTAATGCTGTGACACTTTAATACAGTTTCTCGTGCTGTAATGATCCCCACGATAATATTTTCATTGCTACTTCATGACTGTAATGTTGCTACTGTTATGAATGATGATGTAAATGTCTGTGTTTTCCAATGATCTTAGGCGACCTCTGAGAAAGGGTCATTTGACCCCCTCAAACCTAAAACCAGGGTAATTTTGAAATCTTATTAAAAACAGTACTATCAGGCTAGAATGATGGCTCTGTGTATAAGAGTGCATGCTGCACAGCATTAGGACCTAAGCTCAAATCCCCAGCATATAGAAAAGGCTGGCTATGGCCACGTGTGCCTGTAACCCAGCACTTCAGGAGGTGGGGGGGGGAAGGACAGAGAGCAAAGGATCCCTGGAGTTTAAGGGTACCAACCTAGCAGAAAATGCCAGTCTCCAGATTCGGTGAGAGATGCTGTCCCAAAGGGACAAAGCAGAGCTGGGTGGAGGAAGACACCAGTTACCCTCTGACCTCAGCATTTCAGCACGGGTATGTGCACCTGCAGACAATGTTCACACACATGCACACAGGGCACAGATATGCGCATGCCATTTTTAATGAAAATTAAATTTAAAAATAGTAATAACAGCTGAGAGGCAGAGACAGGTGGGTCTCTGTAAGTTCAAGGCCAACTTGGTCTACAAAGCAAGTTCAAGAATAGACAGAGCTACCTGGGGGGGGGGGTGTCGGGAAAGCGGGGGAGTAATATCAGTAGAAGTAAGTTTAAAATTCCCTAGCCACAGAAATCCTTCAGTTTTATTTCTTTTCTAGTCGTTTTTAAAAACCACTTGGAAGCATTTAATACAAAGAACAGCAAGTTGGTTGGGAATCCGTTCTATTCTTGTGGTTTAATAAAGTTCAGAAAACTAGACAAAGGTCAAGCCACCGGCTAAAAATTATTATCTCATATGCATTAGGGCATACCGTGAATGGAAGTGAAATAAATTCTCGGGAAGTATATCATCTGAAGCAGCATTATCGACAGATTTTAACTGGAGGATTGATAGGAGCTGAGCACATGGAGACAATAAAACTAATGGGTGAGGAGACACATGTCAAGTCTCCTGACTTAGCTAACAGAGTAAGTTTTTTCTAAATTTTTGCTTTCCAAAATAAGCACTGGTTGTTTCTTCACTGTGGTCACCATCAATCTGAAACCAAATGTGGCAAGAGAACAGAGGGCCATTGAGGATCTGGCACCGAACACTGGGGTCTGGCCATAAAGTACAACACACAGTGAACAACTTGCTTGCGTGAAACCGCTTGGAGCACAAAAGCCCATTCTATGTAAAGGTTGGATTCTGTGAAAGTTGGCAGACAATAAACTTTAATGACACTTTTCTTTTACACTGTTATTAGTACAGAAGCAATAAAAATTGCAAAGCCGACTTTTCTTTTTGTGCAAGGCTGCTCTCCACATTTCACTTTCAAGCAGCCCTTCCTGCCTCTCTCCCGGTGGTGATGTAATGGGGAAGATTTACACAAGCAAAACAGTCAATGACATGTGCCCCTGACTCAAATGGCTGGCAGTGTGTGTTCACTTAGTGCCCCAGGACCTGAGGCCATTGGGTCCCTGCTTAGAGGGCGGCATCTGAGTAAATGGAGTTGCTTTGTGTCCCCGTGTTTCTGAGCATGGAGAAAGCACCCCCCTCAAACACGCTGAATCAACTCACCCCAGCTTTGGAGATTCATCATATCAGGAGGACACTGACTTCGCAATCCAGCTGGAAAAATCCATAGAACTAATGGGGTGTGCTGCCTCGTGGCAAGAACTATTGCACTTAAAGGGTTGAGACAGGAGGATTGCCATGAATGTGAAGACAGCCTGCATTACACAGTGAGTTTTATGCTAGCTTGGGCTGTGAAATAAGATCCTGTCTCTAAATTAAATAAATAAATGAATCCATAGAATGATACTCATTTCAAAACAGTAATTTTCAATTACCAAATCAAATAGAGCCCAAAAGTGGGGGTTAAAAGAATTAAGACTTATTTATAAGATCTATTCTTCTGCTGTTCGCATGTCGGGGATGAAGGCTATTTCTGAAAACAGGGTAAATCTCCTTATAGCCGAAACAACACTCTGGGCCCTACTACTTTTTCCTTTTTCCTGGTGTAAACGTTTCTAGGGATAACATGAAAATGTGAGCTCCCATTTTATGGGAGGTTGTTTCCCCCCATACGTTCTCAATTGTATATTAAATTAGTTAGGACAGACCCTGAGCCTTCAACTTTCCATAGATTCTGTCTTCTTCCCATGAGTCCTCATATGCGGAAGCATGAGTGTCTTCACAGAGCAATGACTGCTAGCACAGTGGCCTGCACAGGTCAACTTCGGCATTAGTCTGCAGTAGCCACTGAGTATCCATAGTCTTAGCACACTACAGATTCACCACAGGACCTGTAATAACTGTCCTGACAACGGAAATGACATCAATGTTGTTACACAAATGCCTAATGTCCTGCTTATCTCTGAAACAAATACAAAACTACCACCCCTCTTAGGAGGTCTTGAATTTTTAGATGTTTAAAATTCACCAGGAACTGGTCCGGTGCCCAGGCCCTGTCTCTTCCCTCCATTCTAACTGAGCACATCTGGACTGGAACAAAGGAACACATGTGACTAAGAATCACCTTTAAGCCTTGGCCAACACATCGCAAAGCACCACGTTGCGGAAACAGAAGTATGCTATGAGGCATGGCACGAGCCAGCATTCACAGGCATACACAGCAACGCCATTCCTCGCTGGGAACAACTGTACTCATTTCACCACTGAAATTATGCAAGGGCCAGGGGTGGGGGGTGAGGGTGGGGGGATGATGCAAGTGACAAAGCACCAGGTGAAAAAGGTTGGAAAAACTCCTCGTTCACTCTAAGGAGGCTATGAAGGTTTTTCCCTGGGGGTTTCCATGGCTGAAATGGAGGGGAAATGCTGAACTTCTGTTTTCAAGCAGCCAAATCTCAAGCTGTGAGAGTTTTTACACCACAGTGAGCACACAGCAACTCTTCTTAAAGGGCAGCTTGGTTTAGCTTGCCTCAATCAGGAGATGCTGGCTTCCTTCCTGCTTTCTGCTGAGGTCAGCAAGAATGGGCTTGAAGGAGGAGGTCTAGTACTCTCCAACAAACACATGCTCATCTTCCTCATTATTAACTCGGGAAGCCGGTGTGATGGTCTCAGACTAGTTCCAATCCATGATGTCCCTGTTTAAGCAATCTACAGAATTAACAATGTATCACAGTACCCCAAGATAAAGATTTTAAATTATCACTTGGAAATGTGCTTTAGCCACAGGGGAGGAAAAAAATATGTATGTTTGTATGTACGTATGTATGTATGCATTGATTTTTCAGAAGTGTGAGGAATGTTCAGCCATACCATGTCATGTGATCTTGTGAAGTAACAACAACATAGCACAGTCACTCTCCAGTTTCCCACACCATGATTCTGCCCCACTGGGAACTCACCATAACCTCCTGCTCATATGTCCACACACCACAAGCCAGTTCTACACAGAAGATGACGAGTAAAGTTCCAAAGTACTGCAGAAAGACAAAGGGAATGTTAGCATGAAGCTATCTGAGGCATCAGGGTTGTGTTGACCTATAACAAGAATACACACACTCCTTTCCAGGGAGCACATGGAAATACTTTCCCCAAGCCCGGGCCAGCTACTGGTAACCATGAGGACTCACCTAAGTGGGCCTTTGTTTTGTCATTAGTCAGCTGTTAGGGTAAATCTTTTATAAATATCAATCATTTCCTTGAGCTAAGAACTTACATGATGGTATTTAATAAAACTGAACTGAGTTCTCTGAGAAAATCCACCTAGTTCTTCTCACAAAGAATGAAGTGAGGTCTGCAAGTTCAGTGCTTTCCCCATGGCGCATTTTCAATTTCTTTTGGGTAAGGAGGAGGAAGGCTCCTTTGCATTTGGAAAAAAAGAAGATGGAAATGAAAAATCTCTACTACACACTCACGCTAATTGGAAGTGAACAGTAAGTTTCTCCTGTGGGAGGAGGTTTCAGGAGGCATGCAGAGGCAAAGAGGTCACAATGTTGAGGGCAGTATTGAAAACAGAAATACAAATAAGGAGTCGTTATTTCTGTGAAGTAGAGAATATGCAGGATCCTGAACAGGGAGCAGATCTGCCACAAAGGGAAGAGAGAAGTTTGGGCAGATGAAAATGACATAAACAAATACACAGAGGCAGGTGGGTGGCCCCACACAGCGAGTAGGAACACAAACACAGCCAGAAGAAAGAAAAGCGAGAACAGAGTTGAAAGGCAGATTGAAGCCAGATCATGGGGACACCAGATGACCCACTAACAGAATTTAAACACATCATATAGGTAATAAGGTAGCATCTCTGTGTGTTTTTGAATAAGAGAAAGACATGAATGGATTAAATAATGGCGGGATGGCAATCAATTTGAAAGGGAAGGGCTGAAGGATGAGTTGAAAAATCTTAGAAGACAGCCAACACAGGTCTGACCTGAATTTAGGTGGTGGCCTTGCAAACAAGTGGGAAACAAGACCTTCCAACAATTTAACAAAAGGACATTGGGCCACCTGGATACATAGATAAGGAGAGGAAGATGTGTCTCCCCAAAGCAGAGGAAGAGATGGAGTTCTTGTGGGAGGACGATGAACTTGTGTATTTTATTTACAAAATCTAGAAACACATTCCATTAAAAGCGGTACTTCAGAGCTCAGGTGCCTGAGGGAAACCATTCTCTTATTAGAAACAGAGTAACTTTTGGATAGCACCCTACTTTTCAAGTTCATAATTTGGTCAAGAACCTTCTGAAACAGGATGGTCCCACAAAAGGTAGGTCATGTGACTTTTAGAATTGTGCCTGGTAAATTTGGTGAACTAGTCCTTTGCAGCATCGCTCTGTGTGCTCATCCTTACCACGCCCCATTGGTGGAGGTGACCTCTACAGAAGCAAGGAGTGAAAACTGGAGGAAGAATGGGCCTCCTAGATGTTCTCTGCACTGATCCCAGCAGGAACAGAACACCACTGAGCACGCAGGTCTTCTATTTACTATGAAGTATGAGATTTGGTGATCAAACTGGATGGTGGCGGTACCTTCAATTACCTCCTTCCTTGCAATCACAGCTCTATGAAGAGCAGACACCCAGATGTGTTCTTTATCACATAGTTAGTGCTTGACAAATCCTTGTTACACAGAATAACAAGTAAAAAGAAAGCAGGATGGACTGATAATGGTTGCCAATGCCATGGGCTGGAAAGAACTTCTTAACAAAGGCGATCTTTAAGAGCAGGAGGAGGAAACAATTCTGTTAGGATTCCAGACAAAAAGAAGTCTCAGAGGAGGAAGCACCAAGCACAAAGCCACTTAGTGGATGAGAGTGGTAAGCAAACTCAAAGTAACCAGAGTATAGATGTGGCCAGGTCGATAGAGCAGATACCAGTTTTGAGGTACAGCAGGCTGGGCAAAGGATTTGCATTTTATTCTAAGTGTGATGGAATCATTAATGGGTGGCATCATCTGATGCACACAATGAAAACATTTCTAGCTGTTTTATTTACAGAGAGCAGCCTCCAGATAAAGCAAGGTCACAAAATTTACAAAAATGATGGCTAAACTAGGATAGGAGGGGAGGACAATAAAGGAGTATACTGGCACAGGACTGTTGACTTTCAAGCTTGACATTTTTTAGAGTCTTTCTTCAAAGTTTGTCAAAATGAGAAGAGCAAACAAAGATGTAGAAAATTACATTTGCCTACTATTTCTGTGAAATAGTCCTCTTGACTTAAAAATAGAAACCATTGCTAGTAGTTTTAACTTGCTTTCTTCATATTTCTTGCATTCAAACAAACAAAAAATACAACTGCTTAATCTCTAAGTAGCACAACTTAGAAACAGTAATTGGTTCAAAAGATGAAGTAGGATTTGCTAAGGAGCTCCCAGTTCACCAGGCACTTCTATTCCCATTGTATGTAACACAGATGCAGACATGGGTGGCTTCAAGACTCGGATCTCATCTCTAAGCGTTACTTCTAGGAATGTGCTGAAAAACTTCTGCTTTGAAAGGTCGGCTAAAAGAAATCTGGTGAACTAGGTTACCCCGTCAGTCTCTCTAAGCACTCTCTTTAATATTTAAGAAATATTTCAACATGAAAACTATGTTTACTATGATAATACAAAAATGTCAAGTGTTTAGGATTTTTCTGCTTAACCAATGACTTGCCTTTAATTGAGAGAGAGAGAGAGAGAGAGAGAGAGAGAGAGAGAGCTATTAGGAAAGAGAGCTATTAGGAGGCAGTTATACTCCAGGGAAAAATTGCACTATGAGATAACTTCACAAAGCCTTAACCCAAATTCTTGGTTTTTTTCCTTTTGTTGTTGTTTTGTTTGTTTGCTTGTTTGGTTTGTTGTTGTTGTCCCTCTGATTTTTAATTGAAACTGACATTCTTTGTATTTTTATTGTTACTATTATTAGAACCTTTATCTTACTTTTATTGTTTCTTCTTTGGTTTACCTTTGGGAGGACACTGCAAGGGTGAGGGGCAGACATGGGGTACTGGGGAGATACAGAGATGGTTTTGGGGTGCATGATGTGAAATTTCCAAAGAATCAATATTAAAAATACGTTAAAAAACAAACAAACAAAAAAAACCAAAAAACTGATGTCCGCTCACATTAAAAGCCGAAGCAGTTCCTGCAAAAAAACAAGATAACACTACAGATAACACGGACCAGGTGATAACTACGTGTGCTGGCTGGAAAGGGAGTTGCCCTGACTCTACCTTGGTGATAGCCACAAACATTTCTGGACTGAGATTAAAACCTCTGAAGTCCTGGCTGAGTTACCATCCTCATTCCATGCCTCCTGGAGTCACTGGTGAGTATGGAAAAGGATACAGGACCTGACCACAGGCAGATGTATGCAATATGTGCAATACGTGGAAAACGGACAGGCCTATCCACTCAAGCTACAGGCCTATACCAACAAGTGTGCTATCATGTCTAGTTTATTTATATTTTTATGATTTTGTGTATGTATGTGCCTGGGTGTATGCAGGTACCCATGGAGGCCATCTGAAGAGTGTGCAAGTTCCTCTGGAATAGGAGTTATAGGTAGTTGTGAGTCACCCAGTGCAGAGAACTGAACCCTTGGTCCTCTTCAAGGACAGCATGTGCTCTTACCAGCTGAGCCCTCTCTCTAGCCCTGCATTCTTAAAAGAATCATGACAGTGAACTTCCGTTATCATTACTTAAACATCCACAGATATGGGATGTAAAGTACATACATCAGACATGCTCTCATCCCCAAACTCAAAACTGACTGTTGACCACATGACAGGATAAATTCCATATGACCTGGCCATTCTTTCAACTCTGGGAAATTCCAGTGGTTTCACCTGATGCTATCCCACGCGAAATAATCAGTGGGTCTTGATCCCATTAACACTCAAGGGACTGACTTACTTGCCCTTGAGGTTGAAAATATTCCTTATTACATTATCACGCTTCCTTAAAGTAAATTAAATGTATGATTTAATTCAAGTAAACATTTTTATGAAGGATGCTACATGGTCCTGTCTATTATCCTACACTGTTACTATTGCTTTAACCTGAAACATCAGTCAACTAACTCCAGGAACACTCAAAATGTCAAATCCACTCTGGGAAGATTCCGCATGACAAGTCCATCCTTCCAGCACATAAGCCAGCTGTATTTTCCCTTTGCTTTTCTTTCTGGGGAGATCTGAGTCATTTAGTCAGTACCCTACCAGTCATTGTGCAGAGGACCATTCAATCACTATTTTCACTGAGGAGCTGAATTTAAAGCATCTGGATGCATGATGGTAATGTTTGTCTAGCTAAGGAATGAGGTGCATGCAGTATGTTTGATGAGCTTACCTGAACCTGCCTGCTTACACAGCAACTCTGCCTGTCCCCTCCTATGTGCCTTCCTTCTAGAACATGGGAAGTTCTGAATCTGGAGCTAGAAAACTGAAGTTCAAAGCCAGCTCCAAATAGCAGTGGTTTGGGACTGTTCTTTTAACTGCCCTGCTGTCAGTTGGCTCATCTGTATAATACAATGAAGATTAAAAGTGAAGCAGTTGTCAAGGGAGATTTGGTATCCAACCTAGTGCTCCAGGAAATTTGAAATGTGTTACAAATGCTTCTCTGTATTACTTTATGAAACCTAGTGCAATACTGATTGTCCCTTTCTTCCCTCCAGCACAGCCTTCATTGTCTTCCATGGGGTACCATTTATTCTGGCACTTTCTTTGGCTCCCGACCGCTGGACTCTCCTCCTTTCCTCTATGTTTCTGGGTCTCCCTGTCTTCTGTATTTTAGGCCTCAGAGGCTTAAACCAGTTGCCTGCCTTCTCCACAAATTACTGTGTCTGTCAGTAGCTAGGCCATCAGTTCCAGCTGGCAAGATCTTATTTTTAAACATCATTTTATACCCAGTGCCTAAGCAGTACCTGTCACACAGCGCATACTCAGTAAATGTTAGCGGAAATAATAATCAGTTTGCAAACTCGAACGGCCAGTTTCAGCATTTTCTTAGGTTCCTCCTTTCTCATTTGAACCTTGAGTCTCTTGTTAACATGGGACTCCCTTGATATCTGCCTATATATTTGTGTTTTAAATACTGCCTCTCTGATTTACGTTCGCCTGTTTTTGTAGACTACACTCTGATAATCCAGTGTGCCTGGAAACATTTAAGATCATTTACACAGGTAAGGGGGGGCACTGTGCCCCTCCCCATCTTCCAGGGCTACTAGCAACTAAGCATTTCAAAGAACTAAGAATAAGAAATTGCATGGTTCTGTAGGGAAACTCAAGTGTAATTATTTTCATCACCATTTTACTTACTTTGTAAAATTGTTCAGTGTAAGGTTCCTTAAAATAGTTAAGACCCTCTATTCTAAATAAGCTGAAAATTGCATTATACATACAAGTTTTACCCTCAAAACACTATAATTTTGAAAAAGCATCTAGTAATAATAGGACATGCAACACACATGTAGAGTTGCACTGCTGCCTTTTTTGAAATTGTTATGGTAATAGAAAAATATGGGCCTTGACATAATAGGCCTAGCTTCAGGTTCTGAATAATTTAACTAATAGCTTGATGGTCTTCCACAAACCAGTAAGGCTGTTTCCTATTTCATAAAATGAGAATTGCTTAGCAGTACCATACTCAGGATTCAATGACATATTGTACCCTTGCATTCTGACCACTCCCTAAAATAATGGTATCCATTCTTAATCATGTAATAGACTCTATTGGGACACACATTATGTTTAAAATAACTAGGCTCACCTCCAGGCACATGGCCAATACAGCACTGTTGTTGAATTATTATGGCTAGAGGATGGCCAGGTCAAACAATGCTCAAGCTTCTGAGACTATGACTGTCATTCCCACAACAGAATATAATCCCAAAGATTATTTATTAAAAATCATTAGTAAAATACCTGTCTGGAAAGACTACATCTGGAACTTTTCAAAATGTCTGTGTTCGAAAACTACAGCAGGATGGTGTGAAAGGTGAATAAGTCAACTTCTTTTTGTAGTGCACTGAAATCAACACGTTTGTTATTTAAAAATAACTAGGTTTGCCCACAGCATAGAAGCATGGCATCAACTACAAGCCTCTTTCCACTGGATGTTTTTGAAGAGGAAGGGAAAGATGTGGCATCTTCTTTTTAAGACTGGAAAATGGCAAGGGTAAAGACCAGGTATATTTAAGTCCTTGGTGAATGCGTCCCTCAGTAGAAATGTGGGTGTTCATAGCCAATCCCTTTTAAAGAGTATAGCAATAGCAAATCCTCAAATTTACTACAGAGGCAATTATTTACAGAAATGATCAGCTTCCCTGATATCTCCTTCACTAAGATTCCACCCTAATGTAAACAGATCAAGCACATGCCTGTCTGTCTGTTCTGTCTCTTAACATGTGACTAAAATAATAACAAAGGTATCATCCCAGAGAAAACAAAACATGAAATGACACAGCAGCAGGCGTCCTGAGGAAGGTAGAAAGAAGAGTGGTAAATCTATTCATGATCCTGAAGAGACTAAAGCATAAATGGGTAGAGAGAAAATCTCAGAGCAACTTCATTGAGTACTAGAAGCTTTATCCACTTCCAGGTGGCTGGTTCTGAAAAACCCATTTAAGGAAACGCTGGACCCTTTACTGTGCCCTCCCCAATGCCATGGAGCTTGGTGACTACCCTGTCTCCACCAGAAAGAAGATGAGGCCACAGAGCTACTAAGATCGTCTTCCACAAGGAGACAGCAGATCTGAAGGTCAAGTCTACACACTTTTTCTGCAGCATTTCAAAACTCAATCAAACAATAATATGTTAAGCTAAAGGGCAGCAGAAAAGACTCTTCAAAATTCTGGCAAAAAGATTATTTCCAAGCTGTAACTCTTTACCCTCCAAAATCAATGTGTGAGCAGCATTAAAAAGCCATTTCCAGTCACACACACACACACACACACAAAGAATTATGTGTTTGTTCTTTTCCAGGAACTCATCATGGAAATGAGAGGATAAACAAAAAGTGAGGTAAAATCCTAAATGTATTTAAAATAAGAGGCCGTGCATGAATTGACAGAATGGTAAAAGATGATCTGATGAATATCTGATGAATAGCTCCTAAACAGGAACAGGCTTAGCACAGCCTGAGATCTGAAAAACTAGATGGTTCCATACATTTCAATAGGTGAAGAAAAATGATCCCAGAAGGAATTACAATTATGTAAGATTATAATAAGAAACTAAGTTATTAATTTCAATATGACATTATTTCAGAAATAAAGCATAAATGCACTATTTCATGTGGCCTGGTTGCAAGTAGAGTTTTTTCATAGTTCTAATCTTGAAAACTCTGAACTAACCAAAGCTGTGATACCTCTGGGTTAAGGAGAGGAGAAGTAGCAATAGTGGGCAAGAAAGGACCAGGCGTTCATCATTTACTGAGGTTAACGTACGGTACTTAAAACTAAGCCTGGGAGAATGAGAAACCTTACATAAAAATGTGATTTAGAGATATGGAGGCAAATGACACAGGAATCTGCAGCAGCACAATTGATAGCAGTTGCCTTTGGAAGTAGGAAATGGCAGGGGTGAAGGACTTCTATATTTCATAAGGCTTTTAGCACTAAATTAACTCTTTAAATTACATCCATGGAGCGCTCTCTCGTAGAAGGGAGGACAAAAATTTAAAGCAGATATCTCTCCCTGCAGCCTTGGGGGGGCAGGAGAAAAGATGCAGAAACCAGAGGACTTTAGGTGTGCTTTATACTGAAGAATTAATTCTAAAAAGAAGTCATTCCAAAGTACTGGAAACTGTAAGCACATGAAGTGTATTTCGGGGTAATTAGAGTCAAATACTTTGAGTGGCATTCAGAAACTTTACCAAAATGCTCAGGTTACTATCTTCCTTTTGTTAATACACCTTCAGTAGTTCAAATTAGGGGTAGTTTAGTAAAACACACAAAGTATGTGCTTACATGTGATTTACGGCCTTGACCTTGACTGGAAATCATTGTTTCTTAAAGCCATATGCACATTCTACTGAAACTAGCAGGAGTCAGATTATCTTCTACAATAGCTTGTTTCAATAACAAAATCATGAAGCTTAAGATGCTATCATGAAGGTAACTTTATTCTGAGATGAATTTCTTTACTGATGAAATATATCTACATATGGGTATAATCAAATCGTATACACCAAAGTTGATGCAAAAATAAAAAAAATTTAGCATGTGTATACACAAATATGTATATATAGATGCACATGAATGTGTGTATACACATACAAATCATATATTATCTACATGTATTAATACAATTTACTACTCAAAAATTATAAGGCTATCATTTGTTTTCAATTAAACAATATTTTCAACTTATTCTTTGAAAATCCCATACACATAGAAATTTGGTCATTCCCACCTACCCCCTTCTGCCTGCTAACTACTCCATGATGGTCCCTCTCCAACCATGCTGGGATGTTCAAGATAACAGTATCTAATAGATGGTCCCTCTCCATCCATGCTGTAATGTTCAAGATAACAGTATTTCACAGCATTCCTCTCCATTCTGGATCTTTTTATTTTCATACATATGGTGTGTGTGTGTGTGTGTGTGTGTGTGTGTGTGTGTGTGTGTGTGTGATTCCCCAAAACCTGTATTCCATCTTTCATCTTTCCAGTTGCAAAATAAAAACCTACCAATACATATTTTTTAAAATGACCAAAAAAAATTCCCTTTTTCCTTTGTCACACTCTGGCTAGTTTAAGGCACAACCTTAATTGCCCTATCACCTCTCTAACTAGTCCGATCAGAAAGAAGCTCCATATTGTCTTTACTTTATAGCTTCAACTTTGGTCAGATTAGCTTCCTTCTGACAATAAAATTAATTCATTTTTACTTACATGTTACATTTTTTATGAGGAAGGACTAGACAGATGAGGGCCCAGAGCTCAGTAAACTGACAAAAGAAAGTGATTTTATTTCTTTTTTTTAATCTTTACTACTAACGATATTTTTTAAAAATCTTTCTAAGAAGGCAATATGTATTTTTAATGAAATATTTTAATTAATTTTCATTACTGGGGAAACTTACTTCCTAAATATTTTTTTTAACTTTTGTCTATCTAATGGAATTAACAAAACTAATCTTTGCCAAGAAAACCAGTGTTTTGAGCATGCTAAACCTAGTAGGATATTGAGAAGTGTAGAAAATGAATATTTTAATTACAGTAGTGTCTCTCAGTGAAAATGTGCTCTGTGTAAAATTTAACACTATTGCATTCAATTCTATAGTAAGAACTTTGTGGTATAGACTACGAACAAAAACCGAACCCCTACATGCAACATCAAAAAATAAGGTAGTTGTTATCCATCCAGGTTCTCCCATAATACCAATTGGAAAAGAAGTTTTCTCCAATAAAGCAACATTGTAATGTTTACATATATTTTGTGAGAAAATAAGAAGTAATTTGCCAAGTATCACCAACTGAACGAAAATGCTTCCTGATTTAAAAAAAAAAAAAAAAGTAAAAGTGATTGGGGATATCTCACTACAAGTGATAAACACTATAAAAATTATTTAAGTATACTCACCTCTCAATTTATAACCAACCAGTTAGATTTTATTTCATACATAAAATTCCACGTAACTTTAAACCACAAAAACCTGAATTGTGTATCTAGGAAATTCACACAAATTCTCCCAAATAAAGACAGTTTCAAAATACAACATGTCTTACTGGACATTTTAATATTTTAAAAACAGAGACCCTTTGACTTTTTCTCCCCGCTTCAGAACAACTCTTTGAACAAGCAAAGAGTTTGATGAAAGGCCTGCGTTCCCTAAATGATCAATGATAAACTCCAGTCTCTGCTCTGTCAAATACTGAGCTCTGTGAGGTTTCAGTGCTCAGTATCTTTATGTCAGTTGTTTATTTTTCCTCCCTCGGAGACTGCGGGTTTAAAAATATTATATTACTTATAGTTAGTAAATAAGAGAATTCCAGGGCCAAATATTTGTACAAGATAATGGAATGGTTTGCCCTTGTGTTAGGAATTCACAGGGGCTGAAATGCTAACAGCCCAAGAATACTTGCTGCTTAAAACACACATATACACACACACAGCCTCTGTTTAGATGGCACTCAACACAGAGTGGCAGCAGAGACAGGAGGGGGACATTCTACAGGCGCATCAGTCAGGTCTAATGTGGTCCTATAAAGTTTTCAAAGAAAGGGCAACACTGAATGTCCTTCCTTTGAGCAATCACCAACAGAATGCGTTTAATCTAGTTTTGGAAAGAACGAGGGTGGCTGAAGGAGCAACCTTGCAGTCCTGTAACCACATGAAATGGGCAGAAATCCAAGCTCAGGTAAATATTGGCATGCTGTGCTCTTACATGCATGCTTCATGTCACCTACTCCCTTTGCAATTTTGTTTTGACTGGTCTTTGCTGAGAAGATGTCTTTATCAAGGCTGTTGGTGAGCCTCACATCAATGTTTGCATCTCTTGATGAGTCCTGCCTGACTCTGGGGATCTGGCTGAGTGCTTTAAGTTCCTGGGGTAGGGGTGGGGCAATGACCTATATCATGAAAGGGAAGACATTAAGGTTCAGGCAATAAAACAGCTGGACACGCTAGAGAGGTCACTGTGTTATACAGCTTCTGTTCCCTTGTAAACTAGGTCAGCTCAAGTCTACAAGCATAGACAGATCCCAAATAATTTACAGGCTCTTCCTGAAGAGGCAATGGCTACAGATTATTGGGCTATTCATCAGAGTGGGAGAACCCCTGTTCACATAACCTGTGCATGAACACACAAATGGAAAGTGGCCTTAGACATCACCTAAGCAACATACACAAGCAAGGCTAGACATGACAGCCCAGAGCATGACCTCATGCAGACTCAACCAAATGTGCCAACCCTTTCCAAGCATGAGAGCGGCAGGCATCACCATGACAATAGCTCTAATAAGAGATGAAACTGGAAGGCTAAAGACATACTATTCAACAGGAAAAACACTAAAGTACAAAACTCAAACTGCTAATAACTTCAAAACCTTACAACCATGAGAACAAGTTCTCACATTATTTAACCTTTTTTTTTAGTTAATCTATCCAATTTACTTTGTATGCGCGCGCTCGAGCACACACACGCACACGAACACACACGCGCATGTTAGAAAGTTAAAAAAAAACCAAAAAACTTAGTCATAGCACATTCGCTTAGCATTCATGAAGCCCTGGGTTAAATCCTCAGTATTGCAAGAAAGCTTCTATTTTCCTAAATACACATAAGCAAATGTGTGTGTGTGTGTGTGTGTGTGTGTGTGTGTGTGTACATATATAATGAGTGGACAAGTTGTTCTTTCATAATTTTAACCTATTTAAGTAAATAATGTTATCTCCCTGAGTAAAAAATGTTTTCTTTAAAATAAATAAAATGAAACCACTGTATTATAATAAACTCACCAATATATCACACAGACAAATTAAGGTAGTCCCTCACACACTTGCCCAATCCTAAACCCCTATACATCTCAGTGACCTTCTATGTCCTTAGAATGGCCATTCTGCAGCCATGGAGCTTCACTTAGAGTGTTACTCACACTTTCATTGCCAACTGCCTTTTCATTCAGGTATCTCACACAGAAAAGAAAACCCTTCCATACAGTAGAAAGGCAAAGAAGCAGCTACATGAACAGAACTCTTGGGCTGCTGAAATGGCTCACTGGGTAAAGGCACGTCAGCCCCAGCACCCATGCAAATAGAAGGGGAAACCAAAGTCCAAGGTTGTTCTGTGACATCCTCATTCACACCCTAGCAAGTGTGAGCACACACACACACACACACACACACACACACACACACCATGCATACACACATACTAGGATAATAATAGCAATAAAAAAGGAAAACAATTCTTGACTGGCAGTCATGGTTGGAGTACAAAGGAGGGAAATCATGTGTGAACGGCAAAATCATTAAATCTCAAGTTCCCAAAATAGAAACCATTCAGTCTAAATCAGTGGTTCTCAACCTATGAGCCATGACCCCTTTGGGGTCACGCATCGGATATCCTGCATATTAAATATTTATATTATTATTCACAACAGTAGCAAAATTACAGTTATGAACAAAATAATGTTATGGTTGGCTGTCCCTACAACATGAGGAACGGTACCGAAAGGGTCACAGCATTGGGAAGGTTGGGAAGCACTGGTCTAGATGACAGCAGGAAGCGATTGAAGT
Organism: Phodopus roborovskii; assembly: GCF_943737965.1. Classification (NCBI taxonomy): domain Eukaryota; kingdom Metazoa; phylum Chordata; class Mammalia; order Rodentia; family Cricetidae; genus Phodopus; species Phodopus roborovskii. The sequence goes on from NW_026125444.1 coordinate 9,158,555, forward strand.
AAACCACATGAATTTCAACACGATTTTAAAGAAATGCACTTCTGTTACAAACAAATACGTGGATAGAACAACACTGGAAAGTACTGACCTTTGAGGACCTACGTTCCGAAACAAACACATGATGGCAAAGTAAAGCATATACGTCATCTCCAAGTCAACTCATCCAAACCTCACTAACTCCATCTCAAGCAGCCGTTCTAACCAAATCCATACATAAATTAGCTGGTAGTACAACGTTGTTAGTGGTGGGAAATCTCCCTATGTTGCACAGACTAGACTCAAATTTGAAATCCACCCCCCTCGGCCTCTGAGTACCTGGGACTACAAGTATGTACCATCATGCCCTGCTGTCTATGGAACTGTTTTATCTGAGGCTAGAAAAATCCAAGAGCATACCAAACATGTACTACTATTGTACCTTCCAACAAGGTCTCCAGGTGCTCACTTGTCTCCACAAAATGTCTTAGGCCAGCATGCTATTTCTTGGTGTCAATTTAGCTAGATGGCTATATTTTTGCTATCAAATCTGCAGTAAAGACACCCAGACTGCTACAATTTTATTTACAATAGACACATTTAGAGCTAAAGGCACCTTGAGAGTATTAAAGAATCTCTTCTATTTTCTCTTCTGTCATTAAAAATCTATAAACAGAGCCCCCTTGGTCCATAGTGGCGTAGTCAGGCATCTTTGTCCATTCTGCTGAGCAAAAGGCCCCAAAGCAACTAAGAGCACATACTGATACCAGGGATATACGCTAAAGATGAGCTGGATGGCATCACTCCTCTGCTTAAAAACTACAGACTGCCAATCATGTGCGTGATATTCAGGACTATCTGCCCCTAACCCCATCCCAGCACCTACAGCCCATCTCAGCTGTACCTGGTACCAGCTCCCTATGATTTACATGTGTGCTGCTCCTAGCCACCAGGGGCTTCTAAATGTCACTAGATTTGCTCTGTTTATTAACATTTTCGTGTCTTTAAAGTTCTCTGCTCCCCACAGGGGCCTCGGTAGCCACTGCTCTGCCCCTGCCCACTAAGCTCCCCCAGCCCCTGCCTTTATCCTTAGCCCTCAGGTCTTAGCACAGATGCATGCTTGTATACCCTCCACAGAACAAGACAGTTGTTTCTCAGAGTTCTTCCCAAGTACTTTGAATCACACACACACACACACACACACACACACACACACACACACACACACACAGTTTATGGAATTACAATATTTTAATTCTTAAAAAGGAAAACCTCTAATTGTTCTGTTAGGCTTTCAGTCCATGCTTTCAGAACCTGAAACTCTACGATATTTCAAGAGGTGTTACCTGGGAGATGCCCTGAAATCGTTTGGATTTTTGCTTAATTTGAAATAACTCTTAAATCAGTAAGCATCAACTAATAAAAATCCCCATCTACTTGAACACTGTTTCTATGACATCTTCATGGATCCAATCATTTTGAGCAACTTTGTCGCTTCCAAGCTCTAAAGTTATAAAAACCCAAGTTATGACAATCTAAAGAAAATATTTTTAAAAAAAATAGTCACTTATTTTGGCATAAGTCCATGTATTGCTTAATCTAGAAGTACAACTATATTATTTCCACATTGAAATAAAATTCAAATAGTCACTTCTATCATTTGAGTTGTTAAGATTCATCTTAACCTACAAATATATAACCAGGGCCTGTTACCACTTTTTATCTGAGAGGGAATAAAGGTATATGGATACCAGTCTTTGAAAACTACATTTCTAAATAGATTTGCATTCATACTATTACTTAGTAGTTTGCAATCATTGGCCATTGCGCAGTTGATCTAAGCAGCTTATCCTTACAGGATTTAATTTTCTCACGTTTACCCTTCACTATTTGCCCCTCTTATTTTAAGATTCTGTGCACTCTCAAGGTTCTCTCAAGTCATTTAAAGAGCTACATGACTTTAAATGAATAGCTACCTCTTGGCGTTTGCCAAAGAAATTCAGAAAAGATGCAATACAGAAGCAGAGGAGAGGTCAGGAACATTTCACCATTGCTACCTTCCTCACCACAGGCACATGGAGCAGAAGTCGTGCCCAGCATGTAAAGGCCGGGAGATGGGTGCCACCACGCAGACACCTAACTTTAAACTTTCCATACACTAAGAGCAGTCGCTGGCTCAATGGATATAGGCTTATCTCTAACTAAAAAGTACCTCAAACGCATTAGGAAATGGTATGAAACAAAGTGCTTATTGTGACGGAACACACGTTGTTGTCTCTGAAATGCCCATCACAGGCTGCAAGCTCAGTGCATGTAATTATGGAGAGACAGGACAATGGGAAGGGGAAAGCAAGGAGAGGAGAACATGTTTGATACTTTGACTGGATTAGCAAGAGTAACTGTGGTAAAAGTCTTGGTAAAATACAAAGATTATATTTAAAATAATAAAGTGTGTAGGACTAATAGACAGAGCACAGTTAAGCATTGGGGGGAAAAAAAAGCATGGCCAGTGCAGCCAATCAGATGTATTCTAACAGTACCTTGCGGTGAAACACTCATGGGCTTTGCACACAGGTTGTATCTGAACACTAATCACAGCATCACCAGCTGCATGTCTTCAGACACACTACTTCTGCTCTTCCGTAACTAGCCTACCCAAAATGAATCATCAAGAACATTTTCTGAGAAGGCAAAGGTAAAACTGGATAGATGCTGAGCATGTGGAAAATAACACAGTGACCCTCAATTTAGAAGTCAAGCCTAAAGTCACTAGGTTCCGCAACTCCAAACTTCAAACCAGGTAAGAAACGTGCCACCTAATCGATTGATGTTCACTTGATAGCCTATGAATGGCTCTATAGCTAACAAATGTACATCTACCTAAGGGAAAACTTTAAACCAAGGCTTGTAGAAAACTTATGGCTATGTAAAGATACACTGTGGCTTTGAGCAGCGCTACTGAGGAAACTCCCTCCCCGCAAAGGTTGCTGAAGATTTCTCTGATCTCCATGAAGGAAATTGTTCAGAGCTGCTTCAGTCACTGCTTATTTTAAGGAAGCTTTTGAAATGCTTCCACAAACTCAATCATCTTTTTGCAAGTTGTCTGGAGTGAGAGCGTTGAAAATGACTCTTCCTTGAAAGAATCCACAGGTCCTCCCTGTGTGTCTACCAGCTTCATTTTGACCGGTCCGTGGCTACCTGCCATGTGCTGACTGGGAAGTAGAAACATTAGCTTTCCCTTCTGGCAAATGATGACCCGATGGTCGCATTCAGCTGCTGTTGACTCTGTAAGAGTGTGTGTCTGTTAGCCTGTTTACATTCCCCCTGAGCTGGCACAGCTTCCCTAATGCCTGCCTTAATAGCAGAGCGGAACTGCAATAGCAAATGAATTTCATTTAGTCTACTAGTAAAGCCTTGGGGAGTACCTATCTAAAGCTTAAAACCAATTTCCATTTAGCTTCAATTTCCCTGCGAATGCTGAAGGAATTTGTGTCACTGAAATTACTTGGAAAGTCACCACTGTCCAACTTTCTTTTCCCAATTATTTCTGACCTATGAGAAATGAGTATGTTCTCACAATTAGAATTTAATTACTCTTAATCTATTCATAGGAATATATGTTCCTGGGGCTGAAGAAGTAACTGCATGGTTAAGAGCACTTTCCACCCTTATAGAGGGCCTCGGTTTGTTTCCAAGAACCCATACATGGAGGCTCTCAACTGATTGTAGCTCCAGTTCCAGGGGATCCAATGCCCTCTTGGACCTCTGCGGGTACCAGGCACACGCACAATACACTTATGTACGTGGAGTCAAATACTCACACACATAAAAATGAGTCTTTTTTAAAAAATAGAAATATAAAGATATGTTCTTATTCTATGGTAGTTTCATACTTATTAAGATCAAATCTAGGGCTGGGCTGTAGCATGTATTACATAAACAAGGCCCTGCCCCGGGGGAGGGGAAAGAAGGGAGGAAGGGAGGGAAGAAACATTTGTAATCAGAGAGAGTAAGGTGTCCAGAAACAGAATGGTCACTTAAACCTCACACACACAAGTAATATTTTGGTACATGTATATTCTGAACTTTTCATGTTATATACTCACATAAAAGTATCCATTATTTATCTTAAATTTAATTATACAATTTGTGTCTTATTGGGAACCTTAAATACTCTTGCATCTATACACCAATAATTCAATACAAGGGTTATGTTAATGAGCATTCATCAGAAGTTTTTAATAGGTAGCCTGTTTGTTTACAGATAGTTTGGTTTAGTGTCTTTAGGGTGGAGCATGGCAGGGACAGCTTGGTTAAAAGGGTTTGTTTGGAAGGAGACCCTGAAATTGTTTTAAATTGGACAGTTGGATAATGACACTTTTACTTTACTTGAATGGGATCCCAGTCCAACACAGGTCCTGTTTTCGTAACTATTCAAGAGACACATCAGCTCTTAGAAATATTAGTGGTTTTGACAAAAGTAATGCAAAGCAAAATTGCTTTTTCACACTAATCCGGCTTATACGACTTACAAAGAAAAAAGAAAACTGAACTAAGTCCTAATACAGGGAGACAGACAAATTAGAGAAACACATTGTGCATACATAAATATTTATATCTTAAATAAAAAAGAATGAACCTCCAGTTAGTTTTCCCAATTAGGATAAAAGGCAAAGAGGCATCAAAGAAGAAACCATAATGATTGTTCCACAAATATTTACTCAAGACCTAACAATGTCATATTCTCCAGACTTGACCCCTCCCCCTTAACCAAGCCCTTCCCTCTGTAATCTAAACCTTCCCCACAGCCAAGCTCATCCATCTACTCTCACAGTATCCCATGGTCCATCTTCAGTCCAAGGTGCTGGCAACTCTCTAGCGCCATTTTAATGTCATGGCCTTTCATGACTGTGACTGTAACTGTAACTGTGCTTAATAAACATTTATTCGAACAAAGTATGGTAGTTTTGACTGATTTTACATAATAAGAAATTTATGACCAGGCCAACTCACTGGAATTCCAAGTTGGAGAAAAAGCCTAGTGAGAATTGGCCTTGGCAATCAGAAGCGCCGAGGGTTGAATCGCAGCCATAGTCCTCACCCTTCAGTGACCTTGGGCTGGCTACTGAGCTCTCTAAGCTTCATTTAACATTTAGTTGTCAGAGACCACTGCTACCATGTTTGCTAAAATGTTTTGCATTCTGCAATACACACTACAAAAAAAAAAAAAAAAAAAAAAAAAAAACTTAGGAAAAGTCAGTATTTATACAGTAACACAGCAAAATGCAAGTAGTAGAACTCTACGGTGTCTGGCATGAGAAGCATCTTAGAAATATCACTACTTTTCTTATTGTCACTATTATTTCAGGAGGTAACATTTCAGATAAGCCTTGATGGAACACTAATGGCTAGACAAAAGGGTTAAGGCAAGAATTCTTAAAGAGACAAGAATAAACGCAGGGAAAGGGAGAAGAAAAACTCCCCAGAGATTAGAAAATACACCTTAACTAGAGAATAATGAAGTAGGTATGAAAGCTAAAACTGGCAGATGAAGGATTAAAGATAGAAGGGTTTGATGCACGTTCCAGATGCTTGTAAAACCTTCACTTCCCAATGGGGAGACTATCAGAGTCTTAGAGCGTAACAGGATTAATGCAATCATGGTTGTGTTGTCTTAACTGAAGTACACTGGGCTAAAATAGGCAATAGTGGAGGCAGGAAACTCCATCCTGAGAGCTTGTACAAGAGCTAACCGAAAAGGAGCAGAAAAGGGGGCTGAGTTCCTGCAGTTGGAGAACCAAGACCCATAGGGACTGGCTGTGTGTGACACAGGAAGCTTGGGGAGGAAGCTGCGGGATAAACAGCTTGAGAAACAGCAGATACATATTAGTTGGGAGTGATGGACCACTGGGAGTTAAGAGCACAGTTTATTTTTAGCAATGGAGATGTGCTTGGGTCTACACAGAGGAAGGTCTAGAAACTTGCTGTGAGTAGTGCAACTATAATGAGAATGAAGACTGGACTACCAAAGAGTTGACAGAGAAGGAACCAAGATGTAGGTGGCACCACTCTAAGCAGTGATGGCTCAAAGGTGCCTCATGAAAAAAGAACACAAGCAAACATAAAAGGGAGAGGAGGCAGGAAAGGGCGATAAAGAGGATGTGCTCAACATCACTACTAAAGCCCTAGACCTGTGCTGACCTTTAAGGCTGCCCTTGAAGCTGTTCCTCTCTGAACTCAGAGTACCCACTGCAAGCCCTAATAGAGGTCTTATCAGAGAACAGTGGAATTATCCATCTACCATGTGCATTGTTCTGATGGAAAAAAAATGTAGCATTTACAAGCTCAATAAATATTTAAAGAATCAGTGAATGAATAAGTGAATGCCTATAGGACCTCAGTCTTCCATGCCACTGTGTATTATAAGGCCTTTTCCTACATCACAAACTAGACACTCATTCACAATTCTGGGTCAAATATGTCAAGGAGCAGACTGAATTACTCTACTGGATTCTTTTGCTAGCATTGAGACAGCCTAATGGGATACATCAATGGTTTTTAAAATGTGTTCTCAAAAGTTTTTGTGGTTCCATAGTATACCTGGACCCCCCCCCTTCACCTCATACCACTTTCCAAGGACAATCCAGAGTAAAAGTTGGAAAGAAGCAGAAGATACCAATCACACTGAAACTGGATATAAAAGAAACTGGTCTTGAGAGAACATTTTATCATTGTGGTTTTTAGGAAGGCAGCTGTGGTTTTCTTACCTCTGAAATGCATTCTCACAGTATTCAGATTATAGGAGACGTGTATGAAGTCAAGCACATGAGTTCTTAAACTTCCCCAAGTGTCTTAAAGACATCATAAGAACACCATAATCTCTGAAACCCTTCTACCATTCTCCTTTTCTCTAGGGCCCACGTGTGAAGGAGGGTGCTAAGCACATTTTCCATTCCATGAGCATGGCTTATTTTCTACAACTTTTGTTTTCTATTCTCCAACCTGGGAGATACTCTCCAAGGAACATACCGATAATTTATTCAAGGCTGTGACATTCAGAGCTTAATTCGGCTTCACACTAAGATTCTGTTTGAATTGGCATGGCTGGGAGGCTGGCAAGCGTAGACTTGAGCAAGCTGGCTGTGGTAAGCCAATCTGTACTCACTCCTCCCCAGTCCTGCATTCGGTGATGTCATCTGGGTAACTTGAAGTCAGTCATGCTGGGAGTTTTTTTGCCTTATGGAAATACTCTAAGTGCTAAAAAGTAGTTCCTTCATTCAGCCCAAAGATCCAGTTAGCCAGCAAACTACTCATTTTGAAACCTACTACGAAGAAAGAAACATAGTCGATGCATTAATTTCTCTGCAGTCTCTGATAGCTGCAACTTACATGTGAGCAGGCTCACTGCCTGGTGGCACAAGAATGCTACTTTTAGTATTCTTTTAGAAATGCATGTGTAAACTATTTTAATTGACTCTCATTTTTATTTTTTAAAGTTAGCCATCATTATTTATAAGATTAATTATAGAAGCTGAAGAAGTAAAATCAATTTAAGAAGCAATTTGGCACAACTCTTTCAGAGGTAAAACAAAAACAAAATAATAAAAGAATAAAACATTTAGATTAAGGAAACTAAGACTCTTGTACCCACCAGACAATATAAGGCAGTATGGGGATGGCAATGTACCATCCATCTCGTCTCACCACCTGAATTTCTAAATAGGGTAGCCAGGTGGGTTGTTTGAAAGAGAGAGGTTACATTATGATGGAACTCTGACCCTGAAGGGAGGAGGGAATATACCACTAAAAAAATATTATCAAAACAAAATATTGTCAAAAACAGAGCAGAAGTGAAATATTTAAATGGTCTATGTTATCTCTCTGCACATATTTGTGCCAAAGTCATCTCATATAGAAAGAAAGGTCCGGTCTGACAGGATGTTGTTATGACCACCTCTTGGAGTTGCTAATACAGTTATGGACTCATAGCAATGCGTTATCATGCAATTCTTTAAGTATAATAAAGAGAAGGTATAAACACTGTACCCATGCAAGAAGCAACAGATTCCTTTTCACTGTCCCACAATATCCTAACATTCCCACGATGATAAGGAAACAGCAAACAGCAATCATGACCGGGTGAACGACGGGGAAGTAAGTCAATATGACTGCCTCTTCTACCCTAAAAGAGGAAGATCATATCACAAGATAAATAGATCATTATCAAAAGACCAAAATGCTCCCCAGACCCAGACACTGAACAAATGCCACTGTGAGCTGTGGTTCTGCAAATTATCATCCTTCAAAAGCTGGTGACTTGTCACTTTGTGTCTATTTGCTTGCTTATTTTATCTTTGTTTTGGTTTTTATGTAGGTGTTAGCATTTCTTCCCCAACACATTTTAATTATAGGCTCCAAAGCACCAGCCTATAGAAACCAAGGTCCCAACCAGGGGAATTGACCTCTTCTCTGATCTCGGAGTCTCTACAGCACTTTTCTTCTTTCTGATAACTAATCATTTTCTAATGTGAGGGGAACAGGAATACATAGGAAAACTGGAGAACAGGAGAAGGTAAAGTAGGGACTTTTTGCTAGGACATATGAAGTCATTAATCAGAGCCTGTGATGTGATCATAATGAAACTTAGCCATTATTCAGTGCAGTGCTTGTACGCTCTGCTGTATTACAGACTTTTCGAAAGGTTTCTTCTCACTTGATCCGTACTGTGATTCAGAGTGGTACATAGTAAAGTCTCCACTCACAGACAAGGACAAGCCAGACAGACAACTGGTTTGTTACTAACCATAGAACTGTCCATGCAAATGCACTGTTACCTGATGTCCTGCAAGATTAGTAGTTTTCCTTAATAAAAATGTGATAATAAATGTAAATTTCAGCAAATAAGTTGCTGGTGCAGAAAAATGTCTTCTACAAATGGTGGAGGAGAAGAGCTCAATGAACAGGTCAGAGCAAAGATGTTTAAAAGTTGGGATCTGGGTAGAGCAAGTGAAAGAATTCAATAGACCAACCTTGTTTCTGCAGTTAAAGTCAAAACATTATTCAGGTAGTCCCTCATCCAAGCAGAAACGGCCAAGACACTGATGGACATTAACTAAAGAGAAGAAATAACAAACTGGTTACCAGAGATTTATGCAGTATTCACTTGAAGGTTAACAACCGTAAATGGAGACTTTGCTATATAATTTTCATGCTTTTCTTAATAACCTGTTGGCTTTCTATTGAATTTTACTGGTACCATAAATATCTGGCTAATCCATTTAGTAATCACACATACACTAAATAGAATATCTGCAAATAAGATACAGACAAATGAACTTTTAAGTGGGTGCTATCAAGTTCAGTGAAGAAATTACCTAAGAACAACTTAATTTTTAAATCTATAAGATGAACTTAAAATCATCATTCTTAAACACAATGAAGCAGTTAAATATGGTTCCTGAACAATTAAATATTGTCAAAAAGGTTACAGGACCTACCATAAAAGCTTCTATTGACTAAAACCCAAACAAAGTGAACATTAGAATAATAATAATAATAATAATAATAATAATAATAATAATAATAAATGTAATGGTTTGAAACATCAATATGTTCCAAACTCAAGGATGATCATTATAGCACGATGAACACCCAAATGACTATTCAGAAAATGACATGAACCTCTTATTTATTCTTATTCTATTTTTCTTATACAAAGTAAAGGCAGAACCAAAGACTGAGTCAGATTTTTAAAAGCAGAATTTCTAGTTATACACGTAGCCATTATACTGCAGTAGCACCATTTAACAACTTCTCCTGAAATAATGGTGCTATACAGGAAATTCCTCAACACCAGACAAAATTAGCAGATCAGAGGTTCTTAGCCTTGTCTGTACATTAGAGTCACCTAGGACTCAAACATTTCCTGAACCCACAGTAAACCAGCCCTGGAGTAGGGACAAAGTGGCATTGGTGTGACAGATTGACAGTCATTCCGATTCATTGGCTGGGCTGAGGATCACTGTAGCCATGAAAGAAGGATGTATAGCAGGGAAATATCAGACTGCAGATACGAGACCCACCCGATTCATCTAGTTCAATAAAAGATACAATCAGACACTTTAGTTCTCATGATCTGAGCAATCAGCGGTAGCCAGAAATATATGTATTGTTACCAAAAAAAAGTCAAGCTTAAACCCAGTTAAACATCCAACTGCATCAGTAACTGACCACAAACTACAAGTTCTAGCTCTAACCACCACTTCTGGGATACAGTAAGGAAAATCAAAACCATGAGATTATTTTACAAAACAAACAAAATTGTTTCTTCAATTTATAAAAAGTAGATATTGCAATATAAATTTTAAAAAAGAAAGGGAAATCTATTAAATATTAAAAGGAGTTCAAGAGATTGCCCAATGTAATATGCTTACCTGCTTTGAACTCTGACAAATCAATTGCAAAGAAATTCACAGAAAACTGGAGAAACATTGATCAGATGTCTTAAAATACTAAGAACTTGACTATTCTTTTAGGTATGAATACAAATTCAATGTATTTTCAAGATCCCTTACTTTCTAGAGCTCTGCTGTGAATTGGGGATGAAATTTAACTATGACTGAGAGGCAGTAACAAATAGCCATGCCCTGCCGGGAAGGTTACCTGAAAGTGGAGGAGGCTATGTTGGCAATTTCAGACATTGAGTAATGAGAAATTATTAGTGTTTTAAAATCTCACAACTCAAAAATGCAAGGAAAAACTGTAAGGATTCAGGCATTATGCTGGCCTGCCCCTGTCACTTGGCAGAATGCACTCAGGCAGTACTCTGGTCAGCCAAAGATTCCATGAGTACTTGTCTGCAGGCAGGTATAATGGACCCCTTTAAAGTCAGACCCCTGCCCACTTATGACCGATCTCTCTCTCTCTCTCTCTCTCTCTCTCTCTCTCTCTCTCTCTCTCTCTCTCTCTCTCTCTCTCTCCCTCCTGCTTTCAGTTAGCCACCAACAACCCCCTCCCCTTTCTCTCTCCCCGTCTCTCCTCTTCTGTTCCCAGTGTCTCTATGTCTCTTCCCTTCTCCCTCACTCCCTTTCTAGATAAACTCCTCATTTAAGCTCTATCTGCCTGGCGTGTTATTCCCTCCTTGCCTGGGTCACCCTCACATATCACATTATAAATTTTACTCTCAATATGGCAAGACTAGCCATTTGGGCAAGATACTGCTCTTGTCTGGACTGTTTGACTTTATGCTGTATAAACTGGACATGCAGGACCCACTGGAAAGTGACTGCTAAAACAAGATGTATAGTACTACAAGGTTCCTACTTCATGGAAGAGTCTGCCAGACAATCTGCAGGACACAGAGAAGTGACTGACAAACTGTCAATACAGGTGGACAGTTTAAAGTCTGCCAGACACACTATATGGCCTATTGGCTGAAGATGGAACATTACAGAAAAACTTCAGGTGACTGACCAGGTAGCGAGATGTCTCTGTCATTTCTAGAGTTTATACATTATCCTTCTGTGGTTTTTTGATGGAGTTGAAGACAGATAATTATGGTTATAGTTTTCCTAAGTTAGGATTAAAGATAAATTACATATAGCACTTTAGACTCACAAAGATAGGATAGATGATGAAATATTTTCTTTAAATTTTGCTAAATGTTAATTAACTAAACATTGTTAACTGTGGTTCTTATTTGATAACTGTTTTGCTATATGTTTTGCTATGTTAAGGTTAAAACCCTTTTATTTTAGACAGAAAAGAGCAGATGATGAGAAATAGCATTCTGTAAATATGTTTCTCGTATTGGTTAATGAATAAAGCACTATTGGCAAATAGAAAGGCAAGATAGGTGGGACTGGGAGACACGGAGGATTCTGGGAGATGTAGTAGAGTTTCAAGATGTAGAGACTTGGAAGAACAGCAGTCCAGACCCTCTCTCCAGTAAGGTAAAACCATGTGGAAACTCTTAGATGGATAAAAATGGGTTAATATTTTAAGACAGAGCTAGCCAATAAGAAATGCTAGTAACAGGCTAACAGCTTTATAGCTAATGCAGTGTCTCTGTATTATTTGGGGCTGATGCAGCTGTGGGACCAGGCTGGCGGGAAAACTCCTTGTAACACTTTTTCAAAATGTGTCTTTGTTTTTCTTAAACATAGTATGTTTAAGTATGACTTAACCAGATTTCTAACAATTCTGGCATTCTGATGAACATCCATTATTTTCAGAGTTAATGCTGAGGAAAGGGTTATCTAAGATGGTAATGAGTCTGAGCTGATGCAGACACTGACCTCGGAAACTGGCTCTCTAGATGTAGCCTCCAAGGTGAGCTCATGTCCTTGCAAAGGGCTCTCTGCTGGGAAGCCAGTGGGGAAATTTACCATCTCATCATTGTTTACAAATCTCTATTCCATATCTTTCATCTCACAGCTACCTGACTATATGTGGATCTTTACCTTGTAAATGTCACAGAGATAGGATACTTCATTATTTTAAATTATTTTGCACCTATAAAGAACTCTTTTGTTGCTCTACAAAGTATGAAATAATCTTCAGATCTCCATCTTTAAATGTCTTTCTTTTTACTTTTTAATCATTTTGAGAATTCCCTACACTAGTATAATGCATTTTGACCATATCTGCTCCTTGTTCTCACCTGTCCAACTCATCCTTATGTTTCTTAGTTCATTTTGAACATCACAGTCTTACTGTGTAAAACTTATTAACAGTTGTTGCCACTAGACACAGTTTTCTACAGAGAGAGAGAACGAGAGAGAAATGAGAGAGAGAGAGAGAGAGAGAGAGAGAGAGAGGAACAAAGAGAAAAAGAAATTCATTTCTTTTGAACATTTATTAAATGACAGGATGAATAAAGCATTGGTTTTGAAGTCATTATTCCATTCAAAGAATATGCAATGACCGTGGCCAGGTACTGTGCTATGTGCTAGAGACACACTAATGAGAAGAAACTAACACTATCTCCGAGATGCAATTAATTGAAGGAAGAGGACACATATCACCAACTCATCAGAGGTGTGAATGTGCATACAGGAAAGAAATAGTAAAAGATGCTTTAACAACTCCTTTTGGGTTGCCTGACCTAATCCACAGGGTCAAAGGGACTTCTCTAAGGTAGCTGAGATCTGAAGAGCAATGTCAAGTTAATTAGGAAGGAAAGGGACAAAAAGAACTTTGCAGTCAAAAAGAAGAGCAAAGGTGTTCCAGAGTGGAAGACAAGTTCAGGAAAGGGAAATCACCCCTGGTGGGAAGGCACACGCAGGCAAGAGTCAGATAATAGCTTTGGAAGCTGCCTGGTGGTGTGTGTCCTTGACCATGATGACAATGGGAAGCCACTGAACTCTAAACTGGAACTAGAATCCCATTTCTGTAGCTTTTCAGCCAATGACACTTGTTATGACAATATTTGTTTTTCCCCCCTTTTAAATCATCATAAAAACAAAATCACTTTTGACCAGTTTCTCTTAATCTTTCTCAATGTAAGAATCTAGACTGTGGACGTCTACCAGGCAGACAGCACACAGAGCCACTAGACAGCCATGCACAATCTTAGCATGTCTAAAACTGATCTCTGCTCTGTTCCTTTGTCCTCCTCATGGTGTTTACAAGCCTAGTGAATGGAATAATGAACCCTTCAATCACATCGACTGGCAACTTGGCAGAGAGCCCGAACCTCTCCCTCTTCCTCGCTGGACATTTAATTAGTTTTGAATCCTTTGCATGGTTCCTGAGAGGCATCTGGCAAAACCCTCCCCATTTCCTGCTGCTTCAGACTAATTCAAGCCCCCATCCTCTCTTGTCATGATGTCATCTTTATAAGGTATCTCTGCAGTTCATAGACTCCTATGCCACAATACAGGATCAGGCATGCTTCAGCATATAGCTGTCCCTATGCCATTCCCTAACTCCTACTGCCTTTTCCCTTATCTCCCTTCTAAAGAATGAAGTTCAAATGACTGCAGAGATCGCACAAGGCACTCTTACTCACTCCTTAACCTAGTTCTTCTACTCTGTTTGCTGCCAGCTCCTCCCCACAGTTGAACAATGATGGAAGTCCTTGCAAAGGGCACCACACACATCTCCCAAGGTCCCATGTCTGCTTTTCCAGTTGCCTCTGCCCCACAATGACAGTCCTCAGGAGCAAAGTAACCTCCACTTCTCCTTGGACACCAGCCCAAACACCAGTTAGAGGGGAAAGACTGTCTCCAGGCTCCCTCTGTACCCACAGCACTCTGAATGTTCTTGCTACGGTCCTGGGGAAGCCTCTGTCTCATTTCCTATTTTACCTGCCCATCTGAAGAGTACATACCCAGTAGAGCCAAATACCATTTAGGTGAGTAAATGGAAAAAGAAGTAAACTAGATGGAAATGTTTTCTGCTTTCTAAGCAAGCTGAGATCTTCAGCAAAAAGACAGATGCTCTAATAGAACTAAACTTCCCATGCTGGACATTTCTGTAGGGAGATGTCATCCAAATGACAATGTAATGATTTACAATGCAGGTTAGAAACTTGGACAGGAATGTTTCGAACTGTAAACTTTACAGTCTATTCTGTCTCACTATGTTACCCTGACAGGTGTCTAGCAAACATTGCACCCAGAACACTAGCCAAAATAAATATCAACACAAAGCCGGCTACCACAGCAAGCAAGCACCTTTGAAAATAAATGGCTTAACTTCCTGAAAATCATCTCGTCCTCAAAGAGTGGTTTTATTCATGGAAGTTAGGAACATAACAGAAGGTGCAAACAGAACATGGCCACACCAAGGAACTAAACAAAAAAGAGACTGAATCTCTTCAATAAGTCACCCTGACGTTACATAACTTAGAAGTGTAAATTACAGGTACAACTCATATTCTTAACTCAATTGTGGTACTTTCTGTGAATTCTCCAAATTAGTTTTTATTTTGTCTTAGACTTATATTTCCTCTTTTTGACTAAGCATATAAAATACTATATTATTCTAATTTATGAATTTTGCACATATAGATCAAATCAGGGACATAACTATTCTGATTCAAATAATCAGAAATATCAAATGTGTTCTATTGAGAACATGGTCCAATTTCTCTGGAATATAATTATGGGGGTTAGGAGTATTAAGTCAAGTTTTTCTTGTATATTGGAACTGTGCATGTATCCACATTTTCTAAGTTGTGTTATGAAGCATATATCTATAGTTCACACAAACTAGGCCACTGTCAAAAACAAAGCTTTTAAAATTCTTCAACTGTTTGCATAAGTCATGGAACATGGCAGTGGCACAGATTCTTTGCAAGAGTGACAGATGTCCAAAACTACCTTCCTGAACTTCCCTTTGTGTGTCAAATCTGTTAGCAATGACAGAATGTCAGCAAGGTCTAGATCTTAGTTCTCCTGTCTCCACAAAGAACACTCAGACAAAGCACCCAGGCTTTCAGAAGCTCCATCTACTCATCTTGTAAATCCTGAGAGTGAGTCAAGAGCTTTGCTTCTTTTAAAAAAAAAAAACTGACTTTTTATTTACTTAAAAGTTAAATAAATTCTTGCTGGTTTGGAGGCCAAAGCTACATGTCCCCATGATACCTCTGCCCCTGCCCTGCATACCTTCTCTCAGCTTCTCTTGTAGGAGTAGATGACAGAAACAAAGAGAACACACAGATAAGACTATTTGTCAACATCTTCAAAGAACAGATAATGTTAATAATGGCCAGAAAAGATAGAGAAATGACCTAAGGGCATAACTTAAGCACAGACTCCATCAATCAGAAGTGGTAATCAATAGCATCAGAACAACAGTTCGGAATGAGGGTCTTCATACATCATCTCTCCCTGCTTACAATGACTTTCCTTCCCTGGACCAGAGAGGCTCACTTTTAAGTCTCCAGTGTTATGATATAATTAGCGGAGACATCACCATTCTCAGACTCACACTGGTTTACAAGAGAATGAATACAGTCACAAAAGAAAGGCAGAAGGTTTCGATCTGCACTACAGTTGATAATCTGGGGCAGTCAACTCTACCGTCCCAGGATGGGTAAAGGACCCAATGTTCCTGTCTCCAGTAGGAATGGAGGTAATCCAGAATCTACATCTACTCCACAAAAGCATTCCATGAAGCTTGCAGGGACTCAAGGCCATGACAAAATATAACTATATTTTGGAGGCAAACTCTTCTCACTTGCCAAGAGGGCAACCTTTTAAGGAGCGTGTGGTAGAAAATCTCGCTACACATGCTGATGTCCAGATAACGCAAGGGGAATTCCTTCCGGTCCTCCTGTTGCTTCATCTATATTCGCAGCCCATTCCTAAACCCCAGCTCACCTTTTAGTTCTTCTAGGTCTCTTTTCAAGTTTAGTCGGGGAAAGTCCACCCTTAGCATCTTTTAAAATGGTAAGCCAGCCCCAATGACACTCACATGATAAGTGAAAAGGAGGCTAAACATTACAGAAAGGGTATCACACTTTTAGAAAATTACAAATATACAATTTGTGAAATACGAGTGTTTGTCATTTTCCTAAACTTTCTAAAGGAAATCATACTATTCCTACTTATAATACAGGCACAGACACACATCACCTAAGGACAGTGTCCATATCAGAAAGCTACAGTCATTTTTAAAACAGAAGAAAACTTTCATTTTTTTTTCCAAGTAACATGCCCTTCGAACAGAAAGAGTGTGACGCTTCAGATAAAGATAATAACCCCCCTTTGGTGTCTTGGGCACTAAGCAGCAGAGATCCAGTATCAATCACTTCCTATAAGCTGCACCCACACAGCTGCACAACACCCATGCAACACCAGGCATCCGGCAGCGGAGTCAAGCTCCTCCGTAATGAGGAAGACACTCAGCAGATGGCAAGTCAGAGTGACAGCTCTTCGGGAATGAAGAGAATACAGAGCACTGGGGTCTGAGGACCTGTGGACTGTCTTCCTCTTAAACACATGGACACCTCATACTTAACAAAAGATCTTACAAAAGTCAAGATCTATGCTTTTCCTTAAAGACTGTTCAGTTCTGAGTGTAGCGAAACAAAAATTACATGGGCTAGGTTTTCCAAATTAGGATGTATTGTTTTCTGCAGAAAGAAAAAAAAATCACTGTAGGGAGAAGGGGATTGAGTGACAATGCAATACTCAAAAGGTATAAGTTTGTTGATTTAAAATATGAATCGTAAAAGGTTCTACTTTGGAGCCCTATGGGTGGCAAGGGAAGGTGTGTCAACTTGCAAAAAAAAAAAGAGAGAGAAACAATCCCTTCTCCATCATCAGGATGTGAAGTCTGATTTAGGAAATGGGATGCAGATACCCCATCTTTTTGTCCTCCTTGTAATGCCAGCGGTAACTAGTAGCCAGCACTTGCCCCTGCTGGTGAAGAAAGGGAATAGCTCAGACCAATATGTGACAGAGGGTCGTCATTAACATGTTGAGAGCTAGGGATATAATTGAGCGGCAGAGCACTTGCCTGGCATGTCTAAGGCCTTCAGTTCAATTCCAGAATACATGTTTGAGCATGTGCACATGCACATGCGCACACAGAAACACACACACATGCACATGCACACTCACAAGGGGAGCTGAGCCTGAAGTTTAGCAGCACTGCTCAGGTGATTTTCCCATACTCTGGACTGAGAGGCGGGCTCTGGACTGAGAGGCCAGCTCAAGAGGGTGTGGAATAGCTTACATTCCCCACTGTGTTTTCTTGACATCATTGCAAGTGCATTCAGCGTGGTTCCCAGCAGTATAACTTTTCTATTTTCTACATATGCAGAAACAAACAACTCCCAGACCTGGACTTCCTGTTCTGATGCTTCCGAGAGAGTTACTAAGTTACTGAACTCATCTGAACACTGCTTTCCTTATCAAAAAAAATAAGCAAATAAATAAATCATTTAAAAAAATAAAAGGAAGGAGAGCTGGTTGTTGGTGGTGCACACCTTTAATCCCAGAACTCAGGAGGCAGAGGCGACAGATCTCTGTGAGTTCAAGGCCAGTCCGGTCTACAGAGCTAGTTAGTTTCAGGACAGTCTCCAAAACAATACAGAGAAACCCTGTCTCAAAAAAAAGGAAAAAAAAAAAAAGAAGAAGAAGGTGAAAAGAAGCTGAGTATGGGGCTGTGATGAAAACTAGAGAGAACATACAAGCCCTCCTAGAAGCTGGTCACAAAGGAAAATATTTTGCTTTATATTATTGTATTGCCAGCTTTCCCAAAGTTAGAATAATCTTTTTTTTCTTACCTGATATTTGTTTTTATTTTTGAAACAAAGTTGCATTTTGTATGCAAGAGCTAGCTTAGATCTCAGCATAGGCTGAATTTCAATTTACAGCAATCCTCCTGTATCAGCCTTACTATTGTTAGGATTGCAAGCATGAGTCATGAGCCATCCTGCCTGGTCACAGATATTTTTAACTGAATGAAAAAAAAAATCCTAGTGCTGGCACTACATCTCAGTCAGGAAAGGCTTGCCACACAAGCCTAAATACCTAAGTTCAACTGAATCCACATACCCTGTGATGTCCACCCACCAGGCTATGGTATTGGCAGCAGACACTTCACCCCTCACCCCCTACACACACACTATAACAAATCTTAAAGTCTATATGGAAAAAGAAAATAACCAGGACAAAAAGTGTCAGTGCTATAAAAGAACATATACCTATCTACAAAAAAAAATTCTATAAAAACATCTTTCACTAATGTGTTAACAACAGACAAAATTAACAAGCAAGGGGGGAAACCTCA
Source organism: Phodopus roborovskii (assembly GCF_943737965.1). Taxonomy (NCBI): domain Eukaryota; kingdom Metazoa; phylum Chordata; class Mammalia; order Rodentia; family Cricetidae; genus Phodopus; species Phodopus roborovskii. The sequence goes on from NW_026125444.1 coordinate 9,177,278, forward strand.
GTAAGGACAAAATTAAGTACAAGAAAGTGCATCAAAATTATGTGTAACTATGTATGCAGGTGGTGTTTCTTGCAGGTATTGGGAGAGATTAAAAAAAAGAATAATAACATAATACTTTAAATTTTCAGATTGGTCAAGACTGAAAAGCACAGTATTCCTAAGAAGGTGGCAAGGGATACCTTCATACAAATCGTAACGTACATTGATGACTTTGTTTCTAAGCTGTAGAATGCTCAAACAAGGTTACTGGATCAAAAATATAGTAGTAGTGGCAGTAACAGCAGTTCCAATCAGGACAATAATAATTACCACTCCTGCTACCAGGAATAGTAACAATCCACTTCCTGTTTGTCTCCCTGAGGAGATTAGCAAGATTGTGGTAACTGCAGTGGCCACACAGCTTCTAAACAGACAGTCCTGATGTGCCACTGTTCTAAATGCTCACCACACCCCTAAAAATACAGGAGCGTTTTATCTATTTTAAAAACTAGAAAGCCAAGGCACTAAGTTTACCTGTCAAACACATAATAACTATATGGGAACTATTTTGTACAGACTGCATTTTAATATTTTATTGCTGTTGGCTACATTTTTGTCTTCATGTTACTTCTGTCACCACATATTTTTGGTATAAGCAACTTCATGTCTATGACAATTACAAAACAGTGAAATGAAAAGTCATGCGTGTATATGAATATGAATAGGTTCATGCAGGTAGCAATAAATAAATGGTACTTCTGTCTAAAACAAATCAAAACACGGGGAGGGGCACATACTGAATTGTTACAGAGGAGATATTGGAGGGGGAGAGAAGGGCTGGAGACAGAACAGGTAACAATCTAGATAAACAGCAAATCATAACATACATACTCCCACAGTCAGACAGTTGAAGGGCAGGCTAACAGTAAAAGAATAACATTTTGCAGTCCCTGGTAGAATAAAGGGACTTGCAAATGGTTAAAGCAGGGGGGGGGGGGGTGTGAGAAGGATGTTTTTAGGCAAACTTCATTATTCAGAAGAGCAATATCTTTGCAAAATGATTTGGGTATTTTTCCCCAATGGAAAAAAATATTAAGAAATTTCCACAGTACTTTATTTTTTCATTGAACAACCAACAAAAGGTCTTATTAATGCGGAGGTTCAGAGGTGAGTAAAGACTGCCTGCTAAAGGCATCGTCTAGGTGCCAGGGAGCTTAGTCCTGTCCCTGGCACCACTGTCGGAATAGCTGACCTCTGACATACCATTTAACTGGCTCTCAATTTCCTGATTTACAAAGAAAGGAAGTTCAACCAGGCCCTCCATAAAGGTCCCTTTAGTGAGAAACTGTAACAGTAACAAATGTGTCCCTAGGATGCATAATATAGGCAAGTCCAAAACCTAGCAATAACACTAATAATTACACATTTTAGAAGAAACAGAGTTCAGAGTCTTAACACCTGATATTAAATTGGCAATTTAAAGGCCTGCTTTAAAATGTGTCCTTTTGGAATTGAAAAGTACAGTAAGACTGATTAGTGATTCCATATTTCCAAACGTGAATGTAACTACTCAATATTTAATTTTCATATTGACTTTTTAAAAGATGACTTAACTTGTCATCTTAGAATGGTGTCAGTCCTAAAGGAGCCATTTAACAAAAATGTCATCCTCAAGAGACTAGATATAATAGCTGTTGGGCAGACGACAGACAGAGAAATACGCTGCACATTAAAATTTCCAACAGGAAATGTTGAACATAAATTACTGAAAGGAAACAAAAGTGGCAAAAGGGAATTTGCTTAATATGACAGCCTTCTGAAGCAGCATTCACAGTTTTAGTATTTATATTTTCCTAAGTATTATAAACAATACAGTATTAGCACTTTATGAAAGCATGAAGTGTCAGTAATTCATACAGCATAATTTCCATGGGCTTGTTAAATTTTATGTATTTTTGTATCCTTAAATGGCTGTGTCTTTTCTTTCCAAAAGCATACATAAAACCCAAACATCCCAACTTAGAAACAGTTATGTGGAAACCACCTTTTAGACGGTATGGAATTCCCTTTAAAAACCTACCCAGACTTTTGATAGACTCTCTAGGTATGAATCCCTCTAAAGACTGTTTGTCCCAACCAATTTTTATAGGCACAGACGTAAAGAAAAGTTATAAGGCTTGCACAGTTCTCTAAAAGTCCTGCTAAGTAGCAGTTCCCAGGAGGTATGTCATAATTGTCTTATCTACCAGCGTCTTTATTTCTATCTCATAGACTAGTTTCATGTCTAATGTTACTGGCACTTGTATACAGGAGTGTACTCCCCCCTCCCTTCTAATTACAGATGGAACTTGAGCTAGATCAAAGGCATTTTAAGAAGGTCAAATTTTACTTCTCTGAAAAACAGAGGATGTGATCTCACGTCATTAATTAATGCTGAGCCATGCCCCTTGGAGCCTTCTCTGGTGGTGCAGAAAACTGGGTCCTGTCTTGCCCACCTGCTGGAATGATCGAAGTGTAGACTTACCCAAAAGAGCAGATTGAGGGCGTAGAGCAAGCAGCGCAAACACTTGACGGAATCTTCTCTGGCCATTGTGAATCTCCGGAGGGAGAAGCCCCATCCTTTCACCACATCCTACCGGCCCAGGCAAAGCAGTCAGGATCTGCAGGGGTGGGTACGCAGAGAACTAACTTCACAGCCAGTGCGCCCCTCTGCCAGCCCAGCCCTGTATTCGGCTAGCCTTCAGATTGGGTCCCCAGGATCCCCAAGCCTAGTTTATTCGAGACATCGCCTCATCAAAACTCATTTGTTAGCGTCATAAAGGGAACAAAGCTCCCAAAAGTTCTAACGTGGCTTCAGATAACACCTGTTGCCAAGAGAAAAGGCTGAATCTCCGGATGAATGAAGGTGGCTCCCAGGAGACCTGCGGAGGGGCCTTCTCTATTCTGTTGAGACTTTATTTGCCCTCTCCCAGGAGACAGCTTGCTCTCAACTGCCCTAAATGTTACACCTGCACAGCTACCTCCATTCCCGGACACACACACACACACACACTCACTCACACACACACCCACCTCTGGAGATGCCACAGGCTCCACTGCTACCCCCATTCTCGGACGGACGGATGGACGGACAGATGAACACACACACAGAGAGGGAGAGAGAGAGAGAGAGAGAGAGAGAGAGAGAGAGAGAGAGAGAGAGAGAGAGAGAGAGAGAGAGAGAGTTCCGCGCTCCCCACCCCACCACCCAGTAGCACAGCCCGGGTGTGAACTCGAGGGGCCACAGGGGGCGCAGCGCAGAACTAGCATTCCGCCCCGGGACTAGGGTTTCTTTGGGAGAATGTAAGAAACACTGTTTGTCGTCCGGGAATAATGGATGAGCCTGGGGCGGGGTGGCGGGGAGGGAACTTCGGGGAATCGAGGCTGGTACGACTGTGCCCACTCTGGGCAGGTCATTCACGCACCACCACCCCCAACCTCGGGGCCCCGCACGCCGCTGCGACCCTAAGGTCCCCGCCGCCCGCAAAGCACAAAGCCCGCGCGGTCAGGCAAAGCCACCACGGCTGCGCGCCCCCGGCAGGACGCACGGTGCAGAGCAGAAGCCACTCGGGTGGACTGTGCGGACCGCGGGCAGAAGAGATGCAGGACTTGTGGCCACTCACCTTCCGAGCCGCGCTCCCGCCGGGGGACAGTCAGGGACACACGGCGGACACTCATCCGGGCAGGGACGCTCCTCCCGGAGAGCCAAAGGGCTGCATTGGCTCCCGCAGCAGACGCTTCCTTGTCTTACTCTCCCCAGCCGTCGCCGTCGCTGACTCCTGGGAAAAAGAAAAGGAAAAAAAAAAAAAAAAAAAAAAAAAGTCCCGGGCAGCAGTCGCTGGAAAGTCTCTGCTAAGCCACCTCCCAACGCTGCTGTCCCTCCCAAGTCCTCGCCAAGTCCGGACGAGGGAGCCGCGGCAGCCAGGGCCAGCTGCACAAACTCTCAGCGCATGCTCGGCCGCTGGCTGCCGAGTTGGGTCCTAGTGGGTGTTTCTTGTCCCTCTCACCCAGAGTGACACCCCAGAGGGATTCTTCACCTCTGCAAGATAGAATGCTGGAGAGATAAAAACCTGCAGAGCTGAGGGAGTCCTCACAGCAAATCCGTTTAAAATGGTGGCGTCGTCGCAGGGGTGGAAGCTGAGTTATACGCATAAGGAAACAGGCTTTTATTATATGAAAATATTTGTGTTTGAGAAGGGGGGCCACGGGTGGCCCAATCCAATTCCTGCAATGAGAGACTAGTTTTCACAACCTTTATGGAGCCACCTCCTGTGACTTGTCATTAACGTGTGCCCTGTGATCCTTACTGATTTGTTGCACTCCCCAATCAAATATCTACATATATATGTATTTAGATACATAGATAGATAGATAGATGATATAGATAGCTCCACTAATATTTGCAAAACCATGGGTGTATCCCTATATCCAGGCTCAGATAGGGAAAAGAACAATTAATTCGCTCACAAGTAATCCAGACTTTCCCAAATTTCTCTCAATTGTGTTGAGTATGTTCTAACTGGTGATATATCTCAAAATGCACACAGGGTGGTGAGTGTTGTCTTTTAAACTAGAAATTCGGATAGCATCACGATAACTACAAAGCATCTCTCCAAACCTAATTTCTATCTCAGAAATAAGAAATTTCATATTTAAAAAAAAATTAAATTGCTGGATCATGTTGCACCTCAAAAAAAAAAAGATTGTGTTTTATCCCTCCCTCAGAATAGCATACATTGCTGTGATCATTTGTTCCCACATCTAACAGCAAATAAAACCTCACCAATAAATGTGTTACCTGATATCCTAGCAACATCTTTGAGAAAAATTAATAACCGGAGTACAATTTGCAGCTGTAGTCTGTGTCCATCATCACCTTTTTGCCGTATGACTAAAGTGACAAGGGGACATGGTCTAAACTGGTTGGAACTGAGGTTAACACCATGAGACAGTGTGGATGCCCAGGGTTAAGTTTAACATTCTTCCTAAGCAAACCCTTAAAACAGCCAGCTCTTAGAGGCATACAAGAAGTACAGACATCCACACAGATTGGCAAGGAAAGCGTCCATCAGATGACTGCCCCTCCAGTCACACAGTGACTTCTGGAATCGTGGGGAGGAGCTCAGAAAGCTGCTTTCATCCTTGTCAGTGTGTTCACAAGCGGAGGCAGCTGCCAGATTCACAGGGAAGGCAACTGGAACAAACCACCATCCAAATGCTGTTGGTGCCACACACTTCCTGAAAGATATAAAAGCTCCCTCACAGAGGGGTGGCTTTGCCATTAAAACAGGGGAAAGGAATGCTAACAATGCTCACGTCTCAGAAAGAAAATCCCCTTCCATTGTTAGAAGACTGGTCACCTAGCCGAGAATGATAAAATAATGAAATAGATAAAAATGTCCTCTTTTTCCACAGTGAGTAAGGAATGTGGAACTAAAAGAAAGTCAAAGTAATAGTTTAACATCACCTCTTAGTCCAGTTAGAGTCCACGCCACTGTCTGGAATCCCAGCTGTCGGTCTAGTACAGCAGTTTAATGGCTCTCAAACTCTCTGTGTTAGGATCACTTCTAGTTAGCTTTGAGAAAAATCCTGAAGTGCTGGTGGACTTCAGCAGACTGAAGTCAGAGTCTCCAAAGGTGGAGCCTTAGCTTGCCATTTTAAACTTCTCGTGGCAAATTAAATGTGCAGTACAGTTTAAGAATCCACTAGTGTTTGGTGGACCCTCAAATGAGCAGGGTAGCCTCTTCAGGTGGAGTAGGATTAAATCCCTCACCCGCCAGTTGATGAGCATAGAGTATTCACATGTTATAAGAAGAAGACAGCTGTAGTTATTTCTCTGATAATTTCTCTGATATCCCTGACAAATGGTCATCAGGAGTTTAATCAATTTCAGTATGAGAGACCTCAACACACTTAAACCCTGCAATACAGGGCAGCCGTAATCGCCTTGATGTGATCATACCTCTTGCAACTTCTTTTTTTTTTTTTTAAGATTTTATTTATTTATGATGTATACAATTATCTGTATGCATGCTTGTACACCAGAAGAGGGCACCAGATCTCATTATAGATGGTTGTGAGCCACCATGTGGTTGCTGGGAATTGAACTCAGGTCCTCTGGTAGAGCAGCCAGTGCTCTTAACCTCTGAGCCATCTCTCCAGCCCCCTCTTGCAACTTCTGTACCCTCATTTTGCCATTTTGCCTCCACAGCCTGAGCAGGATCTCCTACCAGGCAGCTCAGGGGCTACTTGATGGCTGTCAGTTTCCCTCCCTCTCTGGGATGGATGTCACAGCAGTCATTCTGTAGACTCTGTCATTTTCTCAACAACATTCACTCCATGGGGACCGTCACCATTCAAGGAAGGAGTGGCAAATTAAGAATGCATAGACTCACTGCCCGAAAGGCAGGAATTCATTCTAAGGCACTGCATGCTGCATTAAGTATTATTTGAGTGTGTGGCGTTTACTGTACCTCCCTCCTGCTGAAGATATTAAAAATGAAAGTCCCTGCCTGCTGAGAAACGGCAAAACAGTTCCTTTCTATTTATTTAATGGTAATAATATGAGTAAGATCTATATTTACAAGTACTCTTTTATAGGTTCCCAAGTAAAAAGCAGAACTCAGCCATGCAGGAAGATGGGCACAGGCTCTTCTATGCACAAGGCATTTCACTTATACTTAAGGTAGAGCAGAAGGAACAGGGGAGGGGCTTGGTGGTGGCGTGAATGAATGAGTTTTTGAGTTTTTGCTGGCTTCTGGCTTCTGGGCATAAAAGCCAGTTCTTCACAATCATCAGCCAAGAGAGGCTAACAGGTTTTTGTTTTTTGTTGTTGTTGTTGTTGTTGTTGTTGTTTTTTTGTTGTTGTTGTTGTTTTTTGTTTTTTAAAGCAAGTCTCGTGTATATAACATAGTGTCAGCTTCCCACAATGACACAGGAACTTCTCAGAACTGTGATGGGACATTGAGATTCAACCAACTTCTCCAGGCCTACACATGCAGCTAGTAAAGGAACATCTAAAATTTAAGTTTTTAAATAACGTTTGTCTTCCCCTTTCCACTGTTAATCTCTACTACAGCATCCCAAATCTAGGTGTCAGACAGGCTCCAAGAAGGAAGACAGACTGGTCATTTCCTATGGGTTCTGTCAAGCACACATACTCAAGCTATGAATATACCCTTACCTTGTTCTTCTGAAAGCACAAGCCCAATAAGACCAAAAAAGCCTATTTCTTTTCTGAATTGGGTAACCTTCCTTGTAGTGTATGTTTAAAATACCCAGATAAAATGCAAGGTATTTGCTGAGCATGGTAACTCACGCCCTTAATCCTAGTACTCAAAAGGCAGAAGCAAGAGGATCCCTGTAATTTCCAGGGCCAGCCTGGTCTACTTAATTAGCTTCAGTACAACCAGGACGACATAGTGAAACCCTATTTAAAAAATTCAAAAGCAAAGTATCTAGTCAGATTCAAATTTCACATAAATAAAGATGCCCCCAATGTCCCGCAGAACTAATGCCATTGTATGTAGCTTTCAGCGTTTACCTGAAATTATTATTTAACCGAACAACCTAATTTTTTTCTTAACTAAATTTGAACATATATACAAATTGGAAACTAGAAATTTTACTCAAAATGCGTCCACAATAAGTAAGAACAGCATTTTGCTTAACAATGAGTTAACAAACATGGCTTCTTAACTCTGAAACAGTCATGGGGACAGGTCTTGTCTCTCTACACCTTCTGACACCATCTACAACATCTGTGTCCTTAGCCGCCACGTTTTCTCTCATAGTCACAAAGCCATTATGTGAAGTCAGACTTCATATTAAGTCACCATTATTCCTAGAGAAAAAAAGGAACTACGACCTCCCTGTGCATCTCTCTAGCGATTAAAGAAACCTCCTCCCTCTGAGGTAGTATGGGAAGGTGTCACCCTTGTCTCATTTCCTATGACCCTGCTCCATACGCATGAAGGAATTAGTTGCTAGCAATAAGTATGGCTTTACCATGATGGATATTAAACCAATCAGAAAACCGTCTCTGCACCCGAGGCAACTCTTGTCTCAACGCCAGAGACTTTGGACTCATTAACCAGGAGGCACTGGAACCGACAGCCCTGTTGTACTCAGTAGGCATCCATAAATCATCAGTAGGAACTTAGAGAAATCCCAGCTCTCAGTTTACAACTTTCCCTTCAGAAAGCAAAACTTAGGAAATCGAAAAATGCCTTTTCTTCATGAAAAAATCTGAATTCACTTACTTTAAAATAAAATAAACGAAAAGGAAAGGAAAGAATACAGGTCTAATTAACTACCAGATTCCCAACCCTTCTTCCCTTAACAGCATTATCACAAAGCACTTCACTGTGTCACGATGCCAGCTTTCTGTGGTGTCCACGTGCAACAATTAGAGAAAGACAGAGAGAACTGTGACACACCTCACCTCTCCAGCCCCCAGCTTCAGCTCCTATCTAACTGGACAAGTCATCAAATGTCTATTCATTTATAATACTGAAACATTTGATTTTTAAAATGATGTCCACAAATATTCTTACTCTACCATGTATAAGATAACAACATGTAATGTCAGCTGTAATTTTGTGATTAGAATTCAGCCTTTACAAAAAAAAAGTGTCATTGGAATTTAAATTTTCTCTTATTGTATTCAGATCTACGTGTGTCTGTGTGTACATGTGTGCATAAAGGTATGTATATGTGTGCTTCCTAGCCAAAGTCATACATTCTGATCTGCAGTGAATTTCTATTCCACAGCCTGTATGCACACATAGCTGGCTGAAGGATGACTAATGTCCTTATTCCCTTACTTAGTGGTGATGCGATGTTTACTTAAAGGACACATCACTTTCCATTAAGTGGTATCTTTTTAGGGCTGATTTTCTTTCTCAGAAAGCAGTATAAGCTGACCATTGATCTCAGAGGGGAAAGAAGGGGGTGATAACGTACCAGAGGCACAGGAATGTCACATTGAACCCCCACAGTTAATTTTAATGACATATGGGTGTTCCCAACACTGGAGTATATCTCTTAACTGTATTATCAAGGTAAGTCACTGTGACTAGAACAGATCTGGGATGTAACAGGGTTGATTTGGAAAATTTATAAATATTTTCCAAAATGACTGGTAAGAATTAAAACGTTTGGGTTTTAGGTGTGTGTGTGTGTGTGTGTGTGTGTGTGTGTGAGAGTGAGAGAGAGAGAGAGAGAGAGAGAGAGAGAGAGAGAGAGAGAGAGAGAGAGAGAGTTTTCTGCTGATGTTTTATGAGTCTCTGTTACCTGGATGTAACTTTCTCAAGCCTGCCATGGGGGATGAAGTAGTTGCCATTTCCAGGAAGGAAGCTTAAGAAACAGCAGCAGCCAGCCAAGGCTGGAGAACTGACCATAGTGTCACTTCATCAACTAGGTCCCAATGGCCACTCCTCAGATCAGACGTGAAACCTAGACTCCAACAGGAAACTTGTGCTACCTAAATTGATTTTCTCCCCATTTTTCCTTCCCCTTACTGTCATGAACTTACCAATAGATAAATGATATCATAAGTTCCGCCCCCTTTTCCTTCTGTTCCACAATCTTTAAGCTATTAGGCTCAAAGTGTCCCAGACAAACTTATCCAGTCCGCAGCACACCAAACTTTCACACACGGCCTCATTTCACTCAGTTATGGGAGCAGATGAGGACGGCCAGAACCTAAAATCTAGACCAATCAATTAGAGTGTGACTGGAACTTGAGCAAAGACTCATCAAAAGGCGTAAATTCAGGCAGCCAAGCGGAACGGAGTATGAGGGGAATGTGTTGGCAAGCCCTAGGTGGAAATCTCGGCAGGAAAGCAGATGGCAGTCAAAGAGGCACAGAAAATGGTGTAAGGCAGGTGCCCTGGCAGATGGACAGAGCTCAGGGGGAAGGGAAACTGGCAAAAAAAAGAGGGAGGGAGGGAAAGAGGGAGGTATGGAGGGAGAGAGGGCTGTAGGGAGAGAGGGGTAGAGGGAGGGAGGGATGGAGGGGAGGGAAGGGATGAAGGGGAGGGAAGGGATGGAGGGAGGGAAGCCATGGAGGGAGGGAGGGAGGGATGGAGGGGAGGGAAGGGATGGAGGGGAGGGAAGAGATGGAGGGGAGGAAAGGAATGGAGGGAGGGAGGGAGAGAGGGAGGGAGGAAAGGAGGGAGGAGAGGGAAGGGAGAGAGGGAGGGAGGGAGGGAGGGGAGAGAGGAAGAATGTAGAAAGACTCCCTGAAGCAAGATTCCCTTTTCTGTCAAGGTGACTTAGACACTTTTTGGCCAAGCCCAAGTTCTGTGACTGATCCTGAGATCTGAACTCTAGTCCATGCAAAATCAGGAAATAAGGTTGCTGGGAATATTTCCCCAAGCCTAATTTTAAGAATTCAATATTCTAATTGGGAAAGTTTGCAGTTTCTGGACTGAACAACTTGTCATGAATTTAGAGCCAGAGACATCCACCCCAGAGAATGTTGATATACGTGAATGCACAATAGCAAACCATAGCAGAAAGCTTGAAGGGGTACCTGGGCTTGAGTGAAGGTTTTGCCCCTTACCAGTGATGTGACAGACTTGTCAGCGGGTGACCTCAGTTTTCTTATCTGTCCACCTGCCTCCTGAAGTGGCCATAAAGGTTGTGTAATATGTGAGTGACCTAAATTTAGCTGGGGTCACACTGTCCTTGGAGATTTAAATAGAATAGGCTAAGCCACTTTCCTGCAAGTAGTGGGTGAAAGCGTTTTCACCTTTCACTCCCTTTGGGGATTCAAGAATGGGGCAAGAAGGAGGAAGAACTTGCAGAGTTCTGATGCCCTTTAGAAATCATCCTGCCATCTCCTGCGTACCAGCCTTCTCTCAGAAGGTGGCAGCCTTCAGGAAGAGTTTCCTAAAGTACAGCCAGGACAGTCTATGCTGAGCACTGCTTTTGACTAATGTCTCAAAGAATGAGGAGGGGCTTCTGTAGCAGCACACAGACCACTCACAACAAACACTAGCAAGTCTCAGTGTGCTAGGTCTCTGTCTTCCCAGTAGCCCCTTTCCCTGGGGTCTCTCGCTGAGAAACCTTCAGCTCCAAATTCCTGGTAACTTCTCACACAGATGCTATAGCTATCTCTTTTATGTTATTATCTGCCTTTACCCTAGAAAATTTGGCTTTCACATAATCCTCTACCTAAGAAAAATAAGCAAACTTTTGTTTTGTTTTGTTTTACAGTACTTGCTATATGGTAGGAACTATCTTTAAGCATCATACAAATAACAACAATTTAATACTGATCCTTCTCAGTCATGAGGACATCAAGGCAGGTCATGTTATGTAAAGGCCAAAGACAAAAATGCAATGCTAGGTTGTCTAGTCCCACAGTCCTCTAAGACCTAATAGTCAGCAAAATACCTAGAAATAAATGGCTGTATAGTGGTTAGGAAGAATACTTTGATAGCACTAGGTAGGATTTTCTGGAGGCAAGAAGACTGGGAGAGAGGAAATCATCTCTACTGGCAGCATTTACCAAAGGGGACAAGCACTAACCTTTTAAGGAATCTAAGGGTGGAGGAAACACTAACTATTGCATTTGCTTCCTAGACAATGGCAAACTTTTCAATGTATTGACCATTCTGATAACTCCTATAGGAAAGGCATGTGCTTTATTTAGTAAATATAACACAGAAGTGTGTGTGTGTGTGTGTGTGTGTGTGTGTGCATGTGTGTGACACATTGACATGTGTACATATGGAATATTCTTATTAACACTAATAAGCTTAATACTACATTGCACATGCTTTAATAAACACTAATTTTTATAAATGCTGAGCCGTTCTAAAGGACTTGGCAAAGAAGGAGACGTGGAGCACAAAAACACAGAACTATAGTAGAGAAGGAAGGAAACTGTGTGTATGAGAGAGGGAGGAAGAGAGAAGAAGAGGAAGAGGGTATAGGAAATAGAGAAAAGGAAAAAGAAAAAGGAGAGAAGAATGAAAACAAGGGGAAAGGTAAGAGGAGGAAGGGAAGGAAGGGAAAGGACTTGATATGACTGCTGGCCCAGAGCTGTGAAGCCCCACCCCCATTCTCAGCAGCCACTTCCTGATACTTGCTCTGAAATGCTCGTCCTTCCAGAGCCCTCACATCACACCACACAAGGTAGAGCAAGAGAACCAAGCCTTTTGCTTCCAGGCCTCTCCAGACTGCCTCTGTGTCCTAGAACAGTATTCGCAACTCTAACATCGATTCTCAGAAAACTGGACAACTCATATGCTAAGGGCATGCCCTTTAATCCTATGGATAACAATAGTTCAATGTTTTTTGGATGAAAAGGAAAAGAAATAATGAAAAAGGAAAGGGACATGCCTGATCCCAGATGAATGAAAGAAAGAAAGAAAAGAAAAAAGAAACAAGCAAAAGGGGGAAGAACATGACAGCTCCTAGTTTTTGTGGAGGAGAGCTTAGCCAGAGTCAGAGACAACTGGGAGAATCCTGAGTGGACATGAGCCTGAGCCAAGTGATGAAAAGGGCCAGGGGAAGAGAGAGGGGAAGAGAGAGGAACCAGCGGCATCAGCCAGAAGACACAGAGAGTAGACTAAAAAGAACAGGGAACCAAAATGGGTTGGGTTATATAGGGAAGGGTAGCCCAACCCATGGGCTGGAGAAGTTTACAGTATGGGGTAGGGTACACCAGCCAAGGAGGCCTGAGTAACAGGTAGACCCTCAGGGATGCAGGGAAAACCTGGCATCCAGAGTCACCTTTGATGTGTTCAATAAGTGCCTCAGCCATTTGTCCTGCTTTTGAAACCTAACAGTTATGATAGAGACAAACCTCATCTCTGTTATGGAGGGTTTCAAGTGTACAAAATTAGTTCATATACTTTCTTTTACTTCAAACAACAATAACAAATACTTCCTGTTTAAGACAACTTCAGAAATGGCCCATGTGTTATATAGGTCAAATATTCATGGTTTTTCTGGGTGCATTTAAGAAAATTAATTATTAAATCTGCTTTTCTTTTGATTCTTCTTTGGCTTTTAAAATCTTAAAATGGTTATAATTGAACTATATAGTGTTGCAAAGTACCCACATTTATATCAATTCATAATTTCTTTTGGACCTTGAACATTCATCATGAGTGTAATTTCACTTTATGAATCTCAGCCAACCAATAGCTACTGGTTTGTTTGCTCTTCTAACCTATAGTCAAGTGCATTTAATTTATCTCCATCCATTTACAGTGCAAAGTGACAATACTATTGGATTTTTTTAACTTGAAAGCCATCACAAAATAATTAGTGAATCGGTGATCTGAAGTAGTCCCTGGAAGTGTTCTTGTGATTTTTAATTCAATGAGGGAAAGGTATGATTTTTCAAAAGATATGTTTTTCTGCTAAAACTCACAGGAGAATCACAAATGTAGTTGCAGAATATTTGTGTATAATGTAAAGATGTGTCTCTGCCTAAGGCATCTTCTGCTTGGCTTAATAAAAAGCCAACTAGCCAACAGCTGGGCAGGAGAGGCTAGGAAGGATTTCAGGGGAGAGAGAGGAAGAGGAGGAGGAATCTAGGTATGAGGGAATTACATCATCGGATTTTGTCAGAACGTAGGTAACCAGACTCATGACAGAATGTAGATTAATAGAGACAGGTTAGCTTAAGTTACAAGAGCAAGTTGAGGGGAAAAAACCTAAGCTAAGGTCAAGGTTTCATAATTAATATTAAGTCTACATGTCATTATTTGGGGGCTGGAGATCCAAAGATAACCCGACAAGAAAGCTTACTACAAAATGTTTCAAAATTTTTTTCATAATGTAGGTAGCAAAGCCATAGTGAATTCAGCTAGAAATGTTAGAAATGTCAAATGCATTTGAAAGCTTTGGCGTGTTCTTCGGTGTCACATCCCCCACTTGGCACCCTGCACTCTCCACACGATTATTGCAAAGGAAACACTTGCCATGCCCTGATGAATACAACAATTACGACACAAAAGAAATCATTAATGCTTCAGAACAGAAAGACGATGGTCTGTTAGCATGTAATTAGGCTTCTGTTGTAATTATCCTCCATCTGAGAAATTTTCTTAATGCAAAAATGATAAAACAAATCATAAGCATTCACTTCATTTAATTAACGAGCAGCTAAAGGCACATTTAGTTTAATCTGTATCCCTTTATATGTTTTTTCTAGGCATCCTAATTATACAAAACCTGAGTATGCCCACATATTAAATATTTTACAGTCCCTTTATCCCAAAGCTTCCCTGGCTTCCTTATCTCCCCACCTCAGAAACTTGTCCAAATTTCCATCATGGGTGCTAATTGCAGGTCCTGACTCAATAGAAGATGAAAGAAAGGAGCACCAGAAGAGTGGAGGTAGAAAGAAGCTGTAGTGAGGTAGAGAAGGAAGAAGGAAGGAAAGAGAGGAGTCAACAGGGGCTAGAAGAAAGATGCTGAGAAGAAGAAGAGAAGGAAGAGAAATGGAAAGCCAAGGACACTGGAATAAGGCAGGAAAAAATGGAAAAGTAAGCCTTGATGACATGGCTTGCAAGATGTGAAAACATGTACACACAGAGAGATCATGCTCTGTTCACATTGCTCAGGAGGTGATCTAAGCCTGATTGTATGTGTGTGTGTGTGTGTGTGTGTGTGTGTGTGTGTGTGCTTGTATTGTGCATACACATTATGATCATCCATCATCTACCAATCTCTCCATTTATTTCTATCTGTCTATCTGTGTATTTTCCATCATCTTACATCATCTTACCTATCCCATTGAAGAAAGTGATTGGTGGTATTTTTGTTTTGTATCTTGTTTTGGTGGCCATTTCTTTGACTTTCTTTTTTGGAGGTTGTTTGTTGTGTGAGTGTTTTGCCTACTTAGAGAAACAGATAGGCAAACAGACAGATAGATGATGAATGGGTGGATATAGATACAGCACGCGCGCGCGCGCACACACACACACACACACACACACACACACACACACACACACACACACACACACCACTTTTTACCTGCTGTTCATATAAGCCAGAAGAGGGCATTAAATCATCTGAAACTGGTGTTAAAGATGGTTTTGAGCTACCATGAGGGTGTTGGTAATCAAACCCAGGTCCTCTGTAAGAGCAGTCAGTGCTCTTAACAGCTGAGCCACCCCTCCAGCCCCATTTCTTTCGAGCACCCTTTTGTCTCTGGAGAAAAGTGCAGAGAGGAGTAAATTTGACCTACTATTTTTGAAGTGATAAAGTTCTCCGGTTACTTAACAGTTTATTTTCCTTCCTCTAAAACCAAGGGAGCTCTGAGCACCAATTTTGTTTGCCAGAACTTTATTCCTTACTGCTGCCTGAGAATGTGGCACTTGATCACCAAGGTCTGTAGGAGGGTAGACGAGAAGTTAATTTTGTTACGGAAAAGCAATTTAATGTATGTGCCCTATTTTGCTTGGTCAGGGCTATACTTTGGGCATGCTGAATAGAACCACACATGAGACCAATTTAAGAGCCAATGCAGAGGTCTTGAGTCATCTCAACTTGCTTACAATCTATGGCTAGAAAAGATCATGTTCCACTAAAAATCATGCTTTGAAAAGCTGTGCTAAATGAGTTTTCCCCCAAATTTCCAGGTAATAAGGTCCTGAGGTATTTCAAATACATGCATACATATTAAAATTGTAGCCAGGCTCACTGGCACACACCTTTAAACCTAGCACTCAGGAGGATCTCTGAGTTCGATACCAGCCTGGTCTACAAAGCAAGTTCCAGGATAGCCAGACCTACACAGGGACATCCTGTTTTGGAAAATAAATAAATAAAAGTCAGTCACTTGGTAATAATTCAGTTCTGATTATACATCTAAGTATAAAGAGGGTCTCAAGAGAATTGATGTTTCGTAAAATAATATATGATGAGGATGAGGATGACAATGATGATGGCGACGATGAAGCAAGGGGGGTTACCACTGCTATAAAAAATATATGCTGCATGCTCTTGATTGAGATTTTCAACGAGAACTTTTGTCTAATTTTCCCAGAGACCACGTTCTTCTCATAAGCATTGATGTGGCCAAAGTTATCATTACTTTCACCACCTAATCACCTAATCCATCCTAATTTGTTGGAGTCTGGACTATAAATTCAACATTTTTAGTACTGTCCTTTAGTGGAATATATATTACAAATTTTAGAAACCACAGTACTGGAAGAATGATATTATAACCATTGGACATGGCAGGCTTTCTTTAAGGCCACCAACCAGCTCCCAAGTCATGACACAGGAACTTATTATTAATTATGAATGATCGGCCTTATCTTAGCTATTACTTTAATCTGTTTCCTTTTATCTATGTTTTACCTCGGTGATTTGGAGTTTTCTTTTTTTCGGTCTGTATGTTCCACTTTCCTCTTTCTTCTGTCTGGCTGACTGGTAGCTGCCTGGCTTCTGGTCTCAGGTATGCCCTTCACCTTTTCCCTCCTTCTCCTCCTTCTCTTTCCAGTCTACATTTCTCCTCCTACTTATTGCCTCTGCCTGCCAGCCCCACCTCATCCCTCTCTTACCTAACTATTGGTTGTTCAGCTTTTTATTAGACCAATCAGGTGCCTTAGGTAGGCAAGGAGAAACAAATGCAACACATCTTTACATCATTAAACAAAGGCACCATAAACAAATGTAACACATCTTTACACAGTTAAAGTAATATTCAGCAGAATAAAGAAAGGTAACATACCTTTACATTATTAAATATTCCACAACGACAGGGTTTTTCCTCTTTTCAGACTACAAGGTTTTATACCCTTCTGCTGTACAGCAAGGCTACCTCTCCCTCAACATGCCTGCAGGCATATTAAAGCAGATTTAGAGATGAGACTGAACTTCCATTCCCACTGTTGAACTCTAACCCGGTGATGTTGTTCTGGGTGATGCTGGAAAATCATGACATTTTGCCTCCTTTCTTGCTCTGGTCCCTCAGTAGAAGAATATCTATTTATGGAGTTAACATGGGGCTTCTCCAACAAGGATAGCATTTCTTTGAGTTGTGTCATGACCAGAAAGCTTTGGAACTCCAACATATTCCTAAAGAAACTTTGAGTCTGAATATTTCCTTGGAACAAATTTCTTTTAAATTTTGAAGACTCCCGAAGTAGCGGGCATTAAGCCTTGTCAGTAATATTTAACTTTCCCTGCTTGAAAACAGACCACTTTGGCTCCCCCTTTTTCAAACTGAGTTCTCTGGAACTAAGATCACTGTGAAGAAAAACCTTTTGCTCTAGAGTTTCTCAGGTCACTTCTATTGTGCACAGACATGGCTGCCTTCCAGGGGTCAGTAAAGCCTTCAGAGGCATCTGGGAGTGAGGGAATGTGCTGGCTCCACCACAAGCTCATGGTGGGATAGCCATAAGAAGGTACTTCTCTTAGTCTTCCTTTCTGAATTTAGTGTCTTTATTTTGTCATCTTTAATTACTCCATCCTTGTCAAAAACATATACTAATAATTGTAGGACCTTCTTTTGTTTTGGTTTTCATTCAAAACCAAATCCAGAGATGCTGGAGAAAACCAAGGTGTTGTTTCATTCTGTATTATGAGGAAACTGGTGCTTTTCTGATGTAAATGTGTCTTATTTTAAAAGTATTATCTCATTTCTCTATTCTCTGCAGATAAGGAAAGCAAGCGTTAGTGAGAAGTGATGGGCAGTGGCATGTCACCTGAGACTTCCCCTTTCCCACTCAGCACTAAAGAAAATATTTGCCTTCTACTTAACCAATGGGTCTTTTCTTTAAAACTCGCTGAACTTGTTTTTTAACTAAGTAAGCCCAGTGCAGACCATAACAGAGTCGCTGGATTTTCAACTCATTCATGCCTTAGCAAAGGAAAGAAACAAAACAGAGCCAAACAAAAGTCTCCAGGCTTTGAGGCCAAATAAGGAGAAGAAAGAAAAGCTTCACAGTCTGTGAAATAATTATTTAAGAGCTATCATGGGCTTATTAAATTATTTCTTTCCAGTAAATGCCAACTAAAAAGCAACCACTTATTAAATGCTGCAGAGCCAGGATAAGCACATTTCCAAGGTGACCTTACTTTCTTTGATAACCTCACAAAGCACAGGTAGAAAAGGTTTCATTTTTAATAATACACAGAGCACTACAAGTTTAGTGGTAGCGCTGCCTCCAAATTTTCTGTGCATTATAAACATTTTAATCCTACTTAAAAATGCCTTTCTGTGAATGTATCCACAACAATATTTCCTATAACAAAATATTCTGCTGAAGCTAAATAAATAGTCATCAGGTTACTACACAGAGGAGCGAGCAGCTGTTTCTATTTAGGGATTTCATATATGTCTCTACTATTCCCATCCTACTCCACCAAATTAACCCAGGATTAATTTCAATAGCTCTCTGGCCCTGCAGGGCTCTGAGAGTAGAGAACAGCTGCATGGTTGAGCATTCTTGCCTCTTCCAGTTGTTTGTCTTCTTTTACTCTGGGTCCACATTCCCATTGTATAATCTTACTTAGTTCTCCAGCTTTAAATTACAGGTATACTCTGACTCTAACCTAGAACTCTAAACTCTTCTATCCAAACTCACACAACATCTCAGGTCTAACGTGCACAATATATTTTCATGGGTAGAATACCACACTGCTCTTCGGTAAGTAGTGAGTTGCCACCATTTACTCAAAATATTTTTTTCCAACTGGAAATCTAGTTTTTAATCCCTCGGTTACTCTTCTCCCCATGTGTGGTCACTTGAATGGAAATTCTATCAATTCTACAACAAAAGATGTTCAGTTGTTTCTTGCTCTCTGTCTACTACCACGAACCTAAGCAAATGACGGTCGGTTGAGCGTCCAAAGCCCGTGTCACTGAGCCTACAGTGGACTACCTCCAAAGCCCGTGTCACATCTGCCTACTCTCACTCATCTGCTCTCTCTAAAATGTAGACTAGTGTCAATAAACACACAAATAAAATTGGTAATGTTCAAGGCTAAACACTGAGATATATTTCTTTTGCAGTTACAGTGAAATACAAACTCCTCACAGCCGTGACTTGTGTGGGTGGGGGCTCACATTCCCACATTCCCATACACGGTGTGTGTGCGCGTACGTGTGCATGCACATGTGTGAACATGCACATGACTGTTAGAATGAATGTGTGCCACAATGTGTGTGCGGAGGGGAGAGGACAACTTTGTAATAGGTTTTTTCATGCAAACATTACATGAATTCCAAATATGAAACAAAGGTCACAAGTGTCTTCACCTAATGAACCATCCTTCAAGCTCTCCCTACAGTCATACATGTCTAATCCCTTCTTAAAAATCACTGTTTCTTTTTCAAATATATTGGCCTTTTCCTTTCCCTGGATCATTGCATATATTGTGTCTTTTACCTAAAATAGTCTAGCTTCTATCCTTCTAATTTTTGATATTTTCTTTTAAATATCCTAAACCAGGTTACAAGGCTACATATTTTAAAACAGGTGGAAATTTAATCCAGGTGAACTAACTAAGGTGTTGAACAATTTAGCCCACTTTATATGAACAACCAGATAAAATATCTGGATATTTTATTTTTCAGTTATTTTTGTTAGATTAGGCTAGCGCCCTATATCTATAGGAATAGTGGAAATGAAAATACTTTTAATGATCTCCAAAGTAAGGCATAAAATACAGTTAAGCATGTGATATACATGTTGTATAAAATATAAGAATAGTAAGTGATTCTAGGGAAGAAGCAGAAGAAGGAAACTCAGAATGATGTAATAGCTTCAGCAATTTTTGCATGATTTTCAGGTCCCCTACTAAGGGCGTGTATTTAACCTCATAAGAAAACCATAATAAAATTTAAATAGATGAAAGTATATCTAAAACTCACAAAGAAAATATGCTAGATTGAAATATTTGACCCTTTGATATCAACTTGTAGCTATTTTTATTGTTTTTAAATATACAAACACACACACACACATATATACACACACATATATAACACATATATATTTGAGTAATATATATATATTACTAATATACATATTAGTAATATATATATATATATATATTACTAATTTCATAGAGTATGTCATAGGACCTAGCAAAAAGTGCTGAGCATCTGAGACTAGAACAACCAACCAAGGAGTTTCCTTTCTCATGAATCAGTCCTGAGAAAAGCGATCAAATCTTTATCTATTAGATCTAAAGCCACCCATAAAAATATTTATAACTAGCTTGTATTTCCATAATTCTTAAAATTAATCATGAAGAATGGAACATTCCTTGTGAATACCAATGTTCCTCAAAAGCGTTTGATTTGCTTTCCCACAAATATGAGTATTTCCTATCTGTAACTGTTACTTGAAATTGCTACTAGTAAATCTAGCTTTCTGCTGATAACCCACTGGCATTTTCAACACAGTATACCAAAAAAAAATTTTCCACAGGTCCAGCAGAGTTGCCCTTCACCAACAACACATTACATGAATCCCTTGAACAGGCAAATTATACTTTATAATGATGTTTCATCTATATTTGTCATTAGACAACAACCTCTTTAAGTATAATCACCATTGCTCATCTTCTGAATGGATTAGCATTATCCTAGATGCATGCTCAAAACATTTTTCAACCTAAAACAATTAACTTCTCTAAAATAATAACCAAAAATGTTTTACTCAACCCAAACCTCTACCATCATAAGATTGTAGCCAATCAAAATGCATTTTATAATTAAAACCTATATTTATAAAAACCTATATTTTATTAATTAAATTAGTTTCACCAGGGCTAGTTTGGGGAAAATTCCATGGAGCAGTTTATCAAGAAGGAATTTGGCACACCTGACGGAAGATATCAGTAAAGTAAATTTGGAATGATTGCTAAGCATTTTATTTCAGCTCCCTTTACCTGATGAAATTGGTATCAGTTTTCTTCTGGTATGCATTAGATCCCATCTCTATTATTTCATATAAAAGGTTGTCTTTATATATACAAAGAATTCCCAGAAAACTAGTCAATTTCTGTAAGTCTATCAATGCAGGGGGGATTGTTTTCCTCTTTACGGAACTATTTTTCAAAGTCTGCACATGCTGTTTCAGAGTCTCCAAAGCCAGAATCTTGTAAACTTCCTTGATCCCTCCCACCTTCTCATTTCTAGACCATCCTTTTCGCCATTTGAATGCAGTCTAGAGTTGTGGCTTGATACAAAATGCTGTATCAGAATTACGCCAATCACAACAGATTGTGAAAGATAAACTTTTTTTTCAAGTTCCATAAACAATTTAGATTCTGTTCATTTAGCTCAAATAATCACAACCCTAGAAGGGATGTAGGCAAGCATTCAATGGTCATATGACTAAAGTACCTGGGAATATAGTTGATAAAGAGGAAGAAATCCTAAAGAATTAAGTAAACATCCCCAAAAGTCCGTGTGGATAATTGTCAGCCTTACAGATTTTTCTCACTGTAATGAGTGTGAGATCTCTGGGAGTTTGTGTGGGGCTTCCATCCCATGGCATCTGAAGCCAGGGCTCTGACGATGTATCATTTAAACTATGCAGATCATCACCCAACTTTGCACAAGAGGCTCTGTTTGGCAGCCAGCCATGATTCACTGCAGCAGAATGTTGTCAAGGCAGCTGGTTCTGCACACACACACACACACACACACACACACACACACACACAGAGAGAGAGAGAGAGAGAGAGAGAGAGAGAGAGAGAAAGCCCTCTGTAGTAAATTAACCTTTCCTCATCTCAATTTACAATTACTCATCAGAATCATATCTGAACTAGCGATGTGTCTTAGTGGTAGCACACCTTTCTAGCATGCTAGATGCTTTGGGTGTGCTCTAAAAACTGGTATCTATTATCCATTGAGTCAGCTGTGAAACAAGCTTTTTCATGTAATACTTTAAAACTTTACAACATTACTATAATGTATTGTCACCCAATTAGAAAGCTAGGAGTTTAAAGATCTTTATCTTGTTCAATTTCTGGAATTCACAAGACCTGCCTGTTCATATCTAGTCATCTATTGATGCATTATAATAGACACAGAGGCTATGGCAAAAGCTTGCTTGAAATGTCTCAGAAAGTCATTAAGAGTTAGGTCAATTATATTATTAAAGGTACAAACTAGTCTTCACTATTGCCAACGTTGAATTGCTTGGGAACTTTCTGTAATATCACTCAAAGTAAACGTGAGTTTTAAATATGATTTGTGTGAGCGCTCCAGTGTGTGTGTGTGTGTGTGTGTGTGTGTGTGTGTGTGTGCGCGCGCGCGCCTGTATCAGTTAATGTGCACACATACAGGTGTAGGTGCCTGTAGAGACCAAAAGAAGGCATTGGATCCCCTGGGATTAGAGTTACAGATTGTTGTGAGCTGCCATGTGAGTTCTCGAAACTGAGCGTGGACCTTCTGCAAGATCAGTAAGTGCTCTTAACCCACAAGCCATTTCTTAATAGCAAATAGGTACTATTAATGGAAAAATTATATTGCATTTTGATCCCCTTGAACCTCTCTAAAATGAACTCTAAATCTCCCTAGGCATTAAAAAAGTGCATTTTCTATCTCACTGTGATGCCTCACACTAGGGAGGATAGTATAGAAAGATTATGAGTGTGAGGACACTCTAACAGTGGTTCTCAAACTTACTAATGCTGTGACCCTTTATTACACTCACTCATGTTGTGGCGACCCCCAAGCATAAAATTACTTCATCGCTACTTAATGACTGTAATTTTGCTACTCTTATGAGTTGTAATATAAATATCTGATATGTAGGACATCTGATATGTGACCACAAAGGGGTAGGGACCCACATGTGGAGAACTACCCAACTAGACAGAATAGTAAGACACTGTTTGTTATAAAGCCTACCATCAACAATAACCTTTTCCACAAAGAAAATCTCACATTTGTGAGGTTTTTTATATGTGCTTATGTGTGTGTGTCTGTGTATCGTATGCATGAGTGTGCACAGGCATATGTAGGTAATGTTATGTAGAGTCTGGAGGGAAATTTTGGGTGCATTCCTCTATCTTGCTTTTCTTTGGTTTCTTCCTTTCTTTCTTTCTTTCTTTCTTTCTTTCTTATCAATTAATTTTTTTCATTTATTTTACATCCTGACTGTAGTTTCCCCTCCCTCTCTCCTATTCTTCCCCTAACTCCCCTCCACTCCCCGCCCTATCCACTCCTCCTCTGTTTCTGCAAGGGGCAGGCCTCCCATGGGTGAACCAAAGCATAACATATAGCAAGGTGAGGTAGAGCCAAGCTCCTCCTTTTGCAATCAGGGCTGGGCCAGGCAATAGGGAATAGGTTCCCAAAAGCCAGCTCAAGTCTTGGTCACACTTTTAGGAGTATCACAAATAGCTGAAGATGGGTAGGAAGGATTGTAAGAGCCAGGGGAGTCAAGGTCATCACAGAGAACCCACAGAAACAACAAACCTGGATTCATAGGAGCTCACAGGCTCTAGACTGACAGCTAGGAAGCCCGAATGGGACCAATCTCTGCTCTCTACATGGGTGGCACTCCACTTTGTTTTCTAAACAGGTTCTATCACTGAACCTGGACCTCACTGACTGATTAGACCAGATGGCCAGTGGGCTCCAAGGATCCCTTCACTCCATCCCTTCATGACTGGATTTATAGATGGCACCAGTTTTGACATGGAAGTTGGAGATTCAAACTCCAGTCCAGCTCTTTGCCCACTCAAGCATCTTCCCGCACTATAATTTTAGGAGCGTCCCATTAATTGGAAGGTAAGTCCTAGGACAAGACTGTATCTTGTCTATGGCATGAAAACATTGTGAGCCCTGTAGATTTTTTACAGTATGCAGAAACAAGAACTTCGAAACTAAGAAAGAAAATGCTCACGTGACTCATATACATTATAAGTAAATCATATCACTACCCGATTTCAAGTCAGTTTGTAGTCTACTACCTTACAACCAGCTAACCGTACCTCTGATTTTGATTTTATTTTCCCCAGTCCTTGAAGCAAGTAAATATAGTTTACACCTTGGGATGGACATATTTGAATGTAAAGAAATCATACATTTTCTGACACTAATCAAATCATGCAGCTCTGCCTGATACTGAACGCATATCAGCTTGAATTCTGAAATATCTTACAACTTTGCCCTTTTGACTTAAAAATGTCAAGATCATCTTGTAGACTGACCTTTCTCTTGTGAACAGATGCATATTAACCAGGCTCATCAAAGTGAAGTATCAAATCAAATGTTCATTTATTAATTCACAGGAAGGGATCTAAGTACCAAGGAGACCAGATACTTAATATCTACTGCACACGTTATTTTCCTAGAAATAAACCTCATAAAGACTCAGGTTAATACTTGAGGGCTTCTTGATATCATGAGATCAAAAGAAGAGAAATTGTAGACATGGTTCGGTAATTAATATCATCAACCTGAGATAACCTTGTGTCAGGGTTGAAAGGAACCAGATAGGTAATATCTTTTCCTTCTTCATCAAATCCAGTATATACTAAAAAGCAAATACAGACTCACAAAGATGAAGCTTTATTACTCGTGAAGAAGAGATAGCAGACAAAGCTTTGGCTATGAAACAAAGTGAAGCTGACAAAACTTTTCCAGTGTATTAAACTATTACTAGTATAATTGTTCAGCCTCAGCTACTATCTCCAAAGCTAGGCCCCTGAACACGAGGCAGTAGAGAAGACCAAAATGACTATGTCCATCCTGTGGAAAGGTTGGTGGGGGGATGGTGCAAGGGAGGAGAGAGGGAAGGGTGGAGACCGAGAGGAGTAGAGAAGTAGAAAGAGAGGAAGGAAGCAGGGAAGGAGAAATAAAGAGAGATCTGCTACTGGACCAGGGAGCAGCTGTGCAGTTTACGGCCACAGGAGTCAGGATGGATACTGCTTGTTTCCTCAAGCCACTGGGGTTCTCATCTTCCCACGTCCCTACAGTAAGTTCATCCCTTTTCTCATTTGCAGTGTTTTCATTAACATATGATTTCAAACTGATGTCAAGATTAATGGGCCTAGAAACTGCTCGGCTTCTCTAAACACTTTGAGTCTCTTCTCTGATCCATTCATTGTCTTTTTTCTCAAACTCCCTCAACCTAAAATTCAAGAATCCAGACACCTTCCAAGGGCCCCCACAAACTCACAGCTGAAGTACTAGGAGGCTTACTGTAGAGAATAATCAGAGGAGAGGGAAGATATGGTCTTCTACTTGTCAGCCAGGACTTCTAAATGCTCTAACTGCCGGGTCAAGGCTTTACCTCGTGTCTGTTCTACCTCCTTCTGGCCCTCATCATTGCTAGAACATGCTCCCATTAGGGGGAAATTCTGGATACAAGAAAAGAAACTGTGTATTTGTTACCAAAGTTATTTCATTTGAAGACTGAAAATTTTAAATTAATTTATTTTACATCCTGATCACAGTTTCTCCTCCCTTCTCTCCTCCCATTCCCTCCACCACCATCCATCTACCCACCTCCCTACCACTCCATCTCCTTCTCCACTCAGAATGGAGCAGGTCTCCCATAGTCTTAAACAAAGCATGCTCTTCAAGTTGAGGTGGGACTGAGCTCCTCCTGCTGCGTCAAGGCTGGACTAGGTAATCTGGCTTGAGGAACAGAGTCTCAAAAGTCAGCTAAGATCCAGGGACAGGTCCTGATCTCACTAACAGACTACTACAACTATCATACCCATGCAGAGGGCCTAAGTTGATCCCATGCAGGCTCCCTAACTATTGGCCCAGAATCCATGATCTCCCAAGAGCTCAGGTCAGCTGGCTCTGTGGGTTATCCTGTCATGACCATGACCCCTGTAGTTTATACAGTCCCTCCTCCCTTTCTTCAGCAGGACTCCCAGAGCTCTACCCGGAGCTTGGCTGTGAATCTCTGAAGTTGCTTCCATCAGTTACTGGATAAAGGCCCTCTGATGACAATTAGGGTATTCACAGATCTGATTACAGTAGATGGCCAGTTCAGGCACCCTCTTTACTATTGCTAGGAGTCTTAGCTGGGGCCATCCTTGTGGATTGACTTTATGTATTCCATCCATTCATTTCTTTATTTATCAGCAGAAATTGTAAATGTTATATTATCGAACTGGTTTTGAAACATTTATTTCAATATCATATACTGATTTCCTAAATCTACCCACTGTGTAACCAGCAATCCCTGGATGAAGGTAACAATGGGGAAAGGTTGGAAATGAAAAGAGGTGGTCCTCCTCAGGGAAGAGCACACCAAGTGGTTGTCCAGTGTCAAATGGTCAGACTTGAAAATAAACATATAAATAATATTATATTGTCTGAACAGATTTTATTTGGGAATATATATGTATATACATATATGCATATAATAACAATTCATGAACAAAGAGGCCATGAATTTGAAGATTAGAAAGGGGTAGATGTGTGGCTTTGGAGTGAAGAAAAGGAAGGGAGAAATGTTGTGATTAAATTATAATCTCAAAGAAAGGTAACAAACAGATTAGCTAAATTAATGGATAATGAAGAAAGAGGGATCACAATTTTAATTTCCATTCAACACCAATTCCTTCTTAACATTGGCCTTATTATGAGATCCAAGCATCACAATGAGAAAAATGGCTTTGTATAACACTGTCTCCAAAATAAAGTCCTACTGAATACTACTTCTAAAGATTAATTTATAATTAATAAACATAAATCATAATCCCATTGTCAAGTAGGTTTTCGAAAGCCCTAGCAAGGGAAAGTTAACATATTTTTTTTAAAAAACTTAACGTCCCTTTTAGCAAATCATTAACAAATAATGTGTTTCATCTACTCTAACTTCCTATTGATCTACTGATTGGTTGATTCTTTAATTTTTGTTTGTTTGTTTTGAGACAGGTTTTTATGTACCTGAGGCTCGTTTTGAACTTGCTATGTAACTGAGAATGGCCTTGACTAATTGCTCCTCTGGCCTGCATCATCTCCCCTTCCAATGTCTGACATTACATGTATGTTCTACTGTATCTGAATGATGCACTCTAAGATCTGATCCAGGGCTTTCTGCATGTTAGACAAGAACTCTATCAACCAAGCTATGTCTCAAATTCACTTCCTAGGAAATCTTGCAGTATAACATTACTTTATATTCTGTTAGCGAACATAAAACTTTGTCAATTAAAATATGACCATCTAATGTGGTGATTTGGTGGTTTGTTTGCTTCCTTATTTGTCTTAGAAGCACTGAGGAATGGACCTACAGACAGGTACATGCTGGGCTACGGTTCCACCATTAACCTATGTTCCCAGGTAATTTGTTTATTTATGTGTGTGACTGTTTTGCCTGCAAGCATGTATTGCACCATGTAAATTCTGGGTGCCTGAGAAGGTCAAAAGGAGATGTCAGACTCTCTGGATCTGAAGTTCTGGGTAGTTATCAGCCACCAGGTGGGTAATGGGAGCCAAACCTGGGTCCTCTGAAAGAGAAGCAAGTGCAAGTGCTCTTGAGCACTTTCTGATTCTCTGATGGCATTCTTAGAGGTTGGGGTTAAGTCTTACCATCATATGCTTATTAAAGCTTCCCCCAGACTAATTTACCATTTACAGATTTTTTACCATAAGTCTCTCTACTGTCTACAGCAAATAGAAAACAAAGCACTTAAAGTGTTCTAAGTAGTATTGCTCACTTGGAGCTTAACTATATGCAGTCATCTTTTGACCCGATGTCATTGGCATTGACGCTGTTCCACACAACTTGACTCCGTGCCACCAGTGGCATTGAGACCGAAGCATTTCCGAGAAAAGACACAAGGTTTTCTTCCAAAGCAGACAGCTTTTCTTCAGGTTTGATAATTGCATGTCCTAGCTCCTAATGAAACATGTCAGAAAAATGGCTACATATAGCAAGCAGACATCATAGTCTTTCCTCCAAATGCTCCTTGAATGATTTGATGATTACCATATGTATGGCTATATGTTGCCTCTAATACTAGTGGTAATAACAAGCTTCTGTGGGTAGTAAAATATGATCTATTCTGTCCAGCCAACATTAGAACATTTAATCATGTGAAATATGAAAACTGTATCTTAGGGTTGATTAATACGAGGTTTGGTGGGCTCTTACTTTCCACAATCATTGCCAAACATTGTCAAGCCTATGTGTGCTCAAAGCCTCCCCTAACTACATGTTCAATCCTCTGTTCTTATATTTTTTGGTTGTGAGCCTAGCCTTTTATGGCTGAGCCATCTCTACAGCCCCAATCCTCTGTTTTTATTTAAGGTAGCCAAATCATATTGGAAGGCATGCTATACATAGAAAATAAAAATGAAAGGTAGCTGATTAAATTTGAATTGTGGATAGACCATACCATTTTTTTTCTTTTTAGTGTGCCCTAGAGGGACTGACCAAAAATAAGTAGGTATTGTTTATTCAAACTTCAAATTTAATTGGTCATCCTGGACTTATTTCTGCAATATTAAATATAGGTCAGAAGTGTTATAATCTTGATTTAAAGTTGTTACAAGTCTAATATTATCTTGAAATAATGATTGGATATAAGAATAGAATATAGTTCCAATTTCCATAAAATCATCAAAATGCTAACTGCAGACATTTCAAAATAGTGAAATTCATAATGGTTAAAATTAATTTGGACTGGATTGTGCTTGCATTTCTTTCCTGTGTTAATGTTCTTCTATTACCAGTATAATGAGAAAAATCAATAAAGCTATTTTCATTAAAAAGGAGATATAAATTATACATATAAAAAGTTATTAAAAGAAATTCTGTATGCAACCTACTTTTCCAAATTTCTTATTATTAAACTGAGTCCCAATCACACTTACTTTCTCTGTTTATGAAAGGGGCAGAGTTTGTAGCTCAGTGAAAAAGGACCCAAGATAGTGTATGTGAGATCTAGGTTCAGTCCTCAGCAATACACAGACACACACATAGATACACACACGCATACACACACACACACACTCACACACTCACACACACACCACTGCACACACACAGAGATACACACAAACAGAGATACACACAGACACACATAGATACACACACAGAGAGACACACAACACACCACATACACACAGACACACACACCACACAAAAATACACACGCAACACACACACTCATAGACACACCACACACACAAACACAGACACACACCTGATATTTGTTGGACAGGTGCAAATGAATTCCTGGTGCCAACATCTGTATTATTTTGTTTTATTGCTGTAACACACTACCACTTTCATATAGCTACCAAAGATTTAGAAAGAACATCTTTATGTAATCATCATGTTTTTTGTCATATGTGGATCTAAGACATCATTACATGATTATGTATTTATCTACAGGTAATTCTCTGCTAATTTTTAAAGGTACCAAAATTTACTTTAAAAGCATTAAGACGTACTGTTAAGTATAAACATTATTCAAAATGAATTTCAAGCCAAATACAGGCTTGTTTATGAAAATAAAAAACAGTTGAAAAGTAGGCACTTTTAAATTTTTATTTAGAAAAAAAGAGCAACCTGACAAATACTGAAAAGTCAGACTTTGGAGATAACTTTGGCTCTTTCAAAAAATAAGGATTTTTGTAGTAAACATGGGGAAAGGTTAAAGTAAAATGCTGATTTCACTTATCATATGTAGTTGTTCACAAGAAAGCTTCCTCCGGGGTGAAATAAGTCACAGTTATTGCATTCCAACCAAGCCCTCTTCTTCTCATCCCTTACCTCTGTTAAAATTCAATAGAGATTTATTCCTTTAGATTTACATTCTGTACTAAAATGGCAAAAATGGATGTGAGCAGACACCTTCCTTGCAGCTATTAAAAACTAAGATAAAACTTGACATTGGGAGGGGAGACATGCCTCGAACATAAGTTAACAGGGACAAGTAGTTGGTCATTGAGATAGAAAATACAATAACTGTGTTATTTTCTATTTTAAGCACACTGTCCTCTAACAGAATTAAAAGCCATGCCAATGCTAGGGGGTAAAAAAAAAAAAAAAAAAAAAAAGTCAAATGTATGTCATGGAGGCGTTTCTATTAAATTTAAAAAACAAAAATCAGGTTCCTGGCCAGCAGAGAGATTAACCAAGGACGCTTGATAAAATAACGTGAAAGTAAGATGTAATTTTAAAGGAAGGAGATAGGTGCATGCAGGCGATTATGAACCATCGATCATATTTATGAGTCATGTTTTATAACCTTCCCTGCAGCACCCATTGTTTATTTATATGAATTTTTAAAACCCTGAAATTAATGTCAACCGCCCTATGAAAATACTACGAAACAAGGACATTACTTACAAATTACTTGTGCCTCTCGCGGCAATCCCCCCGCTGTATATCACTCGGTGGTGTATTTCACTTTAAGCTGCTTCGTCTACTTTCATCTCTGTGCTATGTATAGCATCCTGAACTATCTTCCGAAGATCAAAGGGAAGCGGGCTGTGCTTTATTTACAAAGGCAAATTTAATGGGTAACCAAGGTACTTATTTTACGAAACTGGCTAGTCCCTTTGAACTACTATCTCCACTGATCCATAGACCGTGCTCTAAATGCGGTGGCTCTCTTGAATCTGGAAAATGTTCTTAGCTTAATTGATGCCCTCTCTTTGAACTACATGCCATGGTTTTACTGGGCTGGAAGTGCACACAGAGGTTCTTTCAGGCCTCACGAGTGCTAAAAGAGTTTGGAACAGCAAAGCAAACAACACGCAACAGGACTATGGAATTGAAAATATTTATCTCAATATCAATAAAGTACGTGATGCAATATCAGTGACTCAGCCAAAACTGCGACACTGATCCAGCCTTGATATGAGTTATACCCTTCACTGCTCCATAGGGAAATAATACATCAGTAAATGTGAAAATGAGTGTATGTGAACCAACAATATACAAAAGAAAGAAGATTTGGGGGAATGTGTATCCCAATAACTTGCTAACTGTCAACATAAATTTGTCTCAGATGTCCACATCTCCCAGAATCTCATGCTCTTATCTTAAAAAAGAAGAACTTTTTTAAGGGGAAGCCTTTTGTGGGGAAACAAGACAGTTTGTCAGGATCTGTAACTCTACAACTCTGAGTTGTTTGTTCTCTTTTTTTTTTTTTTTTGAGTTTATGCTCTTGTTTGGGCCAATGAGGAATAAATAATAAATACAGGAAACATATTAGTTCTGGAAGATTCATCGACTTTGGAAAGTTTACAAATACTCTTTTTTTTTAATTTCTGGAACAATCTAGGAAGTATGTGTTAGCATGATGAAGATCAGAGCTATAATGCTAGGGATGGCCAATGCCTCTGAGGATGGCTTGCTAACAGTCTTCTTGCTGTTTAAAACAACTGAACTTTGTCACCACAGGATGGCCTGTCCAGCCCAATGGAACATCTTAGGCAATCAATGCAAAGATTCCATTAGATAGTGCAAACACTTGGGAGCTGATAAGTCAGTGCTGATGCTTTGCTTTTTTCTCGCTTTAATCTTGTGCAGTTTCTTTAAAAAAAAAAAGTGAATATCCTATTTTAAGCTAACGGGGATATATAATTAATGAAGCCATCTCCTCTTTTTCATCTTTTTCTGTTACTATTGTACCTCTCCCGCCCTCTTCCTAGAATCACTACAAACAGCGACTATAGCCAGACACCAGGAAGAAAATAATATAGGAAAGAAAAAAGAAAGGCAAGCACTCAACTTCCCCCTCATTCCTTACAGTGGCCAACTCGAGGGTTTAAATATTAGTTTAAATAGTCTGCAGTTAATATTGTTGTTCTCAAAAGCTGCAGGGACAGTTTCCTCTGGACTATTTCCTTTGACATTAAGACTTCAGGCAACTTCCCGAAAACCATAGCATTTCCAAAGAGGATGTTCTATTGTCTAGAGTCCACAATTTTCTTTGATCTGGTTCACATGAGGATTGGCTGACTTGTTCTCACGTAAGTTTTCTTAAACTTTTTTTGTAGGATCTAGATAATGGAAGAATATGAAAATGTAACAAGCAACTTTTTTTTCCAACTCAGTGAATGCAATTAATGGATTTCAACATGTCTAAAACAGTCAATGACTAAGAAATACGGTCTACTGGCCATGTGCCAAGCATTGTGCTAAGCACCTTACAAAACATTTCTCTGGAATCTTCTTCACAATGCTATGCAGTACATACTGCCTGCATGAGTGGAAGATGACATTGAGAGAAATTAACTCAGCAGCATCCATACCGAGTAATGAATGAGCAGAGAGGAGTGTCTGAGCAATGTGAGTGCAAAACCCATGGTCTTAACCAATGCTCAACACTATCATCATACAACTGTCATAAAACCATCCTATTGCAATGAAGTGCTGTGTGTATCTGGGCTTATGTAGGCATATTGCTCTAAGTTTTTCATTATAAAGGAAGCTGGAATGCTCAACGACAACTGGCCAAGGCAACAACACAACAAATTCCTTCGTGATAAGTAGAATGCTTACACCTACACACAACAATGATAATGTATTTGTTTATGAATTTACAGCAGATCAGGAGGATTTCCCTGAAATTCACAGGGAGTAAGAGGAGAATTTTTAAAATCACTGTCTTTTTTGTCATTGTGGATTTCAGAGAACAATTATTTCTTTCTTATCCTCTAGCTACTTACAGAAAATACTTACAGTGACTTATTTTGAAACCTTTAATGAATTAGTATTCTATATATATATATATATGGTTGGATATATGGTATTCTATATGGCACGAGATGAGCTGGGGATGCAGTAGAGTGATAGAGTGTTTGCCTAGCATGTGCAATTCCTACTGCCAAAAGCGAATCGAAAACCCTGATACTAACCCTCACACCTACGAACGCCTGATTTTTGACAAAACAGCAAACAACGGAATCAAAACAAAATTGAAAGGAATGCTTGTGAAACCCAAAACTCAGCTGTAAAGGGATAAATGGTGGAAATACACGTTAGTTTTCTGTGGTTGCTACACAACTCTGATGCAATGGGGGAAGTGACTATGTTATAAACTTCGTTATAGAGCATTTCAGTTTCAATGCAAATGAAAGTTAAACAAACCATTACAAACATTATCTTCTGTGCATTCTGATCTTACCCCCTTTCTAAGGCAAAGGAACAAAGAAGACACCCTTCGTTTTACCCACTCATTTTCTCAACCTGACTGTTGTATATGGAGGTTGATGAGAGTCCTTCAGAAGTCTTGAGGTTGAAAGAAAAGAGCAGAAGCTCAAAGCAAACAAATGGTGTCTCGATCAGCAAGCAATGCTGCTGTAGGGTGGCAATCCTTCACTTCCCCCATCTCCTATAGTTAGTTCAGTTGGGATATACTGACGTACCCCATGTGTACATTCACAGAAAATTTCAAGGCTA
The DNA here is from genome assembly GCF_943737965.1 of Phodopus roborovskii. NCBI lineage: Eukaryota > Metazoa > Chordata > Mammalia > Rodentia > Cricetidae > Phodopus > Phodopus roborovskii. The sequence goes on from NW_026125444.1 coordinate 9,210,640, forward strand.
AAATTTCTTAAATATGTGTTTTAGAATGAAGTATTCACTGTAAGCACTAGCAATTCTAATGCAGATAGTGTTATAGAAAATAATTTGTTTCAAGGAATATATATATATAGTCAAATAGTACATAAGAGAGAATGTAGTTCATGTTATGGTTCTAGATAGCGAATTTCTGCTCAAAGGCAGGGTAGTTTCCCAAGAAGCTTTCTTGATGAACCAAGCACAGACTGGCTGCAGGGAGCTAGGCATAAAGTGGCAAGGTAGCTCACATTCTCTCAGACAGAGATTTAAAGTTAAATCTTGTTGAATTTCTGTTAGTATCAAATGCTAGTTGTAACAAGGGAGATAGATATGCAAAAAAGTACAGAAAGACAAACAAGGATCCAGAACTCATGCTTTAGATACTCTTCCTCGCTCAACAAAGATGCTCTCTATTCCCATATAGGTATATAAACCAGTTCATGAGTACGTTTTGTCTCTCTGTCTCAGTCTCTCTATCCCTCTCTCTCTCTCTTCCTCTCTTTTTCTCCCTCTCTTTCTCTCCCTCTTCTGTTTCTCTCACACAGCTTTCATTTGTTGCTTTACAGAAACAGGACAATATTATACATATGAACATACACTCTTTCCTTACAACAACACTGCTTATATGCAGTGGGTTTGCACAGGTGTGTTGGCATTCATTTACTACTTTTCCTATTAACACCATTCCCAATTTCTATAGGTTGTGTCCAAATATTTAGAAATGGATTTATCTTCCTTCATTTCCATTTATGTCTATGCTCTACATTTCTTGAGCTCAGCTTATGTAATAACTACTCCCAATTGGAACCTTGTTCAGTGGAAGCCACGATTTTAAATACCTTCACCTGTAGCTATGTTCATCCATGAACATTTTCTTGGTGACCAACTTGTCTTGACCAAGACGCACAGATAGATGTATGCTCATCATTTGGCCTCGTTTTTTTTTTTAAATAACTATGAACATCCCCAGTTCCTTACCTATATCATGAACATACAGGTAAGGCTCTTCTCCTTTTCATTGCTTTGCATGGCACTGATCACAGTGTTGGTCGACTGCTCTCTAGAAAGGAACACACTGCCCTCCTTTATCTTGTGCTTCTTTGATTACTTCACTACTAGAATTCTATTTCGCCCCCTAGGGAAGATCTTCTGGTTCTTATCTATGGTCTGATTTTCTTTCCAAAGCCAAGTGTGGGCTTCTTTTAGTTTTTTATACACAGGCAGTAAGTTATGCAACTGAGGACCAAGTGTCTATATTTGCTGAGTCTCAGGCTCTATAGTAAAGAATTCCCAGAGGATGAAGATATCAGACAGGAAATCCACAAAGATGGGGTCTCTGTCTAGAAAGGCTACAAACGATTAAAAAAAAAAAAAGCAAAGCAAGTGTGGGCCAAAATGCCATCACTATGAAATCGTGAAGACCCATATTAACTTGGGAAACAGCTGGACAAGTGTATACGAAGTTAAACATACATGTAACATACACTCTAACAATTCCATTCCTAGGAAAGTACTCCAAAATGAAAACTTAGTGCAAAACATCTTAGAAATGTTTATAGAACCTATGAATAATTGTTAAAATGGGAAACAATCTATATGACTATCAATGAATAATAATGGATTAATAAACCATTACATATTCACCACTGAAGCGCTTCTTGGTTATTAAAAGAAATGCTGGCATTATCAATCTCTAACGCAATATGCTACATAAAATATTTCCCTCAAAATCTACATGGTGTCTAAACTTACTCTTTTGACATCCTGAAAATGTAATACAGGAGTGGAAAGCATGTTAGTCACAGGCTATGTGCAGAAAGAGCAGATAGCAACAGACATCAGTGAATCTGAATGTTGTCCAAAATGAAAAAAAAAAAAAAATAAAGTACACATTGGCCATCCATGTTGCACAATGGTCCATATTCACAAGAAATATTTTTAGTGTGTAATAATTTGAAATGCAAAGCCTGGAGATAACAAAAAATTTTAAGAAAAATGTATGGAAACATAAAAAGTATCCTGATCATAGTCTATTGTTTAGTATCATAAAATATAGAGTAATCAAGTTTTTATTTAAAACTTTCCCATGTTTGCATGCACAAATACTTTTGGACCATACATAGTTCTATTTTTTAATCAAGAGAAATGAAAGCAAATATAGTAATGCATTACTAATTTAAAACTATATACAACTGACTGCAGTAATAATATACTGTATATAATAATTTCATACTTCCCTCCTGATACATTTACAGTGAAATTAAATATTTTACTTGAGATACATGAGATAGGTGCACCTGACACCAATCGTCTCTGTGGGAAAAGTTTGTCCTATAGCGGTAAATAAGGATCAGGATAAACAAATAGGCCGAATAGATGTTTATCCAGGGAGAAATAACTTACAACCTAGACAGATGAACACCAGGAAATTCAACCCGATCCTCTCCTGTCCGAGTCACGCCAGAAAGAGAGCGCCTTTCCTGGCCCCCTCCGACCTCCTTCCACAGGTCACTTCCGCCCATGGCTCCACCCCCCAATGGGCGTGGTCAGTGCCACAGAAGGACTATCTCACTACATTGTCCCCCTCATGTAAATTACATATGGCCATAAGAAGTCATTTCTGATAGTTCTCATATATTTTTCAGGACATATTGTATACATGGCATAAAGCAGTGGTTCTCAACCTTCCTAACCTGAGACCCTTTTAATATAGGTCCTCATGTTGTGATGACCCCCAATCATAAAATTATTTCATCATTATTTCACAACTGTAATTTTGCTAGTGTTATGAATCATAATGTAAATATCTGTGTTTTCTGATGATCTTAGGCAAACCCTGTCAAAGGACTATTCATCCGAAGGGGTCACAACCTACAAGTTGAGAACTACTGGTTGACTATTCTGGTCAGTCGTTGGTTAGATCATTGAGGAGTCAGGAGTTACATACTGTTTTTCATGGCACACATAGTCACTTCTCAAAACCTCAACATGATACATGGCTTAACTGTTGTTTCATTACATGTGTGTTGTATATCAATCAAAACAAAACAAAACGCTAGAAATAGCAAATGGAAAACTTCTTTAGTAACTATGAAGTATTGTCATTAAATGAAATACATTAACTCTATCAAAACCTCATCAGTTCCATTTTATGGAATTCTATAAGATACAAAATGCCCCTATAGTTTGGGGTAGAAATTTTTGGTATTTAATTCATAGATGCCAAATAAATGTGACATAAGGCCATATGACCGCCTCTTACAAAGATGTGCTCTGTGTTTTCAGAGCGGGATGTGCAATGGCTGCCTTGACAGGTGCTCTCATTTGCTCAGTTTTCATTGTTCAATGTACATAAAGAATCAATCTTTTCTTTTGCCAGAAGCAGGAAGATGTTCTAATTGTATTTAATAGCCAGTTTAAAGAATGCTCTTTAAACTACAAACAACAAGCAAAGTTATCCTGTGGCTTTTACAATATAAACTAATAGAGAATTTTACTTGAAACTATGCTCATGAAATAATTTCATTGACAAGTTGAATTTTAAAAGAAACTAATGAAATGTAAATAATTGCTGAAAAATACATTGAATATATACAAAATGCACTCTTTTTAAATGTGAAAGACAGAAGCATCACTTTTTTAAGAGAGAGGGAAAGAGAAGGGGGAGGAGAGAAAGAGGGAGGCGTTGAAAATGCCATCAAGAAGAGACATTGCCTGAATTTAGATTTATGGAAGTTTTGTGTTACTGACCCACTGCTATTCAAGTTCTCAGTCCATGAAAACACACACCAGATAACCCCAAATTCTATCCTATACATTGTATTTTTCTACTAAATAATCCTTTAAGAGTCTTTAATGACATCTCAAAGAGATTTTATTAAAAACAACTCAGAGCAATGCACTAAACTAATTCTTTTCTGAGCATGTTCTTTAGGGATATAATGTTAAATAATGTATCCCTATCACACAGATGTGCTATTTATTCCTAGTTGTGCTGTTAAAATTTTCATAACGTATTTCAAATTAATATAGACCTAGTTATAGTGGGACTCTATTTGTCCATTAGTAAGTCATTTCCAAAAAATTATACAAAAATCTAGAGTATTAAGTTCTGTGTTAACTGAGATAGTTTGTGAGGTTTTTAAATTTCTCTAAAAACTTAATTTACTGTTAAAATTATTATTTTCTTGGTGACTCTAAAACCTGTATTTGCTATCTTTGTTTCAGAACAACATTTCGATTGAGAAAATGGAACATAGCTATAAAATATTTAAGAATATGAGGAGGCAGCTATAAGCATGATCTGATATAGTTGTTTTGTGCTGTGCAGCTGTTGTAACGTATCTAAGTAGGGGAACCAGCATACATGTAAGCAAATAAACAAGCAACTTACCAATACCATATTAACCACAGAGCTTCATTATCATTCAGCACTATTGGCTAACTAGACCCAACTTGCTCAGGTGTCACTCAAGTAAGTGGGAAACATGGAATGTCTCAACCCTCAAACACTTTGGAAGTCCTCACACAGAAATGACAGTCTGGAGGCTTTTACTAGAAGCAAAAAGATTCCAGGTTATCTTCATTGTAAACAATATGTGCATTAATTAATTCCATTGCTATGATAAAACATCATGATTAAGATAACTCATAGAGGAAAATTTGGGCCTATGGCTCTAAAACAATTGAGTCCATCTTAGTGGGGAGGCACAGCAATGAATGGCAGGAAGCTGAGGGCTTGCATCCTCAATGGAGAGTGAATTGGCAAGGGTCTTTACTCCCCAGTGACAGTGACATGCTTCCTTCAGCAAGGCCATGCCATCTAAACCTCCCTACAATCGCCACCAACTGGGGACCAAGTCTTAAAACGCCCAAGATTATGGTGGAAATTTCTCATTAGACCATTATGTCATACTTCAGATTTAGCTCTCTCATTCATCTTGAGTAAAATGTCATGTTCTTAAAGCCCTACAAGTGGTGGAAAACACTAACAAATTTTAAATGTCAAAACAAAACATGATGGGCTTCAGATGACATGGCTCCTTGGAGAAGGATGGGTGTCATCGTTAAATGTCTCAGTAGAATTTATCTTATCACACATAGAATGTTTCAAGCTAATGACAAGTTGAAAGTGTCATGTAAATGTAGAGAGGCACACTCTCCTTAGGAGTGGCCAAGCAGTGGGATTCTGCCTTCCCTTTGAATAGAGAGGAATGTGCTCCAGCTGCAATTGGGGGAGGGGTGGAGAAGCAAACAACACTAGAATTTTGAATTTTTGAGCAGGAAGAAGAGACTCCTATGTGAGATTGCGTGTGCTCCTCTTCATCAAAGGCTACAAAGCTACAGCACAATGGTTCTGGGTTGCCTCTTAAACAAACCATAGAGGCCAGCTCTGCCTCTGTGCCAGGACAAGAAAGGAGCCAGGATACTATCCACCTGTACTTTTTCTCATTTCTCCTCCCATCCTCTCTCCTTCCCTCCCCCTACCTCCTTCCCTCTCTCCCTCCCTTCTTTCCTCCTGTGGCACATGCTAGGGAAGTTCTGTAACTGTAACACATATCCTTATTGCTTCTAATACTATCCGTTTTAGCCAAGGCTAAGATGCTCAGGAGGACCTTGAACTGAGTGTTGTCCAGGGAGTTCCTGAATGCAGGTTCCTCCTACTTCCACTCCCCCAGCATTGGAGATTATCTCCACCCACGCTATCCACTCACTCCTTATCCCGAAAGTAGAGAGAAAGAAAGTGTTCACGCTGATTGAGTGGTACTCATTGCTGAGGAAGCAGATACTTCGGCTAACAGGTATTACTTTTCTCTTGTGGTGACAAAATACCTGACAGAAGTTAAGGAACAAACAAAACAAAAACAAAACCATCAAACAAAAAACCCACACACAAAAAACCGGTATTTTGGTCCAGAGCTTTAAAGGGAATTTCAGTTCATCATGGTGGGAACAATATGAGGGAATTGCAGTTTCTTGTCAAATTTTATGGCTTGCACAGTCTCTATATATTTCCATCATATCAATACAGCCATGGTATATCTTTAACTGTAGCTTGTCTCTTGACAGGTATGGTATAGAGATACTGAATTTGCATTTTGCCGGGAAACCTAGGCCTTCATCATCTTATTTAATATTATTTCTGATTGTGTATGTGTCGGTGTATATGTGGTATATATGTGTGTTGCAAGCATGTGTGTGTATGTGTGTGTCTGTGTGTGTGTGTCTATGTCTGTGTGTCTGTCCTCAGAAGTCAGAGGAGGATGTCAGGTGTTGTAGGCTATCATTATACCTTGCTTCCTTTGAGATGATCTCTCTCATTAAGCCAAGAGCAAGGCTGGTGGCCATCAAGGCCCAGTCACACTCCTTTTTCTTCACTTCACAACACATCCAAGCCTGGCTTTTATATGGGTGCTAAGGATTCAAACCCAGGTTCTTACAACTGTGCAGTAAGCACTCTAACCCAAGCAGGCATCCCCACAGCCCATTAACTATATTTTAAGCTATAATATTCTTCTCACAGTGCCTAAATCTGTGACATTTAATGAAAGACTACCATCGTCTTTGTCTTCAGTCAAAGGTTACACATTTTATCTTTTTTTTTTTTGTGACTTTTTAAAAGCCGTGTGAATAAGTAAAATGTGTGTGTGAATGAGAGAGAGGGGGGAGAGAGAGAGAGAGAGAGAAAGAGAGAGAGAAAGAAAGAAAGACAAAGAGGATAGGTTAGGATGGGAGAGCTGTGTGTGTTAGCATGCACACGTGGTGCACGGGTTTGTGTGTTGCTTGCCTGTTTGTATCTTGGTATGTATGTGTCTCAGACATATGTGGGAGGGGAAAGGAAATTGTATGCTTGAGATGAGCAATATAATTTATGACCACTTTAAAACTACAATAGTAGTTCTCTGACTGAAGAGGTCATATCTTTGAAAATTCTTTAGAAAATTTATGGTTGAGAAAAATAGAAGGGAGTACCTGAAATCAGACATTAACCAAATAAAGTTTTATGCTATTTAGTTCACAGTACAAAGCAGGAAAGAAGCCATTATCACCAAGGACAAGGTCAATGATGATTAATGAAGCAAGTCACAGTTTCTTTTGTGCCATTATTTCTCATCTAAGTTACTATTTAGGCTCCCTGTCTTCACTGTAGTCTCAACAAGAAGCATGCCCAGCTGTTGGATCAAGTTAAGGATCAGGCACAAGTTAACATAATTTCTATAGAGTTGAATTCCCTGGGGTCCACGGTGGGATCAGTAAGGCAGCCAGAACATGGGAATCTAAGCAATAATTTTAAATCATTCACGTTCTTCATGTGTTTCACTTACAATCTGGAAAGAAGGCATAGAGTCGATTTCAAGCCCTGAAATACCTTTCCTTTCTCTTCAGCTCCTCTTCTGTGACAACATCTGTGTCCCTTGACAAACTTCCTGTAAAAAGCTTCCTTGCAAGTTTCAGTTCTTAAATCACCTTCTGGTCCTCAAATTGTTCGCCTCCTTCCCCATCCCTCTGTCTAAAAAATGCACCATAAAAACTGCTGAATGAGACAGGAGCTTTTCTGAGATCAGTAGAAGGAGGGAAATTAATTTGAAAAGACAGAATCCATTTCGGTAGCCAATGAAGAGAAGAAAGGTATATACCATCATTGTTGGCAAATCAACCCCCCGTAGACGTCCTCATTTAAAGACATTCCATTCTTCCTTGACTATGGGGGGGGGTCACATACTCGCAGTCCAAATCCTTTGGCTTTTTGTGTTTATGACTCAGCTCCCTTGTGCCTCTTTTTGAGATTGTGTTCCCTCCTTTTTAATTGAAAATTAATACATCCTGGTCATGCTTTCCTCTCCCACTGTGCCCTTTTTGATTTTCTTACCATTTCTATCCCTAGTCTGAGTCGAAGAAAGAATCTTCAATTGCCTACAAGAACGACTTGACAAACAATTCATACGTTAACGTATGTTAAAAATTGCACAACCAACACAGATGTATACAGACACACAAGTCTTGTTTCATCAGAGCAGAAATGTTTATTGAGAAATAGCTACTGGGTTTGCAAGTTAGCCTTTGCTTGTACCCAAACACTTTTAGGAAGACTGTTTTGCTGAAGGCACGATTACAATGTTTTCGGTTTCTCTGTTCAATTATGATCCAGTCCTCTGCCCACTGGGTATAAATGCTACCCCGCCCTGCCGCCTGCAACAACAGCTGCTTACACATCCTGTTCACAGTGGTGTTGGATTACATTAGGGATCGCTGAAATGCCAGAGGACTGGCTGGGATCCAGAATCTCGGCAGTGGTGATATTATCTGGTCATTTTAGATAAAGCATAACTCCACTTGATGGTGATGAAATATATTCTAAATAACATGGAGTAATTATGACAGATGGGATACCCAAAATACGCCTCAAGCATATGTAATCTGTCACTGCTCTTCTGACCTTTAGTTTGGTTGGGAAACTGAGGACAATTTATCTAGCAGCCAGGCCAAAGTGGGTTTTATTTAATATATTAGTGTATTATTTCACATTGTGTCTGCTCAGGTTTATATGTGGTAATGATTTTAATTCTAGTTTGAAGTAAATGTTCAGTGCATGTAATATATCTGCATCTTATTTCTAATTATACCTTCAAAGTGTTTTTTATGTCTCTGTGTGTGTCTGTGTTTGTTTGTTTGGTGTGTGTATGCCTGGTATGTGTATACATGTGTGTATCTATGTATGGTATGTGTATACATGTGTGATACATGTGTGAATATATGTGTGCATGTGTGTGTGTGTGTTTGTATGTATGTGCCCTATGTGCATATGGAAAGCAAAAGAAAACCACAGGTGTTGATCCATATATGCAATCTACTTTTTTGTTGTTGCTATTGTTTTTGAAACAGGGTTTCTCTTTGGCCTGAAGCTTGCTAATTAGGCCAGTCTTGTCAGCCAATGAGCCTTTAGGTCCCTTCTGTCTCCCCCTCCCTGTGCTGGGATTACAGACATATACAACTACACCTGGCTTTTTCACATGTGCACTGATGTTGGAATGCATGGTTGTAAGGCAAGCATTTTGCTGACTGGGCTATCACTCTGGTCCTCAAAGCAGTTGCTTAAAACTAAATGAAATAACCTGGACCATGCTTTATGTCACATGCTCCTGGTACCCTGGCCAGAATATATTGGGTCATGGAAAGATCAATGCCTGATCCCCAAAAACCTAACTGGGTAATTGCTAAAAAAAAAAAAACAAACAAACAAAAAAAAAAAAACTCTGCTGATTAGGGACACCTTAGTAATTATGTAAAAATCATATGACTCTTTCTGATACCGTGGACACAATAATCAGGCTGAGATTAGTAAAACAAAATAAACAAAAACAATGGAAGCAGACGCTAGTTAGGAAGACACAACACCGAGAAGAGAACCCTGGAGTCAGGGTTCAGATTCAGACTTGGCTGCAAGCAGCCAAGGATGAAGGAGGCTGCCACAAACCGAGCTTCAGACTGTCCTCTTGAGGGATTGCAGCTTAGCCAAAAAAAATGATGAATTTTATGTCCCAAAGCCATGAATTATAAAACATTTGTGCCACGACAGATGAAAAAAATTTTCCCCCTGAAAATAATTAACTGGAAATCCCCTGGTAAACTCAAAAATGAAATATTAATGTGTTATTGATAAAATTTGTGCATTAAAATATATAACTTAAAGCTTAGCTTGTTAATGACCTAGGGTTTAATGCGATCAGCTCATTACCACTGAGTATATTTACTGCATGCAGTGTTCATAATAAAGTGGGTAGCAGCAAGACAACAGGAAGATTGGTTTGAAAAACCTCTTTCCTGAGAAAAGGAGGAGAGGAGAGCATGTGGGACTAGGAAGATCGAGTCAGGGGAGGAACAGAAGACAGAAAAAAAGAAGAAGAAGAAGAAGAAGAAGAAGAGAGAGAGAGAGAGAGAGAGAGAGAGAGAGAGAGAGAGAGACCATAATAGAGGGAGCCATTATAGATTTGAAGAGAAAACTGACTCTAGAGAAATGTCCAGAGACCCACAAGAATGACCCCAACTAACAATCTGAGCAACAGTGGAAAGGTTACTTTAAATGCCCTCCTCTGATAATGAGATTGGTGACTAACTTATTCACCATCATAGAGCCCTCATCTAGTAGCTGATGGAAACAGAAACAGACACCCACAGCTAAACACTGAGCAGAACTGGAATCCAGATGCAGAGAGGGAGGACAAGACCAAGCTACAGAAACACATAGAGACAGCTGACCTGAACAAGGGGGACCCCCAGACTGATAGCTGGGAATCCAGCATTGGACTGACTCAGACCCTCTGAACATGGGTCTCAGTTAGAAGGCCTAGGCAGTCTAAGGGACCTCTGGCAGTGGAACCAGGATGTATCCCCTGGTACACAAAAGGATGGGAGCACATTCCTCATGGAGGGATACTCCCTTAACCTAGAGGCAGGAGGGAGGGCCTAGTCCCTACTCCAAATGACTTGACAGAGTTTGTTGATTCCTCCTAGAAGGCATCACCCTCCTTGTGGAGTAGTGAAGGGTGGGTGAAGGTATGGGAGGGTGGTTGGGTGGCATGGGAGGGAGGGAGGGAGGGAGGGAGGGAGGAAGGGAGGGAGAGGGGACTAGGATCGATATGTAAAATAAGAAAAATAATAATAAAAAGAAAAACCTCTTTCCCATATGCTTTTGGTTTTGTTTCTTTTTCAAGCCACAGTGTGTGCCATCAAGAAGGATTTAAAACTGTCGCCCTTAAAAAAGAAGCCATTGGAATAATTAAACCATTTTATTAGCCTGTTATTAAAAGTTAGATTTTCTTGTTTTTCGGAGGCTAAGCCTAATGGGTAAAATATATTAGTCTATTTTCAAAATAACTTAATTACTAATATGCAGTGGGATGGTGTGCCTTCTTAGTGCTGGGATTACAGGTATGCACTGTTGCCCAGCTATCTACCTGGTTGCTGGGGTTCCAGCTGAGGTTCTAATTCTTGCATCAAGTAGGCTACCATCCTAGTCTTAACTCTTATGTTTTATGTAAATGAAAATATGTACATGAAGTCATTATGGTATGTTGAATAATAGATGTCCTCATGTCCTCGTAGGGGATTTGAATTTTGGTCCTCAACTGGCAGTTTTGTTTGGGGAGGTTGTGAAACCTTCAGGAGGTGGAGCTTTGTTGGAGGGCAGTACTCCAGTGGGAGTCGGCCCTGCAACTGTACAGCCTCCCGCCACTTCTATATACTGTCTACTTCATGCTTAGGGCTGAAGATGTAATTTTCCAGCTTCTCGCTCCTGTCCTGCTGCTCTACCTCCCTAACCATTATAGACTCTCCCACTGGAGTCGCAATCCAAAATACATGCTTTCTTTCATATGCCACATTTGGTCATCATATTTTATGCCAACAACAAAGCGCACCTAATATAGCTGTTCTGTTTTTACTAGCCGTGAACAAATATACACATATAGGAAACAAATTTTAACTCAAGCTTTTGTATTTTTGCCAATGTATGCTTCATTAAAAAAAAAATCACGAGTGTTTTAGTTGTTTGTAGGGTCCCCTTCCAAAACTAAATCACAATTACATCATGTGAGATATCTAAATGTCGTTTTAATCTTACATACTTCATTTTACAGGGAGCATGGTGCTGGAGGCTCTTTACAGAGACTAAATTCTGCATTTCTACGTGTATTAGCCACTTTTCTGCTAAGATACAGTAAGAACTCCTAGGAGTTTCACAGTCTTTCTAAGCAGAGCCCCTGGCTAGGAAAGTGTTTAAGTACATGATCCTATGGGGGAGGGGGGATGTTGCTCCTTCAAACCACAACCATAAAGATAACCACTTGTGATAAAACAGAACTGCAAATGTTCACCCTTACCCAGATGTTGACATTTTTTTAAAACTCCTAGACCAGAAAAAGAGAGTCTCTGAAATATGTGTGCATTATAAGCCCATTCTTAAAAAGTAATATAACTACATAAATAAAAAAACAATAATGAAAAAGGAACAGTTACAACTTAAGATTTGTGTGTGTGTGTCTGTGTGTGTGTGCACACGTGCAAATATCATGCAATACAACCCCAGTTTTTATATATGTAAATACATAGAGGGGACAGTTAGGATAGATCAAATAATCTAGAGTGAGGAGACTCACCTCTGGGCAAATATTTTTACTTATCAGGCTGATGCATCTCTGAAATTTTACTGTTTTAGACTATATGTGCTTTTCATTTATTCATGTAATGATTATTTTGTAATTTTGTCCTCTACAGAGAGGATAAATATATATAATATGCTCTTTATTCAAATCCTTGATTAAATTTTAATGTTAATGTCAATAGTATACACAGGCATTGTAGGTATACAACAACTTTATGGTTAAAATTATATAAATATCTATTTGAGATTGTTTGAAAAATTAAATATGCTTCTCTCAAGAGTACAGTTTTATCACCAGCCCGTCCAAGGGTACCTCCCACTATCTCTTCTAAGAGGTTCAGTGTGGCTGGATTTATGTTGAGCTCTTTGATCCATTTGGACTTAAGTTTTGTGTATGGCGATAGATATGGATCTATCGGCAATCTTCTACAAGTCAGCATCCAGTTAGGCCAGCACCATTTGTTTGAGATGCTTTCTTTTGTTCATTGTTTAATTTTAGCTTCTTTGTCAGAAACCAGGTGTTCATAGGTGTGTGGGTTAATATCAGGATTTTCAATTCGATTCCATTGGTCATCCTGTCTATTTTTGTGCCAATACCAAGCTATAATTCTATAATAGAGCTTGAAGTCTGGGATTTTGGCTATTGTAAAAGGTGGTGTTTCTCTCATTTCTTTCTCAGCCCCTTGTCATCTGTATATAGCATGACTGCTGATTTTTTTGAGTTTTTCTTATAACCTGCTAATTTGCTGAAGGTGCTTATCAGCTGGAGGAGTTCCCTGGTAGAGACCTTCGGGTAGCTTATAGAAACTTCCATATCATCTACAAATAATGAAAGTTTGACTTCTTCCTTTCCAATTTGTATCCCCTTGATCTTCTTTTGTTGTCTTATTGCCCTAGCTAGAACATCAAGTACAATATTGAAGAGATATGGAGAGAGTGGACAGCCTTGTCTTGTTCCTGATTTTAGAGGAGTCACATTGAGTTTCTCTCCATTTAGCTTAATGTTGGCTGTTGGTTGCTGTATAATGCTTTTGTTATGTTTAGATATGTTCCTGTTATCCCTGATCTCTCCAATATCTTTGTCATGAAGGGGTGTTGGATTTTGTCAAAGGCTTCTTCAGCATCTAGTGAGATGATCATGTAGTTTTCTTCTTCAGTTTGTTTCTATGGTGGATTACATTGATGGATTTTTATATGTTGAACCATCCCTGCATCACTGGGATGAAGGCTGCTTGGTCATGGGGGATGATTTCTCTGATATATTCTTGTATTTAATTTGCCAGTATTTTATTGAGTATTTTTGCATCAATGTTCCTGAGGAATATTAATCTGTAATTCTCTTTCTCAGTTGTGTCTTTGTGAGGCTTGGGTACTAAGGTAATTGTAGCCTTGTAAAAAGAGTTTGGCAATGAACCTTCTGCTTCTATTGTATGGAACACTTTGAGGAGTACTGGTATTGGCTGCTCTTTGAATTTCTGGTAGACTGCACTGAACCCATCTGGCCCTGAGCTTTTTTTGGAACTGGTATTTCTTTAGGTCATTTCAGTGTGTCCATAGTAATGTGTATTTTTAACTTGTAACAGAAAGACTTGTCTAGCTCATGATCTAACAGCTCTAATATATATTTGAATAACTTCTAATACATAAAATGTATGTCTTCACACCTGGTTATGCTAATTGCTGAGAGTACTATTAAAATATGATGTCTTAAAACATAAGAATTTTGAAAAGTAAAATTTTCATGAACTTCTGCATTGACTACATGTAAATATTGTGAATTTATGAATCTTCTTGTTGTATTAACAAGTATATTACTGGTATGAGAGACTTGAAATTAACATTGATTAGATTCACTCTTTTGCTCATGATTTCTATACAAGGTAATAGGAAGAAGTTTCCATATACTTCTTGTTCAGAACATTTATACCCACCTCCTACTCCCCTTTGTCTGAAACATGCATTAATAGTGCTTGTCATTAAAGAATATGATATATAACCTATATAGAATAGATATGGATAATATACCTATGGCTTTGCACTTTTGTATCAGGGAGGTGTGTGTAAGCCAGTTTAATTTGCACACAAGTATTCCAGGAAGCCATCCCTACTTTAAATTTCTTCACCATAGTTACAAAAAACCAACAAATTACCTAAACTTTTTTTCACACCAAAGACATGTCTAATTCAAGTTTCCATCAGGTCCGTTCACATCAGCTCTAAAGTCATCCAATGTAAAAGAGTTTGAGGGGAAAAAATCAAAATATAAAAACATTTCTTAACCATACTCATTTAAAATTCTTTTCTTTTGGAAATTTTATTTTCAAAAATAAATGAGCATACATGATGAGAAATTCTTCCCAACCCCCAGAAAGGATACAGTTATATCATACTTCCGGATCAGTAAACATGGCCTTATTTGGGCAAGAGTTTTTACAGATATAATTAAGAAACTTGAGATGAGATTATCTTGGATTACACAAGAGATCCCTGAATCTAAGTGACAAGAACACTTGAGCAGAAGGGGAAAGGAGGAGGGGCGAGGTGGAGACCGACAATGGCAGAGGAAGCCATGTTCAGACATTATGAGACAGTCACAAAGTATGCCTATCAGCACCAGGAACCTGAAATGTGAGACTCATTTCCTAGAGCCTCCAGTGTGACTGAAGCTCCGAGACTCTTGACTTTAGAATTCTGTGTTATAGAACTGAGAAGGGAGAAAATCCTATTGTTTAAAATTAGCAAGTTTTTGATAGTTTGTTATGACAACCTTAGGAAGCCAAAGTACCATTAGAGTCCTTCCCAGGTCCACGTAGGTGATCCAGGCAGTGAAGGTTCTTTAGCTTCCCAATAGATTCCTTTTGACTTAAATGAACTATGATAACTATACTTGCTTTGTTTCATTTTACATTGTAAAATAATTTCAAATTCATTTTTTACTGAGATTCTGCTATTGTTAATATTTGGTGACATTTTTCACATGCACTATGCACACTTTTATTTCAGATTACAGATACACAGTATGGAGAATTATTCAGAAAACATTTCTCTAATGTTCAAGAAATACATATATATAATTTCAAGAAATATACATAGCTGGAATGCAGCTGGCTGAAAATTTGCTAGCATAGGTAAAACCTTTAGCATTGCAAAAATAAAGGTGTATCTGAGACAATATTTTCATGTACAATTTTGTCTGCACTATAAACCTCAGTGGGTATTAAGAAAAATATTTTTTCTTTTGTGTGCCTATAATGAACATTAGAATTGATAAATAATTATCATGCTTAAGTATACAAGTATATTTCATTTTTTATAATATGTTGGAAAACATAAACCTGGTCCACAAATATGATGAAAAATTATGTTCTTCAGTTTCTTTTAAATCCAAAACTATTACCAAGTTAGAAGTTGCTAGGGTCTTTGCAATTGCACTTAACATCTTATATGAGAGTAGAGCCCTTGAACCTACCAAACAGCATGCTACCTCTGAGTAGTTAGTGTGGTAGAGTTGATTTATGGGACACCCAGTATGAGGCCACAGAGAATTAAAGATTTATCAGGTATCAGAAAATCAGTCTCCCAGAAGTTAGATACACAGAATCCACTCATATGTTTTCCATAAAATGACAAATCTTCTGAACAGTGAACAGATCTTGACTAAGAACAAAAAAGCTTCAATGAGTCTGCACGGTCCTGGAAATGTAAGAGGAAGACATGAAACAGAGCATAGAGAAGAACATAAGAGGGACTTTCAGGGCCATCCTAGCTCAGTGTCCTCCTGCTGTTCTTGAGATCTGACTGTCCCTCTCATTCTTCACCGCTGATCATGGGAAATGAATGACAGATTCAAATGGTCCAGTTGTGTGTTGTCAACTATAATAAAGCAAGAAATAGAGCAAACTCTCAGGGCGCTACTTGACCATACCATAGTTCTTAGTTACATATGGCAAATGTGTGTTTTATATCCTGAATGAATGGAGTCAGGGATTTCTATTTTTGGGGGTGAGGGGAACATTAAGCCACAAAGCAAAGTGAGGATGGCATGCGGGCCTGTTACGTGTTAACAAATGGAGATTTCTTTAGTGGATGTAAGGTATTTGTCCAAAGAAATAAAATATTAGCATCATATTTTTGTGCTAAACCGTATCTGTAGAGGTTGATTTCTTAAAATGCAAACCAAAATGGACCAATCAATCAAGAAAACCAGAAAGACTAATACACAGCCTTCATGTAATCTCAGCACTCGGGGACTAAAGGGAAAGAAATTGAATGACAGCCTGAGCTATAGGAGGCCTTGCCTTAAAACAAACAAATAAGAGAGAGAAAAGAAAACCCAACACACCACACAAAACAAAGTCTCAGGACAGGGAAGCTTCTTGAAAGGTTGTGGACTTTCCTTGACACTCTCCTCCACATCTCCTGAGTGCAGGCGGGAGCCACGGTCTGCTGGTAATAGGACTACAACAAACCTATTTGGTGAGGAGATTGATGGTGCTAATGTTGTTGGTCAGATTTGCTGATGTGTTTATGAGTTGTTGTTCTTCCTTATTTTGTGTTGTGTTTTATTTTCTTCATTCTGCCCATATCAGCCGTTTTGCTCTTTTTGTTTTATTTTTAAATTATTTTTATTTAATTTTTTTCATTTTACATATTAACCCTAGTTCTCCGTCCCTCCTCTTCTCCCATCCCTCTACCTCCCCCATCTCACCCCTAGCCACTCCTCAGAGAAGGTAAAGCCTCCCTTGGGAAGTCAACAAAGTCTGGCATACCAAGTTGAGACAGGAACAAACCCTTCCCCACTGTATCAAGGCTGAGAAAGGTATCCCACCATAGGGAATGGGCTCCGAAAGCCAGTTCATGCCCCCGGGATAGGTCCTAGTACTACTGCCAGGGCCCGCACAACAGACCAAGCCATGTAACTGTCACCCACATTCAGAGGGCCAAGTTTGGTCCCATGCAGGTTCTCCAGCTGTCAGTCCAGAGTCCATGAGCTCCCATTAGCTTGGGTCAACTGTCATGATCTTGATTCCCCTTGTTCACATGATCCCTCCTTCCTCTCTACAACTGAACTCCAAGAGCTCATCCCAGTGCTTGGCTGTGGGTCACTGCATCTGCTTACATCAGTTACTGGATGTAAGTTCTATGATGAGAATTAGTAGTCACTAATCTGATTATGGGGAAAGGCCAATTCAGGCACCCGAAATTCCTACAAAGATGACCCCAGCTAAGAACCCTCTTTGTTCTTATAACACACCACTCATGTTACTGTTCAAGACTTTGCAGTTTCCATTGCTTCTACCTGGAACATTCTTCTCCAAGTATGTGGCTGATTAGTGTTTAACTTCAAATATTTGTGCAGTTTTTTCATTCTCTGAGTCATTTCTGCTCATCCAACCCTTCCTCCTCCAGTTTAACACAGTCATGTGCTTTGCATTCCAACTTACATGTGGCTTGTCTTCCAAAATAAAATATGCTATATGCAGGCAAGTCATTGTTCAACCATGTGTGATAACCTCTACTCACCCTTCTTCCCTCTTCTCCTCTACAGCCTCCTTCTTCCCCTCTTAAATTACCTTTAATAGGCTTATATACTAGTGGAGTTTCATAAGGATTCTTCATCCATCCTTCATTTTTGTTAATTCATTTCTCATTTCCCCATATCTTACCCCTGTACCCACTTAAACCTGTAACTTCCTGTATGCCGCCTCCAATTCTTCATATCACATGTGTTCTACTCTCTATCCTTTTATAGTTGCAAGACCATGGGCTACTGTGTAACTTTTTCATGTACACTTCATTTTGGTTAACCCTTTCTCTATCCCCTCATTTCTCACTCCCACCACTCTACTATCTGCTTGAAACTTTCTCTGCCATAATTTCCCAACTCTACTTGCATCGCACCTACAATAGTAATTGGAATTTTCATTGGGCAACCAACCAGCTTCCAAATGAAAACGCAGAGACTTGTAATTAATTATGAATGCTCAGCCTCAGCTTATGCTTGTCCCACTAGCTCTTTAACTTAATTTAACATTTTTTTTCTTCATCTACATTTTGCTTCTGGGCCTTTTACCTTTCTTTCCTTCTGTATGTCCTACTTTCCTGCTTCCTCTGTGTCTGTCTGTTTGGACCCTGACATCTCTTATTTCTTTCTTCCCCAGAGCCTAAATTCTTCCTCCTACTTACCCTCCATGCCCAATAGTCACACCCACATATATTCCTTCACTATTGGCTGTTCAGTTTTTTATTAGACCAATCAGGTGCCTTAAAGAAGCAAGGTAAAACAGCAAGACATTTTTATACAATTAAATGCAACACATTTTTATATAGTTAAATAAATATTCCACAACATAACATAAACAAAGCAACACATCTTTACAGAGTTAAATAAATAATATATTATAATATAAGCATACATATACATATACATACATACATACATACATACATACATATATCCATCCCTTACCCATTGGCCAGTTACTGACTTACTGACTTCCACATGTACTCTAGGCTAAACACACAAAAGTTTGAAGCTAGTATCCACATATGAGACAAAAAATGTGGTATTTGTCTTTTTGGCCTTGAGTGATCTCACTAAGCATGATTCTTTTCTGGTTCCACCCATTTAATTGCAGATTTCATGATTTCACTTCTATTTACAGATGAGTAATAATCCATTGTGTATATGTGTCACATTTTTATTATCCATTAATTATTTGATGGACATCCAGATTGATTTCATTTCCTAGCTATTGTAAGTAGAGTGATAATGAACATGCATGTGAAAAATGTCTCCGTAGCAAGATATAAAGTCCTTTGGGTATATTATAAGAGGGAGTATAGCTGGGTCATGTGATCATTCTATTCCTAGTTTTTCGAGAAGCCTCTAGAAAGTTTTTAAAAGGGGCTACACTAGTCTACACTCCCATCATCAGCTCACATTCACATTATCTCTGAGGTGAGATGGTAAACTTAAAGTCGCTTTAATCTGTACTTTCCAGACAGCACAGGATGCTGAGCTTTTGTTGTTTTGTTGACTGGCTGGCAGATTGTTTACTGTCTGTATATTCTAGACATTAATCCTCTGTCAAATGAATAGCCTTTCAAAGATTTTTTTTCCTCCCATGCTGTTGTCTCTCTCCTCACCACTGACATTACTATGCAAAGGTTGTTTTAGTTCCCTAAGGTCGTATTTTTCCCCCATTGGCCAAACTGTCTCATTTCCTCAGCTCCTGGAGTCTTATTTTTCTTTAAAAAAAAAAATCTTGCCTGTGACTGTAAGTTTAATTTTCCCTGTGCCTTTAAGTTGAAATGTACTCCCCAATTTTTTTTTTCCTCTAGCAGGGTTAGGGTGTCATGCTCTCTTAGGAGATCCTTGATTCGGTTTTAATTTAGCCTTATACAAAGTGAGAGGTAAGGGCCCAGCTTCATTTCTCTGTATATTGAAATCTTCGATTCCCATCCCCATATTGTCTTTTTTCAATATAATGTATATATGTATATATAAATTTTGTCGGTATAACACACACACAGACATATATGTGTGTATAAATACACACACACATATATATGTATACATACATATGCATATGTATATATATATAATCTTTGTCAAAGATTATGTATTGAAACTTGCATGGACTTATATCTGGATCCTCTATTCTGCCCCACTGATCTGTGTGCCCATGATTGTGCCCATGCTGTGCTATGTTTCTTACTCTATGGTGTGACATTCAATCAGGTATGGTGACACTTTCCTAAGTATTCTTTTAATTCAGGGTTTCTTGGGCTATCCATGGTCTTTGTTGCCTCTATACACATTTTTTGATGATTTTTTTTCTATGCTTGTGAATAAGGCCCTGGTGCTTTTATGGGAATTGGATCCATAGATTGCCTTTGGTAGGAAGGTCAGTTTCACAATGTCACTTCTTATAGTCTTTGAACATGGAAGGGTTGTTTTCAATGTTTTTTCATGGCACATAGCATCTCATGAAGGTCTCTGTATTTCGCTGTTTTCTTACACATGCTGTCAATGGGTTTCATTCTATTAGTTAGTCTTCAGTTCAAAAAAATTGACTCAGAACTGGAGCAATGGCTCAACGGCAAGAGCACCGGCAGTTCTTTCGGAGGACCTGGGTTCGATCCCCAGCTCCATATAGTAGCTTACAACTGTCTGGGACAGCAGTCCCAAGGATTCTGATACACACTTCTGGCCTCTGAGGACACTGCAGACATGTGGGGCACTGGCATGCATGGAGACAAAACACCCATACACACAAAATAATAAAATAATTCTTAAAAATTTAAAAACAATAACCCATACCAAGCCATGCATAATTTGGAGACAACTAAAATTGGAGGGAAATCTTGAGTGCTAAGTTCATGTTCCAAGTTAGAAGTGGATTCTAACAGCTGCTGGCGAACCTTTAGTTTAGTGTCTGGATTTCCTTATCTCCTACCTTTTCCATGCAATCTTTTCTTTCTTTATCTTTTATTAACTCTGTGAGGCAAACAGGATAAAGACTGGAAAGGGATGGACTGAAGACCTTACTAGTGGAAGAAAAGGGGAAACCATTGCCATTTCTTTTGCCCTACATGTCTAAGTTGTAATTCTCTGAGCTTCGGGAGTACTGTACCAGAAATTGCCAGAAATAAACTTGTATCACTTGCCCAATGAGCTGTTTCAAAAATTCATAGTAGGATAGGCTCTCTACTGTGAGTTCCCATGAGTCAATGATGTATGCTTTAATAATATCCCTTGATGATTCCAAGTTTATCCAGAAAACTATTTCTTGAAGAGATATTATTGTTATATTGCACTAATCAAAACTACAGTAAGCAAAGTTAA
Source organism: Phodopus roborovskii (assembly GCF_943737965.1). Classification (NCBI taxonomy): domain Eukaryota; kingdom Metazoa; phylum Chordata; class Mammalia; order Rodentia; family Cricetidae; genus Phodopus; species Phodopus roborovskii. The sequence goes on from NW_026125444.1 coordinate 9,231,666, forward strand.
ATAAAGAATCAATTTATGCTAGCTATTGTACTTCTAGTCTAAAATATACATTTACAACAACTTTAAGCCATTAATTATTGCAATTACATTAGAGTAATTTAAAATTTAGTAGCTCCTTGAGGATATTATGAATCCAAAACTAACATAGCTCATTTATATAATCTGCATTTCACTGTTATGTTTTTAAGAAAGTTAAGGGGGAAGTGGTGTTTTTGTTGTAAAGATAGTAAGTGTGACTACCTTCTTTGTATAAATAAATACCCCTGCTTAAGGAACCCTTTGCCATTAATCATGACACCCCGTTATGAAGCCAGTTAGAGCAATATCATTTTACCACACTCTCATGTAAGTACCCTGGCTGTCAGAGCAAGGCATCATTAATCATGTGACTGTTAGGAAAAGCAGCTTCTTATCAAGGAAAGATCCTTGAATCAATCAGGGCACCGACACCCCGCTCTTATCAGAAAGAAGCAATAATTTCCATGTAAGCCTTACTTTTAGGGGAGGGAGCCACAATATCCAGTCCCAATAAATAGTTTTAGAGGAAAGCCAAAACCAGTGAAGAAGGGTAGCTTGGAAGAAAAGTTCCATCAGTGTGATTAACCAGACAACATAAAGTTCAACGAAGTTCATCTTCTGCCTGCTAGTTTATCTAAGGAAAGAAAACCATGCAAAATACGGAGTATGAAAAAGATGACCCTGACTAGTGTAATGCGGCTAAGATGGAAATTAGTTATTAAGTTTTAATTTACCATCAGACAATAGACTATATGCATTGCAGTCATTACGGAGATAGTAAAAGAGCAGGCAGAGCAGTAACAGTAAATCACGAGCATTCGCTGTGCAGAATGCTACTATACGAGGACAGTGACTCAGACCTGAGGCAGGGTCTACATCAAATTAGCAGCAAGACTTTGAGAAATGGGACCAAACTGCAGCCCTGTATACACTATGCTGTAAAAGGGAACTAGAAGGGGAATGGGTTACCACTGAGGGGCAAGGAGCCCAGTTCCCAGAGGAAACACAAGTAGTATATATCTCAATGCAGATCATATCTCCAGTTTGCTTCAAGGAGATTTTTGTCTAATGTGATTTCTGTGAGCCGTGTTCCTATTTGTAATGACCTCTAGACATAAATTTGGGCTTCCACCCACCAAAAGCTTATTTTTAGCCACCACGAAACAGGAACTGTTTGCAAGTTGTGGTTTCCATATCTAAAAGTTGTCCACAGAAATTAAAAGAATCCTCAAAGCACATTCAATTATTTTATCATTTTGTTCTCAAAGTAAAAATATTTACAGACTATTTCTTTTAACTTTTGATTTAAAGAAAATTATACCAAACACCCTCTACTGACTGTTACTTTTGGAATTTCCCCCTCTCCAGAAAATCAGGTTTTAAAAACACTTTTTATTTTGCTCATTCAAACTTTACTCTGTAGAACTGTACTCACCTAACTCTGAAGAGGTTTAGAATAAATCAATGAACAATGCACAGTGGATTCTGACTGCTGGATTCTAACCCTACTTTTGGAAGGAGGGCTTTCCCACTCAGCCCTGTAAGAACCCAGCCTCTGGAAAGAGCATCACTGTGACATTGGTATGTGAACAAGTTAAGATGCTTGGATTGAAGGGGCTTTAGAATAAGAAAGCACTGGCCAGAGTTGCATGAAAAAATGAATTTTATCTCTATCCTTAGACTGGCACTTAAGGACACGATGTTCCTGCATAACATAAGTACTATTGACCAAAAGAGTCTATGCTTTTTTGTTGGATCTTTACTCTTTTTGCCTTAGTGTTAATGCTTCCCTTTTTGTTTCTATCAAAAATACTGAAAAGATTTTCTGAAAGGTATTTGGAGTGTTTGGGAACCATTGGCTGTGTCTTACCACACAGTGACAGTGTACTGAGCCTTTCATCTCATGTGCTTCACTACACACAAAGGAATCATCATGTATTATTACCTTCATTTACCAGATGGGAAAGCTAGCTAGCTAGATGCTAAGAGGACGCAACAAAGAAATAACTTTCAAGTTCCAATGTAACAGTACAAAGAACTTGGCTGGGGACCTGGGTCTGATCAACTCCAGCATCTTCAATTCTGCCTCTCATACTATTGTAGTGTTTCTCAAAGTCAGGCTTCTTCTAAGAATTTACTAGGATTCTATGCTATATCTATTCTATTCATCTTTATAGCAGCTTGGGAAATAGAAACTAGTCCTGTCTTCAATTACAAAACTGAAGCAAAGCATGGTTAGATGTAGCAGTGAGCTACGGAGAAGGTGTCTATCCTAGTTGGGTTTTGTTGTTGTCCTTATTGTTGTTTTGTTGTTAACTTGTTCTTGAACAAGTGTAGCTACAGTACAAGATTTATTTAACATTGTATTACTACGTGCATGGAAAAATGACCTGTCTTTGCAATTACCTTCAAATTTAAATTGCATTGAATTTAAATATGATGTAATTTTTAAATATATCTTTTGAGTTATTTAACATGCAAATTCTTTGAAGACTGACTCACATACAAAACTTTTAACTTTAACAATTGTTGCTTTCTATGACAGTATGAGAGATGAATTTTGATCTTTCTGTTAAGAGGACTGAACAGTGAGAATATAATTTAGTTCAGACTTTGAAAATGTAGAAAGTAAATGGTTAATCACTGATGATGTGTTTGTAGTCTAAAAGAGACCAAAAAGGAAATTATGACTAATTCAGCTGCAAATGAAATTAACTAAAAACGATGGTGTGTTTTTGTCTAAAATCTGGGCTAAAAGTCAAATTTGAAGATACACGGAAATTCCATTTTCCTGTTGCTGAATCAAGTAAATCATAATCTTTAAATATTTGTTATGATGTACAATTTATTTCTTTAGATGAAACCATCCAAGTTAAAGTAAAAAATTCCATTAAAATAGTATGCTTACAATAAAGAATTATTTGATATTTATTATCATCGAATTTTGTTTATGGACATAGCTATCTCTGAGCGTTTACATGAAGAGAGTCAGCAGATGCTTAGTTTTAGGAAGGGAATGTATGATGGTTTAGTCTTAAAAGCCGAATTAAGATATGGCTGTGTATTTATCATGCTGTCTGGACAGGGAGGGTGAGAGATAGTAGAGGCATAGTACCTAGTAACATTGTTTTTTATAAGTGGTACATTTACAAGAGGGTTTGAAAGACTTATCAACTGCTTCAATGAACCTTGATTTTACAGGTCTGAACCTCAGAGGAATGAGAGGGAGGATCCACTTACATAAAGAATTTCCCCTTTAAACATCTAGAATGAGAATTCCAACACTGTGAACACAAGTCCCCTAGTCCGTATGCACTGTCTTTAAATCATGGCAAATGAATGAGAGAAAGAAAGCAGCTTCTCCCCATAGGCGAGATTTTGCTATGAAGTCTCACAAGGGAAAGGATTGCTTTATATGTGATACTTGATAGAGAATTGTCTAGAACCCTAAACCAAAAACCTGGGGCTAAGAATTCATGGCTGTGGAGACTGGATATGGAAGATGTATCGCAGGGAAGTGTCTCCTTAGTTCAGGTGAGAAAACCAAAGTTGGATTCAAAATTGGTTGTCACAACTCTTGCTCTTAGAGAAAAAAATAATTTAAAAAAGGTTATGCTGTCTTAGCTTGTGCCCTCAATATTTGTCTTGATAAATCACGGAAAACAATGACAATATTGAGAAGAAAGCAATATGAGATAATAACAATGTCTCAATACAGCTGTCATATCCCAGGGGAAATGGGATATAGTAATCTATTAGATTGGCTGTAAAGAACACTCCAGTAGATAGAGCAGACAGTTTAGAATAAAATGATTTGAGGAAGGCCGATGGTAAAAGGGCAAAGAGATGTTAATCATATGGGGAAACAAGGTTTGCAATGCCGTTTGTAAATTCTACTAGGCAATTATGAAGGTGAGGATGAATACAAATGGCATTAAGGAAAATACTAGCTATTTGCCCATGATAAGGACTATATCGAAAACAAATATCTCCTGAGGAACTCCCAAAATAAAATAACATTCTCTAATTTCAAAAGGCTGCAGAAAAATACAAATGTCACAGAAAATGACACAACCGAGGTAGAAAAATAAATAAGGATGTAAGACCCAGTAATGATATGGTGCACCGTCTTCCTAGGTATTTGATTCAATGTCTTTTATGGTTCTTTTAAACATTTGCTAAAATTTACCATGGCTAAAAATTTTCAATAGATTAAAATGCAGAAATAACGTGGACTATAGTTCCTCTTTGCAAGGCAATAATATTAGAAGTCAACAGAAAAAGAAAAAAAGAAACATAAGCTCATAGAAATTCAGAGCTCTACTAATGAGTTTGGAGGGAAGTGATGTCATGGTGTTTTGTCACAAAAACAGAAAAGTAGCTAAGACACACCCGTAAACAAAATACTGGCGGTGGGAACAGGGTGATCTGTAGTTTAAAGCTATCCTAGGCTACATAACATGTTCAAGGCAAGCCTGGGTTACATGAGACACTGTCCCCTCACACTTCCAGAAATAAATATCCATAATTAGTTTATTTACTGGTAAGTAAAAAGTATGAGAAATATCTACAATACCCCCACAATATTAGATATTCAATATTTACTTTGAAATATGTACATATTTCCCAATTTTAATTTCATCTAAAACTATGTAAGTCCAGTATTCCTTAGATCATAAAAGCACATTCACCTTCTACCTAAAAGGGAGACAGGTCAAAATCAAACATATCGTTGTCTTTAACTGGTAGAGTTACATGATTGGAGTACAAATAACAGGGAAATGGATCACACCTGCTTGACTCCTTACTCACCCTGACTCAAATATTCTGGGTACAGGACACATATTGCACTATATGGCGCTCCTACTTTAGAATTTTTAGTTCCTTGGGTACCACAACAATCTAATCATATATATTGAGTGTCTCCCAAATGGGTTAAGTGTTTAACTGACTATTCTACCAATTTATTTTACAAATTCTCTAGAGGCAGGGGCATTATATGCTAATATTTTCAAATGCTATGACTATTACCTTATTACTTAATTTTTCCTTTGAGAAATGAATCACTGGATCAGTTATCTATCAATAGATACGTAGTCAATCCATTGATGGTAGCATTGGTAGTACATGGTAGCAGGGAAAATCGATAAGCCTGCCTTTATTATCTTTTCTAATTCAGAAGATACCAAATGTATTCACAAGTAACCAAGTCCCATAGACTGAGCTGGCTGGTTCTGCCAAATCCTTTGACACAAAGGCATCACAATGTTATGTCTGTCTATATGAGGGAAAGTCCTTTTTGTTGATAGCAATGAGAATCTGGGTCCTTGACACATGCTACTGAGAAGCCCTAGGGTTGAACAGGACACAGGATTCCTGACATGAATTGGAGCAACCTCTGTGTGAACATTCACAGACACAAACATTCTCACACATGGCATCTATTATATATCACTTGGCCCAAAAGCTGTTACTATCAGTTTTCCAATGTTTCTTTTCCCGAGTCTGAGACAACTTGGTCAGATCACTAAGTATATCCATGAGCTATTCCTTGCTTCTTCTAATGAGCCATGATTGTATTTTCTTCCATCTCAATAACCACAGCCTATCCTGTTTCACTTATCTTTTTTTTTTTAATCAAAAGAGAAAGGTCTATCTGTAAAGAGTGTTCCACTAACAGTCAGTGCAGTACCCATCCTAATAACCTCTTCACTCTCTAACAGCCAACCTCAAAATTCTTCCTTGAAGAAACTTTCTTTAAGATTTTTACTCCTACTATCCACCCGAGCCTTTTTTTTTTCTCACTAACTACAGCATATGGCTTATTTGGAATTTTACTACCAGAGAATAAATCCAAGAGATCAGAGGTAAGAGCATAAAAAGGATATGCATGAAGTATGAGATCATATTAGGATGGGTTTGGGCCACTTACAATGCTAATGTTTGTTCTCGAGAGTGTAAGCTGTGTTTCTGGATAATCACTTGGTGAGTTAAGATGTGAGAATATCATTGGCTTCCATCCTCCAAGGGCCAAAGATGTATTGTACAGTGTATTGACCTCTTGGTGATTGTAGAATGTGAATATAGACTTGTAACAGTAGAGCAGAAGTGAGGATATGGAGTAAGCGTGAAGAAAGAAATAAGTACATCATGGCAGAAGTAGAGGGACAAAACACATATGGCAAAGGTGATACTCAAGATTATCTGATGGAATTTGTAAGAAATGTCTGAGACACAAAGTCTCAAAGTATATGTGACTCCATTAACACTCATCCCTGTCTACACTGTTTCACCCCACAGAGTCAGCATGATGCCCAGTAAGACGTGGAGATTACCAAATCCCAGTAGATTGTATTGAAGGGAGCAGGTGGAAGCACCTTGGCCCAAATACTGCCATTTTGACTTCAGACTCCATTTTACCTGTCGGGTGAAACAAAGTTCCCAAGTCCTAGTGAAAGTGGGAGAATTCCCATAGCTGACAGACCTCATTCCTAAACCATAGAAATGGTTATGCTGCATCTTTAGTTCTTTAGAAACAGTATGGCTGTCCCTAACAACAGAAAGAACAAATGAAAGGCTTGCATTGTATGCCAATTGGCAATGATGAAAGATACAAGGAAAGATCCTACTCTTTGATTCCTGTTTGGTGAAAACTATAACTGCAACTTGGCAACAAATATTTGTGATTTTATGCTTATAAACCTGCTTCTGTCCCTGCTGGGTGCCATCAGGAAGAAAAAGGCTCCTGAGTCCTTGTCCTGCAGCCCTGATAGATCAGTGATCCACTTATGTGGTGATTTAATAAAACCCGTAAGTGTTGTCTCTCTCTCCTTCCTCATGGAACATATAACAGGCTAGGTGTCACATTTCCATGGATCCAAAGGTGTGTCCTGCTGTCTATTGTAGAACTTCAGCTTCGTTTGGTGTTCTTTTTATTGGAATATAGAAATCCACAGACCAGTAGCTGCTTAGCACATACTGCCATCTCCTTAGATGTGCTGCACAGAAGTCTTGTCAATCAGAGAGTACCATATATCAATCTGAGAACATGACAAATGTGGGTTTGTGTAAATGGCAATGCGATGAGAGTCTTCACAATGAAGCCTCTAGATTTTTCATCATTGAACAGAATTTCTCTGTGGCAGGTACTTTTCTAATATACAACAGTTAACAGAGGCAAATTCCCTGTCCACACAGAGTTTCCATTCCGGTGAGTAGAAGGAAAGTCCACATAAAGAAAAAACGAGAAAAGGAAAGGGAGAAGGGGACCAGGAGCCAGAAAGAGGTGGGGAGGAGAGGAAGAGGCCCTGGGTGGTGAAGAGAATAAGGAGGCATTAACATATTAAGTAGGATAGCCAGAGAAAAGCTCACTGAGAAGAATATAACAATTGATATCCTGTGTTCTTGGTGTAAAAGCAAACAATGCAGCCACTACTTGGGGAGCTGGTCAACTGAAAAGCCTTCAGATGGGCGCCCAACTGAATTGTTGGAGGAGCAGTAGGCTTGCATGATTTTACTGTGTTCTCCATGGTGGAGCGGAAATAAGCTAAAAGAGAAAGGCGACAGAAAGATAGGACATTTGAGAACTTGTGGACTAGGGTATTGTCTCTGGCTTTTCTTGTGACTTGTCTTTTAAAAGGACAACTCTTTCTGTAGTGTAGCAAAGGGAAAGAGGAAATGTGGAGAGGAAACGGAGGTGACTTGGAATCTCACTACACTTATACAGAGACATAATGGTAACTTTTCTAGTGGGAACCAGGTATACAGCTCTAAATTTATAATGGTAGCATTAATCCCTCTAGTATCCCTGAAACCTACTGCTAGTTTGAGAACCGGACAGTTTTGGTGGGAGAGAGAAAGTCTTCCACTAGAGCTTTCTTACGGTGACTTTAAAGTGGAGATTCTCTGAGTGGTTCTCAGTACATCCTTCTCACCATTACATTAAGAAACTGGAGACATTGTCACAGACTGAGTACAATGTAGCACTGGCTATCTGTGTGGCAGGATCTGATAAGAACTTCATTAATCACCTTCTTTGATTTATTGGTTATACAGTTCTCTACACCTAGAGGCAAAATCAACAGAGAGAATCATCCAGTCTCAGAAAAGAAAGAGAGTTCACTCCAGTGACAATGACTGTCTCTGAATGAGGACTGAAGACAAAAAGAAAATTGGTGGAATGGCCTTTATAATACACTTTCAGGGCCTTGTCCTTTCTAGATAATCTGCTTCTGTGAACCTGGCTGTCTGTGTCATGAGCTGGGCTTTTTTTTTTTTTTTGTCTCCCTTTTGCCTCTGATGCTGACCTCACAGATGGTCCTTCTAAAGACCCCTCATCCCTTTGAACCCCTCTCCTGGGCTCCAGTGCAGCATGCCGCTCAGGTGACTCTGATCTCAGAGCTAACAATGCTTACTAGAAGTTGCCTTGGTGCTGGGCAGAGGACTCTGTGCTCAGTGTCTTGACAGCACAATGGGAAGTGTACAGGGAGCATGTGGTGTACTTCTCCCTGATGTTCAGTACTTGGCTCCTAGAAGTGATGCTGACACTAATCCCCACCCAAAATTGTTTTTAACTAATTAAACTTTACTGCCTTTACAAAAAAAAAAAAAAAGACTATGGGAGCCAATTACATTCAAAATAGCCAAATCAAATTCATTAGTCTATGAAAATTATTACAGTAGCATAACCATGAAAAGTTTATCCCAGGAACATGAAGTTGGTTTACTCATCAAAATTCAAATCAAAATGAAATCCACCCCTTATCAAAATAATATCATGAACTCTAGCTTTAGACAAACATTTAGAAAAGTTTGACATTAATTCATTATTTGAAAAATAGCTTCCAACAAACTAGAAATAGAAAGAAAATGTCTCAGCCAGGAACGTAGTATTTTTAGAAAATCTAACCTCCAACTAAGATTGTATTTAATAACAAACTATTCAACCCCACCACCACCATCTTGGAAACAAAGCAGGATCATTTTTTTTCCTGCCTTCACTTTGGAATTCTATTTGAGAAATTCTACCCAGTGTAACTGGACACAAAATAAAGAAAGGAAATTATAAGTTTGCTACAATTGCCATATACATTGTAGATTGTGTGGTTTATTAAACAGAAATATATTTTCTAACACTTTTAGGGGTTAGAAGTCTGAGATGAACGTGTAAAATAGTTAGTTTTTTCTAAAGGCTTCTTCCTATATTTTCATATCAGTTTTTTTGTTTGTTTTTGTTTTTCCTTTTTTGTTTTTTTTTTTTTCTGTCTGTCTCTTTTCCATACAGACATCGATAGTATGGGATTGGCAACCCATACTAAAGACCTCATGTAAACTCAGTCATTGTTGTATAGAGGCCCAACTCCAGAGGCCATCACACTCAGAGGTACTGGCATTTAGGCTTTAAACCTATGAATTTTTGGCAGACATAATTCACCCCATGACATTACCTTGTCCACAGATAACATTATTTTGTACATATAGAGTATACAAAGAAATTTATAAAAACAAGGACAACTCTACTAAGACTAGATTAATTAAGCAAAGTAATAAAATGTGAATTCAACATTTAGAAGCTAGTCATATAGCATGTGCCAGTGTAAATAAAATTATGTTACAGGACGATAGCTGCACTGGTTGAAGTAAAATATGAAGATAAGAGATAGAGAAATGAAGGAAATAAAGTTGATAGAGTAGATGCATGATAACTACAAGGCAAATACTATGAATGAAAGAAAATACCAACTATAGAAAGATAATGGGAAAAAAAAAACCCAATGGTTAATGCTTAAAATATTGAGCAAAGAAGAAAGTGGCATGCCTGGAGAACTTGATGTATGAAAAGACTTTCTTTAATTTTTCCCATGGTTCTAACCCTGGAAAAAGAAAGGACACATATGCCAGTGGTAGTAGTAACTTGTAAGGGGCCCAGCTGAAACTACTTTAACTTACTTTTTGACAGATATTTAATTTAGCAAAAAAAGACTAAGGATATATATTTAAAATTCTCATTTAAAGAGAATACACATCTCAGTATACAAGGACATAGGCTTTATAGTAAGTTCCCCCAAAATAATGTTTATTAAATATTAGGAAAGGCTACCAATAACAGTTGATAAATTTTATTAGTATTAGGTAGTACCTCATGTTTTCAACATTTAAATGTCTTTACTAATTTTGTGAAGAAAAGAAGCAATAAAAATGAAGCATAGATCAGTTCTAAGAGTGTGGCTCCAACTTCTAAAATCATTAATATACCATTGCATAGAGCAGTGGTTCTCAACCTTCCTAATGCTGCAATCCTTTAATACAGTTCCTCATGTTGTGGTGACCCCCAACCATAAGCTTATTTTGTTGCCATTTCATAACTGCAATTTTGCTACTGTTATGAATTATAAATATCTGATATGTGATCCCCAAAGAGGTCTTGGCTCACAGGTTGAGAACCACTGGCATATCTCGTGTCCTCAAAAAATGCAAAGTTTCTTTTAGTTTAATTGTTTCATTTCCATTATTAATATTGTTTCAGCAATTAGAGAAGTTGAAAAAGAAAAGATCATGGAGGAAATGTGTTAGTATAACAATAATTTATCACCGTTTTCCATATGCTTTCCTCAAATCAACCTTGGGTCTCTTCAACGATAACATGAAGGTGCTGTTGCCATTCTAGGCCTGGTAACTACTACGTGTACCTAGGCTGCATATTATTGAATGTTTAGCAGCATCCTTGGATTCTATCCTCTTATTACCACTAGTCCTTCCCCAAGGCATGAAATCTAAAATATCTATAAAGATTGCCAAATGTCCACTGGGGGGGGGGCAAAATCACTCTTGTTTGAGAACCAGCAATCTTTCTGTAATGCAGCTTCACTGTGGAATCCAAGCTCAAGGCAATGAACAGTGTTATCTAGTGGATCCACTTGAAATCTCTATCTGGATAACATATGAATGTACCTGAGTACCAGTCTAGTGCTAAAAAGCACACTCTTGCAGGTTGAACTAAATGACAAGGCAATTCAAGTGATCCCCTGACACGGAGTGCTGGTCCTCCACTTTTATCACCTGCTTTAGCCATCACCCCACATGGGTCATGACCCAAGCATGTGCAAGAAGAGAACTTCATCTTTATCTCTAACAGACTCAGTGCCCTCACTAGTAGTCTCTGCCACCTCGCATGGCCTTCACTAGCCATTGGAATGGCATCTTGTGTTCCAGGCTTGACTTGGCAAGAAATTCTTTTCTCTACATGGTCTTGACTTCATTTGCCTCTCCTACCTCTGAGTATTACGTGTCTGGTGCAGGTCTTGTCATGGGACTCAGAATCCAGAATCCCAATGTTATTGGCTTTGTGACCTGTCTTGGTAGTTTGACACCTGGGTACCATCTGTATCCTCAAACCAATATTAACCCAACATGAAAGGCTTGAGAGAGTACAACCACCTTTAAAAACAAAAACAAAAAAACCAAAAAAAAAAAACAGCTGTGAGATATTTGTGTGATTTTTAAGACCTGGAAAACTGTGAGGCAGAGACACAGCGGTGATCATCTTACCACTTTCCTTGTCTGTACATACAAGATATATTTCTCATTATAAAACAGTCATATACTTTGGAAAATTAATAAATGTTAAAATATCATTCATTGTAGTTTTACTACCATTCAGAAGTAACTTTCACTGTCTTAACTATATTAACTTTCACTGTCTAAATATAAATATGTCTGTAGGTAAAGGCCCATATATGCCATACTTTTAAATTTTTACAAAAGTGCCACCATGTTCTACAGATTATTTTATAGAACCTACGTTTATACTTTAAACTGGGTCCAGGGGTGGTATTCAAAATAAGTAACAGCATACAGCAAAAGCTTGTCTCGTGAAGAACCAAGTCCTGGGAGGCCTTGGCTAGATAGACCCATATTGATGGTTGTCCAGAAAGTATGTCAAGGGGGTCACAGGGCAAACAGGTTAGAATGGGACACTCCACTTGCACAGACAATATGGTATTTGCCAGCCTGTAGAAGTGTATTGATACATTAACAACTGGGTAGGCCTGCTATTAAGTGAATAATCTCATAGGAAGCACCATATATTACATTTTGACACGTGTTTACAATCAGTATCACTGGTGATCCTACATAATTAATCATAATGAAACTGAAAATTTCTTATTGCCTAGCATTTTTACTATAACTTTCCTATGCTTAGATATCTTTAAATCACAATACTTATCATGTGTTACAGATTGCCAGACCATCAGTATTGTAGGAAGTACAGATTTGTAGTCTAGAAGCTATAGGCTCCATCAAAAATATATAACACACAGCTGTTTGACCTGCTAAACTTGTATGTGTAAATACTATGACACTTACATAACGATGATATCCATTTCTTAGAAAGTATTCTGGTCATTAATACATGATGGCAGGCCAGTTCTCAATCTGTGAGTTGTGACACCCTTGGGGGTCATATATTGGATATCATACATATCAGATATATACATTATAATTCATAACAGTAACAATATTATAGTTATGAAGTAGCAATAAAATGATTTTGTGGTTGGGGGTCACACAACAGAGGAACTATATTAAAGGGTCACAGCATTAGGAAGGTTGAGAACAACTGCTATAGATGGTCATCAAAACTATGATATTTAGTGGCTGCAGTGTTTTTGAATCTGTATTTTTATATACCATTATCATTATCACCTTACATTTTTATCTGTGTATGATTTCATCAAGTAAATCAATATCTGAATAGATTTTATGTTAACTCATCTTGATGAATCATCTGCTCCCAACCTCAAAACCTCACTCTATTGTAGCACTAAGCAAATTTGTCTTGATCAGCTGAATGTGTTGCAAGAACTGTGTCCTTGTGAAATCATCATATTAGCAGTGTTTGCTGCTAAATAAATATTTGCTGAGATAAACAGCAGTAGATATTTTCTCAGATTCCCAAAAAGCCTTGTTATTTCAGATTAGCATTTAGAACTTCAAAGGATTTTTAAAATATAGAGCATCACAAATTACCATATTACTTTCATTTTCCCTCTGCCTACACTTTTAAGGAAAGCTAATTAAAAATCACTCCCAAGGAGTTGACCTACTCTTGTATTTGAGACTCCTTCAAAGACTTCTATTTAGAAGACTCTTCTCAGCATTCAGGTCTGTTACTTCTCAGGCCAATGGAATATCATTTTCTCCAGACAGCTGAGTAGTTAGCCATCACCACACTTTCATGCTGCCCTCACCAGCCTGAACTTGAAAACTTATGAACTTGTTCTCAATGCACATGCATTCATTCAATAATTCATCACATCTTTATTGAAGTCATATTACCTGCCAGCTCTGTGGATCAACAGATGAATAAAACATGGTCTCTGCCCTTGAGAAATTCTGAATTAGTGGGAGAGGCAAGCCCTATAATGCGAGGTAGAAAGTTCTATAATATATTTACAGCAGAGTTAGAAAAGAACTGTGTTATCATACTTTACTATTTTCCAATGGTGAGGATATCCTAGGCAACTTTAGAAAAATAATTTGCTCCTTCTAGAAAGATAGGACTCTTTCTATGGTTCTATGATTTGGATTAATAAAGAACAGAGTAAAAATTAAAATAAGAAAGCATCCTGAGGACCTGGTGAGATGCATGGTGGATGGTGTTTTCTGGGCAAGCATAAGGAGCTGAATTCAGATACTCAGCACCCATGTACAAAGACAAGAGTGGTCACGTGAGCCTGTAATTCCAGAGCTTGTGAGCTAGAGGCAGGAGAATAATGGGACATACTAGCCAACTAGTCTAGCAAATTGGCAAGCTTTGCATTCAATCAGGATGGTTAGCATCTCTTGTGTTGGGATTCTTTGACCCTTCTCCTACTTATTTTGTGACAGATGGCATATTCCTAAAAATGCTGCAGAATACTAGAACTTAGTTCTCACACCATCTTGGGTTTTGTATTAGATGTTCAGCCTCTACATCTACCCGTCTACCCATATATCATCACTCTCCCCTCTAGTGACCCTCTGGTACTACTCTCTGTTTCTGGGATCATTTTATAAAGCTTCTATACCTCACAACCATTCTTTTTTGAGGCAGAAAACATGGGTCTGCTATGTTTATGGATACATTAAAATGTTACATCAATTAGCTAAAGAGAATAAAAATGTTAAATAATGCTTGTCAAAAATGTCTAAGATATTACTCAAATTCAGTACAGTGTTTCGTGTGTAAGCAAAAATTTGCATATAAAAAAAAATTTATATTTCTATGTCATGGTTTAAAAGCACAAATAAAAGCTACAAGTGATCACACAGGATCGAAGTCAAATTTTTTTTTTGTTGCTCCTGTCTTTACAGTCCTTAAGATACATTTGATTACTATTTTCAGTCCATTACTTATTACATCAGTTATTACATTCAAGCACAACTGCAATGATTGTGTAGAACTTAGGTCAACATTTTATTATTTTTTTTCAGTATAGATTTATTTTATTATTTTACATGTCTATCCCACCTCATTCTCCCTCCCTCCCTTTTACCTTCTCTACCCTCTTAATGCACCCTGACCACCCTCCCCTCCCGTCCCCCACCCCAATTCCACATGTAGGACAATGCTATCCAGGTGGGGTCATGTAAATCTGTCAAGTCATTTGAAGTAGGGACTAGGACTTCTCTCCTGTCTTTAGCAGTTATCCCTCCATGGGGGATGTGTCTGCAAGGTCCTTTTGTGCACCAGGAATACATCCTGGTTCCACTGTCTGAGGTCCTTCTGGCTGAGACCCATATTCAGGGGAGCTGAGTCAGTCCCATGCTAGCTTCCCAGCTATCAAGCTCCTCCTTGTTCAGGTCAGCTGTCTCTATGTGTTTCTGCAGCCTGGTCTTGTCCTCCCCCTCTGCATCTGGATTCTAGTTCGACTCAGTGTTTAGGTATGGGTGTTTGCTTCTGTTTCTAACAGGTACTAGATGAGGGCTCCACGATGGTGGAGAAGTTAGTTGTTGAAACGTTTTTTTAACCACTGACGGTGTTTAGAGGGTCTGGCACATGATGACACAAAGCAGGCTATGAAAGTCAATTTTCCCGTTATTTTGAGATTTTCAATAGACAGTATCTTCCTTTGTTTGTCTGCTCGGGTGGCTGTTCTCACCACAGCACCCTTGGTATGTTACTTACAACCCATTTAGTTCTTGGCACTGCCAATTCTAAAATCATTTTTCAGGATTATATTTATGTGCTGGGCAGTGCAGAAGGTATTTTTAGATTATATTTATGTGCTGGGCAGTGCAGAAGGTGAGGGTGGCCACAATCTACAGGGCAGACTACCCTTCTCAGCCTAGTCCTAGGAAGCTTGAGCACTTCAGTTGAACTCATGTGACTAAATCATATAGAATTCTAAGTCAGCTCTGTCCAATTTTAAAATACCACAGCTACCCAGTACCATTTCGTACTCATTACATAAATGACTCAATACCTCTGAAAGTTATTACACAGCAGGGCACGGGGTGACTTCTCTCAGCAAAATGGCCCAAGATCACTCAACACTCTCCTCCCCCATTCCTCAGTGGCAACCTTTCTTCTGTTTCTGCCACCAGAGTTTCATATATTAAGAAAAACCACATCAAAATGTTGCCATTAAATATGGATTCCTTTGTATCTCTATATTTTCCCTATTCTCTTTCTGGAACCCTCATTGACCGTCCAGACTGACTTTTCCATTTATAAATCCATCTGCTTTATTTGCCTGCTCTGATGTGATTTCATTAATCATACCTTTCTAGGACTTACACTTTCAAAATCTCTGTTTAGTCCACCAGCTAATAGCCTGAGTAGTCAGTTCTTTCTCTGATTTGTTACATTTAGAAATGAGATCATTTCCAATACAAACTGCTCTTGATTTCCTAGGGTAAGGAAAAACCTTGGTGGGCAGTATTAGGT
This sequence comes from Phodopus roborovskii, assembly GCF_943737965.1. Lineage (NCBI taxonomy): Eukaryota > Metazoa > Chordata > Mammalia > Rodentia > Cricetidae > Phodopus > Phodopus roborovskii. The sequence continues at coordinate 9,247,615 of NW_026125444.1, forward strand.
TTGTCTTCACTTAGGCACTCTTATGTAGTGTTAATGGCCTTTGTAAAATTTCAATACCCCGAAGGGTCCTTCATAGTAAAACCTTGGTTGCCAGGGTGATTGGAAGGTGCTGTGGGCCTTTGAAAGGTGGGGCACATTAACCAATCCATCTATGATGGCTGATGTACTGCAAGATAGTTAACATTTGCTTCCCATCAGCACAGGATCTGAGGTGGTTGGTATTTTCACTCCATATATAAGGACTTCAATGCCTGGTGGCTAGGGATACAACAGTATTATAATCTGTTTAGTGTGTCTAAGGGCCTGGGTATCATCTGCAGCTCTGAAAACAAAAACAAATATAATAAATCCTATCAGTTAAGACCTGTAAACTATTTATTTTGGCTTCTGAAGGTGTTCAGTATAGAGTGTAGTTCCTATTTCTAGCATGTAGGAGATTCATTCTCTTAGTTATGGGTATCTTTTTCCATTTGATTGGGAGTCAATTTGTAAGAATGTTTTGTGGCAGCATTTTATCCATGTTATCTACCATCCATTTCCAGTGTCTTCCCTTCCACATCCACTGTTCTCCTGAAGAGCAGTCAGCTCTGTAAAGCGTCCCCTCCCTCTTTTAGTTCCCCATCTCCTGCCTGCTTTCTGCTACCCTCCAGATCCCTTATCACCAACACCAAGAAACAAAGTAAATAAAGGAGATCTCCCCGAGAAAGGTGAGTACTGGGAAGAAAACATCTGGCTTCCACAGATCTGGGAAGGGAAGAATGTCACTCTATTGGTGTGCTTGTGATTCATTCGGGGACTGGTTTAATGGAGTTTAAACTTTGTAGAGAAGTTTCCTAAAGGTACCTTTCATTCTTCGTACATAATGCAGACGTCTTTAGGGCAGACATGCCATTAAAGGCAGAATTAAAACCTACTATTAATCTTCAAAGTCTATTGTTTCATGATGGTGGATTTCTTTGTAAGCCAGCAAAGTGCTAGAACCTTAAGCTAAGAAAATGTTGCCATGAGAACACACTGCCAACAGGATTTAAAATCCCCTTTCTCTTGAACTCTGATAACCTCACACGTTGCATCAACTTTTAAATCATTTCCCTAAATTCTAACTCCTAATTAAGCATTCATTTTCCCTGATGTACATCATAGTATATACACTTTCCTGCATGTCACTCCCTAGAATTTATCATGACAATGGCAGCATCATAGCTGTGGGTAAGTTGATGCTAGAGGGCCTTGGAGGTAGCTCAGTGATAATAGCACTTAATAGCAAGCATGAGAACCTAAGTTTCCTCTCTGGAGCAAACAGTGTGGAAGGAAAGAATGTACTGCCTGCCATAAGACATCCTCTGGCTTCCACCCATGAGCCATGGCATGTGCACGGCAGGTACACAAACACAGACAAAAAAAAAAAAATTCCCTTCAAATAATGCTAACTTTTCAACACTGTCTGGCCTGAAAAGCAGCACAGGTACCAAGCAGAAGCCAGAGAAGTGCAAAGTCCCAGTTGTAATATGGGTAACTTATAAGGGACATATAATGCTAAGAATGATGATGGCAATAGCAGCTGACATTCGCCGAAAACAACATCTACCTGGTATTAATCTAAGAGCTCTGCATAGATGATGGCTTTAAGCACCCCCCCCCCCGTGTCTGAACTGCTGTTGCTACTTCCCATTTACACATCTGGACACAGACACACTGAATGTTAACGCCACCTTCAATGTTACACAGCTCTCACTAGGCAGAGTGACAGAGAACATTGAGAAGAGCAAGGATCTCAGCAACAGGAGCAAGAAAAATCACACATTTATTGTGCTACAAGGAGTGCACTTGTGTTACAATGTTATTGGTCTCTTGTGTCTTTTTTTTAATCAAGTTTACACCACAAGTCTGTGCATGTAATAGGGTCAACTTCATCCTACAGGAGGAAATAATAAGCTACTATCAGGGAACACAAGAATATTCACACATAAACAGCCCTTCTTCCCGTTAGAAGCACTGCCAAGGAATGTGTTGGTTGTGCGTGGGTGGCACTACCATGTATTATCAATTCCACAACCTGACTGGCTTCCTGCAGGTGATATATGATGCAGCAATAAGGGTTATGTTCTGTAAGGAAAATGGACAGTGCGTAAGCTTTACTCTGGGTTTCTCTGAAGGGTATATGTACACTGACTAAATTCGAATCATTTTAAAATTTCATTTTCCTCAATACAAAACACTCCCCGAGGAAGCTCAGTTTACACTGACACGAAAGACTTCTACTTTCGACAGCATGCCATACTCCTTATTCTGAATGCAATGTCTGAAAAAAAAATGATGAAAAATTCTGGATCAACAAGCTCAAATGGAGCCAGATGAGTTGAGATGGTGCAGGCCTGTAAAGTTAGCAGTTTGGAAGTAGAAGCATGAGGATTAGAAGTCCGAGATCATCTTTGATTACAATAGTGAGTTGGAGGCCAGCTTGGGCACCTTGAAAGCCTGTCTCAAACAAACTCAAATACATGGATGTTCTTGTAGGACATCAAGAAATTTTCAGAGTTGCTGGGCGGTGGTGGTGGTGCACATCTTTAATACCAGCACTTGGAAGCAGAGGCAAGCAGATCTCTGTGAGTTTGAGACCAGCCTGGCCTATAAAAGTTAGTTCCAGGATAGGCTCCAAAGCCACAGAGAAACCTGTCTTGGATAAAAAAAAAAAAAAAAAAAAAAAAAAAAAAGAAGAAAAAAGAAAAAGAAATTCTCAGAGTGGATATAAAAGAAACGAGGGAAGGAAAGTTAGCACATCTGGGGGAAACAATGGCCAAAGTGAACTTCTTGTTCAGAGGTTATCAGTCAAACCCTGGCCATGTAGAATTGCTGCCTTGACAGCCCAAAAGCATGCCACTATAGTCAATGGTCAGTTCTCAAAGAGAAGTGTAATAGAAGACAAAATTTGAGGCTCCCAAAAGCCTCATGTAAGGGGGGTGAGAAATACTCTTTGCACATAAGAAGCTCGTAAGAAAACATGCCTGCCTTGGACTGAGAGGCCAGTAAGGAAGAAAAAGTCTCCTCTGGGAGTATATGAGGTATTTGAGTTAACAGACTCAAATTCAATCTATCTGTGCAATATAATAAACCTCAACTACACAACTTAATTTGACCCTAAGTTTGATGGTGTCTTGCAGCAACTTGCAGAATCAAATGCTAATATTCTCTAGATAAACTCAATTATAACTCCAGCCTTGAAGAATTTCCATATTTATTAACCATAGAAAAATGAATTCAGAGTTAAAAATACCAACCCAGATAGAAATAGGCTTTGTGAGTAAATGTGGTTGCTTTTGAAGAAACAGGACAAATATAAATGTAATTTCCAGTACTGGATTTAAACTAAGCAGATGTAGACTAAATATGTTTAACACACAAGAAATAAGAAAATGGCTTTAAAAGAGGACAACATAGAGCTTCTAAAATATGTCATTTTGAAAAATTTTAAATGGAACATATAAATATATTCAGAGTAGTGAATAAATCTTAAAAATTACTGGTTTTCATAAAATTTTTTTTGTTATTTTGGTGTGAAATAGGGTCTCCCATAGTCTAGGCTAGCCTCTAACTTCCCACGTTGCCAAGGTTCACCTCGAACTGTAGATTCTCCTGTCTCAACTCCCCCAGTTTTGGTACTACAGGTGTGCCTCGATGTTCAGCGAGATAGTCTAAGAAGGGATCATCTCCTCAAAACACAAAAGCATTTATTTAGTGCACGAATTTTTATGACAGGAATTTTAAGACAGAAACGGAGCGGTGATAACACTACTTAATTATACCACTAGTGAACACTTGCTAGGGGCAGGAAAAAGAGCCAGCCCAGGACTTACAAACCTTAACCGAGCTATTTACCCAACGTAAATTCGAATCATTGCCGGTACAGCCCAGCAATGGATTAAATCTCCATAATTTATGGTTGGCCGTTATTTATTTATTTATTTATTTATTTATTTGCAGGTGCATTAGAATATTTGCTTTATAATGAACTCGAGACACGCCGCAAAACCTAACTGGCTATAGCAGACAATTTTGGGTATCTTTCAATTTGGGAAATGCACATTCGCTCCAGTCTTGGTGTAAATTACCTTAAAGTTACAGGGACAACGATCAGCTGTCCCGTTTATATGTCAGGAGTGAATAATAAATATAAATTCCAGCAGAGAGTTCTGTTCTAAACAATCCGAATTTTCCGAACTTGGCCGATTATTCTAGCGTTTGGAATCTTTGCTATTTCCCTAGCACGATTAGAAATCCATGACTCACAAACGGCGGGCTTGGAACCACAGCACAGAACAGGTGAAAAGTTGTTCCTAGTTGTGTCAGGCAGGCGCATACAACTCCCGTCATCCCCCTTGCAAGAAATCAACAAATAAACAGGGGCACCGCATTTCGGATTCTGGCGTAGCCATTTCGCGCAGGCGTGTGGTTTCTGTAGTTGCTACGCCTAGAGCTGACCGCATTGATGGATTCCGTTCGGGAGTAAAGGACTACATATCCCACAACACCACGGGGATCCGCACCGGCCTGCTGACGTCAGCGCTCCAGGCAGCCAATGGCAACGGCGGGCGGCAGTGAGGCAAGCGCCGTCAGGCGCCAAAGTGGAGCCTTTTTTTTTTTTTTTTTTTGCTTTTTTTTTTTTTTTTTTTTCCTTTGCCGGAGTCGAGCGGGTGCTGCTAGCGGAGGCGCCATATTGGAAGGGACAAAACTCCGGCGACAGCGAGTGACACAAATAAACCCCTGGACCCGTTCGTCCCCGCAGCAGTCAGGGTCGAGATGTTGTACCTAGAGGACTATTTGGAAAGTGAGTGCGCGGCGCCGGCGACGCGGCCGGCGGGATCCGCGGCGGGCGGGAGCGCGAGTGGCCGGGCGGGCGGGATGGCGGGAGGGAGGGGGAGCGGGGGATGTTTCTTTCTCACGGTAACTGGCAGCCTCGTTGTGAGCCGGGCCCCCCCTCCCGCACGCACGCACGCACGCGTGACGCCAGCGCGTACCTTCGCCGTTGGCCCCGCCCTCTGACGGACTGTGCCTTTGACAGTGATTGAGCAGCTTCCCATGGACCTGCGGGACCGCTTCACGGAGATGCGCGAGATGGATCTGCAGGTGCAGAGTAAGTGGCGCGCCTCCACGGCCCCGCGCAGCCCCGGCCTCCCTCGGGCATCGCCTGGCGGCTTCTCCGCGCTACTTTTCCCGGGCTGTTACAGCAGGCGGCTGGCACACCATTCCGTGTACACGCGGGGCACAGCAAACACGGTGTTTGTGTACTGCATGGAGATGACGACACTGCACCGCAGTGGAAACTCGCGTGGTTCCAAGAAGGTTTGCACCTGAGCCTGGATGTGGAACTTGCAGTTCCGCATTCGGGCTTAAAAGTTCATTATATTCCCAGTTTCTCCAGAGTAAACACTTAAAAGTCGCAGAGTCTCTGCGGCTCCCCAGGGAACCTAGTGGACTTGGAAGGCCGAACTTTGACAAGTTGCATGTTATGAAAGGCACTGAGAGCTGTCAACAACATGGTTATTTTCTCAGCCAAAACAAGTGACAGAAATAATTATTATGGAAATATTCCGATCTGCTCTTTTATAAAAATTTAAACATTCAGTAGGCTTCCCTGCCCATTTCTTTCTTGTTTTATCAACACAGCCACATAGCTCAGGCTGATCTCACACTCACTGTATATTCTTGTCTGGCCCTAATCTGTTCTTCCTGCTTCTGCCTGCCTAGCCACAGCTATAGCATTAGCCATCATACTAGCTCAGCTTTGATTTTTTTTTTTTCTTTTTTCTTTTTCTGTCAATCAGTGGTTGGTAGTTTTTGTATGTGACTTGTTCCCAAAATTAACCTTGCTCTTTTGAAAAGCCATATTGGAGGTGGGTCTTTTGCTTTCGTTTGCTAGGGGGTGTTTTCATTATCAGTCCCGCAGCCCCCTTACCCCGTTCTGTACCTTTTGTTCCCGAATGTACCTTGTACTTCTCTGGGTCATCTCTTGGAGCCCATAGCCCCATAGCCCGTCATTTACATGAGACAGGTGTATGTGTGATTTTCTTTCTTTTTTGACTTAGTATAGTTGCAGTAGTAAATATTTGTTAAAGCACATTTCAGAGGGGTTGATCAGAACTTAGTAGCAGATAGATTTGGGTTCACTTTAGTACATCACCAGTTTCTTGTCCGCCTTGGCTGCTTTGCTGCCTTGAGACATTTTTTTTTTTTTTTTTTTTTTTTTTTTGGTAATCTTCTGAGGATTTAAAATAATACATACAATTAGGATGTATAATACCCATTACAAATAGGTATAGAATAAAGGATTATTTAAAACATTTATAATCATTCAACTTTTTAAAACTCTGTGGTAGTTTGGATTATATATATATATATATATACACACACACATATATATATATATATATATATGTATATATATATATATATATATGAAAAACCGTGTGGTTTTTCAAGTTTACTTTTGTTTTTATAAACCTGGTGTTTTCTGAAGTTAAAAGTGATTATATATTAGGTGGGCAGTGGTGGTGCCAGCCTTTAATCCCAGCACATGGGAAGCAGAGGCAGGTGGATCTCCGTGAGTTCGAGACCATCCTGGTCCACAAGAGCTAGTTACAAAACAAAAAACAAACAACAGCAAAACAAACAAAAACAAAAAAAAAAAGAAAAGAAAAATAGTTATTATGTATTAACGAAAGTGGCAGCATGTCTATATGGACAAATGAACTGAAAGTAAGATTTTTTTTTTTAAATTAAGAGTAACTAGAATCTCAGAATCTTTTAAAAAAGTGATTATTCACAGAAGATCTTTAAATGAAGAATATAGTGAGCAAGTTTTTCTCTATTTCCGTAACAGAAAAATCCCTTTTACTTATTTGTCTTTTTTTAGCAGTCATCCACTAATGTCATTATTTTTGCATGGGCTTTTGGAAAGCCGTTGCACAGAATAAATAGCATGTGTATTGAGTGAGTGAGTAAATGGCATCTTAAGTGAATAAATGATTACACATTTCATACCTTCATACAACATGAAGTGATGGGGTGCTTGGTGCTGTGTTGCAAATGTTGACTGTATTGCCATTAATTTTATTAAAAGAGATGTGGACACTCTCCAGTAGTGCTCTCAGTAAGCAACTATGCTTGCCATTGGCTGATTTCAGTGCTGTGTTATTTGAGGGTTGTGGCATAGATCCTTTCCTGTGTGGCTGGCTCTGCCTTGATTATTGAAGATGTTTTGAAACAACAGAAGTCAGTACAGCTTTCTAAAACTAAGGTAATTAAGGCATTACTGTTTATAGAATAATGTGTATAAGCCACGAGCAAACTAAAGCAGTACATGCTGTCAAATCAAAGCAGTTTTCTTTTCTCAAATCAAAGCAGTTTGGTTGGCTAAGTGTGAAATTTTTATTATGCCAGATGCAATGGATCAACTAGAACAAAGAGTCAGTGAATTCTTCATGAATGCAAAGAAGAACAAACCTGAGTGGCGAGAAGAGCAGATGGCATCCATCAAAAAAGTAAGTGGAATACCATGGATGATTGTCACTCACAGTAGAGTCCTGGATATTGAGTGAAGGGACATTATGAGTGACTTTGGGGGGGGGGGAGCTTACTTTAGAGGAATGGTTCTCAACCTGTGGGTCGCGACCCCTCTGGTGGTGGAACAACCCTTTCACAGCGGTCTCCGAAACCGTCAGAAAACACAGGTACATCACCATTCGTCACAGTAGCAAAATTACAGTGCTGACATAACAATGAAAATAATTTCATGGTGGGGGGTCACCACATCATGAGGACCTATAATAAAGGGTTCCAGCATTGGGAAGGCTGAGAAGCACTGTGTGAGAGCTTCTTGTAATTGTTTCTGCGGTTCAGCTGGTGCTGGGACTTAGGGCTGTTCCACCCATTAGAGTGCAGCTTAGAGACACCCACTGAGTGTGCTGTGATGTAGAATCTGGTGTCTTCAAGGATGCATTAGAAGCACACCTTCAAAGACATGGCTTTGGTCCTCACTGCCATGCAGCTGTGTCAAGTCCTTTAATGTGAGGAAGAACACGTACCTATACCCAACCTGTGAAGGTTGTCTCTGTTAGGGGGAAAGTCCACATGTATAAAGAAGCAGTGGCCCAGGTGTGTGGGAGTTTAGAACTTGGGTATATAAGTCTAAAATTCACTGGCCATCCCTTCAACTAAAATGTTTTTTGGTGTAGCATAACTTGAACATATCCCTGCAAGTCTAGTGGTTTGTGGAAGCCCATAGGATACTTTTTTCTTTTTTAAAAAGTAATTTTTGTTTTTTAAACCATAATATGGAAAAACAAAACTACAGTTTGGGTGGTATGAATTTATACCTAATTTAAACTAGAGCTGTAGACCAATTAGATAGCAGAAACGTGTAGATCAGAATCCTTTCTATGACTGTATTTTTATTATTAAAAATTGGGGCTGGAGAAATAGCTTAATGGTTAAGAACACTGGCTGCGGTTCCAGAAGACCAGCTTATATTTCCAGCACCCACGTGATGGCTCACAACGATCTATAACTACAGTCTGAGTGGATCTGGTGCTCCCTACCCACGACTTCTGGGGACAAGTGGTACACATTACATACATGCAGGCAACATATACACATAAGATAAATATTTTTTTAAGTTGTATAAATGGAGTGTTGGTGTATTTTATTTGTTAGCTAGATCTTAGCTTTCTTTTGTTCTTTCATATATTTTTTTTAACACATCATCTCTTAGTAAAGAGGCTGGACTTGGCATAATTTCCTTTTGTCTTTTCTGAGACTTATTTGAACGTCATCTTTTAATTTTGACATTGCCCTTCTAATGTTCTCCCAACCACCCCATACCATGGGAGGCTTGCTATTGCTAGTATGAGATGACTGGATGGTAACTAGGTAGAATAATGAAAAGGCAGGAATATATATATATATATATATATATACATATATATATATATATATATGGATGTACGCACGCTAAAGCTACTAATGCATAAAATGAAAATATTTTTCCTTAGGACTACTATAAGGCTTTGGAAGATGCAGATGAGAAAGTACAGTTGGCAAACCAAATATATGATTTGGTAAGTAAAATAGTATGCATATTATTCAGTGTGTGCTAAAAGTCAGGATTTTGTTATCAATTTTATTAACTTAAATGTAAACTGGGGTGTTGCTCTCATGATCATATTTAATTTGAGAGTTCAGAGTCTGTCTTGAATTCCTTGGGGAAAAAATCTTAGAAGTCCTCAGTGTTTAGTTAACTATTAATAGGTCAAAAGCCACACATTTCAATAGGATTATTGTAAGACTGTGGGTGATATTTTTATCTCAGCAAGAATTAGCATAATTTAATTAACCCCTTTTCTACTATTTTGAAACTGTCTATGATAAAATGTAACTAAGAGTACTGTGTTAGTGAAGGCTAATTAAAATGAGAAAGACGGTTCCATGTTAAGGTTGTGCTTTTTGCTTTGTTGTTGCCATTTCTGTCTTACTGTTTTGTTTTGTTGTGGCCTGGGGGTGGTTATTTTATGTTGTGGTTTTTGAGAGAGAGGGAGAAGGAACATGAAGTTGGGAGGGTAGGGAGGTGGGGAGGATCTGGGAGGAGTCGGGGGAGGGGAAAGAATATGATAAAACTATATTGTATGTAAAAAAAATTTTAATAAAAAGAAAAGAAAAGGAAAAAAAAAGGCGTTTCTTTATTGCAATAGTAATTCTAAAAGTTTGGAATCACCAAGAAGAGAGTTACACATGCATTTGCTTCTCAAATTGATATTATGATGGTATCATTAGATGATATGAAACATCTGTTCTTAATGCAAAGCTTCTCCTTAAGTATGTACTTTAGGAAAAATTAATTTCTCTTTTTGTGTCAGAGTAAGTAGAAGCAGAAAAACAATGTTCACTTCTGGTTGACTTCAACTTTTACCTTTTATACTTTAATTTTGCAGAGTTTTCCAGATATAGTTTACCGTTGAAAAACTACATGCAAATAAAATGTTATTAGTGAACACAACACATGATAAAATGTTCTAATTTCATCTCTTTTTACTGGTGTTAAAATGCTCTAACCAAAAGCAGCGTAAGGGAGGAAAAGATTTATTTCACTGAGTAGGTTACAGTTCCTGATTGAGAAAAGTCAGGACAGGAATTTGAAGTAGAAACCATAAAGGAACTGTACTTGCTGGCTTATACAAACTCCTGCTCTGCTAGCTTATAGAACCCAGGACTGCCTGCCCAAGTAATGGTACCACCCACTGTGGATAGAACCCTCCCATATGAATTGACAGTCAAGACAGAACCCCACCCCCCAGACATGCTCATAGGCCAATATGATCTGGGCAGTTTATCACTCAGATGACTCTAGGCTGTCACGTTGACAGTTAAAGCTAACTAGAACAAAAGGTACCCACTGTATATATGATACATACAAATGCTTGCATTAAACTACAATATCAGTATCATATAAGAAAGTATGCTATTGTTTTTATGTAGTAGAGCTTTTACATTTTTAATTTTTTTTAAAATCTTGCTGGACTGACATGTAGTTGAAAGTTGCAAAAAAAGAAAAAAAGCAAAGCTTCCTTGGAAACCCATTATTTACTATTCTGAGGCTTCTTTGATGCTTAAGACCTTAGTTACTAAAGGTACAAGTACATCTTATAGATGAGTCATATCCTTTCTTATTATTACTTTACCTGTTTTTGTCCTTTGACAGTTCTATCGCATGTGTATAGTGAATTTTAGTCATCTTCACTTTTAGTTCTGCTCCCTCATCCCTACCTCCTGAAAGTGTCCCTGTTCTCAGGAAGCCAGCCTCCACTTTCAAGTCTTCCTGTGTGACCCACTTCACGTAGAGTTCTTTGCACAAGCATGGGCAGGAGGGTACTTCCTTCAGCATGGGCAACTTACCAGCAGCTCCATCACTGAAGAAAGTGTTACCTCACCCTCAGCAACCATTAACTGTCAACCCTCAGGGAGGGTGGGACCTATAGATCCCTCTGTTGTCCAGGTTCAATCTTTGCAAGTGACTACAATTGCAGTGAATTCGCCAGTACAGTGCTGTGGCATGTCCAAGAGATGTGGGTTTGGTTGCATATCTCCCTGTCTCATTTTATAGCAGACTGTTCCCCAAGCTTTGGAACGGATTATGTGGGTGTCCCTCATAGGGCTGAACATACCCTATCCTGTAGTCGTGGCACTTTGACCAATTAGAGTCTGCATTAACTGCCCCATACTGTAGTAGGAGGCTTCTCCGACCCAGGCTAAGAACAGCACTAAGGTGTACATATACATGTGGGTATTTAGGAGGAAATATGGCAGCATGACCATTTGACAAAGCCATAGTAGTAGGTTTTCCTCTAGGGCCTTTGACTCCCCAGCCGTGAGCTCTTGACCGAGTTTACAGTATTAAGAATGGTTCCCTCCCATGGAGTGGGCTTCAAATCCAGTCAGAAAGCTGTGTGTCACCCCCCTTAACTAAGTCTCATTTTTCAGCACCTTCTGTATCACTGCCATCTTCCGGTGTCCTCACGTGTTCTGATAGTCACCAGCTATCACTTGTAGCTAGCACAGTTGGGGATTCTAGGCAACTGTGAAGCTGGTACTCTGCATGCAGACTTGGTTTCACTTAATATTTGGACCCTTTCCTTAGACACCATGCATTATAGTCCTTGTGTTTCTTTTGTGTTATTTCAAAACAATTCCCTCATCTCCTACAAACGTCCCCTCTCTAGTCATGTGAGCTCACCTAACATTGACAAGAATATAATTGGAAGGCTTTTAGTGACTGCTTCTGCAATCATATCTGGGCCTGTCAGTTATTCAATGAGTCATCTGTCTATAGCTTTGCTTACTTACTGCCCCCTTATTCCTTCACGCTGCCGTCTGTCTGTCTGTCTATATCTCAGGTGGTATCTCTCCATATAGTCCAAGCTACCCTTGAACTTATGAATGTTGACTTTCTCTACCGTTCCTATCCTTTCTAATACCTTCTTTGACTTTGTTATATCATATATGCATTTTATACTTCATCTTCAGCCTCCGTTTTCTTTTTTTTTATATTTTCTTGTTTTCTGGCTGTACACCACAGCACATAAACATTTGCTTCTCCCTTATTTTTTAAAGACACTTTGGCATCTAAACAAATCCTTTGTGAAGCATAGTCTTTCTTCAGTTTCCTATTCAGGCTTTTTGATATTCTCATATCTCCTGTTGATTCCCAAATCCATTGTAATTTGTGTTCTCTATGCCAATGCTTTGAAACTTCAGTTGATAACTTCTTTATTTAATCCTTTGGGTACTTAGTCCTTTTGACTCTGTTGGAAAGTTGAATGCTGTTTACTATTCTTTTTTCATTAGCTCTTACGCTCATGTATTGAAGGCTCTACTAAAACACTGCTACCTTTGTGGCCTCTCTTTCATTCCTTGTCCAGAGGGCAGGGAAGATGAATTACCATACCATACAATAAATTGTTTGCCCAGGATCTCTTATACCTTCCACTTAAGTAGAGAAACACTTCTCAGTTACCTTTCCATGTGTCTCTTAGCTTCATAAACTAGCCAGCAGTTCCTTAAGCCTGAACATTTCACAGTTGCTGAGTCACATTTCCTGAGACTTTCCTCTCCCGGTCATTTTATTCACCAAGTAATTCCTCCCCACTTGTTTAGCCTCCTCTACTTCTAGTACTTTTTAAAAAAATTGAATGCAATTAGAAAGAATACACTATACATGCACTAAATATATAACTTACATTTTGACTAACTGTAATTTTGACGTATTGTAATCATAGGCCAGACAAGATAAGAGCACTGCTAGAAAACCCTCTAGCATCGTTTACAATGTCTAACCCTCTAATATATTCATCACTTGCTAGAAAGACTAGAGTAGTTTTTCTAAAATTGTTTCAGCTTTGATCCTTCTTAAAGTTTAAACTTTTTTTTTTTGGTTGTTTATTTTGTGAGTTTCATAAAGGAATACTATATTTTCATTTCTACCCTCTTTCTCTTCTCCCCAAGTCCTCCCATGCCCCCCCATTGCCTGTCAAATCTGTGACAACTTTTTAATTATTACTGATACATATAAACATGCATATGACCTGTCTGTCATTTATTGTCTATCTAAAATTTTTCTCTATGTATCTGAATGTGTGTGGGTAGCAGGGAGAGCTACTGAGTCTGTTTAGCATTGTTTATATATACATGCATTTTGGACTGACCACTTGGGGTTGGATGACCTAACAGGGAGCTTATTTTAGGAGGAAACTGATTTTTTATCAACTATTGATTTCCCATAGCTCTTCATCTAGGGGGCTGGTCTTTATCCATGTTGGCATGACCATTGGTATTAATTATGCAGATATTACTTATTGTTGAAATTTCATGGATGCAGTTTCCCTATTATGTTTAGACATTAGGTATCCTTGTTCTCCAGCACTTAAATCTTTCCACATACACACCCCTTCCATGATTTTCCCTGAGCTCTCAAGTCCTACCTAGCTATAAAGTTTATGAGCCATAACAATGATTGGCATAGCAAGAAAACCCCAATGCTGCAATAGTGGCTCTTTTATCTTGGGGGTGACCAGTAACTGTCTAATTAGATTTAAGGCCTGTTCATTAGGATGAAATCCATGCCTGATAGTGTAAACCTATCCAGATACTAATGGCTGGAAAGGTTATAGACCCTAGAGAGAGCCTACTGTTGTCATTTTCGTAAACCAACACAATTTGTAATTTTACCCTAAACACTTAGCCATAAACCCACACATAAGGGTAGCTCTTATTCCTCATCAAAGAAGGTTTGGGGTACAGATGGAGACTACTCCAGAGATCCACAGCTGGTCATATGCAGAGAATAAGTGACCGGGGTGCCCAGCCCCAGCTGATAAATCCATCATGATTATTCTAAAATACACGCTCATCATGCTGTGTCCTTGATTGAAATCCGTTGGCATTTTGTCCCCGATTTATTTTACTTGTTCTCCAGGGTCTTTCATTCTGTCTTTGCTCAGTTCTTTTAAAGTGTTCTTTCTAGTATGTTTTTGTGTTTTTCAGTTTCTTCAATTTAGGTAGGTTTTTTTTTTTTTTTTCTAATCCTATGATAATTGTGAAAGACTTCTAAAAGAAAATTTGTACAGCAAAAAGGGGCATTTAAAAATACTGAATCTTTAACTTGTCATGATGGCTCAGGCTGTAAGGACACTGTCCGCCAAGCCTGATGACCTGGATTTGATCCCTTGGACCTACATGGTGGATGGAGAGAACTGACTCTCCTAAGTTGGTCTCTGACCTCTATAGGCTTGTGGAATAGTTGAATAGACTTTACTGATCTGAAGGCTCAAAATGTGAAATGCTCCCCAGAGTTGAAGCTTTGTGGGTGTTGACATGTAAAAAAAAAAAAAAAAAAAAAAAAAAAAAATTCCCATCTGATTTCCTATGATAATTACAGGCAAGACAAGCTATGGATATTCCCTCTAGATTATGTGTATATGTGATGGAAATGAAGTTTGTGTTGAGACTTGATTCTGTCCTTAAGATTTCTTAGTATTACATGTAACCCTCCCTAAACCTAAAACACCGCTGCAGTCCTCTGCATACATTTCCAGTAAGAGGCACTGAACCTGTCTATAGTCTGAGTTCATGCTTCAATGTTTTATAGAAAATGGGATTTCATTGTACTCTTTCACACTGTAGTATTTTATTTGTTTTTAACATCAGTAGTATATGTCATTTATTAAGGAAAGAAACCATCTTGTGCATCTACAAATGAACATCTGAAAACAAAACAAACTACCTTGTTAAATAATTTCCTAAAATCCTAATACATAAACACTCATTAACTACTTATTTATATTCCTTAGACAAATACCACTGTCTAAGAAGTATTATATTGCAATTTCCAATAAAGTGGATTTATGTGCACTCTGCTAAAATTGGAGCTTTTAGTTAATGCTTGAGTGCTCTTCACAGTCTGGTGTGGCCCAAAACCTTTGAACATGTTTCTGTGTATATATCCTGGTCTGTCCCCGAGATCTTCAGACCCACATTTTACCTATGAAATTGAGCATTCTCCTCCTGATCCTCTAATTAAGGACATAATGTTACGTGAGCCTGAACTTTAATTTGTCTTCTGTCCTGTTGTCTTTCTGGAAGATGGTTAGCTATAGCTTTTATTCCAAGGCCTCAGATACTTGGTTCAGCCAAAGGAGAATAGTTCACATTTTCATCTAGTCATATAATTTACGGATGTAAAGAACCATTTGTATGATTTATCAGATGATACTTTACTGTCACTACTCCCCCCACACACACCAATTTACTTTTTTCATTATAGCAAAACCCTCTCTTGGAAGGGACTTGCCTTTCACTGCTGTGAGTTTTCTCTTAGAACCTAATAAATTGTTTACTCTTTAAGGTCAAGCTAGATATCTAAACTAGAAATTTTGACTTAAGTAATTAATCATATAGATTTTTTTTTTAAAAAGTTACATGTAAATTTAATTTTAGGTCTATCAGTGACACATTGTAAAATCTGAACATTGAAAAAGTGGGAGACTCAAAAGAGAAAATACTCTAAAATATTAAGGGATAGGTTTTGTTGTTGTCTTATACAAAGAGGGCAAGTGACAAAATTCTTTATGGTCATGAATATGCTAAATAATGTTTTCTTTGCCTCAGAAAGATTCTGGAAAAAGACAGTAGTTTAAATTTGGCCATTGTGGTTGGGGTTATGGAATGATTTGGAGCTAGAACAAGAGAGTTCTTGTAGATATCATTTCTTGCTATCTAATCAGTGATAAGACTCTATGTTTAGCTTTCAGTTTGGAATCTGTGACAAACACAAAATCTCTGCTATGTAGACCAGTACCCTCTTTATTATTGTAAACCAGCCTTACAGGTTCAAATATGTGTGGTGGAATGGCACACTCTACGACCTTGCTGTGCCCGATACCTGTGTGCGCACTGCAGTGAGCAACAATAACAGGTCCATGCCTACCTGTGTGGTGTAGGGAAGATGTGATTTCAGCTGTGTTCAGCATTTTATAGCCCTTCACTACTGCTTACATTGCTGTGTCTTGGGGGTGTTAGTAAAAGTTAAATCTTCTAGTCAGCCTACTTTCTGACATCTAACTTTATTTTAGTAAGCATAGCAATGATAAATTTAAGAAAAATAATTCGCATTGCCCAAGAGTTGCTTATAAAGTAATTGCTTTCAAATGGAGAAGCCATTTCCAGAGCTGCACCCTCAGGGTGGTTACGGCCTCTCTGCCTGCTGAGGGAGAAATTAGTTTTGAGAATTTTTAATTCTGTTGCTTCTTCTGAGCCACCTAGTGAACTTCTTCAGTAATATATGTAATAAAATGATTTTAAGTAGAGAGCTAGGATGAATTAAGTGTATGGTGTGGGGAAACGCCTTCATATCACTTTAGACGACCCTCCCAACTGGCATCCCAGCATTCTCCCTCTCTATTCTTTATATTACAAGCTAGACCATTTTTTTCTTCTACTCTAAACACACTGCTCCATACATACTGTCTCTATATTGTGTGTGACTACTCTTTTCCATTATTTAAATACAACGTGCTCTGTACTAAGTCCTTCATACCTTCCTGTCCACCACACACAGCTCAGTATCACATTATTGCATCTTTTGTTTTTGTACTACTTAACCACTCCCTTCGGACTGATTCTTACTTGCTGCAATTACCCTGTATCTTCTGGAGGTCTTTATTATGTTAAAACATTCTTGTGGGTTTTGATTTGTTTGCTGTATTCTAATTTCTATGAAGGCAGGGGTTTTTCTCAGCCTTCACATGCCCTCCATTTAACCTAGTGCCAAGTATATACTAGAAGCGCATTGTTTAATTTTAGATAAATTGATGGAAGGTTTCCATTGTGTTAAGTGTTTCAGAATGAAATTATTTCATTATTCTGAGCTTCCTTGAGATTACATTTTGACAATGAAAGAGGCACCATATTGTTGAATAGTGGCGATCTGTGGTCATCCTTTTGTTGAAGGGGAGATTCCATTAGAGGTTACTCAAAACTTACCTGTATCCTATGAATAGGAGTAAGTATCTTGAACATATAACACCAGAATTCTTTAAATGTTGTGACTGTGACTTCTGTCTAACTCTGAAGAGTAATTTTCATGTAAATATTAAGTGATGACTCAACTTTAAATGGCTGAAAAATTATAAAATAGTACGCTAAAGGCTGTGCTAACGTGCCAATTTTAAGTAATAGGACAGTGTTACTAGTTTTGCTATTTGAATTATGTGTCTCTGAGTTTAAAAACAAAACAACAGTTGGTTCCTGTACACCATTTCAGAAGGCATCAGATACAAATGATAAAGTATAATTTGTTATATATATAGTAAAAATTTGAAACTATATCTGTATTACAAAAGCCGTGTAACTTTAGGTGTGTTACTTAACTGATCTGAACCATGGGTTTTTTTTTTTTTTTTTTCCTTATAAAATTGGAAAGAGTAATGTCTTAAAGTTTAGGGTGAGTACATCTATCCAGGCTATTTTTATGTCACCTTGACACAGACTAGATAGAGTCATTTTGGAAGAGGGAACCTCAGCTGAGAAAGTGCCCCCCACCAGACTGGCTTCTAAGCAAGGGTCTCTATTATTGTGAAGAGACAAAGGACCAAGGTAACTATTAAAATAGAAAGCATTTGGTTGGGGCTTGCTTACACCTTCAGAGGCTTAGTCTGTTATCATTGTAGCAAGCTGGCAGCATATAGGCAGGCCACTGGAACAGTAGCTTAGAGGTACATCCTGATCAGTGTGCAGAGAGACAGAGAGATAGACACAGAGACAGAGAGAGAGACAGAGAGACTAAAGCCCACCTCAGTGACAGACATACTTCCTCCAACAAGACCACACTTCCTATAATCCCTATATTCCTTTCAAACAGTTGTACTCCCTGGTGACTAAACATTTAAACACATGAGCCAATGACTGGGAGGACGTTCTCATTCAAGCCACATCAGCAAGACTGAGACACCTTTCTCAGTTGCACACGGGAGGGCCCTGCTCACTGTGGGTGGTGCTGGTGGTCCTCAGTGCTCTATGAAAGCAGGCTGAGCAAGCCCTGAGTAGCAAACCAGTAAGCAGCACCCCTCATGGCCTCTGCATCAGTTCCTGCCTGCAGGTCCCTGCTAATGGACTAGAAGTTGTCAGTTAAACTCTTTCCCCCAACAGCTGCTTTTGGTCATGGTGTTTTATCACCGGGACAGGAAAGTAACTTAGACAACATGCAAAGCACAGAGCACAGTGTTGCTCTGACCTCAGGAGCATCGGACCTGCATCTTGTGTTTGGCTGGTGTTTTCCTCTTCCTCCTTGTGTTAGAAACAAAGTACTTAATTGAACAAAGGAATTTTTTTTCTTCATTTTATGTTGTAGTACATTGGGGTGTTTGTAAGGAAGCCATTCTTGTTTGTGTGGTTTGGTTGGTTAATTTGCTTTGTTGTTGTGGGGTGGGGGTGGAGAAGGGGAGGGGAGGGGAGGGAGGAGAGGAGGAGAGGGGGAAGAGGAGAGGAGGGGAGGGGAGAGGAGAGGAGAGGAGAGGAGAGGAGAGAGAAGATTTCACTGTGTAGCTCTGACTGACCTGCAACTCACTATGTAGACCACGCTGGCCTGGAACTCAGAGATCCCCTGCCTCTACTTCCCAATTAAAGGCATGAACCACCATGCCCAGCAACCGCTTGTTTTTAATTGTGCATATTTGGGGTTATCTGTTATGTGGGTTTGTGCACATGAACACAATGCCCATAGTGACTGGAAGAGGGCTGTAGGTCCCCTGCAGCTGGAGTCACAGTCGGCTGTAAGCCACTCCGTGCGGGAGATAGGTAACTAACCTCTCTCCGGTGGGTACCTACCCTCAGGTGTGCTCCTAGACCATAAGCATTTCTAACCACTGGGCCATCTCTCCATTCTCTGCTGTCTTTAGTCTTTCCAGTGATCCAATGAGGCTAGGTTTTGAAAGAAAGATCTTGTCAGTGTTGTGATGAAAATACATTTCAAAGAATTTGATAGATTATTTTTTTAAAAATAGAAGATTGGAAAGATACTGGAAAATGTTTAACATTAATCTTACAAATGTATTAGGACATTACTAGTTGAAAGGATCATAATTTTCCTAAGTTATTGAAAAGATCTATAAGTAAGTATCATAAAATAAAATTTGCCATCATAACTATGGCAGTACTATTACAAATAAAACTGTTTTAACCAAGCTTTTTCAGAAATGAAGAATTTTTTTTTTTAGCTAAAATTCCCTTTTGCTTGAGCCTTTACACAATGTTTGCAGTTACAGTGGTTACCTCCCATGTAGCACTGATGATTCTTGTCCCTTTGTTAATTGAGGGTCTTCCCTTTGTTAGTCAAGGGCAGTTCTGTATGGTGCTGTGGATGGCTCCCAGGTAGAGTTTAGACAGAGGCTAACTTAGGCACATTTTGAAATGTTACTTTGTCCCCCAGCTCTCAGAACTGGCATTTCTTGGATTTTCATAGCCCCACTTCTGAAAACTGGTCATAGAACATTTTTTTTAACATATTTGAGCCTATTAGCCTAGCAAGCAAAGATGTACGTTGGTTGGCTTGCTTAAACGCATGAAGCAGATTTGCTGAAAGAAACAAAGATTGACGTTTCCTCATTAAACTGTAGCCTAGCAGGGTCCCAAATTTTGATGTCATCTTTTATCTTCTTTGAAACAGGTAGATCGCCACTTGAGAAAACTGGATCAGGAACTGGCTAAGTTTAAAATGGAGCTGGAAGCTGACAATGCTGGGATTACAGAAATATTAGAGAGACGTAAGTAAAATGTATGGTTTTCCATCTGTTTTGGAGAGTTAGCTATGTCAGTCACCACGGAGACATTTTCTCACAGGAGCCTTTCAAGTCATGCATGCCCTTTGGTGGATGGTGGCCTCTGGGTCTTACAACCTGGAAACACTGAGAGAGAGAACGCAAGATGGCACCCTACTCTTTCTCTATGAAAACATACAGAATCTTTTCCTTTTGTGTTGTTTTCACTGGAGTCCTTGGTGATGAGTTTGCGAGTCCACATTTGTCGCTCCTTCCATCTTTAATATCTGTATGTGCTAATGTGGTCAGTGGTAAGAAGGAATCGGCAAAGAAGCGCCGGTGCCCAGAGTGATTGGGTTTTACCCCCTAGGAACTTCTTGACACTTTGTCTCACCTGTGTACACTGAGGTTTCTGTTGGTTCCGTAGCACTTGCTCTTCTGTTTCCAAAATCTCCCCTTGTCAGGATAAGTCATGCTAATTTATTTATTTTACTAATTTTTTTTTTTTCCTGCAAGATTTAACTTGAAGTTCTCTAACTCAGTACCAAATACTTTCTGGGCTTAACTCTGGAGACTTCCTCAAAATGTGAACCAGCTCAAGACCTCTGGTTTTAACTGATTTAGGATCTCTTCCAACCTAAATAGGTGAACTAAGAGCAGATAGTTTGGTAGTAGGGTCAGATTAGGTAGGTAGTCACTGAGTGTTGAAGGAGAGTCCTATGAGAATTCAGTTATAGGGTTGCAACAGGGTGTGTACCTTGGAACATTCACCAGTCAGAACTTGTTCCTATGTCTACTGCAGATAAGCTCCGTGTTTACCAGACACGTGAGGCTCATCTGGAGAAGCTAGGCATGTGCCTGTTAGTGAGAATTGCATTTTTATATTTAAAAGAAGATCATCACTTCACATAATTATCCTCTCTATTGGGGCTACCTTTATTCTGGAGGAAACCTATATGAGGGTAATAGGTATTAAAGGGCAAAATGAAATATTGTATAGCTGCCTTTGAAGTGTGTTTTCTTTCTTTGGTTTGTTTGTTTGTTTTTGTTTTTCCTTTTGGAAATGCTGGTGGTAACTGTGAATAACAATAAACTCATGCCTACCTACTCACTGCTGCCTGAAGGTTAATAAAACATCTACTCCAAGGACAAAGATTTGAAATGGAACCAAAAAAAAAAAAAAAAAAAAAAAAACTGCTCCATTTTGCCCCCTGACAAGATTTTAACTCAAGGGATCGTGAATTAACTGAGAGAATTTATGTAATATTTTAAAGTTTGGATTTTAGGAATTCTACCCTCTACTTTTTTGCAAGCAAAATCTTAAGTTCTTTTCTGGAGTTGTCAGCACCACATTTTGTATTCATGATTGAGGGAGTTTCTTTGTATGCAGTAACACCTCTATCCCTAGACCTTCAGGGTTACCTATTGAAAGGTCCTCAACTCTGTTACTAGATTGAATTTTTTAGCTTTCGCCATCAGGACAGCTGTAATGCCCCTGTTCCTGTTTATGTGGTACCCAGAATCAAAGATTCCTTAAGTAGATATTCGCATGCCTTGAGCTCTTGTGGATCAAAGGTGAACACTGAGAAATGAGTGTTACTGCTTAGAGGGAGGGTTGTTCGGGATGAAAGTGAAGGTCATGACCCTCTACATGACTAGCTAAAATGATATGCTATGCACCAGAGCTTGGCAGTTATCTGTGAGGGGACACATTGCTTATGGTTGGTTGATGTGTAAAGTCCTATGGTGACATTCAATCCTTGCTTGTCTCTGTGCTTTTCTCTAGGATCTTTGGAATTAGATACTCCTTCTCAGCCAGTGAACAATCACCACGCTCATTCACATACTCCTGTGGAAAGTAAGTTTGATTCAAGTACAATTTAAAACTCATTAATGTCATGTATATGCCTCTTATTAGCTCCACATAACCAATTGAGAAATATCCTTCCCTTTCCCTTTTTAAAAACTACATTTTTGTCACAGTTGACTTTCCCATTTAAGCAAAGTGTTTTTAATCTGAGAATAGGTAGTCTTTTCTATAAATATAGAGGCAGAATATATAGAAATACCAGCAGCATCTATCAGCTTCCTATAGACCTAGGGAGTATCATGGATGACCTGAACTGTATTTCTTCATATGGCTACGACTCTGTCACCTTTGACTTTCTGTGCTTAGCCTAATGTTTAGCATGTGATATAGTCTCACTACTAATGAGTTGATGGAGTTGATGAGGAAAAGAATTGTTTGATACATAGCTAGTTGATGGTGTTGCTATATTTTTTGTTTTTTACGAGAAGAGTGATAAATTAAAAGCTATTCTGAATAATAGGCAATATATTAAAACGGACTTCCTCTCATGGTATATGTGAAACCATAGTGCACCATGGGTTGTCTTTAGTATTCTGCTCCTATGGTTTCTAAAGTCCCTGAAGTGTCTCCTCCTTTGGTGAAACACATGGTATAGGCTGTTTGCTTGTCCATTCCTTGGTGAGCATAATGGCCCATTTTTGGGGAAGCCAGATCATAATTGTACTGGTTTTAAAGAGGTGGAAGGGTTGCTAATGACCTGTCTGTAGTCCTCTAAAGTTTAAAATTGTGTGAATTCTTTCTTTTTATTCAGAAAGGAAATATAATCCAACTTCTCACCATACAGCAACAGATCATATCCCTGAAAAGAAGTTCAAATCTGAAGCTCTTCTGTCCACTCTGACTTCTGATGCCTCTAAGGAGAACACACTGGGTAAGTTTGGTCTTCAACGTGATAATCCCCTTGTTTTGTTTGTGTTGGAGTAAAGGCATAGAGAAGCACTCAGGATTATAATTCACACCTGTGTTACCTGGTTAAAGTCTGCATGTGGATGGAGAACAGAAAAGACAATAATTGGCTTCCATTTTGCAGTTGACTTGATCCCTGAAACACCCGAAGAATTTAAATATGCTGAAAAATAGGGTATTTTAAGCTCAGTAACATTATGTTCACCGAAACCATTTTTATTTCTTTACAGGTTGTCGAAATAATAATTCCACAGCTTCCTCCAACAATGCTTACAATGTGAATTCGTCCCAACCCCTGGCATCCTATAATATTGGCTCATTATCTTCAGGGACTGGTGCAGGGGCAATCACCATGGCAGCAGCTCAAGCAGTGCAAGCAACAGCACAGGTGAGAAGTCAGAGGTTTAGAGGCAAACGTTACCTTTAGCTCCTGTCCTGGGCAACCCCCAGTAGGAACCACTAGGTGGGAAGAGATGGCTTTAAGACGTTGCACGGTTTCAGTTTGAAGTTGGCTTTTGGGCAAAGTGGTGTTTTACTAATGCAAGGGGCTGTTGGGTAGAGAGTGGTGCATCGTGCGTTATCACACGCCAGCCTTCTCCCAGTCAATGCTCAGGTAGCCTTGTTCTCATTGTGAGGACAATTACTGCTCTTTCTGCACATCGGGCCTTCTGCTGGATTTCTGTTGGCTGCATTTAGTTCATTTCTGTAGTGTGCACACAGTGTTAAGTTAAGAAGTTCCATTTCCCATAGTTTTTCTCAATTTAGCATAAAAATGGTTTAGAATCTTTACATGAAATGACTTAGATAGCCATAACTTGTATGCTTAAAAGAGAAATCTGTATTTACATATATTAATGCTGCCAATGCATGTCTACTTAAGATGAAGGAAGGACGAAGAACATCCAGTTTAAAAGCCAGTTACGAAGCGTTTAAGAATAATGACTTTCAGCTGGGGAAAGAATTTTCCATGCCCAGAGAAACAGCTGGCTATTCCTCCTCATCGGCACTCATGACAACCTTAACCCAGAATGCCAGTTCCTCAGCAGCTGACTCAAGAAGTGGCAGGAAGAGCAAGTAAGTTTTGTAGTGCAAGTGTGCACCTTTGCTGGGTGCTATTTGCATGGAGCCTCAGCTGGGTCTCTAGGAATTAACTAAGGCAGGGTGCAGTGGCCCATGCTGACCACTAGGGTGGGCAGATGGCTGTCTGCACTGCCTGACCTTGAAGGCCAGAAGTGTTTGTCGTTTGTAATTTCTTTTGAGTTTGTGTGTAAGTGACTTCTTTTTACTTTCGTTTGTTCTTTAAGATAAACAATTTTATGGTACTGTTTCCATTTTTAACTTAGACATTTCATGGTTAATTAATTGTGCCCCAGGAAGTTTTTTTACATAGGATCTTTCGTTTTAATTAACAGTGAAGCATCTAAACTTTTGCTACTGTCCTCAAAATTGATTACATGAAAAAAAAAAATTGGTATGTGAGAGACTCAGGGTGATTGTGTGAACTGTGAAATTGAAAATTTACCATGTGCCACTGTTCATCTATGGTAATAGATATAGGAGAAATTTATACAACTGAAATTCAAGCCAGGCACGATGGTGCTCGTTTTTAAGCCTAGCACTTGGAAAGCAGAGGCAGGATGATTTCCTCAAATTCAAGGCCAGCCTGATCTATATAGGGAGTTCAGTTCAGCTAAGGCTACACAGGAGACCCTGTTTTCTGAAGATAAAAAAAAAGGTTCAAGGGCTAGGCCAAAAGAATTGATTATCTCACAGAGAAACAGCCCACAGAATTAACTACCCAGGGCTCATAGGGGTTCAGGGAGACTGATCCTACAATCAGGGAGCGTATATGAGTCTGACCTGGGTCCTTTTCATATATGTTATCATTGTGTAGCGTAGTGTTCTTGTGGGAATCCTAACAGTGGGAACAGAGGCTGTCTCTGGCTCTTTTGCCTGCTTTGGGAACCCTTTTCCTCCTGCTGGGTTGCCTTGTCTAGCCTTAATATAAGGGGATCTGCCTAGTCTTATTGCAACTCCATATACCCTGTTTGTTTGGTAGCCCTGGGAAGCCTGCCCTTTTCTGAAGGGAAATGAGGAGGAGTGGATTTGGGGAAGAGGAAAGGGGAGGGTCAGGGGCTGGGAGGAGAGGAGGGAGGGAAAACTCCTGTTGGGATGTAATATGTAAGAGAAGAATAAAGAAAAAAGACAAAGGAATTATTTAATCATTGTATTTTAATTTTATTTTTAAATGTATTGCTTCTCTACAAAATTCCTAAAAGAATAATCAATGTAAAATATCCACAGAACAATTATATATATTAAAATTTATAAAATTGGTCAAATTTAGTTTAACTCTTTATAATAAGCTTCTGCATTTTAGAACTCTAGAATAGAGTGAACAATTCATGAATTTTGACAATCCCAGCTCCATGATCTATATTTGGTAGGCATAGGCCACATTCCCCTGATGTTAGAAGGATTTTTACCAAATACTCAGACATGTTTATATTTAGGGTTTTGATGACAACTGTTCAGTTTCCTGTGAAAATATGATATGAGATAGTATAGCTATTATTCTTGAACACTACCAAAACTTTTAAGCCAATAATAAATAGTAACTGTAATTTAGAAATTATTTTTAAAAGTTGAAAGCCTTTTAAGAGAATTTTCTTTTATTTTTTTTAAATAGAACATTTTAAAAGTATTTTTCTCTCAATATTTTTATTCTCCAGAAACCAAAAATTGTAAATAAAAATAAATATAAAAAATTTAAAATATTTAAAATATAAAATAAATATAAAAAAAATAAAAATAAAAATGTTGCTTTTCTTTGCTCTGGGAAGTTGCTTCTGAATGAGATTCTTTAACGTAGCATCAGGCATCACTGTGTACTTTTCTTTCATGTCTGTTAATAGGAGTCACTCTTAGACGACCTCTTGTGATGAGCAAATAAAGCTGATCGTTCTTTAATTTTTTTTTCCAGAAACAACACCAAGTCTTCAAGCCAGCAATCCTCCTCCTCCTCCTCTTCCTCCTCCTCCTCCTCTTTATCTTTATGTTCGTCATCTTCAACTGTAGTACAAGAAGTCTCCCAGCAAACAACAGTAGTCCCCGAATCTGATTCCAACAGTCAAGTTGACTGGACCTATGACCCAAATGAACCTCGATACTGCATCTGTAATCAGGTAAAAGTCTGCTGCCTGTTTATAAAAGTGCAGTCTGTGTAAACAAGAAGGAAGAAAACTGTTCCATTTGCCACACGTGTTTTTATTCTAGCTAATAGCAATAGTAACTTATTTGTATAGTTTTCCTCTTATAAAAGTAACATATTTGCTGAAAGTACCCTAAATATAAACGTGAGTTAGACAGAATGTCAGCCTTCCAATACAACCTGTGGTGAGACACTTTGATGTCACACCAGTGTGTAGCTTGCTATATGTTGGCTAGTGTAATATACTAGTAGCCAAGTGGTTAATCCAGCAGAAACTCATCTCATGGTTCTGGAGGCGGAAATCCAAGATGATGGTGCTTGTTGAGTAGGTTCTTGATAAGACCACTTATTTAGTTTGAAAACAATTGCCTTTCAACTGTACATCCATGAATCAGAGACAGGACACCATACTGAGCAGATATGCAAGCATGTGCCAGCTTCGTTGTTCCTTCTCATCAGATAATGGCTTTACTTAACCATAACTACTCCTCACTCTTCGGTTATAGGAGGTTATGGCTTCAAAATAGGAATTTTGAAGGAATACAAACATTCATTCCCTAACAGTTATATACACATAATATGTGTGGGTGTGTTATGTTTGTATGTCTATGATATAATTATCTTTTGTTCACTAAAACAAAGTTCTTTTTAAATTTTTTTTCAAAGCTAGCTCTTTTGCTTTATACCATAATTCATTTAGTCTGTACCTAGCTGAAGATTATGTTATAGTTTTCATTTCTTTTAAATCACAAATATTATAAACATTATTTTTTTAAGATTTATATATTATGTGTACAGAGTTCTGCCTGTATGTATGCCTGCAGGCTAGAAGAGGCACCAGATCTCATTATAAATGGTTGTGAGCCACCATGTGGTTGCTGGGAATTGAACTCAGGAGCTCTGGAAGAACAGCCAATGCTCTTAACCTCTGAGCCATCTCTCTAGCCCTAAACATCATTTTTTTTTATGTAATTCCTTTTATACTAACTTTATATTAATCCATTCAAGTACAATGATGTTATAAATGTTTGATATAGTCTACCAAGATACAGATAAACATATATATCCTAAAATTAATATGCATAGCATTCCCTAAAGCCCAGTCTAGCACTTATTAAATTTTTCTTAAATACAATGCACCAATTTGAAAATTTTGTATCACATGATCATTTTAGTTGGCTTTAGTATGTGTGCCTTTTAAAACCTTTTTATATTCTTATAAATTAACTTTTACCAGAGCTGGCTGTATTTTCTGTTGTTTTGTTATATATGTTATTAATGTTTTGAGGGGCTCTATCTCAAAACACTATGCGGAGAGTCATTGAGGATACCTGCCGTCCGCCTGTCTCCCTCTGGTCTTAGTAGCAGACTCAGATGACCAGTTGATGCAGTGACCCAAGAGGAATAAAACCCATCACTTGATAGATAGCCAGAAAGAAACTTCACAGTTTCACCATGAGGACTACCCTCACAAATCTGACTCTCTGGGCATGTACTCTTGCCTTATCCCATAGTCTTTTAAGAAAGACACTAAAAAAACCTACCATGTTCCCAACTCCTTTGCTGTATTTCTAGTGAGTTTCTCTCTGTTCTCTGACATCATAAACACCTAATTTAGATTAGATACTTGTTACACAGTTGTAATAATTTTGTCTAAATTTCTTTCCATTAGGTATCCTATGGTGAGATGGTGGGATGTGATAACCAAGATGTAAGTATTACATTTTCTGTTCTGGAATGTGAAAAGTTGTAGATAATTGAATATTTGTCTTATTAACTGTATCTTCCAATCTGAAAATTGGATTTTTGTTTATGATAACTACATTATTGTAATGGGAGCATCTACATGTCCATAGCAGGACTATGTCCCTTCATGAGTTCCCTACTTAACAGTTTTCAAGGTAGTGTCACAGTGTTAGGTTCAGGTTAAATTCTCAAGATTTACTTCTGGCAATTCTGAGTGCTTTCTTTTCTTTCTGCTAAGATACTGTAAGTCGAGGCCGTTTAACCACATTGAAGAAATGAGACTTTAAAGCCCTACATTCTTGTAGGTAGATGGTACCTGGGAATAATGAAGACCTAATGTGGAGTTGTTTCTCTCTCAGTATGTCAGCATTCAGCTTCCCTCCACCAGGGACTTATGCTGGTACAGGCCATCTCTGATGGGAAAATGAGAGGCGATTGGAAGGAAGGCCCTCCTGCTTCCTCTATTAGGAAGTGTATCGGTTACTTGATAAGAGTGCCCTCTTGCAGAATAATTTATGGGAGGGAAAAGGTTCTTTTGGCTTACAGTTCCAGAGGGATACGGTGCATTGTGGCATGGCAGCAGTAGTATGTGGTTGGCCTGGCAGTCAGGAAGCTGCCTGATACTGAATAGCACACCGCACATGGGAAATAGAAAGTGAGACAGATAGCAGAAGTGGTAGCAGGGTATAACACCTCAAAACCTATCCCCAGTGAAGGATTTCTAGCAAGTCTCCGCCTCGTAAAGGTTGTAGAAACCTTCCTAAACAGCTGGGGACCAACTGTTTAAACACAGGAGATTATCAGGGAATTTCATACTCAAACCACACAGGGACTTAATTTTAGTTAACTGCCTTATAGAAGATCCCCTGTTTGTGCCCCTCTTACTTGAGATCTATAGCAGTGGTCATGCCAGTAGCATTGGGATCCTAATCTTAAGGGTGGACTTGTAAAGTAGTCTTAAGGTTGCCTTGATGCAGTGATAGCCACGTATGTTCTCTCCCTGACAGGGTGGGTACAGTGTGTTCTTTCTATGGGCACAAGCCTTCCCCAGGTGCCCTGTGCAGTCACTTGTGTGTATGGGCAGATGGGAGTTCAAATCAGTGCTCCCCCTGCATTTCCAGAGCACCACCCTGTTAGGTTCCTGGTGGCTAGTGAGGATGCTGACTGACAGCCCATGTCCTCCCCCGTCCCTCTGCTCCCTCCAGTGGAGTGAAGGGTTTCTGAATGTTTCACAGAGGATTTTTCCCCACACCTCTGAATAGAGCACCAGAAAAGAAGTATAGCCACCCCACTTTAGTTACCGCTAGGTCATTCCACTTCCTAGGAGAACAATTATGTCGAAATATCTTTAAATCCTTAACGCATGTCCCTCCTTCATGTAAGATCCATCTTCTTTTGTCCTTGGAGCCTGGTTCTGCCTGGCTGTCCAAGTTGATGACACCGAGTGAACGTTCATTCTTTCATGTTCCGGTTGTAAAGTCTGTGAGCCTCCTTTCTGTCAAAGAAGCATCCTTTTTCTGTGCCTTCATTTCTGCACCGGTCAGCAGGACTCAGTAGCCTCCAATACACGGCCAGGATCCAAACACTACAATTGCACAAATCTAATTTTGTTCAAATGGAACACTTTGTCTCCTGAGTACTTTTTACTATCTTTTCTTCCGAAGCACCAACACTTTTATTATTTTTTACTTTGTTTTCCAGTGTCCAATAGAGTGGTTCCACTATGGGTGTGTCGGCTTGACAGAGGCACCAAAAGGGAAGTGGTTCTGCCCGCAGTGCACAGCTGCCATGAAGAGAAGAGGCAGCCGGCACAAATAGATGCTTCACTGGAGGAAGGAAGAGCTTCAGCTTGCCATCTTATACAGGACTCTAGGATGAAAGACACGAGAAAGAAAAGACAACTCATTTCCAGGCAACCACTTAAAGGATTTACATAGACAATCCCATAAGATCTTGAACTTGAATTTTATGAGTTGTATTTTAATAATGTAAGTAAATTATTTATGCACTCCTGGTGTGCTATGAATATTATTCCAGTTAGCCTTGGATTATTTCTGTGGCCAACATATGCAGACTTTGTACTCCTCAACCATTTTCTCAAAGTAATGGGCATTCTATAATTTAAACTTCAAAGAATTCCAACGATGAAGATTTTAAGAAAGTATTTTATATTTAACAGGTATATTCTGCTGCATGTACTGTACTCCAGAGCTGTTATGATGTTACACTGTATATAAATGGTTGCAAAAAAAAAAAAAAAAAAAAAAAAAAAAAAAAAAAAAAACAAAAATAGTCAGTCCTTATAAAAAGGATTTAAGATAACGGTTTTTAAGATGCCTTTATAATAAGCTTTGTTTCTTTGTGAAACTCATTCAGCAGGCTGAAGGGATTGGTTCATGTGATAAAGTGGGCTGGTGTCCTCTAGAGTACCTGGGTACATAAACAGAAACTCCTGTAGGTGAAACCTGATTCGTGCCATTAGTCTATATGTTCTGCATCCAGATAGAGTGCAGCTCAAGAGGGTTGGGGCGGGGGGCTATGGGGGAAAGGGCGTTAAAGTGATACATTTTTATACCAAATGTGTTTATTTTTTTGTGCGAGTAATCCTTAAATTGGAATTGTATTAGGTGTTAAAATAAAGTTTTTAAAAAAAACAACTTGTATTTATACTTTACACGCTTAATTATGAAAATTTCCTAATTGCAATTTATTTCTAATTTTCATAATCTAAAAAAGATTAGCAGTTAGCATGCCGAATGCTATGTAATCTATGATTTCTATAATAATGGTTGGAAATTGTGTTATGAGAATAAGGGAAGGACATTTTTAATGTAAACTCAAAGTGTCAAATGTATTTTTCTAAGATATTTCTCTGGCTTTGCTTTGAATTTAAGGGATGAAAAAGAAACCTAATTACAGCAGATAAAAATGAAAATAATGACTGTAGATGTTTGGATTGGAAGCGGTGTGGCCAGTATGACTGAAGAGACCTTAAAACTCGGTCTGTGTTTCATTCTATGATGCAGTGATATGGCAGTTAATTCAAGTCTTAATCACTCTGGGCTTTGTGAGACCAAATAGTGCCGGTTGCAGGGTGTCTCCAGAGCGCTCCTAAGGTCTTTTTCCATAGGTGTTACTGAGACCGTGGACCACATGCATGGACTGGAGGGTTTGTTTAAAATGTGTTCGGTGTGATGTGGGAAAAATGTTAAACTTCAAAGATAGTTATTATATCATACTTCCTTTTCTAGTGAAATGTATGAAGTCCATCAGATTTGTGTTTTAAGGAAGCCCACTTGTGAGTCTTTTAGAACTTAATCAAAAGGTAGTGTTAAATCTGTGAAGAGGAGAGCTTTGATGGATTTTAGGAGCTTTGTCCAGCTCTTAGCCTGTGATGCTCAACTTCCACAGACTAACTTTTTAAACTGTTGTTGTCCCCAAAGGCAGGTTCATATGGTCCTTTGTATATTACGATTTCATGATAGTATTTTCATGGAGATTTCATAAACCTTTACTATATATAATTGTGTTCTGTTAGCTCAGATGTATGCTGTCTGGAGATGCTTAAATGAAAAGCATTTACATCTTGTAGTCACACAATGTGACTATGTAAACTCGTTCACTCTATGAGAACTGGCTAGAGGAAATCACCTTATTTTAAGAAAAAGTTCCCTCTTAGTCAGGAGCATCCCTGCATTCATTTGCTACAGCTCTTCTTACTTTCCAAGTACTGCCTACCGAATCACTTAGAAAACATGTTAGCAAGCTTTCAGGCCAAGCATTGATTAACTTACCAACTGTATATAGAGAAATACTCCAAACTTTTACATTAAATATTTAGAAAGGAGTAGAACCTGTCACTAAATTATATAGCTGTGTATATCTGTATGTCCATCCATCCATACATACATTCAAACATGGAACTACCTCATTAAAGCAACATGGCCAGCAATTAATATTCTTTTGTTGCATTTACACCAAGGACATTCAGAATCTTTGTTGTACAACATTTGTGTTACAGTGGGTGGCACAGAAGGCCCAAGTGTGAATTCACAGTTTATAGGCGGTGGGAAAAAAAAGGAAGCCTTACTGCTGTAGTGTATATTTAAATGTTCATGGTGCCACGTTTGAAGCAATAAATGGCTTAATTCAATGCCTACATGAAGCCGAGTGTTTGATAACCTTACAGTCTCTCTTCCATAAGGGCAGCCAGATCATTGCCTCACTTCTTCCTTAAAGCACACTTAATGTATTTTAGGTTTGTATGATGTTGGTCCTTTGCCCCCGGACTTTAGAAATAGTTTTCTTTATTCAATTAATTGACTTCAATCTCACATAAATTATTGTCTGTTAAATTTGGATTATAAGAGGCAAGCTACTCGGGTATGTGCACACTGCAGCTTTCTTTCTCACATTAAAAAAAATATCTATATTACTTATAAATGTTAAACACTTAGATGCCTAGAATGGCATTCCTTAAGGAATGTGTTGTTGGTGAGAGAAATAATGGACGCCAGCATGCTGACAAATACTTGTAATATCTTGGTAAATCTACGATGAATATAAAAAGTAGTGTGGGAATGCTGGAAGAGAGGGAACCTGAAGGTTGTCTGAACTGTGTTCTGAAGACAAAGCATATGCTGTCTAGGAACACGAGTGATCTGCAATATGTAGGACCCAAAGTAGATAGATACAATGTTGAAGCATCCAAAAGCTGAGCAGCAGTTGATTTTACTTAACCAAGAGATAGTGTGTAACCGTGGTAATGGTTAAAAATCATTCATGATAATTAAAAAGCACTGGTGCCTTCAAAGTGACCTGTAAGCTTGGAAATTGCTGTACAATTTAAGCTAGGTATTTACCCTATTGTATTTTTATTTTTTAATGTGTGTGGGGGGGCACACACACCACAACGTGCACACAGAGGTCAGAGTACAACTTTGTGCAGTTGGCTCTTGGAGAAGGCTTTCTCACACCGCCAGCCCCCAGATCATAACGCGCAGACTCACTATGAGTTATCAATGCTCAGTCTTATCTTAGGCTTGTCCCACTGACTCTTGTAACTTACTTTAACCCGTTTCTCTTCCTCTGTGTTTTGGCTAGGGGTTTTTCCCTTTCTTTCATTCTGTATGTCCTTCTACTTTGCATCTGGCTGGCTAGCAGCTGCCTGGCAGGCTGGCCCCGGCATCTCCCACTCTTTTTCACTCCCCCTTCCTTCTCTCTTGTTCTGAACCTAGATTCCCCCTCCTATTTAATCTCTCTCCCCCACCCCCAGCCCTGCCTGTCCCTCTACTGCCCTTTGAGCATTCAGCTTCTTACTGGAATCAGGTTCCTTAAGTAGGCGGAGCAACACATCTTTACATCGTTAAACCAGCGCAGCGTAAACAAATATGACACATTTTTGCCCAGCTACAGTAATATCCCACAACAGGGTCTGTCTCTCCACTTTTATGTGGGTTCAGGAGATCTGAACTCAGGCCACCAGGCTTGTAGGCAAGTGTCTTTACACACCGATCCACCTGGCCAGCTTTACAAGCTTGCAAGTCAAGATTTACAAATTTCCTTACTTGCCAAAGAATCTCGAGTGTCAGACCAGGTTTTGATTTTGACCTATTAAAATATTTGTGATTTGACTCTGTTGGACAAATGTTGATTTAAAGATGAGTTGGCTTTAGGGTTTTGTCTTCAATTGACGTTTGATAAGGAAGAGCTGTACTCCGAATTTCTGCTTGTTTCAAATGCTTTGTGAGTTCATATTGTAACTATTTGTTACAGGCTTCAGCATGATTAGGATTCTTATTTGAAAGAACTTTAATAATTTACTGTGATCTGCAGAGGCGTAGAATTTAGTCTTGGGTAATCCAGTGCTCCTGCCTACTTCACAGAGGAAACTAGAGAAGAACTTCAGAATTCTTTCTTATTTTTCTGTTGCTTAAAAACAACCTGACAATTTCTGGGACAGAGAGCCTGTGTGGGGAGCAAAGATGGGGTGCACATAAGCTGTTGATAAGTTCTCATTGACATTCCCCATGGCTACTTGCCAGTGTCAGGAAATAGTATTCACTCTGCTCAGGAAGCTGTGTGACTGCTAGTTTTAAAGATGAGCTCATTTAAAGCACTCACAGCTCTGAGTACAGTAGCAGAATAAAACAAAAACCCTGGTGGCCACGACCTAATGCTTTGCTTTGTTAGATCTTCTCAACAGAAGCAATCTTGACATTGAAATAGGGACAATTATAGTAGGTGTCAAATGACAGGAAATGGTTGTACTTGGTAAATGCACTGTAATAGTTCAGCTAGGAATGCTTCTATGTACTTCTGAGTGTAAATTTGAAGCACCTGATAATAACTGGCAGTAGGTTTTAGTTTGTCTTCCCTTGTATGTCACATCAGAATTTACCAAAAGACACGCCTATGCCCTTGTATATTGCTCTGGAATGAAGCAATCATTTTCTTGAGCATGAGGAACTGATTGTAAAGACAACCTGTTCTGGATTTCCCAGTTTGCACAGAGTGCTTTTCTTTTGCTGGTGCTTATCGTTTGCAGATGTCTTTAAGAGAAGCCTGGTTTTCTGTTGAAAAATAATTAAGCATATGTCATTGATCTTATGGTTTGGATTAGAAACGGAAGGGAATCTTTGTGTCATGGTCACATGACTGAAGAACCACATCCTGTCCATGAGCGCTACCTTCTTACTCACATGTCTAAATGAAGGCCAGCATTCCTGAGCCACTAGACAACCTGTGCCGCCTCTCCATGCCACGCATACACTTCAACTTGTGACAAGTTTAATGCTATACTGGAAAATGGAAATAGATGCCTAAATTACACAGGAAAAAAAAAAGGATGACGGGAAGGGAGGGAGAGAGGGATGGAAGGGAATGTAAAAGGGAAAGAATGAAGAAGCGAAATCATATAGCTCTTTTATAACAAATGAGATCTCTATTGAGAATGTAAGTTGATATGTCACATAACAAAAGCAGAGTATAGTAATTCTGGCTTCTTGTGAGCGTGTAAATGTCTGTCCTAAAGGAAGTTAAACATGGGATCATGCATTGACTAAGTGGTCCTCATCCTGTGTACTCAGTGAGTCTTAACCCTCTCAGCTGTTTGTCTGTCCATCCAGCCACATCCACACACATATGTGTAAATAATATCTACATGGTATTTGTTTGGGGAGCTTTTGGTTTGCTTGCGTATTTTGATACGGGGCCTCCCTCTATAATTCAGGATAGTGCTCACTGTGTAGATCAGCTGGCCTAGGATTTGTGCTGATCCTCTTGAGTCAGCCTCCTGGGTATATATAGTTTAAAGGATGCA
The DNA here is from genome assembly GCF_943737965.1 of Phodopus roborovskii. Taxonomy (NCBI): domain Eukaryota; kingdom Metazoa; phylum Chordata; class Mammalia; order Rodentia; family Cricetidae; genus Phodopus; species Phodopus roborovskii. The sequence goes on from NW_026125444.1 coordinate 9,282,525, forward strand.
TATTTGAAAGGTATTTAAGATGCTTAAAAGAAACTCTGCATCCATAATTAACACTTGGGAGGAAAGGATCTGTATAATTATACCTATGGAGTTGCTAAAATCACAGAGAAGCTGGCCATGCCTCTGCTGATTCTCACCATTCTAATGTAAGGAACCAGCAGATCTTACGTAGCCACAGATAGGAATTGCACAACTGTCCCTCCAGTTAAATTTGAAATTTCCCAGCCTAGCACTTTTTGGCATTTCTCTGCCAATGATTGTTTCGGGGTGGTCTTCATTAGAGGATAGAGTTAATAACAACTGTGGACTTCTGCACTAAAAGTCAGTGGCCTCTGTGCCAAAAGTATCCCAGTGCCAGATGTGACAACCAAAAATGTCTCGAAAAGCTACTAAATGTTCCCTAGGGAAGAAACTGACTCCCTGAACCAAATATCACCGAGATACGAAATTATTAGGAAAACAATGGGGAAAAATGATATGAAGTATTTTAATCAGTAATGTTTAGGTTCCCACAATGCAAAATTTTAAAGCAATCACTTGCACGTAGACACTTGGATACAACAGAAGCACAGAGATAGGCAAAAATCATTTTCAACATGCAGTAACTTACATACTGTATAGGTGTGTTAGCACAGTAAGAAATAAAATACAGCACACAGTGATGCAAATAAATTTGGTGTCAGTGCAAGTTAATTCAAAACGCCTTTAAAGAGACAGTGGGAAGTAAGTGACCAATTGAAAATTATGAACTCAGCAGTTGACTCATTTTTAAAAGGTGGCACCAAGTGTTCACTTACAGAATCCCCCGGGTGCTGTGTGGTTTGCAATCAGTCTCTAGGGGGAAACCTAAAGTCAGTAGCATTTGCTTATGAGGCTTTAATTTATCAGGTCAGATTTTTCATCTTGAAATGTACAGATTGCAAGAATCACCTGTTGAAACCAACAAAAAAGGTAAACAGTATGACCATGAAGAAGTTGAACTGTGTTTATTCCCATGTGTAAATTGAGTGGACACTGCATGCGGGCAGTATTGCAGGGTGCCTTCTTACTTTTTAGACACGATTCTCAGATCGTTGCCATATTCAAACTTTTTTTAAGTTGAAACCTGTATCTTGAACAAAAGTGGCTCCACATGGTGATTTGGAGAGAAGCAAGTTGAATTGAAAGGAAATTAGGCATGTTCAAATGTTGACTACATTAAACATCAGAGGACAAAATAACAAAAAAAGGAATTGTTTTAGTGTAACACGTCTTAGGATTTCACTGGCTAATGAATGCCACAGCACATCCAGAACCACATATGAGCCTAACTGTAGACACTTCTCTGTCTCCGTGAGCAAGTGATCAAAGGATGCTTGATGGTAAATATGAAGCAGAATCATAATCTCTACATGCAGAACTTTATTTAAAATACCTAATGTGGTGCATTTGTGTATATGAGCAAAGTGTAGCATCTGCCTCCAAGGAACAAAGGGTGTTAAAGAATATATTTCACATAAAATTTTCTATTCAATTTCGTATATATTTTGTAACACAGAGAAGACCCCCATGACCTTGACTGGTGTTATTTTTATTCCACATGAGTAGAAAGGAGACTTGGTTTTGTGCGTTTACAATTAAAATCGATAAAAATAGCTCTGTTGTGAGATTTATCATACCCCTCCATTAAGAAATTCTTGGATGCCTAAGGTTTGCCTATGAAGACCAAGTAAATTTAAACTTGGAAATTACTAAAACCGTCCTCCACTGTGCTAATACTTTCCCAGCTTTATTTTTGAGTGGTTCCCTGTTAGAATGCAAAGTCCATGTTTTGCCTTTGTCAGCAGTTGAAATGAGATTCTTCAAGGTCGGTTGAGAAATGGCCTCTGTTTTGAAGCTTTCCTTACCACTTCCTGTAGGATATGAATTCCCTATTTTGTTTCTCCATGACATGAGGCTTGATTTCACTTAAGCTGTGTGGTCAGGTCACTTCCTCTTCTTCCTAAGCTTTACTGATAGGTACATTTCCCACAAGACGGGTCCATGTCAGAGGCCCCAACCAATACAATGACATTTGCTAATATGAAACTGTCCTCCTAAGAGATAACCAAATCTTTCTTGTTCATCTTGTGTTAAGTGAGATTCAGAGGAGCCTGGTGGATATCTAAGAAGTCATCAAATTTCTCAGTGGAAACAGAAATGATAGAAAGTTGTATGAACAAGATGCGAGCTTTAATACATTATGTCACTGAGATTTTAAAATTGTTAAGTCATCCTTCTTGGGCCAATCACTCTGTCATACTCTAGTCATTTATAGTATTTGTCACATGTCTACTGTTTTCCATAGTGTCTAAGATGCCTTTTAAATACATGTAAATATGTGACTCGTGATTTAAAATTACCAACTTACGTTTAGAGTTTATTGGGAAAATTCCAGAGTGAGCATTGCCTGAAAGATGGTAGCAGCTGAGAAGGTAGTCTGATTTTCAAGTGATGCCTCACTGCTCACAGCATTCTCAGGAGTTGACTTGCAGCATCTCCATGACTACCTGCAACCAGATTTCATACTATCAAGAGCAGGGACCTTCTTGTAGGGAAAAGCATGCCCTGGAGGAAGCCAGCAAGGCCCAGAAGACTGCAACAGAAGGGATGTTCACAATGAAATGTATCACAAGAAACAAAGCTTTTGGATCATCAAGTGATATTTGACGCTATTAATCATGATGCCCCTAGTTTATGATAAAATTGAGATAAATATATATATTTATAAATATACATATACAAATTATATAATATAAATATACATATACTATTGCGGTAAATAAGGATCAGGATAAACAAATAGGCCGAATAGATGTTTATTCAGGGAGAAATAACTTACAACCTAGACAGATGAACACCAGGAAATTCAACCCGATCCTCTCCTGTCCGAGTCACGCCAGCAAGAGAGAGCGCCTTCCTGGCCCCCTCCGACCTCCTTCCTCAGGTCCTCTCCGCCCATCGCTCCACCCCCCAATGGGCGTGGTCAGTGCTACAGAAGGACTACCTCACTACAATATACAAATTATATAAGTATACATATACAAATTATATATGTGTGTGTATACACACATACACACACACACACACACACACACACACACACACACACATATATATATTCCTAAAGTTCTTGATCCAACGCTGGAATCATACACATATTTTTGTCTCCAGTTTTAAAAACGAATACCTTAAAATGTATTGTTCACAATCCCAGAACTTGGAAAGTTGAGATGGGAGGATTATAGGCTTGAGGCCAACCTGGGTTACAAAGCAAGCTCCTGGTCTGCATGGACTCCATAGTAAGACGCTATCTCAAAAAACAAAACAAAAACCAAGGAATGAGGGTAGGGTGGAATGCTTACCTAGCATGTGCAAGGCCCTGGGTTTGATCCCCAACACCACAAAACAAGCAAAAAGTCTTCAGCGATTATATGAGCCAAACTTAAACACCTCCAGTCCCTGCCCAAACCCAAAAGTAGCTAGATGTGCAATGAAAGATCTTGATTTATGTGTTGGTAAGATCACTGAAGGTTTTCATTTTGTGATAGATTGTTCTATTTGTACAACTTTGGAATTAGGTTATGTTTGCCACTCAATTGTCTCAATGCTGCTAAATGCCTACTTTTAAAGACTGAATTTTTTTTTTTTAGTGGAAAAGTAACTTTATGAACTAGATGTACAAAAGCATCCAATTTGAAACAATGCCAGATAACCCATTTCACAATTGTACTGCAGACATGCACTCCCACTACCATATCATTGAGCCAATATACTCTCTGTCTTTATTGTTTCCTGTTCAGGCTCCCACAGACTCCAGTATAACTCAGCTTAACCTTTCATTCAAACATATCTATTTTATAAGGAAGTCAAAGAACTCAAAGGTTTAAAAAAAATACTCAGTTAAAAAGTGGCTGCATGTAGACATTTGTCATAAAAAAAAAGGCATCAAATCACTTGCTAATATATGGCAGAATGATCAGTTTTTCTAAAAACAGGGAAATGCAAATCAAACCCATAGCAAGACGTTGTCTCACCCCCCCCCATTAGAATTGCTATTACAGAAAGCAAAAATTACAAATACAGTAAGAAGGTGGAGTATTGGTGACAGGTTTCCATGCTCATCAAAAAAATTAAAAATACAAGTACTGAATAGTAATGCCATAGCTGTGTATAGAATCAAAAGATACAAGATGGTATGTTTAAAGGTCAACCACAGTCTTGTTTACTGCATTATTTACAGCAGCCAAGGATGAAAATCATTATAGTGTTCTTTAACCAATGAGCAAAGACAATGAGGTACGGATACATCATACAGATGCAAAAAACGAATGAGATCCTGTTATTTCTGGCAACATGGATAGAGCTGGACATCATAAGGAAGAAAATAACAAGTATGAAAAGTAAAGACTACATGATCCCACTTTTGTGAATGCAAAAACAGAGTAGAATGTTGGTTACCAGATGCTGATGAGAGTTGGGGAGAGGCTGGATGAAAATGTTGGTTGCCAGGCACTGTTTTAATTAGAATTGGGAGTTTCTAATGTGCTATTGCACAGTAAGACCACTACAGAAGCTACAAAGAGGAATTTATAATTTAACATGTTAAAAGATATATTTTACATTCCAACCGGTTTCCCATCACTTATCTGACCCCACCCCCCACCCCCATCCACTCCTTGTCTATCCCCGTTCAGAAAGGGACAAGCCTCCCATGAGCTTGCACAAAGTATGTCACATCAAGTTGAGGCAGGACTTGTGTGGAGGTGGGGTCAGGTAATCTAACATGGGGAACAGGTTCCCAAAAGTCAGCTAAGTGCCTGGAAGAGGTCCTGCTCTCACTGTTAGAAGCCTTACTAGAACACCAAGCTACAGGATTGTCACACACATGCAGAGGGCCTAGGTTGTTCTCCTGCAGGCTCCTTGCCTGTTGGTCCAGCCTCCATGAGCTCCTGAGAACACATCAGCTGTCTCTGTGTCCCCCATCAGCACCCCTGTGGCTGGTACAAATTCCTCTTACATTTCTTCTGCAAGACTCTCAGAGCTCAGCACAGTGCTTATCTGTGGATCTCTGCCTCTGCTTCCATCAGTTACTGGATTGAGCAACTCTGAAGGCAATTAGGGAATAGATGTATCTGCTTACAGGAGATAACCAGTTCAGGCATCCTCTCCACCATTGCTAGGAGTCTTAGCTGAGGTCATCCTTGTGGGTTGCTGGGGATTTCCTTGGCACCAGGTTTCTCCCTAATACCAAAATGGAACCCCCTATCAAGATGTCTCTTTTCTTACTCTCTTCCTCTGTCCTGCCTTCAACCTGTCTTCTTCACTGAGTCTACCCAACCCAACTCTACTTCCCATCCATCCATCCATCCATCCATCCATCCATCCATCCATCCATCCATCTATCCATCCATCCCCTAAGTTTACCCAGGAGATCTTTTCTACTTCCTCTTCTTAGGGAAATGTACACTGCCTCGAAGAGGAATTCTTAATGCTTTTCCCTAAAGAAATGATAAACATTGAGTCACTAGATATGTTAAATCTGACTTAGGAATAGCACATTATATGCAAGTATAGGAACATTACACAGCACTGTATTAATCTGTACAATGTCCTTATCTTTATCTAGCCATTAACATTTTAAATTCAAATCTGTCTACTCCTAGGCAGGACTAAAGCCCACAAGTTCACCCTCTCAAGCCAGTTACTATCTGTTCCCCACCTTCGTCTCAAAGAACGATGGGAAGAGAACAATTAGTGCCAGAATTTGCATCTGGTTCTTTTATGGTTCCCGTGGCTCAGGAACCAAACCTGTTAGATGTCACAGGTTTGACATCTCACTACATCCCAGGCTCTGTGGGGACCAAGCCTGGAGATCCAACCCTGGCAGATGTGCATCAGCACCCATCCACCTGCCAGCTATTCAGAATCCTCAGGTGCTGCCCATGTGTAGTGAGGTAGTCCTTCTGTAGCACTGACCACGCCCATTGGGGGGTGGAGCGATGGGCGGAGGTGACCTGAGGAAGGAGGTCGGAGGGGGCCAGGAAGGCGCTCTCTCTTGCTGGCGTGACTCGGACAGGAGAGGATCGGGTTGAATTTCCTGGTGTTCATCTGTCTAGGTTGTAAGTTATTTCTCCCTGAATAAACATCTATTCGGCCTATTTGTTTATCCTGATCCTTATTTACCGCAATACCCATGCATAGTCTCACCTGGGCCAACACTTCAAACCAGGTACTCTTGCCTCACAAATGATGGATTTAGACTTCACTATTCCAAACACCTGTTTCAGAGCAGCTGGAAAGAGGTAGTGAACATGGTGATCTATGCCCACAGGGGTCTCCTCTAAGGCCTGATGCAGCCCCAAGAATCTCATTCCATTTGACCCTATACTCTGCCACATTCCAGTTCTAACTCCTCCTCCTTCTCCTTCTTCTTCTCCTAGTATTACTTTATTGGCTACCTTTTTCTCCCTTGGACTCTGTGGGCAAGTTGGTGAATTGAGTCCCTCAATTTACCAGAATACTTTCTCGATTCTTTTTAGCCAAAGTACAGTTACAACATTGTCTAAAAATTTTCTATTCTGCTGGCTGTCCCTTCTCCCAACCCAAAGACTATTCTATTTAGCATCCGATTAACTCTTCCGTATTTGGACTTAAAAAAGAAACCTTCCTCCCTCAAACCTTGATTTTTCAGAATTCAAGCCTTAATATTAACAAATACCTATTTGGCCCATATCTCCCAGTAAACAGCTTTACCACACTCTAAGCCATTCAAATTTAGAGGCCTAGTGATTTCTATTAGTCTTCAAATCTTATTACATCCACCAAAAACCTATGGCATACAACAAACGTGCTCTCTTAACGTCTATACATGAAAACCAGGCTAATTTTCTCCCATTCCTTCATTTGCCAAGGGATTGAAGATTTGAATTTACATATCAAATATTAAAACATTTTATAAAGGATACCTAAAAGGACTTGAAATGAGTGCGTGTCTATTCTATAATGACCTAATTCATTTGTTTTTAAGGTACTAACAATGCTTATCTTTCAACACAGTCTCATGTATCTCAAGCTGGCTCATAGATTAAGAAGTTTCTTGCTAGCAAGAGCTATCCATTTTTCTGAACCTGTTGTAGCTGTGAACCTCTAGGGGGCGCTCTTCCTCACAAAATATTAGGGACAAATGGCTGAGTCCTGTAGAATGGGCTTACTCTAGGGGTGTGGCCTCACGGGAGAAAGTCTGCCTCAAGTCCGGTTAGACCTGAAGTGTAGAAACTATCTGGGTTTAGAATGCCTTCTGTGAGCCTAAACCAGTCCTTGACAGAGGTGGCAAAGCAAGGACCTGTGCAAGGACCTGGAAGTTCTCCTTCATGGTCCCTCAGCGGGCAGAGCCAAGAGTGATGGGGTTAGCCAAACTGCCCTGTGTTAACAAAGCCCTTGAGGAAGTCTGTATGGAATTAAATTAAGCCTGCCCTTTCTTCTGGGCAGAAGTTAGCTAGGGTCAGCTCATTTGAAGAGCCAATCATTGCACTATTTGCCTTGGAAAGACCTCCAAAGCGAGCACTTGGTGCAGGAGCGAAGAGGGGGTTTTCAGTTACTCGTGTGTTTCCGGATCTGTGGTCCAGACTGTCCTAACGACTCTCTTGTCCTCTTAAGCGTGACCACATTTCCCTGGAGTGATGAACTTCCCCGTTAACTCAGAGTTTGCCTTCATCTCCTCCTTGACCTTTAGCATCTATTGACTATGAGCCATTTGTTAGCTTAGTGCTGTTATTAGGAAAATGCAGTGACACAGATGATCAGGCATCAAGTACGTTTCTAGTTCCGCGAGTCTGGATAGGCAGCCACGTACCACGGGCGACCCTAACTGCTGTCCCCCAAGTGCAATAGCTTTCCGTTTACTGATGCAGGACTGACAGCGAGGCTCGGACTGCCCCCAAGGCCAGACGAGTCCCGGGCTTAGCTCCGCCCAGCTCGGCCTGGGTGGCAGTGATGGCCCAGGTCCCCCGGCTCTGCGCCCTGTGTGCAGCTGGCGTGCGCGTGTCTCCTCGTGTCTGCGCGTGTGTGTCCGCACGTGTGAGTGAAATGAGGTGGAGTGCTACGCCTGGGTGTTTCCTTCCAAGTGATTTTGATCAGCAATCCATTAGGGGGTCGTGGAAAAAATACTCTGGCTGAAAGGATGAAAACTGAGTAAGTACACAGAACTTTGAACTTGAAACAGAATGCGACCGAATGCAAGCAAAACCCTGACAGTAACCACACGCTGCTATTCCCTTCTTATGTTAAAAGACCGGCATGCTGACAGCAAAGTGGCAATTTAAAACTGAACGAAAGGAAGCAGTTCAGGAACATGAAAGGCCGAAAGCAGGGCGGCTTTAAAACCGGAGGGAAAATGAGAAACTGCTAGGGCAACCTGGCCTGAGCCCAGCTGTGCAACAGGCACTTCGCGTTTAATCTGCCGCGTCTTCGGGACTGTTTTCAGACTCCAGATCCGCTTTACTGGGCTTTCTCTTTGCCCCAAAGCCGAGACAAGCTGAACTCTTGAGTTGTTGAATGTTGTGGGAATAAGACATTGCCAGAAGAAACTCTTGGCAGCCGGGGATGCGTTCGGACGATTTCTTTATTTTGACATCTTAAAAATAAAAATAAAAATAATAAGCGGGTCAGTCACTTTTTATTGTCCGCGGAAGGGATCTTGTTAACCACCTCGGACCTCTGGGACCTGTGGCATGAATCTTTGGCATGAACCTTCGGAAAGTTCTCAAGTGGAGATGGGGCGAACTTGATTGGAGTTGTGCAAGAAGAAGACCGATGTGTGCTTTTCTCAAGCTGACATCGTGGCCAGGGGCCAAGTGAAGCTGGACTGGTCATGGTCTGTCGACCGGTATTCCTTTGCCGCCGGCGATTTTGCCCCCGACCTTTCCTGGTGGGTTTGGTGGTGGCAATCTGTCTCTTTTACCAGACCCTAACACTCCGAGGGACTAAGAAGCTTGCAGCGGAGGTTGCTGGGACTGTCCCACACACACCCTCTCAAACTCAGGCTAGCAGATGCAAGCAAGGATACCCGAGGGACAAAGGGTGCTTCCTTCTCTCGGCAGATGCTCAGGAAATTAGGAAGGTAAGTTTGAGCTTAGACTGAGCGGTCAGACTCTCTCTTCTTTCTGCAAAACTAAAATTAACTTCCATGAGGTCCGAAAGGGAGCCGGAGTGTAAACAGTCCAAAGTGACCTGCTGGCTGGGTGATGTGTTACATAAGCCCTGGAACTTCCTAAACATACTCAAAGGGTTCTGACCTTCATCCTTCAGACGTGCTCTTCATTTCAGTGAAATGAAATGGTGTCTAAAATGCTAGGAATCTAAGAAATCTGGGGATGTATGCATCAGAAACCAAAAGACACAGTTTAAAAATCCCTGGATCTATCTCTTTCTTTAAAGCAGAGAGCCAAGATGTTCCAGGAATTCCATCTTGAGATCTGCTAAATTGGTTCTGAAGTTGGTGAAGACATTTCTAAACCAATGCATTCCTTTCTGAACCATTTAAAAGAATAGTGCTATTTGTTTTTTTTTTTTTTTAGAATAATTGGCATACTGTTTAATTGTTCATAGAATTAGGGAACACCAGTTATGTGTCCATACCTAGAATCTAAGCACTAGGAAGGCAGAGGCAGGAAGTAAGTGCCAACCCAGTTTGCTCTCCATGAAGAGTTCTGGGCTGGACAGTTTTTAGTAGTGAGGCATTCTTTTTTCAAAGTGTGCATTTACGATTTGGTATGGTATGGTGGCTCACGCTTATAATCCCAGCACTAGAAAGACAGAGGCCAAAGGCCAGGGGTTCAAGGCTAGCCTAAGCTAGCTACAGTGTAAGCCCAAGTCCAGCCTAAGATATAGTAGACACTGTCTGGGGGTGGGAGAAGCAAAACAAAGAGTTGGAGAAAAAGAGATCATCCTGTATTTATGATGGGTAGGTTAGTCTCACTCTTTTTATTTAAAAACTATAGCAAACAACACAAATCCACAAAAAACATACAACTTCCTTTTTAATATTGCACTCTGTTCATGCCTAATTGCAAATGCAGACCTTTCGCTGTCAAGTATAAAGAGGGAAAAGAAAAAAAGTTGAAAAGCTGGTTATTTAAAACATTGTGATGGGAAAACCACTGGAACTAGTGATACTTGAAATAGTATACAGCAAGATACCTTTGGGATCTGTAAGAGGTAACTTCTAAGTAGACTTAGGGGGGAGTTTGTGAGCCTGCTTATTGGTTGGAGCAGAACTTTATCTTGGGTTGCAACATAGTTGCTGTTGTCAGTACTGCCGTGGCCAGGACCACCACTATGCTGTCTGCTCAAGTCTTTTGTTCATTTCATTTCAGACTCATAACCTAGGTACATAGCTGGGTAGTAAGTAGGTGGGGTTACTCATCGTAAAAACAAGTTGACTGTCACTGAAGGATGCTCAAATGGTCCATATGGCTAACAGAATGCCCTGCTGTATCCCACAGAAAGCAGTCTGCTTTGTCCCTCCTACAATATACGCTCTTAATAAAAGCAAGCTGAACACTGGTGCAATTATTTCTGAGGCCACAACTTGAAAAACACACGCCAAATCCCAGTAGATTAAGATGATGACCCCTTGAAGACTGTCACATGGGTGTATTCATTTGTTTGCAAAAATGTGAAGTTGGGGCAAACCATGAGCAGAGGAAATAATAGTAGAAGACAGAAGGACAGTCTGTGTGAGGCAATCTTCAGATGCAGTGAAGTAACAGGAGATCGTACTTTCTGGTTTGTTTGTGTAACCTTTTCTTTGCTTTTTAAAAGTATTTTCTTGAACACTTCAGATTTATGACAGATGTATGTACAAGAATTTTAAAGCTGCTGTTTTGTAATCTTAAAACTACTTTTTTGGTAGTTTGTAAGTGTAAAGTTCTTTAAAGATAGATGAGGCAAGTATTTAAAAGCTTAAATATTTTCTAGAAAGTTTAGGTGGAAATGATTCATTAATTAATATGCAATCTCCTTTTTGCCCCTACTAGGCATTTTCTGATCCCAGCTTTGTTTGTAACCTAGCATATGTTAACTGTTACTTGTATAGTGTCACAGAAAATTCCACTGCAGCTTTAGAACTACTGCTCCTTGGAAAACATCTGAAACTTATTGGCTGCTGGTGTAAAAAAACATTCAGTCTAGAATTTTCTTCAACCAGAAGAATGCCAAACACATGATGATTTTGGCTTCCAAATGATTCACAGTCTTAAATATTTAAAACATAAGCAAAATTCTAAATTGAGAATCATAGTTCGATGAATGCGAAAACTGTGTTTCCAAACATTTGCTCTGTACCTCTGGTTTTAATGTGTGCAACCCACTGATAGCAAGGAAGGCAGAAAGAAGGTAATGTGAAAGCCTCAGTCAAAACCAGAGACAAATCGATCTTGTTTGTACTATATCTTCCAAAAGGTGTCAAATAATAACCATCTGCAATGATGAAATATTCTTTCAGATATCTAACATGGAGAGGGTAATCAGTTAAGAATGCTTTATAGATCCTGTAAAAGAAAAAAATAACCACTCATAAAAGTCACTAATGAAATGACCAGTGAGGCGCCGTAGAGGTTAGTGTTCCTGTAGACCTACAAGTAGCTTTTACAAATGATATTACATAGGAGTAGATTTTTCTTCATCTGTGCATTTGGAAATCTGTGATCACTTTTATTGACAGGCCTCATTTACTTCAGTTGAATCCACCCATGTTAACCTTAAATGCTTTTAAAGATGCTGCAAACCACTGGATTTGGCTGTATAGGAAAAAAAAATGTGTGTTTGAACATATAAAAACTCTCTCAACACAAGAAATGTCATGCAAACTCTTGCATGCATGTGTCTATACAGATCTCTATGGGCAAATACTTGATTTTTTATTCAGAGCTAAAAACTCACCAAGACCGCTGAAAGTGCTTCAATGTTTAATTAACTACTCACTCTCTGTACATCAATTAGGTCTGGATAAATAAGCCCAAAGTGATAAAAAAAAAATAAGTCTTCTAAGGAGGACATTCAAACAAACAAATAAATAAACACTCATGGACAAGTGGAATATTTTTCTAATCACAGTTGTTCATTGATGAATAAGCAGCAAGTTTTACCTGGTCTTTGGGGGCAGCAATTCCTTCTTGGAAGAGACCTTCTGTGCTTTATCTACCTGGTAACAGAGGATCCTGTAGTTGGGAATATTTGAAGACAGTAACTTTGCCTTCCACACCTTCCCCACCGGGACCTGATTCAACATTAAATCTGTTCCCAGTGCCAGTGAGATCACAGTATTCAATCTGCCAATTTTCCATAAGGAAGCACTCTCCCCTCTTTCTGGCCAAATTTTAATTCCTTTTCCAACTTTTTACATTCCACTATGCCTTGTAAAGCAGATGTCCTACTGTCATTTCTTCTGGATTTTTCTCTCAGCATTGGTTGCTTAAATATTATTTAATAATCTTCCGTGTCTTAAAACCATTCCAACTTAATATATAAACATAGCTCTGTTGTCTTCGCTGAGGTAGGTTTCTCTTTAGATGTATCCATTTTTATGGACTCAGATGCCTTAGCATTTCATAACACAGAAAAATTATAAACAGACACAATGGGCGAGATCTCCTTAGTCCACGCTTCCCTAATGGAAACAGGCTATTTGAGGACTGTGTTTAGACTCGGGAGAGCCATGTGTTTCTGATTATCTCCCGTTGTGGCTACACAACGAGAACTACTATTCCTTGGCCTGTTGCTGGGCTGTTTGTGTTCCAAGTCTCCCTCACTCTCCCTTCAGGAACTGGGCTGTCCCACCCCACTCTCCCTGATCCAGGATCCAGTGTAGCCCGATGTAAATAAGCAAATGTCCTCACAATCTCAGGGTTACCAGACCAGAGACCAGATAAAAGAGAAAGGAGGACGGATTGAAAATCCAGTGAGTGAACTTTCTGGGGTCACATCCAGAGAAGCTGTCTTCGGCTACGGAATCGCAGGCTTTAGAGGCTTCCTCTTCTCCTGTCTTTCATCGGATGGTATCCATCCAATGCTTCTGGGTGCTCAGGACAGCCAGTAGAAGCAGCCAGGGCCTCTGATACATGCATCACTTTCCCAGTACAAATTGTCTGAAATGTCTGCTCCTTTTAAATACGCAGTATGAATAAGTTAGTCAGTGGCAGTGAGAATGGTGTGTGTGTGTGTGTGTGTGTGAGAGAGAGAGAGAGAGAGAGAGAGAGAGAGAGAGAGAGAGAGAGAGAGAGGTGGGTAGAGTGAAACAGTCCTCAGTTGTACAGCCATAGTAATGGCGTGAGAAACACCTAGCAGCAGACAGGTAAAGCACAACAGTCTCATGACAAGTGTTACAGTAGTGGTAATAATGCCAGATTCTAACAATCCACAGAAAGAATCTCCACGGTCCTGCCTCTTGGAAAATGACTTTGCTTTCTTTAATAAAAAAAAAAAAAAATCTGTAATTGTCTCGTGGAGAGCCCTACTCATCACCTGAAAGAGAAATACTTCAGTTTCTCGTTTTCTTTCTCTCCTTGATCCCTGTTAATCATTTATCCATATATTTTCATTCGGTGTGTAAATATGCACTGATACGAGCTAGGCAATGAGGTACTGGCGACCGAAGACTAGAAGCCATTGTGAGACAGTGTAAGAAAAGTGCTAGAGAATGGCTAAATTCTAAGATTAGTCTTTGAAAGTAATAAGAGGAGGCACAGAGGGAGCTGGGCATTTTTTTTAAAGGTGTAGCAAATATAAAAACCTACATATGCATATGAAAGAAAACAAATAGCTTAATAAGCTGTTATGGTGCATGCATATGCACATTTGAACGCACACACGTGTGTGTGTGTGTGTGTGTGTAAAATCTAATATTATGTTGATATGAACATAATAAGTTGTCTGAATTCTGAAGGAATAAGACAATCCCTACAGAATGCAAAGATTGGCATGTATCGATTGAGGGGAAAACAAGATACGAAATGGTCTGGAGCAGAGTACTCCTGAAGGGAGGCGAGTAGGGAGGCTGGTTAAAGAGGCCTGCCTCTCTTTCGCCGAATCTTGTCCTCCTTGTGCATTTATAAGCGCCGTTTCTTCAGTCTCCCCCAGGGTTGGCTCCACAGTCACTCTATTACAAAAATTCTCACTTTTCCATCGGGCCAATGCGCATGCTTAGAAGTGACAGCATGGTAACAGGCTTCTTGGCACCGAACAGACTAACTAATGTTCTTCCTCTTTCTCTATTTCCCCTCACAGATATTATAACTGCTTCTGTTGTGTGTACTCCCCGGTTGCCTCCACTCTCTCCTAGCCTTTGAAATTGGTCCTCTCTACTAAAAACTCTCTCCTGGTTACCCTTGACAAGCAATGACGGTCCACTTTCAATTTTGATCCTTCTTCTAGAAGCAGCTCTCATCACTAAACACCTTAAAACCCTCCGTTTTAACAGAGCCACGCAGCAGGCATAGTCTGTGATCCCCGAATAACTCACGGTCCCCTTTCAAGGTTCACTTCCGTCCCTTCCACCCCGATGATGAAAGTAGACATCTTGAATTTCCATCCTTTGGACTTCTCTCTTGTTTTCTTCTTTCCCTTGGTGAAAGTGTGTCAAGAATCAACTGCCTCTCCCATGCCCTGCTATGTTTTCTAGAATGATTAAAAAAAAAAAAAAACCTATGACTATTTGAATATGTAGAAGTCGGCAATCTGCTGACATTCCTAGTTAATGAATAAGATCTGATTTCCTCCTACATTTTCCTGGTTATACTAAATATATGGTTAGAACCATGCAAATATCTTTGTTCCTTTTTGTTTCTTGCCCCTCTCTAAACTTGCTGACTTGGCACCTGACCGATTTGAGACCACACAACTGACTCCAAATTCAAATGTACTTGGTGTCTTTTGTTTATTCTTTCTCTTTGTTTTAATCATTTAAAAATAATTAATATTGGTTTAAAAAGTCACATATGCTCCAAAATATATTCAAATACGTAAGTATATACAATGCATATTTTGAGCCATTACTCTAAACCCTATTTGCCTACTGATTCCCAGACTATTACCCGACCCATAGATTTCCTCTGTGGAGTTCACACACCACCTTTAGACATGTTGATCCTTTTCTATCTCTAACTTGTGATTGTTCTTGGAGACCATGAGGGCTAGCTAGCCCTTTATACTGAGTACTTTAGTAAATGTGACCTTAACATAAGCCCTCATACTAACTAAAGATTAGTATAAAGTGACATTTTTCCTACTTCACCCCCCAAAATTCAAGTTTCAAATTAACAAGGTTTTAAAATCTTAGATTTGCCTTTGCAGTCTCAATACTGAGTCATAGTTACAAAAGCCTTAGACTATACTTCATGGTCTAGTATGCTTTTCTAGTATCATCAGAACTTGTCTTGTCTGGCAAGCTTCAGAACACAGACTATAACTTTATTTCCCACACTTCCCTCTGTCTAACGTCTCTTCCAATATGTAAGTCCCAGTCAAGCTTCCTAGAAAGAAATCTTCATAATCCTTCTTAAAGCCGTCTTAAGCCCAGGAAGTTTCATCTTCTCTTTCATGTTAACCGTTCTTATAAGCTGATGCTTTTTTAAAACACCCCCAATGAAAGTTATTTTTCATTATAATTATTCAGAAGAGATATTATAATATTACAACCCCAAATAAGTTAGGTATTATTAGATTCAATGCTTTCCTTCCATAAGGGGAGAAAATACAGTTCACAAAATGAGGCTTCAAATCAGTGGTAAAGACAGGATAGGACTGAGAACTGTTTTCTTTCTGTATCTGTTCTACCTCATACCCTAGACTCACTCATTAGTGTTGTGGAGTTGAATTATGTACCTTCCTCTCCAAGACACGTTGAAGTCTTAACCCCTGTGTCTCAGAGTATGACTTTATTTGGAAGTAGATTTGGGACAGATGTAATTAGTTGAGATAAGGCCACACTGGAGTCCTTCAGGGCTCCTAATCCAATATGTGAAAAGTCCTTAGAAGAATCATGCTGTGAAAAGATGAAGGTAGATATGTACTTGAAGCTTTGCCCCCAAGAGCACCAGCAATGGTGGTACCAGGATTCCTGGGGTTCGGAGACAGAAGGATCCAAGAACTCTTTGATTTCAGGCCTCTCACCTCCATGACAACTAAACAACAAATGACTTTGGGTTTAAGTCACTAGGATTATGGTGCTTCGTCACACAATCTTAGAAGACTAGGAGAACTGGGGAAGCAGAACGCTGTAGTATACAGACGCTCTGGAGTCACATTAATGACATTTGTTAACTTGTTTGCTTTGGGTCCATTTCTTGACTTCTGGAGAATTTACTTTTCCTCCCTGACTATATTAGTATTAGTACTTCCTTCCTAAGGCAAACAAGGAGTCTAGTGAGATAAATCTTGTGAAACCTTCAAAATGTTTTCCAGACATGATGGGTTCGGGCATAGGGGTGGTCATTATGTACGTTTTCCTAGCCATCCTCTCCAGTCACTATTGTCTTCAACATTTGTCCTCACAAAATAGGTAAGCAACCATTGTTGCAGTGAATATCACCGCCCCCCCCCCAATACTGATGTCCTTTAACAGTGAAATGGAATTTTAGAACCAGCCAAAATTTGGAAAGACTGACCTGTCACTCAAAGGTGGATTTGTGTACCTATAGCTAAAGCTCGAAATGCTACCTGTTAACATTTTTAAAGCACGGGATGTTACTATTAACACCATGTTTCAGCTGAGGACTTGGAGAGTTGAGTTGAGTGAGGAGTGAATGTCATTAAGATTTTGGGGCCCTGAATAAACATACTGTTGTGCCTGTTTGTTAGTTTATTGACTTTCTCTGCCAGGAACATAAACTGCTTATGGTCAAAGACCACTTAATTTGTTTATCGCTAGGTGGTATCCAATGCTAAGACAGTACCTAATGTGTAGTAAGCACTGTCTGAGTTAAGGAGAGAGTGATGAATCTGAGGGCTAGTGAGGTCCGACGCTAAGGCAATGTCAGGAAATGACAAGAGCTCTTTTTGCTGAGGAGTCCTGATTTTCTCTTCCCTGCACCAGTGGCCCCTGCATGCCTTCCAATGCCATTTCTTGGATTTCCAAGCAATTTGCCATACAGAGTTTGCTCTGTGACTTATCGCAATCATTTTTACCTTCAGTTTTTGTCTCCTTGGGATCCTTAGTGTATGAACAATCATGTACATCTCATATATGTATATATATGTATATATGAGATGTATATATACGTATGTGTATATGTACATACGTATATATACATCTCATATATACATATATATACATATACATATACATATACATACATACATACATACATACATACATACATACATTGTTGCAGGTGGTTGGGATCCCAGCCAGGTGCCTCCAAATGCTTGATTTATTTTTATCCAAAAAATTAAAAATAAGGACTCACACAGGCTGGTCAAAGTGGCAAAGATAGCTTTATTCGGAAATAAGCAACAGTACGGATTAGAGAGACAGAGACAGAGAGAGAGATTGTCAAGGTTGACAGCTGATCACATAAGAGCAAGGTATTCTAAAGTAGTGGTTCTCAAGCTTCCTAATGGTGCAACTCTTTAATACAGTTCCTCATGCTGTGGTGACCTCCAACTATAAAGTTATTTTTGTTGTTACTTCAAACCTGTAATTCTGCCACTGTTATGAATTATAATGTAAATGTCCAATATGCCGATGGTCTTGATCTACCTGTGAAATGGTCATTTGTCCCCCAAAGGGTTTGCAACCCACAGGTTGAGAACCAGTGTTCCAGGCCCACAAGTCTTAGTCTGGAGTCTCTTTTATGAGGCTTAAAGGAAGGAGGGCCAGGTTACTAAGGGTCACAGTTTGAGTGTTTCCTATTTTCATTGGCAGATTAAGTCATATATTCACTTTTTCTGCTGCAAACATCCTTTCCTATAATGTGTTTGGTTTCAATCAGAGGCACACGCAATGATAAACAGGGGATTTGTCTGAAAAGTTCACTTGGAAGATATAGTTTGTCTTACCATGCACTTGGACCCATTCCAGGCTGGATTGCCTTTTCCTTTGTTCATACAAGATACATCGGGAATATATTTGAATGGAAACCTTCTGAACTTGATAGTCATTAAGGCCAGAAAAAAAAAGTGCACTATTGTTCAGAGAGGGGTGTATGTGTAGTCTGGCATAGGGGTTTCTGTTTGGGGAGGGGTATGTGCATACAGTGTGAACAAATGAAATAGTCAGCCTGCCAAGAGCATTATTATAAGGGGAGAACCAGAGTATTGGGTCACTTTCCCTACCTTTCTCATCCTCTTTGTCACCTCTCTATCAATAATTTTCTACCTTGAGCAGTCATCTTGACTAAAAACTGAACTTTACCATACGTATTCACAGTTTAACTGGACTTGGATGAATGATCTTTAAATATGGGGGCCTGTGCCTAGTAGGCCTTCAGGCGACGTCAGCAAACTCTGAGGTGCGTAGCTACCCTGTATGGGCACGCAATGCCTGTGGATTGCTCTGAGCTGACTGATTAGAGCCATTTTAAAATTTTATAATGAAATACGAATATGGCAAAGCATTGCTCATTCTGAAAGACTTTCAAACAAATTCAAGCCTGCACACCTTAGACAGGCTTTAATGAAGTCTTGATGAAGCTCATATTTAAACAACAGCTGTGCAAATTTCCCTACATTTCATCAGTTTATTTGTGGGGTTCCTCCTCGTCCTTCCAGGACACTGCACTTCTCTGCGTTCAGCAGCTCCGACTCTTGTACAAATGGAATCGCAAACCTCCGTGAGAATCCTCTGATGTGTGAACCAGAAACCACGAGCTATGTGGAGTCCTGCCTCCCCGCTCTTATCTTTGAGTCTGTGGCTTTATGGGGGGAGGGGGCGTGTTTCCGTTTCGCTTTCCCATTGGCTTCCTTTGGATATCTGGATATTTTTTCCCTAGGCAGGCAGCCTTGTAAAAGGGTAAGCTCCTATTTTAAAAATAAGATCTCTGTCTCTGATATACACTATGCCAGAGTTGGAAACTGACAACGTTAAGTTAACTTGTCCATGTTGGACGTCCAGATACTTGTTTAAAACATAAAGCATAATTTTGACTTAGTGACGCTTAATAGACTATAATGATTAATTACTTTGTGTAATTACTCTGTGACATATGTGTAAAGGTAACAACAACAACAACAACAGCAAAATTACTCCTTTTAATTAAGTCTCTCAAAGCTTGTGTTGTTTATGACCCAATGAATAGGTGAACCTTATAATTACAAGTCAGGACAAATGGAGTTTTGGAGGGCCCTGATCATATGTCCTGAAACATAACCATCTTCCTATAACTGCTCCCCTGTGTACTTAGCATGCAGCAGCACATCTGTAATGTGGTGATGGAGAAGCTCTCCAGCTGTGCATGGTACCAGTGCAGATGGGCACATCAGTTTCCAACAAAGGCCCCGATGCCAAACATGGAGGTTATATTGAATAAGTAGATCAAAGATCTGGTTTGAGATACGCTGTGCCATTTGTTAGATATAGGCCCATAGGAAAGTTTACTTAACTTTGTAAGTGTCCCCCCGCCCCGTCCAAGCTCACGTGTGTGCCAGTCAGTTTTTGTCAGTGTGACACAAACAAGAGGCATCTGGTAAGAGGGACCGCTCAACTGAGGAATAGCTTCCATCAGATTGGCTCGTGAGCATGTCGATCAATGATTGCTGTGGGAGAGCACACCCACCGTTGGCAGTGTCACCCCTGGGCAGGTCATCCTGGGTGGGATAAGAAAGCAGGCTGAGCAAACCATGGGGAATAAGCCAGTGCCAGAGTTCGTCTGTGGTCTGTGCTTCAGGTCCCGGTCTCCAGTTTCCTGCCTTCGCTTTCGTGTTGGTTATTTGGGACCTGTAAACCCAATCAACTATGTTGTCTCCAACATGGTGTTGGTCATGCTGGTTATCACAGTAACCGAAACAAACTAGGACAACATATAAGACATGAATCAACTCACATGCTTGAACACATGAATCACGGCCAGAGTCACAGACGCAATCCTGTGTGCTTAAGAATCAACTTTGAAGTAGGCCTGCACTACACACGCTGCATGGATTAGAGTGCATTTATTTTGATACTCACATACAGCCCATATTTTTATTATCAACTTTCCTTCCTTATCTTTGTACAGGAAAAGATTCAAAGCCATGTGTCCTCTGGTAACAGGTCTCTATCACTTTCCCTGTGACAACTATATAGAGTTTAATGCTTTCCTGTTTGTGAAAATCATTCCTATCCTGCCCAAGAGCATGTGTTTGATGGGGAAATACAAATCTGTCTTTCTTTACAAAAGCACGAGAGTTGTCACGCATGTCGCTTACTCACCGGGTTTGGTCATTTAATTTTCTAGACAAACCTTATGACCCATCTAACCCTTGACAAGCTGAAATTGGAATCTGCTATTATGAGTCTGTCTGAGAGAAAGCGGGGTTCATTTGATCAATTCAGGACTGGGGAGTCTGGTGATAAGAAAGTCCTAATGGCAGTGAATAATCTATATGAAGAAAATAAAAATGTTTACTTCAATAGCAGTATTGGTTCTGGGCATTATTGGCGCTTCTGTTTTGTAAGCATAAAAAAGCAGGTGTGTTGCTTAGAGGGTGGTGGATACCCCTGGAACACACAAGAACAACATGTGCCTAAAATGGGGCTTGTTGTGACCCTTATGACCCTTTAGGCAGAAGGAACATTGCCCAGAATTGATATCAGGAGTCCTAGTTTAGTGCTGGAGTTGAGCCATCCCTCTCTCTCCCCTCTCTCCCTCCCTCCCCCCCCCCCCCTCTCTCTCATACACACACACACATTGGCAGTTTGAATTTTCTAATGTGGCCTACAGATGGCAATAACTATCTTAGTGTTGTTATGGGATCAAATTAAGCACTGGGTGAGAGAGCTTCGGAAAACTTTGAGATTCTAAAAGGCAGGGAAATTACATTATTATCTCCCAAAGGAAATTGTGACGAACATATTGCCATGGCATTCGCCCCTCCCCTTTGGAAAAAGAATGTATAAAGTGAACCATGAATATGATTACCTCCTTCTTTCATGAAAAAGTTATCATTTACTATGCTCTACAGATGTCAGGTTACAAAGCTATGTTTCAAGACACTGGTAGAAGTCCAAATTGTACTGCCACAATTGAATTTCTTCTGGATGGTTCTCTGTGTCTTTAACAAGCAGGGGGGACCTTAATGGCATTCCAAGAGCTTCAGCAGCAAGCCTGGCTCTCCCCTAGTGGAAATGTGAACAATAATTTAGCCAAAGTGCACAAATGCTCCCGGAGAAATAGAACAGGAAATTAACTTCTCGTTGGCAGTGCAGGAACTCCCTGACCTCGGTGAGAATACAGAATTTCCCAAGGAGCAGTCAGGGCTCCCTGCTGACTCTCCCAAGACAGGAGTGATTTCCCTTGCTCCCCTTCATTGCTTGCTTTGTCAATATCTTGTAGAACCATTTTCATCTATTTTTTTTCCCTGTGCAAACATTAACAACGCATCTGAAATTTCCCACAGTATAAGATAAATCAATTTGCCCAAGGATTTGAAGCTGACAGATTTGGGGTAGATTAGTTGGGTTTAGAAAGGAGTAAACTGGGGTTGGGAGCAGGAAGAGGTGAGCTTACTCTTTCTCTTACAAGGAAACATTAGGATGATATATCTGCTTTGGAAATTGATGGGGAAGGCAAATGTATTAGTGGAAATACACTCTTTCCAATACAGAAACCTCAAGATTCTCACCTGTCTCTTATTTTAATTTGTATTCTCTTTCTACGTTCTTATTTATTGCACGCATATGAGTGTTTTGCCTGCATACATGTGTACAAGAACATCTGATCCTCTTGATCTGAAGTTAGAGACAATTGTGAGCTGCTGTGTGGGTGCTGGGAATCGAACCCAGGTACTCCAGAAGAGCAGCCAGTGCTCTTAACTGCTGAGTCATCTCTCCATAGGCCCTCTTTTTATATCTTAATGTAAAAAAAAAAATGACCTCTTAAGAAAAGGCTTTTTAAAATCTGTGATAAGAAAGGAAGCGTGCCTCATCACACAATGGTGTGCACCCAATCCTAAGTCTGTGTCTTAGCAAAATCCTGAACAATGGTACTAAACGTTTTTCTGCTACACCACCAAATCTATAAGGCCCAGCATTAAAGCCAACCATTCAGTAAGATACAGAAAGGCGGTCAGGGCAGAGATTGTGTTTACATTAGTCCTGGCCCTTAACATGGCAGGTAAATGGAGGAGTGGGAGGTTCTGTCAGTTTATCCTTTGTATCCAGTATCGGATTTCCTATAGTGGCCTCAGTCCTTGAGGCTTGCTATTGGATCCTTGAATTTTGATACCTTCACCAGACTTTCATCTCCCCTCCTATCCCCTCCTCCACTTAAAAGATACTTCCTGCTTGGTTGAGAAGATTAAAGCAATGGGCCTTGTCAGAAGGGTTGATTTCTGCTGGACATGTGAACAACTAAGCTCTAGAAGGGATGTCTCACCAGTCATAGAAGATAGGCAAAAGCTTCACAGAGCTTCATACTGCATTCAAAGTGTTCCACACAACCTGGTCCACAGAGGAAGGAACAGGAAATGTCAGTATCTGCCTTGATGGATCAGTATTTGTGTTCTTGTGTCTTTAGGTACTGCCATTTGTTGCCAAGTTTTGATTCTGGGAGTAAGGAACTGGAGTCTAATACCTTAACCTTCTAGAGTGAGTCTATAGTTTGGAGATTGGAGCCTATCTTGAAAGGCTTTATCTGCAACATCTGGTAGAAGGATCAGCAATTGATAAGGCTATAGGCAAGGGAAAGCATTACTCAGGGTCATCTCAAAGGAGAGCCAAGCTTATAAGCAAGAAACACCTAATACAGGGAAGGTAAGGGGCCCAGAGAGTGAACAGCCAAGTGGGCCCTCAGAAGAATAACAGAAGGAGTGGTGAGATATGACTCCGCGTGCTTAATGGAAAACCACTAACTTCCTCCATGTGGGTCGCGGTTCTTGAATACTAAGCATGCCCTCTCCTACTTTTCTTGCCACTTTGGCTCCTGTGTGAATGAGATAAGGGCTTCTCTAGGTTTGCAGGTATATGCCTCTATCTCATAGATAGAGGCCAAGCCTGGTCTTTAACAAGAACTGGAGCTGACCTCAGCTGCCCCGGAGACGCAGGAACACCTGCACAGAGTGTGTCTATTATGCACCTGACCCATCTGTGCAGTGTATAGGGCCATGCATTTGGGGAAAGAATCCAGACAACTGGCTACGAATGCTAAGGGGAAGGGGGAAAGCAGGAAAAGCCAGAGACGCAACATGGCATGGCTTGGGTCATAGATAATAAATGTAGGCTAAGGAACCCATCCTCTTCCCTGTGGGGGTGTAAATATGAGGACTGGGTAGACAGTGGGTAGAAAAATCTCTCAATCCCTGAGTCAGTGCCTGAATGCTATACTCATATCCGGCAGGTGCTTCCTTAGGCTGGACTCTGCCCAGAGGAGAGCGTGTGCTCTGATGCCAGAAAGAGATTCCAGGCTGGCTGCCATGCATTTTTTTTTCATGGTGACCCACAGCAGAGGTGACGTGCAGAGTGGATAGTAGGCACAGGAGGACAGGTGGGGATCTAAACAGGACTGGAGGTGGGGACCTAGGCAGCAGGCTTTGTCAGTGGGAATATAGGAGGGAGAAAAAGGAGACGGAAGTGGGCACTGGAAATGTGGCATTTTGGGAAGTGCATGAATGGATGCTATGGGAAGGGCCACAGACTGTCCAATAGTGACCATCATTTCTAAGCCATATCAGGGAGTGATAATGTTCCGTAAGTGGCTTTTGACATCCTGAGGTGTGAATCTACCTATAGGGCATTATTACAAAACTGAAAACTAAAGTATATTTACATACAATGAATGATGTATTTATTGCCCAATTTTTGTTAAATCTGTGAAGTATGTTCATTAAGTATGTGTGACATTCAAAAAGACATTTTTTCCCCCTAACAGTATTCTTAGTGTGCCTAGTTTTTTAAATTAGAGGAAAAGGATGTGATTCCATGATTCTTTTTCAATGCTGACCATCGCTAGTACGTAAACACCCCTTTTCTTATTCTACTTGCTATTTCAGAGAACCACTATCAATTTATATACTCAAAACTTGTGGAGTTTTTATTGAAATTTTTGTTTTACTATTGTAAGAGGGCCTGCTTTCTACAACCTCTTTATAAGACGTTTAGTTAATAAAGTTCTACATTTGTGAATAACTATATTCTGGAGTCTTCTGTATGAGTGGACAGGAGTGGGAAGACAGGAGTGCTGAGGGCTAATGAGGGTAGTAGAGTGTCTCAGGCAGAGCCTGCAGAGAAGGTGATGAGTGGAGTCTGAGAATGAGAGGGAGACTTGCGCTCAGCAGGCCGCGGAGTGTTGCTGGAAAAGCCTCAACCTCAGCTTTGGAGCATCAGGCATCTTGTGAATATCTCTGGCCACTGCATGGTGCATAGGTACTGATGTGGGGGTAACGGCCCGTGTTCTTCCTTTTCTGTCCCATTCATTGGGCAGGGACTTGCTATTTTAAGGCTGAGTTGCTGAATTAATTCCTTGTTTAGGCACCAGGGGACAGAGGTTTGCTACTAGTTTAACATACTCCAAAAGAACAAGGTCTTTCCTTGTCCGTGGCTTGTTATTTCACAAGGGTGGATTGTAGGTTGCACTTTTTCTTTACTATGGACCATGTCTTGTAAGAAGTGCGGATGCTAAGGAAGCTTGGAGGGCAGGAAGGACCCACCAAAGTCACTTGGAGAGCTTCTTATTCCAACATAAGCTAGTGTGACCAGGGCCTGGCCTGCAAAGAAAACAACTTCCTACTTGTGTTAAACTTTATTGGAGTGCAGAGGAGTAGCACAGGGAAGGGGTAGGGTGTAGAGGAAGAAAACAGAAGGACAGACTGAAGCGGGATGGATGCTCAGAAAAGGGATGGCTTTCATTTGCTCCACAGTACAGAGTGCTACAGATAAGCCAAGCACATCCCCTCCCGATCTCATTTCACTAGGGTTTGTTTTCCCCCCTCAAGCTGTCTTGAAGAAAGCTATCTGACCGGCACCCCTCCAGCTATTGCTGTGTTTTTATCTTCTCAGCTGGGGCTTTGTTATGTCTGCAGAGTTATAGTAAGCGGAAAACTGATGGCCCGCAGCTGTGCTTGGTGGGTGGCATCTCAAGGCAAGGAGTCGTGGATTGGATTAGCCCGAGGAATACCTTCCAAAGGAGGCTGGAGACAGGCTTTCTATTACTTTCAAAACACACACAGAGGGAAAGGGCGGGGGTAGGAATTTGGGAGAAGCCGAGAAGGGAGATGGATAGGTTCTTTTGTGTTGCCTGGCACAGGGGGTCATCTCAGTAGGATGGGAAGGCAGTGCCAGGGCAGGTCAGCAGCCACCCCTGAGCCCCCGGGGAAGGACTCTAGAGAATCTGCGATTCTTGTGTTCTTGGCTTCCTTTTGAATTTCCCTTGTCTCCAAGACCCATACTGTATGTGAGCCTTGTCCTGCAGGAGGAAGGGGTGGACACAGACACTACACTTCACACGGGCGTGGTGTGTACTTGCTGAAGACTGCGGGCTGGGAAGCTGTTCTGTTTGCTTTCTCCCCTCCCCCCCTTTTGTTTTGCAGCTTGCTGCTCTCCATCCTGTGCCCTCTTCCTTTCTTCATACACACCAACTGTACAGTGCGCCTGCCCTCCTCAGGAAGGCACCATGTGGCTCCAAAGGTTTGGGTAGAGTGACATGAGAAACCTTTAGACATCTCCTACAGATAGCACACCCAATGTCTTAAAGATGTGAGCAGACTTCATCCGGTGTTCTCTGGATGTTAGTATCCCAGATGCTCCTCCAGGACACATGCAACTTGCATCGATTACCAACAAATATTTGTGCAGATGGCTTGGTCCAGCTGTGTCTACTGTCCCCTGCTCTTCCCCCAACTCTGTTCTTTATTCTAATTAGTAGGTTCAGACATACTTGGCTGGCTGTTTATTGAATGTCCGCAAGCCATTCCCCCTCAATGGGACTTGACCATGCAGTTTCTGCCTCCCCTGCCTCTACCACACCATGCCTGGCTCCACAGAGTAGAGGCAATAGCTCAGCCTCACAGTTCTTTCCCAGGCTTCTCCTGTGGTGGGCTGTCACCTCAACGAGGGTCTCACTCTGCCCTTCTTGCTGAGTCACTTGGGGTACTGACCCACCTACTTAGTTATAAAATCCCTTTCCTGTATGATGTGAGCGTAGCCCAGGAAACCTGCTGGGTTCTTACTATCTTGCAATTAGATTTTTAAGTGGAAATATGTTTGATACGTGACCTGGAAAATCCTTTCCATTTTACTACCTTAAATAGGTGTTCATTTCCCCAAGGGGGAAAAGAATCTATTTTATTCTTACAGTGGAAAAATTAAAACATAATTCACTATGATAGAACTCTGTGATAGTTTTAAAATGCCAAGAGTCTGGACCAAAAAGGTAATTTAACTTTTAGTCATCTGTGACACGCATCCAAAGCCGTTGATATGATTTGTATTTGAGCATCAAAAGTTCTCATAAATATACAGTCACTTCAATAAATCCACCAGAAAGTCTTTTTGTCATGTGAAAAAAAGCAAGTTTTATTTGCTGGCCCTACAATATTTTAAAGAGCTGTATTTCTTGGGTTTGTCTAAGTCCCAGTGAAGAATTTGAAGGTAACTGAGAAATATAATACATTAGGAATGATTTCTTTACTCAGTATTTTACTGTAAATTGATTGTGTTTTTCAAGTACAAACTCATTTTTGCTATTATTGCTATAATACAAAATCCTATTAGAATATGTTCCTTGATATAAATTTTAACTACTTTCCATTGCCAACATATTAAAGTAAAAGATGTTTACATGCATCCATTCAAAACATATTTGTGATTGCATCTTCTGTGCCAAATATTGCCCTTAACTGGGAAAACAAGAGAACTTGCCAGACAGAAACCTATTTCTCTTCTGGTGTAGGGAGACAGGTAGTGAACATAATAAGTAAACAAACACACAAACAATTGGTGTATATTATAAATAATGACCCTTTGCGCTCATAATGGTCCTTTGCATGCTAGGGGACAACCTACTGCCATTATTCTGCTAAATGATCATGATATCAAACTACTTTCTAAATATTTATCCTTATATCCACAGGTTGTATCCATACAGCTCTCAGCCCTCATAGAGACTTCTTATTGCAATACATGATGGTTAACAGACAGCCTCATAAACCAGTGCAAGTGCAGGAAACAAAGACTGTGGCATGCTCAGCCCCAAGCAGGACAGCTATATCCTTTCTTCCTGGCGAGTCTCAGAGAACACTGTAGACAAGGGCTTGGGAAGATTGTATGGGACTATGATCAGGGAGGACTATTGCAAAATAAGATCTTCTGGATATAAACATGGCTGTTACACTCCTGCCAGCAGCTGTGGCTTCCTGAACAAGATCAAGCATGGATGGGGGAGGGGTTCATGAAGCCTCATCCTACCTGAGAAGAACTGGGAGTTGATGAGTAATGGGGAGGGAAAGTCAAAGGGTATGGTCTCTAGTAGACTGTCTATGCTCCACAGGGCAGCTCTGTACTTGTAGACCTAAATTTCACTCTCAGGGATATAAAGAAAACAAAACAAAAAAAAACAAAAAAAAAAAAAACAAAAACAAAAAAAAAAAAAAAAAAGAGGATATGAAGTTGTGAGGAGGAGGATGTGGAGGAGGTCTGGAAGAAGTTGGAGCATGGTAAAGGGATGGGTATGATCAAAATACATCATATACATGTAAGACAATTTCAAAGAATAGAAAATATAAAAATTCATAAAATGATTTGTAAAGAAAGAAGAGAGCAAAGGAGAGGGCGGAAGGAAATGAAAGAAGTTCCTTCTAGAAAAGAAACATCGAAGGTAGAAATAGTGGGGGGGGGGGTACTTCTGTTCCTTCGGTTTCAATAGGGCACAGTTATTTTCAACACCAATGTTCGGGGGCCAGACTGCAATAGTTAGGAGCACAGGCTAGTCTTAGAGAAGTCCTGGGTTCTGTTCCAAACACACAAATGGCAGCTCAAAAACACCCGCAGTTCTGGTTCCAGGGTTTTTAATGCCCCTTTCTGGCATCCACAGATGCCAGGTACACATGTGGCACACACACATACATGCAAGGAAACACGCATACACATAAACAAGAAAGAAAGGGCACGGGTTTGGGTGCTGTGTGGGAAGGTGAGGAGGAACTGGGAGGAGTTGGGGAAGGGAATCTATAATCAGAATACATTCTATGAAATTTTTTTCAATATAAAAGAGAAAGTGCACATAACAATTTAATAAAAGTACACTTCTATTTGAATAAAAAAGATGATGACCCTTCTGAAAGAAAACCTAACAAGCCTACATGCTTTTTATGACACAGACCAAACTTTATCAACATTTAGAATTCCTAATATAAATGAACAGCTACAATACAATGTTATAATTTAAATTTATGTATGTTTTAGCATCATGTAGTGTTAAAACATTGTGTTATTGGACATGTCCATATCAAAACTTCATTTTCTTTCCAATATAAGCTCATGAGGTAGGGTTTGTTCTTTCAGCTATACACATGAGAACTCTTGGATGTGGACAGAGTCGCAACAAAAAAAAAAAAAAAAAAAAAAAGCAAATAGCAGAGCCTGAATCCAAATCCATGCTTTTGATGCTCAATCTATCTCCCTGCTCCATCGAGCACTCCTAGTACTTAGTACTTTATTACAATAACCCACCTTCGCTTTACCTAAGGTGATATAAAGATTTCAGATTCTGAAGTCTCTCCAGTAAAAATAAAATAATGTGCTCATCTATAAAAAGGCACTCAGATAGTCTAACAAAGTGATTTCTGAGGAAGACCTTTGCAAATCTCTCAGTAAGAAAGACAGGCAAATAATTCTGGACAGCAGGGTTGTGAGCTTGGAGGTGAGATGTAGCGGACAACAGTGGCTAGATGTATGATCCCGCCAAAGATATGCCTTTGAAACGGAAGATGTCATCACAAGCTCTACTTCCCAAAGTCTGCTTCTCACACTTGATAACCCTGCATTTGTTGGTGCAGTTGACTAATAGTTTGCACAGTGTCTGTTTCACTTACGTAGTATTTGCACCTGTCATTGAACTAGCTAAAACTGTCCCTGCCCTTTGGTATTGGGCCATACTGCTGATACAGTGTGTTATAAATATTACAAGGACAAGAACAGTTTATACTACAGGATACTGTTTTACTGACAATCTCATTTCCTTCATTTGCTAGAGTCTCAGAAGTGAATTAGAATTTCAGGTCAAGTTATGGGGGTTATAATAAAAACACAGCCAGCAGAACTACACTATTTAAAATGTGTCCAATAACCAAATGTGCTGGTAGAAGTTACACAGCTTCAGTCGCTATTGGTTGAGTGAAAAAAGCGGAGTGGTAGCTTTCAAGCCGAAAATGACTGGAGTTTAAAATACTCTCTGCTCAGGTCCAATCCCTGCGGTCCTTCAGGCAGCTGAAACAGCAGGAAGCATCCTGTGGTTAGGGAAAAAATAGTGCAAGAAGGGAAATTCTGGATCCTTGTATTTCATTTGAGTGTCACTGATATATTTGGAATTATCTGTCTTCCCCTTCCAGCCAGAGGCCCGTTTGTTTATTTTGGCCTGGCAAGGGCCACACAGTCCCTATAATCCCAAATCTACCAAAAGTCACAGCCTGTGCTCAGTTGCAGACACTTCTTATGAGTTTATCATTCAATTACATTTTCTCAGGAATCATGTCCCAGTTTGCAGATAAATTCTTGGAGTGTAAATAGTGTGCTGGTTAGTTTTTGTCAGTCTGACACAGAATAGAGTTATTTGGGAAGAGGTAAATTTGAGACTGGCTTGTAAACAAGTTAGTGGGGGTATTTTCTTTATTAATGGTTGCTATGCAAAGTGCAGTCACTGTGGGTACCAACCCTAGTTGGGTGGTTCGGTGTCCCTTCCTGGTTTCTGTTGTTTGCCTCTAGGTTCCTACCTTGAGTGTCTGCTATGGCTTGTAGTCAGTGATGGACTGTAATCTCTGATCCAAGTCCTTTCTTCATCCAGCTGGTTTTGGTCAGTGTTTTATTCCATTAATTACATTACATTACATTACATTAAAGCAAACTAAGACAATTTCTTTATCCACAAAACACAGTATTTTTAGCAATGGAGGAAGCACTGCTTAAGTATGTTTTTCCCTAAGTACCATGCATAGAAGTTGATTATGTTCTGTTGCTTCGGGCGACACTCATCACACTTGCACATAGCTCAAATGCGGAACATTTCTTGGCTCCTTGTTCTTTACAATACAGCATTATTTTAAAAACACAGAGACAATACCTGCTATATGGAAAGCATGGCTTTAAGTACTTTGCAACTCTTGACTCTTTCACCCTTGTAGCACTCCCAGAAGAAAGATATCATCAATGATAGTGCTAGAAAGACTAGGTGACACATTTGTATTCTGGTCTTCACTAGGATTGGACCATACATTTGCAGAGAGCAAGAGTTTGCAGCTAAGTCATCAGTGTCTCCTTCTCCTCCTCCCTTGACCATCCTAACCCCACTCCCTCCAAGTCTTGTCCTTATTTTCTTCTTTCCTTTCTTGAACTGCCTCATTGTGCACTTTGGCTAATCTTGAACTCTTTATCATCTTGCTTCAACCTCCTGTGAGCTGCAATTGGATAGGTGTCATCATGCCCAGCTAAGTATATTTCTTCTTTCCATAGATATCATTGAATATTTTGATTCTGCACTACAGTCCATTGATTTGAGTATCCACACTTACTAAGTATACGCCATGCACAGTGTTCTGTGATAGACATTAGAGATAAACCAACAGGGTGAGCGAGGTCCAGAAGGAGCTGACATGGCAGAGAAATATAAAATCCTTCATAAACACTGATTGTGCTGTACTTGTCAATTATGTCAATTTGATACAAACTATAGTCATCTTTGAGGAGGAATCCTCAACTAAGAAATGACTCCCATAAGACTAGGCTATAGGGCATTTTCTTAGTTAGTGATTGATGTGGGATGATACCTCAGCCTATTGTGAATGGTACCATCCCTGGGCTTGCAGTCCTGGGTCCTATAACAAGTCAAGCTGAGCAAGCCATAAGGAATAACCCAGTATGCAGTACTCCTCCATGGCCACTGCATCGGACTCTAGGTTCCTTCCCTATTGGACTTCCTGTTCTGAATTCTGTTGATGACAAACAGTGATATGAAAGTGTAAGCCGAATAAACTGCTTGCTCCCAAAGTTGCTTTGCTTATGGTGTTTCATCATACCAGTGAAAGCACTAAAGATACTGATGGAAATATGTAACACAATTAAACATTTCTAACATAGATAGTGACTGGATGTTTTGGGATGGTTTGGAGTTGGATGGATGGATGGATGGATGGATGGATGGTTGGATGGATGATGGATGGATGGATGGATGAGATGATAAAAACCTTATAGACAGGAGGCCTTTCTAGGGTATATATTGAGCAAGTGATAAAGAACAAGCTGGAAACCGGGTGTGGAAATACTTGGGTTATACAACCAGCAATAGAAAGCTGTAAGGAGTATGGGTTTTTCCGCCTGCTGCCGCTGGTCTTATCCCGCTGCCGTGCCAGCCCCAAATAATACACAGAGACTCTGTATTTGATACAATGTTATTGGCCAGGTGTTAGTTTCTTATGGGCTAGCTCTGTCTTAATTATTAACTCATTTCTATGTATTTCCACGTGGTCTTACCAGCAAGAGGAGGCTGGTGGTTCTAGTCTCTCCAGACTCTCCATCTTGACTCCTCCTTCCTACTTCCTCTTCCTCCTTGTCTCCTAGTCCCTCCTATCTTGCTTTCCTATTGGCCAACAGTGCTTTATTCATTAACCAGTATGAGAAACATATATACATAATGGCATCTCCCATCAAGAAAGCAGCTCCTTACAGACTTGTGGTATGAGACAAAGAAGTGGATTTGGGAACTGGAGAGATGCCTCAGTGGTTAACAGCAATTGTTCTTTTCCAGAAGACTATAGTTTGGGTCTCAGCACTCATGTCAGGTGGCTCTCAACCCCCCCCCCCCGAATCTCCAGATTCAGGAGACCTGATACTCTTTCCTGACCTCCACAGGTACCACACATAACTGCACATAGTCACACATATACATACACAAAATAAATAAAATCTTTTGAAAAAATAAGTGAAATCAACCTAATTTGCTAATGGAAACAGTGGTTAAGGAAATTAAACACTTAAAATCATGGGCATCTTATGCTTCCGACCGGCTAACTGGACAAGCTCATGGATAGCTATTCAGAGTGATTTCCCCTCCTTTCCAGCACCCCCTTTGCCTTCTCCTCTTTGCCTTCTTATATCTCTTACCTGACCATTGTCCAATCTCATCATCTCCAACAATGAGCCAAGTTCATTTTATCAAGGTTTCCTTTGGAGTCTCAGAAAGATACTCAGTATCTACCACTAAGATATTGTAAATTAATTTAAATTTCTGCCACTTTCCTACCTGTGTATCCAAAAACTCCCTTTATTCATGGAATAACCTAAGCACTGTAGTGAGAAAGAAGAACATGCAATTGGGGCAGCAATAAACTACTGTGGGAAGAACTCTGAATTATTAAGTCTCAGCAGCTCTTGTTGGCAAACACTTAAGACTCTTCCAGGTGCGCCAAGGAAAAATGTCAACTTGTTACAGTTTGGAGGTACAGTCCATCATTGTTAGGAAGGCATGGCAACAGGATGGGGAGGTGGGGGGGGAAGGGGCATGAAAGAGCTGGTCGTATTGTGTATAGCTCTATGACACAGAGAGAAGTGAATGCTGATGCTCAACTTGCTTCCTTATTATACACAATTCAAAACTCAGAGCTGATGGAATGATGCTCATATCATTGGGGCAAGGCTTCCCACCTCAGCTAAGTCAAACATGCCCAAAGGTGTGTGCCATGGGATTCTAGATCATGTCAGGTTGGCAATCAACATTCACCGTTACAGAGAGCACTGACAGCCTTTTAGCTCAGAGTCTTTTTTAACAGTGTCCTGTCCTCTCCAAGTTCTTGTGCTATATCATGTTTGTCTAAATCTGATTAGAAGATAGAGTAGTTGGGACTCCTCTGATGACAGTCATTACTGTTAATTTCTGTTTTCAGCTACCCTGTCTTTCCAGGCACCAGTTTTCCCCAAGGAGCTCTGTGTTTTTAAATGTTCATCTCACCATAACAGTGAGAGCCACTCAGCTGACCTTCAGCACTTGCCTGAGATTTTCAATGCCCTTGTGGGTGAATGGAGAGTTGCTGTGTTTCATTCCCAGAAGAAATGGGAAGGATAACTTTCTGAATGTCCTTGGTGTATGTTGATGATGCCCTTCAATGGGAATGGACTATGTTTTCACCTTGAGTTTTTATGTCTTCTTTTTTCTTAGATTGAAGAGTTGATTGAGGCACACTTTGGCGGTCGCAGCAGAAGGGCCATCCTTTTCAGGTCCCCTTCACACAGCAGAGCAGAGCTTCAGACCCTCCAGCACCTTCTTGATCAGCATGGCTATAGTGTTGTCATTGCTGAAGAAAGACTTGGTGCTGGCCTAGGTCTGGAGCTGTTGGACCAAGTTCAGAATAGTAAGTAACCCTTACCCCACATATGAACAGATTCTAGACCATGCTGCTAAATTTCTTTCTCTCAAACTGTTTCACAAAACAGAATTTTATCTGCAATCAAGTATCTCATATTGTACACACTTAGCTTCCTTGTTTCTTTTCATTACCTTTCTCAGTTTTTTTTTTTTTTTTTAAGTTGGATCTCTTTATTCTTGACATTATTCTGTTTGTATTTCGGTAGCATTTTGGAGTCACATAGTTCATGTTTAAATGCTACATTAAAAATGTTTATGTTTATGTGTGTGAGTACATATGCTGCCTAGCACCAAACTATTCCATATTTTAAGGAAATTGCCACTTCATTTGATTGCAAGTAGAATGTGCTGGAAATTGCTTTGCAAAGCCAGTTGAAATGAGATTCACAGATGGTTCTAAATATGAAGGTGGTAAGGGCATTTATTATACATGCCATTAGTCATCAAGTATTTTCATTTCTATCGTTTGAAGAGAAAATAAGAGACAAAGTTAACTAAAGTATTTGAAAGAAAATTGAGTACATGAGGAAGGCTGTGAGTAACAGCTACTACCTCTCCAACAGGGCAGGTCCCACGCTATACTCTGTATTCATGACCTCATTCAACACTCTTTGTCACTGCCTGACTAAAAAGAGAAAAACAAATTCTCTTCACATTCCAAGAAAGGAAACTTGAGTCTTTCTGGGAAGAAATGGACCATAATGATGTGAGGAAAGGATGGAGGGAAGCCCTGGTCCCACTCCCACTTCCTGTGTTCCCACTCCCACTTCCTGTGTACCCACTCCCACTTGCTATGTTCCCACTCCCACTTCCTGTGCTCCCACTCCCACTTCCTGTGCTCCCACTCCCACTTCCTGTGCTCCCACTCCCACTTCCTGTGCTCCCACTCCCTCTTCCTGTGTTTTTCTTCTCTGTTCCTCCACTGCCTTAGTCTTTTGTGGCTCATTAATCCTGCATGGAACTCTTGGGAGATAATGCTGATGCAGACTATGCATTCAGCCTAGGCTAGTAACATTTTACTTTTTACTATGACACAATATTATTACCATCCCTCAATGTCCACAGAGGATTGGTTCCAGGACTCCCTGCAGATACCCAAACCCCTCTTATGAAATATTATAGTCTTTGCTAATAATCCCTTTTACATCATGTATAATACCCATTTCACCATAAATATAACACACATCATTATTATGCATTGGACATCATTCATGAAATAATGACAACACAAAACTGTTCACTTTCAATGAACATGTAAGAACTAAAAAAATTTTTCAAAGAATTTGTGGAAGTGGTACTCCAAATGTGGAAAGGTTTTCCTTTTTTTTTTTTTCCCCATAAGAAATGGAAAACAAACTATTTGAATTAATTACATTTTTCAATGGTAGTTTTTTTTTTTTTTTTTTTTTTTTTTTGAGAGCAAATAGTAAGCTTCTGGTGGCCTGATACTCTTGCAGCAAGGTAAGGAGTTTGCTTCTCATTCAGTGTGGTTTCCCTTTGCTGGCCTATGGGGGGTGTGTGAAAGAAAATTGGAAAGATGATTCTGAGAACAATAGATGATTCTTGGCCTTGATCACCCTTCACACTTGGCTGGTGGAAGCTTTCAGGGAACAGAATCCATGAAAATCATTTGATGAGAAGGTGTTGAGTGTCGTTTGTAAGGCAGGCCTCTGTGAATGCAGCATACTGGTCTCTGTCCTGGAGGAGTGGCTTAGAAATCTAAACCAGTGGCCCTCTGCCTACAAATAAGAAAACCATAAGCCCTGGAATGCTGATAAGAACTGAGAACAAAGTTGGTGAGCTTCTTTGAGTTTTGTTGGGTTTGGATCTATGAAAAAGG
Organism: Phodopus roborovskii; assembly: GCF_943737965.1. Taxonomy (NCBI): domain Eukaryota; kingdom Metazoa; phylum Chordata; class Mammalia; order Rodentia; family Cricetidae; genus Phodopus; species Phodopus roborovskii. The sequence continues at coordinate 9,318,141 of NW_026125444.1, forward strand.
AGCAAGCCAAAGTTGCAGAGCATTTGGAAATGTTGTCATCAAAACCTTTTTGGGATAGGAATTGGATAAAGGAAATGTGGAAAATGTTTAGCATCTCTCTTGTCCCACACTGAGTGGGGTGATTGCATTACCCCCTGCTTGCTGTGTGACCAGCATTCAAGTGTGCCTGGTGACATGCTATTGTGGTCTAAAGTCCCTATGCCCCACCACGTCTTGATGCTACCCCTGACTTAGTGTGGATACAAAGTGGATTATCTGTGCCTTTCACCTTCAATTCAATTTAAAAATTTCTCCAGCTGCAAAACAGATGGGTTGCATCGCCTCTTTCTCTTGATATCTGTGGGTCAGTTTGACACAAACTGGGGAGGATTACTTCGCAGCTTCCAAGTAGTATGAAAGTGCAAAGGCAGATTGAAGTAATAGAATCTGGCAGCCCCACGAGCTGCTGGGCCCATGACCAGCAGTAACTGTGTAATGTCACCAACATTTGTCATGTAGATGATGACTCAGGCCCCTTTCCCATATCCCCCCAGCTTTAAAAACATCTTCCCAGCTCAAATTTAACACTCTTTTACTCTGTTATCTATTGCCTGCAGCAATAGGATCAATTTCACAAGATGTGAAGTAGGGAAATTGATTTTGGTTTATAGATTTGGTTTTTAATTTTTTCAGCATGCAGCACTGTGCAGAGAACACTGGAAATAAAACAGCCCTGTAATTCTAATCTAACATATGTAATATATGGAATTAAAAGAGAAATCACAGCTTATTTTATAGGACCACCATTTTAACCTAAAAGCTATGCTTGAAGTGTTCATGCTACGTACTACAGAGATACTTTTTGCAGATTAGAATTCTTGTGTTTCCTTTGCTGGAGCATGGTTTACTGCCTCGTTATGTTATTTTACCTCCTGTGTGTGAGCAGAGAAGGAAGCTACATTGATGTGTGTGAACTTCTGCCCCCAGGCTGTAGCTTGGAAGTGGAAACTGCTCTCAAGGACCCGAGCCCTGTCCTTTTATTTTGTCATTGCACTTTCTACCTGGTACTAATTTACAATCTGAAAGTATGACATTAAAATCAAAATAGATACTCCCCCACCCATGCTGCAGAAGGCACAGAGGCAGGGTTGATGCATTGAAGAAATGCATTCATGGACAAAGGAAAGTAAGTATGAGGCCCATTTTCCTTTAAAAAAAAAAACTTATTTTTTTCCCTGCTCTTCTCTCTTGTCCTGACTTTACCCCAATCACTCTTCTGACCACTCTTTTTGTGCCATTTTTAAAAGCCTTTGTGGGATGATAAAAATAATACAGGTTAGAAAAAAATACATAAAAAGGTTCATGGGCCAGACAGGTAGCATCCCACTCTTAATGTAATCTGTCCTGGTAGAGTAACTTCAGTTTTGTTTTGTTTGCTTGTTTTTTTAGTTTTGCCTGTATATGTGTCTGTGTGCCACTTGCATGAATGTTGCCCTTATAGGCCAGAAGATACGTCCTATCCCCTAGAACTAGAGTTGCAGACAGTTGTGAACCACATGTGTGTACTGGGAATAGAACCCCCATCCTTTAGGATGCAGCTTTCACTCAGCCACTGAGTCATCTCTCCATCCCCTGGGTTTTTGTACTTTGTGTGTTTGGGGGTTTAAATTCTATTTCTTAATATATACCACTTGAAAGGAAAAGTTGGCAATTTCAGTTCCTAAATTATGATATGACCATTATGAATCCTCCTTCCCTGGGGGTTAATTCCATGCTAGGGGCATAAAAGAGGTTGATGACTCCATTGGGAAAGAATATGGGTTCTTTTATATTCTTGTGTGTGTAAGTTATTTCTGCTCTGGGTCTCTGCTAAGGGCAGTTGTAATATTTACTTCTAAGTAGCATGTGAAATGGATTTAATCACTTTCTCTAGCCTCATTTGAGAAGAGGCAAATGAAAGTCCTGCCAACATTTTATCTCATTCATAGTTCTGGAAGAGGGCCCAAATTGTAAATGCTGAAAACATATATGTGTGCCTCTCACATGCAGCAATGCTGGGGACACTGATCTAAGGGGTAGACGATGGGTTCACAGAACAGTAATTTTCAGGATTAATTTTAGAAAGGAAACTACACAAAAGCCTACTTGCTGCTGTGCCATTGTGTTGCTTATAATTTAACAGTGTAGGTGTTTATAGTCATTATTTCATCTTCACACTGGTTTTGAGAACAGCACAAGGACAATGGTCTTTTTAGAGCTAAGCCTACAAAATGTCACAGATTAAAAATGTACTTTCATGGCCTTCCAATCCGTTGCTTTTGAAATACAGAGCACATGTCCTTGCATTCAGGAAAACATGTGCTTCTCTAAGGAAAAGGTGAAAGTGCTATTCATTTACTCTCTTTCCTACCATGCCAGTGCTATTTAGGACGTCAGAACTTCAATGCGTAGTGACCTAGAAGAGAGTAGATGTGTTCTAAAGCTTTAATACCTACTCCTTGCTTGAAGTTTAAGTAAATCGTGGCCCAAAAGACTCTGACTCGGAGTAGTTTTTGACATGGACCAGAATTATCCGTGTGTTTTTAAAGAGCAGTACCTATGTAGCCCCTTTTCAACTTTTAAATGCATCTTATACTTTCAAATTTCTGTGTGTTGCAGACCAAACCTTATCTCAGAGCCACAGAATTGAATAACAACTATGTTTTCTTACTTGAGGGTTTTCTATGGAATGCTTTCTGGAGAAATTCAAGAAGGGAAAGGGAAAGGAAGGCCTTACTTGCCAAGGTTGGCCAAATCTGGTTCATCGCCTGTGCAAATAAAGCTTCACTGGAACACAATCACACTCTTTTGTTTTCATATTATATTGGGCTACAATAGAGTTGATTAATTGCAATGAGTATTTCATAGTCCTACAGTCTAAGATTTATATTATTGTACCTTTCTGGAAAAGATTTTTGACTGATGTATCTGGAAGGGTAAATGGATATAGCTTGATCCAATATCAAGCTGTCAATTGGAACCTAGGTTTGACACAATTTGATTTTTAAGTTGCAACAAACCTCATTCAGATAGACTTCTATGGATTGCAGTAAAGCATATAGTAATATGACTATAGTATGACTACTGAAATGGAGATAGAAGGATAGGAACTATGTTGGGTGTTTCTTCTTAGCTACAATAATGTGGGCTTAGCTTTGCTGTTAAACCTCCAAAAATGTAGAGAAACAACTGAAAAGTTTTACTCTCAGAAAGAAACGAACAAATGTTACAGCTACTCCTTTGAGCTTCCAAAACCACCTAGTAATATGTATGTATGTATTCATGTATGTATATGTGTACATATATGTATAAAATCAATGTTAAAAGGAATATTATATAAACAGCTGTAAGTAATGCAAAGAATCAAGGACCAGGGAAGCATTTATATTGCAAAATAAATTCCATATCCTGGTTCTTACAGAACCTTTCATAATGGGCTGGACTATCCCATGCCAGTGGGCTACATTGAGGTCATTGTTATGAGAGGCTGCAGGACATACATGAAAAGTACTGCTTAGCATTTGTATTGACATTGAACTTGACACGTCATGTTCTAAAGAATAAGAATTTACCCAAATGTGATGTTAGGAACCACTAGTAAATGACTCAATTTATAGGGTAAGAGATGCCATCACTAATTAATACAAAAACTATAGTAAAGAAGAAAGAAAAAACTACTTCCTTCTCTGTTTCGTGTCTGTCTTTCATCCTTTGCTCCCATGCTTCCTTTATTCCTTCATTTCTTTCTCTTCCTTTTCGGTGTTCCACTAATCCTCTTGCTTAAACCTCCTGAGCGCTGGGGTTATAGGAATGAGCTACCATACCTAACTTGTTTAATATTTTAAGTTAAATTCACTTGTACTTTTTGTACTTTCAAAATAGTCATATATATGTATTTCAGACCCGTGTGTGTGTGTGTGTGTGTGTGTGTGTGTGTGTTCAGATTTTATCTAAATTTGAAATGTTTCATTAGTGGCTCAAGTTAGTATAGAAAGGAGCACCCCTGCAGATGTTTCTTTAGCATCTCACTCTCCTGATCTTCATGTGAAACCCTCATGGTAGAAAGGCTATTCAAAATTTCTTTACTGTTTATATTGAAAATGAATCTATAAGGTAGCTGAGATTTAAATTATCTGCAAGTGTTGTGATAAATTCTTCCTTCTCCTGTTGCCATGATAAATACTTCTACCGAAACAGTCTGTGGGAGGAAGGGCTTGTCTTCTCACAAGGTACAGTCTGTTGTGGGGAAGTCAGGTGGGGGGAGCTTGAAGCAGCTGCTCACATGGCAGCTGCCACCAGAAAGCAGAGACTGATGGATGTTGCTGCTGCTCAGCCCCATTTTCCCACTTACAGGGTCTAGAATCCCACAGTGGTCAACTCTTTCCACATCAATTCACTTAATACAGTAACATTAATCCCCCACAGGCATACTCATAGGCTTGTCTCCTAGATGATTCTAGATCCTATCTAGTTAGTAATCAGTATCAACCACTCCAGGTCCAAAGAGCTTAACCAGAATTGCTTCTATGGAGGAATGATGGACTCTGGTGATAGAAAATGTAAGCTTTAGAGTTAAGATGAAGCACAGTTGTGGTCCTTAGGTTTGTCTTAATATTCTTAATGCCTATATAACCTTGAGCAAGTTACTTAATCTCTTGAGCCTCGTTTCCCTCATATTCAAATTGATGTGTTGAGAATAATAGCCCATAGTAGGTTTCTAGGAATGGTAGATAATATTGTGTGATCTAGTCACAGAGAGAGCATGATGTTCCTCTGTTGGAAGGTAGCTTTAAAATGGGACCTAGCATAAGGGTATGCTGCTGGTGTCACTGTGGGCTAACTGTAGAGTATAAATGTTCTCCAAGTTGGAAGCCCTCAACCTGCATGTTCTCATGGGATAGTCTGGGTTGTAAACATGAGGTTTAGATTCATTTTCTTAGAAACCCTAAAGTTTATATATACAGTCTAGAAACTCCCCCAATTCACAAATTATGTCTTTCTGCTTATCACTTAAAAATCATTCCTTCTACATAAAGATAAATATGTATTGACTGTAGAAATAAGTGAAGATAAAAAGTACATCACTTTAGGCGTCAAGAATGGATATCTCATGAAACTTTTCTTAAAATTTAGGTCGTAAAATATGTGTGACTTATTTTTATTTTTGAAATAGGTTCTCATTTGTAGCTTAGGCTGACCCAGGACTTAGTATATAACCTAGGCTACCACCACCCCAACACTCCTATTTCAGTTTTCTGGTATCACAGGCATATACCTCCACTCTCGGCCACACTTTTTATTCTTATATATCCTTTGAAGAACACTGATACTCTACTCATGGGATAATTTGGTGTTATGACAAAAATAGCACAAATGTAATAATGGTAGTCTGTATAGCCTGTACTTTATAAGCCATCTAAGTCCAGATTGAAATTACTTTACTCTTTGGCCAGGAAGATTTCAGAAGTCTCTTGTCATCCATCTTTGCATGATGCATTTTGGAGAGGCCAGAAGAATTCAGACACAAGTAGATGCAGGTACCCTAAACTTTGGATAGGTAAATGGACAGTATAAACTCAAGCAGAGAGTACAGAACAGGGTCTTCATAGAGGCCACCTACTTAGACATGATGGTTAATGGTGTTGCCTAAAGATGTTTTTCAATGAAGAGAACAAGAAAATGAGCATGTAGCTTTTGCGTTTGTGGGACCTAGAAAGCAACAGGAATAAGTGGTCCAAACCTCTATATCATCCCCAGGGCCTGCCTGTGTACTCTGCACTATTCTTTTTGGTTATTTCCTGGAATAATGTAAAGACTCATTGTGTGCTGTTCTTCCTCTTTCCTTTCAAAAGACATTTTATGAGCTAGGATTTTCATAACACATTCTTCAGTCAAGCAAAAGAGAGAGGCATCATCACATCCCTCACTTTCATACCATCCAGGTACTGGTTAGTCTTAATTCATAGATCAGTATGGTAACCTAAAAAGAGAATAGATATTTTCTCAAAGTTATTGACCTGCTTCCAGGGTAGACTCCAAGTAATATGTTCAAGAGTCTGGCAGAATATATATATTTTTTGTCAAGTCAGAATTATTTATGGATCTTTGGAGAGGACATTTTTTTTCCAGGTGTAGCAGAAATCAGACTTCAGCAAGAACCAGAAAATTAAAAAAAAAAAAAAAAAAAAAAAAGGTATTCCCATCACAAAGACTGTTTTTGGGAGGCCATGTTGTAGCTGAACCAATATTTTTGCATTCCCATTTTTAATGAAAGGCCTTGTTGCAAGGCTTACTTGTAGTAACTCTAGACTAAGGGTGAGTATCTTTGACTGAATCAGAATTGCCCTCATGGAAAAGTCCATCTCTCACAGTTTCGGGTGGAACAGAAGCAAGTCTGTGATGCAGTTGAGTTGCTGCATTGAGTAATTGAGTAGGAAGACTAGTAAATGACCATCTTCCTGCTTATGATGCTATTACAGACTTTGTGTGTGCGCGTGCGCGCGCACGCGCACGCGCGCGCAAGTGCGTGAGAAAGAGAGAGAGAGAGAGGGCAAGATAAAAGGTAAACCTCTTGTTTCGAGGGCACATTTCTTCAGTCTTAGCTTCGATCTGGCTTTTTATGGACAGAAAAGAAAAATGAAGGAGAGGAAGGGATAGAAAACCACTAGTCTGGCTCCAATTTGGGGCTGGTCCCCTGTGGGTGTTCGTGCACATGTATCACAGGTGCCTCTACCGATAACTTAAAACTTGAGCCTAATGAACTTCTCATTCCTTTTCCTTCCCCTACCCCCACCTGCACCCTACTGTTCCCCTGACTTTAATTTGCTGTATTTAGCAGGAGGAGAAGTGAGTAAAGGTCACATTTAAAAAGGTGCAGTGTGTTTTGCCCGGTCGATATTCCGCCTAGAACACATCTCACATGAGTTTTTTATTATGTGAGTAACGGGCTCAGAGTAGTATCGGAAGTGCTTCTGAACTTTAATCAAGCCAGGGCTTAAAAAAAAAAGAAAGGAAGAAATTGAATCAAAGAAACTTATAAAGCTATGCTGTTCTATTTTATTGCATTATGCCTCTCAGTAATTGTGTGCCCAGGTTTATTGTTATTTTCCTCAGTGCGTATGGAAATACTGATGTATTTACAACCAAACAGAATTTGTTCTTTAATTGGCACAGTGGTGCCCAAGAAACTGTTTACATAACCTTAACTTGTTTATAAGATGGCTCTGGTTCAATTTACTTTAATTTTGCAAAAATCTTTCTTATTCATAAATGTTGAGCTTGGAGTGACCTCCTGTTCTGATGTTTCCTTTACCCTCCACAGTACAAAGGAAACAAAAGCCAATGTCTATCTCTCCCTTTCTCTTTTTGTAAAAGCACGGCCAAAATTAAACTGCTTCCTTAAGTGAATTCATTCTTGAAAAGAAAATAGCAACCAGATGCTTACTGAAATCGTAGTCTTTCTCCCTCAAGCCTAGCTTCTTTGTAATTGTTTGATCTTCATAGAAACCAGATTGGGTGTGTGAATTCTCCAAAGCTGGGAACTATTTAATAATACTTTGAAGACATTTTTTCTGAACTGTTTTGTTCAATGTACTTCCCCTCTACCTACAGATTTTCTTTCTTTCTTTTATTTTCTTTTAGATGTAACATTGAACTTTTTATAAATAATTTATGTCAAGATATTATTCTTTTATATAGTTTTAGAATGGAAGATTTAGAAACACTAAATTAAGTATTTTGTTTGGTTTTGCCCTAGACTAAACTGCTTTAAATGGCAGATGTAATTTGCAAAAATAAATAGTATCCATATATATTTAGATTGAGGACAAACTCCCAGAAAGAAAAACAAACGCTCATCTGGGATCTTTCAAGGGACAGTGTTTATGCATTTGCTGATGGGGACACTGGGGCTCTAAATAGTGTATGACCATTTCACTAAAAATGATTTACTAACCACTTCATTAGTGATTGGATTCCTGAAATATTTGAAGTATTTTTTTCAAGTTAGGAGTTTGGCAACATCATATCATATTCCCAGGATACCTTTTAACATTTGTAGCATTTTTACTTTCTAATCTCACTATCATAGAATTGCTGAAACTGCCTAAATCATTCCCTTTTTATTTAGACTCCCCTTTCTAAGAATTAATTAAGATCACTCCATGATGTCCTTTCAAAGCTTTCATCTCTTCTAACTGAAGAGCTCCAGAGAGAGTCTCTGTCACCATCCACCTACAGTAAAGGAAACAGAGTTGTGGGCAAATGACATCTTCTCCTTGGTGATCCCGGTCCCTGAGCTGGCTTTTTACCACACACAACCTGGAAACAAGCTTTTGAATTTCACCAAAAACTCCTTCTGATGCAGAATCCAATCAAGACATTACCTTTATGAGTATATTTTTTGGTATAAGAACAGATTTGAGTGTATGATATGTGTGTATGTTAAAATTTATATCAATATTTTAAAATTATAAAATTAAGCACTGATGCAGATTCCCTGAGATAACTCCTTGGTTCTTGAATCCAGTGAATTGTGGTGGTTTGAAGACCATCTTTGCCCTGGAGAGGGGCGAGAGGGCAGACATTTTATTAGCCTTTTTCTCTTTGGCTCATTCATGCTGCGTTAGCTTGTTTTTTTTCCCAATTTTGTGTTTTAGTGTGGCTGTTATGTGTATGTTTATATTGCTGACCACTTGATAATGGAGAACCTATTAGGGTCTCACACCTGTAGAACATGAATTCTCCCCCTCTATCAGCCCCCATCATCTAGTACTTGTACTCCATGAGATTTTTAGTATCCATGTTGGCAAATCAGTCTTTGTTTGGGTCTCATTTAGGCAGCCACATTGTTGAGATATCCTGAATATGGCTTTCCTGTCATATCTAGAAGATACAATTTCACAGTGGACTTCCTGGTCCTCTGGGTCTTTCAATCTTCTGGCTCATTCTTCCCTGGTGTTCCCTGAACTATACTTAGATGTAGGGATTCCATTGTAGATCTATCAGTTAAGGTTGGGCACCTCTCATGGTCAGTTTTTCTCTGCATTTATATAGTAGTCAGGGAACTCTAACAGACTCTTACAACAATGTGGGTTATTGCTGCTTATCTTGGCTACCTTCCAAAAGTTGAAAGTAAGCCCCACTGTTGAAGATACTCATACCTCAGACACAGGGCCCAGAGGACTCAAGTTGGAATTGACCTGAAATTCTCTTCCCTGAGGATTAGCTCCCACAGTACTGGAAGGACCTATGCAAGCTACCAAGAGAGGAATGTAATCAATAATCAGTAATAATTATGAACCCAGCTGTCACACCTAAAAACCACTGTGGGATATCCCTCACAGTGCGTTAGTGGCACTTCTGTCTTGGCAGTAACCAAGAGCGGTCTAATTGGACTTAAACCCACTAAACAGGAGATAATAACACTTGGTACTATAAACTTAGCCTACCTATGGCTAATGATCTTGGATCTTGGAGAAGAAACTATTACTACCATTTTCCCAAACCACTATAATTCCTAACTACATTATAAATATTTACCCTTATACCCATAAGTGACTGTAACTCTTATCCTTCATCAAAAGAACTTCTTTTTGGAGAAAACAGACCCCTACAGAAAGTCACAATTTCCTTGTCCATATTTCAAACACCCACCCCTTTGTGTTCTTCCTTCAAACATAGGTATCCCAGGAGACATTTCTCCGGGCTACTCTTTTTGCTCCTTGTCTTTGATATCTTACATTTTTTCCTACATTATAAGCTTAATAATTTACTGATTGAATGTAATCCTTAAATTATGTTAAATTCTAATCTGCCTTCTGTGGGCAGAATTCTGAGAGGCAAACAGTTCTCAGTGCCTATCAGGCATTATTTATTTGGTACCTTGTCTGGGCATGTGTGACGCAAAATGGACTATCTTGCCACCAACACCTGTTGTTCTTGTCTGACATTTTTTCTGTATTTGTTTCTATATTCCATCTACGTTGTAGGTTCTATAAATCATTGTGAGATCCTCTCTCTCCTTCCTCTAGAGCTCATGCCTGTCAGTGGGCCCTGTATGGTGTGCCTCTGCCAGGGCTCTGCCCACTGCACTTCCTTTGCTGCTCACTGTGTGTACCTGTGTGTATCTGTACAGTAAAGTAAAACCCATATTTCCTAACTTGGCACACAGAGATTTCTAAGCCAGGTTATCTAATGCTTTCATATCCCTGATATAGCCAACCTGCCCACATCTTTGCATAATTTAAGAAAATTAAAATATCTTAAACCAATGATCAGGTCTCACTAGAGGAAACTGAATAAAAATTTTCTGGGAAAGGAATGGAGGTAGATATCATCATTTTAAAAAATGGTTTCCCTAATGACATTAGCATGTATTTAGAATGGGGAACTGTAGCAATACTTGATCATATTTCAAAGCTTTCTGCAAGGCATTTTGCTGTTTGGGATTGTGTTTCCTAGGATTCCTTACATAAATTTAGATTTTGCTGGCGGTGGTTGGTTTTGGTTCATTTGTTTGTTTCCAATAGAAGGATCACGTACTAAAACAAAAAACTAATGAGAGACTGGTTCCCACATCCTTTCTGAAGGCTGGCTCCACTTGACCTAAGGTTTCCTACAAGATCCCACTTTATAAATATTTCAAACCACTTCCCTCCAGTACAGTAAGGACCAGGATTTCAATATGCAAATTTTTGAGGTACATACAAACCATACACAGGCCATAGGATTTCCTGTATGTAATTTCTTAAACTCTAAGAGAATATATGGATTTCCCAATAAGTGTTCTTCAAATTGGAAATAGCAAGCCAATTATCTGAGAGTTCCTTATACTTCATCCATCCATACATGTCTGATGTCTAGAGAAAGTTTTGTGCTATTTTAAAAATAATCTCACATGTCTATGTTGTTTTCTCTTCTGTAACATAAACAGCATACATTGAGAATGTTTTGTTACCCACTTCCATGCCTTTCTACATAGCATAGCCTCTTACATGTACTCAGTGGGTATATAATTGAAAAAATAAGCCTACATGTACATTGATAAAGTCACCATTTTATGTACAGTTTAAGGTAAAGTTATTGACACTGATGAGACTTAACCAGAAGACAGAGCAAAGCCTGCTGTGCTCAGGGACCCATCTGCAGATAACTAACTGAAGACCTAGTGGAGGCTGGCTGGAACCTTGTTGCAGCTTCTTCAAACATTTCTGTTTTCAAAAAAACAAAGCCTACTAACAAGTTAATAGTAATGTTTACACAGCCACAACTCTCAGTTCTTTTTGGAGAAAGATTATGAAAGACACATAGGAATCTTAACATTTGTGCAATAAAATATTCCCATTAGAACCGAGACCTCTTGGAATTTAAAAAATCTTGTTAGCATTCCACTTCCTTATCAGAATGACCAAGCAGTGACTAAGGACACAAAGGACAGAGAGGTCCGTGGTGGGGCAGGCTTGCATTCCCACTATGTGCATTCCCACATATCGATCATCAGAAAGCCATGGGAATCCCTGTCTGAATGTTTGCTAAGAACATGGGTTGAGAGAGTACCTGCTTAGTTCCCCAGCATTATGATTCTCAGACTTGGTACACAGGGGGAACTGTCTGGAAGACTTGCTAACTGGTAGCCTGTGAGCTCAACTCCTAAAGCATCTGACTTAGTGGGGATGGGAGGCAGGTGAAGGATTTGGATTCCTGGCAATGTTACATTCTGGTCCTGTTGATGTCACTGTACTTGGCTACTATGAGTTGTCAGCATGTTTCATCCATACAGCCACTGTGCCATACTCATCCATATAGCCATTGTGTCACACTTGGCTACTATGAGTTTTCAGGATGTTTTATCCATATTGCCACCATGCGATACTCATCCGTGTAGCCACCATGTCATACGCATTCACAGAACCACCATGTCAGAAACGCGGAGTGCTTGCTTTCCCATTGGTCTGTTTCCTCAGGGACGCTGATTCAGCATGTATCCATTTTCAGGAGAAAGAGCACATTAGGGTTCATCAGCAAGATAATATTTTGTTTGATGCCTGAACTACCTAATTCATAAGTGTACACAGCATAAAAAAATAACATGATAAAACCAATCTTTGCTTGTCTTATAGAAATAAATCTGATTATCTATTAAATATTTTAACATAATGTTTTAATACTAATTCTTTGGGGATTTCCATCATGCATCCTAGTCCCACTCATTTCCCTGTCCCTCTGTATCCACCCTTCACCCTTACAGCATCCCCCACCAAAGGAAAACTTAAAAAGAATTAAGAAAAATAAAAAAAGACATACAATACAAATAAGTGTATTAGCATGAAAACAAATAAAAATTAAGCAAACAAAAAATCCACTTCATTCTTCTGTCTTTCTTGCCTCTCTATTGCCTCTTCATTCCTCTTAGTGGCATTGGGAGCTGCTGTGTATCATGCAGTATACCCTTTTGCTCAAACAGCTTGACTTGCAAATGGCCATTGTGTGATGTGTTGTTGATCAGGTTCAAGACCGCTGGCTTCTGGAAGCCCACCAAAACTCCTCCCTGCAGTTGTCCTAGGCATGGAGATCTTTCTTGTAGCTATGGTTCTGCAGGACCAGTCCCTTCATACACTCTAGTAGATGATAGGTGAGATAGGATAGATGTTGGGGAGTTCCCACTCAAACCCTGGATGTGTGCATGGGTGGCAGCTGAACTGATCAGTCTGGGCTGCTGGGATCACCCCCCCCCCTCTGGTGAGGGAGAGAGCAAGCTCTCCTGCATCTGTGGTGAGGAATAGGAACAGTGTCCCCAAGTGATGGGGGCAAGCAAGTCTCCTATAAGGGAAGACACCTTTCCCCTGGCCAATGAGGCGCCAGCTTAGCACAACCTTTGTACTTTAACACAAAGATTCATGGCCTTTTCAATTTGGGAAACTGGGAGGAGGGTCAGCTCATGTGGATCTATCAGGTTTATACTCTAATATCTGATCCCTGAACATTATTTATTAATCAAACAACAGAAGTAGCTGCTATTGGCACATATACCTCCAAAGCAATATAGCTCATGCATGAAGATGAGGTAGCTTCCAAGGTCTCTCTCTCTCTCCCTCTTCCCTCCCTCAGCTTTTAATCAAGAGAGATAGCTCAGCTGCTATGGGAGCATACTTTCTTACAGAAGCCTCAAGTTGAATTCCTAGCATCCACATCAGGGGGCTCAAAAACACCTAAACACAAAACTACAGCTCTGTGGGATGTGATGCTCTCTTCTGGCCACTGAGGACTCTGTACTCTCATGAAGAACCCCACAGACAGACAGACAGACAGACAGACAGACAGATACCTTTGCATAATTTAAAAAATAAAAATGAAATCTTAAATCCTGTCATGCTATTTCCTGAAGATACAGTGTCCACACCTTTGATTTAGTTTATTATATGTTTATATTATACCTTTAAACCTTTCCTTTTGTTACTATAAAATACAGTCTTTTTATAATATTCATTTGGTTTGTATTCTGTATATTGGGATGGCAATAAGGAATTAATGGGCTGGTGGATTCCTGTTTAACGTCTACCTTCATACAGCATTGGTTCCCTGGGAGTTTAGAGTCTTACTTGTTACCACATTTCTAAAATCTGATGAGATTAAAAGCGACACATGTTTTTATTTGTATGAAGATTAGTTACATAGCAATTAAACCTTATATACTAATTTTTTGTAAACTTTTATAAGTAGTATTTTGGTATTCATAGAAAAACAAACCTAAATGCTAAAGTGAAAGAAGAGAGTCTGAAATTCACAAAAGGCCAGGAAAGACAATTCAAAATATAGCGTGCCACTTTCCATTCATGGCACAGGCAAAATCTACAACTTACACCGGCACTAAGGCTGATGGAGAGTCTGGGAAAAGCGGTTGTCATACATTGCCCTTGGAAATGTGGGATATGATTGTTCTTAGAAAGCAAACTGGCATATCTATAACATTTAAAGTACTTATGCTTTGGAAGCAAACAAATTTGTTTCAGGGCAAAAATAGAGTAGAAATCAAAAGCATCAAACAGTTGTAAAATTTATGCATAACTATTAAAATTGTGTTGATAAAATAAGAAAGTGGTTTTTGATAGGGACAAATGATGGAAATAGATTGCTACAGACATTGTTTTTTAAGTAATAAATGCTTAGGGGAAAACAGTGTATTAGGATCTAAGCACCCTGTAAAGGTAGAAAGCCAATGCTATGACACCATGTTAAACTCTGACTTAGCAAAATTCTGTTAAAATATTTTGAATATAATATGCTCCTTAATGCGTAGGAACAATCCACTTTGATAGCACTTGGCATAGTTTTGCGTTGAGCTGAGTATTCTTCATCTCAAAGATGACAGAATTATTTAGCCTCAGGAGACACTTCTGATATACTCTTGGCTCTGGGAGCATCGCCAGTTTCAGAAAAAAATGTGAAGTGTTTGAAACTTGTCTACAGTGATAGCCTTGTCTGCCCTTTCTCACCTCCATCCTTGTTTAATATATCCAGTTCTTGGTGCCAAGAGTCTTGGGATAGTGTCCAGGTTGTACATTTGGGACCTACTGCTTCTAACTCACGAGAATGCATTTTTCTCCATCACGTTTCAGCACCCACAATGCCACCTGTGCAAGCAAGCTCATTTGTCATGCCAATCACAGTTTCTGCCCCTAGTTTAGGGATGGAGATGCATTTTAGCTGAGAACTCCTGTCTTCCTTAAGTTGAAATCGCCAGTGAATGGCTTTTGGGGCTCTCCTACTATGGGACAAAGGTCTTCTGAAGATGTGTGACAGGAGGGAACAGAATTGAGAAGAGCGTATCTTCTATGTTTCAAGCTGCTCTTGTGTCTCTGTTCAGAAGCCTTGATGGTAGGTGATAGGCTGACCTACACAGAGCATGTCTTATGTTGTTTACTGACTGTTCACCTCTTAGATCTAAAATGTCCATCTGTCTGTATCTACTTGCAAACATGTATATGCTCCAAAAAGCTTAGCAAATCTAAAGACAATAGTTCCTCAAATAGGAACTATTTAACACTAGTATTTCCTGAAATGTTGCATTTTATTGCTTAGGCTTATACTTCCCCTTAACCTTTCTAAATGACCTTGAGCAAGCTTATTAGGTTATTTGCTACTCTAATTGAAACTAGAAGATAGAACTTTCCCTCTTAAACCTCACAGGAGTGTTATGGTTGGTTAAGGGAAACCTCCAAAGATGACTGGAAATAAATGTGTCTGGATAGGAGATGCTAGTCACCCCATAATTCTTATACCATTTAGCAATAAGCCATTGACACACACTTGATTCTTTTTGCCTTGCTTTTGAATTATATTTTCTCAAGCCTTACTCCTCACCTGTGCTGAATCAATATAGAATTATTCCTGGAAGCAATTAGGAATCAATGACTCCTACCTTGATCTCAAGAGTATTCACAGTCTCCAGGGAATTATTGTACCATGTTGAAACAGATATGACTAGGTTCTATTTATTACCTCTTAAAGAAGTCACACAAAATACCTTTAAATTAGAGCAGGAAGGAATCTTATTTGGCTAAAGGAAATGTCGAAATGCTAATTGTACACTAAAACCCATTTTGCTGTTCTGTGAATTTAGTATAAGGAGTGTCTATTACAAAAAGCACGTCAAGTACTGAAGTAATAAAACAAACTCAATTTAAAATATGAGTCTTACAGCTAGGAAAAGGACATTACCATAGTCAGGCATGTGTACATCTTATTTATAAACTTACACCAAACAGTTAAGAGAGATCCACCAACTTTGCCTCTTGTGTGCTGGGATTAAAGGTGTACACTATCCTGCTTTAAGTGATTCTACCCCTTTAACCAGAAAAAAAAATAGTTTTCCCATAATGGAAAATGGGCATGGAAGATTTGTCCACCGAGCTCTGACACACCCCTTAATAGCCACTAAGACTATTGTAACATTCTTTCAAGAATTGAGACTCTAAAGTCTTTTTGAAGATGGGCTGATATTTAACCGCATCTCCCATCAGGCTGAAATTGGGAAATAAATATGACCCGTTTCTGCCATGAAAATCTGGAGAACCAGTTCCAAGTTTAGTAGAAGTGAGCACTGTACATCACAGGTTCATACAATTTACTGATAGCAGTCCATACTTAGGGGAAAAGAAATAATGACCCTGAACTCTCTTCTGAAGACCCTGACTCTAGCCTGGTCATTCCCAAGGACATTCTCAGCTCCTAGCCAAGGGCAAGAATGACCTGCAGCTTTCAAGGTTCCTGCCCTAACCTATTGGTCCCATGTCTATCTCATCCTCCCCATTAGCATATGTGGGTTTCTGCAGAACTAAAACGGTTTCTGCCAACACTTAACAGTTATCGTCTTATTTCCTCTGGAGATTTTGTTACTTAGACCTTTTTTTTTTTATTTAAAGACATTATTTTTCATTTTATACACCAACCCCAGTTTCCTCTCCCTCCTCTTCTTACCTCCCCATCCACTCCTCATAGAAGGTAGGGCCTTCCTTGGGAATCAACAAAGTCTGGCAGACCAAGTTGAGGCAGGACCAAGCCCCTCCCTGCTGGATCAAGGCTGATTATGCAGACTTTTTAAACGTGAGCTTTAGTTTTCAAAGTGTCTTCGTTTTAGTGGAATATGCCTTTACTGCTATAGGATCCCACCCAGATTACCACACTGCATTTTATTTCCCCTGGTCCTCCCGCATTACCTTTAGTCATCACATGGTCCCCGAGCTCCTCATGGATAGGAGACCTGCTCAGCGTCCCATCCCCTTTGTCACCTTGACTGTTTTGAGAGCAGGTGAGCTCTTTTGAGATCCCTTTAATAGATTTTTCTGGCGATTTGCTCAGTATTAGATGGGCTACTTAGTTTGAGGGAGAATGGCCGCAGAGAAAATTCGTTATACCAAGGCTATGTCCAATCAGCAACAAGGAGTATGGCTGGGGTGACCCCTTCAGCTCACAGAGGTGGCCTTTGTCGGGTTCTCCCGCTGTAAGGGCTTCCTGTCCTCCCCCTTTTCATATTGAATTGTTGGGAGAGATATTGCTGTACACAATTCTTTTCACTGGTGTGCTGTTTGAATGAGGTGTCCCCACAAGAATGAGGTGTCCCCACAAGTCTTAGACATTTGAATACTTGGTCCCCAGTTGGTGGGTGTTTGGGGAGGATTAGAAGGTGTGACCTTGCTGGAGGAGGATGTCACTGGAGTAGGCTTATTTTTCCCTCTATTTTTGTTATTATTTTTTTCTTATTTTACACATCGATCCCATTTCTCTCTTGCTCCCTCTCTCTGTCTTTCCCTCCCTTTCTCCCATCCTCCCTCCCTCCCATTTCCCCCATCCCATCCCCCCCCCCCACTGACTCCACAGGGAGGGTGATGCCTTCCAGGAGGTATCAATAAAATCTATCAAGTCATTTGGAGTAGGGTCTAAGCCCTCCGTCCTGTCTCTAGGTTAAGGGAGTATCTCTCCATGGGGGATGTGCTCCCAAAGTCCTTTTGTGTACCAGGGATCCATCCTGGTTCCACTTTCAGAGGACCCTTAGACTGCCCAGGCCTTCTGACTGAGACCCATGTTCAGGGGGTCTCAGTCGGTCCAATGCTGGATTCCCAGCTACCAGCCTGGGGGTCCATTGGCTCCTCCTTGTTCAGGTCAGCTGTCTCTGTGGCTTTCATGGTGCAATGGTTAGCACTCTGGACTCTGGAGTAGGCTTTGAGGTTTCAAAAGATTTATGCCGTTTTGAGTAAGCTCTCTCAGCTTCCTGTTTCTGGTTCAAGATGAGAGCTCTCAGCTGCTGCATCAGACTCCATGTTCTGCCGGCTGCCATGCTTCCTCAATGTTAGAGTGACAGGCTCTTCTCCCTCTGGAACAGTGAGCCTCAAGCAATCCCTTCCTTCTACAAGTTTGCCTTGGTCTTGCTGTTTTGTCACAGCAATAGAAAGGTAACCGAGAGAAAGATGCAGATGACACTGCTTTTCTGAGGTGTGATGGTTATCTGACTTACCTGGAATTCTACACTGGAGATTTGTCCCTGTATCCCCACTTAACTATTAATATACAACTAATTACTTGTTTTGTTGTCATGGACAGCAGTGGCAATTTTTGAGGCATTCAGCACTATATTTTTATTGTTTCATCCTTTAAACTTTGTTTTTAGGCTTTTTAAGAACTTCCTGGGGATTACAGTGCACTAGACTCATTTTATATACTTCTCTCCTAGTCCCAAATCAACAATTCCCTGTGAACCTGGTCTATGTTTTTTTTTTTTTTTTAAATCAGAGAATGGTATTGGAAACCAATATCTGGGTAGGATGTGTATACTGTTTTTTAAAATTTCATTTTGTTGCCATCTTAATTTCTGCTGTGGTGTTTTAATCTGTAAAGCATCTTAAGTGTCTAAAATTCTGGTAAAGAAACAGTTTTCTCTCAGACACAACATAGTGTGAAATCCACTGAAAGTTTACACCTTCATATATACAACCAGTTAGAGCTTCAAGGGGAGATTAACAAATGGCACAGAGATATTAAAACATTATGGAGGGAAGAGTATCAAACCTCCTGAAACAACCACTTCTTAAGGAGTTTATTTCTTAGAGGAAACCTCCCCTGCTTTTTGTGTTAAGCTTCTACATAGTAGGAATATTTTGCGGGATATATAAATCACACTACTTCTCTGAGCTTATGAAGAATTCTGAGAGCTCAAAACTGTTTGCAGAAACCATCTCCATGGTCTTCCTCACTGCCTCCCTCAGGGTGAAGGTTCAGAGCAGCAGGAAGGGAATCTTTTAGAAATTCTGTTCTGAGACACAAAGATTCCAACATCTGCTCTGGAGAGATATGGAACCAGAGCTAACACCTATGGCTAGGCTCCTGGGACGAAACACCAGAGAGGATTAGATTTTGTGATCATATTATACAATTTGTTAAGGATGACAAACTCCTGTTCAAATGCCCGCCTTAACATGAATGTTAAATGCTGAAATCATTAGCCCAGAAACATCCACCAGGATCTGCAAAGCTTATGTTAGAGACTGTAAGATGAATAGCTCTTCTCTGTGGAATGGCACTGAATAAAGTTAATTATGGGAGACTTGTTACTGATCCGTAGATAAATTAGGTTGAATGTGTAGAATAGAAAATCGGTTTATGCAACCTGAGAGATTGGAGAGAAGGCATAGGTAGATATTTTAACATAATCAATACTGAGAAATGGAATCAAGTCTAGACCCTAATTTATCAACAAGTTTTAAATGGGCCTATGAGTGTAATGTCTTCGCCAGGATTCAGACAGAGACAGAGAAAGTAAGATTGTTGTTATTTAGCAAGAATTTTACAACTTAATTTTAAAAAGAAGAGCAGTTCAGAGAGAACGGTGAATTAGCTTTGCACATTACAAAGAGATACTGTAAATATTGAAACGGCAGCTATCTTGGGCTATTCGTGCAGTGCAATGGTGGAGGATGTAGTCTGACCCCTAGCACAGAACAAGGAAAGGAAACAAATGCAAACAAATGGCCAAGAAGAATGAACATTCTGAACCAAATATCTTCAGTACTTTACAAAGTCTTCTAGTCATGTCCTCAGGTAATATTAGAGCCTAATACCATGAGTGAGTGAGTGCGGTTTGGCTCTGGTAGCTAGGTACCCTAGACCAGTAGTTCTCAAACTTCCCAATGCTGTGACCCTTTAATACAGTTCCTCATGTTGTGGTGACCCTCAACCCTAGACCAGTAGTTCTCAAACTTCCCAATGCTGTGACCCTTTAATACAGTTCCTCATGTTGTGGTGACCCTCAACCAGACTACTTTATAAGTGTGCTGCTGTTATCAATTGTAATGTAAATGTCTGTGTTTTCCTATGGTGTTAGCCTATGTCAAAGAGTCCACCCCTCAAAGAGTCATGATCTTGTAGCAAGTGTTCTCATGGGGCATTGTTGGACCACCTATCCACAAACACTAATGTGGAGACTTATTTTAAATTATGAAAGCTTGGCCTTTAGCTTAGGCTTGTTTCCAACCAGTTCTTATAACTCAACCTGTTTCTGCTCATCTAAGTTCTGCCACGAGGTCTTTATCTTTGCTCGGTATGGCAGGTGTGACTTGCTCTGAGTCTGCTGGAGAAATCCCCATGCCTAGGTTACCTCCCTTCCTCTCTTTCCCTGGAAATCCTGTCCCTCCCCTCTTGTCTACCTATTGGCCATTCAGCTCTTAATTAAACCCGTTAGAAGGCACCATAGCAAAACACATCTTCACAGTGTATAAAAAGATTATCTAAAAACATGACCCATAGGTTGAGAACTGTTGCCCTAGACACTCAGGGATATATCTGCTTTCTAAGCCATAGATGTTTAAGTCTGTTTTCCCGAGTGTTCGCAGAAGAGTTTTCTATATGTGAGGCATTTGGAAGTTGGTTAACTCTCTTTCATTTTTTTGCCTCTCTTCTTTAATCCATAGTAGTTAAGAACCAAATTATTATTAATATGCTTTTCAAAAGACTAGTGTTTTCTCAGAATTCTTCCATTTCTAAAATCACATTTCAAAAGGTTGACTTTCTCTCCTTTCATTTCCTCCTTTCTCCTTTCCTTCTTCCTTTCCGTTCCTTCCTTCCTGCTTGCCACCCTCCCTCCTGCCTTCCTTTCCTTCCTGTTTTTGTATGGTATATGTGGTTGTGGGTGTCCACACGGGTACGTGCATATATGCATCTCAGTGAGTGTTCATACATTCATTCGGAGGTCAGAGTTCAATGGTAGGTGTCTTCCTCAAGATGCTCTACCTTATTTTTTCGAATAGAGTCTCTTAATGACCCTAGAACTCACCAATTTGGCTAGGCTAGATATCTAATTAGCCCCAGGGGTTTGTCTCCTTCCTATGCCCCTGGGATTATAGGGTGTGATGGCTTGCCCAGCTTTTATGTGGATGCTAGGGAACCAAAAACTCCTTACTCAGTGAGCACTCTGCCTACTTAGCCATCTCTCTCCCTGGGCCTCTCTTTGTTTTTTATTTTATTTTATTTTTTACCATGTTTGAAATTGAACCCAGGGAATAGGTTGGCTTTTGATAAAATTCTAATGATTTTTTCTGCTACACATTCACTTATTTGCCCATTTAAACATTTAACAAAACAAGTAACATTTTTTTAATATTACAACCACTTGATTGCCATGGAGTGTGTAGCAATGGATAAAACAGATGTAGTCTCTGCTCTCTTGAGCTTGTATTAAAACCAGGGGGAAATACGGGGAGAGATGGTATAACACCTACCTGTAAACCGAGTACTTGGGAGGCCGAGGCAAAAGGTCAGAGTTCAAAACCCACCAAGGTTACATAGAAAGATCTTGTCTCAAAACCCCAATCAATTCAAGCCAAACAAAGCCCAACAAACCAACAAACAATAAGTAATGGTGAAAGATGGGTAATAAGTGACCATATTAACAGGAGACGGTAAATGTCATGAAGAAAAATAGAGCAGGAACAGATGTAGTATTATTTGGGATTTGTTTGCTTTGTTGTTTCCAGCGTGTGGCATTCTCCTTCCTTGAGAATAATCAGATTCTACACAAATGGTGCTAGCTAGAATCTTACAGCGTTCTATGCTCCGGTTTATATTACTGATCCTACAGATTTTATCAAGGAGGGAAGTTACTTGTAAGCCAGGAAACAATTGTTTGCTTTTCATGGCAGCCTGCCTGTGGGAGACGGAAATGTTCTAAAGACAGCCCCATTCCTTGGGGTGGAAGCTTGTTTTAAAAGCAAACAAATAAATAAATGAAATTTAAAAAATCATTTAAAAAATTGTCAACTGCTTTCTGAGCAAGCGTTGAGAAGGAAGTCAACTCTACAGTGTTCATTTTTGCGTGAATTGATAAATGTGGACTTTCACACTTCCTTCTCAAATTGCATGTGACAACTTCATCTTCCACAGCAAACCGTGTAGCGGTGTGGTGGTAATTAGTGTAGTCAGCAGAGTGTTATTCAGGAGGAGGTGCCTGCAGTGAGTTCATGTTTTTGTAATTTTGAGCTGGAGAATGGGACATGAACATCCTGTTTTTTCTAGAACTTTACCCTGTGACCTATCTATTTAAGACCTTGGCTAATCTAAGTCATGGGGCTCTGGTTTCGTTGTGATGGGAAAAGAATCTCAGTCACTTAAACAGTACTCTAAGGAACTTTTAGAGGATTATTTTTGAAACTAGGTGGAAGCCAAGTTACTACTTGTCATTTCTGAGGACAAGTGTGATTAAGGACTAGTTCCTTTCACCTAAGGAGATCCAGTTGCCAGCAGCATTGCTAATAAGGGACTTAGTCTCCTTTGAGGATCTAAGTGTACTTGATTATGTCTGCTGCAGTCATATTTTTCCTTCAAGGTCCCAGATGGAAATAGACATGCTAGGTAGTAACTAAAAAGACCAAAGCTAGATAAGGTTGTTGTTGTTGTTTGTTTTGTGTGTATCAGTGTGTGTGTGTGTCTGTGTGTGTGTGTGTGTGTCTACCTATCTGTCTTTACTTCTAAAGTACAATCCTTGTTTCTAGTCCACACACTTGTCACGAGTACTATGTAAATGAATAGGTATGTGACACCAGAAGCTACATTTCTCTGTTGTTTCCCTGTGTTTCGAGAGGCTAATGATGTCAAGAACATGGCTTTTAGACCTAGACTTCCAGCAGTCAAGTTCATTGACTACATAGAAGATTTTGGGCAAATTACCTAGTCCTTATGGGCTTCTCAGAAGATCCATATCCAGTGTGGAGTCATGGGTAAAAAATTAATACAAATACTTGGAACAATATGAGGTACTTTAGAGTACATAAGAATTCCTAGCTGTTGGGGCTGGAGAGATGGTCCAGCAGTTAAGATAATTGCTCCTCTTGTAGAGAACTAGAGTTTGGTTCCCAGAACCCGTGCCAAACAGTATACAAAGAGCTGTATGTAACTCTAGCTCCTGGGGATCACATGCCATTTTCTGACTTTTGAGGGCATCCACATACATGCATATGTACACACACACACACACACACACACACACACACACACAGAGAGAGAGAGAGAGAGAGAGAGAGAGAGAGAGAATAATGGTATACATCTTAGAAGAATCTTTATCTGTTTGTATCCTTACTATTACTACCTTTCTTAGCTACTTTTCTGTAAAACACCATAACCAACACAACTTACAAAAGAGTCTACTGGGCTCGCTATTTCAGAATGTTGCAGTCTATGGCACAAGAACAAAAGCATGGCGGCAGGGACAACTGAGAGCTAACAACTTGAGACACAGCCACGAGACCGTGAGGGCACATTGGGAAGGGCACAAGTGTTTTGAAACCTCAAAACCTGCCCATAGTGAAACACCTCCATCAACAAGGACATGTCCCCTGATCCTTCCCAAACAGTCACACCGACTGGGAACTATATATTTAAACATTAGTTTATGAGGGCCATTCTCGCTGAAAGCACCACGCTACTATAACTTATATATTCATTGCGGATTTGAAACCCAAATTCCAATTTAGTACTCTAAACCACACAGACTCTATCTTTTCTTAAGGCTAACAACTCAAGGAACCATCAAATTCACTAAGAACTTTCTTGCCTGCTTTTTATTTTACTGGAACCTACATTTGACTTCTCAGCTCTTCTCTCTAGATATGGAAGAAACATATCAAAACGGACAATGAAAAGGGTGTAATGTTTGCCTGTTACCTAAGAGAGCCTGCACTGGACCAGCTAACCCTGGAAAACAGCCCTCAGGCAGGCATGTGTACGGAATCAAAAGTGAGGCTGTGAGAAGAGATGGCTTGAGCCAAGAAAGACTGGCTTGTGAGCAAGCTCAGCACTCAACCTCAAGAAAAGAGACACAACAAAGAAGACAGCCATAGACCTCTCTTAGTGTTTCCAGGTCCTGGGAGGAAGAAAGACCTAGGTCCTACTTCATTCCTTACCAACTTTAGCACAACCAGTAAAATGTTGGGCAGGTTTTGAGGTTTCAAAACACTTGTGCCCTTCCCAATGTGCCCTCACGGTCTCGTGGCTGTGTCTCAAGTTGTAAGCTCTCAGTTGTCCCTGCCGCCATGCTTTTGTTCTTGTGCCATAGACTGCAACATTCTGAAATAGCGAGCCCAGTAGACTCTTTTGTAAGTTGTGTTGGTTATGGTGTTTTACAGAAAAGTAGCTAAGAAAGGTAGTAATAGTAAGTTGGAGTAAGTTGGAGTCATCTTTCTGACAGATGTGCTACACCTAGGCATCAGAAGGATATCCAGATGTCAACCACCAACTGACCAAATAGCAACTTCCCTTAGTCTATTCAACAAAATCAACTTCGCTAAGGGGCATATTTAATTCACTAAAAATTAAAGCATGAATATGTTTGTCAAAAGACTGATTAATGGAATATGGGCATACCAGTATTTTACAGCAGGACTAAAACTGCCGATGCTAGATGTAGAGGAAGGCAGCCTTGGGGCCATGTGGAGAACTCCTGGGCACCTCCCTGAAGTCTTTGATGCCTGTAAGATGTAGGCCTAGTGTTACTAGGGTTTCCAACAATGGCTGAAATCTGGTTTTTCAAGTGTGATTCTGCTGACTTTTGAATTTGGCAAGTATCTACCTAGTGTGCTGGCCACTCAAGGGCTGGACTTGCCCCTGTGCCTCCCACTTGTACACTCTGCTGTGGATGCTGCGCCTGGGTCTGCTAGTAACTTCTACTCTCCTCTGCTGTGGATGCTGTGCCTGGGTCTGCTAGTAACTTCTACTCTCCTCTACTGGATGGTGGTCCCCAAGGCCCCCAAATATTGCAGTAGTCTGAAATTTTATTAAGGTATAAATTTGTACCTGTACTGCTCCAAGGCTAGCTTGGAGAAGTGGTGTACTTAGCTAGTGAATAAATAGCCTTTGCTCTGTGGTCCAAGTTGCTATTTTCAACATGGCTCTTGGGTGTCTGTGGCCAAATATGAACACACACTGTGTCTCCTGAAACAAACAAAGCTTTGCTTTGAAAAGTTCAAGGAGGGAATTGACTTCTGGAGGCAGAGAGAGAAACACATAGAAAGTAAAAATATTACTAAATATTTAACCTATAGCGGTTTGGGAGGTTGGCATAGAATTCAGTTAAGAAAAAGAATTTTGAACAGAAATAACTAGTGCTGTTTAGACTTCGGTAGCAATGATTAGGGAAGTATATGAAGACATTTCTTGAAATCCTTGTTATACTTTACTTCATTTTAAGAGAACATTGAAGAGCTATGAGCCTTTTTTGAATTATTAATTTTTAAGTTGAAATATTAATTGAATATTTTTTTGTGGAATGAAGGGTCACCTTAAGCCTGCCAAGAGACTGTGTGATATTTTATAAGTTAGCCTCACATCTTTTTAATCTTTTAGATCCCTCAGATAGATTGCTGTGGGCACTTAGTGCTTTTTTTTTTTTTTTTTTTTCTGCTTTCTATTTTCTTTCATATATCCAGAGCAAGGTTCTGCTCATTGACAGTTCTTAATGAATTCCTATGAATTATTTAAATGTGTTTCCCAATTTTAAACATGTATGGCTGAAATGTGTTTCTTTCTACCAACTCTAGAAGTTGTGTGTGTTTGCCAAAGTGCAAGGAAGTACACCTCAGAAGAAGCCAAAATATACTCTGGTTTTAAGAAACAAGCAATGCAATTCTTAATTTGAAATCCCTCTCTCTTTGAATACCCTTATCTTCTTAAAATATTTATTTGGGGATCTTATGACAAGAATCTTTTTTTCTAGGGTTTCAGGATTTCCTGAACTGGACATGACATGAAATAAAAATGCATTGTATTTCTGTTTGAATTCAAATCAAAGAATGTTGGTGGACAAAGCCCACTGCCTGTTCAAAATAGAGGATTTGGAAGCATTGCAGTGTATTTGGTTTTAGCTCCAGGAATTGGTCTGAAATTCTCTTCAAAGTGAGGGCGTATACAGCATCTCCATCTCCCGAGCCTGAGGCTTGCTTGCTGGTTCATGGATGAGATTCTCTGTCCCAGCTCATGGGTTGAACTCATCCTTGCCCCTTTGAACTGCTCTGTTGTCTTTCAGTATCTTCATGAACAAGCCAGCAGCACAATTGTGGGATGAAAGCTTTGACTTCAGTAGTTTAGATCACTTTGTTTGCCAGAAAGTTTTCCCTTCTGGCATTAAGACAGCCCAAACCATAAAACATAGTCCAGACTACACAGGGCTTGTCAAATGAAAAGTACTTGGTTGGCAAAGAGTGAAATTTCACTACTAATTATAGATTCTTCTCCTTACTAGTTCTTTCATTTGTTTGGCCTTTCTTTGGAAGTGTTTTGTTTCTATGTGAGACATTCTCCTGAAAAACAAAAACGAGATGAGATGGCTTTAAACATGCTGGTAGTCTCCCTAAGCTTTTTAGAAGCCATTGGGGGTGATGGAGGAGACCAATGGTGGTACCTGTGTTTGTCTCATGATTCACAAGGGAGACAATGTGCACAGAAAACATTTTTAAAGCCAATTTTCCAAACAAAAAGTTGGGAAAATGTTCAAGCTATGCTAATTTGTTTATTGTGCCCTACTTCATGTAGACTATTGGATGTACTTCTTTCATTATTACCTATGTCATTAACAATTGAAATATATTTCTTCTGTTTGTTTTTCTTTGAGAGGTCATACATTTACTATTCCATCAGTGATTTCCATTCAACAAATATTTTTAAAGCACCAATTCTATATAAGGCATGTTGATTTAAAAAAACAAAAACAAACAAACAAACAAACAAAAACAGACAGAAGAAAGGAGTAAATGAATGATCTGGAGAAATGCCTCAGTGATAAGAACAGTTAACATCAACTGAGAAGAACGGAGCTCTGGTGAACCCAGTGCCCACACTCTTCAATAAAAAGAAAGCAGGAGATGGCCACTCATGCTTGTAAAGCAGCATTGTGTTAGAAGAGACAGGAGGACCACTCCAGGCTCAGTGCAAGACCTTGTCTTGAAGGAATAGGTGAAATGTGACACACACACACACACACACACACACACACACATGCAGACACACACACTCATGTACATATACCATACACACATGCCATACACACATACACCACACTCACACAAATACACACAAAAGAATAAATGAAAATCAATTTACACATGCCCATAAATGGTCATCTCTGAGCCAGAATTCACTCTTCTAAGTTGACAAGTTATTGTGTCAGGTTTGTATGACTATTGGCAAAGGATTTTGTCCTTGGTAAGAGACTATTAGTTGCTTCAGTTCATGTCATGTTCTGAATTTTCAACTCCATTCTAGTATCTGTAACTAAACCACTGATTCATTTTTCATGAAACCTTTGAAATTTTTATAAATTTTACTTTCTACCTATCACACTCTTTTTTTGTAAGAAGGCTTATGAACTTTAAAAAAAGACATATATATATATTCTTATTGTGGTTTAATAAGGATCAGGATAAACAGGCCGAATAGATGTTTATTCAGGGAGAAATAACTTACAACCTAGACTGATGAACACCAGCAAGTTCCACTGGATACTCTCCTCTAAGCGACCTGCCAACAAGAGAGCATTCCCTGGCTCCTCCTCAGACCTAGTTCCACAAGTCACTTCCACCCCTGGCTCCACCCCCAATGGGCGTGGTCAGTGCCACAGAAGGAGGCAAAGTGAATATCCCACTACATATTCTAATTTTAGTTTTTCAAAAGAATTTTATAGATATTCAATGACTGAATTTTCTCTAGACTACAGTGCTAAACAGAAAGGTTTTGAATGAGAAGTTGAATTTTAGTTATTCTGAGTGTTAGCATTTTGCTATAAGGTATTTCTTGTCTTTTAGGGTTCCAATATTACGTTGGTTACTGGAAGGAGCTAACTGTCATTATTGTGTTTAGGTGATTTGAACTCCTGGGATCTGTTCATTTGCCTGCCTTCCAGGGAAGCTGATGGGAAACCCTGCATAGCCAGGGAACACATGTGTCGACTAAGTCTACATCAAAAGGTAAATACTGTCGCAGTGCAAACACAGTTTATCAATCCTATGGGTGTTATTAAAAGGGAACATTTTTGATCCCTATATTGTTTTTAATTCTTAAAAAATTGAAACCACTGCATCTTTGGGGCAAGTTTCCAAAAGAGTTAGTTAATTTTCTGTCATTATAACAAAACATTAGGAGCAGTTTCCCCACCAGCCTGGTCCCACAGCCGCATCGGCCCCAAATAACACACAGATATGATGTATTAGATATAAAGCTGTTGGCCTGTTACTAGCATTTTTTTATTGGTTAGCTCTGTCTTAAATATTAACCCATTCTGTTAATCTAAGTGTTTCCATGTGGTCTTATCAGAGAGAGGGTCTGGACCTTCTTCTCCCTTAAGTCTCTACATGTTGAATCTCCTACCTATCCCTGAATCCTCCTTGTCTGCTAATCCTGCCTATCTTGCTTTCCTATTGGCCAACAGGGCTTTATTCATTAACCAATACGAGAAAGATATTTACAGAATGACATCTCTCATCAGCAAACCAGCATATAAAGAGAGAAGACCTACCTTTGCCTCATAGTTCATGCTTTGTACTTGTGCCCAGGCCATACATCATGAACTGTGTGTGTGGTAAGGGGAATCATTCACTTTATGGTATCTAGGAAGCAAGGAGAACAAGAAAGGAAATGACCAAGGTTCCAATATCTCCTTCAACAGTTTGTTCCCAGTGGTCTAATTTCCTCTAGTGAAGCTGTGCTTCACAAGTATTTTACCAGGTCCCAATAACAAACAAGCTGGCGACTAACCCTTTGCATCATGAGTTTCTGGAGGACATTGAGGATACAACATGCCTTATTATTCACTTTATAATTAGAACTAGATTTTGTTTTTAATATAATTTCCCCCAGCTCTTACAGTTTTCTTTTTTGTAACTCAATAAGACACAAACTTTACCTAGAATTATGTAGCTTATTGGATGCTGCTTATCCTCAATTCATTGACTCGCAGTATTTTTTTGTATCATTGTACTGACTTCTTCAAACTCAGCTATGTCCTAGTGGGCTCCAGTTGCCATGGTGAATCAACCTAGAGTCATCTAATAAGAAAGCATTGAGTGAAGAGTCATCTGGGTCAGACTGGCCTGTGTGCATGTCTGCAAGGGATTATTTTGAATAATAATTTATGAGGCAGTCCTAGCCATATAGGCTATAGGCTTCAGAATCCCTGGGCAGATGGTCATGAGTTGTATTAGAAAGCTAGCTAAGTACTAGCTCACAAGCTATCCAGAGAGTGAACCAGCAAACAGCAGCATTATTCCATGGTTTCTGCTCCAAGCTCCTGTCCTGCTTGAATTTTCACCCTGAATTCCCTCAGGAAGTGACCAGGGAGTGTAAACTGAAATGAACACTTTCTTCCCAAGGTTGCTTTTGGTTGGAGAGTTTATCATAGCAACAGAAACTGAACTAGAACATCATATTAAATTGCAAAAACAAAAAAAAATAATATGCTTTCTTAACCTAACATTGAAATTAAGTATTTATCATCTATTCTATGTGAGCGTTCATAAGTGAAGGTGGAATGAAAACTTGTCCAAAGTGCTAGTCATTATACTAGACAAGTTTCATATTATTGATACTTGTAACAAGTCTGTGAGGCAAATGCCAAAACCAACTTGCTTTCTATCTTCTAACTGAAGTTTCAGTAGCCTACCCTGATGACACAATGGCAAGGAAGGTCTAAACAATTTCATTTTTCTTCTAATCTTTTTCTGGTAATTTTTTACTTCTTTGGCCTTTAGGCTGAGCACATTCTTTTGGGTTGGTTTTCTGTTTGTTAGTTTTTTTCTGTTTTTACAAAGCAGAGGCTTGGCCTTGAACTAATGATGTAGTCTAGGCTTGGCCTAGACCTTGTAACTCTTTGTCCCAGCACCCCGACTCTTTGCGTATCTGTAATCATTTCTTCTCTCCATTCATCCCTCCCCTTCCTCCTCCTCTTACTTCTCCTCTGCCACATTCCCTTCCTGTCCCTTCCTCTCTCCCTCTTTCTTTCTTTTCTTTCACTAGCCTGGGATCCCTATCACGACCTGTAACCACAGCCATTCCATGACTGTTTTCACTACATTTGCTCAGTTTGTGCTTTATAACAACCACCACCTAACCTTCAGAGCAGCCTCCCAGGCTTCAGGTCTGTAGATGCCTGTCCTTCTGACTTGTATGCCCCACTGATGCTTCGAACTCAAGCTCCCTAGCCATATGTCTGATTAGTCATAAGTATGGCCAGCTACTCATTCACCTCTTAGGTTAAAATCTGGCCCTCATCCTTAAGCCTTCCCTCTTTTTTTCCCATTTACAATGTACTACAGTGCTAAAGCATGTAATCTCTAGTCTGCAACTCTGTGTCTTAGCATTATTCAGAAGGGTAAACTGCAGAGAAACTAATAAAAGAACCATGCAGAAGACTGGACAGAGTGAAAGAAACCCTAACATGAAAAAGATGGCAGGACCCCTAGGAACTAGCAAGAACCCAAGATTTTTACTACTCCAGGTCACATGAGACATATACAGAAGGAAAGACACAGCCCTGAGCTACTGAGAACAGGAGCCAAGACATCCACTGGGTGGGGGTGGGGTGGGGGTGGGAATGGGGGTGAGGGTTGTTAAGTGAATGGGATGTAGCTATACTCTACCATGGGCTTGAAGGCAGAATAAGAAACAGAACTGCTCTCCGAACCGTCCAGGTCCTCTTCTGTTGCTCTCATTCATCCAACACAACACTTAGTCAAGCAACAAGAATTTCTGTGATGCCATCCATAAAAATTAGCCTGCTGGGAACAGCAGGAGTGGAGGCCTGGAGAACAGAACAGGGAGTACTTAACACAATTAGCTGTCAGAGGTTCGCTGTGACCAGAGCCTGCCCAATAGTTTCTTCTCTCACCTTCACTTAGCTCCAGGATCATACTAAGTGATAAACTAACTATCTTTCTCAAAACACTTTTGCTGGCTTTTGTCATATACCTTTCTCCTCCTCCTCCTTCTACTTTTTCTCTCTTCCTGGAATGCCCTCTCTTAATCCTCCCAATCTCTCTGACTTTCAATAAGGATGGGCTTTGTCTCCCTGACAATATCTAGAGACATTTTTGGTTTGTCACAACCAGGAGAAAAATGTGCTATGGTCACCTATTAGTCAAAGCCAAGGATGTGGCTAAGTACTGGGTAATAATGTTCACAACCAAGAGAAATGAAGCCCGATGTACTGATAGTGTCAAAGCTGAGAAACCCTAAGTTACCCCAGGACCATGGTCTTTCATGATAAACTCCTGCTCTCTCACACCTCACCTAAAAGATTTTGGCCACATTGAATCTCTATAGCCTTCAGTGTCTTTTACTAAAATATGAAGGCCTTAGAAAGCAGCTTTAAATTCTCATGGAAGTCACAGGAAACTTTGTAATGAGGCAGAACCAAGAAGAATAACAAAGTTGCTGGGTGTGTGTTTTGCGGGGGAGGGTATGATGAAGTGCAGCGTCTAGGATGCTGAGATTACATCTCCATATTTTTAAATTTCAAGAATAGTTTTAGACGTGAAGAAAATTATAGAATTAGTGTAACGTTTCCCTGTGTACCTTGACTCACCTTCCTCTAAGATTAGCAAAATATACAACATGAACAATAAATTAGCATCGATCCAAACTATCCACAGAATTACAGGCAGTACTTAGATATTTTTAAGCCCCTGTCACGTCCCTGTTCCAGGATCCAATCGCATACCCTTGTTAGATGCAGTTTCAACCAGTCTCTGTTGTCTATCCCAGTCTGGGTTTTTCTCAGTCCTTTATTCCCTTAATGCAATGGAAATTTCTGAAGACAGTTTCGATTTAGGAGAATGTCTCTGGGTTGGCTTTATTGGATGTTTTCTCACAAAACTATGGAGTTTCTGAAAGAACGCTGCTGCGGTGATTTGAATGAGACTGGCCCACGTGGGCTCATGTATTTGAATACTTGGATCCCTTTGGACCTGCTTAAGAAAGACTGGGGGGTGTGGTTATGCTGGGGGAAGTATGTCACTGGGGGCAGGCTTTGAGGTTTCAAAAGCCCACACTACGCCTCATCTCACTCTCCCTGTCATCTACACTGTGGATCAGATGTAAGCTCTCCGCTAACGCTCCAATGCCATACCTGCCTGCCTGATGCTGCCATGCTCTCTACCGTGAAGACCACGAACTTCCCTTAGGAAACTGTGAGCCCCCAATAAACTCTTTCTTTTATAAAATCCGTGGACATGCCGTTTTGTCAGAGCAACTGAAAAGTGACTAAGACGACCACAGAAGAGATTAGATTTTTTTTTTTGTGGCTTTAAGTGTCAGGAGGCACACGATACTCCTTGCCCCCGTTTCCCTGGTTATCTGGCATAGGTAGTATGTACTGCCTTTCTCCACCGTGGAACTACTGGTTTTCCTTTTGCTTTGGGATTCAATATTTTCAGAGTATGCAAATATCTTGCTTTTCTGCAAACTTTGGGACACGCATTTTAATATCCAGTCATGGATCTTACCAGTTATTAATAGTCCCGTTCCTTCTATAATTATTATGTATGGACCTTCTATAGGGAAGATCTGTTTCTATCAACATGTCATGCCCAAGTTCCTTTTATTTAAAAACCAAGTCTCGTGTGAGAGATCTTTTTGCCTAGAAGATTATTTATACACTAAATTTAGACTATTTATCAGGATGGAAGCCTCTTGAGATACTTTCCCTACTGAATGTATTGTCTTATCTTTTACTTTGTCAACTCATTCATTCAACTATTTGTGCATTTATTATCTTATCTATCCCTTTGTTGTTTCTACAGTTACTTACTGGACATCTTTACCCAGCCATGTTTAGGCCCAAGGGAAATATAAATTAGCAAAACAGACATAAACCTTTGTTCTTGGTGGGGGGTGGATTAGACCCTTAACAGAAGACAGGTCAAGGAAATGCCCAAGTAAAAGACCATGTTAGATGTCAAAAAGAACCAGGACACAAATTAAAATAAATACAGAAAAAAATGTTAAACTTAGATGAGTAGGGTATGTTCCATCAAGAGACATTTGATCTAGGAATGATGCAGACCCTTGATCCTGGCACTTAGGAGTCAGAGGAAGAAGGATCTGTGTGTTTGAAGCTAGCATGGTCTACAGAGTGAATTCCAGGACAGCCCGGGCTACACAGAGAAACCCTGTCTCAACCTTCTCCCACCAAAGTGACATTTGAGACCTGCCTGGAAGACCCTGAGATCCTGGTGTCAGTGGCTCAGGTAAAGGTTACAGATACAAAGGAAAGGAGAAATAGGTATCAGGCAAAAGGAGGTTGTCTTGATTTTGGGTTTTTTTTTTTTTTTATTGTTTTCAGTTTGTTTAACGTGTGTGAGTGTCTTAATTATTTTTCTATTGTTTTGAAGAGACATCATGACTAAGGCACCTTACAAAAGAAAGGGTTTAACTTGGAGCTGGCTCACAGTTTTGGAGGGTGAGTTCATCCATGATCGTCAAGGCAAAGCGCAAGGCAGCAGGCCGGCAGCAGGCATGGTTCTGGAGCAGTAGCTGAGAGCTTCTGTCTGATCTAAAAGTTGGAGACAGGGAGAGTGAGACTAGACCTGGAGTGAGATTCTGAGGCATCAAAGTCAATGGCACACCTCCTCCAAGAAGGAGTGACACTCCTCCTAATAATTCCCCAAACAGTCCACTGATGAGGGACCGAGCATTCAAAAATATGAGCCTATGGGAGCCACTCTCCTTCAAACCATCACTTTCATGTTTTGCCTGCATAGAAAATCTGTGTACCATGTGCATGGAGTACCTGCAGAAGCAAGAAGAGGAAATCAGATCCTTTAGGACTGGAGTAACACAACCAACATGTGGGTACTGGGAATTGTATCTGGCTCCTCTAAAAGATGATGAGCAATTCCATATGTATTGGTGTACTTTTTTTTACAGCAGAGGAGATAGTAGCAGAGAGATGATAAATGGATAAATAGATAGATACATACATACATACATACATACATACATACATACATAGATGATAGATAGTTCTCTAAGGCCTCTTAGATAATAAAAGAAATAATAAGAATTCACACTCAGGAAGTCTGACATCAAATGCCTATTTCCTCATTCAGAAAAACTTTCTAATCAGGTATTCAGACAGTATCCTGACAGCCTAACCCAATGAGTATTCTTAAAGAATACATGAATTCTCAATGGCACACATAGATAACTCCACTTGGTAAGAATAAGTGATATGAAACCTTATGAACTGTTATCTATTTTCAAAGCAGAATTCCTTTCACAATTACTGGAGTTGTTGCAGAATTGTGGATCACTTTGGAGTGAACAGATTAAGATCACTTGCAGTGATTGGTTAGAATAATGTAAGATTTGTAACAGAATGAGTGAGTAAATCTCCAGGAGGATAATGATGTGGATTTAAAAGTTAAAAGTCCATTTATGCTTGTGATTCTATGAAGGAAGGTCTACTGTGTAAGGCAATCCTGCCTTCACTAACTGGAGTTCTTCTCACCTCAAGCAAATGGATTCATTCCTAGCTTTGAATGCTTGTGGGATTAGCAGGCACTAAAGCCAGATGCTGACTTCAGCATCTGGAATACTGAGCACATCTGACAAGGCTCTTACTGCAGAGCATACAAGGCATTTCCTTGTTAATTTGATGGAATGGTGGTGATATTTGGAAGACAACAACTTCTCATTCAGTTTAAACATTCCCAGTTTAAATGTCCATTCTTTTTAGTTAGTGATGTTACAAGGGTTTATTGTTTTAGTTTAGAAACACTTCCCATATGTGTATATGTATGAATGTTAACATGTGTGAGCACATGTGTGTACATGTGTCTGTGCATGCCTGTGGAGACCTGAAGTTGATCTCTGGTAGCTCATTCGGTTGCTCTCTGTTTTGTAATGTGGAAGGTCACTACTAAGCCCAGAGCTCTCCAATTCCAGGTAACTTAGGTATTCATCTTGTCCCAGAAATCCTTGGTCTCTG
Source organism: Phodopus roborovskii (assembly GCF_943737965.1). Classification (NCBI taxonomy): domain Eukaryota; kingdom Metazoa; phylum Chordata; class Mammalia; order Rodentia; family Cricetidae; genus Phodopus; species Phodopus roborovskii. The sequence goes on from NW_026125444.1 coordinate 9,353,170, forward strand.
CCTCCCCAGTGCTGAGACTACAGGAAGCCTGCAACACATGCCTGGCCTATCACACAGGTGTAGGACTCTGACCTCTGGTTGGTTATCTATGGAATTGCTCCCTAGACCTGACTTTCACTCTTTATCATGATAATGTGCAACAGAAATAATTTAGATACGTTCACTACAGAATAAGTTTATGGAGGTATACTTGGGAATGGAAATTTTTTAAAATGCATATTTCTGTCTTCCCAATTGTGCCTTTAAGAACAATTCCAGTGGTGAATATTATTACCATTTTACATTTAATTTCTAATCCTGCGAAAGGGGTTTCATGTGTGTCTGTATATATCATATATGCAAAAATATATGTAAAGAGGACATTTAACCTCTTATAAGACATAGCATGTGTGTTCACTCATGTTAATATGCATACACACACAAGCAGAGTAAAAGTCTTAATAAAATGAGTTTCGGCTGTTAATGGTATAGTAACTATAGCAAATGTAATATCTACTTTATGACATTGACATTGGTGGAGGACATGCATGTGTGGGAGTACTAAAATATATGAGAAACCTCTATGACTTCTGCTCAATTTTATAGTGAACCCCAAACTGCTCTTTTAAACAATAAAGCTTATAAGTGGCCGAGGAATATTTCATCAGCAAAGCACGTAAGCAGTAAGTAGAACAAGCTTGACTCCTAGTTCCCACATACAAATGGCTGGTAGAGTGGCAAGCTCCTGTAATGTCAGCCCTGGGACTCATTGCCAGCCTGTCTAGCTTAACCAGTGAGCTACTGGCCAATGAGATACCTCATATCAAAGAAGGTAAGTGGCATTCCCAAAGATGATATAGTCAAGTTAGCTCTCCCGCCTCCAGATATATGCGCATACATGTGTATGTACATTGTTCCCCATGCAGACACATGAATACATATGCACAAATAAAAATACAATAAAAAGTAAAATCATTGTTGCAATGTTTTACTGGAGGAACTTATCACACAAGTTAGAGAATCCAGATAAAACTCCCTTGACAGTATTCCACTGGATAATACAAATCTTCTATATTTTGTAATATTCATTAAGACAAAATTCACTAGACTATGAGAGAGCGCCGTTAGCTTCAACAGTCAAATATGGGACATAACGGGTTTGCGATGACTGTGGTGCATGGTACTGGAGTGCTGGCCAGTTTCCCTTCTCTGTTTTGTGTTCAAATCCAGAGCTGAAGGGAGATGGTGTTTTGGGTGTCCCGTGACACCATGGTGACATACCACCATAGTTAAGTTGGCTGCAAGAGTGAGTGAATGCTGAAGCCGTGCTCTGGAGGAAACAGTGATAGGGGAGTCATTAGGTGAGGGATAGGAAAATAGCAGCTAGAAGTGTAGAAGGGTGCTTGCCTTCTTGCCTTGGCTTCATTTGCCTTTGCGAAGTGTAGTCTTTGCATGATGCCATTCTGATCTAGTACTTCATGTGATGACATACTCTGAGGTGACACAGCACTCCACTCTCTGAAATCTGTGCTAGCGTCCTCTGCCTTGAAGAAGCTCCTCGGAGCCACTTGTTCAGGCATGAATCCTTCTATCTATCGGGGAGGGGGGGGGGAGGATTTTGTCGCCTCCTGATTGGGTAGGAGAGGAAGGTAGAGCGGGAGCTCCAGGCTTCCACAGTAGCAGCTCATGTGCTCATAGCCCCTGAGAAGGTTAGAGGGGACCTGTGTTCGTCTATCATCTTCAAAGCTGCTTTGCTAGTGTTTGTCCAATTTGTGGATCCTTCCTTCGCTAAAATTTCTATTCAATCATTAGCAACTGAGCGATTTTGCCTTACATAGGGAAAGATAGTTCCATTCAATGCCCTTTGAAGCTTTGTATAACCTCAGAATGAAGCCTCGTGTATAACTTAAAACAGCAGAAATCTCTTGTTACAGCTTTTCCATGCTTTTGTGATCCTCTGCCTGTCCCCCCAACTCGTCTGAATAATTCTAAACTGGTGAACCAGGGTGTTGTTAGGAAAGTCTTTGTTTACTCTAAAATTACCTTTTGAATTCGAGAAATGTAGACAACTCTAGAACCGTTTTCTACACTGACACGGAAGCTTTCCTTGACTTCTAGAGCGAACAAAAGTAAGCGCAGTAGATGTTGGTTTCCCTGGAGCCAGCACAGGACATGGTGTTTAGGAATGCTGTCCATGCCCAGAGTTGGTCTGCTTACAGGACTAGACTGAGGCTTCAGCTTGTTCTCCCTGAAGTTATATTTAGTCAATGGAGAGTTTGCTGAATAAATGTATAAGTTAATATGATTCTCAGCATCAGGGAAGATTTCATCAGGCTGGGTCAAAGCACTTTAAATGAATCATTAGGAAAAAGCTACATCTTATTACAGAATTGATCAAAATGGAACTCAAGACTCTACCTGCTTTATTGTACAAGTGAAGAAATTGAGAACAAACAAGCAGACCATGCTCAAGGTTAGGATTCTATCAACTGCACAATTAGAACTGCATCCATATATCCTTACCATTTTGACCAACACAGTTGAGTTTTATCTAGGCTTGCCATCAGAACATGTTGAAGAAACTAAAATACTTTATTGTGAGAGAGTGAATTAATTTGAAAGTAATCGATAGTGCCTCAAGAATAAATCTTATCTTCAAGCTGATTTAAACAGATCCCCACGCCCGCCTCTCTCTCTCCTTCTAGCTTTAACAAGGTTTTGCCACATTTGGTTTTAGTTTGGGGATGTAGTTCATGTAGCTAGTTAATCAAACTGTAAAGTCACAAGACAAGAGAATTGAACTTGCTATAGAATGGTTCTGTTCTGGGTGAAACAGCAATGACCTTCACTATGAAGTAAAGACCATATGTAAGGCTTATCACTGAAGATCTGAGTGTTCAAGTCACTGTGGCCTCTGGAATTTAGGTTACTTGGCTTTCTAGTCCTGTAGTGATATTTTTGCCATGTGCAACTATGAAGCTATGTTACTATATTTGGCATAAATATGTGTTTTTATTTCTAGCAGATAGAATAGCTTTGAAATAAAAAACGGTTGCCAAGTTATTCCCAAATATTTTGAAGATTTCTGAGGGCAAATTTCTATTGTATGTAATCAAATCAACTACTTTGTCATTAATGATTCAAGTGCCCACTTGTAGATGTTTTACAGTTAGATGAGGATGTAGCAGAAGATGGATACCTACAGCTCACTCTCGTGCACTTCTCTCTCTCTCTCTCTCTCTCTCTCTCTCTCTCTCTCTCTCTCTCTCTCTCTCTTTGTATTTTTGTTCCCTGTGTGTCTCTATGCTCTGTTTAATTACTTTGAAAGTAATCAATAATGCCTCAATAATCTCTCCCTCTCTTCTTCCCTCCTCCATCCTTTCTTCCCCCCTCCTTCCCTCCCCTCCCTCCCCCTTCCTCCCTCCTTCTCTCTCTCTTCTTGGCCTCATCATTTGTGAACTCTTAATTCACTAGGATATTTTTCATTCTTTTCAGATAAATGCATTACCAGAAATACAGTCTCAGCTTTGCAGAAAAGAAGTCTTGTGTCAAATGATCAGAAGATTTCCAGGTAACCTTTAGTTTTCTTCTTGATGCATGAACGTTTGACATCTGAAGGCTTCTGAATACATCACAAATAACACAGCCTCAAGACATCATCCCCAGCTCCCCCTTCTATCAAGTCCACTGTCCAATGATAATATCTCATACTATTATGACTGGTTCTTTCGTCTTTTGGTTTTCCTATCTGGCTTGCCAAGGAGTCTGTTTCTATTTGTCATATGTTTCTTTTAAAAAATAGTTCTGCCTTAGTTTAAAAATGATTGTTGTTGTAATTCTTAGTTATATATATCTTGACTTTTTAAAAAGGCTTATGATTATGTCATTGTGCTAGTTATTTTTGTTTTGCTTTGTCAGCTTGACACAGATCAGGGTCATCTGGGAAGGTGAAAGTTTAACTGAGAAAATATCTACATCAGATTGGCCTACATTGTAGACAAAACTGTGGGACATTTTGTCCCCGTGTTTGATGTGGTCCAGACCACTGTTGGCTAGTGCCAACACAGGTGGGCTAGGTAGGTCTGGTTTATATAAGAAAGCAATCTGAACATGGATAGCAAGCCAGTAGTAGGCAGCATTCCTCCGTGGTCTATGCTGTAGTTTCTGCCTTAAGTTCTTTCCCTGACTTCCAAGCTGTGCCCTAAAACAAACTTTCTCCTTCCAGAGTTGTTCTTGGTCATGTTGGTTCATCATAGCAACAGGAAGCAAGCTAGAACAGCTATTCTGTTCTCCAAATTTTGTTTTCCCTCTCTGAAACCTGCTCACTGTGTTCAAGACACTAAGTGAAGTTCTATCTTCATTGTATGAGGAATTTTGGAGAAAAATCACTACCTCCAGTTCCTGCACAGTTCCCAGAGTGGAAAAGATGTCAGAAGGGAAGTGAGCCTCTAGAGATGAAATAAGTCTTCACAGATAAAATTATAGCCTACCTTAGAACTCATTGGTGAAAGTACCTTAGATTTCTTATTTAGACCCATCAATGCTTGTGCCCCTAGGAAGTGTTTTACTTCATAATTAAAATTTAGATCTGCATGGCTTCATTTCTGTATTTATTAATTTATGCCTTGGTAGATTCTGGAAATGTGGCATACTGATGCCCACTGGCTTCTCTGTGGGGTTTTGCCTCCTAGTCAAGTGTCAGCCTGGCAGGCATGTCTCACTATACTGAGGGCAATCTCCTCTCCACTAACCCAGGATTAAAATAAAAACAAGTCAGTAATTTTTCTTTAAATTTTAGATATATTTCTAAAATAATAGTGAGTGACTTTTATTTTGTATGTGTTGTTTCACAGCACAATATGATTGAATGCATAGTTTCTGGCTCATTTATTTATTATCTTTTTGTTATGTTTCTCTCTCTTTTTTTTTATTTAAATTTGAAGCAAGCTTGTTTTACATGTCAATCCCAGTTTCTTCTCCCTCCCCTCCTCCACTGTCCTCTCCCCAACCCCTATCCCATCCCCTTTCTGCTCCCCAGGGAGGGTGAGGCCTTCCATGGGGGAATCTTCAAAGTCTGTCATATCATTTGGAGCAGAACCTAAGCCCTCCCCCATGTGTCTAGGCTGAGAGAGTATCCCTCTATGTGGGATGGGCTCCCAAAGTCCATTCATATACTACGGATAAATACTAATCCACTACCAGAGGCCCCATAGACTGCCCAGTCCTGACTAACACCCACGGATTTCCCAGATAACAGACTGGAGTGCATGAGCTCCCCCTTGTTCAGGTCAGCTGTCTCTGTGGGTTTCTCCAGCCTGATCTTGACTTCTTTGTTTATCACTCCTCTCTGCAACTGGATTACAGGAGTTCTGCTCAGTGTTTAGCTGTTAGTGTCTGCTTCTGCTTCTATCAGCTACTGGATGAAGGCTCTAGGATGGCATTTAAGGTAGTCATCAATCTCATTATTGGGGAAGGGCATTTAAGGTATCCTCTCCACTATTGTTTAGATTGTTAGTTGGGGTCATCCTTGTAGATCTTTGGACATTTCCCTAGTGCCAGATTTCTTTTTAAACGTATAATGGCTCCCTCTATTATGGTATCTCTTTTCTTGCTCTCTATTCTTACCCTGACTCAATCTTCCTGCTCCCTCATGTCCTCCTCTCCCATCTTCTTCTCTTCTCTTTCTCTTAACTACTGCTCCCCGCCCCCATGCTGCCAATTTTCACAGGAAAGCCTAGATAACTCAGCCTAGCTTCCTTGAATTTATGATCCTGCTCCCTCTAATTCACAAGTACTTCGGATTTTAGGTATGTGCCATTACCCCATCCTGTCTCCTCTGCAGGGATAGGAACTGAATCAGAGGCTTTGCATGCTAAGAAAGCACCCTGCTATTTAGCTACATCTCTAGCTAGCTTGTTATTTTGAAAACCATAATATGGGTGTATGGAGAAGAGTCGGTCAGTAAATGGTTGTCTTAAAAGCATGCATACCTGAGTTAGATTCCCATCATTTATGTCTTACCAGTTCAGTAAACTCCAGGTTCAGTCAGGGACCCTGTCTCAAAATAAAGTAAAGAGTGATTGGGAAAGACACATGATGTTGGCCTCTGCCCTCCACGCACAGGTGCACATACATGAACACACCCCTCCTGCACATCCATATAAACACTCAAATAAGTAAGTAATCAGCAAACAAGAATGCTCTTCTGGGCTAAGTAAAACAATTGTTTCCACCACTAAATATTAATAAATACCAGAGTTCCTTTAGTTAAGATAACCTCCCCACCCCAAATTATGTGCATTTTGAGCACCGTTTCCAGGTTTTAACACATTGTTTTGTTGTTGTTATTGTTGCTGCTTCCCCACTGTGATTTATGTGTAAGAGTGGTTGGTTCAGAACAAAATAGAAAACAGAAGGACAGCATAGCAGTGAGTGGTTGTTTGTAGTATGGAACACTTTCAAATACATGCGTACACATTCCTCAAGAAAGCCTAATATGTTATTCGTTCCTTGCTTCCATAAAATTAGAAAGTATTTTCTGCCTTCTTTACTTTGAAAATGACTGCACTCTGAAGAACATCAGTTCTAGAAATATGTTGCCCTTTTTTACTCATTCTTCCTCGCTCGCTCGTTTTCTATTCATCTCCTAACAAGATAGTTTTGTTATCTTTCCTGAGTAGAAGTTAATCTTCTTAAGTGTCTAGATTTAAAAGCATGTACCCACAGCATTATTTTCTGACCTGAATTTTATGAACAGTAGCTTTTGTGGCACTTTTGTCTATGGATACACAAAATACAAAATTAACTTTTTCACAGGCTGAAACTAATTGGTTTGCTGTGAATATTGAATATTGAATATTGAATAGTAATATCACTCTAGTATTTAAAGTATGGAATCATTCAAGGGGTAGGTTGGGTTGAGGACAGTGGTGTATAGCTCTACTCCCTTACTCAAGAGATAGGCATGATAGTGACCTTGAGCCAGCTGGGTAGGTCACTCACTGTCTCAAAAAGAAAATCATGACAATAAGATAATTCTCATGAAACATTAACCCGTTGCTGAGCCCACTGAGCTACAGACGACAGCATCAAACCTATGGGGCACACAAAGTACTGGTCAATCTTAATAAACTTGTCTTGGGATGAGGGGAGTTGACAGGATGATAGGGAGGTAGGTGACCGTGGTTGCTATGTACTACATACACGTGCAAAGTTGTCTAAAACCAAATTTGATCAGTAGAAAAGATCATGAAAATAAGATGACGCATATGAAATTTTTAAGTAGCATGCTTGCAATATAAAAGTGTCTCAATTAGCAGGTATTACGTTTTGAAGGAAAAACAAACATAGAAATACAAAATTAAGCATAATGCTATATAGTACATTCTGTTTACAGCCAAAATAGCTCGCACTGTTTTAAATTCTGCTTTATTTAGAGGCTAATAAAAGTTAAATTCCAGAGATTTTTAGCTTTACCACTAGTTAACAATATGAATTACTTAATTTTATTAAAACTTTTTTGGTCCCGCTTTTGTTTTCAAATCTTTAAGTGTGGATAATTAGGCCTACTTCATAATTTCGCTCTTAAAATCAAGTGAATTATATGTGCATATATATATATTATAACATTTGCTTAAGAATAAAACTTGCTGTGTAGTATTATAACTAATACATATGCTTAATAAATGGTGTCTGGACTACCCCTATTTTTAAAAAATTGAGCAGCAGCCTCACATTACTCAATTGTTTTCTCTTTTTATGGTTGATTAGCACAAGAATTTTATGTTTCTGAGAAAAACTCTGACAGGTGTGGGATTTGGTTTACTTCTCAGCTCAGAAGACACATGGCATACTTTTATGGATATTGTTGGGATGATGCAAGATGCCTATGTCAGAAATGAAGTTGTTATTTCCAGAGTTGTTGATATGAGCAATGCCCAGTACTTGTATCTGTTCGACCTTAGTTGACCTTCGCATGACTTAGAGAGTTTGTTTATTTTATAATGGGCAGTAGGCTGAGCTGATAGAGTCCTCTCCTACATGCCTGAAGCTTAGGTTCTATCCTAGAGATGAAGACAGGAAGAACAGGAAGGTGCATGTCATCTTTGACTACTTAAGGAGCTAAGGATAGCCTGGGCTAACTTAGACACAATACCAAACTTTCCCTCTTCCCAGAGGTGGCATTTCTCTCTTCCAAGACTATCCATTATAGAAATATCTTTGAAAAAAAATAGTTTGGAAGAAAAACTGTTAATGCACCTGTAAAATGTGCCAAAGTATGAAAGATGCATGGGCAAGCATCTCCATCAGTTTTGGAGATCCATGACAGTATAATCAGTATTCAGTCGGAGTAACTAGTATAATATAGTTTTGCTTCTGTTGATTAGTCTGTAAGAATATTGAATTTGGAGGTTGACAGAAAGACAGTGAGATCCAATGATTCCACAGGGACTTGCTGTCTAGTGCTTTGTCTTAGAAAAGACATAGCCATCGAGATGCTGAGAGGAGTGATGGACATATGGGTGGATGCATTTGGGACTCAGACAAGTGAGAGAGGGCTGAGTTCTGGCCAGAATCAGAAGTCCCGTCAGAGATAACTTGTAGAGCTCACAGGGTGTGTTCCTTCTCCAGCCAGCATTTACCTGACCTTAGACTTGTGACTCATATGGGAGGACACACACCCATGGAAAGTTTTCTAGCTAGTGAAAAGATTTATTTTTGTCTTGCCATTTAATACTTTGCCTTTTGTGGGGGAAAGTATTTTATAGTATTTAGTTGGTACAACTTGTTGTTTGTGACATCTATGAGGTTTGCTCTTTATTTTATTTTTTTGATAAAAGGAATTACTTTCCCATATTTGAAGTACGAAAACATGAACATAAGAGGATTATTCTGCAGGGCTGTGAGTTGTTTTTATTCTTTTTAGCGCAGCGTCGCCGTCCAAGAAGCCCTGCTTTGGAGTGTGCCAAGGATTTTGTTTTGTTTTAAGTGTTATTCATTCTTTCAAGTAATTTGTGTCTTAGGTCTGAGCCCTGGCTTTTGTATGAACTTTTAAAAAGAGACCAAGATATGTATTCAGAGATAACACATGGGTCATTTTAGGACCCACCCCCCCACATCCTTATTGCTTTCTTTTCCTTTCTTTCTTTCTTTCTTTCTTTTTTTCTTTCTTTCTTTCTTTTTTTTGTGACATGTCAGTTCCCTTAAAAAAAAGTAGAAAGAAAAACTATAAAATTTAATGCATATGCTACATCCAAGCAGAAATTATAAGATATATCATTAATATAATATAATTGAAGCTATTATTTTTAGCACTGACTGATAATGTATGTGTATGAAATATATTCCAGGTCTAATATTTCCAAAGTTTGCCTTTCTTGTATCCTGATGCTTTCTTCTGTATTTTCTGTGAACTTCTTGATCAGCAGTTCTTAATCTGTAACCCCTTTGGGGGGAGGGGGGTTGAATAACCCTTTCAGAGAGGTTGCCTAAGACCATTGGAAAACAGAGATATTTACATTATCATTCATAACAGTAGCATAATTACAGTAATGAAGTAACAATGAAGATAATTTTATGGTTGGGGTTACCACAACATGAGGAAATGTATTAAAGGGTCCCAAATTAGGAAGGTTGAGAACCACTATTCTAGAGGCTTTTCCAACTCCCCAAACCCTCGCCTTCTGTGCTACATGTGATTATATTTCTGATGCAAGATATTGCCTTCAAGTAAAAGTCTCACTTCTTTATTGTGACTTGATCAATATGATATGCAGAAAGTAAGCCAATGGGACATCCTTGCTCCAGTCATAAGTCTCTTAGCTGTATTTGCACTTTTATAAACGAAGTTCACAAACTCAGAAATGTCTAACATGGACTCTCTAGAAGTACATTTAAATTTCCATTCAGTTCTTCCCTGGCCAGCATCCCCAAAGCTTATAGGAATCATCTACCTTTCTTCATCTCCGTAGTGACCAGGTCAAAGCTCTCATGCTCTATCTGTGAAGTCCAGCCCAGTACCTACCTTATAGCAAGAGAGATTTTAACCCACCTTTCCATAAAGAGATAAATCAAGCCTGATGGGTCTGCTTATTGAAGTGTGTATATTAAGGGCCAGGCAACTGTCTCCCTGGTGCTCATTCCATCTAGGGGGGAATTATCTAGAACAACACTCATACACTCAAATGCATATGATTGAGAAGCCAGACAACTTATACCTCTGCAGGATTCTGCCTAGTCTGGAGTGGGAACGTGGCTGAGAAAAAGAGGTGAGGATGGAAAATTGCGAAGCTACTGTGTCGCTGAGTAGAATTGCAATGCTGGAAGTCCCTTCATAAACCTTCTCCGTGGAAAACCAGTGATCGCTGGATTCCCTCCAGTGGCCCCATCCTCCTTTGTCCTCTGTCTCATATACTCCTCTACTCTCTGCTCCCTCTGCTCCGCTACGCCTTTACGTTCTCCCAAGCCTTAGTGAGTTCAGCTTCTATTTGCCTCTAAAAACAAATGATGCTAGTCATAAAATTGATGAGCTTGGGCTTTCTACTAAAACCTTAATTCTGATATTGGGAGGGGGACTTGCAAGTCTCTTGCTATCCTTTCTTCTGGCTGTCAATCAGCGTTTAGACTCTCACCATACTGCATAAGAAAGCCATCCCTGGGTTAATTTACTCCCCTTAACAGGTTTTTCTTGTGAATTCTGACTTCTGTATGGATAGCCCCACCCCTCCCCATTGTTATCATCCTAGGCTCCCAGCTATCTGAGATCATCATGTCCATGACCTTCCTTTTATTTGCCTTTAGTTTTCCACTTCTGTGACTTTCCTTGGTGACTTGCATCAGTAGAGTTGATAATATGAAAGCTCTAACTAACTCTGCACCTTGCAATCACAGCCTTTTGGGTTTCTTCATTTCAGAACCTGCTGAGTCTGGATGTGGATGCTTGAATATAGACAGTACTTGCCTGAGTAACGCTGGTGGTACTTTCAATTTTTCCACTTTCAAATGTATGTCATTTTTCTCTCATAACCTTTTCGTACCTAACATGGACCCCTGTTAGTCACCAGAAGTATTGCCCCACGGCCCCTTGTAACATTTGTATTGCCCTTCCACACCTGTCGTGAGCCCACCAAACTTACAACTCTCTGTTCCTACATGAAAAGCACAGGAGGAAATCACCTGAATGTGCTGCATCTATTCCAAGAGTGCCTTCCTCATATTACTAAAATGGAAAAATATCACCTCACTCCTGGACTTTAAAATCACCGGCAACTATCACCATTTAAGTTGGTCATCACCCATGAAACAGCCTCTTCCATTACCCAGTTACTCTCTGAAATATTTGAAAAATATGGGTCAAAACAAATGTCTTAGTGTTATTTTGCTGTGAACATGCCACAGCAACTCTTATAAAGGAAAACATTTCATTGGGACTAGCTTAACGTTTCTGAGGTTTGGTCCATTATCATCATGGCGGGAAGCAAGGTGGCATGCAGGCAGACATGGTGCTGGAGAAGGAGCTAAGTGTCCTACGTCTGGATTGGTAGACAGCAGGACAAACAAAAGAGACACTGCACCTGATTTGAGCTTCTAAACCTCAAAGCCCACTCCCCCCAGTGACATACTTCTTCCAACAAGGCCACATCTACTCTAACTAGACCACATGTCCCAATCCTTTCAAATAATGCCACCCTCTATGAGCCTATGGGGGTCATTTTCATTCCATCATCCATTACAATCACCATAACAAACTACTAGCACTCATTGCAAAGAAGAACCACAAGAATGCTATCCATGTGAAGGTAAGTGGAAATGAATTGGAGTTCTTGAATCTCCATTGTAGAGAAGGTCCATTGCTCTACAGTCAGAACATTCATCAACAAAAGCTAGGGGAGTATTCTGATAGTGTGGTTTGCGAAAGAGGGCCTCCTCGGGGTTTTGCCAGCTGCTAGTTGGGTTAGGAAATTAGACAATTTGACTGAAATGCTACTTTGGCTGCGCATTTGTGAGGAATTGTGTCACAGCCATGGGAGAAGGATCCAATACAATGTTATAATCACTACTGTTTTGGGATGTTAAAGATTAATGAAAATAGAACGGTTGTTAGTAGAGAGTGTTGAAGTTATGGGAAGAGAGCCCTACCATCTCATTAGAGGGGCTTGCCAAAGCACAGATTGACTTGCCCAGTTACTCACTATGATGTAAGTATTGATCTGATGTTATAGGTCAAGGACCAAGAACACATCTCATTCCTTCACATTGTAGCCATTTATAGTCAGACATTTGCATCAGTAGAAGAATTGGAAATATGTGATTGCTATCAGTGAGTATGCTGGGAAGCTATGAATAAAATTGCCTGTGGTAGAAGCCTCTTCTGGGTGATGTTCCAGGTAGCCAAAGGGCATACATATTACCTCACTGATAGGAAAAATGATAAGCAGAGCACCTTCTCAGGTTCTTGATTGATCTCCATGCATGCAGGTTGGAGATGGATGCATAATTCTCCCAGGCAGACTTGCAGGTTGTCCTATCTTCAGTTATATTGTCATTGTTTCTTTTGACTGCTAAGTGCTGACGGCTCAAGGATGGAGCAGGGAGTCAATGGCAAGAAGCCTCCCTCTGTACCTCTCCAAGGATGCTTCGGTTCTTCTCATAGGTTTGTTCTCTAGGCAGCCTCTTTTCAGTGATTATGTATTCAAGCTGGAGGAAATAAATCTGGTGCTGTGGATAACTGTTGTGTTTCAGCTTCATTTACACATATGCCATACAAAAGAAAGTGAGAATGTATGAGGTGCATCTCCTAAACCTAGACCAGAAAGGAAATGCCTTTGTCCAGACGCCAGTGGACTTTGGTGGGTAGTTTTTATTTGGGTCTAAACATTAAAAACAAATCACACACACACACACACACACACACACACACACACATGCACGCACGCACGCACACACACACACACACACACACGCACGCATACACACACATACACATGTGCACACACACGAAACTGAGGAATCTCACTACAGAAAGAAATGGAGTTGTTTTGACTAATGAAGGTTCTTCTTTTATCCTTCCTTTTTCCAGGTGACCCCAGAGATGCTTTTCTGGTCTCTATTCCTTAGACTGCCTATTCTTTACATCTCTGTTTAGCTAGATCACACCAGGAAATGTGGCTTATCTTTGTGCATTATCAATGCTTGTTATCCCTTATACTCTTCTGAGGTTTGAAGTTCAGTGCAGTGTTGTCTGCTACAGTGACATGAAAAGGGTTAACACAAGCATAAATGACACACATGCTAACTAGTAAACCCAAGGTAGATCTGCCACAATCTCTCTCTCTCTTCCTCTCTCTCTCTCTCTCTCTCTCTCTCTCTCTCTCTCTCCCTCTCCCTCTCCCTCTCCCTCTCCTTGTCCTTCTCCCTCTCTTTCCCTTTCCCATTCCCTCTCCCTCAATGATGCAGGTGATGGATAACATCTACTCCTAGTTTAGAAATACAGTTCCTCTGTATTCCTAACCTGAGTGATCATGGTCTACCAGCCACCTGGATCAACACTATGCCCAAGGGAATAGTGCCTGTTAGTGGTTTCTTAGATGCAATTTTGTTAGCATGTATGAAGCAAAGTACCACAGACTACATGGTTCAAGTTTCAGGAGTGTATTACTCCTACTTCTAGAGAGGAGCCCACAATTACTGTGTCAGGTCATGTGGATTCTTATGAGGCTTTTCCTCAACTTGCAAAAGACACCTTCCTGTCTTTAGACTGTCTTCTAACTTCCTCTTCTTATGACAGCATCTCATCACATTAGAGCAGTGGTTCTCAACCTGTGGGTTGCAGCCCCTTGAGGGTTGAATGGCCCTTTCACAGTGATCACCTGAGACCATCTGCATATCAGATATTTATATTAAAAATCATAACAGTAGCAAAGTACAGTTATGAAGTGGCAATGACAACAATTTTATGGTTGGGGGTCACCACAACATGAGGAATTATATTAGAGGGTTATAGCATAGGAAGGTTGAGAACCACTTGCATTTCGTGGCTATTCTAATGACCTTGTTTGATCTTATACCTGCCAGAAAATTATAACAGCCTTGCTTCGTTTCCTTGAAAATGTGATAAAGTATCTACCACTTGCTATAATCTGTTATTTGGGAACTATGTGATTCTTCCATTCACTTGGCATCTCCATTGTGTATTGGACAGAAATATTGAGACATCATCTGGAATCTTGGGCCTGGAGAGATGGCTCAGAGGTTAAGAGCCCTGGATGATGTCAATTTCTAGCACCCATATGCCGCTCACCATGATCTGTAACTCATTTTTCCTGTGAGTTAATTATTTGGTTAATGGTAGATGTGGGAGGGCCTAACACTTTGCGGGGAGTACCATCCCTGGGCAAGGCGTCCTGGGTTCTATGAGAAAGCAGGAGGAACAAGCCAGTAAGCAGTACTCCACCATGGCCTCTGCATCAGCACCTGCCTCCAGCTTCCTGCCCTGTTTGAGTTCCTGTCCTGACTTCTTTCAATGATGGACAGTGATTTGAAAGTGTAAATCAGACAAACCCTTTCCCCTCCAAGTTGCTTGGAGCAATAAAAACTCTAAGACAGATCTTTAGTACTCATGTAAAAGCCAGACACAGACATATATGCCTGTAACCCCAGAGCTAGGATGGGCAAAGATAGGCTCTCCAGAGTTTGCTAGCCAGCCAGCCTAAACAAAAGGACAAGCTCCATGTTCAATGAGCAGTCCTGTTTCAAAAAATATGGTGGAAAATTATAGAGGAAGATGTGGGACACAGACTTCTGATCTCTGCATATATGTATATCTACACACACACACACACACACACACACACACACACACACAGAGAGAGAGAGAGAGAGAGAGAGAGAGAGAGAGAGAGAGAGAGAGCAAGAGGGAGATTGGGAGAGACAAAGTGAGACAGAGCCAGAGAAAGGGAGGGAAGAAGGGAGAGACGGAGGGGTCAGTAGTGTTGGGAGATATACTATGTTGAATTTCAAGTCATTTACTCCCCCTGCCTTTCTCTGGTTGTAAAGACAGATATTTGCTGACAATAATATTGCAAGTGTTATGAAAGAAAGATGGCGTTAATAAGTTTGAGGTGTTCAAGGATCTCTTCATTCATTTTCACAGCAGTCCAGACCAATACACAGACTTGACTATATCATCAGCGTTAGAAAATAATGGTCCATTAATGTGAGGTATTAGCTGACATGTGCATAACTTCCTCGGCTGTATGTTGCACTGCATTGCTCATGGGATGACGTTGGTTATGACTCATCTCCAGAACATTGCTTTGTAGGTCATCGGTATGATAATACACATTTATTAAGATCAATACATCGTAACAGGCATTTAGTCTTTCCCAATCTGGCACATCCCATTGACGAATTACCTAGATGGAGAGTGAAAATGAAAGTTCCAGCAAAGTATGAGGAAAGTGATTCAGATTTCTACACAGAATCAGAGTCTGATTTTGAGCAAAGTTGTGATTATAAAGGACACTTGTCCTGGTAGAAATGTAATTAACTGAATAATGGAGTAGCTATAGAAGATGTTTGCCCCTTTGATGATGGGCTAGACATCCTGTCTGCCCTGCTCCTGTCTGCGAGAGAGGCACAGACTCAAACATATTTCAAACCCTGTGATTCATTCATTGCTTTAGCTTTTGAGACCATCTTTAAAAAAAAAAAAAAAAAAAAACTACTCCTAGCGCCATCTTGTGGTGAAATGGGGATGTCCTCTTTTCCCTGCAGTCATTTTTACTAAAGGCATCAATGCAAACTGAGCCCCTCTGCTTAGAGTCAGTTCATATGCAAACGTATAGCATTTCAAAAGGACAAAGCAAGGAACTGTCACCCTTATCGAGTGAGGGAACTGCTGTGGCCTCTTCTGTGAGAATGTAAGCAGTGACTTGAATTCTACCCACAGGGAGTCCTGGGATCCACAGCGGGAAGAGGTCTCACTTCATTCACGCTCTGCTGCTGAGGGATTCTGGGTAAAATAGTCCATTTACCTCTCTTTTAGACTTACAAAGTGGGGACAATTTCATAGAACTGTTCCTTCTTCATACAGTTTTTATAAAAATGCTTTGTATGACAAGCTCTAATATAAATCTGTTCATGTTGTATGCTAGGTGTGTTAGTTTCTGTTCTCTTGCTGGGAGACACCACAGCCGGGGCAACTCACATAATAAAGAAAGCATTTAATTGGGATTGGCTGACAGTGTCAGGTTAGTCAGTGGTCTTCTTGGCTATGAGCATGGTGGCACACAAGGCTGGTGTGGTGCTGAGAGCTTACTTCCTGCTCCACAGGCAGGCAGAGACACACACTGGGCCCCTCATGGGCTTTTGAAACCTCAAAAGCCACCCCTAGTGACACATCTCCAATGGGACCACACCTCCTAATCCTTCCTAAACATATTTACTGTCTGGGGACCAACCACTCAAAGACATGAGCATATGGGAGCCATAGTCAAACTCATTCAGACTACTACATAAAGGTATTGTTTCCGTATTGCTCAAGATATGCACAAACTGTAGAGGAAAACTGAAGGAGGCTTTCAGTTTCTCTCCACACACATACATGTCACACAAATGTGTGTGTGCTCATATATATACATATATGAGCGAAATGGGCAATTTACTGTGACTTTAAGTTGGAGATTAAGCACAGCCACCAAGCTGAGTTAGTAGTAATTATTATTATGAGGCTTGTTTTATATATAATTTGGTGGAACTTTATAAGAATTCCTATCCCAGGATAATTTTATAGATGCGTTATATCTATAAATAATAACGAGAGATAGCATTAAATTTTTACTTACACATCAGACACTGGTTGTACCTAGTCCTTCTTTAGCCCCGTATAATTATTTATGAAGTTTGATGCATTCGTGTTAAGATTCTTATCATTCTATCATTTTACTGGATTTTTAAGCTGTTTACAATAACCAAACTAAGGAAGCATCTATTTTGAAGAATCTATTGTGACTGGGTCTAATAAATTACATTTATCTACTCATCCTGCTTTTATTATTTCACTAGCTAACATAATCCTCTTGAGTTTGTGCTCATCAGTATCTGTGAATAAGCAGAGCAATGTGTGTTTGCAGAAGACAGTTTTGTTTTATGTTATAGTTCCTGTTTTGATAGGGGGACTCAGCAGCAGATCAGAATTGCTAGCCTTGGGGGAGCATGGAGTCCAGTTTTCACTTTGCACTAGTAAGCTCTCTTATGAGGTCCCCTTCATCCTTTTCTCTATTACCCCTTTTTTTCATATGTCAACTCCCCAAGCTCTCAATAGCTCTGCTAGGCAAAAGGAAAGCCTACCATGGCAAACTTCATACTGTATCACATACTTGGGGTCATATAAGAGGGCGACACCACTTGCAGTTCTGGGCTTCTAGGAGTGCTTAGAAAGGCCCCAGAAATAGTTACCTTGAAATTTTACTATTGTTTTTCTGGATTCATTGGAGGAGTCGATGGTAGCTTTTAAAATTAGCTGATGTGTAGCTAAACTGGTTTGCAAAACACAATATGAGAAGGTGGACTAATGGATATGAGTGAAGCCAAATTATGCTTTGTAGGAAATATATGATTTGGTGGAATTAATGGTTTGTGGAAATCATTTTTAGAGTTGGAGTTTGCTTTAACTTGATTATTAGCTGCTACAGGATAGTGGTGCGTGCGCTCACAGCTAGGCTCCTTCTCTGCAAATCTCATCTGGGTGAGTTTCTCACCTTCTCTGTGCTTCAGTCTTCTGTCCAGAATAAAGGGGAGATCATGGTTTTCTTGTAGTGGTTTTTGTTGTTATTATTGTTTGCTTTTTAGACAGGGTCTTACCATGTTCCCCTAGACGGCCTGAGTTCATTATGTGGACATACTGGCCTTGAGCTTGCAAGGAACTTCCTGCCTCTGTCTACTGAATGCTGGGATTATGCACTTATGCTACCATTCCCATTTTGGTGTTTTTAGGAGAATAGAACAGATTCAAATATTCAAATTGGAATACTTCATGTTATATGTGCATAATGAGAAACTTGTAGGCATTAAATATGATTTTTGTTTTCAAAAAAAAAAAAACTTGCTTAAAAGTGTCTTGGTCAGTGTTCTATTGCTGTCAAGAGATACTATGACCAAAACAAGTCTTATAAAAGAAAGCATTTAATCGGGGGCTTGCTTATAGTTTCAGATGAGAGATGTCATTCTGTAAATATGTTTCTCATACTGGTTAATGAATAAAGCACTGTTGGCCAGTAGGGAAGCAAGATAGGCGGGACTAGGAGTCAAGAAGGATTGGAGGAGGTAGTAGGGAGTCAACATGGAGAGACTGGGGAGAACAGACGCTGGTCCCACTCCCCGGTAAGATAAGACCACGTGGAAGTACTTAGAGTAATAGAAATGGGTTAATAATTAAGACAGAGCTAGCCGATAAGAAACAAGTACCTGGCCAACCGCATTATATCAAATACAGAGTCTCTGTATGTTATTTGGGGCTGGCGCGGCAGCAGGACAAGACCAGCGGCAGGCGGAAAAACCTTACTCCTTACACATTATCATCATGATGGGACCATGGCAGGAGCATGGAGAAGTAGTGGAGAGGTACATCCTGTTTTCCAGGCAGATAGAGAGGAGTGGGATTTTGAAACCTCACAGCTCACCCCCCACTTCCTTCAACAAGGCCACACCTCCTAATCCTTCTAGCCCTCTCAAACAGTTCCACTTCCAAATGAGCCTATGGGGGCCATTCTTATCCAAACCACCAGATGGGTCTAGTTTTATTCCTATTGCTGTGATTAAAAAAAATTGATAAAAATCAAAAAACGTCTATGCTGTTGACCAAAAGCAACACATGAGAGCAGCAGGTTTATTTGGCTTACACTTCCAGGTAAAAGTTTAAATCAGGAACTTGAACATCACATCCACAGTCGACAGCTAGAGAATAAACCCATGGGTCTTTGCTTACTTGCTTTCAGCTAGTTTTCTCCTCTCTCCTACTATTCAGGAATCTGCCTAGAGAATGGTGCTGTCTGCAATAAGCTGGGTCTTCTTACATCAATTAGCTATCAAGACAGATCCCCTAGAACATGCCCATAAACCAGCTTGATTTTGCTGATTTCTCAATAAAGACTTTTTTTCAAGGTTACTCTAGGTTGTGTTAAGCAGACAAGTAAAGGTCTACTGAGCCAATTGGTGAGCTCTAGAGAGAAACCTTGCCTCAGAAACCAAGGTGGCAAATGATAGAAGACACCCAATATCAATCTCAGGCCTTCATATGTGCACATATGGGTAAACATCACATACACATAAACACTTGTACATCCCAGAGTAGTGTTTCTCACCCTGTGGGTCATGACCCCCTTGACAAATCTGTATCTCTAAAAATATTTACATTATAATTTACAAGAGTAATAACAGGAGCCAAACAAGAGTTATGAAGTAGCATCAAAAATAATTTTATGGTTGGTCACCACAACCTGAACTGTATTACAGGGTCGCAGCATTAGGAAGCTTGAGAACTGCTGCCCTAGAGGGAAGTAGTTGATAGAATATAAACATGGCATTGAGGGCTGCCCTTTTCTTTTATGTCATCCTGCTCTGTGGCACTTCTCTTACTACCCACCTCATTTTAATTTAAGGCTATGCCTTGCTGGTAGACCTCAAGTCAAGACCACACACATTGGAGTGCTAGTGGAACAGACTCATTCCGCACAAACACTCCACTGCTCAAGTAAATGACCAGATGGCACGTTGCCATCTCTCATTGATGGTAGACCGTGAAAAGGGGGGGGGGGAGAGGTTAGGAAATATGTTGTCCCCCCTTCCCCCAGTTTCCCCAGTTTTGAGGTTGGAATTAAGTATGCTTTACCCAACTGAATTTTAACAGTGTCACAACTGGACCTGAAATTTTTCTTTAGAATAGAGTTCTAAAGCGATACAGGGCTCAGTTTGTCTTTCAAGTATGAAGCCATCACTGTTTATGACCCAGTGTTCCAAATATTGCAGGCACAGAAATGCTTACTCTGACTCTAAATAGAATTACAAGACGATGAGAAAGATGGTGTGTTTTAAGTAAAGTGGATCTGTTCATTCATCTTCTGTTCCATGTTTTGCAAATGTTTCAGTTCCTTTATCTTTCCTCTCCACCCAGCGCGGGTCAGGCAACAGTCACTTTTAGAACAGTGTGGTTTCATTTAAGGAAAAAATATATTCCTAGCAGGCTATAAAATGCAAGGTATAACCACAAAATGATATTTAACATTTTCCAATTATAGAATGTATCGGTAAATCTACAGGGGCCAAGACAAAAGGTACAGTGCCAAGATGCGGAGATCTTAATTAAGGGAACTGTTACCTGTCGGTCGGATTTTAATAGGACATTTTATTGTGTGGGGGCCATTGAAACAACTTATTAAACTGTTGATAATTATATAGAACATGGCTCACAGCTGTAAGTAAATCTGGAAAGCAAAAAAAGTGGCTCAAATCAATTTGAAAAAAGTTCTAGTCAGAATATGTACCTTAAAGTCAGCTCAGACTCCTAGGACAAAAGTGCACTGAGAATATTTTCGGAAAGAAAAGTTAGATCAAGGGGTGCACAATAATGCTGCATGAAGAAGAGCCACCCATGTCCTAGAAGAAACCAGCAGTTTTTAAATACTTTACATTTGTAAGGTGGTAGGGTTAAAGAAATAAATGATACTAAAGGGAGATTTAGTATTACTCAAGCCACAATATTTGTCATTGTGAATGGATTGATTGACTTAGGGGAGGGGCAAGGCATGGTACACATGTGGAGGTCAGAGGGCAACCCTGTGGAGTTAGTGCTCTTCAGGGATTGAACCCAGGTCTTCATACTTGGCAGCAAGCACCTTTGTTCATTGAACTGTCTCACTGGCCCTCATCACACAACAAATATTTCTTCCAAATTCTTGATTTGTAAACCTCTTATTTCTTAGATAGCTCCCTCTAGTTCATCAAAACACTGTATGCCCAGTCATTCTCTCTTTTTCTAATTTAAATAGATTTTTTTTTCGTTTTTTTACATACCAACCAGTTTCCCCTCCCTCCTCTCCTCCCATTCCCTCCCCTTTCCCATCTACTCACCTCTCCCTCCACTCCTCCTCCATCCCCATTCAGAAAGGGACAGGCCTCCCATGGGCTTGCACAAAGTATGGAGCATCAAGTTGAGGAAAGACCAAGTTCTTCCCCTCACATCAAAGTGTGGCCAAGTAATCTAGCATGGGGAACAGATAAGTTCCAGAGAGAGGTCCTGCTCTCTGTTAGAAGCTGTACTGTAGCAACCAAGCTACAGGATTGTCACACACATGCAGAGGGCCTAGGTCCTATGCAGCCTCCCTGACTGTTGGTCCAGCATCCATGAGCTCCCAAGAGTTCAGGTCAGCTATCTCTGTGGGTTTCCCCATTATGTCTTCTGTGGCTGGTATAATTCCTCCAAAAAGCAAAACAAACAAACAAACAATCAACCAACCCTCCTCCCATGAGCCAGGCCAGTCATTCTCCTCATTGGGCTTTTGTACTCTTCCATTTCCAGCTCACCTTTAGATAGTAATGAGTTTGATTTTTTGCTCATTACGCAAAGATGCACAATAAAGGTTTAGCTTCCAAATCAACTCGATTCCTTCAATAGATGATGGACAGAAAGAAGATAACTCATGATTTTTTTTCTTTGCTACCAGTCATGTTGAATTTTTTCTGCTACTTCTATATTGAGCTAAACCAAGTATCTATTGGCTGTAATCTATTGGGACTAAAAATAATATTGAATGGTTTTCAAATATTACTGCTGAGTAATAATATTAGGACTCCCTGGACTTTTAAAATCAGTGTCTACATAACCCTAATTTATTGAAGATGCATGGAATAATATTGAGAGCCACAAACACTTTCTTTAATGTATTTTAAAAATACAAATGGCCTTTTATTATCAGATTTTTCTCAGTGATCCAAGTTTAAAACAAGGAAAGTTCACATCTGGGTTGCTGTGCAGGCATGTTTCGGTTTGCTTTATTTTCTGTTGCTGTGGAAACTACAAAAACAAAAGGCAACTTAGGGAAGAAAGGGGTTCATGTAGCTTACACTTCCGGGTCATAGTTTATCTGAGGGAAGTCTGGACAGGAAGTTAAGCAGAAACATGGAGATAAGAATTGAGGCAAGCACCTGGAGTAAAGCTATTACTGGCTTGTAGCTTGTTTCATCTGCATTTCTTAAAGAAAAAAAAAGAAGAAGAAGAAGAAAAGAAGAAAGCCTAGTCCAACTGCCTAGGAATGGTATGGCCAGTGAGCTGGACCTCCTACATCAATTAGCAATCAAGAGAAAGTCCCACCATGCTTACAGGACAGTCTGACCAAGGAAGTTCTTCGATTGAAATTCTCTCTTCCCAAGAGTCTAGGTTGTCAAATTGACAATAAGAGACATGCATATATGCAGTGTTTACTGGAATCCTAGCTGCTCAGGAGGCCAAAATGGAGGGAAGAGCACAAAGTCAAGCTTAACCTGTGCTGCAGGCTGAGTTTAAGGCCAGTTTAAGCAACTTAGTAAGATTTTATTTCAAAACAAAAAGTGAAAGAGGAGGTTGGGATATGGTTCAGTTACAGAGTGTTTGACAAGCATGCAAGGGACCCCAGTATCACAAAAGAAAAAGCTGAACATGAAAGCTAGGCTTTAGATGTGCCAAATCTATGGATATTGATTAAAAAACTTTCTATATGCTATCTATCTATCTATCTATCTATCTATCTATCTATATATATATATGTATATATGTATATATATATCAGTATAAATCATATATATCAGTATAAATCATACATATATATGATTCATATACAATATATGAATCATCAGTACAAGAGATGAAGTGTCTGAGGAAGATTTGAAAAGTGTCCTTAAAGAAACAGTTATCAAACATCACCTTTTTGGAAAAGAAGCAGATTACTATCAGAGGTTACAATTCAGGTCAGCAGAGAAAGACTTTGGATTTTTGAGTTGCCTAGTTATCATCTTTTTAGCAGCCTCTGCCTCCACTTTCGATCACTGAATTTAGTTAATTCTTCAGTGATTTACAGGACACAACAGAAGCACTATGCTGTTAAAGATCCTCCTCACTAACTGCAATTGAAAACTGAGGCACTGTTTCAGGAAGTCAGGCTTGGGCAAGGCTGACTTCTGTCTCATGGCCTCCTGTCTGAGGTCTGTTAGAACTGACCCATGTTTTCCAATTCTAAACAATCAAATATGACCCCCATAGATTCCAGTCACACCACTGGTTGATTGCCAGGAAGGAACCCCAGGATAAGACAGTTTGGTAATTCTGTGTTTGTTTGCTTTTCCTGGAATGCTCCATGCTCATGGCCTATTTCTGGGGCCCAAGTTCCTATCACCCATAAGACTTTATTTAGCCAACTGTTACAAGTCTCTGAATCTCCTATAGTTTTAATCTTATCCTGGAATTCCTAAATTATGACAATCTTGATACCATAAAAATTTGGCTCAAATATATTACCTTTATTTGCAAACAATATTCAGATAGAGAAGCAACTTGATAGTAACACTGTATACTTTAGTATACTAAAATATGGTATAAAAATGACAGGGAAATGCCCTGTGGATTTGTCATTCAAGACCATGTTAATGTCTGGTTTCATTTAAATAGAGACCATAACCCCCAGTGTTTGTATCTTACGTTTAAATTATGATTGACTACACTACACCTCAAAAGAATTTATAATTACTGTTGCAGATCCTAGTAAGCCATTAATTATTCTGCTGCAAATTAAATCAATACTATTTCATGGTTTATTCCAGAAAATGTGTCCTGAGGGAAATGGTTCACTTTAATAAAGTGATTAACTTCTTTTACAGCAGGTGGATTTAGACATCTACTTTATTGTCATATTTATTGGACTCTTATGTATTAGTATTTGTTGGGAGCTGTGTTTCAAATTGTTATTAATGATGCTCATTAATTTATCCTAAATTATTCATCTTGGTCCTTGCTGGAGTAGTCAAGCATTTTCCTTTTTTAAAAAATTTCTTGTCCTCTGGAAAATTCATGTAGAAAAACATCAAAGGAAAATTAAGCTGCCAGAAAGTAATAAAACAATCTTTCATGCTGTTTGGTCATTGTAGTGAAATCATAGGGCAAGAAAATTGAAGTGGTAGTCTAGACATAGATTTTATTACCAAGGAAAATGAGCGGAATTCAAGGTTCTTATGTTGTCATGGTCAAAACATAGAGGAGTCCATGGGGAAAATTGGTTTTGTAGAACTGTGTGACTTTGACACTTCCACTGAAAAGGAGCCAAAAGCAGGGCACTTACAGCTTGCATTTGCCGAATGCTTGATAGACATGTGATTGATGGATTGGTTAGGTGGCGGGGATCTTGTACAATGACTACTCCTTTAGAGCACATTGCTGTGTCACCGAGCTGGTCATTTTTACAGGTCTCCACTTACCTCAGGACATGGATTACATCTCATTTCCTCTAACAGAGCGCGTGTTATGCTTTCCCCTCCCCAAACAGTATGATATTGAAGGTTGTATGTGTGTATTTGTGGCATGACATGCCCATTTCTGATAAGAGCATAAGAAAGACATCTGAGGCCATCAAGAGGAAGTTAGGATGACTGTGACACACATTGATTTTAGATCTTGAGAAATTACCTATGAGTTTCCCAAATAAGGCCAGAAATGTGGCCTAATAAGAACTTTGTTTGTTTGCTATATTCATTCTCTCAAAGACACTTTGGACAATGGCATTTTCATAAAACGAAAGTAAAAATTTGTTAAGGACTTCAGTGCATTTGGAGTGTGCAAAACCCCAGTGTTGACCTGCAGTTGTCTAGGACGTTAGTTCTGTTTAGATCTGTGTGGTTTACAGGAATGTTTCCTTTGAACAAAATACAGAGGTCAGTTCTAACCTCACTCTGTTCATGACCTAACACAAGATTAGAAGCTGATGGAAAATTCCTTTAAGTGAATGAAACAGGACAGGAACTGAACTCCTCCCTCACTTAGGAGCACATGAGGCTCAAGAAGAGGAAAGAGTGGAGTGCAAATCTTCATAATCTACTCACAGTAGAGATGCTGTATCAGTTGAGAACACACAGTCATCCTTAGTATATGTACTTCCTATTTTGCTCTTAGGAGACTAAGGGCAGATGCTCGATGATTAAAACTCACATGAGTCCTGAGAGATGGCTCAGGAGTTCAGAATGCTTGCTACCCTTGAAGAGGACTAAAGTCCAGGTCCTAAAAACCTATGTTGACCAGCTCACAATACCATGTAACTCCAATTCCAGGGGATCCAGTGACCCCTTCTGCCTCTGTGGGCACCTGCAAACAACATATGTACATTATAACACACACACACACACACACACACAAGTAAGTAAGTAAGGAAATAAATACATAATCAAGTCTGGGCACTGTGGCACATGCCTTTAATCCCAGCATTTGAGAGGCAGAGGCAAGGAGATCTCTGAGTTTGAGACCAGCCTGGTCTATATATATTGAGTTTGGGGACAGCCAACATTGTAGAGAGACCTCAAAATACCCAAAACAAACAAACAAACAAACACAACAATCATATGAAAGCATTAACAGATTAGCCTTTGCCTGGTAGTGAGCAGTAATGGGAAGCATCAGGGTGTGGAGTAAGATAAAAAGAAATAATACTCTAGCTGTACTTTGCAGTTTGAAAGTTATAGACTTTCCAAGATTTTGGAAACAATATTTAAAATTATCACTAATGTAGCTATTTATTATTATTTAAATAATATAATATGTTTCTCTGTGTGTGTGTTATGAGTGTGAGTGCAGTTCCTGTTGAGACTAGAGGCATTAGACATCCTTTGATAAGGAGTTACAGGCAGTTGTGAGCCTCCAGAGCTAAGAACTGAACTCAGGTTGTCTGGAAGTGAAGTTCCAGCTCCTAATTGCTGACTCAACTCCTCAGCCCCAATTTAGCAATTTTTGAGTATTTAATACATTCAAATTCTGTGCAAAGCACTTGAAGGAAAATTTGTATTTAGTTCTGTTGCTATTCCTGTAAAGTAGATCATTTTTACTACTACTCTTAAAAATTATTTTTATTTTATTTTACATATGATTATTTTTGCTTGTACGTATATGCATGCACTATGTATGTGCCTTGTGCCTGTGGAGGTCAGAAAAAGGCACTGGATTCCCTGGTGTGGAGGTACAGTGGTCAAAGGCTACCATTCAGATGCTGGAAACTCAACTTGCAAGAGTCCTCTGCAAGATTATCCATTTCCCAAGCAAGACCCCTATTATTATTTTTTGATAAAGATACTGAACTTAGAAAGGCTAAGTAATTGAATCTTAACCACACCAATTAATTCATTAACATAATTTAAAAATATAATTTGTAATCTTCTTTGTAGAATTTCTTTGGAAATATTGACCAGTGACAATTCACTATCACGTTGGACAAATTGGAATATGCAAGTTGACTGGCTTCACTTATGTCTTCTCAGACCCAAGGTCCATCTGTTTGGTAAAGGTGGCACTTCAGTCCTAAATTAAGCCCATACATGGTAACCCTGTGCATAATCTTGATCTTGGCCATCTGCAAATGATTCTTTTTCTGTGACTTCCTGTGATGTCTGTGGCATCTATAGTTCTTCACTGTTAGTATACTGCTTGGTCTTAGATAGCTGGTCTGTGAATTGTTGATCTTTGTCCCCTTTTGAGACTGCTGGGTGCTGTTTTTTGCAGCATCTCGATAAGGATAAATACATCTCAGTCTTAGAAACTCCACATTGCAGTAGAGAAGTAAAACTGTTGTCTCCATTTTAAACCCATCTCCTAAGTCTAGGCAATTCCAGTTTAATAGCATACAACTTTGGTAAAACTTACCAGATACTTTTTACTGGCTTATTCTTTGTTCCTTTCTTTGTCTTTTCTATCCTGTCTTAGTTGGTGTTTCTATTACTGCGATGACACACGGTGACCACAAAGCAAGTTGGGGAGGAAAGAGTTTGTTTGGCTCACACTTCCACATAACCAAAGGAAGTCAGCACAGGAAGCCAAACAGGGCAGGATCCTGGAGGCAGGAGGTGGTACAGAGGCCATGGAGGGGTGCTGCTTACTGGCTTGCTTCCCCTGGCTTGCTCAGGTTTTATAGAACCCAAGACCATCAGCCGAGGCATGGCACCACTATGGGCTGGGCCCTTCCCCACTGACCACTAAATGAGAAAATGCCTTACAGCTGGGTCTCATGGCGGCATTTCCTCAACTGAGGCTCCTTCCCCTGATGACTCTAGCTCGTGTCATTGACACACAAAGGAGCAAGTATTTCCCAAGTACATGACCAACACATATATGTCTGTTGGTTTGTGGAAGAAGAAACTTTAGTTCACTTACTAAGCATATATTTATTTGAGTCTACATTCAGTGCCAGCCTGCATCTAGCAGTAGACAGACAATGGGGTGGGATTTAAAAGCAGGCAAACTAAGACAACAGAGCCCCTGCCCTGTAGCACTTCTTGTCCTGAGAGCCTAGACTACCTTCCCTACACAGAATCCCTCCTCTCTAACTGAAAATGACTTGATGATTTTATGAACTTGACCCATTGGTGGATGTGTCCCTTGCTCTTTTCACCTCTCCTGAAGAGGCAAAAGGATAGCTAATATTCCTCAGGTACGTTTTTAGAGGGTGATGGTTAATGAGGATTCATCTGTAGTCTTTTTCCTGTAAGGCCACTGGGCCTCACACAAAGGCCCCGTGCCATGCTCGTCATTAATCCATTATACTAAATTCACAGCAAGATGGCATTTCAGTTTTGGTCAAAGGGCTCTTGCCACTTAATTCTTCTTAAGTCACATATACCATGTATTAAGAATGGTAGTTTTGTATCCCTCGACCTTAAATGGCCTTAGTCAGCAAACATTTGTTGTGTACCCACCATGCTTTGTGGCTGTGATTTTTCATTATCATTCAAAGACTGGAATAGATTGAGAGGTGAAGCTATTTCTTGATTTGTAGGAGACCTGGACTGTGTCTTTATTGCTTTCAAGGAAAATGCCAAACACTGACGAGTGACTTCAGAATTACTCACTCTTTCTTTCCTTTTTTTTTTTTTTTTTTTTTTTTTTTTTTTTGGGACAGGAGGGTTTCTCAGTGTAGCTTTGTAGACCAAGCTGGCCTTGAACTCACAGAGATCCACCTGCCTCTGCCTCCTAAGTGCTGGGATTAAAGGCATGTACCACCACCTCCTGTCTTATCCACAGGCATTCAAGCTATAGGTACTTTCTCTTGCAGATAGTATGATTATATGCTCTTTCTGAAATGCTAGTCTTTACTTTTAAATATATTTATTAATTCTTTGATATTTGTACATGCCCATACACTGTATTTTAATCATACTTACTCCGGCCACTTCTCCTGAATTCACTTTCAGTCCCCCAACATCCAACCAGTCCTATGTCAGATCCATGTTGTTCATATACCCACTAGCGCGGGGCTACCTACTGGAGCATGGTAAAGCTGTCGGGGGGGGGGGAGGACACTTAAAGAAAACGGACTCTCCTTCCCCTAGCATCCATCAATGGCAATTACTCCTTGATTCGAGATAGGGTCTCATGAGCACCTCCTTCATTCGTGTTTAGAATCAGCATTCCTGAAACAACTGAACAAATGAAATGACCTGAAATTGACCAGATCTTATGCAGGAGACCCCAGCTCTTGTGAGTTCATGGGAACAACAGTCCTATCACGATCAGAAGATAGAATTTTCCCAGGTCTCCTGGAATTCTGACTCTTAGAATCTTTCTCCCTCTTCTTCCACGATGTTCCTTGAGGCCATGCACACAGTCTTACCTGAGTATACATTCTCAGATCTTTTTCTCCAATAGGTCCCAAGATATAGTAAAAGAAACATTGGGTTGGCCATTGGGTAGTTGCAGATATTTGACTAATGTTCTATTCTTTTGACCCAACAAAAGGCAACTTCATATGGTTCAGTCTCAATATCACCTGCTGCCCTATGTAAACACTCTTGTTGGGGATAAAGACACTGTTACTTTTCTTTCAATCTTTTCCTATATGTGAACCCAGGCACATACCGCTGAGCAGACTGGGGACGTGGCTCCTCTTTTTCAAGTGTGGTGTTTGTATTAGAGCATCTCCACTTTTCCCTCCTGTTCACTCCAGCCCTTTCTCCAGAAGTCTGTCTTTTATAGCCTACCTCGTGTGATTTACTTGGCCTTGGATACTCGCTAGAGCTCAGGCTCAGGGGAGAGAACGGTGGGGCCTTCCTTCCCTGGATTTCTTGTTGTAGAAATATCTGCACCCTGTATCTCTAGTCTTGACTGCAATAGGAGTTATTCCTGGCTACAACTTCAGCTTCTGCATTTCTGAAGTCATATTTGTGCTGCATGTGAGTTTTTAGGCTGTGTTTTCATAGTTTTTAATACCTACAAGTTAAGCATTAAGACTTATAAATGCCCTAAGGCAGGATCAGCAATTAGTATTCTTATAACTATACTTATTTATAGTTCTAATCTCAAATAATTATTAATTTCTAATCAAGACCTTTTTATCTTTACTGGAAATTTAAAATACAAAACACTATAGTTTCTTAATAAGAAATGCAAGACAACATCCAAACGTTTGTGAAATGTAATTATACTTTTACTACTATTTTCATATTAATTACTAGCCATGGGGGAAAAGCATTACATCAAATACACCAGAAAATTGGCAGCTAATTTTTTTCCAGTACATATATTTTCCAGTGTTTTGATCTTTACCTGTATATAATTGCATGCTATGTTGAGCAGGAAGAATTACTACCCAAAGGAAGGACTTTTACTTCATTGGGGTAACATTTTGACTTGTAACCACAGATTGACTATCTCCTTGCTAACTGGAGCACCTGGTGCAGATCAGCACTGTGTTTTAGTATTGTGTAGACAAATCATAGGAATCATATTCTGGAATCTAGAAGACTCCTTGTCAGTGTCACAAGCCCAGTATTGACAGGCAAGAACAAAAAACATAAAACCAGGCTCCTTATTTCTGCCTCAGTCTTCCCGTCAGTAAGAGTACCCCTGTCAGCGGGCACTTGGACACATTTTACCAGATATTAAAAGGCAGGAGGAAGGCAGTCTTGGTGCCCTCCTAACAGAAGGTCCGGTTTTACTCCAGGTGACAAGTATGCTCACAGGCTTCAGTGCTCTCTGAAATAAGCTAGGAGTAGGCAGTAAGAAAAGCTCAACACTACTCACTAGATAGTGTCACACATCTGAATCTGTTGTTCACTCCATCTTCATACTGTAGGCAAGAAACCCTGATGAACACATGCTAGGCACTTCTGAAACATTTCAGCTATCCTATGCCAATGAATTAGGGAGTTTATTGGAAGATTACCTGTGTGACAGTGTCTCATCTCCCAAATTCCTTCAAAAAGAGAAGCTACTTTCAGCATTATATGAGGGGAATTCTAGGCCTTTTGAATGTGTCTAGAGGTTAGAAGAAAGGTGGGTAAGACAAGGTTAGGAAGCCGGGTGACACACTTATTGACAGAACCTTGGATGAATATGCCAAATAAAAGATCTAAGAAGGCACCTCCCAACAAATATTTGATTCTGTTCTATAACTTAAGATAATGAAGTATGTCCACAATCACTTATAATACTTCCATGAAATACAACTGCATTTCCCTCATAGTAATAGCTGTTCATTTTCCCCATACTCAAATAAAATAGGAGTCAATTTAGATATTAAAGTATAGCTAATTACAATTTTTTTGGGGGGGATCATCAAATGTAGTCATCAGCAAGTCTAAACAATGTAGTAGAAGCTTGGAGTTTATCAACTTACGTATAAATATGAATTACTATAAGCTTTATTTAATCAGTATTAAATTCTGCTGTTCCATCACAGATTTAGGGGTTAATGAAAAACCCTTATGCATTCTTGGCTGGATTCCCCGAGCCTAATGTTTAATTGTGGGTTTCTGCATCTATTGCCATCAGTTACTGGATGAAGTCTCTCAGATGACAATTGGGCTAGGCACCAATCCATGAGTAGAGCAGAATATCATTAGGCATCATTACATTGACATTTTTTTTCCAGCATCATATATAGCTCTAACACTTGAAATAAATCAGAAAAGGGGGACAGAGTTTTCTCTCTTTCTTCTCTCTCTCCTCTCCCGTCTCTCTCTCTCTCCCTCTCTCTCTCTCTCTCTCTCTCTCTCTCTCTCTCTCTCTCTCTCTCTCTCTTTTTCTCTCTCTCTCTCTGTTACTACCTTAATAACATCATTGGGGGACATTGGAGTCAATGACACTGTTCTCACATCACATCAAGGAGAGCTACAAGTGAGCTCTTCTGGGAGATACAATTTTCCCTAGTAACATATTTAGTGAAAGTTTACTTGAGAACATTTCTTTTCTTTTTACAAGGTTGAGGAATTTAGTCAACATTTTCTTTTTTCTCTGCCCATAGGAGATGGCTGTACCCAAGATCATGTACATGCTAAATTCATGCTCTTCCACTGGGCTATATACCTGCCTCCCATCTCAACCTTTTCAAAGTTGTGATTTCCAGGCCAGCGAGATGGCTCAGTAGATAAAGGCACTTGCTTCTAAGCCTGACTACTCGAGTTCATGCCCTGGGACCCACACATATGGTGGAAGGAGAGAACCAACTTCCATAAGTTGTTCTCTGACTGCCACACACGTCATGACACACACAGTAATATAATTTTAAAAATTGAAGGTTGTGATTTCTGTTGCTGGAGTTTCGTGTTCCAGCAGGTCCCACAGCCCCTTCAGCCCCAAATAAGCACACACACTACACAGACTCTATATTAATAATAAAACTATTGACTGATGACTTAAACTTCTTATTGTCTACTTCTCTCTTAATTATTAACCCATAACTATTAATCTATGTATTTTCATGTGGTCTTGGCTTACCAGAGAATGCACAGATCTGGTACTCCTTTGGTGGCTACATGGTGTCTCTTCTGATGGTGCCTCTCTGCCTCTCTCCCCAGCATCCTCCTTGTCTCCTAGCCCCATCTACCTGCCTCTACTGGCCAATGAGCATTTTATTCATCAACCAATAAGGGAAACACACATACAGAAGGACATTCCCCCATCAGATTTCTAAGGAAAGAGATGATCTTCTATGCCTTTTCATTTGTCAGTTTCAAAACTAAAGCAATTTGAATGATGCTAATTCCATTGCTATAACGCATGGAGCTTCACACTGCTAAATAATGGGATATGGGAATACATCAAACAGCTCTACTTCTGTGACGTTTACTTAAGAGTGTGAAATGTTTTAAATTAGACGATGTTAGCATTGATGGAATGTGCACAAGAGGAAAAATAATTTAAAGGCTTTGCTGCATTTTGAGAGCTGGATAAATTATTAGACTTAAAAATCAAGCATTGTGACCTGGGAGTAAAACAACAACTCTCCTACCCTCCTGGGTAGAGTGTAAATTAGGAGAAGTGTTTTAAAAAGCGATTCGATAGTGCCTAACAAATTTACAATGCATTTATCCATTAACCTGGTAATTTTGCATGCCGAGAATTTAGATAAGTTTATACAGGTATACCAAAATAGTTGTATGAGAAAGTTCATCACAATGTTGTTACAGTAGCAAAGGGAAACTATTTTAACAGTAAGTGCACAGTAGAAGAGAATGTCCTAATTAATATCATATATATATATATGTATGTATATATATATATGGAATAGTATAAGCCACTGAGAAGTATGTATGGGTAATTCTACATGAAACTGAGAAATAAACGAGGCATGGGCCATTAGGATGCCTGCATTGTATAATTTAGAAAACAAATACCTATGTATATGAGTTAATATAAGCACATTGGTATTCATCTCAGTTGTATCCATTTATGTTTTAGAACAGACAGAATACTTCTGACTCCTGTGCTTCTGTGGATTTCAAAAGGTGATGTCACCTTCAATGGAAGAAAGATTTATTTATTTATTTTCTTTTTGTAGCTTTCTGTAACTTCCTGGAATTCTTACTAAGCTTATCCAACATTTTCTCTTTTAAACATTTCAGTGTAACTGTTCTGAAGTAAGACATTGTCGCTGTTCTTCATTTGTGTAACTTAACCCTTTCTGAAATAGTTTGAGACTCTTGTGACCTATCCAAGGTCATGAGGCATAACCAACTTAAACACATGAAGCAGTCTACTGTCAGGAAATCGACTTGTTTTCTGGGTGCTATTCACACCAGCAACAGTTCCTATGGATACCTTCCTGTCAGTGTCAGAGCACCCATTAGCAGTGTGGATGGAGGTCAGCTTAGGGTTGGATGGTTACAAACATGCACTCTGCCTTCCTTTCTGAGCAAGAAAATTGAGAATCACATATTACTGTCGTTTTCCTGGTCTGTGGTTAAAACAAAAAAAGAAAAGACTCCAAAACAAAATTCTCTCTGATCATGGATTCTTTTTTTTTAATTAATTAAATTTAATTTTTTTTTACATCCCAAGCTCAGTTTCCCCTCCCTCCTCCCTTCCCAGTCCCTCTCCCAATCCACTCCTCTTCCATTTCTGTTCAGAAAAGGCTAGGCCTCTCATGGATCTCAACAAAATATGGTGAGTTCAGTTGTGGTAGGACTAACCACCTCCCCTTGTGTAAAGGCTGGGTAAGACAACCTAGTATGAGGAATAGGTTCTCCAAAGTGAGTCAAAGCATTAGAGATAGCCCCTGTTCCCACTGTTAGGAGTCCTGCAAGAAGACCAAGCTGCACAACTGTCATACACATGTAGAGACACAGGGCTGGTCCCATGCAGGCTCCCTGGTTGTTGGTTCAGTCACTGTGAGCTCTTATGAGCCAGGTTAGTTGATTCTGAGGGTTTTCTTGTGATGATGTCCTTGACCCCTCTGGTTCCTACAGTCCTTCCTCTCCTTTCTTCAGCAGGATTCCCTGAGCCTAATGTTTGACTGTGGGTCTCTGCATCTGTTACCATCAGTTACTGGATGAACGTTCTCTGATGACAACTGGGGTGGGCCCCAATCTACGAGTATAGCAGAGTATCATTAGGCATCATTACATTGACATGTTTTTCTCCAGTTGTGTTTGATTTCTCTTAGGTCTATGTGACGTTCATAGAACTGGGTCCTGGCACTCCAGGCAGTGTGAGGGATGGGCTCACTCTCATGGCGTAGGTCTCAGGCTGCACCAGTCATTGGTTGGCCACTCCCACAATCTCTTCACCACCCTTACCCCAGTATATCCCACGGACAGGACAGACTGAAGGTCAAAGATTATGTGGCTGGGTTCATGTTCCAGTTCCTCCATTTGATGTCTTGCCAGGTCACAGAAGATGGCCAGTCCACTATTGCTAGGAGTCTTAGCTGGGGTAATCCTTGTAGATTCCTGGAAGATTCCCTTGATCCAGGTTTCTACTTGACCCCAAACTGTCCCCAGCCTTGAGCCTTCTCAGTTTTCTCCTTCAGTATTCTCCCACCTCCATCCACCTCCCAACCCCACCCCTTGTGTCCCCATCCCATGATCATGAATTCTTACTTCATAGATCCAGTCTAGCTTCAGAACAGAGGGATGGACCCTCTGCTTTTGACACAGCATCATCTAATTTGGAAGCAGTTCCCAGGAGGACCCAAAAAGAATGACTGTGTTTTGCTTGTGACTCTTTTCAGAACTGAGACTTCCAGTGAGTCCCTCTGTGTGCCTGAATCAGGGAACGCAGTCACAGCTGAGAGATTCCAGTCACCTCCCAAAAGAAGTCAAGCCACAGATGTGGAAACCACAGGACTGGCGAGGCGAACAATTGTAAGATAAACACATTAAATGTTCTATCCAGTATATACTGTTGGAAGCAAAGGGAAAAAAAAAGCTAGAAATCATATCTGAGGACTTGGGTGTGAGGAAGGGGCCCAGTGGAGAGGCTGCTGCTCAATGAATTGCTAGGCCCCACTCACAAGAACGTTCAATTATTGTGTCTTAAAAAGGAATGTCATCATTGACTTTCTCCTAGACTAATTCAAACTGCTGCTGTAGAATAAACATTTAGGTAAATTGGACTCTTGGCTAGTAAGTTATATTAATGTAAATTGAATTTAGAACCTTGAAAATGTAAGACTATAAAAATTTAACTTCTATTTTATACCCACATGACATTGCTTTAGTCTTTGAGTATGGCTGAATGGATTTTTGTTAGCTATTAAATTTTTATGACTCCTGCTACCTAAGAAGGGTATCAAGTTGTCCAACGTTTTTGGGGAAATGATATTTTTAATACTAATACAACATTTGTATTAATTCTTTGAGAATTTTGTACAATAATGTATTTTGATCTTATTCTCTTCTTTCTCTTCCAACTCCTCCCAGATCCATCAGTCACCTTCCAACTTAATGTACCCCCCCTTTTAAATAACCACCTAGTCAAATTTGTACTACCTACATAGTTTTAGTATAGAGCTGGTCCGGAGCTTGATCAAGGACCACACCCTTAAAGGAATATGACTCCCCAAAAGTCATCAGCTATCAATAGCTCCTCAGTTAGAGGTAGGGGCTTGTCAGACCTCCCTGCTTTCATGTTCAACTGTCGAAGAGCTTATCCTTATGCAGTGAAGGCAAACAGAGCTTCTGTGAAGTCAGGAATGAAGAGTTTCAGTCAAGTTCTCCTTGACCTTTGGTCCTCACAGCCTGTCTGGCCCCTCTCCTATGGGGATGGGGGCTATGTAGATGTTCTGTTTGTACCTGATTGCTCCAATGACACTTCTGCATTTTAATAAGTTGTGAGAGTCTGTTGTACAAGGAAACTTCTCTGATGAGGTCTGAGAGCTACATGAACGGAGAGGTATAGGAATAGGATTTTAGAGAGCAGTTTGATAATATGCCCATTTAACAAAATATTAGTAGTTTAGCCCTAGAACCTGTGAGTGCTTCAGGCAGAGTCGTAGCCAGATTTACAATACTAAACATCTGTTTCCTCTTGCGGCACATGCCATAAGTTCAAGCAAAAAGTGCTTGCTTCACCCATAACAATTATATCATTATTGCACCCAGGGTCATATTTTGTCACCCATTATTGTAGTTACAGGATTCACGACTGGGTAAGACTGTTGATAACTTCTCCCTGCCCCAGGAAACTGACTTATAGTGCTGTTCAGTACTACAAAAGGTGGCCAGCAGGGAGCAAGCTTCCTGGTCAATACCAAGTTGATGTCTTTAGGTCCTGTGACCAAAGAGGGTATGTCTTCAGCAATAGAGTCTTGTCATCAGGCTCTGGTGGGCAACCAAGAGCACTAGCAATGGCCTGTATCATTGGAGAGATCTCTGGGACACTCCGAGACCAAGAACTCTGGAGGAAGTGTCCCACACTTTGCACTGGGCTTTTTATGTTGCTGTCTGTAGCTGCTGGGAGGAGCATCATCCCCTGCTTGGAGTGATTCTCATGAAACTCTTATGTGGAAAAAGTGCTTATACATGACGTTTATAAACTAGTAGGTTTCTGTTAGGCTTCTCTGGACACCCTTAGGGCTAGTTTTCCCTCCCATGCCTCTGTGCATTCACGTATTTCCCCTTTCTCCTTCCGGGCCACATGTATTCTACTATCCTCTCTCCTTAAGACCTCTCATTCCCCTCTCTACCAGTGGTCCTTCCCTCCTGGATTCTACAGATTCCAGGTAGAGGATTTTAGAATGTCTAAAAATCACAGGGGGAAAAATACATTTTAATTACTTCGTTCAAGACGTAACTAAATAGGCTTGCCTCATCTAGTTGTGTAATGTTTCGGCATTTAATAGTACTAATTGAGAAATCATATGCAGTTTCTTCATAATATTTTAACTTTCGTGGTTGTCCGAAGCACAAGCTACATACATGTTATCAAGTAGGCTTAGGTACTTGATATAAAGATGTGGTACAGAAAAGCAAAAAAATCACATATTTCTTTGGTACAATTTATGATGGAAGTGTGTTTGTTTCATCACTAAACAAGAAACTAGTATTACTTATTGCTTTCTTTATATTCGGCCTTCAAGTTGGTCTTTAATTATTAGGAAGGATGGCATGTTTGTTAGGCAGATGTGAAGTAATTGGGGAAGTATTCTAGCATATTCTTGATGACCTGTCTGCTGTTAAACAGTTCACTGTTTTTGCACAAACAGAAGAGAAATCACCCAAGAAAAACCAGTAGGTGGGGGGGAGGGGAGCTTGTCACACAAATTCACGTACTCACTTCTGTCACAGTCCCATGAATCCAAGGTCACAGGTAGTGTGACTAATTTAATTTTCAGAAATCTTTAAACATTGTTGTTAGTATTGTTTTCCTTTAGGGGGAAAATTGTTTAATTCGGTCTTCCAGTGCAGAGAATTCTACCCATTTGAGAGTGTGTCTCTGTGCCCATGTACCCCCTGGTGGTTAGAAAATAATCCACAGCTGCAATTGTTTCAGGAAATCCATACACAAAGACTGGGCTAAAGGGGTGTGTGTGTGTGTGTGTGTCTGTGTGTGTGTGTGTGTGTGTGTGTGTGAGACAGAGAGAGAGGTGGGGAGATTACCAAGCTTTAGGTCATTTTAGGTCATTCCCACATTGCCTACTCAATTCTAAATGCAGTGCTATGTTTTGTTTTTGTTTATTATTATTATTATTATTATTATTATTTTACCAGGAATCATACTACAGTCCTTGCTCCACGTGAAGCAATCCTCAGAGCAGAAGAGCTATCTGTGATTCTTAAAGCCTACGTGTTGGTGACCTCCTTAAGGCCTTTGCGTGCGTTCATTCATTCAACTGGCACGGTGTGGAGCCCACCAAGAAAGAAACGCTTCACTGTCAAGGTAAAGATCCGACTGAAGCTGTTATTTCACACAGTTCGCCGAGGATAAGTAAACTGGGATATGCTGCCATTCTCCGACCTTTATGGCTATCAAATCGCTTTGAACAAAGATTACACTTCTTTTTTTATTGCTGCAAGCAGAGATTTTCATTTAAGATGTACAAGTTCAAAAATAAGCTGGAAATAGCTTAATTCACTAAGGATCATGAAGGCCACATCCTATTTTTTTCTTTCTCCTCAACCCACCATTTTAGTTTGGTTCTTTGACTTATTACCCAGCTAGTTCTTGCCTGTTTTTTTTTTTTTTTTCTGACTTTCCATTTATTAAGAAAAAAAAATGTAATCAGCATAACAAATGAAATTACAACTTTGTTGTCTCCATATTCTACTATCTCTTTGGAGAGCTAGAGGACTGTTTTTGTTGACATCAGTCAGTCAATACTGGCATGTCTGTTGGGGGAGAAGAAAAGCCCTCAAGCGTGTGGAATATTGCAAGAAAGGCGGGAGTTTGCAGAAAGAGCTAAATGATACCTCCAAAAAGTTATGTTATGTGAGGTACTTACTCAGGTAGCAAAGACAGGGGAGAGCTGGTGGGCTGACCAATCCTGCAATATCCAGGCCTAGAATCAGGGTTATGTGATGGCCGACCCCAATAACCACACTATCTGTGATCTGCTGGGGCACTGGGTGGAGTGTGTATGTGGATGATCCTGCAAATCCAAGGCTGCTGTATCTCCACGGACACAAGGCAGCAACGGGATGTCCAGGAAGAGTCCCAGTGAGGCAAGACTTTATCCTTCTCTGCTCCTCTTGTGCCTTGTGTGTGTGTGTGTGTGTGTGTGTGTGTGTGTGTGTGTGTGTTATGTTGGTGGGAGAGATGGGTGGGATCAGGGGGCATGATGTGAAAAAGACACAAGTAAATAAAAAGAAAGTTTAAAAAAAGAGAGAGGTAGCCCAAGTTAACTTAATTCAAAATAAGTTTCCTTAGAACACACTGGATAGAATTTAAGGAGAGTTTGATTTTATGGAAAATCATTGTTGGGAGTGCTGGCAGGAGAAAACAGGAAGAAACCAGATGAATGCACAATGCCACAAGGTTCAAAAGTGATTTGCATTATATCAATTACACTCTGCACTCTGGAAAGTGTTCCAGTGACAAGGACACTTTAATTGTCTGTTTAAATATGGTAACGAAAAGCTCACGGACCTAGTAATAGATATGGGCATTCTGCAGCCCCTGAAGTAGCTCACATTCTCAGGAAGCAGAACAGAGGGGCCAAGTCCTTAACCTTAAGATAGCATCTGAACTCAAGTGTGCAAAGGCCTGTGGCTTTCTGTGAATCCTGAAAGGACAGAGTCCAAGTTGGTTTATTGCAGAATGCCTCCAACAGAGTCTTCATGGTAGCTACTTGTGCTATGGTTATTCCCCTTCCCCCCCTTTGTATCTATCTAAATTAAATGCAACTGCCGATGTTTAGCCATTATGACCTAAAATAAAATTGGCAACTTCGGACGGTTTAACCAAATAGTGGAAGTTGGCCATAGACAGGTGAGAATGCCAGTATTCAGTTACATTGCATGTTAGGAATCATGCTAGGTGCTACTGTTCACAAGTACAACACACACATTTCAGCACAGGAAAGTCAATAGCGTGGTTCGGTCTGAAGTCAAAGTCCTGGGAGCCAAGAGCTCACATTGCAGATGGCAGAAGATGAGTGCCACAGCTCGAGCACACACAGGCAGCTTTGGAGGCCCCCCCTTCTATCTATGGTGTTGCTTAAAATGTTTTTCCTTTTATTTGTTTAAAACCACAGCTTCGCATTCATCAGTGTGGGCTTGAATACTGTGTAACTGTGAAAGCTATCATTCTTAATATCTGTAAAGGACAGCAGTCACCATTAGTTCAATGCATGCAGTTGCGTTCATTCCCTCATCATGATATATATATATATATTTACTTATTTATCTTGAGACAGAATCACAGCCTAACTTGTGATCCTCCTGCACTGGCATCTAGAATGTTGGGACTGAAAATATTCTCTACCATGCCAAGCTATTGTTTATTGATTCCTGAAGGTTTTTTTCCTCACTGATTTCTTTTCCTTTCCTTGTCTATTGGCTAAATGTTGATGTTGATTCTTTCTGTTTCTACTCCTTTTTCGGCCTTCATGTGTGTGTGTGTGTGTGTGTGTGTGTGTGCGCGCGCGCGCGCGCGTGTGTGTGCAGTGTCCATGAGCACATGCATGCCCTCACTTGCATGAGTGTGTGGTCGCACACATGCCAAGGCATATATCTGGAGCTCAGAGGACAACTTTCAGGAGTTGCTTCTCCCCTTCTGTCTTTACGTGGGCTCAAGGGATCTCAAGGGATAGAACTCAGCTTGCCAGCAGTGCAGTGCTTTTATCTGCTGAACCATTTCTCTGGTCCTGTAGTTTGATGGTGATGATAATGATGATGATAAGTGTGTGTGTCTATGTGTGGTATGGACCCACGATCCGTGACATATTTGTGAAGGTCAAAAAAAAAAAAAAAAACTTTCACGAGTCAGCTGTCTCCTTACATAGTAAGTCTCAGGGATCAAACACGGGCCACCAGACCAGTGCCATCGCCTGCTGAGCTATTGGCAGCCCTCTGTTCTCATATATTTTGTCTCTTCATGTGCTGTTCTGGAAGTGTTTATTTCCAGGACTATTGCGGTAAATAAGGATCAGGATAAACAAATAGGCCGAATAGATGTTTATTCAGGGAGAAATAACTTACAACCTAGACAGATGAACACCAGGAAATTCAACCCGATCCTCTCCTGTCCGAGTCACGCCAGCAAGAGAGAGCGCCTTCCTGGCCCCCTCCGACCTCCTTCCTCAGGTCACCTCCGCCCATCGCTCCACCCCCCAATGGGCGTGGTCAGTGCTACAGAAGGACTACCTCACTACACAGGACAGTTTAGTCTTATCTTCAAATGTATATGCATAACACATGCTGGAGCCCCTTGAGCTCTACTTCTATTAATTTCTCACTGTGTTTCTTTATATCACCGTTGGTGATTTCTCCTCTATGTTTCATTTTGTTTACATCCTTGACTATTTCCCACAGTATATTTGTTATGGTTATATTCGATGACGGCTTCACTGCATGGTATGTGTCATTCAGCTTGCTATGTTTTGATCGACGTAGTTGTTCACATGCGTGATGGTCACCGACTAACCCACTGAAACTGTAGTCAAGGCCGAAATGAAGTGCTTT
Organism: Phodopus roborovskii; assembly: GCF_943737965.1. Classification (NCBI taxonomy): domain Eukaryota; kingdom Metazoa; phylum Chordata; class Mammalia; order Rodentia; family Cricetidae; genus Phodopus; species Phodopus roborovskii. The sequence continues at coordinate 9,394,264 of NW_026125444.1, forward strand.
TTCTGCATAAGCTGCCTTGGTCATGGTGTCTCTTCACAGCAGTAGAACGGTGACTCGGACAGTGAAGGTTGAGGTTTTGAGAAGAAACGAGGTAGAGGGTCACGTATGACTGGAAATCCCACACATCTCAACTAGGCACTTGAGTGGGACATTGTCCCTATATCTTGGGCCTGCATTCAGCATTCCCCAACAGCAAGAGGGAAAAAACACCACAGAGAAGATACAGGAGGAAAATTTGCATTGAAAGTTTAAAGTTAAAATGATGCCATCGTGTAGCCTCCAACAACTCCCTCATACACATGTGACTCCTTCATGAATGTGCGATCTTCCCTGTCCATGGCCATGACAGGGCTGGCCAGTTCAAAACTGCTCTCAGAATGCCTTTCCCACAGGCTTTTGAGTCTTGTTCTTCTGTTGCCAAACCCATGCCTCTGCCTTGTGTTATTTATGCTAGTTTCCCATCCTGAAAGGAAATCCAAGATTTTAATTATTCTGGTAATTTAAAAGGCACCCCCCCTTTTTTTTTTCACCCGGAAGAGCCACTCCGCCTACTGCAGTGGAAATGACCCCAGAGATAATGAATTTTCTGTAACAGTTTTCTGTCTGTGTAGTTTCCCTGAAGCCAAGTCCATAGGAGTCAGTTTCCTTTACACTTTGAGCTTTATTCACTAATTTTCCTCTTCTATTTTTTGTCACGTCTTTGGGATGGATGTGTGTCGTGGCTGTGGCACAGGAGAGTATGCATTTCCTGTCAGCTTCATTCTGTTCTTGGGATTTGTCATGTGGCTGGTCAGTTTTCCATGCTGTAAAATGTTATTTTCTTCTGCTATTTTCAGATGTATAAATGCACACAGAAACCTCTTCATGCCAATCTGGAGGACAAAACATAAACTCACTTAAGTCTAACCATGTTAGATCAGCAGGCTGCTAAATTCTGTCCTTAAATTAGTTAGGTCAGTAGTGATTTATTCAGTGTTCAGTGAGGTAAACCCACTAAACTGGTTATCAGTGGCCACATATAGAATATCCTGGCAGCTGCAGGAAGTACAAAAAACAGTAAGGGATGTGACTGTGAGCTCATTTATTTCCAATTAGGCCTGTTGCTGAGATGCCTTATCTGTGAAAACTCCAGGAGCAGATGAAAAAAAAAAAAAATCAAGGCATGAAAACTTGAGAAATAATAAAACTTCTAACCTGAACTTTAAAAAGTCACTTTAGGATGAAGATATTTTAAAATTTAAGGGAAGGGTTACATATGTCTAAGGATGTTCACTCTCAAAAGAGGTATGTAGAAAAATGAGGAACAGACTAATAGAAAAATACAGCATTTGGTCTCTGTGAATTTAGATAATTAGACATGCCACTGTGAAGACATTATTCTTTTCTTAAATATAATAAGTTCAGCATTATGCTGTGCTTTATTAAAAAAATGTCTTAGCCCCTCCTTTGGAAACTTCCAGGGACTTGAGTGAAGCTTTTTCTCAGACTTTTCTAACTGTAAATTTGAATTAGGTGCATCTACGGCTGTCTTCACACACAAATCACGTAGATTAACTGTGAGAAATGTCATAAATTTACAGTTGGTTCTTAGAGTAAAAAGTCATGAGTTATCCCTTTATTCACTGTAAATCACAAAATCAGAAGTTACCCAGCAGAGAGAACCTCTGATGTCTGTAACTTTTTTTTTTTATGAGGTTGGAAGATTCTTCACACCTGTGATTGTAGTTGGCGGTTTTGATGAAAATGTATCGCTAAAGTGATTTGTGCCTCCAGGCAGGAAGCTTGTCAGAACCTTATTTTTGTCCAGTTGAAACATAACCTACATGAAGTCATTGACCAGGTATCATATATTTGAGATAGGATATAAATTTATTTGACGTGCTTGGTGTCAACTATAAATTTATATGGAGATAATTCTCACATATAATTGTCTTTTGGTACATTTATCTTCATGGAATTGAATTAAAGGTCATTTAAAATTTTTTGAATGTGTGAAGAAATTGCTTGAGTCTCCTTTACCCCTAACTGTCCTAAGGCTAGCCACTCTACTTTGCAATGGTATGAATGATATGGATAAATGATACATGGCTTGTAAGTTGCTTTCCAGTAAATCCAAGAGACTACTGTCATTATCTAGATTCCTGGACACTTTGATTTAAAGGGTAAAACCTGAGGGATGTAGACATTTCTCAAGCGAGAATGGAAAGCAAAGTTAGAGCAAGCAGCTGCCAACTCCCTGGCTCTTCATCACTGACCCCCACTTTGGGGGTCCTTTCTTCCCTGTCTCCTACTTGCAGTTCTCTTGTGTAACCATGAACTCTGCAAACTGTGTACAGAGGAGAGCCAGAACTCAGCAAAGAAGGAACTGCTGTCACTTACAAGGTCCCCTCTCAAAAGATGCAGAGATCCCTTAGTCCTTTTTCCATTTGGAAATATGACACAGTTGCAGGATGGGAGTTAGGTCTCATTGTCCTCAGTATTTATGCAGTGCTCAGAGGAGACAGCTAATGTAATCCCATGGTAAAAATGAGAAATGTGTTTGAAAGCAGTGATAAAGCTACTCTATGGTTTCAGCTTTAACAAGTGTTCTTCTCAGAGACTTGTTTTTATGTCTAAAACTGCAGGCTATGCAGTAGACCTTGTAAAAGGCTTTCACTAAGCACCTGGTCCTTCAGGAGGCCTGAGCGATTTATGTCATTGGTAGGAAGAATGTGAATAAAAGTTGGCTCCCAATAGTTTGTAAAATGACTTGATGTATTACTTAGCCTCTTCCTGCTCAGATTCACTTTAAAATACATCATGTGTTCATGTAAGTCTGATTTTTCTGTGAGTGGAAACCATAGATAATCATCATTACTAGGAATGATGTTCCAGAAGAAAATAACTAATAGCCATAAAACACTTATTTAATCAGCTCATAGTAGTGCTATTATTATTACTTCTAATATATGTTTGCTATAGAAAAAACTAATTGGTTTACAACTACATATGATTATAAAGTACATGAATAGTTGATCAAAATGGTCGATGCTGTTGGTGGTTAATTTTATCTTCTCAAAAGCATTTCACCCATTCATTCATTTCCTACCTCATTCCACAAAAGATTTGTCAGATAATTTTGAAGTTTCATTAATTCTTAAGATTGATCTTATACTATAATCCTAAATAGGAAGAAAATGAGGCATTAATCATGTTTTTTTTTTCAGTCCAATATGGTAATTTTAGCATATGACACTCAACTTTAGAAAGACAGGCCATGTGTCTGGGTCTGAGAAACTCTCACAATGTCCCATGGACATTCAAAAGTGTTTATGAATGGCTATCTAACACCATCATTGGAATTGGAATTTACACTACCTATCAATAGTGTGTCGGCTTGAATGAGGTGTCCCCCTTAGGCTCAGATATTTGAACACTTGGTCTCTAGCTGGTGGTGTTAGTTGGATAGGTTCTGGAGGTGTGGCTTTGCTGGAGTAAGTATGTCACTGTAGAGTTGGACTGGAGGTTTTAAAAGCTTGCTTCATTCCCAGTACACTCTGCTTCCTGTTGTGGTTGAAGCTAGCTGCTCTCAGATTGCTGCCCTAGCTGCCAAGCATGCTTGCTGCTGTATTTCCTAACCATTATGGTGATGGCCTCTTGTCCCTTGGAACCATAAGCCCAAATAAACTGCTCCTTCTATAAGTTGCCTTGGTCATGGTACTTTATCACAGGAATAGAAAAGTAAATTCAGAAGTGATAGTAACACCCAAAACTGTTTTAAGAGTTGATTCTATCACAAAAATTAGTGTGATTAATTTACAAGATTTTATTAATTTCCATATATTATTTCTTCAGAATGGATGTCATAAACTGATAGATTATGAAAGTATAATGAACTTATAAAATTTTAGTGTGTTTTCCGTTGTTAATACCACAGACTAGGTAAGTTATAAGGAAAAGTTATTCATAGCTCAGGGCTCTAGTCCCAGATTGAGGGGTTACCTATGGGATAATCTTCTTGGTGGCAATCCTGAGATACACAGAGCATGTAGTGTGAGTGTGTGTGTGTGTGTGTGAGAGAGAGAGAGAGAGAGAGAGAGAGAGAGAGAGAGAGAGAGAGAGTGAGAGAGAGAGAGAGAGCACATGCATTTTTCTGGATTCCTTTTATTTAACATTTTACTTTTACTAGATTGTGTGTGTGTGGGGGAGAGAGGGGGGGGGGGGGGGGGGGGCGCACGGTTCCTTTTACTTTCTTCTGTTTGTGTGTGTGTGTGTGTGTGTGTGTGTGTGTGCAGGCAACAGAAATGTAAATACATGAATCCCAACTCTAATTAATAAATTTTCTAATTGTTTATTGTTAGCAAATTGTTACCATCTTTAATGCTAGAGAGTTAGCTGGTTAGGCATATATCAAAATATGGAGGTGAGCGAACACGCAGGGATTTCAGTGTGAAGTTAGGGGAGACAGGAGAATTCGTATAGGGTATTTGGGAGATGGAAAAGGAGCTCTATTGCAGTATTTTGGACAAATGTATGTGTGCCTCACTCCTGTACAACTTCTCTGCTCACCTATGCTATGCCATACCTGAGCTAATGTATCGCGGTTTAATAAGGATCAGGATAAACAATTAGGCCGAACAGATGTTTACTCAGGGAGAAATAACTCACAACATAGACAGGTGAACACCAACAGGTTCCTGCTTCCAAGAATTCCTCGGAAGTCCTCCTGTCCCCATGCGGCTGGCAAGAGAGCGATCACCCACGCCTTAGTTCCCCAGGTCACTTCTGCCCCTGGCTCCACCCCCCAATGGGCGTGGTCAGTGCCACAGAAGGAGACAAAGTGAATATCCCACTACACTAATGTGCAGGCAGGGTGAGAGAAAGGCGCAGGAGAGGGGGAAAGTAGCAAGTGTTATTCTCCATACTGGCGCCCGTGGACTTCTCAGAGGCTCTTAGACAATCTACCTGTGTAGCTATTTCCTCAGAGGACAGTAGTGTCATTCTGGCTGCTGCTAAGCTTCCCATGGTCACATGTGTATAAATCGGCCTTGGCATAAAGGAAGAGCCCTAATTTAAGCAGTGTTCCAGCGTATTCTAGCAACTCATAGAGGACAAACAACACTGTTTGATTTCTGAAAAATCTTACAATGTCCTTAGTTGTTATCTTAAATTTCTTTTTAACAGATGCAAAAATGTGAAATGCACATGCCGCCAGGGTGCCATGCAATGCTCTGATATACGTGAATATTATCTAATGGCTAAAGAAGATTAAACATGACCATCTTGTCAAATAGCCTCAATGTTTATGATGAAAATATTCAAAAACTGTTTCTAAACTTTGCTCTTTGAATCAGGGTCTCATCTAAGGCTGTCTGGCCTGGGCCTTGAAGCAGTTTTCCTGCATTTTCCTCCAAGTGCAGGGGTTGCAGGCAGATGTGAGCAACCACACTAGGCAGCACCTTTTCCTCTTGCCTTTTAAGTGTGTAGGTCGTGGTGGGGTATCAGTGGCTGCAGTACTATGCTACAGCTTACCCACGATTCCTGTTGCTTTCTAGATCATGGTGCCTTGGCCAGCATCTTTCTACCCCTTCCCCATCTGTACCCTTTCCAGTCACTGATCATTTAAAAACAGAACTGGCCAATCCAGAAAGCTGTTCCGAGTTGGAAGAGCTGCAACCCTTCCTTCCCTTTCCTCCACTGAGTAAGAATTGCTGAGGTGGATCTTCGGGTGATGGGCCCAGGAATTAAGGCAAAGTGCTCTGCAAGCTCCCTCAACTTCCCCACTTCTATGGTGGCACCTGGAAAGTCTAGACATGTAATTATAAATGACCACCCCTGCCGTTGGACAGCAAAGCTGACCTTAACTTTCCATCATTGTGCCAATGTTAACTAGCAACTGCTGATGGGAAATAGATTAAGGCATTTAAAAAAAAAAAATCAGCTAACACCACTAAAGGATGAGGTGAAAAGAGCAAAATAGAAACATTTGCTTGCTAAACACGTTCAAATTCCCTAAGAGAAGAGATTTGATTTGTTCTTCATTTAAATAAGAAGAGTCCTTGATGCCGCAGCCAAAATTCAGTCCACACAGGGAGAGAAACAGTTTGGAATAAGGATGTCATCCATCAAACTTTGGAAAAAGATTCAGTAGGAATAAGAAAAAAAATACTTTACACAGTCACCACAGAGCGACAGTGAAGACAAAGGCAGTCCACCCAAGCTGCTTATTTTAATGCTCGTTACAGACTGTGTTCTCATTCAGAGGGGAGGGCAAATCAGCTTTCCATTTTAACTCAGGGTATAGAAACAAAACATGTCTTCATTAGAACATTCGAAGCTTAGTGTGCGTTTTTTTTTAAAAAACATTTCTATTAACAGTTTCCTTTATTCCTTGATATCTGTCTCAGAGGCTGTGGCAAAACCTAAATATAAAATACCTTCAACTGTGCCAAGTAGGTAAAAACTGCTCGAGGAAGTCAGACTTTTGTTCCCTTCAGGAGAAAATCTGACTTGTATTTGTCTTGTGTGATTTATGCAGTGTAAGCTTAAAATGAAATACAGCCATTTCCCTTCCACATATTAAAATATGGTTTCAAATTTGGAAGACACAGTTATCTTTTGTCACCAAGGAAACTGGCATAGTTACAGGGGACCAAAAAAATTACTATATTGCCCCCATGTGGTCTCTTCTGGTGTTGCATAAATAGTCCCGAGAAAGGAAAAGATTAAAAGGAGGAGTGGATCTGGTGGTGGTGGGGACTTGGAGGAAGGAGTGGAGGGGAAACCGTGGTCAGGATGTTCTGCGTGAGGAAAGAATTAAATAAAAGTCACTAGCGCTCAGGCAGCGAAGTCCGGCCTTTTCCCTTCTTTGTGTCCCATGTTTATTGTTAAGGCGTTACTCGATTTTCTGTAGTTGTAGAGGGCTATATGGTCAAGCATAGACGCTGGATGATGCTACATTTGTCGGTGCAATTTAAGTTGCCTAGGTCACAGAATTATTTGGGATGACTTCAGAATTTGTCAGTCATTAGACAACCTTTTTCCACTTGAGAATGTTTTGTAGCACACAAGGCTTTGGTAAACTGCCACAGAGCTGGTCACGGCTCTTAGACTCAGCGTGTGACTGCTGCTTCCATCCCTCCATGCTACTTCTGCTCGTTTCAGTTAGGATCCTAGATGCCCTGTTCACCTGAATGCCTTTGGCTTATTTAAATGAGCTAAAACTGAGGTACACAACAAAAAGTGCTTCTTTTGTATCTCTTAGCAGAGATGGGTTCTCTCTCTGGATTCTGCACACATGGTCAGAGCTGCGTTCTGTACCAACGGAAACACAGAAGCACACTCCCCTGCTTTGCTACGGATCTCTCTAGAGGCGTAGGCATGTAAGGAGACCATGTTGATTGGTACACCTTACTCTGCCCTCTGTGTCACACAGATGTTCTTTCTATCCCCCAGCCTGTGCATTCGATTCTAACGAACTCTGTGAAACACACCCTTGAATTATGGGAAAAGAGACTGCACAGAGAAAGGATTCCTGGTACCCTTGCCACATGTGTCCATTTTCAGCACAGCTCCCCTCTGCTCAGCTTCCTGACACTCGGTGTCTCGTCTTCTGTAATCCAGCAAGTCTGTGCATTGCAGTCTCCCTTCTGCAGATCTATTCCAAACGGATGCTTTGACAGACATTTCTAACACAACAGTTCTTACTGGAATCTTTTTTCCAGGTAGATTTGAAAGGTGGGAGGAGTCCTCCAGGTGTTTGCTTACCCGGCTCATCACTAGGAAGATTTTGTATTCAAGTCACAGAGCCAATCATTATCTAAACACAGAAGTCACAAAAGAAAAAACATTATGCTAAGGAAACACATTTCATCTTACTTTACTGTGAAGGTAAAAAGAAATGTGGCTTAAAATATGAATAGACCAGTGATGACTCCATTCAGACTGAATAATAAACAAATACTTGATTGCATGCAGTCTGGCTCAAAGGAGAGGAAAAAAAAATATCACTAGTATGAGTGCTGTGGGATTGGGTATGCAGGGTAGAAAATAATCCTAAAATGCTATCTCTACACTCCAAATGGAGGCAAGGTAGAACACTGCCTTTATGACATGTGTGGCCGTAGGTTAGTATTTCAGCCCCACCACCAGTTTAAAGATGGATAAAATAGTAACAGTTTTCATATGGGCACAGTGAGATTAGAGGAAAAGACAAGTCACATAGGTCTCAGGAGGGGAGAGTTCAGCCCCTCGGCCCTCTGGGAGACGGCAGGCACAGGGATTGCCACCTCTTGACATCCATCCACACTGTTGCTTCGTGTAGGACAGACTATCCAGGGTGCTGAGGAGAGACAGCGAAACCAACACAGGCCAGTCAGATGGTCAGAGCAAGCGGATGCGGATGCGAGGGTGGGCTGAAGGAGAGGCACTGACACATTTCAGAGGCCGAAACAAGGACTGGTGTTAGGATGAGGAAGCAGATGAAAAGGACCCCCACAGCCGTTTGAGCTATGATGGCATTTCCTTACTGAGAGACTAAATGGAGAGGACATCAGGTGAAACGGAGGAGCAAGTATTCTATTATCTCCCTCCGATCCCTCCTTTTTCTCTTATGGTCCCTTTCTGAGTTTCATTGCCTATGCTACAACCCCTCTCCCCCAGAGACATACTGAAATCTGCCATCAGCGTATGGGAAAACCTACAGCTTCTGTCTTTCTGAAATTGGCTTTTTTTCCCTTCATATTTCCAATTCTGTTCATTTCCCTGTCATGTTTTTATTTTCTCTTGTGTACTTGTACCGTGTTTCTTTTCCATCCATCTGTTGGTGGCCATCTAGCTTGGTTATGTCTTAGCTATTGTGAGTAGGACAGTGGGAAACATGAATGTGCCTGTATCTCTGCAGTGGCAAGCAGGAATATTGAGAAGAGGAAGGGAACCAAGGGGGAGGGGTGGGCACAGCAAGGGGACAAAGGAGGATAATAGGAGAGAGCAACAAATAAGGACAAAATATTTACAAGATTCCATAATGCAACTCTCTACTTGGTTATGCTAACATACAATTTTGTAAAATAAATATATTTAAAGAAAATTTGTGGATAAGTGTGAAAGACAAAGTGGGGAGGTTTGCAGGTTCCCACTCTTACAGAAGCTGATCTGTCACCAACTGGCTTTCTCTTATGTTCAGGGTTTTTCTTCACTGTGGCATGAGCACTGATCTCTGTGGGGAGCTGGTTGCTGCTTGTCTAGATAGTGTAGCCTGGACTCATTCACAGATATGGCTATTTTTTGGGTGTCAGGGTCATGAGGGTGAGTTTGTTTTATGTCAGCCATCAACTATTAGGACATTCACTGTATTTTTATCTGGGAGCTATGCCTGGCTTCTCAAGAGCAGCAATGGAACAGCCCTTCAAAGCCAAGTTGTTCTTAAGATTTTGGTTTTTATAGCAGACTGAATGCTTACCACTCCCCCACACATCCATCCTCAAAGATGCCCCAACACCTACAACCCATAAATTTGGCATCATTTAAACAGAGTATCTTAGATGTACAAAGTTAATGTCTTAGTTATTGTTCTGTTGCCATGAAGGCACACTGTGACCAATGCTGCTTATAAAAGAAAGTCTTTGGTTGGAGGCTTGCTTACACTTTCTGAGGGTGAGCCCATGACAGTCATGGTGGTGATCATGGCGGCAGGTAGGTAGCCATGGTACTGGAGCAGTACCTGAGAGTTTACATCTTATGCAGAAGCAGCAGCGGAGAGGCAGGTGTTGGCATGGGATTTTGAAACCTCAACACCAGTGATATACTTCCAAAAGGCCACATCTCCTAACCCTTCCAAAAACACTTCTGTTGTTTTTAACAAACTCTCAGTCATTTGATTTTACTAACAAAGACCCAAGAGCCAGATGCTGTGGTGAAAAATTGCTAGCCGAGAAAGGCAGAGAAGGCATCCAGCTGACCTTCCTCTTCAGCAGACATCCCCCAAACCTCCCATGGTTAATTCAACTCACTTATTTCCCAAAGCTGTTCAGAGGATGACTGATTTGTGCTGGCACCATGAAAAGGGACTCGTAAGAGAAACACTATCTACAGTGGCAGAGAAATAGGTATTTATAAATAATTGTAATATAGGACAGAATGCCATAAATGACTCAGAGTTGCTGGCATAGTAACGGATAGTATCTGTTCAGCCTTGAGAAAGTTGGGTAGACTTCAGAATGGACTATACTTTAGTTTCATTGGAATGCGATGGGAAAGAAAAACCTTATTAAAGGAAGTAGAGCAGCTGGAGTGTGTACTTGGGGGTGACTTCTTGTCCCTAGCCCCTGCCCCCTTGGGGCTTCTCAAGTGCCATGAGGTGAGCAGTGTTACCCCGCCACAGGCTTCTTATCATGATGCACATCTACACAATGGCTCAAAAACAGTGGGCCAATCATTCTTCTTTTAGGGTAATTTTCTCAGGTGTTTTGTTACAGCAACAGAAAACTAAGGAATGACTTGGGGAGGGAGTCAGGAAGGAACAAGGAAAAACGAAGTACAGGATTTCTGGACCAGATAAGGTGTTTTAAGGATCAAACCCTTAGAAGCTTGAGCCTTGCCGGATGTAAAATACAAAACAGTTGCCACTTTGTGTAGTTCTGAATGTGTTCACTTTAGTTATTCAATCAGAAACTTTGAGGCACCTGGGAGGAGTGTGCGTTTCTGCGTATTCTAAGGATGAGGAAATGATTCTGCAGAGAGGAGTCTGCAAATAAATGTCAGTTAGGATTAGGACTCCAATCTCCAGTGACTAGAATGAATGCCATAATTACCCCTTGGCAACTGGAGGTACTCCGAAATCAATTATAATCCCCTCGGAAAGCATGTCAGCGCCTGAGGCAAGAGGGCCCGTTCAAGTTTGTTCCTCCCACAAGCTGCATGCTTCCCAAGTCAATGTAGGAATGCTGACTGGAAGAACTCCACTAAAGTAAGCGTGTGTGTGTGTGTGTGTGTGTGTGTGTGTGTGTGTGTGTGTGACAGCTTTCAAACTTTGTGGACAGAACTAAGAAACCTAGAAGGATTCTTCTCCGAGATTTCTTTTCACATGTTTTTTTATGTTGTTGTCCAATTACAGTGAAACAAGTACATATACAGGGAGAGGTTGCTATGCATCAGATGCCTTACAATTGCAATTAGCTCAACTCTATGCAAATAGAGGGCCTTGACGGTGTGTCACAGATTGGCAAGGGGTTATCCACTCAGATTTTATGGATTTTAAAAAAAAATATTCAAAACTTTTAGCTATTACTGTTTCGCTTTCACATTTTTATAAATAAACTTTGTAGTACTGAGGGTAAAAGGCCCTACTGCAACTACTGGGGCCTCCTCTCCTCTGTGAGCTGAGGGAAAATGTGGTTCAAGTTCAGTTCCATAGAGATGACTCAGTAGCCACGGAAAACTAATACATGTTATCAGAGAGCCAGCAGTCAGTCCTTAGAACACACTAAGAAAACATCATTTGGGGCTAGATAGCATTGCATTTGACCAGATACTTCACTGTGAACTCCTAGATTATGAACAGGAACTAAATGCTCACTTAAAATAGCGTATGTAAAATACTGAACTTTGTTTACGTGAGAGAGCTGTAATTGTCGTTAAGGGGTATCTAAGAAAATATGAGGGTTCACCACTTTTAACACTGTAGCACTCAAGACAGGGCTTTTGCTCTATCATTCTCTCCACTGTACCACCAGACTGTTCTATCTTTAATTATCTTAAATTGTATATGTGTGTGTGTGTGTGTGTGTGTGTGTGTGTGCGCGCGCGGGGGGGGGGGGGGGGTGTGCGCACAAAATGTGCTCTTAGAAGACAGGGGCATCAGGAGCTACAGGTAGTTGTCAGCCACATGGCATGGGTGCTGGGAACTGAACTACTGCAAAAGTAGGCCCTGTAAGCACGGGCCTTCCACCTCAGAGTCACTTATAATTTTATATATATATATATATATATATATATATATATCTGGGTATATTTCCTTGTCTTTTGTGCTTGACCATGAGACTTGATAAGATCTAAGTCAGATCATCTGAATTAAATATCCCAAATGTACAAGTGGTTTCCTCTTTGCTTCCTTACACTTATGGTCATATGAGAATAATCGTGTGTGTGTGTGTGTGTGTGTGTGTGTGTGTGTGTGGTGGGGCATATAGGCTTGTTTGTCATGTATAAGCATAAATGCCTGTGGGTACCCATGTGTGCACATGTATGTGGAGGCCACAGATCTTCCTGCATTGATTTTCCTCCTTATTTTTTTTTTTTTTTTTTTGAAAAAAGCTTTCTCATTTGAATCTGGTGCTAACTAATTCATTTAGGCTGCTTGGCCAGTGAGCTTCAGGATCTCCTGTCCCTGTCCCTCTAGAGATGTGGTCACAGAAATGCATCCCATCTCCAGCTTTTAAATGGGCACTAGTGATCTTGATTTAGACCTAAATACTTGTGCAGCAGGTACAGGAATATAGCCCTTACCACTGAACAACCCCCCTCACTTTGAAGAAGGCCTATTTCTAATGTCTCCTATTTGCAATTTTAATAGTGCTTGTCACAAATAACATCTGTTCCATATATTAAGTATCAATGTATGATAATAAGCAATGAAAAGTTTGCAAATGAGATGCTGGGTCTTACTGAGACCTGAAGAACGGTTACATTTTAATGTCAGTGGAGAGAGCTGTGACCTGCCTGAGCAATGGCATTTATGTAAAAAAAAAAATGAGTAGGTCTATACATAGAGAGTTCAATGGCTAAACTTTTATAACTTTAGCTTTTGCTCTTTACTGTTAAATCTCTCTGCTCCTTTATATCTGGACAGAGAAAGTCCAAAAGGGATGATAAAGAAAATCTGGCAGGTCTCTGAGAAGGCTGAATATAATGCATGCAATCAAGATTTTGCCATTCAAAGCAAATAGTCAAATTTTTATGCTTTTCACGGCCCTTTGTATTATTCCTGGATTATGCTTGTCTCTAGTTCTCTCTCATTCTTGTGGGAGAATTCAAGATGTTTAACTGTGAACCTGCTTCAATCACACAGAATCCATATTCTAATTTTTCTAAGCTTAGTGTGGGCGTCAGAGCTTCGGACTATTGAGAAGTATGAATGAATAAAATTATTCATGTCACCGGAAGCATAGAGCTTATCCTAGTATGCTTTTGATTTAATTCCAAAGAATGTGCCCAAAGTATCCTAATTTAAGTTAACCTAATTCAATTTTCCACAGTTTCCCTTAAAGTAAGCCATTTTTCAACAAACTAAAAACAAATGATGGGGATTTTTATATTTTTAAATCATTTGATTTAACAAGAGATTTCCCCCCCCCCTTGATACAGGCAATTTAAGTTGCTAAAATGTTTTCTTTTCTTTTTTCTTTTTCCAAAAGATGATTAGGGCATATGCATTACTCAAATAGTTGAGCTGATAGTGTAGAATTGTGGTTGTAAAGGCATGTGCTTGGAAAGTGTGGTAGTTTCAAGCCATCCATTTCCCATGGAGAAGAAAATGCAGAAGATCATCCTCGTGTATTTCAGGGTCTGGCCACATCAGTGAATGGAGCGCAGAACGGAGGGTAGAAGTCACATCCGAGCTTTGCAGCCCAGTAGACTTACTGTAACATGGTGTTGGTTGATGACAATTGACTCAGTGTTTCAGCTCATGACTTGAACTCTCAACCCCAAGTCTCTGGCCACTTCTATAAAACTGAGCAGTAAGAGCCCTTTTCTGAGCACTTCTGGTCTAGGAATACAAGCACAATGGGGACTGTAAAATGTAGTCTCTGCCCTATAGTCTGTATGGCTAAGGCTAGTGCATGGTAGTAAATGCCATGTAGAATTATGTTTAAATAATACATTAAAGAAAAATTAATCATGGCCTAGATCTCTAGTTGTCACTTCTCTCCCTTTCTCAGAACGTTTTTATTCTTTTTAAATCTGATTCTGAAACACTGTATTTTCTCCCAACCCATGTCTCTTCAACATGTAAAGAGGACATCTCTTGGGGTACAGAACCCTCACCTGCTCTTTACTTCTTGGTCTGACCTATGGCATGGAGCATCTACGTTCTTCCAAGCCAGCCACATCCAAAGCTGTGATCTTCAAGCTGTGTGTCAGCTTCCCTTGGGGACATGCAAATACTCATCCTCAAGGGTTCTGCAGCCATATGGAGAGCTTCCAAGGATTCCTAGTACATCAGATACCACATATCTACCTGCTTTAAAGCTTGATCTTGCTAAGAAGGTACAGAGTCAGGTTCTTATTTCTGATGTAGGCACTTTCTCAATCTTTAAGAGACAAAAAACATCTAGCATTTACCTGGCCCTAGTATTTTGATGGTGGTTATTCTATAGTGAAAAATATTCACACCCACATTCCAACCTCTGTTTTAGGTTCTGGTATTATTACATCATCCAAATTCCCACCAAGGAAGAAAGGGTTTATTTGAGCTCACAGTTCCAGGGGATGAAGTCCATCATGTCAGAGAAGGTCTGGTGACAGAAGAGGAGGTGGCGAGTCAGTGTCTCTACAGTCAGAAAGCTGAGACTGGTTACTGATGGTGCTAGCATACTTCCTTATTTGGTCTGGCAGTTGTGGTGGATCTTCTCACCTCTACTAACCTAATGTAGAAAACTCTCACAGACATGCCAAGTGGAGTGAATCTTTGATGATTCTAGATCCTGTCAAGTTGACCATCCATATTAACCTTTACTCCCATCCCTATAAAAATCAAATTAAACATGACAATGGAAATCACTTTCAATTATTTGTTTTTAAGCTAACTCTCATATCTCATGATAAATCACTGTAGTGGGATATTCACTTTGTCTCCTTCTGTGGCACTGACCACACCCATTGGGGGGGTGGAGCCAGGGGCGGAAGTCCACCTGTGGCAAATGTGGCTATCCTGCCAAGTGCAAGAGAAAGTATAACTAGAGTACCAAGGCTAAGAGGCGAAACACTACCAGGACTGGGCATATGAGGAGCAGTGAGTGCCTTCTCAGGGTCCCTGCAGAGGCAAAGGAGTTGTAGGGCAGAGGCAAATGTCCCAGCGCTGTGGCGTGTCCACCTGGTTAGACAAGGGACCCTGCCCGGTTGGTGATGGTGTGGGAGGGGAGCGGCTTCTGCCACCTGGGTGAAAACCAGGTTCGGGGAAAATCCTGCTTCTGACACCAGATATTGCGGTTTAATAAGGATCAGGATAAACAATTAGGCCGAGCACATGTTTATTTAGGGAGAAATAACTCACAACATAGACAGGTGAACACCAACAGGTTCCTGCTTCCAAGAATACCAGTCCTCCTGTCTCCTTGCAGCTGGCAAGCGGAGAACTCTCCTGCACCTCCTCTGACCTAGTTCCCTAGGTCACTTCCACCTCTGGCTCCACCCCCCAATGGGTGTGGTCAGTGCCACAGAATGAGACAAAGTGAATATCCCACTACAAATCACTGAGATTCTTTTTTGTTTTGTGTTTTGTGTTGTCTTTGGGGTTTTGTTTTTGTTTTTGAGGCAGGGTCTCACTGTGTAGATCTAGCTTACCTGAAACATGCTATAGCATGCTATGTAGACCATGCTGGTCATGAACTCTCAGAGATTCTCCAGGCATATTACAGGCATACACCACCATACCCATCACTTGATCCTCTTAATGTACTTTGTGGGAAATTCAAAGTATTGAGTCATAGTGTTGTAAGTAAAGTCTTCCCAATGTATCTATGTATTTATGTGATCAAATTTCATCCATTTTCTGTTAAAATATTATTAGTAGTGATGCTGAATTTATAGTTTTAATAATAAGAAATGTGTTTTCATATGATCATTAGTTATTTCGATAAAAAGAAATATATTCATATGAAAGATATATTTCTAATATGACTTTACTTTTTAAAGCAGAAATTATTTAAGATTTATAATATATTTCTGTTGTCTAGAGTTGTGTGTGACCAATGATTGCATTAGAACTCTGGGTTTTTTGTTTTCCTTTTTTATTTTTATAGCTTAGAGCCATAATCACTGAAATTTCAAAAATTTCAATGTATATGCATATTTTAGTTGAGAAATATAGAACCATCAAAAAGATTTTTATATATGAAATGTATCATTTTAAAGTTCTGAAATATTTGGATTACTTTAGATACATTTTCAGGATTTTGCAAAACAAACTGGCTGGATTAAATTCAGAGATTTCTGCTGGGTCTCTAAAAGCCAGAGTAATCATATCCACCAAGAACAATAAAGTTAAATTCCAACTGCATTAAAAGTATGTCAAATGCATTTTTATTCCAATTTTCATTTGGACTAAGAGCCAGGAAGCTTGGGTCCTGTATATTTAATTGAGTGTCCTTAACTCTACCAGTGGTAAGTTGAGGGTGACCCTTAAGAGGTTTCTTATTTCGTTTTGTTTTGTCCTTCTGAGTGTTGACGGACACCCGAAACCCTCACGCCTTAAACCCTGTGTTACCTCATTTGTTTTCTCTTCTGGATCATTCTTTCCAACACTCAAGCTTTCTGTGTACTATTTCCCACCTGGGTCAAATAACAACAAAGCCCAGGGTAAGTCTGCTCAGAGATAAGGAAACCGTGAGGACCCAAGGCAGAGACAGATCTTGTTTGCACTGTTTGCAGAAACTAATCAATGGAGCAAGGGAAGAGTTATTTTTTGTTGTTTGGTTTCCATTTTGTTTTGAAAAAATGTCCCAACCATTAAAGCCACTCAACATTCGTTTGGAACTTGCAGACACAAATTAGCGAGTGGTAAAGCCTCGTTGTTATCAAGAGAGAGTGTCAGACACTTGAGTTTCTTTTCAACTGTGTTAATTTGCACAGTAACATAAGATATACTATAGTAACCATTTTCTATGTCCAGTTTACTAGAGTTAACAGTGTGAATGCTACTGCAAACCAATCTAGTTCTGAGCACCACTGTAATTCTATACAACCCATTAAATAACAAATTCCCATTCTCCTTCCGCCTCATCCACAGCTAAACACCTTTCTGTTTCTATACATATGACACCTCATAGTGAGAGAAGCTGTGGTTTATGTGACTGAAATCTTCCTCACATAATGTCATCAAGGTTCATCAGCATTGCAGTGTGTTACAGAATTTCTTTCCCACTTAAGGCTGGATAATATCTGCGTCTCTATTATCTCCGTCCTATCCCTTCATTTGTCACAATCTACTAGTAGTTTTCCACCTTTGGGCAATTGAAACTACTGTTGCTATGAGCATGAGTGCAGATATCTCTCTGTGATCTGACTTCTAAGTCTTCTGATAGACTTCCTAGAATTGCTGGGCTGACTGATAAGTCTGTTATTTTTTTGCTTTTGAGAAATCATCTCTTTCCATTTCAGCTACAGAGTTTAAGGATCACAACTCATTCACATCTTTCCTGATATCTATTATTTTGTTTGTTTTTAAGCTAATTATCAGATAATAATCATCCGAAACAGGTGTGAGGACTTATTGTACTTTTAATATGACAGTATTGACACTCTTTCTATATATTTAATGCAAATACTAATACTTAAATTTCTAGTACTCTTCAACCAGAGAACACAAATCTCTCTCCCTCATTCACAGTAACATTAAAAGAAATTGTGGGGGACTTTAGTAAGGTACAATGCTGTGGCACACAAGCCTAGGTTAAAAATATACTAGTATTCTGCCAACGTTTCTAAGTTAGCAAGGATATTACTTAAAGAAAAACTAATATTGGTTAATCTTCCATTTTTTTTTTCTCTAGCTCTGGGATTAAATTTCCTTATCTCAAAAATCCTCCCAAACAGTCATAAGCTTCTATATTTCAAAATTTTTATTAAAAGTCACTTGGAAAGAAATGTATATCCTTTCACTCTCCTGAGATGTAAGCAAGAAGTAAATATTTAAATATTGTGTAGCTTGTGTGTCTGTGGTACCCGACTAAGCCTAAGGTCTTATGCTCTGCCAATCAACTATAGCCTTAGCCTAATGCATTGTTTTAAAACTGCATATCTAGAAGCTATGGTGAACAATTCCTCCAATGAAAGTTTCTGAGGCTTCTCTAAGGTAGTATCTAGGATTCCTCACTCAATAACCATACTAATCCTTGATCCTGCCTTGGATACTGGGATGTCAAAGGTAAGTGTGGTCATTCCCAGCCTAAACTACCTCAGACTAATGGGAAGAGCAGACAAGAAGATCACCAAGTGTAACACAGAATGTATTAGTTAACATGTGTTAATTGAGAACCAATCAATCAATTGAGAATAACTTGTTCAGTGTCCATGAGAAAATAGAAATATTGAGATGGCTATGAGGTATGCAAATGAGTTGCATAATTACACTTTGGAAGTATTTTAAGGTATCAAATTCATAGTTGAAGCTTTCCTCCAAATATTTTGGTTCATTCTCAGCTCCTCCATCTTTCAATCTTCTTTCCGTTCTCCCTCCCTCCCTCCTCCCTTCTTTGCGTTCTTTCTTTCGACGTTATTGATTCTTTGTGTTTTTCATGTCATGCACCCTGATGCCATTCATCTCTCTGGCCCTTCATAGCCACCTTCTGCCCTTGCAACGCTACCCCAAAATAAAAGAAATTTTAAAAGAAAAAAATCTTGTTGTAGAAGGTGTAGTGTGATACAGTGACTCTTATAGAATATCTCTTAGCCCATATATCCTAACTTGCAAATTTTCATTGCAGAGAGTCACTGGTCTCGTTTGAGGCCTCTGGTTTCTGCTACACTTTTGATGGATATCCCAGGCCCTCACTAGGACTCCTCTTGGATATCCTGTTGTTGCCTTGTGTCATGGAGATCCTATAGCTTTGGGTCTATAGGACTGGCCCCTTCACATGCTCCAGCAGTTCATAGGTGGGGTGGATGTTAGGGTGGGCCAGCTTATAGCCCTGGTTCTGGGTCTTGGTGGTTGCTGGGTTGGTCTGCCTGCCAGCTCTCCCCCATCTTCACCACCTGGGAGAGCTCTCCATCACTGCCCTGGCCAGTTCACCAAATGCAGCAAGCAGCAAGGGGAATGGCCAGTTCTGCTATCATGTCCTCAGGCCTGTTCACCCACACCCACACCTTCAGGGTCAGCTCCACTGTGTTGCCCAGGCGAGGGCAGGGCCCACTTCCCCTAGTGCTGAATCTGCTGAGGGGAAGATCCAGCTCTCCTGCTCTGGATACTCCCGATTTAAATATATATTTAGGTTGTAAATGATAACACATCTCACTGGCTATTTCTTGGATTTTTTAAAAGTACAAATAAACAGTGATATTTAAGCTGTTTGTCTTTACAACCATGATCTTACAAGGTCATTTTCTATCCATTTACTTAGCATTAAATTTGGGTTTTATTGATGCACTGACAGGAAGACAAGTAGTCTGTGAAGAGTGGAATGTCATGCAAAGCTTTAAGCATTTTGTTGCTGCTTGCTTGGTTTTTGCTTTATGTTTTTGGAGACAGGGTCTCACTTTGTAACCTGAACTGGTCACAAACTGACTACCTAGCTCAAACAGTCCTCAAATCTAGGATCTGTCTATTTCTGCCTCATGAATGTTGGGATCAAAGATGTGCACCATCACAGCTAGCTTTAAAAGTGTTGAGTTTTTATGCAAAGCTTTGACTTCTTTGGGAATTTATACTGACTTATTTATTTAATTTAAAGATGTTTACTGGAGGTAGGACGCAGCACTGTTACTAAGAACTTACCTAGCATGCACAAAGGCAACCAACACTTAGCACAAAACAGCAACATTAGCAGTAAGTGTACAAAGACTGAAGAATCTGCTTAATATGTAGATTGTGTCCCCATGTTTCAAATGAGCAAAACATTGCTGCTCTCGGGATTTGGGGGTGAGATATAAAATCTCACAAGTGAGATGTTTTTCAAGTACTGATAACTTTGGATTTAATTACCAGAAAATTGTTTCTAATTCTGATGAGGCTACCAAGCACACTCTGTCTTTGTGCATCTGAGTACACCGAGATGCACAGATCTCAGGTAATTTGATCAAGGAAATATAATTAGCACAGTCCTCTACAATATAAACAGAAACAGGAATTAATCTCTCATTTAGTCTGAGTGACTCACTTATGGGGAATGATAAATGTGTTATACTCTCTTTGGGAGACTTAATACAGGTTGATGACATACATACACATACACGTTAAGCACTTGCATGACCCTCCTTTTATTTCTGACATATGATGTTTGTTGGCACTGCATTGAGTAAATTAAATAAGTCTACAGAGTAGAGAACCCGGAGGCAGAGGGCACAAACCAGAAAACCGAACTTTTGGAGGCCACAGGCGGAAGGCCCGAGCAGAAGAGGCCCACAGAGCGGCCCAGAAAGGAAAGAATATGACAGACGGTCAATGCAAGTCGAAGACCACCGGGGAAGAGCAAACAATGCGTCCCGAGGTTTTGACACCGATTGCACGGAAGGAGGAGACAACAGTCCCGCTCTGCCGGGTGCGGGCGGATGTCATTAGCAATTCTTCCTGTTAATGTGGTGTACTGAGTAAGATTTATGTTGCTTTTATTTAGAACTACACCATGTTATTTTATTTTGACTCAAGGGTGTTAACATTTTTACCGTTAGCATTAATTTGTTTTCTTTTAATTATACAATTACTACATTCATTTTCCTTAGTAAAACGGAAAAATATCTCAATTGCCAGATGTTGATGATATGTTCTTAAGGTCTTAATGTCTGGTCTCCTTAGGTTTCTGGTTTTGGCTTATAAAAGTTTATGGACTCAGTATTTGTTTATGTTGGGGGGAATTTCACTGGCACATTTTAAAGATATGGTTACCATTTTCCATAGATGATTTCTGCCAATATTTGTTCTTCATTATCATCACAACAGAAGTTTCCAGTGTGTGATCTTCTGCAATTCTGATGGATTTAGCCTATTCTTCCAAAAGTCAAATACTTGCTGCATGTTTGTTCAAAAAATATTTTTTGTTCTTTATCTTTGAAAGTCTGTGTTTATCTAGAGAAAGTCTGTGAATCAATAAGATTTTGTTAATATGTTTTAAAAATATTGACTTGAAATTTAATGCTAAGCAGCTTTAAAAGGTAGTTTTGTTGCATGATTTTAAGAAGAGCAGTTGTTTGTGAAGCTAGCGGTATTGTCCACAGGAAAACACAGACTTGAACTTCTTCTCTCACTTCATACCATCCCATCTTCTCCATCACAGGAACTCTTATATTAAAATTTTATCACAACCCTGTGATTCTCTCAGATTCTTCTCAGGTTGTCTAGATCTCCCAGGGGAAAAAAAAAAAACAAGGTGAAGGGAAACAACTTTGGAAAGATATTTTTTTTTATTGGTGCATGCAGAAAATTGATAATTAAAAGCCAAATATTTGAGTTTCATATTTTGTAATGACTTTCAAATAGTCTTTTTTTTTTTTCATGTTGGGTACACCGCTCTCTTGTTAGTGGGTATTAGCCCATTGTGAAGTTGGAAGCAAAGGTTCAAAGAGGTGAGTGGCAAGTCCAGTCCCCTTACTGAGAGAATCACAAATCAAGCCAGAGAGGTGTGCTTGCAGCCCTCAGGTGCACTTTCCTTCCTATGATTCAATACTGCAAGGAAAGGGAAATGGAAAAAGTATATTAACTTAAATTGCAAGGACCAGGCATTGGTGATGTACACCTTTAATCCCAGCTTCGGGAGGCAGAGGCAGACAGGTCTCTGAGTTGGAGGCCAACCTGATCTACATAGAGAGTTCTAGGACAGCCACGGAAGTTACAGAGAGAAACTCTGTCTTGAGAAACTAAGAAGAAAAGTTAAATTTTTTTTCCCTTGTGACTTGGATTAAAAATATTTAAATCTTAGACTCTCAAATTTTTCTATTGAAAGTTTTGTTTGATTTTTATTCTGAAGTGGACAGGGGGACAGAACCTTCATATTCCCTTGGAAACAATGGGAAGATGGAAATTCGTTTTGCCATGTCACTATTTTGTTTTTCCTAGCTGCAGGTGTTTTTTGAGACATTCCTGAGGACAAGTTCACCTCTCCAGGCGTTGGATAGCATGAAAGAAGCAATTAGCAAGCTCCTGTTGGTGGCTGAGGTGTTCAGTGAAACATCTGCCCTGGGACCAAAGACCTTCAATAGGTGAGAGAGACAGAGAGAGAGAGACAGAGACAAAGATTCTAAAATTTATTAGTTTAGTTACTGAAAGTAAATAGAAGTTGGAAAAGTATATGTCAGTACATCATAATGTGATCTAAACATGTATTGCCTAATTTATAGATTCTCAAACATCAGAGTTTGTTACATGCCATTTGTTTGTATCTAAATGTTGTGACAAGAAAAACATAAGGTTTTAAATCTTTATTATTATCTTTTCAGTAATCTAACTTTGCAGCCTAGGCTAGCCTGGAACTTCTAACTTTTCTGCCTGCACTTCCCAAGTGCGGGGGCTACAAGACTATTCTTGAATCCTAAAATTAATTTTGAATTTGTAGCCTCCTTTCAAGTATTTCCTTCAAATATACTAAGTGTTGACTACCTATAACCTTACCTGTACGTAATAAAAATGTCCCAAGAGTTTCAAAATGCTGAGAAAGAAGCAGAAACTTTTAACAAAATCTGTCACCTCTAATCCCACAGCTCAGCTTCTCTTGACTTTGTTCTAGGGGTATGTTGTCTAATTTGCCAAAAGGCAAGAGGTGCATAGTTCATGGCTCATGCTTGCACTTTCTGCAAGTATTAGTGTTAAGTATGGAGGACCTGGACACTTCTTTATTAATACCCTCATGAAATAATACCATTTGCTACTGTAGTGTGTCATGGAGAATGAAGGCGTATTTGCACTTCCTCTAATGAACAGACAGTCTAGCTCATGTAATTTTCTGTGATCCATTGGCCTCTTAAATCGTGGACATTTAACTGTATCAGTTACAAACAATGTAATACCAGAGAGCAGAGTAAGCATAGCAAAGAGAATATGTTGTCTTCTTACTGTGCATGTTTTTCCTTCCAGATGTAGACAGTGTTTTCAGCTTTTAACTTTTGACATTGGTTATGGAGATTTGGGATACCCTGTTGTGCTCCAGGTGAGTACAAAACATGAGGTGTGTATTTTTTGGGGGCGGGGAGGTGTTTTCATTCACAGTTACCAGCTGTACAGCATCTGGTACAGTCCTTACAGACTCGTATGCCCATGGATTCTAGCAAGTGGTAAATCTGTGAATTCTCATCACCATGTGCACAAACATAAAGTTTTCTATAGTTCCCCCAAATTCATGTACACAGATGGTATTAAGTCATGTATATGTTCATGGGCAAAATGAAGACATATTGATAGTAGCAAACAGAAGATGACTCAGGGTCATCATGAAGAGATAGCTCTGTCATTCTTACATTGATCTACATTTTCATTTAAAAAGCCAGTAGGAGCTAGAGGACTGACCAGTGGCAGAATTCTTGCCTGGAATGCACCAAGCCCTGCGTTTCATCCCAAGTAACACAAATAAACAAATTATTTTTCAATTTTAATTTAAAAACATATAATGTCATGTGAATTTAAAAATATTTTCTGATACATGTATATACATATGTATATGCATATATATATGCATATATATGGGTGAGTTTTAGTTTGCTTTGAGTTAAAACTTTATCACTTCCCTCAGCATACGTTTTCTTCTAAAACACTCTTTAGTAGTAAGAAGACAAAATCATTGGTTCAGTTAGTTTATAAAAAGCTGCCATTGGGTTATAGGGTGGGAAGGGAAGGGGGACAAGTTAATCTTTATGGGTAAGCATTGTTCAACTCCACTAGAGTTCAGTTTTCTCAAACTATAATATAGAGAATACAATTAAAGAAATTTTTCATGTTTAATATTTATCTATGAATTTTAGAATCTTTGTGAAACTTTTAATAGTCATTTGCTTTTTTGATACATATGTAATAGTTGAAATTAAACTTTTAAAATTGTATTTTGAAAAAAAAATATAATGTATTCTCTTTCATGAACGAATGTTTGTGAGCTATAAAGAGTTTAAAGCTAAGCTGGTGTGACTTTGGGATAGTCCATGCTCTTCTACATTAAAAGAATGGCATCCTCATAAGAAACATTACTCAGGGTTATCAAAGTGTTAGCCTCCAGAAGGCCACTAGATGTCAGTTCTGGTCCACAATCCAACCAAAAGTAAATCATGCCTTAGAATTCATTTCACTGTTATGTCTCCCTCCCTTCTCTTCTTCCAAAGGTACATGAGCATTTGAAAGTTCGGGATGATGAGAATTTCAATCTGGAAGACCAAAATACAGAAAAAATCCTCTTAAAGGATACTTTCAATTTCCTCTTCTCCAATACATCTTCACTTTCCCTGCTTTCTGAGCTATTGAAGAGGCTCTATAGAGAGGGTGAGCTTGAGGTAAGCTCATATGTGCACACGGACAGCGCTTTCCAGCCACTACTTTTATCGTGTAATTGAAAATTTAATACTTTAGTTGAAATTAATTAATAAGTGTAATCTATCATCTTGTCCTTCTAAATTTTTTTCTGACCCGAGGACCATCATCATTTTATACTGACAAGTATGCATGAGAAGGACTTGTGAAGAAGATGAAGTGAAGAAATTCATAATTGTTGAGGAACGTTTATAAATATTTTGAATGACGCGTGTGTTTATACACTTTGGAATATTTTACAAAAACTCTTAGAACTCTCTGAAGGCAGTCTAGAATGCCAGAGTGCTCCAGGATGACTTCAGGGAAATTGATTTTAAAACATTAATTTGTCTGCTAACATTTGGCTAGATGCTGGCAATCAGGGTGGAGTGCTTCAGACTGATGCTGATTTTTTGTTTTGTTTTTTGTTTGTTTTTATGGCCAGTTAGCACAGTGTTTTTTATACACACATACACACACACACAAAAAAAAAATCTGTGCCAATTCCCATAATATTATTCCCCCACACGTCTATTTTGAAGCTCATATTTAAAGACTTTGGCAAAGGAGTATGTAAAAGTGTTCACTAAGGTATTGATGGTGTCTGTCACACGTACCTTGTCACAGAGCATTGCTCTTCATCCCAGGGATACTCTACGGAACAATGAGTAGGGGAAAACCTGGGGTGGAAAGTGTGTTTACCAGTGTATGAAACTCTCCAATGGCAGTATCCCACACTGGACATTCATGATCAGATTCTCTTTGGTGTTTTCACCCCCATTTTTGGAAACTCTTGACCTCTTGTACCCACCCCCCGATCTCACTATCAAGGCACCATTGGGTTAGTTAAGACTGTCAAGCTTGTCAAGTATGAAATATTTTTAATATATCTGGATGTTGTTAAGACCTGTATTTGTCTATGAATTCTGTAACTTTAATGTGTGTAGCGATAATAAGGTTTAACTGATTTGTTAAGTGGGGGGGGGGTGACTGGGGAGAGATGATTTGAATGTTTGAGGGTTACTTAAGGCTATTTCTCTTTCTAGGATGGAAACCATGGAAAGGAGCTGAATCAATGCCTGTCTTTGGAGGAAATTCACTCAATTAGGACCTTTGTAAAGGAACTTGGGAGTCTGGGAGAGTTCCAACTGGTAAGACAAAAGTGACATGTCTTTCCACTTAGTGACTGAGATTGTAATATTAATAGATTAGCTGCAAGCTGCCTGACTTTTCCTTCAGATATTTCTTTACAACACAGAGTCTTTTGTCAGCTTTTGTCCTTTTTGGGAAGATGTATATGCTTTGCTTTAAGCATTTGCTAGTAATTTGTGACTTAGCAGAGGTAAAGGATGTGACATCATGGTAGCAGCCAGGGTGTGGCTGTTCTCTAGGAAAATGTTGATATTTTTCTAAAGAAAATGCTCTTTTAGTTTGGGAGCCTATACATGCAGCCAACACTCATTACTTTTTATTACCCTTTTCATTTGAAAAAAATTAAATATATCTGAATATAATAAGACTTTTTAAAACAGCCTTAATTTTTTAAAATTTGTTTTCCATATATTACTTCCTACCTATAGTTTCTCCTCCCTCCACTCTTCCAAGCTCTCCTTTAATTGGTGGTAGCAAATTTATAAGTGTCCAAAAAATAGGTTGTATGTAAATGCTCCTAGCAGCTCTTGCTGGTTTCAGTCTGCAAAAGGGCATTTTTTTCTCATCTTGGACTTTCTGGTGTGTTTATCAATTTTTGGTGAATATCAAAGCCAATTTTTGACAAAAATGTCAATAATTGATGACATCTGAATGTCCATGCCTAATGTGTTTTTTATTTCTGCCACTAATATAGACTATAATGAGTTTATATTTTTACTTAATATTTGTTTGTTTAAAACTATTTTAAAATGGTCTGTAAATTAAATGAGTTATTAATCTAATGCAAGGCTCAAATATTCCTTGTAGTTTCTTTCAACCTATATACACAGACATTACTTACATGTGTTGTAACCAGTTTACCAAGTTAACCAATGAAGGACTGACAATTTTTTTAAATACAATTTAGCCCCATATTATAGAGGACTGAAAGTAAGCTTATGGCTTCAATATAATTTAATCAAAACATTTATCATTTTAATTAGTTTACACTTAATAAATGACATTTTAGCTCGGTGTTTCAGAAAGACCCTCACCTGTCGGGAACTCATCACTCAAAACACCAGGAATGCAGAAATCTCTACTGGGACAAGAGAACAAAAGAAACAAGGGCAAACCTCAATTTCCTGACCCTCAGAGTAGAAATAAGATAACCAATTTCCTCTTTTCTGTCAGATTAATAGTCCTCACCCTGGCATAATTCACTTGTAGCACAAAAGGATTTCTTGTCCCCATTGTCTTTCTTCCTCCGCTCTCCTGAGGTTTTGATTGCTGGAAGGAGAGAGCCATGGATGCTCATCAAAATACACGTATGATCGTCAGTAACTTTCACAATGTCTTAAAAAGCCACATTTGCCTTAAAAACAGTACCAAAAATTAAATCAATCTATACTGACCAATAGATTGTGTCCCTGTGTGTGTGTGTGTGTGTGTGTGTGTGTGTGTGTGTGTGTGTACAAGAACAAGTGTGCACAAATATGCGTGGAGGTTCGAGAACAACCTCAGCTGTCCTTCCTTGTGCGTTATCTGCCTTGTTTTCTGAGACAGTCTCTATTGGCCCTGGACTCACCAAGTAGGCTGTGCTGGCCAGTCAGTGAGCTCAGGGGATCCATCAGTCTCTGCCTCCCATACTGGAATCTGTAGGAGTTCATGCTTGGCTTTCCTGGACATCAGACTCCGGTCTTCATGCTGTCGTTGCAACTGAGTTACCCTCCCATCCCATGACCTTGAGTTTTAAAATAAATATAACTGCTGGACAAAACAGTATCTGACTACATATAAATACTATCCATAATACTACATTTTAACTTACTTTTCAAATTTTCAACTGATTTTTTTTTCTACTGTTGTTGTTTTCTTTGCACATTTCTTCTCAGCTCTTCCCATCCACCATTCCTGGAATCCAGTCTGTGATGCACGAATTTTATGATATGGCAGCTCCTGGCTCACTCCTGTCCCGATACTGGTCTCTTTTAAATGTATTTGAACAATTTTGGCCCATGAATAAAAAGGAACAGCTACATCCACTGGAATGGTAAGAAAGCCACAAATTTGAATGGTGCAATCCAAAAATTCTCAGGGCGAAAAGATTGATTTCAAAAGGCTTTGCCTACAGTAACGGGAGCAACACAAAGGAAGTATGCCCCCAAATTGATGGTCTGGAAAAGAAATGACTTTAAAACACTGAAACCATAATGATTCTGGTGGTCATCAGACCCTGTAAGAATAATACACCCAACAGTTTTCAAGCTGAGATACAACTCCATTTATAAAGTAATGCTTAAAATTAGACATTTCCATCCCATTTCATCTTGTCATCTGAACCTTTGCATTACTGAGTCATCAGGAATACTTGGTGGGGTATGGGTTCTGAACCATCCATCATCTTGGAGGTAGGTACAACAGGCACATTTATTTGGGGATTACGAGGCATGGCTTTATTCTGAGAAAAACTCATCTAATTTTATAAGTCTGTGCTCTGCCTTGTTTGTATTGCTTTTAGAGAGTGTGTTGCCTTCTTCATTTCCACCCTTACAAGAGATAGCCATGGGGGAACAGGCAGGTGAGATATTAATGCCTCTAGTAGCTGGCAAAGGGGATGCACTTAAAGTTTTGTCTGTCCTTTTATATGAACAGAACTAAGAGAGCATCTGACTTTTCTATTGCCAGGAAAACAGAATTAGACCTAAGCCTCCCAGGGAGATGAAAGACTAATGGGACATGACACTCATTTGTGTCTCTTAAAGTCACCATTGGGAATAGCTTCAGCTCTGTTCACTCACTCCCCCCCCCCATTTCCTTCTGCTTAAGGAGATAGTGACCACAAGAAACTCGTTTGTAAATAAAAATACAAATAACCATATATCTGAGTACTTCTTAGAACATCTCCTAGCATGAACATTCACTTTAATTGCAAAAGCTTTATAAGCCTGGCTTTATTCCCCCAGTAAGTCCAAATGAAGTTTTCCCTGTGTGCTTGAAAACTAATTTAAATGCTACAGCATAAAGTCACCTTTTATATTTTGCTTTCATTTGAATAATCCAAGACTTCCTCGTACATAAGTATAGATAGGCAAAGAACAGCTGAGATTTCCCAAGGAGCTTATTTGTATTGTTTGTAACGTTTGGTGAGATCTCTAGAGATTTGCAAGCTTTAGATCATTTGTTCCCTTGGCAAAGTTTTCTCTGGCTCCTTATATATGAGAAGGTTCAGCAATACACTGGCTAAAATCAGAAGACTGGGTTCTCTTGACTTAAAGAATTGCAAGAATGGTCACCATTGAGTATAATTATAAAACACTGGAACTATTCTGAATCATACAAAGGTAGATTTTTAAAAAAATCCCAACATTAGAGTTTATTAGCAGGCAAAGTTCTGAGTCCTCTAAGACTTAATTTCTTTACATGTAAGCATGGCTTAGATTGCTTACCACATATTCTAGAAGGGTTACATAAGAAAGTTTCCTGTATATTACACTGTAATGTAAACAGGTGTAAAACACAGTATATCCTTTCTTTCATGTTTCTGTGCCACTCAAAGGTCATTTTAGCATCTCTGGTTGTAGATCACATGCTACAATCTGTTCCACTAATCAGGTGAAGGCCTAGAGATTTAAATAAAAGACAAGACAGCGGGTCATTCCTGCAACTGGAATGAACTGGAATGCCAGAATGCCAAATGCCATTTATTGAGGGGAAGGAGTGGGCTTGTATACTAACTCACAGCACAGTGGAAAACAGTCAACGGTCAAGCGTGCAAGTTCTCAGGCTTAGTTCCTCCCCAGCAGATGTGTGTTATCAAATCAGGCAGAGTACCAGTAACAACTGCTCAAGGTGCCTCAGGAATCCATGCAGGGCCCTACATGTGGTGAGGGAGGTACTTTTCCTTTCCTTCATAAGGGAAGCCATACACATCCAAAAGACTTTTCTATATTAACACTGACAGAAGTAAATTTTGATATTTATCAGAAGTCAAATGGAATAATGCTCCCAGAAATATTTTTATGTTCCAGTTTGCCAGTGAGTGTGTAGATGTCATGATCATCCATGGTTTATTGCAAGGAGGGCCATGCCTCTCGCACGAATTTCCCAGGTGAGGGAAATTAAGATTCTAAGACAAATCCGTAACTGAAAACCCAACACAAGTACTGACAGCCTCACCCTGGGCTCTGCACTTCTATCCAGTGTACCAGGCAGGCAGGGAGGCGGCCATGTTTTCATCTTTACAACAGTCACAGCGAGGCACTTTTATATACACGTAATAAAGCTCATTTGCTTGTAGCACAGCAACAGGGTAAGAGAAGACAAAGCCGGGGCATCAGCAGTGGTAGGCAACATTTGTGTGTGAGCCCCCAGGCTCAGAATCCAGGCAGCCCAATCTAAGTAGTGTGGACACCTTAAAAATGTTGGTTAATTTCCCTTTCCCTGGAAAGAGAGCTGCGCATGCACTTCACTATGTGGAAATGTTTTCTTAGAAAACACACACCAGTTTAAGAATAATGTATTCACAAAAACATCCAAGAAAGAAGTGCATGACGCTCTTGTGTACGAGTTCTCACTCCATTAAGACAGCCATGCTTCCATGATTTAGTTCTTGTGAACTTCAAGGTTGTGTCTCTTGAGCGAGTCTCCTAGAACTCTTAGCTTTTTGTTTTTGTTTTTGTTTTTTTTTTTTTTTTTTTTTTTTTAAATTTGGACTTCAGTTAGACTTACCTCTTTAGAAGAGTGATTGCCACTGTGCAGAAAGCTCTGGGTTGGATCCCAAACATTACAAAAATAAAAATAAGCAAACAACCGGAAATCTCATCGCCATCAAAAACTTTATAGCTCTTGCCAAGCATTCGTTACCTATTATTCCATTTCTTGGAAGTAATCACTACATTTTGCCTCCAGGTTTTTTTTTTTTTTTTTTTTGTGTGTGTGTGTGTGTGTGTGTGTGTGTGTGTGTGTGTTTGTGTGTGTGTGTGTGTGTGTGTGTGTGCCAAAAAAAAATAGACTTTTAGAAGTAAAATCACCATAACTTCTAGTATTGGCAGTGATAGAAATGCTAATTAGCAATTAGCAAACTCTGTTTAATGCCTTGGTTCTTTGAGATTTCTTGCCCGATGATGCTGTAATGGGCCTGAAGATGCCTTCCTGGCCTTTGTGCCAAATTACTCAGCACAGTGTCCGGCAATGGCATGTTTATTTGATTCTCACAGTGTTCCTGTGTAGAGAAAAATCCTATTATCTCTGTTTTAATGGGGTGACAGACAACAAAGCATCATATCAACACAGGAAAGTCATGTCAAGTGCTAGAGACCACAGTGCCCTATGTTCTCTATTACACAGACCAGAAAATTTTCTCACTGCTATTTAGGTTACGTTAGCTCCAGTTTTAAGGATTTAAAGGTTCATCTGGCCAAGCATTTGGCTACTTATAGGACACAGAAAATGAAGTGAGCATGCCAAGAAATAAACAACCTTTGCCGTTCTTTATTGGTTATTGGGGAGTGTAAGGACACAGCTCTGGCAACATCGGTTGTTTCCGATAGCCATGTTGTTTCCTACAGTTTTGTGGGTGTCCTCAAGCTGTGTTTCAGCATGTCCGAGGCTCTTGGCATCAAAGCTGTGGAATGTTAGACAGAGATTCCAGTGGGAATGTGCGTTTTTTTAGTCACCTCTCTTGGATCTGGGCTGTCTGGGTTGCTTAGCTTCCAACTAGAGAGTGACTGTTATTTCACTAATTTCCTTCAGCTATCCACCTACTTGTTAGCAATGTTATGATTTGCACACACCTTACTGGAGGCTAGATAGCCAGGCTCAAGGGATGAAGTCCAAACAGTGCTTCTTGTCTGTGGTCACCTGGGGACAAAAGACAGTGTGTTCACCTTTGATCTGGACTTGCCTGGCATTGTATTCACAGGAATTCTTCGACAAGAAACGAGACCATTCAGAAACAAGAAGAGTCATTTGAAGCAATCAAAAGCAAAGAAGGTAAAAGCATATGCCCCACACAGTATTCCATAAAGTATGATCTGTCTTTAAAATATATTTAAAATGTTTAACATTGTTAGCAATCAGAAATGAAAATTAAGCAAGGAAGTGGTGTTTTCTCCTCAAAATTGAGTGTTCTTCTTAAAGATAAGGGATGAGTAAGGAGAAAGGAATGTTCTCATACTGACAGCAAATGGATGCCATGGAAAATAGATTTTAAAAGTTACTCTTGGGGCCTTAGCACTCAGTGGTAGAACACGTGCTTGGTATGTAGAGGCTCTAGGCGCAATCTTTAATGCACAAAAATAGATCATCTAGTTCAATAAAATTTACCCTCACAGAGTAGAAATTCTACTTCTAACTATTCATTTTAAGAAATTAATTACGAATATGTGGTAACAATTAAAAATTGAAGTATTTTAGTAAACAGTAAAGTAACTTCTGGAAAAAGTTTAGTACCTATTTATAATACAGTTTTTATCGATTATAAAAAGAAGTAAACAAGTAATAAAAAAAAAATGAGAATCCACCATTATTGCTCAAAGAGTAGACTGAATGCACCTGTGAACTTACAATCCTGAAATAAAGTTCTATAAATAGCTAGGAAAGAACATTTGCCACAAAAGATGTTCAGGCTGTATGGTTTAGTGTAACAGCTGCCTACTAACAAGAGGAACCTCCAAGAAGTTTAGTGGTGATTTTTTTTTATTCCCCCGACTTACCTCTTTTTTCCCTCATATTCTGTTTTTAAGGACTATTCAAAGTTTTGTCACTAGGAGAAAATATTTTTAAGAAGAAAAAGATGAAAGAAATATCCATCAATATGTCTATTTATTTTAACTAAAGAGCTCCTATTACAACCAGGATTTGGTCTAAAACTATGATTCCCAGTGGAGCTGCATTGAATCTTCTAACCAGAATTTTGGTTTAGAGCCCACTAGTGAGTTTGCAAGACACTAGTTTGAGAACCACAGAATCAACAAAATGTATCAGTAAAAACAGCAATGAATGGACGATGATTGAGTATGACTACTCTTTTCCGACATCACTTTTTCCCCTCTTTAAATGAATATTTTAAACCACTCTACATATTTTATCCATTCCTTTGTCCATAAATATTTATTAGGATTTTTTTTAGTTGAGTGTTTAGTTATCTGGAAACTTGGAACATACAGAGTAACCAACTGGTTAGAATGCCTCATTCCATCAATTTAGGAAATTATAGCATAGGATCACAGGAACAGAAGAAAATGTAATAGTTTACCTTTAGGGTAAAGATGACATTCAGACCACTCATTTGTTCCTCTAATATTTTCCTACTAGAAGAAATCACTCGTTTGAGTTTTGAATCCAATAGCTGAATGTATTGTAGCTGTTAGTTGTGCTTAGAGATGCTTCTTGGTGAAGAGTGGAGAACTGTCCCAGTCAGTAAAGCGATTGCTATTTGTACATGAGTAGCTGCATCCCACACATAACACCCATATAGAACTCTGGGTATAATGATGTGAGGCCCCAGCCCTTAACAGTAAGAGGGGTAGGGTAGAGATGGTAGAGACTGGCAGACTGGCAGATCCTTGGGCCTTGCCGGTTGGACATTCTAGCTGGTCAGTAAGTCCAGATTCAGAGCAAAAGACACACACACAGTGTGGGGGAGGAGAGAGAGAGAGAGAGAGAGAGAGAGAGAGAGAGAGAGAGAGAGAGAGAGAGAGTATTTACATTAAATTCCTAGTTTTATTTTTAAATTTAATTTTTTTTATTTTAGATGCAGTTCCACGAGTTTCGTATGAAAATAAAGATATGCATTGCAATACTGGTGAGTTGATATTGAAGTGTTTCTATAGTACAGCCCACAGTTTAGACACAATGCAACTTTGAAAAAAATATAAACATTTTATCGTATTCAGATGTCTTTAGGCTGCTAGTTTCTTTAAAGTAAACTTTGAGACATTTTATTTCTGGTTAAGTTAGTATCTATCATTTCTGCCTGAATAATAGAACATTTCATTTTTAGTTATTCTGATTTTTAGTTTAAAATATTACATACACACACACACACACACACACACACACACACACACACACACACATATAAATTATTTTAGGTCCATGACTTCCACCCTTAATTTTAGGGGTCCCCACAGAATCTTACATTAGAGGTAGAATTTGGCTTAGACATCCTCTTTAGAAATCTCACTATACTGAAGTAATCCTTTTCCTCCTAGGTGATTACTGTAATGGGGAGCATTTGAGTAGAATTCTTCCTGTAACAACTGAGAATTTCAAACTCAATTTTCAGTTTATCTTCTTGAAATATTTGTAATTTAAATTTACATAAAATTTAAATTAAAAATCACTTGGCTCATCTAGTTTGATACAGTGCAGTGGTAGACCTGTGTTTTTAGTGAGTCCTGTTGCCTTTCAAGGTCACAGAGCTGTTAAATGACTGGGGTGAGTCATACCCTTCAGATTTGGCCTAACTCCTGAATCTTCTTTTCATCAAAAAAGAAAAAAAATTGTGTGTTTTACATGCATGTGTGTTTTGCCTGCCACGTATGTCTGTGCACCCCACAAGTGAATGTGAGAGCTTGAGGAGGCCAAAGGAGGGTGTTGGATTCCCTCTTTTCATAACTCCTGGAACTGGAGTTACACATGGCCGTGAGCAACCATGGGGCACTAAGAATTGAACCCGAGTCCTCTGGAAGACCAGTGGGTGTGGTGCTCTTAAACACTGAGCCAACTCTCAGGTCTCCTGAACTTTCTTTATATCTTACATTATGCAAAGAATTAAGAGCTCTCCATTGTAGCTTTATTTATTTATTTTACAACATATGCCTCTTCAAATAGATTCACATCTACCAGTCTATACTTTTTGCTGAAGTGTGCATTTAGAAGACTTGTCTTCTGGGTGGTTGTGGCGAACACCTTTAGTCACAGCACTCAGATACAGAGGAAGGCATATTTCAATATTCTAGGCCAGCCTGTTCTACAGAGTGAGCGACACTATGTCTTGAAAAGCCCCACCCACCTACCTACACACTGGTGTGCCCACCCCCCCACACACACACGGAAAGAAAAAGAAAAACTTGTCTTCTAAAATAAATAAATTCTTCTAAAACATGAAAGTTGAAAAAAAAAAAAAAAGGAATGTATAACCTTAGGCTTAATTTATTTTAAATAGAAGTCTTGTAATGTAATACATTCTAACTTGCTTGCCATCTAAATACTGGTGTTTAGTCGTCCCTTTTCAATAATCCTATCAAAAAACCATGCTGCATTGAGTAATATTAGTCTTTATGAAATCAATAAGTGCATTCAGTTAAGGACAAAAAGCTTGCCAAGTATTGTCGTCCTTACCAGAGAAAAGATAGCAGGTATGCTCCTTCCCACAAATACCCCATACCTCACCTCCCATCCCCACCCCAGTTACCGATCCCTCACACCAAAAAGACCCAGTTCTCCTTTCTCCTGGGTGCCCTACTGCTCTGGGTATGGTTTTAAAAGAAACAACGCTCAGTGAGAAAATGAATGGAATCAGAAGTAGTAATATTTTTGAAATCCTGTCCTGGGCTGGGCCCATGGCTAAATGCAACTTGGAAAAAGCCATATCTTCTGCTTGGGCTTCTGTGCCAGATGAGCTCATTGTTTTTCAATTCCTTGGTAATGTGTGGGGCACATGGTCAGAGAATCTCTTCAACTTTATTCATGTCCTTTCTTTCCCCCGATTAAAAATCCATCTTACCTGAATATTTACAATTAATCTCCCGACTTTCACGGTTTGATAAAAGATTTAGAAATCTGCTGGGTGATGCTCCTGCACAGGTGGGCTGTCTTCAAGAGACTAAGCCTTTCCTGTGTTCAGTATGAGTTACGATGATCTGTCAAGAGAGCAATAAAATCCTATGGTTGAAAGAAGACTGTTAAAAACCACCAAAACTTCAAACAGCTTTCCCATGTATGCTTGCCAAATAGGTTAAGCAGCCTGCTACCACCATCCCTCATGGGGGGTTCTCCATAGATCTCAGGTAGGTGGGCCTGAGACAAGTCAGGGCTGGACTGGGAAAGAAGCCAAGGGCCCACCAGGTGTTTACAGGCAGCGCTTTATTCAGTTGCCACGATGTCAGAGCTAAATCAACTTTCATGTAAGGGTCCAGGGCGCAGCACCCAGCCCAGACGTGGAAAGTTTGGTGGTGGTGGGTGGTTCTTGCAAAAATGTTACTTATGGAAGTAATTGCACATTTATTTCATCTCTTGTGGAGGTGAGGTTCAATTTGTAAGAAGTACAAGCCCCCTTTGAAAACTGTGACTACCCTGTGAAACATAAAGAGAAAAGCAATTCTCACCAAATTAATTATTAATTAATTAATTCTCACCAAATTGCTGTAAAAATGTGTTCTTAGTTAATACAAGTGGCATATGCCTGCAACTTCACTGCTGGGAGGCCAACGCTGGAAATCACAAGTTCAAGGCCAACGTGAGCTGTATGGGAAGACCTTATGTCAAAATTAAATAAATGGAGGATATAAAAAGAAAAAGAAAGGCTATTAAGTTAAAATATATTGTCTATGATTTGTGTTGATGAAACAGTCTACTGCTTTGTTTTCATTCAAGTGGTCCTGAGCACAAAAGTATATATATTTATATTCCTTTCATGCCTGGGCAGCTCAAGTCTCCCTAACCAATGGTGATCACTGCTTAGTGTAATGCTGGGGTCAGAGCATTCATTTGGCTCAAATCCTGCAACTGTTAACCACCTATTTTCATTATGCTCATCTCCATGCCTTGAACACAAAGATATGTAGATAGGGTATGTGGCATTCTGATTTTAAAAATCAATACATTACTAAGAAAGCCATTTTAAATTTGAGATAAAAACAATGATTTTCAGTGGAAGTTATAATACTATATACTTATAGTCTTATAAATCTTATTGAGACAGATTATTAAAATTATGATTGAAATCTACCTATGTACATATATCAGCCAGAAAAAAGTTTTTGATTAGCTTTTTCTTTTCAAATGTCAAGTAAAATTAAGCAGTGTAATCAAACCACTAAGAGATTCAACAAAATCGTACTTCTCTGTAGAGTGAAATTACATGTATTTATGATGATATTCTGTGATAATTCTTTTTCTGACCTTCCAGCTAGCTCCCAAATAATGACATGGAGACATATTAATTATTCAAGCTCGGCCTATAGCTTAAGCTTATTCCTAACTAACTCTTAGAACTTAAATTAACCTATATTTTTAAATCTACATTCTAACACATGACCTTTTAAATTTCTTTCATTTTGTACCTCTGACTTGTTCTGTGTCTCCTGGCATCTCCTTGCATATCACTGTACCTCAATTATTTCTGACATCCTCTTTCTCTGCCCAGAAGTCCTGCCTATACATCCTACCTAGTTATTGCCTGTTCGGCTCTTTATTAAACCCATCACAGTAATATGTCTTCACACAGTGTGCAAATATCTTATAACACTATAGTGCTCTTATTTTATACTTGGTTAATTGTTTTCTTCCAACCAGCATGGAAAAGCACAGAGCAGGAGACAGACATGCGTATTTTAACTTTATTGTTAATAAAGAGTATATAGGCAGCTGTGTGGAGCCGTGGTTCTCAGAGCTAGAATGCTACAGCTGGATGATGTTTTTCTGTCCCCACCTTGTGTGATGCTTCTCCGTTTCTCTCAAAGGCATTATCAGAAGTTTGGTCTTAAGTGAAGTACAAAGCCCAGGACATAATAGTGGAAACAATGAATAGCAAAGCAAGGCAGACTTGTGGAAGGTCTTTCCTCTTTAGTTTAACTCTAGAAACCATGCAAAACTACTACTACAAATTATAACAAACTATCAGATTTGAGAAACCATTATGACAGCTATAGAAAGGGAGAAGGGCAGAAGTGACCAGAACAATGGTTTTTTGCTAACTTACTGAAGTTAGCCACACTTTCTGACATTGAGCCTTTGCTTGCTGTGCTATTTAGCATCACCAAATGCCCAATGATGCTAGGATGCTGTCACTTTGCTGATTTCAGGAGAGCTTTCTATACCTACATTTGCTGGAGTTTTGTTGACTATTGTAAAGAATAGATAAAATACTCGTAGATACTGCATTGAAATTCATTGTTCATTCCAAGTATTAGATGTAATTTAGCAGTGACTGCTGGGGGGGTGTGCGCGCACCACTAAAGCTGTTTTCCTTTTCTTGTAACAGGATAGTGTTTCCTATAAAATGAGTTGCCAAAGGAAAATTTGTAGTCGATTGCATGAAGTCGTTGTAGGCTCAAGAACAGGTTGAAACGAATATGGCATTTCTTTCTATTACTTTATGGCACCTTCCCTGATGAGGTGGCTTGGGAAGGAATTTCAGGAGGCTTTGTAGATATTTTGAAATATGTGTTTGGTATGATACCAAAGTTCACATTCTCTGCTCTCCCATACCACTCTTATACCAACTAACGTGTTGATATCTTGCTTGTACAAAAAAAGCTTGTCTGAAGATCTGAGGATGGAGCTTGCCGCTAGCTAACCATAGAGGTCTGGAGGTCTGTGCAGACAGTCAGGAAGTGATATGCTGGATGGAAACAGGAAGCAAGATGGCTGGACAAAGACAAGGAGTAATATGGCTGGGCAGAGAAAGGATTAAAGTGGGAAGAAACAGGAACTTGCTGTCTTTTGTGCTGGGAAGCGAATGTGGTAGAGGCGGCTTTGACTTTCTCCTTCTCTCTGATCTCTCAGCATTTTCCTCTGTATCTGACTCTGGGTTTCTATCATTTAGACCCATTAAGAACTCCATTTCCCAACTAATGGCAGTTTAATGACATTTTTCATTAAGAAACTTTCCTGATTGGCTGCTGTTTCCCTTATGTCACTGCCCATGGAGCCATTGTCTCCATTTTCATAGCTGATTAAGATGTTACATTTCATGAAGATGTTATCAACCCACAGGAGGAACATTTTGCCCCGACTTCTATGCCTTTATCATTTCAAGGACTGAGAAAAAATACCGTCTGTATTGCACCAGCTACAGTGAACATCTGGCCCGTGGAAGCCCCTCCATGTCTGACAAATTGGAAATCATGTTGATGCCATAAATCAATGGCGTCTAGTTGCTGAGTGGATAGCCTCTGATCACTGAAACTGTGCATTGGAGTAGGAGGGGGGGGCACCTTAATCACATGCAGTTTTAAAATCTATATGCAGTTCACAGTTGCTTTTGTCATTCTTTCTGCTTGAGAACAGAGGAAGACACTGTCTGCAATATCAAGATCTTCACCCATCCCCACCTGGAACTAAATCCCGAGTTTAACCCGAAGGTCAAAGATTATTACTGTGAAGTGCCATTTGATGTGCTTACAGTGAGGATTGGAGCAGAGACTTCTAAATGTCAATGCAAGGTGCACCTGCGGGAGCGTGCAGGGCCAAGGTATGGCAATGTGCGCTGGCTGATTCCACTTCCCACCAGAAAGCGCATGTCTGATTCCACCTTTGATGGTGGTTTGGAAAAGCTGAAGCATGGTCCTGGGAAACAAAGTGGTGGGAAGTCTTTCTCTTTCAAGCTCCATGTGCTTAGAAATACACACAGGTTCTCCACCAGTCTACTAAAAATGGAGTTAATCTTCATAACAAGCGAGGGCCTTGAGATATGAGATGACGGGGAGCCATCGAGAAGTCTTCTTTGTGCGCCTTCTTGTTTTTAGATGGTTGGAGCTGATGTTTATAAACAGTGACCCCCTTTTACCCTAAGCCAATGTCTCCAGTCTGGTGACAATCTGTGGGCACAGTATGCTGCCTTTGTTCATCTTGAAGGGTTTATTTGTTTAATTACTTTTTCATTTGTTGTTATTTTCCATAGACGGTTTTTGAAAGACTTCAACTTTTTTGTTTGGAAATTTGAACAGACCCAGAACATTGTTATGTATGGTGTCCATAAAGAGGAAGATACACGATTCTGCCACAGGGCAGAGGTTCTCAACCTGTGGGTCTCGACCCCCTCTGGGGGCTTGAGTGGCCCTTTCTCAGGGGTTGCCTAAGACCATTGGAAAACACAGATATTTACACTATAATCTATAACGGCGGCAAAATTACAGTTGTGAAGTAGCAACGAAAATAGTTTTATGGGGGGGGGTCACCATACCATGAGGAGCTGTATTAAAGAGTCACAGCATTAGGAAGGCTGAGAACCGCTACTGCAGGGAAAGAAATGTGCTTGGCATTGGTTACAGTCTAGTTTAGTATAAAGGAAGGATGTGAGCTCAGGGTACCCCTCCATCAGTAGAGTGCTTGCCTAGCATACAGGAAACCTTGGGTTTCAATTGGAGGTCAGTCTGGGATACATGAGAATATCTGTCAAAAGAAGGAAAGAAAGGAGGGAGAGGGAGGAAGGGAAGGAACAAGACGAAAAAGTGAAATAACACAGAGAAAGGAAGAGAGGATTCTTGTCTCTCTTATCTGGGTTCGATCCTGGCTCTTCTCTGTAACTTGAGGCAGCTGGTTATCAGTTCTTTCTAAGATTCTCTATGTTGCTGGGCAGTGATGGTGCACACCTTTAATCCCAGGCATGTCCCTTGAGAGGCAAAGGCAGGTGAATCTCTGAGTTTGAGGCCAGGCTGGTATATAGAGTGAGTTTCAGGACAGTCAGGGCTACATATAGAAACCTAGCCACAAAAGACAAACAAACAAAAAGAGTCTCTATGTTTATAATAAAGGCCATCATGATTTTGTATAGAGCTATTGTATTAGAAGTAATACCTGACCCTGAGAGGTGGTTAATAAATATTAGCTCCTTTTCCTCTAGTTAATGAAGGACTAGTCGTAAAAGATGATCCCTAGTATAGCTAAGAACTAGATTTTTCATAATTCATATTTCTTATGAAATTATGCAGCTCTTACATTTTTAGTCAAGTATCAATAATGATGATGGTGATGATGATAAATACTGATGTCTGAATCTGTTTGGACTGAATAATTGTCCCCATCCATATTAATTCTCTTCTATCTCTCACTCTCTGTCACCTTCCGCTGTCTGCCCTCAGCTTTGCCAACTATCCCCTGGGATTAGGAATGAACAGAATTTCCATGTTCGTGGTGGATGAATCTCCAGCAGAGGGTGACACGGTAACCATCTATAAACTCTCCATTTATAGAGAAGACCGCCCAAGCCTCCCCTTCTTTGAGGACTTCACAGTATGCGGTTTTGTGCAAGTGAGTGAATTTTGCCTTTGCACTTGTGTTGAGTCGGGAATGATTAGTTAAATCCAGTGAGAAACGCAGTTGTTACTGGAAGCATTGTGCCTCTCTAACATGTGATCTCTACAGCAGTCTGAGCCCAGGCAGCTATCAGAAGCCCTCATTGTGGGGCTACTTCCCTGAGTGCTGGCCACATTCTTCTCCCTGGGCTCAGGGCCCCATCTCCGTTACTATTTAACATTGTGGATCACCAGCAGCTTTGGAGTTAGTTTTGCATTGCCCATTTACATTTTCATGTTTATCTTGGATTTGCCTGTGGATCTCCTTTTGAAATCTTAAACTGGATCCAATGGAATTCATTGTTAAAAAAAAAATGAGAGGAAAACTTACGAAATGAAATTTGCTTGGCATAGATGTATTTCTCATTTGTGCTTCAGCCCCTAATCACTTCTCAAGGCTGTGGGTTCTCCTTTGAGAAACACATTCCATTTTGTAGCCGTATTGGTTTGGGAGGAGGGTTTCTATTACCCTCTGACTTTGTCTTTTTGCCCGCTCTCCCTTGCAGTTTTTTTCTTTTCCTTACATTTTCTCATCCCATGCATACACCCTCAGTACAGATAATGGGAGACAGGTAGGAGTTAAAACTCTGATCATATATATCCTAATCCATTCAGAAAGCATAATCACAGATACACTCATACAATGTCAAAAGGCTGTACTTGCTGCCAGGAGCTTTGCACGAGAGAGGATTAAACGGGGATGTGACCCACTGGGCCTTTGTGGATGGTAAGAGCCCCATGATTGTTTATATGTTCATTCAGTGGCCAGACACCACAATCCTTCCTTCCATCTCCACTTCTCACTCATCTGTTTCCAAGAGTTTAATACCATTTCATAAGGCTATTTATCCCTTAGATTTTTTTCCTAAGGCCATACAAAGCTCAGCCTTACAAGTCCTCACAAAATCAGAGGGAATTCTGCATTGTTCTACAGAGTAGGAAAGCAAAGTAAAAATTTGAAGGTTATCAATAGGTGTCTTTTTGTAAATAAAAGGAAAATCAGGCGACCATTTGGAAGCCCACATCTGTTTTAGTGCATAAGGCACTGTCCGATGTTCTCTTTCTCCTCCTTAATACCTGCCTTATACATTTATTAAAAACCTTTATTTTATTATTTTTAATTTATTTCTTTAATTTAAATTTTATTTCATACAATATATTTTGGTCATGTTTTTCCCTTCCAATATTTTCTTTATTAACCCCAGTTTGTTCCATTAAAGAGAAGCCAGGCATATAAAGATACACTGTCTCATTAATAGACATTTAAGAGCAGGTAAAACTAACATGATCATAAAGACCAGAACAGAAATTATCTGGAAGCTGTCAATGCCACTATTCATGAGCGGACCCTTTGAGGAAATGCCCTATATCTTAATCTGGGTGATGGCTACTTGTAGAACAAATGAAACTGTGCACTTCAAACTTATATAATTTACCGTCTATCTATGTAATATAGGAAATATGTATGAAATAATTGGACAAATTTGCATATAAATTTTAGTTCAGTAAAATATGAAAAGAAAATGTTGGAAAGGAAGTGTGTGTTATCATCTTCCAAGACATATCTTACTTATCAAATACCATATTGATCAGAAGCAACTTAATTACCATGCAGCTACCATAGAGAATCGATTGTACTTATTACTGTAACGTGGACAAAACTATTAGAAAATTCTTGTGGGATGACTCTCACAGACGATCGCAGGAAAGTATTTCAGTCATCTATGAATCCTTTCCAAAGAGTTCTCAGTTGAAAATTTATGTGTGGTCCTTCGGTAAGTACTACATTTTATAACATGGAAAATGTTTAATAGTGTTTTTTTAACCGTCCATTTATAAAAATTCTCGAATGAGTGAGCAGAAAAGTGTGGCAGAAAGGCAGCTTACTTTCGGTGCTTAGCTAGGCCTGAGCCATGTGGGCTGCAGGAGGACAGGGCCTCCCATAGGCTCCACCTCCAAGTCTACCAAGAAGCCTCTGTGTTGCTGGTTCATTTTCTCACTGCTGTTTCAAATTACTTGACAAAAGCAACTCAGAGACGACAGAGTCCACTTTGGCTCACCGTCCGAGGGTGCACCAGCAGGGCCTGGAAGGCATGCAGGTGGGAGTATGAGGCAGCTGGCCATGTTTCCTTCAGAGTTAGGAATCAGAGACGAACACTGTTGCTCATCCCAGCTTCTCCTTTTATTCCGCTGCGAACCGGGGCTGTGGGGTGGTGCCACCCTCGTTTAAGCTCTACGTCTTCTCTTCTTAGTTAAAATCTCTTTGGGCCCTCATAAGAAATCCCAGGGGTACCGTGTTGCCAACAAATCCAAATAATCCATCAAATTGACAATGACGATCACTGCTTAGCGTCATTACCATCTTTGGGCTTCAGTGCTGATAGAAATGACAATGGTTCAGATGTATAGAAAGTGAGAGAGGATCAATTCCCAATCACAGACTCTTAGGTTCTTCAGAATTTCTATACCTAGGTAGATAGATATATAGAGATATCACAAAAACCCAAAATGTTTCATCTTCCAAACTTCCCCCTCACCACTTTTCTGCTATTGTATTGTTAGGATTAAAGTTCACATTACATTATTTGCAAATTATCAGAAAAACTGTTTAATTTCAGCCCCCCCCAACTTACTCACACGTGCAAGCCTAAAAGGAAAGAAGTTAAACATTAATCACATTTTATTTTCCAGTAAAAAGGGAAATCGCAACTTTTCCTTGTATTTCAGATTAGATTTTGGTTTAATGGTCTCTACTGTTCAGTTTAAAATTAGTGTCTTATTCCATTCATTAAAATGGACTAAGTCCAAGCATTAAATGCTTAGTCCAAGCATTAAAAAAATGCTTGGAGTCAGTAACTTCCAAAGCTTATTTCTCACAGTTCTAGGGACTGAGAAGCTCAAAATTGTGTCTTTGGAACTCTATCAAGTCCTCTGAACACTGCCAAGGTAGCAGAGGCAAAAAGGACTCAGGCCATGTTCCACTTGGGGAGGAAGCAAGGAGCAAGACCAGGGTCTAAGCCTGCTGATAAGGCACCATAGGTGCCTTTTTATAAGGACTGAGACACAGCCTTCATGACTTACTCATATCCTAAAAGGTCCCAACTCACAATACTACTACAGTGGGGTTGTTTTAACACAAGAATTTTGGGAGTCATTCAGTTCATAGCAAACACAGAAAGTAACCCGCTTTTAAATAAGCAATGCAGGATAATTCAGTGCTGATGCCATCAAACCCCTTATTTCTCCTCCCCTTATTCTCCTTCCTTCTGGGAATCAGTTATTAACTTTACTGCTAAACCAGAAAATTAGCAGGGACGGGGAAGCAGAGTTATAAAGCATAACAGTCAGTTAAAAGTTAAAAGCTAGTCATCATGGTATTT
Organism: Phodopus roborovskii; assembly: GCF_943737965.1. Lineage (NCBI taxonomy): Eukaryota > Metazoa > Chordata > Mammalia > Rodentia > Cricetidae > Phodopus > Phodopus roborovskii. The sequence goes on from NW_026125444.1 coordinate 9,438,411, forward strand.
TGGTGAATGATAAGATCTTTAAATTCTAAGCCACTTAATATCCTTTGTATGTCCAAACATTACTAAGTATGTAATTGGTCATAATAAACCATTTGGAATTATTTAATATCTTTATCTCAACTAGGGTTATGATAATTAGAAATTGTATATAGTTGTCCCAGAGGGGTTTTAGTCATCTAGGTAAGGATGAAGGTTTTTATATAGTTGATATAAATATATAGAGGGCCACCTACCTCAACCCCAGCACCACCGACATTTGCATCTGGATAATTCAGAAGAAAGCTAGCTGAGCATTATGGTAGACCCCTTGCGAAAGTGGTGACAATGTGTGTTCCCAGACATTTCCAATGTCTCTTGTGGGGCAGAATCATCACCAATGCAAAGCCAGCTACTTAAAGCAGTAAGCTTTCTTCCTAACACTGTGCTAAATGAGAGTGAATGGCTTACAGGTATCCCTTAAATGTTGTTTGCTGGAGACTCATTCTTCCATTTCATCATTCTGACATCATCATTACTTCCAGTTCTGCTCACTAGCTAGCCTTCTCTTCTGCCTAGTGTAATTACTACTATCACAAGTGAGTCTTCAATTACAGAAAACATGTTCATAATGAAAACTAAAACCATCGTGTGACTGACATACTCAGATTATTACTGCATTTAGATTTATCCATAAATGTGTAAGACTTCGCTGTTAAGAAAAAAAAAGATTTAGAAAGTAATAAACTGTTACTGTGGCTGGAAAATGTCATGTTTAGGAAATAATAAAATATATTTATATTCTAAGGAAATTGAAATACATGGAGAGAAATATTTCTTTTATTGCCTCTTTCCAAATCAAAATTTTGACATAGATAACAATAACTCCACAGAAACTGATTTATGTAGTTGGTCTTCAATCTGGTGTGCATTTTGCCCCCCAAAGCACTGTGTTGGGTAAAAGACATAAATAAGGTCTACAGGACGTCATACAGCAGAAGCCTAGAGGATCATGGTCCATGGATGTATTGGCCAGAACCATACTTATCTTAAAATGGATTATTATTCACAAAGGGGAAAATACAGAGGAAAGAGAAAATAGTATTTTCAAAACCATTCAGGATTTGGTTATTCATTTCATTAACTGGCATAAGCTGCTTTATAAAAAGAAATACTAGCCGCTTAGATGCCATGTTACTAAGTTCTTCGCAAATGACTCCAATTCAGCGTTAAAAAAATGCTTTACAATTCTCTCATTTATTTTTGCGTCCTCTCAGAACCACAGAGAAATACTACAAAGTAGCTCATGAAGGTGGTTTATTTAATGTCTCAGCAAATATTTATAGTAAAAGACTATGAGTGCAGTCATTGATACTTACATACAAAACACTGGGTAGTTTAATGAGTGATCGATCATCCATTAGCCTACTTCAATTTGCCAGTTTTTCCACAATGGCATCTGTGCTGCTGTGACATACTCTCATTATTAATGGGTTCAAAGCACCTGCTCCGCCCTGTTCTCCTCTTACACACTGTGAGCTGGAGGGAAGGCAGTGAGTACAGAAGGGGCTATGGCAGAAGCAGCTCCTCTACAACTTCATTACGTGCCAAGCCTTCCCTCAAGCACCTCGCCATCCTGCTTCGTTTACTTGTGACCCTGGACATGAGTAATTTTTAAAACATCTTCCTTCCTCCTTGTTTTGGAAAAGTATGCTGAGAAGCCAAGACTTTAGCAAGTGGTTAGAAACCTGGTCCAGGCTTTCTATGTAATCTGTGGCAAAAGTGGGTCTTCTCTATACATTCTCCTCAACTTCTAGTGGGGTTCCGTCCTGTCAAATCCTCCATGCCTTGAAAAATACCTTGTGGGAAATTAGGGGCCAGTGAGGCAGCTCAGCGATAGAGCACTTGATGGCAAGGCTGATGGTCTGATGAGTTTGATCCCCAGGACTACATGCTGGAAAAACACCAAGTGACTCCTGCAAGTCATCCTCTGACCACTCCATGTGTATTGTGGCATGTGCCCTCTGCCCTTCCTACCACCAAAATGAAAAGGTAAACCAAAGTTCTAAAAGCAATTTAACACACTAACTGCCAGGCATCCTGATTTAGTACAGCCTACTCCAGCAGGCTCACATGTTCAAATATCATCACGGCCTGGAGAAAGTATTGTGTGCCCTAGCCTCGCTGCCTAAAAGAGAATGAGCCCTATTCATCCACTTCCCTGTGAGGGATCTGTAGGGACTGAACCCATTTCATTATTAATGACTCAGGTTACATTAAGAACTCTTGGCTTAAACACTTAGCCTTGCTGGGTTTGCACAGTTGCATCTGCAGAATGAATGCTCTGTTATGAGCTTTCCACAAAAGTCCCACATGGTACCAAGGGAAGGATGGGCTTCTTTCCATATGCGGTATATCACCTGGCATTTTGAGTGTTGAGGACTTCTCTATAGCCACAAGTCATTTATGTATATCCAAGTAATGGTCTTTTTTGTATGGAGTTGAATTTCTTCAAAAGCATGTGATGATGGGAGGGTTGCCCTTTAATTCACAGTCTGTTCAGCACTTAAAATAAATGGCCATTCTGTGTTGGTGAAAGAGTGATGTCACTCACCCAATGCATAGCCTATGGTCAGACAAATTAGTAGCTAAATAAAATCTTTTGCTCGCCACATCTGTTCTATGTATCTTTCTGAGCCACATCTGCTTCCACTATTAGAAATTAACTTATCCTTCTGTTAGCATAGGAGATCCAGTGCCTTTCGGGAACAAACTGGGTCTCCTTTACTTTCAGTGTTGTGTGATACCTTCTTCCTGGGGACACACAACACACATCTTTCACTCCAGACAGGAATCTCACAAAAGGCCAAGGTAATGACGGCACCCATGTGCAGCATGGGGAGCCAATGAGTTTCTGTTGGGATTACTACCAGGAATGTGGGAGGAATTAGCAGGAGCAGGAATGACTCAAAACCAGGTGCATCACCAAGAACCCCATCTGGACAGGGGTGACATCCTAGAAACCTGCAACCTGAGAGCTCTCTGCGCAACCTGCAGGCAGCTTCACAGGTCCCCAAAATCTCCTCTGAACACCTCAGAGTCTCCTCTCATAGCACAGAACTTGTTTTCTCTGTATAAAGCCAAGGAAGGGGCCTTCAACAATGTCCTGAGTTTCTGCTGTCCTGGAATATTTCTTGTCTACCTCCCAGGTGTCAGAAGCCTCCCCCTCCTCCCACCTGGGAGCAATGGGTCAATCAGAAAAGGGTGTGCATGACAATTGCATCTAGAATGAAAATTTTTATTTTATTTCCTCATTGTGCTTGAAAGGTTTTCTTTGGCAATCTGAGAACTTGTGCCCCTATTTCTAAGCTGGGCAGGTGAATAGAATAGAATTTGAGGGGAGAGGTGCTCATTTTGTTGTTGTTGTTGTGGGTTTTGTTTATATCACTTTGGAATAACTGGATTGCAAATGTGGCATTCAAAAATTTGAAGCTAAAAGAGAAATATACGAAAGTGGGTCTCTTTAATAACTGAACCCCAGCTCCCACTTCGTGCCAGCTTTAATTGCTCAGAAGGGTGCCCAGCTCGTTCATCTCATATTTTCCACATCCTTCCCTGTTTCTAAAGTACAAAGGAATACTGCCAAAGGTTTTCACCAGGAAAGGAACCAAACCAACACTAGAACATGACTTACTGGGAAAAGCCATGGTAAGCCGCATGGTTTGGCTTTCCTTATGACAAGGAAAAGCAAAGGAAGCCTCTGGGTCGGTGGTCCTTCACTGACAGGAGCACACAAGGCATGCCTTTGAGTACCCGGTGAAAGTTTTGAAGCTCGGACTCAAGAAATGACATTCATACCCAATACATTAATCTACTTCATGATTATGAAAACTCCTTGATAAATGTCTCTGTCTTAGACTGTCAAAGTCTAAAGCAGAATGGTGACAAATATAATAAGGATAATGTCATCTCTTGTGTAAATATGTATCATTAACATGCAATTTATTGAATGCCTACTTTATTCAGGAAGTGAACTATTTACATATGATTGCTTTCATTTCTGGTTCAAATATAAACATAGTGTCTATGTGTCTTAGTTAGGGTTTCTATTGCTGTTATGAAACACCATGACCATAAAGTAAGTTTTGGAGGAAAGGCTCTGTTTGACTTAGACTTCCACATTGTTGTAAGGGGCTACTCAGCCATTGCCTCCTCTTGAAGTCTCACTAAGTGTATATGAGCTGCAGGTGACAATGTTCTGAACACACGTGCTAACTGATCATCCATCCTTAGGGCCGTTTATATTGTCATTAGTGAGAGATAACGATGCACTATCTTCCAGCCGACTACAATGACTCAATTTTTGTTCAAAGAAATCTTGGCCAATGTTTCAGTTAGGTAATGCAGAGAAAATTTCCACATGCGTTTAACTGTGTCCTTTTCTTCCATAGATGTGTGTTGATTGAGCAAGAATACAGAATGGAGTCTCTCTTGCAGGTGGCTTCACTAATCACTGGGCTGTTTTGGCTTGTGTTCTGAAAAAGCAGAATCAGGATCCTTTCCTTTCCTTCCCCCCTACCCCCGCCTGCTCCCTGCCTTCCTTGTCTCCCTCTCTCTCTCCCCCTTCCCCTTCCTTCCTTTCTGCCTCCCCTCCCTCCCTCTTCCCTCACTCCTTCCTTCCCACCTTCATCCTTCCCTCCCCTCCTTTCTGCCTTTCTTTCTTTCTTCCTTCCTTCTTCTTTCTTTCTTTCTTTCTTTCTTTCTTTCTTTTTTTTTTTTTTTTTTTTTTTTTTTTTTTTTTTTTTTTTGGAAACAGAGTTTTATTATGTAGCCTTACCTGGCCTGGAACTCACTATATAGACCAGACCAGCCTGGAACTCAGAAATCTGCCTACCTCTGCCTCCCAAGTGCTGAGAATAAAGGCGTGTGCCACCATGTCCAGCTTTATTTTCTTTTAAAGGTGCTGCTAATGTCTCTTTTCCTTTTCCACTCCATGTTTTAGGTAACAGTAACTTTAAAACATCGCTCCTGGACTCCTTCTGTTTTGCTTGTTTTTACCCAGTGGTCCTCTGCTTCTTAGGACCTTGTCTAACAATGTAGAAAAGATGACACAAACATTTTAGTAATTTAATAATCTGGAGAGGTAATAGTGCACGTGAAATTCTTGACCTGAAACTGTATTTTAAAATTAAGTCCCTGATGACATGAAAAGATCTGAGTTTCAGACGTGGTGAAGCTTCAGGGACAGAGGAATTCTATCAAGTGAAACAATCAATTTTAAATATTGTTCGTTGTTGTTTTTGTTTTTTGAGACAGGGTTTCTCTGTGTAACAGTACTAGTTGTCCTGGAAGTCACTCAGGCTGACCTCAAACTCAAAGAAATCTACCTGCCTGCACCTTCTGAGAGTGCTGGGATTAAAGGCATTTGCCACCACCACCCGGCTTAAATATTGTTATCCAAATATACTACCTGTGCTGTCTAGAGCTGTATCGCTGCTCACTGCTGGTGGGAAAGCCCGGATACTTTCCTTGTCTGCATGTAGAGAAGAAATACATCCTAGAAAATGTCTTAAGGGAAAAACTGTGTTAACATTTGGAGATTTTGGAGCCATGCCTCAGCATAGAAAGAGCTCATATATTTAAATTGATTTTTAAAAATAGTCAAAAATAAGTCTTTAGCTTGGTAAAAAGGCAAAGCTTTAAAAAATCAATGTCTAGCAAATATTGAAAGTTTTCAGCTTGCTCATACTCAAGTTTACATGTAAAAAGATGTAGTCCAGCTCATAGCAAGCTTGGCTACCATGGGCAAAGCCCTAGCAAATCATACAAACACTACACATTACAGTGCATCCCTGCAATCCCAGCACTTGGGTGGTAGAGCAGGAGCATCAGAAGTTCTAGGCCTGCCTGAGCTCAGAGAGTGGGAGAGAACCATCATCTGGGGACTGGAAGACTGGGGACTGGGAGATGGCTTCATTGGTAAAGTGCTTGGCAGGCAAGCATCAAGGTCTGAGTTTGATTCTGCAAGCAGTTTAATGAGAGGGATTTCTTTACTAAACTCGGAAATAAGCTTCCCAGCATTATCTGGTAGAATATACCATGCTGAGATCTGTGTCCTCAATACCGCTTCCTACGTAAGCAGTGGAAGAAGATAACTGTGCTACCTATATACCATTAGTCACAAGGTACAGCCATCATAGAGTTTTATCTTCTTTGTACGTATCATCGTTTTAAGTTGTTATTGCATAAGTACCTAAACTGGTTCATAACTAGTAATACATGAGGGAACATGTCTTAGTCTTTATTTTCACATCATAATTTCAACCTAAAATATGTAGTACTCTCCTTGCTTATAAAAATGAGAATTTATTCTAAGTAATTTTAGGGATAGTTCCCAAATGTGAATGCACCTTCACTAACTAGGTGAATGAATGTAACCCTGAAGGATATCTACAGCACTCATTGAAGCCTTATTATGTGGTGGGTGCTGTTTTAATTGCTTACAGTTTACAAACTCAAATTTTAAAACAAAATTCAGGATATGCAATCTCATAGTTTTTCCACAGGTATGGAAATGAAGGCTCAGAAAACTTGCTAATATCACCTAGCTCTTAAGGACAAAGTCTAATATGAAATATGAATCTGGTCTCAGACCTACTTCAAAAGCTATTGTATTGGTCACCATATGACATTCTAAAACAAGATTGCTAAAACAGACTCAAGTTTCCAGAGGGCTTTGGCCAAAGAGTTAATTATTTTTTCTATAAAGGAAAATTTTCATTTTTATTACATTTAGTGTTTGTGTGTGTGCATGTGTGACAACTTGACAACTTTGTGGTGCTATTTTATTCCTTCAAGCATGTTAATCCTGGGAATCAAACTGAGGCCGAGAGGCAAACACATTCATGCTCTAAGCCAGTGGTTCTCAACATTGGAGTCACAACCCCTTTAGAGTCTAATGAGTCTTCCACAGGGGTCTCTTATCCTGCATATCAGACATTTAAACTATTGATGTGTTTTTTTAAATTATTCTATACCAGTAAAAAGTAGGGAGTCAGATATCAGGGTAAGAACCTGAATGATCAGAGAAATGGCAGAGAAGCAACCAGTGACCTCCTCCTACCTCTATTGTTCCTCCAACCGAAAGGGCCAAGACCCTTTCTAAGCCTGGAACCTCTATGGTTAATTTTGGTCAGCTAGTAGCTAGGTCTGCCCTGTGGTTCAAAACAAACTATATTGTCAGTCTGAGAGCATCAGAATGCAACAAAAAATACCACATAACAAATTACAATTCAAATAGTAGCAAAATTACAGTTATGAAGTAACAATGAAAATAGTTTCATGATGGGGGGCCACCACAATATGAGGAACTGTTTTAAAGGGTTATTGCATTAAGAAGGTTGAGAACCACTGCTCTAAGCTATCTTGCTCTAAGCCATCTTTCTGACCTTATGACAGGAAAATTTTAAATCAAGTAGGCTGTAACTCACTGAACATATATTCTTAACACCATGGAAAGATCATGGGACAGGGTCTTGAGAATGGGCTCAGCCAAGGAGGCTGGTAACCACCACACACAGAGGAAGGCCTTGAATGGCTGAAAGCATTAATTGGAAGAAGTGAGAGAAGGAGCTTGACCCTAGTTACCAGACTGACCAGGACTCTGAAGCTGAAGTTCTACTGTTGGGTGTTCTGATGTCTCACTAAGCTTCTTTGTTAGGAGGTTACTGATAGGCAAGGATGCCTTGATAATGGACTCGCCATTCATCCAATTTATAGTGGTCTCTGTCCTGTGGTAGAGAAGGGTGGGAATGTGCATGTAACTGTCCAGCCTCCTGGCCGTTTGTAGTTGTGCCTTACAGAGAGAGGCAATTGAAGCCAGCTGTGTCTCTGGGCTTCTGGGGTCCGCTCTGTGCTCTCCAGAAAGGGCCCAGTGCAGAATGAGTCATTCTAAATTGACAAGATATGTAATATCAACATATTATAAATTGGATAGCTACTTCCTTGAACTAAAAAGAATCCCTGCTTTTTTTATTTAAAATTGTTTAAAAGATTCAGACATTGATATAATGAGTATCAGTCCATTTTTACTCTGCCCTATAACCTCTCACATTTCTCTCCCTCTGGAACCCCTGTTCTCAGCCCCCTCTTATATCCAGGTAATATTTGTGTGTGTGTCTTACTAAGTTTAATCAGAATTTCTCACCCAGGTGTGGGTGGGAGTCCATGCAGCAGAGCAAGGATAATTTATCAATGCCTATTCTACTGAGCAAAACTGTACATCCTCTCCCAACAACTGACAGATGCCAACAGTCCCTAATGGGCTCTTTCCATATCTGTGATGAAATGCTTATGGGCCCAGTCTTGTGTAGTGGGCCTTGTGCTGATAACCACACCTGCACACCTGGGGTGAGTTCACGTGTGTAACAGCTGTGCCATGTCCAGAAGAAATTTGCTACGTACGTCTTTATCACTTGCCTCTTACATTCTTTCTTCCTCTTCTTCAGGGATGTTAGCTGAGTCTCGGAGCAGGCAATATCACTATCCCATTTAGGGCTGAGCACTCCATCATCATTATGCTTTGCCCTTTGGCCAGGTGTTGGTTTCTGCATTAAAGTACTGTCTGTGCAATAATAAATTCCTCTAATGAAGGCTAAGTGTACCATTAGCCCATGGAGATAAATATGAGCATTGAGAAGGCCATTTGACTATGCCACTCGGTCATTTAGCCAAACAACAGCAGTATATTCATGTCTGGGGCCTAAGATCTCCTCAGGCATGTGCTTTTTGACCATGTTCACAGAAAACAAAACAAAACAAAACAAACAAACAAACAAAAAAACCCATGGATTCCTTCCCATGGAGCAAGCCTCAGATGCCACCAGCTAGTGACTGGTAACCATGGTGACACCCCACCCACAGCACCATTGTACTACTTTCTGGCTAGCCACTCCAGGCCCCTGATTGTTAAGAATTCCTGAGAATATTTTGGTGTCACAAACTATAAAACTAATAAAATTTACATGAAAAGAATGCAGACTAGTTAGAGGAGTTGTAGGTCAAGATTTAAAAAAAAACAAGGGGTGCTATCTATATCCAAGGGTGAGGCTTATGTTGATAATTTGCCACCCCCTAGTGAACAATCAGTAACTAAATAACCACAGGCCATGGAATCAACATATCAGATAAACTTATTATACCTGTTCCTGGTGATGTTGATGGCTTTCATTTTGTTAGGCTGGAGCCAAGTAAATATATTTCTGTTTGTCAAAACTGGCAACAAATGAAAAACAAATGATTCGTGCAAAGGCCCCAAAATAGCCTGCCCTGCCTGGAACTCTGGCATCGTCTCTCCCATGCTAAGTCCATCTGTGATCACAAAGACTTCTTGGCCTGGCATGTTGCCCTCATTGCCAACTGGCCTCATGAACAGCCTCTCACCCTTTTCTTAGCCAGAGCACAAATATTAGATGAATTTCCTTTGAACTTTGCTCCCTCTTGGCTCTTGACACAGTCGGACTGCTTAGAAGAAACAGGTTGAGGGAGCCACAGAATCCCTTATTAATCATCTTTCTCTTTCTTCTTTTCTCTTTTGAGAAGCAACTATGAAAAGAATTTTTGTATTTCTCTAAGGTATTTAATATACTTCTGATTAAAGACGTTGTCCTACTTCTTAAGCATTTAATTAGATTTTGCTACTGTAATAGGAGAAATATCTGAACAGGCCACTGAAGCTTTTTGTACAACAATAGCAATACTGCTAACCATGAAGCATAGGCTTTTTCTATGTGATGCCACATGAAGAAACCTATTTCTTCATATTACTTCACATGTAACTAGATCAGCCAACCCATATGTAAATAACTCAGTACTCACTCAATGTAATACAATTATCTGTGTTCCGTGCTAGGAGGAAGCATTCTAGAATGTTATATTCTTTTTAACACCATTATCCAGTTGGAACATTTTAAACCATAATGATAATAATTTCCAGCTGTCTCAAATCCTAAAAGTAAAGTGCCACCCCCCAAATATATTTTGTTACTGAGACATGTGTAAACAATTATGACTATCTAAACCATACTGGTATTGGCTTTCAAACTCTCTCCAAACTGGAGGGGGAAAAATGCTTCTAATGAGTATGTTGATAAATACATATGACATCAAAAGTTGCTTTCTCAGACCCACAGAATAAAGATTTTGCTTTTTATCGGGTATAATAAAAATGGTAAAAGTTCTAAATTTCACATTCAAAATGGAGAGAAGGCATGTGTACAGTTTATCCTCCTGATTTGGAAAATTCAGATCTTCCAAGAATTTGGGGGAGGAGAGATTTGGAAGTCAGAGGATCTCCTTCCATTTTCAATGAAATCCCAGTTTGGGAGAAATCAAAAAGAAAGGAAAATTCCCTGTGTTGCAGTCTGTTTGTTTTTCTACTCTAAGAAAAAACACGTGGATTCATCATGCCAAGAAGGAACTTGAGAGAACATACTTGGATAAACCTTAAAATGCTTTATTTAAACTTTTTTTTTCTTTAGTGAACCTACCTTTTATGCTTTCTAAAACACCAGCCGCCTCACGCAAATTCTGTTTGAGTGCATGTGAATTCCTTACCTGGTTTTGTGTCGTTCAGGACAGTATGGCAATGGTAGGTGTTTTGCTGTAGCACCAGAGGTAGCAAGCATACTAATTTTCTTAGGTCAAAGCCACTCTTATCTACTACAAATTCTGGAGTTAGATTTTTCAGGTAAATTAATATAGACCAATTCAAACAAATTCTATTTTAAAGTTATTTTTGTGTTTGTTATCTGACTCAAAAGACATTTTTTCTTTTTTTTCTTTTCTTTCTTTCTTTCTTTTTTTTTTTTTTTTTTTTTGCAAACAGCAGTTTAAAGACATTCAGCAGAGCAGATGATCACTGAGTGACATTTCTCACTGAGAGGGTGCCTCCTCTCCTCTTCTTCCTTGGGGAAAGAAATGGGCCCAGTTTCTTCTCTCTGAAGTAATCACCTGTGAAGTTTGGAGACAAGTCAGGAGAGGTAGAAAGGTGCTGCTATCTTGGTGGATGTGTGCTTAGTTACAGGGCTTTGAGGAATGGTCTGGAACTTTGAGAAGGGGAGAAGGAGCTTGCCGAGAAATTGCTACAAATCCCCTAGTCTAGGAAGTTCTAAAGATCAGCCCTGAAGTTTTCAGGACCTAGAGATATTATCTTTTCCAAACCACAGAACACAGATTCAAAATTCTAGAAAGTATAAGAAACTTGGTTCTGTACACAGGTGTAGTTGGACTTTCTTGTCAGACTTTCCTTGGACCACCAGTCCCCAAATAATGACAAAGAAAATTATTATTAATTATGAAAGCTAGGCCTTAGCTTAGGCTCATCCCCAACTAGCTCTTATAACTTAATTTAACCCATTTATATTAATCTACTTTCTGCCACATGACTGTTACCTCTCCTCCATAATGTCTTATGTGTCTCTCTGGCTAATCTACCTCTCTTCCTCTCAGGGTTCCTATCTCTGCTCACAAGTCCCGCCTATTCTCTCCCACCTAACTTGGCTGTTTGGCTCTCTGTTAAACCAATCAGGTGCTCATAACACTCAGGCTTTTCAGGCATGCAGCTAGGGAGGGAAACAGTCAAGACTCTGAGTAAAGATGGACCAGACAAGATGACTGAGACTCCAATGTCCTAAGCAGCTCTCTCCATATACATCATGTACAAATCATGAGCTAAACAGACAGTGATGAACCTAGACAAGAGACTTATCGCCCCTTGCCCTTCTTTCCAGTTTATATAAAGGGGGATAAATTGAGAGAAAATACGTGAGAGCAGATAAGTTGTGGTCATCTTCAAACCTTCGGGGCTGATTTTTCCATTGCTGGGCAACAATTCATCCCAGACTCCACAGCTTAAAAAACTAGTTCAAAGCTTTGCAATAAAAAAGCATGAAGACCAAGTTCACTCCTTGCTGCTTAAAGGCTGAGATCAAGATGTTGACCAGACTGAATTCTAGAGGTCCTGGAGAAGCATCCACTCCCAACCTCACCCAAATTGGAGACTGAATTCAGTCTGAAACTGAGGTTTCTATGCCATTTCTGGCTGTCAACCAAGGCTACTCTACTCACGGCTCCTACAAGCTGTCCACATCCTTGTTACATATTCCCACCATCTCCTAAGCTGACAGTGAATATTCACAAGTAGGATCCTTCTCATTATTTGTCTCTCCATCTTCCCCATCTCTGACCTCTGACCAATTAAGGTCCCTAATTTAAGGTAAGCAGAATTGGAACTTTGGCTATACTTTGAGATTCCTCACAACACGGTGATTATAGAAACTTGAGTCTCTAATGGGAAAGGTGTTCCTGTCCTATTAAACATGATGTATGTTTTCACTCACCATAAGCTATGAAGCAACAACTCTAATCTGCCTGAGGAGGGCTTTAGATCTAACAGAAGATGAAAGGAAGCCTATGTTAATAGGTGGCAATGACTAAAGAATGATGATATAGAATTTTAATAGCATTAAAAATGTCAATCCCATTAAAAAAGTGGGACAGGTTGGTCTGTGGAACATTATACTAGCAGTTATTGGGGAAATAAAATTATATTTCCTCAACAGGAATTAGTATTGGAATAACCTCACATAGTAGAAATCTAACATAATGAGTTTCTATGTGCCAGATGTTATTCTTGCCACATCTTAATCACTTTAATACATGGGATAACCATATGTGAGGGCACAGTCATCATAGCAAACAAAGGCAGGCCTGAATATATGGCCAACTCTACCCGGTGTTGACACTCATGATGTGAACCGTTAGACAAAAGGCTGATCTCTAAGTGCTGTAGAGTTTTACTCATGGTGGCAAGCGAGGAAACATAATTCAGACACACATAAAATGTTTAGTAAAGCTCTTGGTGTCGTCACTATCAAATAATGTTCTGCCCCAATAATTTCCCATTAACTGCTATATGTAGAACATGTATGTATTAGCCTCTCTTACTCTCAAGGTTTGCAGCTTCATTATAAATTGAAAGGCCTGTAACGGGTCTGGCTAACTATAAAGCGCTGCAAACACCAGTCCATGTAGACAGGGATTAATATGTATGACAGAACTGGGCTAATTTTGAGGTGGGAGTGTGCAAAGCACTTTTGCAAAAGCTGTGCCTGCCTTGTTGAGAGTGAGATTGCCCACTTTGGGTAACTGTTGCCATTTTTGGAATGCTGGCTTAGTGGTGTCAGATCTGATTCTTCAAAAGAAACCAAAGATTCGGATTTTAATGGAAGATCTCTCCAGGATTATATGTTGGTAACTAAGCCTGAAAAAGGAACACTCCCCATGGCAAACAAACAAAGACATAAAATTCTAAGATCAGATTCAACCCAGAGGCCATTAGTTTGTGTCTTTTGATGTTTTCCAACTCACACACATTAATAATAAGAATCTAAATCTCTGTGTGTGGACAGGAATGGAAGTTGAGAAGAGAGGTAATGGTCAGATAATTCATACTCATAATGTTAAAGCCCAATTTAAATTGCCTTTTAAGATGAAGGATTAACTAACTAGTATAACTGGAAAAGTTGAGAGCTATTACTATCCCGACATGCTTAAAGGCTATGACCCATTTCTTTTCCAACTCTTAGGTTTTCTAGTTGCCTTTCCCAGAGATCTTAAGGGGGAGTCTTTGGGAAGATGTATCTGCACACAGCTGTGGTCATACAAGACTCCACGGCCTTCTATCACATTTCTACATGTTCTTTTACAATCTGTATCTGTGATTGGATTTAGTATTTTCTATTGTTTGGTTTAAGCCAATGAATGAGGTCCAATCTTGGAGATTGTGAGAAGTTAATCCACAAATGCTATGTATGATAAGAATCAACTCCAAAAATAGAGGGATGGCGATGAGAAACAAAGAACACGACAGAGTCCCTATGGGTCACCTTTTCCAGTTCTAGGACTTTCGGTCTGAAAATTCTTAATACAATCTATACTTCCAGTCCCCTTCTTCTAATGGGCTCCATGCATTTCTCCTCTTTTTTTTGTTCACAAATTCTATTCTTCATGTTTGATAAATTCTTTTCCTAATATATGTGTTTGTATAACATGTGCATTCTACTTCTATTTTTCATTTATTGCATATTTCTGCTTTTTTTCAATTATTTTATTTTTATTTTACATATCAATTCAAGGTCCCTCTCCCTCTCTCCCTCCCTCTTTCCCTCTCTCTCACCCTGATGCCCCCCAATCACCCTCCCATCCCATTCCCCTCACACCACATGTAGGGTGATGCCTTACAGGAGGGGTCATCTAAATCTGTCAAGTCATTTGGAGTAGGGAGTAGGCCTTCTCTCCTGTCTCTAGGTTACAGGTATCCCTCCATGGGGAATGTGCTCCCAAAGTCCTTTTGTGCACCAGGGATACATCCTGGTTCCACTGTCAGAGGTCCCTTAGACTGTTCAGGCCTTTTAGCTGAGACCCATGTTCAGGGGGTCTGAGTCAGTCCTATGCTGGATTCCTAGCTATCATCTGGGGACCCATTAGCTCCTCCTTGTTCAGGTCAGCTGTCTCTATGTGTTTCTGTAGTCTGGTCTTGCCCTTCCTCTCTGCATCTGGATTCAAGTTTGATTCAGAGTTTAGTTGTGGGTGTCTGCTTGTGGATAGATAAGAGGAGAGAGAGAGAGAGCACAGAATAGGGAGTCATTATAGGTTTGAAGAGAAAACAGAACCTAGAGAAATGTCCAAAGACCTACAAGACCCCAACTAACATTTTGAGCAACAGTGGAAAGGCTACCATAAATGCCCTTCCCTGATATGAGATTGATGACTAGCATTTCTCCTTTTTAAGATGGACACCTTCAACTCTCATTAGCTCTTCTGTCGGACCTGTTATTTGAACCTCATTCCCCTCTGCCTAAAGCCCTCCATTATGGGTACTTTACTAGCCAAAGTTCCAGAGCACAGGGAGTAAAAACCAATTCTCACTAAGCTGAGCAAAAGGGCATACTCAGGGCATGCCTGATAACTCACAGGATTTGAGCTGTTGAGGGAAGGTGAAAGAATTTGAAAATAGACAGAATTAAGAAGAGTAAGAGGATTAACCATGTCACATCACAGAGCCACATACTCTAGATGCCACTGACTACAGTAACCCTGGCCGCACTCCCTTTGCCAGACCCCACAGGCTGGGCACAGAGCTGTAAATGAATTTTAATCTGCCCCTTCAAACAATGTCTTTCTGCTCCAAAGTGAAAGTGTTGTGATAAGACATCCATTTGCCAAGTGTAGGTCCCATGTCCTCATACAACTTACTAGACAGAAGGAACAAAAATCCCTGGCTTTATAAGTAAGAATTCCTTCAAACTAAGAACATATTGAATATTGGATAATAACAAATGTCTTTAATCCTGCTATTTCATTGTCTCCCAAAAGAAGACAGATACCACTCCAGGATCAACAAATCCATCCTCAACCCTAAGAGCCCTAAAGAACAATGACTAGGCCTGTCTTTCCCTTCAATGGGTAGAAAATATACAGTAACTGAGCATGGGGGCAATATGAAAGAACTCAGACAATGCAGGGTTAATGGAACAAAAAAAAAATCCCATTCAGACTTTCAGAAACAAACTTTAAAAAAGCATGAAACCCTGGCAGTGTGTTCCTGGTCTCAAATTCTCTTCCCTTCACTGTTTGGATGTTTATAAGTGGCAAGGATTCATGAAAACTTGTAATATCCCAAGTCTAATTCAAAGACCCAGCAAAATCTTATGAGCATATATATCCCTTTCCTGGCCTACCCATTCCTGGCCACCTGGCCTGAGGTTTAAAGGGATTGTATGGCACAGAGGATCTGAGTTACATCTGCACCATTCAGTCTCTCTCTCTACCACTCTCTGGGGTTCACACCTTAAAACCATCTAAACACTTAAGTGTTTCTGACTGCTTATGTGCATTGGGGATGTTCATGGATTCCTTCCTCTAAAGCATAGGACCGGGACCAGGGCTGCCCATGTTCTCATTGGCTGACTTCATTCAGTTCTTTGCTGTCTGCTTTTTCTTTACGTTATTGATTCTCAAACTTGAACAAGCATTGAAATCTCTGTGGAGATGTCTTGAAACAGATCAGTGGCCCACCTCATATGCTGGCTCAGTTGGACCTTGGGAAGAGCCTTATACACTGGGTGTCTAGGAAGTTCCCAGGGTCTGCTTATGCAGATTATGTGCATTTGTGTGTAATATATAGGTCATATTGCATAGTATAAGATATATATATATATATACATACATACATACATACATATATATATATATAAATGCAGCTCATGAGCCATCTTCAGAAACAAGGTCTGTGCTCCATTTATCTGCTGTTAGGAAAGGCTGCATCTTAGCCCCTCATAAAAACCTGTCTCTGAATCTCAAAAGTTTGGTTTTTAGTTACTGTTTCCAGGCAAATACTTCTATTGGCTGCTTTTGTATTCTTATAATGCAACGGATTCCTATTCATAATCTATCTCAACATTGTCCAGATATTCCCATGTGATTCTAAACAATAAAGAAATTCTTCTAGTATTTTTCTTAAAGTTTTTAAAATTTTCAAAGGCATTCATAAATTTCATAACCAAAATGTCACATCAAATATTAAAATGATTATTCCTATGACATAAATTACTAGTTTGGCTTTATTTGCTTTTGTCAAGTGTAATTTAAATATATTAAAATAAAAAAGAAACAAAAGCAAAGATGAAAAGTTCACCAAATGTCAAGTACAAGACTACCAGCCAGTGTGTTGGATTTGAAATTATTGAAGTATTCAGTAGCAGGATTTCTAGTTTTTGTTTGTTTTGATGTTTATGTCTAGTTTCAAAAAAAAAAAGCTCTTTTAAGGAACAGCTACATTTTGTCAGCTCAGGGTTTGAAAATTAAAAATGCCTGAGGCTGGAGAGGTGGATCAGAGGTTAGACATTCAGCTCTTGCAGAAGACCCAGGTGCTATTCCAGCAGCCACATGGCAACTCACAGCTGCCTGTAACTCCAGCTACAGGGGATCCTACACTCTCTCTGACTTCTTCAGGATTCTGAACACATACACACATACATGCACACACACACACTCAGTCACATAAACATACACATTTTTTGAAAAGCCAAATTGATTAGCAAAGAAAATAAAATAACTGTTCACTATTGAATAAATATTTTCAAACAATCTTTGCTCCCTTTTAGTACCTACTTGTCAATGAATAATGCAGTGTTTAGTAAGCATATGACTACTTTGTATGCCATTAAAACAGCTTTCTTAGAATTAATGTTGACACTTTAATTCCCCAGTCATCATTCTGCCTCCCATCCTTGGACATTTGTCCACAAAGTTCACAGTGCACTCATGTTCCATGTCAGTTTCCCATGTGATCTAAATTGGCTTCTAATTTTTTCTTGTTTCCCCTTCCTCCACCCCCTCCCCTCCCTCCCTTCCTCCCTCTCCCCTCCTTCCCTTCCTCCCTCCCTTTTCCCCTCCTTCCTCCCTTCCTCCCTCCCTCCCTGCCTCCCTTCCTCCCTCCCTTAACCTGCTTCTCTTCTCTCTTTCTTTCTCTTTTGGATATGGGGATTAAACTACTATAATTCAGAACAAATCTTAAAATATTATAAAATGAGAATTTGTAGTAGTCGACCATTTCTTCTGATTTTTTATTTATATAATTCATATTCCACTGAGTTGCTAGATTTTTAGTTTCTGCATCAACCCAAAATATAATTTCATATGTCTGTGGCTTTTATAAACTTCATATTATTGACAGCTAGCAAAGATTTTGGAAATAATATAATGAATGTTGCTATTTTGACACTCAACCTCTCTCTTATTGAATAACTTCAGTACATCTGATTCTGCTCATTTTAGAAAGCTAATTTGAGTAAATACAATTTACTTACAAGCTGTGCCATTTGGGATTCTCTGAGCAAATAGTTTTTCTTAAAAAAAACTACTATTGCATTTCATCAGAAGACCATGTTTTGCAAAATACTTTTATATATGACAATATGATATATGTACATATACATATATATATAATCTCAGAACACACACAATATTATATATGTATATATACATATACATATACATATTCATATACATATACATATATATATATAAAATCTCAGAACACACACAGACACACATACACTCATATATGTGGACTGGATGTGTCATCATAAGGCCTGAATTTGTGTGCTAGGTCTATTGCTTTTCATTTCTTGACACCGAACATGCCATTGAACATCTCAGAAAATTGTTAGAGACAACAATACATGGTCCAGACCTATTTTTCTGGGTTGTTATAAAAACTAAAATGCAACTTTACACAAAAGTCTCTTGTAAGTTATGAGTTATTTTACACGAGAGCTAGTATATTGTAGTCACCTACATATTGAGAATATTGATCAATTTTGAATGGTTTCAGTTCATTCTTTTGCAGTAAGTTAGCTTTAATTGCATCCTAACATCCTCTGTATCAGAAGAAATGACATTGTTTTCTTTAATAAGAAATTGATATATGCAATCAAATTGTAAATACTGGGATGTACATCACCTCAGGACAACATGGCCTTTGTTGGTGCTCAAAGGTTGTTTAGCCTTGATTTTTAAGAAGTTATTTTAGTTCCTGTGTCAGACTAATTCCATGCCTTTTAGTCCTTCTAAAGTTAAGAATCAAGAAACAGGGGCTGGAAAGATGACTCAGCAGTTAAGAGTACTGGCAGATCTTCCTCAGGACTCGGGTTCAATTCCCAGCACCCACATGGCAGCTCACAACTCTCTGTAGTTCCTGTTCCAGAGAATCCAACACCCTCACACAGACATGCATTCGGGTAAAACACCAATACACATAAAGTAAAAATAAAAAAAAATATTAAAAGTACTTTAAAAGGAATCCAGAAACAACTGAAAATATGGAGTTGGCAGTGGAATTTTGCTAGATGCTACTAGAAATCAATGCAGAGGAGAGTTTTTAATGTGAAAATTCTTAAGCCTTAGCAGGTTGCGAGCATCAGTGACAACTGCTGGATGGAGGACTGTGACCCACAAGTGCAGTCAGGTAGTTCCCAGAGATAAAAAGCATGTGTCTCATGCTTGAGTGGCAGCCACATTTGACTTTCATGTCTTTTAGGGATGGACACTGTGTTCACGCAGCTGCCTTTGCTAACCAGTCAGCAGGAGGCAGCCAAGCTGGGCAGCACCAGCCTTGCTGATTAACAATGAGGGCTGGTGAAGTGAGCCTCACATCTGTCTACCCCATCAGACCTAAAAATGTAATTTAGATGATTATTGCTGTGCCCATTAAACCTTGTGACCTATTGTAATCTGTTTGAAGTCAGCCTGTTTATACTTGAGGGAAAAAAGGATTAACTCAGAGTTCATGAAATCAGGGTGTAACCAGGAAGATGGAAAAAATAGAGCAGGGAGCCCTTCATCCCTGTAGGAGAAGATGGAAAGACGATGAAGAGGTAGCCACAGAACTCATTTCTTTACGGAAAAGTCAGTTCTCTGGGACACAGGCTACATAGAAACAGGCTGCCTCCATTTTCAGTGTCTAGTTGGTAAGATCACATTCTCAGCAGATGGGGGTCACATTCAGAATTGTGAAATTAATGACAGGGATCACAACATGAAATCTGCCAGAGAAACTTAATGAAGGCAATAGAGATGTGGCCTGCGATTCTGTTACAGTTGGAAGAAGATGCCTTCATATATTTGCATCCGAGATAAAAGTGTGGATGGCTCTGCCAAGTAAATGTCTATGAGAGGAGACTGCTTCCTCCTTTGCCCCCACCCCATGCCCATTGCTCATTTTATACCGCCCATTATCTCTGACCTCTGACACGCTTGTGTCTGTGCGTATCTCTTCCACATGTTTTCTCTTCACAAACGCTGAAAGGCGGGCATCGGGATGTTCACTCAGTGCTGGTGTCAGTAAGTGATGAACCGCTGTCTGAGTCACATGTTGGATCGCTACACTCAATAGTGCCACACTCATCAGAAAATCCATTCTGTTTTTTAAATTTCATTTATATTTATTTTAATTGGTATGTGTGTATTGTGTGTTTGTGTGCACAGCATGGGTGTTCTGAGAAGATTAACAGGGTTTAGAGAGGCAGGGGGAATAGCTAACCTAGCAGGCATAAAGCAGGTCTACAGTTTTCTGTTCATTTGAAGCTGGACCTAAGTGGGCTCAAAGCACCTTTGAAAATGAATAGTCAGAGTCAACCTCTAATAGTACCACATACATGCATACTGGTGTCCATATACACACGGGGACATGGGGGGAGAGACAGAGAGTCAGAGAGAGAGACAGAGACGTAGAGAAGAGAAAGCAAACTGGAGTGAAAATTTCTGAGAACCAGTCCCATAGATCTGCACTCAAGCAGAAAATTCCTGAAATTTGTAACAGAAAAAGAAAAGCAAGGGAGGGGGCAGTCCAATGCTGAGGATCACAAAAAGATGTCCTTGTATCTAGATCGTTCTGTCGCCATACTCACACAGCGGCTGGGGAGTCAGTAGCAGAAAATACCTCTCTCTCCCACTTTTGCAGCCTCTGTGAGGAGATGAAGGCAGCCAGAGCCAGCACAGGGATGCCATCATGGAGTAAAGAAAAGATGGTACCCAAGGCAACCCCAACAAGTGCCCTAAGCCCCATCACTCACGGCATACACGACTGCACATATCTAAAACCTTCATCCAGGAGGATCGGAATTTAATCAAAAGTCAATTTCCTGTACATGAAGCCTGTGGTCTGAGAAGCTTGCAGCAATTACGCTAACAGGGGCGCAAGCTCTTCTGGGTTGTGGAAAAAAGCCTTCACTTGGGACAGTGATGTGGGGGCAGAGAGATCACGCGCCAACACTTGGGGACGAGTTTGGTATGAAGTGGCAGTTGTGGAGACGGATGGGCAGGGCTGTCCCAGGCGTTTCAGCACGTGCCATAGTAACAAAGCATGGAAGCACGCTGGTGGAAAGAATCATGGGAAGGAAATAGAACCAAGGATTTTCATGTAGACAGCTGGAACTGGGGGCAGTCTTACTAAACACACACATAGCTTGAAGTTCAATGAAAAATTTTGGGATTTTGGAACTGGGGGCGGTCTTACTAAACACACACATAGCTTGAAGTTCAATGAAAAAATTTGGGTTTTTTTTATTAGTTCCTTTTAACTGGCATACAAAACAACAAATTTACTTATGGTATTTTCATTTCATACGTGCAGCGTCCCCCTCCTCCTCCTGGCCCTCTGTTTTTCTCCACTGTTCTTCCTCTTAATTTTCCCATCCTTAAGACACCTTTGCCCTTCTCATGGTCCCCTTTCTATTTGCATTGGTTATATAGACACACACACACACACACATACACACACACACACACACACACACACACACACACACACACACACCAGGGATGAATTTATAAAAAACTGAAACCTAGGAACACTTATGAGAAAAAAAAAAAACCATACTATTTGCCTTTCCAAGTTCAGGAAATTTCACTGAAGGTAATAATTTCCAGGTCCATACATTTCCCAGAAAATGTCATGATTTCATTTTTCTTCATGGCTGAGGTAAATTCCGCTATGAAGGTAGGAGGAGGAGGGTTCAGTCAGCAAAATGTCTGCTGCATACACGGGAGAGCCTATGCTTGAATCCGCAAGTCTCATGTAGATATTGAGTGTGTTATCCATCGGTAGCCCCAGAGACTTCGTGGAGAAGTGGATTGAGACGGGTACATCCCCATAGCTGCTTGGTGAGTGAGCCTAAGTGAATTATTGAGATTCAGTCCACACTGTGAGATTTGGTCTCCATCTAAGAGGGCTTAATGACTGCTGATAAACCTTCAGAACAGCCTTAGCAGCACATGCCACAGCTCCCCATTCTTCCTGTGTCGTGTGGAAGTAGCTGGTGACAATATGGATGTGAGTGGGCATGGATGTAACCCAATAAAACTTAGTTTACAGAATATCAGGTGGAGAGCAATTCAGAGGATGCTAGACATACACCTGTAAGTGCCACACGTGTGCACATACCCACATGCATGCATACATGCACCTCACGTGTACCACACTTAAAAGGTAAGAGAACCATAAATACAATAAACTCCCTTTTGTATCTGTACCACATTTTCTTAATCCACTCAAAATGTTTTGAGTTTTTAAGGTATTTGTCAGCCTTGTAGCAGATCTATCAGGAATTAACTGAAATCTGCAGGAAGTTAAAACTGGGACTGTAGATGTAGATGTCATTGATACCCAAGCAAGAATGAATCTATACCGTTAGATGAGACTCTCCAAAGAAGATAGCACAGAAAAGAAATCTGAGGAGAGGACCATGGGAGAGATGTGCATTTAAAGGGTTGGAAGAGGCAGCAGGAAGAGGCCAAGTACAGGGGAAGGTGTGTGTGTGTGTGTGTGTGTGTGTGTGTGTGTAGTACCATGCTTTGAGAAATGAAAGGCAAATCAAGGAGTATTAATAGAGAGCAAACACCAGAGAAGCATGTGGGGAGGAGGCAATAGAAAAAAAAACCAGCATGTTACCCTGGTCAGTTAGGAGATTAGAGACCTTCAAGTGATCGAGGGCTCTGTAATTGTCAGGACATAAGCAAGGCTGCAAAATTAACAAAGAACGAGGGAGTCAATAGCTGTGTACATAGCTCTTAATTATATAGGTATGTAGTTATATATAGACCAGGCTCTCAGTAATATATATAGCTACCACACACACACACGAGAAAGAGAGAGAGAGAAGTATCTTTGTAAGAAGGCTTGCAGTGAATGAAGGAGAACATGACGGTTGGAGTAAGAGCAAACCAAGTATGTCAGAAAACATCCAACTTAATGAAAACCTTTACATTCTAATATATATGCATAATAAATTTAAAGGATAAAGAGAATTATCTAAAGGCAGGTTTTTGCCTCAGATCTTGCTGCTATCACAGTCGCGTAAGAATGAGGTATTTCTAGAACCTTCTTCCAAGCAGCAAGGCAGACAATTTTCCTCTGTGTGTCCATACCTTCAAACTTTTAATTGTGGAAATTATTTTCCTAGCATGCTACCTTTATTTGACATTCTATTGCTTACACGAGTTCTGTTGCTTACACTGTGCTCTAGTATTTGAGATTTGAAATGAGTATTAGCTTAGTGATAATGACTTTAAACTCACCAAGGGCTTATAGCAAGGTTCTTGGTCACTCTGGATTGACGTTTATTACTGTTCAGCCTGGCCTGTGGAAGTACAAGGAAAGCAGTACATTTTAATTAGTATAATAAGAAGTCAAATTGAGTGCATCACTTTGACAGTGTGCAATAAACATTAACTGTTTCAAGTTATTTGTCATTACTCATACTCTGTTAATGAACAAACGCCTTAACAGCCATGCCCTGTGCTCTGTGGCGCACACGGGGACTTCCCAGGTCACACACATCATGTAGACCTGGTTTGTAGCAGTGTTTTCCTGTTTCCTTGGCTTTGGCAAGTTCACAGTGTACGACTTCTGTCTCTACAAGGAAGACTTGCTGGATTTTCAGAATCCTAGAATCATATCAGTTATGGTCCCTGAAAGAGCTAGCACTCTTGATGAGGCATTCCCAGAGGTCTCACCGCCTCTGGGAATGCTGTAAAATCCATGAAGAGAGTCATGCTGACATGTTTTCATGGTAGTAGATGGTCATCCTGTAGAAGAGACAAGAGTCTAGTTTAATTTGTTTTATTTTCTTTATTTTGTTTTTAAATTTTAGCATACAAATGGTTGCCACAGCTTTTCAAAGTTTATGTTCTGGTTTGTTTGTGCTGCTGTGATAAACACCATGTCAAAAGCAACTTGGGGAAAGAAAGCATTTATTTCCGCTTACAGACTACAGTCCATGAGTGAGGAAAGCCAAGGTAGGAGCTAAAGCAGAGACCATGGAGGAACACTGCTGGCCAGCCTGGTCTCCCGGGCTTGCTTAGGCACTTTGCATATGTAGCCCAGGCTAAGCTTCCTAGGGATAGCACCAACCACACTGGTCTCTGCCCTACTACTTCAATTAGCAAGTAAAACAATTCTTCACAGACATGCCAAAAAGCCAGCTTAATGGATACAGTTCTCAATTGAAAATCTCTCTTTCCAGCTTTGCATTGTGTCAGGTTCACAACTGAAGCTATGATAATTTATCTCAGAAAATATCAACATCAAGGAAAGTGGACTTCCACTGATTTATTCTAGAATTTCTGTTATACATCAAAGCCAATAGGGTTTTCAAAACATCACCGCAATTACTAATTATTCTAATGCATTAAGGATCCTCTGTCACACTCCAGAGTGACAAAGGACATCATCTATATATGCCTATCTTGACATAGTCCCCCATGTGAATTACACCTTGGTGTACATCCTTGGGTCCTACTGCATCTAGTAGCAGTTGCCTGAATTGTGTCCTGCTTCATAAATATTTCTTTACATAATGGAGATGTGATGAGAAGAAGGATGCTGAGTGTGTCCTTCATGGTAACAACATGCAATGGTCCTTAGATGATTACCCAATCTAGCCTGGATCCTTCTGTCAGTTTGAGGTGAGGACCAAAGTCACTGCCAAAGGTAAGATGCCTACAATTTCAGGGCTGGGAGATTATTTTCAGGTGACTATAAGTGAAAGAATACTGGATGCACACAGATTTGCAAACTCTTAATATTCTTCTGTGTTAGATATTGCAGGGGGAAAGTTGGACATTCAGTGTCACACCTATCCCCAAACAAATTTTGAAAAAATGTCATGTAAGAAGTCATGTGTGTCTACTCAGCTGTATTACACATGGCAACTTCCCATGTAAAAACATTATATTCTGAGTCCATTCAGTGTACGGAAAACTCCTACTATTTTACAGAATAGAAGTCATTAAAAACCACTGTGAGAGGTTGTTCTAGATTCAGCTAGCAAACCCTGGGTTAAAAGTATGGTTCTCCACTTGGGAGAGTTTTACCTCATCCCGAAATGAGGATAATAGCCCCTACTTCACTATGTTATTGTATGAGCCAAATACAAGCATACATGTATCGTGAGGACCACTGGACCTGGCAATAGAAAGTAGTTGGAATATGTTTGTTCTTAATCATCAAAGAATTATTCCTATTTATTATCCTAAGGTCCAAACTGATCCTTTCAAAACACACACACACACACACACACACACACACACACACACACACACACACTTTCCCACTTCCCTTCAAAGCCCAGCAAAGTGTAACAATCTGCTAGCAAAATATACTTAGTAATAGAAAATCTGTAACCATGAGTCTTAGAAGCTATAAGCTCTCTCTAAATATGAGATATGTAAACTCAACTCTTTGGACCCCAGAATCATTGGCTTATGACTATATGTTAGTTTCCTGGCTTTCACAATTCTAGAAGTTTTTGATTATATTCATCTTAGAAATTCAGTTTGTAATCTATCAGTGGGAAATGAAGTAGCATGTAGCAACAAAGTTTTTAAATTAATATTTACTCCAGAGTTTTATAAGCATTTGAAATTAAAGTTAGTGATAAATACCAACCAAGAAATAGTATGAACATTAGGCATGCATCTGAGACTATAAGGGATTGCAACCTGAAGATCTCCCCTAGGGGAAGACAGAGGGGGACTTGGGAATTCCAGATGATGTGGTTTGAATGGGAATGGACCAACCCTCGGAAACCGTACACAAGGCCCCATTAAATGTTTGCTGTATGAGTTGCCTTGGTCGTGGTGTCTCTTCATAGCAATAGAAAACAAACAAACAGAAACCAAAACAAATACCCCCCACCCCCCATAAAACACCATATACCCTCGAAGTAGCCCAGAAAGCCTGTACTTTTCTAGAAATTGTTCAAGGCAGGGCTTTGTCTGAGTCTTTCCTCACAGACTTAGCTGAGAAAACTAGTAATGAAAATGAGTAAATGCATCAAATGCAGAAATGTGTCAAACACTTACGTTTTGATAATCAACAGAATATTAAGCGTTTGACATAGGATTCATACAAAAGGGCCACTGTAATGGCTCAGTGAGTGAAGTGCTTGCCACAAGAGTCTGGCGACCTGGGTTCAATCCTCCAAACCCACTAAAGGTGGAAGGACAGAACCAACTCCATGAGGGTGTCCTCTGATATCCACACTGGATAATGGCATGAGTCCCCCACCCCTGCTCCTCCCTCCCACCCTCCCTCCTTCCTTCTCTCCCTCCCTCCTTCCTTCTCTCCCTCCCTCCTTCCCTCTCTCCCTCCCTCCTTCCCTCCCTCCCTCCTTCCCTCCCCCTCCTTCCCTCCCTCCCTCCTTCCCTCCCCCTCCTTCCCTCCCTCCCTCCTTCCCTCCCTCCTTCCTTCCCTCCTTCCATCCTTCCCTCCCTTCCTCCTTCCTTCCCTCTCTCCCTCCCTCCCTCTCTCCGTCCCTCCCTCTCTCCCTCCCTCCATCCCTTCCTCCTTCCCTCTCTTCCTCCCTCCCTCCCTCCATCCCTCCCTCCCTCTCTCCTTCTTCCCTCCCTCCCTTCTTCCCTCCCTCCCTCTCTCCTTCTTTTTTCTTTCACTCTCTTCCTCCCTCTCTCCCCCCACTGCTGCCTCTCTCCTCTCTCTCTCCCTCCCCTCCCCCTTCTCCCTCTCTCTTCCTCCCCTCCCCCTCCCCCTCTGTGTGTGTGTGTGTGTGTGTGTGTGTGTGTGTGTGTGTGTGTGTTGTTTCTCAGTGGGCAGTGTGCATCACTGCAGATTGAATCCCTCTTCTCCACACTTCTGTAAAAATTTTCCCTTTGTGTCACTTTTTTCTTCTAAGAGGAAGGAAGTTGCAACACAGTTCCATTCTCCATTAGATGTGTGAGGTTTGATTTGTTTTCAGCCATGTTTCTTACCATTTCCCAACTGACAGGTTTCCTAACAGGAAAACACCAGTTTGGGGAAGTTAAAATGTTTAAGTGTTATTCAGATTCTGGTCCAGTTTCAGGTGAAATAAGGATCACCGTTATTCTGATTTAACCCGACAGCTGTTTGTCACAAATTCTGGGGCTCCCTGCTCCCATCTGAAGGTCATACAAGGCTTACCCTTTCTTGTGACACTTGTAAGGGGATATGTGTCCCTTTTTCAAAGGTTTGCTGTACACTTCATACAGAAAACCAGAGAGAATGAGTTTCCCATTTCTTCACATTTTTTACAACATCAAAGGTAATTGTGACAATTTTCCAAGTTATATTCTGGACACTTAACAATTGGCTTAATCAAAAACCAGACAAAGGGCTGGGAGATGGCTCAATCAGTAACATGTTTGTTTTATAACCACAGGGACCTGATTTTTGAGCCTCAGAGACCTCACCAAAAAGAAAAAAGAAAAAGACCTCACCAAAAAGAAAAAAGAAAAAAAAGCCAAGCGTAACAGCCCATGTTTATGTTTATATCCTAGTGCTAGGGCAGGTAGAGACAGGTTGCTGGGGGTTCACTGACCAATCCCACCTAAGGTACTTGGTGAGTTCCAAAACCATTGAGAAACCTTTCCTCAAAGGGGGGGGGGGAAGAGGAGGAGGAGGAAGAACAAATGAGAGATGGATGATGGATGACATCAGAGGAAGTATACCCAGGGTTATCCACTGGCCTGCACACACATCTGTATCCAAATGAACAGACACACACAAAGTAGAGAAGAAAACAGAGCAAACAATGGTGGCAAATGACCAAAACTATCCTTGTAAAATGCATTAGTAGTCCCAGAAGATGCCTGCTCTTCACTGATGGTGAGTTCATAAGGGATGGGAATAGATAAGACAATTTTGGTTATTCAGTTGAGTTTATTTAGTGAAGGAAATGTTGTCAGAGCTACAGAAAAAAAAAAGTACTCAATATACAGTTGAGAGCAGAAAAAATAATCATTGAACCCCCTAGATGATACACAGTTTGCTCATGTTCATCACCTGCCTGAGACTGTTTAACCCCATGGTTAAATGAGTAGTGAGGGTTGGCCTCACTCTGGTTGGGGATTAAGAACACCCTGCAAGATGGTCTGAAGCAAATGCTGCCCATTATTAAGAGCTCACAGTGGAGCATTAGGGTGTGGCTCAGTGCTGCCCAAGCACTCCTGAGATATAGGCCAAAGTCTAAACTCTGCATATAAGGAATGGTATATGATCCCCCGTGATTTAAGTAGCGGTCACATAAATAAAAGTCACCTCAATGGAAAGTGTAGCAAAGGACATAGCTCACACCAGGATGCTGTAGTAGGTGAGAAACAGCTCATGTGCCTACTTTTGGCAAACACTCCCATGCCATTCATGACTTCAAGGGGACACAGAGATGCCTGTTGTCTGATTATTTTGCAGCATCCACTTTTATTGGAAAGCAGTTCAATTTCTAAAATTCATCCTAAACCACAGGAGTTAAGAAAGCTAAACACACACACGCACAAAGGGTGATTCCTAGGATGAGGAAAAGTAATTTTTGAATTTAATAAAGAATACATTTTAAGTCATATAATGAAAATTGAAGTAAGAAGGGCAGGTTTGATAGTAAGTGAATGAAGTTAACAGCCAGCATGTCCATTTCTCCCCAGCAGCATAATTCAGGTGTAAAACCTTCTCGGCTCCTGCAGGTGGTGAGCACAGGCAAACTCCTCAGGGTTCCAGCAATGAATTGCCACTGCTGACACAGGTCCAATTATCACAGTTTCCTAAGAAGGTTTTAGTTTCCACAGCAGGTGGCTGATAACTCCTGGTTCTGTGCTTGAACAGCCCACAGCCCATCTGTCCATTACAGGGAGAACTAAGGAGGGATTGTGCTAGGAAAATTGCAGTGAACAAGTGATAGTCGACACAGGGCATTTGAAACGCTTTGTAAACAATTGATTAGTGCTGTGTGATAAGGCTTTGGTGTGTAAATTACAGCCAGCAAGTCTGGTGTAACCCTCATAGTTACGGAATGTATTTTTCTACTGCCCACCCTTCCATACAGTCATTAAAGAATTAGTTGAGGGGAAAGACATTTATTTTCATGTCTTAATCTGCTCCCCTGCTTGAAAAAAATTACACTATCCTTAACATCTTATTATTTACGCTTTGGAGCAGACTTGCCCATTTTTGCCACTGCCTTTTATTCCTTCTCTGTCTTTTATAACATGCACTTCAAATCGTGTCTTGGTGTCCGTAAGTTATCTAAACATTGGGTGATCCATAGTAAACCTCATTTTCAATAAAATGTAAAGTTCATGGCTTGGGAAGATGACTGATGTACTTGCTCCCCAAGCATGAGGACTGGGATTCGGATCCTCAAAATCCAAGAAAATGCTGAGTGGGTGTGGTGATCCCCTGTATTTGGAGTCTCAAAGGCAGGGATGAAGGACCCAAGAACATGCTATCAAAACTAGATGTATCAGTCAACTCTGGTTTTGACTGAGAGGATAGAGTAAAAGAGTGATTGTGAATGATTCCAACTTGGGACCTCCATATGCACTCACACATGCATATACACACATGCCAAATATGCCTGTATACATGCACACACATGATAAAAATTTAAAGATAAAATAATAAAATATGATTTGAATGTTAAGGTAAGAAATTAGCATCTACCTTGTGTTTGGTTATTATAAATGAGAGTTTTAAGGGCTGTGTTTGAAAGTCCTGTTAGTTATGCCTCCACTGGAATACTGCCTCTGGGTCCGTATCATTGTTTGGTTTCCGCGTGCCTGGAAAACTGAAGACAAGCTTAATTCTAAGGAGATTCCTATCAGATAAGACATGATATAGGCACTTTCCAAAATTTTCAAAATAAATAGCAAATATTACAGGTTCTTAGAAGTTTATTGAAGAAAGAAAGTGTTTTGTGAGGCCTTAGGAAATGAAAGAATTATACATCCTATAAAATCGCTATAAATACTTTTATCTTACAATTATCTTAGAGCTGGAGATGAAGTTAGGGGTAGGACTTCTGCCTAACATGTGTGAGGCCCTGAGTTTTTATCTCTGGTGCCAGAATATATATATTATCTTAAATCTAAAAAGGCTACTGGCACTGGTTTAATCAATCCAGTCAGTAGCTAGATTTCTTACCCATTAATTTAAATTGGCTAAATTTGTGTTGCCTTTTTCTAGAGAAGAGAAATTCTTGACCCAGTTCCTCAAATTCCCACAAAGATGTCAAACTGTAGGGGATTTGTTTGAACAGTGTACTGAGATATTGTCCTGAAAAGGATCCTGCTATGCTGGTAGCCTGCCTGGTGCGTCCTGCTTCACGAAGCTGGACCCATCCTCCAGCACAGCAGGCTACCCTGCAACTCTTCATTCATCATCCTAGATGTAATCTTCCAGACAGCCAACAAAATAGCAGGATTCCTCTCTCATACTTAATGGGCTCTTCAAAACTCTGGACAAACTTAATGGTAAATGGCCAAATCAGTAATATACTTGTTGCCGATTAGAGTACTTCTGTCATGATGGACAGTGGTGGAGAACAGTTGTCAGACACTGTCTAGCTGTGGGTCTAAAGTAAGCAAAACTCATATGATTAAACCTGGAGTAAGAAAAGGTTCCTGTCAGAGCTTAGACATGATAGGAAACAGCTTACCACTTTAAAGGAAAGACCTTGAAGACCAGTGTGGTAAGGGTGGTTGAACAAAGGCAACACGGGAAGACAACAGAGAGGTAGACCAGGACTGGATGCTGCATGCTTCATAGCACACTGCAGGGAGTTAAACGTTAACCCCATCACATCTTAGAGGGTACATGAGTCGTCGTCGCGGGTCCAAAATTAAGCTTGTGATCTCATCTGTATTAATCAGCTCAGCCAAAAGCAGGAAGCACCCTAGGACTTTCAAAAGGTTAATGTAACGGTGGGAATTGCTTACACAGGTAACACAGAGCTAAGAAAGAAAACAGAGAACAGTGAGACAACTGGCTTTACCAAGTCTGCACCGCACTGAAGCGACATAGCTATGAGCTAGCTTTTCGGGCCCCTTCATCCATGTGGCTATGATGTCAAGACATGCCCATAGATCTTATTACTTTATTTTCTTGTTCGGATTGAGCAACCAGACATTATGTCTTTTTTGGTATGATGCTGAAAAAGTAGATAAAGTCACTCAACTAAATGTTATGTTCATGTGTAGTTAAACTCATAATTCAGACCACTCAATGCTTTAGCACATAAACACTATGAGTACTTTGAAAACCGCATGTTTACTGTGCTAAAACTATCTAAAGCTGGATTAAAGAATTTTTTTTCTAAATTCGATTATATTTTAGGTACATTGAAATTATTATTAGTAGTACTTATTTCTATGTACTATATATAGCCTGATGTCTTGAAATGGCTTTAAAGTGGTATGATGATCATCTTAGATTAGGGAATAAGGGTTTAGCTAAAACAAGGTTTTCCACATGCTGGTAAATGTTGGAAATAGATGCCCAATATGCCCTTAATTTATTCTTGTTCTGATAGAAGTTTTCTCAGGAAAAAAAGACATTAATATCAAATTATGTGAATAGGTAGCACTCCCTACAAAGGGTTTATAAGTATCCATGTAGAGTTTATACATAGGTGTGTGTGTGTGTGTGTGTGTGTGTGTGTGTGTGTGTGTGTATAGAATGAGCTGAGAGCCTTGCCCAGGAGGCAAACACTGCACTACTGAGCCACACTCCTTGCCTCTCATTAAGTCCTCATAACTTTTAGAAATGAGGTTAATTCTACTTGTACTCTAAGTTTTTCTTTTCATGTAAATTGTATTTATCTTTGAAAAACCATCCAGAAATAGATGTAAATTTTTGGGTTTTTTTTTTCCCACAAATCCAAACACTTGCTGGTAAGTTAAGTACTTACCGACTGCCCCTTTGGTATGAGATATCAAGCAGTACTGATGAATGGGAATCAAGCAGCAAACAGAGTCACAACATTCTCATCTGAAAGAGATATGGATTGAGGAGACAGTTAAAAAATCTTGACAAGTAAATATATGCTAAGGTATCTAATAAATCCCATGAAGCAAAATCTAACATGATGAAGGGCAGAGAAGAAAGGAGGTTATGTAATAGATGGTCAGAGAACATCCTTTGGTGAGATGGCATTTGTGCAGAGACCTGAAAGAGATAGGGCAAGGGCTGCATTTATCTGGAACCTGATGGCATGTATGGAACACCTGGGCAAAAAAACATGCTGGGACTGGAAGAACAGAGAATGAAGGGTATTTCTTGACATTGTAGCCACATTGATAAAGGAGCCTGAAAAGCTAGCTCATTGTTATGTTATATTATGTTTTATGTTATGTTATGTTATGCAGAGACAAGACACAAGAAAAACCTTGCACATGTGATTTTGTTGGTAAGAGGCACAGGGCACTGGATTTGGGAATAAACATAGCACATTAGATTAGTCTCTAAAAAGAAATATTTTACAAGAGTTGTGTTCTAAACTCTACACAGGACATAATATACCACTCTCTCTAAGACTCAGAAACATCATGGAAGAGAGAATAGAAAGAATGTAAGAGCCAGAGGAGGGCTGTGCAATGCTGTCTTCTGGGCATGATGCAGCCTAAATAGCCACAACCGCATAGCAGCTTTGGCTACCTGCAATGGGCACTTATAAAATGTGTTCTGTCAACAGTCGGTCATGAGTAGGGAGGAGTTAAGTTAGCTCAAGCTCTCCTATAGATGCCGATGGACTCTGAGACAGGGCAGTCATTATATTCCAATATGTACCCATGAAGGAAGCCCACTCTACCCCTAGGGATAGTTCCAAATCTATGGTCACACAGATGACAGTGAAAAGAAAAACAACATAACCAAAGTCATGAATGAGAGAAGGGAACTTGTGAGGAGGTCATAGAGGTAACAGGTGTAGGATGGAGATGGGGGTATAATTATCAGAATGCACACCATGGATGTGTGAAATTATCAAAGAACAGATTTAATAAGAGTTTAAAATATTTTATTATAAAACAAAAGATGTTTCAGTAAATAAGACAAAGATCCTTGTTGTCTGAACATCAAACTTCCCAATCTCCTTGCTTTCAGTGAATTTTATTTCAGTTCTACCTCTAAAGACATGGTATTTGTCTGGACTTGGGGGAAAAAAACAAAAATTGAATATAAATCATGTGATACTGAAGAAAATTATTTTGTGTTCTCCACTTTTATTTCCTTGTACTAGAGAGCATCTCTTGAATATTATTGTCTCTCAAATCCTAAAAATGAAGCCGGGTATGACTTGCTTTGCAACATGGAGCAAGCAACTGAACTCTGAAACCTGAATGTGTTGTCAGTGTTTTATTGAACCTTGGTGAAGTCATATGAGTTCAGTTACAAATCAGTTTACAGTAGTCACACATACAAAAATCAGATTTTCCTTGTGCATAAGTCATCGCTGAGTTTCAAAGCCCGCTGAGTTTACTTTAATGATTATATTATTGTTCCTGTAGCCGGTAAACACCAAGTCCAGTTGGAGGTGGGGGCATGTAGCTTCAGAGAAAAAAGAGAAGAAATCTCAGAGAATAAGTACTGGAGGAGGGGCTTAGAAATCACATACACACATACAGGCACACATATGGACACTCATTTATATGTGTATATACGTGCACTCATATATACTTGTATGTGTGCTCATACATATGGAGGCCAGAGTTCAACCATGGCTGTTGTTTCTCAGCCACTGCCCACGTTGTTTGTTGAGACAGTCTCTCACTTGTGACATGAGCTCCCAAAGGAGGCCAGTCTAGCTAGCCAGTGAACCCCAGTGAACCTCTGTCTTCTCCCCAGTACGACAATGGTAAGCTCACATAACCATGCCTGACTTTTCTTTGTGGGCACTGTGAAACAAACTCAGGTTCTCTTGTTTGTGGGACACTTTACCTACTAAGCCATCACATAGTGGTTGATATTTATTTTCTATTTTTCTAAGATGAGACAAACATCATGCCTTTAAGGTAGAAGGCCAATGCAAGACATCACTGACCCACTGGCATTTCATCTTTACAGACAATGATGCCTCAGCCAGAAACCCTTCCTCTCATTCACTTCTACAGACCTTCAGAAAGCATCTCCGAGGTCATGGCATCTAAGAAGTCTCACATTATGGCAAAACACTGCTCTGCAACTCATTGTATGGACAGAAAATCCAATATGATTCAGTATTACCAAGGAAGTCTAAGGTTAGTTTCCACACAAGAGCAGAGTAGTATATAAGACCATCTTGCAAAAGTGCATGCTTGTGTAACTCCAAGATTACTGGAATTTCATTAACATGGAGATGTAGTCAAGGGATCTGTTTCAGTGCTAAAACCTGTGCCCTAGCATGGATTCCAAACATCATAAGGAGAAAAGAAAAGGTGGGAGGAGGCCACACCTAGTTATCACACATTCTTGCAGCTCTCCATACAGAGAGAAACATATCAGAATACAGACTTAGATCAGTTTAAGATCTTTAGGAATGTCCTTTTTTGTGCCATCTCTCTATGGTCTACATGGAGTGAAGTGGCAAGTCTTAGCTGTTTCATTATACCTCTTTAATACCTTTTGGAGTTTTTTTCTTTACTCTCTCTACTAGCTTTCTGACTGTGTCACCTATCTTCGTGAATTGTCATCCTATGGGGCAAATATTGTCACATTTGCTTATAACCCTCTTTCCTTCTCTGTCTCCAGGGTAGAATGTAATCTAAGAGTGTTCAGGTCCCATCTGGCACTCATCTTCTGGGATTGCTATGCTGCCCTAACTCACTGTCTCTTCACAAACTTTGAAAAGTTCTTCGCTCTTCTTCCTGTCAGAACATTCTGGTCAAGTTCATCTCTCTTACAGTCTAGCCCTTAGAGGTTAGATCGGGTGTGAGGTCAATCCTTCAGGCTGCCTCAAATCACCCATTCCTACACACTTGTTTCTGCTGCTGTTAACAAAATGCATTTGACATCATAATGTATAAGCAGTAGAGATTTGTTTCTCATAGATCTGGAAAGTCTGAAACTGCAGTCAGTAGATTCAGTGTCTGATGAGGGCCTCAGTGTAAAATGAAGAAAGCATACATACTGTGGCAGAGGACACAGAAGGACCAGGAAACCTTCTGACATCTTAATAAGGCCATTGATGCTATTTACCAGTAATCTGTATGCAGCCCTCTTGGCTTAATTGCTTTGCAGAAAGTTCTTAATGCTAAATAAGAAAGAATTGGTTTCAACACAAATTTGAGATGGACAGGAATATTTAAACCTCAGTGGTGTCCCAGAACACCTCTGACACTGTGTGTCCTAGAAATGACAGAGAAGGTACACCCATGATATTTCAACAATATGGCTGCCTATTCGAGACCTGAATAATAACAATGTCAAGACATTCTGATGTGGAATGAGGAAGATAGTTATGTACGTGGAAAGTGAATAGTTAAGTACCTTGTCTCTAACTTGTATATGATCAACCACCAATGAATTGTCCCAATGTGCTTGAAGCTCTAACTAATGTTGTGAAATAAAATCCACAAATGGGCTCTATCCTAAGAACTATCCATTTACTGAAGTTTTTTGTTTTTTTATTATTATTATTTTATTTTACATGTCGATCCCAGTTCCCTCTCCATCCCTCCCTCCATCCCTCTTACCCTCTCTCCCCCCTCACATGTACCCTGACCACCCTCTCCTTCAACCCCCCCCACCCCATTCTACATGTAGGGCAATGCCATCCAGGTGGGGTCATGTAAATCTGTCAAGTCATTTAAAGTAGGGACTAGGGCTTCTCTCCTGTCTCTAGGTTAAGGCAGTTATCCCTCCATGGGGGATGTGTCCACAAGGTCCTTTTGTGCACTAGGAATACATCCTGGTTCCACTGTCTGAGGTCCCTTAGACTGCTCAGTCCTTCTGGCTGAGACCTATATTCATGGGGTCTGAGTCAGTCCCATGCTGGATTCCCAGCTATAAGTCTGGGGGCCTGTTAGCTTCTCCTTGTTCAGGTCAGCTGTCTCTATGTGTTTCTGAAACCTGGTCTTGTCCTCTCTTTCTGCATTTTTCAAGTATAAAAATATGGAAAAAAAAACAAGGCAATTTCCTATACCTCTGCCTCCCTTACTACCAAAAAAGATTTGTGGGTTGTCTCTTTTTCTTTAGGATGAAATTTTCAAGGTTCTATTAAAGTATTTGTTATATTAAAAATGAGAATTTCTATTTGAAATGCATTGCCTTTTTAAAGGATGCTGTCAAATTGAAGCCTGGGACTCATTCTATGGCATTAACTACAAATAAAGGAACAGCTATGTGCAGTCTGTGCTCGCATTTTACACTCTCCATCCATTCTCTAGACCCTTTTGGGATGGTGAAATGCCTGTGGCTTTCTGGCTGCTGGTGTGTCAAAACAGAACAGCTCTAATTTATTCAAATTTGGGTGGCTATTGGTTGCAGGCCTCTGTGGTTCCTTCTCATTGAGTTTTGAGTCCAAAGCTCTGGGAGGTACATCAGTTTCAGACCTCAATCAAAATGGATTTTTAATTGGCAAGCTCATCATGGAAATTGAGAAAGATGTTACAAAGCAAAAAGAAAAGGCTTTGTTCAGACAATTCAATTTATACAGTTCCTGCAACCTCATTTTCCTGGCTTAATAACAAAACAGAACCATAACTAGGTCCACCATAAATATCTTACTCAAAATGTCTGATGTGTCTGGATGGTAGCTACAAAAACTCTTTATAAACAGTGAGAAATATTATAAGCTAACTTTATAGGATACATTGAAAAATGTCTTGTGAGGCAATCCTATTTCTGATTATGAGACCCAAAAGCAGGGGAGAGTGAATGTGACAGGGAAGTTTTGTTAAGCTTCAATAATATATTCAGTTTTGCAAATAATAACCATCATATAGGTCGGCCATTTTTAAATTATGATTGGTACCTTTCTATGTCTTAACTTTCATTTTAAATTTTCCCTCATCCTCTCTTATTGCAAGCTATTGCCAAATGTCTACATCATGGATGGTATCTCTGACTTGGTGGTTTTGTATACACACTTTCTAGACTCAAACAAAAATTTTCCTGAGCAGAGACCTTATCACATTCTTTGTACACTTCACAGAGCTTAGTATTATGCAAAAAACGCTTGATACATTACAATCAAATTTGAATGACTATGGTCAGACTTTGTGGGAGAGAGTAGAGACTAATATTTATTTAAAAATCAGTGCAATGGGGGAAGAATGAAAGGCTACAGAGATTTGAAGTGGAAATTGCCTTTTTATTTAGTTCCATGTCTAAATATAAAACACATACTTTAAAAGTCAATCAGTCAGTCAATCAACAATCATTCCCAGTGACAAAGAGTGAACATAAGGAAATTATAGAATAAACAGAGCAGGTGGGATTTCTGCTCTTCAGTTGAGAAACAAAGCCTTTTCCCTTGACCTCCTGACAAATTGTCATGCATCGATACCCCGTATTTTATAGGATCTTGATCAGTGAAACACCAAAATACTTTCAAAAGGTAGGTCAAGTTTCCTTGTGCAGCTAGAAACTGACCAAACGTATATAGAACACATAAGAAGGCTTAATTTGTATTCTGTTCTGATCTCTTTCATTTATCATTGAAAAACTTGACAAAGGACTGAGACACACCAAGACATGGAATGTCTGGTTACCCAGAAAGACTTCTACTGACTCAAGTTTGTGGTTTATAGTCTAGCTATCGCCATGGTTAATTTCTATTTGTTTTTACAATGCATATGAACAAATGTTCAATTGAAAAAAATTAAAAGAAAAATAAAACCTAAAGTGAAATGTGAGAACTGTTGCAGTGGCCAACATTTATTGAAGATACCAAACTACACAATGGAAAATGTGAACAGTCTGGATACTTTAGCTGAAAAAAACAAACCACGGACAGTGCTCTGATGCCTTTAAGGCTTGTTTGGTGGAGGTAATGCTTTCCTGTCTTTTGTTCTGCGATTCCTATGGGGTCATTTTTAACTCATAACGTCAGAGACACGTTAATTCAATTTATTTTTTAATTTCTTTTTCTTGTCGATTGTCTGAAATTTTCATCAGTGACATAGTGTGTTCCATGAGTGGACCACAGATAAATGGAAGGACAGAAGACACAGGGCAGAGGCAAGCCAGGGCACACAAGGAGAGGCTGCCATTTCCAGATCACCCACTGCTAGCTAGATGGCTTGATTGGGAACTTCATACATATTGCTCCACAGAAAACCCATGATGTATTATTAACTCCAGAGATTGTAGGTGGTCAGTAACTATTCACATTAAGTTGGATCTAAATTAAGACACAGATATAACTCTTCTTTGGATGTATGCAAAATTTCAACTGCTACATACTAGCTTCAAAATCAGGCTATTACAGAACCCCCCCCACAAATACACCAAATGCATTTTGTAATTGTAATAATTGTTAGAGGTTAACATAGATGAGGAAGTGTTGGCTGTATGTCATACATGAAAGTCATAAAAATTGTTTGTAGCACTACCTGAACAACATTGACTTAAAGTAATTTAATTACCACAGATCAACTATAAGTTTATCCATTTCTCGGGCCATTGAAGCAGAGCATATATTGTGTCTATATAACAACAGTGACATATGGTTGCTTTAATTACCAGCTGACATGTTTTTGAGTTTTGCTTTTTTGTTAAATCTGTTGAGTTTGTCAGCTAGGTAAGTCTCGATGTTCATTTAAAAATATATATTGTGCTATATATTATATGCTATATAAAATTGAATTTGAGGGAGGCTGTATTTTGGGACTTTCTAATGTCCTTTAAAAGAAAGTGAGTTTTTAGTGCTATAGATTCATTGCAAAAAAATTGGAATGATCTTAGGTATCATTTTTATTAGCTCATCTACAAATATTGCTTTTCTCCTTAGTATATTACAATGTACAAAACACAATCCCAGTTTATTGACTAGCCTATTAATTCTTCCAAGATAAGAGATGCAAAAATAAATTCACAAAGTTCCAGATCCATTTAGCACACATAATGGAATATCTACAGAGATAACTATAAGATTGACCCAGAAATCCTTACAGAGAGCTAATAACCTGAGTATCAAGACACATACATGATTTTTAAACAAATCAATTTTTTTCTTGAAGCTCATGAGAGCAGCTTTTGTTAGGGGACTAGTGATGGGAGGTGTTATCAACATACCAATGTTACTAATCCAGGAGGGAGGTGTGTGTGTGTGTGTGTGTGTGTGTGTGTGTGTGTGTTAGGGTTTCTATTGCTTTGATGAAATGCCATGACCAAAGAGAAAGTTGGAGAGGAAAGCATTTATTTGGCTTACTCTTTAGCATTGCTGTTCACCACTGAAGGAAGTCAAGAAATGAACTCAAACAGGGCAGGATCCTGGAAGCAGAACTGATGCAGAGGCCATGGAGGGGAGCTGCATCCTGGCTTGTTACCCCTGGATTGTTCATCCCACCTTCTTTTTTTATTTAAATTAGAAACAATCTTATTTTATATATCAATCCCAGTTCCCTCTCCCTTCCATTCTCCCATGCCCCCGACACCACCCTTCTACTCCCTCCTTCCACGGGGAATCAGTAAAGTCTGTCACATCATTTGTGGCAGTGTTTAGTCCCCGTGTGTCTAGGCTGAGAGAGTATCCCTCTATGGAAAGTGGGCTCCCATTGTCCATTTGTACACTAGGTATAAATGCTGCTTCATTACCAGGGATCCCATAGACTGTCCAGGCCTGGGTCCATCCTATGCTGTAATTCTGGGGTCCATGAGCTCACCCTTTGCTCAGGTCAGCTGTCTCTCTGGGTTTCCCCAGCCTGGTCTTGACCCCATTGCTCATTACTCCTCCCTCTCTGGAATCCAATTCCAGGAGTTCAGCTCAGTGTTTAACTGTGGGTGTCTGCTTCTGCTTCCATCAGCTTGTGTCAACTTAACACACAAAACCAGTCAGTACATTGTGTGTGTGTGTGTGTGTGTGTGTGTGTGTGTGTGTGTGTGATACACTTGTGTGTACCGGTGCATAAGATACAGAGGCTGTAGGAGGACATCAGTGTCTTCCTGCATTGCACATTATTTCTGTGAGGCACACTCTCTTACTAATCAGGAAGCTAGCATGTTTCTGCTAGGCTGCTAGGCTCCTGGGCTCTGCCTAGCTCTCAAGGCCACAATTTGGGGGTTACAGCCGAGCACAACTATACTTGCCTTTCTATGTGAGTGCTGGAGATTAGAACTCAGGTCTTCTTTCTTGTACAGGAAGCACCCTTACCCTCTGAGTCATCTCCCTACCTTGGATTTTGTTTAAATTGGTCACATTAGTTCAACATAGGGGTATATTTGATACATATATGAAAAGCCAAGACTATGAATGTTTACTCAAGTGTTTAAGTACATGTTTACTTGGGACCAAATACAGAAGATTTTGGAGAAGTTGTGGCCCAACCACGGCTAAACTCACCTCAAGAGTGTTTCTACGCATCCCTCCCTAATTATAACCAATAAAGCAAAAGTAAATTTCCCGTGTGTCTTAAGGAATTAGGGCTTCCAGGCAAACTGCGAAGTTTGCAGATAATATTTAGCTTTAAACATACTAAAAATGCTTCTTTTAAAAATGCCACCCCAGCTTATTCCTGGTTCCTTCTAACAGAACCTCAAGCTAGGCTGGTATTGGGGCTGAGCATGTGTTCTCACGAGCACACTATCAATTGGCCTCGGAGAAGCAGGGTTTTCTTGAGTACAGGAAGCCTCCTTGTGTTGTGCTTGGCACTTTTTCTCGTGTGTGAAGAACACATAAAGGGACCGTGTGGCTGAGGACGCTGCTTTCCTAGAAGTCGGGGTGGGAGTGAGGGGAGGGGGTGAGTGGATGTGGGCCTGATGTTTGAGGAGGCCAAAGTAAACCTTGTTGTAAGCCGGGCCTCGCGGTAGAGTGTTCTTTCGCCAAGCATGTCATTCAGTTTTCAGAAAGTAATTTAGCTGCTTTGGGATATGGGGAAGGGGGGGGGGGCGATTTGGCTATCGGCTGCTGGAACAGTCCTGGTGAATAAATAGTGGAAAGGAGCGCTTTTCCAGCAATCTATTGCTAAGAGCTGAGGTAGGAGTCTGGAACTTTAGTCTGCTCGGTCGGCACCCGTTGCATGCAATCTGTCACAGGCCACAAGAAATTTGCGTGCAGTCTGCTGTGCAGCAAGTATGTGCAGCCTCCATCTACCTTCTGGCTGTTTGCAACCAGCGGGTGAAGCCTAATCAGCAGCTTTTGAAAAAGAGCACGATTAATAAACCCCTAAAATGATCTTCTCTGATTAAAGCAGCCACCGTGTGGCAAAACCTATCAGAGCTTCCTAAGAGACCATTTTCCGGGAGAAAATAATTATGAAAGGGCCGGTTTGTAGGTATTGTAGGAAAACAGGTCTGGTGTGACAAGCCCTGCCTTCCAGCTGTGGGAATTAAAAGGGAGGCTGGGGACACGTTAAATTTAGAGCGAGACATGGTTATAAGACAGCAGGGGAAACACTGTGAGTTAAGGCCACAGCTCTCTCCCGCCAAATCCACATTGATTTTCAAAGGCTGAAGAGAGACACTTGCAGTTTTTGGTACTTTCCACACAGACACAGAAGAACGAGGACAGATGAGGCTGAACTGGGAACACTCTTCCTTTTCTTTCTTTCTATCCTTTCCTTCTCTCTCCCTTCCCTTCCTCCTTCCCTTTCTCTCTTCCTTCTTTTCTTTCTTTCCTCTCTGTTTTTCCCTTCCGTCTCCATCCCTCTCCCTCCTGTCTTTACTCCTCCCTTCCTCTCTTCCACACTCCCTTTCTTCCTTGCTTTGATTGTCCATTTTTAAATCTCTTCCCAGGAGTCTAGCTCATTAGTGCAAGAGAGCCTTAATGAGACCGTGGGCATTAATGCAACTGGAGAGTTGAGAGCTCCTCTCGATTGTCTTTACTGCTTAGCCTTGACGGAGCCCTTGACTCTGTGTGTGTGTGTGTGTGTGTGTGTGTGTGTGTGTGTGTGTGTGTGTGAAGTTCTTCACTGTTTAGATGTATCAGATATAAATAAAGATAAGTACTTGCTTCCCTGGGGTTGCTTACTAAATAAACTAAAGCATTTGAAAAGGTAGTCTTCCAGCAAATTGCCAGCTAATAGAGCTGTGGGTTTTGTTGTTGTTTCTTTGTTTTGGTTGTTGTTGTTCTTCTTCCTAGGCACTTTCCCCCTTTGTACCTAATATACCCTGCAGCTGCTAAGAGTGAACTAAATTTTAAAGTGCTAAAAAAATGAATGCATCAATTTTCATTTTAAAATTACCATAGACCCCGTTATTGTTTTGTTTTATATCATAAATGTTTATCGACCGAGCACTGTGGGTACAATCCGAAGAAGCGGTTTTTGGGAGACAGAAATAACAGTGATGCCACTAATGCTTCCATTGTGCCTACTGTTGAACAATTAAATCACTGAATAGAGCATTCTTAACTGTCTTAGAAAGATACTGATTTTTTTTTTAAGTTATAAGAACGTTAAAGTAATGTACGGAATCTGATTTGATTTTCACAATATGAAGGAATCAATCCTCAGAGAGGACAAGTTATACAGTTAGCAACTGGCAGAGCTAGGATTTAATTTAATTCAGGCAGAACTGTTCATAGTTGGGTGTGTTGTGTGTGTGTGTGTGTGTGTGTGTGTGTGTGTGTGTGTGTGTGTGTGTGTTGGGGGAGGAGAGACAGAGAGATAGTGGAGGTGCTGAGAAAAATGTTGATAGTTCACAAAAAATATAGATTACAGCTACTGTAAGAGATACAACATGGCCTAAACTCCCCTGCATAGAAACTAGAGGCTGAGCCTGACCACAGGAGCAGGGAACCACACACCCATACTACCTGGTCTGTAGAGCATACAAAGTTGATTATGGGTAACAAAGCCTGCCTAGAATTTTGCACAAAATGAAAACCTTAAGGGTACAGAAGCAACTCTTTCGTCTAGTAGCTATGGGGCATAGCTGCTTTGATTTCTGGGGTGGCAGCCTGGGGTTTGTTCCTAAGGCTGAGGCTGACACTGTACCCTAAAACTGTAGCTCAGTGTCTTTCCTTCAGTCCTAGGGATGGAACCCAAGGTCTCATGCATGCATGCAAACACCTTACCAACAAAGCTACAAACTCCAGCCCCCCCAGTAGCTAACTGGCTTCTGACAGGAGATGAGCACAGAACTGTGTTTCCCAGTTAAAATCTAATGCAAAGTACGGTAACATGGTGATGAAGCCCATCATGAGATATTTAAAATAAAATTGCAATAAAAAGCAAGGAAATAATGTCTCAGAAGGTTTCTATTGCTGGGATGGGATGAAGCACTATGATCAAAGCATCTTGGAGATGAAAGGGTTTCTTGGGTTTATGCTTCCATATCACTGTTCATTATTGATCAACTCAAACAGGAGAGGAAGCTGGAGGCAGGAGCTGATGCAGAGGTCATGAAGGAAAGCTCACAGGAGGCTTACTCATCCTGCTTTCTTATAAAATCCAGGACTACCAGCCCAGGGATAGAACCACACACAGTGGGCTCATCAACTACTAATTAAGAAAATGC
Source organism: Phodopus roborovskii (assembly GCF_943737965.1). Taxonomy (NCBI): domain Eukaryota; kingdom Metazoa; phylum Chordata; class Mammalia; order Rodentia; family Cricetidae; genus Phodopus; species Phodopus roborovskii. The sequence continues at coordinate 9,481,909 of NW_026125444.1, forward strand.
CCCAGAGCTGAGTCTTAGGGAGGCATTTTCTCAATTGACGCTCCCACCTTTGGCTAACTTTTGAGGAGAGAAGTTATTGTATAAAATACATAGAAGTCCAGCAGGGTGCTTCATTATTTAAAAAGCAGTAGTGCTGAGGTATAGCATATGCCTGGCATGTAGGAGGTCCTACATTAGATTCCTAGCTCCTCAAGAAAAAAGGAAAAACAGATGGAGGGAAGAATAGAAGGAAGAAAGGAAGGAAAGGAGGACAAAGTAAACAGGGATGCTCCCTGAAACCTAAGTACTTGTGAGATAGAGGCAGGAGGATAAGGATCAGGAGTTCAAAGCCAGCCTTAGTTATATCATAAGTTCCAGGACAGCCTGATCTATAAAAAAAAACCCATCTCAGTGAAAACACGTACAAACAAAAATTTAATTGTAAAGGAAAGAAAAGGCAAAATAGCCAAGCACAGTGGCCCATGACCACAAATGCCTGGTCATACTGAACTACACAGTAAGACCTATCTCAAAACCAATGACGACCTCCCCTCAAACCCCCAATTCTACCGAGCTGGCATCTGCCAATTAGGACAAGTCAGGACTATTGAGCAGCCTGACAAGCCTACATGCTTAATCATCTATTGCCCAAATGCCAGTTCCTCGATTCCACGTGCCTCCATCTCTCCCAAGGCTTTCTATAGGGTCTTAAAAGAAAGCCCAATGTTAATAATTCCATCCCTGAACTTTCTTGGATACACAAGTTGGTTCTACATGAAAGATGAGTGTATCTGATCCATTTTCCTTGCATCTCCCTCTCTCTCTCTGGATGGCGGGCGGGAGCAGAGCAGCCCACTTCTGCCTGATTGAAAGCATCTGCAGGAGATTATCCATGGTGGTGTTCCCTCATTTTCCCGATGCAGGCTATGGGAAGCACTGCCGAATGCTGCTCATGTCTTCTCCGTGCAGCCTTCTTCCTAGTTTCTGGAATTCACAGAATCATGGTGTTCCTTCTTTGTGCTCGAGTGTTGTACCCCAGTCTCCTTCTCTGGTTCTGCTGCAGTTAGCTACAATCACCCACCGCCATAATTATTTGATGGATATATGTTGTTGGGATGATGCTTAGGGGTCCGCCATACTTCTCCAGGGGATTTTATTTCAAGTTCATTACCATCAGGAACAGAAAAAAAATGAGGTCTCTGTCAGGTATTTCCCAGTTTTATGGCCCAGTCCTTCAGAGTTTGGCACAAACTAGAAAGTACATTTCTATGAAACAAAAATAAAGTTGGGATTTTTATTCTTTGCTCTCTTCCCCACTGAGGAATAGTGGTATTCTGGATCATAAAAAACAGTAATGATCAATTTAGCAAATACAGATTAAAAACTGCCAGGGAATAACTCCATGGCCTACATACCCAAACATGCTGAAATGTACAGAAATGCCATGGGAATTATTGCTTAGAAGCAGGAATTTGAGGTGCTTAAGGATATTCTTACAGGGTGTCTGAGAAAAAAAAAAACCAACTAGAGTCTCATGAAGCCATTACCAGCACGGCTCTGGCTGCCTGTGATTGACAATGGGGACCCACACCAGGAGAGTAGCAAGTAAGACTAAATACCCTGGAGAAAGATACAATTCCCTGCCTTACCCAAACCTTGCCAATCAAATTAATTTAGCTAATAAGTATGCTTTAAATATTTTCATTGGGAATATTTTCTTTTTTGTGAGTTTTAGGAAAATTTTAAATATAAGAATATACAGTTTCTTTCTCCTATAGCAATAGGTTATAGTAAAAAGATAATAGGAATCACATGAATTTAAAATTTTGTATATTTTTTAAAAAATAAAATTTATTTTTAATTTAAAATTTTTATACATATTTTAAATTTACCTGTGTTAGAGCCCCTAGAGCTAGAGGATGATGGTGAGTTGCCCAACATGGATTCTGGAAACCGAAGCTGGGTCTTCAGCAAGACCAGCAAGCATGCTTCATCGCTAAGTCATCTCTCCAGCTCCATTTTTAATTTTTTTACTTGCCACATTTAAAAATAGATAAAAGGATAAAGATGCATGCTGCCAAGTCTGACAACCCAGAATTCCCAAACCTACATGATGGAAGAAGGAAATCAATTCCAAAGAGTCATACGCTAACCTCCACATATACATCCTAACATGCATGTGCCTACACACACACACACACACACACACACACACACACACACACACACTAAATAAATAAATAGATGCAATGTTTAAAGTATAGAATAACAATAATAGAACCTCATTTTAATTATAAAAGTTAATTTAATGATATATACTTAAGCAAGTAAGTGTAATATATGGTATTACAATATGCAGCCAATGTGATCATTGATATTTTCAATCTTTCCATATTATCTACCAAAACTTGTGGGTAGTTTTTACTTACAATAGAGCTTACAGCAAGCAGCTACATTTCAAGTGTTCAATTGTCACACACGACTGGTGCCTACTATATCAAACAGCATAATTCGAGGCATTTAACAGTTCAACCATTTTGAAGGTCCTTTTTAAATGATAGTGAAAACAGCATTTTGAAGATGCATATGGTTTTTCACAATATCATCATAAGGAACCTTCAACCAACTAATTACAGTAGTATATCCTGGAGTGTAGTCGGAAAGATACTGATTTTCATATATGATGTTGGAAAGGGTGAGAGAATGCATAGCACTGGAAAATCCGGGGTTAAACTAATTTTCTTCTGCTTTTCTGCTGGTGAAAACATCAAGTGCTTGGGGTTATATGTGTACACTTTCTATTCTTAATTGGTCGTGAAATTGTTTTTTCACAGAGCCTCTCTCAGGACTAGTGTTACTGTGGAAAACGTTGATTTCAAACCAAAATAAGTGATGTAGGAATCTGGAAATGAAAATAGAGCAAGACAGTGATTCTGAATAGCTGTTGTGTACCTGTGTGTGTGTTTGTGTGTGTGTATGTGTGTGTGTGTGTGTGTGCATGGGTGCACCTTCAGTTAATTCTCCAGTGTGTCCCTAAGTATCTACCTTTGTGTTTGAACTCTGTGTGCTTGGCTGCCTTCTCCAGAAGTTTGCTTGCTTGTTTTATTTTTAGTTTCTTAAAAAAGAAAGGCAGGACTTAATTCACATTCTTAGCTCATATTGGGACTTGGCAGGGTTATCAGTAAGCAAATGGAATTAATAGATGTTTTGATAACAATCAACTCGATGTAGAGATTTGGAGAACGCTGGATTCCTAAGGCAATAAAAGAAACAGCTCACCACAAGCTGAGGTGAGTAGGGAAGTGTGGTGTCCCCCCCGCCCCCAGAACCAGCAGCCAGGAGCCTCTAGGCTTCTCTCAGACACTCAGGGTCAAGGGCTCACACAAGAGAATATCCACATTCGGAAGGACATCTGATGGGGGAAATCAGTGAAGAGGAAGAAGGCAAAGCAAGACCATAACCCAAAAAGTGCACCTGGACATTTCTTCCTCTGGCAGATAAACGTTCAGGTTTCTAGGAAGATGAGATCTGAGACAAAAGGCTGGAGGAGGGAGTGGAGTGGGGTAGGGTGGGGTTGGGTGAAGAACCAGGGGCTAGGGAAGAAAATTACAGAGCATAGATATCTACTCAGCTACCACAGGGGACCCAAAGTTTACAGAAGTGAATTACTTAAAGATGAATGCCCAGGGAGTGACCTTCTTCACAGCCCTGTGCTTGTTTTTTCCTGTCTAGGCAGCGGCAGCTCATCCATGCCCTCTCTGCTACTCATGCCAAGACCCAGTTCTGAATTCCATCACAAACACATGTAATCAACAGAAGAAACGGGTGCTCTGCTTACTTCTGTCTTTCTTCCTCCCTGTGCTCTCCATCTGTTCTGTACTTTTAGTCATTCTTGTTTGAAATAATAATAATAATAATAATTATCCTTGCTTTAGGAATAGATTATTTTTCCCTTGGCCTGACACAAAAGAACCCACCTCCTCTCTTCTGCTAACGACCACCATATCTAATGACAGGTTAAATAGAAACATTGTGAAGTATTGAGTATAGTATGTAAAGTTGGGTGTCGATATACAGAAATTAGTTATATGGCAACAATTGTAGCCATGGACTGTCCCCAAAGTCCTAGGTAGAATAGAGAGGATTTCTTCATATTGTATATTCAGACATTATCAAGAGAAGGCAATTTTCTTTATGCTTCCAGAAATCCTCTTCAGAACATGACCTCTGACCTGACATATTCTTTTAGTGTGTCCTTCCAACATTTTGGCCACCCAAGGAATGCACCAGGCTGAAGATCAAAGGATTCTGCTGGTTTGCACTTGGCTGCTGTGTTGTGTCTCTGCTGGAATTAATACTAATGTCTTCATCAGAGGAGCCAGCCACAGGAATAGTGACCAGTTACTGATGATATGAGGAAGTGGCAAGGTTAACATAAACACCGTGTGAGGCTTTGCTCTCCGCTTCCCACTGGGGGACAATGGCTGCCGTTGCTGGCAGGAACATTCTGTATTAGAAAATGCAAGCCTAGGAGAGCCATAGGATTTTATTCGGAATTAGTAAGTGCCATCATATATTTAAGATCTACAGCATTGAGTTATTAGGATGTACACATTAAAATGGTTAACATGGTAGAACAAATTATTATGTCCATCATCACACATAACTATTGACTTTTCAAAGTAAAAGACTGCACAATCTCACACATAGACTCTGAAAACAAGAAGATAATATAGAGAGAGCTAGGCCTGGCATCCGAGGTTAGCAGGGCTCTATGAGGGATGGGTACAGAGGTACAGGTCAAAATCTGCAAAGTAGCATTTGAATTTTTTAACTCTGTTGACACTCTTCCTGGCAAGTGAGACAGGGTAGAGAGCTAATAAACTAGCAGAAACCTCACCTGAGGTCAGAAGGTATTCTGTTTTCTATTGTCCCCGACAGCATATGACAGTAGGGACAGTGGATAAGTTTGCTAAGTACATTGGTGGATGACAAACACAACAAGGCTGTTAGGTGGTTGACTCTACTGGTAAATAATATATTTTCCAAAGGACTCCAAAAAGGCTATGAAAACAGTAAGTTTTCAGACGTGTTTGGTGCCATACTCTCTGATCACATTTTTCTTCTAGAATTATTCCCCCTTTTAAGCATAGACCCTTGCTAATTTCTGAGACCAGTTGCTCCTATTTTAAGACCTGCTGACTTACTGGCATCATAAATAAAGATGACACACCTGGCCCGCCACCAGAGGACGTGACCTAGCCTTTTCAGATCTTTCCTTCTCTTCTCAAGCTTCCATTCCTGTGCCTGAAGCCTCAGCGGATCATTAGCAAGATCAAAGTCAGCTGGTATAAGCCCACAATGTCTCAAAACCCTTCTATACCAGTGGTTCTCAGCCTGTGGCTTGAGACCCTGTGGAGCTTGAGTGAGCTTTTCACAGGGGTTGCGTATCAGATATCCTGCACACAAGATATTTACATTACAACTCATAGCAAAAGCAAAATTACAGCTATGAAGTAGTAGCAAATAATTTTATGATTGGGGGGGTCACCATAAGGTGAGGAGCTGTATAAAGGATTGCAGCATTAGGAAGGTTGAGAACCACTGTTCTGTACCATCACAGATTCCACCCTCTCTCTCCTGAGAAGAGGTGGCCCGCCTCCCTCAGTGGCCAACCCCTGCTCTTTCCTCAGAGCTCACTGTCTCTCAGCTCCTGGCAGCCTTGTTCGACAAGTTCATCTTCATCCTTTCTGTTGCTTCCTTCCAGTCAACAAACATCTGAGGCATCTCCTTATTGTGAAATATTACTTTATCCTTGATTCTCCAGGGCCATCTCACCATCTTGTCCTCTGTAATCAGTAAGTGTCCAGGAGCACAACTTCCACTGACGGCAATACATTATATATAATACTGTAGAGGTTCCCTAACTGTCCAGTGTCCTTTTATCGAGTCAACTAAAACAGCAATGTCTCTCGGTGTAGAAGTCTATAATCCTATGTCCTGTCCTGCACTCCTGATTTAACAGTGTGCTGAAACTTAGCTTCTTGTCTGAAGGAAACACGGTCAATTAATTTGTTAGTAATTTCATAACAGGGGCTGCAAAAAGGCATGATGGAAGTGGGGGGATGATGAGAACTTGGGTTCATGTTTTATTTGGATGTTGAATGAAAGAATAGAAGACATTGGGACATAAGGACATAAACTAAGATGGGAAGTTGTTTGCTGGTTTGGTACAACACGGCAGAACTAGGCCTGGGTCTGGAGCTGTTACTACAAAGAACCAAGAAGGTGTCGTCACCCCACTTCCCCTAGAGTTCCTGCTCATACATCTATTCCCACCCAGCCCATTTCTCCACTGTGAGGATGCTGAAGAGTGGATGGACTCCTCCAGAAGATAAACACCAGCATCTACAGCATCGCAGACACATGCTTCTAGAGAGAGGCACCACCCGAATCCCTTCGCATACTTAGTGATGCTTCAGTCATAATCTTTATTCCTGAATCGGGAAAGAGGAACTGAGGGTACAAAGGAAAGTTCAGCTGAAGAATTGATAACCAGCACAGGAGCCATAGCTGCATGCATCTCTCAGAGCACAGGGCAGGGCAAATTACTGAACCTGAGCAGTGTCGATGTAGCATTGCCTGCCCCTTTGCAGAGCACAGGTCAGTGGCCAAGATGAGCCCATAAAGAGAGGCACATTATCTCATTCCCCCTGGATACTAGTTTGAAGTAGAAAGAAGTGTACACAGAGAGTTAAAGCTTCATTAAGCCCATGATGCAGGTCAAGTTTCCCCGGCAGCCAGTTCTGCCTCAGGCTAGTGCTAGACATGTAGTCATTTACAGGCAGGAATAATAGCGTTTATATATTTCTCTCTGTGCAACATGTGTAGAAGCTTTATGTAACCATTAATGCTCCCTTCCTGCTGAAACCGGTCAGATAAATATAACCCCAAGGAAGCCATTGCTTAATCTTGATGACTCAAGTGGGGGCTGCAGGCCACCGCCATAAAACACTGGTTTTCTTCTTTGAAACACAGTTCATTATTCATCAAAGAAAAAAGTGGGGGCTGGGGCTGACTACACTTATTTTCCTGATAATGATTTTATATACATTTCAACATGACAAAACCATGGATTAGAATCAATTAACATGGATAATAATGATTATAAACATGGATAATAATGATTATAACTTTTCTTATGTTAGAAGTTTTCTTCTAAATCTATGGATATCAGCAAGCATGAAAATCCTTTCTGTGTTTTATGAGGCCATTAGAAACACTGTTCGGTATTAATCAGAAACAGAGAAATTAAATAACACATTTTTTTTTGCAAGTTGGGGATTTATGCCTCCCAGTTATCTGTCGATGAGGCAAAGCTTCCATTTTTAATAAGTTAATTATTTCATCTTCCTTTTTCTTTTTTCCCTGTGAGGAATTCTGAATTCTTTGCTCGTTTTTCACACTGGTGTAAAATTTTATGATTATTCCTTATTCAAAGAAAGTCTGTCTCTGGGCACATGGGAATATCCCCCTTTTCTTCTCACTTTTGGAAGTTTTGGGCACTATATTTTTCACTTCAATTTTTACATCAAACTGAGCTCCACATTATGACTGTAATAAATTACTCTTTCAAGAGCTTGGAGATGAACGGTGGGATGGCATATGACTTAAAATAAAGGAATAAAACTCACCTTTTCTAAAACTCTGCTCAGAAACATTGAGCTATAGTGGTCCCGGGCTGCCAGCTAACATTTTACCAAATCCCCAAACTTTGAAGGAATAGAACCTTATATGTCTCTTTCAGACCAATTATGTGTTAAATACTCAGAGACTAAAACTCACTTTAAAACATAGTTGGGAGCAAGTCAAACAAGCTCCCCCAGCCAATTTGGTGGCTTAACCAGGCTATTGAGTTAGCTTTGTGCTGAGCAAGCCTCCAAGTTGGTAGAAAGACCATGCCTGACCTGCAGCTCCCTGGGAACTGCGTGCCCACCAGCTCTATGCTCCTTTTGTAGGAGACCAGAAACATCACCTTCTGTCTCCCGTTTAACTCTGCATTCAAAATCACCAAACTGTCAAGACATAGCAGTTTGCTGGAAAAAAAAGAAAGGAGCTAGGCTAGGTATATGGCTCGGTTAGTCAAGTATTCATGACTGGGTTCATTCCCAGTACCTCTTAAATTCAGCATGGCTGATGTACTTGGAAGGTGGAGGAAAGATGATCAGAAGTTCAAGGTCATCCTTGACTACATGGTAAGTTCTAGGTCAACCTAAGTTATGTGAGACTGCCTCAAAAAAAAAAAAAAAAAAAAAAAAAAAAAGGAAGAAAGGAACTAAAACACACAGAAGTGGGACAAAAGATTTTCCTTGAGATGCCAATCAAAGCAAAATAAATGACATTTCTCATTTAATAAGGCCCAAACATATCATTAAGAATCTCTGATCTTTATTTCTCTGAAGAGCAAGCATTAAGTAGGCCAAAATGGGCACTCAGGCATTGTGAATATTAATATCACAAAAATGCCTTAACTTTATAGAAGGGTGTTTTGAAAAATTGAAAACTCCCCTGACCTGCTTAAACTACAACTTTCCTTTCAACCTTTTTTATTGGCTTTTTCACAAGTAGCACAATCTATATTCTTCCTAGTCTTGCCCCCAGACATCATGGTTTAATATATATGACATATTGTCTGTACAGTTTGCTTTTTTAAGTGCCAAGGATGATCATTGAAAATTAAATGCACTAACATTGTGTGTTGTCTGAATAGTGGCTTTATTATGGACACAATGAAAAAAATCACTATAAATGAAGAAATGGGTGTGTTTATAGAAAAATGATTGTTTCACGTTCTTAGTGTTACTTATTCAAAAGAGAAACTTTTCAGCTAATTCAAGAACTAACTATTCATTCCTAGGAGCTATGTCTTAGTTGTGCCGAAGGATGTCAGTCATCACAGGTATTTCTTTTGTTTATACATTAAGAGCTTAGTAAATGGGTAGCAATTGTTTCCATATAGCTTTGTGGTATTTTCTTTTGTTTAGATTTTTGTTGCCATAGAACAAATGATCCCAAGGGATATTTAAAATTTTTATTTATGCTTATATGTGTATGTCATGTATGTATGGGTACCCACGGAATCTAGCAGAAGATGTTGGATCTCCTCAAACTGGAGCTTCAGGTGATTGAGAGCCAGCTGATGTGGGTTGTAGAGTTACTGGTGGTTGTGAGCTGACCTGAGTTCTGGGAATTAACTCAGGTCCCCTGTAAGAACAGCACATTTTCTAATTGCTGAGCCAGCTCTCCAGCCTCTCCCTCATTGTGTGTATTGGGGGAGGGGCTTCTTTGACCAGAAACTACTTACATTTATACAGAGATCCTCATTGGCTTTCTTCATAGTTCACACTGTTTCATGAAAAATCACGGCCTCCTCAGCAAAGTCATCCTCTCTCCAAAGTCCATGCTCTTCAGTGTCAGCAACTTGGAAAGCCTTCTAGAATTGGCTCTCCCTAACCTAAGCACAAGAGTTTGTTTGCAGAACTCTGTACAACTGACAGTACAGTTAGGTAAAATGTATTTAAAGTTTTCCAAACATCAATGTAATTTATCAAACAGCATTTTTTAAACTTCACACCTACTTAATAAAATCTTCCAAGCATCTATCTATTTTATGAACAACATGATGATCATGTGGCTTGTCTATGAACTCTTACGTTACATTTTTGCAATAAGCTTTAAAAGGGAGACATCTAAAATTGAACCTTAAAACCTTATAAAATACCACTGGGGGTGTTAAACTTCACCACCATCCTATTGAACAATTTATCTTCAGAAATGGATTTACCTGTCAAGATCAGTCTCCACTGTTGACCATATAGCCATACACACTTCTCTAACTAAGAGCACTACCTGGGGACAGGGAAAGGAACTCAGCATTAGGTACTGGTGTCTCATGCTATGTCCACCTGGGTTTGAGTCTGTCAAAGTTAGGTAGCATGGTAGAATCGTCAGATACAGCTAGGCTTTAAAGGACTAAAGTACTACAGAGTGAGCCAGGGTCAGATCTGCAGTTTAGCTACAGAATTCTCTAGACTAAAACCAAGCTCTGACTTTAAAGGAGCGGGGCGTAGGTACATTCTGCTGAGCTAGGCAGGGATATCTGGTGGGTGACAGCAGGATCCTAGGACAGCTGTTGACTACTGCAGACAAGTGCTACACTCTGAAGCTCTGCTCAAAAAGCCACGTGGCTATAGGTAAGAAGGGATCAACAATGGAAGGAGGCATGTAGCAGAGGGAGTGAGGTCTGGTGACATCCGCTGGGAGGAAGGAACAACCCGGGGCAGACTCATAGCATCTGCCTTTTGAGACTGAAGTTGAGAGACTTACAGATTAGTGATCCAAACAGACACGCTGGCCAGACTTGGCTTTGAATAAAAGAGCCATCTCATCCCACACAGTGAGCTGTGACAACTGCTTAACTGTAATGATCAAATCACAGCCGCAGCATTCAAGTTCAGGAAATAATGAGCTAATTAAAAACCCATGGGGGAATTTAAGGCAAGCCAAAATGACAATCTTATACCTTGAAATTTCTCCAGGACACCTTCTTTTTTATCCAGGGTCACGGACTCCTAAGTTCTTTCATTAAAACAAGCTATCCTTCCATTTCCATTGCATGCCAAGGACAATAACATATTTTCCACAGGAAGATGCCAGCTCCTCCCTGGGCATTCTAGAAGATAACTGACATTATCAAAACCGGAACTGATATGGCCGGGTTGGGTTTTGAACAGGCTGTTTCAGAGTTTTGTAACTGACACCGTGTGCTTTATACAGCCCCCTTAAACACAACTTGACAAGATCCATTTCCAATCTGTTCCAGATTGTCCCCGTGTATTTTATGGCTAAGGACTGAGTCACAAACTAATCAGTCCAGGCAGAAAGAAAAATTAGCAATTTATAAAACAAGGTTCAGTTAATCTGAGCTATTAGGGATGCCCAGACCTCCGAAGGCATTGGTGTGGGAGAGAGTGTGCTGTCCTGGGTCTCACTCATCTCCACCTCCTTTGTTTCTCTTCCGCTTGGAAAGCCACCAACCTTGCTTGCCTTGGGAATTTCAGACTGAAGCCTCCCCTTCAGGAAGGAGAGTCGATTGTGCTCCTTCGTGCCAACCCTGTCTCCAGCAATCTTCCTTATGGCATTCATTTCTTCTGCAGCACTGGTGTGTTTACATATCTGTTTTCTCTGCTAGAACTCCGTGAGGGCAGGGGCTGTGGTTGGCTCATGTAGATGTTAAACAAAGTCTGTCCAGGGAGTCGATAGAGAAAAACAAATGGGTAAATGTCATAAACTATCAACTTCTGTAGCCCGTGGACTGTCCTCCCACAACTTGATTGGAGAACCAAAAACACATGATAGATGAACATGCGTAGAACAGATACTGTCCTTCATGACGGGCAATCTCGAAAAAATTACTATCTACGATGGGAATTGATTTCCAATTTTCACTTAAGAACTCATTTTTCTGATGTGCCCCCCCCCTTTTGAAGGAGAAATTACATGAGTGGTGCAGCATGAGGTATAAGTGTGTTTCGAGGCTTAGTTTTCCACAGAAGGGGTGAATCTGGTCTACATTATTCATTCATAGTCTTGCCCGGTCTTGCTTTTTGACCAGCTATAAGCATTTCAAGTGCAGCTGTCTATGTTTAGAGAGGCCATCTGTAGCCATGAAAAGTCTTCCCTGATGAAGTTTTAATTATTCTGTAAGTGCTTCACAAACACAACCTTTGTTTTTTAGTACAGCATGCTTTGCTTTGTTTTAGTTTTCAGTCTGTGGAACATGAGTTTGAAGTCAGATAAAACCGTAGTTCAAATTCTTCTAAGTGTTTGCTTATTGAGCTGTGTGTCTTCAGAAAAGCAAACTCTGCAAGCTGTTGTTTCCTCATCTGGTGAGCAGGGATAGTGATATCTGCTTGAAACAGCTGGAAAAAGTCAGTGCAAGTGCCTACCCCAGGGCTTTGTGTGACTCTGGTTTATTATAAATGGAATTCTCTCTCTCCCTTTGGAAACCTCCCAGGAAGAGAGAGGGAGAGCTCACAAAAGTCTAGCCTTAGGTTAAGGGAGTATCCCTCCATGGCGGATGTGTCTACAAGGTCCTTTTGTGCACCAGGAATACATCCTGGTTCCACTGTCTGAGGCCCCTTAGACCGTTCAGGCCTTCTAGCTGAGACCCATATTCAGGGGGTCTGAGTCAGACCCATGCTGGATTCCCCCACCTGGATGGCATTGCCCTAAATGTAGAATTGGGGTGGTAGGATGGGAGGGGAGGGAGGTCAAGGTGTATATAAGGGGGGAGAGAGAGTAAGAGGGAGGGAGGGAGACAGGGAGAGGGAACTGGGGTTGACATGTAAAATAATAATAATAATAATAATAATAATAATAATAATAATAATAATAATAAATCTAGCCCTTAAGACTTCAGTTGCCTTGATTCATCTTCAGCCAATGGACCATGCTCCCACAATTTTTAGTTTTATCTTTATTATGTGTGTATGTGTCAAATATATGTGTCTCTGTGTGGGAATGTACACATGTGTATGCAAGCCCATGGAGTCCAGAAAAGTCCATCTAATCCCTGGTGATGTGGCGTTATAGGTAGTTGTCAGCTGGCCTATGTGAGTATTAAGAATTGAAACTGACCCTTGGCAAAAGTAGCAAATATTCTTAACTTCTGAGACATCTCACAGTTACAGTTATGTTTCATAGGTATTTATGGTTTTTGATTAAAGATTTACTTATGTATGTGCCTGTAAGTTTGTATGTTTGGGGGAGGGGTACAAGCACCCAGGGAGTCTAGAACAGAATTTGAATCCCCTGGAAATGCAGTTACAGACAGTTGTGAGCTGTCTTGACCTGAGTTTGGGGAACCAAAATCAGTCCTGTGGAACCAAACTTAGATCTTCTGGAAGAGAAGCCATCGTTTTAAACTAATGAGCCATCTCTTTTTACCTCAATGCTTTAGTTTTTAATTATTTGAATATGTTTAAAGTAAAAATGAATATGATCTTTGTTCTTGCAAAGTCTTCATAGTTTGGATATTTGGTTTTGAAAGAATTAGTGTATTGTCCTAGAAAGAATTCATTTACTTTTTAACATCCTTTGAGCATGTCAGTGAACCTCATGCCAGGCAACGAGAAGCTTTTGAAAAATGATTTAATACTAAACTACTTTTATTAGCATTTCAATGGGAAGTAAAACTTCTGACTTCAAGATGTGTAATATCATGAAACAGTTATTTTTCAGTATAATATGTGTGTGTGTGTGTGTGTGTGTGTGTGTGTGTGTGTGTGTGTGTATTGAAAAAACAAGCTTTATCCCTAACTAAGGAGTTAGTATGTCAACTGGCCATGTTTAGATACCATGTGTTTGTGGCTATGACAGATGAGCTTAGCTAGTAAGAGTATACTGCAATTAAGCCTAGTGTCTGAAGTTCATGCTGTGGGCTCTGTTCCAGAAATGAGTTGCATTCCACATTTCAATCCATCCATTAATGCAATAAACAGGTACTAAACACCTTTTATATGTCAGGACTTATGCTAAATACTTAATAGGTAGATTAAATAAAATACCATCCACAGTTGGCAAATATTTATTACTATATCCTGGAAAATATATTTAGTCTATCATGTCATAGTATTTGAGAATGAACATAATTAAACGTTAGTAAAATTAGACTCCTAAACAAGATAACCACATGCTACATATTTGCATATTGTCCCAAATATCACTCAGTAGCTATAATTTGAATTATATTTTTTTAGCAAAACTAAACTTTAGTTATTGCCCTCAAAACTGGCATGAGTAGTGTTTGGTTCATGCATGTGTGCATGTGTGTGAGCATGTGAATCAAACTGGACTCATAAACAAGACTTGGAACCCAAGATTTTTGGTAAATTTACTGGTTCTGTTTTCCCTTGTCAGCCCTGTGACCTGTAGACAAAAAGATGTTGAGTGTCAAGGTAACTCCAAACTCAAAATGAAGACCAACCACAAAGAAAACTCCCTTTCAAGTAAGAGAAGGACTAAAGCCACCCTAACCCACTGACTACTCTTTAATTCAGTGGCAAGATTTACAAAGACTCCTCACTTGAGCATGAGGAAGTTCTCTAGTCAGCTCAGCCTTTACTGATCTCTGGAGAATGTGCTTGAAATACTGTACTTTTGGTAAAGATTTACCTTAATTACTATCCAGATGTAGTGTTTGAGCATATGTTCTAGTTAGAGGGCAGCACAATTGTGACCAGAGTAACACTACTTAAGTCAGATTTTCTCAGGGGTCAAGCAGTCAATGGTTTATAAGCCAGGTGTGAGGTGTCAAAGGAACGTCACTCCCTAAAAAGATTCATGGGCTTTGGTTCTTGCTGCTTCTAGTTGGTTCCATATGCTAATCTATGTTAAATAGTACTGCCTCTGTCAGAGTTTGGATATATCTCTAAAAGATGCTGTTATTTATGTTTCCCAGTATCTCCTGTCACCATTTCAAAGGTATTAGTTAGCTGCGTAGCTGTACTAAATGTTCAATGAATTGTAGTATATGCTTTAGTGTGATATTTTCTCTGTTTTGTGTCATAAGATACTCTATGAACACAGTTGAAGGATTGGTTTTGCACACAACCAATGTCGTCTGTGAGAAACTCAATAGGACATGATAGCTGGCAACAGGTGGCTCCCATGTGCAGGTCTTCCTGAGGCTCCCTCACTCTTTAGTGGGCATCCCAGCATCCCTCAGTTTCTGAAAGCAGGCAAGAAAGAAATGGGCACCACACTGTGACTTGAGGCAAAGCTAATCTTCCTCATAGATGTTTAATGTTTAAAGTTCTTCAAGCATAAAGTCCCAAATGTCCAAAGACCATTGATCATGTATGTGTATGTGTAGGGGGTGTGTTGGCATATGTGTATGTTCCCCTGATGAATGGACATGGAAAGCACCCAAATGGTCCAAAGTGGGTGTAACTCCATGTTTTATTAAGTAATCAACTCTACTGGTGCCACTCTGATGGAATATCCCCTATCAAAGCTACGTTTTTAAAGTCTACAATCTGGCCTGCCTGCTCACTGGACAATTTACTCGTGAAAAGGCCCAAACTGAAATACTTACAACAGCAAGTATTTTCAGTATGACTAATCAGTGTCTCCTGGGCAGGACTCATTGTTATTTAATATATGGAAAACATCCGTTATGTTTATCATCACCATTACTGGTAAGCACACATTGGCCTACAGTTGTCTTTAGAAACATCTCTGTGGCCTCAGGCTATTTCCAGTCATTGCCATTTGGGCTTTAATCTATAAAGGACAGGTTTGCTCTTTGAAATGGGAAATAACCATTTTCTTGATGTTGTTGTGTTGTTGTTGTTATTGCTTTGACTTTTCCAAACAGATCCAGATTCTTCAAAGTGCAAGAGAGTGCAAGGCGGCACGTTCCGTCCCAGCTCTGCACTGCTTTGTTCACGAATCAAAACGGCCTGAGCGTTTTCACATATCCAAACATATAAATTCAGTTTTCCTTTTCATTTGCCTTTATGTCTACCCTTCTGGATTCCAGCTGGAGGCAAAACCAAAATTGCTGAGCAACCACAATAAAGGCTGCTTTCCTTGGAGTTTCTAGACCCCTGGAAGTGGGAAGCATTAGTCATTCCCAAGCCCCATCCCCACAGATTTTCCAGTCTAAATCCTACAAAGCCCAGACACACACATGTATGTTTTTCAGTCAAGACTACAGGGTTCTTTTCAGAGTGGACCTCAGCATTCAGGACCACAGTGACCCCCCCATCTCAGCTGATTTGAGGTCTAAGTTGAAATTAGTTCAGGGATGTGGAATGCATGAGAAACATGAAGAAGTATTCCAAATATTGACATCATATTAGTATATTTAGTGGAAAATAATGAATTCATCTGCTTGTAATTTGTTTCAGTTTCCTCTCCTCCTGAGTTTTTGTGGACCAACTTAGAAAACTTTCATAATACAGTGTATGGCCATATTCCCTTTGACTCTGGCTTAGGAAAGAACCACAGTGATCTCACACTCGGTGAGAGCTCTTCACGGTGCCGGTTCAGATGTTCTATTACAGGTGCAGGTCTTATAGAGGTAACCATATCTACAATGAGTTTGTGAATGCAATGGGCATGTTGTGTCCCAAGGCCAGCATTTCAAAGCACTCCTCCCCACCATATGGCTCTTACATTCTCTCGGCCTTCTCTTCTGTGATGTTCCTTAAACCTTAGGAGGGGATTTGACACAGATAAACCTGTTAGGGCCGAGTATATTCAATTTCCACTTACTCCCAGACCTTCAACCAGTTATGAGTCCCTACATTAATTCATCATTAACAAATAAGTATGATTAGTTAATGTCTTTTGCTGTATCTGTGAATATGAAACTTTTACAACAATAAAACTCATTGCAGAGGTTGATGACATCACTGATCTATGAGTAGAAGCATACGTATAGAAGGCAATTTGACAATGTATGGATTCAGCAATGCATTAATAGTAACCTTAGGCCCTTCTCCAAAGCCATGAACTTTGGTGTAGGATAACAGTACCATGCATGGATTTTCTTTTCTGGAGCAGGCTTAAAAAACAAGTTCAAGGTGGTTGGTTGGCTTTATAACCTTCATGCCATTATTGCAACAATGGGCACATCTTGTCTGTCATGTTGAAATTATAACATGTCAGGCTCTCTTAAAGACATTATTACTTTTATTCCTCATTTGTCTTTGTTCTGAAGGCCTTTTAGCTGGAACTGGGACCCATCTTTCTTCTCAATGATGCCATACATTGACAAAAGAAATGTCGTGCTCTACCTTTAGGGACATCACTAATATGCTAGGGTGAGTTAGCTGTTTTAAAGTGAGGTAGACTGAGTTGAAATCATACCTCACAAAGCATTTCTCTTTCCTTATCTCTAAATTGATGAGAAAAAATAATATTTATATATTACCTAATATGATTGCTGGTGTACAAAAGATGATAAGAAACGCATAGTAATTTTGACTGTCATTATTATTATTATGCTTCAGTTTCATACTGGAAAACATGAAGCTTTTGTTTTGTTTTATTTTTTTCATGAGAAAGGTGTCTTAAAATCTTCAAATAGCAACTGATATTCATATAAATACTATATTCATAGAGCAGATGAGTTACCTGATGCATATTTAATAAATTATGTGTATTAATGTCTCCTGTTATATTTGTGAATATAAAACTTTTATAACAATAAAACTCTATATATCCTAAAGACATAAATTGCCATATTTGTTTAAGTATTGCACCAAGTTATGCTTATTTATGATGTAGTTTTCCTTAATAGGCATCTGAAATTTGAGCAACATTCAACTCAGGACATATGATCTTATTTTTCAGTATGTGTTTAACAAAACCATCTTTTTGCCAAAAAGAAACACAGGTTTCAGAATCAAAATTGTACATTGAGTTTCATAGAAGAACCTCAATCAAAGTCCTGGCAAGTCTTGAAATCTAAATACTTCATTATTTTTTTCCATTTTTTTTTTTTTTTTGCAGAACTCATCATAGAATATCATATCTTACAGGGCAACTTGTACTCATTATAGAATATCGGATCTTCTAGGGCACCTTGACAGTTTCTCAGAAGACCCTTGTGATGGATTTTTAGAAAAGATAAAATGTACTTTATCTATGTCAGGAACTGATTTAAGCAATATTCCCCAGCAATATTTAAGTGCTTCCTTTAGTGGCATTTAATTTTTATTGTGTTCTATAATGTAGGGGGTCATCTTTCTTACGTTTCCTAAGTAAAAGAAATGAAGGTACTTAAAAAAAGAGAGAGAGAGAGACTCTAAAAAAGACACTAGGATGAAATACTATCAGCTAAACTTGCTTTGTGTCTTTTCTCCTCACAATTGGAAGACAACAACATGACCATTGTTCTGAGGTGCACACACCACATTTTCCTTGTCCCCAACGGTGCATCTATGGCTTGACTTCACACACTTGCATGACTGAGGTGTTCCCAGTGACACTCTGCAGAGATAGAAACTGTAAACATGGAAATCAGGCTTTCTGCCCTCACAGCAAAAGATTTGGTGGTAAAGAAAGTGACCACAGGACAATAAGAAAAGAGCAATACCACACACACCCAACTTCAGAGCACCAGAACCAGCTGTGCAGAACAGGTACCCACAAGAGATGACAGGAGGGGAGGGCGATCAGACAGCTATGGGTGTAAAGGCATGGAGACAACAGAGAGGTTCCCTGAACAAACCAAAACCAACGCTGCTTGGCAATACAGTCTAGAGAATGGGTTCAGGCAGAAGAGTGTGGGTGGGTAATAAGACTTGCATATGGGAAAGACATTTAGCAACAATACAGGAAGTGGATGCATGGGCCAGCCATGGGGTTGGCAAGAGAGAAGCATGAAGAGGTCAAAGCAATTCCAATGGTAAATAAATACAAATGCACAGGTCCACATGGCATCAGTGGAAGTCAAGAGAGAGAAAAATTAAGTCAGAGGGACACAGCCTAAGCAAAAGCTTGGGGATTAGTGAGATGCTAGGGAAAATGAAGAGGCTGGTAACAGGTTTGACCTAGAAACCCAGGCTCTCATGACCTCTTGGAGAGCTTATAGGGTAGAAGGCGTATTTGAGGATGGTAACTTGTAAGGTCAAATGTAGCTAGCTGTTTTTTGAGTGACCCCAATCACAACCAATAGAACCTGAAGCAAGCACTTTCTCTCTTACACACCAAAGCATCCCGCAGCAGAGGCTGCAGATCAGGGAAGTCAGAACTATATCATCCCATCTCTGGTCTTTCCCTCATATCACATAATAGTTGTTGTAGCTGCCACAAGGCTGTCCTGAAAAGCAGGAAGCCCAAAAGAAAAAAAGATAGAGCAAAAGAACACACTCAAGGGGTCATGAGGTAGCTCAAAGGCTAAGGAGCTTGCTGCCAAGACTGATTGCTGGAGTTCAATCCAGGGAATTCACATGGTGGTAGGAGAGAACCAATTACCTCAAATTGGCACCCAACCTCGCCTCAAGTTGTCCTCTGTCCCCCACACATGCCCTGTGGCATGTATATCCTTATGTCCCCCAATTTTATATCAGAGAAACACAGGCTTCTCATCAGTCCAGCTCACACAAAAGGCTGCTCCATTTTGTAAGGTAGCAACGGGTACTTGTTATTAACTTTCTCTTTCAGAGATAAAAGGAAGGAAAAGTGAAATCCAAATAGATTTTTAACCCTGACTACCGTATCTGTCAGTTATAGTTCTTCTATAGTTTTTCTTTTTCTGTAACACAAATAAATAAATGACCCAGAGACTGATATTGGGGTTCAAGCTGAATATCAGAAAAGCAAAGCAGCTGGCCACTAGCTTCTTACCTCTGCCTCATGGTGAATGAGCTGATCCTATCTCCACAAGATCTCACCAAGCCTCAGACTATAACCTGTCCTCAGCAAGGCTGGAGAATGAATGCCTCCCTGAGACCTTACTTCTGCTTTATACATTTCCCTAATGTTGGGATTAAAGGTGTGAGCTATAATTCTGTTTTAGATTGATTCAAACTTGTGTAGATCAGGATCACAGAGATCCATCTATCTCTTAATCCTGAGTCCTAGGATTCAAGGTGTGTACTACCACACCCTAGCTTTCTGGCTGTTAGGATTAAAGGTGTGTATCACCACTGCCTGATCTCTATAGCCTGAGGCTGACTTTGCTTTTCTGAATCCTCAGTCAAGCTTTAATACATTACATACCACTACATCTTTCTTTCATTGTGAGATCTGTGGAAGTAACCACACTGCGTCACCTCTACCCTTTCTGATCCAAGTTGCTTTGTGATCACAAGAAGGCCTCTCATTCCTTAGTCTCACATTTGTGTCTCACATGAAAGGAGATGCAGAGTGGGGAGGAAAATGTTTTACTGGGGGCTTCAATCTTTTCCAGAAACCCACACCTGAAATGTATGTACAGTTCTTGGCCACAGATATCCCTGTGACCAGTTTTATCTACAGGTAATGCTGGGAAATAGATCGTTTTAAACATGAAGCACATAACTACCTCCGACAACGGCAACAAAAGTCGAAGGGAAGTGGGAAGGAAATATGGGTAGCTATTGTGCAGGTACTTAAGACAGTCTGTCACAGCATTTGAGGTCATGTGATGCAATTCCGGTCTCTCCACTCACTACCCTTCACTCTTTTGTAATGAGAAAGCTCCATCATGTGACTTAATACCACCTCCAGTTTACAGGATGGTTAGATCTAAAATTCCCAAGTCTAATGAGCTCTTCCAAAGTGTCCCACAATTCTCTTTCTCCATACAAGGAGCACACAGTATATCCACCTATGGGGAGTAGCATCCTTTTCTGAGACCCACTGACTTTGTTCCCCTTTAATCTTAGTGGTACTTGTCACACAAAATCTCTCTCTCTCTCTTTGTGTGTGTGTGTGTGTGTGTGTGTGTGTACACAAGGTGCACATGTGTGTGCAGATGGGCATTCATGTGTGACCACATGCATGCAGATGCCAAAGAACAATCTTGGGAGCCATCAACATTCTTCCTAAGGCAAGAACTTGACCTGGAATTCACCAAGTAGGCCAAGCTGCCCAGCTAGTGAGTCCCGGATTTGCCTTACTGCCCTGTGTCTTACTGTTTTTCTTATCAAGGGATCTGTTAATGGCGTGACAGCTATCTTTTTATTTTTTCATTTTAATGCAGGATTGCGGCTTATTGATTAAACCAGAAGAAACCTGTGGGTTGCAGCCTATTTCTTCAGACTACATTGAAGCCATTTCACAGCCTAAAATAAAGAGTTGTCCATCTGGGGACACTAAAGGTGATGTCATGGTTATCGTTTCTCTAAAATATTGTAGCTATTTCTTCTAAATATCCCTAGAATATAAGTACATGTTTAGTCTATCCTATCCTGGTTTTAAACAAGGATCCTACATTTTCCACACACATAAACAGCAAGACATATTATAAACGTAAATGCATTATTTTTATATTTGCAACACTTGACTCATCAAACCCTTTGCATGCTTCGTTTCTAACCCACAGTCATCAAGAAATTGCAGATCAGAGGTCAAATCTGCCAGGGGCTTTCTTCTAGCTTCGTTTCCTAGCCCTGTCCTTTTCTTGTATCACAATCCCTACAACACTTAAATTAAGTATGTGATTCATTGTTTAGTGTCACTCTTCCCAATATATTGCTTTCATGAAGGCAGGAAGTTGGCTTTTTTTTCCCCACTGTGTTTTTATTACATTTTCAGTTGTGTGTGTACGCCGAGGTGTGCACATGAGAGTCAGTTCTCTCCTTCCATCATGTGGGTCTCTGGGAGCCAGAGGTCTCCCGACCATGAAGTAAGCATCTCCACACATTGAGCTGTATCTCCAGCTCCCTTTTTCATGTTACAGCAGTTTACTACATACATGCATAACCCATACATAATTCACACCTGGTAGGTAGAAAATAACAACCCAGTTTTAAAGAATTCATTTTCCTTGCATACAAATGATTGGAAATGACCATATTTTGAGCATTTATAAAAATGCAGCATTACATCTCTCCTGAGCCATGACCAGACCTGCAATCTAACTTCCATCAGGGAGAGTACAGTCACACAAAGCTGGTGCTGAGATTGGGACTCAGAGCATGTGTTCTTCAATTGTCCTGGTAACTGCTCCATCCTGACCCCAGGACTCCCCTCCTCCCAAAGGCCCGAGAAAACACACACAGCTGCCTAGCCTTGCCGTGAACTTCACACGGCTGCTGGAACGGGCAATGCGTTTCCCAAATGGGCAGGGCAAATTGCAATTCGGCATGGAGTTAGCAAATGTGGGTACTTCCTATTTTTGAACATGTGTTCTAAATAATAAGCCCCAGTCGGGGAGGGATTGGCCTGTTAAGGAGGGTCAGGTGCCGTGATCTCTGTCTGCCTGTTGAAGGAGACACAGACTCAGTCTTCAAAGGAGACACCTATGTGTTCAGTTCAGTATTGTTTTAATCAGTTGACAATTTATGACAACCATCAAACAACTTAATTCTACTCCTTGTATGACAACCGAGTCAAAGGCTCTTCCATTCTAAGTTCATGACACTGGCTGCTCAGCAGACAGCAGTGTGTCTTTGCCTGTGAAGTGAGCAGTCACGTCAGCTGGGCTCTGGAACGGCTCTGTCTGAACTTCCCCAGGGGGAGGATGTCACAGAGAAGCAGCATTCTGTCATTTAAGTGCATGGACTTGATTTGGCACACTGCTAGACCCCTTCAGAGAAGGCCTCCACACTGACTGCCATGCTTTATAGCCTAAAATTACAAGACTTCCTCCTGAGAGTCATTTCCTGCCATCTGATGCCACACCCTCCTCTCTAGCCAGCCTCACTGCGCCACATTCCCAGTGTAGCTTCTCTATGCTCCCAGAGAAGTCCATACCATAGTGCCTGTTCCCTTCTCCTTCAAGGGTGTCAGAGACCAGTAGTCTCCGGAACAGCCTCATGTACCCAGGAAGAGGAGGGAACAGCACAGAGCAGCCCTGGCGATGAAGCTAATAAAGATGAAAATATATGTGCATCTGCTTTCTATCTAATCATTTTTATTTTTATGTTTTATGGAGAACACAATATATGGGCCTAGGAGCATCTGCATGTCTTACAGTGTACATGTGTTAAGACGTCAAGTGCGCATGAGCAGTATGTTTTTACTGATGGTTTCCTTAGATTAGGTTTCTCGAGAACATAAATTGTCTGTAGTGGTCTCCCAATGTCTAATAGTTAGTAAAGAAAAAAAAATGGCTTATGGAACTAAACCAAGATTTAAACCTTTTCTCCTTTCACAGAAATCTATGACACCACCAGGAGGATAAGGAGAGAGAGAGAGAGAGAGAGAGAGAGAGAGAGAGAGAGAGAGAGAGAGGGAGGGAGGGAGGGAGGGAGGGAGGGAGGGAGGGAGGGAGGAAGAGAGAGCACAGCTCTCTAAAATACTGACTAAAATACTGACAAAGCCTGAACAATATTTTTCTAGAATGTACTGTGTGTTCCCAGAGATAATTCCGTCCTTCATAACAGGACTTCCTTGGTGTGAAAGGAGAAGTTGTCATGATAGATGATGCTAGAATGGAATCTACTTAGCAGTTGTGTGTTTAGTTAAATATTCATTGGCTCCAAAAGCTATTTTAATAACATGCTACAACTATTTGTCAAAACTGAATCTATTCTTTTTACCTGTAATATAATAATACCGAACTATTTTTTCAATTACACTAGCTTGGATATTTTTAAATCACTGCATTTCTTTTTTATTTCTAAAGTGATTTCTAGTCTCTTGGAAATAAGATAATAGTTGCTTAGTAAAGTAAAAGTGATACTTCTAATTTAGAGAAATGGAGTAAGTATACAATGATCATTAAATAATAACAAAAACAAATCATCATATATGAACAATGAAAAGATTTCTCTATAACTTATTCTTAATAATAAAGTGTGATCACCAAAACCCTAGTACTTCCAATGTTTATAATGTATGTTTTATTGACTTAAAAACATTTATTTTATGAGATTATACAGTAGAAATTAGTATTTACATGATTTTATGTCCACCATGGTTCTATAAGACAAAAAAATTTTTTCTCCATGATGCCATCCAATACAGTTCACTCAAGTGGCTGAAATCTCATCTGCATTCAGCAGAGAGCTCAAACTATAAATAAAATAACTTTTCTAAAGGACAGTTTCGTTCCCCAGGATGTCATTACTTAACATAATATCATACTTGATTTCAAAAGTTATAGCTTGGATTCACTCTGTTTAAATGTATAGCAAAGAGTTTGTGTCCCTCCTTGTTGACAACTTTAGTTAAGAGCTGGTGTCATTTAAGATGTCAAGAATCCCAGTCTCACAGATGTTGTACAGATGGCCACTTCAACTCACAGTAAATAAAGGCGTTGCTAACTGATTAAAAACACCGAAAAAGTCGCGGCTGCATAAATATGCAGTAGTATGTGACATAGGGGCCAAGTTTGCAGATACCAAATCAAGCCTTTTTAAAAATGTATATAAAACTTAATGCCCAAAAACTAATTGCATCCATATTTGAATGTTTCCCACAGATGACCTCTTTTTCTTCATAACAGAAGTAGCCACAGAAGGCTTCAGTCTGTGGGAAGTTAGCCATCAGCGAGATTGGGGAACTGGGTGCATGATGCTCTTTTATATATAGGGATCTGATTAAAAACAATAAATAAAACACTTCCCTAACATTCCATCATCCTATGGGAAAACTGCCAGCCACTGTCTTTACCAACACATAAGCCACTGAGTAAATTCAACTTGAAAAAATTTTTAATTTTTTTCATTTTATGTGAATGAGTGTTTTGCCTACATGTACCTACCATGTACACACCTGATGTCTGGGGAGACCAGGACCTGGAGTTACAGATGTGTGTGAGCCACACGTAGGTGCTGGGAACTGAACCCAGGTTCTCTTCAAGAACAACCATTGAGTGCTCTTTACCACTAAATTTAACTTTTTGAAAGCAAAGAAAAAAATCATTAAGATAATCCGATAATGGGGTCTTTTCAAAAGTACTATTGAGTCCTATTCCTGTGTCATTTCCCCCTGATTTTGCTCTAAAGTGACCTAACATGCTATCAGAGTCAACACATTGGAGGTTGTTGGTTATGGTCTAGCTCTGGTATTAAACTCACTTCATTTGATGCCTCCATTTACTGCATCTGTGAAACAAGAGTGTGATGAGGACCAGCTTTGAGTTCCCTTCCAACTCCATCCCAGGCTCTGCACACCCTCTGGAGGCAAATGTCTTTCTTTTGCCACTTAAAATCCTCTATGTCCTCTTCACCTTCTGTCCTTGAGCAATAGTTCTGTCCTCTCTGTCTCCATCTGCACACTGTGAAATCAGCCTTCATGTGGCAGACCCCACTCTTTCCCAGGGCGTGAAGTCTACGCCGAGGCCAGTTGGTTCTGCCTCACTCCTACCAGGCTCATGCTTTCACTGTGCACAAAATATCATGCTTTCAATACTTCTGAAACTCGTCTCTCAGGAAAGTCCTGTTTCCATCCAACGAAATTTCCAGAAAACCCTCTGTTTTCATTTTACTATGAACCACCACGGCATACTTGTGGTTAGGACACAGGACTAAAATCTATTTATGGCCAGCTAGCTAAGTGCCAGTCACCATGGCAGGTGCATACATACTTTCCTTATAAAGTAGTAAATTTAATCATGAAAACATTAAGTCATTTGTCCAATTGAAACAGAGAGCTGCAACCTTGGCTTTGCTAGGGAACCATCTGAAAGCATTTAAAAATATACAGAGAGATGGGTAAAACTCATACATAATGTTGCACCCATCCACACCCTAGGCACAGGGATTCTAAAAAGTTTTCTGGGTCAGATTTGCAATCAGTGTTGAGTCCCACAAACTAACCAGAGGATGCAGAGCCTGGGGACCTGTATGTCTCCACAGCCTGAGTTATTTCACCACCACAGACATTTCTACTTAAGTTTGCATTACCTATCAGGATACTGTTAAGATCTCTAATGATAAATGGTAACCCTTGAATCTGAATATCAATGCTTTTTTCCTTAGATTTAGGATTATAGTTAAAAGTGTGGACCTGCTTGCTCAGCTCAAATCCTTGCTCCACTGCCTTCATCTTCCTGAATATTCCAGTTGGAGAGGTGGCAAGATGATTTCGAGGGTTAAATGAGTTCATATATTAAACCCCTTAAGTATGATTGGCACACAAAAGTACTAGCTATTTTTATATTCCTGTGACATTTTAATGTCATAGCACCCAGTACCTCACCAGGATTGATCTACCAAGGGGCAAGGTGACGACGATGGTGATGGTGACCATTCCTGAAGCTGAACGTACTCGTGTGCAGACATTGGATAAGGCCATTTTCTGAAATTCTCTTTGCATTTAAAAACCAGAAAAAAGAAAAGTGTGTGTGGAGGAGAGCTTATGTGCCTGCATTCCAGGGAACGTCAGTTCTGTGTGGCTGCTTCACTTGCCGATCTACCTGCCAAATTTACTCCTGTGTGCAGTCCTCTCCTGTCTTGCGATTCATAATTTCGTCTTGTCCTTTCCCTTTTATTTTCCCCCTTCCAGCTCCTTTCTCTTAATGTACTGACACCTTCTTCCCCTTTCTGTGGCAGATCTGTAGAGGCCATGCCCTATATTTCTCTTTGTAGCTTATTTACAACCGTTTCAACACCCACCAACGCTCACATACACAATTCTGACACCCCTGAGGTCGTGAATGTAATCGGTACTATATTCATGTGCTGAAGGTTGAAAATCTCTCCACTGCAACTCATATCACACTAGAGACTTTGCACACAGCCTCACAAATCAGACTTGGAAAAGGCACAAAGTTTTATTTAATATTTGTCTTGAGGCTGGAGAGATAGATGGCTCAGCGGGTGCAAGCACTAGATGCATAAACCTAGAGACCACATTTCACTCCCTGGGACTCATGCAAAAAGCCTGGTCTGATGCTACACAGACAGCTATAACCCTGGACGTCTTAGGGAAAGATGAGGGGTGGAGACAGGAGAACCCTTCAGAAGTTTCCAGGCCAGCCATCCTGGAGAGAGCAATGCAACAGTGGAAATAAACAAATGATACCCTAAGGCATTAACATGGAGATGGGCAGAGAGTGCCAGCTCCGGGAACTGCTGGCGACCTCCACCCACAGTGCACCCCCCACCAACACCTACGTAGCTTTTTAAATTTTTTCTTTATTAATCCAAAGTCAGAAAAACTCTGCCCGTAACAACAGGTAGATTAGCACTATGCTTAAATATATTAGCCCATTGCACCCTCACACCAAATCCTCACACACTACTCACCTCATCCAAGTTATAAGGAAATCAAGATGATGCAGCCATTTAAAAATATGGAAATAAACAAATAAACACACCCAATGTGCCATCAATCAAATGAAAGAATAATAACCAGTCTTGAAAATTATAAATTATCAAAACACGAATATATCTCTCTTCCATTTATAATTTCTTGAGTAAGGGAAACATGTCTCTTATTGTACTGATAACCTGATGTGTCAGGTTGATAAATATGTGAGGCCCACTGACAACTTGGAGACTCTCAATAGACTTTAGCTCTACTGAATTTCAAATGCAAGTTAATGGATGAGTAGCACGCAATCACCTGTTTCCTCTGTTCTTACGCAGTTTTGTGGGGCAGAACTCACTCCTAAATTCAACATGAACTGTTATTGACAACATGCTGTCATGTTGCTCTTCTGCTTGATCTGGGGGCCGCTATACATCTTTCCACTGGATTTATTAGATAAGAATGGTCTTCTCATGTTAATTTCTGTAGTTGGATGACACTGAATCCTGTGCTTGCAAAGTGTAATTTCACCAGCAGAAACTAAGCCAAATGAAGTCTTGCTGTGTATTCCAGGACAGTGGGTTGTGCCTTGCCTTAGTTGTTCAGACAACAGGACCTGTGACTGGAGAGAAATAACCTGGCAGCCACACAACTGCCGACATGACATCCTAACCAAGCCAGAACTTCAGCAGTGCCTGCGAGGAAGGAAGGTAGGTGCTGCATTCAGCTGGGGAAGCCTGGAATTCTTGCCATCTGGGGCACTGAAGCCAGACAATTGCATGTGGTATACCAGCTTCTGCCCTCTTGCAGTGAGAGGAAAACTAACTCTCTGTCACTTGGCTTTTTTAATTATATGTAGATGTTATCACTGAAAAACGTTAATAATTCTTGCTCACAAGTTTGTTTTTCTCCAAACGAGTTTATCTGGCAGATGGAGGATATTAAAGTCATGTGCTGTGCTGACCCAATTCCATGCTGGTTTTCCAGCACAAATCAAAGCAGCCAACCTCATCACTGTGGCTCTAGCAGACACCACTGTTCAAACAGCATCTGTAGCTCAGTACAAAAAGCAAAATGCTCCTGCATGCAAAACTCACTTCTAGAACTTACCAAGTGTGTGCTGCTGTGTTTACCCTCTAACCTTGCTGACCTTTCTTCGCATTCCTGGGCAGGTCTCACGTGGACCTCACCAGGCTGACACTGTCTATTGAGGCTCCTAAGCTGATTTCTTGGAATGCAGTTTCTTCTTGCTAGGCATGCTCTGACTAGGTAGAGCCCGGCAGAACTCATAGACTGAGATGCTTGGTTGACATCAAGTAAGTAATCTTAACCAGATTTTCAACGTACTTTTTATCAGATGGACTTATCCTTATGTGTAAGCTTTCACATATGGGCAGGTCAATTTCAAAAGCTGAGTTTTAAAACAGCACAGTATGGAATGCATGCCAAATTTTCTGTTAGTATTTAGCTTACCAAGAATGTGAACAGGGGAGGTCTAGGGCAGGAAGATAAATGTGTTCTTGGTTTCAGCAGAAGTATAGTGATGTTCAAGATTGAGAACATATCCAATAATTAAGAAGTTGTGGTGATATATTAATTATGATTATTAAAGCTTGCCTGAGGGTACAGAAAGCAAAGCCAGCCACAGGCCATAGCACCATGCAATAGTGATATACACCTTTAATCTCAGCAGCCACACTAGCAAGCCATAGAGCCAGGCGGTGGCACACACCTGTAGTTCCGGGGCTCAAGAGACAAGCAGATGGATCTCTGTTAGTTCAAGGCCAAAATTAGCTACATGAAATTGATCCAGTCTTAAAGAGAAACCGCTCACATATAGTTGTGATCACTTGGGACCACACTCCTTCAATCCCAAAATTTTAGAGGTATAAAAGGAAAAAGCAAAGGGCCTCATGTATATATAAATTTATTCTCCAGCCACGTTGAGGAGATGACAGCCCTTTCAGCCTGAGGTACAGGTAAGAGCTAGTGGCTGGCTGCTTTGCTTTTTCTTATCTTCAGCTTGAAGCTTGAACCCCAATATCAGTCTCTGGGTTTTTATATTTTTTGTATTATAAAGAAGCAATATTGGTTAAATCTTAAAGGATAGAGCCAGAAAACAGTGTTTTAAAAACTTGTCTGAAATATTAACAGCCCTTTTTTCTGGGGAAGGAACAGTGCACCTGCCGGGCTCTAAGCTTCATCATGGGTAGAAGTGTGCTTCATTCACTACAATAGTCTCATTGATGCATACAGTTTGTGACACATAATCATTTAATAAATATTAGTATGACTAGGGAAGAGCTCAGTGGTAAAAACTTAAACTATGCAAGGACCCTGGTTCTAATCCCTGTACCATCAATCAATAAGTCAATCAATATTTATTGGGTAAGTGAATAAATGAAAATGTTTATTATTCTTAATCACAGTTCTGTGAGGTAGATGTTACAAATGTCTACTTGAGAAAATTAAGGTTTTCAGAGATGGAGTTCACTGGTAAAATTCACAGCCACTGTGACTACATCTGTAAGCACAAACTTGAACTGTGCATCCCCGCATCTTAGAATGGAAGCAGTGTAACAGTGACAATCATGCTTGTCACACCAGCTGCTCTATACCCAGAGTTCCAATCTAACCTCAGAGACCAGAGGGCTGGACACAATTCCAAGGTGTCCCAGTCTATTGACCTGAAAAGAAGTAGATGCAAATAAATTGGTGAATTAATTATGTGGCTTTGTTTCTCGGGTTCATTTTTCTTCATCTGTAAAATGATAAGTCACTATGATCTAACGCTCCACAGTGGACTGCTCACCTCTGTGGAAAGCTAAAGATACCATAGTCTAATATTGACTACGTGGGTCAAACATACAGTTCTAATGTGGGGAGTCTGAGGTCACTGCCAGTTTCTCGTGGTTCTTCTTGTGTTCATACATGACAGAAAAAGTGCCACAACTGTGTCATTGAAGCTCTACCTTCAATACCCAGTCTAAACTAACCACCTCCACAGTGTTCCACATTGTCTCTACTGACTACCAAGCTGGTTATTATCAACTCTGTGAGGCAGCATGAAAAGGGAATGTCTTCTACTGTTATTGAAAAAGATATGTCATGATAGCGCATGAGGACCAAAGCTTATGGGTAGTTGATATGACTTGGGAGAGGCCCGGGGCTGGCACGTAGCACCGAGGGCTTACCATAGTGACTTCCGTAGTCTCAGGTTGTACTGGTTGGCACACTCAGGGTCTCACACTTGCCCCCACAATGGCATTGCCCTAAAGACTCTTGTTCATTACCAAGAATTTAGTTTATATACAACATTAAGCATTCTCCGTTTTTAGCAAAGAAGTGACATAATCAGAGTTAGAAACGCGCCCCCTCCACAGAGGTATGGGGACTGTAACAGGACTTGAGTGCCAGGGAGACAGAGGACGTTTAATTTCAAAATACAGCACTGAGAGACAAAGCCAATATAATTTATATATCAAGAAATACCATCAGTATCTGCTTATATCACCTATATAAACCTGCTTATGTACATGGAAAGTTTCTGGATTTAACAAACGGTAAGAGCAAAGACATAATACAATGTAGACACCAACCTTGGCTGTGCACACACCTCTACATGTGCACATACACCAAACTGATACTACGTACATACAAAGTAGGAAAATAAGTAATATAATATTTTATTCTTTAAAATACATGGAATGCTGACTTTTTGCCTCTCTTCCTAACATGTCAAATAGTCAGTACTGTTGCTAACTACTACATTAGCCATGCTATTCAGAAAATTCATATATATATACATATATACACACACATATGTATGTATATATATATATATGCATACATATATGGATAGCAAGGTAGGAATGAGATAAGATGATCCTCAGACTGACATTCAGGAAATCTGAGCCAAGCTCTGATTCTACCTGATGAAATGAGTTTTATTCATCAAGCTTATCTATTATTTCTGTTGCCTGTCTGAGAAATGCTGCACTGTCCATTATGCCTGAAAGTGTTAGCACAGGGTAGAGAGTTCTATAGATAATTTATGAAGTTCTGACTGTGTGATGCCAAACTGTTTGCTCGTTCATTCATTCATTCATTCGTTCGTTCGTTCGTTCATTCATTCATTCATTCGTTCATGCATTCATCTAATGTTTGCTGAGCTAAGACTCTGCTCCAGCAGTGTACAACAGGACCCCTCAAAGCTGGATTTCAAGTATAAGGACCATGAAGAGAAGTGTTCAGTGTCATCAAGCATGGTCATTGCAACCCCAGCGAGAAGCCCAGAGGCATGCACCAGATGCAGGATGGTCTGGCAAGACTACCAGAGAAGAGGCAGAGAGGAAGAAAGTGCTTATATAAAAAAAAAAAAAAGAAAGAAAAAAGAAAAAAAAAAAGAGGCCATCTAGCTGTCGAGTTAGTTTGAAATGGCTCAATTGGGAAACAAACAAAACAAAAAACAATTAGGCATATTCATTTTCCCCAAGAGCATCTTCTGTGAGAATTCTGTCATTCAAACCAGGAGAGAATGGGTGCAAATGGCAAGCTGGCAACAGGGCGGGACTGTGCCGGGGAGGACGATGGTGGGCTGGTGCCTGTGCCTGCATGCATGTCAGGTGCCTGCAGTGTGCACCGTGTGCAAGTGAGATTTTACCAACGTGTGCCTCTTTTCTACCAGTCTTACCAACCTGACGCCCGTTAATTCATACGAAACCTCAGGTCCTTAACAATGAAAATCCAGTTTTAACTATTGCCTTGAAGAAGGAGTTTGAACACACTCTCTTACAAGAGAAGCAGATTTCTGAGTCCTAATTGAGCTACGGGGAACATGTTGCACTGATTTTTCTTTCTCCAAAGAATATGATACAATGGCAACAGGATTTGACTCAGCCCCTGAGAATTACTGCATAGTTAGACCCTCAAGAAACATTCGGCCTCCCTTAGATTCTCCAAATAGCTTCATTAAATCGCCTTGTGTTACTATGATTTTCCTACTGTTCACACCAATGAATGCCAAGACTGTATTTGGAAATGCAAGCCTACCTGCAGGGAAGGAACAAGACGCCAATCAGTTGAGATTGAAAAGCTGTTCATGTCTCCAGAAACTTTGACCAAGAGACTCACTTAATGGCAAATGAGCAGAGCTGGACTTCCTACACCTCCATCACTTTCTCTCACTTCAGCAATGTTGATAAAAGAAGCACAGAATGAGCTTTCAAGGGAAAAGAGGGGGCAGTCAAAACAGCTGAAAAATTCCATTCTCTACAAATTTGTGTGTATAGGGTGTGTGGGGAGGGTAAATGTGTGACTCCTATTAAAACTGACTTTAAACTAATTTTACCCTAGTGGTTATTTCCTGTCTCTCTCTCTCTCTCTATCTATCTATCTATCTATCTATCTATCTATCTATATATATATATATATTAGGTGTTTCTCAGCCTTCTGTATTTCAACTTGTGAAATTTCATTTTTGTTTTATATACCATTCTTTTTAGATTTTTATTTAATAATTCATTTTTACATTCCAACCCCAGTTCCCCCTCCCTCTTCTCCTCCCACCATTTTAATTGGGTTATTTGTTTTCTTGCCATTTAGTTTTTGTTGTTGTTGTTGTTCTTTATATATTGTAGATACTAACCCTCTGTCAGACATATAATTGGTAACAATTTTTTCCTATTCTGTAGGCTTTCACTTTGCCCAAGTGGTGATATCCTTTGCTATACAGATTTTTTTTATTTGATGAGGTCCCATTTATTAATTATACTTAATGACTGAGTTATCAGTGTCTTGTCCAGAAACTCCTTTCTTTTCCAGTCCATCCAAGCCTACTCCCTACATTCTCCTCCATCAGGTTCAGGACTTCTATCTGGTCTTATATTGAAGTCCTTGATCCATCTGGACTTGAGTTTTGTGCATGGTGATAGATATGAATCTATTTCAATTCTTCTATTTGCTGACATCCAGTTTGGCCAACACCATTCACTGATGATGCTGTGTTTTCTCCAGTGTATGTTTTTGTCTTCTTTATCAAGGTAACAGCTGTCTTTAGGTGTATGGAATTATGACTGGGTCTTTAATTCTATTCCATTGGTAAATATGTACATTTTAAAGTAGTGTTTTAAAGTTATGTAGGATCTTGGACAGTAAGGTATTTAAAATTTTTAAGTGTGGCTGACTTACAATATTTCTTGAATAAGATATGAATTTCATGAAGATTACACAATTTATTGTTGCTTGTAAGTCTCTATAATTGATGTAAATAAAAAGACATGAGTGTCCCTCTTTATTATCCCAAGTTAAAGGTGACTTATGCATGATTCTTTCCTCCAGCAACAGGACAGATGAAATGGCAGTATAGACAAGCCACTTTGTCCAAGGAAAAACTAATAAATCCACCTGCCATTACACATTTGTTTTCCTTTTCTTGCCCAATTTAGTGTGATTCAGAGTGGGTTGCTTACTTTACATTTATTTTTACCCAAAACAGCAATTTGGCTGCACATGTATAGCCAATATAATTAAAATGCATAATTGGAAAACATTCACTCATTATAACCATATCAAAATTCACAGAGAAATGTTTTGTTGAGCTCGATCTTCATCATGACCTAAATCTTATTAACCACCTCACCTGTTTCAACTCCATGACAGCTGAGCCATTACTTGCCTCATTGACAGATGGCGGTACCTCATGAGAGACCTGCATCTCAACCTTGAGGCTCCAAAAAAATCTCAGTGGCATTGGGTAAACAAAACAACACAGTTGTAGTGCTGGAGAGATGGGTCATGGCTAGGCTCACAACAGTTTTAATTCATCTATTGGACCAATATGGGCATACTTCTGTGCCGATCAGAAATGTCCAAATCACTGCAGACTTAAAAGTATAACAAGAGAAGGGGACTGGAGAGATGGCTCGGTGGTTAAGAGCACTGGCTGTTCTTCCAAAGGACCAGGGTTCAATTCCCAGCACCCACATGGCAACTCATACTTGTATGTATATCCTGTTCCAGGGAATCTGGCACCCTCACAGAGACATACATGCAGCCAAAACACAAATACAATTAAATTAAACAAATCACTGAAAAAGTTTTTAAAAAGAATATAACAAAAGACCACTTCCCTGGCACTTAGCAGGAGCAGGGACTAGTTACTTGAATATTGCATTATCAAAGTTTATCATTGTTATAAACGCTTACTGGACATTTGTATTTAATGATTATGTTTTTCCCTCTCTGATTACTTATGCCAACCAGTCCCTTTGCACAAGAGTGTAAGGCAATAGTTTTCATGAGAGACTCTTTATCAACTTAATAGATAGCCACCTATATTTATTATGATAATGTAAGCCTTTAAAATAGGAAGTGTCCTTCAAAATAAATCAATTTCCTTTAATCATTCAACAAAACTGAATTATCTTAAGCACAGAAAGATTGAATGTAAATCACGTGACTGAAAAGCCATGTCATGATATTGTTTAATTGTGCTCTGAGCACTGAATGAACTAGCATTTTGAAGTTAGGTATATGTCTTTACTAAGAATATCAACTTAACATCTGGCAAAACCTTTTCCCCAACAGAACAACCTTAAGATCATCACTGAGTATTCTGGTTAGATTTTTAGCATTTCTGCCTTTCATTGAATACATTAATCCAACAGAAAATTCTTCCTAGGCCTATGTCTTGACAGCTGCCTAGAACCTGCATTAAAAGTAGTATCTTGCTTGCTAGTGAAGGAGCAGGCACCATCTACCAGTCTGCATGGAGCTCTTCCTGACCACCAATCCACTATGGAGACTCCAGTGCCCTGTTAAGAGTTAGTCCTCAGAGTGGGGGGGGGGGAAGAAGGGAGGTCATTGCTTCAGCCCTCCAGCCAGAGTTTTGCCTTTCAAGCATGTTGTACATAGTGGTAGGTGGCTTGTCAAGGATGAAGAAAGCCAGCTGGGACTTGGAAACTTCTTACTTCTACCATGTTTCTTTGTGTGCTAATGATTTTGAAGCACCATGAAATGTGCACAAATAACAAAACAAAGTGCTACCCATCTTTCTTGTACTTTGATGCCAGCACACGTTCACATTGCACTCTCAGACTGCCAATAATAATCACTTGACATCTCACTCAAGCCCTCTGGTGCTGTTATTTCCTATTTTACACAGGAGGAAATGAACCCTATTGACTTCAAATATTATCTAGTTAGTAAAGAGAATTTGCTTCTGATGTGCCTTGGTGAGCTTTAGATATAACCATGAGGAAAGACTGAAAATTAGATATGTGAGCATTGTTCTTGTAGTAATGAGCAATCCTTTGGCTTGTCTAAACTTCCATATCTCAGTGTAATCCACATTAGAGATATCCAGTGTTTGGGAAACCAAGTACAAGGCTCACTGCCCAGGAAGGACTAACATCAATGTGGAAATGAAAAGAAGCAACGAGAAACCTTTAGTATATTTAGCTGACATTTGAAAGGGTAAAGCAGGAGGATCATGAGTTAGAGACCAGTTCAGACTTTATAGAGACCTTATTGTAAAACACAGTAACAACAAAAGTTCCATATCAACTATGCTTAGTTTAGTGAGCTATCTATCATCTCCATCAAATTCAAATTCATATGCTGAATTTCTAATGCCCAGTTACCCAGAAAGTTGAGACATATGGCTATTGAAGAAGTAAATGGGAAAACAATGAGTTCATATCCAGTATGGTCAGAGTCTTTGCAATCGATTAAGACACAGAGGCACAGATGAAGACCATAGAAGGACAGAGAAGGGCACCATCGACCAGCTGAAGAGTTCTTCACAAGGAAACAACCCTGTCAGCCCCCTGGATATGTATTTCTAGCTTACAGAAATGAATTTCTGTCACCTGTGGTAAACAGTCCCAACAATCTAACACAGGAGTACATGAGTGGTCACTGCTTCT
Source organism: Phodopus roborovskii (assembly GCF_943737965.1). Taxonomy (NCBI): domain Eukaryota; kingdom Metazoa; phylum Chordata; class Mammalia; order Rodentia; family Cricetidae; genus Phodopus; species Phodopus roborovskii. The sequence continues at coordinate 9,517,737 of NW_026125444.1, forward strand.
TGACGAGTTTTCCTAGTGGTTCAAAAGTCCTCTTGAAAAGTAAGAATTCTCCTTATCCCATTGCCACAAACCTGTAATCCAAGATATTTGTGGGACTGAATGAAGAAGTTCACAGCCTTAAGGACTAGGCTACAAAACAAGTTTAAGGCCAACCTGGGCAACTTAGAACCTGTTTCAAAATGGAAAGTAACAAAAGGACTGGAGACAGATTAGTGACAGATTGCTTGCCTACTATGAGTGAGGACCAGGGTTCCCTCTCCACTACTAAAACTAAATCATTTCCAGAAATCAACAATCTAGACCGTAAAACCAGAGATAAAAAAGCCTGTAAGAATCAATTTGATTTATTTCACTATTTTACTGTGCTAGACTCCTATCACCCCAATGGAATTTGACTGAGAGATCTGCTGTGTTCTTCTATTTAGCAGCCATGTTTATGACAACAGTATCTTATCTGAAGGCTAATTCTAGGCCTCCTCATGGAGGCTCTTCAGCATACTGTGGGAAGTATAAGCCTTTTCAGATTCTTACTAGATTCACTGTGGATAGTAAAACTATAACTGATGACAGTCCATGCTATTATGATTTTAATCATATGTGCATCATTGAGGGGTGGAAAACAACTCTCAAAGAGAAAAAAAAATAAAACACTGAAGAATGAATTAAATCTTATCCAAAGCATTCAAAGGAACTTCTACATGAAAGTTCCTGTTACTTTCAATCCCCTAAGTACTTTTCACACATATGTACACTAGGAGGGAAAGCAGACTTTGAAATTTATCTATCAAATACCGCTTAATACGATGTGAGGGAAGGACACAGATGCAAGTACCCATAACGTCATGTAGCCCTTCATAAAATCTATAATGGAACTAAAATTTAATGGAATTACAGAATACAGAGTGAGTCACTCTAGCTGGGGCACTAGAGGAGACCTTTGGTGGGAGTGTCATTTATGTCAGTTCTGGTGGCTGACAGGTGTGATTGTACAGGAAAGAACTCTCAAGGAAGATGGATTAATACAAGAGGAAAACAGATGTAGAATACAAATCATGTTCCATGTGTAAGCCTAAGTCTGCCCACTAATATGAGGAGATGCAATGAGAAGGTGGACCACTGACCTGCACTTGAAGTCAGAGAACCTGGTCTGAGCCTTGTGTTCCCCCATTTACTAGATTTATGACCCCAGTCTTCCAAAGTCTCAAATTTCCCATCTGTGACAGTCTCCACATAACAGAAACTATTAAGCAATAAAGTCTCAGTAACTGTTAGCTGAACCTAAATAGTTCAGAATGGACTCTCTAGGGAATGGTGAATGCATAGTTTTGAGCATACAAGTAAGATAATGTTGAATGAATTGGAGTGCAAAGATGAAGATGTGAGTGTTGCGTTTGCAATAGTACAGCTTCACCAGAGAGCCATCCTTAAGCTGGGCTTTGCTGGCAGTCGTCACTGGAAAATGAATGCCACTGGGATATGCACAGTGGGCTGGGAAATATTGCTTAGAAAGATTCCAGTCCATGTCACTTTCCTTCTTTGTTAAGTAACGGCATGGTTTCTATGGAGCTGTTTCTCTGGGTTTGCAGATCTATCAAACAAAGACTTAAAATCCTAAGGAGCCCTAGAGTTCTGCAATAGTTCGTGGATCTTTGTATCAGTAAGACTTGTTAGCTGGTTAGATGGATATGATTAAAGTGATGGATATAAGGGAGAGAGAAAGATTGAAAACAAAACGAAATGGCAGTGTCATACACTAATTAGTAGATCAGGAGATGATGTCATTGCTAACAATATGAAAGAAATAAATAAACAGGTTTGGGGGAGATTATGATGAGAAGATTAAGAATGTTTTTAAAGTGTGAGGGGCTATTCTTCAATTAGATGTGTAATTTTGTGCACATGATGTTATATGCCATGTAAACATCTGACTTGACAGCAAATACGTTTTCTTTACAGATCCTTTTCATTGGAGATTCCACCAACAGAGGGATGATGTACTATCTTATTGAAAGACTGAATGAAACACTGCAGGAGTGGCAGAAAGTGCACGGCACTAAACTCTACCCCAGTGTCAATGGGGGGAAGACTTTGATCAGTTACTCCTACTATCCCCAGTTTTGGATAAGCCCGTCATTGAGACCAACATTTGAGAAAGCACTTGAGCATCTCTTGCAAAGGTACAATGAAACTACTATGAATGGCAAAATGCCACCATTGTGCAGTCATAATTGCACACTGTATATCAAATGTGCTGAAAAGCTTAGATACCCACTAATGTGGCTGAAAATGAGCTGCAAATGATGAGGAAGCCTTGTGACCAGGAAGCCAGACATGGTTCACTGAAATGTGAGGCAATTCAGTTAAAATGTTTACCATCTGTTCTAAAGCAACACATGTTGTTTTCTTTCTGGATTTCAGGTCACATCCCTTAGAGAATACTGACCAGACAGTATTGGTTGTTGGTGGTGTTCAGTGGCTTAATTCCAATCACCTGCAAATCATTCACAAGGTTTTAAAGAGGTAACTCTGTAACCACTATCATCCATGTCTTAATCTTTTCTTTGAAAGTGCCATATACTTCATCCAGGGCTTATTTAGAGGACAACTCTGGAATTTAAATTAGAGATTTAAAGGCGAATTCTATATTTCATAATAATTTTATATTCAATCAGGGATCCTTAGCATCCTAATTTAAAATTACTCCACATAAAAGCCTATTTACTAGTCAGGTGTGGCAGCACATACCTGTAATTCATATATTTAGGAGGTCAGTGTAAGAGGGTGGTGAATTCAAATCCAGCAGGGACTACAGAGTAAGACCTTGTCTCAGAACAAACACATATATATATTGAAAATACTAAGAACATTGTCTACTAAAGTCTCAATGTTATATAAGTGATTCTTCAGATGAAACAAAGTGATTAATGTATTTTAAGACATTATTACTTTTTATCATTATTATTGAGTAATGTCCATTAACACAAAATTCTATCTACAGAAAGTCTTACTATATGGCAAATAAGTAAAATAGGAGTTTAGTCCTATATGCAAACAATCACATTCTAAAAGGATTCTGTCATATATATTTATATAAATAACAAACATGTAGAAATGCAACTGAAGTTTTTGACTTTAAAATTCTGATAATTTCACTTAGGGAAAATTTGCTCAATATCCTAGTGATCATCAAAAGCTTGGGGATTGGATTCCACCTGCCAGTGGATGGAGTGCATTTCCTAACACAGGTAAGCACATTTTCCTAGGCTGCATGAATTTATGAATCCCTGATAGCAAAGGATCCAACAGGCACTATACAAAATTCATCAGCCTTCATAAAAATAAAAATAATATCCATATGATTCCAAATATATCCTAATTGTTCCTGAAGACCAGGAGACCACAGCTCATAAATGTGCTATAAATAATGCACTGAATTCAAGAAGGAATAAAACAAAACAAACTATGGGAAACAACACTAGATTCATAGACAAGAGAACTCATGTGTTCACCTGTGGAGTTTATAATAAGACACTTCTTCGGATTCATGCCAAAACCACAAATGAAATTGTTGATAACAGTGAATCTTTTGGAAAGCAATATATGATATTATACCATATATGAAATATAAATTATGCATACATACATACGAGTGGTAGAATTGTTTTTCCAAAGTTGGGTATCCACAAGTGAAAGGCATTAGGTACCTCTGGCCAGTTCTTAAACATAGTACATTTGTCTCAGCACTAATTATAAAAATTAGAACAGAAAAAAAAATTACATCTGTAGGTCAGAGAACCTTACTCCAGCACAGAGACTAGTTTGAGATTAAATGCAGGTGCAGAATCATGATTCGGGGTTGGCCTGTCCATGTAATTAATATGTAAGTGGACTAAGACTGCCTTTGAGTCTGTGTTGAGCCAGTCTAACTTAAGTGTCTTTTCCTCTGTGGCTGCCTCTTATTGAGGTCTCTCTATTCACTGACTTTATCTTAAGGAAAACACTCTTCTTTGAGTGCTAGATTCAAATAAGCACGCAAGCCCAGCAGAGACAACAGAAAATAATGTGATGTTTACCACTTCTTTTATCTTGCTGTTGTTGGCTTAACAAATGATAGTAATGGTTTGCCTTTTTTATTGAAAAAAAAATTAAACATTCCTATTACCTTTCAGCAATGGAGAAGGGGGGACAGTTCCTTCCCTGTGCTAGTTGGTAGACTCTTCTAAGACATCACAAGAAGAAATGCCCAGAGATGATAACAGGAAGCATTAACGAGCAGGCAGGAAGCGTTTGCAATGCGGCCCAGTGAATGTCATTCAGTTTTTATCACGAATGTGTTGGAAGACTGTGTTTGACAGAGTCTGATGTGACAGGAGAGCAAGGAGGCTTAGATCAGAGGCTGGTTCTGATCTAAGAACCGGGCCAAGGGAAGGCCTTGGAGCTAGAGTAATGGTGATGCTGTCCTTCCCTGACAGAGTGAACCTGAACTACAACTCAGCCAGATACAGTATTGCCAGCAACACAGCAGGGAAGGTGGAGGAATGTAATCCAGAGAGGCAACAGATGAAACCCTCACCCAATTTTGCTGCTTTCCCCGAAGCATATTCCTCCTCCATGTCCAAATAGCAAACCAGTCAAAACTGTTCTGGAATCTTCTGTGTCATGGCCCACTTGCTCCACTTCACCTAGCAGTTACCCCTCCTGGTGTATTTCCCACTGATAAAGGGCTTACTAACTGTGGATATACCCATTTCTCCATTTACAGTGTTGTGTTTTACCAGCTCAGACCATACAATACGTACACTTCCATTCTGTCCCTTAGCAAGAAGCTAATCAAATCTCAAGTGAGAATCCAAGTAGATGACGGTCTGCCTTGTGGTGTATAAAACATTATTTTTCAATTTGAAAATTTTAGATACATTTATAAGCAATAAACTTAATTGTTTTTAGGTAAGGAAGACATTCATTTATTGCTGCATTATGTATACATAAACAGTTATACTGATCTTTTAAGAAAAAATTAGAGCACATTTTTATTTTAAAAATTGATATGAAATTCTTATGTCAATACAACCAATCTTGGTAAAAGGTGATGAAATTTACGTAATGTCTGTTTGAGTTACTAAATCATAAAATAATTGTTTGTTAATAAAAAACAAAACCATTTATCTCTTGCTTGGTAATACAGAGTGAAGTACAAAACTTACATAAAGAAAATCTGAGCATTCTGGAAGCTGCCAAAACATATGGCTATGAAGTAGTAGACACGTTCACTATCACAATGGGACGACACAAAGAATTTCTGCAGGGCAATTGTGGATGTCATTTCCATGAGGTATTTGTAATGGCTTTCATAGTTTTGTAGTTTCAAGTTGTTAGGTTTAATTTGGACTTTTGTTTGTTTATCTTATACCTTTCATGTATTGTCTGTGTTGTTTGCATGAGAAAAAAAAAAATGTGTGCCACAGGGGTAAAAAGAAAAAAAAATGCCAAAAGCTTTGTGACCATCAGCTTTGTGAAATGAAATGCTACAAGTTAGTGTTGCAACATGGAAAACCCAGTGTCTTGGGTGGATGAAGACAGGAAGATGGGGGAAGTCTGAAGAGGGCTGCCTTCTCCAATAGACTTCACACCTCCCTTCCACCAGAAATCCCCATGACTTCATTAAGATTGCCTTCAGAAAATCACGGAAAGGTTGGTCACAGGAACTTGTGGTTCGAGGGCATCTACATCACTGAAAAGCCCACCCCAACATGGGTGCTAAATCATAGAGTCTGCATTCCCAGAATCCCTTGCTCAATTTGCAGGGAGCTCTACCATAGAGTGTCCTCTCAGCAGCTGTCACTGCTTGCTACAACCTCCACAGTGGTACTTGAGAATCCCACAGCTTGCTGGGCTTCTTGAATCTTGTAGTTTCTTGGCTGCTTGAGTTATTCAGGTCTCCCATCTGTTTCTAGGAAAGAATGGTTCAGTTCAGAAGAAACAGACACACCACAATCGGCATACGAGCTCTGTGTCATCCCTTGTGTGGATGCAGATCTCAGGAGAGGCTGCTGATGCTGAGATGAAGGGTACCCCGGTTGACCTTCCCATCAGATCTTGATTCACCCCACTTGCTTTGTTGGTTGCTTTCCCTTTGCAACCCATGACACATTTAGTCAGTTGACTGTAGTTTATCTCTGATCTTGTTTAGCTGTCTTCATTCCTTCATGGTCCCCAGATCCTCACAAGTACACCTGTGCTTTATACTCTATGATAGATTTAGATCATTTCCCTTTCTTTTTAGGGGGGGATTCAAGGCGGGGGTCTCTCTGTGTAGCCCTGGCTGTCCTGGAACTCCCTCTGTAGACCAGGCTGGCCTCGAACTCACAGAGATTTGCCTGCCTCTGTACCCCTCCCACCCCCGAGTGCCAGGATTAAAGGCATGTGCAGCACCACTGCCAGGCCACTTCATCTTTTTATGTCACCAGAGAAGTGAAAGCTGGCCACCATGGCGGGGAACATATAAGTTTTGAACTACCAACCTGAAACTTGGCCATGTTGCTGCATAACAGATTGTTAGTTGTAGTATACTGTGTGTCTGCTAATTGCTTCCATAAGAAAATATACCTCCCGTAGAGTACTTGTCCTATTTATAAAAACTAAATGCTCAGAAATACAAGCCTGGGTAGGTTGGAAGAGAAAAACAAAAACAAAAATCAATGAAGCATCCCAGGATCATGGTGTGTCAAAAAAGCAAGCCAATAGTCACCAAACTCACAGAAAATTGGCACTTTAAATAATGGCATGTATTTTTTTTAACCTCTTTTAGGAAATGTTTACTTATTTGTGTTTATATAATATGTCTTCAATTAGTACACTGGAGGAAGGGGGTGTGCTTTTCTTATCCAGCATTAGTGCTCCAAAAGACTAAAAAGGAACTGTCCTCCAAAGACTTAGAGCACAGCTCCAATTAAAACCAGAGTATGTCCTTCTCACATGATTGTGTTACAGGGATCTGCTGTCACAATGTCAGCCGGTTCATACTAATGGTCCAGGAATTGGAAAACCACACACACAAAAGATTTTTTGAACCACCAGCAGTAGGATACTGATTTAGAATTACTCCTAGCAAAAGCTATCTTTAATTTACAAGAGAACGATTTAAGCATGACAGGTAAAATATTTCTCTTATGAGGTTATCAAGTTTTCCTGCAGCGATCATACACAGATTGCTTTTTGTTGATTTTACTCCTAATGTGCACTGTCTTAATGGCAAAGCATGTGCGTCTCCCACAGATGACATCAGCTAATTCCTGAGCACCAAAGTCCATGATGAGTCTCTCATGATTCCGATGGCAGTAGCTTCCAGGAGCATTTGCCTTTGCAGATATATTATGGAGTTGATGAGGTCATCTTTCTCAAGGGCATGATCACTCTTTATGGCAGTTTGAAGCACTTGTACCTCACTGAGTCAGTCTCTCGTGGTGATACTGACATTTTATAATCTTCCTAAGGCATCACATAATGAAATGTTAAAATTCTGTTGATTCCCCTTTTTGCTTCATGTTCATTTTATGAGACTGACCAAATAAATAAATAAATAAATAAATAAATAAAAATGAAGGTTAACCTTATTAGAACTGCAAGAATTTTGGTGCAGGAGTATTATCCTCTGGTACCCAATTAAACTGTCTTCATATACACTCAAGAATATTTGCCAGTTGGTATAATCATTTCAGTGAGACCTTTACATCCCATTGCTCTGTGGTCAGAATTCTACTGCAAACATAATAAGCGTGCTTCTGTGAACTTGTCACAAGAAAAACTGAAATTCTTGGAGAGCGTCTTTTGCCTGTCAAGGCATCAAAAGAGACAGGCTGTCACTGTGAATTTATAAGCTGTCTCCAAATGGTGTGCAACCATCTTGACTAAAAAGTCCCTATTGATTAGCAAAGCCAGGTTTCTTCTTATGGGTGGGAATGGAATCTTATTTTTCCAGCGTTTATTCAGGGCACCAAGCAGGATCCCGGGAGCTCTTGCCCAACAGAGGTTTCAGCTGGTGCCTTTCACCGTATGGCAAACATCTACTGTTAGAGGCAGAGCCCTGGAAACTATTCGGAAATGCCAACCCAAATCTAGCTACAGAACGGGCAACCCACAACAATTGCTGGGTGGTTGTTAATTAGCCTAATCAGTTGTGCAGGCCTTGTGTAATAGCTTTAATGTCTGGCAAGCATGACTAACTTTTGACTCAGGCGACAGAAAGCATGTGAGCATCTGGCATTAAGACCCAACAGGTTGCCTTGGTATGAAGACATGGAAAGAAACAAGGAAGGAGGCCCAGTGCTCTATTAGGGATGTTTTTTCATGATTCTTTAGCCTTAATACTACATACTTTATTATTTGACCTAATTGAACAAACAATATGATGGAGCTTAGAAATAATGCTTTTTCTCTTACTCCATCACATTTAATAAGTTAGTATTTTAACACAATAAGGACTGAAAAACAAACAAAATACCTCTGGGCTGAACACGTAGCTCAGCAATAAGGCTTTTGACACTTACCTAATGTACATGAAGCCCTAGTGTCAATCCCCAGCAACACACACACACCTTAATTTCATCACTCTAAAACTGAAGTAATGACTTTTGAGGGGGAAAAAAAAGAAGACATAAAATGGATACATATACAGAAAAAAATAAATCTCAGAATTTAACTATTAGCATGGAGTTGCTTTTTGTAATGTTTTTAAAATTGAAGTAAAATTACATCATTTCTGCATCCTCCTTCTCTTTCCAATCCTTCTCCTTCCTATGCTCCCCTTACTCACTTCCAAATTCACAACCGCCTCATCCCTAGTTAGTATTGTCACATATATGCAAATGCATAAGCATATGGGTATAACCTGTTGAGTCTGTTTAGTGTCGTTTGTATATACACAATTCCAGGGCTGACCACTTGTTATTAGAAGAACAAATAAGGGAACACTAAGGAACACTAATTCTTCCTCTCTCCATAGTCTTTAGTTGCTTGTAGTTCTTTGTCTAGCGATGGAGTCCCATGTGCTTTCTTTCCTCTACTAGCATGTCTGTTGGCGTTATTGTCAACATCCGGGCCTTGTTTAAAGAACCACACCGTTGAGGTGTATGTTCCCTGTTATGTTTCAGGGACACAATCCCTTGCTCCTCCGGTCCCTCCTCCATATCTTTCCTGAGCCTTAAGTGTGTGTGCTGTACTGTAGAAGTATTCATTTGGGCTAGGTGGCCCATGGTTAGTTGTTCCCTGCATTTTGACCCGTGTCTTTCTGTAATGAGAAAGAGACTCTTTCCATGTGCAGCAAAGAGAAGTTTCTTTTATAGGGGATGAGAATTAGACTTATTTGTGAGTACAAGGACAAGTATTTCAGAATTATACTGGTTTATTAAAGTACTTATGATAGGTTCTTCTCTAAGATACATGACTTCACTATCCCTGAGTAATTGGCTAGCTTTCCAGTAACATGCATGATTTCCTTCCCGTTGAGTAGGCCTTAAGTCCAGTGTTGGTTACTACCTAGATATGAGTGCCACTATTGTACCTTTAGGGATATCTTACCAAAGCATGGGTATTTGCAATAAATTACTATGATAATTTTCTCTAGATTGGCTAGAGACTGCATTACAAAACTCCAAAAAAAAAAAAAAAAAAAAAGCATCTCAAAAGCCATATGTCCCCAAAGTGAGACTCAAACTCCCCTTTAACCTTTGTTCTCACTAGTATGACCTGTACTTCTACTTATAAACTAAAGTTTTCTGCTTATCCTTCCTTACCATATAACAACCCAAACGAGCCAGTTGCCGAGTCCTGTTTACATATGGATATTCTTCTAAGCCTTTGCCCTGCACCCTGTTCCAAATACATCAGTCTTGTTTATTTTTTTGATGCAATCATCCTGCATTTGTTTAGTAAGTCCACTTCTTGAGCTAAACAGTAGAAAGTAAAAATAAATAAGGCACATTTGGTTCCTGGGCTTGAAATATTGCTAAAACATAAGTTATAAAAACCCATATGACACAATATATAGAATAGCATATTAGAGATATGCAGAGGCAATGGTGGCTACACGCGAACAAAAAGACGTATAGGACATGGTCTGAGGATTGACTGAACCTCTCCTTTAAAACAAAAAATATCAGTTGGATTGTGGAGGAAAAGTGGCCCTAGCCTGGGTCTGGGGATGTAGACCGTGCTGACTCCATGAAACAGTGAGTAACTCTGAAATAATATGCTGTTCTCATAGAATTATGAGCAATTATTGATATTGCTAGATACTATAGCGCATCACTAAGAAGGGGGACTGGAAAAATACAGCCAAGGACCAAATGGTGGTGAAAGTTTACCATTTAGTCCTGTAGGTGGTACTGAAACTCTTACAAGGAAGAATGAGTTGGTAGCATTTTTGTCTGAATAAGTTAGAACCCAAGACCTGGGAGTTGTTTCTAAAAATACTTGCTGTTCTTGCAGAGAACCTAGGCGTGGTTCCCAGTACCCACATGATAGCTTACAGGTGTATGCAACTCTAATGCCAGGGTATCTGATACCCTCTTCAACTAGAAAATTGTACCCATGTGTTGTACATTCATGCACGCAGGCAAACACTCATGAACATAAAAGTAAATACATCTATTTTTAAAAGTTAGGACATATAATCAAATGTGGAAAGAACCAAGGCAAGAACATAAGTTTAATTTCCCCAGATGTCAGAAAGGGCAGAGGCAGCAAGCGTAAGATCGAAGTGGACAAACACAAGCTCTATTTAAAGAGTTTAATCTGCAGGTTTTATCTGTGGAATGGAGTGGGAAGAATCAAAGGGGATTCCTAACTTGCATGACTGATTAGAGAGCTGAGACAGCAAGTAAGACAAAGAACTGAAAAGGTATCAGCTTAGGGAGAAGATGACTAGTTCAGTTTTCAACATGTTGCATTTGAGATGCCTGTAGGACATCCAGGTGGCGTTCTGAACGGGCAGTTGGATATACAGAATATGAAGATCAAGGGGCAGGTTGAGACTGGAGGTAGGATTGGGAGTCATCAGTAAATTGGCAATAGTTGAAGCCGTAAAAATAGATCAGGAAAAGTTTGGAGAAACATGGCCATTAAATTCAGAGCATGAACTTTTAGAGTCAGAACTTTAGTAGTTTGTATAGTCCTAGGTATAGTCCTCTGGAAAGCCAGAGTGGAAAATTCTCAATACAGAACAATGTCAAGTGTAGTAGACACTTCATTTCAGATAAGGGATTCAAAATCCTCATAGTTTTGGCAGTAAGAAGGTCCTATCTGACACTGAAATGCATAATAAGATACTGGTGGCAGGACTGAAGGGACTATCAATTGTAAAGATACACCAAATTGGAGGGGGGGGGAGTTGGAAGTACTCCACAAGGCCTAAAAGTTTTCATCATGTTTGTTCACTCAAGAAAAATAATCAAGTTTTAAAAAAAAATACAGAGGCTGGAGAGATCGTTCAGCAGTTGAGTGCTGCCTGCTCTTCCAAAGGTCTTGAGTTCAATTCCCAGCAACCACATCATGGCTCACAACAATCTAAACTGAGATCTGGTGCCCTCTTCTGGCCTGCAGTCATACATGCAGGCAGAACACTGTACATAATAAACAAATACATCTTTTTTAAAAGTAAAACTAAAAAGACAGATAAGATTGAGGCTGTTCGAGCAATACCTCCCTCCACTAACAGGCAAGGGGCCAAAGTCATTGGGGCAAGGTGGGGGAGGTGTGTGTCGCTTCTTCCTTCTTGTTTATTTGCAATGGATTTTCTTTATGTTTTCATTTCATAGCTTCCAGTTTCAATTACTGGGACACATTTTTCCTATTCCTGTACCACCCCTTTCCTGTTCAGGAAAGTGATTACTGATAGTTCGTTCTGTATAAAATGACTCATTCCATTACCTGCAAGGGGAGTCTCACATTTTTTTTTTTTTTTTTTTTTTTTTACAAGTGAATCAGATTAGAGAGAGGTCAGTGCCTGGTGAGGATAGATTTAGATTGGAACACGGTGCCTGGTGACAAAGATTTAGATTAGCAGTCAGTGCCTGGTGAGGGTGGGTTCAGATTAGAACACAGTACCGGAAGAGGGTGGATTCATTAGCCATGAGAGACCTCAGGCCTTTCTAAGACGATTGGGAATAAAATGTATTGGAACACTCTGTCCTAAATGAGCAGTCTTCATCCCCTCCCTGCCTTCAGGGCTTAAGGGGCTATGCAGAAGAGGAGGTGGGATGGATGGCATCAAGGAAATAGTGTCTTCCATACACAACAGATGGACACACATATGAACACACAGAGACTGTGGCAGCATGAACATGTCTAAGCAGATGCAGTCCCAGTGCCAAGAAAGGAAGTGGACACAAGTCCTCATCCCTAACCCAGACGCTTTCTCCAGTTTTCTCCAACGGCATCTCCCTGGGTCTATAAAGCACATGTAAGGGCAGGCCTCGTGCCTGGTAGTAGATATAAACAGACTCAGTGGAGGTTCCGTAGATTGATTTTGTCACATAGTCCTTTCTTTGAACATTTCAAATATCTCCCTGGTGCTTGCATGTTATGGTTTCTGGTTTGGGTTTTTATGAATTTTGTTTTTGTGTGTGTTTCTTATGCTGCTTTGTTGCTATTTTTATTATTACTTTCAGCATTACGGTTTGGCTTTTTCTATTTGTGTGTTTTCTGGAAAGAGAGAGAAAGAAGGAGTGGAGTCAGATAGGTGGGAAGGGTCTTAGAGGAGATAGGGGAGGGGAACCACAGTCAGAATATATCGTTTTAATTTTCAAGTAAAAATATATAGAGTACTCTAGGGGGTTAGTGATATGGCTTAGTGGTTAAGATAGTACTCCAGTATGAATAGTTGGTGCTACCAATTAAATCCATCTTTTTCTTAAGAAGGATAATTAAATGGAAGATAAACAGAGTGTTATTACCTTATGTTAAACTGGCATTATGTCTTTGCTGTAATTGTACATCCCGTACGTTGCAACGCCAAAACCTAGAATGTTTGTGTGGCTAGGAAAGATGACCTCTTGGCACTTTATGCTGCATGTGGTAGACCATGATGTTGAGAAGTTCACTGCCAATTTTAAAGAATGTAATTAAGATTCTGAGCTGCCTGGAGTAGCATTGCCCATACTGTTTTATGTGAAAATTACTGCACCTCTACTTTACAGATTATCAGATAATGTAAGTATACTAATAGATCTCAAAGCCCTTACAATAAATAAAGTTGAACTTGAGCTGAGGATGGTGGTGTAAGCCTTTCATCCCAGCACTCTGGAGGCTTGAGGAGGAGGCAGATTGAGTGCAGGAATTTGAAGCCAGCTTGAGCAACATAGAAAGGTAACAGAAAGTAAAATGCTGTCTCAACAACTAATAATTAATGTCTCAATTATCTTCATCCCCCTTTTTCCAAACTCTTTTCAACAGGACAGAACTTCTTTTTTTTTCTTTTATATGTTCGTCTACATATTTAGTATAATGCATGACTTAAAAAGTCTGATCAGTTTTTCAGAGATGGTACTTCTTAGAGTGTCCTTCATATCTTCTAAATGGAAGAGCTAAAGCACCCTTATTCCTTAAGCACTTTCTGTCTTATTCTGAAGAGTCAACCAGTCATATCCAAAGTCACTGAAATCAGTAACTGCTATTAACCTCCCGTTGCAAATGGCGAATTCATTCCTGGGCTCCTATGACCCATAGTTGCTGCAGATTTCCATGAGCTCTGAGTCAGCACAGCACTGGTGGTAGCTCTGGGAATGGTACAGAGACCAGACATGGAAGAAATAGTGACCACCCCCAACTGCAGCATAGATCCACAGCTAAGCACTGAGCCAAACTCCTGGGATCCAGCTTCAGAGAGGGAGGAGTAACGAACAAAAGGGTCAATACCACACTGGGAAAACCCACAGAAACAGGTGACCTGATCAAGTGGGAACTCATGGATCCCAGTCTGAGAGCTAGGGAACCAACATAGGACCAAACCAGGACCCCTGAACATGGGTGTATGCTAAGAGGGCTGGGCAGTTGATAGGGCCACTGGCAGTGGAACCAGGATGTATCCATAATGCACAAATGGACTTTGGGGGCCCATTCCCCATGGATGGCATAGTCCCTTAGCCCAGAGACATGGGGGAGGTCCTAGGCCCTACCAGAAATGACTTGACAGACTTTGATGATCTCTCATGGAAGGCTCAGTGCTTAGCTGTGGATCTATGCTTCTGTTTCCATCAGATACTGGATGAAGGCTCTAGGATGGATGCCTTATTCTTAAGTGTAATTTTTAACTTCAAGAGAATGATGAAACAAACACATAATAGTTGGCTTCCAAAAGACGTGTGTAACTACAGTAAAGTAGGTACTCAGACTAAGGGAATATTTATGTTAAGGACAGGGAATCACTGGGAAGCTACATGGGAGTGCAAGATAATAATCTATAAGACTGTGTAATCAAACTGCTCACTTTAAAGAACAATTTGCTCCCAGAGTCAAAACTGAGGACATAGGGCCAAGGTTCTCAACCTATGGGTCTTGACTCAGTTGGGGGTTGACTGACCCTTACCCAGGGGTCACATAAGACCATTGGAAATATCAGACATTTAGATTATGATTCACAGTAATAGCAAAATTTTAGTTTTGAAGTAGCAAGAAAATAATTTTTATGGTCACCACAACATGAATTAAAGGATCTCAGCAGTAGGAAAGTTGAGAGCCGCTGAGCTATGGGCTCAGCTCTTAGAGAAAGAAGGGTTATTAAGGCGGTGTTGTGGAAGACAGTAACAGTGGACTCACTGGAAATCTGGAAAGCCCCAAACAGAAAAAAACTCAGCCCTTAAAATATTTAATATTGTGCTTTAATCCTCAGCATCTTTGTCTCGTTCAAACTTGGACTCCCTTGAAGCGACACAGTTTTTGAATGCGCCATAATTAAATATTTGGGGAGCGAGTGAGAGAAAAGCATTCCTCGTTATTTGCCAAAATTGTGAGATGCTCTGAAATGGAATTAAACATTAGAAATACCAGCTTCTAACTGTGTTCTGTTACTTTAGTTTGACCCCATTTCTATGGGTTCTTAGGCTTCTTGTTTTAGCTAGTCATTAGACTAGCTGGCATGCAGAGTGATTCTATAAGTCCTTCAGCAGTCCTTCAGCAGTATGCACTTATAAGATGGCAGCATATTTCCTACGGTCAATCACTTGTCCTCTAGCCTTAGGATGTGGTCACCTCGTTGCTCTTCAGCCTCTATCCACAATCACCATTCAAGTTTGTAGACAGAACACCGGTCTGACCCCATCCAGGCAGTTCTGGAACACTTACACCATGGAAATTGTTTCCTATTTTGTTCTCTGAGCCTGGAACCACATCAAAGTTCCTTCCTTTGAGGTTATTCAGGTCGAGATCAGTTTTAGAAAAGGTATTTGCTTGTTGCATATCTGCCTGACACATTTCCAGTTCAATGAGCCTGCCCTTTCTGTACTGGCTTTTGGAAAATTCAAAGTTATTTCAGATGTATCTATTAATTGCCATAGCAAGCAAGATATTCACTCTGATGAATGTTTATGTGAAATCAATTTTGAGTATTAAAATTGCCCATGCTTAATAGTTAAAGATGCAATGCTAGTGTTATGGTGTAACTTAAAATAATTTTCCATTTGTTTGGAAAGTCTTAACTAAAGCAATAAATCAAAACTAATCCAGTTGAAACATGGCATTTTCTATACTTACCTTACAGGGGAGATACCATGATCATGAAAGTGCTTTTCCCAGGGCAAGCCTCATCCACTGCACTCTGGATGTGCTGACCCCTTTGATTTCTCCAAATGTGGGAAATTTGAATGCATTAATTTGTGGCACTGGGGGACTGCATTCCTGCTCTCCCCTGAATAAGATAAAGTAAATGTGGCACGTCTATACATTCTACAATATATCTGTGCCCACATTTTTATTTACATAAAAATAAAAGAAGACCTACAATTGCAAACTGAGAGATGTCTCAACATATTTTAATGTAAAGGTAAAAGTTACTTCCGGTCTGCAAAAGACAAAACCACTGTTCTCCCTGCACTGAGTCAGGCAGCAGGTAGGTGCTTGTCTGTGGAGTTTTTAAAAAAAAGTTCATCACGTGGATTTCCACTCCCAAATTATCCTCAGTACTGCAGTTAGCAGTCTGACATATCAATTACTATTAAAAGGCTAATTTTTAGTTGAAATAAAGTTGCAAGTCCATAATCATGACTACCATATTGTATCCTAGATCTTTGCTATGATAAATCTTTATTATAAGATGTGCTAAATGGAAGATTTTATTATATTGAACAATGCCATCACACTGATAGGCTATCATGGTTTATGAAGATCCGTGGTCCTCTATTTATTCTTAATTTGAAATATAATTCATGACAGCAAATTTAGAAAATAGACAAAGTAATTTGTATTAAGGAGGGTGAAAGATTTGTTATTTGCCAAATCATATGTGTATATGCCATTAGCTGTATTAGTATTAACCAACCAGATGTAGTGGGTCCTTTCCTTGCTAGGTAGGCATGCCTGCTATCCTCTGTTTGGATGTGTATCTTAGGATTAGTCCCTGGCAGAGGTGATCTGTATGCCAGTTCATCTGGACCCATTGTCGTGATTTTGAGGCCTATCTCTTTTGTTGGTGTATTCTAACAGCTCACACACAGTTTATTGTCATTGCTCAGAGGCAATCTAACATTTGTGTCATAGTTGCTCCCTTTCAAAGCCACACTACACTTGACACAGGAGTTGGATTTTAGGAACCCCAAATGGCCCTCTGAACGTTGGGAGGATCCCAACTTGGCTTGTTTCCACACAAGATCAAAGAAAAGGAACTTTTGACTGTACAGGTATCAAGCATCTTTTTTTGGCAGAACATTTCCATCCCTTAACAACTTGCCTAAATTACCTTTTCTCCACCTTCCAGACTGGAGTGGAAATAGGATGATGTTTTGACATCTGGAGACAGGTAACAGTTTGAAGGCTGGTTTCTGATCTTCACAAATAAGTTCAAAGAAATAATGGGCATGGAAAGAGATTCGTAGGCCTACCATAAATTAGCACCAGTCTCCTTAATGTACTTGGGGACTATTCATTACATGGAAACAACATGATGCCTGACCTTGTAGATCTGGTCCCAGACAATGTCTTTGAAGTCACTTCATTCTTGTTCCTACTTCAAGTATCTTAGACATGTGTCTTTATATAGTCCTCTGGACGGTAGGGACCATATCTGAATTCCTCCTTGTGTTTTCTAGCGCAGAGAACTCTGAATATTGAAAGATAGGTCTTACATGGAGGGGGGGCTCATTAAGAATTTGTATATGAAATACTAACTTATGTTGTTTCTCTTTTGATTATTCATTGCAAAAAGATTGCATGAATTCTTGTTTACTTTAAGAGTTTAAAAATAAGTACGCACAATAAAACTAAAACCCTCCCTGTGCATTGTGGGCAGTTGCAATGTGGTACATAGCTCTTTTTTGTTTGTCGGTTGGTTGGTTTTGTTCTTGTTCTTGTTTGTTTGTTTTTAGACAGGGTTTCTCTGTGTAATTCTGGCTGTCCTAGAGCTCCCTTTGTAGAGCTCAGAAATCTCAAACTCAGACATCTACTTACCTGTGCTTCCTGAGTGCTGGGATTAAAGGTGTGCACCAGCATGCCTGGCCCATAGTTACATTTTACACTTACATTCTTTATTTTAATCCTATTTGTTTAAAAGTGCTGGGCTTTCAACACTTATAGTTACTGGACATATAACACTAGACGCAATTTAGAATTTACTTCTACATAAAAGTTTTTGGTAACAATTAGAATTTATGAAATGCTTTTTAATCTGCAGAATAAGCATTGTCCTTTCCATCTCGCTATTGAATGTTGCATGCATTTAACTGCATTTTAAAATACTTATAATTGAATGGCCTTTGTCACACTTTTCTTTGTTTATTTTTGTATATGTGAATATATACATGTACTCATGTGTGTCAGCCAAAGAAAGCATGCAGAAATCAGTTGTTTCCTTCCATTATGTGGGTCCTGGAGAATTGAACTCAGCTTGTCAGGCTTGATGGCAAGCTCCTGTACCCACCAAGCCAACTTGCATCCCCTTTAATCCAAATTTTACTATTACATTCCAAAAAGAATAGCATTAAATGTTGCTCCCACAAAGAAATATTCTATCTTAATGTAGGCATAAACATAACAAAATAGTGTAAAATATACTTGGCAATTTAACAAGCATTGAGCATGTGATTAATGCCAGATTCTGTGCCAAACACACTGCATCCAGACTTTCGACCTCTGAAAATGGGCAGATGAGACCCATGGATGTGTTCCATTCAGTATGTCACCCCACAGATCCCAATCCAATCTGCCTTCAGTTTTTACTTTTATACCTTAATGTAGCCTTTCTAAAACTGGGCCCCAGGCAGGGAAATCTAGCCATGACTTTCCTGAAGGGTCCGGGCCATTCTCATTATGGTCATTACAGTAAGTCTCCATCTTAATATTTCTTCTATGACCCATCAAGCAAATTCAGATTCTTCATCAAAAAAAAAGAAAGAAAGAAAGAAAAAAAGAAAGAGAAAAATGATCAAGGAAAGGATCATTTCAGGTTCACAAACACGCACACACACACACACCACAAAAACACACAAATATTCACCACACCTCCATTTACCACACCTCCACCGAAGGCAAATATTATTTAATATCCTAGTTATTGTGAGAATAAAAAGGTAGTAAAAGGTCAGTGGTATCTGGATCATGATATATGATCTGTCACTCATGGTTTTAACACTCAGTCAGTGGAAAAACTGAGCACCTCAGTTTCTGAAAGTATGACAGTGTGACTTTAAGTGTACTTGGGACAAGCTACTCCAGGGGCTCAGTGATTACTGACTTTTCCAGCACTGGCTCCCACTCTATTGATAGAGACGCACACACACTGCAGCTCCCATCACTGGTCTTGCTCACTTGTTTCTATTGCTCTGCCCTGCACACAGATGTGTGTTTCCAGGCACACATCTGTACGGTTCTCTGCAGACTCATTCTGTCCTCTCTGTACTGACAACCACTGGTCTTGCAAAGCCTAAGCTCCAACAAGCTGGACCATTTGGTGAAACAGGGATTTTTCTTCAATGTTTGCTTATAGTTTGTTTGCAGAGCATGGAACTCAGCCAGACAACTTTATCCTTTATCCATGAGCAGCAATAACCTATATTTGTGGTCAAGTAGAAAGCACAGGTTATGGTTTTCCCCCACAAGGCCTCTTAGCCCTGCTAACTCATGCAGCCTGGCCAGAATGTCTACCCATCAATACATTACACAGGCTATGTATACCATACACACTCAGCACAAACCTTAAGCTCATTATAAAAGCACACTGTTATTCAATCCATGTTTTCCTCCTGCCTCTGGTAGACCCTGATTCAAGATGAATGGCTTATCAAATCTGATGTATAAATATCCTGTTGACCATCAGGATGAGGTCAGGATTAGAATTGTTTCCTAGATGTTGGGTTGTAAAGGCAATAGGAGGAGATAACCCTGACTGGCATGAATCTGTGAGGGGCACAAGGAAAACTGGACAGAAGAGTCGTGTTCCTGAAGGACAGTGAGGGGTTCAAAGAACACAGCTCTACCTGGGACTTAGACTGTGAACCTTGGCAGTGGTTATGGTTCTGGGTGCTTAGCATGTACCAGGCCCTGAGTTCAATGATAAGAATAGACACACATACTTATGCGCGTGTGTACGTGCGCTCGCGCGCACACACACACGCACACACACACACACATGCACACATCACATTACAGATAATAAGGCTATGGGAAGATAAGGATCACTGTTTCCCTAACACACACACACACACACATGCACACACGCACACACGTACAGATTGGAGAGGTTTGTGTGGGAAGAAGAAAGAAGCAAAGCTCCTTAAAAGTTTTCATGTTGGCAAGGATGGATCAATTCATGATGAATTTTGAGAGTAGACTTGATTCATACTTATGGAAAAACAGCTCATACCAAAAGCCCACCCCAAAACCACCAGTAATTTTTGTTCTCAAGTTATCATGGTTATATTTCTGTTTTTGATTGTTTGTTAAGACAGGGTTTCTTTGTGTAGTTTTGGCTGCCCTGGAACTCACACTGTAGACCAGGTTGCCCTCAAACTCATAGAGATCCGCCTGCCTCTGCCTCCTGAATGCTGGAATTAAAGGTATGAACCACCACCACCACCTGGCCCTATATTGACTCTTAACATGTATTTTAGAATTTGACATGCATCCCCCAATTGCACAGTGCACTTTAGTCAACTGTGAAGCCCTGATGTTGTTTATCTCTTCATAGGCCACGGGTCATTTGTGCCTCATTAACTTTGTGGTGGATTCTTCACGTGCAGCCAGCAGATCATTGGTGAACTTAGACATTTGGTATTACAAGAGATGTTTTTAATATTTTTCTTAATTATTGATAGACTATGTGATCGTTTTCAGAAGACTCATTTGGGTTTTCAGAGTAAAGGATTAGGTATTTCCACATAATGCTATGTCAGTTTCCTATAATGAACCATTTCATAATGTTGAAGTGTTTTTCTGCTAGTGGTGTGGCACATACTACTACAGGGTATTTTAATGGATTTAATTCACAATAGCAGTTTGGGGAAATTTTTGTGTCTATATATATATATACTTTGATAAATCAAAACTGAAATAATTATCTTTATTTGTCTGCATTCAGGATTCAACATCAAATCATAGTGATGGTAGAAAAAAGTTTGGAAACATAATCTTTTATTATTCCCTAAAATTATTTTTCAAAATCAAGGCAAAGTAAGCCTAATGTGGTTGGACCAATCACCAACAAGGGCATTCAGGAGTCCATTTCAAATGACATCTGACAGGAACATTGGTTATTCAAGAGTATAAATTAGCCTGACCTTCTGAAACTGTTGGGAGAACCCGTCATCTCATCTCCCTTTCTCCAAGATTAACTTCAGCTCTCTAAAGTCAGAATTAAACAGTCAAGTATCTCCATGAGACAAGGCAAAACCCAGATGCTTCCTTTAGGTGAAATTTATTTCTCTCAGAGATACTGAAGTACATATTTTTGGGCATCCTATCCATATATCTACTTAAGAGTAGCAAACACATCTTCCTCAAGTATTAAAATAAAATAAAGTGCTATAGCCTTGTGTGTTAGGACAGACTTGTTTTCATTTTGCACATAATTGGCACATAGACCTATTATGGCAATTTCAGAAGCCAAACTTAACACAAAATCATATTTAGACATTGTCTTTATTTTGGCTGCAGAACACTGGAGTGGTATTATTTTAAGGTTGCTTGCCATATTTATGCTTAAGTGTTTCCTTACATAAACTTCAAGAATGTTGTCCACTAATGTGACTTGAGGGCACTCCCCTCCAAAATACAGAAGATCTTCAGGGAGCTCCAGCACCCTCGCAGGCCTACCATGCTTGAGTGCTGACAAAACCACCTTGTAGTGATGGGAGATGTCATTATGTATATATGTTTCTCATACTGGTTTAAGGAATAAAGCACTGTTGGCCAATAGGAAAGCAAGAGAGGAGGGACTAGGAGACAAGGAGGATTGGAGGAAGTAGTAAGGAGGAGTCAGGATGGAGAGCCTGGAGAGAACAGAACCACCATTCCTCCGCTCTCAGTAAGACCACGTGGAAATACATAGAAATGGGTTAATACTTAAGACAGAGCTAGCCAATAAGAAATGAGTACCTGGCCAACAACATCATATCAAATACAGAGTCCCTGTGCATTATTTGGGGCTGGCGCAGCAGCAGGACAAGACGTGACGGGAGGAAAAACCTTACTCTTTACATCATAGGAGAAGGGCATAGGAGGAATATCACTCATGAGAGCTGGAAATGTCAGCCAATGATTAATGGCAAGCTGAGTTCTAAATCACAATCCACATGGACTCTTTGTCACTACTGGATGTGTTTTCACTGCCCTTCCTAAGAGTCGCCTGATCCAAGGGTCTGATAGAGCAAAAGCCAACTTTTCATCATGGCAATTCTCATAGAAAGTGATTCACACCCCTGAGGTTTAGCAAAGGTTACTGGTTCTAAAAATACACTACTGGTAACTTTATTCCTTCAATTCTAACATTTCCCCCCCCCCTTTTTTTTCATTGTCTGAAAATCATGCACATTGATTATGGTTTTTTTAAAGTCAAGATGAAAAGTTAATAGAACACATTAAACCAACATGGCATCCTTACACTGAAAAGCAACTCTGTCAACATTTTGATATAGATCTTTATAAAGTTTCTGTTTCAATGGTTCTTCTAAAAGAGTTGTGTTTACTTAAAATGTGTAACGTTAATATTTATTTCCCAAATATATGGGTTTTTTCCCACTGAATATGCTGTTTAGTTTTCAGGAACTGTTTTCATGAACTGCATTCATTTTCCTATATGGGGTCAAATGATGTGTGCCTTGAGTATTGCATTACACCCAAAAGAATAGGAAAAAAAAATCTGTATGACACAGCAAACTTTCAGCTGTCATCAGAGAGTTCTTTCCTGCATCCCAAGAGCTGATAGAAAAACAATGTACTAGGCCTTCACGGCAAACATGATGAAATTCTTACTTCGTTATTTGTTTCTAAAGAGCTTGAAAACATCATCACTAGTATTTTCTTCCTTTCTCTCGTCTGACTCCCCTGGGACCTTACCCTTCCCAGTTTCTTTCTCGGTCCCTACTTGACTTCCCCAAACCTTCAGTTCTGACACCCTGAGTTCAGTTTCTCTGAGGCAGAAGATAACGTTTCAGGCTTCCACCAGGACAATGTTTTGCAAAATGTAAATACAGACAATAAATACAGCCTTATGCATGTAAGAGTGTCGATATTTACAAAATAGCCATGAGTCACAAAAAGATGGTAATATGTAGAGAGAGAGAGAACTGAGTGGCTGAGGTAGGAAAAGAGATAGGAAGAAATTGTGTGATTGTAATCTCTTTCGGCCCCACAAATGCTTTATTAGAATATCATCTGTTCAAAATAACATTTTAAATAAAGGCATATGCACACACAAAAACATAAAGCTTAAAGCATAGGCTATTTTTGCAGGTTTCATGATTTACTAACTCTCCAAAGAAATGTAACTTCTAACTATAACACTATCATCTTTTGGGTAAGGAGTAGGAAAGTACTTTTACTTTCTCTGAAAATGATGAGGGTTGCCATTTTGTTCCATGACAGACTTAAAGTACCATGCTTGAATCAGTGACATGGTAACTCACAACAGTGCCTGCTCTACTGTAGAAAGATAATGTCAAACCCTATGCTAGTGCATCAGGTCCAAATACACACATGCTTGCAACACACACACACACACACACACACACACACACACACACACCGCGGTGTGGGAGAGGCATCCTGTGGAACAGTATCTCCATAGCACTGAAAACAGAAGACTCAAGATGTGAAAAGTGGAACGACTTCTAACTTCAGCTGTGATCTTTTGTGCAACACAGGTTACACTGGTTCTTCTTTATGTAAATCATCTCTGTGCCCTTTAGACAACAGCCGTGTGGCAGCAATGTAAGGCAAACATGACAGTTATAGTGTCAATTATATTGGTCTATGTGGAGCTCAAGTATCTGTGGTTTTGCCCCCCTAATTTCTTGCTCTTTGTTTGCAGGTAGTGAAATCCAAGTTTTCCAGAGAGCCCCATGTTATCAAGATGAAAAGATCCAAGAACCATATTGTGGGGAAATACTTCAGCAGTCAAAACAGACTACAACGACACAATTCTGTCCCAAATATCCATTCACCATATCATGTCAGAGGTCCAATAAATCAGGTTTGTTCTGAAATCCTGCTCAGCAGGATGTGTGCGAGTTGGAGGTCTGCACAGGCTCCCTGAAGGAGACCTAAGCCATTTACTCACAATGGTCTGAGAACCAAATGTGCTTCACACATACTTGGCAATGACGGCACACTCAGTAGTGCAAGCATACACACCAAAGCGCACAGCTTTCAAAGGAGCAACGGCACCTTTCTACAACTGAACAGTCAAAAGTGACCTTGAGCATCAGTCGTTGGTTTCAGACTGAAAGACAGAACTATAAGGAGATCACTTGAAATGTGAGCCAAAACTAGGACCGCGTGGACCAGGAATTGTAGTGCAATATGATAAGCAAAAATTTAGAAGTGTAACAGTATGGTGGTAGGGTAATGCTGTGCCTGTGCTATCCTCTCTGTTGGCACACATGGTGAAAAAAGCAATTACATTCCACTTGGAGGGATGACAGTTAAGTTCTTTACCAGGAGAAAAAGGGATATTTATTGTGGTTTGAGCTTTGTGGGTCTAATGCTTATGAAAAACATTTCTTGTTATACTTTTAAAAGTTTGTAATGGGAGAGAAAGAACAGGAGTGATGTTCTACCGGGGAACTCAAAGAGATTCTCTGCAAGTGATAGGAAGCGATTTCGTATTCAACTCTGTGTTCCTGTGGGTTTCACACACCCGGCTCCCAGCTGTGCGCTTAGCTGGGGAACACAGTCTAAATTGGTGATATGCTTAAGTGTGGAACAAAATAAAGTTCCCCATGTGTTACTTTGTTATGTTCGTGGATGCTATTCCTAAAGAGGCTTCACTTGGCCATAGATGTATCTGCTTTAAGATGACAGTTACATTTCAGATAGTTTTGCAAAGGACTGCAGATTCTCAAATGTGTAAGCATAAAGAATTCTCTATGTATCCACAAATACTACTATGTGACTAGTGTCTGTATTTTCATTTGAACAAATGTGTTTAATTCAAATTAGAGTAAGCATACAAATATTTTTTTTTAATTGTGGCATAAGCCAGAAACATACTTAATTCTAGCACTGAAAACTTACACTTCTTTTTAGGTAAAAATGGTAAGTTGCCTTGTTACACAAATTCCTTGTTAGGGGGTAACATCTTACTGCTATGGTGGGTTTTAAAAGATGATTTGGGGATGAGGAGAAGAAGCTGAGAAGGCCTAACTCAGTATGTAACTAAGATTACTAAATGTACAAATACCTCAAATTCATTGCCATAAAAAGTGAAACTATTTTATTCTAATGATCCACCACTTATTTAGAATGAATATCCACCTTCAAATACTCTATTTTTATACATATTTTTATAAGAACATAAACATGAATTTATATTTAACTGTATTAATTATATTTAAGGATGAATGTCACTTAATATGAACAACATATGCATTTATGAATAGATTTTCTTGAACAATGGTACCAAATTAACTGTTTTTAGATTTTTAGCTATTTTTTTTTTTGATGATATGAAATGTTAGCAATTGATACAGCTGCTCCATCAAAATTTAAGGCATTGCATATTCCACAACAGTATTATGATTAATGCTAGTTTTGTTTTGTTTTGTTTTGTTTTTGTTTTTTTGTTTGTTTGTTTGTTTTTTTGTGACTGGCTATCAATGTCATTGTAAAAAACCCTCTGACTTGAGTTCACCTGCCATTTTCCTCTTCGCCATTGAAATAATACTAGATGTTAGAAACAATTGTAATGTATTTTCAATAAATGTCTATCTGGTAACAGTCAGTGTTCGGGGAGTATCATTTAACTTCCCTCTTTTAAAAGGATTTAGATTTATTTATTTGACTATATATCTGAAAGTCTTATCTTCATATATATAGTGTGTTCCTGGTGCTCAGCATTGGCTTCTCTGGACCTGGAGTTACAGAGGGTTCTGAGCCACGGAGCAAGTGCTGGGAATCCAGTCCCTTAGCCACTGAGCCCTTAGCCACTGAGCCATCTCATCTACTAGAGTTATACCACACAAAGAGTGCCTGCTGGGAAGGTATGTTGTCAAGTGGATTCTCATGCTGGAGTGTGACAAGCAGGGTTAACCACATAGATCCTTGAGCTCTGACACGATCTCAGCAATGGATGGGATGGACACCGCTGTGACCAAAGCTTTTGAATGTAGTTTGATAGTAAGCATTTTTTTTTCCAAGAGAAGGCTCGGAAATTCTAGTGACTGTTTCGATCATTTTCTTACCTGAAGAAATTGTATTCTGCACTGGGTAACTAGATGTGAATGCGTGCCCTTACAAACATATTTTTCCATTTTAGAACATTTTAATTTGAGCATGGGGAGATAGGAGTAGGCCTTTAAAAACATTTTCAGTGTGAAAGTTGCAGGAAATGTATTGTTTTGAGTAAGAATTGATCAGCATCCAATCTAAACTAAGCTTAAAACAAAACATTAATAATATTGAAAGTCAAGAATAGCTGCACAAACATTTCCAAGCAGCTCTATTGACATTAGGTGGGAGTGACTGGGTGTGTCTATGTGCATAAGGGGACATTTACATGTGCATTTTGTGTGTGTGTGTGTGTGTGTGTGAGTTTGTATATGTATGTGAGTGTGTATATCATGTGTGATCATGTGAGAGTGTGGTGTGTGTGTGTGTGTGTGTGTGTGTGTGTGTGTGTGTGTTAAAGCTGCAGTGTACTGTTCACCTGTAGCCAAGCAGGACCTTATAAAGATGCCACAACACTCACTCTTTCTTGCTGTGCTGGTGTACACTGGAATCACTGAACCTTTTTAGTTTCCTTTATGCCTGTAAGTCTTCCCTACAGAGGACTGAATCTCAATTTAAAGCACTGGGAGAGCTTACTGGAAGAAAATAAAGCCCAATGGTATCCTGCATCTTTAGTTTGTCCCTTTAGTTCCATTTCACTGCAAAATTCCAAGTAAATATTTTTCAAAATGGGTTCCAAAATTGCAATATCCAATAAGAGTTCCCTTCGCGGATCTGAGGCTTTCATATGAAAGGAGAGACGGAGGCATCTAATGTGATAAACGCTTGAGCCAAGAGCACACTAAAAATTTCCTTCATTTAAGCAAGTGCTGAAACAAAAATATAGGAAAATCACCAGCATCAATGCTAGTACTATTGAATTTAAAATAAGAAAATGGAACAATAACTTCACAAGCGTGTATCCCAACACCAAACAGCAGCAGCCAGCTTCCACACCTTTGATTGGGTCAAGGAATATCTGTGCTGCAAACGGTACTTTGACTTTTGTTTTGTTGTTTGCTTGCTGCTTTGCTTGTTTTTGAGAAAGAGGCTCCCTATGTAATCAGCCCTGGCCTGGAAGTCCAGATCCTCCTAACAAATGCTAGGGTTACAGTCATGACTCATCATGCCTGCCTTTGTTTTTTAATATGCATTTAAACTTCAAATGTTTTGATTACTCTTGGAAGTGAAGGCAATTTTGATAGACCATATCAGCCTAAGGAGTTGATACAGAAGTTGTCAGAATGCCCCCACACCCTGAATACCTGCTAAGGACAACAGGATCCTGAGCGTGTCTACAACTGGATTGTGTTTGGCAAAGCTTCTAGGGTTTCATGTGGTCTGGGAGCCTTTCGTCATGCTTTGATTGCTGTAGTAACTGCTATTACCAACTTCCATATTCCTCTCATGATCCACTCACTTGGTATATGGACAGCCAGCCTCATTTTCCCCTTAACAATGAAAACTACTTCTTTTCTTTAAGTTCAATGAAACTTAAAGAATTTGCATTGATACTACCTGATGCACTAGGACCTACAAGCTGGATGACCCAGAAACCAAGGATAAAACCAACACACTGGACAGAAGAAAAAAAAATGTCAATGTAGTGATTCCCAATGATATTCTGCTGTACTCATAGATTGATGCCTAACTCAATTGTCATCAGAGAGGCTTCATCCAGCAACCGATGAAAACAAATGCAGAGAGCCACAGCCAAACATTAAGAAGATCTTGGGGAATCCTCCAGAAGAGAGGAGGGAAGGACTGTAGGAGCCAGAGGGGTTAATCACACCACAAGAAAACTCACAAAATTAACTAGCTTGGGCTCACAGGAGCTCACAGAGACTGGGCCAACAACCAGCGAACTTGCATGGGACTGAACTAGACCCTCTGCATATATGTTACAGTTGTGTAGCTTTGTCCTTTTGTGGGACTCCTAACAGCAGGAACGTGTGCAATCTCCAACTCTCATGGCTTTTGGGTTCCTACTCCTCATACTTGTTTGCCTTGCCTAGCCTTAATCCATGAAGAGGCGCTTAGTCTTGATATGCTGTATTTTGTTGATATCCATGTGATACCTGTCCTTTCCTGAACAGAAATGGAGGAGGAATGAAATGGGGGTAAGAACGAAGGGGTGGCGGTTGGGCTGGGAGGAGAGGAGGGAGAGAACACTGTGATCATGAGATATATATATGTATATATGCATATATATATACATATATATATATATTTAAAGTTGCTTTTCCCACTGGATAACAATGTCAAAATTTAGAGTTCATTATATTTATTTAGTGATAGGTGATAACGCTTGCCAATGAAGTTTGTTAAGATAATATATTTTCAATCAAAATCCTAATTATAGCTTTGCAGTTATGGAAACAACAAATTGAGATATATAACAGAAAATATACAAGAAAATTATGAAAGTTACTGTAAAGAGAATTGATGTAGCAGATAACAAAATATATTTTAAAGCCATTCTATTTGCATAGACATGCTATTGACAAAAGAACAAAAAAATGTGTAGGTACGACAAAAAAGAGAGTCAAGGAGGATATTCAAATATATACTCAAATGAATCATTATTACAGTAGCAATCAATAAAGCAAAGGACTGAAGAATTAATGTATACTTGGATATACGCTTTGAATATAAGCTTACAAGTAAGTAAATTTAAATATTTACCTACAAATACTTTGATATTAAAAAATTAAACAACACAAAGTAGATATTTAAAAAAAAGAATTTGCTTTGTGGATAACAGATCACTGAGTCTTGGCACACTCAAAAATACACAACCAATTTGTTCACTTTTACAGTTTATCAAGGGTAATCTGTAAGTCTACTTACTAGATAAGTCAACACAATTCCTTAACTCTAACAAAAAAGAACATAGCTTACATTTAGAGAAAGCATTACAGCAGATTCCTACCTGATGGCAATGTTCATGTAGGTTAGGTTTGGATCGTAGCTACATTGACAGAAAACATTACAGATTTCTGCATGGTGGCAATGTTCAAGTAGGTTAGGTTTGGAACTTAATTTGTGCTGATTGGCATCTTAACTAATACTGTAGGCTTCTGCAAAGAACTGTTTTAATTTAGCTGGTAAAAAGCCTTTTTTCTAACACTATAAAATTCTTCTGGGAAAATTGCATTGTAGATTAAGTTATGAAAAGACATTCATATGTCAAACCAAGGTTTTCCCCGTCAGGTCATCTCTGTAAAACACCCATAATATTCATTTTATAACAGGCAATTAAAAATATATGCTTTTGTTGCAAAAAAAAGTAATTCATATGATCTCTATAAGAATGCTTAGATACATTTAAAGCAAAGTGATTGTCATTGGTTATGATCACATAAGCAGCCAGAAGTAAGAGGGTTTTATAAACTTAAATGTATTCAGTTGGTTCTTAACTATGTAGTGGTTTTTCTTATGACAGGGTTTTTGGGCACAGTGTGTCAACTTGATGAAGCTTCTAGTGTGAACAAAGTGGTAATGGCATGCGATTCACACATATTTCCTCCAGTTATGGCTCCACTTTCTTTTTGTAATAAAATCTTTGACTTGAAATCTTATAAAATTCATGTTAGCTTGAGTATGACATTAAGGTCAATATCTTAATTTTCCTTAAAGTCTCTCATTCCTTTTGGGTTCATATTTGCACATTTAAAAAATTAAAACATTAATTGGTCTTAGAAAGTAAATTTTGTTTGTTTTGAGACAGGAACTCCCTTTGCAGTCTAGGCTGTTCTGGAACTCTGTATCTTCCAGTATGCTATGGTTATAAGGCTATGACACTATGCTTAGTGTCATTAAAAGAAGTAATAATCTTCAAATAAAATGAGTGCACAAACCTTTCAGGGTGGTAGGTGCATGTATACAAGTCTCCTTATAAATATGAAAGATTATTTGATTTCCAGCCAATTTATACCTTAATAACTACAGATCTGGCCCCATAACCCATGTGACTTTTGCTTGTAGGTATGTGAATATGAATGGATGGTGCATGGTGCTAATCCTAAATCAAGAGTAGCCCAGATTAGTCCCTAAGGATCACCACAATCAACATAGGTTGAAAGAAAATGAATTAGAAGCATTTGCCTAGGCCTCAGCAGACCCTGGGAAGAGCACAGGTCATAAGCACTTTCCAGATATCTTGATGAATGCTAGACACCTTTTCAAACCTTTTCCTTAATGTGTAAGTCATTCTGCAAGGTCTAATAACCCCTAAAATAAAAGCATAAATAACCATTTTATGTGCTTATTGGGCCAAACTTGGTAACCTAAATCAACCAAATAGCAGGCAAATGTGCTTTTAATTATATATTATTTAATAAGAAAAGTCGAAAATGTACTGTAATTAAGCATATGGTGTTTGTCTGGAGACCCTTAAATGACAGCTCATTTTCCACTACACAAGATCCTCCAACCTCCAGCCAAGGGGTCATTTCTCTCCTAGGGCAATTCCAATCCTTCTTCATCCCTGCCTTTGTCTTTGAGATGGAAGTTATACAACATTTCTCTGTGTGTATCTGCTATGTAATACAAGATTCATCTTAAAGCTTGTATGTTATATTCTACCCCTCCCCTTAATTACATGTAACATGAAGTTTATGCTTGATGGGCTCTCCAGCTTTACAGCATCATAAAGAGAATTTACGAGCCTTTGTTAAAAACCACTGTCCACATAATTGGCAGAACATGAGATTACTCACGACTACTTCTTATAACATAACATTTTCTCTACATGAAGAATAGTTTGAGTAGGACTGACAATACCTGTGGAGTCTGAATTGAATTTAGTCATCAAATGGCACCTAATTGGAGCCTCTGCTTTCTACCACGTCTGCGTGCCCACCAGGGAAAGCCAGTTCACACATGCCTCACTTCACACAAATATTTGTTTCAATGTTGTTCAATGCCATTTGCTATGCAAAAGCAGTGGCATGCGTTTAAAAGGGTGTGGACCCAACAATCAGCATGAGCCATTCATGCCAAGAACAGGGTCTTTTCAGTCGGATGGAATATCCAAGACTGTATCATTGGTAAACACACAGACCTTGGTCTTGGCCACCTACCTTTTGAATAAATTGATTCCTTCTATGAATTATTTATAGACTATGAGATGAAGCTGATACAGACATTGCCTCTCAGGTTCCAACTTCCCCAGAAGAATAGGCAATCTCCAGTGAGCAATTGGCTTATGTTGTGTTTTTCTGTTTCCTGGGATCATCGTAAGTCTTTGAAGTATTGTTCTCCTTGAAGCCAACTTATCTTGCAATGCAAGCATCTTTGGGCAGATATCCCAGTACACTGTTACCAAATGCAGTGAAAATAAATGTCTTACCCTCATCACGGACTCGTAATGCTGCTTCTGCAGATAGAAAACCTAAACTCTTGGGGCAAGACCAGGCCTTCCCTGGTTTGTGTGTGGGTAGAGTATGTGTCAAATAAAAATTTTTAATTAATTCAGTATTATTTTAAATGGAAATATCCATGCTGTATACTGTGATGTATACATAAAGCATATATTCATGTGGCCATGTACATTCACAGAGCAATAGATAAATTAGTATTTTTATTTATGTTATACCAGTGAATCTTATAATCATTGAATTGTTCTTAACATAATCCTTGTAGTTTTGATTTATAGAAGTATGCAAAACCTTCAGAGTAACAGACTCTATATCTCTGGATGCTTCTGCCAGGTACTCGTCTGGGCATGTGGGGAATGTGATTCTCTGTCTATGCCAAGCAGTGGCAGAGCCTGAAGGGATCAGCACAACCCTCAGACACGGAGAGGAGTCTTACAGATGCTCTCCTGAGATGTGACAAGTGACTGAATGGCCACAAATCACCTTTGAAACTAGATAGAGCTTGAGAAAGCAAAGAGAGCGGGTCAGCTTAGTGACCCACTGTTAATAAATGGAGCTGTTGTAGCAACCACCCAGGAGCATCTGTGGCGATGCACGCCACCTCTGCCCTCTTGCCTGCCTCGGCTTCCCCCTGTGCCCTGCTCCAGGGCCCCCAAAAGCCTCTCGGCCATCACAGCACTGTGAACACCCCCCAAACAACTTCCCCCAGCCTCCCCCCCCCCCCCCCCCCCCCCCCCCATTCTGTTATCCCACTTCCATTCCAACTATAATAACCTTGGGGGGTTTGGGCCGATAAAAGGGTTTTTTGGGGGCGGGGGGTGGGGCCCCCTTTCTGGGGGGGAAAAATTTTTTTTTTTTTTTTTTTTTTTTTTTTTTTTTTTTTTTTTTTTTGTTTTTTTTTTTTTTTTTTTGTTGTGGTGGGGGGGGGGGGGGGGTTGTGGGGGGTGGTTGGGGTTTTGGTGTGTGGTTTTGGGGGGGGGGGGGGGGGGGGGGGGGGGGGCTCTGACTCCATGGGGTTACTCCCACCACCACCGAAGACAAGTTCTGCCAAAAGGGAGGTCAAATATTATTTGTGTTCCCCTCCCCCCAAACCCCTTTCCTCCCCTTTGCTGAGATGGGGGGGAAAGGACAGCCCGCAGTGCGATTTTAAAGGAAACCCCAAGTCAACCAGTGTGATGTGGTGACCAGCAATGTACACTGGGCTTTCTCTGGAGTTCTACCTGGAGCTCTCCTGAATGGAGTCATATAAGGTGTGATCTTGTGTAGCTGCCTTCTTTTCCTCACTCTTGTTATGGTTTGGCTTTTACACACTGTTTAGAAAGTACTTGCTTAGTGTAGGAAAGACAACTAGCTTTTATAAACTAACAAACACAAGCATTTCCTGGCGTTAGAAATTGCTCTCCAAATAGAAAAGGCTTTGAAAATGCACTTTTGGGAAATAATGCCACCACCTTTTGGGACCCTCTTAGGTACCAATTGTTTGGACCCGTTGTACCATGAGAGTAGTTTGGGAAGATGTGTGCTTCAGCTAGAAGTTGACTGCCTAGACCCAGTGTGAATGCTGAGCCAGACTAAGGCTTGTGGCTTATACAGGCTGAAGTGTTCCACGCCCCCTCCTTCCCACCCCCACCCCCATTCATTGATTGTTCTAGCACAAGCGGATGCTTTCTCTATTCTGCCCCTATCAAAACTTGAAAGGCCTAGATGAAGCATGCCCGGGTCTACATAAATAACCAAGCTGTGTGCTTCAGGCCAGGCAAAGATACTACAGTCTTTTAAAGGGTGAAGTCATATTATTTTGGTTGTGGAATGTCAGGCTATGAGCTAGCCAGAATTGGGACTGCTAGAAGAAGCAAAGGGTACCCGCCAAGATTCCATTCTACATCAAGATCACAGCCATTGGGATAGAAGCTGTATTGATGGTCCCGTTCAGATCCCTAAGTGGAGCTTAAATTGTGCGGGAAGGCGGCCACGCAGTCCCTGCCCCTCTGCCATGCATCCAGTGGGGCATGACTACTGATCTAAAGAATCCACCTTTCCTGGCTTTCTTTTTCTACTCTATGTTTGTCAGATGCAATACCAATGTGTTCCTTTTAAGTCAATAAATCTTCATTTAATTTTATAGATCATCCGTCTTTACAGCTGTAAATCAGGCTTAAGTAGAAGAACATAATGGTCCATGGGCAAAACCTGTCCATGTTGTAGTAATTTTGTGAGCAGCTGTTTCCAGTTAGCATATGTGTATTCCCAGCTTGTGTATATGACATACACGTTAATGTCAACAGTACATTAACAATGCAACTGAATGTAGTTATAGACGGAAAAGTGAAGGGAGCGATCACATTGACGCTGGAAAACACAGGCAAGGAGGTACCTGTTTCAGGTGAGTTTCAAAAAGGTGCTTGAGTCTTCCACACCCACCCAAAGCTTTTTCTGAATATTTATTCCTAACACAAGGTGGCAGATGTATGCTCTAGTAATTTTATCTTGCAAGTGTCATTATATATATCTTCCAAGTACCGGTGTGGGAAGTATGAAGAGGACAGCAAAGCTTGAGAACTGTCCTCATATTTTCCTACATAGCTATATATGGAAGTAAATGAATTGTGACCAACAGGGTCCACACCATGTCCACAATGTGTCCCATGATTCTGTATTCAAAGCCCTATGGATGAACGAACCTCTGAAATATCTTAAGATACTAGTATTCTTGGGTGAATAGGGGTCAGCAGGCAACCCATCCTATATAAATTTTAATCCAGTGCTTCCTCTCAGGCACTTGGCTACATTAATGCATTGAGCAAATAAAAGGCTGGGGATGGGGCTTTGAAGGAATCGTGTTGAGAAGCAGAGGGGATGGCCTACCACAGGGCCACTGTGACCAAGTGCAGAAGTGTGCCAAGTTTACCCCTGAAAGCTTTACACTCGCCCAAGCTGAGCAAAGGGTTTGGAGCACTTCCAGTTTGAAGAACTGCTAAGGAGACACAAATTACCCGAGAACTCAAGATTTCAGAGATGGAACGGCTACACCTGTTACCCCTCGGTTTGCATTTAACCGTATCAGGACAGCCCGAAAAGCTCACAAAAGTTTCTGCGTTGCCCCTCTGCCCCTCCAGTGGCTGCTGTGTATTGCTGTGAGAAGCACTGTTTCTTCCTCATACCTACTGTCTCCAACTGCAGTTAAGTTCAGAGGACTGTGATCTGAAACACTGTTCATTCAGAAACAGCCGCTGCTTAACAGTGTTGCCATTAAAAGCTTCTAGCCATCATTTGTTACTTAGTAGATAGGAATAAACTGCTTCCTGATGCAATCTAGATGAGATGCCAGCTCACTGGTCTCAATCTGATTGATCCAGGGCAGTCAGTGCCCTCTCTTCCATTCAGTCACAAGGCCTCATGCTTTTCTCCGATAGAAAAGGAATTGTAGAACAGCAGCTGGCTGTCTTCTTCCCCTAGAACCTTTAAAACTGATAAGGATCATTTACGTGACCTTGACGGTTAACCAAGACATGAATGGATAAAAACAAATACAGAGATGGAACTAGCAAAACATTATCCTGAGTGAGGTGACCCAGACCGAGAAAGACAAACATGGTTACGTACTCACTCATAAGTAGTCATAAGTAGATATTAGCTGTAAAGTAAGGGATAACTATGCTACAATCCGCAGACCAAGGGAGACGAGGAAACACGACGAAGCAACATGGGGGGGGGATGACTGAATCTCCGCAGAAGGGAAAGAGAAGAGATTTCATGAGTGGACTGTGGGCTGGTGGGGATGGGAACAGGAGTGATCAGGTTATGGGGGTGGAGGGGGACAATACTGAAGGAGACCACTGGCAGGCAGGGACATCTTGGAGTCACATAAAAACCTGGTGCAAGGGAATTTCCCAGCGATCTGCAAGGACAACTGCAGTTAAGACTCTTAACAGTAGCAGATAGTAGCCTGAACTGGCCAACTCCTGTGACCAGGCAATTCTTCAACTGGAAGGTGTGGGAAAGCAATCCAGTTACATCCAGTTACATAACCGTCTACCTACAGTCTGCCCTGCCTATGGGGTAAGAGTGGCCTAGAGATTGAGGGAGTGGCCAACCGATGACTGGTCTAGCCTAAAACCTATGCCGGGAGAGTAAGTCCACCCCTGGCACTGCTTGGAGCACCAGAACCCATGAACTGCATGACCCAGAGTCCTAGGATAGAACCAAACATGACTGGAAGGGGAAAATGTCAATGCAATGAGGCCTAGCAATATTCTGCTATACACACAGTTTAGTGCCTAGCCCAGTTGTCATCAGAGAGGCTTCGCCCAGCAACAGCCCACAGATGCAGACCCACAGCCAAGCATTAGGCAGAGCTCGGGGAAGATGGGGAGAAAGGATTGTAGGAGCCAGAGGGGTCAAGGCCATCACAAGAAAACTCACAGAATCAACTAACCTGGGTTTGGAGGGGCTCACAGAGACTGAACTGACAACCAGGGAGTCTGCATGGGACTGTCCTAGACACTCTGCCTGTTACAGCTGTGTAGCTTGGCCCTCTTGTGGGACCTCTAACAGTGGGAGCAGGAGCTGTCTCCAACTCTTTTACTGGATTTCGGAACCTTACTCCTCATACTGGGCTGCCTTGCCCAACCTTAATACCTGGGGAGGTGCTTAGTCTTTCTGCAAGTTGATATGCCATGTCTTGTTGCTACTCATGGCAGACCTGCTTTGTCCTAAACAGAAACAGAGGAGGAGTGTATTGGGGGGGGGATGGTGGGAACAGATAGGGCTTGGGGGAGGGACTGGAAGAAGAGGAGGGAGGGGAAATTATGATATGGTTGTAAAATAAATATCCGGATTAAAATAAATTAATTTTAAAAATCGTAATTAAAAAACAAGTACAGAGAAAGTTTTCATAAGGAAAGCTACAGTGTGTTTGTAATATTCTGCTTCCGAAAGGGTTTTTAATTTTTAAGTGTGTGTAGGTTCTTCCATCTCCAGAGAAATACAGTAGTCCAATGACCTGAGAACCAGCTATAAAACTTCTACTTTGTCTGCTTTGTGCCAATTAAGAGTGTAAATGGTGCCTAAATCTGCCATGCTGGTTTCTATATAACAATATAAGAGTGAGAGGAAAACTTGCCCTGGTTTCCACAGTTCCAGAGGATCTGTCCCGCTCCCATTGAAAAGATAAGCCTGTTTTGTCCATCAGAAAATGGGAAGAATGGGAAGGCTGAACATGATGGTCACGTTCTGTTTCCAAAGGACTTGAAATTTTTCAGAAGACACAAGAATGAAAGCTGTTGGAGAGAAAATGGCCAAGAGGTTTGAAAACCGTAATGAAGTGATGGAAGGTTCCACTAGTGTCATGATAACCGTTTATCCGGAGTGATGTAGAATTTGCTCAAAAGCTCTGCAAGTAGATCTAAGAAGCTATGCCAAACAGTGAAGAGTCACAGCCCTCACATGGAGAGCAAAACTCAGTTATCCAGATGTGTGTTTACAGCCAAGAACTAACCACTGGGTGGGCAGAACACAAAGACTCTCTTAATCAGAGGGAGGATGGGGTAGTCACAGGGAGAAAATAAGCTGCTTTGTACATGCTAATTTTATTAGTGAGGCTTTCTGCATCAGAACCAAGCTTCACCCACTGCGGTTCATTTGCTTATTGTGTTTGTCACAATTTCCAGTAATGGAGGTTGTCCTTTACTCTGACTTGAGTGTCCCCAGGGCAATAGCTTAAGCCATTATGTTCAACAGCTATTTTGGTGAATGTTGTTATGGTTTCAGAACAAGTTTCATGGCTCATTGTTCTCCCTAGAGTAGTCCCAATAGCTTTATACACTGAAGAAGATCCATCTGGAGCCCTAAGTTAACATATGAAAATTAGTTTCCACACTTTTTATTGTCAATAGACATTTCCAACAGCATCTGTGTTGATAACTATGATTCTAAATTCCTTGTTCAATTATTGCTGGCATTACAACGCACATGATAGTACCGCATTGTAGTGACCGGATGTTCACACGAAGGGGCAGCTGCAATAGAGAGGCGTCTCAATATGTGATCTCCAGATACTATCAAGTCTCACCTGTCGGTGCTGCCTACACAGTCAAGATCACTACTTCACACAGTTCATGTTCCCCTTTACTCCATCAGACTCCCTGGGCCCTCTGTACCTGAGACAAAAGTGTCTAACCTTGCTGTACTCCCAAGCTGCTGAACTCCCAAATTGAGATCAGAGCAAACAAATTCAACACAGCCATGGGAAAAGTGTATCATAGCCACTGGGTGCTGTCCTGAGGACTTTAAGTAGAATCAGTTTTTCTTTCAAGGACAGTGCCTGCATGTGCTGGCTAACAAAAGGAGATAGATTCTTGGACTTCTGTCCCTAGGTAAAACCATTACTGTGCAAACATCAGACAGTCCTTGAACAACCCTAGGAAGCCCACTGCTACACAGACTGTAAGTTGCATACATAATTTGTGTGGCTTATTGGTGACTGAACGTGGTTATTTGGTGCAAGGCTACAAATTTGCTGGGGAAATATACAAGTATGAACAAATTTGTATGTTTGTTGGATTCTTGCTAAGAGCAACAGTAAATACTCAAAAGTACTAGATCAAGAATTTCCAAAGAATTGTAACCACTGGCTAATGTAATCACAAGACTGAATACAATTTTTGTTATTAAATTAAAAGTAATCTTGTTTTACATATTAAATGAAAAGTAGAATCCAAAGCAATATTGTGATATGGTACTTTGGATGAAACATACACAAACAGACAAAATAAAGACTAACATGCAATACAATGTCAACAGGAACAATGGAATCAGAAATGTCTTGTCTTGGTGCTCATCAGAATAGGCCAGTCTTTCTACATAAGGAACATGTGTTAATGTGGCTAAGATCGTTCAAAGAATTATCAAGAGGTTGTAAAACTCAGATTTCTACAGTAAATGACAAAACAAAAATGTTTGACTAAAAACTAGAAACACTCCATAAAATTAGATGACATTAAATAAAAAAACCCAGTAACAAGAACAAACATTTCCTTTTGTTCGTTTTCAAAAGTCTCCTACAGATGCCCTAATTGACTTTTAAAGCCATTCATCCAATGGAAAAGAACAAGAAAGGAAGAGGAAGTACCATGAGATGACAACTACAATCAGAAGCTGAATGATCAACACATTATCAGACCCAGGGGAGCAGAGTCTTAACCACAAGATTTCCAAAAGCCTCAGGAGTTGAGGTGAACCACAATTCCTGTAAATTAATTTAATATGGTACTAAATACAAAAGGATAGACTGAAAACTCAAGAAGCAGTGAGATCCTAAATTGCTTTCCCCAGTACAGAGGGCTTAGTATGTGTCCCCCTACGATATAGGAGATGACAATGTGTCTACTCTTTGAATACGCTCAGATCAG
Organism: Phodopus roborovskii; assembly: GCF_943737965.1. NCBI lineage: Eukaryota > Metazoa > Chordata > Mammalia > Rodentia > Cricetidae > Phodopus > Phodopus roborovskii. The sequence goes on from NW_026125444.1 coordinate 9,556,648, forward strand.
AGTGTAAGGATCTGAGTTGGAATACAGATACTATACTTAATTTATTAAAGATATCAAGTACTGAGAGCTCTCCAGCCCTCTGCCCCTAAAAGATTGATGAATGTTAGCCATCAAAACAGGAGACTGCAATATTCTATTTTGGGGAAACTAACTAGCCTAAGGGGCAAAGCACAAACACACTGACATTGGAGAATCGCCACAACAAATGACTCATCATCAAGGTCATGGCAAAATACAAACCAAGTCAATACGTGCCCCACCCACATGGTCAGAGCTGCTGATTGTCTAAATACACCCTCATAATTATGATCAACCACCAAGGGTTACCGGACATCTGAGGCAATGGTACAAACTTCTGAAATGGTACAAACAAAATGAGCAGCAAAAAAGGAAACTTAGAAGAAGCAGAGGGTAGGAAACCTCGAAAAATATTCATATAGTAAAGCTGGACAGATGGTTGGATGTTTAAAACTACTTGCTGCTCTTCCAGAGGACCTGAATTTGGTTTCCAGCACCCATATCAAACAGTCCAAAACCACCTGTAACTCCTGATCTCAGGGATCGGATGCCCGCTTCGGTTTTCTGTGGGTGCTACACACATGTGTACACATACACAGAGAGGCATGCACAAATGTGCATAAATAAAATGAAGACAAAATTTTAAAGGTTATTTTTTTAGTGGTCATTTGTGGTAGGGCCTAGGCCCTCCCCCCATATCTCTAGGCTAAGGAGTATCACTCCATGGGGAATGGGCTTCCAAAGTCCATGTGTGCATTAGGGATACATCCTGGTTTCACTGCCAGAGGTCTCATAGTCTTCCCAGTCCTTCTAGCTGACACCCACTTTCAGGGGGCCTGGTTTGGTCCTATGTTGGTTCCCAGCTGTCAGACTGGGATCCATGAGTTTCCACTTGCTCAGGTCAGCTGTTTCTGTGGATTTTCCTAGTGTGGTCTTAACCTCTCTGAATCTGGATCCCAGGAGTTTGGCTCAGTGCTTAACTGTGGGTGTCTGCTTCTGCTTTGATCAGCTCCTGGATGAAGGCTCTAGGATGGCATTTAAGATAGTCATCAATCTCATTATAGGGGAAGGACATTTAAGGTAGCCTCTCCACTATTGCTTAGATTGTTAGTCGGGGTCATCCTTGTGGATCTCTGGATATTTCCCTAGTGCCAGATTTCTTCTTAAACCTATAATGGCTCCCTTTATTAATGTGTCTCTTTTCTTGCTCCCCTCTATTCATCTCCCCACTCAATCTTCCTAATCCATCATGTTTTCCTCCCCCTCCTCTTCTCTCCTCCACTTTCTCCTACTTCTCTCCCTCCTCCCGCTTAGTCCCAATTTGTTCAGGGGCTCTTGTCCCTTTCCCTTTCACCAGGGGACCATGTATGTCTCTCTTAGGTTCCTCCTTGTTTTCTGGCTTCTCTGGAGGTGTGGATTGTATTCTGATAAACCTTTGTTCTATGTCTAAAATGATATACGAGTGAGTATGTACCATGTTTGTCTTTCTGTGACTGGGTTACCTTACTTAGGATGGTATTTTCTGGTTTCATCCATTTGCCTGTGAATTTCAAGATTCCATTGTTTTTGTTTTCCACTGTATACTGTACTCCATTGTTATAAATGTACATTTTCTGTATCCATTCTGCAGTTGAGGGGCATCTAGGTTGCTTCCAGGTTCTGGCTATTACAAATATTACAAATAATGCTGCTATGAACATAGTTGAGCACATGTCCTTATTGCATGAATGGGCATTCTTTGGGTATATGCCTGAGTGGAATTGCTGGATCTTGAGGTAGACTGATTCCCAAAGTGGTTCATTTTTTTTAAAGAAGCATACAGAGAACAAAAAGAATGCTCTTAGACATCGCACATGTCATACCCATGTGCATAGCTGTAAGTATATTAGAAGAAATGTAAAACCTAATAAACATAGGTGATATAATTAAGAAAATCTTTCAGAAAATAAACAAAAACTATACAAAATAAAGTGCACAGTTGAACCAGCCAGTAACATTTAAAGAACCGGGAAGCTGAACCAATATTTACAAGATAGGAATTCTCCAGGGAGGAGAAGGAAATCTGGTGGAATAATTTTCTAGTATTTTTCTGCAGGTGAAACCCGGCATACAGGGAGTGTAGTGAAACTGATGAATGTAAGTACATCTAACCAGGGTCATGGAGTTTCCAGACCACAGAGAAAGGTAGTGTTCCAAAGATACCAGAAGGAAAACCGTTCACTGGCAAATGGCCGGATAGTCTGGTAGCAATGGTGGAAACTAGATAACAATAGGAAAGTATTTTCAGAATTCTCAGAGTAAATTATTGCTAACCTATAATTCAATATCTATCCAAAGTATCATAAAAGGGATAAAGCTGTTTGACAATGACAAACTCTCACATTTACCTCACACATATTTTCTCAGACGCCTTAGAGGGTAGGTAAGCCAAAACTACAACAGCCAAAAATATGAGATTCAGAAAACTAGTATTTTGCAGGAAAAACAAGGGGAAAGTGACCCCTCTGATGAAGGTGATGAGGGTTCCCTAATGGTTAGGGGCAAAGGGTAGAAGCCACGATTCCTGATATACACACAAGGGAACATTGAGACGTACTGTGCCAACTCTAATGGATATAAGCCTCTTCCACAAGTCAGAACCCATGCCTAGTACCATTAACTGACTCCAAACCTGTGGATTGGTAGGGCCTAGGGCCTAAAAGGGAACCTAATACCATTATTCTCCAAAATGGACTTAATAATAAACTCTTCTCTAGGTTCTCATCTTTAGACCTATGTACTAATATATCTCTCAACTCACCAGAGAAGCTGTTTATACAGGATAGTGATTAATACAGGAACCCACACCTGGTCAACATACTGAGAATGAGGGACCATGGAGTACTCATGTGTAAGGGGACATCTATATCAGTCCTCCAATGCTCGGGGATCATTGTGGAAGTGGGAAAGGAAGATTGTAAGAGTCAGAAGCAATGGACATCTACATCAAAGCAATATTTGTGGGACATGACAGCGCTATTGCACACATGACCTCACAGCTGTGACTGCATGCACACAATCAGAACAAGACTAGGCCAGGCAAAGTGGCAGCAAGAATAGGGGAGGGGCTTATAAAAATCTCACCTCTAGCTGAGGAAGTATGAGCAATTGGTAGCTGCTGAGCGAGGGAGAGTCAGTCTTCTGCACAGGTGAAGCCACCCAGGGAGACTGTGAATGCTCCCGCAGATGGTCTTATCCCCATGTTGTACATACAAGCAACGTTATGAGGTCAGGAAGGTTTAAAAGGAAAAAAAGCACATGAAGTTGTGGGGGGGGGGAAGGTGGTGATAGAGATAGAGGAGATACTAGAGCAGAGAGAGCAGAAGAGCGGATTTGATCAAAACATTACATGGATACATGAAAATTTTCAAACAGAAACAAATCAGTACAATTGTATTTTTAAAGTCTCCAGCACTTCCAATTAGGGGAGTGTGGTGGTTTGAATGAAAATGGCCTCTGAAGGGACTGACTCTATTAGAGGCGTGGCCTTGTCGGAGTACTGGTCTTGTTGGAGGAAGTGTGTCTCTGTGGAGAAGGGCTCTGAGGGCTCTTATACATGCAGGCCACACCCAGTCTCTCAGTTCACTTCCTGTTGCCTGCTGATGCAGATGTAGGATTTTCAGCTCCAGTACCATGTCTGTCTCCACATTTCCGTGTCCCATTATGTTGACAATGGGCTAAACTTCTGAAACTATAAGCTGAGTCCGCAATTAAAAGTTTTCCTTGTAAGAGTTGCCTTGGTCATGGTGTCTCTTCACAGCCATAGAAACCCACCTAAAGGAGATTGACAAAGCTGGTACAGACTGAGTGTAAATTTGGGTAAACACATAGAAAGCTAAAAATGTAGGGACTCACAGAGAATGAACAGTGGACACCAGAGCTTGGAGTAGGGAAATCTGAAAACAATGAAGGCCTACTAAGTTTCAGTTAAGAGGAATAAGATTCCTCAGATATATTGCACAGCATGTGAGCTGTAATTCACAACAGTGTATTGTACATTTCAAAATGGTTGAGAGTAAACTTCCCTGATTGTTGAAAATAATTTTGTCCATACAAAATGTATTTTGATTACAGTTCCCCCCCCTCCCTATTCCTCCCAGTTCCTCCCCACCTCCCCTCCCAGCCAGATCCACACCCTTTTCTGTCTCTTAGAAAACAAACAGGCAGCCAGGAGCATTGTAAAGCATGCCTTTAATTCCAGTACTCAGGCAGAGGCAGGAAGATCTCTGTGAGTTCCAAGCTAGCCTGGTCTATAGAGTGAGTACAGGACAGCCAGAGCTACACAGAGAAACCCTGACTTGGTGGGGTGGGGGGAGAAGAGGGAAAGGAAAAGAAAGAAAAAGAGAGTGGGGGAAGGAAGGAAGCATCTAAGGGATGATATTAAAATAAAATAAAAATAAAGTAAAATAAAATGAAAACAATCTAATTGTAATAGCTCAAAACAACCAAACAAGAAAAAGAACCAAAAATAAAGCACAAGAAACACATATATTTAAAGACACACATGTTGGTACACAAGAATCCCATAAAAACACAATACTGGAACATATACCCAAGCATATACATAACATGTACCCAAAGTTTTTAAAAAAAAAAAAACTTCCAGTGATACCATTAAATTTGTGTTATGTTAGCCAACTACTGCTGGGCATGGGGCCTACCCTTAACAATGTTTATTTCCTCAATGAGATTCCCTTGGAAAAAACAAATTTTTCATTTGCAGGTGACTATCAATCTAGTTTAAGGAGGGGTGTTTGTCCATTTCCCCTTTCAACCCTAGAATCCCATCTTGTACAGACCTTTGCATGCCCTGTGCATATGCTACAGTCTCTGTGAGATGATATGTGTGCAGCCCTGGTGTGTCTAGAAAGCCTTGATTCCTTGATATCCTCTAACACTCTGACTTTTTCATTCTTTCTGCCTTAGTTCCATAGGATTCCCTGAGCTGAGGGGAATAATTTAATGGAGACATACATTTGGGGCCTGGGTGTTCCCAGGTCTCTCACCCTCTGCCATTGTCTGGCTGTGTGTCTCTGTATTTGTTCCCATCTTCTGCAGAAGGAAGCTTCTCTGATTATGGCTGAACAAGGCATTAATCTATGAATGTATCAGAAGGTCACTAGGAATCATTTTATAGATAGATTCCTTTTGCAGAACAATGGTATTTGGTTTTCTTCTGGGTCCCTAACATATCTAGTCTTGTTCTTGACCACCAAATCTGTGTTGAGTATGGATTCCATCACACGGAGTGAACTTTAAGTTAAATTGGGTATTGGTTGGTTACCCCCACAAGCTTTGAGCCACTATCCAGCCAGACTTGCAGGCAGTACACCACTGTAGACTGAAATGTTTGTAGCTGGGTTGATGTGTTCTTTCTCCTTTGATAGCATGCTGAGTATCTTCCAGGAGCGTGAACTCCATAGTCTGTAGTGGTGGAGGCTCTGTGTAGGCACCAGCTCTATTTCTCCATGTTCAATAGTTGTATGGGTATTTTTTTCATCAATAGAGCATTAGTTTATGGAGAGCCATCAATAGCCTTGGCAAAAGCCCGAGTTGTTTCTGGGTTCCTATAGGATCCCTATGGCCAAGAACTCAATTAAATGTAACCCAATCCCATCATTGAAATCTTCATTTGGTGACAAGAGATGCCCTGTTGGGTGATGGGAGATGTCATTCTGTATATGTTTCTCATACTGGTTTAATGAATAAAGCACTGTTGGCCAATAGGAAAGCAAGATAGGCGGGACTAGGAGACAAGGAGGAATGAGGAAGTAGTAAGGAGGAGTCAAGATGGAGAATCTGAAGAGAATAGAACCTCCAGCCGCCTTTTCCCGGTAAGAAGACAACGTGGAAATACATAGAAATGGGTTAATAATTAAGACAGAGCTAGCTGATAAGAAACTAGTAATGGGCCAACAGAATTATATCAAATACAGAGTCTCTGTGTGTTAATTGGGGCTGGCGCAGCCGCGGGACAAGTCCAGATGGTGGGTGGAGAAAACCATACTCCTGACAGTTGGGGCTCTGTCTTTCCTGTTATCTGACAATTTTATTAGATCACCTTCATATGTGTATTTATTTTAGGAAGTTTCTATTCTATTGGATTTCTGTACTACCCATTAAATGGTCCTTAGTTTTAGTTTTCCTTCCCTGTATTGCCTCCCTTACCCTTCTCTTTCTTTCTCTTTCCATTCCAGTCTCCCACCCTTGTCTGTTCAGGGTTATCTATTTTATTTCCCCTTCCTAAGGAAACTGATACCTCCCCATCAATCCCTTACTCTCTAAGTAACATCTGTGGGTAAATGGATTGTGGCTTGCTTATCAATGATGTAAAAGCAGCTAACTTCTACATATAAACATATGACACACCATATTTGTCTTTCTGGATCTTAGTTGCCTCCCTTAGGATAATATTTTCTAGTTCCATCCATCTACTTGTGACTTTCATGACTTGGTTTTTTAAAATGGCTCAGTAAGTTTTCATTGTGTAAACATGCTCACGTTTTCTCTATCCATTTGGCTATTGAGAGACATCTAGTTTGTTTCCAGTTTCTGCACGTTACAAATAGAGCAGCAATGAACATGGCTGAGCAAGTGTCTCTGCAGTAAGATAAAGTATCCTTCAGGTAAATGTCCAAGAGTGCCATAGCTGTATCGTGAAGTAGATTGACTTCCATCTTTCTGAAAAATTGCCACACTGATCTCCACTGTGGCTGTACACATCTGCCCACCCACCAGCAATGTATGAGTGTTCTCCTTACTCCACATCTTCACCAGCATGAGATGTCATTTGTTGCTCTTGGCCTTTCTGATTGATGTAAGTTGAAACCTCAAAGTAATTTTGATTTTCATTTTCCTGATAGCCAAGAATATTGTACATTTCTTCTTAACCATTTGTGTTTCCTCTTCTGAAAAATTCTCTATTTAAACCTATAGCCCATTTTTAAACTGGGATATATGTTTCCTTGATGTTCAGTTTTTTAGTTCGTTATGTATTTTACATATTAGCTCTATAGAATGTGTAGTTGGAAAAAAAAATCTTTTCCCAATCTGTAGTCTACTTTGTTTAAACGATGGTGTCCTTTGCATTACAGAAGCTTTTCAGTTTCATAAGGTCTCATTTATTAATTGTTGTTCTTCTTAATGGCTATGATATCAGGGTTCAGATCAAAAAGCCTTTTCCTATACCAATGAGTTCAAGGCTAATCCTGGCTTTCTGTTCTATCAAAGTCAGTGTTTCTGAACTTCTGTTGAGATCTTTGATCCATTTGGAATTGTGTTTTGTGCAGAGCAATAACACAAAAAGACATGTTAATCGATTGAAGACCCAGAAATAAGTCAACACACCTATGGGCACCTGATTTTTGATACAGAAACCAGAAATGCACAGTGGAAAAAAAGACAGCATCTTCAACAAATATCAACTCTTTTTAACCACAAAAGAAAAAAAAAAATGTGTGTTTGAAGTGATGCCTATATTAGTAAGCACCATTTGTCCTTCACTCAAAGGCTGATGATAGCAATACATTATGTCTGAATATATAAAATTAAAAATGTTCAATTTGTAATGCAATCTGAAAGGAAAACGAGACAAATAGAAGGTGTAAGATAAGAAAAAACTGATCATAATATAACTCATGGCTTAGTGTGAATGTAACTCTAAAGATAGCAATATAAAGTGCTCAGCCAGGTGTGGTGGTACAAGCCTTTGATCCTAGCCCTTGAATGGGTGGATACTGTGAGTTCTAGGCCAACTTGATCTATATGTCACGGTCCAGACTAGCGAAAGCTATTCCCTGAGACACCATCTCATCAATGACAATAATACAAAGACTCCTCGTTGATTTAAGCATAATTTTCAAATAGCCATACTAATGATACAAAAGACTTTTAAAAATGTGTGTGCTCAGCAGTTGGGATGAAAGTTGTAGAGTATGTCAAAGTCTTTTACAACTTCCAAAGAAATAAGTAGGGCCAAGTGAGATGACTCAGTGAATAAAAAAAAAGCACTTGCTACACAAGTGTGACAACTGGATTTCAGACCTTCAACACCCATGTAAATCCTTGGCTGGTGCAAGGGCCTGCTTGCAATCCCAGGCAAGGAATGCCTAGAGCATGCCTAGAGCAAACTGACTAAGTAGATTAATTGAATCAGAGAATTCTAGGATCAACATACAAGGTTGAAAGTGATCAAGGAAGGCATCTGGCATCAGCATCTGGCCACACACACACACACACACACACACACAGAGAGACACAGAGAGAGAGAGAGAGAGAGAGAGTCAGACACACATATATACCACATACACACAAATAATAATAAATATTATATATAACAAACTGAAGAAAAGTACTAAAAGAATCAATTGAAGGAACAGAGGTTGCAACTTCTGGGGGAAGGCAAATGGTAAGTGAGAAAGTGGGAGACTTTATTTTTTATTGCTTGAGTCCTCAGACCATTTGCATCATGGAGGACTCTTTCAGAAGCCCTAGTATTATCAGAATTGTTGCAAGAAGATCACTGTATTCAAGTTGTTTTGCCATGTGCTACTGAGTGTTTGTTTATTTCATGGCTTTGGTCAAATATCATCGTTTAAATACAGGGGAAAGTAGCCACAGAAAGAGCCTTCGGCTTGCTGAAGTTACTACACACAGCTAAGCCTGAAGTATAAACAGCCCTGGATGAGCCTGGCCTTCTTACATTCTTACGTTTTCTCCAGCTGTGAAATGTATTTATGACTCCAAGTGCTTTTATTTGCTCATATTTGAATCCCAAGGAGGACACACCTCAGAGAAAGCACTTGCCAAAAATAACCTCCCATCATAGTGTTACCAGCTGCCTTAAAACGCCCTGAAAACTGTCAGATTTCTTCACATGTAGCAGTCACACGCCTGTGGTATATGCTTTGGAGCCTGCAAAATACATCATCTATCAACAAGTAATTGTAAATATTAAATAAATCGAAATATTTCTTTAGTATTTTGATGCTCATCTACATATTTCAAAGATATTTCTCAAATGTAACATATTATTACATGACAAATTTTTTTAAAAAAATAATTAAATTATTGTGAGTCATCATGGGTGCACACATATGTATGTATGCCAAAGTATATGTATAGGGACCTGAGAAGTTGGTTGTTTTTTTGGAGTCTGTTTTCTCCTCACACCTTTCTGTGGGTTCTAGGGATTGAACTCAGGTCCTGGGCTTGCACAGCAAGCACTATTACCCACTAAGCCCTCTCACTGACCCCAATTGCTTATTTTTGAATCTCATCCAGCTTTCCAGCCTCCTAGTAAGTACCTACTATACATGTTTCCAGGCCACTTGCCTGAGGTGACAGAGTATGAGGAATGATGAGTTAATTTTAATGCTAACAAAGAAAACTGAAAACAGAAGAGGGAAGAGGGGGGAGGGAGAGGGGAAAGGAGGGAGGGAAGGGGAGAGAGAGAGAGAGAGAGAGAGAGAGAGAGAGAGAGAGAGAGAGAGAGAGAGAATGCTCTTTAGTTAAAATCACAGAGGATGATACTGTATAGTCACACACCATGGGTTTGGCGAGATCTTCCTCTCTGCCTTTGGGTTAATTTGATCATTTGAGAGGTCTGATAATAGCATAGCGCTTTGAGGTGATTGATGGGCTCTCTGCTAACCAATACCACACAGCTGATTGCCATCATGTAACTTGTCTTTTCTCCAAATACAGTTCAGAGCATGCACACACTGTAGATGAGCTACGTTCAGCTTCTTTGACATGCCTGCCTGTCCCTTTTGAGGGCTCACAATACTGCATTTCTACAGCACAGGCAGAAGTAATTAGCTTCTCTCTGCCTCTTTGAAATTTCAGTGCTTTTCTTCCATCTAGGGTAAGAAATCTGACCTTTTACCTCCTGGTGTAGGAAGAAGTGTGGAGGGTGAATTCGATCTCATTACTAGTGAGAGCCTCCAAGGGAAATGATTTCATCCTCCTTCTCTACAGCCCTCTGTATCTTCAAAGGGAGCCACCTCTTATTTCCTGATGCCTCTTCCCAGTATCAGGTCCTGAGTTAGTGTTTAACTGTAAGATGGTGTTTGGTCAGAAGTTGTTACGGTTGTCCTTTGGCCGGAGGCTGGGTGCGAATACTGGCTCAGCTTTGTTTTATCAGCCATACGATCTGCAGCTCTGGGGAATGAATTTTGCATAGTCTAACTCCAGTAAGTAAGAAGCTTGCTTTTTTTTTTTTTTTTTTTTTCTCCCCTCCATAACACAGATATTTACTCAAACCAGTTCAGATCCCTGCATGCACGCTTTCTTCATCAGAACCCCTAGGGACAAGGGGTGGAGCATGACAAGTTAGATTCCAGCCTTGAACCCCACCCTGCACTGCCAACAATTACTGTAAGATTAGGATACGCTGAGGGCCAAATCAGTTCCCTGAAAGGGAATCCTTCCAGCGAAGCCTGCCCTAACTCAGTTAACCTGTAAGGCGAGGGAGGATTGGTTCACTCCCCACAACAGCATTAAGAAGTGAATCCACCCTATCGGCCTGCTGTGGATTTCACCAGTGAGCCCTGGGGATTTCGGACAATGCCCTGGTGCTGAAATAGCAACTGAAATCTCTTAGTCGGCGGGACTTGGGTTCTGTTCTGGCATCTGGCCCAGTGTATCAAAATTGTGGTTTTGCAGCCTGTTTTGGAAGCTGCTCCACTAAGCCATGTGACAACCCCAAAAGTTGGTCTGGCACCAGAAAGACTCCGTCAGATTGCGAACTTGAGAGGCCTCAAGTTGCCTGTTTTTGTATTGATGCCTCCCTTCCCATAATCATTAACAGAAGGTGAGAGCCTGAAGTTGGAACACACCTCACACCTACTGGGCGCTGGCGTTTCTGTCTCTGTGCCCTCATAAATCCCCTGGCTCTGTGTGTGTGTTTGCCCACTCGAATAAAAGCATTCTTCAGGGAAAAGTGTAGTAAGCGTTTGAGCTGTCAGCATAGCTCAAGAAACTTACTTGACAGGGAGCATGACAGAACTATAGATTTACCTGAAGATTCTCAGTTTATTTTCTGGTTTTAACAGGAGGAGAAACAGAAGATGTGATGGCTCTAGCCACAGCCAGGCAGAGGTCCCCTTGGGACTTATGCAGGTCCTATGTCACATCCAAACGGAGGGCGTAGATACAAGATATAGCTGTTCTCCCATTGAAAGGTAGAGTACTGAATATGCTATACCAATGCTGATAACTCTCAGTTTATTGTTTCCCGAGTCCACCATTCTTATGAAAGCTTCATCTGTTAAAACCACACCCACTCCTGAATGCCTACTGTGTTCTTGACCCTGTGGTAAACAATGGACCATACACACATTTACTCATAGTCCTTGATTTAAAGACACATGACATGACTGGTGACTGATAACGAGGCACATTGGATCACCATAAAGGTAAAGCAAGTTTAGAGAAAAATGTTGTGTTAGGCGTCTTGAATGATGTGAGCATTGGCCAGCAAGGAGCATAAACATGGCTCTCTCCTAAAGTGCTGTGACCTAGAAACCAGGTGAGTGGGAAAACAAGAAGGGGAAACTCTAATATCGGCGGCAGCGGTGTTTCTCAAGGAATTAGGTATAAACAGCAGGTATCCCTGCTTGTAAAAACTCAGGAGGCCTACAGAAAATGAGTATCTAGAAGGGCGTGGCTTTAATCAGAAATGAAGGTTACAGAGGAAAACCCTGAATGAATGATGCTGGGAGCCAGAGCAGAGCGTTTCAAACTGACAAGGGGAGAGATTGAAAATAAGAAAGATTTCGGTCAAGAAGATGAAAACATCAAGGGCAGGTTTCTAAGTGATTCTCCTCTCGTAAAGACTGAGGGAGGTCTGAGTAGACATCGAATGGCCTTGGTTTCTTGGACAGACTCAACCAATTACCTGTTTGTTCTTCAGCACCACATAGGAACAGTACTATGTTAAGGGCAGCCTTGCATATGAATGTGGGTTACCACATTCCAGCTCTGTGTGTTAGCTGGTTCTTGACTGGTGTGTGTTGGGTAAGTTTGACAGACATCACAATACTAAGTGTGATCACACAGACCCCTACTTTGACTAAGACAAGCATGGCGAAGATTAAATGGGCTTTCTCTAACAAATTTGGTTCTTCTGCTTCAATAAAACCCTCTAGGGAAAGAAGTTTGTGATTTCCACCGCGGGTATCTATGCCCGAGATCATTCCACAAATATCCTCACTTTTAAAAAGTGTGAATGCCAGATTTCTAAACTAATTTTTGATAATGTATAGAACCGGTAATACTGAATTCATTGGTGAAATTTCTTTATTTTGAAAAACTTCAGGGGAAATGTACTTAAAGGAATATTAACTGAATAGTCTCTTTTATATTTCCGTTGTGTGTGTTCTTCGTTCCTGTAACTCTAGGTAACAGAGACCCCTCTTGTTTGTATGACTTGCTGTTGTCTCTCCTCGTTCTAAAATGGTTGCATACTGCCCACAAATGCTGCAATAAAAGGGCCACATTTGGGGGCAGATTTCAAGATGAAGTTTATAAAATTTTAATTTGAGGGCTGGAGAGATGGCTCCGTGGGTTAAGAGTGCTTGCTGCTCACAAACCATGAGGAACTGAGTTCAGACCCCAGTAGCGATGTTGAAGCCATGGCTTGCGGGAGTATGGGCAGGATGATCCGAGGAGCTTCCTGGCTGCCAATCCAGCTCCAAGTTCCCTGAGAGTCAGGACACCTGATGTCCTCTTCTGGCTTCCTCCCTCATGTGCATGGGTAAGTGTACCTGCCCACACATGCACATACCATTTACCACATTTAAACACATACATTCACACCCACACATACACAAAAATAACTTAGTGTTGTCAATCAAGAGCTGAGCCACTATCTATTAACAGCACATGATCCTTCTTCAACTTTGAATTACAAGACCAGTAAACAAACACCTAACTCTTGTAGTTGTGGAGATTTAAAGAGGAAGATCCCATCCTTTTCCAGACCCTGCTGTTTCTCCCAAGGTGTCCACTGATGTCTCCTCTTATCCTGGGTCTGTCCTTCCTGCAAGCTTCTCTGGCTGCCAGAGGACGGCAGGGCCTTCAGAATACAGCTTCGGCCCCCACCCAAGAGCTAGTGGTCACAAGCCCGTGCTCTGTTCCACACTCGCAGAATCCAGGTGAATTTTAAAATAGAATAAATGGAGATCCAGTTATGTAAAATGTCACCTCTGGCCTCCTGTTCTGTCGAGAGTTAAGACCAGCTGGTTTGTTGCTCTTGGTATCAGTTTCCAGTGCCTAAGTCTCTGTGATCTGCAGCAGAAATTCTTACAACAGGGCCCTTAGAAGTCTCGTTCTCTGATGGGCTGCCAGAGGCAGAGTCCAAGGCATATCTATGCAGACAGACTTTTTACTGAGTTCCCAGGGACTGGGAGAAAACTACCAGAAGCAGCAGGCCCCCACTGTGTTCTACATCTAGTAATCAACAACTGTCTCCCGTGGATGGTGGGATTGACTGACAACTACATATTTATCTGGTCCCATTGCTAATCTAGACAGAGATGACGATGCAGATGAGAGGGAGATGAGCGAGGAGAGGAAAAGAGCAAGAAGGGAAGTGGGAAGCATTATCAATACACTGAAGGAAAAAAACAGGTACAATCTGGGTTTTCCCCCCTAAACCTCCTTCTCAGAGGGCAACTCAAAGAAACCACTGTCCTGCTATGAAACTTGTTCCTTCTTATGGAATCAAGAAATTAAAGATACTTCAGTCACCTATTGCAACTTGGAGTCGAATTAACAGCACTGATAAGCTTGGCTTTTATGAGACTGCATAGTATTAGTTCTCACTTCTCAAACAAGTAATGGCATGGATTTAAAAATGTTTGGAGCTGCTAATACAGTTGCATGGCAGAGTGTTTGCCTAGCATTTGTAAGAACCTCAATGTGACCCCAGACATCCACTCCTCAGCCAAAGAACACCTATAGAGGCAGTACCTGCATCCAAGAGGGTCTCCCAGTACAATGATCATCAGTCCCATTGGACTTCACTCCACATTACAGAATTAAATCCACTAAATAAAAACATTCTGGTAAAGAAACCACATTTAAAATCTACAGGTGTATGTTTGGTTACATTTAACCTATCTTTTTTCTTATCCCTCTAGTCTTAATAGAGAAATTTAACACTTATTTGCGAGAGTACAAATATGTCACCTTCTTTTAATAGAAGTAAACTAGATCATGAGTTCCTCAATTTCATCTTCCAGGATAAAGCTCCTATAATGTCTTTTATTCTGTCAATGAAATTTCATTTGGCCTCGACTAGATTTTGACAAATTACAATTTGAACGTTTAGAAAGGTTTCTTGATCTAAACAATGCATTTCGTTGAAATTCAGGATCAAACACAATCGTGAAGCTGCAAGATGCCCTGGCCTTCCCCACATCTGAGGGAGCCACACCTGCTGAGCCTGCTGCTTTCCTTCTCTTGGTAGGAGAGTTCTGGTGAGATGCTCAGATCTGACCGATACATCACTTCTATCGGTTTACAAAGGAGAAAACTCAGACCCAGAGCTCAGATGTGTTGCCCAGATTATCACCTCTGCCGACAGTGCCAACTGGCCAGCCCAGGCTGCTGTTCCTTTCACTGGTCTTCCTAGTGCCCCACCCATGACCAATTCAGACAAGACAGGGAGATGGAAGCCTGATCTTGCAAACTGCCACCTGTCTCAGAGACATCCCCTTCCCAGAGAGCTCCTTGGGAGACCTCCCCAGGCTTTGTTTATGCTGGGAAACAAACAAAAGTTGTGTGTGAACCCAGCAACACAATGGGAAACACAGGCCCTAATACTTACCAACCTAAGATTTGGTCAGAAAAAAACCAGATGGTAGCTTTGAATGATGCTATACAGCAGTGTATGTAGTGGGTGAAAAGGAATGTCTAAACTAAAATTGGTCTTTGACCTTGCTCCCAGCACAGGGACCTTCGGCAAACCTCCTAATCTTCACAAACTTATTACCCCTTCTGTAAAATTAGCATAAATTGTATGTGAATGGTAGAATTTTGTAGAAGTTCAAAGAGGGAGAAAGATAGAAATAGACAGGGACAGGGCTCATGATGACAAGACTTATGAGTGAAGGCATCTGATGCCCTGAGTTTAATACCCATGGACCTCATGGTAGAGTTAGAACTGATCCCTGGACATTTTCATCCTCTGAAAGTGCAAGGTCTATCTACACAGGTATGGGTGGGGGGGGGGTCAGGAATGAAGAGAAAGAGAAGAAAGAAACAGAGATTAAAAGAGAATCCCAGGCTATACAGCAGGCACTCAGTGTGTGAAGTTCACAATGCCTGAGGGTAAACTAATGGGTGAACTAATGGGATTGTCTACTTTGTCATAAAAGTACACACAGAATCACACCTCTCCCCAGGACCTAGACCACATGAAAGAGGCGCTATCAAATTGAGTCTAGGACCTCAAAATGTTTGAGTTAGTGGGCAGACTCCCAGAATGGTGTTCTCTGATATTCCTCCCAAAGCTTTGACAGATTTCCTGCACAGTGCTGGGTCCCTAGAGGAAAAATGAAGACAGCCTTCAGCAGACTTGTCCCTCTGGCCCCTAACTCAGGATTATCTTCTATGTATTTTCACAGAACACTATATACTTCACACACTTACTGTGTCGGACTGTAACTGTTGATTTACTTGTCTGCTTTGTCAAGTAACTTAGGAGCTCTACAACCACTTGACTAATGCAATGCAAATCTCACATTTGAACTCACAAGTCTCCGTGAAAATTTCTGAATGAAAAAAAATTAAACAATCTCGTTTTTAAAATCAGCTTAAGGGATTGATGTTCTCCACACCCTCCTCCCAAACCCAAGATTGTACCCTTTCCAGTTTCCCTTACAAGGAAGAAAAGTCTCTATTTCCAGCATTTAGGCCACCTAGGCATCTGTTTGGGATGTTTCTCATCACATTAATCCACTCAATAAGTTGTGCTTCGAGAGAAGATCTGGTGCTCTGGGACAGCAGCAGATGGACCATGGTCCCTTCTTGGAGAGGCTCACAGGATAAGGGATAAAGGCTCCGATTTTCAGAGAAGCCACTAACCATTAGCCAAAATATTTCTGGATCAGTAACCATACCCTATCATCAACTTGACTCTCTAAAAATTACAGTGTGGCTTTAGGACCTGGTACGTAGTGTACATGCAATAAACATTGGCTGGATAAAGAATGATGGGTGTTTGAGTGAGCTTTGATTGACTGTAGGTGATGCTGAGAATCAGCAAATGCCTCTAAGCCTTCTGTGATAAGCCTGCTTGGGGCACCCGCTGAGGTGACACCACCTGGAGAGTTTACTAACATTCCAGACATCCTCCTGGGAGCAGGTGATAGTTTTAAGAAACTGTATGGAAGTAGATGAGGGAGAGCACTTTGATGCCACAGCAAAACATATTCCAGGCTTCAAAGAGATCTTGGAGACAAAACTCTGACTAAATAACCTTCCAAAACTAACCAGCTTCCAGGACACTCCCTGCTTTTAAAGCACATTTGGCCAAAGCATAAGCTGCCAGTACCATTTACCTATCATCTCCATTACTGATAATCAGAATTTATTTGGCCTTAGATTTGTCTGCCGGGCTCTCTTTTTTCATTTGTGGAAAAGGGGCCTTGTTTCTACAAACTGCCTGCCGTAGGGCTGGGCGCGCAGTTGCTATGGCATGCTGCATTTCTGTTTTTGTCCTCCTTGCTCTTGTTTTCAACGGGTAAAGGTAGCCCTGTGTAAGGTCTTCCTGGGGTTTCCGTGCAAGTCAAAACAGAAGGGCAGAAACAACCCTCATCCGTTTTTGAATTCTCTTGTCCACTCACTCATCTGTTTGCTTGCCATTTTTTCTTAGGATAGACCACGCTGTCGAAAGTTACAGAAATAAAACAAATGGGAAATGCCATCACAGAACCCACCTATTTGATATCATGCTGAAAACAGATACATATCTAAATGACAAGGAACATACAGCTTCTCACCTATCCTCTCTGTTGCCAAGGGGGACAACTCTGACTTTAAAAAGGTAATTCTAGAGAGAGAATTACAAGAAAGAAAGGCGAGGTGCCCCCGCCCGCACCCCCCTCCCCGTGTGCCTTTATCCTTTTCATTCAGAGGGTAAATTCAGATGTGGTTGGGTAAAGCAGCTACACTTACACCCAAGGATGCTGAGACAGAAATGCCCATCACTTCTTTGCTCTTTAGATTGATTCAGTCTCATAGTGACCTCCTCTAAGGACAATGTGACAGGATGAAAGGTTGTGACACTCCCAGGTCTAGTCAGACAGTCACAGAGGCTCAGCCCAAGAGCACCCCCCCTCAGAGCTCACTGTTAGCCAATTAGAGACTGAGGTTTCCAGATGGTGAGATACGGTTCTGCTGCTGGGCCAATCAGGCGCCAGGCGGGGTCGGGGGAGGAGATGCGAGGAGAAGCCTGGGGCGATGGAGACACAGAGACATCAGCAGAAGTTTCTCACCTTGGAATGTGAGGGACGCTCCGGCATCTCCAGCAAATATCCACCTCTGCGTGCAAGGACCTTAGGCTACTTTCTCCACTTCATCCTCCTGGGGCCTGGGGGGACTGCTGATAGCTTCTGTCCCTGCTGCCCTTTTTAATGTTACCATTCAGGAGAAAGAGAGCAAGGAACAACTGCGTGCTAGGGAACTGACCTAAGGCCCTGTGGGCCTCTGGAGAGAGGGGACAGCAGAGGAGTGGCTGGGGCTGGGAGACTCCATGCGTGGGCCATGGACAGAGCGGCGCTCCTGGCCCTGCCCAGCTTGTGTGCGCTGTGGGCAGCCGTGCTCTCGCTGTTCCCCTGCGGAACCCAGGGCAACTGGATGTGAGTATGGGCTCTGTGGAGGCATGAAGGGTAGGTGGCCAAAGGGGTGGCCTGTGCCAGGGAACTTTCAACTGAGGCCAGGGGAGGAGGAGAGGGAGCCCTGGGACCGCGCTGACCTAATGCATCGGGGTAGGGGAGGAGGGGAGGGGGCCGACTTATGGCAGGGGCACCTTGTCTTACAGGTGGCTGGGCATTGCCTCCTTTGGGGTACCAGAGAAGCTGGGCTGCGATGGCTTGCCTCTGAACAGCCGCCAGAAGGAGCTGTGCAAGAGGAAACCTTACCTGCTGCCTAGCATCCGCGAGGGCGCCCGGCTGGGCATCCAGGAGTGCAGAAGCCAGTTTCGACACGAGAGATGGAACTGTATGGTCGCGGCCGCCACCACCACCCCGCTCGCCAACAGTCCCCTCTTTGGCTATGAGCTGAGTAGTGGTGAGTAGTGGGGTTGGTAGGACATAGAAAGAGACAACTTTTCTGCCAGTGCCTTCGTTAGAGTGAATAGTGGCTGCACCGTCCAGTCTTTGCGAGATATTCAAATAGGGAAACTGGGGCTACAGGGGCCAGACCCCAGTGTGCAGGTGCAGCCCTACAGAGGGACACCCCAGATCTACGGACACTTGGGCTGCAGTTCTCCGTCCTTCCCGTGGCCCCTGGCAAAGTTGCAGAAAAACTGTGAGTCCCCACCCCGTCGACCCCTCGGACCCCGTGGCGCCCCGCTCCGTGGGTGACCAGCTGGACAAACATGAGGTCTGCAGCCGGGAATGCTGCTGCCGCATCTGCTTTGATTTAAGCAGCTCTGTGGCGCGCAGAACTGCAGACAAGTAGCTAATTGAAGGACAGCCACACGTTTTATTGACTCCTGGAAACACCCGATTTAGTGTACAACGATGATTTTTTTTTTTTTTTTTTTAAAGGGACTGTCACCTGAGCGCGACTTCTTTTACTTCCCCTGGTTTTCTGTTCCTTCCATCTCTCCCCGGCTGAGCGCATTTTTCGCGATACGGGAAAGTTCCGGAGGTGGGGGGAGTTCTTTCACATGTGTGCATGATGATTTAGCAAGGGTAACGGTACTCGGAGCCAGGATGCTTCCCGAGACACTAGCAAAAGTCAGAGGGTTTTAGGCCCAAGTCATTGAAAGTTGCGCTCACTGTCTTTTTTAAAGTTTTGTTTCCGTTCGTACTGCCCCTTTGACCCTTCCCTACTCTGATACTGCTTGTGCCTCCCAGAGCTGTGCCTTCCTAGCTCCGAGTTTTGGCTGACAAGTGCTGCAGATGGATCCCTGGCCTGGGGGTTGGGGGTGAAGGGTAAGAGGCTGGAGGAGAAAGAAAGAAAAGTAAAAAAAACAGAGAAAAATTATGTATCCTAAACAGTTGCTGAGGCATAGAAGCTTTCGTTGGTGAAAAGGGTTATGGAACGACCCGCACGAGTGAAACTGTTTCTATTCCAATCTAAACATCTGGAAAGAAAGAAAAAAAAAAAAATCTACTGCTGGGTCCTTTCTAGTCTAATTTGTGAATGTCCTAATGGAACTTTGATTTCAAAGATTTTAACTCCAACTCTACTGACTGAGTGCAAAATGCAACTTTTTCAAAACAGGACACTTCCACAACAATTCTTTTTGCAAGTTTTCAATTATCTTTTATTAGTTTTATGAGTAGATGGTCAGCTGTACTGCATAAAATGTTAACTACTTAGTTGCAGTGATATTCACTATATCCCTTTTAAAAATCTTATCTTTAATGTTAAAGACAATGAATATTTACCTAGCAATTGTCTTGATTTTTGTTAATTTTTAACTTTCATTCTGACCCGTGTTGTCTATTCAAAGAAAAATCGCACCAGAATTTTCTGTTTGTGTTTTGTGAATGCAGCATACTTTGAAAAAAGATAAGAAATCTGTTTCCTTTTCACTTGCCATTTACATCATCTATGCAAAGGATTTACATTCAACATAAACTAATGAGCTGCTGCTACTGTCCATGAAACACTAAGACAGATACTAGTGAGGATTACAAAAACAAGCATAAATTTTAATATATGAGAAGAATGGGTGACAATATGGCATGTGACATCCCATGATGTGGGATCCTGAAAAATAATGCTGTTTTTTTAAGTCTAAAATATTAGATTTCCTTTTCAGTATTCACCCATTACAGCAGCCATTGTAAACACTTGAAAAATTGATTGCCTCATAAGCCAACGACGAGCTTTAGGACTGAATTTCAACAGAAAATGACAGCTCTGTAATTTATTAATTTTTTTCTCCTTAGGCACCAAGGAGACAGCGTTCATTTATGCCATCATGGCTGCAGGCTTGGTGCACTCTGTAACCAGGTCATGCAGTGCAGGAAACATGACCGAATGTTCCTGCGACACCACCTTGCAAAATGGTGGCTCACCAAGTGAAGGCTGGCATTGGGGGGGATGCTCTGATGATGTCCAGTACGGCATGTGGTTCAGCAGAAAGTTTCTAGATTTCCCCATCAGAAACTCCACAGGAAAAGAAAGCAAAGTACTGCTAGCCATGAATCTACACAACAACGAAGCCGGAAGGCAGGTATGTATTAGAAAATTAAATAAGACCCCAGCGTCATTGGGTAAATAGTACTTAGGATTATTGCTTCTGGGTGAATCCATGCCAACGATTTTAAAACCAAACATTGGCAGTAGAAGAAATAAATAGGCATATATCCTTTTCTGAGTGTGTATTGACTACACTGGTAAGCTTTCTTAGGGAATATACATCCACTATTTAATTTTTTGGAAAGCAAAAGTTTTTATGGAAAAAATTGTTTATTTTATAAAGTAATTTAGGTTCAATTAAGACTATAAAAGAATATGAACATAAAGTTATGGCTATGTTAAAGGTAATGACATTCTAAACTATGGTTATATTAAAGATAGTTTTAGAGGAGGTGAATAGAAGGACCCAGCCCCTAGTGAATGCCTTTATAAATTCTGGTTTTAAACATTGTTTTTTAAAAAAGGAATACGTGTGTACCCTACTTAGCTTTTATATATTTACATTATGGACTATTGATACGATAAAGTTTGGATTCTAAAACACTGTTGAATTGTTTGGCAATTCACCGTAACTTTCCTAAAAGGCTATAACATTTTTATGAATGCATATTTTCTGTCATAATAAATTTTTCAAGACAGATATAATTTTGAATTTCCAATAACCTGTGAAGGTCCCAGTGTTGTTACCACAATTGCCACATCCTCCTGAAGTAAATTCAGACAGTTTGCAGCATCTCTTAGGAATAGTTAAAGTATATGTTGCATTTGTTTTTTACATTTTTGGCAAGTGAATAATGGAGCTCATTCACAAAGTTTGGAAGTTCTAGCCAGTTTTCTTTATTTAACTGCCCTCATTTAAAACACAAAAAGCCAGAAGACTCAGTAAAATGTCACCAGAACTCCTCAAGTTTGCATTTACAGTCCCATTTAATTTGAATATGCAATCCAAAAAGGCAAAATAGAAAACAAGACAATCCCATAAATAAGTTATACAAGTTTCCCATATTTTTACTCAGGAGCTTCAGAAACGTTATTTGATTTCACTAACATTGCCTTTGCTCTGCACCATAGTAATTTGTATAACCTTTTTCCCTTGGGATTTTTCCATTGTGAAAATAAGAATGAGATATTGATGGATTTTTAAATAAAGAAATATCTATTATTTTTAACATTTTAATATGAAAGAATTAAATGCAATTAACATTGTTCTCTTAGACTCTAGCATTAAGCTCAAGAAAAACATCAGGGTACACCAAATCACTATATTTATTTAAAAGCTGAGAAAACAATCACATAAATATTCATTATTCATCGTTCGTTGAATGGTTTGATAACGATTTAAAAATTTAACCAAAAAAAAAAAAAATGAAACTCAGTTCTTCTTATGATTAACTCTTAAATAAATGTAGTTGTGTCTGAGCTTATGAAAATTTCCAACAATTGTATAAAAGAAAATTAAGGTTTTTGTTTGTTTGGTTTTTGTTTTTTTGAGACAGAGTTCTCTGTATTGCTTTGGAGCTAATCCTGGAACTAGCTCTTGTAGACCAAGCTGGCCTAGAACTCACAGAGATCTGCCTGCCTCTGCCTCCCAAGTGCTGGGAGTAGAGTCCTGTGCCACCAACACCCAGTTTTATGGATAACATTAAGTTTTATTTCATACTGTGTGTTTTCAAATTAGGGGGGTATACTTGACTCTATCATTGTAAATATTAGTTTTAAACAGTTATTTACAATTTGATTTTGTTTTTTTGGTTTTTTTATCTATAGCAATTTTAATGCACTATTGGCTAGGGGAAAAATCAATTTCCCCATATTACATAGATTTTTGCTATTTTTCCATATCGACAAATAAATAGTTCAGCCCATATAGAGGTACACATTTTGTACAAATTTCATTTTCCCTTCTTTTGCCTCATATTATTCTAGAAGGAATCCTAAAATATAACAAAACATTTACCTGGTTATTCTGAGGGTAATACATGGGTGTTTCATTGGCCTTTACTTGGGAGATATTCTAATTCAAAATATTTTTATGTTTCTTTCCACTGCTAGGTTTTTTTTTTTTTAAGTCTAAATAAACAAAAAAGGAGGTTTCTCTAACATGGACAAGAAGCTGACTCAATTTTTTAATATTGGCCATTATGATTTTGATCTGTCAGGCATATTTGTCTGAGTAAAGTTTAAGGTCTGCATTCAATTGAGTTGGTTTTTCTAGCCTCAAAATCCCAAACTCAAAATGTAGGAAAGCGTTCAGAGAAATGTGGGTACTGGCGCTTAGTAGCACTATGAGCAGGATAGATGATTTTCTAACCGCTGACCTTAAATACTCTGATTCCCACTTGGTTTCTGACACCATTCCTAAAGTTATGACTCCAAGAATAATGTTGCTGGGCGGCGATTGGCTGCGAGAACGATGTGATGTCTTCCAGGGGCAGAACTTCTGGGAATAATGTGACTTGGAATATTTATGGGTATTTCTTTTGGTGTGCTTAAAATATTTCCATTCTTACCATGCCTACCTCATAAACTTTTAAGTTTTCCTACCCCATAATTTGTTTTATTATGAGTAACTCAACAAAGTGGGAAGGGCAGACCCCAAATTTTCATTGACCTGTTTCAAGAATATTTATAAGTAGTTGAACAACACATCTGTGCTTTGCTTTTCAGCAGGTTCAAATAAATTTGGGGATAGAAAGGGATGAAGAGGGTCAGAGGAATCTACACACACACACACACACACACACACACACACACACACACACACACACACACACACACACACACACATCCAATCTTAACTTACAAAGTTCCTAAGTTAAACCCATCCTCCAATGACTGACACAATGAAATATTGGTTACAGAACATTCTACGCCAGTTTCTGGCCATTCCTAATGAAGTTTGGGTAAAACAATACGTAGAAACCAATCTCTGCCCACAGCATTATCTTAGACTCAAAATTGTGAGGCAACTAGTCCTTAAATCATTTCTCATGCAACATCTTCTTTTGCATTCAGTTCCACTGATACATCCTTCCCATTTTACCTATCAACCCGAAACTTCCATGAAGGACCCCTGTAGATTAAATGCCACCTTCCTAATTGCTCTCCTATAGTTTTACACTATTCCACCAAAATGCGCACATCTGTTTGCAATAGTTAACAAAACATTCCTCTGCTAACGTCGTTATAAACCTTAACAACTCAACTAGAGGAGAGAGAGGAATTTTCTCATAACCACACACAATTCATTCAGTTGCTATTCTCTTTTCCAGTTACCAGAAAATATCAGAGCTGCCACCACGGCTCACACTAGATGTTCAACATTATTAATTAAGAGCTCCAGCAGGAAGGATACAGAACACACATTTTGGAGAGTTCCTGGAATATTTTTAAATGTACTTATATTTTCCACTTTCGTTTTCTGTTTGTCTAACTTTATCTTGCTAAGTTATAAAGACTTTATATCATATATCACCAATTTATGTAAGACAAGTGTCGTAACCACACTGTTTATTTTTCTATAAAATTGGAATCACAACTGAGTACCTGTTCGTTAGCTACATATTAAGTGAAAAGGATTTCTTGCTATAAAACCAGATCGAAGTACATGATTTATGAAAATGTGTTCCAAGAAACACTAATGTCGGCAAAGTTAAACTCTGTATGTGTGTGTCTACCCGGAAACTCCGTATTTCATAAAACCTTCCAGGAAGTGACTATGTTGCTCTACTTTAATTACGAGTTCTATCCTTGAAATATTGAGAGGACATGATCATTCAAAGTGTACATGAAATTATTGGGATTCTTCTACTTGAAGTTCATTTATGTATGTAAGTTCTGGGGTAGAAAAATAATATATGCCACATCGATGAAATGAATACTATTTTCTTCTATTTCTATTCTGGCCCCTTTTGATCAAAAGTCATAGAACTAATTATTTACAAACATAAAAGTGGAAAATTATCAACCCCAGTATTAAAAAAAAGTTGTTTTTATAGAGTAGAAAAATCCTTCAAAATCCTAATATAAGCTTAGTAGGTGACAAAATTGAATTTGCAAGCCTCTTTTATTCTTCCAAATTGTGTAGCAACTTGGTGGAGTCCCACTGTTTGGGAGAGAGTTAGGATGAAGCTGGAGGAAGACTTTGCTGGCTCAAGGTCTTCCAGGACCATAAACCCTCCAGCAGTGACTTTCCTTCCTGGTGGTGATGTTTGTTTCTCTTCCTAGTCAGGTTAGCCACGGAGGATGCATTAAAACTGCTTGTGTGAGTGAGTGCATAGGCATTTGAAATGCATCTACTCTGTTTCTCATGCTTTGCAAACCAACAGTGCCCATGTCTGAACTGGTTACAAAAAAAAGGAAGCTGGGCTCTCCGTCATGATATGGAGGAAAGGCAGCTTTAAATCACTAAGTGATGACTATCAGGAACGCTGATCTGGTTTAAACATACACTTACTCTCAGGTCTGGGGCTTCTCGGACAATTTATTTTATTAGCTATACTGATTGAGCTCTTTATTTCTTCATATCCTTTGGCACTTAAAATACAAACAAAGGTGGCATATTGCATTAATTTTAAATATTTACCTGCATGTAGACATCTTAACAAAACAAGGATTTTGTGAATAACAAATGCCAAGAATAAGATTTTCTGTGTGCCATACTGTATATAGTAAGTTGTTCGTTTTTTACCAAAGGATGCTTTTGCTTTGTGTTGTTAAGAAATAGATACATTTATTAATTTTAAAGTTTTCTGAATAAAAATGATTATGTCCTATGTTCTAGAAAGGACAGAATTTAATACTATTCTATCGATTATTTTAAATGCTACTACTCAAAAGTATTAAAAATTGTACAAATCAATATCACATGTTCTCATTTAACGCTGCAATACAATATTACTTGTTTGGAATATTCTGTGTGGTTAGACTGTTTGAAGCATGTTAGAAAATGCCGTTCTGCAGACATATCAATAGTAATAAAGCTTTGGTTATTTTGGAGTTTTGGTAAGAATTTAAAACTTCTTTCATGAGATTAGATGCATAATTTTCAAGTTGTTGAATGGGTGGGTTCATTTTTCATTTGCCCAGCATGTTGACAGAATGTCAACTCTACAGCTAGTCGTGAAGATTTATTAATCTGTTCTGCCATCGTCTGGGAACTGCAGGAAACAATGTTGATACAGAGAGGTTAGAGCCAGAAAACTTTAGAGCTCTCTAGATTATTTTAGGCTCACTGAAAAATTCATCTGAGGCAAGATAGGTGGGACTAGGAGACAAGGAGGGTTCTGGGGATGTAGTAGAGAGTCAAGATGTAGGGACTTGAGAAGAAAGTCCGGACCCTCTCTCCGGTAAGATAGGGCCACAAGGATGCACTTAGATGAATAAAAATGGGTTAATATTTAAGACACAGCTAGCCAATAAGAAATGCTAGTAGCTGGCCAACAGCTTTGGATCAAAAAATAAAAAATAAAATAAAAATAAAGAAAGAAAGAAAGAAAGAAAGAAAGAAAGAAAGAAAGAAAGAAAGGCATTCATCTGAACTAACTTTAACAAAGACAGGAACATTTAGACCTTACCTCACCTCAAACAATGGGTTACCACAAGTGTGTGTGAGCTCAGTTAGTGCTCCAGGCTGGAAAAACTGGACTTAGCACTTAGAAATCAATCTAAAAATTACATAAACATGGTCGTCTTTTCCTTTTCTTCTGACAAGGTCCCACTCGGCAGCCTAGGCTGGCCTGGGCTCACTATGTTGCCCAGGCTAGCCTCAAGTTCACAGCCTTCCTGCCTCAACCTTCTATGAGTTGTGATTACAGGCACTTTCTTCTCTTTTTTATTCTTTGTGTTAAGATAATGTTTTTTCATCAAAGAAAGAGGCTGTGTTTTCAATTCATTTTCCAGAGAAATGGCAGAACTTGTCAGAGCTGCCACACCATAGCTCCTTTTCCCTTAGAAATCTAACTTGACACAGGGTTTCTTGTGTGGTCTGTGACCAGGACATAGTATGTTTTCACTCCCTCTTCACCTGCCTAATGCCACTATAGTGACCAAACCTAGGAAGGCTCATAGAATCATAAAACAGGCGTTGTCACCACAGGGTACCATCACATCATGTAAGCAGCTCACTTCAGCCAATCAGATTCCAGGAATTTGAGAACTGGTTACCTGCAAAGTTCTACTGGCATTTCTGCATATACTATAAAAGTTGGTGGCAACTATCCTGTCAGTATTTTGCATGATAATTACCTAGGGCTCTGGTTGAAAACATAGCTTTTCATTCTGTATACCTGGCTTAAGACCAGGGTTGTCTACATTTCTTACAAGGGATGCTGGAGCATACTTTGAATAGCAAGACCTTGAATGGCATCAGAAACACGCAGGCAAGCACCAACATCCTTCCTCACCCCCAAATGAATGAGGTATTAGAAATAAAGAGTACTTTCCCTATGAAATTTCAGATCATCTTTGATGATAGCAAAATCGGCTGTCCTTATAGTCATTTATTTTTCCAGTTCTTATGTAGCTATATATTTAGTGTAAGGAATTATACACGTGCTATTGCGCATGTGTGGAAGCCAGAAGACGCCTTGTAGGAATTGATTCTCTCCTTCTACCATGTGGTTTCCAATCAGGTCTTCCGGCCTGGTAGCACTCTATGAGCACCTTGCTGGCCCTTCCCACCCCTACTGTTTTTAGTGTGGCATGGGAAGGTTTTCTACGCAGACTTAAAACGCGTACATAGAAATAAATGACCAAAGATTTGAACCCTAAACAACCTTCAAGAGGGTTTACGTTCAGAGCATCATTTTTACAGGGGAGTGAGAAACTTGAGTGGCTGGGTTAACTGTTTCTGCTGTTGAATGAAAAACTGCACAGATGACATTTGAACACAATCATTGTTGGTTTTAGGCTGTCGCCAAGTTAATGTCTGTGGACTGCCGCTGCCATGGGGTTTCCGGCTCCTGTGCTGTCAAAACCTGCTGGAAAACTATGTCCTCTTTTGAAAAGATTGGGCATTTTTTAAAGGATAAATATGAAGACAGCATCCAGATTTCAGACAAAACCAAGAAGAAAATGCGCAGGAGAGAAAAAGATCAGAGACAGACACCCATTCACAAGGATGACCTGCTGTACATTCATAAGTCTCCCAACTACTGTGTGGAGAACAAGAAACTGGGCATTCCTGGGACACAGGGCAGAGAGTGCAACCGTACATCAGGAGGTGCTGATGGCTGCAACCTCCTCTGCTGTGGCCGAGGCTACAACACCCATGTGGTCAGGCACGTGGAGAGGTGTGAGTGTAAGTTTATCTGGTGCTGCTATGTCCGCTGCAGGAGGTGTGAAAGCATGACCGATGTCCACACTTGTAAGTAACGTCTCCATCCAGGCTAGCATGAGACTCCTCAGGAGCAGCCAATGGTTGCAATCTGGAGGGCGCTCCCTGCACGGCTGCAGAAGTCACTGCCTGCAATCCAATTGCAGATCCCTGGGCTAACCTGCGATTTCTTCCTTCTGATCGACATCAAATCACAAGATGATTGTGGAGACTGCTTGGGATTCTAAAGTTGGAAGGGTTGGCAGTTACCTTTGGATGGTTTTGGGAATAGACACTGATATATAGGGAACATCTATCCAGCAAGGAAGGAAGGAAGGAAGAGAGGGAGGGAGGAAAGGCAATAAAGAAAAAAAGCCCTTATCCAGGAGGCCTGGTCCAGGCTCAGGATAAGAGCATAGCCCAGGACACAGATACACAAATCAGTCATGGTGCGTGCACAGCCATCATTTTTTTAAAAAAGACATCTCTTATGGGAGCACGGAGCAGTACACACGATTTTCATTTTCTCTCAGTATTTTAACAGAATTAATTATACCAAGTATTTGTACATAGACAGAAGAGGCTGAAAATTAACTAAGGGAAGAATGCTTGCGTTATCCTTTCACAGACTGCAAAAGGAAAGCCATTGAAAAGAATCCTCACTAAGAGATAAAATGTCCCTTTTAAAGCATTTTTAAAGATGCTAAGCAATAAATAAGAAGAACCAAAATGTAAGAAGTAAAGCATGAACTGGATTTTTAAGTGCCTTTAACCAAGAGGTTTTGTCTAGGGAGTGAAAAGAAAATCTGTAAAGTTTATCTCATTTTCAGTCTTTGGATTTATCCTTTTATTGTAGACCAGTTTCTACCATTAAAAATTCAACTGTGAAATACTGGGAGGTGAAATTCTTAAAAAGAGATGAAAAAATGGAAGTAAAAATATAAAGCCCCTCAAGTATTTAAAGACAGTATTTTGTACAGTATTTTGCTTTAAAAGTTTTATATTTTGTAAATATAGTATTTAACTTATGTGACATACATTAAGACTTAAAGACATTTAAACTCTTAGAGTGCTAGAATAATGAGGTTATGTCGAGAAATAAGAATAGTCCTCTTTTCCATACCACTAATTCATTCTTAAAACATTGAAAAGGTAATTGAGGCAGTTGCCTGGGTGTGTATTTCTTGCCAAAATGACAATTCTCCTCCCTCTTAAAAAAAAAAAAAAAAAAAAAAAAGAAAGAAAGAAAAAAGAAAAACCAAAGCTGTTTTTGGTTGTTTGTCCTTGTTTTTTTTTTTCCAAGACATGGTTTCTCTGTGTAGCTCTGGCTGTCTTGAAAATGACAGTTTTTCTATGCTCTAGAGTAAAGTTATGTTACAAAATATTAAAAATCGTGTTATTTCGGGAGGCAGATAATTGAATTCTCTTTTCCACCTTATCTCTGCTTTATTATAACAAATTTAATAGTAAGGTATTAGATGGAAAAATAATCTAAGGCAGAATAACTTGATATCCTGGGTTTGTAGTATGTTTTATGCAAGGGTTGCCTTCCTGTTTGAATGTTGAATGTTGTTTTTCTGTTTCCTTTCATTTTTCCTTTGGACCTAAGAACAGAAGCCAGGGTTCTTGCTAAGTGAGCACTCTACCACTGAGCTGAGTCCCCAACGCCTCAGTCTTATTTTAATATCCACATAGGTTTGTTCGTATTTCACAAGATATCTAGTAAAACATTGCAGGGCTGCATTTAAGGTTTATTTTAATGTAAATGCTTACACTTTCATACTTGGTTAACTATCTTAGAATTTACATGGAAAAATAGGTTTTTCTAAGCTCAGGATGGATGCAAAGAATGTTTTTTATTAATAAGAAATATTTATCAACAATTTAATGTGTTTTCTATTAATTATTTTAAACCAACTGAGCAACAATTTGAGAAGCAAAACTATGGAAGGTATCTAGAATTTGGGTGTTAAAAAATGAAGTTTGCACATTTAACTGTGACCCTTCAAGTCTAACAGTTACTGTTTGCTAAATGAGAAATACGGATGTGGCAAATGAACAGACACCAGGCTAATGTGAAACACCCCGTTATTCTCTGGCTATAATGTGGAGTGGGGCATTCTGTTCTCTTTTTGCAAACTAAATTATTGCATTGGAAATAATCACCCTTTAAGAGAGAAAGACTATAGAACATTAACACATTCAACTAATTAGAAAGCTTTTCATATTACCCTATCACCTGAGAATCAGTTAACCTCTGATTCACAAAGCGGAGCCCAGCCATGCCTAAACCCAACGCCGCGCCGGGGCCCCCCCGCGGAGCCAAGGAGTAATGCCACGGGGCCCCACCTTCGACACCCCCCACCGTAGCTCCAGCCATTGCTTTAGACTGGACCAGAGGAAGCATTATCAGTAAGTGTCTGCCCTAGTCCTTAGGCTCAGGTCCACCATCACTCCCATCTGATTTCTGGCAGTGTCCTGAATGCCAGGCTCTGTAGCTGTTTGCCTCAAATTCTTGCACCCTGGGCAGCTCCATCTCCGATCTCTTGGTCACATGACCATCACATTTCCTGACCTAATCTTTTAAGGAAAAACAGAGGCCATTTTCTTACATACACTGAAGACAGGAGAAAGATTTCCTTCTCAGAAGGTCTGGCAAAAGTCTTCTGAGTTGGTGTTTGCATTGACTGGTTAAATGTGCTTATATCTGTGAGGTGGGTGTGGGCAACAGGCATTCTTATCTGTCTAGTGGCAATCTGAGTCCTTGATGGGCACCAGCAGTAGGTTTCAACTACAACTAGTTTAGGCAGTTTGAGACTAAGGAGGAGAGGATTATGTAGAGGAAAACCAGGCCACTGATTTACCAGGAATGACCACCATGCCTAGTTCTAGTGATGTGCTTGCAGGGTCTGGCCTCACATAGAACTCATAGCCAGACAAAGCAAACCCAAATACAGTGGACTCTATATGTGGGAGCATGTATTATTTTTTCAACTTAAGAGTTTAAGTCTTTGTTATTGTTGTTTCTCTGATTTGAAACTAACAAGAGACAATGAATCATCTTGAAATTAAGGAAAAATAAACCAGGTATGGTAGCATACACTTTTAATGCCAGCACTGGAAGGTGGAGGCAAGCAGATCTCTGAGTTCCAAGACAGCCTTTTCCAGTCTAGCCATGGCTACATAGTGAGATTCTATCTTAAAAAATAAATAAATAAATAAATAAATAAAATAAGGAAGAGCATATTGAACAATAGCATTATCTGTAACCTCTGCTTTAGGACTATGGAAAGTATTTCTCTGATAACAGCACACTAGAGAACCTATTCATTCTTTTGAATGTAAACAACCACAGTATTCTCTACTCCTAAGTTGGATGGTGTTTGTTTTGATAGTTTAAGGAACTACACATGATACCAAGAATAAGGGCATTTCATTTTGTATGTTTGCATGCTATGATTTCACATGTCCTTGCACCTTTAGAACCATGTGACACTCCCAGTACATATTTCTGAAATACATTTGTTCTGAAGTGTTGTTAGTACTGATATGTTCTGTTGTATAAAGATCAGTACTGAAGATTTAACTGTGGCCCTTAAAATTCAACGAAGTTACTTTTTATTAAATGAGAGGCATGGAGGCCAGCCCTTTGTGAGTTGCTGCTCGTTTTTGTATCACCTCCCATAAGTCCTCAGAAACTGGAAAATAAGGCACTAGTTACTTAGGTCCTCACTCAAAGCCCTGTGATCTGCTAAGCAGATGTGATGCAGTTCTGACTCTTTCTCCAAGAACCACAGATAATCCCCAAGATAAACCTTTCTAAGGAAATCTAAGTTACACTGATTCTTGCTTTAACTTCAGTTTTACTATGCAGCAAGTGTAGCACGCTTTGGATAAAGAGCAGTGCTGTGTTATAGCATGAAAGGGGACAAAGTGGGACACTGTAGAGGCATCCTGCTTTGCCAGTGAACTTGCAGTGGTGACCACAATCTATGGGTGAGGCTTTTGTTCAGACATGACCTTATAAGGAAGAGGAGGGGCTGGCTCAAACTCTTGAGTTGCCATGTAGCCAATGAAGGAATAACATGCTGAAGTCTTAGGGGTAAGTCACAGCCTCGTGGTAATACATTGTTTAATAGAAATAGGTTAATAATTAAGATAGAGCTAGCCAATAAAAAGCCTAAGCCGTTGGCCAAAGAGTTTACAAAAAATATAAACCTTTGTGTATATATTTCGGACTAAAGGGCTGCTGGGCCTGGCAGGGCAGAAATTCAGCTTCAGAATACCAGAAAGAGAGATGAAAGAGTCTCATTCCCTTTGAACGCAAATATAACTTTAGTAAACAAGTTGATAGCGTTTGCTGTATAGTTGGCATGGGCCAAAATAAATATCATTCATATACATATATATGTATTAAATTTCACTCATATATATTCTTCACAATATAAATTAGGCACTGTTATTGTGGCTCCATTTCTCAGATGAGGGAAGTAAGCGCAGTAACCGTCAGTCAAGTAGCCCCTCATGCTCAAACAGGATGAACCAGCTACATCTGTGCCCTCCATAGCCACTCTTTTCCTGTGTATCTCATGGGATCCCAATCATCAGTGGACTAGGTTTACACCATGTAAAGACTTTGAGGGATCTGTTTAAGTATAGTCAAATTATAGATGTTCTTCATAGTTTGGCTATATAAACTTGGTTAAGGAGCTCAAAGTGCCTGAAGCTAGCCTCTATTTCAGATCTCCACAGCGCTAACAGTTGGATTACCCAAGAAGCTATCAGTCTTCCAAGAAGAAATGATCTGAGTAAACAGCAAAACGATTTAAGTCAGCATAAAATAAATATACCCTTGCTGATGTGTGTGGAGCCGACTGCTTCACAAGGTATTCTTTTTAGAAAATAGATAACATTGGTGGTTTCTAATGGCTTATCTTCATACAAAAAGTAAAAATCCGGAAAGGGGCGGGGGAGGGAGTTGCACCAGGCTAAAGCTTTGAAAGGAAATGCTAGAGAAAGTAACCCTCTGAGTTACCCTCAAGAGAGGACAGCACCAAATAAGAAGCGAGTCGACACAAACCAAGGTTCACACGTGTCTTTTAATGAACGGTTAAGGGGAAGCATCGGATTTCTAAGAATTGGGAGCAAACTGTGGTGGGACAAAGACTGTCCATTCCCTGTGACTGACCTCCATAGCTGCCAAGAAACATTAGTAACAACCTAACAGCTGTATCTACCTAGTTCTGGGTATCTGTGATCACAAAAGGTAAGCCTGTGTCCCCAGTGAGTCTTTCTGATGAGTGAAGGCCATCACTGTGTTTTATTGGATACTTCAACACAACTTAAACGCTAAGGCAAGCTGGGCGCGGGGTCACACAATTTAAATCAAGCATCTCCTTTTTCTCAGTACATAATCTCCATTCTTCACTAGCCCTATGCACTGCCACTCTCACATCTTAAACTCTCCAGAACACTAATATTTGCTCAGCTCAAGCTCTTTGGGAAAAAAAAAATAGCACACAGTAAGATAGGAAAATAGGAAAACTGAAGTCAATGGGATGGATACATAGTCTCTGACAGGCCTTCTATTTAATGAGTAGAAGATGATTTCACAAAAAAAACTAATTTCATTATTTTGAGAAATTCTTCCCTTTGCCAATTTGAAAATGTTTTCTCTCTTCAAATAACCAACCTATTATTTCCCAAAATACTACTTTAAACTTCATTGACTAAATATAGAAACCGCAAAATTCTAGTTGCCACAATACCTGCCACCGTGTCCCATACCCATGGGATTTAGAACCTATTCCAGAATACTTCCATAATAGAATTTTGACAGCTACTTGCAAAATACACAACTGACCATTCTGCTGGCTTTCAACCTCTTTCTCACCAAGAGTTCCCAATTTCTGTATGAGTCTAGGAACAGGCTCACTCGCTCATCCATTGTCTCACACCTTCAACCTGCTAAAGAGCAGAAAGCCACTGGAGGCAGAGTACACTGTCTACAGCAGGGACCTACATCCTATTCCTCACACCTAAGGGAACTCACCAACTGATGCTCCTACTCTGTATGCTTGGACTTTCCAATTTACAGGCACGACTGACTTAGTCTAAGAACTGAACATACCCAGATAACAGTGTCCAACATAATTCACATTTAAATCTTTCCTATGCTCAGAGCTGAACACTCAAGACATTCTTGCTGTTCATTTCTGTTCAAAGAATGCAGGTGTCTAATCAGGTTCCCAACAGAACTAAAACTAAGCACAGCGGTTTTAGAGCTGAACTTGAAAATTATTGATTTCCATGTCAATGTCATCATGTGTAAACGATAATGCAAAACTTGACATTTAGTTTTAGAGTAAGACACCAAGAGTCCCATTGGACTCTTAGGTAAAAGCTGGATCCTGGGGTGAATGTTAACTTTCCTTTGCTTGAAGGGGCATCTCTACAGAAGAAAACAATTCTGTTTGGTAATAGTACATACAATGAGCCATCATATTTCACTGGCAATGCAGAAAAGCAAGACATGAGACAATTCACTGTCCTTAGGTTGAGTTTGTTTATATGAAGCTGTGTCTGGTGGCACCAGCCTCACAGGTAAGGCATTTGGTTGACACATTGTGGAAAATGCCCTTGGAAATCCCCCAAAGCAAACAATAGCAATAACAAAAGTTTCAAAATCCCCATCTAAGAACCTCCTTCATAGGCTCTTCTAAGCAAGAGGCAAGTCCTAGAGGGCCTGCCACTGAACCCCCTTGTCTCCCTATCCCTAATACTTTATCTTATTGCCCTGCAGCCAGGTTTTAGGATTGGGGACCAAGGTCTGTGTTCCCTACAAGATTCCTTACAAGTTCATGCATACTAGCTTGGCAAGCAGAGCCCTTTGTATTGGATTTGAAATACTGAGCACCTAGCAAGAAATGAAATCTTGGATTCTGCATGAGATGGGTCCCTTGGCATTCAGAGTAATGAACGAGATAGGATGTGAAAGTCAGTCAGAACCTTGGAGATCAAAGATGGCCTCACGTGTAGCTGCATCTCACCCATTAATGAGGTCACTGACTCATTACTGATTCCTTTCTGGCTTAGAACTGGTAAGGTAGAGATGTACACACTTGGTACTTTTCTGCATCTAAGTCTGCAAGAAGTATGGGTAATAACAGTAACTGGATTTAATGGGTATTTTATCCTTTGACTGGCACCATAAAAACTCTAGTACTATCTACATGTTTTACAAGAAATTGACAATATTCACACCATAATAACCAGTGGACACACAAAGCCACCTCAGGCACTTCTGGGGCGTTATACCATAACTGCACTACTTCCTCTTACAGAATTCCCCCCTTTAAGGTTTCAGCACTCTTCTGATTACCAAGGTTAGCAAATAGAAGCTAATTCTATGAAATGTTAGGAGCTTGCATCGAAACTCTCTACTCATACAGCCTCAAGTTCTCTCCATGCTCAGTGCACTACACGCTGCCAAACTGATGCCGAGCTGGACAGTGAGTTTAGTTCAGCAGCAAGCAGTACCTGTCAGCTCAATGGGCTGGCAATTCTCCTAATGCTAACAACATGGTTATGGGACAAACTGAAGATAAACGGCTGCTACCTAACCTCAGGGCTGACCAATCCCTTCCCCCTTCGACCACCACGGAAGCACTTTCTCCATAGAGTGCTTTCAATGTGTACTGGAGGAAGACTTAAGAGTCCCCAAGGTGTCTTCACCAGCCTCAATCCTGTCCTTGGATGTTCCATTATACTACGTGACAGCAACCAACTGCCATTCCCTAAGCCTGATTGCTTTTTATCCCATCTTACTCTTGATTTGATGGAGGCCGAGAGTTTCAAGAAGGAATAAGAGGAGAAAGAAGGGATTTGGGAGGTGGGGATTGTCTGATGATTTGGCATGTGAACCTTTAGGAATGCTCTAGAAAGGGTAAATTCCGTCCCTAGCTTCTGCAGCTCCACAGGTATGAATTTGAAGAGGTGGGAGTAACAGGTTGAGTGGCAAATCTTTTACCCAGTCAACAAGTATTTCCCCTGCTTTCGTACCCACTTGAAAAAGATGTCAAATGTGTTTTCACTTAAACTGCTTTGCTCATTGAGCACAGTGCATTTCTCTTCTTTTTCTTTAAAACATACTAGGAGAGAGGGCTGACAAAACAAAATGAACAATGAGTCAAATTACAATTTGTATAGACCTTTGAAATATAAAACACAAGCTAAATTATCATAAAAATTGCAAAATATTGGCTGATTTATTTCAAAACAAATATAGCAAAATGATAATTTTACTTGAACCAAATTAAGAATATAAACGTTCTCTTTATTATTCTTATTTCCCAGATATCTGCTTATTTGCCCCTTCCTTTCTGTTTCCACACCCACCTCCCACACCTCTGCTACGATTACAACAGATCTGAATCTGCAGAGCCTCTCCCATCACTTGAACGAGTACATGTTAGTTAGAGCTTTGATTTTAATAAAAAAAAGTCCAGACATTAAATGAGCATCCTTCCACTTCTAAGGCTCATGTGAAAGTAAAACAGTTGGTTATTGCTTCCAGATTTAAGCTGGTGCAACCAGTAAAAGACGGGATCCAGACAGAAATGACTGCACGGTAGCAGTTACATAACCAATCATCTCACACCTTCTAACATTTTATGCAACTGTAAAACCCATATAGCCAGTCTTTAAAATTCAAAGGCATAGCCTGTTGTCAAGCAACTTAACTTCTACACATGTTCAAATATATACACAGTATTACTGTGTTTAATGGCAGAGACTTACTTTTTTTTAAAAATATGTTTAGGAAGTATAAAAATGGCAAAAAAAAAAAAAAGATATTTATGTGATGTTCTACAGGTACAGTATATGCTTTTTGAAATACACATACACACACCAACACACATACCCAAATTCACAATGTGAAACCAAGAGTACTTACATTATTAAAAAGCAAAACAAAACAACCCCCCCCCAAAAAACCTGCAACATTTATTTTCCAATCCCCAGAAACTGTAAAATGGCTTACAGAATCAAGGGAAATACTTTACATGTCAGAACATACATGCTGGATTCGAGTTAGTATAGAAGCACCAGAACTCTTAAAAGTTTACAAAACTTGTCTGAACAAGAAAGACGTGTCTCCTTATGACCTACTACATTCACTGTGTGGAAAGAAACAGTACCACAAGGTCAGGAATGGTCAAGAAATATCTGAATTGCTTCCAGCTTTTTAACAAAATGGCAAATACTGCTTTTCTGATTTTTATACAAACCACCTAAATTTTAGGTTCAAATTTTAAGTGTTGCCTCATCCCACAAAAGGCAACATGAGCACTACATTTGTTTAAGCGGCATTTTAAACTATTCCAAATATGCTGCATACGGTAGGTATTTAGTGCTTTAATATCGCAATTAGGACTTTTTAAATGTTCTGTTACAATGTCAGGCAACAGTTGCTATTATGAAGTTAGAAGTAAATAACAGACTTTCTTGGTTTACAAATCAAAGCTATGATTAAAGTACTCCTCTTGTAAGACCATGACATCAGAGAAGGTAACAAAGTAGACAAATGCCTGCATTATCTATCCTAACTGCACTAACCCACTTTCTTGGATGACCCGACTGGTTGAGGAAGGGACTTGGCCTGGTTCTCTTACTCTAATAGCTTATACAAAATCACATACTTCACGCTGCTAACACAAAATCTACAAGATGAGTCCCAAATGACTCCTACATTAGTGTTCATTTTCAATGTTTTAAAACATAATTTTTGTGCTTTTCACAAATCTGATGAAAATTTTCGTGTGAAATATTTTATTTCTTGGTTTCTTTGGAAGGAAAAATAAAGACTATGAAAAGAGGTACACCAGGAGCCAGACTGTACGATAACATTACACATACAACTAGCCAAAAATCTCTTTAATTTAAAGGATACTGTCAGCACATGCCAGCTATCTATACAGAGACATACGTATGAACAAAATTTCCTCCCTAAAAGGCATGTTTTTCCATGATAGAGTTTCACAGCAATGAGAACATAAATCAGTGTCCTGTACAATCTTCTGGTTACCCACCGAATATGCTTTTAGGACTAAAGTACATTATTGCCACTGAAGTCTAAACATTGTACTTTTAGGGAAATGTGCTTAAAAATGGTTTGGTGATTTGTTCAGTATGAGGGCTATTTACAAAGGTAGCCACTTATGTTAGCAATAAATAATCCTGGAATCAACAGAGACGATCTTGCTCATGCACACCCTGGCCGGCCGCATGCTACTAAAATATGTACACGGAGCGGCTGCTTTACAGCCCTCCTTCGGAATCAAAGTGCATCTTCTCGTCTTCACATTCCCTTCAGTCCTGCTTCTGGGGGATGCATCCTTCCATCTCCACCACCTCAGGCCATCCTTCGTACTTGTTTGTGTCCTTATTGTTCTTTATGTGCTGAGGGGACACAATGACAGTCCACAGCTTAACAAATGTTTGTGATTTTCTAACCCACTCACTCCCATTTCAGTAACACTAGCCAACAACGAGGTGACATAAATTACAGCCCAAGATATTAAATGAGTGACCCTTGTGGGCAGGCAGCAATATGGCAAACCTTCAAACAAAATGCTTGTATGGAAAAAAAAAATCTACGAATGTTTTTAAAGGGTTATTTGTCAAAAGGATTCCATTCTATCTGAGATCTGAGATATTTGTGAATTCAGCTGATTCTAACACTGGAGCATAACTGAAATCCATAATAATGGACTGTGATAATGCATTGTATAAGAGGGAAACAATTTTAATTTTTATTAAAAAAATTAAAGTCATCATTATTTTATTTACCAAGAACTTACAAACACTATCTGAACACATTCACTATTTGCTTAATCTAATTTTATTTTCTTTTGAAGGGGGCGGGGGATAGGATTTGATATCAGGCTTCTTTATATAGCCCTAGCTGCCATGGAACTCATTCTGTAGACCAGGCTGGCCTCGAACTCAGAGACCCACCTGCCTCTGGCTCCTGAATGCTGGAATTAAAGGAGAGCTTCAATTTAATCTTACTTTCAAGTAACTGGTGTGAGAATATTATATGAGAAAATTTCACTAATTTTCTCTTGCCCATTAGTTATGAACGTCTTAGACACTAACCTGTTCAAAGGGGCTCTTTGTCTTAATGCCCTTCCCACCACAGAAGACCCAGTTATCTCGAAACCCAAGGCTGGTGATAGATGTGCTCCCCAGCTCAGCAATGAGCCGCCGCGCCTCATCAGTGAGCCTGAAAGAGAGGACAAGACATAAACAAGGGCACTGCACTGTTTTAAAGATTTATTTATCATGTATACAGTGCTCTGCCTACACATATGCCTGCAGGCCAGCAGAGGACACCAGGCCTCATAGATGGTGGTGAGTCACCATGTGGTTGCTGGGAATGGAGAGGAGCCATCTCTCCAGCCGGGCAAAGCACTTTATAAATACTTGCTGAGAGACTCATTGAATATGAGGGTGAAACATTTCAGATTCAATCAGAGAATATAAAAAAAAAAACAATGAATACATTAAAATAAAGTCTAAAACAACATTCCTACTCGAGGTCTTTAATGATGAAAGCAAAAGTCAAGAAGCAAGCGGTTAATTGGAGAGCATCTGGTAAACATCTGTATTTCCTAACAGTTTGTCTTCACCTGGTGAAGTACATTCATCAAGGGAGGCCATGGCCCTGCTAACAGACGCCTACAGGGCTATCCAGGTGTTATGCAATCAGTGTCTTCACTCACTCTCCATCAAACCCTTTGTGAAATCCATGGGAATGGAAGAGAAGTGAATGCTGATGGATGCTAGAGGCTTCTTAGCACTGTCTTTTAGTTAAAACAGATTTTGAGAATAGATATATTATAAATTGCACTTTAGTTATTTAATAAAAGTGAATGTAGGAACCATGTGAGGGCTAAATGTTTACCAGAAAGGCAGTGACAAAAATCAGCCTCCAGACAAACTCTCAACTGAAAGATGCCTCTAAAAATATCTGTGAAGATCACGGACATGTTGAGTGATTCTCTGCCTTGTCTCACAAAGAGCAGAAACAAAGGAGATGAGCAGTAGCTATAGAGCTAGAAAAGGAAAACTAAGGGTCAGGTACACAGGCTACTTGACATGAATCCCTGCAACAGAAGCAAACAAACCACCACCGACAACCAACTTTTATAGATAGTCCTGCTAGACCCGAGACAGCACGTGCCACCTGAAAACGGCATAAAGGACAACCAACGAGGGAGGGGCTGATTCACGCTGGCACTAGACGTCAGCTCTGTAATGCCTTAATGAACAAAACGCATCTTACGCTGACCTTAAAGATAAGTGGGTGCTTTGCATTTAAAAGGGGAGCTTTATAAAATATGAAACACACTGCTGTAAGAGTCAACAGTCACATCTATAGGACACAGGGGCTGTTTCAAACACGGCTTGAATGCCGTTGTCGCCCTGGATGAACTTCATTGGAATCTGTGAGAAAATAAGCCCATAGAACACACAGCCTGTCAGACTCACTTCTGAAAATAATGCAATGTGAGCAAGTGAACGGAACAAGGGGAATGTAATGTCTGATATTCAAAAGGAGCCCACGAGAATGGAAAACAATAATAAATAAATGTTTAAAGGGATTGGAGAAAAGGAGCAGTAGCTAAGGGCTGGCGTAGCACTTGCAAAGGACTCAAGTTCAGTTCCCAGATGGGTGGTTCCCCCATGGGTAGCTCACACGTGTAACTTCAGTCCTAGGGGATTCCAAGCCTCTGGCCTCTGAAGGCATCGGTATGCATGTATACACACGTGTACACGCACCCACATGCATATATGCATGCGCCATCCAAGCCTCTCAGAGACCTGTGCATGGATGGTGCTCATATGCTTCTGGCCCAGCCTCACGGGTTCAGCCATCACTTCCCATGGTTCGCCTGTGTACAGCACCTTCTGCACTGGAGGGCAACTCTGAAAGGACCGCTGAGCCCTGTTTCCCAACATCATGGTTCCTGTACATGTGCAGTTTCACTATGTGCTCTATTTTCTGGCTACTTTCAAAAAAGAATTCTTTGCTTCTGTCAGCACAACCAGGTGATATGGGGAGAAGGATAAAGCACTGCAATGTGGATGGCAGGCAGTAGGCCCACTACTGTAGTAGGGTGTCAACATCACTGCTTCCTGAGAGAGCCACAGGACTCCGTTCACATTTGTTCCTCAGAAAAAGTACAGTTTGCAATCTTGGTTAAGTTGGAATAACAAATGTTAAATTCACAAACAATGGTAACAACTGCCCCCCAAATAACTGCCATCCAAATGCAGATATGTTCCTATTTTAAAAAATAGAAAGTAAAATATTTCCTAGTATACATGAACTAAAAGCATATATACATATATGTACATAGACGTGTGTGTGTGTGTGTGTGTGTGTGTGTGTATTGAAGGGGCAGTCAATCGTCTTTGTGTACTTGTGAATTTCACAAGTGAACATGATGATCCATGTGAATAAACCTTGCCAAGTTAGCCAGAGCGAGAATCAACTTGATTTCATTAACTCCTGCATTTTCTATAGGAACATTATGACGTTCTTATGCAGAAAGGAAATAACATAAAAGACCTGAGTTATCCTCAGAAATGCCTGCCAGCGAGACCGTCATTGCTGGCATCTGGACCCTTGGGTCTGAGAAGAGCACCTACCCTTCCCAGAACTGTCCCTGTGTGCACAAAGGATGCCAGCTCAGCTAGTCAGCTTTCAGGTCAGTAAGAAGCCCTGTCTCAAGGCAATAAGTCAGAGAGCAATAGAAGACGAGACAATATATACGGGGGTCAAAATATCTTCTCTTTAAAAGCCCAGAATAATAAATACAGTATAAAACTTGGAGGTACAAGTTTTTTGTTCTGAATGAAGTATTAAGGACTTGCTGTGTGTTTTGGTACTTACGGTATTAACTAGCTGAGTTCTCTGAAATTGATGCTTTAAAAGCTAAAGAGATGGCCTGGTGGCTAAGAGTTCACGAGGACCTGAGTTTGAGCCTCACTCTGTCATTAAAAGCCACATACATCTGTATCCCTGGTGCTGGGGAGAGCGTGGAGGCCACAAGATGATACCCAAGGCTTGCTTACTGATCATTGGTCCAGCTGAGAAACGGTAAATGCCAAGTGCAGCTAGAGACTCTGTCTCAAGGAAATAATCTTGCTCAGAGAGAGCAATAAGAGGATACCTGATGTCCTCAAGGACACACACACCTACACAATCTTTTGTAACACACACACACACACACACACACACACACACACCTTTTTATTGTTGTTGGGGGCCAACAAGATGTAAAAAGCTCTTGACACCAAGCATGAAGATCTGAGTTTGGTCCCCAGGAGGGACACAGTGAAGGAAAGAACCAACTCTGAGCTGGGCAGTGGTAGCACACACCTTAAATACCAGCACTCGGGAGGCAGAGGCAGGTAGATCTCTGGGAATTCAAGCCCAGCCTGGTCTACAGAATGAGTGTCAGGACAGACTTCAAAGTTACAAAGTTACAAAGAGAAACCCTGTCTCAGAAAAACCAAAGGAACCAACTCTGGCAAGCTGTCTTCTGGCCCCCATATACACACCATTGAATGCATATACTCATTCACACATCCACAGTAAGTAGAGTGTGATACATTCTTAAAGGATGATGTTGAATCGATTACTTTAGTGAAGAATTTTCTGTAAGATAAATAAAAAATACCAACAATACAACAGGAGAGAAACAAAGCCGGGGATCGTGTGTTCATAAAACCATCCTAACGCTGAGTATGGTTTACCCAGAATACAAACAGGTATAACAGGGTCCCGGATCTTAGTAGGCCCCAAAACCTTAGCACAGCTGACTCCATGATGGAAGTACCATCCAGGTCATGAAACTCAGCACACAGACAGTGCTGCCTGACAAGATGAAAACATAGACCTAATCTGTCAAAGCCTGGGAAAGTCTTTAAAAGGTTTCCCAGTCCCGCTTGCAGCCAACTGTCCTTGTGAACTGGTTTGCCAACCCAGGACAGAGTTTTATTCTTAAATGCCCACCCTGGCAGACACTGAGATCACTGGGGTCTTGAACACCCAGTGTACTAGCTAGCTGGCTAATAAAGGCTTTCTATCGGATTAGATCCATGTCCGTGCAGTCTTCTCTGGTGTGTATACCCGGCAGGTCCACACCACCCAGCTGAGCCATGCCTCTTCATGGAGGTGTACCCAGCAGGTCTATACCATGCCACTTCCCCCAAGCACAGTACAGAAAAGGAAGAACTTATCCTCTGAGATCAATTCTGACCATCAGAAACACGTAAGTACCGGGAATTGTGGGAGAAAACAGTCACACGCCTCCAGAGTAGGAGACCTAAGAAACACAATCACAGAGGGGGCTATCAAGACCAGAGACGAAACACAGCTCCTCAGAAAGTCTTATGAGAATGTAATTCTTTGAAAGCAAGCAAACATGGACCCAGGAGGTGGCACAGTGGGTCGAGACACCTGCCAACAGGCGTGGTGGCCTAAGTTTGATCCCTGGGGCCCACATGGCAGGGGAGAGGCAGCTCCTGAAAACTGTCCTCTGACCTTCACACATGTGACACGTACTCCTCCACTCCCTACCCCCACCAAACAAATAAAACAAAGGAACGTAAAAACAAGCACGCAAACACAACTAATAATTTTAACTATATAGAAGTCTGGGGAGGGGGTAATTTCTAAATTACAATTATTAATTGAACACAGGAAAGCTTTTAGAGTACAAGGTAAAACACATTACTAAAGACAAAGCTTTTACTAATACTATATGAGAACCAGCCATATCAGAATGAAACAGGACTCAAAACCACACACACACACACACACACACTCTGCTACAAAGACAATGAGT
This sequence comes from Phodopus roborovskii, assembly GCF_943737965.1. Taxonomy (NCBI): domain Eukaryota; kingdom Metazoa; phylum Chordata; class Mammalia; order Rodentia; family Cricetidae; genus Phodopus; species Phodopus roborovskii. The sequence continues at coordinate 9,600,331 of NW_026125444.1, forward strand.
AACAAAATGTAATGAGGGATCCTGGTGCTACAAAAACAGGGCAGGATGCTGATCAAGGCAATCTGCCCAGAGAGACAAACTTTGCTTGTATGATGGAAAACGGGAACCGTAACTCAACAAATCCAGTTATGCATTTTAAAGATCATCTAAATGCCTCTAGGTCTACAGAGGTCCCATACACAATTTCTAAAGGAAACCACGAATACATCGTTCTAGAGACGAAAAATATGGAGATGTTAAGACATTAAAAGTTTAACATTCAAGGGTTTTCTTTTTTGTAAATCTTGCATTTTATTTTAAAAAGCACTCTATTTGTGAGATGACATCATTTTTCCTTTCCCTTTCCTTTCTCCTAACCCTTCCACATACCCCTTTCATCACTCTGTCTGTCTGTCTGTCTGTCTGTCTGTCTGTCTGTCTGTCTGTGTCTTTTCTGGTGGATACCCCACAACACAGGAAGGAACAATTGGAAATGGAAGTCTCAATTCAGGTTCCATCTCTCCTGGGAAAGGAGGTAACCCAGCAAGCCTACACCATCCAGCTGAGTCATGCCTGCCTGCCTGCCTTTCTTTCTTCTGTCTGTCTCTCTCTCTCTATCCATCCCTCCATCCCCCTCTCTCTCTCTCTCTCTCTCTCTCTCTCTCTCTCTCTCTCTCTCTCTCTCTCCCTCCCTCCCTCCCTCCCTCCTCTTTCTTTTGAGATAAGGTTTGACTATGTAGCCTTGGCTATCCTGAAACTCACTATGTAGACCAGGCTGGCTTCCTCTGCTTCCTGAGTGCTGAGTGCTGGGATTAAAGGCATGAGACACATGTCCAAACTGTTTAATTGATGGTGGTGGAGGTATATGTGTTCCTAAATAAATAAATACTACATTCTCTACCAATATGATGGTGATTCCAAGGCTCAGGTATCATTTCAGAAGAGAAGGCAGAAAGATTGAGAGCCAGAGGAACAGGAGGTCTGCTGTGAGTTTTTTTCTTTTGGGTTTATTTATTTTTTTTTTTAATCTCCTAGAAATGTAAGTGGTTGCAGGCATGAAGTCTCACCAAACATGCCTAAACATGACTTGAACAGAGTAACAACAGACATGCTAACATGGCAGATAGAGGGTGCTCAGGAGGCCTCAACCCTACACAAACAACTACAGGCAACTAAGGAATGCTGAGAAATAGTCTTCTCCAGCCAGGCAAGGGCACAACAATTGATTATTTAGTTTTTGTTTTGTTTTTTAAGGCAAACAGGGCCAAGGAGACGACCTCTTAGTGGTAAAGTGCTTGCTGGGCAAACAAGAGGACATGAGTATGATTCTAGAATTGCACTTAAAAGTCAGAAGTGACAGTGTACACCTATAACCCTGACTCCAATAAAACCAATTCCATTCCTAACAAAAATCTAAATCAGAAGACATCGGACAACCCTTGTAAGTATAACAATGAAGGGAGTCTTTGAGAGGGAGTAGCTGGAAGAGCACAGGAGTAAATCAAGCCAAGTTGAATGACATCTCTGAAACTTAAGCTACATGGCAGCAGATCAGGGTACTGTAATTAGTTTCCTCTATGAATTTCAAGTTAGCAATTGATAGCCTCAGAAAATAGCTGCTGTGAGTAAAATAACTAAGCCGCAGCTGGAAGGCACGCCTACTGCCTACTTGGGGATACTGGAAGTTGTCTGCAAAGCCATCCCTGCAGTGGATTAACAGAAGAATCCTGTGAGGAACCAGGTCTGGTCTCCAGTTTGGTCGCATGTGGCCCTTGGGGAACATTTTTATCAAGGCCTTGAATTTAGCCACATGAGTGACTTTGGAGTAGATACAAAGCCTGGATCACAGAACCCTCCTAGGACACATGTCAGACTCAAGACCAAGCAGGCCCAATCAGTACAATCAAATCTAAGAGGAATAAATGAATATAAAGTTCTTCATTTACATTAAAACAAGTTCTGAATGGAGAAAAACCTGACTTGGCAGTGGCTTTAAAAAAAAAAAAAAAAGGTCTGAGATCAAAGGAAAAGATCTGACAATTTAACAATCTAACTTGACCAAAAATTTATGAGCCAAAAATGTGATTTGATTGCTTAGAGGAAACTAATATAATTTCAGCCTGAATGAATATTCAAAGAAATGTAATCTCTGAAACATAGCAAGTTAGCGTGTCCATTGTAGCCAGGTCTGGCCAGACCGCATCTGGAACATTGTGTTTAATTTGAGACACTCATTTCAAGAGACAATTATGAACTAAGAATGCCCAAGAAACACAGCCAGGAAGGGAAATGAAGGAGAACTTAATATGATAAAAGGTTTGAAAAGCTATGTGTATTGAGCCTGGAAAACTAAAAGAAAAACGTCAATTAGCTTCAAATACTTTGGTGTCAGGTGACGATACCAAAATGTTTTCATTGTTTTGCTGTTCCATTTACCCGAAATCGGGACTGCGGAACAGAATTTCGAGCCCACCCCGAGAAGACTGCATCTCTTGCTCTGCCCTCTGCTTCTTTGGTTTAGGGCTGGGAAACAGCAGTGAGGTGCTGGCCTCCAGCAGGTGGGAAGTCCAAGGACACAGCTGAGATTTAGGGAACTTGCCCAGGCTTGCCGGCTGCTCCAAGTGGCCTTCAGAGCACCCATGGGGCAACCTTCTCAAGGTGACATCAACAGCTCATCAGAGCTCTGATCCCCACCAGGGTCAGTAATAAACGCACGCGGTGAAAAAGAAAGGCCATGTGTGTCTAGATAGGAAGGAGTTTTTATGTTAAGAGCTGACGTTATGCGTATAGTATACCCCATAATCCAGTCAAACCAATGCACAAGTCACTTTTTTATGAATAGAGTTTTAATTAGGCTCTGTACTATTTAGCTATGTAAGACCAGCTGAACCTGCCAGGCACATTACACTTGAGTTTACAGATTTTGTTTTAAAGATTTTATTTATTTATTTATTATGTAGAGTTTTCTGCCTGCATGTGCTCCATATGCCAGCAGAGGGCACCAGACCTCATTCAAGGTGGTTGCTGGGAATTGAACTCAGGACCTCTGGAAGAGCAGCTAGTGTTCCTAACCACTGAACCATCTCTCCAGCCCTAGATTTAACATAATCATTAGTTGAATCAGTGAAAATGCACAATGTCAGTGTCATTCATAAAATGCCCTAAAAAATAATACCAGAAAGGAATAAAGCACGCTTATTTTTTACAAACCAGTCATAAAGCAACTGAAACTGTGTCTTTAGGAACAGAAAGAAAGGTTAACAGGAGAGAACTAGAGAAAATCCAAGCTATCTTAGAACCTGATATGATGCAGACACTGGAAACTACAAATGGGTTTTTAAAATACAGCAAAAGAGTAAAGTCACTGCAAGAGAAAATCTACTAGTTATCTAATTTGTAGATGGAAAAATACTTCTCGAGTTTCAGAGTCAGAGAAACTAAAAGGAAAAAAACCTACAGGCTCAGCGATGCATATGCTATCCTACTCTGCTAGAAGTCAAAGGCACCTTAAGTTGACAAAATTAAAAGCAAACTGTCTACAAAAATAGTATTTTCAGTAAAAGAACTTGTGAATATCTTAAAATATAAAGAGCCCTTAACAATCAATACGGGCCAACTTGAATGGTCGAAGGAAGATTCATAAACGAAAATACAAAAGAAAAGAAGAAAATAATCACACACACAGACAAGTTTAATCTCATAAATAATGAAGTAAGCCATTAAAAATATTCTACAAATGGAAACTCTAAAAAAATGTACACATACCTTAACTCAATAATCTCACTTAAAGTTTTTATCTTAAGAAAATAGGCAATTTTATTATTTTTATATTCCAACCCCAGTTCCCCCTCCCTCCCTTTTTACCACCTCCCCCATCCCACTCTCCATCTACTTTTTTTGGGGGGGGGTTGGTAAGACCCTCCTTGGGGAGTCACCAAAGTCTGAGATACCAAATTGAGACAGGACCAAGACCCCTCTCCATGAATCAGGCTGGGCAAAGTAGCCCACCATAGGTAATGGGCTCCAAAAGGAGAGTTTATGCCCCTGGGATAAGTCCTAGTCCTTGTTTTTTTTTTTGTTTTGTTTTTTTTTTTTTTAAGAGTATAAAATCATAGCATACATGTTAGAACAATGACACATGAACAACTATATTGTACGGAATATTTAATATAAGGAAACATACACCACATACATGGAAAGATATGTTTTAAGTGGTGACACCTATAATACTTAAAGTGAAGAAAGTATGTGCATTAAGTCATTCAAAACGTAAAGATTTCAACTGTTATTCCTTTTCCTCTTTGTGCTTTTCTATGCTTTCCAAATGTCATAATATAATATCCTTGGCTTGAAGAGATGGCTCAGCAGATATGAGTGTTACTGCTCTTGCAAGGAACCCAAAGTAGATTCCCAGCACCCACGCCAAGTAGCTCCAGAGAACCTAATACTTCTGGGGCCTTCACAGATAAAAGCCCTCACATTTACACGGGTACACACATACACACACACACACACACACACACACACACACACACACACACACACACACCTCCCACCTATGTCCTTGACCATTAATTTCACTTTTAGAAATTAGAATTTAGAAATTGTTATAACAAAAGGTAAAGAGAAAAAAATTGTATAAAAGTTATCATGTTATTCATTAAAAAATGTTAGAGAAAACAGTTTAATACTGTTAGAACATAAAAGAAAGTAATTCAAATTTCATACTAATATATGAATGACGAATCATTACAGGAAGGAAAAGGACTTTTTAAAAGCCAATAGAGCTTATCTACAGCTACCTTATCAACTTAATAGACTTTGTTTTTTGGTGAAAATGCATTGCCTTTTAAGGAATAAACTATGGCTGCAAAAGTAAGCTGTGTTAGGCTTTAATTTTACATACTTGGTGGCTCCATCGTCGTATGTTGCCATTAGCACCACTGTCCCATCTGGTATATTCTTCAGAAACTCAATGAATGGTGCCACATCTGAAGAAAAAGAAGGGGTGGGGATTTTCTCTGTAAATAATGGAATTACTATCACAACAATCTCCAAAATTAATGTCATATCCAGTTTCCACAAAACAACAGTTTCTAATGAAAAGTAATGTACAGGTGAGACAGACAAATCCTAGGGAAAGCTTAAAAACTCAACGTCTTTGAGTATACCTAGAGAAGAAAAAAACCCACTAAACAAAGTTACCAAATTTATTCTTTAATACAGTCCCTCCATTTCCTGATTGATTTCCCAGTTCTGAATCATCTTGTGTCTTTCATACTCTCATCATCAGGGCCAATAAAAATCCAGAGTAAAGTCATGTAAGCTCATCACTTGTAAAGGAAGGACCTCCAGGATCTTTCAGAAACACACAACTGGGATCACGGACCACAGGGAGCCTGAGGTTCAGGTGAAGCTTTGGAGACCAGAAGGGGCATGGCCTTGAATGTTAATATGAGTGCTTTTCTGGGAAAAGCAAGCCCTGCTTTATCCTATCCGCACAGTCCTCTGTAAAAAAAATGTTTTTGGTCTGTAAGAAGGCAGATTTATAGAGTTTCTAGGTATATCATCTTGTAACAAATTGGGGGAAGAAAGGAATGCAGACAGCGACTAAAACCCAAGCTAATTATGGCGAGCACTGGACCTCTTGAGTATCAAGTCCACAGGAACTTCACAATACCCCAGCTCCATGAGTGCAAGCTGATGCTGCCAGACAGACTGGTCATGTACTAAAGCATTTCCATCATAAGCTCTTTGCAATGTTAGTTTTCCTTATAGACCACAAGTCTAAATCTATTCCAAAGCTATATTACTTCAAGTCTTCCCAATTTTTTTTAAGCATCCAAGATTCCAAAGATTTTTCTCTAGCTGATTATATTTTACAATAAGCATATTTTCAATGTAGAAATGTAAATGCCAACAAATTGTTCCCATTGAAATGAAAAGATGACACTAAACTGTGATTATTTCTGAACCAGTTAGACTCTTTGGCAGCAATTTGGCTCCTGTGACAGGCAGTGAGAACAATACCCAAGCTCTGTTTACATGCCCAATTTCAACAGCTTCATGGAAGAGTTTCTATGCTATAAATTATACTAAGAGCAATTATGTTCTCAAAAATCTAAAATTGATGGGAACAGTGTAATTTAATATACCTCTGACAGCTATGCAATGTTCTCTAAAGCTTAAATAAATAATACATAGCATCTTATTAAAAGCCGAAGCAGTATTAGACACGTTAGCTCGTCTGAAAACTGGACATAAATGTCTGGAAGCGTGGGAGCTGCCAGTTTGTAGGCAATATGTAAAGAAACCAGGGAACCAAAAGCCAGGGTCGGCATGCCTTGGGCACTGGAAAGGTGGCTCAGAGTTGGGCTACAGGAAGGTCAGTAGCCCACTTGTTACTCTTCCAGAAGACTTGAAGCTGGCTCCCAACAGTCACATTAGGTAGCTCATGATGCCTGTAACTCCGGTTCTAGCCCAGTGCCACTTGGCTCCTCAAGCACCTGCACCCATGGGTACATATCTACATTAAGGCACATGTACACATAATGAAAATATTTTTCCTTTTTTTTTTTTTTTTTTTTTTATATTTTTTTTTTTTTAAGAAACCTTTCTCTTTGGGGTAGCATTCTTTGGGGGCAGCCAATATTTGCTACAAATTCACCAGTTTTTGATGGTAACCTCTTCCTACCCCTAGAACCTCCAAACACGGATGGGGGAAAAAAAAATCTGTAGCTTGTTCTGAGTCCAGCAAATTACAAAGAAAAGTCTATGCCTTTTCCCAAATGTTTGCTACTATAATAGCACAGTCTTAAGGTAGAAAAAGGATGGATTAATGGGATTATTACTTTTCGAGAACACGAGGCACTTCATGCTAAAACTGTGTGAACTGCTGTTCTTCAGACGATTCTGACTTTCAGGCAGAAATGGAAACCAACTCAGGGCTTTGAGACAGTTGTCCTGTCAAAACAAGGAATGCTAACGTCCTTCAAATCTCACTGGGATCTCAATCACAGGACAACTTTCCCACCATAATGAAACGGCATGCAAACACAACAGCCTGCTTACATATGGTGGGACATGTAGTGAGGAGGGGTGAAACAGAACAGAAATGCAAACGGTGACAGAGTTCTCTCCACCATGGGTTCAGCATCAGGAGCGGGAGGGCAGGGTAAGTCACACGTACCTCCTCCCCACATGTCAAAATATTTGGTGTCCAGTACCTCCCCTGTTTTTCCTGAAAGAGACAAAATAATACATATTAAATCACACAACTGGACTATTAGCGTGACAACGAGTGACATGAACTCACTGACAGGAGGAACTGCTTCTAGAACTTAGGCTCTGAATCATACGCACAGCCATGAAATCAGATCTACGTCAGGTCAGTTACGTGCTACACTTCACTTTCGTGTGCGATCATCATTCCATGAGAATTACCACCAATACATGACCTCTACAGCAAAGAAATTACCTCCTTAAATCATGACAGCCATCTATGATAAAGCTTCCCACCCCCAAATAAAATTGACACTTATTTTATCTTGAAGATCAATTAAATAGAAGAAGAGACATTAACGGTTTTACTTGGGAAAAGGAAGTACAAAGTGATATAATTACCACCTATGAATAGAGCAAAGAGAGCTTTCTCTCTGCTGGGGGTTGGCTGAGCTGCTGGCAGATCCTACTCGCCCAGGGCTGTTACAGGAAACATGTGCCTGGACAGGCAAGCAGTGCACAGGTAGGTAGCCTGCACTTTGTGGTCTGGATGCTGCTTAAGGTTTACTTTTGTAACACTCGCTAGGTCCAGGACTCAGTGAACTTATTTGCACAAATGACGCTCTGAGTACAATGTGGACGGTACTGAAGATGTACAAATTAAGACTTTATTCTCCCCTCAGACAACAGTCCACCACCCTGCGTCACGTTACACACCCTTAAGCTTGTCTTCGTATTAGGTAAGAATTCTGAAAGGCGCAGCAAGACTGCATCCATTTAGTGTCAGATTGGTAGCTTGCAATTTCACAAGAAGCTCGCCACACAATGCACATGTGCACAGCCGCAATCTGACCGAGAAAAGATGGGTACATAAGTAGATTCCGAGTCCCCATCAGCAGTGGTTTGGACAAGAGGGTATCCATGTTGGGACGACTTCAGTATTGAGTGATGCCAAGGATAAACTTCAGCATGAAGCATAAATATACCCATTGATTGCAATGATAACGTACAATAATTATTCTTACCATTTACCAAGGCAACATTTATTCCTCTTCCAACATTGTTCTTAACACCACTCATCAAACTAAAGTGAAAGAAATCAAGACAAACTCATTAGAATTAGTATGTGGAAACGTGTCACAGAAATACAATATAAGAATAGGTATTATACACATATCAAACACTCGACTCAGCAAATTAAAAACTTACTACACCAAAGACGGCCTTACATTGAGTCCACCGTAATGTCAACTCAAATAATACTTCATGCTATTAAAAAATACACATAAAGGTACAATGGTGGTACATAAAGTTACAAAGTTCAATGGTTAAGAACATGTACTACTCATCCAGGGGATCAACACTCATTTCAGGAGACTCACAACCTCCTCTGACTCCAGAGGATCTGATGCCTCTGGTTGCCACTAACACCTGCACTTATGTGCACATACCCGGACAGACACAAATGAAAGTAAACCTGTTCAAATAAAAACATTATGGCTCAAATGCCACTGTGTTACTGCTGTCTCATACTGTGCAGTGACACCTCAGGCAATCCTTTAGGATTTGGGCGCCGTCCTCAAGAAGCCAAGGAACACACCCTCCCTTCTCCATCTTCTGCAGGGTCACTGTGATACCGTGACATGAAATGGAGTCATAGTCTGTATAGACGCTTTAAAATCCAAAGTCAGAGCACTAACGGAGCATTGTCATGCCCGCGTCACCTCACTGTGAACATTTTCCTAGTGATTATCAACATAAACTTTCTCTGTACTCAAAAGAAATACTGTACTTACTGATTACCTCACCCCAGGGCTGCCCGAGACAACCAACGTGGCTGCAGCTTGCAGACCGTAATGCCAGATGACAGTGTGGGATGGAGGGCATATTGGCTTGCTAACCGCTTGTTTTATTGGATATTAACTCAAAGTTTGTAGACAATGTTAAATTAATAGAATTCAAGGTATTAGAAAGTTCCCCAGCTGTGTGTTGGAAGAGGGACACCGTTCTCACATTAGTATACTGCAAGTTTTCCTGACAGAATGTGTAGCACACAATTTCACAAAATGAAATATATAATACTTCATCATCCACTCCTCAGAGTCAACTCATTCTCACAGAAGGTGTCAACTGCTTTCTGCCCAGCTCATATCTGTAACTGAACTATGGTTGCAGGGAATATAATTCTAACAATTATAGCGTGACATACTCGTTTATGTAAACGAGTAAGACAAAGGAAAAACTAAAATCATGCTGAAGCTTCACTTATTTGGTGGTGACAATGTCTTTACTAAGTCAAATAAATTTATAACGCCGGCCAGTTACTTCCTCGTTCTGTTGTTTACAGTATAATATCCACAAGCCATACAATGGCATGGCATGCAGCTAGTTCTCTTCTACATAAATAACATTTCCCCCTCTTTTTCTTGAGTCATGTCTTAGTTTCAAGCTAAGTTCCTATTAAGGACCACACAGCAATCACTAAAAAGTCACTCAAAAACAGTGAATCAAGGTTTTTATTACCATATTAGTATTAATGAATTTCATTATTACATTTTGCATGCATTTAGAACGTAGTTTGATCATCTCATTACCCTCCCTCACCTCCCCCCGACACTCCTGCTCCCCCCTTTCTCTCAAATAGAACTTTTTTTAAAAAAATGATAATGATATAAAATTAGTAAACTGGGTGGTGGTGGCACACACCTTTAATCCCAGCCTGGTCTACAGAGCTAATTCTAGGACAGCCAAGACTACACAAAGAACACTGTCTCAAAAAAACATAAAACAAAAACAAACATAAACAAAAAAACCTCAAAGAAAAGCAATCCAAAAACAGAATAAAATGATAGACTTAAGGCCTCGCCTATCAACACGTTTACTGAATATAAGTAACTCAAACATATCGCATAAATACAGAATGGGAACCACTGGTTATTACAGAACCAACTACATAACGATGGCAATAAATTCATCTGAAACAGAAGTATATAGGTAATAGAAAGAAAAAGAGTAATAAAGCCTTTATGCAAACAACCCAAAGAAGAAATAGCACCAATCAATTTTAAAAACAACAGAAGGTTGGAGTGCATATTTCTCTATGGTGAATTTTAAAAATGCAAGACATTGTGAACAATTAAGGAGGTACAAACCATGAGCTCAATGAGCTACAACTTTACTCTTAGTAGATGCACAGGCATATGGAGGACCCAAGACTTCAGGTCCTCCAAAAGCCAGGCAGCTATCTGAAAGAATAGTCCACCACAGTACAAGCACAGAGAGTGAAACACATCCACACAAAACCTGTATAGAAATGTTTCAGAAACACTATTCGTGATAGTCAGAGAGTGTAAATAATTCAAACATCTATGAAATGATAAAGGACAAAGCAAACTAGGCATTATCTATAATGGAAAATCACTGAGCCATGAAAAGAATTAACTAACACAAGGTAGATGAACCTAGCCAGTTACTGAAGCCCACAGATAATAGTTCTGTATGGAACATCAAAAACAAGCCAATCTATAGGGACAGAAGCAAACAAGGTTATTTAGGACTTGGGTGTGGAGTAGAATAAAAATGAACCAGGGCCAGAGTTAAAGGACACAGTTTCTTTTGGTGGTGTGGCAATGTTCTATGCTGGGACTGAAATCCCAGCATTCTGGAGACAGAGGCTAAAGACAGCCAAAAAGGAATGAGTGAATGAAAAAGAAGGGAAGAAAAAGCCTAAGATTAACTACGGCAGTTTGTACACAACCATGAATCATATTATAAACCAGTGACTGCACACGGCAAATGAAGGAAGTAGGTATATAAACCACATCTCCAAGCTGTTTAAACAAAAGAATTTGTCTTCAGCACACACATAAGACAGACATAAGCATCACCACAGGACAACTGGCTGGACTTCACCAGACCCTGGGGAAGCACATTAGACATGTAAATTTCACCATTGGTACCAAAAACGAATGGTTACAACTAATGTGTTGGTTAATAATCAAACTCCAGTGATTTTCCAAGGAGAGACCATCTTGGAACAAGCTACTCTATTCCAATAATCTTAAATTCAGCACAGGACAAAAGAAGCAAGGCATCACACCGCCATAGGCTTCCCACAAGAGGGCAGCAACCTATCAAGTTTTAACAGATTAGACCGGGGAAACTTGCCATCAATGAAAAACCTCCAAACACACCAAAAGTAGCCACAGCAATTAAAGTATTTACTTTATTCTTCATGACTGTGGAAGACCCTCTGGCCAACTACATACCTTCCGGAAGAAAACAAAACAAAACAAGGAACCCTAAAGGAAATGGCATAAACACTATTATTTATCTTCAAATACTGGTTTTACCTCACATGCCTGCCACCAGCTCTGGCTACTATAAACATTTTGGAGGGAATGTGCCGAGCACTAAAGATGTTCAACAGCTCTGGCTCTCCACAGCTGTAACAAATAACAAATATACCACAGGGAGCAAAAGTAGCCCCACCCATACACAGTAATCTAGAGTAGTTGTCTATCTCCACAGTGAGTTCCTATGCTCAGATCAGGTGCAAGGATACACATATTTTTTTAGTACATAACTTGCTCATTTCTTAGGGTAGACAGGCCAAAAAAAAAAGTTGTTATGAGTAGAGACACCATGTCAAGCAGCTGGCGTAACTAATCATGGCTTCCCCACTGGTCTTTATTCCGCTACATGAGTCATTTTATATAGCTGTGAAACTAACTTTTCAAGAAAACGAGATCATAACACAGTTGAGTCTGAAAACTGTCTCAGCACACTTAGAAAATGACCTCAACCCTTTATCTGCATTGCTCAGAGTTCTTGTGTGGTCTGGCCCACTCACTTCTAGAACTTCCCTCCCATACAGCCTGAGCATGTACTTCTTACCTGGGATGTTGAGACATTTCTGTTCCGCCTCAGGTTGTCTCCTGGTCCCTAGGTTCTCAGACCACACTGGGTGTCTTAGAATCAATCCTCAACACTCAACCTGAAGTTGGCCCCTTACTTACAATCAAGTTGAACTCTATCTACCTCACTCACTCCACTAGTAAGCATCACGCATGTCCATTGCCTGCACAGATGGTGTCCTGATTGACAGTCAGTCACTTGCTTGCATTTACTTTTCAGGTATCTGTCCACCCTGCTAGACTGTATATTCCATGATAGGAGAAACCGGATCCAATAAACACTTGGACAGATGAATGAGTGATGCCTAGCCAAGCAGATGCTTCATGCTTTATGTTAGCACTGTTTAAAAGCTTCACACTGGAATAAATATACAGGAAAAGGCTCTGGACTTGGTCCCTGCAGCATCCCACTGAAAATCCTGACCAGTTATGAAGCCCTTCTACAGGGACCAATGCCATCACCTGAGGCCTGGCTATAAAATTTCATCAATTATTAATCTCTCATGGGAATGGCAGAATGATTTTTGAAACGCAACTGATTGGTAGGAAGCCTCAATTTTTGATCAAACAAACCACACAGTACAAATCCTACGTGACATGCCCACCGTGTTAGAACCAGAGAGTCTGGCTCCCAGCCCGGCACAGTCACACTGAGTCCTACTCCCAAGGTTTATCTTCTAACCTATGTAACTGAGGTTAGAAAACCAACCTGTGTTGACAGGGGTTTGATCTCTTCCTTGAACTAAACTCCATGCTTCAAAGACAGAGTAGGCATCAGAAGATTATCTGTGGGTGAGGTATTCCAAATGAACTCTCATCCTATTATTAAGACTCAAACTTGGACTCTTTAGCAAAGTGAAGGTGGAAACGAAGGGGACTGTCTCTGAAGACATAGAAACTTCCAAGCCCCATGCACTTTGCTGTGTCAATAAACAGATGTGGAGTACTGATTTGGCAGTGGTCACCCATTAGCATGGTGGAAAAGAACAGGAGTGAACAGAGCATCAATTCTGATCAAACTGTTGCCCCCTGAGGCCAATCCTTTCGCGGTTCAATGGAAATTTAACTTAAGCACTGTCTGAGATTCATGCACAAAAGCTGGAAGCAATGGCCCAGTTTCTGCTGTTTAACTCTACATCATCTTAGCCGTGAGTCTACACAGCTGAATGTCACAGTCTTTAGTCTACATAGCTGAATGTCATGTCCATTATTTCACGTGAATTTTAAATAAGCTCGTGTGTCTAGTTTTCTGAACAATCAGACGAAAAACAACTAGAAGCAGGGTTTGCAATTTCAGAGCGGGAACTTGTGACAGGCTAGGATGACAAACCAAAAGCATCCTGTGTAAAACAGCACAACCAGTGAGCCACTCGCCTCAGCCCAAAGTAATGTGAGTGGGACAGGCCGGCCATGACCACCGGGCCCTTTCACATCTCAGTAAGCAGCACTCAAGTAACAAAAATGAAAGACACTGTCCTATAATGTGAAGCATTTGTTGCTCTGGGAAAGCTGCCAAGGAAACTTTGTTCTGACACAAGTATCCTTTATATGGAATTTGTGGTCAAGAGCCCTGTAGAGAGCCCGATGGTGGTGGTACGTGCCTTTAATTCCGGTACTCTGGAGGCAGAAGCAGGTAGCTCTGTAGTGGGTATCGGCTACCTGGCCCTATAGAGGTGGAGCTTCTTAGCTGCTGAGCAAAAAGGTCAATATCATGTTGGGGAAACCCACAGAGACAGTTGACCTGGGCAAGTGGGAGCTCACTGACTCCAGACTGACAGCTGGGGAACCAGCATAAGACCAAACTAGGACCCCTAAATGTGGGTGTCAGTTGGGGACTTGGACAGTCGATGGGGCCACTGACGGTGGAACCAGTATTTGTCCCTAGTGCATGAAGGCTTTTTGGAGCCCATTCCCCACGAAGGGATACTCTCTCAGCCTAGACACACAGGGGAGGGCCTCGGTCCTTCTCCAAACGATGTGACAGACTTTGATGATCTCCCATGGGAGGCCTCACCCTGAGGAGTGGACCCGGGGGAGGGGGCGGGATGATGAGATGGTGGGGCAAGTTTGGAGAAGGGGAGGGAGAGGGAAGTGGGATTGGAATGTAAAACAAGACTGGTTTTTTTTTTTTTTAAGATAAAAATAAAATAAAAGGGGGAACAGGTACTCTCCTGCATGCTGGTGGGAGACTGGATTGCTGCCCCCATTCACCCCAGGGCAGAACAGGAGACTGAAGTGGCTCTCTACCTTGTTGTATTCCTGGGTGCTTTCTAATAAATCTTGATACCCTTTTATTCAATTCACGAGGATTCACATACGTTTGCATACACAGATCTCTGTGAGTCTGAGGCCAGTCAGATCTATACATAGAGAGTTCCAGAACAGCCAAGGCTACACACAGAAATCTTGCTCAAAAAACAAAAACAAAACAAACAAACAAACAAAACACCCACAAAACCAAACAAACCAAAAAAAAAAAAAAGAGCTTCTGGAGCCACTGAGCACTTGAAAGCTGCCAACCACCCTGCATGAAGAGGTTTATTATTATTATTATTATTATTACTTTAATGAATTTAAAGTATTTAAGAATCAAAATGAAACAGCCACATTTATCCTTACACAAAGCCAAATAAAAATCAGTTCTCTTGGTCACTCTCTTAATGCACGGGGAGTGGGAGGAATCAAACAATAACAGAAGCATTTCAGAAGCTCCACCACCACCAGCAGTCACAGAAGACAAGGCCTGGAGTTCTGAGCCATCCAATACTCACACATTGTCCTCCAGGCAGATCTTGGGACCCACGACATTGGCTGCTCCACTGGCCATTTTAAAAGCAAAGTGCTTCTCAGGGCATGATTTAGAGATCCCACATTTGTACCTGGGAGGCTTCGTAGCTTCAGGAGAATAGAAATAGGCTTGAGCATCTTTAGAAAATGAATTATTAGGATTTCATAATCAGTTTTAGATTTCAAACAACACACACACACATAGATAGATATGCATGCATATTATTAAGGTACACTTAGGGGCTAGAGGGATAACTCAGCGATTAAGAGCACTGGCTGCTTTTCCAGAGGACCCAGGTTCAATTCCCAGCACCAACATGATGGCTCAGTCATCTGTAACTGTAGTTCCAAGGAATCAGTTACCTTCTTCTCGACTCGATGAGCACAATACATGTGGTGCACAGACACACGTGTAGGCAAAACATCACACATATGAAATAATAATTTAAAAAGAGAGATACACATATTTAACTTTTCCCCCTGAGGGTATCCAAAAAAAAAAAAAAAAAAAAAAAAAAAAAAAAAAAAAACAAAACAAAACAAAACAAGAACAACAACAAAAAACAAGCATGGAAGAAAGGCAGGCAAGCCCCCAAAATGACACAAGAACATAACTCATCCCTTCCTGGGGAATAAGCCAACTACTGAGAGAAATGGATTGTGCCATGGATCTTGCCGAGCAAGGCAGCTCTTATTTAATTATTCATAAAATTATCTTTAAATTTCTGGGTACCCAGGGCTTTTTTAATTGCTCATTTGGATGTCCAGGGCATCTAAACCAGGATCAGTAAAAGCTTGGTTCTCCCACCCACCCAGGCACAAGCTGACTCTCCTATTCACTCTCTGTGGCTGTGCTCAAACCCCAAGGCTGGAACCCAAGCACAGAGCAAATGTCCACCAACCATGAAGAACCTATGACACTAGGCCATCCAACTGAATGATGGCCATATAATCTCAAAACTCAACTCCTCCTCCAGTGTTTGTTCACAGAAATCTCCCACACTGCTTGAACATGAACTCCTACAGGGCCACACACAGGATGCAACATTTAGAGAACAAGGGAGGGACTTACATCGAGCGGCTGAGTCCAGCGCAGATCGAGCTAAGAAGAGAGACAATCAACGTCATTAGAAAACACAGAAACTTCTAATAAGCCATGGGAATACATGTTCAGGTGACTGCATATATAATACCAGTATTGAGTCAGAGAAGCAGAACCCTTCTATTAATTCATTATGGACAAGTATGTATTGAAATCATAGACAGTAGTGTTTTATTACCGAAAAAAATCTCTTAAAATTCTATTATTTATTTGTTTTTGTTTTAAGTGGGGGAGAGGGGGGACAAAGGAGGTGTGAGACAGGGTTTCTCTGTGTAGCCCTGGCTGTCTTCGAACTTGTGCTGTAGACCAGGCTGGCCTTGAACTTACAGAGATCCACCTGCTTCTGCTTCCTGAGTACCGACATTAAGGTGTACGCCATCACTGCCTGGTTCATTTTAAACTTTATATTTTGTTTAGTTATTTATTACAAATTTAGACCTTACTCAGAATATTAGTCTGAAAACATACCTTTAAAAGACTACTAACTGTGTTGGTGAACAATACTGTATTTAAATGATGCTGTTGCAGGCCTGGGCCGGGCTTGGTACCCATAGTCCTGGAGAATAAGCATAAATCTATCTTGGGGTTTGGTGGAAATTTGAGAGTACAAGGAGGAGGGAGGGTGAATGTTGGGGAAACCTGAATTTCTCCACAAAAGCTGTACAGTAAAGAAAGGCCTAATGAAGCCAATGCCATTACTGGCCATTTCTTATTTCATCGGATCAAGGAAGGGAGAAAGTCAGCTCCTGACACCCACAGTGGGTCTCCCCAGACCTCCATCACAATCACACTTAGTGCTCTGTAAGTACACCAGTGTCTGATCCCAGTCCAAGGGGATTTTAACACAGACCATCAAAGTGCTACAGACAGCTGGTTTTTGATGTGGCTAATACGTACACAGTGTGATAGATGCTGGCCATCTGTCTAACTATTAATAGTCACTTAGTTTTTTACTTCTGTACTATTTTTGATAACTGTGAATTTCCTGTAAGTCAACTATTCAAATTATGGGACAGAAAGTGGAAGCAGAAAGAGTTTCTAGATGCATCTAAAGAAGAGACCAAGTCAGTAGCTCCGGCACCCAATACCCAATAGAACACTTTGTAGAACATTAGGCACTGTTAAAGTCGCAGATCTAGGACACAGGGAAAGAAAAAAGCATGGAATATAGCAAAACAGCCTGCCCTCTTTCAAGAACCTACATACAGAGATGATTCCCATGCAAAGAGAGACCTGGACTGGCAAATAACAAAACAGAAGAGGGGGAGAGAGACGGGAGGACATCTAACCAGGTGCTGGGTTTTCCTGTTCATTCTTTCCATTTCCTTATATAATCACAGAGATTCCATCCAATGCTTTCACTTGTTTAAATAGGAGAACTAAACTCTGGAGCAGAGTCGGCAAAATGAAGACCTGAAATTCTCAACTTCAGCTGTCTTTAAAAAGCAAACAAACAAGGCAGCTCAGTGGGTAGGGGACTTGACACCAAGCAAGACGATTCCCCTAGATCCACATGGTATAAGGAGAGAACTGACTCACAGTTGTCCTCTGACCTCCATTCATATGCCATAGCACATATTTGCCTACACCCATCTACAAATACACCACACACACACACACACACACACACACACACACACAACTAAGAAAAAAAAATTGCCCAGGCAGTGGCGGTACATGCCTTGAATACCAGAACTCAAAAGATCTCAGGCCAGCCTGCTTTACAGATCAAGTACCAGGACAGCCAGGGCTACACAGAAGAAAGCCTGTCTTCAATACAAAAACAAAAAACAAATAGACAAAAAAAAAAAAAAACCTAAATCAATTAATTGAAGAAAAAGAAAAGAGTATTATTAACAGACTCCAGTGTTAAAATTCTTAGAAAGGAACACTGTTAAAATCAGGAATTTTAGTCTCCCTACCCGTGCTAGGATGATTAGAAGGCGGGTATCTGACCTATGGTAGCGATGGGGAGATCTGAACAGGGGCAGACCACCACCACTCACTCCTATGTGCTAGGTGTCTGAAGTATGTCTGGATGGTCACTGACATGGTCATCATGTTTCAGAGATAAGGAAAGTAAGGACAGAGCCTAACTGGTGTGTTTTATGTTTTAGTTCACTTTTAATATTTCATAGCATGTACTTATGTTTATGCTTATGTGTGCATGTGTGATTACACAGATGCCAAGGGACATATGTGGAGATCTCAGAGGACAATTTACAGGAGTACTCTCCTCCCACCACCATATGGATCCTAGGGATTGAACTAAAGGAGCCAGACTTGATGGCTGGCATATTTACCTGTGGAGCCATCCGTCAGCCTGCAACTGGCTTTTAAAATCATCTCGTGTAAAAGCCAGGCCCACTGTACCACGTCTAAAGAGTGAATATGTAAGCAAAAAGCAGGAGTCAGTCCCAGAGCAGAAAGCCAGGTTAGGAGCCTTTTAGAATAACTCTAACCAGAGGCTCAGGTCTGAGTTTACTTACAAAGAACCTGCTGACATAATCTATGTTTAAACAAGAAAAAGTCAGTCCTGAGGAAAGAATTATGAAAGGAGGTCACAGACAGGGATTAGGCTCAGAAATGGACCAATTGCAGGGGCGATGCAAAGGAAGGAGTCAGGGACATTGGCTTGGCTTACAAGTGCCGATATTCATTCACAGGAGGATTTGGAACTACTTTATACCTGAGTGTTTAATGCTATCTCAAGTCATCTTACCAATGACTAAAATATCCAAGGATAAAACTGCCAAGCTGTTTCACAGAGATAATCTGAACTGTATTCAGTTCTGTCCTAGCTGAATGTCAGTGCTGAAAACTAATACTGCATTAAACCACAGCCAGGAACACGGCTGGCAGACTGGCAGACTGTATGCAAGTCTACATCCTGCCTTTTCGTGACAGTTTACTGATGGGAGATGTCATTCCGTAAATATGTTTCTCTTATTGGTTAATGAATAAAGCACCGCTGGCCAATAGGAAAGCAAGATAGGCAGAATGAAGAGACTAGGAGGAAAGAGGAAGTGGTAGGGAGGGGTCAGCATGGACCAGAGAGCAGAATGCCGGCCCCTCTTTCCGGTAAGATGAGACCACGTGGAAGTACTTAGATTAATAGAAATGGGTTAATAATTAAGACAGAGCTAGCCAGTAAGAAACTAGTAACTGGCCAATAGCATTATATCAAATACAGAGTCTCTATGTGTTATTTGGGGCTGGTGTGGCTGTGGGACCTGACCTGCGGGGGGGGGGGTGCGCTACTCATAACAGTTTACAATTCCTAAGATGTTTGTAATGGGTAGAACTATGGCAAGGGTATCCAGGGTCTCTGAATATTACTTCTTACCAACAGAGTGTGACTCTATAATTCCTTCAAGATTAAGTCTTGTAAAAAAAAAAAAAAAAAAAGAAATTGCCCCTGTATGTTTGGGGTGGGGTGTGCTGGAGACTGAAACCTGCGTGTACTAAGCAAGCATCCTCATGCCAAAATACTGTTTAGAGATTTACATTTTTTTTTTTTTTAGTTGATGCTGTTCATTGCTTTTTATCTCTTAAGGTTTCCCTTATTATTTTAAATCACAACCTATCTTGGTAATTTAAATTACCAACTGTGGTCAAATTTTTTATTCTTCCTGTCTGGAAATGCCTGTTTTATTTTTCTAAAACAATATGATATAAAAAGCCTGAGACAATGAGCCAGGTTATCCCAACACTCAGAAGGCAGGGGCAGGCAGATCTCTGAGTTCAAGGCCAGCTTCTTCTATGGAGTGAATTCCAGGATATCCAGGGATACACAGAAAAACTATGTCTCGAAAAACAAACAAAACAGCCTGAGTCATAATGACTGGCCCAATGAGTGAGTCTCTGATTCTTGTGTCTTCTTTTGGGCTGTTTCTCATTGTCCAACTTTGATGTGATGGATTTTGTTTTAGCTCATTATCATTTATTTTATCATGTTTGGCTGTTATCTCTTAGAAGCCTGTTCTTTTCTAATGAGACAGAAAAGGGTGGATCTGGATGGGAGGGGAGATGGGGAGGAGCTGGGAGGAGTAGAGGAAGAGAAAAATAATCGGGATATATTGTGTGACGAAAGAATCTCTTTTCAACAAATACGGGGGAAAGAATCTGTTCAAACTATTAGGTTATTACAAAAGAAACTTGAAAATGCACTACTGAATGAACAGTTAACCATGGAGGTAACTAGAGACTTGTAGGAGGTAACTAGTAACAAGTGCCTGAAACCATCCTCTATGGATTCAATCTGATAAATTAAGTTGGATGCTAAATGAATGGTTAAGAGGACTAACATATTCCAAACAAAAAAAAATAAAACAAATCCCACAATTAATATTTTCACCAGTTCAATCTAGACTGGAATCCAATAACATTTTATAGATAAAATGCACTACAGTTACAAGATGAAAACAAAACCCTGCCCTAAACAGTGTCTAACCAAATAGGGAAAATGCAGGCAAGAACAAGGCCCTAGCAATACGGAACACCAGAAAGGAAAATAGGAGTGTCAAGTGTTCTAGTTAAAGTATTCGGCTCGGGTTCAGACTGACTGGAAAGGCAGAATCTCATGCCATATCCCAGATAGTGAGACATTAAGATTCTCTGAAGAGTATTTTGACCACAGAGGTTGAGTAGTGGTGTGCAGGAGAATCTCAGGTTCAGACCGATAGAAGTGAATCAAGCGTTACGAGTCCCTTCTGAGTATTAACTCACCAGTTCAAGCCCTCCGCATTCTTCTGTCTAATTCTACCAACTAGAACAAGAAGCTGTTTCCAGGATTCAGTCTCTTTCCATGCTTAGCCTGAAGCCAAAGCTCACGCCATGTGAACACAAGGACCCAGGAAAAACAAACACCTTCTTAGTTTCCAACAACGGCAGCCGATAGTCTCCAGAAGAGATCCGGTATTAATTTTATATTGTGTGAGATAAATATAACCAATTCCATGTGAGTAGAAGGACCTGAAGTTCTAGTCTTCACCCTCATGATAACACACTTAAGGTCACGGATATAGGTCCGTGGTATAAGCACTTGCCTGGCATCCATAAAGCCTGGAGTTTAAAGAGAGGGAAATTGCATGGCGGGCACTGTGATGGTGGACACCTGTGACCCATGCATTTGGAGAGGGTGGCAAGTGGGAGGGCAACCAAGGCCGCACCATGAACCCTGAAAGAACCTGCAGTGCCACAGGAAAACCACAGTACACTTCTAGAAGAGAAATGTCTGGAAAATCAGTGCGGCATTAAACATAACTGGCTCCATTTTATTATCGTAAGGGTCTTGTTTCAAACTGAGTTAAGAATGCAGCACAATGGTAGAACACTCGCCTAGCACGTACAGGGCACTGGGATGGGTCCCCGAGCATTGTTAAAGGACCTTACGTGGGTACAGTGACAACAGAAAAACACCAAATAATGGACAAAAATGAAAGTCACAGAGAAAAGAAATAAGAATGTTAAGGACCAACTTGTACAAATCCATTTCTCTGATGCTTTTTACAACCTGGACCGGGGTCCATTTTCTAGCGGCCGACTCAAATGAACAAAGAGTTTAAACACACTAGTGTGAGCACTTGGGAGCCATGACTAATGCTTCTCACCACCGTGTAGCAAGTGGTCATTTAAATATGCTTAAAATGTCCAACAGAATTGATTGTCCCATACTGGCTTTATTCTTAGACATGTTTTTTAGAATACTGTAATGAATGACTTCACCCACATGATACTTCTTTTTCTAGACAGAATAAGCAGCAGTGAACCCATGCTGAGAACTGACACATTGGACAGTGCTAGATTCTGGGGCTGGGGAGATAGTTTGGCGGTGAAGAGCACTGGCTACCCTTCCAGACTACCCAGGTTCTATTCTCAGCACACACAAAGCTCACAATTGTCTGTAACTCAAGTTCCAGGGGGATACACGATGCTTTCTTCTGAGGGCACCAGGCAGGCATGTACAAAGTGCACAGACATACAAGGCAGGCAAAAGACCCATACACACAAAATAATAAAATACAACTTTCTTAAAAAGAATGAAGTTCTTCTACAGTAGACAGCAGCTACCTCAAGAAACCCCTCACTCGTCAACCTGCCACAGGAACACGTGACTGTTGAGTGCTCGGCCCTATACAGGACATGGGTGCCACCCTCTCTAAAGCTTGGAGAACCTCATGGAGGAGGGAACAGTGACTGAAAAGTGCTGTTTCCTAGACATTACATGGCTACAGTCCTCAAGACATCCCATCAGCTGGATGATGGGCACAAGACTGTGCCTGTCAACATTCCATCGTGGATGGGACGGAGATTGTGAGATACTGCTTTTCCCTGAGCAGCTGCTAGAATTTAACAGCTACAGTAGGAGAGAGAGGTGTAGTCACTGGCAAGATGCCCATGCTCCAATAAAACATGCTCATGTGAGCAAGCCTAAACTGAATGAGTTGAAAAAAAAAAAAAAAAGAAGAAGAAGACATGAAACTAGGAGAGTGTATAATCAATGGGAATAATAGTGGGGAGGAGACAACAGTGTTATTTTAAAGGCAGGGGAGGGGAGGTGAAACTTACCAAATAGATTTCCTAAGCTTGCATCCATTTTAATTTCAAATACTTGAGAAATAACATAAAATGTCAATAAAAATACTGCCACAGCTACCACCAACTTTGCAGCTCCTAGAAAAAAAGGCAGAAGTCGCTCAGCATGGTTTTAGAAGCCAACAGAATCTCTGCTACACAAACATTACGTTTCTACAAAAGCGTTAAGACGACGAATACAGTCCTGTTTTGTACTCTACAAATCTTAATGTTACTGGAGTTACAATGACTGCATGATACTCACAATCACAGAACTCACGGACACAAGACAAGGTGGGGTGGGTTACCTACCAACAGCCGCTAGCTGAGTGGAACTCCTCCACCATGCCTGCAGGACTACATTAAGTCAGTCATAAAAGCAATGCCCTCTGGCGATGACACAAAACACTAAACCTGAGATGCCAAGGCCCAGACCTCCAGGACACTAGGAGTTGAAGTGAAATATAGCAAGCTTACTATCCTACCACCAACCCATCTCACCTGGAGCTATCTAATGCCATGGGGAACTGTGAATATTACCTTCTTCCTCTAGCTCAATACCTATTTAAGACAGGACTCTGACCACGGGGACAGGCTTGGACATCACCGTGACTGGCTATGCGATAAGCTCCATGAGGGCATATTTCTCTGCTTTAGACTTTGTATCTTTATGGTTGTCAGAGTACTTTATAACAGTCATCAATGCCGTATCTGCTTAGTATAAATCACCTCTTACTCTAAGCAATCACAAAGGGCAAGGTCAGAAAGGGAATGGAACAAGGCCAGAGCAACAGTTTTCCCCTCAACCTCTGGATTTCAGACATGACGTGTTTACTTGGCACCAGTACTAGCTTATTCATGCCAACACAACCTCAATCGCCTGCTCCTACTAATAGTTTAGGTTTAACCTCTACTGATATGAAAGGAGATAGACAGAATCAGCTGCTATCTGACCTTAGGAAAAAAAAATCCCAGAGATGAAGTAATGCTCTAAGATTATATATAAACCAGTGGCTGCACATGGACCAGAACTCAAGCCCCCCTGCAAAAGGCTAGTAGCCTGTATAGTAAATACATCGTCCCACACTAAATGACATATTCTTCAGGGGAGGGAGCTCATGGCACCAAACTCAATATGGTAGGTGAGGAAGAATTTAAAAAAAGAAAAAAAAAAAAAAAAAGATCATCTACTCTCATAAACCCACAAGAATAGTCTATATCCTCAGCGGGGAGGGCCAGAGGAAGCTTAAGATATCTGGAAAGGCCAATGATTCTGAAAGGTAGCCACACCCAGAGCCTCCTCAGCACTAATTCCAGATCCTCTATTCACAGCTAAACGTGAAAAGATACAAGAAAAATCTTGGTACCTTCCTTCCAATTCGGCTGTGAATCTAAAACTGCTCTAAAAAAAAAAAAAAAAACAGAGCCTTAACAAATTCTATCAATACAGGAACGAAGTGGCAATGAGTATGTCCAACTAATGCTCACCTCCATCTCCTCACTTCCTCCCTCCAAAGGCTGCTTCCTGTTCTTCAAAGCCACTACTAGCTACCTGCATTTTTAGCACATAAGAACAAACTTCCATTTGGTTGGGACCTCCTCCTCCCAGGACTGAGCTGAGTGTCTCATACAAAGCATGTTCTCACCACATATATGCTCTAGAAATAAATGACAGCAGGAGCACACACTGCTTTCATCATGGAAGACTGAGGCCAGTGGCTTGGCGGTGACAGATCGAATGCTAGTCTTCTAGTTTATTTTCCTGCAGCCATGGGCATGTGTGATAGGGGAAAATCCCCCACTGTCTTCTAAAACAGACAACAGATAAATGAAACTTGCATTGTTCAAGGCTGAAGTTGCATAGTGTTGCATCAGTGGTAGCATGGGGGTCTTTTCTTAACACTTACATAATTTATGTATCGGTGGGTTTGGCCAAGTGTACAACTGTCAATATGTATGCCCAGTGCTCATAAAGTCAGAAAGAGGGTGTCAGACCCCCCTGAATTAGTTACTGATGGTTGTGAGTCACTGTGTGGATGCTGGGAACTGAGCCTGGGTCCTCAGCAGCAGGAGCATCACCGAGTGCTCTTACCCTCTGGCCCATCTCTCCAGCCCAGCACTGAGTTTTAAACCAGGACCTGTTCACTTACACTTGTCTGGAACAAGGAAGAAACAGACGCTCCAAGATACAGAAAAGTCAGTAGCAGGAACACACAGTCTCCACAGTGGGAGAGTTCAGCAGCTTGCTATAGAGTATGGCCTCCAGGGTTGGTCCCAAAGTCCAGTGCCAGCCTTGGAGGGGCTTAGCATGGCACCACAACTCCCGTTCCTGACTTGGTGTATCATTTCCTCTTCCTTTTACTAATAGCACTGTTGTGAGACTGTCCCTGAACTTATAAACTAAGGATCATTACATTCCAGACTATGTAAGCATTTCACAGCAACCAGAATTTAGAAGATATTAATTAGCTCAAAGCAGTGAACTAATAACTAATCTTCCTTATGTGTCCATTAAAGGCAGAGCCCCCCAACCGATGCCAAGAAAAAGACGAACATAAAAACTAGATGTGAAGTTAATTTTACTGGAAATGAATTTGGAATTATGTACAAAACAAGAACTTGCTTAAACACGCTTAAACAGCATATTTAAAGATCCTCAAGAGACCACAATTTTAAATTGTTCTGCTGAACCCAAGACCATCCCGAAAGAAAAAGCAAAGCAAACAAGAGTCCCACATGTTTTAAAACAAGCAAGCTCTTGTTTCTGGAAACTTCTTCCTCCACAAGGGTCTAACTACTTAGAAACGATGCCTTGTAACTTCACAGCCAAGAGGCCAATTTTTCAATTTCCACAAAGCATTTGTAGCAAATGTCAGTTAACTTGGTTTTAGTGTTTGATCAACTCTACTTGAGTCTAAACTAAGAAGAGGGTTGTTTTGTTTTTTTTTTTTTTTTTTTTTTTTTTTTTTTGTTCACCTGCCTCAGCTTCTGGCATCTGAGAGACTGTGAAAATACTTGGTTTGCTTGTAAGAAAACCACAATTAAGAATAAGACTAATTATCTTGATTTTGGAGGCTCAACCTGTTTTCTTTCCCCTGTCACAGATTTAGCAGAGTTCCTCAGAGCAATGTGCCTTTGGGGGTGAGGAGGCTGTGGCTGGAGGCTACATTGCAGAAAGGCCAACTGCGTGTTCATGGATCTAGCCTTTATAGATGCTTATCAATGCCTACATTAATACTACAGGCATCTAGCAAGGACTTCCAATGCACACAGCATACTACTTCAGGTTCCTGTCAATGTTCTGGATTTATACCTCGACTAATAATTCACAGCCAAACCACATTTTTGTAAATTCTTAATGCACATCATACTTAACTGCACATAGGAGAGAGTCCTATTTTAGAATTCCTTTTTTTCTTGATGGCTAGAACATAGCAAGAAAAAACCAGCCTCTTTGCATTTCCAAAACCCTTCTTTGAGTATTTTATATGTATTACTAGGCAAATAAGCTTACCACATAAGAAATAAACATTAATATTTGGAATAATTTCAGTAAAAGGCTTATCTATGGAAACCTACGTAATGCATACTAAATGTACAAGTTGAGATGTGCTGACTACATAAATCGGAAAGGCTAAACGTGATTTAATTTACTTTAGCCTGGCACTTATGTTTCAGAAATGTTACAGGTATGGTGGCACCTACATATAATCTCTGAGGCGGGGAGACAGTTTGAACCAGCTTAGACCAGAAAGCAAGACCCACCACAAAAGGGGGCTGGGAGGAGGAGAATGAAGATGAATCAGTGGATTACAGACCCTGCCCTTTACTCATTATTGAGCAAGCAGGTTATAAAGTAAATGATAAGAAATTACTTTCACTGAATTAAATAAATATCTCACCTGCTACCCTCATTGTTGCTTTTTCACTCGATGGCACTTCTTAGAAATACGGTCCTAAAAATCAAAGGGAAAGACAAACACCATCAATTATACCATGAATGTTCTTCCTTAGATGGAGCTTATTTTAGAAAGTATACATGAAACCAATTAAGTAAATGCCATGACGTTTCTAAGTATTCTACAAATAGCAATGTTTAATGAAAAATCTCTTCACTGCCCACACCTTCCACTGGGCCATAAATAAATACATAAATAGAGAAAGAAAGAAAACCAGAAGTTGCCTTGCTTGTGTCGCCCACTGACCATGTCCTTTGCTCCCATCATGCCCTCTGCCACAAAGGTTAGCTATATCCCCCCCCCCTTGAGTACACATCTGTTAGGAGCTCACAGCATCTGGATTTAAACACTGGTTAGTTAACACATCACGTCAGTAAGCCCTTCACCAAGTAACAGAAAACCATTTGGAAATGGTGGTTACTAGGCTGGTTCATGCCAGCCAGCACAGGACGCTATTTCCTTTTTCATGAAGTAACTCAGATATATCACCGCTGAACACATTCACAGAAAATGCTGTGAATTTAATACTAAACCCATTTCACACTTTTCAATTCCCATAGGCAAAATAACGTAACAGGAGGCTTAGAATTATAATTTTAAGTACTCCAGCAATTATCATTACTGACAGAATGTTATACGTCAAAGAAACTATTCTTTGATATTATTTTACCAACTGGCAACAAATGCTAGGAAAAAAAAAAAATCTATGCCTGTGTGCTTTTCCTTCCTACAAAACAACTCAAAATGGAACTGTAAATAAGATGTCTATACCAAAGCTACACCCCCATTCACTTACACAGCTGCTTCAGTCAGCGTTTCGTATAGGAAGAGAATGCAAAGGGTAAGTTTCAAGTAATGAATCCTATTGATCAGAAATACATTATTTCTCTGAATACAAGCATACACACACACAAGCATGCACACACACATACTGATCTAATTAATACTTCACAGACAGCTCAAAAACGAAAAGAAAAAAGACCTTTCCCCAAAGGACACTGAAAAGACTGTCCAGTGCTCCCAACCCCCTATATCTTCTGCTGGCTCCCTTTCTTCTGCAAAATCCAATCTGGAAAAACAAACAAACAAACTCCAACCAACACTTAACTGAGGTTTTTTTTTTTTTTTTTTTTTTCCTTTGCTATCTATGTGAACACCTTTTACATGATAGCCAAAGTCAATGCTATCTATTTAAAATCCTTAGTCACCAGTCAGGATTCTAGAAGGAAAGAAGAGACAATGAACTATCTACAAGACTTACATAATTTTCTGTAGAAACAAAAATAGAAATCCTTTTCCCCAGTAACTTGTCCTTGAACTTAAATTTTTGAGTCAGAGCATTTTTTTTTTAATTTATTATTTTACATGTCGATCCCAGCTCCCTCTCCCTCCCTCCCTTCTTCCCTCCCTTTTACCCTCTCTGCCCTCTCACATGCACCCTAAACACACTCCCCTCCCAAACCCCCACCCCAATTCCCAATTCCATATATAGGGGAATGCCATCCAGTTGGGGTCATGTAGATCTGACAGGTCATGTGAAGTAGGGACTAGGACTTCTCTCCTGTCTCTAGATTAAGGCAGTATCCCTCCATGGGGGATGTGTTAGCAAGGGCCTTTTGTGCATCAGGGATACATCCTGGCTCCACTGTCTGAGGTCCCTTAGACTGCTCAGTCCTTCTGGCTGAGACCCATATTCAGGGGGGGCCTGAGTCAGTTCCATGCTGGCTTCCCAGCTATCAGTCTGGGGGCCCGTTATCTCCTTGCTTAGGTAAGCTGTCTATGTGTTTCTGCCGCCTGGGTTCTAGTTCGACTCAGTGTTTATGTATGGGTGTTTGCTCCTGTTTCCAACAGGCATTAGATGAGGGCTCCATGGATAAGTTAGTTGTTGACTTTACTATCCCGGAAGGGCATTTATGCTAGCCTTTCCACGGAAGCTCAAATTGTTAGTTGGTGGCAGTCTTGTGGTTCTCTAGACCTTTCTTTGTGTTCAATTTTATCTTCAAACCAATATTGGCTCCCTCTTTTATGCTCTCTCTCTCTCTCTCTTTCTCCTGTCTTCTATTCCTAACCGGGCCCAATCTTCCTGGTCGCAGGTGTTTTCCTTTCCTCTCCCTCGTTTTCTCCTACTTCTCTCTCCATTTGCTGCCCCCCTCCACTTCTCCTGAGCTCTGGGGGACTTGTCCCTTCCCGGTTCTGTGAGGGACTTTATATGAATCTCTTAGAATACACCTTGTATCCTAGTTCCTCTGGTGGTGTGAATTATAGGAAAATGAAAGCTGTGGATTTGATCAAGCCAGACCACGCGAAACAGAGTACCAAGTGATCCTACATTCAAAACAGCTGGACAAAGCAACCTTGCAGACTACAGCCAGGATTTCTGTATCTTCTTAGAATCCCCCATGACAGCGCCCCTTAGCAGCAGGAAGTAGTTTGGAAAGAACAACGCCCAAATTCCCAAATATTGTCTATAAATGTTTGTTTTCATTTAAATGGACTTGGTTATAATAAATAAATAAATAAATGAATGAATGAATGAATGAATGAATATTTGAAAAATAAAAATAAAAAATAAAAAAAACCAAGCCTAAGCTATAGGCTGAGCATTTATAATATTAAGTCTTTGGTTATTTGGGAGCAGCTGTCTGGACCCAGAAAAGTCTGCCTACATCTAGAACTGCTTGAACTTTGCACACTTCTTCCAAGTGAAATGTTTTAGAAGAAGAATAAAATTCTTGCATTTATCAGAAAAAAAAAAGACTTTACATAAACTATGAGGGTGGGGGTTGGGCTCGGCTTCTCAACCAAGAACACCTACAGGTCATAAATCCTCTTTCGGCTTACGGTGAAAATGAACTTTGCATTCCCAACACATGCACAGTCTTTCCTCTCCTTTCATAGGCCAGGATAATTTCACTCCTATCTGAGTGTGACCTAGGAAAATGTCTTTGAAAATGTGATAAGCAGTTGGGTACCAGACACCTGCTGTTCTATTTCAGCTTCCATTGCAGGCGGAGCCCACACCTGTATAATTACAGTCACCAGCCGCCTGCTTTCTCTTCCCAGCATTTCTGCTTCTGAACTCATAACAGTCTGCTGTATAAGCAACTACATTTGTGAATACAATTGTTTTCCATTAAAATATCTTAGGGAATTGACATTTGGGAAAACTTCTATATTAAAATCTCATCAAAGCGCCTCAGTCATTAACACGTCTTTAATTAATTTCCTTAATTAACTTTCTTGCATCTTTAATGATGCAAAAGTGTAAATCCGAAGAACAGGAATACTGAAAGAGATTTAAGGGCAAAATATGGCCGGTATTTATGATGTGCTAATTCCAAACCAAGGCTGGCTGTTTCCAGAGCATTTGAAAACTTGTAACAATCTGAGGCAGTGGAAGAAACTGCTCATGAAGACGACTTCAGGGAATCAGGGAGAGACCGGTCCAGAGGCAATGAACACAACACTGAAGGAATAAAAAGGCCTCAGCTGAAAACTCAGGATGCTAATCTACATACTCAGTAAGAGGCAGGAACAGAAATCAAAACTAGTTGCCAAAACCAGAATATTTGTAATTAAGGATATTCTTAGAATAAATAAACACGTAAATAAAAAATTAAGACGTTATAGTTAAGGAATTCATTGCTCCAAAAATGTAAGGATAGACCAAACCAAGTTTCAGCATTTTAGGTGGATAAGGATGCTAAATGAAGGAAGATAGGATGCAAGGTCAGCTGAAAGTCAAAGCAGGAAGGGCCATGCTGCCCCCTCCCTCCCCCCCGAACAAAAGATCACGGACCTGAAGTGTGTACTCCTCGGTGTGTGGCCTAGCGTAAAGGGAGAACCTAAAGCAGGAACTCCGAGGGACCAACCCTGTTTATTTATCTGGATGTTCTCATTAAACATTTCTTTTACCCCAACTGCATAGTATTGTCCAATTTAATAAAACTTTGTTACTCAGAATTGGGCTGCTATGTGAATACGGAGGGTCTGTCTAGAACTCATTAAAATAAGGACCAATGGTAATAAAAGCAGAGATCAAATGGCACTCCCGTTCCTTCCCAGACAAATAAAGTCTAAATTACAACACTGCCCTGTATCAAAGAAACAGGCTCTCAGGAAGGGCTGTCTTTCCCAGTATCTTCCCACCAGCTCTCTAGTGGTCCTGGGTATTTGTGACGGACAACCTTCCAGAGGAGGGTGAGGAGTTCTCCTCAGTTCTGAGAAAGTAGGGAAAAGGCTCACAAACCACCCTCACCCCATTCCATTTCTCCCGCCACACACTGATGTACTTGTTGACAAATGCCATGCCAATCAATTTGGCTTCTGAAAATTGCTCTGGGAATTGCAGATCTCTGCTGCAAACTAGCCACTCAAGAGCTTTGACAATTTGTCAAACTGACTTTAGTTTGAGTGTTGGAAACACTACTACCACCTCAAGAAGGAAAAAAAAAAAAAAAAAGATGCAAGAAAATATACACACAAACACAGTAGTGTAATACTAAAAATAAAATTAATTCAGCTGAAAGAAAATACTGAATTGTATCTCACAAAATAGACAACCATTATTCACTTTACTCTAGTGTCAAGTCAGTGCTGGCCAAATAACAATTTTAACCAAACCAAGAAAATTCCGATGCTTCCAATACTTAAGTGGGCTGGGGCTTTTCTCCTTTGTTATTTTACTTTTCTATTGTATGTATGGATGTTCTGCATATATGTCTGAGCACCGTGTGCATGCAGTGCCCTCAGAGTTCAGAAGAGGGTGTCTGATCCCCTGGAACAAGAGTTACAGAAGTCTGTGAGCTGCCTATGGCTGCCGGGGTTGGTGTGAACCCAGTCCCTCTATAAGAACAAGACTGCTCAACCCCTGAGATATCTTTCCAGCCCCCAGGGAGCTGGAGTTTTTTTTCAAGAGACTTACATAAAAACATGCCAGGCTACAAAACAATAGACACAGACTACACCTGTTTGTGATGGTGAATTTCATGCAGCAACCTGTCAGGGCCATAGGCTGCCCAGAAGAAAATACCATTCAGGGTGTGCCTGGCAGGACCTACCGGGGTGATCAGCATCTGAATCTGCAATGAGGGAAGCCAAGTGCCCTCGTCAATGGGGCTCCAATCCAGACCTGAAGACACACACACGTGCTGCTATCTATATTCTCGTGCAGGTGAGCTTCCAAACATAGTTCCTGGTCCCAAACTCCATCCCACAAGGCAGAGTGTAAGAATTATCCAGTTATCTGTTACTCGAGACAATAACTTCTCTTCCCCCGTTGCAAGAGAGGAAACCCAATCTACTTGTCTATGTTGATGCTAGCCACAACCTTTCTGAGCAGCTTTTCTGACAGGTCACAAGACCCTCCCCAGTCGTGAGGACTGTTGCAGATGCCAAGATGAATGGATGGGGCTCCCATTCAGTCTACTGGCATTAGTTCATTTCCTTTTTGTCCAACCACCTATGTCATGCCTATGTATGAATTCTCACAAAACCCCATGGGACAGGGCCCCAGAAGGCTTCCACAGGGCAAATGCAGAGGTTCCAGGGGAGTGGTTCACCAGAAGACTCTAACTCCCACCGCAACCTCTGCATTCGTTCACCAGTGTTGTCCGTAATAGCCTATAATGCACTGGACGTTAAGTATAAACCACTCAAGTTACCTCAGGAAGGGGTTGTGGGGACCCCAGTTATAACTGCTCCAGCAGACCCATGTGCAAAAAGAGCAGCCTGGACTTGTAATTGGCATAGAAAGTGGGAAAAGTAGTCTATGATCTGACACTGTCTCTAAGCACATCAGAGGACACCCACCTGGAATCCGACGCAAAACTCATTTGTTTTCTAGTTGGGAGAATTTCCATCACCCTTTAAGGACACATCTTTTGCATTTATCCTGATATCTGAGGAGAGGAAGAAACACTGGCTTTTCTAACAGAGAGACTGCTCTCTGTCCATCTTTAGGCTGGGAGAATTGTGCACAGGCACACTAGGCCATGGGCTCTGCTTGACCGCTAACAACATGCAAATGCAAAACCTGGATCTCTCAGACTCTGGAACTGTGCGAGCCCATTTCTTCCAATAAATTGCAACCTATGTATAATAGATCATATAATGACAGATATATAGCTTGTTACACAGAACCTTTCTACACACACACACACACACACATACACACACACACACACACACACACACACGTACATATCTATCACTTAAGCATCATTTATTTTTCCAGGCAAACTTGGACTGATAAAAACACTGTCAGGATAAAAACACTATGAACATTTAATGAACAAGAGAAAAATGGGTTGGTTCTGAGAGTAGGGGCGACATCTAGAAGAGCCCCTGGGTAAGCTGCTCTGCTAACGACAAACCAAAGTGCAAGGTTTAAAACAGCGGCAAACAGCGGGTGCACAACTTAAAACCAAGCACCGGGACGCAGTGGCAGGCAGACCTCTGAGTTCAAGGCCAACCTGGTCTACAGAGTGAGTTCCAGGACAGCTAGTGCTAAATAGTGAGATCCTGTTTCAAAAAAAGAGGGGGAGGGAGAGGGCACTGCAATACCATAGAGTTTATACACGTGACTACTGCCAGACAAAAGCCTCCAAACTTTCTGTATAAAAGGGACAGACAGAGTATGCTCTGGCTTCAAGGACTACAATTTCTATCCTTACTCTACACCCACAGCTGGGTGGAATGAAGATGGATGGTCCAACTGCGTTGTGATTTGGGATTGTTGTTGTTGTTGAAATAGGGTCTTACATATAGCCCTGGCTGGCCTAGAACTCACTAAGTATACCAGGCTAGCCTCAAAGTAAAGAGATGTACCTGGCTCTGCCTTCCAAGTGACTCCCAAGTATACCACCAGGTCTGACTCAACTTTGCTTATGGACAACAAAATAATAAAATTTTATTTTTTAAGCCACTATGATAAATGACCCTGGCCTAACTATACAGGATTATGTATATGATTAGTTGAACCTCAAGAGTAATTTTTTTTTAATTAGAAAAAAATAAAACAGAAGACTGATAAACTTCCCTAATGGTACCTAAGTAGTTGACCATTTTTGCTGGGTTATTTCAGAACAAAGATGGCTTCTATGGACCAGACATCTCACCAGCATGTACTGTCCATGAGAAGCAGAAGGAATCCCTTCCAGTGGAAACAATTTTCCCCTCCTATAGCTGGAGTTTGTAGGCCTACAGCCAAGGCAGCAGTGAGTCTGGACGTGGTCCTGTTTCAAAGCCTACTGCTGGAGGCAGAAAGACAGAAACAGAAGTGGTTACTCAATTCTGTTCCCTGATACTCACAGGGAGGAAATGACAGCGGTCTTCTTTATGTGGGTGTTGGCATGGGATTATTTTGATGACACGCTTTTAAAAAGAATGGGTACTTCTGTGTCTGATGCTTGACCAACTTTTGTAATTGAGCTCTTAAATACATTCCCTGGGCTGGGAATCATGAATGATGTAAGGAATCTCGATCCTCCGGACCCAATGAATGCCAGGTGGACTCTGCCAGGCCAGACAAATTTTTGAAACAGAACTAACAAAAAAAAGGCAGGTAAGAAGACTGCACATTGGAAAGGAATACTGACATTCAAAACTCCAGGATGAGCCAAACGTGGTGGCGCATGCCTTTAATCCCAGTGCTTGGGAGGCAGAGGAAGGCAGATCTCTGAGTTCAGGGCCAGCCTGGTCTACAGCGTGAGTTCCAGGACAGCTAGGGCTACACAGAGAAACCCTATCTCTTGGAATGAAACAAACAAATAATGAAATAACATTTTTAAAGAATCCAGTATGAGGAGTGGAGCTCATGAGCAGAGTCATCAGTGTCTGCCCATGATGCAGGAAACCCTGGGTCTGGTTCCCAGCACCATAAAAACAGGATACTGTGATGCAAGCCTGCAACCTCAGCCGTGGTAGTTTGAATAAGAATGGCCCCCACAGGCTCATGTATTTGAATGATTAGTCATTAGGCAGTGGCACTATTTAAGAAGGACTAGAAGAAGGTTGGAGGAAGTGTCACTCTGAGGTCTCAAAAGCCCACGCTACACCCAGCATATCTCTCTCTCTCTCTCTCTCTCTCTCTCTCTCTCTCTCTCTCTCTCTCTCAGTCTGAGGATCAGGATGTAGTTCTTGGCTCTTGCTCCAGGGTCATTGTGTGCTGTCATGCTCCACCATGATGATAATGAACTAAACTTCTGACATTGTAAGCAAGCCCCCAGGTAATTGCTTCCTTTTGTAAGAGTTGCCTTGGTCACGGAGTCTCTTCATAGCAATAGAACAGTGAAGAAGACAGAAGAGAAGATCAAATTTCAAGATCAGCCTGGGCACCAAAATAAGTTAGGGGCCAGAGGGGCTACTTGAAAGGCTGTTCAAAACAAAAACAGCAGAACAAGGACAAGGGTTTATTTAGCTCAGTGGTACATCAAGAGGGCCTGGTGTTGGCTTCTCATGCTACAAAACAAGAATAAACAATAACTCAGTATGCAACATAAGCTGTGACTACTGTGATATTGTGAATTTAACAGACAGATTTTAACATCAAGTGATTTTAAAGATTTCAACAATAAGTGCTTAATAGAGAAATTAACTTGAGAAAGGATTTAATATTGGCAGGACACTTGGTACTGAATCCTACAAGACAAATATTTCTAAAAAATAATCTATACAGAGAAAGCAAGAGAATGGGAAGAGAGAGAGGGGGCTTCAAAACACAAGTATGGTGCACATACCTGTAAATCCTTGCACTAAGGAAGTCAAGGGAAGGGAACAAAGATTTCAAAGTAACTAGTTCAAGGACAGAATGGGCTACATGGGACTCTCTACCCTCAAACACAAAACCCCACAAAAGGAACATGATAGTTATTAAAAGAAAAAAAAAGAATAATAATGGTTAACTAACAATTAAAAACTCTTAACAAGGAAACAAACTAATCTTATATTCTGAGTAGAGGAAGGAAAAACAAAACAAAACAAAACAAAACAAAAAACAACCTAAGTACAACAACAGAGAAAAATTTCCACTTCTGCAAAATGGTACTCTGAATGGGAGAATACGAAGCCACAGACCAAAAACTTTTACAGAATGAGTCAGTGGAAGAATTCTTCGGGAAAAACCTGGGGAAGAATGGCATGCAGATGGTCTGTGCCTAGCTGCTCCTGTGTGTTTGGCTGAGGCAGAACTTCAACACCTCATTCTTCCTGTCTCAGTCTCCAGTGTCTAGAACGCTAGGCTCACTGGCCTATGCCACCATCCATCTCTGGATTTTTCAGTTATCCGAATCAACATCTTATGACCGGCATTTCTTGTTGTGTTCAGTAGCACAAAATGGAAGGAAATTCATTGAAAGGAGACTTAACATCTAAATGTGGACTGCAAGTCTAGAGTGTTCTTACTGCCCCCCCCCCCCCCCCCCCCGCCTGTTAGCCAATGCAATGTAGGAGTGCACCGGGAAGACTTCCCTGACTTCTCTGGCCCTCATGAAGCGTCCTTATGCCTTACTTCACAGCTGCTCTTCCTGGCTGGGAAGAACATTTCGAAGCCTATTATGTGATCTATGGCAGCTCTGTTCTCTTATGCTAAGACCCAGTGTCTCTACTTGAAAACAGGTTAGGGAAGGAGCTAGCGTAGGCCAACTTTGCCTAGATTTAATGGAGTAACAGGTGGACAAGCCTGATAGACATTCTGAAAGCAGTGTTGCAATACCAGACAGCCCAGCGTTAGCAATTTCATAGCAGAACTCTGGAGACTACAGAAATCGGACACGCACAGTTGTTTCTGCCCCCCCCCCAACCAGACATTAGAGCTAGCTGATTTAGTGAAACAGACCAGTTCATCCACATGCATTTAACCATGTTTCCCAACAAAACACTTAAGGGATTAAAAAGAGCCTTACTTCTTCCCTTAACCTAATAATATAGCTAAGCAAGTTTCTTCATCAATGACGGTAGCTCATACACAGGCAGAGCTATTCTCCACTGACTTCTCAGTAGTACAGAAAGATGGGTTCTAACCTTCACAGACACTCCATCAGGGTGCCATATGCCATCAGAGCTTTATATTTTCTGAGCTGACAGCCACAGTTCAGGTCTCTTCTGACACAGATTGGCTAACCTTATTACCACCATATCTGAAAGCCACCCTGCACAGGAGGGTACATGGCATGTGCAGGCTATATAGTCAATAAGCAGGAGGTAATGAGGACTACTAACTAAAAGGGACTGATAAAAAGCTACAGGTCAAATGGACCTGCCACACCTACTGTAAATGCTACATGAATTATTTCAGTGTACTACAAAACTTTCCAGTAAGCCGCTAATGCACAAATGAACGGAAATAAGAGTGCCCAACACCTCAAGATACACCTGAGGTATACTTCAGCCACCAGTACAATCTTCATTACAAGCAGATCTCAAGCCAGGCAATGGTGGCGCACACCTTTGATCGCAGCACTTGAGAGGCAGAGGCAGGTGGAGCTCTGTGAGTTCAAGGCCAGCCTGGTCTACAAAGCAAGTTCTAGGACAGCTAAGACTGTTACACAGAGAAATACTGTCTCAAAATGCCTACCCCTCACACACACACAAAGAGAGAGAGAGAGAGACAGAGAGAGAGAGAGAGAGAGTAAGGACACCTTTCATAAACTTACAAATATTTCACATGGTTGAACATCTAAAGAAATATTAATAGAATTATTCCAAGGGTATGGTATTTATGTGTGTACATGTTTGTGTGGGTTGATGTGTATGTCATGTGGGAGGGTGTGTGTGTGTATGTGTGTGTGTGTGTGTGTGTGTGTGAGAGAGAGAGAGAGAGAGAGAGAGAGAGAGAGAGAGAGAGAGAAACCGGACATCACTGTTAGGTGTCTTCTTTTGTTACTGTCTATGTGGTCTCTCAATACTCATCAGGCTAGACTGACCAACCAGGGAGTCCCAGTGATCCCCTGGCAAGCAGTTTGCAGACTGAGTGATCTTCCCATCCTCAGATTAACTTTTTAGTCTTATATCCTAACCCTCTTTATTACTAATTTTAAGAAACACATGGCCTTCCACATTAAGAGCCTAAATGGAGAAGCTTTCAAACACACTTTTCTTAGGAAAATGGTAGGTGCCATAGATTTAGTGACACGTCCTTCTGACCAACTTCTTTTCAGGCCTCACAAAAGTAGTGTCCCAACATCAGGGAGGTCAGAAGCACCAGCGTGCCTTTTAACAAGCAAAGCTCTATGCTCTTGTGGACCTGCAGGGTCAGAATTCTTGGAGTAGGCATTAAAACCCTGCATGTTTATCAGATTCTCTCTTGGGCTTAGAGCTGAGGGCATCAGGGTTACAGCCCACCAACCCACACAGAGAAATAAAAAAGAAAACCAAGGCAGGTCTAAAACAAAATAATGCAGAGTCCAGTTCATACGACAGGAATTTTCATTCTTTTTTGCACAACAAATGGAAATGGGGGCTGGCTATCTCTGGGCCAGGTGTGCCAGGTAGAAGGGGAAAAGACAGGCAGTAACCCTGGAAGGAAAGAGAAAAGATAAAAGAACTCCAGTTTGCAATGGTTAAAACCGATTATTCGAGCTTAAATTGTCCACATGCTTTCTTCCCTTCTACAAAGCAGATTATTTTTGTTTTGTTTTGTTTTGTTTTTGTTTAAAAATCTAATAGCCACTTGAAAAACTAAAATGGTGGTTAGCTTTCTGGAACCCAGGACATAAAAACAGTGCAGCCTTTAGAACTCTACAGCTGTTTTAAATGCCTTACTTAACCTTACACCATATGCCATTAAGGGAAAGCTGGACAGACAACGAAAAACCATGACAAAGGGGCAGCAAGATGGTTCCGCAGGTAAGTGTGCTTGCTGACAAGCCTGACAACCTGAGTTCAAGTCCCACAAAGAAAACCAGATCCTACAAGTTGTCCCTTTATCGCCAAACATGAACCACTGCACGGGTATTCCTCCTATCCCCTACATATGAAAGACACAAAGATGAAAATAAACTTCTTTTAAAAAAAATGACAAAAAATTAAAAAAAATACACTTTAATTATAGGAAGAACAAAACAGGGTATGGACATTTCAGTTTACACACTGCTGGTGTTTTGTTTTGCCTTTGTTTTTTAAGAAAGAAAACAAGAAGAAAGGGAGGCATAAATTTACACCCTGTGTGGTGGGGTTGTCATTTCCTGTAACTACATTCTACTTGACAAAGATTTACAGCATCTTCATCTCGAGTCTCAGGGCTCCCCTACGGACACTTCATGTACCACTTACACATTAGGTCAAACGTAAAACTGAAGCACACCAAGGTACACACACACACACCAGCAGCCAAACAAACCACCTCTGAGAAGTGCTTGAACAGAGTGCTTCCATCTGCCAAGACAAGAAGGCTGGTGAGCAGCCATTGGCACAGAAAGAAGCCACAAAGGGAAAAAAAAAAAAAAAAAAAAAAAAAACATTATCAGCCAAAACAATTTTACAAGCTCCTATTTTTATTGCCTAATGCCCTTCAAAACTCAGAGACCACTAATTGCAGGTAATGCATGGTGCCATTAGTTACCAGCTGATCCCAAAGCACTACCTTAACAAGCCTGGCGGAGACTCATTGTTAAGGATGCTCATGCATCATTCTAACTAACACAAGATGCTCAACTGCCTACCAAGGGAGGGAGTGGAGGGCACCTCCACAGAGAATGTGACACTGAGAGTTTGTGACTCTCATTCTGGTCCACATAATTTCATCATTCTGTGGCTCCCCATCTCCACAACCACAGAGACACAGAAAGTTACTGACTGGAGGAATTTTATCTTGCTGTGTATATGATTTCTTCCTACAAAGAAGGGTTGCTTTTAATATGTAGAAAATACATATTAAGAATCTGGGAAACGACCCTAATCACTTGCATAAAACTAAAAACCTAGTAAACTGTCAGAGAAATCACCAGACTAGAAAGAACCTCCCAGAAACAGTGAAGTATAACAGGGCAAGTAAGGCTAACTTACCCATTCCGCCACTTTCCTGTTTAGTGGCAATGGGAAGGTTACTAACTTCATTTTCTGCATTAAATGGAGATCTCTCTGTGCTCTCCAATGTGTAGCATGAGTAACAATGTTTCCAAAGTCTTGGAAAATGGATCAGTCTATCCTGGTCCCGCCAGGACCTCACAGGCCCGGGGATCAGCCATTATCACCCAATTTTACTTATTATTTTACGAAATGTATGTTTTAATCCGTAGAATTTAAGAAGTAGTAACAGGACACATGTGAGTTGTGAAAAGAAAATATGCGCATGAAAATACTGGGTAAACGTAGATAGTAAAAGATACAAATTAGTGACTTGGTATCCATGCATTTCTGACAAAAAAAGAAACAGGGCAAAAGTTGTATCAGATGGTTCTGTGTTTTAGGAAGTAATTATGTAAGTTGAGGCTGACGACTTCCAGAAAGTTACAGCTGAACATATTAACCTCAAATCGTCCAACTGTCACTCATTATTTTGGTATATAAGTGCACTTAACATCGAGCATACTACAGCTATGAACACCGCGGGGGGGGGGAGATAAATAAAATGAAATAAAATAAAACAGGGCTCATCAAAGACGTAGGACACCAAAATGGGCTAGCTTGCAAAAAAAAAAAAAAAAAAAAAAAAAAAGAGAGAGAGAGAGAGAGAGAGACTGTGGCTTCAGTTTGGCAGAGACGTAAACTTTACGAGTGAGTCAAGACCGCCCAGCACGGAGTTCAAGTCCAGCATGCAAGTCCCATCCCATGCCGTTCTCAGGCAACGCTCAACCTGCGCGATTCCGACCGCCAGGGGCAAACCCCGGCTTCCAGGTGCAGCTCGAACCCGGGGACGGCCGCGACCGCGCGCCAGGTGCAGACGCCGCTGTGCGGGCCGCGATGATCGCACGCCCGGGCCCCGAAGCAGCTGCGACCCGCGTCGGGATGCGAGACAGCCAGCGTGTTGCTCCGCTCCTGCCACCGCTCGCCCAGCCGCGCCCAAGCCCGCCGCCGCCTACCAGCCCCGAGCCTCACCCGCCAGCGGCCGCGCCGCCGTCAGTCCTGTCGGAGGCCGACGGGAGCCTCCGCCGCCGCCGCCGCCCCTCGCTCGCGCCCCGGCCTCCTGCGGCTCCTCCCGCTTCGCTGCGCGATCGCCCGCACCTAGGAGGAAGCCAGCTCGCCCCAGGCCGCCTCCCACGCTTCCCGCAGCGGCCAATGGGCCCTGCCGCCGCGCAGCCGCGCACGCCCTCTGGCGGTGGAGGACCGAGCCTACGCGGTGGGGGGGGGGAGGACTGGGGAAGGAAGGGCCGCCGCCGCCACGCTCCCGGGTCGCCTCTGCGACTCCTGGCCTGAATTGCTCAATCCGAGCTTGCCACGTGGGAGCTGCTGCGTCCGCAGCCAGGGGTTGAGTGGCACCCCGGGAGGAGGGGAAACGTGTCGCAGCCTCCGCCCTTAAATCTCACGCACAGAATCCCAACCTTTCAGGAGGCAATTTGAAATGACCAGTCCCTTCCTAGACTTGTATCAGACTAGGACCATCGGGAATCTTCACTTGACTCCTAGAAACTGATCATAAGAATAATCCTACTGGCAGGAGCCAAGGAAGTGTACAGCCCTGAATGATCTATCAAGGAAAAGGGGTACTACTTGCATTTTGCATGCCAGTTTCTTTTTTCAAATTACTAGCAATATGACAACTTTTTTTTTCCTCAGTTGTTCAGAACTTTATCTTTTGCAAGTTTGTATGGGTAACTAGGAAATTAACACGAACTTTAGGATACACAACCTGAGAGCACAATATTATTTCATGTTTCAAATTCATATCTGAATAATTAATGACTATTAATTCTTATTTCTTGGGGAAATTTTATGGTAGAATAATTTATGGTAGCAAAATTTAAATTGCAATAAAGTAGTAGGGTATGACTTTAGCAATTATCATATTTTAGCTTTCCTCCCAAAACACAAAACACACAACCTAAAGAAGAGTTATGAATTCTGATGCTGATGACCCAGGAAAGGTAAGGAAACAGAAAAGCTGAGCACCTTCTAAATACCCAACACTTCTAGGTCTTTCTCAGTTCTATGGCTGTGAAGAGACACCATGACCAATGCAGCTCCTGTAAAGAGAAAGCATTTAATTTTGGGCTTGCTTACACTTTCAGAGCGTTAGTCCATAATTATTACAGTGGGAAGCAGACAGGCATCATCGACCTGGTACGGCAGCAAACAACTTTACATCCTGACCCATGGGCAAGAGAACAAGGGACATTGCAGGGCCGAACAAGGGACATTGCAGGGCCAGGCAAGGTCTTTTGAAACCTCAAGGCCCACCCCTAGTGACACACCTCCTCCAACAAAGTTATACCTCGTAATTCTTCCCAAACAGTTCCGCTAACTGGTGACTAAGCATTCAAATATAAGACCCTATGGAGGAGAGGTGGCATTCTCATTCAAGCCATCACTGTCTTAATGTATATGTCCTCATGTTTAGTCAAAGTAGAAATCTATGAGTTACTTTAATGAATCAATGAACCAAGCTTTAAAAATCACTTGCTTAAAAAGTAAGTTGTGAATTTGGACTTCCATTTGATTCCACCCAGCCACAAACAAGAAAGCATTTAGCTTTTACTGTATCAAAAAATGGTGACAATGTATACATGCCATCCCTCTAGTTCCTATATCCCACTGGAAGAATTTATGAAGCCTCTTGAGTAGGAATTTCCTGTTTGGGAATGAGCTTTTTCCTCCATTACTTAACAGACTAGTAAGGAAACTTTATTTGTCAACATCCTTACAACACCAGTCTTGAAGCAATGAGTGTTCCTAAAATCTGTTTGCTCTCCTATTCCCAACACACAATAAGTCATAGCTCAGAATCCTTCTAGTCAACAACAAAATTAACAATACTGTCATAAGCAACATTGCTTTGTTTTTGATTCATTGAATAAAATAGAGTCAAATCACTCCCAAAACATGCACTGCACACACTTTGTAAATCTGTGTGTGAGAATATGTCTTGTATTATAATGTAGACTATATACTTTCTTACTTGCAGATTGTGAGGGTTTTTTGTTTTGTTTTGTTTGTTTGTTTATTCTTAAGTCAATAAATTGCTCCTTCAGAATGGTTGTGGCTTAGCCTGTTTATGGAAAAGTCAGCCTAACTTCTTATGTTTTATTTGTCAGGTTTAGGGAGACAGAGGAAGTCCTTGGGTTTAATGAGCACCGGTTAAGGAGAATGCAGGGCATTTCATAGTTCCAGGAGGTACTATGCAACCTGGTGTTACCATGTGTTATAATCAGAGGTGATGATCACTTATGTTTTAACGCTAACATTGCTGTACACTTACTATTTGCCAGCAGATGTCTAAGAACTTTACATCTACTCATTAATTTAATCCTGTAAATAGAGAGAAGGGAAAGAAAGCATAGAAGGAAACCATGCCAGAGTTCAACTACCAGGATGCACATAGACAAGCTGAAACCCATGTGAGGAACTTCAAAAGCCCCCCGCCCCACATTCTGTTGTTTAAGAAGAATGTTCTTGGGCCAGGCATGGTGGCACATACTTTTAATGTGACACTTGAGAGGCAGAGAGAGGTGGACTTTGGTGAGTTGAAGGCCAGCCTGGTTTACATAGTGAGCTCCAGGACAGCCAGAACTACATAGATTCTGTCTCAAAAAAAGAGAGAGAGAGAGAGAGAGAGAGAGAGAGAGAGAGAGAGAGAAGATTGAAATTCTATTCTATTCAATGGATGTGGGGGGTTGTATCAAAACTACAATCTGTAATTATATTTCATCATAAAATTATAAACACAAAAATTATAATAAAAATGTCTCAGGATCTCAGTCAACTAGAATAGACCATTTGGCATCATTTGTATTTAGAAGAATAGATTATATGTAAACATACCAACAAGGATTCCAGTCACCATGTAAAGTAACTCAGACCCAGGTACTCAGTGATGACAGAGTATCACATGGAAAGGGAGGAGGAAACAAATCTCCAAGCCATACTAATGGTCCACACTGAGGCAATGGTGTGGGTTTGGGTTGGGATGGTATTCCTAGAAGCATGTGTTGAAGTCTTGGTTGGCAGCCTGTGGTACTGCTGTAAGATGTTGGTACCTGTAAGAAGTAAGGCGTCAGTGAGAAAATTAGGTTACTAGGGGTAGATTCTTAATTGGGACATTGGAACTCAGAGACTTCTTTTCTCTTGTTTGCTTCACTAACAATGTGAAATGGGCAGTTTCACACATGGTGTTTGAGTTTATAATTCAACATAAACATATTTGTATATTTTACAGTAATTCTACTAGCCAGCTCCTGCCATGAGGTCCTGCCATAAGGTGACAGGCCCAAAAGCAACAATTCTACCAACATGGATGCCAGCATCTGAAATGCT
The DNA here is from genome assembly GCF_943737965.1 of Phodopus roborovskii. Classification (NCBI taxonomy): domain Eukaryota; kingdom Metazoa; phylum Chordata; class Mammalia; order Rodentia; family Cricetidae; genus Phodopus; species Phodopus roborovskii. Next base: position 9,644,277 of record NW_026125444.1, read on the forward strand.
GAGCTAAAAGAAATCACTCTTCCTTTATGTTGATAATCTCAGGAATTTTGTCCACTGACAGAAAGCTAAGACAACCCCAGCTGTGCTCTGAGGTAAATGAATCTCCAATGTGACGCTAGACGGTGCCAATAGACCGACCCAGGTGAAACAACCCACGGCATCTTGACACAACACAAGCTTGTTTTGTTAAGTTCTGACGTAGTTTTTAAGACAGCAGTCAATAATGTAGCCATAATCAGGCTTATTGAGGGGTGAGAGCTATCTGGTGATAGGAGTAGGATTACTTTAAAACATAAAAATATGCTTACATGGAATTACACACTCAAACTGAGAGACAACCAGAAACTCATTGTGCTTTAAAAGAAAGTGAGGAGGCACAGCAGATTAATGAGAAATACAGAGGACAAGTGGCAAGCTTTATATCTACTTGATTTAAAAACAAAACAAAACAAAACAAAAACCAAAAAACTATGATTCAGAACGTCTACAACAAGGTGCACTCAGAATTTCTAGCTCCGTCCTTACTCATAAGAACACAATAATTAAACTAGGTGGTAGTGGCACATGCCTTTAGTCTCAGCACTTGTGAGGCAGAGGAAGGGATAAACTCTGTGAGTTCAAGGCCAGCCTGGTCTACAGAATTCCAGGACAGCTAGAGCTACACAGAGAAACCCTACCTCAAAAATCCAAACTAAAAAAATAAATCAATAAATAAAAACACAATAATTATAAAGAAGTTGACCTTTTTCACAACACTGTATTTTGGTAAGTCCACAAATTAAATGGTTTAATTTGCTATGGTGTATATATAAAACACAACATAATCATTTGCACAAAATGCATTCTTAAGTTTTCAGTCTATTACCATTTTTCTATTAACATAAAAGAAAATTCAAAATACTATAAAATTTTGGTTGTTTATATGATATTGCTTACATTTGCTTCTAGAAGTATCTTTCAGTGTGTGGGGGGGAAAAAGCATTTTTGTCTAAGTTATAAGGTGATAGAGTATATAAGAGTGACCTACATCTTGAAAATGTATTCAAGTAGAGACTACGAAGTAAATTGCCTGCCCTTGAAATTAAATGCACATGTATATTACAATTATTAAGATTATTAATGGATCCCTCAAAATTGCCTTGTTCTTCTGTCTCATATTACCTTCTATAAAATTTTCTGACTTGATGTCATAATTTTAGAATGCTTTCTAAAAGATTTATATGGCAATGTTAAGTCTGCAGTGCTGAAAGGGGATGCAAAAATCATGGGTAATTAAACATGTGGAGAAACACAGACCCACATATGTGTGCACGCAGATATACAGGTGAACACATGTGTACATATACATATACACAGATACTTTTACATGTATAATATGCTCATCTTCTATAAGGTACTTTAAAATTTTGCATTTGTCGGGGGCTGGAGAGATGTCTCAGCAGTTAGAATACTTGTTGCTGTTGCAGAAGACCTGGGTTCAGTTCCCAGCACCCATATGGTGGCTCACAACCATCCATAACTCCAGGTCCAGGGGCTAGGACCCCCTCTTTTAACCTCTGAGGGTACCAGGCATACATGTGGTATACACATATACATGCAAAATACACAAAAATAAAATAAATACACATAAAAATATTTTAATTTATATTTGTCATATTTTTAAAGCAAATACCTTAAGTATTTTCACTGCTGTGGAGCAGATGGGAAAATGTGACTATACCTTTGACATTCATGTAACTCTAAGTAAACACAATTAGATAAGCCTCAAGTTATATAAAAAACACTCTATCCATATTCAATAAAACTGTTTTGGCTAGAAAGCTTTACAGAAAGCACAACTGAACAAATATTGAATAAAGTTGTGTTATCCTGAGACATAATTGCTTAGGTCTGTGACTTCATTTCTGAAGGCTTAGTGTGGGAACTCTCCAAGCACAAAGGGACTTGGGCTGCCTATGCTGTTTTTATTAAACATTAACTTCTCTAGTTACATTAAATTGCAATATGCTGTTTGCTTTGAAAGGCAAGGCAGTAGGACTATGTGTAACAAAATACCACCCAATTGTTAGACTCCCATTAACATTGTTCTCTAGTGAATTACCTGGGCATCGCAGGCAGATCAGCAACAAGGTCTGGGCCAAAATTCCATGTGTTCACAACTGGGCTGAGAAATACACAAGTAACAAAACAGAGATAAAATAAAACAAAACAGAACTTGATGATACATCGGTGAGCTCCTTCTGTACATTTTCTACTGGGCATTCCCTATTCTTCAATTTGTTTCTGTATTAGTTCAATTATCACCTGCCCCAAGGGATTATCACCTGTCCCTGGATGTCTGTATTGACTTTCAAACGATGGCATTATTTCATGAGTAGCATATCTTACCTTGGTGGGTATCTATGTCCTAAATATGGAACAGAAGTAACTTCATCATTCTTCTCCCGTAGTTGCTTTTAAAATTGTACAAATTCTAGGTTAATAGCTATCACAGTGTCTTCAATACTTCCACTCTCACAGTAAGAGGATTCCTATCCACATCCCTCCATGTTTCTTCTAATTTGCACCTTCCACGATGTTTCAACGCACTTAGGTAATCCAAGGCATATTAGTTTTTTTTTGTGTGTGTATGTGTGATACTGTAACCAAAACGCCTGACAGAAAAACAATTTATAGAAGGAAAAATTGATTCATATTGGCCCACAATTTCAAAAGGATTTCAGTCTGTCACCTCAGGGTAGCCATAACAGCATGGCTTGTTATGATGGGGACTTGGCAAAGGTTTGTTTACATGGAGACCAACCACATACCACATCTAAGTTAGTCTGCCTATATCCTGATAGAATATGAAAGCTTGGTTATGAACCCTTTGTTATTTTTCTATATATATATTTTTGAAATATTTTCTGTAGAACTGCTGTGGTCTCTTTGAGGCTTAGTTTGTATTTGAAAAGTATAATTTATTTACCCAGAGAAGGTCTGCTCACATACAGCATCTGGTATTTTGTATTTTGTAGCGTTCCATTCAATAGTCAAAATTTCCATCTCTATTCATAAAGCTAAGGCCAAAGAAATTGCTCACTTTTCTGGGGAAAAAAAAAAAAAAAAAAAAAAAAAAACAGCAGTGAGAAATGTAACTTTCAGGTTTTGTAGATTGCAAAGCCAAATCAACCTCCCAAATCCCTCTTGTCCTCTGTTCCTCCAGGCCACTGTCCTACCCCATCGTGTGGTAATGCTGACAGACTTGAGGTGACAATGTTGCATTTGGAGTTAGAAAGAGGAATTTTGATTTCGATTCCATTCATTACCACCTACCAAATGACTTGAAGCAAATTGCTTAGTGCTTAGTCTGTGCAAGGCAGTGTTGTCCCTGTAAATTGGGTCAATAACAATTGTCTTACTTTGTAAAAATATAGCTTGTAGTGTTTGAAATGAAACTCAGCATATGTGTGTGTCTATAATGCCTGAAGATGCTGAAAAGAGGGGCTTTTCCCTTATTTGCATGCAAATGCTGAGGTACTTACTGCTTGTTGGTTTGATCAGCCATCGCACTCATTTGCATGATCCTCAGGACTCCCGAGAGTCATTCTAGCATCTCTGTTGTCAGTACATCCAGCACTACCCTTCACACTCTTTGCCCTGAGTCATGGCATCAGCGTTCTAAGAACTTCCTCACTCCCTTACCTCCAGCAGTGAGCAGACGTGACACATCTCCATTGCCAGAACACACCCTCTGGTGCTCACACACATGCTCATCCACTGACCCGCTTCCCCGGACACCAGAGGCCACACATTAACTGTCTCTGCTTATAACTTAGCATCTAAGCAGCTCATGCTGCCAAATTCTTAGCAAGCCTCTCACAGTCTTTAGAGGGGGAATGGCCCTTAAACAGTTTGAACGGAGCCTCTCTTTTTCACCAAGAATGTATGATGCAATTTCATTTTAGAGCTGCCCACCTGCTGTCATTGAGAAATTCTGAAACAATAGTTGACTATTTCCTGCATACAAATAGTGTCAGGCAAATAGCAACTCTCCCACCCCAGGGTCTATTAAACTTGTTGGCACAATACAGGACAATTTTGAGCTGTGTATGAACCCTGAAATGTTTTAATATATCTCATTTTCAAGAGAAAATGCACTCCCTGGCAACTAGAAGCTTGTTATATATTGCTGCAATTTTGTCACTCTGGTTGTTGCCCAAATGGAACCTTAAGATAGGCTTTTCTTTTTTTCCAGTGTAATTTCCTTACCATTTGCCAATTTGTTATCCTCCAAAATAAGAGTTGGAAAGGAGGTGGTTGTGGTTATAAAAGGACTTGAGAGGTTTCTCTGTGGCAATAAAGTAATTCTGTCTTTTCACCGTGGTGATGGATTCAGGAAACAACATGTGATCAAATCACATAGAACAAAATCACATAGAGAACAGGCTGCTGGGAAACCTGAGATCAGGGGATTGTATCCATGTTAATATCCTAGCTGTAGAATTGTGCCAATTTCTTAAAACTTTACGCATCTAACTAACATTGTGATGGCTGATACCCAGTATGTGCATCCAGGACCAACAGGACAGCAACTCAGGGCAGCCTGTTCTGGTGGCTTCAGCGCTACTCTGTCCCCTGTTGCTGATGTGACCAACTCACATGTCTGCCAGTCTTTCTGCTTGTGCATCTGGACCTGAAGCTCCTGCTTTTTTGGGAAAACTGGGTAAAAGGCTTATGAGATCTTTCCATTGCTTTCAAGAATTGCATATAAATCTACAATGACCATTAAAGAAAAGACTTAATTAGGAACATCCTACAGGGATTTATGACTATCCAGATAAAGCAGTATTCTTGACGAATCATCTAATTTTATGTCAATTTGTGTCAGAGCTTAAGGGATTTTGGTATCTGCCACTGGAAAGAATTCAATCAGTACAAATTATTCAAGGAGCCTAAAAGCTATTTTATTAGCCTCTAGCATAGAACAGGTCTCCTATTACACAATGGGCTATTGGAGAACAATGTATTCAAACAATCCTAGAGAATGACAGAGATTTCAGTTACTGGGGCTGCCATGACAAGTCTTGGACTTGTGTCCTAAACAACAGAAATGTATTTTGCAACTTGGAAGTCTAAAATGGAAGTGAACCCTTGACAGTGATACAGGGAAAACTAAGGTCCCCTTATAAAGTTCTTAGTCACATCCGTAACATAACTTAATAAAGGACTCAGATGGAAACTCAAGGACTATTTTATTAGTTAGAAAGAAAATCTCAGGAGCTACTGAGAACAGAGGAGAGGAAGGGGAAAACCATGCTAGTTAAGCTGATTTGGAAATTAGACATGATGGAGAGGGAGGATTTAGCAAAAGAGTAAGGAAGCTCATAATGTCAGGGAGAAAGAAAGCCCATACTGCTAGCGAAGTAACACTAAGAAAAGAGACGGAAGAAAAGGAGAAGCTACACAGTTCTAAGTAATTCAGAAAAGCAGGCTGACTTACAACTCTTCATAGCTGAGGTCCAAAGAGTTCTACAGGAGAGGTGGGGATTCTGGGAAGGAAAACTAGAGTATCTATTTAAAGGACTACTTATCACTGTCATCTTGTTAACAACTCCTAGGGGGATTTTGAGCCAGAGTGATTGAACCAGTCCAACAGGAAGGCTAGGTCTCTACACAGGCCAGAGATTCCATTCTCTTGACCAGCAAGCATTTCCAATCTAGCAGCAGATTCCCTTGGAAGTTCATCGGAGACTCCTTCCTTACCTTTTCCATCTTCCTTAGTTTGTGATGACATGACTCCAATCACTGCCCCTGCCATCCCGTGAACGTTTTCTCTGTTTCTTCTCCTCTTTTGGAAGTTGTAAAGATACATCACTATTTAAGGCTTACTTAAATAACCTGCGGTCTTTTGGTATAGCAATTTGATTGTAATCGGCCCCCATAGTCTCAGGGAGTGGCACTATTAGGAGGTGTGGCTTTGTTAGAATGGGTAGGGCCTTGTTGGAGGAAGTGCGTCACTGTGGGGGCGGGCTTTTAGGTTTTCTTTGCTCAGGATACTGCCCACTGTCTCAACTGACTTGCTATTGCCTGCAAGAAGTAGGACTCTCAGCTACTCCAGCATAAAATCAGCCTGCACGCCACCATGTTCCCTGCCATGATGGTAATAAACTGACCCTCTGAAACTGTAAGTAAGCCCCCTCTATTAAACATTTTCTTTTTAAGAGTTGCCTTGGTCATGGTGTCTCTTCCCAGCAATAGAAGCCTAAGACAGTTGGTTAATGTTGCCTTACTGTGACAAAAGAACTGAAAAGCTTATAGAAAGATTTATTTAGGCTCATAGTTTTGGAGGGATTTCACCCCATCACAGAAGAAAGGCTCAGTTGTGGTGGCTGGCTTCATGTGGAAGAGGCTTGGGCACCAGCACTGGACCAGAAGTCAGAGAGTAGCTGCAACCAGGAGCCTGGATATAACCTTTAAAGCCTTGCTGGGCGTTTTTGGCAGACACCATTAGTCCCAGCACTCAGGGAGGCAGAGGCAGGCAGATCTATGTGAGTTCGAGGCCAGCCTGGTCTACGGAGAGAGTTCCAGGACAGGTTTCAAAGCAAAACAGAGAAACCCTGTCTCAAAAAACCAAACTAAACAAACAAACAAAAGGCTTACTCCATGTAACCCACTTCCACAAGATAGGCTCCTACCTACTAAACATCCCGTAGCCATTTAAAACACATCACCAGGACGCAACGACGTGTTCAAAACATGAATCTGTAGGGGCATTTCAGACTGAAGCCATAACATAAGATATTCTCTCAAGGTTTGAGTAGAACAGACAACCTTATTGAATATTGTCTTGAAGGCAGGTGTCAGGAACCTGGATCAGGTTTGTGACTTTACCGAATAACAGAATTCACAAGCTGTGGTGATTTCAGTGGCTGCTGCCTGTCAAATAACCCTGCCTGCCTTGGTAATCTGACTGAGGCAAGTGTAGGTTCTTTTATTCTAATCTTTTCTACTAATATTAACTCTCATATCACACGTTACACATAACAAATACCTGTGCCTATCTGCCTATGCACTTGTGTGGTTTCCAGAATGAGTATAAGGTAGAGAAAGGCAGAGTTCAGAAGATTCCAGCAGTCTGCTGGTAGAGATTTGAGCACAGTTCATATTGATAAGATAAGGAACCCAAAAGCAGCTGCAGGGCACCAGGTGCTGTGGAGACTGTGGGAGAGACCAGATTTTAGAGCAAAGCTGCAGAATTGAGTCTAGCTGTGAGGTAAAAGGCCCAAAGTGGATCCAAGAGCAGGGCATGCTAAGTTGGCATCCAGATAGGAGAACAGATAGAACAGCGCATGGCATTCAATAGAGTCCATTAGCAGCAAGGGAGCCAAATTGAAGCCTCGGGGACAGACAGTCCTGAGTTCCAGGACTGTCGGTTCATAACCCACACTCCAGGTGTCCATCACTTTATGGGGTCCAGGTGAGAGAGCATTTTAATATGCTCTTAATATGATTTTAATTTACTTATAAGCCCCTACAATTTCAATTCATCTCTCTTGATTTAACTTGGAAACTGCAATAGTTACTTTTCTATTGCTGTCATAAAACACTACGACCAAGATAACTTATAAAAGAAAGAACTTAATTGGGCTTATGTTTCCAGAAGGTCAAAGTCTATGTGAAGGATGTTGGCAGGTGTTTGTAGCAGCAGCTGAGAGGTCACAGGGAAATCCACAGTAGGAGAGAGAGAGAGAGAGAGAGAGAGAGAGAGAGAGAGAGAGAGAGAGAGAGCGCAGAGGGGTGGTGGGAGGCCATTGAAGTCTCAAAGTCTACCCAATGACATACCTTCTCCAAAAGGTCACACCCCCTAATCCTTCCCAGACAGTTCCACCGGCTGAAGACTAAGTGTCCAAACACACAAGACTGTGGAGGCCTTTCTAATCCAAACTACTACCACAATAACCCTAACTCTTCCCCATAGAAATATCACTAATTCATTCACAAGTGCTTGTCACCTGGACATGTCTTGCTGCTAGGGAATCTGATAGTCTCAAGTTGGATAGGGATGTGCTAGACAAAACTGGGCTGTCATGAAGTAGGAGTGGGTGCCGGCTTTAAATAATAGTTGACTCTAAGATCTTGAAATCAATGAATATTTTACAATATGAATGTTGTACCTTATTTAATTTTCAGTGTGGCTCATGTCAAAAGAAAGAGTGCTGATGCTTTTTTTTTTTTTGCTAAGAAATTGATTCAGCTGGGAATACAACAATTCAAAATAAATACAGAAATCTCAGAATCACCTGGTTTTATGTATTAACTTACAGAATACATAATAAAGTTGAAAGAAAGGTGCATTTTCTCATATTAATGCTTCATGGTGCTAAACATTAACCTTTATAAAAATAAAATTGATTGTTCTTATTAATTAAACTGAGTAGAGGCTTTAAAAAGCCAAAACCTTGGTCTCCACTTTAGGGACCTTGACTGTATCTTCAGTTTTTGTTTACGCCTTTTAAGTCCAAAGTAAACTAAATAGTGTGTCCTTAAAGTGTAGGCCTGGAAACTTTTAATAGGAAAAGATCCTTTTGCTAGACAAAATTCTCTTATCTATTAAATCAAATCAATTCTGAGCAGCAATTATTGCCACTTAAAAAGCAGCAAGCAATGTGGGCAGCCCTATATTTTCCCCAGTCCTTTTATTCTTGTCCCATAGGAGCTGTTAACAATTGCTATGCATTTATAGAACCACTGACTGTTGTATTCACCAAGCGTTACCACCTTCTGTTGAAGTGATAGGTAATGTTATAGAAGGAATGTTCCCGTTACCACAACATTCACAAGTGGAACTAAGTTGTAATCTCTGATGTATTTGAATGTAGAGAAGTGCCCGGATTTGGAAGAGACCCTGCTTGGGGGGGGAGAGGGTAAGATTGGAAATTTTGTAAGATAAGAGCTCAGGCTTTCTCTGCCTTGTGAGGACAGTGACACAGTCACTGGCTATTGGAGCTGGAGAGATAGCTCAAGGGTTAAGAGCATTTGCTGGTCTTGCAGATGATGAGGGCTTGGTTTTAGCACAACAGTGGCTCACAGCTGCCTGTATCTCCTGTTCCAGGGAATTTGATGCTTTCCTGGCTTCTGCAGGCACCAGACACAAATGTGGTGCATGTACACACATACATGCAGGCAAATATTTGTACATATAAAACAAAAACAAATAAATATTTAAAATTATTTTATGTGCATGGGTGTTTTGCCTGGATATGTGTCTATACACCCCTTGCATATCTAGTGCCCACAGAGCTCAAAAGAGGGCATAGATCTCCTGGAGCTAGTGTCATAGATAGTTGGGAGCTGCCAGGTAGGTGCTGGGAATCAAACATGAGTCCTCTGGAAGAGCAGCCAGCGCTCTTAACCATAGAGCCATCTCCACAGCCCCATGAATGAAGGAGGAAGAGGATGGAGAGAAGGAGGAGGTGGTGTCACAAGTAGCTATTTGCCAACCAGGAAGGGAGCCCTCTCCAGGAAATCAAGTTCTATAATACTTTGATCTTGAGGGCTCAAACTATGAAAAGTAAACCCTGCAGTTGAAGACACTCATCCTGTGATATTTCTTCTGGCCACAAAGATGCATGAGTTATAGACAAGGTCCCTGCTTGGGGCTATCCAGGACTGATGGGACCTTCCAGAGGCAGAGCCTAGGTCACCGCAGGGCATGCATGTCCTGCTCTGGGGCACAGGACCTCAGTCCTTTGTTCATCCCCTCTTTTCTCATGTTCTGGCTGAAGGTAAGCAGTTCCAGTACTATGTGCCCTCATGGTTACAGGCTCAAAGTAACACAGCTTATCACAGACTCCTCTACAACCATGAGCCAAACTGACATTTTTCTTTATAAATTGTGCCAAATATTTATTGTGGCAGAAAGATAACACAGCACTAAAACTGATTCAGACAGATTAAAAACTGGGTTGGAGCAATGTTTTGGAGGTAAAGAGTGTGTCCTTTTCTTTCGGAGGACCCAAATACAATCCCTAACAAACAACACCTATAATTCTATATCTGATATCTGTTACTGAGGGCCCCGGCATTCACAGGTACATATTTACATATAGACTCACACATATGCATAGCAATAAATAAGACTTTAAAATGTATTTTAAAATGTATTTAAATGTATTTTAAAACTCATGGAAAATTGCTATATTAAGTAGAAAGGACCAAATGTGATGAGGTTGAACATCCTCTGCCTGTATGATGGACAGAATGTTGTAGAAGTGGATCACAGTGGTGTGCTCAATTTTCAAACCCACACTTAATCAAGGACTCTTCCAACACATATGAGCCTATTGTAAAATTTGCCCTAACCCAGCAGCAGGGTCAAGAATAATAGTCAGAAAAGAAGCAGAGAGAAAGAGAGAAGAAAAAAATGTTCATCACTCATAAAAAAGAGTCTTAGGTCTGAGTCCAGAGAAACCATTAGACCTGTGAGTGTCATTTTTTTTAGTTTTGTGAACTTGGGAATGTAATTAACCTCTTTGACCCTCAATTTTTTTTCCTGACTAAAATGTAGACAATACGAACTGTCACATTGTGTTCTAAGGACTGAATAAAATATGTACTTATAGTGGGGCAATTTGGGATTTGGCCATTTAAGATCTCAATCTTGTGAAGGTCAACACTTCTTACTCTAGATGATGTGAGAAGAGTGTCAATCATGAAACTCTATCCTGTGATCTCAAGAGTAGGTCACTTATGAAGGCTAGGATAACCAAACTTTCTTACCAGAAATTCAGGTCTCCAACAGAAACGCATCAAGAAGGGTTCATCCTTTGAGAGATGCTGCTATTGAGATCCAGGGAATCATACGGCTTTTTGTCCCTTTTTAGAATTGGTTGTTCAGGTCCCTTCTGAATCTAACATAGCTTTTCTGGAACAGTTCCCTTTCCACTGTCCATTGCTTATGACCGATGAGCCCACAGAGTAGAAGATAAACTGACCAGCAGAACAGTTAGATAATAAAATGCTTAACATCCTCTTTATTATCAGAGCAGAATTTTTGCTGTTCTGTTGTGGCATATCTGTACCCTGTGTAAAGGTGCATTGCTGTGATTGATAAAATGTGATAAAATAAAATGTGCCAGTCACAGCTTTCTATAGCTGAATGGTCATAGTTAGGCAGGAGGTCTATATGGGATTTCTGGGGTGAGAAGGGAAGAGGAGGAAGAGGTACATAGCACATGCTAGGAGACACAGAGAGGAAACCAAAGGTGCAAGATGGAAGAGAGATAACACCACATAATAGAATGTAGATTAACATAAATGGGTTAATTTAAGTTATAAGAGCTAGTTAGAAACAAGCCTAAGCTATGGGCTGCGTTTTCATAATTAGTAAGAAGTCTCCGTGTCTTTCTTCAGTTCTGTACCCCATTTTTTAATAGGGTTATTGGGTGCTTTGTTGACTAGTTTCTTGAGATCTTTGTATATTTTAGAGATCAGCCCTTTGTCAGATGTAGGACTGGTAAAATCTTTACCCAGTCGGAATCAAAAAGGCTGAAAGACACTTAAGAAAGGGCTCAACATCCTTAGCTATCAGGGAAATGCAAATCAAAACAACTTTGAGATACCATCTTATTCCTCCCAGAATGGCTAAAATTAGAAACACCAATGATGACTTATGCTGGAGAGGATGTGGAGAAAGGGGAACAGTCCTCCACTGCTGGTGGGAGTGCAAACTCATACAGCCATTTTGGAGATCAGTATGGCGGTTCCTCAGGAAAATGGGAATTAGTTTACCACAGGACATGGCAATCCCCCTCTTAGGCATATACCCAAAGAATTCACATCCATGCAACAAAGACATGTGCTCAACTATGTTCATAGCAGCATTATTTGTGATAGCAAGAACCTGGAAGCAACCTAGGTGCCCCTCAACTGAAGAATGGATAAAGAAAATGTCTACACATCTACACAATGGAATACTACTCTGCAGAAAAAAAAAAATGGAATCTTGAAATTCGCAGACAAGTGGATGGCACTTGAAGAAACCATCCTGAATGAGGTAACCCAGTCACAAAAAGAGGAACATGGTATGCACTTGCTCATATATGGATTTTAGACCTAGAGCAAAGGATCACCAGCCTATAATTCACACTACCAGAGGAACTAGGATACAAGGTGTATTCTAAGAAATTCATATAAAGGCCCTCACAGAAGGGGGAAAGGAGAAGTCCCCCCAGAGTACAGGGAAGTGGGGGGGGGCAGTGAATGGAGAGAGAAGTAGGAGGAAGAGAAGGGAGGAGAGGAAAGCGCATGCGACTAGGAAGACTGAGTCAGAGTAGGAATAGAAGACAGGAGAGAGAGAGAGAACATTAAAGGGGGAGCCATTATTGGTTTGAAGAGAAAACTGAACCTAAAGAAAGGTCTAGAGACCTACAAGACTGCTGCCAACTAACAATTTGAGTAACCTTGGGAAGGCTACCATAAATGCCTTTTCCCGGATAGTGAGATCAACAACTAACTTATCCACCATCATGGAGCCCTCATCTAGTACCTGTTGGAAACAGAAGCAAACACCCATACCTAAACACCGAGTTGAAATAGAATCCAGATGCAGAAGGAGAAGACAATACCAGGTTGCAGAAACACATAGAGACAGCTGACCTGAACAAGGAGGAGCTAACGGGCCCCCAGACTTAAAGCTAGGAATCTAGCATGGGACTGACTCAGGCCCCCCTGAATATGGGTCTCAGCCAGAAGGACTGAGCAGTCTAAAGGACCTCAGACAGTGGAACCAGGATGTATTCCTTGTGCACAAAAGGACCTTGCGGGCATGGAGGGATACTGCCTTAACCTAGAGACAGGAGAGAAGTCCTAGTCCCTACTTCAAATGACTTGACAGATTTACATGACCCCACCTGGATGGCATTGCCCTACATGTGAAATTGGGGTGGAAGATGGGAGGGGAAGGTGGTCAGGGTGCATGTGAGGGGCAGAGAGGATAAAAGGGAGAGAGGAAGAGGGAACTGGGATCGACATGTTAAAAAAAAAAAGTCTTAACAGAATATTTTTGCTGAAACTGGCTTTGCTGTAGGCAGGATGCAGATGTTATCTAGCTAGGTAACTCTGCCAATCTGTCCCAAAGCATAGGAGATTAAACATTAAGCTTCAGCAAAACAACAGACCACAATATGCTCCAGTCAATCAAGACTATTCCTAAATACAACTATCATTCATTTGTTGGACAAAACTCAAAACTAACATCTTGTCCAACTCCATGTTTACTTAGCAGAAAATAACAAATGCACTCTAGTTTCTGCTTTTAATGCTTTTGTGTTTTATCCTAATCCACCCCCTCAAAAAAAAGGCAGATAGAGTCACAAGACTTTACAGGCATGTACTTCTGGTATGATGTATTTATTGTCTGGGAATTACTGATGAGGAAAAGGGAGGTTTTGGTCAAGGAAGGGGGGGGGGAAGTCTCTGTGTCATTATTTGGGGAGCTGGGGGGACAGAAGAAGACTCCCTACAGTGTTCAGTGTGGAAAAGCTAACCAGCTGAGCCATTTTCATTGAAGAATATTGTCTTAATGTGGCTTCTCTTTTTTGTTGTGGGACACTATGAGTTTTCTTCTTAGAAAAATAGTATAGTAACTTGGTGTGATGAAGCACACTTTTAATCTCAGCATTTAGGAGGCAGAGAGGCAAGCTGATCTCTGTGAGCTTAAGGCCAGCCTGGGCTAAAATGGGGTTCCAGGACATCCAGGAAGAGGAGGAGGGGAGATAAAGGGAAGAAGCAAAGAAAAGTAGGCCAGGCAGGGTTGGCACACATCTTTAAACCCAGTACTCAGGTGGGTCGAAGCAAGTGGATCTCTGTGAGTTTGAGGCCAGCCTGGTTTACAGAGTAAGTTCCTGAACAGCCAAGGCTACACAGAGAAACCATGTTTAACAGATAGATAGATAGATAGATAGATAGATAGATAGATAGATAGATAGATAGATAGATGAGTATAATATAGGAGAAAGTGGTTCAGCTTAGGACTCCATGACAGTTCAAGGATTAGGCCTTCTGCTATCCACCTCATGACTTTGCAGATTCATCTAGCCTTGCTAAATCATTCTTCATGTATAAGAACATATATTGGGCCAAATGAACTCTGGGGACCACTCTAGTTCCAAATTAAGCATCTGCATATTTAACATTATTTTCATTTATCCTCATCTATAGGGATCATGAAAATTGACTCTGTTCCTTCTCATCTCTCGCCACTCATCTTCAAACTATGCCAGCTACACTGAACATAGGGATCATGATCCCACTTAAGAGATTTTCCCTCACTGTCTTCAGACAGGATGCTGTCACTTCTCATAGTCCTGCTCAAACCACCTGAAGAGCTGCCCCTGGGTTCCTGTGCACTGGAACCTGCTCTTTCCCTTTCTATCTGTCTGAATAACTCATCAGTCTCTGTTTTTTTTTAAGATGTATTTATTTTTATTTTTAAGCATGAATGTTTACGTGCGAGTGTGTGTGTACGTCACATGTTATATGTATGTACATGCACCACATGCGTGTCTGGTGCCCACAGAGGCCAGAAGAGAGTCATCAGATCCACTGGAGCTAGAGTTAGAACCGGCTGTGTTGCTGAGTCAGCAGTCTATGCCAAGAGTCTTTTGCAAGAGCAGCAAGTGCTCTTAACTGCTGAGCTGTCTCTCTCCTCGCTCTCTTTGCTGGAGAAAAGCACTGCAATCAGCTGCCTTCATGTTAAGTATATACACTTACCACACACCTCGTGTGGGTTATCTGCGCCACCCAGCAAGCTCCCACTTCTGTCTTCCTTCTTTGCCACACTCCAACTCCCGACTCTCTCTCAGAATCTCCCACTGATCCTCCACTTCCGAGCCAGATGAGATCACTGGCTTACTCAATACAGATAGAAACCACCAACGAATCATTTCTCTAGTCTCCATACCACAAAATCTACCTCATCTCAGTAACAGAGCCAGACCTCTGAACGCAACTCCTTCCTGCAATAGTGAAGTGAACATCATCTCAAGGGCCTGCATCTCTGATGAGACTGTCTCCCTCAGCCCCTGGTCTGTGGGTGCGTTTTCTTCTCCTTTATGAAATGCTGGACCACTCAGCTCTTCCCCTCTGAATAGTTTTACCTGTGTGTACACATGCTCACCATTTCCATATAACAACTCTTTTAGAACCCTCTTCCTCTCAAAGTTCACATTGTGGTCTTCCTTCCCTTCAAAACTTCTCGAAAGAATTGCCTTCTGGTCCTCTCTGCCATCTCCACCACTCATGCATTTTTACTTTTTATTCCAGGCTGGCTTCTGAGGGTGCCCTCTGTGTGGTGGACTTTCTTTTGGACCACCAGTTCCCAAATAATACCATGGAGACTTCCTAATAAGTATGAAAGCTTGGCCTTAACTTAGGCTTGTACACAACCAGCTCTTATAACTTAAATTGATCCTTTTATATTAATTCATGTCTTGCCATGTGGCTCGTTACCTCTCCTCAGTACCACATGTCCTACATCCTCATTGTCTCCCTGGGAGAACCCTTTCCTTTCTTTTTTTCCCCCCAAGCTCCTCTCTCTCCTGAGATTTCCTGCCTGTCCTCTCCTGCCTTGCTATTGGCCATTTGCAGCAACATGGAAAATAAAAGACCCAGAAACTGAGATTGGGGTTCAAACTTCAAGCTAAAGATCAGAAAAGCAAAGCAGCTGGTCACTAGCTCTCACCTCTACCTCAGACAGAAAGGCGATCCTGGCTCCACCAAACCTCAGACTATAAACTCTCCTCAGTGTGGCTGGAGAATCCTGGGACTTCAATGTCTTCCTATCGTCAATGTGGCTGGAGAATGAATCTCTGATACTGAGACCTTGCTCCTGTCTTGTATACCTCCCTAATGCTGGGATTAAAGGTATATAATCCAGGTGCTGAGATCATCTTTGTGTGAGTTGTTTCTCTTTAGGACTGGATCAATCTTGTGTAGATCTGGGTAGCCTTGGATTCACAGAAAATCATCCATGTCTTAATCCTAAATCCTGGGATTAAGGATATGAGCCTGGGTTCTGTGGTTTGTGACTGACTTAGCTTTCTGAATCCTCAGGTAAGCTTTAATAAATCATAAATAATGTATCACCACAGTCATTCAGCTCTTTCTTAAACCAACCAGAAGGTGCCTTAGGCAGGTAAGGTAAAACAGATATCTTCACACAGTGTGATGAGATCTCCCATTGTGTTTCATGGGTCTCTTCAGGGTTGGCAGCCCTGTCCATCTTCCAGCAGCTCTGGCTGTCCTCTGTCTGCTCTGATAGCCTGTGCTGTTCTAACATTGAACCTGCCTGCTTTCTCTTTTGTTTTCTCTTTTCTGGGCTTCCAGGGTGGTTTCTTTTTTTAATTGCTTAGTGACTGGATTTTTCTCCCTGTCTCATCTGAAGTTTTCTTTTTACATACACAATTTTTGTTTTTGTTGTTGTTTCTCCCAGTGTAGCATAAGCTGCAGTCCTCTGAAAAGAGGACTATCTGTTGAGAAAAACGCCTCCATCATATTGGCCTGTAGGCAAAACTGTGGGGGGCTTTTTTAGATTAATGACTGTTGTAGGAGGGTCAACCACTGTGGACAATGCTATCCCCAGCTAGGTAGGTGGGTGGAACTAGGCGAGCTGAGCAAGCCGTGGAGAACAATTCAATCTGCAGCATTCTTCCCTGTCCCCTGCTTCAGTTTCTTCAGGTTCCTGCCCTGCTTTAGTTCCTGCTTCCACTTCCCTTAATGGACTGTGATTAGGATGCATAAGCCACATAAGCCCTTTCTCCTTCCAGTGGCTTTTGGTCATGGTGTTTATTGCAGCAATAGGAACGAAGTCAATAAAGTTCTTCTCTGTCTCACTTGAAGCGCCTTCTTCTCTGCTCAAGCTTATGTGTCCATTTGCTCCACAATCTTTGTCTGAGTAATTTTCGTTATGTGCACGATATGCTTGAGTAATCTTATCAAGTCCTTTGACTTTAAAAACAATCCAAATATCACCAGTGTTAGCTTTTTTGCCATGACAAAGTATCCAAGATAATGACCTCATTATAAGTATTGCATCTGGCACAGCTTGGATCCCACAACCCTGGCTATTGGCCTACAGGAAATGAAGAAAGTACAGACATGCATACAATGAGTCTGGGATCAGGTGAGGTCCTCTAACAGCCACAACCAGGAACCTCAAGCATGTTTCTTAGGTACAGCATAGGGGGAGGGGTGGGCTAGTCTCAGAAGGAGGTGTTTGTAGGTGAGCAGTCTCAGGCTGTAAATATCTAGGAGAAGGAGGAGGAAGCAATTGCTAGTCTTTGCACACACCGATCAATTATTTATAAACACTTAGACTTCCAAGGAAAGCTTTGCCATCTCTCTTAAGCCAGACCCATATGGGTAATGGCTTTGCCATTTTCCATGGATCTATAGTGTGTGTGTGTGTGTGTGTGTGTGTGTGTGTGTGTGTGTGTGCACGCCCGCGTGTATGTATGTGTATATATATATATATATATGTATGTATGTTTGTATGTATGTATGTATGTATATATATGTATATGTAGTATGTGTATGTATATATATATAGTATGTGTATGTATATATCATCTAGCATACACACATATGTATGTATATGCATATAAATGTATATCACATCTAACATTTTATCTTTCAGAGTTAGGAACAGAAAGGAAAAGACACAACATCACAGTTTTACATATACAAAATAATTAGTATAAAGCACAATGTATTGTAACAAGGTTTTCAAGACAAGTCTCAATGCTCCAGAAATAAACAATCTGAACAAAATGTTTAAATTGATGAAAAGTTCAGGGGAAGATGGAGAGGAGGGCTCACTGTTTTTTACCCCAAAAGTCAGAAAACAGTTGTTTGATTTTTTTTTATTTTAGTTTGGTTTATCAAGACAGGATTTCTCTGTGTTGCCCTACCTGTCCTGGAACTCACTCTGTAGACCAGGCTGGACTTGAACTTACAGAGATCTGCCTGCCTCTGCCTCTGCCTCTCAAGTGCTGGAATTAAAAAGCTTGTGACACCATCACACTGCTAAAAAGGAAAAAATAAAAAGAAAGCTTTCAAAGTACTTGACAATAAAATTGTCATGACATCATATATCTGGAGAACAGTTTATCTATACAAATATTGACATTGAGCTTAATAATCCAGTGAGCACAGACTCTAAATCTACCATTACCCTCTTTGTGAATTGTATTGTTTTTATTATAACACAGCAAACTAAAATTTATAAAGGACAAATTTAAGTTCTTAAAGGAGCTATCTCATCGGACAGCAAGTAGCTTTGCATAGCTAAGCAGCAATATGCAAACTAAACAAGTCCATGGCCCATGTATATACCTGCCATCCTTTTCTGAACTGGGGCTCTTGAAGAACCAGCCTGCCTACATTTTAGGATTAAAAGTGGTCTTATAGTAAAGACAAACTAGATTCATTCCTGCTTATGATTAAACTGTTTCTCAAGGACTGGGCTATGTCCTACCTATAACCTTAACCACAAATGGCTCTGTGTTGTCTTTTCCAGTCATGTCTTTGTTTCAAAAGTTGTTCATAACTATCTTGCAACCCTAGCTTTGTTTCAAAAGGTTATATGAACACCTGTGACCACTTTGTTATAACTACTTGTTGCTATGACTATCTTGTCATACCCATTTTGCAACTGTCTTTGTTTCAAGAGGTCATTAGGACTAACTGGTTATGATGTTCTGCTCCTGTAACCCTAACTGCTCCTGTAACCCCCATTTGGAGCTCCCCCACTCCTGAGTTATAAAAGCTTTGTCTTATCATATCCATTGTTGACCTTTCAAACCCTGCCTTAGCTTTAATAAATTACTTTAGCCATAATAATTTGGGTCTGTTTCATCTTTCTCCATCTTTGGGATTAACTACTTAACTTTTGAAGAGATCTTTCCTATAGTGCTTTACCCAAGTCATGAAGATCCCCAAAGAGACCATCAGGGAGACAGACCCACTGATGTAAATGCATCAGGTTTATTGTTCATCCAACCATGACAGGGACCCCGTCTAGCTGGCTGATGCAGCAGCCACCAGAGGAAATGAGTTCCCTGTCTACTGTCAGGTTTTTAAAGGCCAAAAAAAAAAAAAAAAAAAAATCACAGGATTACATCAGTAGGTACGGGTTGGTTGACATTTTGGGGAACAATCAGGGGAATTTCTCAGTCATATTTTGGCATACCTGTGCACCAATTATTCTCATTGGCCAGTGCTGAGAGGGAGCATTCTGTGGTTTATATGGCTTTGTTTTGTTACTTGCAGGTGGCCTGTTGTTCATAGATATCAATAGTTTTTTAGAACTGTATCCTGGAGACTACAGGGGAGGTTTTGGTCTCCCCTGGAGTTTCATTTGTGGCCAAACAGTTCTCAGAAGCCAAGCATCTAGGAAGCTAGGAGGGGTCTGGACTTCCTTTGTGTTCAGTTTTGGCCCTAGGCTCTGGGAGGTCAGGGGATCTGAGGTTTCCTTGTGTCATGCGCTGAGTCAGAGGCCTACATGTCTTTTCTGTAGCCTGTCATGGCTGCTAAAGCAGGGAGCTGAGTGAGGGTCTGGTCCCTTTACTAGTTCACCCCTTTCAATTAATAATGCAAGATTTGGATAGGCCTGAAAAAAATCCAGGAGAGTCAGAGAAAATCTCCACCCTTCAAGGGACTTCTTGCTGGAGAACAAAATTCATGTAAACATGAGATTTTACCATCTATTTTCCCCACAAGAATCCCCGACTACCTTCCACTTTGAGAACCAGGGCTGCATATGGTTTCTCCTCACTTTGCAAAGCTGGAGCTTGAAGAAAAGTATCGCCTCTACCAATTATTGTCTCTCCATTTGTCTTGGGAGAGGCTGCAGGTTGTTGGCCAGTAGACATCAATGACAAATCTACTTTGTTCATGTCCCCTCTCATTTCCAAACTAAATGGTCCTCATGCTTCCTTCTGAGCCCTGTTTTCAAATTCACTTATCAATGAACCAGGGGAAGAGGGCCCTCATAACGTATTTTGATCCTAAAATACATTACTACAACAAAGTGCATTATCTCTTAGCAACTATTTCCCAACAAAAGCCCATTTCCTCACTGTTACATGTCAATCATGTTTTTGTTTGTTCATTTTTTTAGATCCACTTGTCTCTGCCTCCCAAGTGCTGGGTTAAAGGCACTAATTCCTCCAGCCAGTTGACAATATGTACATTTTGAGTGCAGTAAGGCAAAATTATCTCTGATTACAGGTCAACATTCAAACTTAACTTATTTTGTTTGTTTCTTTTCTTTCCTCAAGACAAAGTTTCTCAATGAAACCCTGACTTTTTGAAACTCATTGTGTATACTAGGCTGCCTTGTCCTCTGAAGTCCTGTAATTAATTAATAGTAAACTTTTGATTAATTCAAACTAACTTAAAGTAATCTTACAGTTTGTCTAGTAAAAGCAGTTTTAAATTTTTTTTTTTTTTTTTTTTTTTTTTTTACTATTCCATAAGAATATCCATCTGGGTATGTTTTAAAGGTTAGCTCTCTTAATTTTGTGATTAGATTTTTCTCTCAACCTGAGTTCCTATAATTAACTTTTGAGAGCACCATGCCCAAATCAATTTAAGGGATAAGCTTCAAATTAGTATTTCAATAATTTTAGATAGTCCTGCCAGAGGTAAAATGTAAAGACCAACTTTTTACATTAAATTTAAATTTTCTGACACAGAAGCAATTTCCCTTATTTATTCCAAAATGATGCAAAATGCATTTAGACACACAAACACTCAACATTTTTTTTTAAACAAGGAAATGCCAATGACTATAAAGTGTATAATGAGTTTTTGAAAAGATGCAAAACTTAAAGTGGTCAGCTTCTTCTTCAGGAGCTCCAGAGGTAGAGACTAATTTCTATCCCGTCATTTTGTTAGAAATCACCGTAAGTTTATAAAGACTGGCCAGCTGCAAGTGTCCATGGCGGGAGCCAAATTCGGCAGACTCAGTGTCTTCAGGATTATACAACTCACAATCAGCAGTTCTCCTCAACCCTCATGTGTTTATTCTAAGCTGTTCCACAGAAACCTAGGGGCTGGCTCAAGGGAGCCCCAAGACCTTTCCTCTCACAGTTTAGTAAAATTTAAATTTGCTCAAAACAGTGTCCAAATTGATGAGACCTGTCCTACAAGTGGCATTATTGCTAGACTATGGGTCTACCTCTCTAAGACACTGTCACTCTAGGAAAATCAAGAAGTCTTCCCTCCTGAAATGGCTGTGGTGGTTTGAATGTAATTGCCCCCCAGCCCCACCCCAACTCATAGGAAATGGCACCTTTAGGACGAATGGCTTTGTTGGAGTAGGTGCGGCCTTTTTGGAGGAAGCGTGTCACTGTGGGGGTAGGCTTTAGGGTCTCATATATGCTCAAGCTACTCCCAGGGAGACAGTTGACTTCCCACTGCTTGCTGGACTTAGGCCTCTCAGCTACTTGTCCGGCACCGTGTCTGCCTGTATGCCTCCATGACCCACCATGATGATAACGGACTGAACCTCTGACCTGTAACCAACACACCCCAATTAAATGTTTTCCTTCATAAAAGCTGCTGTGGTTATGGTGTCTTTCCACAACAATAGAAACCCTAAGACACTGACAGACTCCTTTTACAAAGGTCACACAAGGAGGAAGCAAACCCAAGGCAAAGGAGACTCATGCAAACTAAACAGTCCCGGTCAAAAGGTGTGGTCCCACCCACTACTGACTCATCATTATCTGGGTTTTAATCATCCTGTAAAGTGGCCTGGCCAGTTGGCAGGGGGACAGTTCCCACTTAGGCTGGCACACATTCTCCCAAGCAGGAGATTCCTGAGGAAATTCCCATTTCTTTGGGGTCCATTTGTTTGTTTTTAATAATATCCTGATAGACTGAGAGATACAAATGTCTCTTCAGAATGTCTTCATTTGTTTCAGATGGGGGTATTAGTAGATTACATTGAAGGTGACAGACCAGTTAATTCTTGTGTGAGAGCAAAGAAGATAGAAATCAAACAGATCAAACAAAACGTCAGATAGAAATCAAAATGTAAGCAAATGAAGAAACTATGAAAGCCATCTGTAACACAGCAGGTTGGGGTCAGAAAATTTAAGTGTAATCTGTGTGGTCTCAGTCCAATTCATTGAGTCTCAGATTGCCCACGTGCAATGTTAAGGGACACTTCTAAGATTCTAAAGCCAGTAAAGAGATTGCCACATTGATAGAGTCCAGCGGTCTCGATCAGGTTCAGTTTCTCTGCCAGGTGAAGAATTAAAATGCAGTGAGAATTTCTAGCACTACAGATAGTAGGAGAGCAATCTCGAACACCACAAATAGGAACAGACAGCATAGAGGTCAAAGAAAGGTGTTTACTGGAAAGGGATGAGGAAACACACATATGCACCAGACACACAGAGAAAGACCCTCCTCAAAGGAGCCAGAGAATCAGCTGGGGGGGGGGGGAAATCCAAGAGTTTTCTATCTCTAACTTAGGATTGGTCAGTTTGAAGAAAGATAGTATGGTTGATTGACCCACAACTGCTGTGTAACACATCCTGATCAGGCCTCGAACTTGTTGAACCAGTCTATCAGCAGAGTGCTTGCTGGTGGGAGACTAAAGCCTACAGTTTGCCTCAGGTCAGGAGGGTAAGGAAGAAACTGGCTATCAGTGAACCCAAGAGGAATGGGAGAAAATAAGACTGCTAGAACAAACCAATAATTCACAGATAATGTCACCTTGCCAGCAATAGAAGCTCTCTAAAGAGACACTTACACCCTCCCTTTGCTATCAGAGTGGTCCCCAAGGAAATGGTGTTTTCCAGAGGTGTCTCAGCGGGGAAGAAAAAGGCTGCAACCTGGTACCAGAGAAGAAATGTGTCTCATCAGACTGTTTTGAGGGACAGGGCTTCTGAGAGGACCAGGGACACTGCTGGTGCACAGAAGTGCATGCAGGCAAAACACTCCCATATATAAAATAATACAGGCCTTGGGCCTGTGTCGGATAGGCAGAGACCGGTGTTTACAACCTCCAGTTCTAAATCTCAGGTTGAGATAACAATCTGGGCTGCAAGCCAGGATGGTTTCAGGATGTACTTATTCATTCTTAAGTTCCCCTTCCTCCCTGACTCACCTTTTCCTTTGATCCTTACCTGCATGCTGAGGGAAAGAAAGCCATCTAATCCTCAAATAATTTGAAAAAGTCATATTAGGGCTGCAATTCACTTTCTGTGTTAGGCAAATGCTGTCAATTGGAAAGTAAGCATATAGAAAATGATAGCACACTTAAATATTCAAGACCTGGAATTTAATCCCAAGTATGCGGAAGAAAAAGAAGGAAAACGTAGTAGGGCTTGGCTTTCCTTTGGGTTGCTAGCTTTTATCACACCATCCCTGGTTTCTCGGAAGAACAGAGGTGGTCTGATTGTGATGTTGTCCAGGACAACTCCAAGTTTTGCAAGTAAGTACGAAAGCATCCCCATCCAACACACCTCAGGGTTCTGAAGTCACGTTGACACAGGTTTTTAAATCTCCTGAAATTGGTGTGGTTGGACCTATGATGTTACCACTGTCAATGCCTGACAGAACTTCCCTCTGGGTTAGGGAGCTCTTCCTCAGTCTACAGGAAGTACTTCTTTATTTTTTGCCTTGGGACTTCTACTTTGAGAGTTTTATCCAGTTCCCTGACAGCTCTTTTCTGTAGAACTCTTACTTTCGAAATCATGATTGATACTCTTGGTTATTGTCCGTCTGTCCCTTTAATTGTCTTAGTCATCTGTGGGGATGAACTTCTCTCTGTTGTCATTAATACTGGTAGCTCCCCAAACCCCTCTTGTCCACAGATTGGACTTCCCTCAAGTACCCATAGGTCTCCTCACCAGAAAGCCAGTCTCTTTTCTGTTATTTCACCTAAGCCTCTCTTGATATTTAAATTTTCTCTCTGAAGCTAATCTAATCCTTTGTCTCCCCCGAATTCCAAGGGGAAAAAAATAGCTAATTAATAAATATTTTAGTTATGTCACTCATTACATTTCTAAGTGAGTTCTAGGCTAGGGCATCATAGAACTAAACAAACATGAACAAAGAGCTTCCCGCTTTGAAGTTCCTGCATGCATGTAATGGATGAAACGTTTCTTCTTTTTAAAAGGCATACCCTCCCCCCCTGCACAAACCCATCCCCACCCCACCCTCTCACTCCCCTCCACCCCTTGCACACACCTGCTATAAATTCATTGCAGGCAGAGAGAATAGCAAAGAAAAGATTCCAGCTTGGAAAGAGATGTGTTTGGGATGGGTGCCTGTAAAACTTCCGTAGGTTGGGACTGAAGAGATGGCTCAGCAGTTGAGAGGACTTGCTGCTCTTACAGAGGACCTGGGTTCCCAGCACACACATGGCAAACTCACCACTGCCTATAGCCCCAGCTCTAACTCCTGGGAGCTGGGGCTATAGGCAGTTGTGAACTGCTTGCTTTGGTGCTGGGGACCAAATCTGATACTCCGCAAGAGCAGTACGCATTCTGAATTGATAAACCATTTAGCTTGCATCATTAAAAAAATAAATAAATAAATGGCTGGGTGTTGGTGATGCACACCTTTAATCCCAGCACTCGGGAGGCAGACACAGGTAGATTTCTTTGAGTTCAAGGCCAGCCTAGTCTACAGAGTGAGTTCCAGGACAAGTGCCAAAGCTACATAGAGAAAACCTGTCTTGAAAAAAAGAAGTTCTCTCTTTGCTTAACTTCCACCACATAGATGATGAAGAGAAGGTCAGGAATAAACACCAGCTGCTTCCCTTGCCAGCCCATAAACACTCACACCCATTCCCCACTACAACCAGGGAGCAGATCTCCACTTTTGGGGACAGATTTCTAGCAACTTACCAAACAACCCAATAGGAAGCAAGGGTTCTTTGACAGAGAGGAGACTTTTTTTGAATAACAGATAGGGGACCACTTGAAGCTGTAACTCTCTTATATCAAGTGAAGCAAGGTAGAAGATATCCAATTAGTGGCTGCCTGAGAAGCTGAAGACCTACTGCCCACCTTCTAAAGGCAGAGGTGGAGAGCATGTTTGTCTTGTTGGGAAAGGTGAAGACCAGGCCAGGCCACCTCTGCTTTGGCAGGAGTTGTCTTTGCTCTTGGCTAAAGAAGTGTCCCTCTCCTGGGCCAAGGTATTAAATGACTCAAGGTTCCCATTGCTGAGATAAAACACTGTGGCTAAAATCAATTTGGAGAGGAAAGAGGTGATTTCGTCTTACAGCTTTCAGTCAGTCAGGGCAGGAACTCAAGGCAGGAACCTGGAGGCAGGAATTGATACAGAGGCCATGGAGGGGCCTACTGGCTTGCTTCCCATGGCTTGCTCAGCCTGTTTTCTCATACAACTAAGGACCACCAGCCCAGTGTTGGCACCACCCCCCGTGAGCTGGTCCCTCCTAAATCAGAGGCATTTTCTCAGGTAAGATTCTTTTTCCCTCACCACGACCCTAACATGACATGAAAACTAGCCAGTACACTCGAAAAGAAAAGACATTTCAGTGATTTCACATCTGACAAACAAGCCCCTTTCATGTCCCCAAACAGCCACTGGACCCAGCCTCGGTGCAGGCACATCTCCTTCCAGTCCATGGGCTCTTTGCCTTTTTGGCAACAGTTCACTGGCTTTAGAAAAAAGAAATGTCCCCACCGTATCAGGGAAGGTCCAGCAGTATGCAGCATATGGTGCCATTCAAGCATGATAGCCTCAAAACAGGAGGAAAAAAAAAAAAAAAACATTCAGGTTCTGATTTAGATAAACTGTTGTCAGAATCTGGGCCCAGCAGCCCTGACAGGGTGCATTTGCAACAATGATCCTTGATAGGCAGATTGAAAACAAGTAATAACAAAAAGACGAAGAGAGACTTTATTCAGAAGAGAGACTTTATTCAGTGTAGATACACCGAGAAGAGGAGCAAAGAGGTCACATGGCAGCCTTCTGTCTCCAGCTATGGAAGGGGTCCTAACTTGGGGGTGTAAGGTTTAAACAGAGAGCAGGAGGTGTGCACAGCTCTGAAGCCATGATCAGCATGTGGTCAGACCCATCCGCAGTGTCTTGGCTCCAGACTGTCCTTCAAGGTGGTCTCGTGTGACTTCTTGTCAGAAATCTCTGTGAATTCTCTTTTCTGCAGACAAGTTCTACCTGTGGCAGGCATAAGGCTCCCATCCTTTTCCTTTTCCCAATCTGAGACTCCTGGGGGGGGGAGGGGAGATTCCACTTTCTTGGGCTCTGTCATCTCAAAAGTCTGATGCCTAAGAGGGGAGCGCAACCGTCTATTTAGAATATCTTTATCCCAGAGTGGTTAAGTGCACGACTCCCAACCTCTCTGCTACTGGGGACTAGGCTGACGAGGCCAGAGCATGAAGAAGACTGCCTCACCGAGGCAAGCCTCCACCCCACCAGTGAACAAGATCACCCATGTCTGTGGACTGCTGTGGAATAATCATTAATAGATAAAGAGCTGAATGGCCAATAGCTAGGCAGGATTTCCAAGGACAGAGGATGCTGGGAAGGATGGAGTCGCTAGCCAGGTGAGGAGGAAGCAGGTTGGGCAGGAGGAAAGGCAACTGCCACAGGCCATGTGACAGAGCGTAGATGAATAGAAATGGGTTAATTTAAGTTCCAAGAACTAGTTAGAAACAAACCTAAGCTATTGCCTGGGCGTTCATAACTAATAAGAAGTCTCCACACTGTGGTTTGAGAGCTGGCTGGTGGGACAGCTCTCCCTACAGTAAAAAGCTCTTTATGAGTTTCCTAAACTGGTCAGAAGTGAAACTTGTCTTTGAACCCAAAAAGCAGAGCTGGTGGTCACAACTCTTAATGTCACAATTTTGGATCCATGAAAAGACTCAGTGTGTGGTTGGAGGAACGGTATAATGTTTTCTATTGCAACACACTCCACCGGCTTCACTAAATACGGGCTCTGAACTCTGTCCAGAGGCTTAACCCCTTTCAACCAAGCCTGCCTGAACGATAGGGTTAGAGATGGCTGGGAGAGAGGACTTGAGGGTCTGAGTAGGGTGTCGATCCTTGACCTACACAGCAGCAGCTTAGAGTTCAAGGGGGCTTGTAGGGACATCCCTACCAAGCCCAACTTTCGTGGCTGGTTGGGCCTCTCATCTTGGCTTTCCTCAGCTGCCACCACAATATATTTTCTTCAGGGCTGCAAGCACATTCTTTTTTCTGGTTGAGCTGGGAGAGAAAAGAAGTAGAAGGCTTTCTGATCGGTCATTGCCTAGCCAAGCAAGAACCAAACCGGAGCTGCTGAGTTAAGGCTTGCTCTGATTGAGGCAGAGCAATATTTAACTTTTTAAATATTCACACCATACTAAGCACAATCCATCAAGTCCCTAAAGGAACCAAGCTTGTTGATGGCAGAATAATAAGCCCCTCCCACCCCAGGTGACTGCCACTGTGAAGTCTCTACTTCCCAGAGCCACAGCAGAGGGAGGCCTAAGGGTCCCCAGGTGCTTTGTTGGGTGAACAGGGCCTCCTCCTCTGAGTTGTAAAGTGAAGACGTTGGCCCAGATGACTAATAAAGTCCTTTTCAATTCTTACCTTTCACAAAGTAGAATAAAAAGAAAAAAATTTGCTTTCCACTGTTTTTTTTTTTTTTTTTTTTTTTTTTTTTTTTTTCTTATAATGAACTAGAACAAGGCAGAGCAATTGAAGAGGCCGGAGAATGACTAATTTGATCATGATAGTCAAATGGGGTAATTAGGTCTTAGAGCTGATGTCTTTTGGCATGAATTTTCTAGTTTGGCCGTCTAGCAGCACTAAAATAACTGTTAACTGACACGTCTCTCACTTTCCTCAATTTAGCCAAGACTGCTCCAGTGCCTAAAAAGGGCAATTATGTCATCCCTCTGTTCACACGTGCCTACCCTGATGACTAACAGTGAGTAGAGTAGTACTTAAAGAGGAGGAAAATGTTTCTCCCACAGGGCGAGAATTGGACCACTACCACAATTTTTGAGCCAAATTTCGAGGCACGTTTGGCTAAATACTGGCAAAGATAATGGACACTGGCCAGGTCCATACCCAGGATTGACAGACAATAGCTGCAAATTCTGTTAGTCAGGTGCTTATAAAGGCAAAACCTACAAGGCTGTGCACTGCCGGCCTTTGTCTAACGGTGGCAAGCATATATTCTGACATAACTTCCTGACTACATATCTCCTGCCTACTGCAGTCAAGGCTCATCCTGTGCAACCAACCTGGTTTAACAGGAGAGATATCATATGGTTTGTTATCTTACAGGAACAACAAACAGCCCCCAGCTTTCTAGAACGTTATCTGTCCTTCAGTTAGTGGGAGCTTACAGTAGTTAGAGGACATGTTTGTTTTATAGCTCTCTTAAGCACAGTAATTGAAATGTAAAGGATAACTTAACCCCTCACAGTGGAAAGAGAAATGTTTTCAAGCAGGGAGTAGTCAGAACCTGTAGGTAAATACCCTGCTTCAGAACTAAAGTGAGATGTTCTGGGGAGATTTCTGACTCTAGAACACTCTTTAGGACAACAGGCCAAATCAGCTTTTCCCAGTGCATCACAGACTTACTGCAACTATAAGCACGTAAAGAGCCTTAAAAACGTTCATACTTAGACCTGGGTTGTGGCTCAGTTGATAGAGTGCTTGTCTAGCATGCTTTGAGCCTCTTGTTGGGGCTTTTCCCCCATCACCACATAAACCAGTCATTGTAGCTTATAAGTATACTCTCAGCAGCCAAGAGTGGAGGGCAGGAAGATCAAAAGTTCAATGTTATTCTTGCATATATAGCAAGTTTGCAGCTAGCCTGAACTACAGGAGACTTTGTCACACATATATACTACACACACACACACACACACACACACACACACACACACACACACACACACACACCCCAAATATGGATGCATGGTTCTCTCTGCCTTCACCAGACGTTGTAGCTTAGTTGGTGAGTGATAAGGTTAGGGATCTTATAAGCTCCCTAGAGACTTTAATGTAGAACAAAGTTTGGGAACCGCAGGAGTTTGGGTCAGTATTCTGCTGAATTGATAAAAACGGCTTATTTAACTTGTGGTGTTGTGAGTAGCTCGCCAGAGATGACCACTCACAGACAATGTACAACCAGTTGAAGTTCTCACTCCAGAGCACGGGGACCACACCCAATGATCAGGGATCTGTGTGGCCCCCTGAGTGTCCTACACATGGGGTTTTAAAAGACAGAAACCAGTTCCCTTTCATCTCCTTGGCAGTTGCAATGTAGAGAGCTTCAAGAGAAATGAACAGCTTGCAGCAAGCAAGCTAAGATAAGCAGTGAGCCATCAGGAGGGGGGTGTTCTGCACAAACAGGCAGCTTTAACAAAGTCTGAGATAAGTTAGCTAGGACATCCTGACCTTTGGTTCCTAGAATGGAGTTGGGTACTTTGCCATGGGATTCTCAATCAAGGAGATCAGATTCTAGTTAAACCTGGGAAATGGCCTCAGCACAAATACAAGACAGAGGAACCTTTGCACTGTTTTGTCCCACCACACTAGAGGTCAAAGTCCTGTACCTTTAAGGTATCAGCCACTTAAAAGGGCCGATCTCACAGCCGTAAGGAATTGCCACATTCCCTTAAAGTTCTCTTTCTGGGAAAAAGAATTAAGCTTTTCTGAGTTGTGAACCTGTATCTACCATGACCTTTGCAACATAAACTCTCCCAGACTAAAAATGTGTGGTGTAAAACTCCCCACAAGCCCCCAGAACTTGTAAAAGCCAGATGTTTTCCTTTGTTGGCGGAGTTTCTCTAAAGCCTGCTCTCTGAGTACTGCCCCTATTCCTCTCACCACAGCAGCTTTATCTTTCTTTTTTTAAAATGACTCTTAGCTTTAACCTATCCCTCTACTGAAGCTCTTCCCTGGGCTTTAAAGGAAAGCTTCTCTTTCTCCCTGAGGCCTTGCTGCAGCATTTTTAAAAATAATTATGCATAAGGTAGTTGTGAGCTGTCATATGGGTACTGAGAATTGAACTTGGGGCCTCTGGAAGAACAGTCTGTGCTTTTAACTGCTGAGCCATCTCTCCAACCCCTTGTTGCAGTTTTTAATGCATTGTTGTTTCTTTCTCAATGCTTTTCCATCTCCAGGACCAATCATGGCCTCCAAGGCCTTTCTAAGGACACTTAGGGGTCAATTCCTGTCCTGATTCACCAAACTGACTTTTAAATCCGTCTGAATTTTTACATACACCTCAGAGCCTGCTTTGTTTGTTTGTCAATGTTGAGCCTAAGGCAGTGTGGTAAAGAGACTAATACTTGCAAGGGGTAGACAAGCTTCCTTACCTTGCCTTCTGTCCAGACACCAGGCATTTAAACCTGTTCAGTGATAAAGAGGGATCTGTCCACTTCATAGGGTTGTTCTCAGAATGTCTAGAGTTTGGGAGAGTTGGAAAAGTGCTTGGCACTGAGCACGAACCCCTAGAACTCAATACATTCCTGCTATCATTATGCTTCATTAGAATTTTAAATCTACGTTTCATGTTCTTGAGGAAAAAATCCTTTGAATAAATCACCCAATTAAATTACCATAGGCTTTCCTGGATTTATTTTCTAGAGATTTCATGATTGTGCATTTTCTTATTATAAAATTAGTTCTGTAAAAAAGAAAAAAAATGTATTTTTTTTTACCACTACAGCTCTCCTTCTTCTTACTTTGCCTTTACTCCTCTCTTCCCCTTTCATTTTATAAATATGAATGATTATGATGGTATCAATCAACAGTCATAAACTGTCACCTCTGTCTTCACCTACTAAGTTAGCAGGAAGTCATGAACGGAAAATCTTAGAAATCTTCGTGATGTCTGGAAACGCTGGACTTTTTCCCTTAGGTTTACAAAGTCTTGGTTCACTTTTGACTAGATCTCAAGTCATGTGAGTGCTAATACTATGAGAACTAAAGTTTGCCTGGACCAAGAAATATAGACTCAAAGGTCACTAATTTTATCGCCAATTCTTCATAGTGACTATGCCTCTAAAATCATAATGTGCAATGCAACAATATTATCATGATGATAGATGATAGAGTTCCATTTTTTTTTTTTTTTTTGTATTTTAAAGTGTATTCATGCAATGTAAAAACGTAAGCATGCATGCTTAACATAGTTCTAAAGAAAGTATTTTCTTGGGTTGGTAGGAGGATAAGCAGGGAGTAAAAGCTAGGTGGGTAGAGGAGGAAGATGATTAGAAGGGCTTTTGGGCAATTTTAGAAATAAGTCTTACTGTACCCCCAAAGCATCCTAACTGCGGTATCTAGATTGCTGAAGTAATAGCCACAAACAGTGGGGTCTTCTAATTCCTAGGCATGTTGCTTCAGGTTCATAGTAGCTTCCGAAGCTAATCCCAGACTGACATGCAAATGCTCTCAGTTTTGTTTATTTGCTTTTCTGACAAAGGGTTTCTCTATGGAGCCCTGGCTGTCCTGGAACTCACTCCATACTCTGTAGACCAGGCTAGCTGTGACCTCAGAGACTTACGTGCCTCCTGAGTGCTGGAACTAAAGGTGTGCACCACCACTCCAGCAGTGTAGGTTCAGCTTTCAAATGTCAGATGGTCAAAGGGTGGGAAGCACCCATTTTACATACCACAAAGCATTGCTTTGATAAAGATTTTGATAATTCTAATGTTTGAAGGGAGGACACAAAGAATTCTTGACCCATTTCAAAAAGCCCTACAATTTTAAGATGTCCTTTTCAATTATGAAGGAAAAAAATTATATTTGTCAAAATGATATGATAGATGACTCTGCAATGCATTATAGTATCAAAAAGCCTGGCTTTCTCAGTTTGGGAGGGTATGATTAGCATGGCATCTAGATGATTTGTTTCAATCAAGAAAAAAAAAAAAAAACCCACAACAAAAAACAAAACAATGAAACCCAAAAAGAAACCCACCCTACTTTAGAAAATCCTTGAAAAATACAATGAATCATTCCCACAGATCTGAGAGCAGTTGGATATTTCTAGTTACAGATAATATCTTCTACCATCAGTGACCTGCAGCCTTCGTTAGGTTTAACCTGAACCTTAGTTCAACCTTAAACATAAATTGAAAGAAAAAAATATGTTTAGGGTAGAGTCAAGCACTAAAATTTTAAAACAGGAAACAAACTTAGAGTCTCCAAGCGAGAAACTAGGGGCCCAGATATTACTGATTTCTGCTCAAGACTAGAATGAAATTGTGTATTTTCCCAATAATGCTGTTCACCAGGCCAAGTTTTCTGTCTTTCCATTTAGATAGATCTGCTATGATTGCTACTGAAATGGGGCTTTTAAAACAACAGTGTTCTAATTTGGCATCAGATTGCTGGCCACTCCCAAATATTTCCCCTAGCTGTATGTGACCATTGCCACCATCCATCATCTTCACTTCCTGTCTTGCCTTTCTCATTCTCAAATACTTCTCTGCTTGTATTTTAATTTTAATTAAAGGGTTTTGGTTTTGGCTTTTTTTGACTACCTTTTATATAGGTAGTCCTAGAGATCTGCCTGCCTCTGTCTCCCGAGTGCTAGAATTAAAGGATGTGCCACCACTGTCCAGCCACAGGGGCTTCTATTGTCTGAACTTTCTGGGGTGGTGAAATGTTTGATACCAGTGTTGTGTAGTCACATGTAGCTATGAAAATGTGGTTAGTGCAAGGGAGATAGAGACAATCCCCATCTTCCTGAGGCATTGGGGATTGGACCATTTCTGCCACTGACATGTATTCATGGCCCTTTGTAATTTAGTTTTGAAAAAAAAAAAATACCTTGAGGAGTTGCTAAGGACTGTTTTGGCAAAGAAGAAAATTCTCAAGAGAAACTGATTTTAACTATCCATCTTAGAGTCAGACCAATGTTGCTAAGCTATAGGACAAGATAGCCTTTTACTTATGCAAGGCACACTTACTGGATTGAAGAGGTCATATTAAAGGACACACACACACATACACACACATAACAACATATGTTTATATATATACACACACATATATACATATATATACATACATATACATACACATACACACATACGTACATACATATTTAACTGAATTTAAAGTCTACTGTGGCCCATCTGTAGTGGAGCACACTTTTAATCCCAGCATTCGGGGACAGAGGCAGGCAGATGTCTGTGAGTTTGAAACCAGCCAGGTCTACAAAATGAGTTCTGGACAGCCAAGGCTATATAGGTAAACCCTGTGTGAAGAAACAAAACAAACAAAAAGAAACTCCTATGTGTTTGGGACATATTTTGCTTAGTTGAGATTTTAAAGGACTTTAAAACCCAGGGGCAGTGAATAGAAGGATAAGAGGTATTCGAGACGAATCACCCTTGCTTTCTTACATATACATATTCTCTAGATTATAAGTCCATAAAGACCCTTCCCTACTTACAATATAACACACACACACACACACACACACACACACACACACACACACACACACACATTCTTTCTTAAAAACAATATCGCGTCATGGTTCTTTGGTAAATCTGTAGTTGTTGACTTCATTATTGCTTTCTTGCTCTGATCTTTTCTTGATTACAGTTCTGTTTCTCTCTTTGAGGTGACACTAAACTTACACCATTTCTTTCCTGCTCCAGTTCTAGCTGGTGACCTTGTCTGATTTTTTTCCCCTGAGAAAATAGAAGCTGTTTGAGAACTCCTCTTCTTTCTAACTTCAAATTGACTGAACTACTTGTGTCTACACCCAATGTATTCTGCTTCCCTTGCTTTTGCCGTGAATGGTTGTTTAGTTTGGTTTCCACTGCCGTGGTGAAACACTGACCAAATCAACTTGGAAGAACATGCTTATTTGGCTTATAGGTTACAGTTCATCATAGAGGAAAATGAAGGCAGGGACCTTGTTGAGGGGTATTCACAAGACTGCTCAGACATGGATTTAAGCCAATAGAAAGACTTTACCAACTGGCGGGCAACTACACTGCGTATTCAGGATCCCAGTGTAGCACCGAGCCTTTCTCAGAGTAAGCTTTTAAGCACCAAAACTGTGTTCTGGGTTGACATATTTAAGTTAACAAGAACAGTTAGCCACAAGTAGAACTACAGAAGCCAAAAAAGCAAGGCTAGTCCATTTAGAGACTTTACCAGAACTATAGACGTTGACGGACTAGGTTTGTGTTTCAGTTTGGCAGGCGATGTTGTCTACACCTGCCACAGTTTGACAGCCTGAGTGGCACTTCCGTCACAGACTCAGTTGCACGAGGTTCTGGGGCTCTGTTACAACCATGGTAGAACTCTGCTTACTGGCTTGTTCACTGTGGCTCATGCCCCGCCCTCTTCCTTATACAAACAAGGACAATCTACTTGGAGTGGCACTGCCCACAGAGGCTGGACCTTCACACATCAACAACGAACCAGTAAAATACATTAAAGGCATGCCACAGGCCGATCTGATGGATGCAATTCCTCAGTTGAGGTTCCCTCTTCCCAGGTGACTCTGGTTGGTGTCAAGTTGACAGCTGAAGCGATCTATGTCAGTCACCCCTCTTAACTATGCAGTACAAGCCCATCTCTCCTTATCTGTGCAAGAGTTTCCTCCTAACTTTATCTTGTTCTCATTATCCACTTGCTTTAGTGTCACTCATACTCCACCAGCCTCTGCCTCCCAAGTTCTAGGACTAAAGGCATGCACGACCACCAGCCAGAAAGCTATGATTTAATTTAGCAACTGGTGTTATTTGGAATTAAGGTTTGCTATGACTTTTGGACCTTTCTAGAGTTGTCTTTAGTTAACGTCTTTTGTGGTATCTGAGTACCGAGTACCGTGAATACTGTGCTGCTTTTGTAAACACTTTAATTGTTTTCTCAGATTTTCTTTATTTTGCTTGTCGGCAGCTGTCTGAAGTATCCATTTACCTTCCTGGAAATGGTTTTCGGTTTGTCCCGCCACTCAAGGCTCACGGAAAAAGTGATCTTCCAATTTACAGATTGCATCAACTTCATGGACCATTTGAAAGTAAAAACACAGCTCTTTTGTTACAAGTCCCTGTGGGACAGCAATCTAAATGTGAATCTCCCCTTTTATTTTATAGCCAGGGGAAGCTTAATCACTTTACAGGGAACCTAGTCTTTCCCGTAATCCAATAATATTCCCTGGATTCTTAGTGGCTTTAACATTGAATTCCTTTAATCTAGTGTTCGTGTTTCTTGACACCTATCCCTGCCTTCCATTAAATCCCATGCCCAAGCAAAGCAGGGGAGAGAAAAGTAGCAAATCTTGTCACGTAATTAGGCTTAGGTGGGAGGGAGACAGCTCAGTAATTCCCTGGCTTCCTGAAATGATGTGATTACCAATGAACCCATCAGGCAATCACTGTGCAAGGTATTGCTGAGGAACTGAAGCCTTTGCTTCATGCTGGGGAAGCATCCACCATGCTCTCTACTCTTCAGTTCGCAAGACACTTCATTCATGCAGAAACACTCTTCTGTGAACGCCCACCCGAGCTGCTGACACCAGGCTTTGAATGACATCATGGTTTCCAAGCCCGGGAAACTGGAAGCCATCCTGAGGCATTCCAGGACAGAGACAGGGTTTTACTGCTCTGGAAAGCGCAGGAATTGGAAGTGGGAAGTCGTTCCTGATTTCACCAGCTATTCTAGCACAGTGTCAGGCGATGAGGAGCAGATAGGGCCTTCATTGCTGTGTTTCTTTTCCTGGGGCCCCAGCACCAGAATCTTGGTGACTTAAAGCAACAGACATGCAATTGTCTTGAGCCTGGCATCCGGGAGACTGAAATCAACTTATCAGGAGGGCTGTCCATGCTCTCCCGACACTCTGGGTAGAATGATGCTTCACTTCTTAGCTTATGGCTATCACTGTCAACCCAGAACACTCCATGCAGTGCATCTTTTTTGTCCCTGTCAGTTATTGATGGAGTTCTTTATCCCTGTGTGCACGGTCATTTTAGGGAGCACCACGCATATTGGACCAGTTCCTACCCTGCCTCAGGATGAGCTCGTTTCATGACTGTGAAAACTATTTCTGATTAAGGTCATTCACAGGCCCTGAGACTTAAAACTTCAACAGATGGTTTTGGAGACCCAACTCATACACCTGTGGTTAGTATGCTGTCATAATTGGCCACCTTGGGGTATACTTATTAAATGCATGCTTGCCTGCTAAATTGCTTCTTTGCAAGGAAGTATATGAGAAGGTATTAAAGAACTGGAGTTCTGTTCTCAGATTTTAGACTAAAGACAGATCTACTGAAGCCATCAAGTGTTTGATTAGCATCAGTGTAAACCTTCCCATGGAGGTACCTTCTGTGCCATAGAAAGCAAATCCAGCTTTCTCCAAATGGCTCATAGAAATAAATAAAAAAAAATGTATGAATCTAACAGATATTCAACAGATACTAATTGAGTACATATTCTATGCCAGGCTGTCCTAGATGCTAGAGGCACAGTGATGCATTTTTAAAAATTGCTTTTCTTCTACTTACTTGGAACAAAGGGCTTATAGAAAAAATAACTATACTATGAAAGATGCAAAAAAAAAAAAATAGAGATTACACAAAGAACTGTGGGACCTTGTTAGTAGTGGGTAGGGATGTGTTGAAGGTAGGATTTACATTGAAATCTGCATTGCCTCATGGCAGACAATCCAGGATGCAGAGTGAATGGCAGATGATAGGCATAGGCATGCTAGAGGTTAGGCACTGTGACTGTCACAGAGATGACTGGTTGGATGACACAGTCACAATGGGGTGCTGTGATCTGCCTGCCTCAGTTATTGGAAATCAGTTTCTTAGACACAGGGAAACATCCCATGTACTGAAAAGCACTGGCAATCATATTCATGTGCCAGAAAGATAAACCATGAAGGGCAGAGGATGAGGCAGTGTCTAGGATTGGGGCTACAGTCATTTAGAAGGCACTCACCCCTGTCCAGGCCAGATGTGAAGGACATCCAAAGGCAAGCAGATGGCAGTGGTAGAGAGGAACAAGTGGCACCTACACACAGTTCAACGCCAGGCATAGTCATTCATGCTAAGGAGTGTAAGAGCCAGGATTTATGGTTAAAGAACTATTCTTTACTCAAACATGACAGAATAATTCACAAGGAACTGTTTTAGGATGTCTGGATTTCTCCCTTTAAATGCCGAGATTCCAAGAACGATAAAACACATCTATCGGAGCCAATGTAACCATCTGATGATATAAAACGTGTCTCTTTTTGCTTAAGGATGCGATTTGACACTTTGTGAGGCATCATCTCTGACCACTCAGGGACAGTTCATTATGTATGTAGATATTTACTTCCTTAAATGCCTGATTTACTGTCACAAAAGCTCTCCATGCTGAACGAACCCTAGTTTAAACACACACACACACACACACACACACACACACACACACACACACACACACACACACACACGCCAGTTAAGCCACAGAAAGGAATGGCTGACATCCAGCCGGCAGACTTCGGAAGAGGCACACAGAATACATTTTCTTAAAGAATCCTGGCCACAGTGAAGTTAATTTTCAGACCTGCGCTAACTCTGATCAGTAGATTGTACTGCTTCTTATTCCTGCCAATATCATTCAGTCTTCTAAGACTGAAGAAAGAGGAATAGGAGAGTAGGGGACAAGGAGGCACCTATATGAGACCATTGCTGCTTGGAGCATGTGAATCAAAGGGAAGGGGGAATCAGACCTTGAAGAACACTCTCTTAAAGGGCTTTTCTATGCGGGTTGTGGTGGTGCATGCCCTTAATCCCAGACAGAGGCAGGCAGATCTCTGAGTTCAAAGCCAGCCTGGTCTACGGACTGAATTCCAGGACAGCCAGAACTACATAGAGACACTCTATCTCAAAAGCAAACAAGCAAACAAAAAGTTGTGGGGAGGGAGGTTGGGGAGTATATCTGCTCGACACTTGTGGCTCTGACAGATCAATTTTTTTTTTTTTTCTGATTCCCTGCTTTCTTAGTCAACATTGACTGAACCAATGATTGCTGACTTAGTCAATAACTGAATGGATAAACTGGATTAATAAGGAAAACAAACAAACAAAAACAAAAAAGAAAACACCCTAAGAATCTGAAGAGCAACAACACTGGAACTAATCAGAGAAGTGTTCGAAGAAGCAGAAGCAAACAAGCAAACTGAGAAAGGCGAAGGCTTTTATTTTGGTAGGAAACCCAACAAACCAACAACAAATGCTGTAGCTCTCAGGAGCAGAAAGGAAGCAGCTTGGTGGAGAGTCCTGACCCTACAGAAGGGAGCCTACCCCTCCTCCCCCAGTCTGATGGTTCCTCCAGCTCCTTTGTTTCAGGTGTCTCTTCCGGTGAACTTGCTCTCCCTGTAAACCTTCACAGTAACTCCCTGTTCTTAAACTAGCCAGTCACAGGCTTTGCAATGAGCAAATACAGCTGAGCAAATCCCTAAGGGCACCCTGAGGCCATTTCTCCCCCCCCCCCCCTATCTCCTAACCCCTCAGGAGCTCTGAAGGTACTTACAAATAATTGCCGCCAAAGAACGTAGGAATAAAAAAATGACTTATTCTGATTCACTCCTGGGGATGGGTAGGAAAATCTGCCCCAGGGCTTTCTGGTTCCACAGAACTAAAACTTGTCATTTTAGGTTGTCCAGGGGGACTTGAAGTGGCAAGCCTCCTGCCTCAGTCTGCCAAGCATGAGGCTTCTAGGTATGGGCTATCATGTTCTGTTTTTTTTTTTTTTTTTTTTTTCTGTTGTTTGTTTAAGTATGATAGCTACACTATTTTTTTTAATAAGATATACAACAAACCAAAATTCCCTTCAAAACCCTCTTTTTGCTTAAAATTATAGATACTACTGAGTTTATGTTGGCACAGGCTCTATATTTAAGTAGATTTTTTAGTAGCTGTGATCTCAGATTTTTGTCAAAGTCAGTGATTGTGCTTAGACAATGTCTTTAAACTGATTTTTGGAAGTAGACGCTTGAGGCCAGCATGGTGGCACAGGAGACTGGAGGAGCAGAATCTTGAGTTTGAGGTAGAAGTCTGAGTCCCATAGCTCTAGGCAGACAGGGCTTCATAGCAAAACTTCATGTAAAAAAAAAAAATCTAGTAAAATATTCCAATAAGAAGAATTAATTTAAACCACCCAAATGTATTTTCTGCAATATGGGCTTGGCTTTTCAGACTCAAGCAATGATTCTAGAAAGAGCTGTGCACTGACAGCTGATGAAGCCTTCTCAGTGGCCATACTCTCCCCTTGGAAAAAGTGTGGGTCATGAG
The DNA here is from genome assembly GCF_943737965.1 of Phodopus roborovskii. NCBI lineage: Eukaryota > Metazoa > Chordata > Mammalia > Rodentia > Cricetidae > Phodopus > Phodopus roborovskii. Next base: position 9,683,588 of record NW_026125444.1, read on the forward strand.
AGTGGATTAAACCTGGGAAAATATGGATTCTGAAATCAATCCTTTATGGACCCTGACGCCATGATTTATTTTTTTATTTAGATTGTGGTTGTCACCAACAAAGTTCATTTGCCCTCTTATGTGGGTCCCTCATCTATAAAGGCAATCATAATAATGCCACAAAACCTTTCTTAAGGATTTTCCCAAGAGCTGAATCAGAAAACCGCCACTTAATTGGCATTTGGCAGGTACGGGTTTATGTTTTCCCTTTATAGATATAACATCCTTAGACTAGGAAACTTTGGCATGCTAAAGCTTTTCAGTATGACACACTTTAAATATTACCCATGAGTATAGACACTCATGCTTGAAAGGTCAGAAAAATATTAGAGCGGCTTTATTATGCAGTGGAAAATGATCTCACAGCCATAATTTTAACCAGAATAATCTCTCTCTCCTTCTCCCCTGTCTCTCTCCCCCTCCTTACCATGCATTTCTAATATTACAAGTCAAAACAATAAATATAATTATTAAATAAATAACTTTTAGTGAAATTCTTGTCTCCTAGTGTTTCTCAATATTTCTCCCCTCTAAATATTTTCTAAAATAGCAGGAAGTGAAGAAAGTGAAGAGAAGATAATAGACAATCAAGGTGATGCAATATTCGGAAAATATCTCTTACATTCCAAGAGTGTGGACCTTGCTGGATCTACCAGCCAAAGTTAATAATACACCTTGAGGTCGGTCATTTAAGACTCAAGACTGATAACCTACTGTGCACTCAAACTGTTTACTCTGCTTTTAAGAAAACAATGTAACAGTCAACCTTACTTGCCCTAAATTCCCCATGTAATCTACTTTTACAACCTAAGCTAAGCCATAGCTGTAATTTTAAGTTATGGACTCTTCCATGCCCCTGGCCCAGAAGATGCATGCGTATCATTTGCTGAAAGTGACAAATAGAGAGGTCGAAAGAAACTTCTTAAAAATCTGCCACAGAGGTTGAAAGCAGCCATTTATGGTTACTGGTTGATAAACGACATCCTTTATCTGGGTCAGTTGTGATAAGTTGGAGCCAGTATCCCTTGTAAAGCGCTCTAAAGTGTCCCACGCATTCCCCAAGTGATGGGTTTTGTACTGCTCAGTTAATACAGAATGAAGAGCCTTTTGTAAGGAACAGACATATGAAACACGTACAATAGACACAGACACACAAGGGCAGAAACAGACATAGACAGGGACACACAGAGACATAGGGACAAACAGATTCACAAGACAGCCTCAGGGCAGGCACAGTCAGACTCATACAATAGACAGACAGAAGATGAAAGAACCCAGGGAGAATGAAACAGAGAATTCAAATCAGAACTACTTCTTGCTTAAATGATTCCGAGGAGAATTCTTTTCTTTCTTTCTTTAATGGGACACCATGCATTATTGGTAACTTGGAGCTAATCACCAATGCATAAAATATGAGTAGAAAATGACAAGAATGGACAAGAGGTGGGAAACTATGTTTAGAAACTAGAAGGCCACATGAGCATCAGACCTCTGGAAATGGAACACCCTGCATTGGTGAGTTGGTAAGGGGTGGGACAGATGGCTACCGAGAGAACCAGAGGCCAATGGGTCCTCTCTGGCTTTTCATAGAGCTAGACAACAACCCTCCTCTGGAGAAGGTTGGACAGGGGACTAGAGTAAGTCAACAAAAAGAATGCGAAGACCTTAGTCTTTCTACTTGCTCCAGGACTCCAGAGAGCTCTCAGTTGGAAGAGCAGAAGAGAGGAGGAGAAGAGGGAAGGGGAAGGGAGAAAGGGGAAGATAAGGGAGGAGAGAGTTCCTGGAGGGGGTGGAGTATGCCTTTAGTTCCAGCCATTGTGAGTCACCCAAAGAACATCCAGTCACACCTGACTGTCCTTCCGCAATCTTCTCCAATTAATGAGCTTCACCCATGCACTCATGCACAGAGTGGTCAGTCAGGTTCAAAAAAATATTGTATTAGTGTTTGTAGTTATGTTTACACGTGGGGGTATGTACATATGAGTGCTGATGGCTTCCGAGCCCAGAGAGCAAGAAGGAAAACAGGATGGTTGACTGACAAACTCATTAACAGACTATGGAAGTCAAGATAACAGAGAACGTGGAGATAAGAAAAAGAATGTTCTTAAGTGGGTGTGGTGGTTCAAGTTTTAATATCAGAAAGAAGAATTTCAACTTCAAGACAAGCATGGAGACCCTGCCTTCAAGAAAACTCCCCCATAACTCAGTAAAATACACACATGTTCATAATAAAAGGACCCCTTGAAAGTCCTGTATAATTTAAATAATCATAGTGAGGTATGATAGCCTAATTTAATCAAATTTGGGTCAAATGAAAAATATAGAGTGAAATCTTACAAAGGGTTAAAAAATAGGACAATTGGCTGTACACACAATATTCAAAATTAGGATGATTTTAGATCCAGAAATCACCATGGAAGTCAAACTTCTTTAAAATTCTAAGAGAAATAAAGTTCAACTTAGACCTCTTCACTCAGACTGTCAATCAAGTGTAAAGGTGGAACGAGGAAGTATTAGACAAATATGTCTCATTAAATCAAGTTCTCCTGCTTCCTTTCTTTAGGTGTTATTAGAATACGCACTTTTGCATCAAAGAATAAAGTTGGATGGGTATTCAACACGGAAAGATAAGGGGAGTGGAAGGATCATAGCTTCACATGTTCAGGAGGAAGGCTCCCAGGGGCTCATCTGGTGGAACATCCTCATAAGGTATTTCCTTGGGACATGCAGTGATATATAAAAACTGAGCAGATGGAAGGAAATGACTTTTAAAGTCATTAAAGCAAACATTTTATGAGAAAGTTACTAATATGTATTCTGGCTGGTTTTATGTCAAGTTGACACAAGTTAGAGTCATTAGAAAAGAAGGAACCTCTGTTGAGAAGATTTCTTCATAAGATCAGCCTGAAGGGAATTTTCCTAATTAGTGATTGATATGGGCGGGCCCAGCCCATGGTGGGTGGTACCATCCCTGGGCAGATGGTCCTGGGTCCTATAAGAAAGCAGGCTGAGCAAGCCCTGAGGAGTAGGAAGCAGTACTCCTCAATGGCCTCTGCATCAGTTCCTGCCTCCAGATTCCTGCCTTGAGTTCTGCCATGATTTCCTTCAGTGAGGGACTATGATGTGGAGGTGTAAGTTAAATAAATCATTTCCTCCCTAACTTACTTTTAGTCATGGTGTTTTATCACAGCATGCTTATTAACTATGACAAAATGAATATATATATATATATATATATTTTCTGCTACCAGGAACAGATAAAAATTCCCGTTTGAAAATGTAAATGGTATATTGATGCCCTTCAAGACTTTTAGAAAATAGCTGATCAGAAATCTTCTCAGGGACAAACCATCATGGAGCCCTCACCTAGTACCTGTTAGAAACAGAAGGAAACACCCACAACTAAACACTGAGCTGAATTAGAATCCAGTTGCAGAGAGGGAGGACAAGACCAGGCTGCAGAAACACATAGAGACAGCTGACCTGAACAAGGAGAAGCTAACAACGGGCCCCCCAGACTGATAGCTGGGAATCCAGCATTGGACTGACTCAGAGCCCCTGAACATGGGTCTCAGCTAGAAGGTCTGGGCAGTCTAAGGGACCTCAGACAGTGGAACCAGGATGTATTCCTGATGCACAAAAGGACCTTGCGGGCACATCCCCCGTGGAGAGATACTACCTTAACCTAGAGTCAGGAGAGAAGTCCTAGTCCCTACTTCAAATGACTTGACAGATTTAGATGACCCCTCCTGGATGGCATCACCCTACATGTGGAGTGGGGAGGGGATGGGATGGAAGGGTGGTCGGGATGTCCGGATACATGGGGGGGAGGGGGAAAGAAGGAGGGAGGGAGAGGGAACTGGGATCACTATGTAATAAAGAAAGAAAGGAAGAAAAGAAAAGAAAAAAAAAAGAAAAAAGAAAAAGAAATCTTCTGAGGGTGTCCAGTGGGGCAAACAGACTAGCCAATTGCAGTCTGGAGTTAGTATTGCTATATGATAAAATGTCATTCAGGATGGAAAGAGAAGGACCCAAGAAGAGTACTTGGCTTGGAAGGAGGAGTTGTGACCATCATTTTCAAATAACAACAACATTCTGCAAAGACAACAGTCTCTCTTTCCAGATGAGGCCACTTCTGAAGTTCCAAGTGGGCATGGCATTTTATGGGGGACATCACTCACCCCGCTACACACAACAGAAAATCTACAGTTGTGGTTAAGATCATAACAATGGAAGATTTTCTTTCATCGTTCAAGTGGGCCCTAAGCTCTACCTAAATATATTTGTAAGAGAGACAGAGAGAAGACACACAACAAAAGAGAGAGACAGTAAAAGCCAAAATTGGAATGAGAGAGCCGCAAGTCAAGGCATGTTGGCAGTCATCAGCAGCTGGAAGAGGCAAGGAATGGCTTATTCTCCAGAACCTTCTAGGAGTGCGCAGGCTTGTTCATATCTTGACTGTGGAGTTCTGGCTTCCAGAATTGCAAGAGCATACATGCAAGCTACTAAACTTATACTAACTTACCATAACAACTATATTAGAGTAATGTGGAGATAATCATTAAAGTCCTCTCTTTCCCATCTCCTAATCCAATCCTTTCTCTTTCAGCATGTCTTCCTCTATCATGATCTCTCTCAGTCTCACATTTATCTTACCCAGGCATGTGCACATAGGAACATGTGTGAACTGGCAGGCAGGCTAGTAGTAATTCTCTACTAAAAAAAAAAAAAAAAAAAAAAAAAAAAAAAAAAAGCATTTTCACAAATAGTTTTGTTTAAACTTACAGCAGATGCTGTAAATATATACAACTCAGTAAAGGATCATTTAATCATGGAGCAGACTCTTTGATTTCTTGCTCTTCATTTTGTTTTGCTTTGTTTGAGACAGGGTCTTACTAGAGAGTCCCAGCTAGCCTGGAACTTATAGAGATCCTCCTCCTGCCTCTGCCTCCCAAATGCTGGCATTAATGGTGTGTGACACCACAACCGGTCAAGTCTTTGCTTTATTACACATGCCAATGCTAAAAACATTAATTAACTCTTTCCTCAATAAATTGTGTAATCGTATACTTGCTGAACAGGAGATTCAGTTTTCAATGTGATAGATTTAATTTAAAAAATAAGACCTCACAAGACTGCTTAAATTTCTCTATGGTTTTGAAAATCACTTTAAACATGCAAAAAGCTCAATGGTTAGGAGCTCATACAATTCTTTCATTGCTCAGTCCCCAGTACCCACATTGGTCAGCTCACAACAGGCTGAAAATCCATTTCCAGGTACTCTGACACCTCTGGCCTGTATGATCACCCACACATATGTGTCATACACACACACACACACACACACACACGCACACACACACACACCTGGGTGTGCCTGCCTACTCCTTTCTATAAATGAACCAATAAAGCCCCAAACTTTCCACATCTGTGAGTGGGACAGGATACAGCCATAGTGCTACCTAACAGTACAAACCTTTAAAATGCTGAGTTTTGAGTGCAGGAGAAGATGGATGTCCCAGCTCAACCATAAAGGGGATTTGCCTTCTATCTGATTTTCTTCAGGGCCCTCAAAAACTTATTAGATGATGGCTCTCCTATTCCTAAGAGTGGTGTTTTAATCATCTTACTAACTCAAGTGTTAATCTCTCCACAAAACACCCTATCCATACACAGAGATCTTGTCTCACATCTATCTGAGCCTTTCCTTAACCTGTCTGATTGACACAGAGCAGTCATCGTCCCCATGCTTTCGGTCAGCTGTTCTGGTGCCAATGTCTTACTGATGATGGAAGTCAGGAAGTATTCTTGGTTCAATGTATTAATTGATCTACAGGATCACATTGAAACACTGTGGCTCAAGAATTTAAATATATGAGCTTATGGGGGCTATTCTAATTCAGATTTCCATACACGTGAAGGCATGTATGAGCCTTCAAATAAAAATGTGTACACATACATACATACACACAAACATTGTACGCACACCCATACACAACACTAAATACATTTTAAGAAAGACTAATACCCCTCCCCCCAAACCTGCTGTTTCTAGTGATTTTTTACTGCAGGATTATCACCGGGTTTTATATTCAAGACTTCACTCCTTTCTCCATCCCCTTTTGATATTCAAACCATTATCCTGTTATACATAATTCAACAAGCTCCTTCATACTGCTTAGTCATTCAGTTTCCTGTCATTTCCATTAAAATCATTGTAGCTCACCTACTTGCCCAGCTTCAACTCAAATTGTGAGCTCTTTCTTGCTCCCCAAACTCTGGCCCTAACCATTGCCTTAATTATAATTTTCACTCTGGAATAGTTTGTCTCCCCTCTTCTACTAACTCCTACTCACCATTCAAATCTAAATGCAAATGGTATTTCCTAAAAGGGGAATTGTATCATTCAAAGTGTGCATTTATAAACAAGAGCTTTTTTTGATATAAACAGGAAAATTAGAGAATGCACTAAAAGGAGATTTGTAACAATGAGATGGGAGGTTTGAGTCAGCCATTGTAGGAAGGGTTAGCATGAAAAACACCCCTCCGTCTTAGGCTTGAATGCCATCTCATGGATTCATTACTGTTTCTCAAGGATTGGGCTATGCCCCACCTCTAAACTTAACTACAAATGGTGTGTATGGACTGTACCAGGAAATGGCAACCATGCCTTTACTTCAAAAGATTGTTAAGACCACATTGTGATGACCACGTTGTTAGGAACTACCCTGTCATTATCACCTTACAATCATGTCTTCGTTTCAGGAGGCTGTTATGACCAACTTGTTATGCTTATGTTCTGTGTAACATCACCTGTTTGCCTGCCAAATCCCCCATTTGCAAACTCCCTACTCCTGAACTATACAAAGCTTTCTCCTATCTATGTTCAGTGCTGATCTCTTGAACCCTGCTTTTAGGGAGGGACAGTCTACATACCCAAATAAAAATCAGCTTCCTTTAATTAATCTGGCCATGATGATTTGTGTGGGTGGTCCCTCTCTTCTAATCTATGGGATTAACAGCACATACGAACATAAGAACAGCATGTTAACCACACACAGAAGCTGGTCTGGAGCAGAAACCGCCACCACAGGCACTATGTGCTACTTGCTAGAGTCTGACCATTTCTGAGTTCTATAACCCTGAGCAACTATGGGGTACCACTTCCTGTCTGGAAGGAGGCTGGAAAAAGATGTGCTAGACTTTTTTCATCACCTGTGATGGGAGGCAGTTTCTGATTCTCATTAAAGCCTGGAATGTCAGAAATTCTTAGACCAGTTGGCAGGAATGCAGATGCTTGTTAAGAAAAGAGAATTAAAAGTGTCTACCATAGGTTGCCCAGATAGCTTTAGCAGGTTTAGTTCTGTTACTGACTGATTGCTATGTAACCTTCTTAGCATCATTTCTAACACAGGGAATTTTTATATGTATGTATTATGCTGTTATTTACAGCCCTCCTTACCATTTCCTTTAATAGCCTGTACACTCCTTTGGAGAGGACTGGGCCTATGCTTACTCACCTGTCTATTCCCAATGCTTACCACTTTATAGATGTGCAAATATTTCTTGAAAAGTTATTATCGAACCACAAAACTCTACTTCTAATTAATAGATTAAGTGAGCATAGCAACCTTCTTTAGTCCACCATTGTTTGCCATGAACCTCTCTCTCTACAAAGCCCAGATTAAGAAAGCCTCCTATTGCTGTCCTACCCTAAAAAGAACAGAAGGCATTTTGTAGGAACTCCTTGATGAAGAGCAAGAAATTTGGTACATGTTGAAATGTCATTCACAATGAGCTAGGCCTTACAACCATTCCTTCAGTTGTTAATCCCTGAAGTAAATACAGTAGTCATCCAAATGTTAAAACATTCCTAGTCACAGCTACACCATGCTTCTTGTGGAACACCTTTTTAAAGGTCTTTAATTCCACCCAGCAGTGTTCCCTTCAGATTCATCAGGGGTAGCAGTGCATAGGAGAGGAAATCCCAGGCGAAATGGCCTGGAGAAGGAAAGGCAGCCCCCGTAGAGAGATGTTCACATCAGCAGACAATTTAGTAGTCATGGTTTCCTTTATGAAAAGATTTTCAAAATCATGTGTCTGTGTGTGGGTATGTGCATGCCTTTGCACACCCCTGCAGAGGCCAGGTGAGGCCCTCAGATCCTCCTGAGCTGGAATTACAGGCAGCTGTGACTCCCCCTATGTGATGATGGGAACTGAATTCAGGTCTTCTGCAAGAGCATTGCATGCTCTCAAGTGCCAAGCCATCTCATAGTCTTAAGTTATTGTTAGATTGTTTTTATTTTATTTGTATAGGTGTTTTGCCTGCCTGCCTGCATGTCTTTGTGCACCATGTGCATGCAGTAGCTGTAGAGGCTGGAAGATGGCATCATATTCTCTGAGACTGGAATTACATAAGGTCGTAAGCCACCAATTAGGTGCTGGGAATCAAATTCCAGTCCTCTGGAACAGCAGTAAGTGCTCTTAACCACTGACTTAGTTAGGGTTTCTATTGCTGTGAGGAGACAACATGACCACGGCAACTCTTATAGATGAAAACATCTAATTGGGGCTGGCTTACAGTTTCAGGAGTTTGGTACATTATCCTGGTGAGAAACATGGCAGCGTGCAGGCAGGCATGGTGCTGGAGGAGCTGAGAGTCCTACATCTTGATTCACAGGCAGCAAAAGAAGACTGCATACCAACCCCCCCCCCCCCCCCCCCCCCCCCCCCCCCCCCCCCCCCCCCTGTGATCGATGAGATTTTATTCTTACTTGTTTCTATCCTGCTAGAATATTATCTGTGGGCAAGAAATAAAGAAACATACTTGTAGTTTTTGTTTTTTTTATTTTCTAATTAATTAATTAATTAATTTTGTTTTTAGAGACGGGGTTTCTCTGTGTAGCCCTGGCTGTTCTAGAACTCACTCTGTAGACCAGACTGGCCTCAAACTCACAAAGTTCCACCTGTCTCTACCTTCCAAGAGATGGGATTAAAGGCAAGCACCACCACTTCCCAGCCTGTGATTTAGTTTAAAAATGTGTGTGTGTGTGTGTGTGTGTGAGAGAGAGAGAGAGAGAGAATGCATGAGTGTGTGAGTGTGTGTGTGTGTGTGTGTGTGTGTGTGTGTTGTATGAGTTTATGTACAGTGCATGCATGCAGGCACCTGTAGTGGACAGAGAGCATTGGATGCCCTGGATCTGAAGTTAGTTAGCTGTGAGATACTTGAAGAGGTTCTGGGAACTGAATGCAAGTCACCTACAAGAGCAGGAAGCACTCTTAACTACTGAACCATCTCTCCACCGTTATGTTTGATTGTTTATTGTTCCCAGAAATAACCACAGGTGTTGCTGACATAGTATGGTCTCAAGGAATATTTGTTTATTAAAGGAGAATGAGGTAGCATTGTAATAAATTCATTTATTATATAGTCAACTGTTCATCCAATTATTTGTAGCTAGTAATACATATTAAACTGCAAACATTACAGTTTGGATATTAGTTGAAATTTTGACTTCCACCCATTAGTGCTACTTTGAGAGGTTCTGGAAACTTTGGGAGGTGGGGCTTGAGAGACAGGGTCTCTGGGTAGAGGTCGTACTCTGGGTAGAGATTATACTACTATTGGCCCCTGTCTGTAATCCTTTGTTTTCCCACTGTTCTTACATGAATAGCTTTCCTCTCCCACATGCTTCCAGTGACGTGATGTTTTGCTCCAGCCTGTGGAAATAAGTGACATGGATTGAACTACACAAGCGTGAGGGAGCCAAACAAATCTCCCTCCCTTGGGTTTATTATGTCAGTTATTTTGGTCACAGTGACACAAAAGTAATGAATACAAATAGGTATAAAGTATAGCCTAAGAAGTTGGAAAGAGCAAGGCATAATGTCACATGCCTTTTTCCCCCCAGGCTCTCAGGAGGCAGATGTAGGAAGATCTCTATGAGCTCCAGGCCAGCCTTAGAGACATACGCAGAGAAACCCAGACTCAAAACAAAGAAACAAAAAACAAGAACTATAAAAAAGTTCTAAAGAGGTTAAAATGTAATTTTTTTTTTACTCTTCACTTTCTGGGGGCCCATCACCTAGCTCCCAGATAATCACCCAGAGACTTATTCTTTCTTATGGATGTCTGGGCTTATTAGCTTGACTTATTTCTAGCCAGCTTTTCTTAACTTCAATTATCCAGTCCACCTTTTGTCTCTACTCTGTATACCTTTCTTTTCTTCTTACTCCATGGCTTGCTGGGTGGCTGTCCCCCAATGTTCTACTCTCCTTTTCTCAAGCTCCTCGACCTTCTCTTCCCACACTTTCCTATTTATTCTCTCTGCCTGCCAGCCTCACTTATCTCCTTTTTCCTGTCTAGCTATTGGCCATTCAATTCTTTATTAGACTAACCAGGCGTTTTAGGCAGGCAAAGCTCCACAGAGTTAAACAAATGCAACATAAAAGATGTAACACATTTTTTTCATCATTAAACAAATATAAATGAATGTAGCACATCTTAAAATAATTTTCCACAACATTACAGTGATGAAAAGTAGATAACATTTGGTCACAACGAACTTATGGTTTATAAGAAACAGTCAAGTGACTCAAATACAGAGTAAAAAATGAGGTCAGGCACCATCAAAGAAGCTTCCTTCTGCAGGAGATGAGAACACACAGACAGATCCATAGCCAGACCTTATGCATAGAGTGAGACCTTGGAACATTCAGCCTGAACAAGGTGTCTCCTTCAAATCCCTCAGGGCTCAGAGACTCTGCTGCAGAGGAGGCAGAGAGAGTTTAAGAGCTAGAGGGGATGGAGAAAACAAAGGAAGCAAGGTTGTTGAGATCAACATGATAGACACGCACATAAACTCACAGAGACTGAGGCAGCATACAGCAGGTGGGTCTGCACCTGATGAGGTCTTAGAGCTGAAAGGAGAAGTAGACACATTCCTCCATCCCTAACCAAGAAACTATCTGCAATTAGTAGCCACCAGCAAATCAAAAGCTAGTTTCATCTAAGGGGGGGGGGTGTCTCACTGGGGAAATAAACCACTCTTAAGGGAAGGCTGCATGTCCAACAGTAAGTAGATAGCAAACAGAAAATGAACTCAACTGCATCTTTGGAGGTTCCTTGTTTCATGATGTCCTGTCCAGACTCTTCTTTTTATCTTTTATTTTATTCATATATGGCTTTTCTTCTCTTTTTTACCCTACAGGTCCTATGTGTAAATAGTATGGCTTCCTGTTTAGCGAGTTTATGTGATTCCTGAGGGTGCAAACTAGTGGGTCTCTATTTCTTGAGCCTTCTCTTGGGCTCTTTTCATCCTGTTTGCTTTGTCCAATTCCAATGTGGTAGTTTTTGTTTTATATTGCTACATTTCATTATTATCCCACAGAAGTCTATTTGCTTTCTGATGAGAGACAGAAAGTGGGTGGATCTGGATGGGATGTGAAATAGGGAGAAGCTGGGAGGAGTAGAGGGAAGAGAAAACATGCTCAGGATATATAGTATGCTAGGAAAAAAAATCTACTTTCAATAAAGGAAAAAATTATAATAGAATATGCATGCAATAATGATGAAAAAAGGTGAAATGAATTTGAAGGAGAATGGGAAGGGGGATATTGGAGGGTATATAGGGAGAAAAGGGAAGGGAGAAATGTAATAGAAATACAATCTTAAAAATAAACAAAAAATATAATTCACTATTTAAAAAGAAAAATTTCACAGGCATACAGAAGGTCAGGGAGTCATGTGAAAAAAGTTTATGAAAGAAGTATTTGAAGGGCTGGAGAGATGGCTCTTGCAAAGGATCTGTGTTCAACTCCCAGCACTTACATGGTGGTTCACAACCTTTTATAACTCTAGAGGCTCTGACACCCTTTTCTGACCTCTACTGGCAACAAGCACACACATGGTAAAATATATACAGGCAAAACATAACATAAAATAAATCCAATTTAAAAACTAAAAAATATGTATTTGAATGAATCAAGTCCTTCTTAATGGATTGGTTGGATTTTACAAATTAAAACCAAAGTGAAAGGAAAATCAGGATGGAAGGGACAAAAGCCAATGGTTTGGCAATGACGGTAGGGAGCTGCCCCGAAATGTATTACCATGCAGCTTCCCTTAGCAGCTGAAGGACATCTTTGAGAAGGCCTCTCCTCAGATGAAGATGGGACTCTGGACTTGAGCCTGTGTGAAGCAGAGCTGAAGTTTATTGCGAAGAGATTTTTTCCCCAAATAGATTTAAACACAGGTTAATAGGAGAAGCTCTTGAGGAGGGAATAGGCATGCCTCAACACGTGTGGATTTCCCAAAGGTGAGTTCTGCTTGCCTACAGCCATATATATGATTTTGGTGGCCCCTGAAATTTTTTTTTCCGAAAGAGCTAAGTAATGTTTTCCTTCTTTTTTAATGTTCTAGTTTTATTTCCATTGCTGTGATAAAACACCCAGATGATGAGGGTTTATTCATCTTACAGTTTACTACCCATCACTGTGAGGTAGTCAAGGAAATTTAAAGCAGATAATACATTCATAGACTCTACAGTTAAGATCATGCATCACTGTGTCTGACTCACTTTTGCCTTTATATAATCCAAGACCCAAACTAGGAAAGGGTGCCACAGTGGGCTCAATGGTCCCACCTCAATTAACCAATCGAGAACTCCTCCCCCACAGACATGCCCACAGGCCATGATCTAGATAGTTTCTCATTGAGAGTCTTACATGATTCTAGTCTGTCAAGTGATGAAGAAAACTAACCCTCATATTTATTACATGTGATAAAGAGGTGGCCCTGGAGGTATCCTGAGTAGGATTCAACTGGATAAAGTAAAATCATGGCCCCACAAGGGCTGTGGAAGGGGGTTAAGATATATCTTAATATAAACAGAGCTTATTAAGTTATCCATTTACATCCTGGGAAGGAAAAAGGCTATATTCTTTCTTGGGCCTTAAGCATGATTCATTGCTATTTTAATATTATTTGAAACATACAAACATGAAGATAATATTGTCTCTCCTTAGGCAACTTTCCTGGCAAATATGATTGATTGCACTGGAATTATTGATTCCAGCTGATAAGAGGTTTAAGGAAGACTATCCATTCCCACAGCCCTGTAATATGTCCTTAATCTTCTTTTTGTCCTGTCTCAGTCTCATAATACAAGCAGTAATTTTACAAGGTTTTCTGTTGACCATAAAAGTGAAAATTAAGTCAGCCCTTCATTTTTTCATATAGAAGAATTTGGATAATTTATCTAGTAAAGGACTACAAAGTGTTTCAGCAAAGAATCGAGACATGGTTGAGATGTTTGCTGGGGAAGTGTGTTGGGTGGCAATGGACGGTATGGGCTAGACCTGAAGTGAGCAGAGGAGCAAGATTCTTTCTAGCTGTGGTACTTCTACAAATCAATAGTAGCAGACTCAGATAGATTCAGGTGTGGTTAGGCCCTGAAACAGACATAATTGGATACTTAAACTAAATGGCTAAGGGTGTGACCTGATGAGAGTATTTGTTGTGTAGTCCAGGTTGGCCTAGTATTCAGAGACATCCTTTCTCAGATTCCCATAGGTTTATAGACATAAACATGACTGTGACCATCCGTGTGTGTGCGTGTGTGTGTGTGTGTGTGTGTGTGTGTGTGTGTGTATGTGTGTGTGTATGAATGTTCTCTAGATGAACTTCCGAACTCAAACCTTCAGAGATTGTGTGTCCTTATCTAATTTGGCCCATGCCAAAAGCCTAAGACATGTTTATATGAGGAAATGACCTATGCATTGTGTCATAGACTGATCAAATCAACATATCAGTTAATTGGTATATTCCCAAAAACCATTCTTACATCACAGGGACTAGAAATTTTTATGGCTCTGGGGTTGTTCAGAGATTCATGAGTCTGACTGTGAATAAATTTTAACAAAGAAGAGATTTATTAAAGACTGTCCAGGACCATGAATACTGACCAGGTTCTTACCCGAGATTCATTCATGCTTAGAGTATTGCCCTTATTTACATTAGTCAGGGGCTTAGAAAGACAAAACTCACAAGGCTTACTTCCTTCCTGCCTTTATGAAATCAGAGGCATGCATATATCCTAACATACTTGCTGCCTATGTGCAATCAAGCACATATCCTCTGTACTTGGGGACAACCAAGCTTGTTTCCAGAACTGAAAGTACATGTGGTTTGTTATCTGAAGTGAACAACAGCCTCAGGCATCACAGGAAGTTACCTGTCCTTGTGCAAGTGGGCCTTACAGTTTAAAGGTGTTTTTTGTTTAATAGATCTCTTAAAAACAGTAATTTAAACTCAAAACTTCATGTTAGCCATTACAAAATAAACAAGCTAAGCAAGGAAGAAACTACAAAGCACTTAGAGCACTACACTATGCCCGTAGTAAATGTATCTTCAAGGAGGCAGGAGCACCTCTCAGGGATGTGTAGTAGAAGGAAATCTGAAGTGGAGACAGGCACCTTGGTACAGTTTGGCTTTTAAATGGGCCCAAAGTACATGGGTTGAAGTTGTGGGTCTGTGTTGCTTTCAGGAGATAGTGGAACCTTTAAGAGATATCATATATTGGGAAGGAATCAGGCAAGAAGGGGCATGTCTTTGAAGGGAAATTGGGGTCACGACTCATCCTTTATCTCCCTTTGCCTTCCAGTTGTCATGAGGTGAGAACTTTCCTGTCACATAATACTTGCTTTGATGTACCACCTCATCACAGTCCTAAAAGCCACATAGCCAGGATGGGGGAAGTCATTCTGTTTGCTGTGAATATGTTTCTCTTATTGGTTGATGAACAAAAACTGTTTTGGCCAATGAGAAGGCAGGATTTAGCCAGGTGGGAAATCCAAACAGGGATAGAGAAAGGTAGTAGGCAGAGTCAATGAGACACCATGTAGTTACCAAGGAAGCAATTGGCTGTGGGCATCACCAATCAGCCAAAAACACATGGAGATAGATTAATAGAAACGGGTTAATAATTAAGAGAGAGCTAGCCAATAAGAAGCCCGAGCCATCGGCCAAACAGTTTATAATTAATATAAGCCTCTGTGTGTTTATTTGTGACTAAACAGCTTCAGGACTGGGTAGTACAGAAATTTCAGTCTACATAGTCAAGACACCATGGATTGAAACCTTTGGAAGCAGGAATCATAATTGTCTAAAGATTGCTTATCTCTGGTATTTCTGTCACAGTGATGGAAAGTTGACCAAGACACATATCTAATTTAATACTAATTTGATTTTCCAAATACAGCTGAACAGTTCATTAATGAAAAAGGAAATTTCACATGTGTTATATCATTTTTAATATAACTAAAAATAATATTTTGTTCAAGATTTAGAGAATATTTTTCCTTTAACAACTATTTTGGGCTACACTAAATTGATTTCAACCAAATAATTTATTAAGAGACACCATTTGGAAGCCATATGAAATCAGTTATCAGAAAGGACAAAGGGTTATGCTTTCTACCTTAATCTGAGTTTTAGATTTGTCAGCAAAATAGCTGTTTGGCCCGTGAGTATCTTTCTAGATACTGAAGTGAGGGTTTCATGTAGACTCAAGGAAGCTGAGATTTTAGGAAACATTTCTAGCTAGATATTGAGAGACCCCAGAACTAAGTCCTTGTGAGCTACAACATAGTGGAGTGTAGTAGAAAATTGTATTACCTGCTTTGTGAATAAGGAAGGTGCTCAAGGATCTAAAAGGAATAAGGAGACAGAAATGTTAATTACTCTCTGATCATATTAGTACTCACTCTTTTCAGGCATTAAAACATTGCCCCACTTCATAAGTAAATAATTGTTACATACTAATCAAAAATGTCTCAGAGATTTAAGGAGATGGAAATGGTAAACACCTTGATTGACCATTATACACCATATCAACATACCACTCGGAAAATTATAAATACATATCATTAAAATTACAGTGGTGAACACAAGATGAAATGAAGTAAGCCATCTTTGTTCTTGTTGAAGCTGAATGCTTAGAATACAGAGGAGGTTAGTACATCATGGACACTGATGTGGCCTCTGGTTATGCGGCTGTGACTGTAACTTTTGTTTGAAAGAACTTTCAGCATTTGGGAAAACTTCCTCACATCAGATCCTGTCTTAGTGTCACCGTTCAGATTCCCAGACTTGCCACCAGATAAAGCATAAACACCATGCCCAGGCGGTCTGTGTTTCATTTTGTCCAGGACATGGCAACCCCAATATCAAACTTTCAATCTTGTCAGTATCTGAGAAGTTTCCCCATTGGATCCAGGGTGGGGCTCCTGGCCTGGTGTGTCACCCCAGCGTGGCCTGGTACCACAGTGTGGTGGCTGCTGCCACGTTTCCTGAAGCAATCAGTAGGAAAGCAGCCCCCACGTTGGCTTTGCTTTCTATCAGGCCAAGCCTATTGTGAGTTAGGTGCTGTATTTCTGAAACCTTAGCCTGAAGTCTGATTTGCTGACCTTCCCAGCAATTCTGAATAATATCCTTTTTCCTTCATGACTCAGCCATCATCTGCTTCATGTAACAACTTACATTCCTTGTGAGATGGGCGATCAGGAGGATGTCCAGATGACATTTGTAAGAAGATGCCTTTGCCTTTGGGTTGCTTCTGTCTTCCTTTCCCACTGAAGTACAGGGAAAGTACAACATCATTTAAGTGACCTGAGAATGGGCTGACACCTTTGATTCAGGTTACTATTCTAGGAAGGTAGTGTGGTTATTAGGCAAAATCCAGTGAAAGGCTGTATTAGTCTGCCAAAGCTGCTAAAACAAAATGTTGCAGGCTAGATGGCTTAACTAACAGAAATTTACTTATCCAAAGTTTGGGGTCTAAGAGTTTAAGCTAGAATGGGTTTCCCTGTCAGTTTGCAAATGACTTTGAGTCTCTGACAACCCCCTCTGCAGGCAAATCCTGGTATCTCTTAGTGATGATGGAATTCCCTTTTTAAGTAACAAGATACAAATGGATTGGAAGCCAATTTAAGAGTGTTATTTCAGAGCTGTAGTGTAGTACATGCCTTCAATCCCAGAATTTGAGAGGCAATACAATCTCTGTGAGTTTGAGACAAGCCTGGTCTACATAGCAAGCAAGTTCTAGGCCAGCCAGGGCTGTTACACAGAGAAATCCTGATGAATATAGTCTGTAGCAAAGACCTTGGTCTTTTTATTTGGTTGACAAAAGACTTTTACTTAGATTGATCAAAGTAAAGGAATTCATCAAATTTCTGACATTTGTAAGTTGTAAAATATTTATACAAAGATATTTATTGTGGCTTTATTCATACTTGTTCCAAAATAGGATCATTCAGCTATTTCTTTAAAGGTGAGTAGATAAATAAATTATTCTGCCTTTATTCTGTGGCTAGTGAACTATGCCAAAAAACATAGATGGGCATATCTGTATGTTTCTACAACATCAGAATTTATTGATTAACAATAAATACTCAAGGTATGTTCATTTCATTGACTTCATTTTGTGAATTTATCTTGAGTTCCCTTAATAACTGGCCACTGGCAAGTATGGGTGCTTTTATTACTAATACGGACTCCCAGATCATGCATCAAAAATAGTCCTACCTACATATACATGTATATGTGTAAGTTACAGAGTGGTTCCAGATGGGTTAAAGTTCAAGAAGTCCAAAGACTTCCAGGAGTCCTTAGAGGAAGCAGAGGAGAAGAGATTCAAGGAATGCTGCTGCAGAATAATCCTTCTGTACACTGTGTGAATGAATATATGTTCCTATGACTGGTTTAATAAACAAGCTGATTGGCCAATAGCTGACCAGAATAAAGTTAGGCAGGAAAGCCAAACTGAGAATGATGGGATGAGGGAGGGTAGAGTCAGAGTTGCCAGTCAGATGGAGAATGAGGTGGATAAAGGCCATAAGCCTCGGGGCAGCACATAGATTAATAGAAATGGGTTAAGTTGTAAGAGCTAGTTAGTAATAAGCCTGAGCTATTGGCAGAGAATTTGTATTTTAGATCAAGTCTCTGAGTCAGTTCTTTAGGAAGTGGCTGTTGATTATTTGGGGGCATGTGGTTGGGACAGGAAAACTCTATAGAACACCACTGCAAGTGGTTAGACAGCTATATAAGGAAACTTGTTGGGGAGATGCAGGAACCCTGGTATAGTATGCCCTTATTATTCTTTGGGCAAGTTCTTGCACTTGTTATAATAAAATGTTCTAAGTGCATATTTTTCTGCTCCAGATCTGTCTGCTGTGGCTGTGTTTTAAATCAAGTTATTTTTGAATACAAACTTCGATTTATGTTTTGAAGTCAGTATATGAAAAGATTAAGCTTTGACTTTTTAAAACTATCTTTGAGGCTTATGATATGACTTAGCTGCAAGCACCATTCAAACATAAAGAACTGAATTTGATTCCTAGAATCCAATTTTTAGAAAGCAGGGTGATTTTTCTGGGTGAGGTAGAGCAACCTCAGGAGGCAGAGGCAAGTAGAGCTCTGACATAGAGGTAACCTGGTCTACAAAGTGCGTTCCAGGATAGCCAGGGCTACACAGAGAAACCTTGTCTGTAACAACCAAGAACTAAAAACAAAACAACAAAATTCCCCGTGTGCTGCCTGCTTGTCATTGATGAGCAAGGGAAGTGGGAGACTGTGGATTTTTCTAGAGTCTCTGGCTAAATCAGCTTAGTCTCCTTGGTGAGGTCCAGGGCAATGAGAGGCCTTGTCTTAAGAAAGAAAGTTGACGGAACCAGGAATGATACCCAAATGTGTCCTCTTGTCTCCACATGCACAAGCACATATGTGTATATACATGTGCACACACACTTGCACCATCACACATGAACATATACACATATACGCTATTTTATTTATTGGACAGAAGATAGCAATTACATGTTACTGTTGACATTTGCTATATTGTACTTGGCTAACCATTTGTAAATGTACTTCGCTTTTGCTGATTATTGGAAGAGATTTATATTAATAGCTTTATCTGTCTAAAATTTATAATTTGTACTTAATTTACCCTCTAAGAATAAAAATCAACTTTCTCATTCACAAAACTTCATACAATGTAGAGTTGAACAGTAAAATTCAAACTCGACACTTTACAATTTTGTGAGAACGTAATACATTTTTGTTTTTCATCTAGAATTTATCGAGACATTTGAAATTAGGTTTTGGTCATTACAGGAGACATTTATGCAACATGCCAATTTGTGAGTGTTTACAATGTGTCGGACCTTTTGCCGCATCTAGAAATAAAAAAATGGCAGAAGAAATAAGTGCCCGTGGAGTGCTGTCTTTATCACACCTGTTGTTAGCCACAAGACTTAGAGAAGATTAAGGAACAGGGGGCAGGAAGTTTACAAGAGCTAGGAGTTGGAGACGAGCCAGGCTAACCTGAGGCAGTACCTTCTGGACATGACAGAACCAAGGCACTCATTAACTCCCAGCAGCTGTGGTTGCCTGAACAACGTGAAGCTAGTCGGTAACTCCAGCTCTGGAGTGCTTGGCAGTTGATGGCTGCTGGCAGAAGGAAAGTTACTTTTCTTTAGGGATATGATGCCTGAAGATTGGACACAATCCGGTGGATGACCCTACACCCCTTTGTATTAAGAATGCACAAATTGGACTTAATGGGATAATTAAAAAAATAAAAGATATAAAATTGGAAAGGAGTAGAAGGTGGACCTGGGAGGGGTGGAGTGAGAATATGATCAAATTACAGCATCTATGTATGAAATTCTCAAAGAATTAAAAGCATTCTACTTAAAATGTACGAGGAGGGGCTAGAAAGGTGGCTCTGTAGTTAAAAGCACTGGCTGCTCTTCCAGAAGACCTGGGTTCAATTCCTAGCACCCATAAGGTGTCTCACAAACAAGTGTAACTCCAGTTCCAAGGAATCCAGTACCTTCTTCCAACCTCTGCAGGTACCAGGCACACATGTGACACATGTGTACATGCAGGCAAAAATGCCCATATCCATAACAAAACCTTTTACAAAAAAAAAAAAAAAAAAAAAAAAACAGTAGAGAGAAAAGGTCTTTTAGGTAGGTAAATCCCATAAAATGCTTTAAATGCTACTAAAGTAATCAGAATGAAGCTTTGTTTATGTGCACACAGGTATGTTGAGAATATGTTTCAAGAAATACAATGAAGGGGAGCTCATTATTTTCTTAGAAACTTCAAGAACAGCTGGAGGAACACTTCAAGGGCTGTTTGCTCAGGCCTGTGAAAGACTCAATGAATTGCTACAGGCATAGCATTCAGCCCAACAGTGGCATAAACAGCAAGTATGAGAAAGACTAACAACCCCCATCCTGGCTGTTCAGATGAAAACCTCAGCTGTGCCAGGGTGGGGTTTGAAGATGGAATGAAGAGATATTGTTACTGAAATGCTATATTTTAACATATATATACATATATATGTATATATATGTGTGTATATATATGTATATATGTACACACACACACACACACACACACACACACACACACACACACACATATATATATGTGTGGCTTCAGATAGATGGGAGCCTTTTTAGTGTAAGAATCAGCCCTTTTGGATTGTACATCTTTATTTCGGGGACACATTTGACCACAGTAAATAGCAGAGAAGAAGTAGGGGCCTATACAAGAAAGCAGGATCAGAGTCTTAAGAGACTCAAGATTCAGGACAGAGAAGAGAGTGGGGTAGTGAGCTTCCCTTTCACCAGACTTTTAAATACCGGGTTAAACTGGCTGTGGCGGTCATTTACCAGGAGTCAGACACAGAAGGACTGTGGCAAGTATGACGCCAGCTTATTCTACATGGTGAATTCCTTGCCATCTGGGAACACGTAGTGAGACCCCCTCCCTGTCCCCAGCCCCTCCTCCTCCAATATTGGATGGACCGATCCCCTGAGTAGGAAAAAAGGCTCGGAACTGGAAGTCTAACCAGGACTTTAGCTCTAAGAAGTCACATTGCAGTTATAAAGTTTGTATCAGTGGTAAAAGAGCCCTAGGAACTAAATAATACCAATATAATTAATTAAAAAGTAATTTGTCACTTAAAGGTGTCACATACTCATCCAAAAAATAATTCAAATAATGAGTAGCTAGCTTTAAAAATTGTGAAAACATTAAAATGTATGTGACTATTTTTGGCAAGATGTTTTGTAGCTGAGGAAACTATGCCCTATATCCTTCTCAGATGTAAAAATGCGAACTAGCGCAAAACACATCATTAGCTTTTAAATGATTAAGAGGGAAACAATGCTGCAGATCTCAAGCCAGACTAATGAACATTCCTCTTAATGAGAGAGGGAGAGAAATGCTTTCCATGCTCTGCCAGCCAGCTGATTACGAGCCTCCCAGTTAATATTAATAACGCAGAGTGACTGTTTGGACAAGGCCAATGCTGTAAAGGCAGCTGTAGAATATTAAAAATAGCTCTGATGTCCCACACAGCGTGACAGACATCTGTAACATCTGTGCCCCCAGCTCTGTCTCCTTCTTTCTGAGTGAGGTTAAAATGTGACAGCATTGGTGAAAATGAGCTATGAAAGGGAAAGTACAACACAAAGCAAGGATGTTGCTACTAAGGGCATCCTAGGGAAGCGATGGAGTTTACAATGGGGATTGTAGGCGGCGACAGCAACGCTCACCTACCAGAGAAGAGCAGATAGTCCACCCTGAAACTGCAAGTATCCTTTGGGTGGAGCTGTAGACTTGCACTGGAGCAGAAGGGTGCCTAAGGACTACACCTCTTGGTGTACACATACTGTGTTGTCTTTTCCCACTCTCCCCTGGGATACACTCTGTGTCCAATGGAACAAGGAAGGAGGAACAGCTTGTCGGTAGAATTATATTATGGAGAATCTTACAAGGTAGGGAGCTGAAGCCTCTTGTAACACCTATGTGAACCTGGAAATGGCTCCTCCTACTCAGTCAAGCCTTCAAATGCCCTCAGCTATAACTACCAGAGAAGAGACTCTGACCCAAAACCACTTAACCAAGGAACTCTTGAAGCCTTGACATCATAAAGTGTGTAGATAAATAGACGTGTGCCATTTAAACAGGTGAACTTAAAGATTTGTGTTTTCAATGCTGATTAGTAGTCTACTAACTCACAGAAGCTCAGATACATGTACTACAATTCCTTTTTCTTGTGTTTATCATCATCATCATTTCTTTTGGGAGATTTGAAGGATAGAAGTGAAATGGCATACACATTGTCAGCCCTCTGCTAACTCAGTTAGGGAAGGTGGTGGCCAGGCTTGTGACCCATTCACTTTTTCTTGGATACTCTTATCTTGTCTGTCTACTGAGCTGGTGAATATATATAAAAAAAATCAGGGTTCTATAGGACTTCCACGCCATCGGCATCAGGAACAGCATGATCCGACAAGGTTCTACTTGCCTTCAAAGGTTTATTTGAGCGTCCATGCTCCAAGTTATCCTTGTACTATTCTTATTTACATCCACTTTTCCTTCTCCAATGTCATCTCCATGGGCTTCAAGCTTAGCTATAGACATGGAAACAATAGCTCTAGGTACTGTTTGAACAGCTTAAATGCTTAAATGAAGTCAAATCTTTCTAGCACATTTGCCTTTAGTTTTGGTTATGTGTGTATATGTTGTTCACATATGTATGCATATATGCACACATACTCTTATTTCTGGCTGCATCGATTAGATTAATTGAATCCATCATCAAGAAAGAGAAGCTATGCTGTAGGTGTAGCTTAGTGGCAGTGTGCATATATCAGGCCCTTTACAGATGCTATGCCATTTAACCCATGGAAGATGGGCGTGCTGTTAGAGGCTCTGCAGTATTCCAAGGGACAAGTCATGCTCAGGGAGCTAGCGAGGATTTGGGAAGGTGTGTGAGTTTCAAAGGAAATGTCCTTTCTATTAAACCACACTGTTCCTTCCAGAGACCTCAAGTACAAAAGATGAATTACATCAAGGGCTTCACTTCCTCTTTGCTTTGAAGAGAACATAGACCTCATGGAAATGTTTCTTAAGAGCTCGTGATTTGTGGTTGCATTGTGCACCTTTGAGATGTATATTTGAGCCTTTCCTTCAAAAGCCAGTTCCCAAGGAGGGGCAGGATGCAAGGAGATAGAGAAACCAGTTTCTCAGCCAGACTGTATAGGCTACTTCTTGACACTGGGAAAATTATACACACCCATGCTTCAGCTTCCCGAACTTCGGAGCAGATCTAACAGCACTGTTTTTCAGATTAAGGTCTTTATTTTCTCTAAACTCACAGATATAACATGAAGCACTTACGATGGGCTCGATAGTGTTCCCAGAGCTTTCTGTGGAGTATGTCATTTATTCCAACATCATTCCAAAGTAGCTGTGTTATTATTTCTGTCTTGCAGATGATAAAGATGCAAAGATAGCTTGCTCAAGTACAGTGTCCCATATAGCTTGCGTCCTAGAACTCGGACAAGGGATTGAAGAGAGGGCAGAAACAAGTATGGAAAATCTGGGGTCCAGTAGGGTGTGCATGTTTGATGGAATGGTATCTACTATCATTCCTCAGTATGTTTACTATGTACAGACCAGGGGAGGGGTTGTCCACTCTCACCAGGAGGTCTACGTAGGCAAGCAGTGGGCTGTAAACATCTGGGAGGAGGCAGAGGCTGCAGTTGCTAATTTTTGTACAGTCTGATTAATCCTCAGTAAGCACTCCTACTTGGACAGAGGAAGGCTTTGTCTTTCTAAACCTGGCCGGTATGAGCTTTGCCAATTTCCCATGAGTCTAAGGCCCATGGGAACAATACACATTCTCCAAGACTTTATTCACTCAGAGTTTCCTTAGCTCCCTATGATGAAGGCCATCTCATTAAAGCAAGCTCATTTGGCTTCAGAGTGGATGTAGTCTGCTAAACTAGACTGCCTGCCTGTCAGGCATTCATAGTGCTCGGCAGAATTCATGCTTCATATGTGTCAACTGTACAGATGGCTTATAATGGTTTGACATACAGTTCTACATTTTACGTCAGTGCAAAAGCAATGTGCATGCAATGCAAACCCTACTTTGAATTCTGACCTCTTCCCAGGGTTGCAATATCTGTAATTGTACTATGCTCACAGCTCTCAGTAAGCCATGTGATCCTTAGCGTAAAGTGACACTCTGCAGTGACTTACTGAAGAGTGATGTTTAGTGTATTAGACACATTAAAAGCAGTTTGATTTATAACAATTTCCCTTGTTGGTACTCAACCCCACAGCAAATCAAGATATATCCTTATATGCTTGTTGTGCCCAAATTCTGAACCCCCAAATCACCTAGAGATCCGTTCTGATGCCAAAGAAGAGATTTTTTTTTTTTATTTAATGAGTTAACTGTATTAACTCGATTCCAATTCCTTGATCCATCTCACACAGTGGGTGGGGTAAAAAAGATCCAAAGAAGCCAATAGGCAGGCTATTTATTGGGTAGAGCAAGGGGAGTATCTAGGGGTAAGCAACAGTCTCAGGATTGGAGCATTTCCAGGTTTGGGTGACCTGTCCTGTGTTGATTGGTCAACTGGTTGCTATTGCCTATAGACCCTCCCAGGGTGGTTGCTATACTCTGCATGTCACTATTACCCATAAAGCACATCCAGAGCCTGCCAGCTAACTTCTGATTGGTTCCTTGCTACATGAAGGCTCTCTGGCTTCCTGGTGACTGGGGTAGGTCCAGCAAGGTCAGAAGGCTGGAAACTCAGCAACATGTACTGAGTCAGAGGCCTACATCATGCTGGGTGGGTCTTTTCTGCAGCCTGACATGGCTGCTAAAGCAGGGAGCTAGGTGAGGGTCTGGTCCCTTCAATGCTGTCAACATTCTTTCAATGGCCTGTCTTCTTCATACTACATAAAGCATGTTGCTATGCAGGTGTGTGTGTGTGTGTGTGTGTGTGTGTGTGTGTGTGTGTGTGTGTGTGTGTGATGCTATTGAATTCCAGTTTGTGAGGAACACATCTTCCGAAGTCATACTTCATGTGTTCCTCAGCGTGCTTCCATGTGTACCTGTGCTTATGATGTGTGCTAGATGCCATTGACTGAAAGAGGGAATGAAATGAGGGATGCATTGATGTTAAACACAAAGTGAAAGTGCAAAGCTTTTTGGGGGGATCTACTTAGCAAATAATGCTTTTTTGTTTTCTTTGTTTGTTTTTTTGTTTTGGGAGGGAGCCTGAGAGATGCCTCAACTGTGTCCTCAGAGTACAGATCCCAGCATTCCCATCATGTAGATAGATCATAAACTCCTGTATCTTCAGCTTCAAGTAAGCCAAAGCCTTCTCCTGGACTCTCTGGGAGCATCCATGTATATATGCATACCCATGCCTAAGTGAAATACAATACAATCTTTTTTTTGCTGATATGATGTCTTTTTTTTTTTTTTCATTCTGGAAAGATTTTTTTTTGTGTGTGTGTGTGTGTGTTCTCTACTGTTCTAGAAAAGCTGTGGTATCCCAAAAGAAGCAATGTTTGAATAATCACATCTATGTCATAAACTCTTTGAAATACAAAATCATCTGAATGTCATTTTCTTCCCCATTAGGACCCTATTACTCATGTGTTTTCATGTGAGCAATGACATGGCTCTCAGACATACCATGAGTTAGTCATTCATAGCAAGCTGATGAAGTCAGTGTCTGTTGAATTCATCAGCCTATCACCAGTGCCTAAGTGAGAACCAACATACAGTAGACTCCGATGATGATGACGATGATGATGTATATATGCTTTCGGCTTTAGGCTGCCGTGATAATAAAGTTAACAGGCAAACTAACAAAGGTATATTTTATACAAGTGTTGTTCACAATCCAGGAGCATTAGCAATGTGTTAGTCAACTTTGTGTTGCTGTGACAAAATAAGTGAGATGATCATAAGATTTCAGGTGGGTTGATTTAGGTAGGAGATAAAACATCATGACAGAGAAAGCATAACAGAACAAAGCTGCTCATTCCACAGTGGCCAGGAAGCTGGGAGAGAAAGGAAGATGCTTCGGTAGAACATCTCCTTTAGGAACACACACCCACTGACCTCACTTCCTGTCACTACACCCATTCACTAAAAGTGAACGGTAATGACCTCTGAATGGAGCTGTGGGCAGGCAACAAAGCTTTAACCACAACTGGCCTTTGGAGGACATTTAAGATCTAAACTGTAACAAGGAACTTTTGATAACACAGTGGCAATGTAAATTTCCAGTGCCCGTCTCAGCCCTGTGAAACGGAACACTGAGCTGGCAGCTAGCAACTAGTGATTTGAAAGCTCCTTATCTAAAAGGGTGTGTGCTCAAGTTGGAGAAAGATTGCTGTAAACTACACTAAAGTGTCTCTGCTGCGCATGTGGTCCTTAATTAACTCATAAGAAAAAAGCATGCACTTACCGTCCCTCTTTAATCATTCAAAATATCCCTGTAGATTACAGTAGAAAAACTCGCGAGGCAAGGCTTGAAACAAGGTTAGCTCCTACGGTTTCTGAACATTTAGAAAACAGTAGACTCTGACTCTCCACGGGGAGTTGGATATTGAGCAGGTTTGGGGTTTTCTATAAAACACCAACTTAGGAGAACTTAAGATGGCCTAAGGTCAACTACACCATGAAGGGCTTCTGTCCTCACAGACTTTCAGACTGCTGAAAGGCCTAGAGAAAAACTTGGTTGGCTTGCCTGACTGTAGCTTGCAGCTACAGTAGGCACAGTTACTTTGCCTGGTAGTATTGTTGTATTTTACAAGTAAAATTAATTTCCTATGTGGGGATTCCAACCTGCCTGCCACACCCTTCACAATCCAAGTTGCGATCTCCTAGGTACTATTTAAGAATCCAACAAGAAACAAAGTCAAGACAAAGCAAAATGGAAGCCAGAACACGGATGAGCATGGTCAGGAAACCTCCAAGCACAGTTCTCTGTGGGGCAAACTGTTAGCTATTTCAACGATGATCAAGCTACAGAATCCCCATCAGGTGTGTGATGGAAAGGGCAAAACACACAAACTGGCAAAACCAGTTTTCTGAGAGAAATCTTGTGGCCAAGTGGGAAGGGTAAAGGAGAAAGGCTTTGTGAGAGAAAGTCTGCAGCTTTGAATTAACCTCCGCTTGTACATCTTAGTCAGTGTTGCATTCATTCCTGTCCTCTCTCTCTGAAATGACTCACTCTGTGTCACTAGATACTAGGAGGTGAACAAAGACATAAAAGTCGAGACTGAGGTTAAACCCTAGGGCAATGGTTCTAGTTGGAAGGAAAGGGGATGGAGGAAAGGGGACTGTACTGACTGGGAGACTCAGGCTGTCACTGACAGAGAGCAGACATTTACTAGGTTGTTGGAGAAGCTTGTGGCATGTTGATCAGGACAGTATAACTTTGGATATCCCTGCTTACATAATTACAGATCAGTGCCCTCTTCATCCTTGGAGACATCTCAGTATTTTCTTCTACATGGTGTGTGTGTGTGTGTGTGTGTGTGTGTGTGTGTGTGTGTGTGATATAATTCAAGAAGGGACAGGCACATCCACATATTGTTAACGGGGGAGGGTAACTTTTGGAGTTTTATGGAATTGGGTACCTTTTGTGTCCTTTAGTCTCTATTTCACTTATACTTGTAGGATGTGTTTAGCTGCCAGAATTAAATAGACTGTATCTCACCAAGGGGCCTATGTGTACATACCTGACAGAGTCTTAACATGTGTGAGCATGACGAAATATGAACAGCAAGAACTGACTCCAGGCTTTGGGATAAGAACTGAAAAGACTTTCTAGTTTGTGAAGAGATACTACAAATAAGATCATTGGTCACACATGGGATTAGCTAGAAATGGGCAATCACTATGGAAGATGGGAAATGCCCCATGCTGGTAGATAAAGAGAATTGTTATTGCAGGGCAAATGTAAAAAGTGACTAACTGACCTAGGAAATGCAAAGAGACAATATTCCCTTATCTACCAGGAAAGGAAGGCTGTGTGGATAGCCAGGGGTTGAGGCCCAAGAATTCATACTGACGAGTGACAATATGTGAGTTGGGATAAAAGAGAAAGGGAAGTCAAGGAAAACAGTTTCTCCCTCTGGATCTGGCTTATGTCTCACTGGCTGAGAGTCAAGAATTGCAATACAACTGACCAAACTTCTCCAAACTCCCCTGACAGGGAAGGCTCATTTTCTAAGAGGTATCTCTATAAGAGCATTAAAGCAGCTGAAAATCCACAGGAAAGTCTCACGTCTTAAACTCTTGAGTCATCTGATTTTAACTGTAGCAATATTCCTTCCTCAGCTGACCTTGTCTGACCTCGTCAGGGCCTCTCCCGAACTACTTTAGACCACCTTTGCTTAATGTTTAGGCCTACTTGACATTGAGCGAGAAAGCCACAAAAGCAGATCTGTGGTTACTGTTAGGACACTTCAGTGTAGCTTGACATAGTGGTACACACTTGTTCACTTGAGAGGTAGAAGCAAAAAGATCAGAATGTCTCAGTTATGTAATGGTTGCAAGTCCAAATTGAGCTACGGGAGACCTTGTCTCAAAAGCAACAGCAGTGAAAATAATACAAGCCTGGCCTGGTGTCAAAGGCCTGAAATCCTAGCTATGCTAGAGGCTATAGGCAGGAAAATTGAAAGTCGAAGGCCCACCTTAGATTGTAGAGTGAGTTCAAGACCAACATGAGTAAATTGGTTGGACCCTGTCCCCAAATAAAAAGTACAAAAGAGGACGGGGCAAAGCTCAGGGACAGTGTGTCTGCTTTGCATATATGTGTGAGGTCCTGGGTTCAATCTTCACTGTTGCTAAAAGAGCATGAAGTGCACGTCCTGCTTCACATCTGTGCTGACCATTTTGTCTCTTTGACTGGCACTTCTATTGTCTTTGTAATATAAATTTGGCTCCACGCTGACTGCTCCTGAAATTTGTTTCTGCAGCTACAGCCATGCCTGAGAATTCCTTAAGCTCTTAGTCGGCAGCACTGGGAGCTGCTTGAGCGAGTCATTTCTTCTCTGATGGCTGTGCTTACAGGCAATCAGTCCTTCCAAGTCCAGTACAAAGGTGAATAGAGGGGGATTTCAGGGGATCAGATCCTTAAATAACACTGACCACCTAAGGCAACCGTTGGGGGGGATAGAATAGGAGATCCAATAGCAACTCACAGTAGAAGTAGATTCCTTGCACGTATGAATTTTGGAGGTGAGCTTCCCCTGTGAGCAAGCAAGGTGGGGAGTACATTTTATTGTCTCACTCTCCCCAGGGACTATTACAGAGTAGGGGCTTTGTATGGGAGATACTAAATATATGGGTTCAGGCATTACGCTGGCCTGCCCCTGTCACCTGGCAGAATGCACTCAGGCAGTACCCTGGTCAGCCCAGGTACAAAGGACCCCTTAAAGAAAGACCTCTGCCCACCTGTGCTCTTTTTCTAGGCTCTCTTTCCTGCTGTCTCCCTCTTTCTGTCCTGCCCTCAGTCCCTGGGGCAGATAGGACTTTTCCAGTCTCTTCTGTCCTCTCTGTGTGTCTCTGTCTCTTCACCTCTTTTCTCTTCCTTTACCCTCCCTTCCCTTTTTAATAAAACTTCTGACTTTACTCTCTGTCTGCCTGGTGACTTTGTCCCTCCACCTCGGTCATCTTCACCTGCCGTGGAATCCGCCAAGGTTCCCGACTAGATAGGGTATAGGGTGTGGTCTCCTCTCTATTCATAGGTGACAGTTGAAGGTTTCAGGCTGAGTGGAGCCCAGTGGCCAAGTATGCGCACTGACAAAAAAAAAAAAAAAAAAAAAAAAAAAAAAAAGCAAACAATCGAAACCGGGTAACACTCCACTGGCCCACTGGCTCACCTAAGGTCAGATTTTGGTTTTGATTTCTAGGTGGACTTCCCTTTTCATGGTATCAAGCATGACACTGATTGCCTTTCTGGGTGTAGTAGCTGCTGGGGGGCAGGGGTGGGGTGGGGCTTGGGCTCTAGTTCCAGCCAGCTTCATTTCCTGGGCAGGGTGTTTATCCCAGCACAGTATTAGTAAATAAAGTCCTTTCAAGCGGAAATCAGGAGGGAACCTTCCTGTTTTGGCTAAAACTACGCCCTCAGTCTGCTGAGGCTGGGATCTCATGACTCACTCTTAGCTTCCTGGTTCTCGAGTCCGTGCTTCAAGCATTCAATAGAGGCAAACTCTAGAGCCTTGGATAGCCAGCCGCTAGAGTGAGTTAAGGTTGTCTTAGCGTTGCTATTTTGATGATGAAATCTTGTGATCAAAAGCAAGTTGGGGAGGAAAGGGTTTATCTGGCTTACACTTCCACATCGTAGTCCATCATCAGAGGAAGTCAGGACAGGAACTCAAACAGGGCAGAAATCCAGAGGCAGGGGTCGATACAGAGGCCATGGAGGGATGCTGACTGGCTTGCTCCTCCTGGCTTGCTCAACCCACTTGCTTATACAGCCTGGACCACCTGCTCAGTGGTGGCGCTACCCATAATGAGCAGGGCCCTCCCCCATCAATCACTAATTAAGGAAATGCTCCACACGCTTGCCTACAGCTCATTCATTGGCTTAGTTGAGGTTCTTTCCTATCAGGTTACTTTGGTGTGTGTCAAATTGACATAAACCCAGCCAGAACACTTCTCTAGCCTAATTTCTTCTCTCCACCTTTTCCTGTCTTTTTCATTGTTGTTATTTTCCTAGACTTATTCTGTTTGCCCTACACTTTACTAATCTGTGTTTCTCTTGTCGACTTGAGAATAACACAAACTTAGGCTGTGAAAACAGATAATTTCATACTCATACATCAGACCTTTTCACTTCTATTGGCCCCACCTTATGGAAACTTCAGTTACCTTAGTTATGTGACATCAGTCCTTCAACTATCCAGTTGTATTTCAGGGAGCACAGTATCTGCACTGAGTAATTGCACACAGTATACACAGCTGCTGTTATGTAAACAGATGCTAATCGTGATCACCTTTAAATGCCAGTTCACAGGCAGAAAATAAAGCTTGTAGGCATCTCACCTCATCGTTTCCCAGCTCTTGAAATAGATGATGAAATACTTGATTCTCTTGGGGACTTGAGAGTGCAAAATTTGCTTTTATCACCAAACATAACCTTACTAGTCCATTTGTCAGACAATTTTGTTTTGTGGTCTTTGGAAACACAGTTTCTCTATAGCTTTGGAGCCTGTCCTGGAAACTCTCTAGATCAGGCTGGCCTTGAACTCACAGAGCTCCATCTGCCTCTGCCTCCCAAGTGCTGGGATTAAAGTTGTGCACCACCACCACTTAATCAGATTTTTTTTTTTTTTAAGTTTCTTCTGCAGTACTGAGGATTGAATAGATTTAAGCAGCAGGGCAGGAAGTTAAAGTGGGCAATATCCGTATATAGAATATGGGATGAACTTTTACTGCATTGAGCAAGTAAATTGGCATGATAAAGGTTAGGAGAGTTACAATAGATGACTATGGTAGCTTTACACTGGCGTGACAAAAATAGGAAATGACTTAACATGAGGAAAAATGGTCTTCCTCTTGGTTACAGAGGTTTCAGTCCGTTTTTGCTTTGTCCTGCTGCTTTTCGTCTCTAACAAAGCAGAGCATCATGGGTGATTACAGCACAGGTGCTCACTTCATGGTGCCCAGAAAATAAGAGAAGATAGAGGAAGCACTAAGATCCTAATAGCTTCATTTGAGACATGGGCGGAGAACCCAACTTCTTACTACAAGGCCCCATGTCCTAGTAGTGCCACCTCAGAGGCCTAGACCTCAGCCTCTGGGCCTATGCAGGCCACCCCAGAGCCATGGACACTGGCCGTGGGCATGCAGATGCTGCGGGTCCTGGAGCTGTGTAGAAAGTGATGCCACTGAAAAGCCTGTGGGGGGCTCTACCGTGACACCAGCAAAGGAAACGTCACTTCAGCAGGATTCTAAGGACTATGCCATTTTGTCGAAAGCACAAAGGAACAACATTAAGTTTAAAAGATAATCTAAACTCAGAAAGATGTGTGACAACTCATCAAAGAGCAGAAAGAGGTCTTATACATTAAACGCCAGGAAGCAAACTATTCTGGATGAGTTTATTTATTTATTGAAGTAGAGTTTCTCTGTGTCGCTTAGCTCTCCTGGAACTCATTCTGTAGACCAGGCTGGCCTCAAACTCAGAGACCTGCCTGTCAAGTGTTGGTATGCAAAGCATGGTTTTACAAGCCAAGAGCATTAAACAATCATGTTTTTATACTGCCTTCAATCGCTACATAATTGGTGTGTTTAGTTTTTAAATTCATTCTGTAATTTTTTTTTTTTCTGTGTAACAGCCCTAGCTGTCCTGGAACTAGCTCTGTAGGCCAAGCTGGCCTCAAACTCACAGAGATCTACCTGCCTCTGCCTGTTAATTTTTTATTTTGCATTTTAACAGCAATTTTGAAGATCCCCCAAATAATCAAAGTTTTCCATATTGACTATGATTGTGTCATATGGACGGAGCTTGTACTGACAGTTGGTTCTTCACTAATATCAAAAGTAAAGATGGCTATATTAGTGTAACGGTTACTTAATAATGTCTCAGGTGCTGTGATAAAAGACCCTCACCAAGAGCAATTTAGAGAATGGCAGCCTCCTTTGGCTTACACATCAGGTTATCAGTCCATCATTGAAGGGGAGGCTGGGTAGGAACTAAAGCAGCTAGACACATCATACCCCAGCCAAATGCAGAGGGAAAGGATCATGCCCCTGCAGCCTGCTCACTTGTTTACTTGCTGGCTGTCCTTGCTTTTTGCTCCCCTCCCCTCCCTCCTTCCCTCCCTCCTTCCCTTCTTTTCTTCTGTTTTTGACTGTTAATGCAGTTCACAAACTAGCCTGGAGAATGCCGCAACCCATACCCAGGAACACAGGCCTTCCAACTTCAATGTCCACAGACAAACTTGCTTTAGATAACTCCTCATTAAAACTCTTCTTAGCTTGTGAGTCTTGGCTGTGTCAAGTTGACAGTTAAAACTAACCAGCACAGCCACGTCTAAATGTTTAGAGGGCCGTGTTCAGTTATTTAACTGGTATTTATTTGACATCAACTATGACCAAGAATTGGAGACGTACAGGGAAGTACATAAAACATTTGGAAATTTTTATTTTATTTAAACTATGTGTATGTCTGTGAATTTAGGGGTGGGTGAGTAATTATGGTGCCCCCAGAAGCCACAAGCATCAGATCCCCTGGGATAGGCAGTTTGTAAGGTATTAGTCATGGGTGCTGGGAACCGAACTTAGGTCCTGTATCAGAGCAGTGCATGCTGTTAACCACTGAGCCAGCTCTCCAGCCCTGAAAAATTCAAGGAGACTATTTCCAGTGATTTTAATAGCTATGAGTGAAAGTGATGAAACTGGTAAAGGGGTTGAAGAGTTTGCAGCAGGGCCCCTGAGGGCATAGCTCTGAGGGGGACACTGAACACAGGGCCTTATTTAGCTAGAGGAAGAGCATTCTGGAAAAAGGAAACACTACCCTCTCTTAGTGGTCATGACTCAATGAAATGGTGTTTGGGGGCAAATCAGGAACCAGGTCTCGCTGAAGTCTTGGACAATGACCAAAAGATGAAGCACATGGAATGAACACAACAAATGAGTAGTTCCATTTTCTGCTTAATAATTTCACAAAAATCTGTTGATTCAAATCTTGTTTGGTGTCTTACTTAGAACATGAGTAGTGGAAGGAGTTCAATTAAAGCAGTGGTTCTCTACATCCCCATTGCTGTAACCCTGTAATACAGTTCTCCACATTGTGGTGACACCAACCAGAAAATTATTTTAATTGCTACTTAGTAACTGTAATTTTGTTGCTGCTATGAATCATACTGTAAATATCTGATGGGCAAGCCCTGTGAAAGGGTCATTCGACCACCCCCCCCAAAGGGGTTGTGAGCTACAGGTTAAGAAACACCAAGTTCAACAATATAGTTTCTAGTACCTTGATGTTGCCTTTCAGAGACCAGACATGTTGTAGTTAATAGCTCCCACATGTAACTGTAAACTATTTTAACTGTATTTCATGACTGCTTTTATTTTTCTGAGGGCAATGAGAGTACACAGGTCTTAATTAGCCCACTTTGCATTTACTCATTTCCACAATTAGGTCACAAACTCTAAATTTTCTCCTTTGATGGGTGACAACTACTTTAAGGGAAAAAGCTGAGCACTTGTAAAATAGCCGTTAAACATTTGTCACATTTGTGGTTCAATCCCAGAAAGAAAAAAGCAAAATGGGGAGAAAAGCAGTAATAACTTTGTCTTATTGTGCACAAAAAAATATTTGTTGGTTAAATCTTCAAAGCCTCTATGAAGGAGATACTACTATTATCCTTAATTTGCAGATGAAGTTCAGACGAGAGAAGGATGGCCAGGTCTGGGATCGGGGCGGGCGGTGGGACCCCAGAGCCTCTTAATCACTGCTTGGGATGGACTCAAAGAGCCCAGTTGCCTGACTGAACATGTCTCACAGAGCATGGGGACTGGCTAAAGGGGAATCTTGCCATATACACCCCTTCTTCCTTACAGTGGTCGTTGTGTGCTGAGGGCTCAGAAAACCATACCCTAAATAGTGTTTGTGCATGCCAAGTACTTTGAAGTAAAGGAAGTCAGAAAACCAAACATGCTGTGTCAGATCCAAGATGGCTCTGCCTTAGTCATAGCCAAGCCACCCACCCAGTCACTCAGGGAAAAGCTTGTCTCTGAAGTCACCTTATCTACTCAAAGGCAGAGCCGCTGAAAGGAGAACACAGCTGCCTTTCTGTCTTTCACTGAAATTTCATTTCCCAAGCAGGATTGGGCTGACGGCAAAAAGAGAAAACTCACAGCCAAACACCACGCCCAGAGCCCAGAGAACTTCCTCTCAGACCAAGAGTAGTCTCCGTAGCTGTTCATCTTTCATAAACATCACTGACCACCCTCCCAATTGCCTCCGGCCCCATTTGCTTCTCCCTGTGAAGATGGGTGGATTTTTGCATACCGCTGTGTTATTGGATGCTTCCATGCACGTGAAAGGGCTCCTGAGCACTTTCTTCCTTCCACAGGCCTATTGCCGATTTAGCCGGGCAGATTTTAGACCAGCAAATTTGAAGATGCTAATCTTCAGAAGAGGAGAAAGAATTTCCTGCTATCCCATATTCACAAGAAACATTTTGCTCCATTCGAGGTTCCTTAAAGATGAATAATAAAAAAGATTAAAGCTGTACTTCTGTTCAATGATTTTAGAGAAAGAGAAGGCAGAGTAGGTCAACTGGAAGTCAAAACAGTAATCTTAAAAACATGGTTATTTCTCTGGCACAAAATACCATCTACTAGAAAATGTAACAGCCAGCCAAACACTTATTCCTGTTATGCATGTCTTTGTGCATGTCTGCAGGTCTGCACGCACACACACACACACACACACACACACACACACACACACACACACACGGCTCTCTTAGTACAATGAAAAATCAGCCCTAAGTACAGGTAATTTTATGAACACGGGGATTCTAATGATTAGAATCTGGAGAATTATTATCTACCTCATAAAGACTTTTAGTAATATACAAAAGTCTGTTTTGTCTCACTAATATACCCTGATTATTGTTTCCCTCCCTCTACTCCTCTCAGTTTCTCCCTCCCTTCCCTTCCATCTGGACTCATTCCCTTTCTGTTTCTCATCAGAAAACAAATAGGCTTTTCAAAGATAATAATAAAATATAATAAATTAAGGGGAAACAAAAACTAACACATCAGAATAGGACAAAACATACAAACCAACAGAAAAGAGCCAAGAAAAGGCACAAGAAACAGGTACAGACACAGAAACCCACTCATCTGCTCACTCAGAAGTCCCATAAAAACACTAAACTGGAAGCCATAATATATACATAAAAGACCCATGGGGCAAAAAAAGAGAAGAAAAATATGAAATAAAATAAAACTAAAAACTAAGATTAAAATAAAAAAAATTAAAGAGGAAAAGTCCCAATAGGACAGTAGAGACAAGGAACTTACAAAGACAGAATCCCAGTTGGACATCTATTGCGGTAAATAAGGATCAGGATAAACAAATAAGCCGAATAGATGTTTATTCAGGGAGAAATAACTTACAACCTAGACAGATGAACACCAGGAAATTCAACCCGATCCTCTCCTGTCTGAGTCACGCCAGAAAGAGAGCGCCTTCCTGGCCCCCTCCGACCTCCTTCCTCAGGTCACCTCCGCCCATAGCTCCACCCCCCAATGGGCATGGTCAGTGCTACAGAAGGACTACCTCACTACAGACATCTTTTGCACCAAAGGAAGCTTCCAGAACTGGGATTGGGTTACATCTAATTGCGCTGTTGACCAAAGGGCTCCTTTGGGAAGTGCAAAGGCTACAGATTGATCTCCACACGTTGATGGTAAGGCTGAATTGCTAAAGACAACCCCTGCACAACTCCTCACACATGAAGAAGTCAAGCTGGCAACTACATGGAGCCTTTACCCTTATATCCTAGCTATTGAATTTGATAAGGGAAGGCACTCTGCATGGCACCAAAGGAGAAAAATAAACAGCAACTCAGCTACAAAGCCTCTGACCCACAAAGATGTCCTGCCTATAAGGTATGATAGTGCAATGGTGGCACAAATCTTGTGGGAGTAACCAACCAATACCTTATTTGACTTATGGACTACTCCACGAGATGGAACCCATATGCAACACTGCTTGGGTTACCTAGAACCTGAGGTTAGTTAGCTCAGGAACCTAGGGTAAAAATCAAATACTATTGTTCTAAAAAGAAAACAGAAAAAAAAAAAAGAATATGTATAGCAATAAGGACTCCTAATGACTTTCTACACTCGTAGATCACTGTTTTGTTCAACTATCGTCAGAGAAGCTTCCTCCTGCAGCAGATGGGGGACAAATGCAGAGACCATTAGGCAGACATGATGCAGAAAGCTAGAGACCATGAAACACTCAGCCCTGAATGGGATGTCTCCATCAAATCCCTCCCATCAGAAATCCCCCACAGAAGATAAGTCAAGAAGACTGTAAGAGCCAGCAGGGATGGAGGAAACCAAGGAAACAAGACGCTCTGCAGCAACATCCATACACATATGAACTCATGGAGGCTGATGCGGTCTGCACAAGGGCCTGAATGGTTCCACTCCAAAGGGCGTCTGTGAGATGAAAGAAGTGGAAACATGTCCTCATCCTTAACCCAGAAGCAAGCTCCAACTGATAACCACTTGCTAATGAAAATGTGATTTTCTCCAAGGGCAGTTCACTGGGGAAACAAACTCCTCTTAAGGGTTGGCTACATGTCCATCAGAAAATGAACTCAAAAGTCTAGCTTTTATAAAAGTGACATTTACTCAGGCCACGGTTCTTATTGTTGTCACAAATTATTAATAAAACAGTAGCTCTTAAGGTTAATACAGTAAAAAACGAATAATAAAAGATAAATGGGGAGAATATTAAGAATATAGTCTTTCCAGACACCCACAGCTAAACACTGAGCTGAACTCTTGGAATCCAGTTGCAGACAGGGAGGAATGATGAGCAAAGGGGTCAAGACCAGGCTGGGGGAACCCATAGAAACAGCTGACCTGAACAAGGGGGAGCTCATGGACTCTAGTCTGATAGTTGGGGAACCAGCATAAGACTGACCCAGATTCCCTGAATGTGATGTTAGTTGGGAGGACTGGGTAATCTATGGGGCCTTGGATAGTGGATCAGTATTTATCCCAATTATACAAATGGCCTTTGGGAGCCCATTCCATGTGTGTCAACTTAGACATATGGGGGTGG
This sequence comes from Phodopus roborovskii, assembly GCF_943737965.1. NCBI lineage: Eukaryota > Metazoa > Chordata > Mammalia > Rodentia > Cricetidae > Phodopus > Phodopus roborovskii. The sequence continues at coordinate 9,721,361 of NW_026125444.1, forward strand.
GCCTGGGCCCTGCTCCAAATGATATGACAGACTTTGTAGACTCCTCATGGAAGGCCTCACCCTCCCTAGGTAGCAGAAAGGGGATGGGATGGGAGTTGGTGGGGGGAACAGGGGAGGACAGGAGGGTACAGGAACTGGGATTGACATGTAAAACAAGCTTGTTTTCAAACATTAAAATGTTCCTTTTCATTGGTGACTACCCCAACTGTCATCAGAGATCCTCCATCCAGAAACTGATGGAAAAAGATACAGAGACCACAGCCAAACAGCTCAGGAAGGAAGGACTGTAGCAGCCAGAAGGGTCAAGGACATCACAAGAAAACTCACAGATACAACTAGTCTGGCTCATAGGAACTCAGAGTCTGAACCAACAACCAAGAAGCCTGCATGGAATTGACCTAAGTCCTCTGCATATATGTTGTGTATCTTGGTCTAGATGTGGGTCTCCTAACAATGGGATCAGGGGCTGTCCCTAATGCTTTAAATGGCTCTTGGGAACCTAGTTATACTGGATTGCCTTGTCCAGCCTAAATACAAGGGGAGGTGCTTAGTCTTATTATAACTTGATATGCTGTGCCTTGTTGATACCCATGGGAAGACTGCCCCTTTCTGAACAGAAACACAGGAGGAGTGGATTGGAGGATTGGAGGCAGAGGGGTGGGGTGGGGGAGGGACTAGGAGGAGAGACTGCAGGTGGGGTTAAAATAAATCAATCTTTGTCAAATGAAAAAAAAAAAAGGTGCTTTTTCTCTTTATTGCCCTAAACAACAACAGTTCAGAAAGTGGCTGCTCTAGTAGTTTGGGTACTTGAAGGACCAGAAGAAACAAAATGCTCTTCCAACAATAAGAGTTGGGAAACTTTTTAGTTTGTGTAGTACCTCAGGATGCTCTGGCTACAGATTGTGCTGATGCTGAAGAAGGCCATCTACAATATAGCAGCAGTAGCTGGCTTAGCAATGGAAATAAAGATAAAAACTAAGTTATCACACCTTACTTTCACCACATGAATAAAGACCAATATAGCATTAACTGAAAACAAAAACAGGAGGCTCTCAAGTATCTACAATGCTACTAATGTCTTTCTTGTGGAGAGGGGTTTAGCTTATGTATCTCAGGTGAGGGTCAAACTGGATATAAAGCTGAGGGTGACTTGAACTTCTGATCTTCCTGCCTCTACCTCCCAAGTGCTGTGATAGCAGAAATGTGCCACCATGCCCAGTTTTATGTGATCCTGTGGATGAGCCCTGGGCATTATGCATGCTGAGCAAACACATGTCCAGTTCTGCTGAAAGTATCTTTATAAATAACTTTCTTAGCTCAGTTGTCTTGGGTACCAACATACAGAAAGCATTAAAACTAGTTTGAAGCAGGGCTACAGAATCAGCACCTACATGGAAGAAGCTTTAGGAGATGCAGAGACAAGATAAGGGAGAAAAGAGAATTGTTTTAGGAAGTTGGTTAGGATTTACACACAATTGGATGATGAAAGATTCATTTAGAAATAATTCAAGATAATGTTTATAGAAGCAAACGAATCTCTCATGTGGATAAACCATCTACTGAATTTATAGGTTTGGAGAGATGGTTCAGTAGTTAAGAGCACAGACGGCTCTTGTAGAGGATCTGGGTTCAGTTCCAGGCGCATACACCGTGGCTCACAACCATCTGTAACTCCAGTTCTAGGGGATCCAATGCCTTCTTCTAGATTCCACGTGCACCAGGCATGCAGGTGGTACTCATACATATATGCAGGCAAAACATCCATAGGCTTAAAATGAATAAATCTTAAAAAGTTTAATAATAAAACACAAAGTTAAATTAAATTGACTCTGTGGGAAATACTGAGTGCATCGAGAAGCTAACACTTCTTTCTCTGACATTTGACTATTAATAAGCAGAAAAACTGTAGGGTAGCACGGTACAAATGAAAGGCTTCCATTTCCTAATCCACACGTACCATGCTTTGACTTTCAGTCGTGCTTGGACCTGGACAGACACCGTAGCATCTCTTCAAGCTGTGAGTTACAATGGTGCCTGAGCTGTCAGGAATATTATGAGATTTAGCTAGCTGTTGTGCTTGCCTATACCTGTCACAAAGAATTATTCATTAGAATTACATGGTAGCAATCACTACCTAACTAAAGGAAGTTAGGTTAAGTTTAATCAGCAGTCATTTTAAAATATACTTTAAAGGTCCGTGAGATAAGAACCAGCACAATATCCACAATATAATCATTCAAACATACTTCTGAGAAGTCATTTGTTTCATAGCATCTGGGCTTACTCCATTTTCATTGGGTTGTGGGTTTTCTTTCTCTTTTATTTACTTCTCCGCTGAACACACTATGTACTCACATGTGAGCCGCTCAGATAGTGTTTTTGAGCATTTCACAGATGGCTTACTGTGTTGGGTGCTGGGACTTGTAGTTAATGATAAGCTCTTTTCTGGGGCTGTTTGATCTCCCAAGCTAGGAAAAGACACAATGACAATATTGTGGTATGAATGACAAAGGAGGGGGTGTTTGGTATGAGTTGAGAGCCTCCAGGACAGGCACCAAACAAATTTGGGAATGGAGAAAGTCATTCAGAAGGCATTCTGGGAGACTGGACAGACTCAGTGAAAAGGCAAGTAGGTACTATAGTTTCAGGTGAGGCTCCCCCCTCCCACTTCCAAAAAGAAACTAATGTGTTTGGGCTCTAGTTCCCTGCTCTTGGCACTGTTCTGGAATGTTCTGAAAACTTTGGGAGATAGTCTTCCCTGGAAGCATGTCTTTGGAATATCTTGTCCCCGGTCCTTTCCTCTTGGGTCCTTTATTGCCAGTCCATTGTGAACTGAACACCTCTACATACCACCACCACAATGTTCTGCCCAAGCACATGGGGCCAAGCAACCGTGATGGGAATCTTCTGAACCGTGAGCCCAAGTAAATCATCCTTTAAGTTTCTCAGCCTTTGGCCATAGAGAGAAAAGAGTAGGAGTCAACAGTCCAGGAGTGAGAAGGGAGCCAGCCAAGAGCAGACATTTCCGTGTGCCTTTTACGGTCACATCTTCTAACTGGATTCAGTCAGGTCCTAGAGTGAGAGCCTTCTCAGACACCGCTACATTTATGTGTCCTTCCTCCATGCTTCAGGGGTTCACATTTATTAGGTGGACCATAAATGTTTGATCCATGGAGTATAGAGAGATGCAAAGAATGATAACGTGTCCAAGAAGAAAGCACAAGTACATTAATCTTCCTCACAGCACTATACTTGTAATTCTTGTAGACTGTGAGAGTTAACCTCATTGAGTCAAGGAAGATAGAGGTGTACATGTGCAAGTGTTCCTGGTGTTGTACTTACAACAGTGTGTGTGTGTGCACATGTTCCTGTTCATGCACTTGTATATGGGGTGTGTATGAAGGTCAGAGGACAACTTGTTATCCTCAAGGGATGTTTCTTTTCTTTTTCTTTTTTCCTTAGGCAGGGTCTCTCATTGGCCTGGACTGTTCTAAGTTGGCTCTGGGGCTAGCCCCAAACCCTAGGGAGCCATTGCCTTAGCCTTCCCAGTGCTGTGATTTCAAGAGTGTGCCAGCATCTCTGGAGATGAAATTGAAATCCTTGTTCTCAACAGGCAAGCAGTTTATAGATGGAAGTACTCTCCAGCCCAAAGACACTTTCAAGCAGATTCTTGAGCCAGGTATGGTAGTACATGTCATCAATCTCAGAGTTTGAGATGCTGAGGTAGAAGGATCATAAGTTCAAGTCAAGCCTATGGTGTTCAATATCAAGACTCTAGGTCAACACACACACACACACACACACACACACACACACACACACACACACACACAAGCTCAAGTATACCTTCAGTTTGGAGCCATTTTAAATCATGACTGTGGTGGTTTGAATAAAAATGCCCCCATAGGCTCACAGGGAGTGACACTTTTGGGAGGTGTGGCCTTGTTAAAGTAGCTGTGGATTTCTTAGAAGAAGTGTGTCACTGGAGGTGGGCTTTGGGGTGTCAGTCTCCCTTCCTGCTGCCTGCCCATCCAGATGTAGAGCTTTCAGCTATTTTTCTAGAATCATGCTTCCTACTATGATGACACTATATTAAACTGTAAGCCAGTTTAATTAAATGCTTTTCGTTATAAGAATTGCTATGTTAATGATGCCTCTTCACAAAAATAGAAACCCTAACTAAGACTTCAACTCAGGTAACAAAATTTAGCTACAGAGCATGAGGAAGCCTGATGGGAGATGTCATTCTGTATATGTTTCACATACTGGTTAATGAATAAAGCACTGTTGGCCAATAGGAAAGGAAGATAGGAGGGATTAGGAGACAAGGAGGAAAGAGGAAGTAGTAAGGGAGGAGTCAGGATGAGAGACTGGGGAGACAAGGCGCTGGCCCCTTTCCCCAGTAAGAAGACCACATAAGACCACGTGGAAATACATAGAAATGGGTTAACACGTAGGACAGAGCTAGCCGATAAGAAACAAGTAACTGGCCAATAGCATAATATCAAATACAGAGTCTCTGTGCATTATTTGGGGCTGGCTCGGCGGCGGGACAAGACTGGTGGTGGGAGGAAAAACCCTACTCTTTACAGAAGCCAAAATGAAAGGAAAAAAAATGTGTGCAAAGAAGAGTAAATAACTTGTGTGTGTGTGTGTGTGTGAGAGAGAGAGAGAGGGGGGGAGGGGGGTATGGAAATGGCAGTAGATGTCTGTAATCTCAGCACTTTGGAGGTAGAGGCAAGTCAAGATTTTTAAGGCCAATCTTGGCTCCCAAAACAAAACAATAACAAAAAAAAAAAAAAAAAAACCAAAAAACCCAGTTTTTTTTTTTTTTTTTTTTAATGAGAAAGAACAAAATGCAAACCATCCTTTAGGAAACAGAGAAAAATTTGAAGTAAAAGAAATACAGTCTAGAAAGCATTAGGGAATAAAGCTTGAGTATCTAATCCAAGTCACTCTCATGAGAGTAAGTATAAAAACAAATGGCTACCAGATATTTTCATCTAGTTACCAGACTGGAAAAATAAAAGCCCTTTAGATGATATAAACCAAGTGTTTTTACAACATTATTGAATCAAAAGTTTGTCAGACAAATAGATGGCGATTTTTGGAAATGATCGCCCTACTTTTTCTACTTCAGAGAGGACTTTTTTTTCCAGTGTGTATATTTATGCCATTTCTTCAACCACAAGTAAACAGTTAAACTATTTTGTTTATAACCTCAAACCCAAAAGCTTGTTCAGGATAGAAATATGAACTAGAAATAAATTACATGGTAAATGAAACCCTCATTTAGGGTCTGGGACACTATACAGAGTGTTTCCAATTTGTTCTTTGCAGGGTAAATGAAAACCCCAAGATACTGGCAGTAGAAAGGACTCTCTTCCTCACCCATCAGATGGGCAGGCTATCAAAAGTTCAAAGCCCAGTATAATGCTGAGGCTACAGGGAAGCAGGGCTGCTCACTAAAAGATGAAGAAACTACAATATGTTAATCACTACAGGAGAACATTTGAAAAACACCCAATGTAAGTACATACGCAGTTATTATTATTTTGACTCCAAAATCCACTTCCACAAAGGTGGTTGTCTTGGTTAGGGTTTCTATTGCAGTGAAGAGACACTATGACCATGGCAACTCTTATGAAGGAAAACATTCTAATGAGGTGGCTCACAGTTCAGAGGTTTACATCATTGACATGGTGGTGTGTAAACAGACATGGTGCTGGAGCCCAGACTCCTACATCTTGATCAGCAGGCAACAGGAAGTGGTCCGTCTCACTGGGTGTATCGTGAGCATAGGAGACCTCAAAGCCCACACCCAGAGTGACACACTTCCTCTAAAAAGGCCACACCTACTTTAACAAGACCCATGTCACCCATTAGTACCACTCCTTTGGTGGCCATTTTCTTTCAAACCACCATGGTAGTCCAACAACAAATACACTACACTAGAAAAGCATGAAGACACATGGTTTAGTAGGTTTAGTAGGTTTAAGTGATTTCTCGGGCTGGTGAGATGGCTCAGAGGATAAAGATGCCTGATGCCAAGTCTGATGACCTGAGTTCAGTCCCCAGAACCCATGGTGTAAGAAGAGAACTGACTCATCATTGTTGTCCTATGACTTCCACACGTATGCTATGGTATATGTGCCTGCACTCACATGCTCACACACCCAATAAATAAGATTACAATATTTTATTAATTCTTTTAAAATATTTTTTATTAATTTATTTTTTACATTAAAATCCCAGTTCTCCCTCCCTCCTCTCTTCCCGCCCCCCCCACTACCCCTCATACCTTCAATTTACTCCTTAGAGAGGGTAAGGCCTCCCCTAGGAAGTCTACTAAGTCTGTCCCATCATCTAGTTGAGGCAGGACCAAGGCACCTCTCCACCTTCCACATCCCTTTGTCTAGGCTGAGCAGGGTATCTCTCTATATAGAACGGGCTCCACTAAGTCAGTTTGTGCATTAGTGTTAGGTCTTGGCAAAAAGTATTCTTAACCCTAGAGCCATTACTCTGGCCCATAAATGAATTCATTTTAATGTTTAAATATTTCCAGGAAACAGAACTTGACAAGTCAGTGAATCTGTTGGTGTCATCATCATTCTAAGTGACTAAGAATAATTTTGGCATGAGAAAGGGAGACCCTGGTTCAATTACCAGCACTGCTGGATGCAGGAATTTAGTTGTACAGGCCTTGCAGGATACACATATTGAAAAGAGCTACAGAACATTGAGATTATGTTCCAGGAAGGCATTTATTGGCATAATAACATTTGTATTGTAAATTTGAAACTAATATATGTATTGTGAGAAAGGGAGTGTTTCATCTAGAAAGTAATTTTGCCATATAGGAAATGAGGTACATTTAGAAACTCAGTCAGATTAAGCAGGGGGAAAAGAAGGGCACTGTTTGTGGATTTTATTGGGGGCTCTGAGTCAGTGTAACCCACACTGTATCTGATATATCAGCTTTCAGATATTTTATAGTGTGTATGGTCTAGAGAAACTAAACAAACTAAAGCAGAGGGAGGAAAAAAAGATGAGGAAGAACACAAGAACACAAACACAAAAGCTCATGACTGCTGGGAAAGTACCCGGAGTGTACAATGTAATGTACGTGTAATTGATGTCTGAGCCGCAGGGAGGGAAGCAGACAGCTGCTGACCAGAGAGCTCAGCCAAAGGATTGTTTGACTTTGTAATGCTACAGAGAGAAGTGTCCTTGAATTTTGAATGTAGTATCAAGGACAGGGCATACAATGCTTTTCTTATTCAGTGAGCAGCGCCCGGTCAGCCATCTCATCAGGAAAGAACCTGCAAGTATTCATGTGTGTTTTCCACTGCCTTGCATAGAGTAGGATGGAGTGTGATGATTGGATTTGACTCTAGACAGCGAGTGGGCAGAAGCCCAGGAAAATGGCCCAGCAGTGAGTGTTATATGTCAAGTTCTATGGCACAATGAAAGCTGTCTTCAGCTTGCATGAGCCAGTCTCACAATCTCATATAAGAAGGATCAAACTCTGTTTTAAGGATGGCCCTACAGCTGTCCCATTTTTCTTTCTGTTCACTCCAATCCTGTCCTCCAGATGCTGTAGCGATGTCTTGTAAACACTGTTCCTTACTTGTCCCCTGTGTGGCCTCATTTCATCTCATCCTAGTTAGCAAAGGAGAGGAAGTAGGATTCAGGAGATGGAAGACAGAAGAGAAGGGATACAGAGAGCCCAATGGTTGGCTTTCAGAATCTAACCATCAAATTACAAATTAGTTAACATGAGAAAATACATGTCAATTTCCTGTATAATTCACATAGAAATAAAATATTTTGAAAGATAAGTTGTTTGTGAAAAGGAATTTGTATTATTTTATTCCCCAACTGTAGGTAGAACCACAGAGAATTGTAACAAGAAAAGAAAGCCAAGGCTGACATGAACACCCACAGCAAAGATACATGATTTTGTCACAGCAATTCTTACATCGAATCCCCTTTATGCATGCAGGACACATATTCTTATGCTGGAAAGCAGCGCTCACACTATTGAGTTTAGGGGACTCAAAGGGCAACAGACAGTTCTGAAGACCTTCGAGTTGATGACTTCAAGTAGCTCTTGTGCTCATCTTTCATAATGTGAAAAGATTCGAAGCAGATGGTGTTTCTTGGGTATTTATAGTTTTTGTTGAAACTTGTTACAGACAGTTTGGATCATGGTTGAGAAATCTTCCGACCTCAGAGCTGAAACACACCACTAGTTTTTTTCTCAGGCGGTGTTAAAAGACAGCAGAGGGTTATAATAAAAACTTCCTCTCTCTGTACAGAAAAAGGGGAACAACCAGTGTCTCCCTGAATGTGATATAAGACTAAGAGTTAGAGATGACTAGGAGATGTCAAGACCAAAGTGTCTCTGTACAGCTCAGACAGCAAAGATGCCGTGATGAACAGGGCTTTTCTAGGTACTATGACCTGTAGCCAATAGTTGCTTTCTTCAAAAATGCAGAGTGTATGTGTGTGTGTGTGTGTGTGTGTGTGTGTGTGTGTGTGTGTGTGTGTGTGATGCTGTTTTGGTTTGCTTTTGAGACAGGTTCTCACTATAGTGTTGACCTGAAACTCATTCTGTAGCCAAGCCTACACTCAAAATCACAGTAATCTTGACTCAACTTCCAGGGAGCTGGGATTACAGCTGTGACCCATCATATTGGGTTCTTCAACGTTTTGGTTTGTAAGAAAAAGGAACCCTCTCAAGATAGCTGTCATAAAGATGGTGAGTTAAGAATTCTCGGAAGTCTTAGAGAACCTGGATGAGATATTTCCAGTAGGCAAGCAGGCAGGCAGTCCCTGAGAAGGGGAAGTGGAGAGCATTAACCATCAGGGTACACTATCACAAGGCCTCTTGGTTTCCCAGCTTCTCCATGCAGCTGCTATACTTCCTCAGACTTTTTCACACGACTTGCTCCTTCCTAATCTGAACAGGGAAAGGCACAGTCCTGACCTTATACGACGTCCAAGTACAGGAACTACCATTGACGTCCATCCCAGCTTGCCTCTGCTACTTGCTTTTTCAAGAGCAAATATTTTGATTGGCTCTTGAGCAAATGAATGGATAGGCTAGTATCAGACCAGGTAGGCTTTCTGGCCAAGTCTGCTTCCAGGATGGAGGGATGTGGAGAGAGGGGGCAGTGGAGAATGTCTTCTATGTACAGAGTGAGGACACAGCTAAAAGCACAGAGGGGATTGTTTACAGCTACATCAGGACAGAAGTCAGCGCAGCTACACTTTGCTCATGTTCCAAGGACTGTGGCAGGCATAGACTTTCTAGAAGGAATGGACAGCAACAAGCAAAGAAATGCAACTAGTGCACGCTCCTTTTGTATATTCTGTTCCTTTGTCTTAAAAAAAATAGGTGCAAGTACCTTTTCCTTCATAAACCATGCCTTGCCAGACATACATCAGAAGCAACCCACAGTTGGAGGGAAGAGACCCAGTCACAGCCAGTTTACCTATGCAGGGCCTTCCATTACCAGGTGATACCACTACTTCTCCAGTCTATAACAATTTGCACACTGGAATAAATAAGTGGTGTGTGTGTGTGTGTGTAGGCACGCGCACACGCGTGTGTGAATGCGTGTGATATTCTAGTTCTCATGTATCCCAGGCTGGCCTTGAACTTGCTTTGTAAGGAGAGTGGCCATGAACACAAATCCTGATTTTTCTGCCTCTACCTCCAGAGTGCTGAGATTATCGGCCCCTGCCACCATGCCTGGTTTGTATGTTCATATGGAACCTAGGGCTAATGCTAGACAAGCTCTGTATCAAGTGAGTTATACCCCTTGCCATCCCTTCAACAGTAATATGTGTGTGCAAGTAAGTGAGGGGTCAGAAGCCAACATCAACTGTTAGTAAATACACCGGGCTACTGGGATCACAAGGTTCCAAAGATCCTTCTGCCTCTGCCTCTGTCTGTCTCTTCATTGGAGCTCTGGAGTTGCCTTTTATGTAGGTATCGGGGATCTGGATTCAGGTCCTTACCCTTGATGGTTTAGCACTTATCCCACTAAGTCATCCCCACAGCTCCCAAGTGAATGGTATTTGGAATGGTTCCCCCAACCATTATATAAAAATTCAGGTCCCACACTGGACAGACTGAATCAGAAACTCTGAGTGTAGCCTGGCAATCGGTCTTAAGAGATAATTCTGATACATGATGAGGTTAGAGGTCCTTTGGCATAAAATCTAAATTTAACCACTACCAACAAACTAGTGACAGAAATAAAACCATTTTACCTAACAGAAACAAAATTTCCTTCCAAATTCACGGTGCTTCTTAAGAGAAGAAGCCTGTGTTTTATAGCTCAGCAGACAGTCACATAAGCGGCCGGGGTGGGAGTGGGGTGGCCAAGGGAGAGAGAGAGAAATTGTGTCTTTCAAACTAAGAGAACCAAGTTTATTTTAACCTTTTATTTCCTAGCTCCACTATGTCTTGAAACCTGAACATGCCCTACTCTTAATTTTCTTCTGAGAAATTGTTTTTTTTTTTCTCTTATTTAATAACAGTTTGGTACTTTGCAAACAACTGGTCCATAAGTAAGACAATATCCAATAATCAGCCATGGGAAAGAGAGTAGAGGTTGGAGAGAGATGCCATATAGAAGATCTCTGGTTGCTTTGATCGATGCTATTCAGGAAATATCAATAGCCTCCAGGACAGAAACAGGCCTTCAAAGGTCTTTTCTGTTGACACAGTGTGGCCAGGTGCTGTGAGCAATATGAGTGGTTCTCAACCCATGGGTCATGCATGACCCTTTGGGGGTCAAATGACCTCACTTCTCACCGGGGAGGGGGTCGCCTCAGACCACCAAAAAACACAGATATTTACATTACAATTCATAACAGTAACAAAATTACAGGTAGGAAGTAGCAACAAAAATAATTTTATGGTTGGGGGTCACCGCAATGTGAGGAACTATATTAAAGGGTCACACAACATTAGGAAGCTTGAGAATCACAGAGCTAGACCAATATGCAGCGTAGGCATCAGCATGTCCTCTCACCCCCGCTAGAGGACAGCGGGTCGCTTGAGATGCACACTGGCTGCCCTCTTTATCAGGAAATTTTCAGTTTTCCTCTTTTGTTAGGGATGTCCATAGACAGCATTCGGGGCCAATGCCTTTTTAGGGCACTGTCTTATGGTGGTATCCATCACCGCCACATGTGGCCAGACTCCTTGCTGAGCTGTTTTTTTTATCAGACACGGGTCCTTGTTTGCCACTTTGCAACTTATATAAAACTTCACTAAGCGGGTTGTACACTGAAAGCCACATCAGAGAAGACTATTGAAATGTGGCCCAAAGTATCCATTCATCCATTTTGTTGTCTCAATATCTCTAGGTTCAAGGACCTAAGGGATAAGCCAAACGATCTTGGTCCCAAATCTGTCTTTTCAGAAAGTCTCTGAAACTCCTTCCTGGTGCATTTCCAACTAGGCACCGAAGACTTCAGATGAGGAGGTAAGGTGGGGAGTGTACTTGCTAGAAGCTAGAAGTACGGCCAGGGAATCACCATGCTCCGGCCGTGTCTCTTCTCTGGGGTAAGCTACCCAATTCCTTCTCATGGAAGGAGTCTAGCTTTTGATTATCACCAATAGTGTCCCCGGACCTATTTGTGAGGGTGTCCTCTGGAACGCTTTCCTTAAGGATACCCACATACTTTGTCTGCCTCTGCCTTAAGCCATTCCTGTGAAGGTGCCTGCTACTTATTGTGTGCACCCGGTCAACATCCCAACTCAGCTCCTCAGTAACTTGAGATAAGGCCAAGGCCTCGGAAACAAACCGAACCTGTTACTCTATCCCTCCACAAAACCACCATTTATGTTCTTGTGGAATATGGTTGCTACTTTTGTTGACAGATTGAGCTGCAGTACATTTAAAAGAGTGTAATAAAACCAGAAGAAGCAAAGAATGCTTATGTTTGAGGTCAGAGATGCCAAAACAAATACGGGCTGCTGGATCCCTGTACTGACTCAGAAGGACTTCTCTCTCATCGAGTTTCTAATTTGGTGTGGCTTTTCCCTGTCTGGCTTTCCTCAAATCTTTCTTTTTCCTCACTTTAACCATACTTCTATCCTCAGTCAAGATATCATGCTACACTCTCCTGTTCTTTGTGGGCACAAATTGCCTCTGTTTGCTTTGAGAAGCACAGTCCTTTGACATTGGGCCAGAGTTCTGAGCTTTGAATCTACTCTGTATAGTTTCTTTTCCTCTTCCTGTCTCCTAAAATCTTTCCTTCTGAGTCTCTCGGATTCAGTCTCTTCTTTTTTAGGAATATTTTCCTAGTTTGTCTGACACCTGGATTTTATGAGTGCAATTGAGGATGTGGCTGTGAAGTTGGATCAAATTAATATTTACCATAAATATTTATTCACCTAAGACCTATTGTATTATTGCCAGTACTTATGTATTTTTCAGAGATAAATTCTGGCAATAATTTAACTATAATATATGATAAATATATTTATTTATAAATAATAATGTTTATTATATATTATTTTTAAAGTATTTATTTATAAATATATATATGTATATATATATATATATATAAACATGTATATATATGTGTGTGTGTGTGTGTGTGTGTATGTGTATGTTCGTATAAACACCATGCAGGTATTGGTGTTTTGATGCATATATGTCTGTGTGAGGGTGTCAGATCTTGGAGTTACAGACAGTTGTTAGCTACTATGTGGGAGTGGGAATTGAAACTGTGTTTTCTGGAAGAGTAGTCAGTGTTTTTAACTGCTGAGCCATATCTCCAGCCCCACATTATATATGAACTTATATTAATTATATGATGTTTGCATACCACATATTTATATTAATTAAATATACTTACTATATTATATGAATAGTATATAATAAATATGTAACAAAGTAAATATATAATATATAATAAAAATAATATAATTATTTTTTCGGCATAGATACTGAGATACAAGGAGCCTTCTACCTCATTTGTATAGTAATTAGAGTAAGCTAACAAATTATTAATAGCTAAATGCCAATCACCTCTTACTCAACAATCCTGGGATATTATTTAGATCTCTTTCTCCAAACAGTTATACAAAACCTAGACTGGCAGTGACTATCATCTTTAAAACACTGATTTTAGGATCTGCCTAATGCTTAACATGCTAGCGATCCTGAGGAATAAAAGTGTTAAATGTAACACAACATGACATAGTCTATGATGGAAGGAGGCCCTCCACTCCATTCTACTGGAAAAACAATCATCCCACAGAAGAGTTGACAAGTTGCAAAGATAGCCAAATAAGGGCCATCATTTGGGAGACAGTGATTTGTGCACAAAGGTGCCAGGTCTCATAGTCAAAGGCAAGGCGTGTCTCAATTCATCTGTCTGGAAGTACCTTGCCTGGCAGCAAGCAGCAGCCATTCATCGGTGGTACCATCAGGTCCCATTTCCTTCCTGTGCCACTTTGTTAGGCTGTGATGTGACCTTCACAGAGGACAAAACCAACATCAAATTCTCAGACCAGCCTTTTCTGCGGTCACTAATTCATCTATCCTCTTGGCTCCGACCTTTTCTCATTTTTAAGTGTTTACGTTCATCACATCATCTTGTGACGAATAAGAAACAGAGAGAGGGAGGAGACTGGAGTGATGGAAAACACGCACAAGGAGGGAGAGGTGGGGAAAGAAGGAGGGAGAATAGCAATGGTTTCTGCTAGAAACTGGTTCTCTCTGGCCCTGTCTTTTGTGTAAGCTTCTCCTAGCTCTCTCTAGCTGTATAAATCTCATTGCAGGCATGCAAACATACCTGGGAGCCCAATGCTTGAGTGTGTGTGTTTCAGGGGATGGTTCTGTGGGAGGATTTTGCAGAACAGATGTTCTGAGGATTATCTTCATCTCTGGCACCGGGTGCCTATTTCCTTTGTCTCCTGTCTTTCTGTTTCTTAGGCTGTGCCCTCGTTTTGGTGGAAAAAATCTTTCAGCATATCTCAGTGAAAGAGGTAAGGGGTGGAAAGATTTTTGAAATCTCTACATGTGATAAAATGTTTTATTGTGTTCCGACAGTTAACTGTTCGCTTTGCAAGGAATAAGTCAGAATTCTTTCCATGTGACTGTGCAGGCAGCACCACTGTAACCGAAGGGCAACAGAATACTAGCAGATGTCACTGCAGATTTTTTTTTGATACAGGATCTATTTTTTGACACAGGATGAGAGCAGGATGACCAGGGATCCCTTATGATTGATGTGTTTCTGCCCCTGTCCTCACTTGCAGTGCTGGGGTTACAAGCACCATTGTTCTTGGCTCTAAATGTAGATCCTGGGAAACCAAACTCAGGCTCTTGGACAGCAGACATTTTACCCACTCAGCTGTCTCCCCATCCTAGAAATCTTGGACTATAACCTGAGCAAAAAGTAAAGTAGTATTTGAACCATTTCATATTTCTATTTAGTATAACATGTAATGCCGTCTTTATAGAGAATGCCATGGATTTAAATAATATTGGCAAGACACTGAGAACAAACACACAATTTAATGACTAAAGAGTTCTTATTTATAACACTTTTGAAAAAAAATCTTGGTTTTGAAGGTAGTGGAGGCATGGCTTAGTGTCAACTCATTCAATTTGCTTTTTCCTTCCCTGAGTGCTGACTAACAGCTTTAACATAAAGGAAAAGCATGGTAGTTATGAAAGAACCCACTCTGAATTGGATGGAGACGATCGGTGATGGTGTAAAGACACCCACAGCACAAACAGTGGTGCCCAGAAACTCAGCAACTGCCCTCTGGAATTTCATCTGGGCTTTTGTCTAGTCCACTCAAATCCTCACAAGACTATTACCATAAATAGTGAATAAGCCTCTTAAGTTATCTAATCCCGTTTTTAAAAATGAGAAAAAATAACTTTAAAGACATTAAAATGTATGCAAACAAGAAAATATTTCTTATTATATATTTTAACTCCTAGTGTGCCTAGACTCCTACCAAATAATTAGAAAAGTAATTAGTGACTAGCTGAGTACACAGAAACATAGTAGAAGTTAAGTCACTAGGAGCCGAGGATGAGATCACACAAATGGTAATGTGTATAACAAAGGATATAATATTCTAGTTATGTAGGATAATGCCACAATGCTAACTTAATATTCTGAGGATCTAATATATGCCATGAGTACTGTGATTGCCAATGCTGTATTATATACCAGCAATTGTTCAAGAGAATATTTTAGTTCTTGTGTCATATGCAAAAAGATGACAATGTGAGATGATGGATATGTGGATTTATGTGAGTGTATAAATAATTTTTCATATATTAGTGACACATTAAAGCATCTTGTTACATACATAAGACATGTATAACTGTGTGTGTGTGTGTGGGTGGACATTTATTTATTTATTTATACACCCTGACCACAGTTTCTCCGCCCTGCTCTACTTCTATCCCTCCCTCACCTCCCCTTTGGCCCCCGTATCCACTCTTACTGTTTCTGCTCAGAAAGGGGCAGGCCTCCCATGGGTGTCAGCAAAGCATGGAGTAAGATTAAGCCCTTCCCCTTGTATTTAGGCTGAACAAGGCAATCGGTATGAGGAATAGGTTCCCAAGTGCCAGCCAAAGCATTAGGGTTGACCATGCTCCCACTATTAGGAGTCCCACAAACAGACCAAGTCACACAACTTTCACATATCTGTAGAAGGCTTAGATCAGTTCCATGCAGACTCCTTGGTTTTTGGTTCAATTCTTTCTCCCTCTCTTAGCAGGATTCCCTGACCTCTGCCTAATGCCTCGATGTGTGCTTCTCAGTTTATTTTTATCAGTTACTGGATGAAGGCTCTCTGATTAACAGTTGGGATAGTCACCAATATGATTACAGTAGTTGTCCAGTTCAAGATAAGTATCCACTATTCCAAGACTCGGCTGGGGTCATTCTTGCAGATTTGTGGAAGTTTCCCTTGCATCAGGTTTCTGCCTGATCACTAAAATCTCCTTCTTTCTAGTTATCTCTTTTAGTACTCTCCCAGTCCATTCACACACACCCCCCAACCTGATTCCTCAATTTCCCATCTCCACCTGCCCCCAGTCCAACCAGGAGATCTCTTCTATTTTCCCTTCCCAAGGAAATCCATGCACCCCACCCTGTCCTTGGGTCCTTCTTGCTACCTAGCCTCTGTGGGTCTATGGATTGTACCATGGCATCTAATGAGATAATCATGTGTTTTGTTTTGTTTTGTTTCCTTTCAGTTTGTTTATATGGTGTATTACATCGACAGACTTTCATATGTTGAACCATTCCTGTATCTCTGGGATGAAGTCCAGTGATCATGGTGGGTGGATGATCTTTTTGATGTGTTCTTGGATTCAGTTTGTTAGTATTTTATTGAGTATGTTTGCATCAGTGTTGAAGGAAAGCGGTCTGTAATTCTTTTCCTTTGTTGCGTGTTTGTGTGATTTGGTTTTTTTTTTTTTTTTTAAGTGGCTACACTTCTAATTGGTGGTAGAGGTGGAGAGAGAAATTAGTATTGATGAGAAATTATGAATAGATTTAATATATAAATAAAGGCAATACAAGTAGCTACTAAGTATAAAAATCAGAATTTTATTAGCATGTTATGATTTGTTCCAGATTAAAGACTTTCTTTTTGTACACATTCAAAAAGAATTCACAGAATTGACTTAATGGAATATGACACCACAGGAAATAGTGTGAACCAACGTCTCGTAGAATTTCAACACATTTTGTCTGATGTACAAATATCCAATCTTATCTGCTTCCATTTTAGACAACAATATAATCTTATCAGTCATGAGTTCACTTACTTATAAACATGATAACTAGGCAGCAGTGAGTTTTTTTCTTTAATTGAAATCAATATTCCAAACTAGTGTTTTAAATTGGGGTGTTTCTTCACTTATGCATAAGGTTGTGTTCTTGTAAAGATGTATGGAACCTATCTACTCTGGACATACTGAATCTTTTTAGTAATATTAGCATGTTCTTGGCATTCCAATGATGTTTAATTAGTAACAGGACATTACATACCAGGATTATTTGAAGACTTTTTTTAAGTACCGATAACTTTTATTCATTTCATAAATTATATAATATACCCACTTTGCAAAAATAAAAATTTTTACATTATATGTGTTTTATCTCTAAAGTTTTGTATAGACAATATTTTTCATGCTATAGGAACAATTTTCCTGGCCAGTATTGCTATCCTTGTGACAGAGGTGTTACCTGTTTTAGGCCTCTGAGTTGAAAATCATGAATAATTAGGTCCTATGTATCTGAACTGTTAGCCTTCTACACAGTGCTTTCGTTTGGCTGTGATTTTGCTTTGAAACCACTTAAAATTAGCTACTGGCTAGAGTGCATTGTCGTCAGTCATGAAGCCTCATGGGAAAGGACAGTTGCTGGAACTACACACATCGAGAGAACACCAGCAGTCAAGATGTTCAGAACTTTACAAAAACGCAAAAACAAACAACCCCCAATCCAAATGCACTCATGATGCCGTTACCCCAAGACTGAGTAGAATAACATTGCATAGGAGCATATAAATTTATGAGCAACAGTTGTGGGTTTTGGTTAGAATCTTGATGTTCTGGGTTCTGGATCTAAGGAGCCCTAACATGCTATTTATAACCAATAGCAACCTAATGTATCATGTTCTGTAAAATGAAACACAGTGTATCTAACTCTTATTAGGTCATCTTGTTTCAGTACACATAGATTAAAGGGGTGCTGTTTATGTTACTGACAAGGTGTAGTTGGAAGCATTAATTATGCACCAAAGACTGTGTGTAGTGTTATATGACAATGACACTTATACAGACTCTTGAGAAACCAACATTGACTTGATGAAGCCAATGCTTATGAACACCCCTTAGAAAAACTGTCCAGAACCCCTGGCTTTAGAGCCTACAGGTTCTTGTTAGTCTTCAAGTTGAGTTAGAAAGGCTGCTGCTTGGTAGGTCCCAGAATCTCAGGACATGTTGGGGATCATAAGAAAAGGATAGATCTGGTGATAAATCTATGATTTGCTTACCAGTCACAAGAGGTATATGACAGCTCAACTTAGAGTTTCCAAAGACAGCTTTCCATGAAGCAAATTTACTAAGAATATGGCAAGCTACAGGTTTTTGTTTTTTGTTTTGTTTTGTTTTTCTGTCCTATGCAAAGAATCAGGCCAAATTCAACAAAACAGAGACTACATTATTTTGTAAACAAGAATGGTTTTTACATTATGCTTAATCAAAAGATGACAGATAGAAGCTAATTTTAATTCCAGTAGACCATTATAGCAGACATGTTTGGGTGATCAAGTTTAGGAAAGAGTTCATTTGTCATTGACCTTTTTTGTCCCCTTTTTAAATTTAATTTAACTCATAGATAAGGAAACCATCATGTGTTTGGTTAAAATTTCATTTTGATTTATTTCCCCATTATTGAAAAACTAGTTACTTGTGATTAGATGTGATGTTATCGTGAACAAGCTTGCCAACTTTAACAGATTTTCAAGTCTTCTGATTTTTTTTCTGAATCAGTCAGTGTTTCCAAGTTTTCTCTCTCTTGTTTGTCACCACTGAGAACAAAAGTAAGACTATCCAAAGGACTCTGATGATCTCTGGGACAGCTTGTGGATGACTTTTCACTCCAGAGATAGGGTTGGAAGGAGCCCTGGAAACAAATGCAGCTGACTCAATTCATGCCTGAGGGACTGACTCATTGTCACAGAAGCCCAAACATGGACTAGATTTACCTTGGGAAAAGTCACTATCATGGCCACAAATAACATCCACTTCAATGTTCTGCATTTTCATATTCCTTACCAGAAAGTCACCAAGGCCCATCAGCACCATCAAGAAGATACTCTTAACTCCAAGAGGTCAACCCAAAGTACTGTGTGATAAAATATTACCATCCATTGAGGTTGAAATCCACGGGGCTGAACACTGTCAGCGTTCAATTATGATTCACGAATTCAATCTTTTAATATGAATATTTCTGTTTTAGATCTGAGTTCTCCCTACAAAGGAGCTCAAGATTCTTCTGAGGGCTACAGTTATAGCCATGTGCTACCATGCCTAGCCTAAGTCATTATCTTTAAAGATGCCTGGTTGTTTGTTTTCAAACAACTAACCCTTATCACTACCTCTCAATAGACTCATTAACAAAGTCCAGGAAGGCATTTTTTTTTTCTTTTTAAACTTACCTCCTATATTAAGTCCTTGCAGAACAAGACAAACCAGAATGGTCACCTATTTGAGAGAGGACCCCAAATCTGTAAGTAATAGGCTATTTCACGACATCAGAAGAGAAAGGACTCTGCTTGGTTTGAGGCTATAGTTCTCAAACCTAACCCATGCAGTCAGCGCTAGAGTCATAACAGCTATAATTTAATGATTCCCAATTGTACAATCTGGAAAACTGGGCTCTGTTGCTTTTTTATCTGACTTTAGACATGTTCTATCAGCCACTATTTCTTTTTTTGTTTGCTTTTCTCTCCCTCTCCCTCCCTCTCTCCCAGTCTCCCTTTTACCCTCTCTGCCCCCTCACATGCACCCTGACCACCCTCCCCTCCCATCCCCCCACCCCTATTCCACATGTAGGGCAATGTCATCCAGGTGGGGTCATGTAAATCTGTCAAGTCATTTGAAGTAGGGACTAGGACTTCTCTCCTCTTTCTAGGTTAAGGGAGTATCCCTCCATGGGGGATGTGTCCGCAAGGTCCTTTTGTGCACCAGGAATATATCCTGATTCCACTGTCTGAGGTGCCTTAGACTGCTCAGTCCTTCTGGCTGAGACCCATGTTCAGGGGGGCCTGAGTCAGTCCCATGCTGGATTCCCAGCTATCAATCTGGGGTCCAGTCAGCTCCTCCTTGTTCAGGTCAGCTGTCTCTATGTGTTTCTACAATCTGGTCTTGTCTCTCCCTCTGCATCTGGATTCTATGACTCAGTGTTTAGGTATGGGTGCTTGCTTCTGTTTCCAACAGGTACTAGATGAGGGCTCCATGATGGTGGATAAGTTAGTTGTTGATCTCACTATCCGAGAAGGGCATTTATGGTAGCCTTTCCATGGTTGCTCAAATTCAGCCCCTATTTCTAATTTTCTTTCAGATGTTTACAGACCACGGGAAAAGGCTTTTTTGTTTGCTTATTTTTGGTATTGTATTTTAATTACAGTATTTCTCTTTTCCCTTTCCTCCCTCCGAAGCCTTCCTTCCACACTACCTCTCCCTGCTTGCCTTCAAATTCATGGCCTCTTTGGAAAAGAGATTTTAAGGTCCCGTGATGCAGCCTTTTCATCTCGCCAGAACTCTGCAGGGCTGAGTAATCATCGTAGACAGTTCATAACGAGAGAAGGAAAGCAGCTTTGAGAAAATGACAAGGCTTAAATAAGGTAACAAGTTCAATTTCTATTGGAATTCTATGTAGTTTAACACATCTAGAGAAAAGTAGTTTTTCCACAAAACTACTAAAAGTAATTTTAAGAAAAAAATACATGTTTTTCTTTTTTTCTTGTAAAAGTGAAATGCTCTGCAATTTAAGGAAATGCTGACATGGATGTTTTAGGACTCATGCTCCAGGATTGGATATTTTAGATTCTTATGGTACCATCTAGTGACGGAGATAAGTAATAGCACCTTTATTTTACCCAATGGCTTTATGCTGCTGAGAGAGCTCTTCTGGGTTTTCTTCAGTGGTAGGTAGAAGGATGTGCACATACTCGGTGAGTTCTGCTCTGGGATACTGAGGAAAAGCATCTTATAGCCCCTATGTGGCTCCAGCATCATTTGAATAAAAGTATGTGCATCTCAACAAATATTTCATTTGTGTTTCTATCTTGAAATTCTTATTAGACTGTTACAAGTTTTCTTTTAAATATGCTTTGCATGACTTTTTAATTAAAGTTTACAGAAGGCTAGAACACACATTGAATTTAATATTAAAATTTAAACAGGAAGCTATGCCAATGTGGAAAGTTATAAGACGATAAGGAAGTCTTTAGGACTGCTGTACATCAATTACAAAGGGTACTTTCACAGGAAGAAAAAGTTTGGGTTGCATATGAAAGTGTTTTTTTGGGGGGTGGGGATGTTGAGACAAGGTTTCTCAGTGTAGCTTTGGAGGCTGTCCTAGAACTCACTCTGTAGACCAGGCTAGCTTCAAACTCACAGAGCTCTGCCTCCTCTGCCTCCGGAGTGCTGGGATTAAAGGTGTGCCCCACCACCTCGGAATTCAAGTGGTATTTTTTATGGGAGCAAAGGCATTGCTAAAGAAGGAGGTCACAGCTGGCTTTGCAAAGGTTGAAAAGCATGAGTGTGTGGGTTGCTGAATATCAAGCCCTTACCTTTTGATTCCTAATGTTAAAAAACACCCTTCTCAAAGAGCTGTCAAAAGAAAATACCCATTACCTACCCATTTCCTGATTAAACAGAGAACAAGTATTGTTTGAGGAGACAAACTGATGTGGAGGTATAAGATGCCCTCATTCCCTGATGGATAAGCTCTGTCAAAAATCAATGTCAGATGAGGCAGAGTCTGAGCTGTGGAAACAGCAGGAAGGCATCTGAGGGTCGGTCTGGCTCACACTCAAGTAGGGTGAGTGAGAGGATGGGTCAGGCACCTGGCCATTCATTAGTGACCACCCACTGAGCTCAAATATGGCTCTTTTTCTTGCTCAAAATTGGGTTATGCAGGAACAACGGGCAAATGAGCACGTGTGCACATATGTGTGTGCGCGTGTGTGTATAGAACCATATATATATACATATATATATATATATGCATACGAACATATTTAAGTTTAGACATTTCCCTTTCTTCGTAGCAGTGCCTGCAGGTAGAGTAAGCTCTGTGACTTAGTAAAGCAAAGCTATTAGAGAGGGAAATGTAAGCCCAACTCTTAAAAAGTTCAGTCTAAACCCTTGCAGTGTTCATAGTTTATAAAAACAAACACATGAAACTTGACCAAAATTTGGAAATCTTATAAATTATCTGTCTGTCTGTCTGTCTGTCTGCCTGCTTGCCTACCTACCTACCTACCTATCTATCTATCTATGTATCTATGTATCTATCTATCTGTGTGTTAGCATTCTATGAGCTCAGCTCTCGTTTACAGCTTGTAAACGTTCTGGTTTACATAATGAGAGCAAACACCTGTGACTGGAGTTCTTAATTGGTCTGGATAATAAAAAGCCTGAGCCAGATACAGAGGGAAATGCTAAGTGATCAGAGAGAAGGAGCAAGCCACTGCACACCTTATCTCCTTAGCATCTTAGCAGACCAGAGAGCTATTTCCTGTTTCTCCCTGCTTATGTCCTGTTTCTGCCCAGCTAGCTCACTTCCTGTCTGTCTGTACAGACCTCCCTGGTTATCTAGTGGCAAGTTCCAGTCTCTAACCCCCAGACAGGCTTTATTACAAGCAATATATCACCACAAATACCCCTTTGGAAAGGCCTGCTACTTTATGAATATATTGTTAATGACAGACATGAAATTTGCCTCTGAACAAACAGAAGCTTAGGAACTTCAGACAAGCCTCTGTCATGTTTAACCTGATGTTCAAAATTCTTTTGCTGGGAGAATGTTTGCTTTCCAAAACAAGAAGGTTGACAAAAGAAGGATTCATTGCTAACCAACAAAAATGTACTTTCAGGTGACTATGGCTATACATTATCCCGAGAACAGATTAGAAACTAGAGCAATTGAGTTCGTATGAAATGAGCTAGAGGCTAAAGTGGGTGGAAAGAAAATTCTGGGGATGCCTGAACCAGCTTCTACTGTCTGACCACCATACCAGTGAGCAGCAGTTTTGTTCTTATCAAACTAGGGTTGTGTCTTGCTGATTTGAACAGGTGAAATCTCTTCATGAGGAGAAATGACAGGTCATCCATGAAGGTAAATCCCCCAAGTTGTATGGAAACCTCACAAAGATCTGGGGAGTGTTCTGTTCTTGTCATTACAGGAAAACAGAAAAACTTTGGGTAACTCTCTAGGCAGTGAGATGTCTCTGTGAATTCTAGAGTTTATATATTATCCTTCTGTGGTCTTTGAGGGAGTTGAAGAAAGTTATGGTTACTGCTTTCCTTAATTATGATAAAAGGTAAGTTACATATAAGACTTTACACCTATATACAAATATGGGATAGAAGATAGAATATTTTCTTTAAATTTTGACAAATGTTAATAGACTAAATATTGTTAACTGTAGTTCCTGTTTGATAACTGTTTTGTTATACATAATTTTACTATGTTAAAGTTAAAATCTTTCCTTTCATTTAGACAGAGAAGAGGAGGTGATGGGGGATGTCCTTCTGCATATATGTTTCTCTTATTGGTTGATGAACAAAACACCATTTGGCCAATAGAGGCAGGAAGATAGGTGGGACTAGGAGACAAGGAGAATTCTGGGAAAGATAGGCAGAGAAGTGCTGGAAAGGGAAGCCATGTGGGATGCCAAAAGGAGTAATAGGTCTGGATGCTTCTCTGGTAAGATAAGAGTACGTGGAGATACTTAGATTAATAAAAATGGGTTAATAATTAAGACAGAACTAGCCGATAGAAAGCCCTAGCCATTGGCCAACAGTTAAATAATTAAAATGAGTCTTTGTGTGCTTATTTGGGGCTGAGGAAGGTGGTGGGACCTGGTGGGCCAAGAAAAACCGCCAGCAAAAGTGTCTCTATTGATAACTTTCATAATGTGTGATTGGCTTCACAACTATATTTGTATTTGTCACATTATAACAATGACAGCGTAGGTTGTGAGTTAAAGTTCCCAGAAGGAAGCCACACCAAATGTCAAACACTCTTCAGAAGCAGATTTACTAAGTAGAACTTTATTGACTGTGGGGCAGCTGGAAAGGTGCAGGTCTAGAGCCTAATTGCAATGGGTCTTGGGGTATCATTAACCCCTTACAGATCATTAATTCCCATCTGTGTGTCTGGCCTAACATCCCTGTGTGTATGAAGTGAAACCTTTGGAAGGTATTAGCTTAGCAGACCCCTGGCTTCTACCAACTCAAAGCTGACCATGTCATCAGGTGACATCTATGACAGGCAGCAGAGGCTTCCCAGCTTTTCTAGGACCTCCCTGTCTGATGTTTTCAATGTATTTGAAAAGCTCATTTATGGCTGTCATTTTTTTTTCTATAAATGTTCATGAAATTGCTACCTCAGTGGAACATAGAATTCAGGCTATCCATCCCAGTTCCCTCTCCTTCCCTCCCTTCTTCCCTCCCTCCCTCCCTCCCTCCCTCCCTCCCTCCCTCTCTCCCTCCCTCCCTTCCAAAGGCTGCATTTTTAAAAAAACATCAACAAGATACAGCTTGTGGCCCAGTGAGACAGCTCAGTGGGACAATACTTGCTACCAAGCCTGATAGCCTGATGGCTTGAGTTCAGTCCCCATATCCCTCATGGTAGAAAGGGACTCCCGCAAGTTTTCTTCTCTGTGGTGATATCTTGCTTGTACAAATAAAGCCTGTCTGAAGATCAGAGGCTGGAGCTTGCCACTAGCTAACCATAGAGGTCTGGACAGACAGACAGACAGGAAGTGAGATGGCTGGGCAGAGAGCGGATATAAACGGGAAGAAATAGGAACTTGCTGTCTTTTGTGCTGGGAAGCTAATGAAGTAAAGGCGGCTTTGGCTTGCTGCTTCTCTCTGAACTCTCAGCATTTTCCTCTATATCTGACTCCAGGCTTTTATTATTTAGACTAATTAAAAACAAGATTTCACAGGTTGAGGCATAAACTCCAATGGTGGAAGCACCGTGCAGGTGTGCCAGGAGAATGCTATATTCATTATCATTTTCATGATATTTATTCCCCTCAAATTTGTTATTCCCTTTTGTATATTAAGTAAAAATTGATTTTTTTGTGTCTCATTTTCTATTTGTAAATCCAAATGCTTTTATTTATGTTTGTTTATTTTAATGACCCCCTCTCCTCTCTGCTAGTCCCTCCAGCTTCAATGGCAAGGATTTCAGATTGCACAGAATCAGGACCAGACCCCCACTGAAGGCTGGGAAATGAGGAAGCTGAAGCAGGCACCATGGCTGTCATGCCTTTACATCAGCATTGGAGCCCAGCACATATCTAGACCAAATGTACTCGAGCTGAGAGACAAATTATCCTACTGAGAATTTCATGAGGCACCAATAATACTATTCCTCAAATGCTCCATTTGTAAAATTGCTTCCAGAGCAATATTGAGGATTTCCTTGATGCTGTCAGTTTTGTTCTAAAGGAAAAGGTAACATTCTGGATTCATCAAGCTGAAGCATCCTACCGGATGTGTTGGTCTCTGTCTCAACTACCTCATTTATTTATGTATGTATTTATTTATTGTGTCCATGGAGTCCATTTGTGCTGCTCAGACACTTTTGGGTATCGGGCTAACCCCAGGAAATGGGGAGGTGGTCATGAAACCCCATTCTTAGCTTAGGAGTTATTGGCAACTGATAGCTGCTGGGAGAGGGAGTCAGTTTTCTTCAAGTGTGTAGCCCCTGGTTGATAGACCATGATCATCTGATGATCTAACTCTTGCCCAGTCTCCTTCCCTGGGTGAATGTTTTTCTCACAAACACTCTATTCATCACTCCCTTCCTCTGACCTAATACAGTTTAGGGTACTCCTTCCCTACCCACTACTCAGAATACCCTAAACTCTTCTCTCTTCTTCTTCCCCATTTTCCTCCTCCTCATTCTTTTGCTTTTCTTCCTTCCTTCCTTCCTTCCTTCCTTCCTTCCTTCCTTCCTTCCTTCCTTTCTTTCTTTCTTTCTTTCTTTCTTTCTTTCTTTCTTTCTTTCTTTCTTTCTTTTTTGAGACAGTGTTTCATGTAGCTCTAGCTGTCCTAAAATTGTCTATATAGGTCAGGCTGGCCTTGAACTCACTGAGATCTTCCTGCCTCTGCCTCCTGAATACTGAGATTAAAGGTGTGTATTACTACACCTGACTCTTTTTTCCTCTTAAAAACATCACCCTTATTCCCCCTTGTATTGCTTGTGTGTGTGTGTGTGTGTGTGTGTGTGTGTGTGTGTGTGTGTGTGTGTGGTAGAAGTTGATTTTGGTTGTTCACCTACACTCTTCTCATTTTAAAACCATCACTGATTACATTTGTTCTTTAACTCACCACCCGATCTACTGATGTCCTCCCCATAACTCTTTTCTTACTTCCCTGCTTTGTCTCACACTCGAGACAGGGTCTGTCACTGAACTGGAGCTTGCCATTGCAACTAGATGGCCAATGAGCCACGGGGACCCTTCTGTCTCCACTCATCCAACACCAGAGTTCCGTATTGAGCCTGGCTTCTGAGTAGGTGCTCACTCTTGCATAGCAAACATAGCTGCACCATCTTCTCAGTCCTTTCCTTCTTTTCTTCTTTCTTTCTCTTCGTCATCTTTTTTTTTTCCCAAAACTTAATTTTGTTTGTTTTGAGACAAGGTTTCATCATGTAGCTTTGGCTTGCCTGGAACTTGCTACGTAGACCTCAAACTTACAGAGATCCATCTGCCTTTGCTTTGTGAGTACTAAAGGCATGCATCCCCAAGCCCAGTAAGGTTTATTCTTAAATGCCCAACAAGCTCTAAGACAACACTTTATTTCAGCTGTAAGTGGCATAAAATGTCATGAAAGAAAATGAAGATGTTTAAACAGGAAAAGAATCACACCATTTGGCATCAGGCATCAGCTTACTTTTTATCACATTTCATAATTCTACCCATGACCAGGGGGCGATTTCTTCTCTTTTTGTTTTTGTTGGTGTGGTGGTTTGAAAGAAGATGGCCCCCAAAGGGTTTGTTTTCTCAAGCTTCCCACAGTGTGACAGTCAGTTGAGTTTCTCTGAGTCAAGAGATTGGGCTCTCAGCTCCAGCACCACATCCGTCTGCACACCACTGTGCTCCCAGCCAGGATAACCTTTGGAACTACAAACGAGCCATCCCAACTAAATGTTTTCTTTGTAAGAGTTGCCATGGTCATGGTGTCTCTTTACAGCAATAGTAAACCCCAAATAAGACAGTTGGAAAGCCTGACTTTCCACATCCATCCCTTGGCACACCTCTTGGCCTGTCTCAGGGCAGCTTCTTGACACCATCTCAGCTGAACGTGACACTCACTCATTGCCTGTCTACAGAACATGTCCTCTTATGTATGGGTGGCATATTTACTATAATAAATCAACCATGATTTATACATGCTCTAGATTTCAAATTTGATTCATGTTTCCTTAGTTTTTACCTGACATCTTTTTTTTTTTCCTCTGAAGGGTTTTCTAGAATACTTCATTACCCCAAGCTGTCCTTCCCTTTAGGCTCCTCTTAAATGCAAATATCTCATATTTCCCTTGCTGCTGATGACTGACAACTTTTGAGGCATACTAGCCAGATTTTTTTCAGACTCGTTCTTGGACGATGTCAGTTTTTCTCAAGATTAGACTCAGTCTAGGGGTTCATGGAGGAAATTCCAGAGTCAGGGTGCGGTTTTCATCACATTGCAGACAGGATTTATTGCTGTGCATAGTGACTCCATCACCTGGGTGAGTTGATGCTTCTCAGGTTTCTGCCCTGGTATGAGTTTTGCTTTCACTCTTCACCGGGTACTTTAGGAGGAAGATGCCCTATACAGCTCACAGAGGATGGAAGAGTTATGTCATGTCAGTTTGGATTCACCAGTACACTTTGGTATTTATTTTACACTTTCATACTAAGGGTATTGATGCTTCTTCCGCCTTTGGCACTGGGCATTTTTCACTGGGTACCTGTGGTGCTCTGATGGGCCCCCATCAATGCCCTGGCTATTTCTGCGGCTACTGTTGAGCACTCCCTGACTTTGAGTCACTTTGAGCTGGCACAGTATCACCTCCCTAGCCCTCTACTGACATCAGAATGAGGTGGAGGGACAAGATGGAGAGTCCTGGCTCTACTCTTTGCTTTTAACAACCTGGATGGACAGGAGACCACAGTTTTGTTTTCCTATCATGCTGTTTGGTCAATGCCCCATGGTGATTATGTAAAATATTACTGTTCCTTGACTGTTTTTTTTCAATCTCTAGAAAAAAACAGGCTTTTATTAATGGACCTTACTCCTCCTATCTATCCACATAACCAGTTTTCTACAGGTTCACACCTGGGATATTTGAGGGGAAAGTAGTAAAAATAAACTTCCACACATATACATATAAGCATACATATACATACATATGCATACACATATATACACATATATACACACAGACATACATATACACACATGCATATACAAACATATGAATACACACACATATACATACATACACACATACATACACATACACACTACACATATATACATACCCATACATATATATATATATAAATATATATATGTATATATACATGTATGTATCACTGCTAGATTATTGATGGGAGACGTCATTCTGTAAATGTTTCTAATGCTGGTTAATGAATAAAGCACTGTTGGCCAGTAGGAAAGGAAGATAGGAGGGGCTAGGAGACAAGGAGGAAAGAGGAAGTGATAAGGAGGGGTCAACATGGAGAGTCTGGAGAGAATATAACCGCCAGCCGCCTCTTGCTGGTAAGACCACGTGGAAATACATAGAAATGGGTTAATAATTAAGACAGAGTTAACCGATAAGAAACAAGTAACTGGCCAACAGAATTATATCTAATACAGAGTCTCTGTGTGCTAATTGGGGCTGGCGCGGCGGCGGGACAAGACCAGGCGGCGGGCGGAAAAACCATACTCCTTACAGATTATATTGCTAGATTATTCCCTTGGGTCCTGAGGTCCCTCTTTTCTCTGACTTCTCTTTAAGCCCTGCTGTTTCCTCTATTTTATAATTAGTACCGTACCGAGGGTCTTAGTTGTACTTAGTGAAGGAGTAAGTATGAGTATGTCTGCTTTACCCCCTTAGACCTCACCATCAACTCTAACACTATAGTGAGGATGTCCTTTGTTACCGTGTGACACTGAATTTTTCCATGGAGAAATTACCATTTTTTTTTGGTCAGACACTGACGGGACCTTCGTGTTATCTTTCACTTATAAACTCTAAAGGAGAAAATTGGGAAATTAGTCATGGACAATGGAAGAAAGCTAAGTTTTCTCTTAAACATTTTAAAGTTACAGTTTTATGTTTAAATCAATGACATGCATCCCACTGAGCAGATTAACGAGGTGGTTCCTTCCCCCATTAGACGGTAAGAGCAGTTCAGCACAAGACTGAGTAGTTAAAGAGTCGGGTTTCTGTGAAATGAACTACAAGGCTTTGCTTCCACGCACCACTAATGAGAAGCTGTCTACGACCTTCCAGAAGCAGCCCAGCATCTGGCAGAACTCAGAAAACTGCCAGGGACATTGCATGTGCCAAGCAATCTACAATCAGCCATCACCTTGCCAACTAAATAAAAAGGACTCAACTGCCCTCAATTAACTGACTCTTGTGGGTTCCTGGGAACAGCTAAGCAAAGCCTGAACATCATAAACTATCACTTCTCCCTCAGAAAAGTGTAGTAGTCAAATTCATCCATAGGCTCAGTTTCGACCATAGAGAAACCATCAAGCTTTGTACTACACTAGGACTCAAATTCAAGATTTTTTTCTCCTTTTGAAATATAAAAATTAAATGATTTTTTATGCACATACTTGGAAACAACCATTCTGCATCTGAGCATCTCAGAATTTAAATCTGTAAGCATTAATGTTGGAAATGAGCTGATGTTGGGCCAAGTGTGGAAATTGAGATGGTGAAGACCAGGGTTTCTATTCCGGAAAGCAAAGAGAAAAAGAAAAACAAAATGCCGGTGTTGCCATTCATAGTTTAAGACAACACTTCTTGAAAAGCAACAGTTTTAAAGTACAGAGTTTGTACAATAATAAACATCAGTGGAGGAGAGATGCTCAGATCACCTAAGAGAACAAGCTGCTCTTGAGGGCGGCCCTTGAGCCATTGGTATGCTGTTGAAACAGATCAGAAAGAACTGACTAGCTTTGCAAGTTCTCACCCCACCCAACCCCAGACCACTGATTCCGGTTCTCTGGGGATGCAGCCTCACAATCTGAGTTTTGACAAGCCCTGCAGGTGACTTCACAGCTAGGTACATCTCTGAATATCAATATTTCATGTCAAGATAAGAAAAAGTGCCAATATTTTTCCAGTGTGTGCTTATAATTTGCTGTTCTTAACTTAAAAAAAAAATACTATCAAATAAACTAATAGTCTCATTACTTTACTACTTTTATGTGGTCTTAATGAATTGTTATTTTGGTATAATTTGGATTTTCAAATACGTACTTCACTTTCAATCACACTTATTTCTCTTGATTTCATTGCTCATTTGTCTGGCCTTTTAAAATTTATGTTATTAATACATTTTATTTAAATTAGGAATAATCTTATTTTACATTTCAATCCCAGTTCTTTTTCCTTCCCATCCTCCCATGCCCCCCCACCAACCTCCCCCATCCCATCCCCCATCTACTCCCTAGGGAGGGAGGGAGGGTGTGGCCTTCCATGAGGGATCAACAAAATCTGTCAAGTCATTTGGGGTAGGGCCTAGTCAGCGAGGGATACATCCTGGTTCCACTGTTAAATGCCCCATAGACTGCCCAGGCCTTCTAACTGAGACCCACCCACGTTCCGGGGGCCTGGTTTGGTCCTATGTTGATTGCAATCCATGAGCTCTCCCTTGTTTAGGTCAGCTGTTTCTGTGGGTTTCTCCAGTCTGATCTTGACCCCTTTGTTCATCTCTCCTCCCTCTCCCTCTCTGAAACTGGATTCCAGGAGTTTGGCTTAGTGCTTACTTGTGGATCTCTGCTTCTGCTCCCTTCAGCTACTGGATGAAGGCTCTATGGTAGCATTTAAGGTAGTCATCAATCTCATTATAAGGGAAGGGCATTTAAGGTAGCCTCTCCACTATTGCTTAGATTCCTAGTTGAGGTCATCCTTGTGGATCTCTGGACATTTCCCTAGTGCCAGATTTCTCTTTAAACCTATAATGACTCCCTCTATTGACATATCTCTTTCCTTGCTCTCCTCTATTCATCTCCCCACACAATCTTCCTGATCCCTCATGTTCTCCTCCCCCTCCTCTTCTCCCCTCCTCGTTTTTCTCCCTCCCTCCCCTTCCCCTATGCTCCCAATTTGTTCAGGGGCTCTTGGCCCTTTCCCCTTCACTGGAGGAACCATGTATATCTCCCTTAGGGTCCTCCTTGTTCCCTGGTTCTTGTGCTCTGGTCTTTATATTTCAACAATTTTTTATTTCCTTTCATTTATTTAATGAATTATGGTATGAAAATGAGTTTCCTTTCAAGTATGAAATCATAGGGAATATGTAGTTTATATTTTTGCTTCTGCTTTTTAAAATTTATTTTTTAACATTCTAATCCCAATCCCCCCTTTCTCCTTTCACTCTACCCCCCCATCCCCTCCCATCTGCTCCTCAGAGAGGGTAAGGCCTCCCCTGGGAAGTCTACTAAATGTGTCCCATCATCTCACTGAGGCAGGACCAAGGCACCTCTCCACCCCCACACCCCTGTGTCTAGGCTGAGCCCATGTAGGCTGGGCTCCACTAAGTCAGTTTGTGCATCAGTGTCAGATCTTGGACCCACTGCCAGTGGCCCCAGCCACGCCATTGCCACTTTATATTAAGGGAGTCTAGTTTGGTATTATGCAGGTTCCCCATTTGTCAGTCCAGAGTCACTGACTCCGGACTGTATGATTTCTAGTGGGCTTTACTGAAACATCTCAAAATGTCTTTATAAGCAGCAGGAAAAAAATGGCACATCATGCACAGGGTCTTGGCCTCCATTCCATCACTGTACTGAAAAGACAGAAATCAAGTTCTTGCATCAGAAAATGTGATAAATATACAGAGGCATGGGTTGGACCTACGCCCTCTGCATATGTGTTACAATTGTGTCCCTAGGGGATGCCTAACAGTGGGAACCGAGGCTGTCTCTGGCTCTTTTGCCTGCTTTTGGCAGCCCTTTCATCCTACTAGTTTGCCTCCTCCACCCTTGATATGAGGGCATATGCCTAATCTTATTGCAGCTTGACATGCAGTGTTTGGTTGATATCCCTGGGAGACCTGCACTTTCCTGAATGAAAACAGAGAGGAGTGGATGGAGAGGATGGGTGGGTGGGAGGTCAGGAGGAGAAACTGCAAGGAGAGCAGGGAGAGGTGAAAGCTGTTGGGATATAATATATGAGAGATGAATAAATTAAAAAAAATGTGTCGAGATGGAGAATAACAGCACATGCCAAAGCTACCTGTCTACCTGTCATTTCAGTAACATAAGCCTTGGGGTTTTCTCTACAGATTCTTTAGAAGTCATCAAGTCTTCAGGTTCGGTGGGATCAGGAAATGCTGGATAATGTTTAGCTCTCCTGGGGTAGTGAGAGCTCGGGAAGCAGAAGAAAGAAGTAAACAGGTTACTGAGTGCTTTCCTATGGCAAGACACCAGACCAAGCAAGAACTAAGCTGTCCAAGTTCAGCCTCCAGGGCATTGGACAGAAAGAGGGCTCCATCAGACCTCTATGGCACAAAGTATTGCCCGTTCTCTACCCGGAATCAAAAAAGGAGAAAAAGAGGGAGAGTACCCTTTGAAAGCTCTTCCCAGGACACCCAGTTGATTTTCACGTTCTATAACAGACTTTTATTAAAGTTGAAAAGAAAACTCCCAAATCTCAGCAGTTGCCCAGAGGAATCCAGCTCTTTAAGTTAACTGGCCAGTCCTGTCTTCACAGTTCCTTTTAGAGCACATGAGACGTTATAGAGCTGGAAGTTGCAGTCACTTGGAGAGCCCACATCAACTTCTTGATTCCCATTGAGTCCAGCCTCCATCTCTGTCTCAGATACTGTTGTTGTGCTAAAATACCCCAACAAAAACTACTTAAGGGAAAAGGGGTTGGGTTTAGCTCAGAGTGAATGAAGGCAGGGAAGTTACAGCAGCAGGGATTCCGAGGCATCTACAGCCAAGAAGGCAAAGCTGTGGGCGCAGGCGTGGTAGTGCTCAGCTCACTTTCCCCAACAGTGTAGGATCCCCTTGCCCAGGGAATGGTGCCATCCATAATTTAGATGGTTCCTTCCATGCCAGTTAAAGGAATTAATATAATCCTCACAGGCACATTCGGAGGCCCGTCTTCCTGATGATTCTAGCTTCTGTCAAGTGGATGGTTGATATTACCCGACAGGCTTATTTAGCCTTATCACCAGGCATGCATGTGGTATGGCAGCCTTTGGGGGATTCAAACCTGAATGGATGGAGTGCCTCTTAGTTGAGGTCTCAGTCACCACACACAGACTTGAGACATCTAGACTGAACTATGTCCAAATAAGCAACTCTGAGAAGCCCTTATCAGGCTACATGTACAATGTCTGTCAGTTAGGCAGCAATAACCACAGCAGAAGGGGTTCAGGCAAGGACTTACAATACATGGAGACCCTCTTCTGATCACTGTTAAGAAATGGCTTTAGGATTTGAGCTAGATGAAAATCTCAGTTCTATAATCAATTAGAAAATGCCCCTTATGTAAGTTGTGTGAGGAATTAGCTGTTCCACTTACATATCTGGAAAATTCCCTTCTATGGGTCACACTAATAACTGAAAGTGCCTCTCACAGTATTAACAACAGGCCATCAGTGCTTGCGAGAGAGTAATTGAAGCGAAACAGAAACACACCCCTTGCAAAAGAAACAAAACAAAACAAAACACCAAATAAATGGTAAGTAGTTGTTCCAGTAGTCACATGACTTGGCTTGGCTGGGGCAGTTTCATTCACTCCTATTGTCAAAATATCCGTTGTTTCTTAACACATATTCTGTATTTCTGTTTGTTTATGTACTTTTAACAATAAAGCATTAACATTAGTCACTGGTCACTGGGCTCATATAAGCTATTTTGAGTTTGATAGGCTTTTGCTTAGGGCTTCTGGTGCATAGTGAACAGACCTGAACTTGTACTTTATGTGACTGATTACAACCTACTCATATTTTCAGATGGAACACACAGTTACCCGCTTTGTCTCATGGTCAGAATGAAAGATTCACTGAGAAAATAAAGCACAATAAGATGTGAGCAGCAGAAGACAGTTTAGCCCTGAGGGGAGAGGAGAGGAGAGGGAGAGAGAGAGAGAGAGAGAGAGAGAGAGAGAGAGAGAGAGAGAGAGAGAGAGAGAGAGAGAGAGAGACAGAGACAGAGAGACAGAGAGCCAGCCCATGTGAAGCTCTGCTCTGTGGGCTACTGGCATCTGAGACCACCATAGCCAGCCTCTGCATCAGTCTTCCAGAGCTGCCAATCTGCCCTGCTCCTGGGAAACAGGAAACTGTTAGTTACAAAGATGTCCATGAAGAAAATGGATGAGTCTGAGCTGTCTATAGGAGTCAGCTGGATGCCCTTGCTACAGTGGTTTTGTTATTTGGTATAGAAACCAGTGTGACAATTTATTTACACATTGTATTTTTAGTTAAACCTTTGAAACTTCCAATAAACCTTTAATAAGATCAAAACAAAACAGACAAATAGCAAATCATTGAGCTGGGCAAAGTGGTGCATATTTATAGCTGAGTGGGAAGCAGAGTCAGGGGATGGCAAGTTATGGTATAGCCTAGGCTACACACCAAGACACTGCCTTAAAGTAAAACAAAATTAAAGTGAAATAATAAAACAAATAACCAGTTTGGAATCAACTATTTTCCTATTGTGGGAAAGGCCCTGGATTCAATTCCCAGTATCACATAGACAAGTAATCAGAAGAACAAATCGAAGTACATGTGTATTGTGTGGATTTGTGTGTCAATGACACAAGCTAGAGTCATCAAAGGAAGGAGCCTCTGCTGAGGAAATGCCTCCATGAGATCCATCTGTAAGGCATTTTCTCATTTAGTGATCAATACAGGAGGGCCCAGACCATGATAGAAGGTGCCATCCCTGAGTTGCTTGTCCTGGGTTCTATAAGAAGGATTGAAAAAGCCAGGGAAGCAAGCCAGTAAGCAGCTCCCCTCCATGGTCTCTGCATCATCCCTGCTTCTGTGATCCTGAGTTCATGTCCTGACTTCCTTCAGTGATGGACCGCAATGCTGAAGAGTAAGCCAAATAAACCTTAACCTCCCCAATTTTCTCTTTGGTCATGGTGTTGTGTTGCAGCAATAGAAACCCTAAGGCAACATGTTTAGTGAAAAGGTAAATAATTAGTTCTGTTTCTCAATAGTGTTGAGGATGAACATAATAAACTGTGTCAATTTTGAAGATGTTTACCCAAAACTGTGGCTACTATTGTTACATTATTGATTGTGCAAATCCAGAAGATAAAAATATTCTGAAGACACCCCAGTATCTACTGGAGTTGTGACCATCTTAAAAAAGAGCATATAACTTTCTCCTAAATCAAATGAATCCCTTGAAATTAACTCCTCTAATTTCTATCTTTTTCTTCCTCCCTCACAACATTGCCTAGTATACAACCTAGGCTGGAATACATTGTATATCCCAGGCTGGCCTTGAACTGTGATCTTCCTGCCCTCACCTCCTGAAAGGTGAATTTCCATGCATGAGCCACCATGTGCTAAGAGTGAAGCAATAGCTATTAATGCGCTATTCCTGTTAGACCTTCACAGGCAGAGAAGCTTGGTTATGTGGTGGACATCAGATACCTCACACAGAAGTTCAAATAAATACGTTCTGATGGTTCTGTTACAAATCATCTGTGCAGTGTCACTTGCCTTTAATCCCAGTGCTCAGGAGGCAGAGGCAAGCAGATCTCTGGGAGTTCCAGGCTACCCTGGTCTACATAGTGAGTTCTATAACAGCTAAAGCTACATAGTGAGGCTCTGTCTCAAAAAACTCAATAAAAAGTAAATAAAAAATAAATTCAACCACAGGATCAGGGAAAAGCTTTTGGAATTTCATCTGAAATATCTTATTGCATTATCGTTAGCCGTTAGCCCTATAAATTAAGTCCCGCATTTAACATTGAGGATGATTATATATATATATATATATATATATGTGTGTGTGTGTGTGTGTGTGTGTGTGTGTGTGTGTGTGTGTGTGTGAATAAAATATCTATGAGCAGACAAGATCATAGGGAAATAAGGCTGTCATCGTGTCAAGAAACTTACGGACAACTTCTACTTGGAATGAGGTGCATTTAATATAATATTTGCCAACACTTATGACTTGCTGGTGTCAAATATGATTGGATATTCTCATAATTGAATAATTGAAGCTCACACAATGGTGACAAAATAGGTGTTGAATGACAAGTGCAGGTGTGTGCCTCCATCCTGCTTATCACCAGTGAGATTGCTCATCTTCACAACCCTCCACCATCCATACTTCACGGTGGTACCAAACGTAAAAAGATGAACCTTCTAATGTTTACACTTCATTCAGAAATCATTGGAAATGCTTAATGGAGCTATTACACAGAATGTCAACGATCTCTTGACATTTTTTTTTTAAAAAATGTCAAAGTGTCAAAAATTCCAGTTTTAGGTCATTCTAATTATAGATTCAGATGATGCCAAGGGGACAGCACTGAACTTTAACGGGACAAAATAACTGAAAGGAAAAAACTGAACAAAGTCAATGAGAGACCCCATATGGTGTAAAACAATGTGAAATTCCATGATTTTGTTTTGGAATATTTTGGAGGTGGCTTAACTTTTGATATTTGTGGTCAGCAACGCTTATTAACTTCATCAGTGTAATTTTCCCACCCCTGGTATTACATTTTTACTTTTAGGAGTTCACTTTGAGTCTTGCTTGTCTTAAAACCTTCTATAATCATCCTTGGGGCTTTTTGATTTCCTTTATATCATTGAACATTCAGAATGCATTTACAACTGTTTTAAGGACTTTATCAAACAATTGTATTTATGTGGTTTCAGAGTCTGTTTCTAATTGACTTAATTTGGCAGTTTTTGTTTGGAGACCACAAGTTAGGAATTAAAACTCCTTGGGTACTGGGTTATCTGAAAGGAGGCATCTCAGGTGAGAAAATACCTCCGTAAGATCCAGCTGTTGAGCATTGCCTTAATTAGTGACTGATAGCAAGCTAGAAAACAGCACCATTCCATGGCCCCTGCATCAGCCCCTCCCTTCAAGTTCCTGTCCCATTTGGGTTCCTGTCCTGACTTCCTTCTATGATAATCAGTGAAATGGGAACATAAGCCTAATAAACTCTTTCCTCCCCAAGTTGCTTTGGCCATGATGCTTCATCCCAGCAACTGTTACCCTAACTGAGACAGTAAGGTTGGGCGAATATATTCCCTTTCACAGTTAGCTCATTTGTTCCTTCTCTCTGTTGTATTCTTGTCCTGGACTGCTGAATGTTCAAAATTTAAAAATCTTTATTTCATGTATTTTGTCCATTTTGAAATCCTTTAATGTGTGCAAGTAAACGCAGTTGTTACAAGCTTATTGAGTCCCTGTGAATGGCATGTAGACAGAATCACTAGCCATGTCCATCTTGATATGATCTTGTCATCCAGTTAACATTCCAAACATTAATATTTTGGCTATTTTTACATTTGTTTTACTTGCAAAGTATTCCAGTTTGACTGTCTAACCCTCCATCTCTCTTTTTATCATTACGAAGGTTGAACCCAGGGCCTGGTGCATGCTAGGCAAGCATTCTAGCCCTGAGCTATGCCCACACCCTAATTATACCAGTTTGGATGAGAAATTGCCAGTATTTGTTTTTATTTATTTATTTTGTAGTGTGTATGTGTGTGTGCACATGAACGAATGTGCAAATATGCACACACACACACAAGTACATGCACACATGTGTGCATGTGTGAATGTATGCTAAATATGTCCTTAGAGGGCAGAAGAAGGTGTTGAGTACCCCAGAGTAACAGGTAGTGGCAAGCCACTTGATATGAATGTTGGGAACTCAACTCAGGTACACTGAAAGGGAAATATGGGCACACACACACACACACACACACACACACAGAGAGAGAGAGAGAGAGAGAGAGAGAGAGACAGCTGTATGTGTTCTTAACCACTGAGCCTCTCTTCTGCTTTAACTAATATGTTAGTAATAAGTGCTAATGTTGTAGTTTAAATTATCTCTTAATTTAAATAAAATGAGAATGTGTCAGATTTTTAGTTCTTTTCAATGGAATTCAGTAACAACCTCAATGGTTACATTTTGAAGTAGTACCCACAAAATGTCCACAATTGAGTAAACTTTTCAAAATAATCTTTGGGGAAATCTTCATAAGATATGGAATGGCTTTCTGAAGGCTCCACATAACATCGGGATTGCTCAGTTGCAATCTCCTTTCCCAGTACCACTCCTGTAAATGTAGCGAATGCCTAGGTGCTAGCTGAGAACAGACAAGAGGAGACAGATGCTATCAGGGAGTCTTGGATGCTCCATGTATTAAGATAGCAAGTCTATCAAGAACAGCCAATGGCTAAATTCACATGTCCTCAGCAGCTTTACTTTCACAGTCCTCTCTGCCTCTGCCTGGCATCTTCCTTATTTAAATATGGGAAACACTTCAGTGTGGTTTTTTCAAAGGATTTTTTAGTCTGCCATTGGATGCTTCTGTATTTACTAGAAGGAATTGTCACATAAAAGCTGTGCCAGCCAAATCCTGTGAGCTCTTAGGAGGTTGTATAAAGTTACCTAAGCATGTTAGCTTACTGCTTTTTTTTTTTTTAAACCTGAGTACTTGATATGCATCAAACACCATAGTGAGGAAGTGTAAACCTGTTACTTTAGTCAGTAGTCATACAAACTTAGCAAAGTAGTTTTGTTCCCCATGTCAGAGTACTCACAAACATGGGAAACATTAAATAATGCTCAGCTCCTAAGAAGTAGGCTAGGAACTTGAGCTTTGCCAGTTGTGTTTTTTCACATGGCATTTGGTGGAGAAACAACATGGGGAACTCAGGAGTTGTGAAGAGTCCTAGGAACTTCAGACATGTCTTCATGTCTGAAGCTTACCTTGTGACTAGAAGCCTAGGAATGGGGCAGAGGATGAATAAATAAGATTAGAGAGAAAAGATGGATGCTGAGAGCCTCCAATGGATTATTGAGACAAACAGCAGCCATTGAGTTGTCTTCAGGAATTATGCAGTGAGATATAAATTGTATTGTGCTATTGTATTTGGATATGAAGTGCCCCTCCAACCCTAACTCTTCCCAAGGCTCATTAATTCCCACTTCTGGCAGCATTCAGTGTAGGGCTTTGGAGAAGTGACTGGTTCTTTAGGAAACTACTTTCATTTGACTGATTCAAGACCAGAAGGCGCTATTGGAAGGTGCTGAACTATGGAAGATGAGGCTTGGTGGGAAGAACTAGGTCACCTTTGAAGGAGCTCTTTCCCGAGCCCTCTGTTCTCCGTTCTCTGCTTTCTGGTCACCAAGGTGTTGCTGTACCATGGACCTGCTTTAGTGGTCTTCTCACTCACCGGAGGCCCAAAGCAATAGAGCCAGGTGGCCATGAGTCCACAGTATGACCAAAACAAAGACCCCCCCTTAAGCAGTTTCTATCAGAGATCTATCATAATATTAAAAATCCACTAACATCTGTGTGAGTCTGTAATTGGTCTAAGAAAAGGGTTTAAAGGGTTTGTCCTCATTAGCATTAGTGTTTCTAGGACTTCCTGTAGTGACTGGAGAGATGATAGTGTTTCCAAGGTCTACATTAATAAACGATGTCTGATGAATAATTGACTCATTATGTAATTGTATCTACAAACATAATTTTATTGCCACAAAACTCACAGTATCAATACAGCACTGATGCTTTTCTGGCAGCTTAGCAGCTGCCCATGAATCTAATGACTTAATTATCTGCGGCCCTACAGCCCCACAGTCAAAGTCCTGCCGGCCACTCAGGCAGGCTGGGGCCTGGACGACCTTCCAGTTTAAACTAAGTCTCAACAGAGACTCGGAAGTCAGATGTGGGGCTGAAAACCTGCTACATCAGAGAAGCTGAGAAGAAAAATCTGCTGGCCTTGCTTTTTGTGGCCAGAGACCCCCAGCAAGAGACATCTCTCTTCATTTTTCCCCCAAACAAAAAAGAGGCCAAACCCATGTCCCCACCCTTTTCTTCCTGTGCATATTCTCTATCCCAATCGCTGCCTCCTCTGTGGCCCATTTCGGCCAGTTAGTCACTAGCTCTGCCTCCAGGTTGAAGGAAAACTTTATTGAACAGTCTTGGAGTGTCACAGTGAGATCAAAATTCCCACAAGACAGAACCCGCATTCTGTTTCTCATTCTTCCTCTTCATTTTGTTGATCTGGGAAGTCCTAGATGGCATTAAGTATCATCCAGGCAAAGAAACCTCAGTTACTCAGCCATCCCATGCACCTGTTGGCTACTACACATTGTAACTGTGGCTTGGGGGCATTAGCCTTTTTCCTCCATTAGCTATCTGTAGTCTTGATGGAGTCACACTCGTTACAACCACACGAACCGTACCGTGGTATAGTTTTCATTTCTTATTGCACTCCACTAGGAGTGTGATCTGCTATCTTCGTCTTGTCTTTTCAGGAGTCAAAACATTTGTAACTTTTTCTTAACAAAGCGGTGGGCTACACAGACTCTGTGAGTCTTTCCTTAGGAGCCACAAAATAATCACCTCTCTATTGCCATCTTGACATCCTGCTGCAGGCATCCCCAGGCTATAGATACCCCAGGAGATAAAGCATCTTTGTCTATTTTTGGAATCACATAGACTTACCCAGTAAATATAAACCATATTCTTCAGTCCGAGGATTCTGTCAACCATTTTGCATGCTGATTTTATATCCACAATGATTCTATCTTTTTTGATTTCTAGATGCAAAATGATAAATTCCCATTTGAATGTGATGAAACCTTACCTTCTTAGCCTCTGTACTGGTATCTACCTATCAGTTGGAACTTGTTTTATATAGCTTCAAGGTATTGCCATGTAGGTATGTATGTATGTATATATGTATGTGCTATTTTCCCAATAGCACATATTTGCGTTATCTTTTCAGCTATAGGTTATTTTTGAAGATTATTTTTAGCATGTGCAAACTGCCTGTAAGTGCTAGTACTCCTTTCTTTAACATTTGCATTTACCCTGACAGTGCATATTCGTCTTGCATCCTTCTATCAACTTTTTGTCATGAATGAAAAGTAGCAAATTTATGCTCAACTCTTATTTTGAAGGAAAACAATTTGCACTAGAGCAATGATAATTTTAAAATGTCAAGAACTATTGTTCAGCAATAGCCATGACCTACTTATTTCAAACAGTTCTCAATATTGTAGGATTCTAGAATGACAATAGAATTGGGACAGTCCTTAGAAGTTCATGGTAATTAGGTTTCCAGATGCCTTTAAACCTTATGTTTTGTTTTATTTTTTAGGATTAAACACAAGGAGGAAAAGAATTAGATGCTTCATGTCAGTCCAGCTACATTGTAGAACAAGCTTACTATCAAATTACATATGCCAAGTACCCATGGATTTATCTGACTGTATATAATAGTATCACATTTTGTAAAACAAGGCTAAGTTAAATGATTGGCTCCTACAACCTCAGTGTTTGGTAAGTAGTAAAATGTGACTCATATTTGTCTATAAAATTCAGGTAAGGCCCAAATGCACAGGCAAGCGTCTGTACTTCAGAAGTACAGCTTTTTCTTTTCCTTTTGTCCAGATTCTGCTAAGTAGAAACCTTGCCTCTGCTACTGTGAGCATTTGTATTTTCATTTCTTAGCAACTTTCTAGTTAGCCAATACTTTCATTCTAAATTTCTTTTTTCCCCATGGGTTCTGTGTTTCTTACTTTCACTTTTAGCACAAGATTTGTACTTCCCCCCCATTTTCTGAATGTATACCCCCCCAAGTTTTAGGTATAGCGGGGATATTTAATGTACAAAATGATTTGGAGGAGTCAAACTTTCTTTAGAATGTAACTGTTTTGACTGTCTTGTTTCATGTATAGGAAAGGGTTAGTAGTGGAATGCTCTGTCCTTCTACAATACAATTGTCCCACTTTCCTTTGTGAGACAGGGGTTCTCTATGTTACAGCCCTGGCGGATCTCACTTTGTAGACCAGGCTGGCCTCAAACACACAAAGATCTGCCTGCCTCTGACTGCCTCATTTTCAGCAGATGTTTTCTGTATATCAGTATCTTAGACTCCTTTGCCTCCACTCTTTCACCATACTGCTGTCCTGCCAGGAAGAAATAAATGTCAAGTAGACTTGAGTGGGGATGAGGGTAATGTGCAGGGTTTAACCCGCTTCCTTGTGAAGTTCAGTTACTGTCCCATATCAGACCTATCATCGAATTTACTTGTCCTGCTGTTTCATCTCTAACTACTCTTTTTCCCTTGGAACCCTTGGCAACTGAGAATTTCCAAAGGAACAGCATCCTTTCAAACTGAAATTGTGATGCTAGCAAAGTTTTAGCTAGACTAAAATCAAGTAGCCTCACTGGTATCAGAACACACTCTGGAACGTCAGTGCTGCCACAGAGAGTCAACAGTTGCCTGGCCATTGCCTGACTAGTTGAAGGTGTATCAAATGATGAACACAGCTCATAGGTTATTAGTAAGCATCACTGGCACTCTACTGACTTCCCCTTAGTCCATCCTTCAGCATCTGTGCTAAATTTCTACGCACTAGGTCCTGGTGATCTTCAGAGCACCACCCTTGGACCCTTGGCGCTGTAGACTGAACCTTTGATGCAGCACCCTTCCTGCTTCAGAGTACATGTAGATGGGGGAAGAACTGGGTGGAGGCTGTGGTGGCAAGATTGTAGTAGTCATGAGAAGACTGGTCAGAGTCTCAGGAATAGTTTTATGTAGGAAATGGTATGATCAGTTGCTTAATAAAGTGATATTAAAGTGCCTGGTTTTATAGAACTCTGGAAATTTCAGAGACGTTGAAGTCAGTTTTTCTCCAGATTTCCTTAAAGAAAATAATGGCTTCACTCTGTGTAAAACAATAATTTATGGAGTTTCATGAGATAAAAAAATTCTGTTGTCATTAAAATTCCATCTTTTCCTACCATGAAATTAAAAACAAAATTTTAAATCTCATGCTCAGCAGACTTAACCCTCCAGGTTGTGTTATATTTCCTTTGGTTTTATTTTATTTGGAAATAGAGCACAATCTGTCCTTGTTGTCAGGATAATAGTCTTTCATACCCTGGAAAACTATTATTATGTTGATTTCTCTTGAGTTGACAAAATAATTCCCTTTGTGTAATTCTTTCCTTTCTGACTATTTAATCATCCAGCTATTTTCAGATTCTTTTCAAGTTCCCTTTCTTAATATACACCCTAGAACAACATATTAAATATGCGTTTTTCATACACTAAATCAGTAGTCAGAGCTTGTGTTTGATAGCTCTACTGAACTCCCTGGAAGGTTATATTCTGTTTTTCTGTGAAGAGGTACATTAATGCCTGTGTTTCAAGTGTCTACTAATCAATGAATGAATAGGTGAGGGAGAAAACACAAAGCAGTATACGTGCATATCTATTTTGCTAAGCCTAAATGTATTTCTGCCTTTCAAAAAGAATTGATCTGGCTGTGGTGGTGCATACCCATAGTCCTAGCACTTGGGAGGTGGAGGAATGAGGATCTAGACTTCAAGGTCATCTTCAGCTGAATAGTAATTTTGATGCTAATCTTTGATACATGACACCCTGTATCAAAAAGGGAAAATAGCAGCATAGAAATGTCATTTTATATTTGAACTAGTAGAATCGCGTAAGGAGATGCAACTTAGGCCATTGCAAAAAGCATTCGAGACTCAGGTTTGGATCTCACCTCTTCTTTCTTCAAGTATAGGTAGGCTCTTAACCAAGTAGCTCATTTCTCCATGACTTAACCTCTTTACTAAGAAAATAGACATACAGGTTGATCATTTCTGAATCCCTGATTACTGGAAATCTGTAGCTGCTAATATAATAAGCCAATCAAACTGAATTATTAAATCCAGGTTTAATGAGCAAAGCAAAGCAACTCCTAGGTGACCCTCAAGAGGTCAGGTGAGGAATCATGTGACAAATATGGCTACCAGGTCTTAAGTAGCCTATAAGGATGGCCTTGAGCAGCCCCCCAGGGGAAGAGCCAACCCTTGGCAGGCTTTATGAGGGCAAGGGTGCTGCTGCTTGGTGGGCTATTGAGAGGGTGGGGTTTAGAATTGGGGGGGTGAGGCTTGAACATGGGATGGGACCCCAAGTTGGAGAGCCCAAACATCGCATCCTTTTGGGGTATATATGGACACTGGTAGG
The DNA here is from genome assembly GCF_943737965.1 of Phodopus roborovskii. Classification (NCBI taxonomy): domain Eukaryota; kingdom Metazoa; phylum Chordata; class Mammalia; order Rodentia; family Cricetidae; genus Phodopus; species Phodopus roborovskii. The sequence continues at coordinate 9,765,637 of NW_026125444.1, forward strand.
GCTTCCACCTAAATATAGGTAAGTGTTGTGAAAGCTGTTTTGAAGATGAATATCACACAACTCTATAGCCCAGACTTTTATCCAATGTCACCAAAACCTTCAGTTTCAGAAGAACCTGGAGTAATTGTGGTGGTTTGAAAGAAAATGGCCATCAAAGGGAGTGACACTCTTAGGTGGTGAGGTCTTGTTGGAGTAGGTGTGGTCTTGTTGGAAGAAATGTGTCACTGTGGAGGCTTTGAGGTCTCCTATGCTCAAGCCATGCCTAGTGCCGCACTTGCTTCTGCTGCTTGTAGATCAAGATGAAGAGCTATCAGATCCTTCTCAGCACCATGTCTGCCTGCATACCACCTGTTTCACACTATGACTATAATGAACTAAACATTTGGAACTGTAAGCCAGCCTCGATTAAATGTTTTCCTTTAGAAGAGTCGCTGTGCATGGTGTCTCTTCACAGCAACGGAGACCCTAATAGCCTTGCTAGCAAGGCTTTGTCTTTCTGGAGAGGATGCTATTCCACTAGTGGCTGTTTGAGAACTCTTTGACTTGCACAAGTTTACTGCTTCATTTGTGACAATTTGTGCAATTAGATACTGAATTTATACACTGTGCTGTGAGTATCTCTGAACAAATCCTTCCATCTCCAAGAGCTCCAGTTTCTACATCATTAATAAATGAGAGAGATAGAACAGAGGATACTGAGGTCACTTAAAAGTGTGTGATTCAGGCATTTATTTAAAAGAGAACATGAGAAACTATGGAAAGGAAGTAAAAATACTTGCAATAGCTAAGATACAAACAAGGAACAGTGAAAGTATGGATATAGGGGTTGAGATAGAGTTCATTTGGTAGAGTGCTTGCCTAGTATACATGAAACCCTGAGTTCAGTCTGTAGAATAAATTTGGTATGATGACATACGTCAGGAATCTCATACTGCAGAGGTAGAAGCCAGTGGATCAGCAGTCCAAGGACATCTTTATGTATATAGTGAGTTTGAGGTTAGCTTGAGCTACTACATGAGACTCTGTCTCAAATACAAAAGCAAAATTTCAAACAAAGCAAACAAACAAAAGTAAGCCTAGGATGACTTTCAAGAAAGAAAAATTGTTATAGTTAACTCAATATGTAAGACAAGGAGAGAAGTGTTGATATTTTAACACATTTTAGGAATTTGGGTTCCACAGAATAGTTTATAAAGCTCATTGGTTTTTCTCCCTTCAATGCACATAAACTACATATTCCTACAGTTGCTTCCAATTATATTTGTCTGAACCCTTTGAACTAGACAACATTTGATTGACAGGAAAAAGAAAGGATACTATGCATATGAGGATTCAGCTGGGGATTGGAGAGATAGCTTGGTAGTTCAGAGCACTTGCTGTTTTTACAGAGCATTGGTTTAGCTCCCAGAACTCACATGGTAGTTGAGAAGCAACCATTTGCAGGATGTCCAATGCCTTCTATTGACCTCTGTGGACTCCAGGCATGTACAGGCATACATGCAGACAAAACAATCATGCATATAAAATAAGTAAATACATCTTAATAAATTAAAGAGGTTGGAGAGATGGTCCAGAGTTTTAGAGCACTGGCTGCTCTTCCAGAGGTCCTGAATTGAATTCCCAGCACCCATATGGTAGCTCAGACCCATCTGTAACTCCAGTTGCAGGAGATATGATACTCTTTTCCTTACCTTGTGGGGCCTTCACACACTTGTTGCACAGACTTATATGCAAGCAAAATACCCATATGTATAAAATTCAAAACAAAACAAAGGTAGGTGACAGGTGGTGTTGAAAGTACATGCCTTTAATCCCAGCACTTGGGAAGCAGAGGCAGGAAAATCTCTGTGAGTTCAGGGCCAACCTGGTCTACAGGGCAAGTTCTAGGACAGCCAAGGCTACACAAAGAAGCCCTGTCTCAAAAATCCAAACCAAACAAAGAAATTAAGAAAAGAAAGGTTCATCTTGTTGAGGTCAAGATGGTTAACAATGTTAATTTTTTTCTTTTAATGCTTATACATTCTATATCAGATAGGTTTATTTTCCAAGAGTGAGATTATTTCCTGCAGAGATAGACTCTCCAGGGCCTCTGTTGAAAGACAGAATTAAAACCCACATAGTGCTTTCTTTTACCTCCTGTATAGCTTAAACATCCAAGAAAAATGACTTTGTTTTATCTCAGTCTACTATTACACATGTTGCTAGACAGAAAATGTATTTTAACCTAAAGTTGATGTACCTTTCATTTCTCATTCCATGGTAATACCCATGATTCAAATAAGTCAGCAATACTCAGAAATATGACTATGAATCCAAGTACCTCAATCTCCTTTACTACAAATTAAATACATAATCACACTTTGATTATCAAAGGAGTGATGGATGTTCTCTCATTTTTAGACTTCCACACACTCTGCTCCCTTTGCCTGGTGTTAAGGGTGAGCTTGGGCCAAAGGCCCTTCCAGGTCCTGTGGGTTGGAACAAGGAGTGCTAAGCTTCTGTTCCACATCAGGGTCACGCTTGGCAAGGCCACTAATGGACTGGCACCAGGGGTGGGCACGGCCTGAGGCTGGGGACTAAAGCCTTAGAGTTTCCATATAAAGCTGTGGTCCAGTGTTCCAGACCAGTGAGATGGGAAAGGCTTTGATTACTGTAGCAGTATGTACCTTGCAAAAGAGAAACAAGAGCTTCTCTGAGCTCCCTGCTGTCTGGTATCCTTTATCGACTTGTTTTCTGCTTCTCATTTGAGGGGCACACTGGGAGCTATGATAATAAGACACCTCTTGGCTTGAGTCACCAACCCTTGCAGCCCTCCTGACTCATTTATTTATTTATTTATTTTTTTCATGCCTAGTTCTCCCCCTTGAGGTTCTAGGAAGAACAGCTTGTCTAGTTCAGTCTGGAGCAACCCCTGTCACAACACGGCTGTCACTCTTCAGACTAAGACTTACTCAGCACCTCTCTGGGACAATGTTTCTATCCATTTTTCCAGAGGCTCAGGTGCCTCCTCTCTGTCCCCAATTGTCCTAGGACTTTGTACAGTTCTAGTCCTGACATTTACTGCTTTTATGATAATTGCTGATTTTATTGATTGCTAGAAAACTCTATGGGAAGAGAAATCATGTGTTCTTTGTATCTTCTAGAAAGATCCAGATATAAATACACAAATTAGGCCAATGACAATGAAAATTATAAAACTGTGCAATCCCCAAAATCAAACAACAATAACAATAACATAACAGCAAGTAATTAGAAAAGTAGAGAAAAGCAAGGGGCGAGTCACTCCATAAAATCAACTGACAAGTGTGTTTTCCCAAGGAATTGCTCCAGTGGCACACGCTAAGAGAGGTCAGGAAAGCAGAGGACTGTGGGCGCATATAGCTTCAGCCTTGGCGATGAACAGGGCTTCTCAGGAGAGACACTAATGGATGTGGGGATAGCAAGAGGAGTCCAGAGGGAGAGGAAGGAAGGGAAAGGCAGCAACACATCAGGGGTATACTGTGGATCTATGTTTCTTGAGAACCTGCAGGTAGATGATGAAAGCTGTGTGAATAGTCATGGTAGTGTGTCTCCATGTGTGTTTGTCTCCATGTGTCTTCTGTTATGTTTATGTCTATGTACCAATTTGTCTCTATTCACATGTGTGTGTCCATGTCTCCCCCAGTCTGTGTGTGTGTGTGTGTGTGTTGTGTGTATGTGTGTATAAAATGCTTACATAAAACAGACTTATGTATATTTCCTAAGTTGAGAAAAGAATTACTAGAAGAACTTTTGGCTACACCCACAACCTAGTGGGAAGAAGAGAAACTGAGGTTTCTAATTTTTGCCTGTGAGAGTATAGTAATAGTGTTGTTTTCATGGTTTATTTATGCCTGCATGTGTTGATTATATATACCATTTCCCATATCCTTCTCTTGGAACATTCCTACCTGACTGTAGCCCAGTTGCTAAAGATTTGGAAAAATGGAGCAACATTTCAAAGTGATAGTCTTTGAGCTCCACAAAGGCAACAAATTAACGTTTCCATTTTTACATAAAATGATTTCATTCTACCTTGTGAGGTAAGCTCAAGAGAAAACTGAACAAGTAATCGAGTGCTACATCCTTGTATTGGAAGCAGAAGCACACTCAGGTGTGCCATACATATGTTTAGAATGGCCAAATTAAAAATGTATAGGATAATAATGTTGAAACGTATGCTCTTGGCTTGAAACTTTTGAGATTGTTCATTTAAAAGAACACTGGCAGGATTCAGCAGGGACTGTTGAAGAATCTATACTAGAAAGAATAGCTAAAGAGTCAGCCACTCTGTAATTTATCACTGTCTAAATTCCTTGGTGACATGGAGACTTACTGAATCTATATTTGTTAGAATACGGTACAATAGACAATCTTTAGAAATGATGTCTTTTGTAAAAGAACATCTCTGCTTGGAAGAAGCAATTACCCATGAAAAGGAACAAAAAGGAAAAATCTCTTCCCACCCCCACCTCCACTGAAAATTCTTTCTCAGTGGAGCTCTTAAACGCATATAGGCAACAACTTCAAAGTTGGGGAATTAGAGATATTTTCACTGAATAGTCCTACAAATTTATATTGAATAAGACCATAGTAACATGTAAAACACTTAAAAGATGGAAAATAAAATTCTGTTGGAAAGAAACCTTCTTTACCTCTCTTCCCTGTCAACAAGTTCTTGTATTGGAAATAGCCTCTTATACGACTCAGTTCCTTGGGATGTTTCTGAAAACATACTTTGCATTTGTAAGCATTTACATATTTACAATTTTGCTTCCATAAAGTAGATGTATATTGTCATTCACTTTGCTTTTCCCCCCTCCAGAATGGCCTTGAAGTTTAAAAAAGTATAAGCAAGATAACAGTGGGCATCCTTTGTTTTCAGAGCAATGACTCAGAAATGACCAGGGGACCTATGCCATCCCTTCCCTGCCATCCGTCAACATGCACAGACATTTCTGTTTTCTGTTGGGATGAGAGGAAAAGGAAGGAAGGAATTTGAATCTTGGAGGTTGTGGCTGTGGGGAGCCAAGGATAGGAGTGGCTTTGGCCCTACACTAAGTTGCCAAGAAAAGGAGTGGTTAGGGAAATAATGGAAATGGTTTGGGTTTGGTTTTGCTTTTGAGGGATGGGGTATAAATTGATTTGGAGGATTATGGAAAGTAGGAGATGCCCATAGTTAATTTCTGAGAAAGGACAGCCATTTCAGAGGCTTGGTGAACAGATGTGGTATGCAGTATGTGAGGAGAGCATCCCTCTACTTCCCCTTGGAACCTAGCAATGATCTGACACCCTTCAAATTTGGAAACAGAGAATTTGGAAAATTATAGGTGAGATCAGGAAAGGAAGGAAAAACAGATACCATACAGTTACAGACTGGGTTGTGGGCATGTGTGTGGAACCCTTTTGGTAAACTTCCTGAAATATCTCAGGGACACTTGAGGATGTGGTAATTATTAGTTGGAGCTCCTGCCAACATAATTTAGACATAAGTGTGTGGTTTTTTTTAGGCAATTGGGTCTATGTAAAAATGGAAACTATTAAATATAGAACATATGAAATATGTTTTAACAAGTTATAAAATGAAAGCTTAGGTTTCCAAACAACAGACACCTACCTATTCCAAGTTGAAGTCTTGGACCAGGGTTTCCAAGTAAGATTCTGAAAAGTAGATCATTCTTAGTCTTCTCATCCTAAGCAGAAATGTCCAAGCATGAGCAGAGGGTTGCAAATTGGCTTCTCAAGAGGCTTTGTTGGCAGAGCTGTGCTGAGGGCCTATCATTCCCACAAGAGCAAGTTCTGATAGATGCTTGCCTGTCTCATCAGGACAGTTCTTCAACTGGCACACTCTGAGGCCCAGATAAGCACTCCTTCAGGCTGATGTGGACCAGCATCTGAATCTCCTAAGGAATCTCAAGTGTGAAAGATTATCAGGGCTATTTGGGTCTGGGTAGTTATGAGATACCTCCAGAGCTCTCAGAGTTTGCTTAGACTAAGACGAAGTATACATTAACTATGAATGTGATGTAGGCTATAGATACAAAGGTCAGTCAGTCTTGTAGTTTTAGAATCTTTTAAATGATGTAATGGATATATTTGGAAGTAGAGGTTTGCCAAAGGTGTTGTGACCCACAGGTTGAGAACCACTGTTCTAGTGCAGGGATTTTCCACTATTTTTGAAGACAGATTAAATGATTTCCAAATAATAATTCAGAAAACTGCTTGTGTGACACACAGGACTCAACTCCCTTCCTATTACTTTAACAGGAAAGCTTAAAAAGGGAGAAATCATGACTGAGTTCTAGCATATTGCATCAGTAGGATGTCCTCAGACTTCAAATCCTTCTTTTACATACTTGGTTGTCTTTTCATTTTGCCACACATTCTTACTGATTCATTTCTGAGCACATGGAGAGGTTTAAGACATATTTTTTTCTTTTAATTGTATGTACTAGTGGTTTTGGACTCTCACTGAGAAGCCTCCACTTACATGGGAATCCTCAGTATGTGGTCGCCTCAAATCTTACCACTAGAAGAAGCCTCTATGCTCCTCCATCTTTGAAGTAGAATCAGCATCCCTAGTTTGCATATTATTGATATGTTTTAGCCCCTGCTAATGGGAGATGATGAAAAGTAACATCTACTGGCATAGTTCCTTGCAGCTTCACTGATGTGAATTGGGTCACTGAGAGTTCAAATGTGGACCATGTATTTCACAAGGACTTAAAAACATATGTTGAAGAAATGCAAGTACACATACACACTCAATCTGTTTCTACACTTGCTTTGGTTTCATGATACTAAATTAGAGTATATCATAACAAGGCTGTTGGGATTTACCAATCCTTTGAAATTTTAGTAACTTACTTTTTTGGTTATAGGTTCTATCTCAAGTACTTAGAAGGGTTAGACCATTTATAAAAACCTGATAAATGTGTGCAAGCATCCTCTCACTTTGGTAGGCGACTGTCAGAAGTTGTGAATGGATGGGGGATTGTTATACTTTTCTGCATTAGTTGAATAGTGCTGCTCCTCTGTTAGCCACTGCTTTTAGTTTAAATTCTGCCTTTGATAAAGTTAGTAAACTTAACAAGTATAAATTAAATCAATGACAATAGGTTATATGTTCTCATTTTCACTATATTACTCAAGAATAAGGAGTCTTGCAAGAGTTAACTTGTAGTTTGGGCACCTATTTCTCATCTGTCACATGCCCTGTAGCAGGAAAGAACATTGAAGGACTGAATTCTTGTGCTTTTGATTGCCTCTTCCTACTGCTCAGACATTGATTTGAATCTCCTTCTTCCCAATTCAAAGTCTGTTTAGTCAATCAGGCAGGAGAAAGAATAAAGTTTTCTATGGTGTTTTAAAATCCAATTTGCATTCAAGCATTTCATTGTACTTCTCTGAACCCCAAAGAGTCTGCAGGAAAAATTTCAGCAGCAGGAAAATGTCCATATTATAAAGGATGAAACCAACGACAAGGATGTCAGTCCCTAGTTCGTTACCAAGACTGATGGGCTGGTTCAATTAGCTTCATAGCATGTTCATATGTGAGCATGTGCAATACTTTATGAGTGTTCTACTAAAATAGTAATTTAAATAAATGAGCATTGATCAGTAACACAGATTTAAAGTTAAGTTAAAGTTACTATAAGCAAACCTAAAACACCTTTGTGGCTAATAGAGGAATTTCAGAAGAAGACTTTTTAATCCTTGATCAACTCATAAAGACCAACAAGACATGGGGAAAATGCAAGGATCCATTCGTGGCAAAGGTATAGAAGGAACAGTGTTGAAATTTAAGTATTTTACTACCTAGACAACGAATAGGAGATTAAGGCAAAAATGACAGTTCCCCATGATCCTTGATGTACTCACAGGAACAAACTTACACACATAAACACACACACACATACACACACACACACACACACACTAATACCCCTGCCAATACCCAAATGAGGGGCTGAGGGGCTAGGTCCCTACAATGTAAACTATAGGTCATTCTAATGTTGAGCAGCCAATTACATGTCTTTATTTCTTGATCTTTATTCTGGAGAAAACAGAGAGAAAGCCCCATACTTCCTAAAAAGGGAGGTAATAAAGCAATAAATCTATTATATAAGTCTGTCAGAGGAGAGAGATGAGTCTCCACTGAGGGATTTCTCAGTTCAGGCTGGCCTGTGGGAGACTGCCTTGATTGTTAAATGATGTAGGAGGGCTCAGCCAACTATGGGAGGTACCATCCCTAGGCTGGTCATCTTTGGATATATAAGAAAGCTAGCTATAAATGATTCTGCAAATGAGCCACAGTGTAATATCTCTCCAAAATTTTTTGTTTCAAGTTCCTGCTTGAGTTCGTGCCCTGACTTTTCTCAGTGATGGACCATAATAAAAACATATAAGCCAAGTAAATCCTCTCATCCTGTTAAGTTGCTTTTGTCCATCCTTAGTGATTTATTATAGCAATAGAGATAAATACACACGGATTCCACATAGGCCTCATTTCATAACCTCATCTAACATTCAGTAGCTCCTAAAGGCTCATATCTAAATGCTATCAGCTCAGGGTTAAAGCTTTGCCATATAGATTTGGGAGGGGAGAACACTCAGCTCCTAGGCCCTTATTCTGACTTAACTGTCATTCTTTTAATATAAGAGATGGCATATTGCCTCTAAGCAAAAACAGGGACTGTTGTGTGTAAGGAGTAAGGTTTTTCCTGATCTTGTCCCACCACTGTGCCAGCCCCAATTAACACTCTGAGACTCTGTATTTGATATAATGCTGTTGGCCAGGTACTAGTTTCTTATCGGCTAGCTCTGTCTTAATTATTAACCCATTTCTATGTATTTCCACGTGGTCTTACCAGGGAGAGGCGGCTGGGGGTTTTGCTTTCTCCAGACTCTCCATCTTGACTCCTCCCTACTACTTCTTCTTTCCTCCTCATCTCCTAGTCCCACCTATCTTGCTTTCCTATTGTCCAACAATGCTTTATTCATTAACCAGTATGAGAAACATATTTACAGAATGACATCTCCCATCAGTTGTGTTTGTGTTTTTTGAAAGGGGGATGGCAACTGGGGATTTTCCAGACCGGGAAAAGCCAAATAGTGGTGCAATTGTGAGGAGACTGTGAAGACTAGTAAGGGATCCTCACGCCAGAGTTGCCTACCTGAAGAATCTCTGCATCTGGTAGTCAGCAGGAAGGCCCATGCCACACTCATGGACCAGACCTCAAGGAGGCCAGGTGAAGTTCACACAGGGTAATTGTGGTGGGGAATCCAGAAGTGCTGCCTGTGGGCTCTCAAGCAACCATGCTGCTGCAGAGGATCTTCCTTTAGAGGCTGCTGCCCTGCACTTCTTATTCTGGGAGAAACACTTCACTCCACAAGCTTGGATGCAGCTCCCCCATGTTTCCTGTGTGCTTGTCTTTGAGAAGAGATCCGGAAGTGGGAGATTAGTGAGGTGAACAAGAACACAAAGCTCCTCTGTGGGTACTGTAATTCCTCTTACTAACTTCATTTTTTGGGATTCACCTTCCCCATGCTTCCTTACCATTCTGAATCTACCCTCACCTCTGCCCTTCGCCGGCCCTCAGCTTGCACCTTGCATCTGGTGGAGGAAATCCTCCTTCAGTTGAAAGCCTTGCTGATCACAGTCTTTCCACAGGCTGACTGTGAATGTGCATTTGAGGCTGCAAAGGATAAAGGGAGTGTCAGGAATACCTATGGGAATTAGTTCCTGAGGAATTTTTTTTCCTGCCTAGGCTGTGTTAAACAATCCCTCATCTCCTATAGATGATACCTATTACCCCTAAGAAGACAAACCCTGTGCTGTCCGAATGATGTCTTAAGTTACTTCTAGTTTTATAACATTTTATGATCAATATGGGATTCTAAGTGTGTGAATGAGTGGGTCTCTGATTCTTGTGCCTTCTCTTGGGATCTTTCCTTTTACTGGTTTGTCCTGTCCAACTTTGATGTGATGGTTTTTGTTTTCTCTTACATTTTTATTTTTTATATTTTAATGTATCTGTTAAAAGCCTGCTCTTTTCTGAACTGATCAGACTAAAGGAAGGAAACCATAATCAAAATATTTTATGTGAGAAAAGAATAAAAGGGGGAGAAAGAACACACACACACACACACACACACACACACACACACACACACCACCACCATCAACAACAACAACAACAACCAAACCTATTTATTTAGTAGAAGTAAGGATAAAGTCTATTTGAAAGCTTGAACATTATAGTATCCCCCAGGGTTCCTCTTGACAGAAGGAAAGGCTGCCTAACCACAGAGCTCAGGCCATTGAAGAATGACAAGAATTGTTTGGACTGACCTTTAAAAACAAACAAACAAACCGAAGTATATTAATGGTAAAGCTACACAACTTTGTCTTCCATCTTTGAGTTCATCATGAGAGCTCCATAATATCTCTGCACAGTTCTTTGTACTAATTATTTATGGAAGGAAAAAAAATAAAGAAGATGGGATAAGATAGTGACAAACGTTTGCATATGACGAGTACAGTCATGGCTATCTGTACTAGCAGATGACCCACAAGAATAGAAGAATGTTCATTGTTGGCCAATGCTATATACTACGTCTGGTCTACGGAGATCGACCATATTCAGTCAGTGCTATATTACCCACGAAAGAGCCCTGCTTCAGGATGGCTCCTTATGTCTGTTTCAAATAAGCGGGTTAAGACCCATAACCTGAAGGGCTGACTATGTCACTACTTCCGGAAACCACAGTAAATTATCTGGCAATTAGGCACACCCCATTAATGGAGCCCGAAACCCAGATCAGCCTTAGGATTGGCCAAAGATGTCCAAGGAGCTGAAGCTTTGTTCTAGGGCCTCCTTTCCCACCTCACTAATGTCTATAATCCCCTTTCAGTGGGAGGTAGTGCCAGAACGCCACTTCCTCCCCCATGCATTAGGAGGCAATGGAGTTCTCCGTGTTTATCCTGTGTCTTCCGCAACCAAGTGGCTCCCATTCTGAGACTTTCAAACAAAATTCAAAACAGTACCCTTGGAGCAGAATTTCAAGGGAGGTCCCTGCACAGCCGGCCAGCTTCATGGTTTTCCGTCAAAGGAACTCCAGCTTTAGTCTTTTGAAACCTGGTTCAAGTAAAATACCATTCTCATACTAGTTTGAATCGCATTTCCTCTGTCCACACAGCTTCTATAGCCTTGCCAGAAAGAGCACTTACCCCTCTACTTCCTGATTAAAAAAAAAAAAAAAAAAAAAAAAAAAAAAAGGTCTGGCTGGCCTATTTTAATATGCTAATTATCTCCATCTGTAAGTGCTTCCTAGCCTCTTTAGCTTTTTTTTTTTTGGCTCAAACTCACATCCCAACAATTCTTCTAAGAGGGCGGGGGAGGGAGGATGTGCCTTACAGCCAGAAACCAAGGTGCATAAAGATAGAACGGAACCTTTCCATAACTAAATATAATTGTGGGCATCACACAGGAGTTAGGATTTCAATACCAAATGTTTTTTAAAAATAATGGTTTTGGGTGGACTTGGTTTTGAAGCTGTGAAGCATAGTGCTCCCATACTTAAATCAGGGGTCCTTCCTAGCCCTTCCCAGACAGGGAAGAAAGTCAGCCTGCTATCCCGTTTAAGACTCCAGGCTTTCTACAGACCACAACTATATTTTGTCCTTGCACCATGTGTTTAGCTGTAAAAACTGCATGGCCTACCACATGAAACCTCATACTGTGTGAGGAAGAAAATAATAACATCCTTGTAAAAAGAACTACGTTTTCAAAATAATGTGTTTTCTTTGGCCTCTTGAAGTTCATTTTTTCAAGTTGAGAGGTGGGATTAAGGCAAAGCTCCAACATTCTCCCTTCTTACTTCCTGATGGGCGGGGAGTCAAATAGACCAAATAAAGGTCGGCATCATTGATTGACATGTGTGAGGATAACAGCTTCTTTTTATTTTATCCATTTTGAGATAGGGTCTCACTTTGTAGGCTTGGCTGGCCTGTAACTCTCTCTGTAGATCAGGTTGGTCTTGGATACATAGAGATGTCTCACCTCTGCCTTTCAAATGCTGAGATTAAAATCATGTATCTACAACCAGGCCTGGCCCGGTTTCAGAGTCTTTGAAACCTTTTCACAAGAAGCAAGCTTTCCTTTCCTATATTTAAAAATCACATAGCACTTAATGCCCACTGTTTTATTACGTTAAAAATAAACCTGTCTTTAGCCAAATGGTGAAAGCATAGGATTATATGTTAATGAGCAATAAAATGTGTTGATAAATCTATGCATTAAAAAATGATAGAGTACGATTAAACATATCTGTTTGCTCAAACTCTTGTTGCTTTATGGTAAAAGTATTCAGAATTGTCCCTTCTATGATTTAAGATGGAGTTTCTGTAGATTAAGGTTCCTTAATGCTTAACATCAATCCAGAATTTCATTGATTTTGCACACTGTAACTTAGTACTTGTTGGTTGAGTTTTCCGTGACTTAATTTGCCCTTTATTCTGTCCAGCCTTTGGTAGTTATCATTCTTCTGGTAACACCACATATAAGTGAGACCATGAGTTATTTGTCTTTATTGCCTTGCTTATTTCATTTACCATGTTTTCCAAACTGACTCATGCTGATGCAAATGGCAGGGTTTCTTTCTTTTTCACAACTGAATAATCTTCCATTGTGCACAACTGCCTTATGTTTAGAAACATGTCCATCCCTTAGTGGACACTGAGTTTGTTTCTGTTTCTGGGTTATGATAAGCAGTGTTCTGGCTACTTTTATGTCAGCTTGGCACAAGCTAGAGTCACTTCGGAAGAAGGAACCTTAATTGAGAAAATGCCCCTACCAGATCGGTCTGAGGGCAAGACTGAGGTGCATTTTCTTGATTGATAATTGGTGTGGGATGTTGCCACTCACTGTGGGTGATGCTATCCCTGGGCTGATCTGATAGTCCTGGATGCTATTAGAAAGCAAGCTGAGCAAACCATGCAGAGCAAGTGAGTAAGCAGTGATCTTCCATGGTTTCTGCTTTAGTTCTTCCTTCCAGGTTCCTATCTTGAGTTCCTGGCCTGATTTCCCTGAATGATGAACTGTGATTGGTACGTGTGAGATAAAATAAACCCTTTCCTCCCCAAGTCACTTGTGCTTATGGTGTTTTTAGGACAGCAATACAAAGCTAAGACAAATAGTATTGCAACAAACATTGAGATGCCGATATTTCTTTCTGTTCTCTTTTTTCCTCTCTCTCCTCTTCCCTCCCTCCCTCCCTCCCTCTCTTCTTCCCTCCCTCCCCTTACTCTTGTTTGTATACCCTTGTTTGTATACCCAATATTTTAGTTGCTGGACATGGGACACATATATGGCAGTTGAATTTCCACTTGGGGGACAAGCTTGCTTGCATACTGTTTTATACAATGGTTCTAGGAACTTACCTGCCACCCACCCACCAACACTTGTTATCTTCCAGCTTTCGGACACAGAGCCAGGACAAGGATGCAGTCATATCTCATTTTGTTCTTCTTTGCATTTCTAGGATGTTCTTTTTTGCTCAAGATGAATTGGCTTTTTAGATTTTTCTGTGTGCTTTTATAACATTTTTGTTATTTTTTTTCTAGTTCTGTAAAGGGCATTATTGGAAATTTGATAGGGTTTACATTCACCCTGTGGATGACAGGTTCTACAAGACTCTTAATACTTATTCCCCTCTATATACAGGATGTGGTTTCCCATTTGCCTGTGTACTTTCTGATTTCTTCATTGATGGCATATAGCTTTGTTGACATTGAGATCTTACCTCTTTGGTTAAACTTATTCCTAGTTATTTTATGTATTATATATCTGTACTTATGATTACTCCCTCTCCTTCTCTGCCAAATATATATATATACATATGTATTATATATATATTATATATGTGTGTGTATGTATATATGTATATATATATATATATATATTTATGTATATGTACATGTATGTGTGCACACATGTAGAGACCACAGGTAAGATTTTGGGTGTCTTCCTCTAGCTTTCTTCACCTTACTTTATGAGACAGGATCTCTTACTGAACCAGAGGACCACCATTTCAGCTAGACTGTCTGTCCAGCAAATCACTGGGATACCCTGCCTTTGTCCTTTGTCTAGTACCAAGGTTATAGGTGTCACACCACTCCTGCTTTTATGCCTTATTTTTGTGAAACATGGTTTCTCCACGGGATGTGGAGCTCAACAATTGGGCACAAATATACACAAATATATTAATGTTTTAAAAACAAAATATATAAAAATAAGGTTTTTTTTTTTAAATTCCATTCTTAGAGATGGCTATTGGGAACAACTAGGCAAGCTCCAACTTTTGCATTTCAAATTATCTATCTATTTATCATCTACCTACCTATCTACCTACCTACTTTGTTGTTTAGTATAAAGAGTGGCTTGATACTATCTCCTTTGAATGCAAAGCATTTTTATTGTGTTATATATTCCTGAAGGGTTTATTTTGGGAGTTGGGGAGATGGCTCAGTTGGTTAAGTTCTTGCTGAACAAACATGATAATCTGAATTCAGTCCATGAGAATACACATTTTAATAAAATCAGACATAATAATATATGTCTGTTATACCAATGCTGGGAGGTGGAGGCAGGGAGCTCACTGACCAGATTGTCTAGCTGAATTGTTGAGCTTCAGGTTGAGTGAAAGACTTATGTTTCAAAAAATAATGTGGCGAGCAAGTAAAGAAAACCTTAAAAAATGACCCCTGACCTCCACACCCACAAACACACACACAAACATGTGTATGCATAAACAGAGCAGAACAGATCCAATATAATAAAATGTAATTCTAAAGTCTAGACTGAAGACTTAACTGTTTCGCCATTGTATTTATAACTAAAAAATATCCATCAGTAACAGGCAGAATTAAAGAACAGTTAAATAAAAACCCTAGCAGAATACTTACACCAATTTCTCTGTATGTGGTAGCAGGTAAGTTAAAACACATAAATATTGCTGTCATTCTAGTTTTTAAAATAGTTTTTATGTGTATGAATGTTTTGCCGTCATGTATGTGTGTGCGCTATGTCTGTGCCTGGTGCCTGCACAAATAAAAACGCAATGCCTGATTCTCTGGGATTGGAGCTGTGAGCCAACATGTAGGTGATGGAAACTGAACCTGGATCTTCTGCAAGAGCAGCGAGTGCCCTTAAATTCCACTCCACCTCTCCAATCCCTGCCATTCCCATTTCACTTGACATGATAATGAGAACTCTAAACAAGTTTTGTTTCAAAATTAGTCCGTAATTGTCTTGATAGCTTCCACAAGTCAATTCCTCTAATGACTGCAAAGATGACTGGGTCAAAACTCAGCAACTGCTCTGAAATTCTGTCCCTAAATTTTCTCTTCCCATCTTTCCTCCAGGCTATTTGAAACATTTATGAGACTGAAAAATTGGCTTCATTACCCAGGAAATCTGGAGCTCAGTGATTTCAAACACCAAAGAAAAGAGCAAATGTCCGAGAGAAAAGTCAGCTACGTGAAGGGAGCATCTGTTGACGTAAATACTGGTTTTGCCCGAGTAGGCTTAGACTCGATTTAGTCGGCCCTTTCTGCTGTTCCTTAAATTTGACAAAACAAACATTTCCTGAAGCTATAACTTAAATCCCATTGAGAAAGTCATTTTAGTCACAATAGGCTCTTCCAGATTTACTGAGTTATAATTTTTATAACCCTTGAGGGAATGTTTATTGGGACAACTAATTTGTGTGTTTGTCATTAAGTTAAAGAATTTCTTTTGGAGTTTTACAATAGTTGTTTTGTTTCTTATTAAGTATTGTGTATCCACTGTAGAGAATATACAAGGACAAAATTCTGACCACAAGCCTGTTCATTCTTTCTGTTTCTTCTTGCATTATGATCTCGAGCCTGGGTGGGGGGCCCTGGGTAACATCACTTCGGTGCTTAGGGGTAATCATCCTTAGGGAAGACTGGTTCTCCCTTTGGAAACAGTCATTAATGAATTGCCTGGAGTTCTTCATCTGGGGGTGGAGACTTAGGGAATTTCCTCCATTGGCATTGGCATGTTAACTGGTAGTGTCATTATTCAGCTCTTATTTAGGCTGCCACATTGTTGAGATTGGATAAAGTTTCCTGTCCTACACAGAAGCATTTCTTAGAGTAGCAGATACCCGACCCTGTCTCTTATACTCTTTCTGGCCTCTGTGGTCTTTCCTGAGCCTTACGGGTAAGGGTTGTGTTGTGGATGTATCAATTGGGGCTGGGCACCACATGCTCAATCCTTTGAATTTTGGCCAGTTCAGGCTTTTCATAATGATCTACAGGGAAAAGAAGCTTCTTTGATATGGACTGAGAGCTATGCTTATCTATGGGTAGAAGGATAAGTATTTACAGTGCAGTTAGAAATTTTATTGGCTTAGGAAAGTGGCACTAGTAGGTTGTTGTCTAGATTACATGGTAATCATGGGTAGTTGGATAGCTTTACAGTCCCAGGCATGAATACTCCCTTTGCAGTCCAATTAGACAGTTGTGGTTACCACCGAGATATAAGTGCCGCCTTTGTGGATTTGGAGGTATCTCACCATATCTCACCATTCTGGTCATTTTTCTGTTTTGTAGGCATCACAGCTGGGTAGGTGGGTTTATATTTGCTTTTTTTGTCTTGGCAGCTTGCACAGAACCTCACAGTACTATGAGAGCTAGTCCTCACGAAGGAGATTTTCAAGTAAGGTTCATCTAGATTCCTCCAGTCCTGTATCTAAAGAGTATGGTGTCTTCAGCAAGACGAACTTATTTTCAAATTCTGGGAGGCAACCAAGGGCAACTTCAATAGTCTATATGTGTTTTGTTTTGTTTTCAAGACAGGATTTTCCTGGTAGTTTTGGAGGCTGTCTTGGCATTCATTCAGTAGATCAGCTGGACTTGAACTCACAGAGATTGTCCTGTCTCTGCCTCCCAAATGATGGGATTAAAGGTGTGTGCCACCACCACCCAGCATCTGTATTGTTCTATGGGGTTTCGTGGACTGTCCTGATCAAATGCTTGAAAGGTTTCTCATGCCTGGGTGCTGGGATTTGTGTTGGATAGACTATGGCTCTTGGAAGGAGTATTAATATAACTAGAGGTACAAGTTCATTTACATACAGATACACTTACATATTATACATAATTTTAGGTAAATATAAAAATATGATTCCCTGTGTCTTTTTCAAATATCCTGTTATTTATTCCTAATTTCTTCACCCTCCCATGTATTTTCCAGACCCCCATCCATAGTTAAAGCTCCCTCTCTCTGTTTCTTTCATTTGCCCCTTCTTCCATTCCATAAACCACATTATAAAGGAAGAATAGTCACTCTTGGGTGACATTTTATGATTAGTCTAAAACATCTATGAGCTACAGGATATTATTCCTGTGTTTAGGTATGTGACCTCAGAGATAGACTATCACACATAGGCATCTTTTGTGGATTCTTGCAAGATTTTGTTTCTTATTAAAAAACATCGGTTTTAGGTGGAAGCCCCTTTTGGTGACATCTATCTTGCTTCCTTGTTTGAACACAACCGTGTGAGTATGTGGGACTCAGAGCTGTAGAAGGCATTGTTGCAACCAATGAGTAACGATATGAAGGCTGAAGACCACATGCAACAGAACAAAGATCGAAAATAATTTTGTTCATGGACAGAGTTGGGCTGCGGAACTAACATTAGTTGTATTCTCAGATTTTCTGCCCAAATAGTAGCCACTATCCTGTTTTCACCTGTAAATGAGAAATGCTAATGAACCTTAAATCATTGAAACTGATACCTATATATGTAACTTTTAATACATGTAACTTTTAATACATTTTCATATACATATACATAAATATGTGTATGCATACACACAGACACATATACTGTTTTAAAAATTTAGAATCACATGAAATGTACAGTTTAAAAAATCTGATCAAGTAGGGCATTGGTGGTGCATACCTTTAATCCCAGCACTTGGAGGCAGAGTTCGAGACCAGCCTGGTCTACAAGAGGTAGTTCCAGGACAGGCTCCAAAGCCACAGAGAAACCCAATTTCAAAAACAAAACAAAAAAAGTCTGGTCAAATTATGGAGAGGGAGAGAGAGAGAGAGAGAGAGAGAGAGAGAGAGAGAGAGAGAGAGAGAGAGAGAGAGAGAGAAAGAGAGAGAGAGAGAGAGAGAGAGAGTCTAAATTGGAGTTCTCCATCAAATTCCTCCCCTCAGAGCTCAGGGAATCCCACAGAAGAAGAGTCAGAAATATTTTAAGACTTGGCGGAGATGGAGGACACTAGGAGAATGAGGCCCTCTGAGTCACCTAAGCAGGGAAAATCTGAGCTTACAGAAATGGAATCAGCAAACACAGAGCCCATCTGAGCCTGAATGAGGTCCTCTGAGTTTATATCACAGCTATTAGCTTAGTATCTTTATGGAACTCCTGACTGTGAGACAGGATGTGTCTCTGACTCCGGTGATTGCTCTTGGGATTCTGTTCCTCCCATTGGGCTGCCATGTCCAACTTTGATATGATGGGTTTTGCTTCATCTTGTTATATTTTATGCTGGCATGTTGGTTGTTATCTCTCAGAAGTCTGTTCTTTTCTAATGAGAGACAGAAAGGAGTGAGTCTATGTGGAGGATGGTTGAGAAGAACTGGGAGGAACAGAGGGAAAGGAAACTATAACCAGAATGTATTGTATGAGAAATGGATCTGTTTAAAATACATAAATAAACTGATATGTCAACATTTAAAAAATCTGGTCAAATTTTCTATAGTGGTGATGAAGAGTTGTGTTTAACCATTTTTGATTGTTGCATATATAAGTAGTTTCTTTTGTTGTTGAGGTGCTGTGGATTGAACACAGGGCCACATGAATACTAAGGACCTCTCTACTGCTGAGATATAGCTCCATCCTTTGCTTTTTGAGAAGGGTCCTTGTTGTGTGGCTCAGATTTGACTTAAATTCTTGTTCCTCCTGCATCATAGGCGTGTATCACTATGTTTGGCAATAAACACTTTGATGAGAAAATAATCACGTTTTGAGGGTTTGCTTTAAGAAATCCTGGTAGCAGGGCTGCTGTTGTGCACTTTTTAAGCTTGTGGCTTTCATGTTGTCTGAGGAGAAGCTATGTAGTGGATTTGTCTTTTCTCTTACCTGAATAATCTCAATGCACGCTTGTGCCTCTTCTCTGCAGCACTGCTCAATGGTGCAACCCACTGTCATCATCACAACCTTTACTATGCAGCTGCAAATCTAGTGGGAGGCTGCGAGATCATGCCTCAGGAGCCTGATTAGCATTGTTCATAACAACAGGTGTTGGGTAGAGGCTGTGGTTTCGGAGCACTGGTTAATCCTGTGTGAGTGTGCACTCACGTGTTCTTAAATACTTTTTACTTGTGTTTATATTATGAAACCCCTTAATATGTCAGGTCTTATTCAGAGTGAGGTGCCTGTGATCTAGGCATAAAGACAGACAGCCCTTACCTATGCTTTAATTTAGTAAGACCATGCATTATTTCACAATGAAGAAAAATGAAAACGTCTTAAACTTGTGTGTGTGTGTGTGTGTGTGTGTGTGTGTGTGTGTGTGTGTGTGTTTAGGAGTCTTAGTTACTTTTCTTAATGCTGTGTGAAAATGTCTTACAAAAACAACTTAAAGAAGGGAGTGCTATTTTTGCTCATGGTTTGAGGGTACATGCTACCATTTCTGGGAAGACACAGTGGCAGGAATGTGAGGCAGTTGGTCACATTTGTTCACAGTGAAGAGGCAGAGGGAGTGGAACACTTCACTTTTATATTTAGTCCAGGACCCAACCCATGGAAGGCTAGCATTCAGATTTATGTGAATATTGCCATAAAATTACTCCAGTTTACCCAACCTAGAAGCTTCCTCACAGACATGATGAGAGATTTGACTTGTAAGGGATTCGAGACCCCCATCAAGTTCACAATCAATATTTAGCATCAATTAGGCAATCTTTGTCTTAACAAATTTTGCCCATAACTTCATTAGTATAGTCATGTGCAGTTTGAATTTGCTATTCTCTGTGTTAGCAAATGCTTCCTGCATGTTTACCCTTTAGAAATGCTCAACAGGAATGCATAATATGTTCCCTTGATAGATTCTATTTGTATTGTATAGCAATTTAAACATACATGTGAATTAATATAAAAGAAAGGGCCATTGTGGACTCAAACACCAGATGGATTCTATATAAAACCTCATCCTGCAAGGGATTTATTTTGGAATGATTCAATTACCCACAGCTTGGTGACATATTCCAATTTGTTGTTAGAGCTTTGATTCTCATAGAATTTGTTGCTTTCTTTGGTACTATTACTCAGTACACATGATGCTATTACCTGTTAAATCGACCACAATGTTGATATTTCTATTTTGTATTGTTACACATTTTGTATGATTACTGAATAAATTTAAATAATATCATAGCTACAGAATGACCCGTGTTCCTGGCAATTTTGGTTGGTTTGCAGAAAAAAAGGCTATATTTGGCACTAAATTCAATTTGTCATCTGTTAATATATTCCTAGTTACTAATCTTGTGGATGAGTTTGCCTTGAGTGCTCAGAGAAAGGTTGAAAGTTGTAAAATGTATGGGGTTGGCTAAGCTTGGAATCAGGGAACAAGGGTTTCAGTCTTATTCATGCCACTTTTTGTGCCTTGGCCTAAGTCATCCATTGCTCTTATTTTTACGGTAGGTTTCTGGAAGATTTCTGGGTCATCTGAGTAACTGGATCATTTGGGGAGAGAGGGTCAAGGAAGCAAGCTGAACACTGTCAATGGGTGATACATTGGGGTCTATGTAATGTGCCATCATTATCATATGTTATATATAAAAGGCATTGAGAAGTACAAAAACAACAACAAAAGAAAGCAGTAAGAGAGAGGGGGGCGAACAAGGAAAGGAAATATAATTAAGCCAACAAGCTCCCAGTGCAGAATTCTTACTATTATCTAAGTTTACCCAGCAAGGAATAAAACCTAGGATTCTTTTTATATATGGATTTGATTCATTTTGCATATAAGCCAGATGATGTCTTTTCACACAATATTAATATTACCCTTTCATCTCAAAAGACAAACGGGGTCAACATTGTGGTTTGACTTCGTACATTGGTCATTATTGTCCTTGTTAAAATGCTTTGGGGGCTGGAGAACTGGCTCAGTGGTTAAGAGCACTTGTTGCTCTTGCAGAGAATCTGGGTTTGCTTCCTGCAGAGGCCCTGAATTTTATTCCCAGCATCCACATGATAGTTCACAACCATCTACAACTTCAGACCCAGGGGATCTAATGTCCCCTTCTGACTTCTTCAGACACCAGTGTTCATATTATGCACAGACACATGGGCAGAGAAAACATTCGTACACATAAAGTAATAAATAAACTTAAAAGGGTGAGGCAAATACAATCTTTGAAAAAGACAAAATACCCAAGAAATTTAAGGAAGGAAGGGGTTATTTTGGCTCAGGGTTTGGGAGTATATGGTAAATCATGGCTGGGAAGATGTGGCCAGAGAGGCGAAAGGTGGGAAGTTATAATGTGTCTGCAGTTAATGTATAGAGAGATGAATGTTGGAGTCCAGCTGGATTTTTCCTTGTCTATTTTTATTCAATTTGTAATCCTGTCTGGTGAGATGATGTCAATCAGTTATACCTCTGTGGAAATACATACATACATACATACATATACATATATATATATATATATATATATATATTTATTTTATATAACCAAGTCAATTTAAGTGAAAACAAACATTTATAGACAATATTTGGGAATTTGGGCATCATTATTTCCAAACTACTTCCTGCTGGTAAGGGGCACTGTCATGGGGGATTCTAAGAAGATGCAGAAATCCTGGCTGTAGTCTGTAAGCCTGCTTGGTCCAGCTGTTTTTTTTTTTTTTTAGAAATATAATAGCCATTTCTTTTTTTTTTATGCATATAGAGTATTTTTTATTTAATTTTATATAACAAAGTCCACTTAAATGAAAACAAACATTTATACACAATATTTGGGAATTTGGGCGTCGTTCTTTCCAAACTACTTCCTGCTGGTAAGGGGCGCTGTCTTGGGGGATTCGAAGAAGATTCAGATATCCTAGCTGTAGTCTGTAGGGCTGTTTTGTCCAGCTGTTTGGAATGTAGGATCAGCTTGTACTCTGTTTCAGGCGGTCTGGTGTGATCAAACCACATTAGTCTGGAAGGAATCCACATCTTTTCATTTTCTGTGGAAACAAAAATAGAAATACTTTTCCCCAGTAACTTGTTCTTCAACTTAAATTTTGGAGTCAAAGTTTTTTTTTTTTTTTTTTTTATTCTTATTTTACATGTCGATCCCAGTTCCCTCTCCCTCCCTCCCTCCCTCCCCCCAAGCCCTCCCTCCCTCCTTCCCTCCCTTTTGCCCTCTCTACCCTCTCCCATGCACTCTAAACACCCTCCCCTCCCAACCCCCCACCACAATACAATATGTAGGGGAATGCCATCCAGTTGGGGTCATGTAGATCTGACAGGTCCTGTGAAGTAGGGACTAGGGCTTCTCTCCTATCTCTAGAATAAGGCAGTTATCCCTCCATGGGGGATATGTTTGCAAAGTCCTTTTGTGCACCAGGGATACATCCTGGCTCCACTGTCTGAGGTCTCTTAGACTGCTCAGACCTTCTGGCTGAGACCCATATTCAGGGGGGGTCCGAGTCAGACCCCTGTTGGCTTCCCAGCTATCAGTCTAGTGGCCCTTAGCTCCTCCTTGTTCAGGTAAGCTGTCTCTATGTACTTCTACCGCATGGTCTTGTCCTCTCCATCTGCTTCTGGGTTCTAGTTTGACTCAGTGTTTATGTATGGGTGTTTGCTCCTGTTTTCAACAGGCATTAGTTGAGGACTCCATGGAGAAGTTAGTTGTTGATCTCACTCTCCGGGAAGGGCATTTATGATAGCCTTTCCACGGAAGCTGAGATTGTTAGTTGGGAGCAGTCTTGTAGTTCCCTCGACCTTTCTTTGTGTTCAACTTTATCTTCAAACCAATATTGGCTCCCTCTCTTTATGTTCTCTCTCTCTGTCTCTGTCTCTCTCTCTCTTTCCTATTTTCCATTCCTAACCAGGCTCAATCCTCCTGGTCGCACATGCCTTCCTCTCCTCCCTCTCATTTTCTCCTACTTCTCTCTCCATTAGCTGTCCTCCCCCACTATACCTGAGGTCTGGGGGACTTGTCCCTTCCCAGTTCTGTGAGGGACTTTATATGAATCTCTTAGAATACAACTTGTATCCTAGTTCCTCTGGTGATGTGAATTATAGGCTGGTCCAGCTGTTTTGAATGTAGAATCACTTGGTACTCTGTTTCAGGTGGTCTGGCTTGACCAAACCACATTAGCCTGGAAGGAATCCACAGCTTTTCATTTTCTGTGGAAACAAAAATAGAAATCCTTTTCCCCAGTAACTTGTCCTTCAACTTAAATTTTGGAGTCAAAGCGTTTGTTTTTTTTTTTTTTTATTTAATTTATTATTTTACAGGTCGATCCCAATTCCCTCTCTGTGGAAATACCTTTACAGCTTCATCCAAAGATGTACTTCACTAACCTCTTCTTTCTTTCCTTCCTTCTTTCTTTCCTTCCTTCCTTCCCTTCTTTCCTTCTTTCCTCTCACCCTCCCTCTCTCTTCCGCCCTTCTTCCCTTCCTTCTTCTTTTCTTCCTTCCCTCTTTCTGACAGGGAACCATCTATCTCAGGCTATCTCCAAACTAGCTGTGTTGCAAAAGATGAGCTTGAATCCTTAAGTGTAAACCCTTTTGTCCTTTCCCTTCTATTCTTGGGTTACAGGCACGTGCACCATACATGTGCTCTTGAACCCAGCATTTCATTCATGTTACATAAGCACTTTGTTAATGGAACCTCAACCCTACTCCCTATACCCTCAATGTAAGCACATCATCAGTTTAAATCATCTGTAACACTTAGGTTGGAACAGAAATCTGAAAATTGGTAGAAATATTGTTTACACATTGGAGATAGAGGGAAACAAAATGGCAAAGCTAATCTGTGGACAAAGCCATCACGCCAACCTTTTGAACAGGTTCCCTTTCATCTCTTGTGTGAAAGTTTTTGGTAAAAACACACCAAAGTGTCTAAAGAGAAAGAAGCTAACCTACTGTCAAATTGAGATTCACATTCCTGATTAAATATTCCATAGACCTTTAATTCTTAACACTTGTGCAATTTACATTCTGGGCAACCTATATTCAAGATAGCTTCCTCAGCATGGATCATCCCAGCTTTATTCTCCCTCACTACATTGTTTTATTATTATTTGTTATTATCTGAACTGTGAATACTTTTTTTTGTTGTGTATACTGTGATACAAAACTTACCATTAGTATATATTGATGGCTAATCATTTCTGTCCCCAGGTCCCTGCCTCTGTAATTTTTTATTCACTGCCAGCCCCACATTCATGAATGGAGGGTGGCACCAAGTATCTAATGCTCATGTGTGCAAATAGGGGCTGTTTACCACTCATATTTTTATAGCTCTTTTCTTTCATAACCAATCCCCCCTTATAGTTGTTATTTGCGAAAGCATTATACTGTAATCTTTAAACTTAATGATGTCAACATTAATGCCAGTAGACAGTTAGAAGAAGACCGATGACTTGAGAGAGAATGAATGTCTGGAAAAACATAAAAAATAGAGGTTAAAAATCTTGCTCTTGGTGAAAGATATTAAGTTGACAGTTGAAAACATTGTGTAGACTTAGAAAGAGACTGGGTGTCACCAGGGACACAGAAGTCACATAACAGAAAAAATGCTTAGCACAACTTTTATCAGAAGGTCATGTTATCACTTTGAGATCTGCAATGCTATGCCTTAGCTTCCATGCTTTTCACTAATAACTATTTTACCTTGTTCTATAAGAACTTTTTCACAGTTGGGCACTGATGGTGCATGCCTTTAATTCCAGCACTTGGGAGGCAGAAACGGGCAGATCTCTGTGAGTTGGAGTCCAGCCTGGTCTGCAGAGATAATTCCAGGACAGCTAGGCCTGTTACACAGAGAAATCTTGTCTCGAAGAATTTTTATATTAGAGATTTAATTTATATTGCTTGGAAGATTTTTTTGTGTGGTTTGTGTCTATATTTTCTGGACTCTTCAATGTGATGAGACAAAAGCTATCGGTCTGGCTTTTCAGCATCATTGGCATTAACCTCAAGAAATGTTAATAATTCAGCTTCACTATAGATACAAGAACAATAGCCTCTTTCATCTACTGCCATCTGCTCTGCCCTTGAACATTTAAACCCATCTGACTCATGTACCTTGAGTCCTCTGGGGGAATAAAAGCCTCTCTGTGTGATGTGTGGTCCTAGAACTCAATCTCTCGTCTAGCTGTGGCTCCATGGCTGACTGTGAACATGGGATCCTGTCCTGGCTTTTCTTCTTTGACATCCCTTTCTGGTTCCATGATCCACCCTTGGTTTTGAAGGTCATTTAAAGGAATTTGGATTTCAAGTGCTCTCTGCAAGCATGGCTTCTGTTCAGTCAGAGTTCTTCAGGACCTGTTTCCTCTAAGAACAATACCTTGTCCCTTTTAGTTTCAGGTTTCAAAGCCCAAACTTGCCATGGACACCCAAACAGGGTCCTGCTGGTCTTATCTGAATAAAGTAATTATGACTAATTTGTGTTTTACTCCAGGTTCAGGGGTAAGGATTACTCTTCCAGATGGGAAAAAAATGCAAGCATTAAAAGAAGCAAAGTTCTGAATAATGTGTGATCTATAATTGTAGGAAGCTTTCACAGGCAGAAAATATCTGTGGAAACAGAAAGGTGGTATATTGCATGGTCAAACAAGACTGTATTTGCTGACTGAATTCATCAGAGCAAGTTCTTGGTTTCACCATGAGTTGCTTAGTGGGATATAAATGGATTGTGCCATCACTGCCATGCTGGACAGACCAGCTTGTATTACTGGTATGTCACAAATTGTGTAGCATATAAAAGGTGACTATAGCACATAATTTTGGATGTATATTTATATTTGTTCCTCTGAGCAATCACGACATACTTTAGTCATGTTCCACAAAACAGTCTGACTAAGTACTTTTTAACTGCAACAATGACAAACTAACTTAAACTTTTTAGCCTAAAGGAGTTGTTTTGTTTGCTTGTTTGTTTGTTTTTAATTAGGAGACCAAATAAATAGCATTAAAGCCTTCTGAAGACTATACGGTTCTGAATATCAAAGGGACTCTCTCTGTTTCTGAAGTTCTCCCCACTCTGTCTAATGTGTTTATTTCTTTTTTTTTTTTTGCATATAGAGTATTTTTTATTTAATTTTATATAACAAAGTCCAATTAAATGAAAACAAACATTTATACACAATATTTGGGAATTTGGGCGTCGTTCTTTCCAAACTACTTCCTGCTGGTAAGGGGCGCTGTCTTGGGGGATTCGAAGAAGATTCAGATATCCTAGCTGTAGTCTGTAGGGCTGTTTTGTCCAGCTGTTCTGTGTATGAAAATATGTCTTCCCAAGACTTACTGACATCATTACAGATTTCTTACCTCTGCAGGAGAAAAAAAAAAAACTCCTTCCTTTGTTCTAATATTTAAAAAATAAACACAGGACTGGATTCTATGGAGATTTCTGTCTAAATAGGAAAAGTGGCAAAGACAGATGCTGGTTGTGGCAAGACTGGAGGAAGTATGGCTGGAGCAGGATGGAAGGGCAGAGGCGAAGAGAAAGTGGAAATCCTTATATCACAAAGGCGTGGTACCTTAAGGGTAACTTACACATTCATTGTGTCCCATAGCTGCTAAGCATTTCATTCAAAACCAGCCTCCATGGCAATAGGAGCTTTGTCTACCAAGTCCACGAACTAAAGTTGAATTTTTACATGAACTTCAAAGCAAGGCTTTGCTATCATCGAGGGGGCTTTTCATCTTCCTTTTGAAGGCAACAGTCTCTTAAGGGGTTAAATTTTTCTGCATGGTTTTCGTTTTCTAATTTTGCCATTCTCTTGGACAGTTACTACTTTAATTATATTTCTTGGGAATGCATTTAAATGTCCACGAGCTCAATTACAGTTTCTTTCTTTAATGTTTCAAAACAAACTTCAATCATATTTTTCCACGAAGACAGCTTTCTTAGCAGTCCCTGAAGCTAGGCAGTGTTTTTCATAAAACATTTGAATTGCAGATGAATCTATGGCACAATTTTATGGAACATTTGGATTCAAAAATGCTCACATGTAAGCATTTTGTTAAATTTTTTCAACTCTGGAGTGTATTAATTAATGAAAAGGAACAAGTCCCTGTCCAATGGTGTAATATAAAATTATTTGAATGGTATGAAAAATGAGTGCTGAGTGAATGGCAAGTGGAAAAATAACTGTAAACTTAAAACCAAAGCACTATTTTCAAAACTTATTATCCAAGAAATGTTCACACAGATTGCTAAAGCTCATGTTTTGGGACCCATAAACAGAGGCAAGGATCCAGACTTGGGATAAAGGCTTCAGGGCCACTTGGACACAAATTTCTCACAAGCTTTAAACAGCATGCATGCATTCAGAATGATCTGATTCTTCTCATGAGAGCCAGGAAGAGATTGGCACTAATGTGGTGAAGAGCTCGGTCTATACCGTGCTTTCAATTAAAACAAAAGGAATTCAATTGGTAAGAGCAAGACCATCATGACCATTGTTTCCCCAACCTCCGATTTCCCCTTCTGACCCCCTACTTTCTAATTTATGGTGCTTGGTATGGCTCACCCAGGCACTTTGTTAGCGTTTCGCGTTTGTTTTTTTTGTAAAAACTTCAGTCTCCTTCTGTAGTCTGTAGCATGCTGCAGTAGAAAAGGCGGATGCCACACTCACCACTCTGCCACCCTGCTGTCAGGAGTTGGCTGTATGAATGTAGGGGCCAGGCTTTAATCAGTGCTATGAGAAGCAACTGGGCAGTTGCCTATCAGCCCATCTGCCAACACCAAGCAAAAGCACTTAAGTATTATCTAGGCAATGCTGGGACCATGACAAAGATAATGAGCTTACGTAATGAGGTGCCCTTTCCCCTCAGCTTAGCTTTATGAAACATTTATTTCTAAGGAAATACCATGAAAGAAATCCAAGCATTTAAACAGACCTTATTGAAAGCATTTTTGGGGGTGGAGTGGCAAGAGCTGGAAACGTCTAGTAGAAAGCTACCTCTTCAAATTGGAAAGGAAAATTTGGAGTCATTTGATTCATCCTCTCAGAATTAGAAGTTGCAGATCATTCCAGACAAGTGTTATCTAGTCTCAGTGTGAACTTTCTCTTGTATTAGAAAACTAGCCATTTTGGTAGGAGAATAATTAGGAAGTCTAGAAATGAGGTTGGGGGGGGAGGAAAGAAGAAGAAGAAGGAGGAGGAGGAGGAAGAGGAGAAGGAGGAGGAGGAGGAGGAGGAGGAGGAGGAGGAGGAGGAGGAGGAGGAGAAGAAGAAGAAGAAGAAGAAGAAGAAGAAGAAGAAGAAGAAGAAGAAGAAGAAGAAACACTTCACATAAGTGCTCCCAGAGAAAGATGGGTAGACGAAGTCCATTGCAGCCTCCATTTTGCTCTGTGATCCAGTAAGGTTTTTCTTTCTTTGATGGGGATGTTTCTTTGAACATAGGGTCACTAGATCAATTTAGAGATCTTCCATAAGTTATAAGATAGCCAAGAGCTTTTTTTTGAGATAAAAATTGGGATTCTTTTTTAAAAATGTGGATTCCAAGCTGTGTGTGGTGGTTCCCACCTGTAATCACAGTACTCAGAAGGCTGAGACATCAGGGTCATCCATGTGTTTGAAGGTAGCATACACCATACAATAATTCCTAGGCAGCTGTACCTGCAGAATGATATCATGTCACAAAAAGCCAACCAAACAACTAACCAGCCAGCCAAACAAATAAACACCACAAGAAAAAAAAAATGTGAATTTAAATACCTCTGACCAAGACTTAGGAGTAGAAAATGGCATTTTTTTTTTAAATTTCCACAACAGAAAGAGCTTATACCTTCTATGAGTAGCTAAGTAGGAGTTGAGACTACAGAATTATAGTCTACAACTTGTTTCTGATGAACATTAGAAGCAGGAGTGCTATATTATCTCCCATTCATTTGACATAAGTCACCTTCCTATCCCTCTACTAAACACTTACATATGGCACCTTCTTAATTAAAAAAATCCAAAAGCATTTGAAATGCTCAAAAATCTGGAGTAATTTTGGCACTAATGTGATACTACATGTGGAAAATCTCATGACACGAGGCTTTGTTTTATGTACACATTTATTTAAAACATTATGTAAGATTGTATTAAAACTGGGTATATAAAATACACACAAAAACATAAATGAATTCTGTGTTTAGACCTGGATCCTAGTCCCAAGGCATCTCATTATATAAATGAAAATATTCCAGAATCTAGATTAAAAAAGTATGATAGAGCAAACACTTATGGTCCCAACTGTTTTGCATAACAGACGCTCACCCTGTAATGAATTATCCTTACTTTAATACTTAAAAATCCCAACTTGAATATTGTTTCAGAGTCTAAAGCGCAACATATGAAAAATGCCTCTTAATCATTTTGAACATTTGTAATGTCTCTGGACATGCTGATTGTGTGCTGTGCGTGCGTTGCGTGTGTGTGTGTGTGTGTGTGTGTGTGTGTGTGTGTGTGTGTGTGTGTGTGTGTGTATGTGTACGCTAGTACTCTACAGATGATATAACTCCTCTCATATTCTTTGCTCTCACTTTTACAGTTCATACCCAGAGTTTTTCTCAGGGAACAACACTGCTATACATATCTAAGAGTGACCAGCATAGGTCGTTGAGACCAGAAAATCAGATGGGGGTGATGGGAAATGGCAAATAGGCATTTCAGCTGCCCCACTGACAGTTAAACCAGGATCAGCTTTCAGGGCTGAGCTGGGAGAGGTGCTCTTTGTTGGCCCTCTCCCCTGATGCCTCATTCCCCCAGCAATGTCCCCAACACAAGTCACAGAAATCCTTGTTTTCAGGCCTGCTTCTGCTGGAGCTCAAGAGAACACATCTGGAGTAATCTGAAAACACAGACTGTGTTATTCAGGCTTACCCTTCCCTCTTAACCAGGAGGAATTCGTGTGTGGTGTGTTTGTATTCAGTTATGTGTGGATTTTGATTAAAATGTACCTATACATATAAAAAACTGGATCGATAAATCTATGCTCTCCACCATCAGTGTGAAGTTGGCCACTCTTTAAAAGATTCATAACTTTGTTGAAAACAACATGAAGGCGGATAGAATCATTTCTCCACTCTTGTGGTGTAGAACTGCATTACTTTATAAAGGGCTCTTTGTGGTCTGTTTTCCTTACAAGAGGATAACTGAAAGTCAATGGTGATTTATCAAATATGTAGTGAGTGTCTAACATGTTCTAGGCATGATTGTCAAAGTCAACTCTATTCATGGTGTCACACATAGTAACTGTGAGCTAAGTTAAACTTATACACCAAATGTCTTGAGTTCTGGCCAGAGAAAGTTTATTTATGGACCAAAAGTAAGACTATGGATTACCTTTGTCAAGAAGGAAGAACTAAACTTCCCAAGCAGAAGAATGAAAGGTGGGTATGGATGAATGTGAACAGCAAATAATACGTTATAACTCATGTGCTGAAGCTCAATCTTGGTTACAAGGGGTCAACTGTGATCCACTAGGAAGGCATAGATGTATTTCATTGACAGAAAGGGGTTTTATTAGGCCCCCATTACATGCCAGTAGTTAGAGAGGAATGAAGAAGAGACATCTATGCTTAAGAATTGGGAAAGGGGGAGATAATATCTTAAAAAGTGGAATGAGTTACACTGGTGGTTAAGGAAATACATTTGTAGAAACTGGACAGGCAGCTTGCATTAGTTTTAGGCAGGCAGTACTTGTTCAACTTACATGAGTTCAATTCTTTTGTTAGTCTCAATTGTGTTTGGCTTCACCTGGCAGAATCCCCAAGTCTGGATTCATGTCACTCAAATAACAGGAACAAGAATAGGAAAATCAAGCCCCATGGTCCTCAAAAAACCAAAAAACCAAAACAAAACAAAACAAAAAAACACAACAAACAACAACAAAAAAAAAAAAAAAAAAAAAAAAAAACCTGGCTCCCAGATTCTTGTGCAATCATCCATAGTGGCTAACTCGTGGTTACAATATTCCTACCACACTTTTGCTATTCTTGTTTACATTCCAGGTGAGAAGAAAGGGAACCTTTTGGGGTAAAATTTTTATACAAACATAATAATATCACTGTTTTGTTAGTGTCCAGTAGCTTGCCTGCAGCTTGCATTGGTAGTCTTTTACTCTCATACCATTGATGGCATATGGTTATTTTGATTTCAAGGAAACCTAAGACTTTAAGAGTTTAGTTTCAGGTATTAACATCCCCAAATAAAGTGATGTTTAAGAATACCAAAAGGCAGAAATCTATCTGTCTGTCTGTCTATATATCTATCTATCCATCCACCCACCCGTCTGTCTGTCTGTCTATCTGTCTATCTATCTATCTATCTATCTATCTATCTATCTATCTATCTATCTATCTGAACTTGTGAAGAAATGTCATTAGATCAGACTGAAGAGAACGGGCTGTAAATATTTGTTTAGTCATTAATATGTAACATATTATTATATCATTATATTTACAAAATAGAAAATATTTGTTTAGGAATTAATATATAAAATAAGGAGGGCAGGAAAAAATATTGGGGCTGTGTCTGTAAGTCCAACAGTTGGTAGTGTTATAGAAAGAGACTTTTGCTCTTATGGCTCAGGAAGTCACAGCGAGTATCCTGAAACCCGTTTTGTTCTCTGCCAGAGACACTGCAATTCAACTTCAGGTATAAATTTTAGAACCAGGCTCAAATAACCTCTTAAATTTGCTGTTCTGTGTAGTATGTGAAACAATTAGGAGTGCAATTCAAAATAAGGACTGGCACTATGTAATCAAAATACATACCAGATGCTAAGTAGAAAAATGAAAACAAAACCAAAAACATTTTGGCTGGATTTCACTTCTAGAATTATTGGATTCACCTTGAAATGTTTGGGTTTTATTGATCTTTTTTTTTTCAGGCTCCAGAGTCAGTTTATCTCCATCACTTGCCAAATGACTCCTCTTTTCAGTCGGGGTGAGGATTCTTTTGTATAAGAGAGATGATGGATCCCTTGAGTGTCCCCTGACTCTGCGGTGTTATCTCTAATACACATCAGCCAGATGGGAATTCAGCCACAACATTTTTGTAAAAGCTGCAAAGTAATTCTTCCCACAAAAGCAATTGTTTTTAGCTTGGTGTATTGAAGTGCTAAAGTGTCAGGGTGATAAAGAAACATGTATTTAAAGCATTTTTAATGCATATGGAATCAGGAAGTGTGAGCTGTTCTATAACAGTGATATCAAAAGGCACTCAAATCAGGTATTTTAGAAAACAGGCTGAACATTTTCTACAAGAAATCATTAGATCCTACATTCTTGCAGTCAACAGACATCGAGTTAATGGCTGCGTTAATTTATACAACAACCTTCAGAGGATTATGAAAAAGTGGCAAAGGCAAATCTCAAAGGTTTCATTTATATTACACCTCTGAAATGTCAGGATTTTAGGAGGATGGGATAGATTAGTGGTGGTCAGACATGATCAATAGTGGGCAGGCAAGGAAGGAGACAGAGACAACTGCTAAAACCATCAATATGAGGACTCCTGGGATCCTGCTGATGTTGGCAAACCAGTTATTTTTAACATTGTTAGTAGATACTTGAACCAACATGGCTGATTTATTTGCAGATAATTTATGTACATACAAGCACACATACACAGATGTAAAAATGTAGAATTTTTTTATTGGCAATTTTTTGTTTATTTTTTTATTTACATTAGAAACAAGCTTTTATTTTTAACATGTCAATCCCAGTTCCCTCTCCCTTCCCTCCTCCCCTGCCACCCATCTACCCCCTATCCCCTCCCCCAGGGAGGGTGAGGCCTTCCATGGGGCATCTTCAAAGTCTGTCATATCATTTGGAGCAGGGCTTAGGCCCTCCCCCCATGTGTTTAGGCTGAGAGAGTATCCATCTATGTGGAATGGGCACTCAAAGTCCATTCCTATACTAGGGATAAATACTGATCCATTACCAGAGGCCCCATAGACTTCCCAGTCCTCCTAACTGACACCCACATTCAGGGGGTCTGGGTTGGTCCTATGCTGGTTTCCCAGGTATCAGTCCATAAGGGCCCCTTATTTAAAATGTAGAATTATAAGTAAGGTCAACACCCCACAAACAGATACCAAAGTCCTGGCTGTTATACTACTCCATGATTTCTTCAGAATTTGACTCCTAGAAAAATCTTGCACATGGTCTACGTGTCACTTCTTAGGACGGACTGCCAGTGGACATCTTCCTTAGTAAAACTTTTTATTAAAGAATTTTGGAAAGTATGCTGAATAGGAACAATATGATACAAAGTAGACCAAAGAGCTGAGAAGAATTTCTTAGTGATGGATGATGAGCACAAGAGAGGTTGGAAAGTAGGGGAATAGCAGAAAGTCCTAAAGTAGTAAGGGACACTGGGCACAGTGGAGGCAGCAGAAGTCACCAGAGCTCTGAGTATTACAAAGTCACCACGAAGCTGGATGCATGCCTCAGGATCTGGAAGAGGCTGCAAACCTGTATATTGTGCTTTCTTTTTGTAATACCCTTTGATTGATGAATTTATAGTTCACTGTGTGATTTCAGAGGCCATCCCCCCCCCCCCCACACACAGGTGCTCCTCTGTTAGTATAGATTTGATTTGAAAGCAAGCTGTATTTTGGAGATACCAAGATAAATTAAAAATGTATCGACATGTTTTAGTTGCATTTCTTGTGACTGTGATACAACACCCAAGGACAACTTAATAGAAGGATTTATTTTATTAATAGTTTCAGAGAATTCAGACAATGGCCACTTTGTTCCCCACACACGAACAGGACATTATGGCAGTGGAAGCATAGGACACAGGAAAGTCACCTTTGCTGGACAGGAAGCAGAGGAAGGGAAAGAGCCAGGGCCACATGTATCTCCAAGGACACACCCCAGTGACACCCACCTACTTTCTCCAAAGGCTGCACCACTTTTCATAAAGCCACCATAATCAGAATCCTCCAAGGGATTAAGCAATCGATTAGACTGGTGTTCTCAGTATTTGAATGTCCCTAGTGTGTCGCTTTGGTATTTCTTAATCTGACTAAGTTAACAATCATAATTAACCATCATACAAGATTGTGCTCAAATCGGTCAATTCGGTGTTGAATGTGATGAGAAGATATTTCTCAGGCTTCAAATAAGAATTCAAAATGTAACAATTTTTACAAGTTCAAATTAGTTTCTACCTCTTGATGATGATGAAAGATTCTTAGTCTACCAACTACAGATAGACTCCGTCAAGATTTGCTCCGTAAATCTGTTCTTGATAAGCTCACCAACCTGCTTGCATAGGCAAGCATAGAAGCTTAGCAACCTGTGACTTCAGTTGGCCTCAGTTACTCCCTCTCTCCCCTTAGCAATCCAGGATACCTTCCTCAAACTCTGCCTAATTTCTGATAATAGGGGAGGCAAACATGGGAACAATTAGTTTTTGGTTTTCAATTCTTCACAGAACCTGCTATAACAGCCTTATTCCTCCTAGTCTTCCTTCTGGATGAGTACAGGACATTTGGATGGCCCCTGTCACCTCAAACCATGCAGCTTCTGCTTCTGTGGTGAACTCCAGGGTCTTGCTACATTCCTAGGCCTCTTGCAGGACTAGAAGTTCAGAGCCATTGTACCAAACAATCACAAATGATGAAATCTCTTATGCACTTTCATCGAATGAAAGCTTTTCTGGTTCACAGCTGGGGAAGACTGTGATTACTTTTCTCCTCTGGTGGCTTGCATGGCTCCTTCTAGCACTATGAAATCTAGGCAGTAGGGATGAAGCTTCCCACTGGAGCTTGAGATCTCTATGATCCATTACCAAGTGTGTTGTGTTTTTAGTAATGTTATCTTACTGCCAAGCTATAGAAGAGTAACCAAGAGCAATGACAATAGCCTGTAATATTGGGGGGGGTTGTCTATGTGACCTCACTGGTCAACAACTCTAGAAGAAGTAACCTATTCCTGCCACTGGGTTACTTGTTAGCCTCTGGTGTCTAGTAAAGATAATCCCATTGTAGGCAAACTCCATTAGGACTCTCTTTTTTTTCCTTTTCTTTTCTTTTCTTCTTTCTTTCTTTCTTTCTTATAGATGTGTTTGCATACATGATATTTTTTATTGATTATTTGGGAATTTCACATAATGCACCCTGATCACATTCAATTCTCTGTCTTCTCCGGCCTGCTACCTTCTTTGTGACCTCCCCCAAAGAAAACAGGAGACAAACAAGTTCAATTTGTGTTGCCCATATGCACAGTGGAGCATGGTTGAACTCCCAGTGGCCAGCCTCTTGAAAACTGAGTCCTTCAATAACCCCACCCCTGCCAGAAGCCACCAACTGTGATCCCTACCACAATTTGTAAGAGTTTTCTTCAATGGCTTACTGTTTAGATTGTTTCTTTGGGGGTGGAGAGAGTGGGAGGGATGAATCGAGTTTGTTATAGAAGCCTTTTGAGTTCTCAACTGTGTGTCTGCAATCAATCATCAATAACACTACAAAAGAAGCTTCCTTGCCCTTTAAGTCAGTGGCAACACAGATCATAAACTTTTGCATGATTTCAGGCAATGCTGCAGAGCACAAGCATCCATTCAGCCACAGCCACAGCAGGATCATGGTTATCACCAGGGTAATGGACAGGGCAGGGCAGAAGAGACTATGCACATCATCAACATGGCCTTCAGTGGTAACACAGACCACAGTTATTTAGATGACCCCTGGCTACAGCAGGACAACAGACACCAACATGGCCCTCAGCATCCTACTGCTGACCTCCACATGGCCTCTGGTGGTAGCACAGACCGTGTGTACCCACCTGGCCTTCAGTGGTGACCACAGACACTGACATGGTCTCCAGCAACAGCACAGAATACAGGCATCAACATGACCTCTGGTGGCAGCATGGACCACAGACTCCATAAGGGATCACAGATACCAACATAGCCTCCTGGGGGAGCATGGGCCATAGAGGGCTTTCAAGCAGACCCAATCCAGAAAACAAATAATTGTCTGTCTCAGGTATTTTCATCTCTTTTCACTTCAGAAGCTGGGAAAGATGGATAGCTCACTAATTCATATTTCTCTTACTACCCAAACCTTTCCCATATGTATTTTAGAACTCCTTTGCAATTCTTGTTGCATAGCCTAGCACTTGACTTTGAAATTCTTCATCGCTTGAGTCAGTGTCTCGGCTGACATTGAACAAATATCCACTCTGTTCTAAATCCCTCAGTGGTCTTGGGGGACTTCATGCTCATACTCTTCTAGCATGGCTAGAAATCGTAAGCAACCTCCAAGATCATTGACAGGACTGAGAAATGAAAGCTAGGTGGGAGAGCATAAAAGACTCAACAGCTAGTTCAGCTAACTTCGAGCAGGATCCCTTCCACATTGTTAGATGCTTTTAGGAGAGCAGGTATTGATCGGATGTCAGGAGAGAGTTAAAAGTTATGGCAGGTCCCCCCATTGATTGCTGGATATTTTGAAGGCATGAACACTTCTCCATTTCTTTTCTGAAGCATTTACCTTCTGTTGTGTGTGCAGGAAGTATGGACAGAATGCTAGTCTTATAAATAGCTTTTTAAATTTGATTGGTAATGCCAGCTTTTGCTTCTCATGGATGAGCGTAACAATCTTTAAATAAAATAGGCAATGCAAAAATTGTATTCTGTTTCATATATTGTGCTAACTCTGATCCATCACCTCAGAGTTGTGAGTGAAATTTAATTGTACGTTTTACATCACATCCATTGCATCTGACTTGGCCTCTCTGATTATGCTTGGAACTTACTTCAGGGGACCCACCCTCTCTGGTCACTGTGTCATCAAATGGAATAAGGCAGTTTAATTATCAGATGAGTAATTAGACTAGGTAGATGACTTTTGTGCTGTTATACAGCTATAAAACCTACTTTTATATCTTTTGTGTTTGCTGTGCATATTTTGTTAATGAGAAGATTATCTTCCTTTCTCTGGTCACATTTTGTACATTGCTATTGCTGGTTTTCTCCTGAACTACACTCTCCCAAACAAAACAACTAAAATTTTCACACTCACAGGTCCAAAGCTGTCGGCTATTAATCAGTAGCAAGCTGTATCTCTGTGTGACCATTCTTACAGAGGTTCTATGTGTTAATGGAAAATATTAAAATGCAGATATATCACCTTCAAAAAGTTTCACACATCCCCACATTCAAATTTTGACCTTTTACAATAAAACATTTGAATTTGTGCTAAGAGAATCTGTTCTTGATTCTGTTTCACATATTTCATAACACAAACAATACATTTTTCTTTTAACCAGAATGGAAGAGAAGTTCGGAGACAAGTTCTAGGTCACACAAGAAGAGAGCAGAAGAAAGTGACAATGTGGTAATGGCAGAGAATGTTTCCACATGTCTTTACTCCTGTACTGCTGAATGTCTCTTCACAGCATTTCAATTTATATCAGCATGTACATACACATATACATTCTGATCCCAAAGTTACTCAGAATGTATCAGGTATAATAAAGGCAGAAAAAAAAGATCAGATCATTTATGATTATGACATCATTCTAAGTGTGCAGTAAAATAGTCTGTTTTTCAAAGCTACCTTTCACCTGCACTAAAGCTATTGTGTATCTAATTAGATACTGTGTATCTAATTATTAAGAATGTGTGGCTCTTATTACACATTTGTAAAAACTTAAGCAGAAAGGGTGACACACATTCTCTTAAATTAGTCACTTAATTAAATAGATTCTTTGTCTGGACATAGACAGTAAAGTGAGAATGAGAACATTTACAGTGTGGTGTTTTAAGTTTATTGTGAAAACTTTCCCATTTAATACTTTGTAGTCATATAACATTTATTTTTAAAAGTATCATATAACATTTAAGGGCATCATATCTTTCTCATTAAAAGTAAAATTATGTCTGACAATATAACCATGGTAGAGATTATATACTTGGTGATTAGTCTTATAAAAATCAAGACTCAGACTCCAGTAGCTAAATCAAAAGAACAACACAAATGGAAATAATAATACCAGTTTATTGTTACTCTTGATTTTAAGATCTCAGAACATTACTAGTTAGAAAAATTCAATTAACTCTAACAGCTATCTAAGGGCCACACATTGTTAAATGAGAAGAGAGCTCACAGTTCTCATTTTAAAGTAACATGGAGCATACAATAAAAAACCAGAAGGTAAAAGGACACTTGAATGAGTTAAAAAAAAAAAAACAATAGGTTTAAGGGGGGAAAAACCCTACTGTGTTTTAATGATGTATATTTTGGTTTCATATTTATGCAAAAAGCAAAAGAATGATGTGGGTAGGAAGTCTTTACATTTAAATATATTGCACATAAATATATACTGAAATTATTCAAATTTGGGAAATAGTAGAAATTTATTTTTATAGTAAAGATATTTAAAACATTTAATTATATATTTATTTATACATACATACATACATGCAAACCTACTATGATGTGTGTAGGTCTGAGGATGACTGAGGGAAGTGATTGCCTCCTTTCAGGTTGTGGGCTCAGGGATTGAACCCTGGTCATCAGACTTGGAGACAAGTATTTTTACCACAGAGCCATCTAACTGATCCTGAGGATACTTGAAAAACCCTAATTTATCTAAATTTTTATAGTCTTTTAATTGCAAATTACCAGAAAACTCAAAATAGCTAATTGTGAGGAAGTTGAGATTTTTCCATAATTTTCAAATTATCATTACTGGCAAAAGAATATTTTGTTGCTTCATTTGTATAAATTCAATTTTACTTCACATCCAGTAATCATTAGTGAATAACTACATTTTTATATAAGTGGGTTTTAAAAGTTTATTAACTTGATGAGCTCTGCCTTAATATTATTTTCTACTTTAGCTGTTTATAGTTAAATGATATGAAAGTTTTGTTACTAAAAAGAACTTTGCATTCAAAAGCATTTAAATGCATGTCCTATTGGTAGCACAAGACTTGGTGTTGAGATTAGCTCCTGACTGTAAATTACTATCCTTTAACTGGGAAAGGTGGTTCTTACCTGGGACTCTGTCTGGGAAGCTGAAGAAGAAGAATCTAGAGCAATGGTTTTTAGCTTGTGACCACTGGAAAACACAGATGTTTATCGTATGATTTATAACTAACAAAATTACAGTTTTGAAGTAGCAACAAAGATGGTTTTATGGTTGAGCGTCACCACGACATGAGGAACTGCATTAAAGGACACAGCATTAGGAAGGTTGAGAACCACTACTCTAGAGTTTGAGGCCAGCCTGTCCTATGTTTCAAGCCAGCTTGAGCAAGAGCCTTTCTTTTTTCTTTTTGAGATCACAATATAATTGCATCACCTCTCCCTTTTTTTTCTCCCTCCAAACCTGACCATATATCCCTGTTTGTTCTCTTGCAAATTCATGGCCTCTTTAGTCATTGTTTTTTTACATGGATATATTCCTAAATACAGCCTGTGCAGTCTGTATAATGTTACTTGTATGTATGTTTTCAGGGTTGACTACTTGGTATTGGATAACCAATTAATCAATTGACATGTTCTTTCCTGGCAAAGACTATTTCTCCCATTCGCATCATTCCTTGGTTGTCTGTTCATGGGTTTTCCCACATTCACTTTGGCATGACTATTGTTCTTGTTCATCTCATCTTCAGAGATTCATGTTGGTGAGACTTAATGAGTGTAGCTTCTGATGTTACTAGGATACTCAATTAAAGAGAAATCCCAATCCTCTGGTTCTTAGAATATTTATGCTCCCTCTTAAGCAATCAATGATCCCAGAGCCTTAGGGAAGGAGTTGTCAGTTTCATGCACTTTTACTTTGTGAAGAACTCCTAGACAACTACATTTTTCTGTCCTGATTACAACATCTGCAAAGTAGGGCACATCCAGATTCAGGATCCTGTGATCAAGGGGCTTCATGATGGTTTCCTTCATGTATTCTTTGAGTTTAGTTAAATTCATAACCTTCCTATAACAGGGTCAATCTATCCATGTACTGTCACCACAACTTTATAGTTGTGTCCATGGCCATTCCATTATTCGATTTCCCAAACACTTTCAAATTCTCTTCATCACTCAGAGATGGGTTCACACTGAAGGACACAAGTCATGACCTCCGTGCATGGTGGCAAAGGCCACCGGCCATGCTCATGGTCTTCAGGCCAGCTATCTTGAAGCGAAAGGAGCTTCCACATTATCTATTTTTTCCAACAGTAAACTAAGTAGTACTATCATTAACATAAATACATTTTACATTTGTAATGATAAAGTTGACTTTAAAGGATTCCTTATTTGGAAGAACAGGGGAAAGAAAGAAGAATTGGCAAATGGTTAGAACTGAGGAAATTCTATATTTTTAGGTTGAATAACTTTGATATGGAAAATGTTGTGGTAAAACAGAAAGTGAATTGTTAGGTCTGGGAACAGCAGTCATTGTTGAAAAGCTTAGCTATATATATCAGCAGCCAGTATGCAGAGATATCATACCAGTCACACATTAGGCCATTCATCCGTTTAATCACTCAGGAAGGGAGAGGAACATTATTTCAGTATGATAAAACATCTTTAACTATTAGAAAAATGCATCTGACTGAGAAAAAAATCCAACTTTACTTTTGTCTGCAGAATATCTGATATTTCATGTCTTGGAACTAGAATATTATGAGAAGCTGAAAATTTCTATACATGTATCATATATATGCTAGAGGAAGTACCGAGTAATAACAAATGGATGAAAGTTAGCTTATACAGTAACCAACTGTTGCTTCATCAATTATAGCTATGAAAAGGAAGAGAGAATTTTTAGGGCTTTCTAAAAACATAAATTAATGTGTCAAAATGTAACAAGATCTTTGGGCTGATCTCTAGAGAAACAAGCTATTTAATGCAAACTACATCTAGAAATGCTATCACCATGAGCGAGTCATTCTCCAAAAGCGGATTTGTCTGGATTCTGACAGTAACCTTCTGCTTGCACTTTTGGCGTGCATGGCTTTTTAGTGGTCGGCTAGATGAAGAGACTGAACCAGGCAAGCTGTTCTTAATTCCAATTCCAGGTTAAAAATTATGATGTAATAATTATGACAGTGAAGAGACAACAGCTGTAGGTTCCTATTTAAACTAGCTGGGGTTACGTTCAGGAAATTCACACCGATGCACAGCAAGACTGTCGCTGACTTTGATTCAATTAACAGCCAACCGAGTCAGAAGCTCCAGTGAGTCCCGTCTTGTTAAATCTACAGAAGAAGGGTCCTCTCCTCTAAGCCGCCGCCAGTACCTTTCATCTTGAAGTTGTACATAAGTTTTTAATAGCAGGTGCAGCACCTACTATTTAATAGCAGGTGCAGTAGACATCTAAAGATGTATAAAACTTTGAATCTTCTTTACTGTCCCTACTGACACATGGATCTACATCTGTTCAAGCTGTTGATTTAGTTTGATTGAGAAACTACGGGCCTGCCCACAGGGCAGGAGTGAATGTCTCTTCACCTTCGCAACCTATCTGGCTGGGATGAGGGTTAGGGCAGAGTGTCGGCTCTCTTGTCATCCATCGAAATCCAACAGCCGCTCCTCGATGCTGCATGGGTTAGGACATTCAAATAATTGCTTTGTGTTCTTAGGATGAGCAGACGCACGGTGATATAAACATCTGGCCCAAACAAAGCATACCCTGTCACACCCTTGGAAAAACAAAGAGGACCAAATGTGATGATAGCAGGGAAGTGTTTGCTGCAGACTTGAGGGGAGCTCTTGCCCTCCTACCCAGAGAGGGCACATGTCCCAGCAGTGATCGGCACAACTGAACCAGGAAAATCCTCTCAGCTTTTACTCTCCTGCCACGCACGTGGCATTGGCACGCCTTCCCTCTGGAGGGCAGTGACCCTGTGGTTCCAGCACTTCTCCTGGGTTTGTTGGTTACATAGCCCTGTTAAATTTATCCGAGTGATAAGTGGTTCCTAGAGGAGGCAGCTTACCAGTCCCCCTAGACCAGGCACTGTGTGGGGACAGCTGGAGTTGCACGGATGGATGGTGTGGGTTATCCCCATACCCCCTTTCCCCTGCTGTGTGGAAACATGTCACTCCTGCTCCACGTGCCAACATGGTTCATTTCCAGAGGCGCTCCACAACCAGAGAGTACATGAATTCCTGTCCTGTAAGAGCATTGTGGGAAACTCTGTTTACCTAGGGGTGGTCCATTCCAAACCCAGTGGTGATGGCACTTCATTTGTGTCTCTGCTGTGTGTTTTGTTTTTAATTTCATTTAACTTCTGTTAAACATGCTCAGTGCCTTTGGTAAAATGGTTTCTTTATCTTAAAGATTATTACCTTTTAGGGTACTCTTATTTTTTTCCATGGGTTTTTATTTCATCTCTGAGATTTTTCTTTTTTAGTCAATATATTCTGGGGTGTTTGTAATTTGGCTCTTTACCAATATTATTAAAATTTTAATAAAATCTACCAGCACAAAAAAAAAAAAAAGAAAAAAGAAAAGAAAAGATTATCAAAAAATCCACCTGGATGAGATTTTAGAACTGTTGGGCCACTTTTAAAAGTTCTGAATGGTTTGACTTGGCTTACCATTCTGGCATTTGGAGTAGGAATTGAGGACCACTAAGGATGTGGCAATGAGGGGAGAGTGGTAAGGGATGGTTAAATGGATCAATGAACTTTGAAATGATGGAGTAAATGATGTAGGGGATGTAAATGTCTAGTGATTAGATGACCAGAGGTCAGTCCAGTCTGAGTCTCCCTTTTGTATCCCTGAGAAGCATTCTTGAAATGGGGCCATGGGTAAAAGTGCTATTCACCTGGTTCCATTTCTGGATTGCTACTTTCAACATTGTGATCATGTGAGTGTTCTAAGTATTCAAAATGATAACAACTTTACTTTTGGAAATTATGGATTTCTATCCCATTGAGAGCTATGCATTCAAGCAAGTGACTTCGTGGCATGTGATATTTGAGTTACTGACACTATGACTCACTTGTTAAATATTTAGTAGACAGGGCTAGACTGATAACACTAAAACAGACTTTTGGCTCCATTGGAGAGTAACAGAAATATTAATCCTAATGCAGTCAATTAGGAATTTGTTTAAAATCATTCTCTGAGGATTACAGCCTCATTATGAGACTGCCAATCTACAATATCAAAAATTCAGAAATTTTAAAAAAGAAAAACATTTATTCAAACTTATTTAAATGAAAATTAGGAATTTCTGCCCTAAAGCAAAGGCAAATAAAAACGGGTGAGGAATACAAAGAACAAAAGTCCAGTGGGAAATTAAGTCACAGAGATGAGCAGGGAATTTATATTTGTGATACACATGCTAAACAGCTAGCTCTTAAACTTGAAAATATATTAAATTTCATTCCTAAGTGTAAATTTAAAATATACTGAAATGGCATGTGCCTAAATGTCTAAAAGTCCTGATCCTAGGTAGTTGCTGAGAAAGCAAGAGACTTGGGCATGACTGGTAGGCCAAGACAATGTGGAGATACACAGATTAATAGAAGTTGGTTAATAATTAAGAAAGAGCTAGCTAATAAGAAGCCTGAGCCATTGGCCAAACAGTTTACAATTATTGTAAGCCTCAGTGTGTTTATTTGGGACTAAAGGGATGTGGGACTGAGTGGGACAGAAACTTCCATTTCAGTGCAAATCATACTTAGTTGGGGTAACACAAATTAGATCAATTCTTATGGAGACGACCAGTAACAATTACTTTCATTATTTACTCAATTATTTCATTCCTGCTCTATTTTTCCCTTTCCACCATAACTTCTATTATTAGCTCAGTTTTGGTTCCTTTCTTTCCATATTCTGTATTTATATCTTTCTCTTTGCACTTTCTTTTAAAAGGGGTTTTCTGCTGAATTTGGGTGGTTTGAAAGGTGTTATCTTGTAGGCCTATGCTGTTAAGAGTGATAGCCCCCAGCTCAAAGTCTTGTGCTTTCCCCAAACCTTAGCCACAGGTTTTGGTTGGACTGGGAAGTCATATATTCCTCTCTTCTGTGTTCTTCATGTACTGTTTTCACCATGATAGGTCTTGGACTAGTACAATACAGAGTTAATGTCCCAAGTATGAACTAAAAGACAAGATCAGTGCATGATTCATATATTCACAGGTCTTCGGGTCTTCTTTCGAGTCACAACTCTCACAACAATTGGTTGTGCTGGTCTTGGCAAACTTGTTCAAACCTTTCTAAACTTCTTTATGTGTCAATCAAATTAAAATAACAGTATTTGTCTTATTTGCCTCATGAATTAACCTCCATAAAACATTAATAAAACTAGGTGGATTGCTGTTGTTATAAACAAGAGAGAACACAATGGTAAAAAAGAATTGAATCAGTGATATCCCAAATAGTCAACCTATTCTTTTACTGAGTTTCTCTCAACAGTTGTCAGATTGAGTCAAACAAATGGGCTACCCATTCACGGGGTTACTCTTCCTTCATGAGGGATCAGCCACACAGGCTCATAGGCATGGCCATAAATAAACAAGGATTTTGTCAAAGTTCTCCTCCAAACCC
Source organism: Phodopus roborovskii (assembly GCF_943737965.1). Lineage (NCBI taxonomy): Eukaryota > Metazoa > Chordata > Mammalia > Rodentia > Cricetidae > Phodopus > Phodopus roborovskii. Next base: position 9,810,455 of record NW_026125444.1, read on the forward strand.
CAAACAACTGTGCAGGGTTACATGTAGTTAAATATCGTACCTACAACTGTGGGTGAATCAGCCAGGAAATTAGATGTATTATCACACTGCTTTGCAGAGGAAATTCATCGCAAATGAAACCAGAAGGCTTGGGGTCCTTCAGTGACAATAGACACTGATTAGGTTGACACTGACAGTGTGGGGCATGGTGCCTCTCCAGCTCTGGTTACTACACTTTGAAAGAAAATCTCAAATACAGCTGTGGCTTTGAAGTGACTTATTACAAGTCCAATAGTATTTCTAGGAAGACCAAAAGAGGATCAAGACATAGACTCGGGAGACAGGGAAAAAATGCCTGGTGATAATTACCTTTCTTACGAGACTTAGTAAGTAAAGTAAAAACATGTATTAAGTGAGCAATTGAACATCCATAATATATCATCCATTGTGTGCAGAGTGCCCCAGAGATACAGTATTCAAAATAAGCACTGCCCTAAAGATTTCATGTACTAAATATAAGACAAATCAATTCAGTACTTCATGGAGCCAAATGTGGAGATAAACAGAAACAGCGATAGTCTGTAGTAAGAAGATTTCTTACTGTTTATATATAGTAAATCCAAATGGTCTCTGTTCAAATCATTTGGTTCCTACACAGCCTTCTGAGTTTATCTCCTGCCAATTTTTAGCAAGCTTAACGGTCTAGCAGAGAATGCACACGGTATTGAGTCCATCCATTGACTGTGTATGCACCAACTCGGATCTTGGTGGAAGATGAATTCCCACAGTGCTGAAGTCTCTCTACCTCCTGCCCACTGCTTCTTTTAGAGCTTAATGGAAATTGCAGAGAGTGTATGGTTTCCCAAGGAAATGACAGTCAGTGTTCCTCACCCAGAATTTAAATAACATATCAGCATATGTTTGGACATAAAGAAACCATAAAGAAATCATCAACTCTATTTCTACTGAAAACAGTATTATATAGGTGTGTGTGTGTGTGTGTGTGCGCGCGCACACAAATGGGTCAGTTTCCCATATCCTTTGTCAGGATGGCCAGTCCTTTTGGTCTGTAGCTTCCCAATTAGGCGAGGCTGGCAAGCCAGACCCATATATCTTCTTGTCTTTGCCTCTCTCATGCTGGGATTGCAAGTGTGGGTCATTATTGGGCTTTTACGGCATATTCTAGGGACAGAACTTGGGTTACATGCTTGCAATGCAAGCTCTTTACACTCTGGGCTGTCTGCCCAGCCCTCCTTACCTGAGTATTCTTTTAGTTAAAAATGAACATACTGTGCTCCACTTCCTTGGTTTCATGGGTGACTGGGGCAAAGGTCCATTCTGCCACTTGGTGGGAATATTGCTAGGAAGGCACAGCTAAGGTATGCTGCTGCCCTTGAGAGCTGCTTAGGGGGTTGACACCATGATGACTGGGTGAGTCAGTCTGTCCTGTGGAGGTCATTTAGAAGGAGATGAATGGGGTCGAGATACATGAGGTGAAATTCACAAAGAATCAATTTTAAGAAGTCTAAAACAACAAACAAACAAACAAACAACAACAAATAGAACACTGGCTGATCTAGAACCTGGAGTTTAATTCCCCACATAGTGGTTCACAGCCATCTGTACCAGTGAATGTAACATCCCCTGCTGACTCCTTGATGGAAGTGACGTTTAGGCCATAAAACAACATAGACAGCACCACAAGCCAAACTAAAACAAAGGTGTAAACTATCAAAGACCATATAGCTATGGGAAAGTCTCTAAATATACTAATCTTACTTTTTAGCTTCCATGGTTCTGATTCTGGCTAGTAGTTCTTGTTAATTGAATTATGTTAACCCAGAACATAGTTTTTGTGCTTAAAAATCTCATCCCGAGAAAGGTTTAACGCTATATTGGGATCCTGAACACCCTGTGTAGTTGCTGGCTAGCTAATAAAGACTGCCTATTGCTTTAAACCCATGTCTGAGCAGTCTTCTCTGATGAATATCCCACAACAGGAGAAAGTACATGTTACTGATTCTTCAATCTGATTTATTTCTCTGTGTATAATTTCTCTGTGTATAATTTAGGTATGTTTTACTGAGTGTAAGTAAAGGAATGTATGTTACTAAATCCTTGGGTTTAACTATAAAGGAAACAAAAATGGTATACAGAAGTGATATTAAAAAACAAAAACAGGAATGGATTATTCTTTCTTCCTGACTTTTGTTTTCCACATATACTCCTACCCTCCCTAGCTCAGTGCAGAAGCAAAACTTTTAGGTCGGTGAACATAGCATCTAAATTTTCTCTCTTAAAATAAAACTGAAATACTGGCCATCCTTAATGATCAAGGCATCATCTACCTTAAGCAAAATAATCCTGTATTTCAGTTTTTGGATATGTTAGGAGTGGAGCCTTCTGGCAATGAGTTGTTCTATGTACATTTACAAAAACAACATTTATAGACATAATGAAGTAGTATATGTATGCTTGTAAATTCAACTGAACATAGCCATCCCTTGATATCTATGGGGGGCTTGTTCTAGGCTTAAGTTCCTTATACAAAATATCATATAATTTGCATACAGCCTATGTATACCCTTATGTACATCTTAAATAATCTCTATGTTAAGTATATAATACATATATTTAATATAACTTAAATTTATTTATAATACATTACTAAGGGAGTAAGTACAAGAAGAAAAGTCTGTATATTTTTAGTGTAGGCATATTTTTTCACAATATTTTTGGTTTGTGGATGGTTAACTCCATGGTAATCGGTACCCATGGATGCAAACAATACCTTTATATAACATAAACATAATCCTTTCCACAGACTATGCATTTCTGAGTCACAAGATCAGTTTTATGACTCCTCTCTAAGTTTTTCTTTCATTTTATTTGATCAGCTACGCACCCCAGTATTCTAACCAGATACTTTGAGAATTTATGAAGTATTGCAAATGTCTCTTGTAGAAATTATTGAAGTCTCGGCTCTGCTGCGAGATCTTTTGTGTGTGTGCTATTAGAACGTCTCTGCATTTATTACCAGCTTTTTTCCTTTAAGCTAAGATTTGCTGTGACAAGTGCATCCTTCGTAAACTGACATTCAGCAAGAATGAAGCTGTAAGTCCATGCAGGCTCAATTTCTCTGTACTTTTAACAGCCTCACTGGGACTACATTAGCCAGACAGAGTCAGCTATCCTGGGTAGTAGGTTGGCACAGCTATTGAATGCCCTGCACACTGTTGACTTGCTCTCTAACTGGCTTTTGACTTGGGTCAGAAAGTTTTGCTGCTTTACATTTTTGGGGAGGTCTCTCAAGAGGGATTTCTCACAATGTCTCCTTCTAATTCAGCCTGGTTGAAGCACAGCTCACTGTGGGACCTTAATGAATTCAGGGATCATGTGTTTTGCTGGTTTGTCATTTTCAAATTTTTTTCTAGATTATTATACAACAAGGTGACTTTCTTTTCTGGTGCAATCTCTTTGGTGTTCTGTATGGTTTTTGTACCTTGATAGGCATCTCCTTCTTTAGGTTAGGAAGATTTTTCTTCTATGATTTCATAGAAAACATTTTCTGGGCCTTTGATCTGAGTTTTTTTTTTCTCTCTCTCTAATCCTAATTTTCTTATGTTTTGTCTTTTTCATAATGTCCCGAATGGTTTATATGAGGAGTTTTTTAGATTTTACATTTTTTTGACTAATGTACCCATTTCTTATAACATATTTCTTCTATCATATCTTTAGTGCGTGACATTCTCTTTTTCATATTTAATATTCTGTTCTTGACGCTTGCCTCTATAGTTACTGTTTCAATTCCTAGTTTATTTTTCCTTTCCAAAATTCATATACTTGTCTTTTCTTTATTGCTTCTATTTCCATTTTCAGGTTTTGAACAGTTTTATTAGTTTCCTTTAAGTGTGTTTCTGTTTTCTTTGCTTTTAGAAAATGATTTATTCATTTCCTCCAATTGTTTTTGTTTTCCTGCGCTTCTTTAAGGGATTCAATCATCCCTTCTTTAAGGACCCCTATCACTGTCAAATAGTTGGTTTTAAGGTCTCTTTCTTGTGTTCCAGCTATGTTAAATTAGTCAGGACCTCCTGCAGTAGGATAGATGAGCTATAGTGGAGACATATGGCTGGCTGTTGTTGATTGTGCGTTTAAGGTAGCATCTCAGCTTCTGGGTTTGGGATGATTAAAGATCTAGGCACCAATTTATTGAATGCATCTTTTATTTCTTGTGTGCTGTTTCCTCTCAGCATTTTCAGAGCATGATGGCTGTGTGTTCCCTGTTTTCCTGGCCAGTTCAACTGGTGTATTCACAGGGAAGGCCTACTGGTGTTGAGGCTGGGTAACTGGGATGAGTTGGCGGGGGCGGGGGGAGATAGGAGGAGAAAATCTTTGTGAAGTATTGGGGATGGGAAAGAAGATCACAACAGGTTTCCAGGTACAGAGATGGGGATTGGATCTCCTGAGTAGTAGAAGAGGCGTGGGTCATCTTTCAACCTTCTAGTTGCCCTGGGGAAAGCTGTCCTTGGGTTAACAGGAGTTGCCTGCTGGAGTTTGGTCTGGGACAAACCAATGAGCGAGCAGTGGGGAGGAGGTTAGGAGGTTATGGTTCATGGGGATCCACAGGAGACATAGACAGGTGGGGAAGGCTGCCCCTGGTGTTCTGTTGCAGTGCTAGGGAACAAGCTGTGGGGGTTAGCTCCAAAGGATCAGGCAGACCAGGTCTGTGGGCAGCCTGTCTGGGTTTCTGGCAGTAGCATCCTATGGTTTAATAGGAGGTGTCTACTGAAAGTAGGGGACTAGGATAAGGGAAGAATGGGCCAAGTCGGGTTATAAGGGGATGGCCTGTGGGATCTACAAATGATGTGGGGAGTGCTGAAGGAAGGCTGTAGCTGGTGTTCTGCTGTGGCACTAGGGATGAGACTGGGGGATTGGGTCTGGGGGAACAGAGAGAAAGGACAGGGTTTGTACTCAGCCTACCTGGTTTTGTGACAGGCATAGCCTTGTTCTGTTTTTAACAAGAGTGGTTCTTATTAATGATAATAAGAACTTGTTCTTGTTCTTATATTAATAACAGTAGTCTGCCTGTTCTCAATTGCTCTTTAAATCTAAGCTTAATTGTTCTCTTTTTCTGAAATTCAATTTAGGCTCACATAACACTAGACGCTTACCAGACCTCTATAAAATCAGCAACATATTGTACTCCTAGGGATGGGATTTTATAACTTAGCTTCTTTAACTGTCTACAATAGCATGAAAAGTTGTAGATGTTAATACTCCAAGTATTTTTTCTCTGAATTTTTAAATTATAGCTCAGAGGTCCCCTCCCCCCCCCAAGAAACTGTTCTTGTGGGACTTGTCTGAAAATACAGAAATTCAGATAAATAGAGAAGAAACATGACTCGTTAGGAAAAAGTTCCTAAGAAGATGCTTCCTAAACATTTCTAAGAAATGTTTTCTTAGACCCTAAGAGTGAAGACAACTTTACCTTTTTCTATAGCTAGCAATGTAGGTTAAAAGTAGCTAAGTTAATACATAGAGTCATAATGTGTGAGTATATTTGCTAACTACCATAGATTTGTGTCAGTACTCTTTACACCTACAGTCAAGTAGCCAGGATGCTCTCTAGGTTTGGCCAGTGTGCTACATTACTTGTCTTAAATTAAAAAATTAAAAACATGCATGGAATTAAACGAATATTACTTGAAATTGGGGGCCACTTTGGAACTAGAAGCATACACACGCAGAACTGGCCCAGAATCGTGTGGCCCAAAGCAGGGACCTCTGAAAGGTAGAGGTTCTTATGTTCTGCCTCTCCCTTTCTCAAACCCATTTTAAATGTTTGAGAAGAATCTGTACTTCCTGGAGAGTCTGGTGGAGAAAATAGTCACCCCTTTATTGCCCATAGGATAACCATCCTGTCTTAGCGGTCAGGAAGCTTCTCTTCAAACGAATAGGTTTAAGAGAGATGCAGGACTGTGAGACTAACACTGAGATGAGATGCAGCAGGTGAGTTGGTTGGATCACACCAGGGTTCTCCTAGGGCTGTGAGTATGGGAGGGGAAGCCTCGAGGCTGGTGTGTTTTCCCTGATCTCTAATTAAGAAGACATGAAGAGACCCGGAGTGAACACGACTTTATCTTTTCTTGTAACCTACAAAGAAGGCTGAGAGCAGACCCACAGAGCGGGAAGTGTATGCACACCCCCCCCTCCTATGGCCCCAGGACTCCCTGCACTTATTCTTTTGTATTTTACTCAGTTAGGTCCTCAGAAACTGTGCCTCGGGGGGGGGGGTTACATGCGTGTAACTCCAGTTCTCAAAAGGCAGAGCCAGGTGATCATGACTTTAAGGTCAGACTAAGATGCCTAGAAATATATTATCTGGAAAAACAAACAAACAAAAAACCACCTCACTATTCTGGGGAAAAGGCTATGAGACAGAGTAAGGAGGCTCAACAGGAAGATTGAATAAATGTTGAATAACATAGGGGTAGAATTAACCCTAAAGTCTAGTCACGTTTCATTTGCTCCTGTGCCCAATAGTATAGTGTCAATTGCACGAAAGGCCAACTATAAATATTTTTTGAATGAGTTAATGCATCAGTGAAGAATTCGTCAAGAAATTAAGAAAGTCACACTTGAAATGTCCTGTAGTAAAATAAAGACTACTATTGTAGAACTAATTGTCACGTTACTGGTTTTGAACCCTAAATCAGTGGGGTTTTTTTTTAAATTTTTTTTTCTTCCTGCTTTGTAACCCCGAAGACGAAGACTGCGAGTAATGTTCTGCCAATAAGCACTCCATTGCTATAAACAGAGGACACTAGGGAGATGTCTTGTTCCTTTCATGGGTGCTTACAGGAACATTTTTCCCTTCTACATCATCCAGTGTGTGGCTGGCTGTGGGCTGAGCTCATCCTCCCCTAGATTCCCAGGAATCTTATTAAATACCTCAGCAGGACACAGCACAGTAAGTCAGGGCTGCCTGTCATCACTTAGCTTTCCATGAACATTCTGGAGGTGGCTTCTTTGCTTCTCCAGAATCTCCATGCCTGGCTTCCTAGGAGAGGTAAGTTTATCTTGTTTGGCTCCTCTACTGGCTTCCCACTGAGTCTTACTGATGCTCCTGTGAACAGCCTCTTAATGAGCTTCCTTAACATCCCAGCAGCCAATCCCATGCTGGGAGCATGTTAGCAAGCTAAAGTCTCAGCCAAGGAATGGGGCTCCTCACCTCCTGAATCTTCCTTGGGTTTTCTGCCTCCATCTTTACTGACTGGATGTCCTGTTCCAAGTTCATCATTCTGTACATTAAAATTCCCTGTTCAGACTGACTATGGTTTCTCAGATACAACAATTTGGGTCATTGGGGGTGGTAGGGGTGGGGGCGGTAGATGATTCCTTCAAGATACTAGCTCTTTTCCCTGCACAGCATCTTCCTATCACAAGGATACCACATACCAGATTCAAGGAAACATTGCTTCATTGTTGAAGACCAATTTCAGACTTTGCTGATGGGAGGGATAGGTGTTCTTCATACAGTGTCTGGATTGTTCTTCAGTGATCATAGAAGACAACAATATAACCTATCAATAAGCAAAGTCCCATCCTTAAAATTGGGATAGAGCTAGACTAGAGAGTTACAATCATCTTTCAACAAAGTCAGGAACTACTGACATTCAGATAAAAGGGGCATCATTATGGAAACAAAGTAGAACAGTGATTTAGGGAATAGAAAACTGCATTCCAAACCTTGCTGTAGGGATTAAGTACCATTTACTTGATAGCAGCCATTTTAGGCATTTAATTTAGAAAGTGCTTACAGGAGACAGACTTTTCAGACTATAATAATAGAAATGGACCTTGCTTTGCCCCGGTACATCTAAAGTAGTAATTAGGCCATGCTAATGAATGAAAGTCAGGATGGCCCCAAAGCAACTCATAGTACAATGTGCTCTGAGTTACTTTATTAACAATCCAGAAATCTGTTTCCTAGGCAGATGAAATTCTGAAACATCATGTTTTGTTATTTTTTCCCCCAGTGGCTTTTAAATTAAACTTTGCAGTGTGTCACAGCCATCAGCATCCACACCATTATCATTATCAGCACACAGTCTGTGCACGCTGCTGGGTACACAGCGTGGAGGAACTCATTTAGGGCAAAGAGCAGTAATTTCCAGCCCTTGAGACAGTACAAGGGTAATTATTTATTCTGAACACTGCAGTCATGTACTCATGAAGGGACGGGGGTCTTGGAACTGAACACTGACTTTTTCCATGCAACTCTATCCTCATTCAACAGTCACAGCAACATGGCTAGACTCTGTCTTCTTTCTTTTAGATTATAAAATAATGCAACATTAATGCATTTCACAAGAGCTAAATAGAACATCAATTACAGGATGAAAACTAATGTTTTCCTAAAAATATCAATGAACATCTGCTTAATGTTTGCTAATTGGTGTAAGGATAATTGCATCCTGAGTTTATTCTAAGCAGTACTCACATGAATACAACACTTCAAAGATGCAGAGATTGGAAAGGAGACGGTTAAGTGCTCATGCCAAGATCCAAAGAGTTTGTTTTTACTTCAAAGCCCATGCCATTCACTGTTGCATATGGTGCTTTCGAGCCTTGATCTTCCCCCAGAACCCTTCTAGTGCACATCCCTGGCCAACAAGGGGTAGGACTCTTCAGCACCACATGTTATGTTCTTATGTCTGCTAACAGATTTATCTCTTAAAAACATAAGTGTGGCTGGATGTGGTGGTACATGTCTATAATACCCACACCCGGGAGGCTGAGTCAGGGTTATCATGAGTTCAAGGCTGGCATGGAATACACAAAAGAACTTTATTAATGTAGTCCTTAATGTGTATCTGGGAAAGAAATGGTGGATAAGTTTGATTGACTTCATAAAAAGTCCTAGATGTATTGTTATACGTGTGTGATCCAGGTGTTAGATGTGTGTCTAGTCTGTGAGTTGGAGACATAAATTGAACATTCTAAAAGTAGTGTTACAGATGCTCTCCTTTGCTGATCTCATATATAACAGTGTAGTAAACATCTTTGTATGTGTAGAATTGTGGGAGTATAGAGTTTGAGGAAAGAACCCTAGTATTGAATATGTTGGGATGTTGGGTAAAAGTTATGTATTGCATTTATTTTTATTATTTTTTAAGTGCTGTGACTTGAACTTAGGGCCTTGCAAGTGCCCTACCCTCCACTAGGCTGTATCACTAGCCCCTGGAGTGATATGTTTGATATTTCTTTCATCCCCTAAAAGTCTACACTCTGACATCATATAGTCAAACTATTACATTGTCAGTAGCTGTGTGTAATTTACTCAGACTCAGCTTGATAGTCATTTAAGTCAATCGACTGTCAGATAAGTAAAAGAAAAGAATTACTTTTTTTTTCTTGATTTATGACAAAATAAACTTCCTAATAAAATTTTCTTGTATCTACAAAGCCAGAGTCCAGACAGTCCTTAATCTTACCCTTATCTTTGTGTCACTTAATAAAATACCCATAGATCTGAAATCACAGTGATTTTTGTTTTAAGGATTCTGGAAGTCTCCTCTCCTTTGTCTAAAGTTATTATCACCTGTTGGTCATAAAATGATTGGCTGTATGACATATCCTTGTGGCTGTCATATATGAAAAGTTCTGAATTCACATCACACTTTTCTTTTGTAGCACAAATGTTTCATAAGATAGATTGTGAATAGCGGGCCTTTCTAGATTCTTCCTGGATTCATAAGTGTGCTGCATTCATTTTTTTTTCTCCTACCATACTTGACTCCTTCCAAGGTAAGTCCCAAAGTAAAAAAGATTTAAGAAGCTGGAGTTTGGGTGTTAATGTATCACAGCCTTTGTGTAGCCTTGAGCAGCTATGGAAGGAGGAATCAACGCTCACCCTCCTTTCTCTCGTGCAGCTTGGTGTATGGTTGATACCCGTCACCTACATTTTTTTATGCATATGCAAATATTTGAAAACGAACCAAAATTACCTGATATAGCAAGCTGTGCCGTGCTTGACATTTCTAAAATCCAGCAATTCCTTTGATGTATTTAAGAATAATAAAGAAGGGAAATTAATTGGCTTTTTTGCTTACTTGAAAGAATAGGCTATGTCAAATAGCAGGCAAATGACAAGTAGATACGAAATCACAGAATTGCTTATTGGTTCATAAATTATTTTTCTCAGGGTTATATACACACATAACTTCGATATAAAGTTTTTTTTTAATTAAAAATGATTATTGGGTGTGTGGAGAGGGGTGCACCTATCCTGGTGCAGGTGTGAAGGTCAGAGAACAACTTTTTGGAGTGAGTTCTCTTCTTCCAACTTTCCTTGACACTTAGCATTATGCACAGGTTTGCACAGCAAGTGTGTTTCCCCATGAAACATCTCACAGCCCAATATTACATTTTATACGGAAAACAAGAACATCAAAACAACACAGGTTTTACCTATTTTGGAAGCAATCTTTGCAACAGTTTTGGTAGTTATTTTGCAGTTTGCTTTTTGTGTCATTTCAGATTGTCTGCCCTTCAGACTGCATTTACTGATTTCTCTGAATGCGTCTTTGCACCCTTTCCTGCTGTCTCACGGTAAAAGTCCTTTCACTCCCATCACTCAATAGACCTTTGCTGAATCAGCACAGCTGTGCAAACAAACTAGAGTAGCAGCGTAGCAATATTTTGTCTACTTTCTTGGGGTTTCTATTGAATGTATTTATCTTGTTGTTGTTACTTTTGCTGTGCTTTGCTTGTTTTCCTGTGAACTTTCCTTGTATTTACTACTAATTCAACCTCGCTGTCCTTGGTGGGTACCTTGTTCTTTACATTCAGATCCAACTGTATGCTGCCCATTAACTTCCTAAAGAAATTGCTTTAGGACTGCTCCATCATGCTCCAGGAGAAGGCGGCTGGCTCAAACGCATAAACCTCTTTTGATCTTTCACTTCCCCCAGCTTGGCTGTCCTGAAGAGCTTGCTTCCTCTTCTTCTCTGCTACATCAAGTGGAGTACTCAGCTCAGCCCTTTTTGAGGCACATGCTTGGGGAGTCAGTGTTCTGAAACTCACTCTCCCCAAAGCATCTTACTTGCTTCCTGCCCTTGGTCAATAGTTGGTGGGCCATGCTTTAATACTCTGTAGCTTCTGGGGCTGATGCTGTAGAATGTAAGAATGTTTTGATTTTCATTCATTTATATGCCATTTTTTGTTCCTGTCAAACACTCAGTGCTTCTCTTTGATGTTGTCTGTAGTGTGGGTCTGCTCTCTCGGTACCATGCAGTCCATCACTGGGCTCACTTACTGGGAAAAGTTCATGTAGCACAGTTCTAGGGATGGTTTGATTTATCCACAGTTTGGTTTCTTCTGGGTCTGTGTATTGTTCAGATATTTCATTTTCCAAGTCAGCACTCAGCTTTCTTTTATATTTTATATATCTGCCTTTTAGCATTAACCTTAGATTTACTCAGCATTTATGTTCTAAGTGCTCTATTGCATTTTAGCTGTTACTTACATATTATTATTACATAATAGTAAATATTATATACTTGTTTAATAGCTATATTTAGTTGTTAGGATATTGCACATAGTCTAGATATAATTTTTAGAAAGGTCTCTTTATTTTCTAAATATCTCTTTTCAAGACTAAAACATCTTCTGGAAGGAGTACAGAGGGGCCGAGATCAGATAAAGTGGGTGGTGAGTACCATAAAAATGCAATATACATTTGTGAGATTTTTCAAAGATTAAGTCAGTTAAAATCTCGACAAACAGAAATGGAAACAGAAGATGGTTCAGTGGATAAAGGCACTTGCCATCATGTCTGAGAACTGGATCCAGTTCCCATGACCTACAAGGAAGAACCAGTATCCGCAGTTGCCCTCTGAGCTCTATACACATGCTGTGACACTTGTGTACATGCATGTGTGCATGCATGCACATGCACATACAAACCCATAAATGTAGTAAAAATTAAAAAAAATGTCTCCTCCTGGTGAGTAGGTAATACTTGGGTGCTGGGATTTGCTTTGTCTCCTTTGCTACTTCCAGATCTTTATTTTATTCACTTTTTGAAATTAAAAAAATTATATCCCTCCCTCCTTCTCCTTCTCCCTCTCTCTTCTCTCCCTCTGTGTGCGTGCCTGTGTGAGTGCATGTGTGTGTGTGTGTGTGTGTGTGTGCATTCATGTGTGTGTACTAGTGTAAATGCTTTCAGCTCAGTCAATTCTATTAACTATTTTCAGATTCTAGAACCTGAGAATGTAACGATACACAGCCACTTCTTTGAACAGCTTCTTGCTGGATTCATGATATTCCTCTGCTTGCCTTTACATATGCTTTTAAGGGATCATGTAAAAAAAATGAAAAGTTGAAGTCTGGAAATTGCAGTGTGGCAATAGGAGTGAGGAAATATATTCCGTTTTCTCTAGTATCTTCTAATTTTTATTGATACTACATTGCAGTTTTACCATCACTGAAGAGGAAATTTTCTCTTGTCATGTCCTATTTTAGTTGAATGACAACATCCCCAAGGTTAGGATGTTTTTGTTTTTTTTTTTGTCAAGTTTTTGTCTTCTGAAACTTTCACCCTGACAGGCAGATACATTACCCTGAACAATGATGAATGTAGAATACTGAATTGTTGTCATTGCCATAGATATCACTTTCGGGGTTGCATCAAGGGCTGTACCATATTTTAAAGAAATTGGTTAGTGGCTATTGATTTTGGCAGTGTTAACATGTGCTTAAGGGTGTGACCTTGATTTCACCTAATTTCTCAGCTTCAAACTAAAATTGCTGTGAATCATTCCATGGCTGATTCTGATATGGTGATTAATTTTACAAGTTACAAAAACACGAATGAATGGGAGACTCATCTCAGAATTTGAGTGAAAATTATTCATTTGAATGCACGGAGAAAGATAAGGTAAGATCTGGATCCTTGCTCAGATGACGGTATTTATTTCAAAATCAAGAGTGGCTTCTAGAAAAATAAAATCCAGAGATAAGACATTTAAAAGGGAAAGGTGAAATAATACTCATGCAAAAACTTGCAAAGGAAAGGACAGAACAACAGTATACATTTTGAGAAATAGAGGAACGAAGTTACTGCTGAAAAAAAAAATGAGCCTGTTTCAAAAATTATTTTCTTCTTCCAAAAGGAACAGGTGCTTTAAAGAGAACAATGTCTAAACACTGGAACAATACAGCCCTTGACAAACTTCATGAGGAAGGACATTTCCCCATTCAGCTATGAACACTTGATGGTGCTGGAACTCAGTGTTGGTTTCTCAGTGACCTAGCCTGTGTTCCAGACACACAGTGACTTCTTGAAGAAGGGTTCGTGGCGCAAATTCAATGTTAACCATTATGTTTCTTTTAAGAACATTGCATTTTTAATAAAATATGAAGAACATATGATTGTAAAAATAAATGCAATAATTTATACAAACATTAAGGGGAAGGGAAAGTTAAGGACTTTGCTAATTTCCTTTGCAGAGAAGTGTCACATGAGAAGACTTTACTGAGGTATGACTTAGCTACTAAGTACCTAATCCCCTAAAATGTACAATTTTATGATTTGATTATATCGTTGTATAACCTTTATTTCAGTCTGGCTTTAGAACACCTTTGCAACTCCTTAAAGTTTATTGTGCTAGTTTATAACAACTGAAGTTTCCATCCCTAGGGAAAAATAATGGTTGGCTTTCTTTATGCACAGATTTTATTTTATATTTTAGAAATTACACATGAGTGGAATCAGTCAATTTATAGGCCTTTGCATTTGTCATAGTTTGTTTAACATTTGTGATTCCTTAATGACATCATATGATCACTTTGTTCCTGTACATTGGTAGAATTTCACTGTATTGTAATGCTGCATTGTGTTTGTCCACAATTAAGGGACATTTGTATTTTCCTTAGTGTCTTTTTTTTCTTTCTACTAATGATGCGGGTATGAGAACTTGTTTTTGTATGGATGTATACTTTCTTCAATCTTGAGTACTTCAAGGAAAATGTTTGTGTAGTATTTGAAAAACATTTTCAGTCTTTAGAATTTGTAATAATTTTTTTTTCAAACAAAAATCATAGTAACTTTCCCAACCAATTACCTTGATTTTTTTTCCTGTCAACTGAATTGACTATAAAAGTGTAGGTTCATTGCTGGTGAACACATTGCCTTTTTAATTGCAGTCTGCAGTTTTGAAGTCAGGTAGGTATACCATGTTTGTGTTTCTTTGAAATAATTTTGTCTATTTTAAGTGTTTTTAAAAGTCTCTATAAGTTTGTGATTGGCTGGCATGTTGGCTTACTTTTTAAAAAACTAGGTTGAACCTGAGTAGGGATTTCATTTAATCTGTAGATCCAGTTGAGAAGAATTGCCATCCAAGACACTATTGAGAGTTCCGTTCTATAGACATGATCTATCTCCACCTTTCTGTAGTTTGTATTAAAAAATTCCCAACAATATTTTGTAGTTCCATTGAACAGGCCTTGAGATATTGTTGACATGTTTGTTCCTAATCTGTACATGTTACAGTGAATATACACATCACTCCACAGAACCTGGGCTGCTTCTTGATTGTGTGTCAGTCAAAATTCCAGCATGGATGGAGAAGTGGCTCTGTGGGCACCACCGTAACTGAAAAGTTATCAGACTGGGGTCCATGAGCTCCCCATTTATCAGGTCAGCAGTTTCTGTGGTCTTGGTGCCTTTGCTCATTACTCTTCCCTCTCTGCAACTGGATTCCAGGAGTTTGGCTCAGTGTTTAGCTGTGGGTGTCTGCTCCTGCTTCCATCAGCTACTGGATGAAGGCTCTAGATGGCATATAAGATAGTCATCAATCTCATTATAAGGGAAGGACATTTAAGGTAGCCTCTCCACTATTGCTTATATTCCTAGTTGGGGCCATCCTTGTAGATCTCTGAACATTTTCCTAGTGACAGATTTCTCTTTAAACCTATAATAGCTCCCTCTATTATGGTATCTCTTTTCTTGCTCTCCTCTATTCTTTCCCTGACTCAATCTTCCTGCTTCAACATGTCCTCCTCTCCACTTTTCTTCTCCCCTTCTCTTTCTTCTAACTTGCTCTCCTCTCCTCCCATGCTCCCAATTTTCTCAGAAGATCATGTCCCTTTCCCCTTCTCAAAGGGACCATGTATGTGCCTCATAGGATCCTCCTTGTTTCCTAGCTTTTCTGGTGGTATGGATTGTAGGCTCATTCTAAAATCCATGTATGAGTGAGTACACACCATGTTTGTCTTATTGTGTCTGAGTTACCTCACTCCAGATGGTTTCTTCTAGTTCCATCCATTTGCCTGCGAATTTCAAGATTCCATCACCTTTTTCCAGAACCACGGAACACATAACTGAAAAAAATGATATAACCAAATATAAACTGATACATGAAGGCTTTAATATTTCTGAGAACCAGTACTCATGTGCTAAGCACACTCATTTTCTCCACTCTTCATAATGCTTAATTAAGCTTGTCATTCTCTTCTGATAACTATATGGAATACATACCATTTGTCACATATTTTAAATCTGAGAACCTTGATGGGAAATAAACTCTGAAGTACGAGAAAGATGAGGAAGAAAATAGAGGGGTAATGATTGCCAGTGGAGCATAGTCTGGTTTTTGGAGCAAAGTCCAGCTTTACTGCTGTGACATTTGAAGTCATTGAGTCATTGTGTTATTGAGTCATTGTGAGGTCTGAATCACTGTTCTCATAAAAGCATCGGTGGACACATTGAACAAGTTCTTTGAAATGGAAGGATACTGCATTATCATCCATCATTCCCAGTGGACTCTACCAGAAGTCCTTGAACTAGAACTGTAACAAATTACATTCTTCTCAGTTAATGTAGACTCTTATTTTGAAATATGTGCCTCTATCTTTTTTTTTTTTTTTTTTTTTTTTGTATTATAAGGCAACTTCCTATAGGATAAGAGCCACTGCTGTCATATCTGGTTTTCTAACACATTCAGCACAGTGTCCCAAATAACAAAATGCCTTATTCTTTTCTGATAATGATAAATTTAATACTTTCTTATAGGAACTCAAGCATACATAGAAACCAGGTCCTCTGTCAATGGCAGGACTATTATGTCATACAGAATTCTGGCCAAGGGAACAAAGGTAGTATTTTTTCATTGTGAATCATGAGATTATGGGACTCTGTAAGAGAAACTGCTGGTCAGCCTACACGAGCCTCAGTCGCCCTGCCCAGGTGCCTAGGCTAGCATGCGTGGTAGACACTTCCGCTCTGAGCCCAGCCTCTATGCCCAGAGACTGCTGAGGAAGAGACACCTGACAGAAGACACCAATGAGGAAAGCATAACACAGCAGAGTCAGCCGCCTGAGCCCATGGGACCTTGGGAGGAGGTACAAGGCATGTCTAACTTCCTTAATAAACGAGTCTGCAGCAGGCTCTGCTACGCACCCATTCCCAGTGTCAGAGTCGTTAGTGCTGCATCTTATCACCCCCAAGGGGTGTCCAAGTAGGGTCACCTGTAACAGGACTCAGCCTGAAGATGGAGAGAGAGAGAGAGAGAGAGAGAGAGAGAGAGAGAGAGAGAGAGAGAGAGAGAGAGAGAGAGAGAGAGAGAGGAGACATACCAAGGAAAATCAAATCTACAATCCAGATTCCCTACTTACGGTCTGCCAATGAATACAAAGTTCCAAGTACAGATACGGACAGAAGAAAGTGGGATAAATCTGGAAATGTGTGCTGAAGTCTCTGGGTAACAATAATCAATTAGTGAGGACACCATTCCGCTGCAGGCTGCCCAGGAGCCTTACTAACTAAAGGATTAGAAAACAGAGGTATTTGTGGTATTATTTGATGCTAACTAAATATCAAAGAAATACTTTTCTGAAGGATTTACTACTATTATTAAATTTATAACTTAAAAGTCTTAGTAGCAAAATTTCGAGGAAAATAAGGAGACTCCACATATGTACAAGTAGCTTCATTGCCAACATTTCCCAGAAATATGGTATATTTGTTAACAATGACGAAACTTCCATACATTATTATCATTCAAGAACCAGAGTTTAATCCAGCATTTCTCCTTAATGCTGTGTATTTTATGGTTTTCAATAAAAATGTGTGATGACATGTTTCTCCCATTTAGTAGCATAGATCTTTTCCTGTTGTAAAATGTATCATTCCCTATTTTACCCTTCTCACACTATAACCTCTGGCAACCACAGATCTTTTTATTGTCTAGGTAGCTTTGACTTTTCTAGAATATAACTTTTTTTTTTGAAATTCTGGAGTATTCAGTATTTTCAAATTTAATGTTTTACACTCATTCACAAGGATTTCAGTTGCTTAATATCCAGTCACCTATGGAAGAATATCTTGATTTCTTCCAAGATTTAGGAACTTAAGTAAAACGCTACAAGCTTCTATGTGAGATTTGTATAGCTATACATTTTCACCTTTTGGGGGGGGTAGATGTCAATGGGTGTTCTATGGAGGGATGTAAATGTGGAAAGAGGGTATTTAGTGTAGAAGAAGATGTCCCATTTTACTTCTGCTTCAGTCGACCTACCCAGGTTGCTGTGGTCCCCATCATCGGTAACATTTTGTGGTTTTAGTCTTAGGAATCTTAGCTATCCTTATAGACCATTTCTCCCATTCTCAGCATTCCTCAGTTGCTTGTAATTCTGTGTCTAGGATGGGGGCCCAATGAGATTTCCTTATTCTATGTTAGCATATTTGTTGGTGTCATACTTGTTTAGGACTTGTTTAGGCAGCCATGCTGTTAAAAATTCTTGGTGAAGCTGTTGCCCAGTTTTTAATTTTTTTAAATTATTAAATTTTTGAAGTTCATATGTTTGAATAACAGTTCATCAGAAACTTTTGCAAATATCTTCTCTCAACGTGTGACTTTCCGTTTTATTCTCACAATATTATCCTTTTCAGGAAAGAAACACTTTTTTCTCTTTCTATTTTTTAGTTTTGTGAGACAGGGTTTCTTTGTGTAACTGCTGTGGCTGTCCTGGAACTTGTTTTGTAGACCAGGCTGTCCTCAAACTCAACAGAGATCCACCTGTCTCTGCCTCCTGAGTGCTGGGATTAAAGGCGTGAGCCACCAACTCCCAATCAGGAAAGAAACTTACCTTTCAAAGGCCTTCGTTGCTAGCTTTTCCTTGTTGGCACATAGGAAATATTGAGTCCTCTAGAGTAACTTTCTTCTGTTATCATGTTGTAACTGCCTATTAACTCGGGAACTGGTTTGGATAATTAATTTTGATTTTCTACATAGTTAATCATATTATCTATAAACAAATTGAATCTCTTTCTTCAATAACAAGACCTAATTCCCCTTGTTCTCTGTTGCAATAAGTATGATTCCCTTCACTTTTGAAGGGTGATTTGGTTGGTTCCTCCATACAACACTATTTATAAAATTTCACCCTGCTTTTATTATGACTATAAGGTTTTTGAGAAGTGTATTTCTTTCCAGGACCACTTTACAAGGGAAGTAAGTTCTTTCCCTCTTTTGGGAATTTTTCTGTTTAGTTTGAATGATATACATAGGTACCACACTCATTAGTTTTTGTGCAATATGTGTGGGTATTACACAGATTTGGTGTTCTCTGACCTTTCCCCTCATATATTGGTATTTGATACTAATTTAGGAAAGTTCTAGGTCATTTTTTTCAAATATTTTTTTCTTATCTTTTCATCTCCTTTGGGGATTCTATTTCCAGTATGTGTATATTTTAGCATTTTTTTTCTTGACCCACAGATTTTTGATAATCTGTTCCTTTTCCCTTTTTTTCTATTTGCTTTTAAAAGTTTTAAATTAACTTGGCACTTATTAGTTGGGGGTTATGCATGCCATCCTGAATGTATGGAGGTCACTAGATAACTTTACTTCTTTCTTTCAATCACAAAGGGCATGTTGATCAAACTCAGGTTTTGCATGTTTACCCACAAGCCATCTCTCCAGCCTGTCTCACTGCTTTTTAGTTTGGGAAGCATCTTTTGAACCATTGTTAAACACAGAGCTCATTTCTTCAACTTTATCCCATCTGTCAATTATTCCATCACACATTTCCTCCTTTCCATCACAGCATTTTTTATGTGTAGCCCTATGAAAAAATATCTTCCTTTGCAAGTCTCCCGTTGGGCTTACATGGACTGCTTGTTTTCACATGATGTTTGTGAGGGTTAATGTTCATTGCCAATTTCCAGGGCAAACCATAGCTGCATCTTTTTTTTATACAGAAAGCTTATCGTTCTCTGGTGGGTTTAGCTTATCTTGATGACTGTAACCTTCCCCATTCATTACGTTGTGTGGTACCTACTCTAAGAAAGCCTCCTAACTCAAAAGTTCCTGGCTATTCTGCATAGCACTTGTATCTGATACCCACCCTCGTGTGCAGCTGGGATATTTATTAGTGCCCAGATGATTCTTTCCAGATACATGTACACATTTATAAACACAAGCATATTTTAATGATGAATATAAACTTCAAATTATATATTTACTTATATATTATAACCTAGAGTGTAGACATTCTTGAAGTCGATAACACAACAACAATAATATCATCTAATAAGCAAAACAATTGGTAGCAAATATCTGAAACCATTTAACTATTTGTCTAAATGGAGCTTTATATTTATGAGTATATTCAATAAAAGTCACTTCATTTTCCCCTTTAGGAAAATACCTCCAGTGCAATGGGAGGGCCCAGGATTAGATGGCTGCATCAGGTACTAAAAAGGATTCCAGACATGTTTCTGGAGCGGAGGTTGTGGTCCTGGCCATGGCCCTGGTCGTGGTCATGGTTGAGTTTGAGTCCATGGCTATGATGGAGGATGTGGGGCTTGTGGAGGTAAAGTGGAAGATAAGGAGTGGATCCCTGTCACCAAGCTGGGCTCTGTCATCAAAGACATGAAGAACAAGTCCCTGTTGACAATCTCTCTGCCCATTAAAGAATCCAAGATTACTGACTTTTCTGGGCTGCACATCCCTAAAGCATCCCTAAAGGATGGGGTTCAAAAGATCATGCTAGTGCAGAAGCAGACTTGAGCTGACCAGTGACCCATATTCAAGGCTTTTGTCACTATTGGGGACTACAAGGGTCATGTTGGTCTTGGTGTTAAGTGCTCCAAGGAGATAGCCACTGCCATCTGAGGGCCCATTATCTTGGCCAAGTTTTCCATCATTCCTGTGCAAGTAGACAACTGGGAGAACAAGATTGGATTAGCAAGCCCAATACTGTTCTGTGCAAGTTGACAGGCCGTTGTGACTCTGTGTTGGCGATGTATCATCCCTGGCCCAGAAGCACTGACATTGTCTTTGTCCTTTTGACCCAGAAACTACTGATGATGGCTGGTATTGATGACTGCTACACACCAGCCAGGAGCTGCACTGCCACCCTGGGCAACTTTGCAGAGACAACCTTGGATGCTATTTCCAAGACTTACAGCTAGCTACCTGACCCCCAACCTCTGGTAAGAGACTGTGTTCACCAAGTCTCCTTATCAGGAATTCACTAGCCATCTCGAGAAAACCCACACTAGAGTATCTGTTCAGAGGACCCAGACTCCAACTGTGGCCACCACAGAGTGTTTTCATGTCAGAAAAGTGACATTAAGTCTGTTAAACACACACACACACACACACACACACACACACAAAACCAAGAATCTTTACAGATAAAAGCATATATATGATCACTAGAGGGATATGAAAAATTTCCAAAAATATCTATGACCTTTGAAAATTAAACTCATGAAAGGAAATTTCTGTCATCTCTGTAAACCTTATTTAAGCCTCACAGAAGACAGAATTCTAACTTGCATTAATCATCATTCTTAACCTCTTGGAACATTTCGTTTCTTGTAAGTCCTTACATAAAACAACTGGCGAGAAGGTAATCAGAAAAACCAGCCACACAAAGCAGGCACCCATATTAGCATATTGCAGCTGCGGTTCCTTAAAGGAGTCAACAGAGTTTATAATGCCAACTCTCACCCTACCTGGCTTCTCAAAACTTAGCAGAGGCTGGAGATGCACATCTCTGTGGACACATGTGAAATGGCCCCACCCATTCTGAGCCTGATCCAGTTACTTTATCCAAGATAGAACATCAGTGTCTTTGTACAATGATGCTGTGTATACCTGAGCAAAAATACAAGAGAGGAGTTCAAGCATCGATTGAAGTAGCTATTTGAGTTATGATACTGGTCTTTACAGTTCCTCAAAATCTTATACAGTGTATAGAGATACAAGATTTATACTACAAATAAATCTACTTATTACATACAGATATACTACCATGTATGCTTACACTATGCTCATATATATGAAGTATGAATGTGAATATACATGAATATACATTCACATATGTACCATATACAAAACATATATATAGTATCAAAATTATATATATTTAGCATTTTTATTTTAATGAATTTATTTATATTTCACATAAGAGCAAAAGAAAATTACAGTCTTGATCATTGTTCCAACTGGTAGTTTGTTGTCTTTTTAATAAACACTTTGTGTTTGTGTGTCTCTGTGTATAAGTGCATCTCTCTATGTACAAGCATGTATGTGTGTGTATGTGCAGGTCACATTTGGGATGCTTAGTGTATTTTTCCATTATTTACTAGCTCATTCCCTTGCATCAGGTTCTTTCACTGGTTCAGCAAGTCCCCCAAATCCTCCTGTCTTTATACCCAGAGCATTGGGGAAGAGATAGGCATGTGGCCATGCCCAACTCTTTAGCCTGGTTACCAGGGCTTTGAACTCAGGTCCTCATGCCTTTTAGCAAGCACTCTTACCCACTAAGCCACTTCCACAGCCTCTCAATTTGTTGATGCTTCATTTAAACCACCTGCATGGGCATTTAAGCAGAACTTTAGTTTACTTTTCGAATTTAATATGTTCCTATACACTTAACACCTTTAATTGGGAGTACTAGAACATTTTAACTTCTTTGGATTGAAACAAGCAAACTATGTTAAAGAATTCATTTTGTCTTTATACACTGTGAATATTGAATGGAGTGTGTTACATTTGTTATTAAAAAAAACATATTTCCACTTTCACAGTGCCAGCCAGCTGGTCTTGCAAACCATACAGAGAAGCATTTGGCATGTTCCCATCATGAAGAATGCCTAATCTAAATTGCACACATGTGGGGAAGAGAAGAGAAAAACACAGAGACAAGTACCTCTGCCTCTGAGCATGTGAATATGTCAAAACTTCTGGCCCCTTCTGGTGCTTAATTTCCTGCTTGCATACATGGCAGTTTGTTTTCCTTGTGATGTCATGCTTTAACTTTCAGAAGACAATGCATTATGCAAAACATATTCTAGTTAAAGAGGATTTTACATTAATTAATTCAAGGCTCTAGGAAATGTGATGAAAAGATGACCAAGGGCATATTAAATTATATGAATTAACACGTGCAGGGAATTCTGTATAGCTATTCCTGCTTAAGTGATTAAAAACACCTTCTCCCTCTCTCTCTCCTTCCATCCCCTCTTCTTCTTCCTTTTATTGATACAGGGTCTATGTTGCCCTGACTGACCTACCTAGAACTCTCCATGTAGACCAGACTGGCCTCAAACTCATAGAGATCTGCCTGCTTCTGCCTCTCAAGTGCTGGGCTTATATGTGTATGCCATCATACCATATTGAAAGCACATTTCTTAAGACTTAAAATAATTTGTAGCAGAGGAAACACTATTCTGAAATGCATACAACAGTTTTCCATGGTTTCCTGTTTAGTACTAGGGGCTGAAATCCCTGGGCCTGAGTCAGTTCTCACACCCGAAATCCATTCATGCAACCTGTGAACAAAGACCCTGGGCATCACTGGCTGAGTTTAATCAAACGCAGATTATGAGAAGGATTGGCCCTAACAGCAGTTCATTATAAGACGAAAACAGAACATCAGGGGTTGATGTGGAAATAAGCCTTGTATGCTATTAGCCAAATACTGTATGTCCCCACTATTACCCTGTATATGCATGGCTGATTTATGGGATGCAGGTCTGGCACTCCTGTATCAGTGCAACATAGCTCTGAAAGTCTGAAAATGTCTATAGTTTAGAAGAACACAGAGCAGAAGCCTCACTGGCAAAAATGACGCAAATCATAAAATGAATAAACCAGCAACCTGATAGACCACCCTGGCTCAAGGGTATTTCAGGTTGAGGCCTAAAACTAAACTTACCACTATCCTTAGAAGTCCGGATAAATATGATGAATACTCAGGCGGTGACAGTAAGGAATAACAAGAGACACAGCCTCCATGACACTGGGCCATGGCAAAAATATGGGCAAGTAACTATACAATTGTCATGTTTGATGATTTTTTTAAAAAATAAGTCATCAGTCTTTCTGACTGTCCTGTCTTGGTAGAAGTTTTCTTCCTGGGTGGGGTTGTTTGATCCCTCAAAGCCTATGCAAGCTGAATAAAAGATAAGTCTGGGTTTGAGTGCTTCTTGCATCTTAGGCCCTTCAACTCTACATAATTCTATGCCATTAGCTTTTCAAGCATTGCATTGTCCCCAATTTTTCATATCTTTGCATGGATGCTTCCTTTGTTCCCCTTTCTTCTTCTCTCTGCTTTAGTTCATTTCCTCAGGAAGGTCTCTCAAGTCACTCACCCTATTCAGTTCTCATGCCTTTCCTTTCTGCATATTGAATCTTTTTCTTACAAGTTCAATCCTTGTTTCTACTTATCCTTCATTATAACTCGATTTTTGCAAACTTCCAAGAAAGGTGTACTCTATTTGACAGTCAGGTCTTAAGTCTCCTGGTCTCATTCTGTATACTTTGTTTCCCCTGGTTCTCGGGCATGGCTCTTTGATTCTTGATTATACCTATTGACTGTGATGTCACTACTCTATTTGTGAGAGTTTTACAGGCTTGATGCATTTCTTCTCGGAGACTTCCTTTTTGTATTTTTGCTTGTTTGTTTGTTTTTCTCCAAATACTTAGAAGCATCACCATGGAAGCATATCAAACTCAATTCTAGCCCAAAGATACTCATGCAAGCCAAATATGTCATAAAGTCAGATTTCTTTAATTCATCATATGATAGTGATAGTGTTGATTTGTTACTCTACATTGCCTAGGGCACACAATTAATTCATTACCAGAGTTTGTTTTTCTTTCTTTAGTTGTTTCATTCTGACATAACATCTGGCTACATAGCACAGGATGGCCTCAAAATTGATTCTTTTGCCTCAGCCTCCCAAATAGCTATGGTTACACACCTATGTTGTTATTCTGGGCTCACTAAGAGCTTGAAAGAGGTATCTTTGATATTTTTCAGGGTCCTGGCTTTTTTTTTCTCATTGGGTGTGGCAGCTCAATGTGGAACAGCTTTAATTTACTACCTTGTGTTTCATCAGCTCTCCATTCTGAACACTCATGAAAATCAAGGCTAGGATTCACAAAGTCTCAAAATTAGTTTGGGCTTGGATTTTTAATTCAGACTGTAGATTCTTGAGTTTTCTTACAAGTTCAGGTCATTGCTAGAACCAAGACTGTATTTTAAAATATTGTAGTTGGTGACTTTGTTTTTCAGATGAAGAAAGGGTTAATATACCAAGTCAGGAATTGTAATGAGTGAAGAGTGGCATTGAAATCAAGTCATCTTCAGCAACTCTTTGCTATTGACAAAATAGGCCTTTGAAGATTTTAACATCCTTTAGGAAGGAGAACAGAATATGTATCAAGCATTTAAATACACAATGTATGTTTGTATGAAAATGTCATATGCAACACAATACAATGCATAATGATTATATACAATAAAATTGTAAAATAATAATAAAATAACAACAACAATGATGATAATAAAGTTGGAGTTTAAGGGATGACTCAACTGTTTAAATGCTTGATCCACAAGCATGAGGCTCTATGAGTCTGGGTCCTTAGAACCAATGTGTAAGGAGTAAGGTTTTTCTGCCAGCCACTGGTCTTGTCCCGCTGCTGCACCAGCTCCAAATAATGCACAGAGACTCTGTATTTGATATAATGCTGTTGGCCAGGTACTAGTTTCTTATCGGCTAGCTCTGTCCTAAGTATTAGCCCATTTCTGTTAATCTATGTATTTCCACGTGGTCTCATCTTATTGGAGAGCCGGCTGGGGTCCTGCTCTCTCCAGACTCTCCATCTTGACTCCTCCTTACTACTTCCTCTAATCCTCCTTGTCTCTTAGTCCCGCTTGTATTGCTTTCCTATTGGCCAGCAGTTCTTTATTCATTAACCAGTATGAGAAACATATTTGCAGAATGACATTGTCCATCACCAATGTCAATACTATGTGGGAGTGGCAGCCTCCGTAATTCTAGCTTCCTGGGAAGGTGGGTCTCTAGAGAGAGCTGGCCTGTTTAGCTAGACGAGCCATATTTGAAAGTTCTGAGTTTGGCTAAGAGACCCTGCCTGTGGCCTCACACAATGGTGCTGTGTTTGACTTCAAGAAATACTTCCGCATTGATATGGAAGGATGAGTCCCAACATCAACCTCAGGCCTCTGCACATGCAGCCATACACTTATGTTGACATACAAGTGTACCTGGGGGAAACTGCCAGGGAGAAAAAGCAGGAGCAGACAGGGAACATTCATATGTGAAGATGTGAAGAGATAGAACAAAGAAAGAGAGGTTTGGTAAGAAGTTCTGACTGTTTCATTGCTTCTAGAACATCTCATCTAGGTCAAGGGGGTTCCCTGTAGCTATGAAAGGAGTTGCACTGGGAAGAAAGTGCCATGCTACATGCTGCCTACATCTGATACACAACCTAGTGGGCAGTTGGGATGTTTAGCGGTGCCCAGATAGCTCATACGTTTATACATTTATAAACACAAGCACATTTTAACAATGAATGTAAACTGTAGAAATGGCTATCATACTCAGTTACTGGTTGGAACCATTCTAGTGATCAGGAGTTGGATGCTGTTAGCTTAAAGCATTCCATATAAGAATGCACACCATTTGCATTACACTTCTTTGTATCTTTTTTTTTTTTTTCTTTTTTCCTCAAAGCGCTTCACAATGCACTATACTTAAGATGCACTGAGTGAGCCAGGTCTTTCTCTAGGTAGCCTGACTCCTTCCTGAGTGTTCACTTGTATCCTAGCCATTTCATACTGCAAAAACATTCTTATTAGCATATAAATAATTCTGAATTTTACCTGGGTTTCTACTAGGAAAGGCACAAGTTCAATATGTCCTATTTCTCCTTTAGCACTGTAAAAGCTTAGAATACCAATGCATCTCTGACTTTTCATTTCCTCCTACCTTCCTATTACGAACTATGCAAATATTGATTCTTGGCATCATCGATTGCTTTTTCTTGCTTCTTTCATTTCTCAAGCCATGTGACTGTCTTATAAAGGATATTAAATGGGCTTCTCTTTTTGTCTTGGAATTTAAGCTAACTCCCAAATTGCTGTGTTTGATCAATCAGCCATCCCCTGTAGCTGTTTAGATGACATAAAAAAGGGAAAGGGGAACGATGGGTTCTTCCTTTGCTGTTTGAGGTCAAGGAAGGAGCAGAAAGGAGCTGAGATAGTAACAGCAAAGAAGGATGGCCTCTCACAATTAGTCAGGACAGTTTCCCCTTTGAGCTGTTTCAGAAGGGGTGTTGAGTAAGGATGGATTTTATGGACAAGAGTAGAAAGTGGTTATTCTTGCCTAGCTAGCAGAGTCCTCCATAGAGTGTTAGCATGCTGGCCTCAGTTTTAAACTCTGACTTCATCTGATTGGGGAGTACCAAGGTCATCCTATTCCCAGTTTTAGTCCAACATGTCTAAGACTGTGGCCAGAACATTCTGGGAACTCTGCCTTTCCACATTATTTCTATCTGCAGGAAACTGCCACTCATCTAAGGGAATCTGGGAAAAGACATTTTAAGGTCTCTCTATGCTTTATGACATAAAATGTGTTCTTACTGCCTAATGTCACAAGCTAAGTAATATAACAAGAGTATAAATATTGACTCTCAGAGTTAGGCATTACATAGACATAGCTGATCACACGTATCCACTGAGTCATTTTGGGTACCACGTTTATCATTTATTCTATCTCCATTCCTGAAAACACAAAGTCCAACTTCAGTATGTTCTGTAACCATTAGACACTTGAGTAATTTTCATTTAAATTAGTTCAGAAGTCTAAATTCTATTTTAATGACAGTTATTTAAAATTCTCCTTTAGAGTTTTAGTTTCAAATGCCAAACCAATTAAATAAGACATTTTTAATAGTTGCTTGCATTCATTACTGAATAATTGTCTTTAATCTATAACTATTTGAAAAGTGCTTCTCCTAATTACTGGCCATGCAGCAGCTGTGTTATAACCTAAGGGTTTTTTGTTTTGTTTTGTTTTTTTTAAGTTACTGGTCTTAATCTATTAGAGCTTCATACTAATCATGCTTAGTTTCAAAAATAAAATATTTACCCCTATTTGTAAATGCTTTCAAGACCAGAATTCATAGAGAAGATGCCTGCCTTTGAGGAAGAAAAAGATCTTAATTATATTAACATAATTGTTTTCTTTTTAGGTTACATAATTATTATTTTTACCTATTTTGTTTGCAACCACTAGAATTTTTCAATTATCAATGAAATAGACTCATGTCCACTAAATTAATTTATCTCTCATTTTGCTCCTTGTAATTTGAATAAAAAGAAAAAATTCTTCTCAAGTGCATATAAATTTGGATAGAATCTAAAAACAAATATTTAAATACAGAGAACAAATATTTTATAGAGAGTGCCCAGTTCCAGTTTTCCTATCTCTTCTAATCTATATATAATGGAAAATTCCATGAAAAAAATTTTAAAATGGATTTCAAAAATTCTTCTTCATATTGTTTTATGAGCTTAAATGCAATGGACTGTTCAGAACTAAGGTCTGTCATCTATCAGCTGAGTTTTTTGTTTTTTTGTTTTCTTTTTGTTTGTTTGTTTTTGCCAGAATTGTTCTTGTTCGCTCTTAATTTTTTTGTTTAAAATTACATAGAATTTTGACATTGTGGATTGTACTGTTTAACCTTTACATTGGCCAGTGTAGACATTGGGATGATAGCAGGTAATGTGGTAGACATAAGTAGATGGAAACTCTCATTAGGTGCTGGTGGAGTTGACTGAAAGAGCAGTTTCGATTGGGTTCTATAATGAAATGAGGAGTGTGGTTAGAACTCACTGAACCCCAGCTACAAAACCAACAAAATCATCACAACAAAGAAATGACTAGTAGAGCCATGAGAAGGGACTATTTCATGTGTCCCTCTCTGATGGCTGTTCTTGGTTGTCAACTTAACTACATCTGGAATTAACTACCCTCCTCCAAGAAGGAACACCTGTGAGGGGCTTCTTCTTAATTTGAAGTGGGAATATCTGCTCCCAATCCAAATCTTTGAGGTAGGAAAACACACCTTTATTCCAGATCTCTTCTGGACCACGGCTTGTGCTGAAAGTCTATATAAGGACATGGAAGAAGGAAGCTTTTGCTCTTTGCCTGCTTCATCTCACCTTGTCAGCAGGTCCATTTCTCCCCTGGTATTAAAGCCTCCTTCTTCAGATGACCATGTATCCTGAAGATCAGCTGAGTCATCCAGCTTCTTGGATTGAGCAACTACCGGATTCTCAAACTTTCCATTCATAGCCAGCCATTGTTGGTTTAGCTGAACCACACAGCCTGTAAGTCATTCTAATTAATCCCCTTTATATAACATGTTAGAAGTATATAATACAATGTATTTTGTATAATATATTTATAGAATATAAAAATTTATACAATGGTTATTAAGTCAGTGTTTTTAATAATATCTAAAAAGTTTTTTTTCAAATATCAGCTTTTCACAGATGCCCATGAACTCCATTTGTAATAGCTTTCAGAAAAAAATTCTGTACTTTAAGCACTAACAGAATGATGTCTAATATATTTGGATCAGCTAAAGAGCTTCAGGATATCCCCTAGGAGGAGAAGAAAATGATATCTCTCCCAGAGGAAGAAGGGAGCTTAGAACATGGCGATGGTTAATGCTGATTTTCAATTTGATAGGATCTAAAACTGCTTTGGAGACAAAGCTTCAGGAATGTCTGTGAGAGATACCTGGATTAGGTTAATTGAGATTTCCCTTAAATACAGGTGAATTTGATCCCAGGTTGCCTTAAAAAACAAAACAAAACAAAAAGCAAGCAAACAAACAAATAAATCTCCTACCTCAGTTTGAGTAGTCATTATTGTCTGCTTCTTGACTGTGGAAGCAAGTGACCAGTTGCCCAATCCCCCGCTGCTGTGGTAGACTGTCCAGTCCACCTGGACGAAACCTTTCTCATCCATCTGGACTAAACTCTGCTTTTCTGAAATCGATTTAATCACAGCTGTTAGATATGTAACTGTGATGGAAAATCAGTACCAGGAAGTGGGAATGTGGTGTGGCTTACTTGATCGTGTGGTTCTTGGGCCTTTGGGACTAGTTTGTGGAAAGGATTGGAAGAGTTTGAGATTTTTGATTAGAAACTGCTTATAAAATGATAAGCAGAGTTCAGCAGTCCTTTTTCGTGGAAATTTGGAAAATAAGGATGCTGAGATAAAAGGAGATGGCTGACTGAGCACAAGCATCCCCCATCTCCTGCATCCTGACCATGAAGAGATGTAACCAACCACTTCCTACACCCTATGTCACATTTATCCTGGCACAGTGAACTATAACCCTGAAAACATAAACTAAAGCAATCCTCCCTTCCTCGAGTTGCTTTTGTTAGATATTTTGTGGAACAACAAGACCTGCAGCTTACACAGTGACATTTAGAGAGTTTCTGTATCATCTCCCCAAGGCTGCTCAGGTCAAGAGGGTAGGAAGTTTTGTGGCAAAGTCATACCTCTTCTTAGAGATGGGGCTGGCTGTTGCATCATCTGTTGGACATAGGTCCCTTTCACTAAGCCAGGAAGGACTCCAGCCTACCATCCCTGCTTCCTGTTTCTGGTTAAAGGGGGCTCATGTTGTGGGTCTATTGCTTTGATTGCCTACAAAGCTCCTACCAGGTTGAAGAAACAGCTCCATTATTATTTAACCCTGGAAACGCAGCTATACTCACATTGATCTAAGTACTTTGGTGGGTGAAGAAGCTACCACTGAGAGTTGTCTCCTGTACGTGGCCCACTGAGAGGCCTTTTGTGACTTAATTACCCAATGAGCTTTACTCTTTCAGTTGTCCTGAGTACTGGGGCCAAGTTATACATATTCTTTGATATTCTATAAGAACCAAAGTGGGTCAAAAGTAATTTGTGAGCATATAATTTCAAGGCATCCCCCTGACCAAAAACAAACAAAAAACTGCCATAAGTGATATTTAATTTTTAGGTCAAGACACACTACTTTTTTTTTTTTTCACTTTCAAAGATCTAGTCTACTGGTAGAATGAGCCACCTTTTGTAATTGTTAACAAGTAAATGTTTCCTGGGAGTACACAGTTCCATTCAAAAGAAAGGGTATCTGAGGTGTAGACTGGCAGGAGTGACCCTAGGCAGCACATAAGTGAACCCTCTCCCCATGGCCCCCTTTCTTCCTCTGGGATTATAGCTGAGCTTAGGGCATAGGTAGTATGATCATTGTCTAGGTGCCTGGAAGAATGCTCACCATTTGAACCTGGAAAATGCTGTGCATAGAAACATACCATTCAGAATCACTCTCTAAGCTATATGAGAAGTAACTAATCTGTATTTTTATTAAGCCTAAAGGCATTTTTAAATACATTTGGGACCAACAACTTTCTAGAGCTGCATCGACATAAGAAACCCACCTTCATGTCACAATTGAATTGCGATAGTAAAATTGTGCTGTTTTTAAGAGTCAGGATGGAAAATAGAAGTTGAATTTCACCATTTAACATGTACAGCAAAGGACTTACCTCAGAACTATTCTAAGAATTCTGAATCTCTTCTTAGCCAGTACTAAGCAGTTCTAAGCCTGACATCCACTATTTTCTTGAACTTTTATTGTTATATCCACTACAGACACACTAAAACAAAAATATCTATAGCATTATTGATCTAATTTTCAATATTATTCCAATGAAAGTTTATAGCTTAGCATAAAGTTTAGTGAGTATGATTAACACTACTTTTTAATATTATTTGCTAATCCTATAATAGTAATGCCAATTAGGATTATTTTTACAAAGTTACTCATAAAGCATTTGTTAGTCCATCTGTCATCAAAACTAGCTATGTTTGCTCAAGTGGGCAGCCCTTATGTCACCATATAAAATCAAATGAGGTGTGTGGATGTCTGTAGGTAATACTCCACTTTTATATATCAAAACAGATATCATTATTAAGTCTTTTGAAATAGTAACAACTTCAGAATTTCTTGTGAGTTCATAGTCCACTAAGGAATACTATCTCTCTACCAAGAGGCAAAACTGCATGAATGAGCTACTGTAATCAAATGAGATAACTGTTATGTTAAAATAATTACAAAATTGCACAGTTATAATTTCTTGAAATAATTACAAGGCTGCATCTTTCCTTCCTAGACTGAAAGTTTCTGAAAGCCAAGGACTATTCATTAAGACATAAATCAACATACTCTAGCATAGTATCTAGTACACTGTAAATACTCTGAATAGGTTTGTGGGATAAGTAAGTGAATTAAAATCCTGGTGAATGGCAAGCTTTGTCACACTAAATTCACAGATGGGGAAAGGTGCCATGGAATGAATGATGAGCTTAAAGATGGTGGTTCTAGACCATTGGGTTTGGGATACTTACATAGGAAAGCAAAGATCGGTGATTTTTTTCACAAATCAACAGTGAACAAAAGTAGAAAGACATGAGTAGAAAGTCATCTGAAATAAAATGGGATGATAAGCATGAGGAATAGTTGATAATTTAAAAGTAAGTTAAAGACCAAAATGAAACACAATAGATTATCTATGTTCCCAATGTTAAGACAAGAAAATTGAAACAATATATAATATAGAGTACGGAGACGTTACGTATGGTGAGATAAACATCAATCAGTCAATCATTCAATTAACCATTTCAAGTTGGTGTTCAGTATTGCATGTTCTAAGTAAATTTGTCAGAATTTCATAGCTGAAGAGTTTAAGGAAGGAACATAACCCTGGAATTTTGTTTAGAAAAGATAAAATATTGACTTCATATAAATACAAGGTGAATTAGGATGCTGGAGAATTAATTAAAGGGTAAAATTTACATGCATGGATGGTTTCTTAGCCAAAAAATACTGAACCTTGTGACAAACTCTCTGCTTAATTATCATGAGGAGAGAGAAAGAAGAGAAACTTCAAACCATGCAAACTGTTCTAGGTAAAGGAGGATCCCAGTACTGGCACAAGCTCGTTGATCACAGGAACTGTGTGTCAATTTTCAGCACTGTATTCCACACACCAAGCATGGCCTTCATATAGAATAGGTACAGCAGATATTTGATGGGAAATGAGAAAACAAATTATTACAATAGTTATACTCTAGTTCATAGTCTCTGGCTATAACTGAATACCACAGATGGGGGAATTAATAAGTAGAAAATATATTCAGTTTGTAACTCTGTGGTGGAGAGGTTGCATGATGTTGAGGTCCTTCATTATAGTAGGGATTCTTAGAGTCTGGAGGCAGTGCAGGGAATTACGTGGTGAGTGGCACCTATTAGAGATGGAGGCAAACTGACTTACAACACCCTTAATAATTTTGAGATAACCCATTAACCCACTAATTCACTAATCAATGAATGATTACTCCATCCATGTGAGCCAAGTCCTCAACCAAATTATCTTTTGAAACTCCAACTCAGTCCTCTCTCTTAATAGCCCATAGTTTGTATAAAAGCTCAACATGGACTTTGCTGGAAAGATTCAAACTATAGCAACTATCATGTGCAAAGTCAAGTATTCTACAATGGAATCAGAACAGCACTTATATGTTCCTATTTATCTATATTGATATATCATTTAATGACATAGCCATCCATCTGTGTCCATGTGCAAAAGTGACTACATAGGGACCTAATGAAGGAGGCAGATATACATATATGTTAATACTATGTCATATTTTTATATTTTGCATATATATAAGGCAAGAAAAAAAATGAGAAGTAAGGAAGGTAAAAAGGTGGATGCACTTGGGAAACATCTCCAAGGCAACCTGGCTGAGAAGGGAGACAACATCAGAACCATGTGTTGACAATGTACAATTCTAATTTATGGAAGCATAGCAAGACAGCATTCACAGCTGAGCAAGGTGCTGGGACATGGTCAAGGAAGAGGAAGTGTAGGTTCTGATTATAGAAAGGTCAAAAGCCCACAGAGCACAAGCAAGACAACAGCAGAGCTTAGAGTGTGATTTGGGGGTCAAAGCATTTCAGACATTAAATGTCACTCTAATAAACTTGGGCTTTGTTTACTTGGAAACAGTAGCCTGGAGAAGAGAATGGGGAAAGATGTAAGCACCCGAATCCAGGACAGTGACTGACTCTTCCTCTACCATCTCTGTGTGAAGGGATGCCAGT
Organism: Phodopus roborovskii; assembly: GCF_943737965.1. Classification (NCBI taxonomy): domain Eukaryota; kingdom Metazoa; phylum Chordata; class Mammalia; order Rodentia; family Cricetidae; genus Phodopus; species Phodopus roborovskii. Next base: position 9,843,994 of record NW_026125444.1, read on the forward strand.
CCTGCTGCTCATCAGAAACATGAACTCCAATCTTATTTTAGTTTTACTGATTCTGGTTGTAATTACATCTCTGTCTGAGAAAAAGCAAATGTTGTGTGAGGCTGTGAATTAGCATGAAGGTTCATCAAGTTAAAATTATACACTGGACAAGTTGCATAATAAAAGAATAGAAAGGTCTTGAGAAAGTAGACTACAGACAGTGACTGACAGGTTAGCTATCCATCAGTATTCACAATTTTCTTTGTACTTTGAATACTTTATACATTTCAAATGACAAAGGTGATGCATTAAATACTATAATAAATACTATTTAAAAGTAAAACATGTGATGACTACCTTCCAACTTCTATTTGCCTCCAAATTTAATATTCACAGGCTAGCATATGGGAATTTCTATACCTGGTCCTTTTATTCATACAACTGTGTGAAGCCAATAGGCTTATGTATGTATAAGGTGTCATCAGTATTTTTATAGGATGATCATAATGTCACATGGCCTTTCCTGGGTATTAGTTAGTAGGAAGAGAGAGAGAGAGAGAGAGAGAGAGAGAGAGAGAGAGAGAGAGAGCTCTGATGTCTCTTGGAAGGACACCAATTATATCATGTGAATTCTACCCTCACCTAATGACCCTGTGTAACCATTATCACGTCAAAATGGTTGTAAGTAAAAATATTGTCTCATTTGAAGATTGCGCCTTACATATTCAGGCATAGTTCTACCTATATGTTATGTAGCTTTTCATGAGAAGGTATGAATAAATACCTATTCACTCAGATAGACCATAAATATCAGACTTTTTAAACCTAAAGTAATTTTGCTTTTAAGATGAGCCATTATCTTCTATTAAAAAACTCTATTTGTGGAGAAACCCATGCTCTGCTTTCACAGATGTGGTCCACAGTGCATAACCTTTCCTGTCATTGCTGTTTTTAGTTAATTTTAGACATTGGTACCGATTTACAAAATTATGGAAAATGACAGTTTCTAGACCATGTTGTGTTGACAAAGAGTTCATTGAAATCATCTGTCTGACTACAAGCTGTCTGAATCTTACTTATCTAAAATCTAAGGTTAATGTGTGTGAGTCACCAGCTTTTTTCTTTTAATGACTAATTTCTTCTCTGTTTTCATTTTAAAATAATTGCCCCTCTCTTCTACACAGAGTGACAGCACAACTGTTATAAGCAACAGTTTCTACAATCTTCTACTGATTTATTATACCCCCTTTCTTGATCTCTTTGTAAATTATTACTGTCAAGTTTTGCTGATTGAGTATCATTGACTGCATTCACTCAAATGTATGCTGAATACCTGAAATTCCTCTCTTTGTTCTCCTTTTCTGTCCTTGGCTTCCTCTTCCAATTTTCCTCATTTGGATTCTGCTTCCTCTTGTAAATTAATATACTTGGGGCCATATAACCACTGTCTTTCTTTCCCTGTTGCTGGGTTAAAATACTTTGACAAAATCAACTTAAAGGATAAAGGGTTTATTTTAGCCCATAGTTCTAGGTTATAATCTATTATAGTAGGAAAGCCATGGTGGCAAGGAATGGAGGTACCTTCTCATATAAGGGACAGAGAGGAATTGATACATGTGCACTAGTGATTAGTTTGCTTATTCTAATTTACACCATCCAGTCCAGAATCCCTGTCCTAGGGAAGGGTGCCATCCACAGTGGGTATATTCCCATCTCAAGGTATTCAAGATAACTCTCCCAAGTTCATGCCCACAGACCAACCTAATCTACACAGTACCTCCAGACTTCCTTCTCAAGTGACTCTAGACTGTGTGAAGGTCTCAAAAGTGACCATCAAACTCATTTACTCTGTTTATGATTGTCTCTGTGAGAGATATCAATACTCAGATGAGAATATAAAATGTATGTGTGCACTGAAGAAATGTTTTAGATTCTTAGCACTTAAAATGTTCCAACATAGTGAAGAGGGGAAAACGCTATATAATGATGAGGTGTGGTTGGCTCTTCACTGTGTTAGTGAGCTTCCATAATGTATATGGCTGCTGTTCCATCCTTACTGGTTATGTGTGCAGCAAACAATTTCTCCACTTCTGATATTTAAACTCACCCTTTAATGGTGTGTTTTAGAGAACAACAACAAAATCCCAAGTAGCATCAATTTATCAATCTTTTGTATTTTCAAAATGCTTTCTATGCCGTGAATAAAAATCAGTTTCTGTTGCATGCTGTGAAGATGTGTTCCTCTTTTATCACAAAATGGTATTATTTTCACATGGACTAGGTCTGTATAAAAGAGAGCTAGTCATAATCTGTAGGTTGAGTGCTTCGCTCACTTGTATGTTCCAATAAGCTGACATTCAAGTAGACAAAGTATCTAAAGAGTACTATCTCAAAAGCAAATGGACAAGTGGAGAACATATATGAAAAAACATTCAGTTATTTCACTAACCATGAGAAAATCAAATTCAAAACACAAAGAAGTATAATTCTACCCTGGTTAGAATAATTAATAATTTCAAAATAGCAATTGTTCATAAACATGCAGAAATACATTACTAATAGAAATGCAAATAAGTTACAGTCATTATAGAGGCTATTAATGAAGTTACAAAAACCTAAGGAAGCCAATTAGCCAAACAAACAAACAAAAACCTAGAAACAGAATGCCTATGTGACTCTGCAATCTTACTTTTGGGTATAAATATAAAGAAAATCAAACTGGCATATCAAGTGATTTCTGCATTCCCATATGTACTGCAGAACTGGATATAACAGCCAACACATGGAAGCAGCTTAGGTATACACCAATACATAAATAGATACAGAAAACAGCCCATGTGGGCAATGAAATATTATCCAGGATAAAAAAAATGTTATATAAATAGATACATGTGTTGTAGCATATTATTAAGCTATCAAAGAGAATGAAATTTGTCATTTGCCTAAGCATGGGTAGATTAGAAGATACTAAGTAAAATAAGCCAGGAAAAGAAAGAAAAATGTCATATATTCTCTTGCAAGCAGAGAAAAGAATAATATTCTCCAGGTATGAAGGAGTGGGTGTTTAACAGGCATAGCCAGACAGTTATTGAGAAGGAGTAACTTCTAACATTTCTATGCACAGTAAATATGTGGTGGCGTAGTTAATTATATAGTTATCAGAGAGGATGTTGGATGCTCCAAGCACAAAGATGAATGCTTGAGGAGATATATATGTTATTTTCTATGACCTAAAAATTACACGTTACATGCATGGATGTCTTGAAATGTCATACTGTATCCTATATATGTTTCCAACTACTATGTCAAATAAAAAATATTGAAAATATCTTTCATTTACAAAATGATTAATGTTCTTTCCATGTCAGGTTAGGAATAAAAATGGATATTTATTTTATTAAATGCTATTTGTATACTTGAGTTTTCATAGGGTACTCCCTCAATCTGTTAAAAAGATAAACAACATATTACATCAACCCTACTTATCTTGAATAAAATCACTTTGGTAAAGATGATCCTTTTTGTAAGTGGCTGAATTCAGATCACATATTTTGCTTCAGATATTTTTTTTTGCATTACCTTGAAAAATAAAACACCTCATAATGCCCTTACTGTTGTAAAAAGCTATATAGTCTGATAAACTGAGGTATAGAAGATATATTCTTTTCCTAAGTCTTCCCAGTTTTGTATATTTCCTTATTATATGCCTTGAAAGTACACCATGTGTGAAGATGACTCATCTTCATTGTTAACTTTACTGGGGACACCCCTGTGGGAACACACCTGTGAGTGTGGCAATGTTTCAAGAACAGTTTAACGAAGGAGGAAGACAACTCTACCAGAGACTGGAGTCATGGTCTAATTAAAAAGGTACAAAGAGAGGAAGCCAATTGAACAGCAATATTAATCCTGCATTCTTTACAATCATCCACCTAAAGTCCTGTTACCATTACTTCCTTGACTATACCCTCAAGGACTAAAATGATGTCATCATCCTGTAAGTTGTTTCTTGTCCAGTATTTGGTCACAGCAATGAGAAAAGTAGCTGATACATCATGAAGTGTCAATGTCAATGACCCTTTTTCATAAGAGGTCATTTTAACCAGGATAATTATTTTTAAGCACTGACTCATTATCTTTGGTACTCACAAGTTTTGTATTTTCTCTTTTAATCTATTTTGGTGGGTGTGGTGGTTTCATTCATAATCATAGGTCCCCATAGGCCCAGTTAGTGGAACTGTTTGGGGAGGATTAGGAGTTGTGACCTTGTTGGAGGAGCTATGTTGCTGGGTGTGTGGGTGGGTGTGTTTGTTGGGGGGTGGGAGTGGGTTGAGGTTTCAAAAGACCATGCCAATCCTACTTAGCTCTCCTTGCCCCGTGTGTGTGGATGGAGATATAATCTCGCAGCTACTTTTCCAGCACCATGCCTGCCTGTCTGCTGCCATGCACTTGCAACGATGGTCATGGACTTTACTCACCTTTGGAAACTGTAAGCAAGCCCCAGATTAAATGATTTTGTTTATAAGATGCCTTGATCATGGTATTTTGTTAGGGAAATTGAAAATGAACTAAGACATTGTGCCACATTGTTTTTAGTAATCTGTTCTATTTAATTTTTAAAATCATTTTGATACTGATTTCAAGATTGTCTCAATAACTTTTAAAAGACTTGGAAGAATAAGAGCTGGCTATAGTGGCACTTGTCTTTAATCCTAGCACTTGGGAGACAGAGGCATGCAAATCTCTGTGAGTTTGAGGCAAGCCTGGTCTGCATAGTGAGTTCCAGAATAGCCAGAGCTACACAGTGAGACCATATCATGAAAAACAAAACAAAAAGATTAATAGAAAAATATTTTGTAGTAAATAAACATTTCCAGTAAAAACATCACTTGTTTTGTATCACATATGACTACCTACCTAATTCCTTTACAAACATCACAGATAAGACCTTAACGAAACTCAAGTGGGAAGAATTTCATTTCTCTGACCTCAGAAGCCAACACAAGCACCAAAACATAAGAAGTGCTCTTCTGAGTTGTTGGTCAGGTTTTCTAAGAGACCCCCAAAACATTGTAGATTATTGCTACTGTCTTTGGTTGGCCCCTAGGAGTATATGGCAAGTGACTATTGCTGAAGCCACCGTGCATTCTAGACACAGGGCTCTGGGCTGGTTCCAACCTGAAAGCCTCCTTCCTGAGGCTTTTATGGCATGCAGTTCTCCCCAGACAGGACACCTATGGGCCACAACAACCATGCATGGAATGGTAACCCTACAAGTGCAGTAATGGCACACATACCTTCATGGTAACCAACAGCTCTTTAATTGAATTCTCTCAATAAGAGGTAAATCACACCTGGTACTGGAAACACAGCCAACTACTGAGGGCTAGTGAAGTCATGGGTATTGGAGGAGAACCTGTAACTGTCACTTTACTGAACCTGCATAATCTTTAACTACACTCTAAATATTTGCCCTTATATCTACAAAAAGTAGAAACTTCATGCCTTTTCAAAGAAATTTCCGCGCCACTGACAGAGACCATTGCAGAAAACCAAAACCAATCAAAATGTAGCACTGTGAAGCACAGAGTTGAGAATATTGAGACTGAGGGAAAGAGTCTTTCCCAGGGAAATGCACAGCAATTGGTTATATAATACCAAATGGTCAGCCCTGAAAAGATACATCAAGTAACATTTTATAGGCCGTGAGGGTGTGTGTGTGTGTGTGTGTGTGTGTGTGTGTGTGTGTGTGTGTGTGTGTGTAGCAACAATCAAAATAAAGGGGGTTATGAATTTGAAAGACAGTAAGCAGAGGAGGGAGATACATGGGAGTATTTGGAGGAAGGGAAGGGACAAATAATGTAATTATATTCTAATCTCAAAAAGTAAAATGCCATTTAATAAAAGAATTTCTACACCTGTCATTCCCTTTGTTCTTTTAAATGTGTGGACTATTTCAGTTTAGCTGGAGTTGACTTGATCTGGCATTGTAGTGGTATCATTAAAGGAACAAAAAAGAAAACCAAACCTTAATTATTCACTTTTGAGAAAATTATATATTTATAACAATAAAGAAATATTCATTTAGTAAACAACCTTATCGATTATTATCAGGTGGTTCGAGGACTGGAGAGACAGTTTGGTGAGAAAGTGTTTGCTCTGTAGTAGCAGGTGGAATTGAGTTTGAATGCCCAGTAAGCACCCGTGTTGAAAGTCAGACATGCCTTCTATCTACCCAACCCCTCATCCCATCTCTCTGCCTCTGCCCCCAATTTATCCAGGACACCTCTTCCTGCTGCAACTTTGTGTGTCATGCTTTGTTGACGCACACGGGAGGCCTCCCCCTTTCTGAATTGAAACAGAGGAGTAGTGGATGGAAAAGGGAGAGGGGGGCAATGGGAGGAAAAGAGGGAGGAAAAGCTGTCGTCAGGATATAAAATAAATGAAAAAAATTAATTAGTAATAAGAAAAATTGTCACACATGGCTGAACACGATTGCAGCTCCAGCATAGAGGTAGGTTCTAAGAGCTCGTTGGACACCCAGCCTAGTTCAGTGAGCTTCTAGGTCAGTGAGGGACTCTATTTCAAGGCAATAAGGCAAAAAAAAAAAAAAAATGAAGTGGGAAGGGATCAAGGGATTAGACAGCCTCCTCTGGCCTGGCCTGGACTTGAGTGCACCTTCACACTGTCAAGAATGTTCTAAATACACCAGATTTAAAAAAAAAAAGAAAAAAAAAACAGAAAATAACACACCTAAGATTATACAGAAAGGCAATTGGGAGAATTCCCGCATATCACATCATATTCTCACTGCAGAAAAGAGCTAAAGAGATGGGGTGTATATGCAGATTCCCACCAGTGTCCACACGCACCCACAGCCTTGCGGAGTTTCACCCCATTAGAAATAGGTTTTACCTCACAGCAGGTAGAACCAAACCCCACCTAACACACTGGGAATCATAACAGCTTCTTGTTTGTTTTGTTTGCTATATTTTTAACTCAAAACTAGAGGACAACGTCACCAATGCTGCATATGTAATCTCTCATCTCACAGAAGGCATCTATGCTTTTAGAACTATAATTATTGATTGCGAAGGCACTAAAGACTGTTTTAGTTGACTGTTTCATAACAAAATATATTTTTTCTAAAGAGTTGTACTAAAATATAATCCACAATATTCTTTTTTTCTTAGTTCAGACAAACAGTAATAACAAAGTTTAACCTAAAGTGGTGCATGCAAAGTTCTGTCGTGTGTGCATTGTGCTTCAAGTTGCCAATTCATGACTTCACACAGTGGCTTCTCTTTTAGTTTTTCTTCTTGAGGATGTTGTTCTTTTCACAAAAGAGTTCCATTTCTGTGAAAGTTATTCCATTAATTCCAATGATCCCCAGAGTTTAGAAAGGGTATTTCAAATTGATTTTTACTAAAGTGCAGTTTTTAAGTGTTGAAGTATTTCAATTATGTTCTCTATTTGTAAAAAGTAATTTTATTTTATTACAGTTCTCCAGGCAGACATTAGGACACACACACACACACACACACACACACACACACACACACACACACACACACACACACACACACAGAGTCTTGGGGGTTGAACAGCACATGCTAGGTAGACACTGTACCATTGAGCTATATCCCTAACCCTAGAGGCATTGTTTGTTATAAGAAATGGGTCTTTGTGATTTTGGAAACTGAAAAGCCCTGAGACCTGCAGTTAACCAAGAAACACAGAGGAGAACCAAAGTGTTTCCATTGTGAGAAGCAGAGAAATCAATGACAGAAGTTCCAGGCTAAGTCTAAATTTGAAGGTATTTCTTATGAAGTGAGTGCTTTGATTTCAATTTGTGCTGTCTGTAATACATTCCAGTGGATAAGTCATCTAGAAGCTTGAGGAGGGTAATTCTAGCAGAGACATTCCATGTGGATGGCATATATTTATCAAATGTATTTCCATAAGACCTTTCATAAGAATATGATTTATTCCAAAATGGAAGTGCTCAGATCACTACCAATCAATTAGAATGAAGAGTGGTACCCTGCTGGGACTCAGTATTTTTCTCAGCTGCTGAGATATTTGTCATCCAGCAGTGACTGTAGTCAGGAAAGCTATGGTGAATAGAAATCCATATTGCTTTGTCTATTCATAAACTCCATCCTTACCTTCATAGCCACTTTGCTGATGAGCCCCTTATACAGTGACAGTAGTGAACATGGAAAGAATCTGGCTGCTATTCACAGAATAAGTTATCCAGTTACTTAATATTAAAATTATCATCTGACAAGTCATTCATTGGTGAATGAAAAAAAATGAATGTATTTGTGGGGGTTTTCCCATCCAGAGAGGTCTACCCTTACTCGTCTCCAAATTTTCTTTTCATAGATTTTTCAATGGTGTTTTTTTCCATATCACTAACCATCAGCCAAATCATTCATCACAGTTTATAAATAATTTGTATATGATCATATTCTTAGATATTTCTATTTTAAAGCAAAATGGACAACTAAGTGCACTACTCTGTATTCTGTTCACTGGGGAGGGGTGTGCAGGAGGGGAACTTTCTTCTTCACCACTGTATGAGTTATTACAATACCAATGTGTATAGATATTAAGTGAGGTCTGTCTTTCCTTCCCTTGTCAGTTGGTCAAAGGGAATTTCTCAAGAAACCATTTATATTTGGTAGGAAGAAGGGGACATTGTAGCAGGAATGAAAGCATGCATCGTGGAGCCATTTATTCAGGTACCTGTGCCTTCAGCACTTTGTTAAACCCATTAACATAGCACTTCTCCTATTTTTGGAGTGCTGCTGCATATGCTCAAATGTATTGCATGGGGATAGAACATCCATGACTACAAGAAGTAGCTCAGGTCTCATGGTAACTTGGCCCATCAGTGACAGGGACTTGGCAAAGGGTCCAAAGAACACCTCTATGTGCTATCATCACTTTGAACACACTGAATGTGCCAGACCAGATCAAAGTAGTAAAGCAGTTTTCTAACCTGTTATAGAGCCTTAGTCTCTTCTGACTCCAATCCCACTCTATAATGGCATCTTCTTTAGGTCACTTGGAAATGGCCTCAAGTAACACAAAGTAAGCATTACAATTCTTCCAAAATCCAAAGAAGCCCGTTGTTCATTGTTCTTCTTACAGTTAGTTGTAGGAGGGGCCAGGTGAACCAAATTCTACTTCGCTGTAGAAGGCATATCTTGACAAGTTTCTAGACTCTTCCCACCCTCTCACATGCAAATGCATTACCAATAAGTGTAGAGTAGTTGGTACTTAATTACTCACTAGATCTAATCATTCTAACATTGTCATTGTGGTATCCTAAGAAGGAAAGGATGATCAAGTCCTAACAGTGATAAAGAACTAACAATGGGCTACAGTGTTGATACACTTGAGGTATCAGTGGGTAGATGGATAGATAGATTTTCCAGCTACAACAAGCCTTCACATGGGATTTTTTCAAAGTCATGTATAAACAATTTAACAGATTACCAGTATCAAAAGATATGTTATTTAGGTCAAGAAATAAAAGCATACCTGATTGCACAGTATCTTTAGCTAAAGTTGACACTTGGTTAAGTTTACAGTTTTATTCTCCAAAATGCATCTATCTTCTGAACAGGTCAATTAGACAATTTGAATGCAAATACGAGAGTCATCACTTTGCATCCTTTGTAACCTTGATGGTAAGGCTAGTCACTGCCATCATTCATGAATGCAGTCTTGATTTTGGTTTACTAAAATCTTGGGTAAAGCTTCTGCTTAGTCTTTCCTATAACACTAGCCCTTATTCTGTAAGTTACTTACTGAATGTGGGTGTTTTTCCAGTTTATGAATAGTTGATTCCAGCTATGTATTGCTAAACTGGAGAAATACCATAGCATGTGTTTGGGAGCCCGCTGAATCCATCATAAATGGAATTGAACTACGATTCTGTTGATTGCCTGAACTTCATAAACTGCTGCTAGGAGTAATGGTCTGACTATGGTCCCACAGTCACATTTTTGTTCTACTGAAATGAGTATGAATTTAGAGCCAGACTGCAGAAAGTCTCATTAGTTCCCATTTGCTAATAAAAATGTCCTGGTAAAAAGTCATAAATCCCTTTGGGGAAAATTTGAGGGGGAGATTAACAGTATAATTCTTGTATTTAGTATGCCAGGATCCATTTGAAAAGGACCCCATTCTTCCTTTCACTGAGAGTGTGGGAGGTGTATAAGTTGGCTAATGATTGAAAACTGATTGAGGGGCCCCTCCCTGACTTTCTGCTTTTACAATTTAGGCTAGATTTTGTTGATTCGCCTTAGAAAGTTTCTGTATATTGAGATCAGCTGAGAATTTAGTAGGCTTCTTTCTGTTTCACCTTTGGAGTCACCATGAGCAGTTAGTCACTGATGGAGTATATTTGTTGGGGCTAGGGTATTTGCTTGTGCCTTGACTCTCTTCTCCATCATAGCAAGGATGTATTGGAGCTTGAGTACTACCACTTTATCCCTCACATTTCAGGATCTGATGAGTGAAGATGCCACATGGGAAGGTCTGGCTTACTGAAAATAATTACAGAGCTTTTGAAGGAAGCCATGGCTCCTATCACAAAGTGATTACTTGTGTAATGATGTCTCTGGACTTAGAAGTGTAAGTGAAAATGCTCAAATAACAAAGTCGGTCTAAACTTTTTTTTTTTTTAATCTCTCGGCCTCTGAATCTTCCTCTAAACTGAATCAAGGTATTTTCAGGTCCCTGTGGGTCAGCTTTGGTCTCTGTTTCAACCATGAATCCAATCAAAGTGTGAGAACATATTTTTTACTTCCCCAACATTACAACATTGGGCTTAGTGGGCCCCAAGTTTATAATAATGAATTTCTACTAACCTATCTTTACATATGTGAGTGTAGTGTATGTACTTATGTAGGTTATAAATTAAAACACTGAAAGGTTAGAAAATTTTCCTATACTCACTTATGAAGGAAAAAGACAATGAATTTGAATTAAGGCAGTCTGAGTATAGTGTATACTTAATGCCAAGTATAATTGACTCTAATTTGAAGGTATCACCTATGGAAAAATTCATTTTTATGACCAATTTTACATGAAAAGCTATTTTAAAGTACATTATATTAGATTAACTTTTTTTCTAGTCTTTGGCAGTAACTCATTATTAGAAAGCAGAACTCATTGTGCAAAGAAAATTAGAATGGTATACGTTCAGTAGTTTGATACCTGCAGGAGTCCAAGCACAGGAAGGAATTATTCACTATGTCCTTTAAAAATGATTAGAAAACTAATCTAAGACTTAGCTTTTGATTCTCCTCTGAAGGTCATCAGAACAGAGAGAAGGTCAGGGGAATGAAAAAGATTGCAGGGGGTTTGGCATCAATGTCAATTAAATGGCATTTAACTCCATGAAGTAAATTAACACTCTATTTCTAGGTTCTTGGCTTTGTGTACCAATTAATGAGACTGTGCCATTCTAATAACCCATGAAAAGCAGCTCATCTGTTTTCATAAACAAGCTGAAGTCACTGTAGAAATACCATTGAGCTTTGAGCTAATATGATCAGAGTTTAAAATGTTTTAAAAATATAAGCAACAACAACAACCCCCCGCCAAGAAATCATCAAGGTAACTGTCATGGAACCCTTTCTTTTTGGTTGTTTTTATTGGAATTTTATGACCTCTAGGAATAAGACATCATCTTCATTTATCTTACTATAACCATTTTCTAAAGTATACTAGAACATTTAAACTATCTGTCAAATTAGGTGGCAAAACAACAAAGTTAGGTTAACCTTCTTACATCAAATATGCAAAAGTCTTGTGAAAATGCTGCTCTCTTTATGGCAATTATATGTAACTCAAAATACAGAACTTCCATACCTAACTTCGTTTCTTCTCATTCACTAGGAATCTTTCCTTGTCGACCAGCCCCACTGAGCAAATCATCCTGTACTTTTTTTTTTTTTTTTTTTTTTTTTTTTTTTTTGAGACATGGTTTCTCTGTATTGCTTTGGAGCCTGTCCTAGAACTAGCTCTGTAGACCAAGCTGGCCTCAAACTCAAATTCATAGAGATGGCCTCCCTCCCCCTCCCCCGAGCTGGGATTAAAGATGTGTGCCACCAATGCCCGGCTCACCCTGTATTTTTGTTGTTGTTGTTGTTCTCTCATCCCTCACTTTTTCTACTCTCCCACCCCTCACTGCAGATCTTATTGGCTATGCCGTATATATTGAGATCATTTACTTTCTCTAATTGCAAAATCATGTTTCCTTAACTCCTTGGCCACAAGGAAAACCTAAGTGAGTTGTATCAATACCTATTTACTTAAAATCAAAATCTGCCAAATCATTCGGAATAGGGCCTAGGCCCTCCCTCTTGTCTCTAGGCTAAGGGAGTATCCCTCCATGGGGAATATGCTCCCAAAGTCCGTTTGTGCACCAGGGACACATCCTGGTCCCACTATCAGAGGTCCCGTAGACTGTCCAGGCCCTCCAACTGAGACCCATGTTCAGGGAGTCTGGGATGGCATATAAGTCAGTTAATAATCTCATTATCAGGGAAGGGCATTTAAGGTAGCCTTACCACTGTTGCTCAGATTGTTAGTTGGGGTCATCCTTGTAGGTCTCTGGACATTTCTCTAGAGTCAGTTCTCTCTTCAAACCTATAATAGCTCTCTCTATTATGGTATCCCTTTTCTTGCTTTCGTCTATTCATCCCCAGACTCAATCTTCCTGGTCCCTCATGTTCTCCTTTCCGTTCCTGTTTTCCCATCTCTTTCTCCTAACTCCCTCTCCACTCATTGTCTACCCCCCTCCCAATATGCTCAGGAGATCTTGTCCCTTTCCCCTTCTCTGGGGGACCTTGTGTGACTCTCTTTGGGTCGTCCTCGTAGCCTAGCTTCTCTGGCAGTGTGAATTATAGGCTGGTGATCCCTTGCTCTATGTCTAAAATCCATATTTGAGTGAGTACATACCATGTTCCTCTTTTTGTGACTGGGTTACCTCACTCAGGATGGTTTCTTCAAATTCCATCCATTTACCTGCAAATTTTAAGATTCTGTTGTTTTTATTTGTTTGGTTTTTTGTTTTTCTGCTGAGTAGTATTCCATTGTGTAAATATATCACATTTTTTTATCCATTCTTCAGTTGAGGGGCATTTAGGTTGCTTCCAGGTTCTCGCTATTTCAAATAATGCTGCTATGAACATATTTGAACAAATGTCTTTGTTGCATGGATGTGCATGGAGTGGGATTGCCGGGTCCTGTGGTAGATAGATTCCCATTTTCCTGAGGAAACACCATATTGAGCTCCAAAGTGGCTATACAAGTTTGCACTCCCACCAGCAGTGGAGGAGTGTTCCCCTCTCTCCACATCCTCTCCAGCATAAATTGTCATTGGTGTTTCTGATTTAAGCCATTCTGACAGGAGTGAGATGGTATCCCAGAGTTGCCTTGATTTGCATTTCCCTGATGGCTAAAGATGTTGAGCACATTCTTAAGTGTCTTTCAGTCAGCCATTTTGGATTCCTCTACTGAGAATTTTCTATGTAGTTCTGTACCCCACTTTTTAATTGGATTATTTGGTGTTTTGGTGAGTATCTTCTTCAGTTTCTTGCATATTTTGGAGATCAGCTCTCTGTGAGATGTGGGGTTGGTGAATATATTTTCTAATTTTGCATGCTGCCATTTTGTCTTATTGACTCTGCCCTTTGCCTTACAGAACCTTCTCAGTTTCAGGAGGTTCCATTTATTGATTATCTCAGTGTCTATGCTACTGGTGTTACTATTGGTATGTTTCTTAAGATATGAATATGCTTTATACATTTACCTCACAGTTTTACACATTCCAAAAGGAGCTTTATATTCCATGGCAATTTTCAGGGTATGAAAACTTAATTTCTAGTCTCCTCTTCAAACTTTTTACTAGATACTAAATTGAATTCCGGTCTACTATACTGAGAAGTCATCCAGAAAACACTTAAGGAATTAATGATTACAAAAATAGTCTTTCATGTTTGTAGATTGCTGAGACAAGGCAACTTGTCAAACATGCCTGAAAAGGGGAATGAGGATTGAGAAAGAAGGAGAAAAAAGACAGATAGAGTTGGGAGGGCTCTCAGTGAATACTGAAGCAGCCCCAAATTTATTTCTCAAAGCCCTTTTATACTCAAAGCAAAGGGGGAGGGCAAAAGTCTTTCTTACCATGATACAAGGAACAAACAAGTATAATTACCTCCTTAACTCTCAAAACATCTAGTAATCACATCCTAAGTCCAACATTATTTGGTATTGAAGAGCAAGGCATCAAGTAGCCATGCCTTTGGTCAAACATCCTTTTATTTGGCCTTGAGGAGCAAGAATAAGTTTGGACTCAATGACCTTAAGTCAAGATGGAATGGAGTCACTGTGGGCTCCCATGGTAGATTATATTTTAATTTTTGACATAAATCCACAATGAACTGTCACTCAGAAAACAAACAAACAAACAAACAAAACAACAACCCAAACACCTTTCTGATTACAATAGAAAAAAAAAATGGATGGCAGGGCTGTTCTGATGGTGTGTAGCCAGATACTGAATACTAATATTTAGGAAAATCAATGGGGTTAGAAGACAGAGTGGCTGAGAGGAGAGCAGAAAACCAAGTCAGGAAGAAATAAGTGTGAGGTGACATAACCCACATAATGGTTGAAATTTTTCCTACTATGATCACTTCCCTGAATATATTTGTTTCTAAGAATTTCTTAATTTAGTCCAGTACTATAAAAATAACATTATCCTCTAATAAATTGAATCCTTTTCTATAGCATATAGCTAAGGAAGAAAGGAGAACACATCTTCATTTTGTATGTGACTAAAATAGGAATGTTTGCTTTCATATATTTTTAAAATAGGGAACTCTATTTAATATTAATTTTACAGACTAGGCTAACAATTTTCACATTCCCAAAGTCTCAGTGGTTTCAAATGCGAAATGTTGGTCTGTTACAGCACTTGTCGTTGAAAGTGGGAGAGCAGAGAGCTAGGAAGCTTTCAGGATTCCCAGGGCTCCGAACTGGTAGCTTCCTCATCTCTGAATCTTCATCTCCCCACTGTCTAACTCACAAAGAGAGACAGGATGAGACGGTGCTTACAAAGATTCTAGATCTTCCAGAGGATCTCAGTTCACTCCGCAGCAGCCAAATCAGTTGGCTCATAAGCACCTCTGACTGCAGCTACAGGTGATCCATACCCTCTCCTGGCCTCCACAAGCACCGCATTCACATGTGAATTCCCACATGCATGCATGCACACACAGAGAGTTAAAAATAAACTAAAAAGAAATCCAAATGTAATGGAAAAATCTGAAAATGAACACATTTATAGTTGCTTAAACACATTCTTTGACGTTTTTTTAAATTAGACATTAATATAAAATATTCTCAGAGTAATAATTTAGGCTTTCAGTTATTTCAAGGTCGTCTTCCTCAAGTTACCCAATTAGTGAAGTTGTTAGCCTGAGATTGATTGAGAGAGTGGAAATCTAAGATGTGCTAATCTTAAGGAACACATCTATTTGCACTAATATGTAGTTCATACTTACTAGTCTTTTCTTCTCATCCTTCTTATAATTAACTAAATAATCTGTGCTCTTTTGATTTGGGAAATAGCAATATTAATGTCAACTGAGTTGGTGTCAGGCTGAGTAGTGACAAGATAATAGGAGCAGTATCTGAATCCTGCCTTAAGAAAAGGAAAGATTAGAAATACTATCTTTGTCCTAGAGCCTATTATTTCTTGAAGGTCAATGAGAATGTGTAACCCCTGAAAGAAAGCAGTCTTGCAGGATGGTTGCTGATGGAAATGTTTACATGAAAAAAAGATGCGTTGCCACGTGTACCCCAGGGATACAAGCCACATTCCCCCTTGACCAGAGCCAATTACCAATAGAAAAATAATGTAATGGAAGTCTTAACCACTTTTCTTGGGAAGTGTCATGCCACTCTGAGGCATTGCTGGAGAAATTACAGTGCCATAATGAGCCTCATAATTCATGTCAGCCCTGCGCCTTTTCATTCATTTATAAATGTTTTAAAACCCCATGATTCATAATGCCATGAGCTGGATTTCTTTCAGGGCTGTCATGATCCCATTAATATGAACCATTCCTGCACCTTGCCAAGAGACAAACCCTGAAGTAATATATCATAAAGGTCACTGCTTCCCCTGGAATTGTTATAGTCAAAATTTTTATAAGTATTGTGTGAATACAAAAGAACAGGCTTTCTTGCAAAGAAAAATATCGAATGCTAGATAAAGATAAAAAAAAAAAAAACCCCACAAAGGAAAATTGCTATACAAAGATGTCACCTTAGATTCATTATTAATTATTAATATAGATTATATTTGAGAACTGTTACAGTGTAGAAAGCAGGACAGTTTTAATGATTTCTTTAAAATATCTTTAGAAATATAGATGTGAGTATGTATGCCACATATAAATGGGTTCCCATGGAGGCCGGAATAGGGCATAAGGTCCCCAAAGCTGAAAGTATAGGCAGTAGTAAGCTGTGTGATATAGGTTCTAGGAACAAAACTTACATCCTCTGGAAGCAATTTCTCTTAACTTTTGAACTTTCTCTCCAGACCTAGATTTAATATTTGACATAAACTTATGATACAACTGGCCATCTAACAACAAACCTTAGAATAAGAAATCCTTTGGGCATCACTTTTATTCTTTTTTTTTTCTCTCTCAATAAATAATAATGTTTACAATGCAATTCCCTGTTATAAACCTCCTCCAAGCAAATCCCTTTTCTAGCCAATTAAAAGGTTAAGATATTAAGCATTATTCTATTAAGCAAAACAATGAAAGTTGTTCTTAAATGCATCTGAAGTTGTGTACCACATGGTATGCTGTCAAGTTATGGGCATCCTTTTGTTCATGATGCCTTATCCCCATGGCTACTCCCTTCACTGGGGATACTGATTACCAAGTCCATTTGCTGTTATAGCAAGCAAGAATGATTATGTTTCTGAGTCACATTATGACATATGAATGATGCTTTGCAGAAATGATTGTGATTTTATTCCATTAAGCAAAATCCATGGAACCTGCCTACTGTTTGAAAGACTCATAAAATGCTCTATCCTGTTAGAATTCTTGAGACAACTTATACCCAAGCAGAAAGGTAGCAATGGCCATCGCTATACCACAGAACAATGTTGGTCAATGGGCTTTTCTGTCAGCCCTAACTCCTGTCACTTAGTTATGGGAAAGCTTTACTTATGGCCTTACCACTGCCTTTTGTTTTAACAAAACAAAAACAAAACAAAACAAAAAACCTGATATCTCTTGCTAATGTTAATTAATCACCTCTCTATAAAGATTGTCCTCAGATCTGAAGGCTCTTTTCCCTAGATTTTTTTGCATGACATGGCACCTAGTATTCAATTCTGTGTCAATAACTTAAGCTTTTCTGTTAACTGATGAACATCTGTCTTTCAATTCCAGAATATTCAGTCACAAAAATGAAGCGGTCATGGTTGGATACATGATAGTACATGATGAAGCTTGGCAGTTAGGGCATCAAACCCAGTGAGCAAAAAGACTGCATATTAGGCCCTATACTCAAATGTAAATGTATGCTTATAAATATGCAGAGCACAGCTGCTGGGTGTGCAAAAACTTTGGCAATTTCTGCAAATGGAGCAAATTTGCATTTCACATTTCAGGGTTATTTTCATTCATTTTACTCTTCAAACCAGCTCCTTTTCTTGTTTCAGCAGGAAATGATAAATCTGCCATACTACTTAGCACTGTTTTTCATAGGATGTTCCATGGAACATCTGTCTATAACCAAAATATCAGATTCTGTCCCACCCTAAGCCTTTGGCCACCAAATCCCCGGACTCAAGAATCCTGCATTTTCCTGCATGCATCATGTATCTGTTGTAGAGTTTGATACAGACTTGGCAGAACTTCTTCATCATGTATCTACAACTCATTGCTTCTGCCTGTGCTAAATTAATTTACCCCAAGTAGATAGTGTATGTTTACTTTCCACCCTTTAGTCCTAATTATATGTCAAAAGACACAACCTCCTTTAAGTGGCTTCCAAACGTTACTCGAGTCTTTGCCCTCTCTTATGCAGGTCATACACGCAAAAAGGAAAACTTACTTGTGTGCAACCCAAGATTATTCTGCTCCTAATAAGTAACACTGTTTCCCTTACAGCTTCAGCACACACATTATTTGGAATTCCCTCCTTTAAGCACTTTCTAAAATGCTTCATTTACCTTGAATCAAATCTTTGCTAAGTACCGCCTCTACTTTACTTGGTGCTATTCAACATTTGTCATACATATGCATTTTCCCTAGTTGTTTATTTTAAATGAAAAACTGAAAAATTCAAATATTTAAAACAGTGTTAAGCAGAATTTTTTTTGCCTAATTGATTTCCTCCCATTATATGTTATACTACCAATGTCAAGACATTCTCACTCAGCCAGAGTTAAAAGTTAACTCTGAAGTT